>NC_090442.1:64544173-66944173 GCF_031143425.1 Pleurodeles waltl | reverse complement strand
GACTTACAGATGGTAGAGTCCAGGTGCTGTTGGAGACCTAGTTTCCACCCGCTGGCCCAGCGGGGATCTCGGCCGCAACACAGGAGCCGGCTCCAAATGGAGCCGGTGGTGTTGCGGCCGTGCGACGGGTGCAGTTGCACCCGTCGCGGTTTTCACTGTCTGCTTTGCAGACAGTGAAAAGCTCCACGGGGCCCTGTCAGGGGGCCCCGCGACTCCCCGTACCACCAGCCTTTTCCGATCGGTTCAAACCGCCAGGAAAAGGCTGGCGGTAGGGGACTCGTAATCCCCTGGGCAGTGCTGCTAGCAGCGCTGCCCTGGCAGATTACTACCGCCGGGGCCATTGTGACGGGAACCGGCCGGCCCCGGCGGTGCGACTGCGGCACTTCTGCCGCAGTCGTAAAGACCTGGGAAGCACCACCAGCCTATTGGCGGTGCTTCCTTCATAACAAGACTGCCAGGGTTGTAATGACCCCCATAATGCAGCTAATGCACTTACCAGATCTCTGCTATTCAAACTCCTTCAGCTGAGCATGGAGGGTCGGCCAGGGTGCCTCCAGGACCTTCCGGTACAGTGGGCTCATGCCGGGCCTTCGGGAGTAGGGCTATGAGGACATGCCCATGATGTCCGAGGCCTTAATCTGATCCCAGCATCCCAGGTACTTCCAGCACTCGCAGCAAATCTTGCTCACTGCTGGTACACACTCATTGCACTGAAGCGCACAGCAATATCTGTCAGATTAAGGTGCGTGCTGCATTACTCAGCTGGTCATCGGGGCTCCCATAATGCTAAGGGTACAGTCTAGCTGAAAGGGTTTGCCTTGACCTCACGTCCTTCAGCCATGTTGGGGGCAGGTTTGAGAAACAGAGCAGCAGAATGGAAGAGGATGTTGCTCTGAGTTGAGTATGACACTGAATGACCATAAAATGGCTCCTGCAACCTCCTGTATTTAACTTCCTGTTTGTTTTTTTATTTCCAATTTGTCATTTCCTGTGTATTATCATTGGGTTCTGGCTCAGCTCCGGAGCCTCTGCGCCGAGTGCAGAGTTTCCACACTCAGGTTGGAGTTTCCACACTCAGGGCACAGATTCTGCACTCAGGACATAAAAAAATGAAAATACACCGAAAGTCACATACATACTCTTGTAAACAGCAGTTGTTTACATACATTATGAATGGCTGACAGAGTAGTCTTAGGATGGAATTTATGGACAGGGTTAAATGTCCACCAGTCGTCATTGACAACAGACTGTGAAGAAAAAAACTCGGCATCCTCCCGGGAGCCGGAGGTCCGATCTTGAAGCTGTGGAGCTGGGCTTGCCGCCGGGATCACCGGATCGAGAAGAGAAGCGGCAAGGACGAAACCAGGCGCCCGAGACCCAGAGTGTGCGAGGACCCGGGCTAGGCCGGACCAGAGTTACGCTACGCAAGTGGCATTGGGCAGAGGTGAGGAGAGCCGGGCGCCAGTGAGGGACTGGCTGCGTGCTGCCTGCTGCTGCGGAGACGTGGAGTTTCCCTGGCTGCTCCCGGGGAACTGATGACCCGGCTGCCCTGACCGCCGGAGGAGGCCTGCTGGGAAGGCCCCGGCGGGGTCTTATATGAGGGCTGCAGGAGGAGAAGGCGTGCTGGAAGGTGCCACGAACGGGCTCCGGCGCGGACCCGACACGGGAGGGCTCCGGTGGCCTGGGCTTTGAGGACCCACCCCTCCGAACCTGAGACCGGCCGGTGGTGGTCCTGACAATAGGAGGCTAGAGGGCTGTTCCCCTGTCCGAAGGAGGGACACAGCTCGAGCTTATCCGAGGGGATAGACAGCATCCTGGAGGGAAAACTACACCATCTCGGCATCGGAACGAGAGATCGCTTCAGCTCTCAAGTACACTAAGGTAACAAGCAGGACGAGCTGGGCCGGGGTGATCGAGGGAGGACCAGTTTGCGGGACTCGGACGGAAGTTGGTCACCAGACGATTTTGGACCAGAGTGGGGACACGGATGATTCGGTTGGTGTCGGACACACTGGGGGCCCACGGATGCAAGTCCATGAGGAGAACTGTCGTGAATCTAGTTGCCAGAAACTAATGTAGAGAATACCCGCAATCTATATCCTAATATGAACTCTACCTGCTGAGCACACCAACTCGAACCAATCTTGCCCATCCTAGCACAAAACGTATATTCTCTTGGGATCCTGGTGCTCCCCTGGATTCCCCCTCCTATTAAAGGAATCACCTGGCCCCAACTAAAGGTCCGGTGGCCGCTGATCTGACAAACTGGGACCGTCGGGAAAATTAATGCAACCATTCCCCGTCGGTGAGTGGGTCACCGCCCTGTTCGGCTACTAGCTCACAGTAACACGAGTCCAGAATGTCTTCCAAGGGTAAGACCAGAAGCAAGACACTGCATCGTAATCCTATAAGTACACATCAGAAAGAAACCATGGGTGATTTCACGCAACCAACGGTTCAGGCAACCCTAGAGAAGATCCTAGGGGCCATTGAAGACACAAAAATCACTTTACGACAGGACATCAACCAAGTGGCAGTAGAGCTGGGGTTACTGAGGGCAGACCATAACAAGCTGGCAGACAGAGTGAAAGCTACAGAAGCAACAATATCAGAACTCACTCCGAAGCACGAAAACCTTACAGCTTCAGTTCTACAGCTGACAGACGGTGTACACCGCCTAGAACGCCACGTGGAAGATGCAGAAGGTAGGAACCGCAGGAACAACATCTGGGTGGTGGGCCTCCCAGAGGGAGTGGAGGGTGCCGACATGGTGGAATTCCTTGAAGGATGGCTACGCACAGTCGTGGCGCCGGACCACCTAACTGCCTTTTTTTCCCTGGAGAGAGCACACCGAGTCCCCTCGAGACCTCTGGCTCCGGGGAGACCACCAGGTGTGGTGGTAGCAAAGTTAATGCATTATAGAGACAGGGACCCTCTGCTTCGGAGAGCCAGAGAAGCTGTACCCTTTGAGGTTGAAAATGGCGCGGCGACGCTATTCTCAGACTTCACCCTGGAAGTCCAGTTGGAACGTGCTTCATTCTTAACCGTGAAGAAAGCCCTCCGCGAGGCAGGAATCCAGTACTCGCTCCTCTTTCCGGCCAAATTACGAGTGGTCCTGGATGGCAAAACGGTGTTCCTACAATCGCCGGAAGAAGCATGGGAATGGTTGGAGTCGAAGGGCCTAGCGGTGGACCGATATGGCCAGACCAGACGAGCCGCCCACACGAACCACAGAGGAAGGAAGAGACAGCGCAACAGAGATTGTCTTCCCGTGGGGCCAACCAGGGCCCAGAGAGAGTTAGCAAAAATGGAGGCCCTGGATGCGGCGGCCTCAGTGTGCGGGAGCGCGCCCTCGCTAGTCAATAGTGCAAAAGACTCGGACGGAGCGTCTGTCTCCGCAGAAGGTGGCTCCAGCTATCCAGGTGATGCCCCTAGAGTGACTCCCCAAACATCGGATGAACTGGCCTAGGTATCCTTCCGGCTGTCCCCGGAGGATAAGGATGCATTGTTGAAGAGGCCTAGATGACCTCGCAGCCACCCCCTCAACCGGTTTCTCGGCCAATTCAATTGGAATGGCGAGAACTCAAACTGACTTGTTATTATTACTGCACTGTTGCAATGTTAATTGGGCAACCTGTAGTTTGAGAGGTGCCCCGGGGTTGGGGCGTTGGAGTTTATAACTAAGTTTATTGATGGTGACACTGGGGTTACGATTTACCCACACTAAGCTTAACGAGGTGGGTGAGAAACTCAGACACAGGAGGGAAGGGGAGAATAAGACGGCTCACCTCACACCGAAATGGCTAGTTATTCATTCCTGACTTGGAACGTTAGGGGACTGTGTTAACCCTCTAAGAGGCATCGTGAGCTCTCGTACTTGCAACGGAGAGGGGTGCATGACTGCCTATTGCAAGAAACCCATCTTACAGCTACTGAAATAGACAAACTAAGGCGCAGATGGAGGGGTCAGATCTTCGCTACCAAATATTCAGCCTATGCCAGGGGAGCACTAGTGTGGATAAGGGCGGAGGTTCCTTTTGAGGTTACGTCCACCAATATTGACCATGAGGGCAGATTTGTGATAGTGGGGGGCCTCCTTCATGGAGTCACAACCACCCTATGGAGTATTTACATCCCTAATCAGGACCAAATCCCCTTTTTACAGCAACTGTCTGGCCATCTTACACGTAGAAATGGGGAGGAGTTATTCATCGGAGGAGATTTTAACAGTGTAGTGGACGTGGACATGGACCTCTCCACCCCGCCACTTAAGGGGGCGATAACATATAAAATAGCCAGCTATTCCTGAGAGTGGATGCTGAGTTGGGGACTGACAGATGCTTGGCGCACCCAACATCCAGCAGACAAGGACTATTCATACTTCTCTAGCCTGCACCGACTACACACTAGGATAGACAGGATCCTATGCTCTGCACAGGACACACAAAATGTAACTCACACGGAATACTTAGGGCGCACCCTGTCCGATCATAACTCCTTATTACTTGTATGGAAGACAACTGAGGACAGGCCCCCCATCCCATTATGGAGACTACGACCGTCGGCCCTGGAGGACCAGGCATACCGAGAGTCACTCCGCTCTCATTTCACCGAACATGTCACTCTTAACACTAGATCAGCATCATCTAGAGGCATAGAATGGGAAACCCTTAAGGTGGCAGTGAGAGGCCATTGCATGAGTCAGACGGCTGGAATCCAACGCACACTAGAAAGGGAACTGGTTGAGTTAGAAAAGACCATCCATGAAGAATAAAGGAACAGTAATGGTACAGGAACAGGAGGTGTCAGATTAAAGGAGGCATGGTCCTCGCATTCCCGAATTGAAGAACAGTTTAGATTATATAGCGCACAAAGATACTGGGCCTCAGTGCAAGCAGAAGAGGGTAGATCTGGGAGAATGCCTGGCCTGGCTGGTGAGACCTGGAAGCGAAGGGGCGCCTATAGTAAATGTGCGTGACATGAAGGGGAAGCTTCACCATACACCTAAAGAAGTTAATGAGGCCTTCCTAGAGTACTATACCTTTCTATACAGGCAACCAGATCCAATCGAGTAAGAGCAGGTCATGGCATATATACACCCATTACCATCAGCAACACGGACAGATAGCGACAGGGATGCACTGGGGGGCCCGGTGTCGCTGGAAGAAGTGCATGAAGCCATATCACAATTAGTGGCCGGGAAAACCCCAGGTACTGATGGTCTACCGATAGACTTCTACAAAAAGTACTCAACACTACTAGCTCCCAGACTGGTAGAAATATTCACAGAGGCATTCCAACAGGGTATGCTTCCCGGCTCTATGAGGGAGTCCCTGGTAATCCCCCTGCCTAAGCGGGACACAGGTGAGCTCTCAGTGACCGACTTCCGCCCATTGTCAATGCTTAACTGTGACTTCAAAATCCTCAGTAAACTTATGGCCAATCGGATCCTTCATCATATCCCTAATTTGATACACCAAGATCAAAATGGGTTTATCCCGGCACGGAACACATCCTTGAATCTGAGACGCCTGTTTTCCATCTTGCACATGCCACACACTGAGAAACCCCCAGGGGCAACCCTCCTGGCAAAAGACTTCGAGAAGGCATTTGATTCCCTAAGATGGGATTTCCTACGGACAATGATGCTCCGAATGGGGCTGGGAACAAACTGGGTACGCTGGGTGGATCTGTTATGTGCATCCCCCCCTTGTGAGAGTGAAGACCGGAAAGTCGATCTTGGAGGCATACCCAGTCTACAGGGGCACTAGACAGGGATGTCCTTTGTCCCCTCTATTATTTGCCCTGGCTATTGAGCCCCTGGCCGCCCGGTTCCGTTCCGCCGGATTGGGCAAGAGGATAATGCTAGGACAGACTGAAAATATCATCTAGCTCTACGCAGATGACGTCCTATTATATTTGAGGGAAGGCGAGACAGGCCTGCCCTGGGCATTAGAGGCATTGGACAATTTCGGAACCCTTTCGGGGCTCCGATTAAATAGAAGTAAGACCTTTGTCTTCCCACTGGAAGCGGGCAGAGCGCGCCCATCGACATGCCCTCTGGATGTTGTGTGGGCTCCACACACCTTTAAATATCTGGGCATTCAGGTGTTCCATGACCTAAGAGACTTACGCAAGGGTAATATAGGTAAGGATTTTGGGGATCCCTGAAACTGACCATCTCGGCTAGGATATCCCTGTCAAAGATGATAATGCTCCCACGCCTCCTTTATTTCTTTACTAACTTACTAGTAGTGGTTCCCTCAACCTGGTTCCACGAGTTAAACACCCTACTCAGAGATCTTATATGGGACGGAGGCCGCAGACGTGCCTCGCTCCCTGTCCTCTGTAGGCCAGTGATCATGGGGGGCCTCGGTGTACCAGATTTCGAATCCTATTAGTTGGCCTGTCAGTTGCAGAGGGTGGCTAGATGGCTTGCGGGGGGAAGCAGCATGGAGGGATTCACTGCTAGCGGGGGAGAGGCGGAAACTGGATGCTTGCACTCATGCTTGCCTGGGCAGGAAAACGCAAGGTAGAGAGTACATTACTGAAAACTGCATTAGAATGCTGGAAGCGATGCTCATGTAGAGTGGGAGTAGGGACAGCATATTCCCCCGCTCTCTCACTAGAGTGGCTGGTGTCTAACCCATCAGACGGGTCAAAGTCTAGCAGTGGCCTAGGGATCTGGGCCGGTAAAGGGGTTGGGACCCTCGGAGATTTCTTTCAGGGCGGAGTATTAAGATCATTCATGGACTTAGTTGAAAGGAATAAAGTACCGTCTGGGCAGTTCTTAACTTACCTGCACCTGACTCACCGTATTAAAATACACTGGGGAACGATTAATGCAGAACCAGAGACACATAATATTCTGCATATCCTCCTGACCATGGGCGAGGATACCCACCTGGTCGCTAAACTGTACAGGGCCCAAAATGAGAGCACTCTGACCCCCCTCCAAGCGCTACGTGAGAGATGGGAAAAAGTACCCTGACAGAAGCGGAGTGGAAGAAAGCCATGGCATACCCTAGGACAGTGTCTAGGAACACATGTTTGAGATACATACAATTTAACTACTTGCACAGAACGTATCTCAAGCTGCATAGACTAAACATCATCTATGGGGGCGACTCCAGATCATGTCCCAGATGCAATGAGCTGGATGCAGACTTGGACCATATGCTGTGGCACTGTCCGGGCATCCGACGGTCCTGGGAGGAGATTCTGGGCAAACTTGAAAAACCACTGGGTGTCAAACTGGCACAGACCCCATCGCTGTGCCTACTGGGTATTCGCTCGGGACTGGCGTTGGGTACAGTAACTACCCGGTTTCTGGATCTGGCACTAGCACTCTATAGGCGGCAAATAACACTAAACTGGAAGGCTCCTGGTTGCCCCCCACTGGAAGTGTGGCGTCGTGAAGTCACGAAATGGGCCAGAGCAGAACTTCAGGTCCTGGAGCGCAAAGAAATGAGTCGACTGCGCCAGAAACCCATCTCCCCCCTGTGGGAGGGAATTTTTAGGAAAATGGGAATCACGAGATAGTGACGAGGAAATACACAGAGATTAGCCAGGTCGCCACCCTACTAGGAATAACAAAGCTGACAAGAACACCTAAACGTACACTTTCGCCTAGAGGGGAAGTACGAGGGACCGCACACCAAGTGTAATGTAGCTGAGGAGGGCAGCACCTACCTGGGGGTAATAAACACTGTACAAGATTGCTCAAGAGCCACCGTGCACCCACCCACCTGACCAAATAACCCCGAGTGGACAGATCAGAATTAAAACATTGCAAGAGAACTACAACCCAAGATGACTAGTCTTTATACCACCCCACTGTGAACATTCACCTCAAGTTAATCACCATCATGTAAATAGTTCTAGAGAATGTCTGTTAAGAAGTTACATAGACCATAAATACGCTCACGCAGACAATGTCCACGGATTGGAACAGTACAACTACTGTTGGAATTGATTGATGCTGTCTAATGTACAAGTTAAAATTATATTATCAATGTATGAAAATAAAATGATAGTAAAATATCGTTAAAAAAAAATGATGGCTCACGTATGTATGTGTGGGCTATTGTACTTACATTGAGGTTCAGTATTTGCACATCTGTATGGTGTAAGGAGATGAGGGGAGAGTGCACAAACAGCATCACCTGAGGAGGAAAATGAGAAAATATTTATACATATCCCTCTTGCATCACTAGAGTTCATAATTTCAAATCAAATCAAATCAAAAACATTTATAAAACGCGCTACTCACCCGTGAAGGTCTCAAGGCGCTGGGGGGGGGGGTTACTGCTGCTTGAAGAGCCAGGTTTTGAGCTGCCTCTGGAATGCAGGGTGGTCCTGGGTGGTCCTGAGGTTGGCGGGGAGGGAGTTCCATGTCTAGGCCGCCAGGTAAGAGAAGGATTTCCCACCTGCCGTGGTGCGGCGGATGCGAGGGACGGCGGCGAGTGCGAGGGTGGCAGAGCAAAGTTGACGGGTGGGCGTGTAGAAACTGAGGCGACGGTTGAGGTATTCGGTCCCTTGTTGTGGAGGGCTTTGTGTGCGTGGGTGAGGAACCGGAAGGTGATCCTTTTGTTGACGGGAAGCCAGTGCAGGTGTCTCAGGTGGGCGGAGATGTGGCTGTTGCGGGGTATGTCGAGGACGAGGCGGGCGGAGGCGTTTTGTATTCGCTGAAGACGTTTCTGGAGTTTAGCGGTGGTTCCTGCGTATCGGGTGTTTCCGTAGTTCAGGCGGCTTGTGACGAGGGCGTGGGTCACAGTTTTTCTGGTGTCGGCGGGGATCCAGCGGAAGATCTTTCGGAGCATGCGGAGAGTGAGGAAGCAGGAAGATGATACGGCGTTGACTTGTTTGGTCATGGTGAGAAGTGGGTCCAGGATGAAGCCGAGGTTGCGTGCGTGGTCTGAGGGGGTTGGTGCGGTGCCAAGGGCCGTGGGCCACCAAGAGTCGTCCCAGGCGGACAGGGTGTTTCCGAGGATGAGGACTTCCGTTTTGTCTGAGTTCAGTTTCAGACGGCTGAGTTTCATCCATTCTGCGACGTCTTTCATTCCATCTTGCAGGTTGGTCTTGGCGCTGGTGGGGTTGCAGAGGTCTTGTGAGGGCATGATGGAGTTGGAGTTGGCGTTAGGATTGGAGAGCTCTTTGACGATGTTGAAGAGTTCTTTGCTGTTGTGAGTGTTCTTGTCCAGGCTGTCTGTGAAGGAAGTTCTTTTGGTGGCGCAGATCAGCTGATGGTGTTTGCGGGTGGCGTTTTTGAGGGCAGACATGTTTTCTACGGTGTGGTCTTTGCGCCAGGCTTTCTCGAGGGTACGTCAGGTTTTTTTGGATTCCTTGAGGGTGTCTGTGAACCATTGAGGTTTCCTGGTGCTGCTCTGTCTTGGGAGGCATCTGAGTGGTGCGAGGTTGTCCGCGCAGTTGGTGATCCAATGAGTGAGGCTGAGGGCTGCGTTGTTGGGGTCGGTGGAGAAGGTGGGTTGGTTGTCGCTGAGAGTGGAGAGAAGCTGTTCCGTGGGGATTTTGTTTCAATGTCTGCGTGGGATGTGTTGTGTGCGGAGGTGGAGAGTCTTGCGTCTGAAGGTGAAGTGGACACATCTGTGGTCGGTCCAGTGTATTACGGAGGAGTGGCTGAAGGATACGTGGTTGCTGGCGGAGAAGATGGGGTCGAGCGTGTGTCCGGCGATGTGGGTGGGGGTGTTCACCAGTTGCTTGAGACCGAGGTTGGCGAGGTTGGCGAGCAGGGTGGTGGTGTTGGGGTCGTTGTTCTGCTCCAGGTGGAAGTTGAGGTCTCCAAGGAGGATGTAGTCCGGCGAGGCTAGGGCGTGCGGGGAGATGAAGTCAGCGATGGATTCGCTGAAGAGGGCGCGTGGTCCAGGGGTTCTAGAGATGAGAGTTCCTCTGAGGGTGGTCCTGGGGTCGGTGTGGATCTGGAAGTGCATGTGTTCGGCGGCGAGGGGGGTGTCTTCGGTGGAGGTGGTGACGTTGATGGAGTCCTTGAAAACGATGGCGTTTCCTCCACTGACTTGTTTGCTGCGGTCTCTCCTGGTGATCTTGTAGCCGTCGGGGATGGCTATGGCGATGTCGGGGGCCAAGGTCTCAGTGATGAAGGCGACGTCCGCTGCGGTGGACTCCAGGAGGTCCCATAGTTCAATGGCGTGCTTGTGGACGGAGCGTGCGTTGATGAGGATGCATTTGAGATGATTATTGGCGCGTGGGCTGGCGGGCGGGGTGCAGTCGCGGTGGAAGGTGTGTTTGCAGGTGAGGCATGCGAAGGGTCCATGAGTGCGTTTTGGGTTGGCTTGGAAGCAGGTTCTGGAGCGTCCCGGGTTGAGAGCGTGGAGGGAGGTGGGGTCGTAGCGGTGCTGCGGGGTTTGGGAGTGTGCGGCCGCCATAAGAGGGAGGAGGGGGGAGGAGGGGTCAGCTGGGGGCGGGAGGGGGGGCGACGAATGGGAGCAGGGGTGGCGGGCCGAGCGGGAGGTGGCGGCAGGAAAGCAGAGGGTGGGGGGGTCAGATAGAGGGGAAGGGAAAGAAGATAGGGAAGGGGGGATTACAGAGGAGGAGAGGAGTCAGGAAGAAAAGAAGAGGAAGGAGAGAGGACCACAGAAGAAGAGGAGAGACGAGTCCAGAAGAAGAGGAGAAGACCACAGAAGAGGAGGAGAGAAGAGTACAGAAGAGGAGGAGAGAAGAGTCCAGAAGAAGAGGAGAGACGAGTCCAGAAGAAGAGGAGAAGACCACAGAAGAGGAGGAGAGAAGAGTCCAGAAGAAGAGGAGAGGACCACAGAAGAGGAGGAGAGAAGAGTCCAGAAGAAGAGGAGAGAAGAGTCCAGAAGAGGAGGAGAAGACCACAGAAGAAGAGGGGAGAGGAGCACAGAAGAGCACAGAAGAAGAGGGGAGAGGAGCACAGAAGAGCACAGAAGAAGAAAAGAAAACGCAGAGAAGAGTACAGAAGAAGAAAAGAACACGCAGAGAAGAGTACAGAAGAAGAAAAGAACACGCAGGATGGGGTGCAGAGGAGGAGAAGAGCACAGAAGAACACAGAAGAAGAAAAGAACATGCAGGACGGGGTGCAGAGGAGGAGAAGAACACAGAGGAAGAGCAGAGCAGGAAGAAAATGCGGTGAGGAAGAAGAGAAAAGAAGAGAAGAACACAGAGGAAGAGCAGAGCAGGAAGAAAATGCAGTGAGGAAGAGGAGCGGGACACAGAGGAAGAGCAGAACACGAGGAAAGTGTGGTGAGGAGGAAGAGAAGGACACAGGAGAAGATCAGAACACGCAGCAAGTGGGCTGCAGAAGAGGAGCAGAGAGCGGAGGAAGATGGCTACCAGAGGGAGGAGCAGAAAGCGAAGGGAAATGGACAGCAGAGGTGCGAAGAAAGGTTGAAGGAGAGAGCGGAAGGCAGAAGACAGAAGTTCAGAGAAACAGAGGTGAGTAGCGAGGGGCTGGGCAATTTATGAAATTGTACACACAATGTCTGTTGGGGTCATGTATGTGTCACAAGAATTTTTAATTTATACAGGTTGTGTATGTTGAAAGAACATTTCTACATATCAGACTTCGCTGGAGCTTGAGTACTTACCCAGAAGCCACCTGTTGCCAATGTCTCCCGCTGCCAGCCACCAGACAAAAGGTGACCTGAGGAATATGTAGCTGTTGTGTGTACTGCCTGGGAACCCTGCATGCACATCAGTAAGCAGTCACTGGCATCACACTCACCCTGCTCATTGATGGAGTGCCAGCGGAGTCTGTTGCGGAAGATGTGTGCATTGTGGCGAGGTGGCTGAAGTGCCACATGGGTGCAACCAATTACACCTACCACACGTGCAAAGCGAGACAAGAGGTAGAAGTTCCCAGCAACCTTTTACCTTCCTGCCAGTGTATGCGGCATACATATTTAGAGATGTCACTACCTCTTAGTTCTGTTGTAGCTGGAGCCACCATGAAACGGATGGTAGGTAGATGTTAATCCTTTATAGCAGGACCTCTCAAGTTCTGGTGACAAGGTGCACTCCTTCAGTCAGGAGAGGTACTCTGCAACAACAACACCATTACTTCAGACAAACATACATGAATATCAAACAAGAATTACTATAAAAAAATGTAAGTCCATTTGAAGGGCCCTTCACCACTGATCCACATGCTGAATACTGAGCAGGTATTCTTTAGCCATCGCTCATGATCACTAAATCGTCCTCTGTCATTGTTGTGTTACATCAAACAATTAGCCCTTTTCCTGCAGCCAAGGCTTTGTTATTCAATCTCAAATTCCTGGGGTGTTCTTGAAGATAAAGGGGATACCAAAACTAGTAGTGCCCACAGAGCTTGTGCCAAAGATCTTGTGAGGACGTTAATGATGGCAAGGATTTCCTCTCTGCTGTTTGTGCCGACGTCGATGTGGTCTGCAAGAGCTGCGCATTTTGGTGTTTTGTATTTGCTGATAGTAGCATCTTAGAGCAGATTTGAAAATGTTATTATCCAAGCTGTCTTGAATTGTTCTCCATTTAAGCTCCAGTTGCTTCCAGTGGCATTTCATCTGCCTGAATTCCTCTGTGTACCAGTTGGCTTGTGATCTAGCTCTTGCGGTCACGGTGGAGGGAAGTCACTGGGTCTACACATGCACTGATCCAGCTGTTGATGTTCTTGATAACTTTCAGCAAGTTGCTGGTGTGCTTGGGCCGCTGTGCAGAAAGGCTGGAAACTGAGTCCTCTTCTGTGATGTTCTTCCAGGTGCAGTTTCTAGTGCAGATGGTTGACAGGAAATTAAGTCCTCTTGCTGGGCTTCTTTTTCGTTTAAAGATGGTTTGGGCTGCAAGCTAGTGATGTTACATCCTGTGCTCATGGATGATGGAAAAACAAGTCCTCTTGCTTGGCTTCTTTTAACGAGGGTTTTGGAGGAAAACTAATGATGTCACTTCCTGTGCAGATGGACGATGGTAAATGCAGTGATGTCTCTTCCAGTGCAGATGGATACTGATGATGGATCATTTTATTTTCATTTAGAATTGGTAGTATTTAAACAGATTACTTAACGGAGCATCAAATGGTACTCTGTAACCTTTGTCTTAGGTGTTACCTAGAGGTAGGCAAGTGAGGACATTAGTTCATCAGGAGGTGGCATTAAATTTTAACACCGATGGTGTAAGGCTTTTGAGCCTTCCTGCATAAACCAAGAAGTAGTAGTTAATATAGCAAGATCAGTAACTTCAGGCTCACTGTTAGACCCGGCCCCAATAGATATCTTAATGAAGGGCGGGGAACCTTTTTTGTCGACTTTGACTGACCTGTAAAAACTTTCTTCACAAAGTGGTCAGGTTCCAATAGAGTGGAAACATGCCATCATTCGCCCCTTGTTAAAGCAACCTTCACAGGACCCAATCACAGAGAATTACAGACCAATCTCCCTTTTACTAGGGCCAATAAGATTCTAGAAAAGTTTGCCAAAAACAAGTTATCAGCATTCTTGGAGTCTAACAATATCCTTCATCCAGCCGAGGCAGGTTTTCGTGCAGACCACAATACTGAAGCTGTTTTATTGAAGGGAACTGAAGACCTTAGGCAGATTCTCGATTCTTCTTGACTGGAGCGCCACATTTGATACAGTCTCCCTTAGGATGTATTACTGCAGCGCTTGGAAGGCCTTGGAATCTCCGGTTCTGCTTTAAGTTGGTTAACGCTGTTGAGCATGAGGAGTTTTCAGATCTCTGAAGGACCCTGTTACCCTACTAACCATAAGTTGAGGTGTGGAGTTCCACAGGGCTCGTCACTTAGCCCAACCCTATTCAATATTTATGTGCATCCACTATCAGATATCATAGGGGCATTCGGATTCGCAAGGGTTTCCTATGCGTACCATACTCAACTGTTTGTTTCACTATCTCAGGATGTTCAGAACACCTCCATGACTCTTGACAGCTGTCTGACAGAGGTTGCAAAATGGATGGGAGATGGTTGTCTTAAGTTAATAGGTGAGAAAACTGAGATGTTGGTGGTCTGTAATAACTTATCCATCGGGCAACAAATTAGCTGGCCTTTGATGTTGGGTGAGCGTCCACTGCCGAAAACTGAAGTAAAAAGCCTGGATATTACATTAGATCACAAGCTCTCCATGGTCTCTTAGGCAAATAGGATCACAGGCACCTGCCTTGGTTTGTTGAGAGCTCTCCCTAAAATCCTGAAGTGGCTTCCTTTTGAAGCCCGAAGGATTATCGTCCAGGGATTGATATTATTGTTCCTGGACAACAGGAACTCTATTTATTTAGAGAGCCCTACAACAGTAATCTGTAAACTGCAACTAATTCAAAATGTTGCAGCTAGGATTCTTCTGGGGCTTCCAACATTTTACTCAACAATCGTAGCTCTCACAACCTTGCACTGGCTTCCTATTTGGAGTAGGATCCAGTTCAAGACTCTCTGGTTTATTGGTCCAAACACAAGCAGGGCCCTAAAATTCTTCAACAATTGATTGTCCCGTATCTACCGAGGAGATCTCTTAGATCGACCTCTTTAGACCTTTTACCAGACCCCGGATAAAGAGAACCAGGGGCGGCGGTCAGTCTTTTGCCTATTTAGCCTCAAAGCTATGGAATTCACTGCCGGCGAGCTTGAGAAGCTAAAATAATTGGCTGTGTTTCTGCAAACACAAAGTAGAGTAAAGCTGGTGGCTTAGTGGTATCCTGTCAACACTGGGAAGCCCGTTTCGGGTAGCCATGCGCTTTATAAATCCGGTTATGTAATGTAATGTAATGAGATACGAGACACAAACATTGTGAATACCTTGTCAAAACTGCACGATCATACTTTTAGGCACACATTATTAATTATAATATTGCCTCTTATATATGGGTAAAATGTGTGCTTCTGGTAAATTCTCTTTTTGATTTGGGCAGTCTAACAAAGAGTATCAAAGAGTTGCCCTGTGTGCTAAAACAAAGAGTGTTGCAATCCCGGGCTGCAGACCTTTTCCCTATTTGGTTATCAGATTAATTGGTTAATTACGGAACCTACCATTAGCTAAGATATGAATTGCCTACTATTAGTTATTTTCCTTCTCCCCATTTTTAAATGAAGTAGACTATTGATTATACTTGATGTAATATATATTTGTAAGTTTAACGTTTGAATAGTTTTATGAATTGTTAAGGCTCGTACTGAAAAAAGTAACATTTCTTGTATAAGTTTGTATAAGTTTAATTTCTTTGTTTAGGGTGGTAAGTTTGGGAAGCTGCATTTACTGGTTTGCTCGCTATTGATTGATTAGGTGGGATTTAAAGATATAAATATAGCCAGAATGGCTCTGGGTTAAAGCCTTTCAGAACAAAGGGTGTAAGTTGTTGGAATAGTCTGGCCCTTCAGGGATCAGTGATGGCCTAGGTACAGCAAGGAGATGAAGGATGTGGGAGCGTGGGAGAAGTGTGGTGGGTTAGAGCATGAAACCAGCAGGGAGAGATAAGAGGGGCAGCGCTATGGAAGTCTTTGGTTACCAACAAGCATCCTCTACTGTGCCACGCTATAAGCAGCCAGGATGCTTGTTTTGGTAGAGTGATGTGGGTGGTGGTCTGATCTTGTCAAATAGATTGCGGGCGGCAAAGTAAATGATATTTTCATATTGTGTGAACACGTAAAGGAGAGTGTTGTAATTTATCACAAGTAACGTTTTGTATAAAATGTACATTCTCTATTTCCCTGTTCCTTTAATTTTGTACCCACCCGCCCGTAGGGGTGCAAGTGTACCATTCCATTCCTCCCCCATTTTCCCCTGGTCATCGCAGTTGGTTCCTACCAGCATTCTATAACCGTTGCTGTGACAGTTGACAGCAGTGAGGCGAAATGCTCTCTATCGGTTGTGGCTGGAGGCTGTTGTTAATTCATCTTGCCAATAAATTATTACTTAAAGAACATTAACGGAACTAAGGAGTATTTACAATAGAGGTCCCATCAGTCAGATAGTAGAGAAGTCACAAATGATCATTACCAAAATATTGATCAAGGACTTAGCCAAGCGGAAAGGGAGGTGATGGTGGATTTTATGACTGTTTGACAGCTTACGTTATGTGGCATTGCTGGAGGAAGAGGGGAAGCGGTTAAGTTAAGGAGTGGAGGTAAGAGTTGCTACCAGGGCTATTTACCACCTCAGCCGCTGAGAAGCAACAATGATCATGTGTTTTGTCCAATAAATCCTCTGCCTCCTACCCTCTGTGTAACCGTGCAGGTGTGGATGAATCACTCTAGACCGCGTTATAGTCGTGGAAGAAAGGATTTTTATTGATGAGTTTGGATATGGTATGAATCAGGTGAGTATACTTCAGTCTTTGGTTGCTGGGTATAGGGTGGTGGGATGTTCTTGAGGTTTGGTCTTCACTCTTCTCTTTCTGTCTCCCTTGTTCACAGGTCGTTCCCCGGGAAGCGCATGTGGAGAGAAGAGAATGAGAGCAGTAAGTGAATGTGATACTGGTACCTATTTTGTTTACTTATGCTTTCTCTGTTGTTCCTGTCTTACTGTTCTTGCAAGGTTACATTTCTCAAACTGGTTCAGGTTAGTATGTGCTTTCTTCCATCTGTTTCTTAGTGGTCTAATTCCTATCCTTTCTGTCTTCTTGTTTTCTTTCAGCGCTCAATCGTTCCTGTACGCGGGTCTTGGCTGGTCTATTTGGTGGCGGTGCTCTATGGTGCCCGGTGGTAAGTTTTTATCTCTCCCTGTTAGTCCTCTCCCTCGTCTTTGTCTGTTTCTCTTTTTTCCCCCGCTCCCACTCCCAGTGCTCGTGCTTTTGTTTCCCGGTGTTGTCCTACCCCCTCCCTTCCTTCCGTGTTACCTTTTCTCTCCCCCCCCTTTCTCTCACTCCGCTCTTTGTCTCTCACTCACTCGTTCGGGGACGTGGTCCCACGCACCTGAATGGCCACGCTTCTCCGGAAGCGTGGCGGGATGCTGCACTCCGTCCTCACGGTTGCCTGGAACAGGATCTCCCGTCACTCGCCTTCCGCCTTCTCCTCTGGTACTCGGACGGTACCACTGTCTCGGGCTCTCGAGGGGGCTCCGCTCCTCGTCCGTCTCTCTCTCTCTGGGTTTCTCCTCCTCCGACGGCTGGGTCCCGGTTGTCTTCTGGCCTCCCATTTTTTCCTCCCAACCTCCGAACACCGTAAGTGCTGGCAGCGGCTCTTTTGACCTCCCAGTGTCCCGCCACTGCGGGTCATCCCGCCAATCACGGGCAGAGAGACCAGGCAGTCTCGGAGTAACAGGGGCAGTGTCAGCACAAGTGAGAGTCTTGTGCGGGCGAACAGGTTCCAGCCCGTCACACTCTGGTCTTCACATCATGGATTAAGAGTATATTTTTTCTCTATGAACGATATATCAAAACTACATACACGCATAAATATGAAAATAGGTACATACACATAGAAGTATAAAAATATACATATGCATATACATCAATTTTCAACAAATAGGAGACCATGGCAATACTTTGCCATTCTTTGTAATCACCGATTTTACACATCAGCGAGGGATTGCATATGCAATGTTTTTTTTTTCATTCTCCAATGCAATTGTTGAAACTCAAGAAAGAAAAGCTATTTTCTTTGAAGCCTTAAGAATCCATGAAGTGAGTTGTGATCCCGCCTGTCATCCTAAAACTAGTGGATAAAGAAGTGGTTGCTAGGCAACCAGGTATAGTGGCAAAAGAAAACTCACACAAAGGAATTGGTTACAATTAACTTCTATTTTCTCCTACAAGGAGCGGTGTGCAGTTATGAAATACGATGAGCTGCGATCAGAGACGAGCAGCGCGTGGGATGATGCAGCGGGAATAGCTTCGCCTATCTCAGGTGAGGCATGCATCACAAAGGAGCATCTTCAGGCCCACCTGGGCCGGGGCTCATGAGAAGTGCCTTCAGACGAGGCATGAGAAGAAGCCATCGCTGCCACGGCACATTACTGCAGGGAAGACAGCTTCATGTTCAACTATTAGATTCTTGGTGAGAAAAGTTACTGGGGAAAACATAAGGATGCTGAACATCTCGGAAATGTTGGTGAATGGACTGCAGGGAAGAAAGGGCCAGATTTAAAAGAAACTGTCGCAGTGCGGTGCTGCGCCAAAATCAACAGTGCAGCGCTGCACTGCGACAGTTTTGAAACGCAGAGCTGCACCATATTCACAAGAGTACGGGGCAGCCCTGCGTTTCCCCCTGAGCTGGGGCTAAATTAAGCTGCCTGCGCCAATGCAAGAATACTTACTCAATAGTGCAAGGGTGTCTGGGTTGAGAGAAGTGATTTTTTATGTGCAGGAAGGTGTTCCTTCCTGCACATAAACAACCTACAGTGGCGATTTGGCACTTCTGTGTGTGCTGCAGAAAACTGCGTCGGAGGGGCCCATATTTACAAGGAGTCGTAACCCCACAAAAAGTGGCTTTACACCTCCTTATAAATACAGAGCAGTGAATGTCACTAAAAGTGACCCTACGGTGGCACTATTTCCTTTTAAATCTGGGTCTAAGTCTCTGCTTGTGCAGTCAGCTGTAACAGAAGTTCATTCTGAATTAATATGGACTACACTATATTTAGGGGGTAGCTGCAAGGGGGGTGTTTGGGGTGTTACACCCCATCAATAAATATATTCTGTAGTAAATAGTTGGGAACTGGTGCTTTCAGTTGGGTATGGTGAGGTGTCTGTTGGATTTAACCTACGATTTTTACATGCACACCCATATTAAAAACAAATAAAAACACACACAAATATTCTCTTTCTCTCCTCTCTTTTTATGAAGTTCTCAAAAAATGTTGGTTATTTTTACAAAATATTTTATTTTAAGCACTGCTAACAATCCTCACTGCTTTACCTTTCCGCTGCACCTTAAGCCCCCCTCATGTCCTGCTTCTCAGATAATGTATGCTAACAAGATGTGCTAGCTTGATTGTTGAGAAATCTGAAGGTATCCCCACACCCCCAATCTTACTGTATTTTTTTGTCTACGGTGTCCGTGGCTCCAGATTGTTGGTGCTTCACAGTCAAGTACTGTAGTGAACAGGAGGTTTCCTCCAAGTGTGCCCACACTCATAACTGGATAGTGGGTGGATGGCTTGTAGAAATTGTGTGATATGCAGCAGCTCGTGCCTCTTCACCTGTACCCGTAGGAGAGGAGCTTACAGCCATCCTCACAGGAATCACCTCAGTCCTTCTCATCTGGAGTCTTTAGTTTTGTTTATATGTCTGGTTTCCTTAAGTATGCGGGGCAACATCATGACTCACAAAATGGTGAGGGGTCTGTCACTGGTACTATCTCTGGAGACCAGGTTCTTGTTTTAAAATTACATGTGTCCTATCGATATTCTGATGTCGATACTCAGGGTGCACATTCATTCGAGAAAGTGTCAGTGAAGGAGAAGAATTTTCAGCTCTTCCTTGAAAGAATCTAGTGAAGTGCGAAAACGGAGGAGGGTTGGGTACGGGCAAATGACACACATTTGTAGGACTGACAGAAAAGGACTATGTCGTGCTTTTTTTTTATTTAAAGGGGGGGACTCTTGGATAAGATTTTTCCTACTACTGTTTGCGGAACATAATTCATTAAACAAACTATTTGACAACAGAAAACCTACAAAAGGCCACAATTTCCTATAATATGAGGTATTCTGCAGGTGCTCAGTACATTCCAAACATACCTGTTGTCCAGTATGTGTAGTGGAACAAAAGAACTTGTACCAACAGAGAATTTTTTATATATCTAAAATGAGAATGGAGCACACAAAAGCAAACTACATAAATTGTCAGTTCTATTCATGGATCATTATATTCAGAGATTTTGAGCAGCACACATAAATAAACCAGACTGTGACATCAATGTAACAAGTAAGGGTTACACAAAGATATATTGTTTCCTTAACAGATTTAATATCCAAAATATAAATGTAACACAATTTCGTGAAGTGATGTACAGGTAGTTAGGGTGAGGCTCAGACCAAATTCAGTCCATCAAATGTTTCATCTTGTTCCTTTCCATCCAAATACGAAAATTGATCTTGAGATTTAATCAAATTCAGCCTTATTACAACCCGGTACACCAGTGGTTGTTTAACTTTACTATTTGCACAATATTCCATAAATGCCTCAATACAAAAACCTCATAATGACACTACAAGTGTCATTCTACAAAATGACCATATATAATGATTAGTTAAAAAAAATACCATAATGCCACAACCATTACCACATTAAAAATAAGATTTAAAATACAAACAACAGCCATCCTTCCTGGTGACCACAATCAATGTTAGTATTATCACAGACCAAATACAAGACCGGAAGTGACACACCAGTGAATCAAAAAAACATCATGCCCTCATGCAAATTGGTAGCAATCATTTTTAAAATGAGAAAGTTGTGAATAGTGCAGTAGGAGACTAGAGTTAAAGATAATCATTAATTATCATGCATGTACAGAGACCCAGGTTATCATAATAACATGTAAGATTTGTTGAACCTATATGTACCTTATTCTTTTTTTAGTTCAATTAAGTCAATTCCAAAATGAGATTTCCAAATTTCTTATGAGACCAAAACGAGTCTGTAAAACAAAACCATTAAAGTCCCATATCTACTAATCCAATTAGGACCTAAGTTGATTAGTCAATCCAAATATCTACCAACCTGTGTTTATTTATCCTCAATAAAGTAAGTAAATTCGAATATTGAATGTATTCATGTTCATAAACACGACCTGTGTTGTCAAGAAGTAATCGAAGGTCCAAAAGATATAGTATCTGTAACAAATCAAGCAAAGGTAAAGAGTGCTTAAGTAAAATTCAATATATATAGACTTGTAAAGTCTATGTATCATGGTCTCCCTAAATATATGTGATACCTTAATTATTTCTCATCATCGTTCCATCGTAGAGTCCAGCCCTCAAGTACCGGCATCAAACAGCCCAGCAATTCCAAGATCCATCTATATATGGTCAACGGAAATAGAGAAAGGACTAGTCCTTTTTTTTTTTCCTCTATATAGAAAGACCCAACCGTTAATTGCAAAAACACCCGCCATCTTAAAATTCTAAATCGGCATCTCGATCAGTATACTGACCTGGGAGTGCGGAGAAACATGAGAGAGCATTTGACCCCTGTCGGGCCAAATCAGACGAAGATGTTGTATTTATTAAGAAATGGTGCTCGAATACCGGCATCAGAGTCTGACCAGCCTCAATTACAAATGAGTAGCGTAACATGGTAAAACTAGGGGGCACCTCTCAAAAACCCAGGGACATCTTAGAATTACAGGGCCACAACAAAACATTTCTGTCCCACAGAGTATATTCCAAATTAAGATCCAATTCAAGATTATATCTCGGACCGGCCTCATTTGTATACCATAGACAGAAGAAAGCGGTCCCCCGAATTGTGGCGCCATCTTTAAATGGTCACATTTATACTTATAAGGCCGAAAACCATTGCATTCCCTTCAAAGAATCAAAAGAGGAAACCTCTAATCAGACCCAAATGACCCAGGATCATCAAGGGAGATGAGAGGGATTACAAGGAAGGACGGATTTATACCTTTGCTAAGAGGTTTGATGGCATTTCAATCAAGTCCATAGCAAGCGATATTATCGCTAACAGACAAGTGTCAGAAAGCGAATCTGAGGTTTCTATTACATCCAGCGAACAGGAAAGAGAAATGCCAAGTGATAGTTCAAGCTTACCCTCAGACATAGATGCAAATGCTCCCTCAGGTTTTTTACGAGAGGCCAAGAGATACCGACTAGGCAACAGGAGAAAATTTCCTCAAATAACACAAACAAATTTAAAAGAACACGTGCGGTTGGGACAAACTACACAATGGGTGTGCAAACCAGAGCGTCCAAGAACAAGTTTCCAAAAACATAAGAACGATAGACTCCTGTGATGATGATATAAATGTTGATGATGTATATAATGATGTTATCTCGATTGTTAATCTGTCGGATCATATGTTATCTAGAGAACAAATAAATGTACTAGAAAAAGGTCTGGGATTTTGCCTCGCTAGTCATTGTGACATGACGCAGATACACATTGACTTGTACAAATTTGTAAGGCAATTAAAGCTTAAAAAGTACTTTGCTGAGAAAGGCAATAGCGTATATACATCGTTACCAGACACATTACATAGCATCCATACCATAAAAGACATAGAGGACATTCAAATTTTACTCTCCCTAAGCAATACGGATGATGAGGTTACCAATACACAACAAGTTCTAAGTGATCTAAATATCACACAAGATCTATCATTAAGCAGTGGATTCAAACCTAAATCTATTTTTACACCCGTGCTATCTAGCGATAATGCCATAGATACCTTCCATAGGCTAGTTGTGAATGACTTAGATAAATTAGAGAAAAGGATTGATGAGGGTAAATCACATATCTCACACAATATAACCAGCAGAGAAAGAATGGCACTGAAAGGTTTGAGCAACAACCAGGCCATAGTGATAAAGGAAGCCAATAAGGGAGGTAATATAGTCATTCTAAATAGATGTGACTATATTAGTGAAATCAACCGACAGTTGGCGGATAACACGTCGTACATAGAATTGAAAGAAAATCCTTTATCTCGGATTGTTCGAGATTTAGATACACTACTACATGGTTGGTTAGAACAATGCCTAATTTCCGATGCAGCGTATAGGTATATCTTTAATGCATATCCCAAAGCACCGTGTATATACATACTCCCTAAAATCCATAAACACAAGACGTCGCCACCCGGGAGACCAATCATTTTGGGCATAGGTTCGCCTACCGAAACACTCTCAAAATATATAGATAGTTTTCTGCAATCATTTGTCAGAAACCTCCCTTCTTATTTGCAAGATATACGGGATGTACTGATGAAACTAGAGGACATCACATGGTCAACTGAAATGACATGGGTAACTTTAGACGTCAGCTCCCTATACACTTGTATACCCAAAAATAAGGGTCTGGAAGCTATACGACACTTTCTGGCGAGCAGATCTGCCTCCCATCTGGAACACACAAACATGCTATTGGAGATGATTGGGTTTATACTTGAAAACAATGTATTCATTCACGAAGGAAGATGGTATAGACAGGCACAAGGGGTTGCGATGGGCTCACGCTTTTCGCCCTCATATGCAAACCTGTATATGGGACTTTTTGAAAAAGTACATGTGTGGTTGAATGGTCCTTCCCATTTTACAGACCACATTTTCTTTTGGGGAAGGTATATTGATGATGTACTTATGATCTGGACTGGTGAAGCACAACTTTTGGTGGAATTTGTAGATTACATCAATAACGACTTTAACATCAAGTTGACATATGAATACAACAAGGACCGGATACATTTTCTGGATCTGGAAATATTTGTAGAAAATAACTGTGTACATTCAAATTTATATCGCAAATCCACTGCGTGCAATGCACTGCTACATGCGGAGAGTTCTCATCCGACCACAAAAACAAATGCCATCCCTTTTGGAGAAATGATTAGAGTAAAAAGAAACTGCAGTAACAACAAACTTTGTGAATTAGAACTCAACAAGTTAGAGAATAGATTCGTCCAGAGAGGATACTCTAGATCAACCTTAAACAGCGCTAGAAAAAAGCTCAATAAGTTGCCAAGAATATCCCTCTTGAGAAATTGTAATAAAAAGAAGAAACTACATCTAAGAGATTAGTGTCATTTTGCACCCCATATAGCCAAAATAGTCAGGACATCTATAAAATCCTTTTCAAACATTGGGACGTCCTACATACTGACAACACCTTAAAACATGTTATAGCTGCCAAACCTACTATGATCCATAATAAAGGCACTACCATTAGGGATTTAATATGTAAAAGCTTTTTACCACCTTCCAAGGACACATCGACGCAATGGTTATCGAAGAAACCTAGTGGCTTTTTCAATTGTAGTAGATGCAATGTATGTAATTTGGCTTTACATAAGACTTTTACCTTCAATTTCAATGGTAGTAAAACATACAGGATCTATGATTTCATAAACTGTAACACTAGATATGTAGTAAATGTACTGATATGTGAATGTGGTAAGATTTATGTTGGGAGCACCATTAGACCTCTCAAGGAGAGGATTCAAGAACATGTACGTGCCTTGAGGAACAACGATCCATCATCACCCATAGTACGTCATGTCGGTAAGGAACATCCTACGTTGGAAATTCCCAGGCTCAAATATATGGGTATTAGCCAAACACGGATACATCCTAGAGGAGGGAATCGGGAACTTGAACTTAGAAGGAATGAGGCAAAATGGATACTGAGGTTGAGGAGTATAAAATCAGGCATGAACTTAGATCATGAATTGCACTATTTCTTATAAATATACATGACTCTATATACTTGTCTCATTAGGTAGAGTATACTACCAGAGTATAATATATGTGAACTACATATATCAAACTGCCTAATACTGAGGATATTTACATCTTTAGGCATGTGTAACAACCACTTGCATGATGCACCACCCTCCAACTTTATTTCATTTCACTTTATATATACGGAACACACTAAAGATTTTTAAATGGATGTCAAGTACGTATAATGAACTAACATCATATATTTACCAATACCCATGTACCTGGGTTACGGGTCGATGCACCAATAATCTCCCTGTACTAAGTGGCTGTACTAACTCACATGTCATTTACTAAATACATTGGATACTTTTGACCATTATCTGGACTTTCTGTATACTCTTCACTTAATAAGGGCTTCATCATATGGAGAGACTATTTCAGTAGATCCCTTGATGATCCTGGGTCATTTGGGTCTGATTAGGGGTTTCCTCTTTTGATTCTTTGAAGGGAATGCAATGGTTTTCGGCCTTATAAGTATAAATGCGACCATTTAAAGATGGCGCCACAATTCGGGGGACCTCTTTCTTCTGTCTATGGTATACAAATGAGGCCGGTCCGAGATATAATCTTGAATTGGATCTTAATTTGGCATATACTCTGTGGGACAGAAATGTTTTGTTGTGGCCCCGTAATTCTAAGATGTCCCTGGGTTTTTGAGAGGTGCCCCCTAGTTTTACCATGTTACGCTACTCATTTGTAATTGAGGCTGGTCAGACTCTGATGCTGGTATTCAAGCACCATTTCTCAATAAATACAACATCTTCGTCTGATTTGGCCCCGACAGGGGTCAAATGCTCTCTCATGTTTCTCCGCACTCCCAGGTCAGTATACTGATCGAGATGCCGATTTAGAATTTTAAGATGGCGGGTGTTTTTGCAATTAACGGTTGGGTCTTTCTATATAGAGGAAAAAAAAAAGGACTAGTCCTTTCTCTATTTCCGTTGACCATATATAGATGGATCTCGGAATTGCTGGGCTGTTTGATGCCGGTACTTGAGGGCTGGACTCTACGATGGAACGATGATGACAAATAATTAAGGTATCACATATATTTAGGGAGACCATGATACATAGACTTTACAAGTCTATATATATTGAATTTTACTTAAGTACTCTTTACCTTTGCTTGATTTGTTACAGATACTATATATTTTGGACCTTCGATTACTTCTTGACAACACAGGTCGTGTTTATGAACATAAATACATTCAATATTCGAATTTACTTACTTTATTGAGGATAAATAAACAAAGGTTGGTAGATATTTGGATTGACTAATCAACTTAGGTCCTAATTGGATTAGTAGATATGGGACTTTAATGGTTTTGTTTTACAGACTCGTTTTGGTCTCATAAGAAATTTGGAAATCTCATTTTGGAATTGACTTAATTGAACTCAAAAAAGAATAAGGTACATATAGGTTCAACAAATCTTACATGGTAATATGATAACCTGGGTCTCTGTACATGCATGATAATTAATGATTATCTTTAACTCTGGACTCCTACTGCACTATTCACAACTTTCTCATTTTAAAAATGATTGCTACCAATTTGCATGAGGGCATGATGTTTTTTTGATTCACTGGTGTGTCACTTCCGGTCTTGTATTTGGTCTGTGATAATACTAACATTGATTGTGGTCACCAGGAAGGATGGCTGTTGTTTGTATTTTAAATCTTATTTTTAATGTGGTAATGGTTGTGGCATTATGGCATTTTTTTTAACTAATCGTTATATATGGTCATTTTGTAGAATGACACTTGTAGTGTCATTATGAGGTTTTTGTATTGAGGCATTTATGAAATATTGTGCAAATAGTAAAGTTAAACAACCACTGGTGTACCGGGTTGTAATAAGGCTGAATTTGATTAAATCTCAAGATCAATTTTCGTATTTGGATGGTAAGGAACAAGATGAAACATTTGATGGACTAAATTTGGTCTGAGCCTCACCCTAACTACCTGTACATCACTTCACGAAATTGTGTTACATTTATATTTTGGATATTAAGGGGCATATTTATACTCCGTTTGCGCCGGAATTGCGTCGTTTTTTTTTACGCAATTTCGACGCAAAACTAACTCCATATTTATACTTTGGCGTTAGACGCGTCTAGCGCCAAAGTCCATGGAGTTAGCGTCATTTTTTAGCGTGGACACCTACTTTGCGTTAATGAGATGCAAGGTAGGCGTTCACGTCTAAAAAATCGACTCCGAGGCATGTGCGTCGGATTTATACTCTCGGAATAAAATTACGCCCGGGAGTGGGCGTGTCAAGAAAAATGACGTACGGCCGCTTTTGTGCCGTTTTTTAGCGCCTGCAAAAGGCAGGCGTTAAGGGACCTGTGGGCTCTGAAGGAGCCCAGAGGTGCCCTCCCATGCCCCCAGGGACCCCCCCTGTCACCCTTGCCCACCCCAGGAGGACACCCAAGGCTGGAGGGACCCAACCCAGGGACATTAAGGTAAGTTCAGGTAAGTGTTTTTTTTAAAAAAAAAATTGTGGCATAGGGGGGCCTGATTTGTGCCCCCCTACATGCCACTATGCCCAATGACCATGCCCAGGGGACAGAAGTCCCCTGGGCATGGCCATTGGGCAAGGGGTCATGACTCCTGTCTTTGCTAAGACAGGAGTCATTTCTATGGGGGTTGGGAGTGAAAAAAAAATGGCGCAAATCAGGTTGAGGTGCAAAAATTGCCTCAACCTGACTTGCCCCATTTCTTGACGCCCAAGCTCCATTTTCCCCTACGCCGGCGCTGCCTGGTGTACGTCGTTTTATTTAACGCACACCAGACGGCGCCGGCGGCTAACGCCGGCTAACGTCATTGAATAAATACGGTGCCCGCATGGCGCTTCAGAATGGCATTAGCCGGCGCTAGTTTTTTTGACGCAAAACTGCGTTAGCGCAGTTTTGCGTCAAAAAGTATAAATATGGGCCTAAATCTGTTAATGAAACAATATATCTTTGTGTAACCCTTACTTGTTACATTGATGTCACAGTCTGGTTTATTTATGTGTGCTGCTCAAAATCTCTGAATATAATGATCCATGAATAGAACTGACAATTTATCTACTTTGCTTTTGTGTGCTCCATTCTCATTTTAGATATATAAAAAATTTAGGGGCATATTTATACTCTGTTTGCGCCGAAATTGCGTCGTTTTTTTTAACGCAATTTCGACGCAAAACTAACTCTATATTTATACTTTGGCGTTAGACGCGTCTAGCGCCAAAGTCCATGGAGTTAGCGTAATTTTTTTGCATGGACACCTACTTTGCGTTAATGATATGCAAGGTAGGTATTCCCGTCTAAAAAATCGACTCTGAGGCATGTGCGTCGGATTTATACTCCCGGGCAAAAATCGCGCCGGGGAGTGGGCGGGTCAAAAAAAATGACGTACGGCCGCTTTTGCGCCGTTTTTTAGCGCCTGCAAAAGGCAGGCATTAAGGGACCTGTGGGCTCTGAAGGAGCCCAGAGGTGCCCTCCCATGCCCCCAGGGACCCCCCCTGTCACCCTTGCCCACCCCAGGAGGACACCCAAGGCTGGAGGGACCCATCCCAGGGACATTAAGGTAAGTTCAGGTAAGTTATTTATTGTTTATTTTTTTGTGGCATAGGGGGGCCTGATTTGTGCCCCCCTACATGCCACTATGCCCAATGACCATGCCCAGGGGACAGAAGTCCCCTGGGCATGGCCATTGGGCAAGGGGGCATGACTCCTGTCTTTGCTAAGACAGGAGTCATTTCTATGGGGGTTGGGAGTCGTAAAAAATGGCGCAAATCAGGTTGAGGTGAAAAAATTGCCTCAACCTGACTTGCCCCATTTCTTGACGCCCAAGCCCCATATCCCCCTACGCCGACGCTGCCTGGTGTACGTCGTTTTTTTTAACGCACACCAGACGGCGCCGCCGGCTAACGCCGGCTAACGCCGGCTAACGCCGGCTAACGTCATTCAATAAATACGGCGCCCGCATGGCGCTTCAGAATGGCGTTAGCCGGCGCTAATTTTTTTGACGCAAAACTGCGTTGGCGCAGTTTTGCGTCAAAAAGTATAAATATGTGCCTTACTGTTTGCGGAACCCACACTATTTTCCAGCTGGGTGGGGAGATCACTGCTGCAGTTGAACCCTCTGGATCACTTTGGTGGTCCCAGCCCTGCAGTCCAGGCTTTGAGCCAACACTTGGGTGCATTTCATCTTTATAGCACACTCAATGGGTTAGAATGAGGGGTCTGATTTAGATTTCGGTGGATGGGTTACTCCATCACAACAGTGACAGAGAGCCCATCTGCCAAAATAAAAATCAAATAGGATATACTGGGACTTATACTTCGGTGGATGGGCTATCTGTCACTCTTATAATGGAGTAACACATCTTCCGAAATCCAAATCAGACCCTAAGTCATTTAAATAAAGCGTCAGCTTCCTAGATGCTCCTTAAGGTTACAGAGACACGTGAAGCCATACCACCACTGCCAGCGGTGCTCGGACACTGAGATCAGTTCATTCATTTTCACTGCCTTAATCTAGTGAAGCAAAGTCTTTCTCCTTTTAAATAAATTGCACTGGCTGAGCCTAGGCTTTTCTTGTCGCTGAGTACTGGGTCTCAAGGTACTTGGCTGAAACTTACACCACTCCCACTAACAAGCTTAAACCCCAATTGGCCAGTGAAGTTTACCAAGGGAGACCTGGCATGAGTGATGTGATATGGGAGCGGCGTAGAGTTTAGTGGGGTAGAGTGGAGGGGCATTGAGTAGAGTGGCACAGAGTAAAGTGGCATACAGTGGAATAGCATTAAGAGGAGTGGCATAGATTTGAGTGGCTTTGAGTGGAGTGGCATAGAGTGGAGTGGCATTGAGTGGAGTTGCATAGAGTGGAGTGGCATAGAGTGGAGTGGCATTGAGTTGAGTGCCATTGAATGGTGTGGCGTAGATTGGAGTGGCATAGAGTAGAGTGGCATAGAGTGGAGTGGCATACAGTAGAGTGGCATAGAGTGGAGTGGCATAGAGTGGAGTAGCGTACAGTGGAATAGCACAGACTAGAGTGCAAAAAGAGTATGTCCTACTTCTGGCCCCACCAGCCCTATCAACAAAACTCCCCCTCATGGTGAAAGAATGCCCTGTGACCAATGCCTTACCTCTGCTTAAGGAAGGTCAGGTGCTACTGATAGCCATAGACTAAGGTGAAGAAAGACTTTTCCTAACCACAGCAGATATTGGTTCAGGGACAAACACAGCATAGCACTTCCATTCAGAATTCATTTCATTAGTACAGACCTTGTATAAAAAAAACAATAAATTCTTAAGTTAAAAGTTCTAAAAAAATACACTTACTGAGCCTTATCACACAGCACTCATCCGTATGATTAATAAAACTGTGCAAGTAATGAAAACAATACGGGAATGAATTCTATCCAATGAGCTTACTCATTGGTTTTCTCTGGTAATATTTAAATCACCTAACTGTACATTAGTGAACAACACCACTATACTAATTCCACTTTTGGATGGTCAAGGAAGTCCCCTTGCACTTGCCCTGCACTTATTTCTTACTTCTGTGATTATATATGCATAAATACAAGTTTACACTTAATTTTATCAACTAAAGGCCCTCATTTGGAAATTGGCGGTAAGAACCGCCTACCGCCGCGGTGATGGCCGCTAAAAGACCATTGCCACTGCTACCAGCCATCCACCATAATATGACCACAGCTGGATTTCTGCCAGAAGGATGGTGGAAATCCGGCTACGGCCATGCCGGCAGATGGCGGTAAGGTGGCATTGCTGCCAGCAGCAGCGCCACGCCAGTAGTCCGCCATTGGCCGTAATATGAGAATTAATACAGCCTGGCAGTGTCCTGCTGGCGGATGCTGCTGCTGGCAGCAGCGCCTCGTCCCGTCTCCTGCCGGAGGACCCCCTGGACAGAGGTAAGTGGGTGCTCCGACAGGGGGGGGGTTGGTGTTTTGTGTGTGTGGGGGTGTGTGTGTATGTCTGTGCGTGCGTGTATGCGGGTGTGTGTTGCATGTTGTATGTGTGTGCATGTTTGGGAATGTGAGTACGTGTTAGTTGAGTTGTGTGACTGAGTGTCTGCGTGTATGTATGTAAGTATGTGCGCATGTGTGTGTGAATGGATGTATGCATGCATGGATGAATGTGGGAATGGGTGTGTGTGTGTGTGAAGGGAGGAGTCTGTAAGAAGGGAGGTCGGGAGAGGAAGTGGGTGGGAGGGAACCTGTGGAGGGGAGTGGGGAAGACCCCTATCAGGGACAGGGAAGGGATTCCCTGTCACTGATAGTACCTACTGCCATGGTTTTCGTGGTGGTAAGGAAGCCACGAAAATCATGGGGGTAGGCGGGTCATAATCCCGCAGGTGGTACAGTGACGGCCGCCGGGCTGGAGATTGATGTCTCCAGCCCGGCGGCCGTTACCGCTGTGGTGGTCGGTGTGGTACATTGGTGGTTTTGGCTTCAGCCAAACCACCAATGTCATAATATGGAGGAAAGTACAGCCAACCTGTTGGCAGTACTTTCCTCCATATTACCGCCGACCGCCGGGGTCGTAATGACCCCCAAAGTCTTTATAAACAGTTTACTGATTTTCTCATTGCCCCTTGGTTTATGCGGAGACCCTCATGGTTTGTGATGGGCAACACACAATGGTGACCCCTCTCCAGTACTTCTTTTACTTTATATTGAGCTCATGAAATACTTGAAGAAAAACTATAAGGCTTTTATGTCCTTTTTGTTTTACAGAAACAATCAAGTTGGTATCAGTGTAATTGCAAATTAAACTTAACCCTTTTAGTCCAGGTTGCGTCTGATGACCATTGGCTGTTGTTGGGGAGGGTTTAAAAAGACCCTCTGGTGCTTGGACCAGAGTGATTCCTTTTTTCTATTTTCTACTATGGCTGCCCCACCCCAAAAAGGGTCAAACAGTTCTTCTGCCCGCAAGGGGCAGATTGGGGGTTTGGCAAAAAGCCTATCAGACATCAGGGAAATGTAAAAAAAAAACATAGGGGGTGAGGGCAGCCCACGATGGTCATGGTCATGGTCATGGTCATGCTCCCACCCAAAAATGATGCAACAATCTTTCTGACATCCCCAAGGTGTCAGATTATGGTATTTGCCCCAACCTGTCTCCGATGGGGCAGAAAGCCCACTAGACACCAGGGAATTTTGAATAGCGCAAAAACAAACAAAGGAGAGGGCAGCCTACCTTGGCAGCAAGTCATGCCCCAGAAGGGAGAATAGTGTCTTTCTTTCCCCCTGGGAGCAGGCAAGATGTTTGTCTTGATTGGGGAGACTTCCTCAAACCTGCCCCGCTGCAGTAGAATGCCCACCAGTCATCAGGGTTTTTCCATTTGAGGCAAAAGAAAGGAGTGTTGGTGATGAACTCTGGCATTCCCATTCCCCAAGCCCAAGCCCAAAAGGGACAACCCAGTTTTTCTGCACCCCCAAAGGGACAGGCAGGGGATTTGCCCTCAATTTGCCCCTCATAGGGCAGAAACCCCACTAGAGATTTCAAAATGGCACCAAAACAAACAAAAGAATGGGGCAGCCTACCCTGGCATCTGGTAATACCTTTGCTCCCTAAGAGGCAATGTGTTTCAGCTCCCCTGGGGCAGATAGAAGGTATGTCCTGATCAGGAGGTTGCCTCAAATCAGTCTGGGGGGTGGGTAGAAAGGCCACTAAACTCCAGAGATTTTTCAATTGCAGCAAATTAAAGGTGTGCGGGTGCTGCACTTTGACATTGGCCACAAGAATAGATCAAAAAAGGGTAAATGGTAGTCCTTGCAGAGGTCTCCTGTTGACCTTGCTTTGATATATTCCTGTTGTCGACACTAGGCCTAGCCGCACACGCGGGACAGAATTTTCATCAGGACAAATGTGGCATTGCTGGGTGGTATGAATTTTGTTGATTCCTGCAGATTCCGGTAGTTTCCATCACAGAAATTAGGGAAAATGTTTGATTTTAGGAAAAGTTTGAGGTTTGCAGGTCACACCACCCTGGATTCCCATGGTGTCTAGTTTTAAAAAAAGCACAGGTTTGCTAGGTTTCTCTAGGAGCTGGCTGAGCTAGAGCCCAGAAATACACAGTTAACTACATTGCAAAAAAACTTCTGTTTTCAGTAGAAAAAATGTGTCTATGTTGTGTTTTGGGTCTTTTCCTGTTGCATGCACAAGCCCTACCCTACAATGGTGAGGTACCATTTTTATCTGAAGACTTGGGGAAATGCTGAGTGGTAGAAAATTGGTGGCTCCCTAAAGATTTGAGACATTTTCCTCACAGAAAGGAGGAAAAGTGTGTTTTTGTCAAAGGTTGAGGTTTGCAGGAGCTTCTGGGCAGAAAACCCTAGTGAGACAAAGAGGAGGTCTCACTTCATCCACAAAGATACCGTCACCTGCACAACTTCAATGGACATTCATTTCCAACTACAAATCAGCCACGGCACCGCCATCTCAGACATCTTTGCTTACCTACTTCCCGGACCATGCACCATCTTCGTTAACCTCCTCACTGACATCATCACTCCCATCAGATCCAACAACTTCTTACAGCTTGGCAATCTTAACTTCCATCTCGTTGAGCCAATGGACCCCAAATCCACCATTTTTCTAGAGAGCCTTAGCAACATCAGACTCACACAGCTCGTCCAAGGTCCGACTCACAATGCAGGGCACCCTCTCAACCCCATCTTCACAGCAAGCGACAAGATTGCTTTCAGCCACCTCATCCCGCTCACATGGACCTACCACTCCATTGTAGTCTTCCATAGTTATGCACCCCCTCCAGGAAGCCGAAGCCAGTCAGCAACTTCAGACACAACTGGAACAACATAGCAGAGGCACATTAAACTCACACCCTCAGATCCAACCAGCCTATCCTCACCGGCAACCTACAGAATGACCTAACCACATTTAACAACTGGATTTCAGACTGTGCAAACACACTGGGTCCGCTGAAGAAAATTAGGCAAAGAAGAACAATCATTCAAGCTTGCTCGTACATGGAAGATCCAGATAACTCCAAGCGCTACTGTAAATAACCAGAAAGAAGATGGAGAACCAGCCGAGACAACACATCTACAGACACCTACAAATCCAGACTCTGGTGGTATCATGCTAGATCAAAGAAACCAGGGAAGCGGTCCTCGTACTGAGACTGGAATCCAGCTCCAATTTTGGCAAATAGCTTTGCAACATCATCAGAAATGTGTCCAACCCAAATGCAGCTGCCAACACCATTACCCCTTCACAGGACCTCTGCTACAGCCTCTCCAACTTCTTTCACAGCAAAATACTCAATATCCATGGTACGGTAACTTCGCACCCTCACCCACCGCAGATGACATCACCACACAACCACCCACCACCACCACGAATGTCCATTATCTGACAAACTGGAGCCCCCTAACCATAGAAGACACTGTTGCAATTATGAAGACCATCCATTCAGGGGGCCACGCTGACCCTTGCCCTCACCATATTAACAACTTGGGAAGAAAATGAATCAGCGCTAACCTCAACAGGATCATCAACACCTCCATCTTTAGCTGACCCTTCCTAAATAGCTGAAAACACACGTAAGTCACAGCTTTACTGAAGAAACGCTCTGCAGACCTGAAATAACTCACCAGCTACAGACCCATCTGGCTCTTACAATTCCCGTCCAAAGTCTTGGAAAAAGAGATCAACAGCCAGCTTTCCTCCCACTTAGAACAGCACCACCTCCTCAACATCACCCAGTCAGGGTTCTGCAGCAACCACAGCATTGAAATCACCCTGGTGGCACTAACACATGACATCTGGTCCACCGTGAACAGGCAAGAAACCATAACTCTCATCCTCCTTGACCTCTTAGTGGCCTGTAACACCATATCCCATGGCACCCTCGTCGCTAGACTCCGAGACTCAGGAATGCAAGGGCTTCGTCTGATCATCTCCTTTCTCTCCAACAGAACTTATTGAGTCAGACCTCCCCATATACCTCCAAACCCAAGAATCTCATTTGCGGAGTCCCCCAAGAGTCCTCCCTCAGCCAAACCATTTTCAAAGTGTACATAGCACCCCTAGCCCGCATTATAAGAGCTCATGAGATCAACATGTCTCCTACATGAACAACACACACAGATCTTCCTCTCTCTCTTACATAAACAACACACCAATCATCCTCTCTTTCACTGATGGGAACAATGCTGCCAGAACTAACTTCACCTCCTTCATGATACATGGCCAACTGGATGAGCGAGAATTTCCTAAAACACAGTACGGGCAAACAGAGATCCTGATCTTCAGAAACAAGAGCGCTCCATGGGGCTCCTTCTGGTGGTCATTCGAACCAGGACCCAGCCCCACAGACCCCACCAGAAACCTTGTCTTGGTATCATCCTAGATGACAAACACCACTATGACTAAACAGGTTAGTGCTTGATTTCATCCTACTGCTTCTCAGAATGCTACACAAGATTTTCAAATGTCCCCCCACCTACACAGGATGCACTGTCACTCAGGCCCTCATAACAAGCAGACTTGACTACAACCACACGCTTTAAGTTAGCATCTTCAACCAGCTCATGCAAGGACTCCAGACTATCCAAAACATCGCCACCAGACTCATCCTAGACATCCCAAAAAGAGCTCACTTCTCTCCTTAGCTCACAGAAATACACTGGCTAGGCAGCCAGAATGATACCAATTCAAACTGCTCAACCATGCTTACAGAGCCCTCCACAACACCGGACCAACGTACCTCAAAGACCGACTTCAACTCTATCGGCCATCCAGACAGCTACACTCATCCTTGCACGTGTTCCTCGCATCCACGGACGTAAGTCAGGAGGGTGCTCCTTCTACATGGCGTTCAAGATCTGGAAAATGCGGGAGAAACAAGTGGTGATGCGGGAAACAGGGGAGAAAGTAGGAGAAAAACAGTCGCCGCCACAAAACAAATCAAAGCAACAAAACAGGCATAAAAATGAGGCGCAGCATAAAACTGGAACAAAAGAGTACATGGGCACAAAAAACGAGATAGAGCACACAAAACTGGCACACAAGACAAGATGGGCACGAAGGACCAGATAGAGCACAAACATTGGCACAAAAGACAAGACAGAGCAACAAAGCGGACACAAAAGACGAGGCAAAGAACAGAACGGAAACAATAACAGGGGCAACAAGCAAGAGCAGAAACAGGCTAGAGAGTGAGAAGGGTGAAAGAGTGAATGGGAGCTGAGAGAGAGGGAAAGAGGAGGAAAGCAACCAGGTGGGCCCTCAAGGCACACGGCTTGGTCTGAAAGGGTCTTAGGTTGTTCCGAGGACCAGTCAAAGTAAGAGGGAGCGGGGTCCAGGCACCTGTGTCACTTTGCCTAGCCTGTGCAGAGCTGCATCTGCCAAGGTCGTTCCATGTTGTTTGGGCCGCAGAAGGGACCTGCCAGCCCAAGCAGGGGCCTGTTGTTGAGACCCCCATCTTCAGAGACACTCACTGTTCGTCCATCGATATATTGAACTCAGTTAAATTCAGTTCAAGAAAATCATAATTCAGACTTTGTGTACATGTGAAAACCCTTACAAATGAAAGTAGAAAAAGAAGCAAGTTTCTTGTGTCCTGGGAGGGACAGTTTTTTTATGGAGCTTGTTTTGGACCACTCTGCCAGACCCCACTGAGCACTGCTGGCACCCACACAGAGCACCCCTCTCACTGGAATCCTCTTCCAGAAACTTGCTTAATAAAAGTTCTCAGCACCGCTGGAAACTCATCAGATATATTAGTGTCTCTCTTGCTACGCAATATATTCCCTCCTTCCACACTGATGTTTGTGCTTCAAATATAAAAAGCAAAGTAGGCCATTTGATCGATCCCACCTTTGCCCTCGTGATTTAAAGGACTGAAAAGGACAAGTTAGCGTTCAATTCAAGCTTAGAACAGGTCAATGTGCAACGTGCACCTTGCATGAATCCTTCCATTTGAATGATCAGTCTCTCTGTGACCTGAATTATAAAGTGAAGATACCTCTTGACTACTGCGACATCAGTCTCAAAAACCCCTGGCAACTCCTTGCTCACTATGCCACTGGATTCAAGCTAGCCTGGCTGATGAAGGGTGATACCCTGAAACCGGTCCCAGGATGCTTGTTTTTGGTCCAGGGAGAACCTGGCCTTCCAGTTCTGGCGGGACTGTTCCCATGGGGAGTAAGGTCAAGACTGATTTGCTTATGGCTGGATCCAAACTGGGGTGGCATGGTGAGCAAAAGGACGATGGATTAAACCCAGATCTGTGACTGGTGGTGAGTGGTTGAAAAGTTTCAGCACTCAGTCCATTATCCTTTTGTGTTGCTAGAATTAATATCAGCCACTGGTAATTGCTCGGTGCCTAACTGCGTCATGCAATACTGTGAAGTACTATCAAATATGTCCTAACTTTACCATCTAAATTCTTCCAGCTCCTCCCTGACTGCAGGATTGGTTCCTGTGTGCTTTGAAGAGAGGACCTTTGTTTCATTCTCATCACTGGTGAAATAACTGAATTTGTAGATTCAAGAAAAGCTTTAATCACACAGTTAATGCCAGCGGTTAGTGCTAGAAGGGGTACAAATCAACTCCTTTATTTAAAACTTCAACTCAAACCAAACTCGATGACACGGGGCTATACACAAGCTGAACACTAAGAGGCAAGCCGTGAAGCAAAGAGAATACAGCTAAAATATTATGCAAAAATATAACACAATTGCTGTCATTATGTTGATTATATGAATATTATTCTAGTTTCACTGAGCACTTTGCTAAAATGGAACTGAGTGAGCAAGATCAAGCTGTTCAATGCGTGAAATAATTACTGAACCATCTCTGGAGCCATTAAACAATGAAAATGCAATGTGACGGCAGCCACATGAATGCATATTGTTGGAGCCCTACTGTTTCAGTTATGCGGGTACATGGATTGGAACATTGGAATATTCTAATATGGGTATCTCCTGGTGGTGACAGACAGTAAAAAAACAATATGACCTCCCCAGAACATAGGTGAAAACTTCCATTGTGAGGGGATCATTAGTTTTTTTATTTCTCAAAAGCAAACTTTCACTTTGAGAGTCTTTTTTTTTTCAATAAAAAAAGTTGCAATAGTTTGACATCCAGCCGTCATGTTTGACAGAGTCGTCCATCAAACATTTGCTACCTTAGCAAGAAATTCTATGATAAAGATGTCCAAGGTGTCGATGAACACTTCTAAATTTGTCAGGTGGAGAAAAGGCTGGCTGGCATACATATAGTCATCCAGAACCCTGTTTTCCTTTACTTCACCTGTCAAACCCTAAATCATTTCCTCTCTCTGGAGAGGTACAGTGGGTAAAAATTTGATTTTTGACAAAGTGCCCTGAGGGATTGCCAGTGCTTAGACTATTCGCAAGCATTCATTCCATCAGCTTTTGGATATTTGATTGCCAGTAGTATGCCTGGAAACCTGAGACTAGGACAGCTTCCAAAGTCTGCTACTACTAATGTTTGCAAAGTCCAAAAAGTAGTAAACTTGCATATATTCGAGGACTACTTCTATGGGTGCAAATTTGCCACTTTTTTGGTAACCCCATCACTATATATCTGAATTGATGATTCAAGTAGATGATCGAAAAAAACAACAAGTTAAATCCTTTTAGAGAAATCAGGGTGGTGGAAGAACCAAAACAGATATTGCAGAGCTAACTACCAAGCCAAGGATGCATTTATCTGGAGGGGAGGAGGTGCACTCCACATAACCCCCCGAATGCTATTCCCCTGCTGCTCATGTTCATGTATTAGTTCTAGACCTTTCACAGCTATCCAAGCAACAGGTGACACAATCAAGAGAACCATAACTGATTTAATGAATCATTAAACTTTTCGGTGTACCTGTCATGTGTTCTAACAGATGCATGGCTTAATCTTTGAGATTTGCATATGTCATGCCACAACTTCCAACTCCATTGAAGAATGGGAGTCCTCCCCTGGTCTGCAGATGTCCATTTTGGGCACTTTGTGGCACCACATATCGGTGCAAGGATCCCAGGAGCCCACAGCTCCAGGCCTGCTAGTGCTCTGACCAGAAGCCCATGCAGTGCTTCATACTCTGCCAAAGAAGAGGTGGCCTCCCTGTGTTGGGAGAATTCCATCCTGGGAACTTTGTGGCAACATAGGCTGGTGAATGGAGCAAATGCTCAAGGGTCCTCACTCCCGCTGGAGCTCTGAAGGGCACCTGATCAGAGTTTCCGACTTTACTTAAACAAGGGAGTCCTCCCTAGGTCTGTGGAACCATATCCTGGGCACCTCGTGACACCACTGGCCATCAACTAGAGTCCAGGGCATAAACCCACACCGGGGGCCTCTCAGAGCTGTGAATGGAGAACCCAGTAGTGCTTCCAACCCCACACTGAGGAGGAGAACCCTTCCTGGGCATATGGAAGTATATCTTTTGTAATTTGATGCCTGGAGTCCGTAGTCCAGTCCCATGCCCTGAGCTTCTGCACCCTTGAATAAGGCCTGGTTTTCAACAATGTTGGAGGTGGAGAGCCCTGCAAGACCTGTAGTTCCCCATCCAGGTTCTGGAAGGATGTCTCTGGTTGGTGGATGAACCTGGCTATTCCCATGGGGCCTAATGTCATTTTGCCAAACTCTCTTGACTGAAAAAGCATCTGGTTGGTATGGCAGTCCCTCACCCTTCCAAAAATAACTATCTTTCTTGTAATGTAGGTGTCTTGGCTGCAAAAACAAATCAAAATTGGCCTCATTGTAGCTTTTATTGCTCCTCCAACAGCCAAGTCTGGGTGAGTAGCCAATCCTGAAACAGACCAATTGTTCCCAGTCTATCGGAGTACAGTTCTCTATCCTTGAGTAGGCTTCTGTGGCTGGGATGATTGACCTGCACCCCTGTCTATTCTCTGGGAAGGCAAGCACTTAGAAGCGCACTTGGGGCAGCGTAAGGCAGGCAACGATCCAGGCCTCTAGGAGCTCAGTTGTGGGTGTACAGTCTGGGGGGAACAATCAAATGAAAAGCAAGTTAAGTGTAACCTCTCCATACTAATTTGGAAGACGGCCACTAGTCTTGTAATTTATGCAGACTGGGTGATGGGGGGAGTTCATTTCAGTGAATTTGTCTATCCCCCAGGAGCCCTAGATGGGATTAAAGCTTCCAATGAGCCATTATCTGGATTCAAAGGACAGCTCATCAGTCTAGTCAGGCCATGCTTTCCTATGGCATGTGCAATGAACAATGGATTCAGAGCATGGCCATCTGGTTGTACCATACCTTACAATGTGAGATGCTGCTTGCCATTTGAGGGGTACCAGCTAGCATGAACACCATAGGGTGGTAGCTGGAGACCATTCATGGGCTTGGACCATGGAGAGGCATGGAAACTTCCCAGAGCTTTGACAAGAGCCCAATCAGAGTTTGTTACTCCGGCAAAGCAAGGAAGACCTCTGGGTGCCTGTAGATTTCTGACAGCTTTGCACTCTGCCAAAGCAGGGGACTCATTCTACGCCTGCAAAACACAGTCCTGAGAACGTTGAAACACCATAGACCAGCAAGTGGAGCCAAGCCCAAGGGTCGACACAACTGTGACTAGTGGAGCTCTGATGGGGGCCTGGCCTGAGCATTCCTCCCTGCTGAAGAAGGGGAGGTCTCACTGGGCCTTCAGAATCCCATTGTGAAAGCTTTGCAATACCATGGACCCAGGGGCCCGCATCCAGAGCCTGTTGGAGCTTTGATGGGGGCCCATTCAAGCTTTCCACCATGCTGAAGAAAGGAGACCCTCAAACGGTCTGCAGAACCCCATCTATGGGCCTGTGAATGGAGCCCCGCCCGAGGGATCTGCACCTCTGGCCTGCTAGAGTGCTGAAAGGGAGCTTGGTCAAAGCTTTCTACTGTGCCCACCTAGGGGACACTTCCCAGGGCCAGAGGCACCCCATCCAAGGCACTTTGAACACCATGTGCCAGCAAATGGAGTGAAGGCCCAGTGCCCACACCCCTGTCATCCTGGACCTCCTGTGAAGGACTCCGTTGGAGCTTTCATTCCGGATGGAAATGGGGAAGCTTTCTTGACCCTATGGAAGTGTATCTTTCTTAGCTTGGGCCGTCACAGGTTGATGCCTTGAGGCCTTTGTCCAGGGTGCATATCTGTGTCTGTCTTACCTCTGAGTGAGATCTGTCAGAGCTTTCAACCCTGGAGGACCTGGGGATCCTTTCCCGGGATTTTCTAATATGAGTGTACTATTCTGTGGGTTTGTCAACATAACACTGGTGTTGGTGTTACAGATCTGACACTGAAGGCATCTTATTTAGGATCCACTGGCCCTCACCCACCATAGTGGCACGGTTCATCACTGGGCCATGCTCCTCGCTGTTCAAGTGCTGCAGTGCCCATCTTAGTCTCAAGCTGTACAGTATTAAACAGTTGAATTTCACCCTATGCCTAGCTCTAAGAGAGAAGCTGTAGATTGCATGGGACGAAGAACTAAAATTTACTTGTTTAGGAACACTTGACTACACACACAAGAAGGAATTCCAAAGGTAGATTAGGGCACTTACACAAGGTCCTGATGAATTGCCATTGACTCGCAGAAGTTAATAAGGCATGAAACATGTTGACACCATATTAAGAACCAAAGGTGCATTTTCCCCTTTAGTCGTTCTTAGTCCTGTCTTTAATCTTGCTTTGGGTTTTCTCTAAAAAATGAATATTGGCTTACTTCAACCCATAGCCAAATTTATACCTGTGCATCCTAAAAAGTTTGCCTTCAGGGTCAGAGCTGTGATACCAACATCAGTGTTGTGTTGACAAACCCAAGGAACAGCCCACTCAGATAATTTAGTAAAGGAGGGGGGATGTGTGCTGGAACATCCAATTCCCATCATACCCCCCCTTTTGATCTTGGATCCCATCCCAAGCCGGCAGTTCTTCATCCTGGGTATAAGAGTATTCTTCCGGTCTGCGAATGAGCCTGGCAGTCCCCATTGAGCCAACAGTCAAACTTTTTACACCCTCTTGTCTGAAATAAGCATCTGGTTGGTGACTAGGAGATCCTGTAATGAGGGTACGTGGGGAGCATCTGAGCAGAGGCAGCTGACTGCATGGTGGCTTGGCCGCAAGAACATTTCATAGAGTCTTTATCAGGACTTCCAGTTGGTGTGACAAATTTTAGACTTCCAAGTGGCACTGACCTAATTTCACACACCCTTAATTCAAAGCCAGTCCAGGCTTGCTAAGGCACATTTAATGGCTTTGACCTAGCTGCTGTATTTCACTGAGCTAAGTGAAGTCGCTCACAGCATCGAGTCTTATGTACAGTGAGGATCAAGAGGCCATTTTGCTTTACCTGCAGGAGTTCAGAGTTCTACCAGGAATCCATAATTGAGATTAATACATCTGGACGTTGGGGCTCATTAGGGCTTGACCATCCGCCTACCTTAGAATCTGAGTATAATGTGACCAGGCGAGTGCCCGCGAGGCGACCGTCTCCTCGCTCTCACCCTCCCACACGGGATCCACTTTCTTCTCCCTTTCGCTTAAGGTAGCGTCTACTTCCATTGATGTTACTGGAGATGTATAGCGCTAGACGTGATTTGTTTGAAGGTAAGTCTAACCACATTAATCCCAATTTCTTTTGATGTAGTTCTAAAACCTAGCAAGGTAGGACAGCATTGTGAAAAATGGTTTCTGTTTTCAATAACTGAGTTGCCCTCCTCACCAATCTGAAAAGAATGAATGTGGCGAGTCAGAAAAACCAGGACTGGAGCAATCTTCGTTTTGCACATAGTTCTCTGCATGCAATCATTGTACTAAAACCCCGAATACAAGTGACACGGAACGTGGTGGGAGTGATCATTATCTGGCATACTGATCCCGGTGCGAACACCTGCTGGCACCCAGATCGGAATTTAGTCTGAAACTCGGGCCGCCCCATAAATGGTATAGTATTCATCACATCTTATAAAATCCGACTCTGCCTTGTGGGAACTTCTCTGGTGGGATGAATACCACCTGATCACAAGTTTTTGTGGAACAACATGCGGATTTTGGCGCCTATAGCAACAATATCCGCAGGTACTGACAATAATGGCCACTTTTCCCAGATTAACTTCGTCAGGTTTACCTGGGGAAACCCGGGGATTGTGTCACACAATTAGTAATGTTATCCCTATGTAAATACGGAATGTAACGCTGAGCTGGTAAGGAGGGCCTAAGAGTCTAATTCTCAAAGGAATTAGGCAACCTACACATGTAAGGTGACACCTGGTTTTTGATTGTAGATGACGTTTCTGGAATTCAGCATTGTTTCAAAGATTATTATTTCAGAGCTGCACCAATCAGAGCTTTACAGAGGAACTCCTGGAATTTTTTTTTGAAGTCTTGTTTATGCGCAAGCCGAGATAGATTCACACTATTCACACGTGTAATTGTACACAAAGTGCAACTAAGGAATTAAAAATAACTTTATATTTGTGCAAGAGCACTATTACGTTTTCCGCCATGACGAAAATATGGTTCACATTGAAAAACACCTTTACCTACACACTGAGGGCAGAAAAAAAGGTCTCACAATACGTCATTCCAAGACCCCTGCAGTGCAGAAGCAGAGTCTGCCTCAGCTATGGTGGAGCAACCTGTGGGGGTCCTGAACGTGTGACCCCCCCCCCCCCAGCCCGAGCTGTCGATGGATGTTGGCACTCACTTTATTTAGGAACCAAACTGATGCCTGCGGTTCCTACCAACGCTTGCCCCCTTTTGCTATGGAGCATGACGGAGTCTCACGGTGCCCGAAAGGGTCGCAGACCTGCCCCTCCTACGTGACCACATGCAAAACACATGCGAGGGACAGCTGTGCCAGAAATGGGATGAGCACAGTCACCAAAAACAGGAAATTAGCCGTGACCTAAGCCGTCTTTAATATCTACTATGTTCAGACAGAGTCAAGATCTAGATAGATAGACAGGCAGATAGATAGGCAGTCAGATAGATAGACAGATAGATAGATAGATAGATAGATAGATAGATAGATAGATAGATAGATAGATAGATAGATAGATAGATAGATAGATGCGGTGCTTAATTTGTAAATAAAACGTGCCTGTGCTCAAAGCTCTCCTTTGAAACAGGTGGCTGCTGCAATTGAATGTGCAAGCACAGAATGCGGAGGCAGCCTAATCCTGAAGCCATCTCGGGCCTCTTTAATCTATTTACAGCCACTCACCGTCGCTCCAGCTCACTCTTGCAGCTTTCTGCTTTCTAACTTTGTAACGTTTTTTCGCTTTTCTCTTTCTCCGTCTTTCCCATATGTGTCTTCTGCTACAAGAGCTCGCAACAAATGCTTGAGGCAGAAGAATAAGCCCCGGTCCACAAATATAAGTGATGGTGCTCAGCACCGGAAACATTAAGCACTAATTAAGCACTGGATAGATAGGAAGGAGAGAGAGATTAAGGGCCAGATGTAGCAAAGCTTTAGCGACTCGCAAACGGCGAAAATCGCCGTTTGCGAGTCGCTAAAGCCACTTTGAGATGTAGAAATGCTTTTTGCGAGTCGGAACCGACTCGCAAAATGCATTTCCGAGTCGCAAATAGGAAGGGGTGTTCCCTTCCTATTTGCGAGTCGCACTGGTATGCATTTTCATTTGCGACCGCGATTGCAGTCGCAAAGGAAAGCGCAGTTACCATCCACTTGAAGTGGATGGTAACCCAGGTGCAAACGGGAAGGGGTCCCCATGGGACCCCTTCCCCTTTGTGTCTGGCACAAAAATAAATTTTTCAGAGCAGGCAGTGGTCCAATGGACCACTACCTGCCCTGAAAAATACCGAAACAAAAGGTTTCGGTTTTTTTTTTCAAAGTGCAGCTCGTTTTCCTTTAAGGAAAACGGGTTGCACTCAGAAAAAAAAAACTGCTTTATTTAAAAGCAGTCACGGACATGGTGGTCTGCTGTTCCCAGCAGGCCACCATCCCCGTGAGTGCCCTGAATCGCTATGGGGTCACAAATTGCGACCCACCTCATTAATATTAATGAGGTGGGTCTTTGCGACCCCATAGCGACTCGCAGAAGGTGTCTGAGACACCTTTCTGCATCCCAAATTGCGAGTTGCAATTTGTGAGTCGCTGGGACTCGCAAATTGCAACTCGCAATTTGGGACTTTGCTACATCTGGCCCTAAGTGAGAGTGTTAAGGAGAGGGAAATGACACAGAATACATATTTTTCACCTTAATTGCCACCAACTGCCTGAGAGCTGGTTAAGTGTTGGCAAGCCCTGGCATGCACACCAGGGGGAAGATCATTATTTTTTATTGTTTTTATCATTCTTTAAACATCAACCAAAATGTCTGCTCTGCATTCCATAAGAGAGAGAAGGCACCACCGAGCCATGTTCACTATAAATGGCCTATTGATGCTCACACACACAGGCGGCCCAGCACACTGGTGCTGTCTAGCACAGGATTTGAGCTGGAAACATTGTTAATCTTTTTATTAAACAATTGCTCAGTGCCCCATGCATGATGCTTGATAAACCTTACTCGTTTATCGGTCACAGTCCATATAATAAGCACAGACTCTTCTTGAACATTCCACACATTGTGAGTGTGCTGTACAACAAAGCACACATGCCATGTGTGGAATCTTTGGAGAAGCTAACACGTTTCTTCATGCTTGTGCCTGCTTCAAGGAAGCATTATTTACTTTATGTGAAATGCAGCCTGGCTATCATATTGGGCTTTGCGTCAAAAGGTATGGGTGCTTGTGCTATGCTCCCAAGGTACAACCAAGAGCGACTCTCTTGACGCAAAACGATGCAAAGCAGTAGAGATGCACTGGTGTCAGAAAAGGGCATATTTACAGTGCAAAATAGTTTTTCCACTGGGAACTAAGGGGCATATTTAAGAGCCTCTAGCTCCACCTTGGCACCGCCAGAGCGTAATTGTTTTCACGCTAAGGTGGAGCGAAAGTGTCTTTTTCCACGCGCCATCTTTACTTTGTAAACCCTTCCAGCACATTATGCCTGTGCCAGGCACAATGTATGCGGGAGGACATTCTGGCACTAGGAAGCCCGCAAAAATGGAGCAGTGAAACAGATTTTTGGCATACATTTTTATGCCCGCTCAGATCAGGCGTCAAAATTACACTTGTGTAGAAACATGTGGGCCTCCTTGCACTTTGCTACACTAGCGTCAACATTTTTGACACTGGTGTAGCAAAGCACCACAATAGCGTCAAAAATGTTGACGCTATTGTGCTAACGACGGCCGTTGTGCACCGTATTATAAATACAGCGCAGCCATGGTGTCAATAGGTGCTGGTAGGAGGTGCAGAAAAAGTGGTGCATCAGCTCTGACGTGCCACTTCTTTTTAAATATGCGCCTAGATACCGTTGGAAGGGTTTGTGCTGCTTTGCATCACTTTGTGTGACTTTGCGCTGCCTCAAACCATTACTAAATCTGGCCCTAAGTTTCTCTTCAGCATAGCAATCTCTTTCCCTTCTCTTTCTCTTTTTTTGCTATCATTTCTAGATGTGTTTAATTGTGGCATATGTCTGTTTAACAAATCTATGGTTTATTTATTATGTATTTGATGGTGTCTGAATCTTTTTATTGATTTTTTTCCTTCATCTTCTGGTTGTTGATTGGAGTAGGTCTTTCATTGCATTTGTAGACACTGTTTGTTCTCTTTATTGTAAGTGTACAGTGGATTTATTTTATTCCGAACAAACATTTTATTGACAGCTATTTTATGTTTTGTTCCGTGCTAGAAGGAATCATGCTGGACTCTGAGTAGGCTTCAGAGAAGCCTTTAATCTGCAGAATCCGTTCAAAGAGGCTGACAACCTTCAGGCCATCACCAGGGCATATAACTCAAGCTAAGGGCCTGTGTGTGATCTCTGAGAGAGGTTTCCACCAGAAGTCGGTGCCATGCTGACAGCAGCACTCAACCACTTGAATAAGATACTAGAATTCTATTGTGTTTGTCTGACACAACTTAATCAATAATAAACTAAGCTGAGACTGAGTCAGGTTTATGAGAGTACCCTCTGGAGGGGAAACATAAAGTGATCCTGGAACAGGCAGCGCCAGTGTTTAGCTTAACCTGATGTAATCCTTTCAGACCTGGCCAGTATTAAAAGGATGTGATCAGGAACCAGAAGCCTGAGAAGGCAGCCACAAGAATTAACCTTGGACTTAAGAGAGTCAGCCACATGATCTGGACTTAAGAGAGTCAGCCATATGCTCCTACCTAGGAGAAATGCCCTCGAACTTTCACCAGCAGATATAATTGTTAGGCTTTCAGAAACTTATTAGAATTAGTCTATTTTATGATCTATGTGTGTAGGTTCAGAAGGGAATGGACATTCCTTAAATATACCAAGATTACACCTTTACACCTTAATGCTCGGAATTTTAAAAATAATAAGTATAACTTTATAATAAGCTCCAACATAGGCTCATTCACATGGACAAATTCTGAATACTTTTTGATTTTACCTTTACGACACATACAACATGCCCCCTTTTGGACCCTGTGGATGACAATGCGTATAATCACAGTAAACACAAGAGGATATGGCTAGGTGGGGACTAGGCTCAGTGAACTTATTTGTCCGAACACTGAATAACATAAATTTCCATAGTTTGACAATAGTCCATAGTTTGCCAAGCCAAATCCAGCTGCCATTTTAAACATAGGAATTTTAATCTCCCGCAAGAGAAGGCGGTTTTCAAAGAACAGCTCACAGATTGGGTGAGCATTGAGCATCATCTTTACAGTATCAGCCAACAGACCTTCTGTTAAGCCTTTTGCTGCTAGGCCTTCTCCACCCCCATTAACCCCCAAAGCCTTTTTTGGGGTAGTTTGCACTTAGACACCCATAACTTTTTGTCCACATGAGGGATCCATTCCAAATTTGCATCCTTTTTTTCTAATATCTTGGGGATTCTGACAGTACCCAGGGTTTGTGGATTCCTCTGGAAGGGACAGAGATATTTGCCAAAATGGAGGTAAATTTGGGTTTTTGGGGGAAAATTGGGAAAAAGGGCTGCAGAAAAAAACATGTTTTTTTCCCTGCAAAGGGCATCAACAAAGAATTTGCAGCTTTGGGGTGCAGGCAGACTTGAATCATAAAACCACATTTCTCAGCACAGCTTAGGCATTTTACTGGGACATAGCCTATTTTTCCTATTTTTTGTGCCTTCAACTTCCTTCCAGTTAGTGGTAGAAATGCATATGAAACAAATGGTGGATCCTGAACAGCTATACAGTTCTGAAAAGTATACAGAATTCCAAATTTAACAAGGGGTCATTTGTGTAGATCCATCAAGGTTCTCCAATAGAAAGTAGCAGCTGAAATAATGAAAAAAATTAAATTGAGTTGAAAAACTCCAGCCATTTGTGTCTACGTTTTCATCCGTAACTTCTTGTACTTAGGGTAGATTTTCAATATCATTACGTCTGCTGGACCCTTCTGGTTATGAAGATAGGCAGGGCTTATTGGTTCACGAGAATCCTATCTTCCCAGGTCCAATAACTGAGCTGCACCTTGCAGTGGTTTTTCATTGTGTACCGGGTATCCAGTAAATAATTTGGTAAAATATAAAAAGTGAAAAGTAGGTATCAAGGAAACCTATGTATTTCTGAAATGGGCACAAGATATGGAGTTTAGAAGCAGTGGTTATTTGCACATTTCTGAATTTGGGGACACCCATACTAACATGTGAATTAGAGGGAATTTCTCAAAATGACTTCTTTCTTACACAGTGTCTTACATTTGGAAGGCACAAATGCAGAGAAACAATTGGTAATAACACTTCTTCTACTATTCTGTATTTCACTAAGTATCCGGATAAAAATGGTACCTCACTTGTGTAGGTAGGCCTAGTGGCCGCCACAGGAAATGGCCCAAAATGCAACGTGGACACAGCACATTTCTCCACTGAAAACTGACCCTTTTTTGCAATGTGCCTAGCTGCTGATTTCGGGTCCTAGCTCTGTCAGCACTTAGGCAAACCTAGCAAAGCTGTAAATATTTTAAAACTATACACCTAGGGGAATCCAGGATGGAGTGACTTGTGTGGCTCTCCCCAGGTTCTGTTACCCAGAACCCCTTGCAAACCTCAAAATATGTCTAAAATCACATTTAACTCACATTTCTGTGTTTGAAAGTTCTGGACCCTGAAAGTAGCCACAAATTTCCTACCACCCAGCGTTTCCCTCAGTCTTCCAATAAAGGAAGGGCGGGGGCATAACCATGCTCATGGTGGTGGGCAGCCTCCACCCCTCTATTTTTTTTCTTCCCTGGCGTCTAGTGGGCTGTCTTCCCTCCTGGGGGGCTGATCAGGATAATTACCTCCATCTGCCTCCGAGGGGGGCAGAGAGACTGTGTCTTAATTTATTTGGGGTGGGGAAATGGCCATGCCCATGGCAAGCAGCCCCCACCCCTCTTTTATTTAAAAAAATATATACATTCCCTGGCATCTAGTGGGCTTTCTAAGGGGGTGCAGATTGTGAGTATTAGCCCTATCTGCCCCCCGGGGAGTCAGAAAGACTTTGGTCCCCATATAGGTGGGGTGGGGGCATGGCCATGCCCATGGTGGTCAGCCCCCATCCCTCTTTTATAAAAAAAAAAATCCCTGGTGTCTAGTGGGTTTTCTGACCACCCCTCGGGGGGCATATTGGGGTAATAATCCCCATTCTGCCCTCAAGCGGTGGGTAGAAAGATTGGTTTTATTTTAGGGGGTGAGTGGGAACATTGCCTTGCCCATTCTCAGAAGCCCCCACTCTTTCCTAAATAAAAAGTCCCTGTTGTGTAGTGCTCTTTCTGCGCCCCCTGGGGGGGGGTTCAGATTAAGGGCTATTACCCCCATCTGACACCTGGGGGGGGGGGGCAAAAAGTCTGTTTTATATAAAAAAGAATAGGGTGCAAAGCCCTTGCCCAAAGGCCACTCCCCCCTCCTTGGTGGCCTAGTGGAGTGGATCCCTGCTTGGGAATTGTTCTGCTGAGGTGATTCCCTAAGGAGGAATCCACTAGGGAGAGGTACATTTGTAAAGGGGAGATTCTCCCCTTTCCAGTGGCCCCTCTCCAGTTGGAATCAGTGCTCAGGGGGCTGAGATACGCCCCTGAGCAATGAAGAAAATGAAAGTAAATGAGCCAATCGGCTCATTTTACTTTAATTTTCCCCTGTAATAACGTCTGCGCCCACGGCCTGTCAATCGTCATTACAGGGTGGGCGTATTTTGGGGCAAAATATCCAAATAAAAGATTAAAGATTTCAAGTTCTGTGTGTGCGGAGGGCTGGGAGCATCCAAAGGGTTACGCCTGTAGCTCTGTGGCATGGGCAAAAGTACTTCAGTGTTCCTTCTATTGTGTTTATATCTCTGGGCATATGTGAGTTTCTGATATGTTTATAGCTGTAGGGGTATGTCCGACAGTACTACAGTAGTCCTTCTGTGATGTTCATAGCTCTGTAGGTATATACAGCCGTACTGCAGTGGTCCTTCTGTTATGTCTGTTGTGTTAGAGATATGTCTGTAAAGCACTACAGACTTAACAAAAAGAGAATTGTTTGCACTTGCATAGGCCTTCTTTTAGTTAAGCATACAACGCTGAGCCAGCTCCGTGCATTCAAGAAGTGATCATTAAAAATTGTGACTATAAAGGGGGAGTACATGATTTTTTGGGTACAAATTTGATCCAGAAACATTTACAGGTCACACCTATTCCTGGGCGGTCATCCACAATTTTTCTGAGCTTAGTATCTATATGCTAAGCGTAAGGTAAATATAATCAAGGTGGATGTCTTGAATACAAAATAGTGATTCAGAATATAGTTGACAGAAGTTCATTGAAGGTAGGAAATCAGCAGTGAGGGTGTGGAGAAAATCTTTGTATAATTGAACACAGTTCTTATCGATTAGCAACCATCCAGCCATCTGATGGGACTAGTTTCTAGGTCTGGAGGTCTCACTTCTCAGTCACATAATTGTCTGAACTGCTCCATTTTCAGCACTTATCTTGAAGATGACCTTTTTTCCCATGAAGAGAATAAGAAAGTTCTACAGGTTTTACCCATTTACTCCTGAGGATGTGCTTTATTTTAGGGCCATACTTAGAGTTTGGTAGAGGGGAAGCACCAACACAAATGAGTGGTGGTCCCACTCCACTAAGATCTCTTCTCTTCTGCCTCTATTTATGGTTGAGAGAAGCTCTAGATTTACATTGGGGATCTTCGGCTGGATCTCCAGGTGTAAATTTACCTGGCGGCCTGGTCACCAAAGGGGCCATCAGGTCACAAGAGCTCACCCAGGAGCATGGGTCGTAGGCTAATAGACTTGATGATGAAGCATGCCACATCAATGTGTGTTAAGGTGCAGCGCCTAATAATAAAGGACTTACTTAAAATTGTAAAGAGTCTACTGAATAATCTCCATCATTGATAATAATCCACGTTGAATGTAATCTGATTAAAGATTACTTAGACTAATGCACCCTTGGTATATTTACTTTAAATATTATACCACGTAGCAAACCTTTATAGATATCTGTCATGGCCTCCATCCCCCTGGCAAACTCCCAGAGCATCCACCAGAGTCTTTATAAGGATCCTAGTTTTTTTCTCTTTGGTTAGTAGACACCATTGCAAAAGGCTTGCCATAACTAATGCCCTTACATTTAACCTATTTCCGTGCTGTTGTTGCTGGAGTGGCATTGCCTTATGCAGCAGAGATTCTGCAAAGATGGCTTTTTCTTTTAAAAATGTGTTTAGCTACAGGCTAAATTAAATGTATAGATCAAAACTTACTCCTATAATAGTCACATTTTCGATTGTGGTAGTGCTGTTCTCAGAGACAGAAGTCATACAAATAGACTGTAATGCATTTTCCAGCAATTTCTGATTTGCTTTCATTGAGATGTATGAAATGCCCCCTTATTTAGTGGTGGATCTAATTTTTTATTTTTGATATTGGTATCTTGCAAGCACACTCTTGTGAAATGGCTGCTGGTCCCGTGTACAAAGGGGGAATTAATATTTCAAGCCAGACACAGTAATGCAGACCAGAATCTCTTTCTTCTAGGAAGGACTTGTGTCATTCCTGCCTGTCATGCAATGCATAACATATAAGATCGAACACATTTTACCCTGAGATGCTATGGAGCTTGTGGAGCAGCTCACTGATATGTGCTCCACAATTGCCCCAGTGATTAAACAATGTGCTGCATTTTGAAGGAACTGAAATTGGCCGTCACGAAGTTAGTGTGCAGCCTAAAGAACACAGAGTGTGTTGGATACATACATGTTGTAAATAACTCAGGGAGAAAGTTTCTGAAACATTTTCATGAGAAAGAAGCTGATTTTAACTAGGGGTGGGGAAAGGTTTCCACTTGATCTGTAAAGTCTGGCAAAGGGAAATGTCACCTTTTGCAAAGAAGCAAGTAGTTACCGAGTATAACCATCTTCAGCTGAGGCACATTTTAGATTCCCTCAACCCCAGTTCCCTAAAGGCTTCGGTCCGCAGAGAACAATTTCCTCCCTAAGACTCAATCTCCTATTATCAATCAACCAATCAAAAAATCAGTCAATCAGGTGGGTTTATATAGCGTGGCTAATCACCCAAGAGGGTATCCAGGCACTTGATGTTCATGATGGTTCAGGGGAATCAGTCAAACATCTAGGTCTTGAGTGCTCTCCGGATTTCCAGTAGAAAGGTGGAGGTCCGTAGCTGCAGGATTTTGCCACAAGGTAGGAGAAGGAGCGTCCTCTGCTATTGCTTTGATTGATGCGGGGGTGTTGGCGAGTGAGAGGAAGGCGGATCATAGTTAGCTGTCTGGTAGGGTGGTGGAAGTTCAAGCAAAGTTTGATGTAGGCTGGTCCTTGATTGTGCAGTGCTTTTTGGTGTGGATCATCAGTTTGAATTGGCATCTCTTCTGGATGTGGAGCCAGTGGAGTTTTCTGAGGTGGGGGTGATGTTGGTGCATCTGGGAGGTTGATGATGAGCCCGGCAGCGGAGTTCTGTATGGTCTGAAGGTGTGTGGTGATCCCAGCGTAGAGTGTGTTGCTGTAGTCTAATTGGCTAGTGATTAGGGCCTGAATGACTGTATGCCTGGTGTTGTGGGGAAGCTATTTGAAGACTTTTCACAACATGCCAAGTGTGCATTAGCCATGAGAAGTACCCCTACCCTCGGTTACTGCTACTGGACCTACCCTCTATTACCACTTCTATTACCACTAATGTATAAGCTATGCAGGCTAGATGTGGACATCTATATGTACAACAGTGCCAAATGTATTCAGGTTCCTTTCATACTAGAAGACATGTCTACTAATGGGTCTATGGAATTACAACAGCTCTACGAGCATGTTCACAACCTGACTGAGATGACATTGATACTGACTTGATGGTGTCACAAATGAACTGTCTTTGATCCTCCATCAACATTATACCAACAATATGTAAATAACATAGCATATTGAGGGTGCGCCATAAGTGTGCTGGGTGTTCTAGATACAAGGGCCCATATTTATACTCTGTTTGCGCTGTATTTGCGTCATTTTTTTACGCAAATCCGGTGCAAACCTAACTCCATATTTATACTTTGGTGCTAGACCCGTCTAGCGTCAAAGTTATGGAGTTAGTGCCATTTTTTGCTTGCGGAAAACTACCTTGCGTCAATGAGATGCAAGGTAGGCGTTCCCGGTCAAAAAATGACTCTATGGCCTTAGCGCCATATATATCCTCCCGTGCAAAAATGATGCACAGCAGGAGAAGGGCCTTAAATAATGGCGCAAAGCCTGTTTAGCACCATTATTTAACGCCTGGATCAGGGCAGGCTTTAGGGGACCTGTGGGCTCACTTCCATGGTCAGAGACCATGGAAGCAGTCCACAGGTGCCCTTCCCTGCCCCCAGGGACACCCCATGCCACCCCTAACCCTCTCCCCCAGAGGACACCCAAGGATGGAGGGACCCATCCATGGTAAGTCCAGGTGAGTTTTTTTTGTTTTTTTTTAAAGTTCCATAGGGGGGCTAACTTGGGCCCCTCTACATGGCACTGTGCCCAATGGCCATGCCCGGGGGACAGTGGGCAGGGGGGCATGACTCCTGTCTTTGCTAAGACAGGAGTCATGTCCATGGGGGTTGTGTGTCAAAAAATGACGCTAGTCAGGTTAAAGTCATTTTTTTTACGCTAACCTGACTAGCGCCATTCTTTGACGCACAACCTCCAGTGTTCCCTACGCCTCCCCTGCCCGGTTAGCATCATTTATTTTGACGCTAACCGGGCCTTAGCGCCGGCTAGAGTCATTTCTTCAATTTGAAGCCTGGCTGGTGTCTAGGAATGGCGGTAGCTGGCGGTAAACTTTTTGACGCAAACCTGCGCAAGCGCAGGTTTGCGTCAAAAAGTATAAATCAGGGCCGTGGTGTGCAACAGCAGAATGTCAGGCCACTTAGTCTCTCCTTCCTGTACTTCCTGTGTTGCAGTTTGACAATGCTGCTGCTGAGTATTGTATACTCTTGCAGAGGTCATCATTTCGAATCCCAGGTAGATGGGTGCCAGAACTGACTGCATTGGACATGTACAACAGAATGCAGTATGGGCAGTCTGTTGACCTCAGCTCTTGAATTAATGTGGGCAGTCAGTGAAGTTCAGTTATTAAATGCAGTGTGGGCTGTCAGTGAAATTCAGCTCCTGAATGCATTATGTGCAGTTAGTGGAGTTTAGCCTTTAAATGATGCGTGAGCAATCAGTGGAGTTCAGTTCTTTTCTGAATGCAGTGTGGGCAGTTAGTGGAGTTCAGCTCTTGAATGAACGTGGGAACTCAGTGCAGAACAGCTATTGAATGCAGTGTGGGCAGTCAGTGGGGTTTGGCTCCTGAATGCAGTGTGGCAGTCAGATAAGTTCCCTTCTTGAATGCAGTATGGGCAGTCAGTGGAGCTCAGCTCCTAAATGCAGTGTGGGCAGTCAGCAGAGTTCAGCTCTTTAATATAGTGTCGGCTGTCAGTGGAGTTCAACCACTGAATGCATTTTGGGGCAGTCAGTTTGTTTCAGCTCCTAAATGCAGTGTGGGCAGTCAGTGGAGTTCAGCTCCTGAATGCAGTGTAGAGTGTGGACAGTTAGTGGAGTTCAGCTAGTGAATGCAGTGTGGGAGGTCAGTGGAGTTTACCTCTTTAGTACAGTGGGGGCAGTCAGTGGAGCTCAGCTCCAGAATGCAGTGTGTGCAGTAAGTGGAGCCTAGCTCCTGAATGCAGTATGGGCAGTCAGTGGAGTTCAGCTCCTGAATGCAGCACAGGCAGTCAGTGGAGCTCAGACCCTGAATGCAGTGTGGGCAGTCACTGGACTGCAGCTCGTGAATGAACATGGGCAGTCAGTGAAATGCAGCTCCAGAATGCAATGTGGGCAGTCAGAAGAGTTCAGCTCCAGAATGCAGTGTGGGCAGTGAACTGAGTTCAGCTATTGTATGCAGTGTGGCCAGTCAGTGAAAATCAGTGTAGTTTTTTTCTTCTAAATGCAGTGTGGGCAGTTAGTGGAGTTCAGCTCATGAATGAACACGGGCAGTCAATGTAGTGCAGCTCCTGAATGCAGTGTGGACAGTGAGTAGAGTGCAGCTCCTGAATGCAGTATGGGCTGTAAGTGGATTTCAGCTCTTGAATGCAGTGTGGTCAGTCAGTGGAGCTCAGCTCCATATTGCAGAGTGGGCATTAATTGGAGTTCAGCTCTTGAATGAACATGGCAGTCAGTGGAGTTCAGCTACTAAATGCAGTATGGACAGTCAGTGGAGTTCATCTTCTGAATGCAGTGGGGGCAGTCAGTGGAGCTCAGCTCCTGAATGCAGTGTGGGCAGTCAGCGGAGTTCAGCTCCTGAATGTAGTAGAGGCAGTGACTGGAGTTCATCTCGTAAATTGAACATAGACAGTGGAGTGCAGCCCCTGAATGCATTGTGGGCAGTCTGTGGAGTGCAGCTTGTGAGTGAACATGTGCAGTCAGTGGAGTGCATCTCCTGACTGCAGTCTGGGCAGTCAGTGAAATGCAGCTCCAGAATGCAGTATGAGCTGTAAGTGGAGTGCAGCTCCTGAATGCAGTGGGGGCAGTTGGTGGAACTCTGTTCCAGAATGCAGCGGGGCAGTCAGTGGAGTGCAGCTCCTGAATGTAGTATGGGCTGTAAGTGTAGTTCAGCTCCTGAATGCAATGTAGGCAGTCAGTGGAGTGCAGCTCCTGAATGCAGTGTGGGCAGTCAGTGGAGTGCAGCTCCTGAATGTAGTAAGGGCTGTAAGTGGAGTTCAGCTCCTGAATGCAGTGGGGGCAGTGGGTGGAGCTCAGCTCCAGAATGCAGTGGGGGCAGTCAGTGGAGTTCAGCTCCTGAATGCAGTGGGGGCAGTCAGTGGAGTTCAGCTCCTGAATGCAGTGTGGGCAGTCAGTGGAGTGCAGCTCCTGAATGCAGTGGGGGCAGTCGGTGGAGCTCAGCTCCAGAATGCAGTGGGGGCAGTCAGTGGAGTTCAGCTCCTGAATGCAGTGTAGGCAGTCAGTGGAGTGCAGCTCCTGAAAGCAGTGTGGGCAGTCAGTGGAGTGCAGCTCCTGAATGTAGTATGGGCTGTAAGTGTAGTTCAGCTCCTGTATGCAGTGGGGGCAGTCGGTGGAGCTCAGCTCCAGAATGCAGTGGGGGCAGTCAGTGGAGTTCAGCTCCTGAATGCAGTGTAGGCAGTCAGTGGAGTGCAGCTCCTGAATGCAGTGTGGGCAGTCAGTGGAGTGCAGCTCCTGAATGTAGTGTGGGCTGTAAGTGGAGTTCAGCTCCTGAATGCGGTGGGCGCAGTCAGTGGTGTTACCTCCAAAATGAAGTAGGGGCGGTCAAGGGAGTTCAGCTCATGAATGAACATGGGCAGTCATTGACTTGCAGCTCCTGGATGCAGTGTGGTCAGTCAGTGGAGTGCAGCTCCTGAATGCATTGTGGGTGCAGATCACTTTTCACTGTCAACACCCAGGAAATAGAACACCCTTTTCAGCCAGTGCGCAAGGGATGCTGTCTCCGCCCTAAGAAAGCGGAAAAATAAAGTGATGATGTGACTTTTATTATCACTTTATTTTTCTGCTTTTAGCAGCGGGCGACACTCCCCCGCCACAGCGGAGTGGCCGCCCCTGCGTATGTTTTTCATCACCTACTCTATGCAAGCCTTTTAACCACTTTTTCAGCTTGTTTTGCTTTATTCTACAGTCTTGTCACACCTTTATGTTTTGTGGATCTTAAATCCTGCGAGATGTCCCTCAAAGCCAGTATCCATAAGATGGGCAGCCCCTGTCTCATCATGTCCACATCCTTTAGGGGCTGTCACTGTGCATCAACATAGTGAACTCTAACACCTCCTATCTTGGTACTTTTGCAGTCACCTGCCTGGAAACAAGGCTCCAATTGCATTAACTTGTCTTATAAATAAATCATTTGTCCATTCAAGGGAATTAATTATTAATACTGTAATGAGAGATATTGGGATATTTTGATTAAAAAAGCAACTGATTTGAATTTAGAAAGTATGACATTTTTATCACTTCTAATTTTTTAAAAGCAGTCAATTCACTGGATCAATTTTCTATTTCACTTTAAGGCAATCATCACAGATGGGGGCTGCCCCCTGCATCTGGGACTCAGTGACCCGGGCGAGGAAGCGCGCTGAGCTAATGCGCCTGCAGCTAGGTGAGGGAATGAGCATTTCCGCCACACCAGCAGCCATGAAGGTGACGAACAAAAAAAATTGCTTTAGGTTCACTGGGCAGATGTCTTCCTTAAAAGCTCACATCTGTTGTCACCAGCCCCAGGCACGCCTTCTGTGACCCCAGCTGGGAGTTTTAACATTTACTTCCTTATTTTTTCAGTTTATAGTTTTCTAAGCTTTTCATATATTTTTTTTCATCATATCAGACAAACAAATCAGAATATTGCAAATGATTTCCCCGTTGTAAAAAACACAAGGACACATGATCTAAGATATATATATATATATATATATATATATATATATATATATATATATACAGTATACACACACACATACACACACACACACACACACACATATATATATATATATTCCCAAGGACCTAAACAATACACAAACTATCTTTAACAAAATTCTGTTTTTTCCTGTACTGTAATATTTAATTAACTAGCATGCAATGCAAACCTGCCTTTATGTATTTGTCATTTCTATTTGGAAACTTTTCATTTAACAGTACTGCCCTCTGCGCATGGCTTAAGCAGTGATTAATGGCCCCTGCAAGGGGTATTAACCACTGTTAATTTCCCATCTCACAATTATTGTACTAAATTGAATGTGAGAGGACATAACAATGGGAAAGGCGATTAATAGCTGCTAATGACTTAAAGGATGTAAGCCGTAAAGCTACTAGCAACCTTCATCCTCACTCTCACAAACAGGCGATTAAACACCCTCACTGTTGTGTCTGCCTCGTGTACCCAGAATGCTTTCAGCCAAGAGTACTTATTGCCAGTGTTTAAACATTCTGGGTAGATGAGCCAATCACAGCTTTCATACAGGGCGCTAAAGCTCCTTGACTAGTAACCTATGTGCACTACTTTCTCCTCGTTTTCTCCAAACTCGAAAACTAGTAGGGAGTCAGTGAAAACCTATCCAGGAGCTCCCATTTCTCCTCTACATTGGCGCACTGCCCTCAGACCCGCAATGTGGAGTATTATCAGAGGTTCAGAATGGGAGCAGCTCTGTAGAGCTCCTAGTACAGGGAGGGGAGCTTCTGGGAGCAGTGGCCCTCATTATGAGAGATCTTTTGATGCGCCAAGGTCACTGGAGCCAATGGGCCCATCAGAATTATGGGTTTAGTAGGTACTCCCCTGCTCAGGGCTGTCCACCTCAGGGCTTTCACTTATCCCACTTGCTGCACACCCTGTCATTGGTAGTTCCGGAGACGGAAGTGATGGATTTGTGCGGGCTACTCCTAATGATGGCCAGTGATTTGGCACATTTAAGTTACTCCCTAAGCAGAGCACACAGAATGCTTCACAAAGGCGTAGATCTATAATACGTAATTTTAATTGTATGTGTATTGTTTTTGGCAAGTAGCACGCTGCCCCGGAACCCAAAGGTGGATTATAGGAGGGTCAGTATAGGGAAATTTACATTTTTATTGGGAGTGGTGGGAGTGGTAGACTTGTGAATCTGTTAGTTGGATGAATAGGATAGTGTATGGATAGAGGAGGGAAGTGCTTAGAAAGGATTATTTTGGAGTTCATAGTAGTAAAAGAGGCTTAGGATGAGTCAGAGGTCCTGTTAGTTGGATGAACAGAATAAAGGTTGGATAGAGGAGGACAGAGTATGGAAAGGGTTATTTGGGAGTTCATAGAGATGAGTCAGATAGTGGAGGCAGGGGATATTTTGGAAAATGAATATGATGAGTCAAAGTGATGGCAAAGCCTGCTTGTTACTCTTCCTACTCTGGCAGAACATCAAGACTTTTCTTAGAATCTAACTTTACCCTGCCTGGTTGTCCCCAAATGGTCTTGTCATTACAGCAGTTGTTGAAATGTAGGCTTTGATTTATCCTTTTTGATGCAAACCTGCATTAGCGCAGGTTTGCATCAAAAAGTACACCGCCTGCTAACGCCATTCCTGGTTGCCAGCCGGGGGGGTTATATTTAAGGAATGATGCTAGCCGGCATTAAGGCCCGATTAGCGTCAAAATAAATTATGCTAACCGGGTGGGGGAGGCGTAGGGGAAACAGGAGGCTGTGCGTCAAAAATGGCGCTAGTCAGGTTAGAGTAAATAAAAGACTCTAACCTGACTAGCGTAATTCTTTTGACACACAACCCCCCATGGACATGACTCCGGTCTTAGTAAAGACCGGAGTCATGTCCCCCAGCCCAATGGCCATGCCCAGGGGACCTATGTCCCCTGGGCATGCCAATTGGGCACAGTGCCATGTAGGGGGGGGGCAAGTTAGTCCCCCCTATGGCACTTAAAAAAACAAATGAATTACTTACCTCTACTTACCTAGGATGAGGTCCCCCATCCTCCACTGCCCCTCTGGTGTGGGTGGGGGCATCCCTGGGGCCTGGGGAGGGCACCTGTTGACCCTTCCCATGGAGTACCACCATGGAAATGAGCCCACAGGTCCCCTAACACCTGTCCTGAACCAGGCGTTAAATAATGACGCTAAACAGGTTTAGCGCCTGTTAGAAATGGGGTTTTTGGTTGGCTAGGGTATGCACCTAAGCCAGGCAGAACCCACCCACTCTAGTCAGGGCAAGGGAGTTACACGTCCAAGATAACCCGTGCTCACCCCCTTGATAGCTTGGCACGAGCAGTCAGGCCTAACCTGGAGGCAATGTGTAAAGCGTTTGCACAACACACACAACACATGTGACATAGTATCCCCACCACAAAGTAAACACAACACCAAGTGATATGAAAATATACTGTATTGTACACAACGGAATTGTTAGACCAAACATCACATATACGTAACAGTAATATCCTACTACCTTAGCAGTTGTCAGAACGTTAAGCATTAGTTACTCTGCAAACTAGCAGTAGTCACATATAACACACAGGTTACTCAGTATTCTGCAACAGAAGCAGTAGTCAGGAAACACGTTATTTCACCAAAGCACTTGTCATAAGAATATCATAATTGCCCATATTTGGAACAGTAGAAAGCATATGGCAAGTCAGAAAAACATATTAGCATGCTATGCCCATAAAAGGAACATTTGTATACACATATGAAAACCTCAATCAAACAGGTAGGCAATTTATAAATCAAGAAAGTCTTTAAAAATGTTGTATATATATATATATATATATATATATATATATATATATATATATATATATATATTGTCATTGGGTAGTACCTGCTTTGATGTAGGCACCGCTAGTGCCTGAAGAACGAAAAATGGGGCCCCCGCACTCCTCTGCGCCAAATGGGGGCCCCTTGTGAGCTCTGAGGCAGAAAGGGGCAGCACACACCCCATCTGTACTACTGACGGGCGATTGCAGGGCCCCCCAGGCCTCCACTGGCCCTCACGAGGGGTGGCCAAGGTCGGCGATTACTTTTTTTTGTAAAGGATGGGGCGCCACGCACCACGCCCCCTCTCCGTTCTCAGGCCTGGAGCCCGCAATCATTGAGGGGTCCACCCCCCGGGCCTTCACTGGCCCTCCAACGAGGGGGGGGCGGAGGATCCGGCACTGGCCCACAAGGGGCCAAACCAGGAACCGGCGGTGCAGGGGAGCCTCCGGTGAGGCTTCCGCCCCGCCCGTGGTCCAACAGAGGCTTCTCCTGGGCTCGGTGGGGCAGGGAGATGCTTCCTTCTCTCCTGCCCGTCTCGCCTGGGCCTAGTAAGGACCTTCTGGTGCATCGGGGGTGCTCCTCGGAGCAATCCTTGCCCAGAGGCACCGCTAGGAGCACGCTTGCTCCAAAACCAATTTGCCAGTTTCCTTCGTGCCCCAAAGGCACAGAAATCAGCACGACTCCGGCGCTACTCTTGCTACAGCCCAGGTCGCAGCAGTGATGGTTTTCCCAGCAACATAAAGCGCTTTTCAAGCGCTAGAAGAACAACAGAGGCAGTGCTTTTCCTCATCTAGTGCTAAGCCTAAAGATAAATCGCTTTCCAAACTGCTTAGTCTGGCAAAGTATTGAAGCACTCTTCGTGCTTCACGATGTTGCAGGGGTCACGGGCCACAGCACCCTGCCCCTGGGGAGCAGAAATTGAGGAGCAGGACCACAGGTGAGGGGGCTCAGCAAGAGGCCAGCACACAGAGGATGCAAGCAGGTGGCAATTCCTTTCAGTGACCAATCAGGTCACAGGTCAGCACAGCAGCAGCAGTCTTGGCGGTTCCTGGTGAGCCCTTCCAGCCTTTTGTGGCCAGTTCCAAGATGATTCCAAGAGTCTCCAAATTGTGGGGGAAATTCCCCTGTACTTATACGCTAGCAGGCCTGAGACAGGTTTGAAAGTCTACTTCTGTGGGTGGCGCAAGCAGCGCTGCAGGGCCACTAGTAGCATTTAATTTACAGGACCTGGGTATAGAGATACCACCGTTCAAGGTACTTACAGGTAAATTAAATATGCCAATTAGGTATAAGCCAATCATACCAACTTTAGATGGGAAAGCACCTGCACTTTAGCACTGGTCAACAGTGATAAAGTGCTCAGAGTCCTAGAGCCAACAGCGACAGGTCAGAAAAAATAGGAGGCTGGAGGCAAAAAGACTGGAGATGACCCTGCATAAGGAAAAAAGTCCAACAGCCCCATTATTTAGGCCTGCCTACCTTCCATGCGCCATTTTGCACGGGAGGATAAATATGGCGTTAGGGCCTTTGAGTAATTTTTTGCCCGGGAACGCCTACCTCGCATATCATTAACGCAAGGTAGGTTTCCACAGTAAAAAAATGACGTTAACGCCAATATTTTGACGCTAGACATGTCTACCGCCAAAATATAAATATGGAGTTAAGTTTGCACTGGATTTATGTAAAAAAACATGACTCAAATCCGGCGCAATCAGAGTATAAATATGCCCGTGATGTTTCCAAATATTTTTGTTCTAAATTAACTATTTCAAAATTAACCGTTCTCATAATCATCTGTTCTCAATAAGTAGTTCTACAAAATATTACTTTTCTTACAGACATCCAGAACTTTTGAAAAGATTGTCTTCTTTAGGATGAAATAGTTGAGAGATAAAAGGGTGCATTGAGGCGTGTCAATTTCTGTGCTACAAGATAGGGTGGGTCACCAGAATTTGTTCTCATACGGATTTTCCTATTTTGGAACACATTTTTTGTATATATGGGATCCTAAAAGAATTGCAATAGAGCTCAGCCATTCTCAAATGCTTTTTGATTACTCCAGTACATAACGGGTCGATGTACAACACCTTTTTAGAGATGCAAAAGTCAAAAATCACTGTTTGCGACCACAAAATGGCCAGGTACAATGTACCATCCCTATTTTGCTAGTTGGTTCGCAGTTACGCCGCTTCCTAATACCAAATTGCAATGCCTAATTGGGATTCAGTAACAGGTTACTAATCACAGTTTGGAATTGGTGCATATTGGTGCAAACAGCCAGATTCTTCAAATTGGTCATTTGGCAACCACTAAAAAGCTTTGTACATCTGGCCCAAAATAACTTCTTGGGAAATGCTCAGTAGCAGCATGGAAAAATGCTTTCAGACGGAATTGTGAAATCAGAGCCATTAAAGGAGGTTTTGGGAAAAAAAGCAGTGACCATAGTGTGAGAAAAAGACTGGGTCATGCAACAGCACACCAGGCATGGGGCGCAATAGGCATGTCCTGAAAACCTAATCCCCACCAATTTCCAAAGGTAGAGCTCTGCCTCTTCTGAGCAAGAAGCAAAAACCCCAAGTCAGAAATACCTTACCTTGTGTTTAGTATTATTTGAAGCACAGCCCCTCCTGCTCACCTAGCCTTCTCATTGCCACCCCTTAATGACATCTCCAACCCTGATGACCTCTGTCTTGCCAAAACCAATGTCTCCCATCCACTATCTTCTCTGCTTCACATTTAGCTAAATGTAACTATTAGAGAGAGGCTTGTGAGAGGTCTGATAAACTGAACTAAAATACTTAATACCCCAGGCGAGGCATTGAAGCACTTTACGGCAAGTAGCAAGCTACTCCAGAATCTAAGGCTAGTGGTTAATCTACTGGTTATTGTTGGTTATTGTGATTAGTCATGAGCTTGCAAAAACAACTGCATACATTTACTCCAGTTACTTTGCGATACTGGGTGAGTGTAATTAGTGGGGGCCCTGTGGTTCCAGGTGAATGGTTGGAGAGATAGATAGGCTGATGGAGATGAGCTAATGTGAGAGGACAAGAGTAGGGTTTTAAAGAGGAGAGGTTACGATGCAGAAAATGGGGCATCAGCCAATTACGTAATTATAATAGGAAGGAGTGAGGCAGGCAGGCATGAGACTGAGAGGAGGCTATACTCGGAAATACAAGGTATGCAGAGGATGAAAGGAAAGAAGAGGGTCATTCTAAAGAAAGAAAGCACATCAAGGTCAATTTTTAGAAGTGTAGTGGAAGAAGACTTTCTCGGGTAGCAAGCAATCAGAGAATGTAGGCTATAACAAGAAACAACATCAGACACAGTACTCCATATCCAGGGCAAACTGCATAAATAGGTGAATAAGAGTGTACACATCCTTGAAACATTAAAAGTCCTAGCCAGTTGCGTGTATCAAGCCCGAGACAGCTACTCTAAACATAGTCTAAAGTATCCCAACCTTGGTACAGAATCTGTACAGTGCACCAGCGGAGTTGCCGCAGAAAAAAGAAAAGCCTCATTTAAGGATCTTCCCTCACTATTCTGTAAATTAAAGTTTTTTTTCATTCACTAACTAATAATGAATTATTTTGCACTGGAAGAAAGTGTCTCACCAATACACAGTCAGATTATATCCAGCTTTGTCACCTAATCCCATCCAAATGTTATGTGTTATGTTGTGGTGTGGTGTTGGGTGTGGTGTGGTGTGTTGTGTTATATTTTATGATATATGTTATGCCAATTTGTGCAGCTCAGTTTCTCACCTGCAAGGGTATCCAGGCATAGTGTATGTTGTGCATGTTTATGTGTCCCTTGTAGCATATGCATTGTATGTATAAGCACATCAGAGAAATGAAGGGCTGCGGGTTCCATTTTGAGTGTTCTGGCCTGTTGATGTGCACAAACAGAAGTGTATCAGGATGCAGGAGGGAGGAGACCTAGACATTGAAGTGAGGACAAAGGATACGAGGCTCCTATAGGAATTCGATTAGGGGATTCCTGTAGCACCTCCACTCGGCAGATGATAGGGGCTGTAGCCTATTGTTCAGCGTGAGAAATGTATTTTAGGCAAAACCACCCTTAGCTTGCCCTAGTATCTTTTGAACCCTGCACTTTTACTTCTATTAATCAGGCATCCCTGCTCCTCACAATTTCATCCATCACCTTGAAACCTCCATCCTTTTCTTCCCTGATCCCTCATGTGCTCATCAGTTCTGAAGTTTCTTCCCTTCCTATCTTTGGCACATGCCTATGGTGGGGACATATATAGAAGATGTTGCTCTGAAACTCTGACATACACATGTCTTGCACAACACCCACCTTAACCCAAAGGCCTTTTCCTCACTCCCTCATTCTTGTGTCTTCTCTTCCTTTATGCTTTTGTTTCTTTCTTTGTCCCCTGCCCTCTGTTCCTTCATTACAGTGTTGCAAGTAGGTATACATTTAAGTAACATACTAACAAAAGTCCTTTTGAACTTCAGTTGCAAGCCAAAATTTGCTTTATTCTAACAGAATATGGGCTTTCTCTCACCCTCTTTCTGGATCACTGTGTGCCTGTCTGCCTGTCTCTCACATTCTCACTCTCTTCACCTCTCACCGGTTCCTTCTCTTTCTGTCTCTCCCATCTGCCCTGTGTTGGCTTGTGCAAAGTGGCAAAGGGAGTCAAATATTAAGAATTCCTTCACAGGCGAAATTGAGCAGGCAATATTAGACTCCTCTCAATCATCCTCTAACAAACACTACTTCCTATCACACAGAAAATATTTTAAAGGCAAAACGGTGGATTGAATCACTAAAGTACAAATTAACTTTGACCAAACTTTACGTGAACATATAATCTTCTTTGCCTGCGATGTGTACATGAAAAATGATGAAAATAGACCCAGTCATTTGAGGAAATCAATTTAACTGCTCCTGAGATGTGCTTATTGTGTGGATGTTCATTGAAAGATTAGTCATACTCAGTGGATATCTAACAAACCATGGTGTAAGTAGCTCTCCTCAAAGCCATTACCAGTGCAAGGTCTCAACATGAAATGCATTGTTATCAGCATTTGTACATTGGCTTTTACCATTACTGTGCTGCTGAAGTGTTTCATTGAGGGCTCATTTTTAATGCTTTCCAAGAGCTTGCTGCTACTGAAAGCGAGTCACTTCAGTCCGCTGCTTAACACATCAACTTCACTCACTCATTCTATTTATGTACTGGCCTCCACCAAGCAACTCAGATTCATAGACTTCTTGCTCAATGCAGCTACAACCTGCAACTACCTCTGCAAGCCAGAAGACTAGAAAATCTGGTTTAGGTAAAAAAAAAAAAAGCAAAAGCAAAATCCCTCCCATCAAACGTACCGATTCGCAACTTCTTCCAAGTTGTGTCTGGACCGAACACAGAAATAAAATCTGGACACAATGGGCCTGATTTAAGAGGCCTTAGCGACACCTTAGCACCATTTTTTCTACACCAAGGTGGCACTAAAGTGGCTTTTTGCACGCGCCAGATTTACAAAATGGCACACTGCAAGCATTGCAGCACTTTGTAACCCTTGCCTGACATTATGCCTGGGCCAGACATAATGTAAGCGAGGGGGGCGAAAAAATGGTGCAAGGAAATCTAAGAGCTTTCCTCCAGTCTTCTGGAGAGACAGAGGGGGTTATTACAACTTTGGAGGAGGTGTTAATCCGTCCCAAAAGTGACGGTAAAGTGACGGATATACCACCAGCCCTATTACGAGTCCATTATATCCAATGGAACTCGTAATACGTCTGGTGGTATATCCATCACTTTACCGTCACTTTTGGGACGGATTAACACCTCCTCCAAAGTTGTAATAACCCCCAAAGTCTTCATTTCAAGGTTTCCCTGCCTACCAGCACAGCACCAACAAGTAATAAGACCTCTACAGACATTGGAACAAGCTGACAGTCCTTGTCCTCAATTCACCCCAAGTCAGGGCATTCTTGCCATCCCAGTCACATAAGTGAGGATGATAAAGGCTTTGGGCAGACTTTAACCAGTCAAGACTCCTTATGCCAAACTACCAACGGAACAAGCCCTCCTCCGTGAAACCGTAAAGACTTTAAACACTGAAAACAGACCCTTGGAACAAGAGTAGAAGTCAAGCATTGAAGAACTTCCAACTTTCCACCAACACTTCCATCTAGGTCTGAACCACTATCAACCAGTCCCTAAACTCAGACCTCTTCTCCAGTGACCTCAAGACTCCTTACACAGAGCCAATGATAAAGAATGCAATCTAAGTGAAAGAGCTGCTTTGACTCAAATCTCAAACTTTCTGGAAGGAAATAGCCTCCTTTACAACTTTCAAACTGGGTGCTGTCTTGACACAGAAACAGAACACACTCATCTCCACGACTGACAAGAATGTAGTTGCACACACTGCCTCTGCATCTGTTACCTTTGATACAGTCCATTATCAATTTGTGCACCATTCCAAAAAGGCTGACAGATCTTGGATTACAAGGAATTACCCTAGACTGAATCTCCCCCCACCTCAATCAGACACATAAACATCACCTTGCTCTTTGGTCTACTGGACATTTTTCCAGTTCAGCCCAGGTTATTGCACCAATAGATTACTCCCTTCCTGTCCCACCAGAGCTGTGCGATCAGCATCCGCCGCCCTGCTGGTGGTGTCTTACATTAAGTGCATTAACTAGGGAGGTAAAGGATTTTTATTTTTAGAAGCCAAAACTTAGAATCAGCTTCCTTTGGACCTCTGGAGGCTTCCATGGAGGAGGTCTTCAACAGAAGACTTAAAACTTGGATTTCCGCTTCTGCTTATTAGTGTGTTTTTCTGTGTATTGGTGCACCATAGCCTTTGTGCCTGGACACTCTTTGAGCTATGCGAGCTGCCAAACCCTGCATTCATTCTTTCAATCATTCATCCATCCATCCATTCACCTGTATTCTCAGGTGGAGCTAGACAGCTCCAGAGTAGGTTATTGGCACTAAGCCACGGACTAATGGATGTCAATCAACCACCTGTTACTCAACTCATCCAAAACTGAGATCCTTGCAGGTGGAAAATGTCTATTCAGAGGTCTACAAAGAAAGCAGCACTGAGGCAATTACTTCAACTATGCTTAGGTAGCCAAATTACTCCAGCTCTTAAGATACTACACTGGCTACACATAACAGACGCTCCTGCTTCAAAGCATTTTATATTGCCCATTAGTTAATCCAACTGAAGAGTTGATGATCCACACAGACGAACGTCCTCCTTTGTTTAGGCAGCAAAATTCTGGAACTAATTCCTGGCAAAGATTAGAAACAGCCCAGACCACATGGAATTCAGGAAGGCAGTAAAGATGTGGTTGCTCCTTAATAGATAGTGCCAGACCCCACGATCCAACAAACGGAGCCTGTCACCTGCATACGGATGGTAAGCAAAAGCATATGAGAAGGAATATCCCACTCCTCCTGGCTCCACTTCAGATGTAGGCACACCTCTGATATTGCTTCAATACAGTATTTGCATCCCTACTGTTAGAAATTGGGTCTTTGGTTGGCAGTCAGGTTACCCCCTGTCCAAGCAAGGACCCTCACTCTAATCAGGGCAAAGGAGAAATAGACCTGGTTAACCCCTGATCATCATTTTGGTAGCTTGGCATGAGCAGAAAGGCTTAACCCAGAGACAATGTGTAAAGTATTTGTTCCAACACACACAGTAATACAGTAAAAAACTACTAAATGACCAAACACAAGGTTAGAAAAATAGCCAATATTTATCTGAGCAAACCAAGACCAAAATAACAAAAATCCAACATGCACAAGCAAATTTATGTATTTTGCAAGATTAAGCCCTAAAATAGCACTGAGAAACACAAATGCTTAGATTAGGTGATATCATGGCTTCGTGACGGAGTCGTTCCCAACAATCCAATGCCAATGGCACCGGTCACCGAGTTACACGGACCCCAAGGTACAGTGCCTTGTGAAAATGAGGACACAAGCCGGTGCACGGAGTCGGGGATTGCGGCGTCGCTGGATCCGAGGCGGTGTCAGTTCTGGTGCTGCGGAGCGAAGTAGTCATGAAGAGCGGTGTAGGTGAGGCTTCATCAGTGCAAAGCGTTGGATCCGAGTACCTCCGGCGGAGTAGATATCTGGCAGTCACGACGTGGTGCAGAGACTTCCAGGGAGTTGTGGACTTCAGTGAGGCTGCAGCAGCGTCGGGCCTGCAGTGGCGTTGCACTCCAACAAGGACCACGGCTTCGGTTGCAGGCGGCATCATGTGAATTGACATCGGAGTCATCTGAAGTTGGTTTACTTAGTTCTTCTTGGTGTTTCCACCAGCTTCTCCTTTTAAGGGTCCAGGGACTGGATTAGGCACCACTTGTCAGGGCAGGAATCTCAGCAGAGAGTCCAGGTGGTGGCAGAGGAAGACTTTGATGGCTCTGAGACTTCAGAACAGAGGGCAAGCTTGGAGATTCTAATCAAGCAGGAAAATACCACAGACTCCAGTCTTTGTCCCCTTTCACAGGCAGAAGCAGCAACTGCAGGATAGCCCAACAAAACACAGTCACAGGCAGGGGCAGCACTTCTCCTCAGCTCTTCAGCTCTTCTCCTTGGCAAAGGTTCCTCTTGCTTCCAGAAGCAAATCTTGAGGAAATCTAAAGTCTGGGGTTTTGGGTCCACAACTTATACTCCTTTCTTCCTTTGAAGTTGCCCAACTTCAAAGAAAAGTCTCTGTTGTTCAGAGGATCCTGCATTGCCCAGGCCAGGCCCCAAACACACACCAGGGGGTTGGACACTGCATTGTGTGAGGGCAGGCACAGCCCATTCAGGTGTAAGTGACCAATCCTCCCTCCACTCTAGCCCAGATGACTCATCAGGATATGCAGGCTACACCCCAGCTCCCTTTGTGTCACTGTCTAGAGGAGATTACCAAACAGCCCAACTGTGAGTCTGACCCTGACAGGGAATCCACAAACAGGCAGAGTCACAGAATGGTTGAAGCAAGAAAATGTGTACTTTCTAAAAGTGGTGTTTTCAAACTAACAATCTTAAAACCAACTTCACTAAAAGTTGTATTTTTGAATTGTGAGTTCAGAGACCCCAAACTCCGCATTTCCATCTGCTCTCAAAGGGAAACTGCACTTTAAAAGATATTTAAAGGCAGCCCCATGTTAATATATGAGAGAGCTAGGCCTTGCCACAGTGAAAACCAAATTTGGTAGTATTTAACTGTTAGGGCGTGTAAAACACATCGGTACATGTCCCACCTTTAACTTGCCTATGGGGCCACGAGAACCTACCTTAGGGGTGCCTTAAATGTCTACAAAGGGAAGGTTTGGGCCTGGCTAAGGGTAACACTTGCTAAGTCGAATTGGCAGTTTACAAACTGCACACACAGACACTGCATTGGCAAGTTTGAGCAATGTTTACAGGGCTACTCATATGGGTGGCACAATCAGTGGTGCAGGCCCACTCGTAGCATTTGATTTACAGGCCCTGGGCACCTCTAGTGCACTTTACTAGGGACTTACTAGTAAATTAAATATGGCAATCATGGAAAAGCCAATTACACATACAATTTTACATAGGGAGCACTTGCACTTTAGCACTGGTCAGCAGTGGTAAATTGCCCATAGTAACAAACCAGCAAAAACAGAGTCCAGCACACAGTCAGCAACCTAGGAAGCAGAGGCAAAAAGTTAGGGGAGACCACGCCAAGGATGCCAGGTCTAACACCTACAGTCATCATGTCTCACACCAAAATGACTTCCAGCTATTCCACACTCTAATCACTCTGCAGCAAGCAGCACAGTGATGGCATGCAGAAGTGTGAGTCGTTACCTCTCACTCATCTTCTCCAGCCCATATATGGGCACAACTACATACATGCCACATGACAAAAGGAGCGTGTCACTGGTACCCCAGCTAAAAGCAATCCTCTCTCACTATGGCATGCAGATATCCTTAACAATATCATAAACTAAAACTGAAAAGCTAACATGTTCAGTCTGGACTCTGCACTACATAACCCCACATAGTAACTGCACTTTTTTTGTTTGCAGTATCATATAGCGCAAACTCGACCCAAAGGTGTTCCAGCGCTATACATGAGCACCGATTACATAACACAAGGACACATTCATGTTTGGTAGCAAGGGGATATTAAGTGGTTTGCCCAGAATCACAGGATGTTGGGCTGACGCCGAGACTCGACCCTGATTCCTCAGCTGCAAAGTCTGCAGCCCAGGCCTTAGGCCACATCCTCTTCCCTTAATGAAAAGTATTAGTTGGTAGTTAAGGATACAATGGTTTTGACTATTATTATTTACAATACAAATCCCAGTGCATCAGCAAGGGTGAATTTTGAGTAAAACCGAACAGAACTTGTGCTTTACTTGGAATGGCCACCATTACTCAATAATGCATGACATTAATGGGCCTGGGTGAAGCTTCGGGTATTCCGCAGCCATCTTGTGTAACTTTGGTAATTTTACATTAGTTTTGTTTTCATCTGAACTCCCTGAAACTACTTCATTACAGACATCCCGTAATAACTTAACATTTGCTATAAGTAAGTAGCACGAGGGCACGAGAACGACACCAATGGCCAGGACGCAAGTGGCTAGTTTTTGCCATGCTTGTGTATTTTGCGCTATTTGTTAGTGAAAAATTCATCCTATTATTCAAAAAAGACCTGCAAACACATTTTGCACTAAAACACAGCAGCAAGGTCGGATTTATGTTGTGTGTAATTACACATATTTGTACCCAACTATTCCACAATTTCATGTAATTACATAAAAACAATTACTTAACAGTTACACACCTTTCTGCCTTATCCTGAACGAGTCAAGATATGATTTATGGGCCACAATTTAAAAAAAAGCTATTTAAGTGGCGCATTTCAGCACTTTTGCTATTATACATTGCTTCATTCTTGGTGATGGAAAATAAAACCAATTACTGGTGTTGCAATGCAATGCACATTTTCAATTGCATGTATTTTTTATATGACAGGCAAAATGTTTAGAATGCTTTGCCTATGTGTTTTAATTGTCCTGTGATGGAAGTTAATTGCCTGGCTTTTATTGCAGCAAGAGTGTTGCAGTGTACCAGTGGTGAGCATCTGTGGCCTGGGAGTGACAGTGAGGGCAGCTTTTAACCCTAATGCGGTCTTCAAGACCGAGATCATCATCTTCGGCTCTAACAAATCAGCATGGGACGACTCCTGGTGGCCTGCCGCTCTGGGAGCCGCCCCAACTCCCACCACCCACGCACGCAACCTCAGCTTCATACTGGACCCATCGCTCACTATTACCCAGCAAGTCAACGCCATCTCATCCTCATGTTTTAACACCCTTCACATGCTCCGCAAGACCTTCAGATGGATCCCCTTTGAAACCATAAGAACAGTCACCCACGCCCTCGTCAGCAGCAGGCTGGACTACGGTAACGCTCTCAATGCGGGAACAATGGCCAAGCTCCAGAGAAAACTTCAGCACATCCAGAACCCCTCTGCACGACTCGTCCTCAACCTCCCGCGCCACAAACACATCTCAGCCCACCTAAGAGACCTCCACTGGCTCCCCGTCAACAAAAGGATCCTCTTCAAACTCCTAATCCATGCTCACAAAGCTCTCCACGACGCCGGACCTACCTACCTCAACGAGCGTCTCTACTTCCACACCCCGACACGTCAGCTCCGCTCTGCCAACTTCACTCTCGCCACCCTCCCTCGCTTCCACCGTACCACAGCCGGCGGCAGATCCTGCTCCCACCTTGCCGCAAAAACCTGGAACTCCCTCCCCGTCAACCTACGCCTGACCCAGGACCTCCTGACTTTCAAGAAGCGCCTCAAGACCTGGCTCTTCAAGCAGTAGCACCCCCCCCCCCAGCGTCTTGAGACCCTACCGGGTGAGTAGCGTGCTTAACAAATTACTGATTGATTGATTGATTCATACCTGTCCAATCACCACATATGGGGCCCGATGACCAATACCTTTTCGTGGGCACAAATGGCAAAAATTGTCGTTTGCGACCGGAAAATGGGTTGGTACGATGAGCCATCCCTATTTTGCGAGTCAGTGCACAATTACTTCCCTTCTCTACCTCATGTCTCTTGTCATAGGTAACTCTGCCGCCGAGAAAGTGATATGGAGGGGGGAGAGAAATTAGGAGAAATGTATTAGATTCTAACCAATGGATTGGTGAAATTCCTCAGAGCACCGCTTGGGTTACCACTGTTGCCGCAAGAAGGCTAGCAGTGGAGGGAGTTACATTTGTGATTACAAATATTCTGCAACTAAAGCTCCAATTTCAATCGCAATGTGCATCAGTTTCCTCCATTGGGAATAACAAGCTGGTTAGGCACTGAATTCCACATAAAATGTTATTGTTGCAAGTAAAAAAAATATATATATTCAAACTCTAAAAGAAAGGGGTTTATGAAGGCTGGTTCAAGTTTTCCTTTGGTACTATTTGGCTGTTTTTCAAAGCAAGCAGCCCCAAAATATATGTAGCCCAGGGCCCCACAAATCTATAAAGTGTTGTTTATTAAGTGCCCATGTCACTGACTGTTTGTCTCATTAAAAGAAAAGTGTCAAACAGATTTGAATGGTTTAAGGCAGCAGTGACAGAGACCTGTATTGTTTGAATGTTGTTTGGAAGACATGGGGAACAACTTCATCTGGATTTCCAAGCCAGCCAGCCCAGCCTAGCCCACTGCAGCAGGCAGAGGTTGGTGGTTGATTGTAGGGGCTAAGACCAGCTCAGCAGTCGTTGATCACCTGACCAAGTGCTCCTGATTGTTCTGAAAGTTTTGTGCCACTAAGTGAGTTGAGACCCCACCCACGAAATCTGCAGGATTCCAAAAAGTTTTAAGGGGAAGTTTGTTTTTAATTACCACCAATATTGTTACCATATTGCTGTCAACAACTGACGCAGAAAACGTATTGCTCTCTAGCTGGTAGTAATCTAGTCAAAGGGCTAATTAAAACTGGTAGTACTCTAATCAAAGGACTGAAAAAAAGGTAGTGCTTTTTTTTCGAGTGATAAATTTAAAACGCTTTTGATGGACCGGGATTGTTAATCCCCTAAGGATGTTGTCGCTCTTCAACTGGATCTGATCATCAAATTTCAATGGAAAATACAATGTAAATAGTAAAGCACGTTAGGCTTTATAATTATGAAAATCAAACACATTAAAATAAAACCATTAGGTTTTAAATATTACAAAAGGCAAAAAGATGGTTAGAATCAGTCAATTTGTCATTAAAACCAAGAAGTAGCTCAGAATAAAATGCAAAATAATAGCAGAAAAAATATAGTTTCGCTCCAATAAAATACCATAAATCAGAAGTCAGACCATCATAGTGTCCCCTGCTAAAAATCAGGAGAGAATGAGCACAACACCGCCATGATACGACTTCTTTTATAATTATAAAATACTAGAAAATACATTCAGTGCAACTGTGCAAGCTCCTCACAGTTTGAATCAATCGGGTTAAAGAAAGCACAACACAGTTTCTGAAATCCCACTACCGATTCCCACAATGCAGTTCCAAACCCTGTTGTCCTTCAGGCACCTACATTCTTAATACAAATGTCATTACTTAATGTACAGTGACAAGTTCTCATGAGAGGCCTCAATGGTCCTAAAAGGCGAGGCCTTGGGAACATTCTCTCAGAGGAACAATGTGTTACAGAGCTCTAAAGAAAATGATCTTTCTGTACCTGGGAAACACACTGTTTACAAAGCTGCTTGTGCATCAATAGTCTGAGTGCCTGATGAGACAGAGACAAAAAGAATTACTGGATGGAAAATGGTTGCAGACAGCACCTATCACTTTGAAATTCAAGGTCTACATTAGCTAATGTTGGAATAAGCACATTTTCCTCAGCTTGATGTCTACTTCAACCACAGGTTATTTTTATCATACTGTGTTAATGCTATTGTGCATATAGTTATAAAACTGTTCACAAAACCCTAAACAAGGGGGTCCAGGGAAGGCCCAGTAGAGCGAGAGCCCTGTCTGACTTCCATGCTAACCACTGACCATGTAAATTAGTTTCTTTCCATTCAATATTCATAATATTTCATGTGTGAAATGCAGGAAGATACAGCATGAAGTCACCTTTGCTGGAATTATGTTGGTCATCCGTGTCCATCAGGCTCAGAGAAAGGAAAGAACACTCATCTGAGTAGCCGTGCGCTCTACAACAACCCAATAGCATGACGCAAAATGAGCGCATCAAGTGAAGGAGGTGTGTGCATGAGTGGGACAGTAACAAAGGGGGGCACCAGTGTGTATTTGATTTAAATGGACTCACCTGGTTAATCCTGTTCCTTAATTCTGATCTCAGTAACCTCTAAATTCCAGTAAGGTGGAATGTGAGATGTCTGAAGTTATGTAACAAGTGCCATTCAGTAAGAAGAGAGCACACTAAGGGGCGTATTTATGAAAAAGTGGCGCACCTGATCTCAGTAACCCCTAAATTCCAGTAAGGTGGAATGTGAGATGTCTGAAGTTATGCAACAAGTGCCATTAAGTAAGAAGAGAGAACACTAAGGGGCGTATTTATGAAAAAGTGGCACATCTGAGCTGAAGCGCCATATTTTCTGTGCCCCCCTATCGGCACGTAACAACACCATGTCTGCGCCATATTTATGATATGGCGCTCCATGGCGCACGTTAGGGAAGTAGCATCATAAATTTTGACGCTAGTTTGGCACTTTGTAGGATTAGCGCCAAACATTTTGAAGCTAATCCTGCAAAGTGAAAGGAGGCCCACTGAAAAAAATGGGAGCCTCATTTTAACGCCTGCCACTGGCAGGCGTTAAAAGTGACACTAAAAATGTTGCAGTGGAATCCTATAGATTCCACTGCGCCATTTTTCTTTGCCTCCTAATGCTGGAACGCCCCCCTCTTGCATACATTATGCCTGGCGCAGGCATAGTGTGGCCCAATGGTTTAAAAAGTGGCACAATGCATACATTTGTAAATATGGTGCAGCGTTTTTGCCAACCTAACACCACATTAGCGCTAAAAAAATGACACTAATGCGACTCAAGGTGGCGCTAGGGCCTTCATAAATATGCCCCTAAGACATTTATAGGGCACTTGTGGGGGCTTGAGAGCCTGCTCTGTTCCTGCCTGTGCACAAGAGGAGTGTGAGTGACACAGGGACTGATCATGCAATGCTGTTATCACCCAAAAAAGTAACTGAAGTATCAGCTGGCTAAACACTGCCGCGGATTCCTGGGTATTTGCACACAAACAATTACCATGGAGCAAACAGCATATGTTGCTGATGAGACTTTTTGTCTCAGCAGACGGGAGGTTTAGTGCTGCAGAGATAAACATATTTACCTGACTACACTCACCAACAAAAGCAAAGACTTCAAGCGAGTCAAAGGAAAGGAGAGGAAAGCAAAGGCACGTGGCCTGCATAAAAACCACACTCAGATCTTCCCAGCTCAGCAATCAACTTTTAATTTTCACTCATTAAAATTGTATATCGCTTTTCCCAAAGAGCTGAGCAAAATATAGCGATATATTAACTTGAAAAGCAAAAAGCATCAATCGGACAACTTATCAGGGTGAAGAAAGAGACAGAAGGCTTGGCTTTCTGTTGGAAAAGAGTGAAATGAATGAAATGCAGGAGCTGAGCAGACAGAAAGTGACAGAGACTTCCAGCACAAGATGCAAGAAGTGAGAAGGGGTGAAACTGAGATGGGGAACATGGTGTGGGAGGTGAGGAGCAAACCACAGAGGTAAGCAACAATAGATATAAAGGGGGGTGCCAGTAGGGAAAGCACTCACCTGAAAACAGTGGAGTGCCTCACCTTGCAGAGAAGATGTGGGATTCAAGAATGTGATTCCCAAATCCCCCTCTCACCTGCTCAACTCAAAGCAAATCAGAAGGTTGTTCCCAGCACGTGAATAGGGAAAAGAGGAACTGGAATGAGAGAATAAACTGGATCAGGTCACGAAGGGCTTGGACCCTGACCCCCACTTCCTGTGCAGTGGGCTGCTCACTCCCACGGCTTGCCCTCCCTGCTTTCAGCAGAATCCGGGCATCGGAGGCTAGAGCTGGAAGCACCAATACACCTGGACTGAAGCGAGGACCTCCCTGTAGTGCATGGCATGAACCAGTCACTCCTGCCCACAGCCAGGCCAGGTGAAGCTGAAGTAAATGCCTGTGAAGACATGTCTCACTGTAACTACCACTTTTGATGTGCTTGTGATTCTTCCAGTCTGGCTATGGTCTGTTTCATCCCTCACCCACACCTCTCCTGAAGCTATATTATGGGTGTCCATTGCGTGTGGCTCTGACAGATGGGCATTTATTGAAACTGAAAAAATTGTATTTAAAGGCAATAAATGCATTTTTCCACATGCTGGCAAACTTTTGTTTTGAGAAATTATGCTTATGTTTTCATTTGATTAGCCCTGATAGTAAGCATTGCAGGTGAGCCCCTTAACATGGTTTTGCTGTTTATGTGTGTTACACAGAGCCCTGTTCTTGGACCAGCAGACACTTTAAAGACATCTACTGACAGCAGTGCTAACTAATGCTACTGGTCATAACCAGCAGGCAAAATCTTGTTTTTCATCCTCAGAGTTTAGCCCAGAGCAAGAGAGCGAAGGAGGAAAGGAGGAAAGGGAAAACAGGTTGAAAAAGAAACTGCAAGTGTCAGATAAAGAGAAAGAAAAATAAAGTGGGGGAAGAAAGAGGCGTGAGGTGGAATCAAGTCTGAGCAGCCTTGGAATACGACAACACCAGCACTAGGCAGGCAGAGGGGCAGGCACGTAAGAACATCTTTGGGCTCAAACACTTATTTTTTAACAAGTTATACACCTCTGATAGGGGAAGAGTAAGCCATCCTGAAACCCTTATACAAATTTGTCTCCAAAAACCCCTGTTTAAATTAACCCATTTCTGAATGTAGTGCAGACCTCTGTTATGGAAGGGAGGTTTAGTCTGTCCCAATGAACTTCAGGCAAGCTGTCTTCTATAGAACATATCACTGAGTGATGAAAAAGAGAATCCCCTACCATCCAATACTTACCAGCCACAGTCCACTTTGTTGTGGCGAAGCACCAACACTCATGCTTTATGATTTGTTCCTAAATTACAATAAACCAAAGGAGACATTGCTGATGCACTAACTCCTTGGTAAAAGACAAGGAGCCTAAAACATGATACACCGCTCTCGCAAGGCTCCAAAGCCAATAACATCACTTGTGTGTATATGTATAAATGTATGTATATATATATATATGTATATATATATATATATATATATATATATAGCATTTGTATCATGCTAAGGCCACAAAGGCAGGGGAGCATTGTACAGTGTGAAATGCAAGCACACAGTCCACACAGGATAGGAGAGGTAGCTAGTTTGTTGATTGGTACAGAATATAGAGTTCTCTAAAAAGGTGCATCTTCAGCTCTTCCCTAAATTTGAACAGTGTTCGGATGGTTCCTATGGTTATGGGAACACTGCTCCAAATCCTGGTGCATAAATAGGAAATACCTGCAGCCTTGCTTTTTGTTATTTTTACACTTCTTAGTCTGCAGCCTGATGGTGTCCCTGCAGCTGATGTGTCAAGAACCACCAGAGATGGTGAGCTTGTCTCTAAGGTAAGTGAGGGTGCTGGTCATGATGGCTTTGTTAATGATGCAGCTGGTTTTGAAGATGGTGCGGGCCAGCGTGGGGAATTATTAGAATTCAATCAGTATGGGGGTGATGTGATCATAATTCTTATGGCCCTGGATGAGGCCTGCTGCGGCATATAGGAGGCCAGTGAGAGATACCAGTGTGGAGCTTGGCAGACCCGGGCACAGGGCATTACCACCATCTAGGTGCACAAGTACAACACCTGAACTGCAGATCTTACAATGCAGGGCCTGTAACAATGAGTAATCCTGCGGCTCAAGCTACATGGTTACAGCCACTGAACTGTCAGTCACAATTTAACTGTGACAAAAAGTTCATCAGGCAGTGTGAGGTGAGTGGAAGAAAACAAAACAAATGGCAGCCAGTGCTGAACTTGGTCGCAGAGTGAGATTATAATAAACCTCAAATGCCACAGGTGCTTGTGTGCAGGTACATATTGTCGACCTCATTCACAAGTAAATTTGCTCTTAAACTTCTGAGTAACTTTACTACTTTTGGCTACTCACCATTTGCAAGTGTAAAGTTACTCAAAAGTGTATGCATTTATGATCCCACTCGATAAATTCAGGGGATGAAGCATACTTTATGAGTGTAAAGTTACTACTATAATCATTTTCCAACAAAGGCAGAGGTCTCCACCAGAGGGGCGTAAAGGAGGAGATCTCCCTAGGGTAAAGTATAGGGAAATATTTGAACCTTTGTTAAACAAAAGAAAAGTTAGTAAAATATTTTTAAGTCCCTTATTCCATTATATGCTATGGGAGGGTGTTGGAGTACTATTGGTTACCCATGTGTGTTGCACGATTTACTCCAACTCTGAGCTGGAGAGCCTTTACTTCTCTTTTGGGTCCTTTTTGGTTATAGTAACTATAGAAATGCAGTTTGTGAATATCACTAGACTAACGGTTTGTGGATGGGAGCATGTCCCTCCCTAGATTCCCTCCTAATTATCCCTTAAACCCTACTTACCCACTCCAAAACCCCCTCCCTCCTAATAGTAAGTATTCCTAATTTTCCAGCCACTCCCACCTGTCCCTCCCACATTTACCACTAAAATGTGTGGAAATCCCCTTACAAAAAAGATAGGAAAAGCTGAGGAATTCACCTCCGTATGTAGGTTAGTAAATATAATTCTGTAGGATCTTAGCAGTTCTATTGTAGTACTAATAGGCATACTACTAAATGCAGTTTGTGAATACACACTAGTGTGTCTGCAAAGGTGGACATGCATGGGGGAGGTCTTGTAATGTGTTGATCCCTCCTTGGCCTCCTGATGTCTACTGCTGTTACAAAAGCGGAACCTAACATAATGGTAGTAATTCTTGGCATATCATGCTACTTTTTTTATGTTTTGGGCCGGGTAAACTGATGGTCACTCTTGCCTTACTGTGGACATCTAAAGCAAAATTATACCCTCTCCTAATGCAACGATGGCCCTGGAGTGTTGAGGATAATTTTTGCTATACTATGAGCACACTTGACAGTTCCTCCAGCTATTATAATTATGGCCCTGATATATCATTTTTATCCATTGCATGTGACAGTGACAGATGGGCATGCAAAGAGGAATATATACTTGTTTTATAGTATTACCTGTGAGTACTTGATGAAAGTCACTCACTGATGTTTGGCTCCTAAACATGAACTTATTAAAATTGAGAAAATGGTATTTAAGGACAATAAATGATTTTTTTCACATACTGACAAGCTTTTGCTTTGGGAAATTGAGTTTATTTTTCCAGAATGATCTATGTATATTTATAGTCTAGCTTGACAGTGCAGCTGTCACAAGACAATTAAGAAAGAATCACAAGGGGAGGGGCTTTGGCTCTGCCCGCGTGTTGGGAGGCAGGATTAAGGGGCATATTTATACTCTGTTTGCGCCGAATTTGCGTAGTTTTGTTCGACGCAAATTCGACGCAAAACTAACTCCATATTTATACTTTGGCGTTAGACGCGTCTAGCGCCAAAGTTCATGGAGTTAGCGTCATTTTTTTGCGTGAACACCTTCCTTGCGTTAATGATATGCAAGGTAGGCGTTCCCGTCTTAAAAAATGACTCCGATGCATATGCGTCGTATTTATACTCCCGGGCAAAAATGACGCCCGGGAGTGGGCGGGTCTAAAAAACCTGCATTAGCGCCGGATTTTAGCGCCTGGGTCAGGGCAGGCGTTAAGGGACCTGTGGGCTCATGGAGGGACCCACCCCAGGGACATTAAGGTAAGTCCAGGTAAGTATTTTTTTTAATTTTTTTTTGTGGCATAGGGGGGCCTGATTTGTGCCCCCCTACATGCCACTATGCCCAATGACCATGCCCAGGGGACAGAAGTCATTTCAATGGGGGATGGGCGTCATAAAAAAATGGCGCAAATCGGGTTGTGGCGATTTTTTTGCCTCAGCCTGACTTGCACCATTTGTGGACGCCCATACGCCATTTTCCCCCTACGCCGGCGCTGCCTGGTGTACGTCATTTTTTTCAACGCACACCAGACAGCGCCGGCGGCTAACGCCGGCTAACGTCATTGAATAAATACGGCTCCCGCATGGCGCTTCAGAATGGCGTTAGCCGGCGCTAATTTTTTTGGCGCAAAACTGCGTTAGCGCAGTTTTGCATCAAAAAGTATAAATATAGCCCTAAATGTTTTAATTGGGCTGAAGTTGTGTGTTTACACAAAAAAAATCCTTGCCCTGCACACAGTTGAGCTCATTTTCTTAATTCGTCCAGCTGCCCAAGCTTGAATTTTGAGCATTGTAATGCTATTAAAGTGTCTTAAACTAGATAATTTAGGGTGTTTTTCTCTGGTAGCAGCACAGATGGAAAGAGGGCAGTTATTAACCATTCATAAATCTGATTCAGAGCGAGCCATCACCTTCAAGCGAGGGCTTTCCTTTAGTACTATTGATTATATCCTGGTGGACATTAGGCTATGGTCAAGTTCACTGGACATGGAAATTTTATCTCGCTTGGATAGCGATCATAATCCTCTGTGCCTTGTACTGACCAACCACGCATTTTTAAGAGTCCAGCACACAACGATCACTAATGTCCCACTCCCTTACCTGAACCATAGACGTTCTCGGGTCTGTTGGCCAAAGGTTGAATCCAATCCGTACTTGATTGGGGAAATATATTCATCATTTTTAAAACTCTTTGTAGATTATGAGGAACAAGAAGCCCCTGACATTCCCATTATGGCTATCCACATTAAATTGGTGGATTCCCTACAGGGTATCTTCTATAGGGAAACCCCTTCCAAATCGAGACCTGCTGATACCCCCCGTAGGGATTGGTATAATCAGGATTGTGTGCAAGCAAGATCTAATTTAAACGAGGCTGTAAAAAACTCTACCCAAGTGGCTATTAAAGAGGCCGGACGTAGGTATGCTAATGCCCTGAAACAAGCAAAAAAAGATTGGGATAATGAGATATGGCAGAAGCTGCTTGCAGCAGTCAAATACAAAGATGATAGTTCCTTTTGGCGGCTGTTGACCTCTAGTTCGAAAAGGGGCAATGATGACATCGGTATGTATATACAGCCCGAAAGATGGGTGTCTTATTTTTCTGGAATATACGCTCTTCCCGCACCGCAAGCTCCGGAGGATCCTGGATACGATGAGTGTTGGGCTGTTAACATGACTTCAACTGAGAGCATTGTTTTTACCTTAGCCGAAACAACAGCTGCAATCAATTCTTTGAGGCCAGCTAAAGCCCCTGGTCCAGATAAGATCCCAGGGGACCTGTTTAAATCAGAACCAAAGATATGGGCATGGTACATCAATTTATTGTCTAATGCCATAGCAGCTGGTAGCCCTATTCCAGATTCTTGGCGTGGCGCAGAAATAATACCGATTTATAAAAAGGGTGATGTAGGTTCACCTGCAAACTACCGTCCAATCAGCCTTATTGATATCCTTCAGAAGACGTTTGCTAAGCAAGTCTTAGATAGGCTTACCGATTGGATCCAAGACAACCACATTTTATCCCCCTTACAAGCCGGTTTTCGGCCTAAAACTAATACCATAGACCAAGTCTTCAGACTGTCATTACTATTTTGGAAGTATGTCACCCTATCTAAGCAAAAACTTTATGTTGCCTTTGTAGATCTGAGATCTGCATTCGATCTTGTCCCAAGAGAGAAACTTTGGGGAGTATTAAACAAAATCGGTACCCCAGGAAACTTAGTGCATTTAATTAAAAGATTACATGAAAAAAAAAAAGTCAGATGGGGTAATCAGGGGGAACTCACCGACAAAATAGAGATTAGGAGAGGAGTGCGTCAGGGCTGTGCTCTTGCCCCAACGCTATTTACATTGTTTATCAATGAGGTGGTGCAAGTCGTTACCAACTGCCAAAATGATGCTCCATCCTTGAATAACCACAAAATTCCAATTTTGCTATTTGCTGATGATTCCCTCCTGATCTCCAGAACTCCTATGGGTCTCCAGGTACTTGTGGATAAGTTTAGTTTGTTTTGTGCTGATTATGGGCTTGAACTCAACCCCAGCAAAACTAAACTTATGACCCTGGGCTGTGGCCCCACTAAGAGATACTCAATTTTCTATAATGGAACCCCCCTAGGTATGGTAAGCTCCATAGATTATTTGGGGGTGAGAATTAGCAACAACCTGCATTGGGGGCCCCAAATCGATAAAAGCTTAGCTCTTCTGGCACAGAGATCTGGGGCCATTTTACGCTTCCACAAGTCTACCTCTGAGAGAGTGATTACTCCAACTATTAAAATTTACCGAGCAAAGGCACAGAGCGCTGCGGTCTATGGGGCAGAAATTTGGGGGTCCTCGAACACTGGCAAGCTAGCAGTGGGGGAAAACAACTTTGTAAGGTCAATCTTGGCCTGTCCTCGCAGTACCCCACTGCTGCCAATGTTCTGGGACCTCGGCCTTCCACGCATTTCAGATGTAATTGCCCTACGACCATTGCTTTTCTGGGTCCGTGTATGGACCACCCCTGAGCTATCCACATACAAGGAGTCTATTCAAGACATTCTAGATAGACCAAATGTACTTACCATTTCCTGGTTTAACCACATCTCAAAATGGTTTCATAGATTGGGTCTTAGTGAGTTTTGGAGTCATCCAGAAAGTATAAGGAAGGATCAGAAGAATCATCTGAAAACTGTTTACTGGATACATGTCAGGGAAAACTATCTGCTGTGCTCAACACACGGCAGATTGACGTCACAATTCTTTGATTTTAAATGGTATCCATATTTGGAACCATTTATGGATACAATTCTTGATCCAGTAAGTAAGAGTCTATATATTCAGTTCAGATATGGTTGTCTGCCTCTTAAATCCTATGGCAGTACGCGGAGTGCGATCCCAAGTCCTGACACTTGCCCGAGTTGCAATCAAATTTCAGAATCTATTGTACATTTTATGTTTATATGCCCTGCTTATTTGATTGCGCGACGGAAGTGGTTACGATCTGTGTGCAGTAATATGGGGGTAAGGCATTGTATTGTTGCCTTAAGGATCATGATGAGGGAAACTTCTCTCCCTCTATCTTGTGCGGTTAGCAAGTATATTGTAGCTGCTTGGCATATACGTACTAAACTTTTGGGGAAATAATGATGATGAGGACCAAATGTTTAAAAAAAAAAAAAAAAAAAAGTGTTTTAGCTGCTAAATTTTAACTACACACCTAGACTGAAATAAAACCCCATGTTTAATTTAAATGTTAGGTATTAGGGGGTCAGGTGCTTTTCCTAAGGAAAATAATTTTATGTGTTTTAAGGCTGACATATATGTTTTTTATCTTATTCTTATCCTTTTTAACCTAATTTCTATCTGCTTTTTCATTTAATTGTTGGTTGTTTTGCTTTTATGGTTGAAAGTAACCGAATAAAGCTATGTGTTGATGATGATATATATATATATATAAAACCTAGTGGTGGACGCCACTAGATAGCTATAGTTAGGACCTAGTTTCTATAGAAAAAGTGTTTTTCATTTTACTAATATCTTTGGCGTAGTTTGATGAATCTTCACGAAACCTAAAAAAACAAAAAACATGCTCACTTCAGCTGCTGTCTGGAAAGCTTCGGGGTGATCCACCAAGTGGGGGCCGAGAAAAAGGGGGAGTCCCAAAACACACTTTCCTCAATAATTTTTCCACCTTAGGGACTTTGAACAGCGATACCGCCCAAAGTACTACACGGAATTACACCAAGTTTGGCAGAAAGGTAGCCCTTGGTCCAGAAAGAGGCCTTTTGGTCATGTGGTGTAAATCCCTTCAGTAGGTTTTGAGGAATTAAAGAAAATCCAAATTTCTATATGTAGGGATACAAAGGCTTCTCAAACCCTCCCGATCTCTAGCTGAGATCTGATTGGCTGCCCACACTTCAACAATGAAGTGTTGGCAGCCATCTTGGGACTCAGCTTCAGCTGAGTCCCAGAAAACAAGCTGTAAAAAAGCAAAAAGGGCCAGTGTAGGGACACCCTACCCCCTTAGCTCTGGTGATGGGGTCCCAGAGGGACCCACCCCAGAGCTAGAAAGATTTTTTTTAAATGTTTGCTGTGATTTGCGTGGATCCGGTGATAATAAAAAAAAACAAGCATTTTCAATGCAACTGGTCTCGCATTTGCTCGAGTTAGAGATATTAGCTTTGTAAACTCCTAACCTGACTTTTCTTGCCACATGCGATCGCGTTGCGTTTTTTTTCTTTTCATTTGTGTGGCAAGAAAAGTCCAGTTAGGAGTTTACAACGCTAATAGCTCTAACTCGGGCAAATGCGAGACCCGTTGCTATTAGCTTTGGAAACTCCTAACCCGACTTTTCTTGCCACAGAAATGAAGAAAAAAAACGCAGCGAGATCGTCTTTTCATTTGTGAGGCAAGAAAAGTCCAGTTAGGAGTTTACAACGCTAATAGCTCTAACTCGAGCAAATGCAAGACCCGTTGCTATTAGCTTTGGAAACTCCTAACTGGACTTTTCTTGCCACACAAATGAAAAAAAAACACAGCGCGATTGCGCTAGGTAGACACGAGCGCGATCGCGCTGCGTTTGTTTTTTCTTTTCATTTGTCTGCAAGAAAAGTCCAGTTAGGAGTTTACAATGCTAATATCTCTAACTCGAGCAAATACGAGACCCGTTGCGCCTATCAGGGCACATGGGGATGAAAACAATAAGCTGTAGAGCTCAACTCACAAAAACATGTGGGTCGTGTTTTGTGACCTTTTAAAAATATGCACGAGAAACGGAATCATGTTTACACAACATAAAAAAACCAGTGAGGGGAGAGCAAGCTGGCCCTGGAAAAGCCCCGTCTGTTTTATTATGTTTGCAAAGGCAGCTGGTGGGGAGGAGGGACTGAACAGGCACCCACAGTGTTGAAGTGAAACAGGCAAATGCTAAAAAAAAAGTCCCTTACAGAAGAGATAAACAGAACATAGCGTAATTACACAGTACTTTGTGCTGCTCCCAAAGTGAAAAAAGGCAGGACAAAGAGGCAGAACTGACCACTAACAAGCAAGGATTTTTGAAGGACAATGCAACTAACAAATGAAAATGCTGGAACTCACTCTATAGTATACTTAAAAGCATACAGCAGGCTGAACGCTAACGCTCGACCTAAAAAGCAACGGCTCCTGTGCTTGTTTTATAAAAAAGCCTCTAGGTGAGCGAGGTCTTGGGGGCATTGCCATTTTAATGTGGGGGGCTTCCCAGCCCCCTGCTGCTCTGGGGACCGACACCTCCCTGGGGCTTTTAACTAATTTGATGTGGGGGTGCTGCGGGCCCCCAGCTCCTCCAGGGACTGCCACTTCCCCAGAGCTTTAAATTAATTTGATGTGGGGAGCCGCACAGCCCCCTCACAGCCCTGGGGACCACCACCTCCCTGGGGCTTTAAAGATATACTGTGCGGGGGCCGTGCTGCCTACCCGCAGCCCTGGTGACCACTACCTCCCTGGGGCAAAGGTCAGTGGAAGAGGGCTGCATGGCCCCCGTCTTGGAGCCATAGATCGCCACGGAGACCACCACCCTGAGGGCCAGCTCCTGCTATGTCCCGGGGTGCCCACCCCCGGGACATAGCTGTTTGCTTTTGGCTGCAAAGGCAGCCAAAGTTTGCTTTCTGACAGCAGAGCTGTGAAACAGCTCCCACTGTCAGAAAGCAGAGTTTCATCTGTTTCACTGCACGCAAATCTGCGTGTAGGGAAACAGATGAAATCATTGCTCCCACAAGCAGGGAGCTGCTACTTAAAGCAGCTCCCTGCTTGTGGGAGCAAAGTTGGCTCCTGCAGGACGTGGGGAGCCAGTTAGGACAACTGGGGCCTTGAGACCCCCGCGGATCTGTCACTCTCTCTCTCTCTCCCATCCCATAATGGGTTGGAAGAGAGAAAGTGAGATTGTCATTGCAATGGTCTCTCCATGCAATGACTTTCAGCACAAGTAAGAGTAACCTGTGGCATATTGATTGAGGTCACAGACCCTCACAATGAAATTTGTGTGTTCTAGTATAGGTGTGTCTGTGGTCATTTCCCTACTGTAATTTATTTTCAACCTTAAAAATGTAAGGTTTATAATGAAAGGTGATCTCACTCTTTTTAATTGACAAATACATTTTCATTTCAATTTATCCAGAAATATCTCATTCTTAGTATATCATTCACCAAAGCCTAAAAAACTCTCTCTCGTACCTGACTCTTTCTCACTCTCTCAATTTCTCTTTTTCACACCTACTCAGACCCTTACGCACCCCCTGACAGAGCCGCTCAGACACTCATGCACTCACTCACAGACCCACTCAGACTCTCACACACCCAGTCACAGACTGACTGAAACCCTCACATACCCCCTCACAAACCCACACAGACTGTTACCCACCCACTAAGACACTGATGCACCCACTCCAATACCCAGACAGACACTGTCACAGCCACTATCACTCCCAAATGCACCCTCTCATGCCTATTCTTACACCCAGAGAGACAGGCCACAGACAAATTCCGCTGCTCATGACCAAAGGGCTGTGAGCATCTTGGGGTTGGGTGGTTACTGGGGTTGGCTGCTGGTTCTGGCCGCAGCCAGACCCTGGGGTCAACTGTCTCTGGTCACGGCCTAAGGCCGTGCACGGCGGTGTTTGGATTAGCATATAGTAATGAAAATTACTTTATGTTAACCCCTTCGCTGCCATGCCTTTTCCCCTCCTGTGCTGAGCCTTTTTTTGGCTATTTGGGGCAGTTCACGCTTAGCCCCGCATAACCTTTTGTGCACAAAAGCTATCCACGGAAAATTTGAGTCCTTTTTTTCCAACATCCTAGGGATTCTAGAGGTACCCATAGTTTGTGGGTTTCCCTGGAGGAGACTAAGAAATTAGCCAAAATACAACAAAAATTTTGTTTTTTTCAAAAAAATTGGTAAAAAGGGTTGCAGAAGAAGGCTTGTGGTTTTCTTTTTCCCTGAAAATGGCATCAACAAAGCATTTGCAGTGCTAAAATCACCATCTTCCCAGATTTCAGGAACAGGTAGACTTCAATCAAAAAAACAAATTGTTCAACACAATTTTGGCATTTTACTGGGACATACCCCATTTTTACTATTTTCTGTGCTTTCAGCCTCCTTCCAGTTAGTGACAGAAACGGGTGTGAAAAGAATGCTGGATCCCGTAAAGCTAAACATTTCTGAAAAATAGACAAAATTCTAAATTCAGAAAGGGGTCATTTGTGTAGATCCTACAAGGTTTTCCTACAGAAAATAACAGCTGAAATAAAACAAATATTGAAATCGAGGTTAAAAAAAAAACAGCCATTTTTCTCCACGATTTATTTTGTGTAACTTTTTTCTGCGATGTCAGATTTTTTAAAGCAATATACCATTATGCCTGCTGGACTCTTCTGGTTACGGGAATATATAGGGCTTGTAGGTTCATCAAGAACCCTAGGTACCCAGAGCCAATAAAGAAGCTGCACCTTGCAAAGAGTTTTCATTCTATACCGGGTAAACAGCAATTCATTTGCTGAAATATAAAGAGTGAAAAATAGGTATCAAGAAAACCTTTGTATTTCCAAAATGGGCACAAGATGAGGTGTTGAGAAGCAGTGGTTATTTGCACATCTCTGAATTCTGGGGTGCCTATACTAGCATGTGAATCACAGGGCATTTCTCAAATAGACGTCTTTTTTTACACACTGTCTTACATTTGGAAGGAAAAAATGTAGAGAAAGACAAGGGGCAATAACAGCTCTCCCAATAACAATTGTACCTCAATTGTGTGGGTAGGCCTAGTGCTCGCGACAGGAAATGCCCCAAAACACAACATGGACACATCACATTTTCCCAAAGAAAACAGAGCTGATTTTTGCAAAGTGCCACGCTGTGAATTTTGGCCTCTAGCTCAGCGGGCACCTAGGGAAACTTACCAAACCTGTGCTTTTTTGAAAACTAGACACCTAGGGGAATCCAGGATGGGGTGACTTGTGGTGCTCCATCCAGGTTCTGTTACCCAGAATCCTTTGCAAACCTCAAAATGTGGCCAACAAAAACACTTTTTCCTCATTTTCGGTGACAGAAAGTTCTGGAATGTGAGATGAGCCACACATTTCCTTCCACCCAGCGTTCCCCCAAGTCTCTCGATAAAAATGGTACCTCACTTGTGTGGGTAGGCCTAGTGCCCGCAAAAGGAAATGCCCCAAAACACTATCTGGACACATCAAAATTATCAAATAAAAAACTACCTGTTTTGCGGGGGTGGGGCACCTGCGTTTTTGGTCCTGGGCTCAGCAGCCATCTAGGGAAACCTACCAAACCCAGATATTTCTGAAAACTAGACACCCGAGGGAGTCCAGGGAGGTGTGACTTGCGCGGATCCCCCAGTGTTTTCTTACCCAGAATCCTCAGCAAACCTCAAATTAAGCTAAACAAATCACATTTTTCCCACATTTCTGTGTGGGATCACCGCACCGGGACAAATTTCCTACCACCCAATGTTCCCCTCAGTGTCCCGGAAAAAAAAAAAACTCACTTGTGTAGGTGGGCCAAATGCCTGTGACAGGGAAGAGCCAAAAACATTTCGAAATTGAGGGGGAACCAAAGAGCGTCCAAAAGGGCTGTTTGGAAAAAAACATTTTTAGGCAGAAGTTTTATCGGAATAGATGAGGCAATGCTGGGTGGTAGGAATTTTGTGGATTCCTGCAAATTTCAGAAGGTTCCATCACAAAAATGTGAAAAAAATGTGTGATATCCAGCAAAGTTGGAGGTTTGCAGGGCATTGTGGGTAAGAAAATGGTGCAGGGTGCATGTGAAGCACACCACCCTGGATTCACCCAGATGTTTAGTTTTCAGATGTGTCTAGGTCTTGTGGATTTTTCTACATGGCAGCGTGCCAAAGTCCAAAAAGTGCAGCCTTCATCATTCCAAGTGGGACGATTTTGAGAGTTAGCCAAGCTCTCATGGCCCAAATGTAAAACCAAAACCCCCCAAAAAATGAAATGTCCTCATGCTTACCATGGGATAAGATGTTTTAGTGTGCGGGGGAGAGCCGAAAGACTGTTACCCTCTTGAGTTGGGGTGGGGGCATAACCATGCCCATACTGGTTGGTAGCCACCACCCCACTATTTTTTTCAATTCCCTGGCATCTAGTAGACTTTCTGCTCCCCCGGGGTGGGGATCGGGGGTAATTGCCCCATCTGCCCCCCAGTGGGCAGAACAACTTTGGCCCCATTTATTTGGGGTGGGGGTATGGCTATACCCCCACCCTCCTATTTGGAAAACAAAATCTTCCCCGGTCTCTGGTGGGCTTTCTACCCTCCTTAGGGGCAGATGGGCCTTCCAAAAATAGGCCAATCTGCCCCCAAGGGGGGCAGATATGGCTAACAGTAATGTACCCCCATGGGAAGCGACCCTGGCCCAAGGGGTTTCCCCCCCAAACAAAACACACACATACACACACAACAATCCCTGGTGCCTAGTGGTTTCTGCCCCCCCCGGGGGCAGATTGGCCTAATAGTAATCGGCTGATCTGCCACCAAGGGGAGCAGAAATGGCTTAAAATAAACTTGCTCCCCCATGGGAGCGATCCTTGCCTAAGGGGTTGCTCCCCTTGCGTGAAATTGGCGCAAAAAAAAAAATCCCCAGGGCCTAGTGGTTTCTACCCCCCTTGGGGGCAGATCGGCCTAATAAAAATATGCCGATCTGCCCCAAGGCAGGCAGAAATGGCCTACAACAAATTTGCCACCCCAGGGGAGCGACCTTCGCCTAAGGGGTCGCTCCCCACATATAAAAAATAAACAAAAAAAAATCCCTGGTGTCTTGGGTTTCTGCCCACCCCACGGGGCAGATCGGCCTAATTACAATAGGCGGGCAGAAATGGCCTAGAACATGTGCCCCCCCCCCCCAGGGGAGCGACCCTTGCCTAAGAGGTCGCTCCCCTCACGTGAAACTGAAAAAAAAAAAATCCCTGGTGTCTAGTGGTTTCTTCCCCCCATTGGGGGCAGATTGGCCTAATATAAATAGGGGTTGCTCCCCACGTAACTACGCCTAGAGGTTTCTGCTCCCCCCCCCCGGGGGCAGAAAGGGCCTTGAAAATAATTGCCACCCTAGGGAGTGACCCTTGCTCAAGGGGTAGCTCCCCTTATGCCACTTTCACACTGAATAATTATCCGTGGTGTCTAGTGGGCATTTCAGAAGCTGGATCGCTTCACGATCCGGCTGCTGAAATGCTCTGAGAAAAATCAAAGGGAAGGAAATTCCTTTCCTTCCTTTTGAAGCCTCTCAGGCCCCCATCACATGATCGGAAGAGAAATGCAAATCAGACGTCACTGGGTGGGGGGAGGTCAGGGGGTGGAAGGGGAAGCGAATCCCCTTCCAGCCCTGCCGTGGAGGGGCTGGGAGTAAGTGAGCTCCAGTGCCGGGACGTAATGGTTACGTCCTCAGCACAGGAGCACTGTGCCGCGGGACGTAACCATTACGTCTGAGGCACAGAACCAGTTAAAAAAAACATAGAAATTCACTGAAAAAACAAAACCAAAGATTAAAGGGATGTTATAGTTATGAAATATAATGAAAAAAGCATAGAAATTCACCTAAACAAACAAAGGTTACAGGAACATTATACTTAGGCTCACATTTTAAACATACCAACCCACTGAAAGTCACCTGTAAAGGTTATCTCAAGTAACTATAATTCATGCCCTAAGGTAACTATAACCAGCGCCCTCGCCATGCACTGTTAATTACCCCACAAATTATGGCACTCATGAAATCTTTGATAACATCATTGATAATATCAATGTAATATTTGCAGTAAAACTTTTGACAAAAAAACTGTTCATGGCGGGGGAGTGAGTTATAGTTACCTTAGGGCACGAGTTATAGTTACTTACATAACTCTAACTAAACCAGGTAAATACCTATGGTGTGAGCCTAACTAAAAATCTGCGTAACCTTTGTTTTTTTAAGTGAATATATATATATATATATACATACATATATATATATACATAAATATATATATATATATATATATATATTACCTACTGACAATGTTTCCATAGAAAAGGCATTTTTTGACTTGTCAGTATCTTTGGCGACGTTTGAAAAATCTTCACAAAATTTTCCAAAAGAGTGTTCCTGAGAATCACGTTGTGCATTGGAAGTTTTGGGGTGATCTGTCAAGCGGGGGCCAAGAAAAAGGGGGGGGTAAAAAAAAGTGTGTTTCCTATTGTAATTACTATAGGGATTTTGAACACGTCTACAGCCCAAACTACTGGACAGAATTACACCAAATTTTGCAGAAAGGTAGCTTTTGGTCGAGAAAGAAATCTTTTTTTTTGTTTTTTTTAAATCGGTTCAGTAGTTTTCGAGATAATAAAAGAAAAAAATATAGATATCTAGAGGCGATCTTGTGCTGAGGTCTAATTGGCTGCCAACACTTCAACTAGTAAGTAGCAGCCATCTTGGGACTTGTCTTCAGCTGAAATAAGGTTAAAAAAAGAAAAGAAAAGGGGGCAGGGTAGAGACACCCTGACCCTTTATCTCTGGTGTTGGGGGTCCCATAGGAACCCCACCAGGGCAAAAAAGCATTTTTTTGTTTTTACCTTTTGCCGAAAATTGCATCGGATGCGCAAATTTGGTGAAACGTTTCAAAAAAGCGCGGACTCCCACACTTGTTTTAAATAGAGTCCTCAGGTGGCCAGGTCCCAGGGGCATTTTGTAAACATTTTTATGTGTGGGGCCCGTATGGCCCCCCCATAGCCCTGGGGGACCACCACGGCCCCGGGGCTGAAAGAAAATGATGAAAGGGGGCTGGTGCAGACACCCTACCAGGGGGACCACCACCTCCCTGGGGCAATTCATTGCAAATAAGGGGGGCTGTGTGCCTCCCCCACATCTCCCTCTCTGTGACAGCAATATTGGCTCCCACAGGAGGCTGGGGTCCAGCTGGGACTCCGGGGGCCTTCAGGGTTCCCTGTGGTCCCCAACACTGTGACTGGGTGCCCTGGGGGGCACCGAGTTGAAATGGTCAAGCCCTAGGGGATGGGGTCCCCGGGGTTAAGATCAGCCAGAGGAAGGGGCTGCATGGCCCCCCTCTCCCCCCAAAAATGTACAGGCTGTGCACCAGGGGATAGGGTCCCCGGGGCCGAGATCGGCCTGGGGAGGAGAGCCACATGGCCCCCTTATGAAATGTTTAGGCTGGTCCCGAGGGATGGTTTCCGCGGGGGCGAGATCGGCCTGGGGAGCCCCCCCCCACAAAAATAAATAAATGTTTAGGCTGGGCGTTGGGGGATGGGTTCCGGGCCTGAGATTGGCCTGGGGAGGGGGGCTCTCTTGCCGGCCCGGCGGCCACCACCTCCCCGGGGCTATTTGCATGTTAGAGGGGGGCCGGACAGCCCCCCTTTGCAGAACCACTGATGGCCCTAGGTGACCACCACCACCCAGGGCCGGCTCCTGCTATGTCCTGGGGTGGCCACCCCGAGACGTAGCTGTTTATTCTGACTTGACTGAAGCTGCCAGCTCCTGCCAAATCAGAGCAAACACTCCGGTTCCAGTGGGCGTTAAAGTGCTCTCACCTGCTGGAAGTGAAGGTTTCATCTGTTTCCCTGACTGCAGACCTCGGGGGCCTTGAGGATCCCCCCGCGGTCCAATTGCACACTGGGTGCCCTGGGGGGCACCAAGGACAGATGGCCGGACCCCAGCAGATAGGGTCCCTGGGGCCAAATTTCACCCAGGGAGGTAGCCGAGCATCCCCCAACCCCTATTATATGTTATTACAATACACCTTTTGGCCAAAATTAGACATTATGCATCACTATCTGATTTTCACATTCCTCGGTGTCAGATGCAAGCCTTAAATACTGTGCCTCAATGTAAGTGGTATTATATAATTATATAGTTACAACTTACATTAGATTGATAATCATGACTGTTTTTTGACACACTAGCCTGTATGATTGTTATAATATTTGTACCGGCCTCACCTGTAAGGCTCTGTAACCTAAGCAGTAGCTCTAATGTGTGATTGTTTGAGTCTGTAAATTATGAAGCCTCACAAAATCTATGCTCTGTTGTATGTCTGTAACATGTGTAGCTCTGCTTTCTACAGCTGGAGAGTGTGAGATCTGTGTAGTAGATTTGGAAGGGGCAGATGGAAAATTGAAAGCAAGTGAAAAACAGAAGCAAAGAAAGATGCTATAACAACTAATATCCCTTGTAAATTAGCTGTTTCTGAAATATATCTACCCCTCGTCCAGAGGAAAAGGGAGAGGGACACACCGCAAACTCTCCTGAGCCCGGCGCCTCACTTCCCCTTTGCACACCTGCACCCGATTCTGGTGTGTGAGCTCCTCCGGGCCGCAACGGTGATCACACTGAGGCAGGTGCCTGCTAGAGCCCCGCTTCTCGCAGTGCGCTTCACCTCGGGGGCACCTCCAAGAGCACGTTTGCTCCTGTCTTCACTTGCCTGTGCCCCGGGAGTCTACAGCACAGTGCGTTTCAGGCGTGCTTCGAGACACAGCCTGCTCGGGTCACGGCGGTGACTTCTCCTGGAGGCAGGATTTGGAAAAGAGCTTCTCATTGCTAAGCGACTAACAGCAGGAGCACTCTCAAGGTACCTAACAATTAAAAGGAAGAGCGTTCTCAAGGTGCTAAGGGAATAAAGTAAACCATTTCTCAGGCACTGCTGCAATCAAGGCAAAGCGCTCCTTTGTGCTGAAAAGCAAGTAGATGTAGAGGGCAGGGGCCACAACACCCAGCCCCTGGAGGACACAAGTGGAGCAGAGGGTGTTAGGGCCCAAAAGCAGGCCAGCAACAGGGGTACGCAGTCAGTGGCAGTTTCTCCTGAGGCCCAGCAGGTCACAGGTCATCACAGCAGCAGCAGTCCAAGGCGGTTCCTGGTGAGTTCCTTCAGCAGCATTCTGTGTCCATATGCTTAAGATGTTTCTTGTGCATTTTACATGGGAAAAATCCCCTGTACTTATACTCAGTTTTGCAAAGCACTTTCAAAGAGGGGGAGAAGAGGTTCCAGCCACTTACAACTGGTTCTAGGTGTGTCCCCTCACTCCTCCAGCACAGACTGCAGACATTAGTTGGGAGTAAACAAGCCCATTGTGTGAGGCCAGGGAACAGCCTTTACAAATGCAGGTGTGCCCTGCCTCTCCTTCTCTCGGCCCAGGAAGACCATTCAATATGCAGATGCACCTTTGTGACACCTCTACCCTCCCTGTGCATAGGCTGTCTGAAAAGTGTGTACAAAGCCCAGCTGTCACTCTGCCCCAGACGTAGATTGGAGTCATGCTGCAAAACACCAGAGTCATAAGCACAGAGAAATGCTCACTTTCTAGAAGTGGCATTTCTGTAATGATAATAAAAACATCCACCTACACCAGTAAGCAGCATTTCTCACTATCGTTACAGCCATACCAAACATGCCTACTCTGCCCCTCATACATCAGACAATACCCCCTAGACATAAAGCAGGGCACATGTCCAGCCTTCTACATACATAGCATCTTGCCCATAGGGCTAGCTAGGGCCTACCTTAGAGGTGACTTTCATGTATTAAAAGGGGAGTTCTGGCAAGTAAATTTAGATGCCAGGTCCCTGGGGCAGTAAACTGTCCACGCAGGTCGTGGGCTAGCAGGCCTGAGACAGGTATGAAAGGCTACTTCTCTGGGTGGCGCAAGCAGTGCTGCAGGCCCACTAGTAGCATTTAATTTACAGGCCCTGGGTATAGGGATACCACTGTGCAAGGGACTTACAGGTAAATTAAATATGCCAATTAGGTGTAATCCAATCATACCAAATTTAGAAGGGAGAGCACCTGCACTTTAGCACTGATCAGCAGTGATAAAGAGCTCAGAGTCCTAGAGCCAACAGCAAGAGGTCAGAAAAATTAGGAGGAAGGAGGCAAAAAGTCTGGGGATGAACCAGCAAAAAAGGCCAGGTCCAGCAAAGTTCATTATAGTGTCTCCTAAATAGTGTCTTCTCTCATTGGGCATCTGAAGTGGGGAGCCGGCCAATCAGCAAATGAGTGGAGTCACGTTATTTGAGCAAAGACCTGTTGAATTTGTGAATATGTTTTCAGAAGCACAGTAAACTGAGAGGTCTTAGAACCAAGAAATGGCAGTAAGACAGCTTGGAAAAAAACCTCATACCGCAGTAATGAAATTGTCACTCCAGAAAAAACTCAGGGACTGATCATGAGTTTGGTGGTCTGTGCACTGCCTATTACAACGCTTGCGGTTCCATAAAGGAAAGACAGCTGCAGTCCCGCTAGCACCCCTAGACAATGCTGACTGCCGGGGTGGCGAGTAAGTCCAATCAGGCCGACGGAGTCAATGATTCCGCGGGACACATTATGATGTTGCACAACACCAACATGTCCCAGCTCGCGGAAACGGAGAGCATAAAGAAAGCAACTCGCCTTCAGCCAGTGTCACATTTCCTGTCCCACAGTGGAGCCCATCACACTCGTCCTGCTGCTGCTAATTGATGGAGATTAAAATACACACCGCCGTGGACGCAACCTACCATAAGAACATATACCTGTGTCATGAAGCTCAACAATAGTTGTCACGCCGTCATCCACATGATATGGGGCTCACACCATGGGCACCAAGTACACATGTCATTGTGTCCCAAGTCGGTGTCATTCACAAAGAATGACACATTCACAGCCATTAAACACCCCCTTTGAGGTCTCTAACACTGCACTGCCACACTCCACAACAACATACATCTGTTCATCTCAGGCACAGGGACAGTGAAGTCTACAGTACTTTAGGTCATACAACACCAACAGCAGAGCAACATCACACATAATGCAACTCACCCCCCCACATTGCACACATGCAATGGATCGTCCTCAAATTAAATTGAAGACTCATATGTAAGGATGTGTCTTGGAACACAAATACCCCTCCCATGAAACAGCCCTGCAATTCACCCACACATCACCCACCTTGCAACTCAATGGAAGGTCAGTGGGATGCACAATATTTTGAGAGGCAAATATCAAAAGCTCACAATGCAAACAATACCTGCACAACAGGAGGGGGGCATCAGGAGCACTCGTGGAAGGATGCTGCCCTGGGACACATCACACTTTGCACATGCTCCCAAAGCAATATTTGCACAGGAACTGGCCCTTCATGTATCTTAGGGACAGAAAATAATAGTTGAGCCAAGTGACATGCCTATCTGAACAATGTGTAAGTGCAAGTCAAGAAAGCACATACAACAGCAACACCATGGCCATACATCTAGATGAATTAGCTGCGAGGTACACACATCACAATGGATATATGCTCAGTCAAATGAAAGGAAGCTAGCACAATTGTACACCCTCCATGTGTGGACAAACTAAACTCTAGATTCCACACATGGCATGAATGTACAATCCATATTAGGGAGACAGATCAAACATGAGAACATGCTGGTATTCCCCAACACAAGATGAATTACTTATCATAGAAAACAGAATACAATGCAGTGACACCCCCAATTGTATTAACAAACAAATATCCATACAGTGTACATCTAACTTTGCCTTGGGTGACACCAGCGCAGCGCACAAAGTCAGAGTTTGCAAACAACAGCATATGGATCAGCAATCACACACAACTGTACGCATACAACACAAGTTACTCAGGAACAACATAAAGGTAGAAAAGTAATTGCAGGACGAATGTGTACCCAACAAAACAACAACTGATGGGTTGGGAATTGGGGGGGGCTTCTTGGGTTTAGGAGGGGGTTTAGGGGTAACAGGGGAAAGGGTAAGTTCGAATAGGAAATTCTCCTCGGGAAAACGGGGAGGGTCAGCAAAAGGTGTTGGGGATTTGAAGGTTGTAGGAGTGGTGGGCGTGTCTATGGGTGTAGATGTCTTGGGTGTGTGCATGTGTGAGGTATGGTTGTGTTTGGGTGGTGTCTGTTGCATGTGTGAGTGTGTGCGTTTGCGTGTCTTGGGGGGCTGGGAGGTGGAAGCGATGGGTGATGTGGAGTGGTAGATATGTATGTGTTTGTTGGGGTTGTGTCTGTGGGTATGATGGATGCTGTGGATGTGTCTGTGAGTGTTGGGGTGGTGTCTGCGGGTACGGTTGATGTGGTGGATGTGTTAATGTGTTTTAAGGTGGTGTCTACGGGTATGCTTGATGTGGTATGGTTGATGTGGTGGATGTGACTGTGAGTGTTGTGCTGGTGTTTCAGGGCATTCTTGATGTGGTGTGTGTGTCGGTGAGGGGGCGGGGGAGTCTGTTGAAGTGGTGGCTAATGTAGTATCTGGGGATGAATGTTGAGTGCCTGCATGCTGGTGTGTCTAATGGTGTTTGTGTCAATGTGTGCTGCTTGTGTGTGTTGAGGTTGGTGCATGTGGGTGTGTCTGTGTGCTTGGGACAGGTAGGGGATGAGAGAATTGGGAAGAGGGAGGTGGAGGGTGGAGCAGGTGAGGAATGTGGGTGGTGGATGGCTGTCATCAGTGAGGAGGCCAGAGCCTGACAAAATCTCTGTAGGCCAGACATGTCACTTTGAATGCCTTCCAGGAAAGCATTGGTTTGCTGAAGTTGGTTGGCCAATCCCTGGATGGCATTCACAATGGCAGTCTGCCCCACAGAGATACTCCTCAGGAGGTCAATAGACACCTCACTCAGGGAAGTGGGGGTAACAGGGGCTGAGGTGCCTGGGGCAAAGGAGGTGCCCACTCTCTTGGGTGAGCGGGCATAGCCAAATGGGTGGAGAGCAACAGGGAGGGTGGGGGCAGCGGACAACAGTGGTACAGGAGCAGGTCCTGATGGGTCCACAACCACTAGGGAGTGGCCACTGGAGGTAGAATCCAATGATGAAGAGGTTGATCCTGTGTCCTTTGTGGCACTCCCCTCACCCTCTGGGCCACTGGGTCTCTCCTTGTCGGTGGTGTCATGACTGGAGGTACCGTGAACAGATGCTTCCCCACTTGGTTATGCCCTCTCTCCTTCTCTTCCCTAGGATGATGCTTCAAATACAAAGAGGAAAAGGGTCACCATATGTTCCTGATTACAGCTGAACAACAGTTGTGATTAGCATAACATTACCATGATGTCAGGTAGGTCTCAGCAACAACCTACAACAAAGTGGCTCGTACATGTACCATATGCATGCATGCCACCTGTACTGTCAACAGTACCCTACAAGGAAATCAGGATCTCAGACAACTACAATTGCATGGGTGAAGTTGTGCAATCACAATAACTATTGAACAAGTAGGAGACCACATCACCTTCAGTGCTTTGCCTCATAGAGCATACCTCAGTTACCTGTTGTCATACAAAAATAGGCCAATGCCAAGTTCATTCACACAGATCCCACACAAGGACATGCACACATCTATTTGTCACAATCACAATAACACAACAATAAGAAATTCTCCTAAAAAATCCTTCCATGTTGCTGACAGCAGTACAGTAGCCTGAAGAAGGTGACATGAGAATACTCACGCCACACTGGAAACATATCAACAATGTGCACTTCACCATGTGTAATTTGTCCTAATGGAGTCATGTAGGTAGTACTAATGTTTCTCAAACATACTACAGATTTGGCATGGAAATGTACACTGTCGACAAAATGTGCAATTTGTCATGGAGATATGTCTTTAAAATCTTCAACACAATGAAGCAGCAAGCCCCAGCGAAAACACAACTCCTATATGGCACCCCTTACAATGACATACTCTGATTCCATCAGTAGAAGCCATTAATCCTTTGTATGTTAGAGAGACTCCAAGATTTGCAAGTACTTGTAGAAGGCCCACGACATGTTGCTCAATGGGAAGCTACATCACTGTCACCATTTTGGTCCTGCAAACCCAGATGTCCGTGGAAGAATGGTTGTACACAACCACATGTGATTCCAACATAACTGCAAGTCACTCCATGATGCATGCCAACAGTCAGGTAACAAACCTTCCCCTTTACATGCATGCAGTGCACTTTTCCACATGATGCTACATCAATGGCATGGAAATGTATATGGTGTGTGAAAACTCTAGTCCTACCTGTCATGTCCCTCATTGCTACTACAGTAGCACATGCTAAACGACATGCAATGACGGGTGAGGGTATGTGTGAGCCAACAATCAATGGTGACACACTCCTGTCTGTGGCACCACATGAGATGTAGCACCAGTGCATGTGCCCAAGTCCAAACACAGGTTGGCATACACAAACATGTGAGGTAATACAGAAATCATCCCATGAACACAGGTAAACCATGCATGAAACAGCAGTGTATACATCTTGACAAAAAAGACAGGAACACATGTTAACATGTAGGCACAAGGAATGTTGGTAACTTTGATGACACCTAAATCATGTCAATGGACATACCCCACTTACCAAGGGAAAGATCTGATCTGTAGCTGCAAACATAAAACAATGTAGGCTCTGTCACATGTTTGATGGCCACCTTCACATGACAGACACTAGTGAGGCACCAATACTCGTCACACTCCGAAGACAAGTGGCTTCTGGGGGGCAGATACCAATTTACTCACTTGACCAGATATATGGCTTAGGACAGTGATCCATCACTTATTTTTCTTTGGCCTGTAACACTGAGGAGTAGTGGCATGTTGCGCGGAATGAACACCCATTACAAAAACAAACATTACTTTATCGATCACTGGACACAGCCATGTGTTGTCCCTGGAGAGAATTTTTTTTGTAGATTGTACCTAGTTGTGTCCTAGGTCCCTGGGCTAATAGACAAGGCACATCAGTATGCACCACATTACATACCTACTTAAACAATTACACATCTAGTGTGTCACACATGGCCCATCCCGAGTTGTCAGGGTGAGATGGCAGAACCTAACACATCAACTTGGCTATTTGACAGGCACAAATATGGTGTGTACTCACCCCTTTGTAGCTGCTGTGCTACCCTCAAATGCCCATCAAGGTCCAGGTATGCCACCTCCAGAATGCGGGCCATTAGATGGGTCATGGTCCGACGGGCACCCCGCCCACATTGGGAGGACAGCCCCAGCTGGACCTCCGTGATTTTCTGGGCCAACATCTAAGGTCCTCCCACGTCTTGTGACAGTGGGAGCTCTGCTGGCTACGGACCCCCAGAGACCGCACATTTCGGACGATGGCTCTGCAAATCTCTTTCTTCTGATGGGCATTGACTTGTATGGATGGAAAAGAAAAATCAAAAGGTTACAAACACAAGTTTTGGCCCAAATGGTTGTGTCACACACATGTCAGAAACACCAAGCCTAAAATGTTTAACTTGGTAACAACCCCAAGTGTAAAGCACACAAGTACAAGGAAATGACTATACACTTTTGGAATCATCTGCAGATTAACCCACTACCCTGCTAATGGCCAACATTGACTGAGCAAGCCTACTGACATCAGGTAGTCCATGCTCCAGCAACATGTACTGTGATGTGAGCCACAGTGAAACACTACACAGCAATGTGGCCTCTGAAGGGTAAACTCCTTAGACCTTACTGGACAAACACATTTACACTCAGCAAGATTGATTCATTGCATACAGTCCCTAGAAGCAACTACCATAGTACAGACTTCACCCTTACACTTGATTGTCAAAGAAGGGCTGGTATGGTGGGTACAGCAAGTGTCTTCCCTGTGCATGTGAGGACATGTGCCTACCAAATGCAGACTCATGCCACTTCAGGGTGGGTTTCTGTGGTGTACATGTACCACAGAACACTCCTTTGGACATATGCTTCTATACTACAGAGATGACATTCCAACATACAAAGGTATGTATTGTACAATGTCTGCTATTTAACCAAGATACTGAGTCATATGTCATGGCCTCTTAGGAATCTACATACTGTCTGCACTGTGGGTCTGTCATTTCAGCAATAAGCCTGTACAAGACATATATGACTTCCCAAAAGGTGACAACAGAGCTGTGGGAATAAGGGACCTGTCATGAGTCAAAGACACAAATTGACAATGATGCAAAATGCAATATGGATTAGTTCAGGGATTTACCTCAGTACGTATTCCTAATCTAGTCTATGGTCTGAGCCATGCAGGCCAAGTTTTGCCACTAGAGCCTAATAGTGGCCACATGACAAGATTTGCAGGTCTACAGGAAGTGGGCACAGTGCCACAGTTACATAGCCACAATGACTCTCCCCCAGCCTGGACTATGTCCCATAGTAGAAGATACATTTGACAGGCCCGGGTCTCTGCAGGTTGAGCATACAGAACCTACATCACACTCACATTTCCACTACTTCCATGCATGACAGTATGTCACGTGGCCATCATGAATGTGGCTTGTGTTGCAACCTGAAGGGCACAGTGAGTCATGATATGCCTTCCAGGCAACAGTTGGGAAGGCCAGATGAGGGATGAACGATCTGTGGCACAATGCACATTCTTCGCAAGATCCTCAAATGACTCAGAGAAGATGCATACACAGCTCATGCTGTGATGCACACACATGTTGTCTAACATTTACAACCATTATAAACTAATAAATGTAATTGGATGACAGTATAGGCTCCTTGCCAAGTTATGTGCATCCAACATAAGGAGGATTTAGGACCCCAAAAATCATCACACAAAACAATGTGAATGAACGTAACATATAGTACTGGCCACCAATACCTGCACCATGAACATCCCATTGATATCACACAGACTGCAACAACAGGAACACAAGAAGTCTAACTGGAACACAGGGGCACATTGTAGACTATTAGGAGGCAATGGATGATGTTGTACAGTGCCAATTGTGTCAAGGAGGTACTTGCCTGCTCCTCTAGTGAGCCATAGAGCTGTCCATACAGGGGAAGAACCTTGCTCACAAGCCTCTCCAGCTCTTCTATAGAGAAGGCAAGGGCCCTTTCACCTGCCAATGTGGCATGATGGCACCCAGAGGCGACACACAGCAGCTGAAGTGGTGGAGGTGTTGCTGGCAGCAGTGTCAGGAGTCAAGTGAATGATTTTCACAATGCAGCGTACACGTACACCATGTGCACGGTCATCACCGCCGATGGACCCAACCATTGGCCCGCAACCGCCACAGGCAACAACATTACCCTCTGGCTGTGTCTGACATTGTTTGCGTTGCCTAACTCGCAGGCGACTTCCGCAGGTGGCCACGGGCGGTTACTGATGTCCAGTGGAATAAGTCAGACATCCGTCATTTTGGGGGCTTGAAATACTGTATATGGCCCTGTAAAATGCGTCACAAAAACAATTAAAGTTTAATAACATTACAAACATCATCAATCTGTCTTGTTGTGTAGGCACAGGTGGCATTTGACGGCGGTGTACGGGCCACCACCGCTGACAGTATTTTTGGCGGTCGAAAAATACCGTCATATTTTGAGGGGCAATTGGCTAGCAGATAGTAGGGTGTCACCCAGATCCATGTTGTGGACACGTGTTGACAACCATGGGGGTCACATTTGACCCCTGTGTATTTGCCAGCTGTGACTTGTACTGGATGTTATGTCTATCCATGCAGAAATGCTTTGTAACATGAGATTGTTGGCAAGCATCATGTATGTTGCTGTGGACACAATGACTAATGTACCAAATCATGTCTTTGCACACATAGGTATCCTGGGGGCGGGAGGAAGCGTCAACCTCTTGTCTACTATCTATTGCCCGACTTTCAGACCATGGTGGAATGCATGTCATCCAGTTTTACCATCTGAATAGGCAAAAATAGTAGATTTATGTCATCAGTTGGAGCCAGATCTGATGCCAGCTAACAGTATCCATACTAAATGCCACCCATTGTACAAGTCATGTCAGTATTGCACTTCCTGGCCACAGGGTCCTGTTAGCATACAGTGGCCCTATCTGTCACTCTATTGTCAGTGTGGTTTTGAAACATTTCCTCTCAGCAATGTTGAAACACATTGACACCTATATCAAGTTTCCCCAACATGAGGATTTAGCCAATGTGAAGGCTGACTTCTATGGATTTGCCTGCCTCTCACATGTGGTGGAGGCCACTGAAGGCACCAATGTTGGCTTGGTGCCACCAAAAGCTACCGAACAAGTCTATTGGAAGAGAAAAATTGTACCTGGCTGCTTGGTAAGTCACGTCTGTCCTGATTGTGTTTGAGCAACATTAGGTGCTACAATCATGAAGTGAGTGACTCATTGTTGCACTTATGTCCCATTCCTTAACAGGAGACTCAGCATATCCAAACCGTCATTGGTTTTTGAGGAATCCAACTACACCAGGGAAAGTCCGCTTCAGTGAGGCCCATGGAAGAGCTCGGCGGCCAGTGGAGGGGCTTTTGGGCTACTAAAGGCCACATTTTGCAATCTGAACAGGACTGGTGGAGCCCTCCTCTACTCACTCAGGAAAGTGTGTCAGATCACTGTGGCATGCTGAATGCTCCACAACCTCGCCCTGCGGAGGAATATCCCATACATCCCAGAGGAGGGGGAACTTGTAGTGCCACAGGGTGAGAATCCTGAAATGCCGACTGAAGATGACAGTGGTGAAGAGGAAGGAGATGACTTGTAAGAAGAGCTCATCCACAGCTAATGCCCCATGAGTGTAAGTATGTCATGTGATGTTATGACTATGACTGTACAATTAACTGTAGTTATGAGAATGTGTAGAGTTTAGTGTTTTTGAAGCAGCTAGAGAGTTGATTGATAAGATAGCTCTTGACACATTGATGATGTTGCTTTATTTATGTCAGATTCCTTGCAATGTGCTATTTTTTCTAGATGCTTGTGATGTGACTTGTGTCATGTTTATGGTTTCAAGTCTATACTCCTTGTTTTGTTCTTTGTACAGGTACCTTCACCATGATAGCTTCATGTGGGCATTTCAGAGTTGTGAGATTGGCAGGTATGTGATGCTGTTCTGACATACAAAGTGGGCATGAATTGGTCCAGGTAATGTGAGTCACATAGTTTAGGAGGATGAGACCTGTACCAAGACAGCTTTCACAGGGTTTGGATGGAAGGTCAGAAGTGCCCATTGTACTTGTTTTGTGTCCTGTGGTGGGCCTGATGCATCATTTGTGTCATCATGTGGTCATAAAATGTCTAGTGCTAACTTACGACGAACCCATTTTCCCTTCACATTGAGTAAACACTCTTGTTTGACCTGTATATAGCTGTAGATGTGTTTTATCATTGTAGGCCACAGTGCCTGTGCTACAACACTGACATATGTTTGGGTTATATCACTTGATGCGTGAGCATTGGATTATGATGACCCTGTTATCAGGTACTGTTGTACTACCATTTGTCTGTAACTTGGATAATATGATGTTGAATTACTTAAGTGTGGTATGTGATAAGGCTCAAGCTGTTGGCATCAACCACTTCAATGTATGCCTATTCCGCAGGGCACTATCTGACTTATCCCTTCCTTCCGTGGTCTGGACGTCTGTCCCTGTAAATATGTTAATTTACTCAGTATGAGTCAATCATTTATGATTTCTAATAGCTCTGACCTATTGACAGCCTATGTATTGAACACTGTAATACTTTTTTTGGTTTGACCAGACAGTTTTATTCATATGTTTGTTTGGGATGTCTGTGCTCCTGAGCTGGGGACTGTGTACATGCAACATATACCATCTTTAGCAAGTACCTGGGATCATCATCATATGGTTCACATGGTCTAACATATCTATGTTGAGAAATATGACAGAAAAGTCAGACGACAATGAATCAGTGATTGGTGATTTTATTGTGAAGCTACGACTAACAGAAAACATGCGTGACATGTATCAACCAAAGAAAATACGTCAGGGGGTCAGTCATGGTGAAGAAAATCATTGGGGTAGATACCACATCATTGGAAATCCAAAGTCAAGAGTACTTCTCCCACTGGAAATGGAAGGTGACTCAGGATCAGTCCACAAAGTGAATATGTAACACACAAAGGAAGTCCCTAAGGAAGGGGGTTGTTGCAGGCAGTGGTGGGTGTCTTGCCACCTGCACCTCCTGGATTCTTTGCTGGACATCCCCGATGGTGGGGATCATCAGCTACAGGTACGGGGTGTCTCTGGCTGCTTGTTCCTCTGCCAGGGCCTCACTTCCTGTGGCTGCCGCCAATGTTGATGGGTCTGCTGTTGATTAAACAAAGGAAGGGGTAGACTAGTTTTGATGTCCCTCAACACCCCTGTTAGGGAGTCCATGTTGGAATCGTGGAATTGTCGGACTACATCTGTTCACGCATGTCCTTATGGATATCCCTTTGTAGCTTCTTGATTTCGTGGAGTTCAGTCAACACCAGGCCCATCAAACCTTGGGACTCCTGATAAACCCCCAAGAAGTGGCTGATTGTATCTCGACCAGGAGCAGCCCCAGTGGCCTCACCCTGCTGGACCATACCCTCCCACACACCCTACCCCACAGGCTTGTGCCATTGCCACAGGGTGCACTCTCCAACTTGTTCCTGGATCCTCATTGTCCGAAGTGTTGCACCGCAACTCAGGATCCAGGACTGAAGGGTACAAGATGGTGGACACTGTGCAAGGGACACAAGTTTGGGGGACAAATGGTTTCCTCCGATGCTTATGGAACAGGGCTGGGAGGTGACATTGTGAGTACAGTGAGACTCACTTTTGCCGTCTGACCAGGTTGCACAGATGGGCCAAGACCGTTCTCCACATCCAGGAGTGTTGTTGTCACTGAGGGCTTCATCTAGGGGGTAGTTGTAGTCTGTTCTGTGTCCACCATGTGTCCAGTGTCAGCTCTACCTGCTGATGAAGAACATACGTTGTTACTTGTTGAACTGTGACATCTACCTCCAAAGGTAGCAGGGACGTTGGACAAAGTTTAGCTGTAGGTAATCCAATTGTGCTAAGTAGCCATATATTGGGTGATTTCACATATGTGTGAAGCATGCCAACCCAATTTGACTCAAGCAGCTGATGGGATGTGCAGATCAGTTGGACTTTGGAGGATGACCTGTAAATGACATTTTACCACTGGTGCAGCCGACATAGTGGAGAGACAAGATATGGTTTTGAGCATTTGGAGGCCTAGTTGAGTGGGATGCACGCAGACCAAGGACTTTGTTGCATGTGGGACTGGAGGCATCATGTGCACAGTACTGTGTCAATGTGTCTGCTGCTCCTACCAATCTGGTGATGCAGCTTGAGGCATTACGAATACTTGTTGTACACAATGGGTAAGGTGTCATTCCAATCCTCAATAGTTTCATCTTGGCTTAGCAAATCAAGATGGAGCTAGGGAGACAGACACATCTCTGTATCTTGGTCAATTCCAGGGGAGTAAACTTCACTAGGGAGTTAACAAACAGGGGTATTTGGACACGTGAGCACTGGGCTGGTGGTTGGTGTTGAAGTAGGGCCTGCTGAGAGTTTCAGTCAGGTCACTCTCTCTACTCCCCAACACTTTATAAATGGTATCCCCCAGGTGAATACACTTCACTCGGAGTTCACAAACAGGGGTATTTGCTGAAACAGGGCCTGCTAGGAGTTGCAGTCAGGTCATTCTCTCTGCTCCCCAACACTTGACAAATGTTTGGTATTACATATCTGTATGGAGGCTGCATTTAAATATGAGCATACATTTACATTTTGGGACATACCATGAATCCTAGAATGTGTTTTTGTTATTGTGAGATTTCCATGCACCATTTGGACATATGGCATGTGATGGGCCTTGACAGCTGTGATGTTGGATCCAATTATACAGATTGACAGTGTTAAATCTCAGATGCTTTGGGTATTGAATGTTGGTGAGGTACATGAACTCGACAGTGGCAAAAGCTGAGCTGTGGGCATGCATGACATTGAAGTTTTACAAGTTTTCATATAAGTAACTTACTAAACTCCACTCCCCTGGGTTTTCCTGTCAAGCCCTCAGGATGCAGGATGGCCAAGAGCTTCTCCTCCCAAGGAAAGAGTTGTAATAAGGCACTGGGAGTGCGTTCGCCAGTCTTCCTGTCCTGCAGCTGGTGCCTGGAGACCGCAGAATGGACCTTGCCCCAGAGGTCGTTCCACCTCTGCCTAATGTCCTCCTTTGTGCACAGGGTGGTGCCTACAACATTCACTCTGTCCCACATTTCAACTTTCCTACTGATGAGAGTTTGCTGGACTTGGGCTCCAAACAATTGTGTGATTTTGTGATTGTGTGATTTCATCCACCATGACTCTCAACTCATCCTATAAAAATCATGGGTTTTTGGCCTGTGACATGACTGGAAATTAAGAGGGTGATGGTGACTAGCTAAGCAAGACAAGTGAATAGTGGGTAGAAAAAATAGTGGATGTGTGTGAAGGGTGTAAAATAGGATGGGAGAAAAAAGGGCTGCCTTATGACAAAAAAATGGACAGCAAAATGTGTGGGCTGTCTTGCGGTGCTGCAGTGGAAATCCCAAAGATTGTGGTCTGTGAAGGGGTTTGTTTTACAGTATCCTGTGTGTCCACTGGAGCAATGTGTGTCAGCTGTGTTGTTTTTGAATTCCTTCAATGTGCAGTTGTCTGTTACTTTGCTGACCGTGGACTGTGGTGGTCGACTGCCATTGGCTAACCGTCACCAGGAGAACGCCACGGCCACTGTGTGGTTGTAATGGGCTTGGTGGTTGGCCATAGCACTGACAGTGCTGGAGGTTGGAACACCCACGTATGAGCCGCTGTGCCACTGGCTGTCTGCCTTTTTTGATTGGCGGACGGCTGTCCTACCTGTATAACTTGTAATACGGCTGTCTAGGTACAACCGGCGGAGTGGTCTTATTGGGACTGCCAACATGGCAGTCTGGCAGTCAGACCACCAGTGTCATAATTAGGCCTTCCGTGTTGACTAGCCTTTCCATGCCAAGAAGGTATGACTCTGATTTTCCAAAGTAGCCAGAGGAGAGAAGATGGGGCTTTGTAATTTGAACTTGATCTTCATTTTTTTCCCAAAAAGACCTATTAAATAAGAAGAAAGACATTTCAGAAGAAAGGTAGTGAGGGAAGTCTCAGTCAGTCAAGCAAATGAGTAATTGATTGATCGTGTAAAGTGGCACATACAATGGTGTAGAATTTGGTAGATGAAGTACCACTCCCAGACAAGCAGCAGATAAGTGGGGTTGGGGGCTCTGCTGCGGTGTTCAGCCGTGCTTCACTTCCTGGCCTCAGGCACTTCTCTCCAACAAGTGCAACTCCAGGATTTGGCCAATACTTGAGTGATTGGGGAGGCGATTTGGACTCCCTAAATGCATCATCTCTCTAATGTAGCATGTACAGATAATCTATTGAATTAGGCCAGCGGCATCTTTATTATGTCATACGTCCGGAATGTTACTAGGCTGATTTTACATGTTTATTAGCTTGTAGCTCCAACTGACTGTTTTCTAGTGAGATTCCTAGTCAGTTACATGACAATAGTATTATCATTTTTTCCTAGCTGCCTGATATTTTGCATTAAGCACTAGTTGGACTTTATGCTTCCTAATATGTTGTTTTTTACTTTCACTAGCACGCTTTAGTTCAGAATCTGTCCACTGGACATCTCAATCTTTTCCTTTTAGTTTACTTATATAACAGGCCGGCTATTTCCTTTGGGAGTTTATGTACTGTAACTTTTGTTTGTATTGTGACCAACGGCGGCTGCTATTGATGATTAGTGGTGGGGTGGGGGGCTGTGAGGATGTGAGGGGCAGTAGCAGGGTAAATAACAAATAAAATGCCACTGCCATCTGTCTTCATGTGCTCTGATTCCGACTCCTGATTCCCCAAAGGCCGGTACATGATACGAAGGCTCCCAGACACCAATCAAGACGCTGCTCTCATGCCGGTAATACTGTTTACCAGCATGAGAGGAGTACCGTGATTGGCCTGAGCAGGCTGGTTTAACGCTCACTCAGGGACTGGGAGCCTGCACCTCTTCTCCACCCGGCTGTGCAGGAGAGCTGGGTGGAGAGATCTAAGTGTGCATGTCGGTTTAGCCGTCCTTTGAGAGCCAGCCAAACCGACATGTGCACTTACTGTGCACACTACTCCTCCCCCTGCTGTCGTAATGGCCCTACCAAACCCTAGGCTTGGCTGGCTCTGACATCGTTAGAATAATAAAATGATAATGAAATGGTTTTATTGTCATTTTATTTTTCACTTTTCCCTCTGCTGGCTCTCAGCAAGGGGGGCGGCGACGCTCCTCCTGCATAACGCAGAAGTTGCCGCTGACTGTGAACTTCCTAATTCAATATATTACTACTGCTCTTTCTCTGTTTACTGTTCCAGGTCAATTCTTTCTGAGAGAATATAAAGGAACTGGTCAGTGTGTTTGCTGCATCTCAACTCTCTACTCATTGCTGCATCCAAATCTTCCAGTTTTCTTTCAGCTTGTGCTACAAGAATTGCAGTTGCTGCTCTTGACCTGTCTGTGTTCTTAGAGGGTTTGTATTGCTTTTTTCTCCAAGAGTTGAGTTAGCTTCAGTCTGCACCATCTAGTTACCATTCTGGACTCAACAGGCCTTCTCTTCAAACTGAGTTTGATACAAGTGCTGGAACATTCCATAACAACTCAGAGTCAAAACTGAGAAAGTTTGTTTGCTGCTAGTTGTATTGTGATGTTATTGTGATGCTAATACAGCCCCACTGTGCACTACAGAGGTCTGTGAAGACAGCATGCATGGTCCACATTTTCCTACATGTTGTAAACTTTCATTGGCACATACACGCATTGTATTCATTATCCATCTTCCTAATTTAGAGGCATTCTGGCCCTGATTTATACTTTTTGGTGCAAAACTGCACCAACGCAGTTTTGCACCAAAATGTTTAGCACTGGCTTGCACCATTTCTGAGCTCCAGCCAGGTACCATATTTAAAAATGGTGCAAGCTGGTGCAAAATGTTGGCTAGCGTTAAAACAAATGACGTTAGCCGGGTGGGGATGGTGGTATGGAAGAAGGGGGTTTTGCACCAAAAAATGACGCTAGGCAGGTTAGAGTAAACAAAATGACTCTAACCAGCCTAGCATCATTTTCTGACGCAAACCTATGCATACCACATGGCTCCTGTCTTCAAAAAGTCTGGACTCATGCCCACCACCCCAATGGCCAGCACAGGGGACCAGGGTCCCCTGGGCATGGCCATTGCACCCAGTGTCATGTAGGGGGGCCCACTTCAGGGCCCCCAATGGCACTTTAAAAAAATAATACTTACCTGTACTTACCTATACTTACCTGGGATGGGGTCCCCCATCTTCCGCTGTCCCTCTGGTGTGGGTGGGGGTGTCCCTGGGACCTGGGAAGGGCACCTGTGGGCTTATTCCATGGTGTTCCACCATGGAAATAGGCCCACAGGTCCCCTAACGCTTGCCCTGACCCAGGCGTTAAATAATGGTGTAAAGCAAGCTTTGCATCATTATTTGACCACTCCTCCCCCGTGCGTGATTTTAGCACAGGGAGATAAATAATACGCTAAGGCCATAGAGTCATTTTTTGCATAGGAACACCTACTTTGCATCTCATTGACTCAAAGTAGGTTCTACATCCCAAAAATTACTTTAACTCCATAAATTTGGTGCTAGACGGGTCTAGCGCCAAAGAATAAATATGAAGTTCATTTTGCAACGAATTAGAGTAAAAAAAATTACGCTAATTCAGTGCGAACAGAGTATAAATATGCCCCTCTATGCAGAAATGAGAATTTCTGTACCACAGATGAGGAACAGTGGGACAGATGTACTCTTTGGAGGATATTATCTTGTGTTGCAGCCTATTATTTGTCCCTTAGGAAGGAATAGGATGTCAACAAGACCAGAACCTTCATTATTCTGGGTGACTTTAACTTCTCATCCACTCCTTTTGCAGCTAGTTCAGAAATGGGATAGGTTGGTTCATGGTACAATCTTCTCTCCTAAGTGCTTGAGTCAAAACCTCCAAATATGAAGCTAGACCTGGATAAGATTTTTGTTATACCGAAATTATCTTGCATAGATATCGATTTCTGTGTTAAGTGAAAAATGCAAAACTTTCCCCATTTCGCATTCTGTGCAATTTTTTCCTGCAGGAGACTGGTTTGGAGCAGAAAATGTCTTGCTGAGAGATATTTTCTACGCGAACAACCCATTTTCTTCCTTGAAGGTGTCTCATGATTGCATCTATTGTGACTTCTTTTTTGCAAAATACACCCTTGCTGAGAAAAGTGATTTGAGATATCAGCAAAATGTATTTCGGCTGCTATGCATAATGTTATGAAAATTACGAAATTTGAAGGCCAAAAAAAATCAGAAATCCCATGCACCCCTAGTACAAGCATTTTGATGATGCAATGTGATGCCCCCCATTTTTAAGTAATATGCCTTCAGTCACTGTCCTTGTGCATAGCATAGTCAAGAAGAGATCTGTACTTCTCAAACAGGTATTGTAGCATGTAGAAAAGGAGTTCCAATTAATCAGAACCTTCTGTATGAGGGAATGTCTAGGAATTTTATTCGATTGCTAACAACCCTTGCCAGCTTCCATGCTTCCGAACCAATTACAAAAAATGTGGGCAACACCTGCTGTTCATGATCGATATGTCAAGGCCTTGTTTCTGATTGAGGAAGTCCTGCACAGTCAGGTTGATGCAATGGGCAAAACAAAGCACGTGAAAGTATCCACCTTTTTATGCAGCATAAACAATGCTACTGACAGTGTCAGTGTCACTGAAACTGGTCCTACAGCCCTGGGTTCAAGTTATTCTCAGACTATGACATTTAGGCCCATATTTATACTTTTTTAGTGCCGCTTTTTAGCGCAAAAGCTGCGCAAACTTACAAAATACAATTGCATTTTGTAAGTTTGCACCGCTTTTGCGTAAAAAAATGGCGCAAATGCAGCAGTAAAAAAGTATAAATATGGGCCTTAATTTTCCTGGACGTTGACAGCTTTTTGTATTTTCTCCATGCATAACATTGCATTTATTGCATGCTGGCAGAGCCTTGAAGAGCAGCTCTGGGAGTCAATAATAGGGTTTCTCAGTCCTCTTAAAAGTCAGGCAGAGCGGTATTACCTCACTTGAATTCCAGTCCACTGGTTCCAAGTGGGCCACGTTTTCTGGTCGTGGGAGAACCAGTTCCAACTTTATCATGTGGTAATTTCATGTGGTAAACCCGCATGGTGAATTTGCTGCAACCGACACCTTAATCTGATAGAAGGAAGGAGATAATGCCCCCCCGGACCAGAAAGCACCTATCTTCCTTTCCCCTACTGTCTTATTACCTCACTGCCACTATGAAAGGTATCGCCTTTTCTCTCTGATTGGCCTGTTAATTTGATGCTAGTTTATAGGATAAAGGAGTGCTTCTAAAGCTTTGATGGCCAAACATGGGTGTATAAGATACTCTGGGGCATATACAGTGCTTAATTTGTGCTTGTTGTTTCCGGTGCTTAGCACCAGCACTTATTTTTGAGGGCCAGGGCTAATTCTCCTATTCTAATACACAAATAGGAAAGACGGATGAAGGGAAAAACGAAAAAGTGTCACAAAGGGAGAAAGTAAAAAACTGCAAGAGTGAGCTGAAGGGGCAGCGAGTGGCTGTAAATGGATTAAAGAGGCCCGAGATGGCTTCAGGATTACGCTGCCTCAGTATTCTATGTTCACACATTTAATTACAGCAGCCGCATGTTTAAGAGGAGGGCTCTGGGCGCCGGCACCTTTGTATTTACAAATTAAGCACTGGGCATATATATATGCATTGAGTTGGGGAGGGGGTCATTACTAATATCTGAGTGCCACCCAGAGCTCGTGGGGCCCCAGGCAGACTGTTAAAAAATTATTACAATAAAACATGCTATGTATGTCCTGCAGAGTACCCTATTTCCTCAAACACAGTAGCAGAAAATGCAGCCCAAAAAGAATGTCTGGCTTCAAATTGGCCCCATGGCCCTAATACCCCAGGGGAAGTATTTTAACTGTGGCAGAGAGCAGTAGTATTCTGCACACACATAAACATGCATACAAACACATACAAAGGTATGACAAAATTGCAGACAAGCACAAGGCAGGGAGAATAGAGGAACATTAATATCCCGCCTCCATACACACAGACAACAAGTATTGCACGTAAGTACCGTGATTTGGAGTGAGATCTATGCCACTTCACGAGCCTCTAGCACATACAGGGTGGCACTAGCAAGAATGTAACAAGCATTTGCAATGCAATAGGTCTCGCATATTTCAAACAAGTTAATTATCATCTTTTGACAACAGCTCCCATGAGCAGAAACAAAAGAAAACATGAGTGGAAACTGAGAAAAGGGGACTTAACCAAATAAAAGAAAGTTATTTTTTAAATATAAAACTTTGCAATTTGGTTTATCCTGCTGGGCACGTTTTTGCAGAGCACAAGCCTTCTGTTTGTGGGGCACTGGAAGTTACAAGGAACAAAATAGTACCTTGATCAGGGCGGGCAGCAGACTGGCACTAATTAAGATGAAGTCAATTAGTGCTTGATCCTTGCTCCAAACAGAGGAATGTAAGTGATTCCAGGCATGCCTTGACGAATTACGAGGCTGTAAAGAAGAGTGCCACGCAAACCAACAAATGGTGGGCGACAGGTGGGCTTCAAGCCCTTTACTGAACACAACAGTGTCTCGCTGCTTTTAGCCTGCACCTCCATTTTCCAGGCCCCCTACAGGACTGCCGGTACTCTGTATTTTACAATCCATAGGCCTGAATTCCCATTTTTCCAAATTTTTAGCGCCGCAGTTGCGTCATTTTTTTACGCAAAAGCGGCGCAAACTTACAAAATACAATTATAGTTTGTAACTTTGCGCCGCTTTTGCATCAAAAAATGATGCAAATGCAGCGCTAACAAAAGTATAAATATGGGCCTATGTGTATCCTGCAACCAAAAGTCCCTTAAAAAGACAAATCTTACAAATCAAATAACTTTCTTGATTTTCCTAAATAATGAGAGGCATGATATTTTTGCAAAGGACAAGTGATGCTTTCCCTCCATTATCAGAATCCAAAATGTGCACAAAGTCAAGTAATATTAGGGGGAAGTCAGGAGGACGGGAAGAGGAAGCTGCAACTGAATGTACAGAGGTCTCCCTGGCACTTCCTCTGTCAAAAAATAAAGTGGTGACCCCAAAAGACGAATATAGCCACCCGTTTTTTTTTAGTTGTATAGTGAACGTTCCTAACTCAAGGCTTGTGGACCCTATCTGCTTTCAAAGTTCTTGCAAGACTTTTTCAGCCCAACCCAACTCGTTCACGAAATTCTGTATGATGCTCTTAGAGCAATAAAGTTTCCTTAATGTGTAATAAAAATTACAAATGGGCCTGCATGGCATAGGTAACCGAGTTTAAGCATAAGAGAAGCAGGAAACATATCTCAGACTGAGCAGCAATCAGTGGTTAATCTGTGCTTGTTGTTTCTGGTGCGGGCACTTATTTGTGAGGGCCGGGGCTTATTCTTATGCCTCAAGCATTTCCTGCGAGCAAAAGACACATACGAGAAAGACGGAAGAAGGAAAAACGAAAAAGCGTCATAAAGGGAGAAAGTAGAAAGTTGCAGGATGAGCTGAAGGGGCAGGGGTGGCCGTAAATGGATTTAAGAGGCCCGAGATGGCTTCAGGATTACGCTGCCTCAGTATTCAGTGCTGGCAGATTTAACTACAGCAGCCTTGTGTTTAAGAGAAGGGCTTTGAGCACCGGCACCTCTTTATTTACAAATTAAGCACTGTCAGCAATCTTATAGGAAGGCACAAACCATGGGACAAACGGATGAGAAATCACATCGAAATTCTCTCTGTCTCACTCCTTTACTCATAACAACTGTGTCTCTCTTTGGCCCTCTCCTCTGCTCCATTCTGAAGAGCAAAACTCAGAAAGGCCGGTAGTACTGCACATGAAAAGGACCACGCGCTGTACAGATTTGTGGGGATTTGGTGCTGGGCAGTGCAGCGTCACCTTGCTCCTCTGCCCTGCATCAGAAGAAAAGGTCGCGAACGTGCTGCATCCATGGCATACACAAAAACAACAGATGATGGACGGAATGCAGAGCAAATCAGATATTCACCCCCAGTCACAGATCAGTTTTTTTGCTCACCATCCCATTTAAGTTTGGACCCAGCCATGTGCATATCAGTCTTGACCCTGTTCCTCATGGGAACAGTCCAGCCCGAACTCCAGGCCAGGTCCTACCTGGACCAGAAACAAGCATCCTAGAACCGGTTTCGGGCTAGCACCCCTCTTCAGCCAGGCTAGCTTGAATCTGGTAGCATAGTGAGCACGGGACGATGCCAATGGAACACCTCCCTTGCACAGAGAAAGGCAACGCAGTGATTTGCGCTGCTGTGCCTTACTCCATATCTATGAGGCTGTTCAAAGCCACGTAAAGTAGCTTTGCGTGGCCCCGTAGATATAGTTGAAAGGTTTGCGCCGCTGTTGCATCACTAAAAGTAACGTAACGGTGGCTTAAGCCTCTCATAAATATGATCCTGAGTATTTACTGAGTGATGTATTATTTCTACAACTAGGAGGCGACTTGTAATGAGGTTATTAGTGTTGCATAAAGGTCACAGCCCACCACAAGAGGAAAGGAAAGAGAGGCACGGGCAAGTGGAGAACTTTAGACGCTCCAACGGAGACTCTCCTATCTGGTCAGCGCGATGCCCCCATCTGTTGGTACTCGCGTAGTGGTGGACTTTTCACCTGGCCCCCCATTGAAGAAACAGGGCCTACTTATTCTGCTGCAGACTCACTGTCTTCAGGCCCCCTGTTCTTGCTCCACCAAGGTAGGACCTGTCAATCTGGGCTCTTCTGGCTGGCGCCCCCAGCACCTTGACCATTACCACACACACTCCTGATGCGGGATCCAACTTGGGCCTTCTCCTCCCACAATGGGGGGCACTGCTCTCTCTACCCTTTTTCTTGAGAACTGAAGATGTAGCAGTAGTAGTTCTCTGAACCTTTCCCCCATTCAAAACACCCCACCACCAACAAAGCAGGGCCATGTTGCTGCACACTGTCTTCTTCTTTGTTCCACGGTGGGCCTCGCAGGGCCAGCCCTTAAATTGGATTGACCTGGACAGCTCCCTGGCCGGAAAGAAAATTTTGGGCCAGATTTACAAGGCCCTATTGCAACCGGAGCGTCCCTTTTTGGGACGCACCGGTGGCGCTAACCCCTACTCCATATTTATAAGGAAGTGTAGGGCCACTTTTTGGGGCATTACGCCTCCTTGTAAATATGGGCTCCTTCGATTAAGTTTTCTTCGTCAAAGGGACGTGCAAAGGGTGCTGCAGTGGGTGTTCCATTGCAACACCCATTGCTTTGACTCTGCCCCAGATTTATGAGAAATCGTAAATCTGTGGCAGCGCCAAAAACTAACGCCTCCTCAGGGGTGGCATTAGCATGGCAAAACGTGGAGAAATGCTTTTATTCCTCCTCGGTTTTTGCTGTTTCTGCAGCACACATAGACAAGCAAAATGCCATGGATGATTATTTATGTGCAGGATGGTGTCCCTTCCTGCACATAAACAATCATTCGAAAATGACGCTTGGTACTTCCATGTGTGCTGCATTCTGCAGCACACAAAGAAGTGCCAAATCACCATTGTAGATTGTTTGCATGCAGGAAGGGACACCTTCCTGCACATAAACAATCACAACCCTCAATGCAGACACCCTTGCGCTATGGTGCAAGGATGCCAGCGTTGGCACAGACAGCTTAGTTCAGTACCGGCACAGGGGGAAACACAGGGGTGCGCCGTATTCCTGTAAATACGGCACATCCCTGTGTTTCAGAAGTAGCGCAGTGCGGTGCTGCTATTTTTGGCACAGCACCACGCTGGGCCACTTTGTCATGAATCTGGCCTTTGTGTTTGTTGCGGGGTGGGGTGTTGTTGCGGTGTGACAGAAGGTGTGAGGAAGATGTGAGGAGAGCAGAGGGTTGATAGAGAGTTAACTATTACGCCAGGTACATTAACGGTTGAATACAAGGGGGCAGATTTAAGAAAAGTGGTGCTGCAACTAGTGCAGCGCCACTTTCCTTGCGCCCCTTAGTGCCCCCTAACGCCAGGGTAGTTCCCCCTAACGGCATGGTGCACCATATTTGAGATATGGCGCACCATGGCATAGTTAGGGAACTAGCATCAAATTTTTTTAAGCTAGTTTTGCACTTTTGCAGGATTCGCATCAAAACGTTTGATGCTAATCCTGCAAAGCACCCAGAGGCACATTGAAAACAATGGGAGCCTCATATTAATGCCTGCTCTGAGCAGGCGCTAAGAATGCCGATAAAAATGACGCAAATAAATCTTTGTAGTCTTGTTGGGCCACATAAGCATTAAAACAAATGACGCTAATGCGGCGGACGGAGGCGCTAGGTGCTCTTAAATATGCCCCAAAGTCTTTAACAGGACTCGATTGAGACCATGCTATTTGCATGACATTATGTCAGACAGCTCCCTGCTGAGCCCCTCGGAATATTTGCGCCCCAGGCTTGGGCCAGCTTGCCCACGCCACAGGCCGGCCCTGAGGCTTGGCATCTGGCCAGCCCATGGGGCACCTACTTTGTCCGCTTCATGATGACCCCCAGAACTGTCTTCTTGCTTGGAGGGGTCCGGCATAGCAGTTCAACTCGGCCATGGCATTCGATGACCTCCCTAAGCAGTGGGGAAGAAAATGTTGCAGGATGGTCGGGAGAGGGACAGAGAGTGGGCGTCACCACTCCTCCGCCATGATGGACACCGATGCCACTCCCCAACATTCTGACTTTGGCGGGCGGCGGAGGCCGCCCGCCAAAGTCCCGCCGGCAGAATACCGCTGCGCGGTCAAAAGACCGCCGCGGTAATTCTGAGTTTCCCGCTGGGCTGGCGGGCGACCGCCAGAAAGCCGCCCGCCAGCCCAGCGGGAAACCCCCTTCCATGAGGATGCCGGCTCCGAATGGAGCCGGCGGAGTGGAAGGGGTGCGACGGGTGCAGTTGCACCCATCGCGATTTTCAGTGTCTGCGTGGCAGACACTGAAAATCTTGGTGGGGCCCTGTTAGGGGGCCCCACAACACCCGTTACCGCCAACCAGGTTCTGGCGGTCAAAACCGCCAGAACAAGGCTGGCGGTAAGGGGGTCGGAATCCCCATGGTGGCGCTGCTTGCAGCGCCGCCATGGAGGATTCCCTTGGGCAGCGGGAAACCGGCGGTACACCGCCGGTTTCCCGTATCTGACCGCGACTGTACCACCGCGGTCAGAATGCCATGGGAGCACCGCCAGCCTGTTGGCGGTGCTCCCGCGGTCGTTGGCCCTGGAGGTCCATGACCGCCAGGGTCAGAATGACCCCCTCTGTCTCTTGAATCTCTCTTTCCCTCCCCTTCCTTTCTCTGTCTCACCTTCTACTCTCTTTTTCTCTCTCTACCATCTCTCTCCTTCCAACATTTCCTTCCTCCTTCCCACATGCTCTCCCCCTTTTCTCACATTCTCCTGAATCATTTCATCCCTGTCCCAGAATTTATCTCCATCGATCCTCTTACTATCTCTCCTTTTCTGCCTGTCTCTCTTTTCTCTTAATCATCTTTTTCTCTGTCTCGCAGTCTTCCAGTCTCTCTTCCCTCTCCATGGCAATTCCCCTCACTCTTTCTTACTCCCACAGGGAGCTCTCTTTTTGTCTGCCACTCTCTCGCTGACATTTTACTTCAGGTTTCTCTCGCGCCCTCTCTAGCAGTCTCTTCCCTCCGTCCTATCTCTCATTCTACCCCCCTTTGATCTCAGCTCCTCCAGGTATCCTCCCTTTGTGATCTTGGGTCTCTCATTAGCCCATTAAGCTGTATCCTGAGGCGGTGCAGCACTACTCACGGTGCGGCCTCGTTATAGGAGCTATAAGTAGCGTTAACTGGCCGCCGCTCCTGAAAGACTCTGCCCTTCTCAATCAATAACCTTGATGAGAGGAGCGCCTGGACGCCCCCAGAAAGGGTCTTTGACCTTGGTGACTATCAGAGGGAACTTTCATAGTCTGGTGGTGGGGGACTGAGATGCCCAGAGACATGCTGATTACCCCCCCATCATCCTCCTGATGCCAGCACAATGGCCCTAACATAGGAGGGTCTTAGCCAGTGCTTAATCTGTAAATAAAAACGTGCCGATGCCCAGAGCCCTCCTCTTAAACACGCGGCTGCTGCAATTAAATGTGCAAACATGGAATACTGGGGGAGCGTAATCCTGAAGACACCTAGGGCCTCTTCAATCCATTTACAGCCACGCCCTGCCCCTTCAGCTCACTCTTGCAGCTTTCTATCTTCTCCCTTTGTGAGGCATTTTCGTTTTCCCCTTCCTCCTCTCTCCCATAAGTGTCTTTTGCTCGCAGCAAATGCTTGAGGCAGAAGAATAAGCAACGGCCCTCAAAAATAAGTGCTGGTGCTCAGCACCGGAAACATCAAGCACAAATTAAGCACTGGTCTTAGCTGGCATAGGGGGTTGGACACACACAGCCATGTCCCTTGTGAAAAAGTTCTTCCTGGGTTCAGTCAGTGGCAGCTCGTTATCTGTGAATGTGGTGGGGCATAATACGGGCCAGGAGTCCACCCCTTTGTTCACACTTTTCCTCGCACAAATTACGATTCTCTAAATAGGCAATAGCAAATAAGAAATTCCTATCTGTGATTTCCAAAGCACATGTATCAAGCATTTCCTAAACGTGAATTGGGCATTTAGGAAATGCAAATACTACAAACTCAAGTTTGATGGTAGGCATGTGCAATTTTTTTTAATGACATATAGCGCACAGATGCCCCAAGGGCATGTGTGTGCTTCACATGTCTGAAAATATTTTTGGGGGGTGCATCAGAGGGGGCTTTAAGCCCCCAGCACCCTGGGGTTTGCATTAACTAATTTGCGAATTCCTAACTGGAATTCGCAAATTGGGAAATGCAAAACTATTTACACCTATGAGCCTACAGTCCCATAGGGATGAATGGAGTCTAATTGCGATTCAGTAATTTTGATTGCGAATTTTAAGAAATCGCTATTACCGAATCGCAATTTTCATACATCCCATTTTGCATTTCTTAAATAGCGATTTTTTTAAATTCGCTATCTAAGAAATGCAAAACGGATCTTTGATACATCTGGCCCGTAATCTCCCCATGCCTTCCAAAAATGTATGTGTTCTTGCACAACATAACTAGTGCTCGTGTAAAACGCTCCAATACCTTCAGGTCGAGTTTGTGATATATAAAACTGCAACAAAAATAAATACCCTTATGCATGAATAAATATATTTTTTTCTACTTACCTTGATTACTTAACTGGCAACTTGGAGACTCCATGGCAGAAGCAAAGCAGGAATCTGTTGCTGAGCATTGGAATCGGCAAGCCATGAACGCCAACGAGGGGCCAGGCAGAGCAGCACCGGCATGGTTGAAAACGAGAACACTTTCCTCAATCCCTCTCCCAGCTTCTTGATAGGAGTGGAAGCGCAGACCTATCAGAAGATGGGACAGTGCTGGGATTCCCGCTCAAGCTGCTCTGTGTGGCTTCTCATTGGCCTCAGGGATGCACTTATGTGCGCCCTGACAGCCACATTTTAGCAGAAATACTCTGCTTCCTGAGGCATGTGCAGTATGTCTGCTAAATAAATTGGATTGTGCCTGTGTGAGGGAACCGTAGTTGACCTACGCCCCGTTAAAGACTTTGGGGCATATTTAAGAGCCCCTAACGCCTCCTTGTGCCACAATCCAGATCATGCGTCAGGCCCCCTCCTCCTGTCATCAGTAGCCTGGACGTGTGGCCGAGAGGGCTGACCTGAACACTGTCATGTTCATGAAAACATGAAACTCTGTTTTCATGAAAACTGCAATACTGAAAAATGCGCAGGGGCCTCACAGTAGGTAAGGGGGCTGTGACATGAAGCCCCTGATAAGGAGGTGCTGCTGCGCTCAGCATAGACGTTTTAAGGCATGGCCAAAGTGGTCCCTGGCCCAGGGCCCCAACCTTTCAGTGGGGCCCTGATAGAGCCAGCTCTGTTCTTGCCCTGATGACCTTGAATAGTTCTTAGACAGATTGTTTTAAATACAGTGTTCCTTTAATTTATGTTTAATGAAGGTAAGTATGGAAGTCTATGACATACATTTTGCAGAGAAATGTTTGTTTTTCAACACTGAAAAATCCATAAAAGTTTCTTTCAGATCAAAACAGGACCTCACATATGAGAAATGGAAGAGGGTCACAAAGTTTATTTGCAAGAATATTACTGAGCTGCTGCTCTATTATAGTATTGAAAATGCACTATCCCTGAATATTAGATGTAAACAGATTTATAATTTGGACAAGTGTGCCTGTGCACTGTCAGTGACCTTGCTAAAGAGGGTGGGAAAGAGCTAAAATTCGATCATAAATGCAAAGCTGTTCGGAGCAGTGGCTCCTAAATATACTTTGCCCAGAGCCTCCCAAATCCTTAAAATATTCCTGGTGCTCAGGGACATATTTACAAGCCCCTTGCGCCACCAAAGTGTTGATTTTCTTGATGCTCCGGCGGTGCAAAGTACAGAGCCATATCTATGAGATCACACAAAGCGACTTTGTGTGGCTTTTCATGGCCTCATAAATATGGAGTAAGGCAAGGCAGCCAAGTTGCTGCTTTGCCTTACCCTGCATCACTGGGTGTTCCATGGGTGTTGTGATGGGTTTTCCCACGCAACGCTCAGGGGTTTTGACCCACTCCCAGATTTACAATTCTATGTAAACCTGGGCAAGCGTCAAAACCATACGCCTTCCCAGGGGAGGCGTAAAGAAGTATCTTTATTTCTCCTCATTTGTTCCTCTTTCTATGTGCTCTGCATTTCGCAGCACACATAGAAAGAAAAAAGCTCCTCAATGGATTGTTTTGTGCAGGAATATGCCCCTTCCTGCACAAAAACAATCCTGCTTGCAGCACAGGTGCCCTTGAACCATCGCCAAAAGGGCGCCAGCGCAGGGGTACAGGACAGAAATGCACTCCATTTCATTAATATGGTGCATTTCTGCCCTTTCCCTGTGGCATAGGTCAGCGCAGCAACGTCAATTGCTGCCCTGCGCCACTTTCTTGTAAATATGCCCCTCTGTATTCATTAGCTGTCCCTCCACCTGTCTAGCTTTGTTTATATATTTTCCACTGAAAAGGGTGCTCTCCGGCTTGGTGGATAGACCAGAACAGAGAACCAAAAGCAGCCCGGGCAAAAATGCTCAAACCAGATCCCCTTGCTGACGTTGCTCTCACACTCCCTCAATTCATTAATGCTCTGACTCTCACCTCCCCTACTCTCGCTCTTAGCAGCTATCTGGGGCATCAGGAGTAGCAGCTGGTACCCCATGATGATACCCCTGTGATGCCCTTGCTGCCCATGGATTCGTGTCTTGCATGTGACAGAAACAAAAAGTAAAGTAGGCTCTCCTCTCTGTAGTGTCCACTCCTTGTCTTTCCCCAAACTCATCAAAAGCAAATAGGAGACCGTGAGGGGTAAGGCTGGGGGGAGCGGACAACCTTCTGATGTCAATGAGGTAAAAATGTGTATCATGAAACTTCACAATATGCACAGAAAGAGGAAATTGCTCCTAAGCATTGTTTTTGTGCAGGAAGGTATTCTTTCCTGGGCATAAAACGATCCTGCCTGTAACACCCTCACCAGTGCTGGGGTGCCTACTTTGGTGCTAAGCAGCACGCAGTGTGTAGTGCTTGGAGATAGCAAAAACCTCAGTAGATATGACACATTTCTGCTGCCTCCCTTTCAAGTAGAGCAGCACAGCAACTTTGCTTGCTGCCCTGCATTGCATGAAATGTCAGTAAATATACCCCTATGGCATTAGTTATCATACGAAAAATCTTAGGCCCATATTTAAGAAAATGTGGCACATCAGTTATGTGGCTCCACTTTTCTCGCACCCCCCTCATGGCACCTAACGACAACATGGTTGCGCCTTTTTTATGATACAGTGCACCATGGCGTTCAAAATGTTTGGCGCTATTGTCATAGGTTACTATAGGAGCGTAATTTTAATGCCTGCTCTGAGCAGCCATTAAAAATGGTGCAGTGAAATCTTTTTAATTTCACTGCGCCATTTTTGCTGGCCTCTTAGCTCTGTAACACTCTTACATGCATTATGCCTCGCACAGGCATAATGTGGCACAAGGGGTTACAAAGTGGCGCAATGCATGCTCTTTTCTGCATTGATGACAGTTCCATTTATTTTAATTATTTTTAGCGATGGGTGGAACTCGGGGAGTTTCACTCTGCCTAAAAGCTCTTCCAGATTCAGCGGAAATTCGCCAACAGGCAGAAAATATGCAGCTCATGCTGCTTGTGCTGCAATTTAGTGGCAGTAACATGCACAAGAGTGCACAGCCCTTCGGGTTGATTTTGCTGCCACTGAAGTAGAACATCCACTTGAGCAACAGCAACTCTACTTGATACTGTGACCACAAAGCTCGTGAACGCTGGTGACCGTCCATGTTAGAAAATTGTGGTAGGGAATGCCAAATCACGCTTGTGATCACCATCTCACAAATTCTGGATCCTCGCAGGAGAAAAATTCCACCAAGTGGCGATTAACGAAATTTGGTTGAGTTAAAGAGTAATGTGGAGTGGCCCAAATTCGGACAGTTCTGTATGCGTAATAGAACATTCCTCCCACCCCCATACTTTCTAGGGATTGGGTCACTGGAAGTTTTTAGATGGATGGCAGTCTTAACTAACACTCAGTCTCCACCTTGAAACGTCTCTTTTGCCTGACTATAGAGTTGCTCTGGTGGTTCCTGTGACCACAAAGGGTAATGGTCTACAGTGGTCCATCGGATACCTCAGTGCACATGGACATCAAGCTCTTTCAGTGCTGAAGTCAGGGATTTTATATTATTCTCTGAGAAATGGACAGTTCTGACTTTATTTAAAGGCTCCATGAAGCACGAAACCTCTCCACTAGCCTGAGGTAAGCATGGGGTGGTCTTAAAGGGTTTTATTCTTTAATAAGTCAGGATTGTCATAGAGTTGCTTCCCTTGAAAGGGAGGGCTGCTGCTGTTTCTAGTTCACCGTGAAGCCATGGGCGGCTGCTAGTATATCTGGCTTTAGAATTGCCTGCTCAGAAGAGGTGGAGGGGGCAGTTTCCACCTTGGCATCTCTATGAAGATTGTTGGCCAGTAGAAGCATGTGACGTCCACATGAAAGATTCTGAAAAAGAGAGCTGGTCCTTGGCTGCCGAATGGGTGCTACCTGTACTGTGATGACAGGTGGGATCACCTCAAAGTTCATAGACCTGGAAACAATCCTCTAATTCCAGGACCTACGAGTCAAGGCCTAGGAACCAAACATTCCCCTGGCAAAAAAGTGTTCGTTTCAATGATCCCAGCTGCCAGAAAGTTGGGGGTAATGTCAGATAGTATAACATCCAAGTAGCTGTGGATCAGGGGGCAATTATCACGATCCCAGCTCCAACCCGGCCACCCCATCCCCCCTCCGGAAACTATTGTGCAGCGTGCCAAATAATATAGCTGTCATTGAGCTGAGAATCAGGCTGACAATTAGAACAGCCACCACAGAGCTGTGAAGGAAGGTGTCAGCATCACAGCCCACAGGGAGCTGTGGAGCAAGATGCCAGGTATCACAGCCCACAGGGAGCTGTGGAGTAGGATGCCAGGTATCACAGCACCCCATGGAGCTGTGGAGTAGGATGCCAGGTATCACAGCCCACACGGAGCTGTGGAGCAAGATGACAGGCATCACAGTCCACCGGGATCTGTGGAGCAGGATGCCAGGTATCACAGCCCACAGGGAGCTGTGGAGTAGGATGCCAGGTATCACAGCACCCCATGGAGCTGTGGAGTAGGATGCCAGGTATCACAGCCCACAGGGAGCTGTGGAGCAAGATGACAGGCATCACAGTCCACAGGGAGCTGTGGAGAAAGATGCCAGGTATCGCAGGGTATCACAGCCCACAGGGAGCTGTGGAGCACGATGCCGGGTATCACAGCCCACAGGGAGCTGTGGAGCAAGATGCCGGGTATCACAGTCCACTGGGAGCTGTGGAGCAAGATGCCAGTATCACAGCCCACAAGGAGCTGTGGAGCAAGATTCCATGCATCACAGCTCACAGGAAGCTGTGGAGCAAGATTCCAGGTATCAAAGCCCACAGGGAGCTGTGGAGCAGGGTGCCAGATATCACAGCTCACAGGGAGCTGTGGAGCAGGGTGCCAGATATCACAGCACACAGGTAGTTGTGTTGCAGGTGGCCAGGCGTCACAGACCACATGGAGCTGTGGAGTAGGGTGTCAAGTTATCACAGCCCCTAAGGAGTTGGGGAAGATGAAATCAGACATTATGGCCCACAGGGAGCTGTGTAACAGGGTGCCAGGTATTACAGCCAAAAGGGAGCTGTGGAGTAGGGTGCCACATATTACAGCCCCCCCAGGGAGGTGGGGAACAGGGGGCAGGCATCATAGCACTGAGATCTGTGGAGTAGGGGGGCGGTACACAACCCACCGTGAGCTGTGGAGCAGGATGTCAAGTGTCACAGCCCACAGTGAGCTGTGAAACGGGGGTTCCAAGTATGACGTTTCCTACGGAGCTGTGTGAATGTGACCTGGTACCATAGGCCAGGTACCGTGGCCACAGAAGCTGTGGATTAGGGTTACAGGTAGCCGACAGGGCTGTGAATCACCATGTGCAGCCCAGTACGATGCGGCCCAATGTCAAGCATCATACCCCACCAGAGGGGACTTGAGCAAGAGATTTCTCCGCCCCCAGGGAGCTGTGTGGCTTGGAGCCTGGGTGAGGACTGTGTGCCTTAGACACACCCCCCATCCACTCTCCGAGTCCTGTTCCTTCTCTCAATAGCTTGATTTAAAGTCTATTAATTTCCGCGTCACCCAACCTTTAATGGCATCTGCTTAATAGGCAATAAATATTCAATGGAGAATTTTATTGGTTATGACTCACTTTAATTTCCTGCCCTTTTATCTTCATAAGGCCGAGCAGAGATGCAGACATTTCTGAATAGGCCAGACATTTGTCTCAATGCATGCCAGAGTCAGATGGGCATCCATCATAGCTTCTACGTCATCAGGGCACGCTGTAGGAACAGGCACCAGATTGTGCCTGATATGTGTGTTTAATCTGTGATTTTACAGGCCTCTGGTAGCAAACACAGAAATATAAGCACATTGGATGGCTGTGGGAGGCAGCAGTTATGTGTCTCTAATCTGTGGTGTTAGAGCCCTCTGTTAGTGGACTGGAGGAGCACAAGACCATTGATTGGCCAGGGAAGGCGTCAGTAGCCAGCAGTAATCTGGCTCTTGTGCACATTTTATCTGAAGTTTTAGAGGCGGTGGTTCTAGCTAAAGGCGGTGCCAGGTAGAAGAAACATCTTGTCACTACAGAAATCAAATCTAGTCCCGCTGGAATTAGCTCTTTAAAATCTTGCCACCAGCCTTGGTGAGCTATGACTGCTCAGCATAAATATCTATTGAAGCCACTGAACAACACCATCCTGGGTACCACGGCCAGAACCTTAGAAGGGCATCAATTAGAGCATCCTTCCCTACTGACACACAGAAAATCACACTTCTCCCAGTGTTCCATAAAATAGAGTCCGGTGTAGAACTGCTGCAGGGCAGAAAAATATAGAGAAAACAAAATGGGAAGGTGCACCCAATAATGAAAACTCCAGAGTATCCAGTTTTATAGAAATTTTCATTTTGCTTTCTTAACTCAATATTCCTGTAGTTTTATGCAATCATGTGATGAAATTATGAAATTATGAAATATCTCTATTTCAAAATTATTATGATTCCATTCTCCATGTACTATGATAAATCATGGATATGACGATCTCCAAATATATAGGGTATAGTGTACCCAGTAGTGACACCTAGTAAATTGAAGGACAATGTTAAGCCCCGGTCCTTGCCAGAATTATAATGATAATATATGACTAGACATATCTTTGTGCCCATGAATCAAAACCATATACCAAAGTTCAAGCACCGAATAGTTAGACAAGAGTACCACCACCAAGTCACCCAAACAACACCACATGGTCTGCTAAATAGTGCACTGACATTCATGCTTCCATATATGCAAACAATAGTGGAGCTCTTTACTATGAGTCCAGCCAGTGTTCATATGCTCTAAATCCACTGCTGCGCGTGATCCAAAAATGGGGAATGGAGCGCCCCACCTGGGCTGTCAAGGATCGCAAAATGCATTTTGTGATATGGGCACATGTCCTAATGCCCTTCAAAAGAATACTGGGTGTGTTTGATTAAAACATACATCAACACAACCCCAATAAATTGGTGACAATATCATGAACCAGCACTTAAATATTCAACCTTGGGGTGCCTGTTTGGTTGAGCTTGTAAGAAACAGTGACACTATCACTGTTAGTGAGTCCGAAGGTCGACCAAGATATAAAAAAGCATGAAAGCAGATTCAAAATGTCAAACGCATCCGCAGAACAACCACTGGCGGCAGATCATTCTCGCACCTCGCAGCCAAGACGTGGAACACTCTTCACACCCACCTGCATCAGACCAAGGACCTACTTACCTTCAGGAGCGATCTCAAGACTTGGCAGTTCGAGCAGTTGCATCGGCCCCCCCCTCAGCGCCTTGAGACCCTCACGGGTGAGTAGTGCCCTTTACTAATTCCCTGATTGATTGAAAAGCCATGTGGGTCGCTGTAGACTGGTCGCAATATATCATTACGCCGGCTAGTAGTTGAAAGCCCAGCCATCACTCACAAGCTTGACGGAACACATCTAAAGACCATGTAGCTTGCTGCAAAACTATAACATTGTATCAACAGGCCGAAATATAAAAGCCACATGAATCGCTGCAGACTGGTAACAATGTAACAATAAGATGTCCAATTTTCAAATACCCGGTCATTACCCAAGAGCTTGAAAGAACACGGCAGAAGACTGTGTGGTTCGCTGCAAAATCACATTGTATCAACAGGCCCACTATTAAACAGCCCCTATTATATGAGGTGTTACATTTACAAATGAGAATGTTTGTACGTACCAAGAGACATAGGGTGATTATGTGAGGTTTTGCTATTAGCAGGATATTTTGCACATAGTTTTCTGTTATGTTGCCTTATGGCTTTTATATTGGTGTTGCGGGGTAAGATGCTCACTACCGCTTTTATTGTTTTAAATAATTTATTGATGTTTTTGTTTTGCAAGAGTATTATTTGTTGTTTTTGTGTATATGTTCACAGCCCTAAAGAAGTTCATTTTATGAACGAAACGCCTTGGCTACAGGCTTTTTTATGAATATGGAGTAAAGAAGGCAAAATAAAGAAGATACTTTGCACTCTTCATCATTGGGTGCACCTTCCCATATTCTTTATTCCTTACTATCTCTAATATGTGAGTCTCTCTGTTCTTCCTTCCCTTCAGAAACACCACCCTATTGGAAATTCCATCATGTTGGAAAGACCTCTGCCTCTTTGAGGGCAGATAGGTTTCACTTTTACACCAAAAACTAGGAAGTGCTTGGGTTCAGCACAGAAAAGCGCCCCTGAGTCCTACAGAAGGAGGCAGAGAGAGAATAGTGCCTCTAGGGATGTTTGTGAAGGGTTGCAAAACCTGGAGTTGGACGTGTGAGGTAAGTGTGCCTCACCACCGAAGATAATGCAGACCAAATATAATGTGGACTAGTGGTGACCGCAAACACTCAAAAGACAAGACTGCACACAAGTTGCATTGTGTGGACACTATCCACATGAGACATGTCTCTTTTGCATAGTGTGAGGATTTGCCGGTCTATGTGATCCTGCTGTGGTGTCCTCTTTTCCACTGGTTTCATATTTTTAGTAGATCTTTTGCCTTAAACATGGAATTCTTGTTCTGTGTGATACCAAGTTCAGCTGAAAATCTTCCATATGGCTATCTTCCAACATAGACTGTCTTCACGATTACACGTGGATTCAGCAACATTGTGCAATGTTGGAACTTGGCGTGATAGACAGTGGTGGAACAAGCCAACAGAACCAGGCATACAGGAGAAAGTTAGTACAAAAGTACTGTAAATTATGTACATGCCTTCCACAGAGCATCAGGCGGTTGTTTCCTTCCCCACCATTCTATCATCCAAAAACGGTCCTGACGGTGACTACAGTTGTGGCGGTGTCATTTATTTTGTAAATCTCTTTATTGGGTTTAATACAACCAAATACTGTAATGCAGCAATATAAAGTGATGGAAAGGAAGAAAAGAAAGAAAAGGAATATACAAGATAAAGAACACAACATGTAACTATGTCACTTATCGAAAGAGGACATCATGTGATGGAAAGAGGGGGACAGGGGAGAGCGCTACGTATTTAACAATTTCAAAGGAGGGCGTCATTCAGCATCGTGCCAGTGCGAGTACTTTGCAACGGTGGACCTCCCCACTAGGGAGCAAGAGAGGAGACCAGTGGAGGGGACCCCTTCCCCCAGTCGTCAAAGTGAAGTAAGTTCACCAGGAGGCAGTTTGGGCGCCCATAAATGATCAAGGGGGACTTGTGTCATTTTTGGCTTCTATATTTGCAATAAAAGTGTCCCACACTTCACAACCACCCCCGCCAGCCCTTTAAATTGCAGGAGGCGCAGAGTCTGGGCCTCCGCGTAGGACCACTAGCGCAAGCCCTGCAGCCACTTAACATGAATTAGAGCTTGTGGGGCCTTCCAATGTGTGGTAATAAGGCGTTTGAAGGTTATGAAGGCTAAATCAATAAATCTATGGAGCCGTTTATCACCTTTAGCCCGCTGGTGCAGACCTAATAAGCAGGACTCTGGGTTTAATATCAAGGCGTGGTTGGTTATTTCGACCATTGTCTCAGTAATGTGTCACCAGGCTGCCGTCAGCAGTGGGCAGTCCCATACCATATGATAGACGTTAGCTTCTAGTGCCGCACAGTGGGAACACACAGGGTCCGACGTGGGGAACATGCGCTTAATGCCGATGGGGACAGATAGGAGTGATGTAGGTAATTGAATTGGGTGTAGCGAAGCCTGGGGTTGCGTGAGACGCGTTTAATAGTGTAAAGCGCTACTGTCCAGGCCTTCTGCGACAAGGGGGTGGTGAGTACTTCATCCCAGCGAGCGCGGGCAGCCTCTAGGTTCTGGTGGGCCACCACCAAAAATGTATTATAGAGCCTTGATATCACTTTTTTAGTGTCATTTGTGGATAGCATCAGTGTGAGTATCTGTGATGTCGGAGGTTCTTCATCTTCTGTGTTCCAGGTGTTTAGTAGCAAATGTCGTATTGTACAGTAGGTCAGGAAAGCACCAGCCTGTATACATGTGTTGTCCCTTAGTTAGTCGAACATTAATAACGTGGCCTCAGAGTAAAAATCACCCACCCTCACCAGATCTGCCTCCGCCACGGAACCACATTGTGATTTGCGAGCATGTCACGAACTTTGGGCAAATGTATGAGTGGTATCAGTGGCGAGTATGTTATGTTGGGCTGTTTGCAGTGGATATATCTCAGCTAACATGTTTTGGCAGTTTCCAGTATGATGTTGCATGGTGAGAGGGACATACTCTGTCCGACAACCTGGTGTATGGTGGTGTCTGAGCCAGTGTGTCGGATATTACCATTTGCTCTACATTGCGGTGTTTCCCCATCCTGCTGAGCGGCCACTGCAGTTGGGCGGCAGCGTAATAGAGTTCGAAATTGGGCATACCTAGGCCACCACTCTCCTGCGGGCATTGCGTTGTGGCCAGTGCCACGCGGCATCTGTCCTTTCCCCATAGCAGGTCGGTTAGCAAGCTCTGTAAAGATTAAAAAATGTAGCAAGGGAGAATGATTGGTAGCGCTGCGAAATAGTATAATAGTTTAGGAAGAATGAGCATTTTAGCTATGGTCACTCTGCCCATGGGCGATAATGGGAGAGAGCCCCAGAAGGGGAGCGATCCCCGTATGGAGCGGATAGCCCGATCGATGTTGCCCTCCTTCAGATTGTTAATGGAGTGATACACCTGTATTCCCAAGTATTTGAAGGTTGTATGGCACCATGGTAGATAATAGCTCGGAGGTCAGGCTGTATGTTTATGGGAACAGGTGATAAGGGGAATATGCAGGACTTAGACCAGTGAACTTGCTGCCCAGATATTTCGGCAAAGGAGTCCAGTATGGCCATAACCCCCGGCATAGAGATGACGTGGTCTCATAGATAAATTAAGGCATCATCTGCTTATAAAGAGATGATGTGATGCGTGTGGAGTTCCGGTATGCCCCATCGATGTGAATTTGAACGCAATTTGCCAGCCAGGGGCTCCATAGCTACAGTGAACAACAGTGGGGAGAGCGGGCAGCAAAATGTGTCTGAAATGATTTGCCCTGTTACAACACACTGACCATTGACGTCTACTTGTGTGTGGTCTGCCACGAACGGCACTCCAGGTGCAATCCATATTGCCATACCACGAGCAAAGGATGATGAGGTGGTACCAAAGGTTTTACCCTTCCAGCTAGAGGGCATTCTCCCGAAGGTGGTCTCCGATAAATGTGTTTCCTGGAGCATGGCTATATGCACCAGATGGCACTTCAAATATGCATGAATACGATGTCTCTTGTGAGGTGTGGCCATGCCCTGTACATTCCATGTGATCACAATATATTGTGTTGTAGGAACTTGTGTCTGTGCAGCCATGTCTGTATAGGAGTCTGAGTGTGCCCTAGGCCCTCAGCAACCTGCCCTGTGTCTATGTTGATGGGGCCCACCTGCGCCCCTCTTGGAAATTTACTATTGCTCATGAATCTGCTGTTACTCCCAAATCCCAACCCGCCAATATTGAATGGTGGCATTAACAGAACAATCAAAAGAATGTGCTTCACAAGCAACACGAAGCCAGAGGAACAGAGCCTGATATCAGGCATGATGGTCAACTGGTCCACATAGAATAAGACACGGGGTGAGCCAGGTGTGTTGGCTAGGGCGCTCGGCACACCGGATGTTGAACTGGATCTGGCAGTCACACCAATCTGTAAGGGGACCAGGATTCCCACATAATGTTTTAATGTTGCCCCCCTTAGGTTCCATTGGGCTTAGACTTTACTCCCCAGAGAGTGAGCAGAGAGGTCCCAGGAAGCACGAGCCCCTCCAGCGAAGGGCGTTGGTCTCAGTTATCATTTGCTGATCGGGGAGTGAGCGAGGGACCGTGGGGAGAGTTCTCAGAGTCAGTGCAGACTCCCTGTTCAGGATCTGAGTCCTGGGACTCCTGCAGTGTTGCGAATGGGTTAGCCATGAATTGCGTAGCCTCAAGCAGTGCACGGGATGGTTCCTCAGCAGCCTGAGCTGGCGTGGGTTTGGCCCTCATTCCTGTGCAACGTTTACATTTTTTCTTGGGAGTCGACCACTGCTCTTCTGCGTCCTCCAAGTGCGTCGACTGGGCCAGGCCCTTTGCGTGGAGCCAGGTCCAGGCGTCCTCAGGTGACATAAAGATATGGATTTTGGGGCCATCCTGCACACCCAGTTTTGCGAGGAACAAGAGGGCATACTTGAGGTTATGTTCCCGAAGGCGTTGCTTCATCAGAAAGAAGGAGTTACACTTCTTTTGGACCTCAGCAGTGAAGTCTGGATAGGCAGTGATGATTGCATCCTCGAATTTCCACAGCCCATGTTTATAGAAAAGTTGGAGCACTAGGTCTCTGTTGCAATAGTTGAGCAGGCGAGCGATCAGGGGTCTTGGATGTGCCCCTGGTGGCGGAGGTCTGCCCTGCACTCTGTGAGCCCCTCCACCGAGCACCTTGACCTGGAGGACCGTGTCAGTAAGCCACTGCTCCAAGAACAGTTCAACGTTGGGGCCCTCCGTACCTTCCGGAAACCCCACCAGGCGGATGTTGTTGCGCCTCGACCTCCCTGCTGCGTCCTCCACTCTATATTGCAATGCTGTTACCTCCGTGCTCAGCTGTCTTATGTGCTCCTGTAGTACCTTCATTGTGGGGCACATCCCAGCCACATCCGTCTCTGTTTCAGTGACTCTTTCAGACAGTTTGCGGTGATCCGCACGTAGTAGATTAACATCCTGTGTCAATGCATCAATCTTTGTTTCTAGGGAAGTTTTAGTGTCTAAGATGGCTTGTAGTACCTTTTCAAATTGTGAGGTATGATTATGGAGTGCGGCGTCCATCTGCTGCAGGGCATGAGATGTCCCGTCTAAATCTGCGGGCAGAGTGTCTGGGGCAGTCATTGTCACCACTTGTGTCTTGGAGGTTTTCAGTTTACGCATTCTGTCTCCTGTTATTTGGGCACTCCCCAGCGGGCACCTCTCAAACGACGCACTGGCTGATATGCTGTAAACGGTGTCTGCAGGGCCCGTGGTGTAGACCAATCTCAGAGGGAATTGTACTAGTACAGGAGGGCCTGTCACCCCGCCGGAGTGCACAGCCCCCAAGACTCGGGGAGGTGAGCTGCTGTCACAAGCCCTCCAGGGCAGTGGGTGTTAATGGCACATGTCCCCCAGGCTATGCCAACGTCCAGTCCGCAGTTTGTACACAGCATACATGCAATACCTCTAGAGAGATGGCAGCACCATCACTAGTGCCAGGAGAGGCAGGGGTGACTGCATGAGCCTCTTCCGCGCTATAGATGAAGTTCCTGGACCCCGCTGGATCTGCCTCACCGGCCCAAGTCCAGCCGCAGGGCCCGGGAGTGGGCTGAGCCCTACAAGTCCCTCAACTCTTCACCTCTCGGCCAGGGCAGTCGCGCGGGTCTTCCCTCTAGTAGGCCGGTGTCTCAGGAGGCCTCAACACGAGGGCGCCCCCAGGTCCGTGCCGGCAGCTGATGCTCTCCTCAATAGCCCCAATCGGGGTGGGCCACTGATTCCGTGGCCGTCAGCAAGACTCGGGAGCATACGCCGCAGCACAACACACACCGCCGAAATGAGTTACCCAGGCCCAGTCCTTCAGCTGATGTGGGCGCGACACCGCTCGCACCTCAAGCCACCCTTCGTGGCAACCCCTCACCACTGCAGCTGACGTTCGCCCTGTAGCCCCAGCCGGGGCGGTCTGCCGGGTCCGGGTTGGGTGGTGACTCCCCAGAGGAGAGGCCGCGGGCCGACGCACACCGCTGACGCTAGTCCCCGGGCCCGGCCCGTCTTTCGTCACGGGCGAAGCATTGCCTGTGTCCTGTGTCGCTCCCTGTGGCAACCCAGTGAGATCAGAGGCGGCCTGGGAGAGCTGGATGCGTGGCGATCGGCTGGAGAGATCCAGTGTTCGCTTGGAAACAGGATATTTGGCTGGCTGAGCACAGAGCTCCAATTTACGCTACCGTCCAGTCGCCACTTGTGGTGGTGTCATAAGATCACTGTTCCTGAGTTATCAGCTGACGCTGGGTTTAGGTTTAGAGTTTGGCACACTAGCAGTAGCTGATTCTACCAGAGGTTGTGAGGCATGAGTGTGCAGTCTGGTCACCCAGACTGCAAGGAAAGATCAGTCAGCATAAGTCAGGGGGGAGTGGCAAGAGTTTAAACATGTCAGGAGTGAAAAGTGTCAACCGAGGAGGCGGAAGTGGGGGGGGGGGATCGGTCCTAACAGCTCACTAAGAGCCCAGAAGGTGAAAGATGAGGCATCAGCAAGAAGGGCCCCTTCCAAGAAGCAGAGAAAAAGTATAGCATTCAGCTTCACCTTAATGATTTTTAGGGCCCCGGGAAACACATATTTTGATGCACCCCATTCAAAACAATTTTGAATTTTCTTACCCATTTTCTGCTAATTCAAAACCGCATGATGCCACTCTAATTTACAGAAAGGTGATCAATTAAAAGCAGTTGATAAATGCCTTGGCAGGGACCCAAAAATCCTATAGAGGACACTGGGCATAAACAGAGGCAGAGGTAGATAGAGAGAAGAGAGGTTAGCATACAGAAATAGACAGAGTTAGAAAGAGAGAAAACTTCACTTTCCCACTGGACCATATGAAAGCTAAGAGCCCTGGGCATTTACCCACTTTGCCTATTCCTTAAAAAGATCTCTAGATGCAGCAGTGGGCATGTACTGAAAGGATGCAGGGTCAGTGAATGTGGGTGATGCACAGTGTGGTAGGAACTCAGTTTTTGCTGGAGTTCCACCATGGCTAGGCTACAGATGAGTAGAGAAACATGCTACTCTGAGAAGTCCTTCCTGCCGGGGACACCGCTCATGGGATCTGACCCTAAGCAGGGGGAGGAGCCTAATTAAGCCTTGCTTTTAGTCTTCAGTCTATATGACCCAAAAGGAAACATGAATAAAATTGTGACAAGTTTCTCATGTAGCCTCTTCTCCACAATCATCACTGTTTCCCAATCACAGGGAAAGACAGGTATTTCAATCCAGTACAAAACCCACTAGCCCATCCTCCATTATAGAATGTGTCAGGTCAACATACCACCTGGTTGGAAGGCACAGTGACCATCCCCTATGCTGAAAGTATTCCATTATAGCTCAAGAGATCACAGTAAGCCAAGCAGCCAATTCTAGTTCTCTGTCTCCAGCCATAGCTTCTGGAGAGGCCTAGAAGACCCTGGCTCCTCTTGGCAACACAACTCTTCCTAGAGATGTGGCCCATCCACTGTTCTTCCCGCCAGCGGGATTGCTTTGATCGTTGTAGATCAGAAACAGATCTAAACCGGAATGCTATGATCTTTCACTAGAATCCTGGAAGGGATCCTCCCCCTCAGCCAAGCTTCGACTGAGCGTAGCTAATCCACAGTCCAGGGTGGAAGCAGGGGCCCTAGCCGCTGTGGCCATGTTTGATGACTTGTCAAAAGATGTAGTTCACAGATGCTACAGCTGATGCAGCCCCCCTTTGTACCTCTTAAAGGTCAATATATGAAACTGTCAAGCAACTCATCTTTTTGGACTCAATGGCCATGGATGTCAAGCTTTTCATCACTTGGTTTTGCGAAGTTGTATCCTCTTTAATTTCTATCAAAAACAAAACAATTAAAAAGAGAGGCCTATTGGTTTACACCTGAATTCTCGACCTTAAATAAGCAGTGTAAACAACTTGAGCGAAAGTGACGACCGAACTGTAGTCCTTCTCACAAGGACTGTTATAAACTGACTTAAAGAGAATATCAGAAAGTTATGAAAAACACCCATTTTTCCTTTTATGCTTTTCACATTGTTGAGACAGAGAATTCTTCAAGGGAGATCTTCAAAATTGTACCCAATAGTGTATAGTTTGACAATCCCATCTTCAGTGAATCTCTGTGAGAAACTATCCTCTTTTTGCGAAGATAAAGATCATCAGGATTCATGAGCTCTTTGTTGGACCCAGCCCTTTCTGCCAGGTCACCACCAAACCATTTAACTTTTTCCCTTTACTTTCTTGTTGAATGTGTTTTTGTTGGCCTTAGGACTCTGTGTACTTTACTACTGCTAACCAGTGCTAAGTGCTTGTGCTCTCTCCCCAAAACATGGTTAAAGTGTCTTATACCCGATTGGCATGTTGATTTTACTAGTAAGTCCCTTGTAGAGTAGTATACCCAGGGTCTGTAAATTAAATGCAACTAGTGAGCAGATAACACTGGTTGTGATATCAATTTAAGTAGCCTGGTAAACATGTCTCAGGCCTGCCAGTTCAGAGCCTGTGTTTGCAGTTATAAACTGCCATTTCAACCTGGCAAAATAAAATCTTTTGCCAGGCCCAAACCTTCCTTTTTAATACATATGTTACCCTTAGTGTAGACACTGCCCCACCCAGAGGGCAGGGTGCAATGTATTTCAAAAGTGGGACATGCACTTCTTAGTTTTGCATGGCCTGGTAGTGAAAAATGTTTAATTTTGTTTTTCACTACTTCAGGGCCTACCCTCCAATAGGACAACATTGTAGTTGCCTTACTACATTTTTAATAAACTATAATTTCCTAATGGGAACAGGTAACTAGTTCATGTTTGGTATCTTTGTAAATGTGTTAAAAAAATCCTAACATTGTGCAGTCGGATTTTAAATTACACTTTTGAAAATGCTACTTTTAGGATGTTGGCATATTCCTGCCTAAGTGAGTTGGTGTCTGCAGCCTGTCTCTGGCTCACATGACTGGGTGTAGTTGACAGTTGAGCTTTCCTATTCCTCCTAGACAGCCACTCACAACATGGAGCTTAGGTGTGCCTGGATGGGCCATCACTGGCAGGATGGGAGGGAGGAGCTGGGTCCAGCTCCACTTACACATGAATAGTCTGTGTCCTGCTTCCATACATAGGGCAGGATACCCCTTGTATTTAGTCTGGACCCAGGGCCAGGAAGGCAGGACACCTGTGCACTTCAAAGGCATGCCTTTACAAGCTTCTCCTCATTTCAAAGGCACAAATCGGTATAAAAACCAAACATCAGACACCAGCTCTTCAGTATACTTCTGGACCTGTGGACACTCTGCTAGCAGGAAGGACTGCTGTGCTGCTGAAAGGACTGCCATTCTGCTGGATTTCTGCTCTGACGGAACTGCTAACCCCGCTGTGCAGACATGCTTGCTGCCCTCTTGCTTGGATGAGAGGACAACTGGACCTGCAACTTGACCCTTGAAACCAGGACACTAGAGTGACTCCAACGGCTCGTCTGCTGGCCTCCTGATCTGGCCTCATTGACATAAAAGGCATCCCAACATCCTGCACCAGCCCCCGGACCCAGGTGAAGTGAGGTCCTGACCGCTAAGTAGTGTTCCTCAGGTCCTGGACCTTTGTTGTGGCTCAGAGAGCTATATTCAAGATTTTGGGCTCTTTGCAAATGCAAATGGGCCAGTTTGCACCAAGACCCCGCCACTCGCAACACGGTTCAATGCAGCACCCTCTTCATGCTACAGAATCGACCTCTCGTTGGGACTGTCAACTCAAAGTTCCAGCAATGTTCATTTGCAACGCCTGGCCTGCTCTTTGTCGTCCTGCTTCAACCTCATGCGACACTCTCCCTGCTCCTTGCAGCCCCCTCCACTGTGAACAGGATCCTTTCAAGAATTTGAGAAGGTGAACGTCAGTAGGCCTAACCTAGAGACTGTAGTCAACCTGCACTCTATCGTGGTTGGCCTGAAAGTGTGAGCAGCATGACCAGATATCCATAGTTGCTGCATTATGCATTTTGGGCACTTTTTTCACTAAAATGTTTAAAGATACAGAGCTGTCGTCCCACTGAATTGATTTTTGTTATTTTGGTGTCAATTAATTTATTAAAGTTTTCTCTCTTTTTATAAATTTGCTTCTGGTGTTTTCACTTTATTGCTGTGTTTGTACTGCAAAAAACACTTTACATATTGCCTCCAGGTTAAGTCTGTCTGCTCTGTGCCAAGCTACCAGAGGGCTGAGCCCAGGTTAATATAGGGTTGGCTTGTGCCTCACCCTGAAAAGGGTTGTGGCTGCTGCTTGACCATGGCTCACATCCCAGTCAATCAGCAACCCAATTTCATACACTCTTTATTTCTTCAACTTCTGTCGTGGGTTCCCTGGGAGTAAAAGATTTATGTATGAACTCTATTGTGCAGTGCTCTCTGAATAACTTGGGGCCTATCTGTCTGGCACAAACTCAACAAGCTCTATTTTAATGCCAGTGTGGTTTCCCTACTGACCCAAACCCTCCAAGTCTATATAGGTCAGCTGCAGAAACTTGATGGAAGAGGGCCACAATTATCCCTCTTCTTTAAAAAACTGGCCACTGATCCTGCAAGTCTGTCCAATTATCACCCCATCTCTCTGTTACCTGTTGTTAGTAAAATGCTAGAAAAAATTGTCAATATTCAGCTTTCTCACTATTTGGAGGCAAACAACCTCCTTCATTGTACGCAACTGGGCTTTCGCACTCAGCATAGCACTGAAACTACCCTTTTTGAGGGGGCTGAAACAATCAAATTGGTTCTGAGTAATGTCTTCGATACCATGTCTAACCCTTTTCTATTGCATCGGATGGGTAAATCTTGAATTGGTGACTCAGCCTGGGACTGTTTCAAATCCTTCCTAGAAGAAAAAAAAAGATCTGCCTCACACCCCACTCTTCATTCCCCTCTCTTAGCCAAACATATTGAATCACATGTCCTTGTAAAGCTGGTCATATGTTGGACCTTATCTTTTCATTCTCTTCTATGGTCAGAGTTGATTCTGCCCTCAAACTTATCTGGTCAGACCATTCATTGGTGCTGTTAGAAATGGGGTCTCTGGTTAGCAGTCAGTCTGTACTCTGTCCAAGCAGGGACTCTCACTCAAAACAGAGCAATGGCGATAACCCCTGGTTTCCCCTTTGGTAGCTTGGCACAAGCAGTCAGGCTTATCTCAAAGGCAATGTGCAAAGTATTTGTACCAACACACACAGTTATACAGTGAATCACTACAAAATGGACACCACACCAGTGTAGAAAAAATAGCCAATATTTATCTAAATCAGACAAGACCAAAATGACAAAAACCCAACATACACAAGTAAAGTTATGAATTTTTAAATTAAAAAGACTCTTACTCTATAGAAAACAATGGATGCGTTGACGTTACACAAAGTACTTGGTTTAGGTCAAAGATAAAGCCGCACGGGTGAGGGTGCAGCGATGTGTCGATTCCTTACTCGCAAGTGAGGCTGTGCATCATTTCTTCTCCGGTCGGGTCAGCAATGCGTCATTTTTCTCTCCTGCAAGAGAGTCATATGTTGATTTCTGTGCGGGCAGCTTGGGTCTGTGCAGGTTTACTTGGATTTTGACGCCTAGCGATGATGTGTGCGAAATCTGGCCGCACGGTAATGAGGAACCGTGCTGCACGGGGGTTGCTTCGATTTTAGCAGCTGCAAACGGGTGTTGCATCATTTCTCCAGCTGCGATGCAGGTGATGAGTAGATTTCCCAGCCGCGATGCAGGTGGTGCGTCACTTTCTCAATCGGGATGCAGGTGGTGCGTTGTTTTTACAGCCGCGTTGCAGGTGGTGTGTCAAATTTTCCCCACAGGGCTCCTGTGCACAGATTGCGGCTTTAGTTCCACCAGCTTCACCTTTCAAGGGCCCAGGGACTAGAGTGGGCACCTCTTAGCAGGGTAGGAGTCTTAGCAAGAGAGTACAGATGCTGCCAGAGGAAGTCTTTGATGGCCCTGAGACTTCAGAACAGGAGGCAAGGTCAGTCCAAACCCTTAGATTCACTTCACAAGTAGGAATATACCACAAAGTCCAGTCTTTGTCCTCTTTCAAGCAGAAGCAGCAGCTTCAGGGCAACCCAGCAAAGCACAGTCACAGGCAAAGGGGCAATACTCCTCCTCCAGCTCTTCAGCTGTTCTCCTTGGCAGAGGTTCCTCTTGACTCCAGAAGTAATCTAAAACTCTGGGGTTGTGAGTCCACTACGTATTCCCCTTTCTGCCTTTGAAGTAGGCAAGCTGCAAAGGAAAGTCTCTGTTGTTGGCAAGATCCTGCCTTGCCCAGGCCTGACACCAGAAACACACCAGGGAGTCGGAGACTTCATTGTGTGAGGGCAGGCACATCCCTTTCAGGTGTAAGTGTCAGCTCCGCCCTCCACTCTAGCCCAGGAGACTCATCAGGATATGCAGGCTACGCCCCAGCTCCCTTTGTGTCACTGTTTAGTGGAGATTCACAAACAGCCCAACTTTCAGTCCAACCCAGACATGGGATATACATGCAGGCATGGGCAAAAAAGGTTAAGCAAGAAAATGCCCACTTTCTAAAAGTGGCAATTTCAAACTGACAATTTAAAAAACAAATTCACCAAAAGATGTATTTTTAAATTGTGAGTTCAGAGACCCCAAACTCCACATCTTGATCTGCTCCCAAAGGGAAACTGCACTTAAACGTTATTCAAAGGCAGCCCCCATGTTAACCTATAAAAGAAATAGGCCTTGCAACAGTGAAAAACAAATTTGGCAGTATTTCACTGTCAGGACATGTAAAACACACCAGTACATCTACTACCTTCATCATACACTGGACCCTGCCCATGGGGCTACCTAGGGGTGGTTTAAATGTACAAAAAAGGGAAGGTTTGGGCCTGGCAAGTGGGTACATTTGCCAGGTCGAATTGGCAGTTTAAAACTGCACACACAGACACTGCAGTGGCAGGTCAGAGCCATGTTTACAGGCTACCCATGTGGGTGGCACAATCAGTGCTGAAGGCCCACTAGTAGCATTTCATTTATAGGTCCTGGGCACCTCTAATGCACTTTACTAGGGATTTACTAGTAACTAAAATATGCCAATTCTGGAAAGGCCAATTACATATATAGTTTACACAGAGAGCACTTGCACTTTAGCACTGGTCAGCAGTGGTAAAGTGCACAGAGTACCAAAACCAGCAAAAACAAATCCCAGCACACAGTCAAAAACATAGGAAGTAGAGGCAAAAAGGCAGGAGAGACCACGTCAAGGATGCCAAGTCTAACAGGTTCCTTTCCGCATTCTTATCCCGACTCAATTTCAGGTGCAGGGTCAAGTTAGTAAAACTTCTAAACCTTGGCAAAAAAATAGCAGAAGCTCATTTTACCGATGTACTACAGGCTGTTCCTTTTAAGTGCAGTGGAGATCTGGAACTAGACTCGGCTTGCCTGAATACTTGGATGGTCGATGCACTGGACAATATTGCTCCGCTAAAATCCCTCAAGTCTGGTAGATTCAAACCATCTGCACCTTGGTTTTCTGATGAATGTAAGGCTGAAAAATCATGGTGCAAAAAGCTTGAAAGGTGGTAAAGGTTGGCTTATGATACTGAGGCTAAAATAATATATTGAGCCGCATTGAAAAGCTACCATGCCGCTATATGGAATGCACAAAAATCATCCATTGCCTCCTCCATTTGTCAGGCTGCAAACAAACCTTGGGAGCTTTTCAAAATTGTTCATTCCTTTCTCTCTCCTACTGCCAAAGAAAACGTTTCTTCTCTCTGATAGCGGAGCTATATCAAGATCTGTCCGAGTTCTTCTTTTCTAAAATTCAGAACATCTATAAACAATTTAGTCCGCAGATTCCTTTGGGGCTTGGAGATACAGGGTCTTCTCAACCTGGCCCTACACTCACTGAGTTTCACCCCCATTTCCGTGGAAGACTCTGCTGCAAAACTTGCACTTTGCATCTCTGGCTCCGTGCTGGATCCATGCCTTCCTGGGATCTTAAACCTTGCCTCTGTTGTTATTAACCTGGTTCTTAATGAACTATTGAATATCTCACTTGAATCTGCAGTGGTTCCTAAAAATTGGAAACAAGTGCTACTGCTCCTGCTATTAGAAAAATTGTCTGCTGACCCAAAGATATTTAGCAACTTTAGACCAATCTCGCTTCTCCCCACAATTGCTTACATTTTGGAGAAAAGGGTTAATAAACAACTGTCTCACTTCCTTGAGTCTCACTCTCTTCATGATTCCCAATCTGGTTTCCGCAAAGGTTACAGTATTGAATCTGCCCTGCTGGAGGTTGCTGAATTTATCAAAGAAAATCTTGACCAGACCTCACCAGATATGGTTATGCTCTTGGATTTGTCCTCGGCCTTCAATACTGTGTCTCATGCCATTCTGTTACACAGCCTCGAGACTTTGCTTTGGCTCGCTTCTTTTCTGAAAGATCTTTCTCAAGCTGTTGTTATGCCTCCTTTTACTTCTTCATATAAGCCGCTAGAGTGTGGAGTATCCCAGGTCTAGGAGCTTCAACCCACTCTCTTAAATATCTATACGGAGCACCTGGCAAAGCTAGTTGAGTCATGGGGGTGCGGGTGGTCTCCTATGTGAATGATACACAGTTCCTCCTGGCCTTTCATGAAAATGTCACAGATTCTTTGAGCTTGTTTAAGCCCTGTCTGAGGGCAATTGTGGAATGGATGAATAGAAGTTGTTTGAAATTGAATTCAGAGAATACTGAGATCCTCTTATTTTGGCCATACGTTCTCTCCTGATGCCAGCATTTGGTGCCCATCTGAATTAAGCACCCTTCTTCCCCGGCTCCGGTGGTTAGGAATCTTGAGATAAGATTTGATTCTCATCTCTCGTTTGAGCCTCAAATTAAGCTCATATCCGCTATCATGGTTTGCTACCTTGAGGGCTCTTCGCAGGATGCTTCACCGGATTCTGGAGGATTGTTGGAAAATGATTGTCTATGTCTTGGTCATCTCCAAGCTCGATTATGCCAATAGCCAATGTTTAGGTCTGACTGCTTTCTTAATTCAACAACTCTAAATTATTCAAAACTCTGCTACAGATTTAATCCTGAAGCTTCCCCACTGCATGCCTACCTCTCATCTTCTACGGCATCCTCATTGGCTCTCTATGACCAAGAGAATTGAGTTCAAAGCTTTTACTCCGGCCTATAGAACCCTTTCTCTAGACTGAAACCATATTTTCAAATCAGAGCTTTAAGATCGAATAGTCTGAATCTGCTTCTCGTTCTTTGTATTCATAAATCTAGGAGAGGTGGGAGGTCGGTTTCATACTTAGGGGCAGATTTACAAGAAACTGGGACATCATCACTGATGCACCAGTTTTCTTGCATCGCCCCTGCCCACCTTAACGACACCATGGGTGTGCCGTATTTACAAAACGGCGCACCATGGCAGTCATTAGGACAATCGTGTCAAAATGTTTGATGCTATTGTGGTGCTTTTCTGCACTAGCATCAAAAATGTTGACGCTAGTGCAGCAAAGTGCAGGAAGGCCCATTGATTTTAATGGGTGTGTTATTTTAACACTTAATGCCGGAATGCCCCCCCTGCATACATTATGCTTGATGCAGGCATAATGTGGTGTAAAGGGTCGCAAAGTGGCGCAATGCATGCATTGTGCCACTTTGTAAATATGGTGCGGTGAAATTTGCGTCCTTAAGTCACATTAGTGTTAAAAACAAATGATGCTACTCTGGCGCAAGGACCTTGTAAATCTGGCCCTTAGTTCCCAAATTATGAAACTACTCAATCTTCGTTGTAGCCGTTCTGAATCTACCTTCAGAAAGAGTCTAAAAAATCTGCTCTTTGATTCTCTCCCATTGGGCTAACTGGCGCGTCCCTGGTGGCTTCTTGTTTCTGTATGAGCTTTCTGCTAGTGACGGGATGCCTCTTCGGAGGTAGCTGTGCACTTTAGAAACGCCATGAATTGAATTGAGTTGTGATCATTTCACATGCTGATGATACTCAGTTGCTCCTTACCTTTGACCATTCTGGCACAAAGAAGGCTTCATCCTTTGTTGCTTGCTGAAGGATATTCTACATGGGATGCATGAGAGTCATCCTGATAAAACTGAAATCTTGTTGTTTGAAAAGGCAAGAGATCAGTGGACAAGCAAGAGGTGGTCAATGGATGCCCCCTCCTCACCCTCCCCAGTCCGGCTATAAAGAATTTAGAAGTTAAAATAGATTATAAGTTATTTCTGGACTCTCACCTGTTTTGGTTTGCTCTGGTCAATTATGATTTGTTTTACATCTTATCTCTAGAGACATGCAGAAAGAACACCATGCATTGATAACATCAAGGCAGATCTATTAGAATTGCATTTATCTTGATCTGTCAGAGTGCAGTATTAGAAAACTTCATGTGGTAAAAAATCCAGCATACCTAAGTTTCTGATTACTAGATCTCAAATGATAACCTCCTTCCTCTCCAGAAGAACTCAACAAGTCAGGCTCATGGAGTACAGATCAAAGCCAAAGGGCCTCATCTGCAGAGTCCCACAGGGATCATCACTCAGCCTCACACTTTTCAACATGCACATGACTCCTCTGGCTAACATTATCAGATCCCATAGAATCAACATCATCTCCTTTGCTGATGACACCCAACTCATTTTTTCCTCCTCAGATGACACCATCACCACCAAGACAAACACCTATACTCACCTACTTAGCACCTGGATACCTTCACGTTTGACAACCAGCGCTCTACAAATCCACTTTACATTACATTACCTTAGGGATTTACACTGGCTCTCCATTAAAAAAATAATTTTGTTCAAAGTCCTGACTTTCATCTATCCTGTCTTCTATAAGAGCTGTCTTCCATATTTAGGCCCAAATCTAGGAAGAGCCTAGTGCCACCTAGCACCACATTAGTGACATTTTTTTACACTAATGTGGCGTTAGGTTGGCAAAAACGCTGCACCAAATTTACAAAGCCACTCTGTAAACCCTTGTGCAATATTATTCCTGCTCCAGGCGTAATGTATGCAAGGGGGGGCGTTCCTCCTTTAGGAGAGGAAGAAAAATGTGAATCTATGAGATTCCACTGCGCCATTTTTCTCGTCATTTTTAATGCCTGCTCACTGCAGGCGTTAAATTGAGCTACGCCATTCCTTACAATGGGCCTCTATGTACTTTGCAGGATTAGCGCCAACATTTTTGGCGCTAATCCTGCAAAGTACCACAATAGTGTCAGAAAATATGACTCTATTGATCCAAACATGCACCATAGTGGACCATATCAATAATACGGTGCACACATGGTAGCGTTAGGGGGGCGCAATGAGGCGCAATAAAAGTGCTTCATGTAATGAAGTGCTTAATCTCGAGGATGGTACACTATGTATAATTTTCTACGTCTCTCTGCTTGGATGCGGCGCTGCTTGCAGAGGTACCTAGATTCTGTCTGGTCAGGTCTGGTGGCTGTTCATTCTCGGTACTTGCCAGCAAGGCATGAAATCAGCTTTGCTAGCTCCTCACACCATTTCACAAGAATCGTTATTTAGGAGACCTTACAACTCATCTCCTCTCTTAGTTAATAGGTCTTGTGTAAGCTTCCCTTTACAGATGTTGCACCGGGACACTCTCCGGAGCACCTGTGCACTTTAAACTTCTCTTCACTCTTTAGTTCAAGTAAGCCATTCAGCAGAAAATAACACGACCTGGCACTGTTGCATACGAGCTGGGAAACTTACTTGAGTACCAATGCTGGTGAGATTGTTGTTAAATTGCAATTAAACAAAAAAAAATGAACAATAAATTACTAAATACACCTCAAAGCACACGTCTTGCCTTCCCAGAGGGTAAGCCACTCAGATCACTTTGCCAAATCAGGATATACCATCACAAGTTCCATCAGAATCCATCTCTTCTTTCAATACATTTTTGAAGTCTGAAATGTTTGAGAACGGTTTATTGAATAGAATTAGCATCAGATGTGTGAATGCTGAATTTGTACTAATAAACATTCATGTATTTTGAGTTATGAATCTGCATAAAATTTGAATAATGTAGAAATTAATGTGTGACTTGGAAAATGTGCCCACTTGAGTGGCCACCATTTATCACAAAGTGTCCTTATTAGATGCTTATTAACATTAATTGAAGTGCCCATGTTTTGGTTATTGTAGTAGTGTGTTATATTAATGGTTACATATTATGTATTTGCTTTATTAATTGTAGGCCTTAAGTTAGCAAGGTTTGGGCCTAGTTTGTACTGCCTCATGTTAATCTGTACTGTTCTAATATTTGTGGGAATGTATGTCTAGAGAAATGAATTCATGTATTGTTTTCACTGAGTTGACCAAACGTTAGCAGATGTCTTTAACTTTCTCATGAGAACTGCATGCTAGAATGTCTTGTATTAGTAGTTGAAATATTGTATAGTTTAGTGCGTGAGACAGCGATGTTCCCAGGAGCTAACAATAGATGCACTGACTGAAGTACAGATGGATATAAAAATTTTACCTGACGAGACTGACAGTGGGAACAGGACAAGAGGAGTCAATCATCAACATGTGAAAAACAGTTTAGTTATATCTTAGATTTATACTCTTATTCTTATTGGACTAAATGTAAACATACAGGCCCGTATTTATACTCCGTTTGCGCCGAATTAGCGTCGTTTTTTTCGACGCAAATTTGGCGCAAAACTAACGCCATATTTATACTTTGGTGTTAGACGCGTCTAGCGCCAAAGTATGGGCAAATAGCGTCATTTTTTTGCGTGAACGCCTTCCTTGCGTTAATGAGATGCAAGGAAGGCGTTCCCGTCTAAAAAAATGACGGCAACGCAAATGCGTCGTATTTATACTCCCGGGCAAAAATCACGCCCGGGAGTTGGCGGGTCAAAAAACCCCGCATTTGCGCCACTATTTAACGCCTGGGTCAGGGTAGGCGTTAAGGGGCCTGTGGGCTCAAAATGAGCCCACAGGTGCCCTCCCCTGCCTCCAGGGACCCCCCCTGCCACCCCTGCCCACCCTAGGAGGACACCCAAGGATGGAGGGACCCACCCCAGGGACATTCAGGTAAGTTCAGGTAAGTATAATTTTTTATATTTTTAATTTTTTTTGGTGGCATAGGGGGGCCTTATTTGTGCCCCCCTACATGCCACTATGCCCAATGACCATGCCCAGGGGACATAAGTCCCCTGGGCATGGCCATTGGGCAAGGGGTCATGAGTCCTGTCTTTACTAAGACAGGAGTCATTTAAATGGCGTCTGGGCGTCGAAAAAAATGGCGCAAATCGGGTTGAGGCGATTTTTTTGCCTCAACCTGACTTGCCCCATTTTAAGACGCCCTAACGCCATTTTCCCCCTACGCCGGCGCTGCCTGGTCTACGTGGTTTTTTTCCACGCACACCAGGCAGCGCCGGTCTGCTAGCGCCGGCTAACGCCATTCCATAAATACGGCGCCCGCATGGCGCTTCAGAATGGCGTTAGACGGCGCTAAATTTTTTGACGCTAAACTGCGTTAGCGCAGTTTAGCGTCAAAAAGTATAAATATGGGCCACAATTCTTTGACCAATGGCAACATGGGAAGTTCTTTAGATGATTGTAACATAACCCTTAGCTCTTTCCTAATTTGCCTCCATAGAGGTGTGCCTTTTCCTACTTTGATCTCCTCCACAGAGGATTGTATCTTTAAATGATTTGCTTAAATGTCTGATGCTGAATGCTAATTACTTAGATATTGCTTTCCTAATGGTTCGGATAGCTTAGATTCCCCTGTAACTGAACCATTCCCATTCATGGTCCGTTGTTGATGCTGACCGAACTGATGTCCAACTGACAAAGATAATCGCAGCTTGCTGACCCATACTGATTAGAGCTATAACAAAATGCTATTGTTCTTGATGTGAGTTTTTTCTTTTGGTTCTAGGTACCAACCACTATTTTGATAGAGCCATAGTTAGATGTTTTCCAAATCTATGTTAACTAAATTGTTTTGCATGAAGCCCAAAAATGCTATGCTAACCAGATGGTTAGTTAGGGTGACCATGAAATGTTAAGATGTTGCTATTAATTACTAATTGATGTTGCTCAGTTGCTGAACCTAGATATATGCTATTTTAATTGCTCTGTTATTCTTGCTATTGATTTGTACGGTGATTCTAGAGTGTTTAATAATTAATGAACTAATTAAATTGAGGTTGTTTAGAAGGTTTGGTCAACCAGTGTTGTTCTTGTATGCTTATCAGTTTATGTTGAGATTGATTTACGTGATATTAGCATTGTTAACATAGGGAAATAAACTTTCTAACTTTATACAAAGGTGTGGTTATTCATGGCCAAATGGGTCATAGTGTGGGACGATTGATGGCTCCAAAGGTATTTACTGTTGTTTATTGATGATTTGTGTTGCGTTTGCGATTTATGGTGGGAAGTGCAGTCAAAAGGTCCATCGAACCTTTAACACGTCCCCTTTTAAATTAAAATCAAGAAACCAAATAAGGTCAGACGCGCTAACAGATGCCATCATAACGATTATGTTACAGCACTGAATATGCACTAAGTTGAGCATTTACCTTCAGAAAGACTTAGAACTGTTTCAATATTTGTGTGTTTTGTCAGTATGAAACTATCCTAGTGTTAGGAGTGAGGTCTTTGATGTCCGTGTATGAATATAGATGATGTTGTGATATCCTGTGGGTGCCTTTGGTGCTTGGTTAAGGATGTGTTATAGACCAAAGTGCCTGTTTATGACACAAAGAAGATCTTTTGTAAAATATTCTTAAAAAATTGAAGTAAAGTTGTTTGACAATGGAGTCATGTGGCGGGAGACAGTCATTCTTAGATTTGACCATCATAGACTGCAATAATTAGCTACATGAATCTCCTTGGGCACAGCAAGCTGTGGGTCTGTGTGAGCAATGCGGACACATGCATCCTGGGCAGCTGTTCAGTGCCAATGAAAGGAAAGAAGCACATCTGGCACAACAAGCACCTGCCCAGAGCTGATGAGTGCATAGAAGAATTATTTCCATACTATGACACTGAACTCATCTAATATCTAGCATAGATTTGGCCCTCCTCCGTGTACTTTGGGTACCACTGGCTTAGGCCAATCTATGCATGTACTGCCTGAGTCCATTGAAACATATTATTTCCTGGTGCATTGGTGCATGTTGAAATCAGTGGGTCTGTGAAAATTGATGCACTTTACAGTCTGGGTTCATTGAGCACATGAGGTGTAAGCTGTTTTCTCTCTGTCCAAGAAGCCCCAGAGACTCACACAACATTGAGGCACTAGTGCAAGTGCACACACGTAAAATGTGCACAAGAGTTTATGTGCCCAGCTGGTCACCTCTCAGAAAACGAGGATCAATGTCTTTCCCAATTGCTGGCTTTTGGGGATAAAATTGAGCGGGGTCAAACCTAGCAAATTCGTAAATGCTTGAAAGATCTATCTTGTACAACCGCTAGGGTAATATTCAAGACCCTAATGAATTACTAGCATTCTTCAACCATCTCTCTATGATGCAAATTGATTCTTGTTGTTGTTTAGAAACCATGGGTTATATTACACGTGGCGCATTTTCCTTGTTTGTGCCGGGTGCACCTTTCAAAAGGTGAGCCCTGTGCAAACAAGAAGAGTGGTCCATATTAGAATGTAAGAGCAGCACCAAGGCAGTCGCAAACTCGCACCACCTGGGGGTAGTGCATTCAAGTGAAATTCGGAACAGTTTGAAGTAGCCACTTGGTGTTTTACTGTGCAGGCTGCAACCAACTTACACTTTTAAGAGGGGTGAGGGATCCCCTTGCAGGCGGGTGCAGTGAGTGACTGCACGTGCATACAAAAGGATGTTTGGGGGGTCCGTAAGACCCCCTTCACCTCCTATAGAGGACTGCCATTAGGGGGAACACTATTAGTGCACCACCTTTTTATGGCTCATTGTCGGTGCGCCTCCCGATGGCTTCTTAGCCTTAGTGCCCATGTCTACAATATGGAGAGGCAAAAAGATTGCCTCCTTTGCATGGGGTCACGCCCCCATGCAAATGAGGGAATGCCTCCTGATAACGCTGGCACATCATATTACAAAAGGGGCCGCACAAGCGTCTGAGGCCCCTTCTGTAATACCACAGTGTCCCGGGGGTGCGCAAAGTGGATATAAATGCCTGCTGCGCCCTTGGGGTACTTTGTGTAATACAATCTCTAATGGCTTCTTTGCCTTTGCACATGTGTATATAATACAGCGCGGGCACAGAGGCAAAGAGATGCTCCATTTGTATCGGGCTACGTCCCATGCAAATGAGGGATCACCCTCTGATGACAGAGCTGCCATTATATGTGTGCCAGCGCTGTCTGTATTATAGCAGGGGCCACACAAGTGTCTGCGGCCCCTTCTGTAATACCGAAGTACCCCGGGGGTATGCAAAGTGGGTGTAAACTCCTGTTGCTCCCCAGGGGCACTTTGTGTAATACGGTCTGTGTATCCATGAGCGGCGGAAGTCCTGTTGGGTCACATGAGAGACACATGATCAGGATGAGCCCCCGGCAAGCACTGGAGATGCTGCTGTTAGAGGCAGAGAGGAAAGAAACCATCAGAGAGGAGACATTAGAGCCTACAGGTGGAGCAGTTTACTGCATCAAAATCCGCATGTCTCTGTATTTCTCAGGCATGCTTCCCCTGGTAAAATCAGCAGGTTTATCCTGATGAAATGTATCTGGCGTATGCAGATTTTAGGGAAACAAACCTCATCATTTTGATATATGTGGTAACAGGAGTTACTGTAGACACAAGCCACTCACAATGCGAGAGTAAGTACTTCGACTGGTCCATTAAGGTGGTTGGTTAGTGACTGGGTATTGGTGCATGAGTCTTATAAATTCTTGCATTATATATTGAGTAATCTTAAATCAAGGTTTAACTCATGCTGTAAAATGGAGATGTCGCATATTGGAAGCTATTCACAATGAAAAACTGTACTGCTTTAAGGCCTGGTGTGTCCAGCACTGAGAAAGGCACATAAATAGATTATTATAACAAGTCAGATATTTGTTGTATGGCTATCACATAAGAGTGTCATGATACCAAAGTAGATTCAGTGTGTGGTTCTTAATTAGATTAGTACTAATGATGTTTCATTCTAATAGTGATATGGGTTTAATCCATTTAAAAAATATTTTAAATAAACATCCTATTAAATAGATCGGATTATTCAATGGAGTTGCCACTGTTTTTCGTAAGGACAGTGGTTGATGAGCCCCAGCGGATGCACCTGCTCTCTTGGAGTTAGTACTTAATCTGAAAAGACCTTGAGTAGCATTTCCAAGCACCCTTAACCCATGGTGCTGCTCTCTGTTGATGAAGGACAAACACACTTGTGCAGAAATACACAACACTAAATGGGGAAACATCATGAAGCACGACTCCGGAACAACGAAGTCGTGAACAACGTAAGCAGAACCACGCTTTGTGAACAACAACTTTGTTTTTCTGTGCCTTAACCACGTATGTGCTGAACAATGCACATGAATGGTTAAGGCCCAGAAAAAGGGAGTCAGCACTGGGAGAGGACGAGGTCAGGTAAGTGGGCTGGGGCAAGGTTGGGGGTAGTTTTTAGGGGTGGGGGTAGTTCGGTTTTTAGGGGCGGGGTGGGGGGTTGGGTAGTTTTAGTTTTAGGGGTGGGGTCAGCTTGTCTTAGTATTGGGGTGAGGGGGTCAGGGTGGTTTGAGCTTTAGGGGCAGGGGTGGGGGGCAGGGTTGTTTTAGTATTATTTTGGTGGAGTTTTAGTTTTAGGGGCGGGATGGGGAGTCTGGGTAGTTTTAGATTTTCGAGGTGGGGAGGGAGGTTGGGTAGTTTTGTTTTTAGGGGTGGGGAGCCAGGGTTGTTTTAGTATTATTTCGGGGTAGTTTTAGATTTAGGGGTGGGGTAGTTGTTTTTTTAGGGGTTGGGGTCAGGTTGTTTTAGTATGGGGAGTAGGGGCTCGGGCAGTTTTAGTTTTAGGGGTGGGGTAGGGGGTCAGGGTTGTTTTAGTATTAAGGGGGCTGGGGGCTTAGGGTGGTTTTAGTTTAAGGGGTGGGATGGGGGTTTGGGGTAGTTTAGTTTTGAGGGGCAGGGTGGGGGGTCTGGTAGTTTTGTTTTTAGGGGTCAGGGTTGTTTTAGTATTGGGGTTGGGGGGTCGGGTAGTTTATGTTTTAGGGGTGGGGGGTCGGGGTTCTTTTAGTATTAGGTGGGCTGGGGGGTCGGGTAGTTTTAGTTTTAGGGGTGTGGTGTGGCGGTCAGGGTAGTTTTAGTTTTAAGGGGTGGGGGGTCAGGGTAATTTTGTTTTTAGGGGTGGGGTTGTTTTAGTATTGGGGTGGGGGTCAGGGTAGTTTTAGTTTTTATGGGCGGGGTGGGGGTTCGGGGTACTTTTAATATTAGGTGGGCTGGGGGGTCGGGTAGTTTTAGTTTTAGGGGTGGGTCATGTGGGTCAGGTTAGTTTTAGTTTTTAGGGGCGGGTGGGGGTGTCAGGGTAGTTTTGCTTTAAGGGGTGGGGTTGTTTTAGTATTGGGGTGGGGGGTCAGGGTAGTTTTAGTTTTATGGGGTGGGGGATGTCGGATCGGGGTACTTTTGGTATTAGGTGGGCTGGGGGGTCGGGGTAGTTTTAGTTTTAGGGGTGGGGTGTGGGGGTCAGGGTAGTTTTAGTATTTAGGGGCGGGGTGGGGGTGTCTGGGTAGTTTTGTTTTTAGGGGTCAGGGTGGTGTTTTAGTATTGGGTTGGGGGTCAGGGTAGTTTTAGTTTTAGGGGCAGGGGTGGAGGGTCGGGGTACTTTTAGTATTAGGTGGGCTGGGGGGGTCGGGGTAGTTTTCGTTTTAGGGGTGGGGTAGGGGTGTCAGGGTAGTTTTGTTTTTAGGGGTGGGGTGGGGTTGTTTTAGTATTGGGGGTTGGGGTCATGGTAGTTTTAGTTTTAGGGGCAGGGGTGGAGGATCAGGCTACTTTTAGTATTAGGTGGGCTGGGGGGTTCGGGTACTTTTAGTTTTAGGGGCGGGGTGGGGGTCAGGGTAGTTTGGTTTTTAGGGGTGGGGGTCTAGTTGTTTTAGTTTTTAGGGGTGGGTAGGGGGCCGGGGTGGTTTTCGTTTTTAGGGTCGGGGGTCGGGGTAGGTTTAGCATTAGGGGCAGGAGTGGGGGGTTGGGGTAGTTTTAGCATTAAGGGAGGGGGTGGGAGGTCGGATAGGTTTAGTTTTTAGGGGTGGGGTTGGAGGGTCGGGTAGTTTTAGTTTTAGGTGTGGGGGGTTGGGGTAGTTTTAGCATTAAGGGAGGGTGGGGGTCAGGGTAGTTTTAGTTTTTAGGGGTGGGGTGGGGGTGTCGGGTAGTTTTAGTATTAGGGGTGGGGTACTTCTGGGTGTTAGGGCAGGAGGGGGGTTGCATGCTGGAACCACACATGCCGTCCCACACATGCCTTTACAATGAAAAATCGTTGTTAAGGCATGAGTGGTAAAGACATTCGTGGTAACAATGCGGTCGTTGTTCCAACCGTTTTGTTTAGGCATGCCTGGTTCCAGGATTCGTTGTTCCATCATACATTCCACTAATTGTGTCAGCAATGGCAAACACTTTAATACTTATAAGTAAACTAAAGTGATTCTTACCATGCACTAAATTCACCATACTGCATCTGGGAGGAAATGCTTGCTGGTCTGTCTGGCAGTGTGCTCGCCATTCCCATTTGATTTATTGGCTAATGAACCCAGCAGATGCACCTGCACTCTTAGGGCCTTATTTATGGAAAGTTAGCGCCGACTTTGTGTCATTTTTTGACCCAAAAGTGGCGCAAATTTACAAAATATATTTATATTTTGTACGTTTATACCGCTTTTGCATGAAAAAATGATGCAAAGGTGGACCTAACTTTCCATAAATCAGGCCATTGGAGTAGTACTAAAGGCCTGATTTAGATTTCGGCAGATGGGTTACTCCTTCATAGCAGTGATGGATAGCCTGTATCCCCGAAATATAGATCCCTATATCCTAAGGGATTTATATTTCAGGAGACAGGCTATCTGTTGTTGTTGTGATGGAGTAACCCCTCTGCCGAAATCTAAATCAGGCCCTTAATCTGAAAGACGTTGAGCAGTATTTCCCAAAATCCCTAAGTCAACATGTTATTCTCTGTTGATGAAGGACAATAATCCAGAAACATGTCTCCAGAGAATATATATACTGGTGTGCCAGACCTGGTGCTCCCCTCCCGCTTTGTTTCAAGTACAGTTCGGCTCACTAATGATAGAGGTGTGAAGGCTGTGAGTACTTATGATGATGTATCTAGTGCTGATGACTCTTGCTCCCACTCTACACCTTAAGCTTCTGTTGAATGGAGTGGAGAAAGAAATACCAAGGGAACAAACAGGAAAGAAAATTAATCTCTTTACTAAAGACCGCTCATGCAGTACTCAATCAAATTTGATGTATTTACACAGAGAGTAGAAGTACGCGGATTCTTCTGGTCATGAAGTAAGTTTATTCATAACTACCCCGCCAGGCTGCCATCCACGACTCTCCTCTCTCAACCGCCTTCTCCTTCTCGAACCCTTTCCCCGAGTTGCCGGGAGACAGCCGGGTTCCATTACGTACACAGAGTACAATACAACACATCCCCAATCCTACAAAATACAATAAATACATACCACTACTAACAACTAGAAACAATTACAACTATATGTATACATTACTAATTGCAAATAAAATCCTTCAATAACTTAGATGGTTGTTTCCTTCTTGCACTGACTCTTTTCGTTAAATTCTCACACTCACCCTTCTTTACCCAATCACTCTTCTTCACTTCTTTCCTTTTCATCCGCTCATCTATTTCTATCTCTGAACACCTTACTGTCCTCCTCACATTCCACCAATTACCATATGACAACTTTACGCAGTTTCCCTTCGCCATCAACACACACTTCGGCTCCGATAGTTTGGACTCCCCCTTTCTTGCTAAATTTCCTACCATCACTCTCACCCAATCACCTTTTTTGTACTCCTTTTGCTCTCTCTTGACTTTATCATTGTGTCTTGTTTGCTATCCCACCAAACTAGCACATCGTCCTGGAACACTAATGTGTTATTAACATTATGCAAAAAAATTTGCATCACTCTTTGGAACACAGCAGAGGCGGATGCCAAACCAAATGGCATCCTAACAAATTGGAACGCCCCCTCTGAAGTAATGAAAGACGTCAAATGTCGAGATTCTTCCGACAAGCACACCTGGTGGTAAGCATTCGACAAATCCAATGTCGTAAAATATTTTCCACCTCGAACATTGGCCAACATTTCGTGTATTCTTGGCAATGGGTACCGATCTATTAATATGTTGTTATTCAGGTCCCTCAAGTCTACACACATGCGAATTCTGCCATCAGGTTTTCTTGCTATAACAATAGGACTTAACCACTCAGACACTTCTATTGGTTCTATTACTCCATCCTTACACAACCTGTGAAGTTCCTCTTTTAATTTATCTCTCAGTGCAATCGGTACTATCCGTGCCTTGTGTATCCTTGGCACAGCATCATTCCTCAAAATTATCTTGTGTTGAAAGTTCTTGAGGCAACCCAACTTTTCCTTAAACAGCTCAGGAAATGCAATTACCCACTTCCCTTCTTTGCTCTCCCTTGTTAACAACACTTGTTCGGGATGGTTAGGATCCAGCACAATGTTCAACGCACGTTGTTCCTTCCAACCTAGTAAGGATCGTCCTTGCTTCACTACATATACCTTTCCAAGTGTTTTCCTATCTTTAAACCTTAGCTCTGCCTCAAAATAACCTAAAATTGGTAGTTTGCTGCCACTATACCCTTCCGGTAGCACATCCGTGGGTTTAAGTTCGTTGTCTTTCAAATCACCCCACACCTGCTCGTCAATTAAAGTGAATGGTGAGCATGAGTCCGCCCACATGTGTGTCTGTTTTCCATTTATTTCAACAACACACTTAGGTGGATTATATTCCTTAGTTTTATTTCCAAACTGAATGCACACTGTTGTAGTTCCTTCCTCCACAGCTAAGACTTCCAATTCATCCTCACTCATGCTATTATCCTCATGTTCATTTTTCGTTACTGTATTTATAGACTTCCTAAATTTGTTTTCATCAACCCTTCTGCATACTCTTGCAAAATGTCCAATTCTCTTGCACTTGAAACACCTCGTGCCTATAGCTGGACAATTTTTTGCCTCCGCTAAGTGTTTGCCACTTCCACACCTGAAACATTCCTTTCTTTTCCCTAGGTTATCTTCAAATTTATTTGTATTCTTCTTGGCATATCGTACTTCTCCTACTGTGTTCTGTTCTTTAGTGTCATTAGTATTGAGTTCCTTGACATATTGAGATGTACTTTCCATATGTCTTGCAAATTCCACTGTCTTATCCAACGTCCGATTCTTTAAACTCAACAACTTCTCTTGTATTTTAACTTCCTTCACCCTGTTAATAAACTGGTCCCGAATGATCTCATCATGCATATCTTTAAATTTGCACGAAATAGCTAGCCTCCGTAGACTGTTAACAAACTGATCAATGGTCTCATCTGGTTTCTGGTTGCATGAGAAAAATCTATGCCGCTCTACTACTATGTTAATTTTCTTTCCGTAGTTTTCCTCCAATGCTTTCATAGCATTTTCATATACATATACATCTTCCTCTTGATCAGAATCTCCTGCTTGTGGGTCCTGTAGCGGTAAAGTTTTCAAAACTTTCCTTCCTTCCACCCCCATACAATGCTTCAAAATAGCCAACTTCCTTTTTTCTACATACATTTCCCCTCCAATGGCCTCTAAGTAAGTTGTAAAAGCATCCTTCCAATCTTCCCAGGCCATGCAGGGCTTGCCAGGAAGCTGTAAAAATGCAGGTGGAGGAATTATGGAATGTGTTGCCATGTTTATTTTCTGTCCTTGTATTACTGTTTTTTTTTCTTATTCATTTTTTGTTTTTTAACTATTCACACTGTCTTTGATCAGTTGTAGCTTCCACACTAAAATTGGTCATACATTACACGTTCTTCGTTCTCTTTTTTCTTTTAACAAAGTTCTACTATTCACTTCGTGTCGCGTTGCTAAGCAACACTGTTCTTGTCCTCCTCAATCCTAACAGGCCGTTGCACGCGCATTATTTAGTTTAATGTTGCCTAGCAACCCCTGCGTTGATCACGTCGCACGTTAGCCGTATACTTAATCTCTTCTTATACTTTTTTTTGGGGGTTTATTAGCGTTCCGCACACATACGGTCAAACCTGAGCGACTTGTCGACACTTTGTTTCCGCTCAGAATACGGCTCTTTTACAGCAACAAATCCCAGCGGTCGTTCAACGCTGTTACCGGGTCCAGGGTCGCAGAACCTACTTCCATGGGCTCTCCAAGATCGTCACCAATGATGTATTTACACAGAGAATAGAAGTACGCGGATTCTTCTGGTCATGAAGTAAGTTTATTCATAACGACCCCACCCGGCTGCCATCCACGACTCTCCTCTCTCAACCTCCTTCTCCTTCTCGAACCCTTTCCCCGAGTTGCCGGGAGACAGCCGGGTTCCATTACGTACACAGAGTACAATACAACACAATTCATGACGTCTATGGCCCTGATTGACCTAAGGGACTCCTCTATAACCATAGAAACCTTGAGAAGAGATGATGGATTCTGTAGTAAATGCCCCTGGTGACAATTCAAGAACCTCGCTGTACTGGTAGATTTGATTGTATTGCCAGACATACTTCCACTTGTAAATCAGAATTCTTTCACATTAAAACACTTCTGCAATCGGTAATGAGTAGATGCACAGATATAGAATTTAAGCCAAAGTCTACTACTATCATAACATATGAGGAGCTCACTTAACCTGATATTCAGGGTCGATCTATTACATGAAGTTTAAAAAGATGTCATATTTTAGGTATGGTGCTTGAAGAAACTGAAGCAAACAGCACTGATGGAAGTATAAGATTTTGATCCGGCACACCTTTTTGTATCTGTAGGCTCTTGTGTAATCATCAAACAGGTTACTCCATTGGTGTATGGACCTTTAATTATCGACTGCAAGTGTATTAGAAGAGCTGTCATCAGCACCACAAATCAAATTACAGTGAAACCAGTTCGGCTTCACAAAAACGACAGAGAGGATGGTGTCTGAGCCACTAAGGTTTATTAGTAGAATTAATCAAAGTTACACATTTATTAAACCAAAGGATGTGTATCAAATAGGTGTATATATCAACATGATGGTTCAGTCTAAGATTATATATCATATAAAGAATAATGCAAATCATAACCAATTACAGAATACAAAGTATAGGCAGAATCCATTCCATAAATGAACTTCCCTATGCTAAAAAAGCATCAGATTATAGCAAGGGGAAATGTAAGAGGAAGGTGTCTGTTAAGTAAACAAAACTAAGGTTCATGGGGGAAGCTGAAATGTTCAAGAGACAAAGCTCAAGAGACAAAGACAATAGCGTCAGCGGAGTTAGGGAAAGGACTTTTCTAATCGAAGTCAGGAAAGAATCTGCTGAACTATTCTAAGAAACACAATTAAATCAAACAGAATTCCCCCAAAGCTTCTTCTCACCAACTCCCTTTGGATGCAGCCAGCCAGGAGGCACCATCTTCTGGAAGCTGGTAGACTCCCTACTTTCTCATCCCTGAAAGGACCACACAGCTGTGCGGACTCGAGAGTATCTGCAGCCCGGTCCGTCTGATACAGGACACTCTCTTGCATCCCCACCAACAGCATAAATCATGGCAAAGTCATGGCAAAGCTCTAATTAGCTTTCCTAGGCAAACATTTTCCAAACCAGACAATTTACTGTTCTTCTAACTGATGAAGATGCCTGCAATCAATCAATCAATCAGCGATTTCTAAAGCGCAGTTAATCACACATTGGCTCTCAAGGTGCTGTTTGCGGGTGTGATGCTCAATCAAAGAGCCAGGTCTTGAGGTCCTTCCTGAACTGCTTCAGTGATGTGGTCTGCCTGAGTTTGAGAGGTAGCGTATCCGGTATGCAAGGTAGAAGGATCTTCCTTCTGCTGTGATTTTCCAGATCTTGGGAATGGCTGCAAGGGAGAGCTCGGAAGAACGGAGTTGTACGTTGGGTACGCAGAAGGCGAGGTGGTGGTTGAGGTAAGCCGGTTCTATGTTGTGAAGTGCCTTGTAGGTGTGAATCAGGAGTTTGTACCTGATGCGCTTGTTGACTGGGAGCCAGTGTAGGTCTGAGGTGGGAGGAGATGTGGCTGTGTCCAGGATGAGTCTGGATGCTGTATTCTGGATTCTTTGCAATACTTTGCAATGAAAAGAAAGATATGAGGCCACATAGAAATCAACAGTACACACAGAAATCAACAATACTTCGAGTGGCTTTGGCCTACTCGCAGTCGGTCTAACTAAAGAAAACCTCAGTTAAGTGGATTCAGCTATGTGATAAGCAATCATGACCTGTACTTTGACAAGATAAATGCGGCTTGGTTACATCAAAATACTGCCGCACATTAACACACACATTAACATTTTAGTACATTGATTTAACATTGATTTAACATAAAGTTAGTAAAATTGAAGCACACTAATCTTCTGCTGCTCCTAGCTAAAGCATTCATGGAGAATGATGGTCTCTTTCAATCTAATTAGATGCTTTAGCTGCTCCCGATCCTTTAATTCACTATTAACTCCCCAAATACTGCATAAAGGAGTGATATTAACTTCAGCAAATCTATCTAAGGGACTTACAGGAGCTGACACTAACAATACCACTACGAAGGTTGCAAGTACTCATACACTCCTTTCTAATTCATCTTCAACAGCTCAATAATTGACTAAAGGGGCAAAGTCAAAAACTATGAACAAATGTTATCAATGTACCTGCAAGTTCACAAACATAGTTCAGGATAATGTTTTGCGCACACCTATAACAGAGCCAAAGTTAGAGTCCACTTCTCCAGTAATGAGTCGGTTGGTTAACTTTATTCCCTCTGTGCCCTCTTCGTGTCATTGAGGTGACTTACCATTGAATCTGGTACTGAATTACAGCAAGCAAGCTGCTAGTATCACATCTCCTGCTCTGTAATACTGCTCTATTACACCACTCTGAAGGGAGCCCTGATTGGTTGAATAGAGGGAATCTGCTGAAAATACTTGCAGAACTTGGTTCCTCGGCACAAATTACTTGCAAGAACTTGCAGTGTAATAGGAAGATACATCACCACCTGATGGAAGACCGCAATCAAGGTGTCTTATGTAGCCTCCTTTGGTGGCAGGTTAACACAACTGTTTCTGGCTCAAAAAGATGACATTTCATCTGGGAATAAAAGTTATCATTCAAAGAGATGGGGGGCATCCCTTTATGTTGAGACTAAATTAAGTAAGAGCAACAGGAGAGCAAAGAAAAGTAAGTGGTCTTAGTAATCGCATTGAGTCGTAGATTTTAAAAGCTTCACAGAATACAAAATGAGTGATTTCAATATGAAAACTGTGTTGTTTGAAACTGATGAGTCACAGAGGATTACAATTAAAAACTGATCATCACATTCGGTCTGGAATTTGGTATGGGTGGCATCAGTGAAGATATTAGCTGGGTTAGGAAAGCCCTATTCACAAGTAACTGAGAAGGAAAGACTTCCTTAATCACTCTCCTAGTGAATCCCGGCTTCTAGAGCAAATAACTTTGGCCCTCATTATGACATTGGTGGTAAATTCTGAATACCGCCACAGTGACTGCCACCAACATACCGCCGCGGAGGCAAACATCCGTCTGCCAGAATATCACACACACACACAAAACCGACAGAAAACAGCCACAACCACAAATCCGCCAGACCCACTGAACGTGATAAACTGATGGAACTACTACCCATACCATTACGCCACCAAAACTACGCCATCCAAATAATGACCCACAAATCACCACAGTGGACATTCAAAGACTGTAAACCATTGACGGTGAATAAAGCCATGGCAGATATGGCCACAAAAATACAAAACAAGACAACATTGGCCAGAACAAAAAACCCATACCTGACACAAATACACAAACCCCACACACCCACAAACAGCACTATAAAACACACACCCATATCACCCACAAACCTCTACAAACACGACAAGACGGTTACACTTAGCTACACCAACTCAAAATAGAACTGCACACCCATCATAACTACCTATTCATCCGTCATGCACCACACACCACACACCCGCCACATAACACATCACCCCTGCACAACCTACACACACCACACAACACCCATGTCCCGACAAAGGCACCCCTGTTTCACTGATAAGGAGTTGTGGGCCACGGTTGAGGAAATAGTCAGCGTAGAGCCACAGTTGTTTGGAGCACAGTTTCAGCAGATTTCCATTGCCAGGAAGATGGAGCTATGGTGGAGGATCCTAGACAGGGTGAACGCCATGGGAAAGCATCCACGAACAAGGGACGACATAAGGAAGAGGTGGAACGACCTACGGGGAAGGTGCGTTCCATAGCAGCAAGGCACCATCTCGCTATCAAGAGGACTGGCGGTGGACCCCCTCCTCCGCCCCCACACCTGACAGCATGGGAGGAGCAAGTCTTGGCAATCCTGCATCCTGAGGGACTCACTGGAGTTGCTGGAAGACTGGACACTGGTGAGTCAACATTTACTACCTATCACCCTCCCATTCCTGCATGCCACTACCACCCCTCACCCTGATACCCATCAACCAACTCCATCCCACACAGTGCACCACCACAATTAACAAACCTAAATGCCGAGCCCTGCATGCCATACCCGCTGCATGCACATCCCTTCCAGCCCTTCATGTACGCCCACCACCAATGCATGCACAGCATGGAGAACTAACAATCCCACAATCCATCACCATACATAAACAAAGGTGGCAGAGCAACAGAAATAATATAGGGGGAGCTTGGGGTGCAGAATATGTCACAGACATGTAGCATAATACACCACTTACATCCTCACCAAGCCCATCTCAGCGGCGAGGAGGTGCCACGGCTACCCAGTCCCCCACCAGAAGATGCCCCCAGTGATGACAGCAACTCTGGAGTTCTGGATCTGAATTAACTCCCTGGCCCATCAGGGACGACTGTTCAGTCGGCTACCCCAGCCCACACCGATTTCACCACAGCAGCCACCCACCCAATGTCCCCAGACCACTGTCCCCAGGACATGTCAATCAGCATTGTGCCCACCTGTACAAGGACCCCTGTCCACACCTCACAGGCAAGACAATGAGGGTCCTGGGGTCAGTGGCAGTGGGCACACCGTTCAGGGGACATAGGCACAGGAAGCCAGGGATGGTCGGAGGACAGCTGTGCACCATGGGGAGGACAGGCCCAGGGAACCGACTGCCCAGGGGGCACTCACTAATGTACTGGGGGCTTATCAACAATCCCAGGACAAGATGGGTCAGGTGATAAACATCATGCAGGAGAACCAGAGGCTGCAGGAGGAACAACACCAGGAGATCAAGAAAGAATTGCAGGCCCTGAACATCACCATGGACTCCATTGCAGAGGTGCTGGGTGACATGGCCAACATCATGAGGGACTACACAGCACACCAGCGGGCCCCTTCCACTAGCCAGTCTACTGACCAGCCCTCCACATCTGCTGCAGATAGTGGACAGGAGGCCCTGCCATAGGCCCCACAGGCCACCAGCACCCTTTCCCCTGCAGAAGGTAAACCACCCCGCAAATGATCCCTGGGACCCAGACAGATGCCAGAGAACATTGCCAAGACCAAGATCACTGCTAGGAAATGAGGCCCTCCTAAATGTCACCTTTGTGTTCCACTGTGTAACCTTGTCCACTTTAAACTGCCAATGCTCCCCTTCCTATGGCCACTTGGACACTGGAACTGAGCTACAAATAGACTGGCTCACTACACTGGACTATTCCCAACCATCACCCCACTATATTGCACTTGCCATTGTACGCCAATTTTCAATAAACACCCTTGGACACAACTTGTGTAATAGTGCTTTATCTACAGGTAATGTACAATGTATTGAACTGTAATGAACTGCATGATCCTGTGTAAATGTCCAGTAACATGTTGATCCATCCAACAAATGTGTCTCAACGGTCTGTAAACATCACAGCAGTACACTGTTGGAACGACACCAACATCTGCAATAAGGGAAGGCATAGGTGACAGTCAGGTGAGATGCAAAGGGAATGACTTGCGTTATGCTGCAGTCACACAGCACAACAGTAAAATGTAGAATTTTTTTGTTTAACAGTCTTACCTGAGTGTCATTGGAATTACTGCACGATCAAATGTGACCTGTTGTCCCCATGCTCCTCCTCTTCCTCCTCCTCACTTTCCTCACTGTCCACTGCTGCCACAGCTGCATTGTCACCCCCTCTTCCTGCAGATAGGGTACATGCCACCCGAGGGCTAAATTGTGCAACATGGAGCACACAACAACGATTCTGCAGACCTTCTCAGGCGAGTGGCATATGGATCCACCTGTCAGAGGGAGGCACCAGAAGCTAGTCTTCAGGAGCACGAAGGTCCTTTCTACAATCCTCCTGGTATGCCCATGAGCATCATTGTACCTATTTTTATCCCCTGTTCTCAGATTTCTAACAGGGGTCAGGAGCCAGGACAGGTTTGGGTAGCCGGAATCTCCTGCAAGAAGTAAGGGACACACACTAGCCCTGCACCATGGCAGGGGGGTATGACTCCTAATGGCATACATCGGGTGGGGACTCAGGCTCAACTACTAGCCACACTCTGTGCCTCTGTAGTTGTGCCATCAGCTGTGGGACACTGCTATTCCTTAGGGCAAAGGCATCATGCACCGACCCTGGATACTTGGCAGTGACGTGGGAGATGTACTGGTCAGCAAGGCACACCATCTGGACATTAAGTGAGTGTAAACTCTTCCGATTCTGTACACTTGTTCATTGGCCCGGAAGGGGACTAAGGCAATATAGGTCCTGTCGATGGCCCCAATAACATGTGGTATATATCCCATTGCATATAATCCAGCCTTCACAGTGGGTAAATCATCTACCTTGGGGAATGCAATGTAGCTGCACATGTGTTTGAGAAAGGATGCCAGAACCCTTGCAAGCACAACGAGAACATTGGCTGTGACATCCCTGCAGCCAAGCCCACTGTCACCTGGAAAGAGCCAGTTGCCAGGAAATGGAGCACGGAGAGTACCTGCACAAGAGAGGGAATTGCTGTGGTGCTACGGATAGCAAGTATCAGATCAGGCTCACATTGTTCACACAGCTCTGTGATTGTGGCCCTGTCCAGATGATAGGTGAGTATGATGTGCTGGTCCTCCAGTGTAGCCAAGTCCACAAGGGGTCTGTACACGGGTGGTTGTCTTCTCCTATTCCTCCGCAGTGGTTGGTACCCAAGGTACCCAAATGTAAGAAAGGATTGACAGCAGGAACCATGAACACACTACAGCAGTGTACACAGAGCATGCTTGTATGTTGGACACTGGAATTGTGTAGGTGAATACATTTGATTACAATGACGCACTTATCAATCTGTACATGTGTACCAGCATTAGAAAATGCCATCCGCCTGTCCTGTATTCATGGACAGGTGGAAGTGACCTCACTCTGCTGGCGTTCGGCGGGAGGCGGTCTGCACCATAATGGAATTCCTCATTGGCTAACATGACTCTCTATGGAGAATGGGAACCAATGATGATCAACGCTGGTGGTGACGGTGTTTACCACCGTGGATGTGACCATCATTCCCTTTCTACCACTTCACTTGATTCCTGACTTTCCACAGGACGACTGTCACGACTCACGTGCTGCTTGCGCCTGGAGTTTGCAGATCTTGAGGCGTGGATCTTGAGAGTTCGACTTTGGCCCAAAAAGGGGCGACTCTTTCTGGTAGCCACGGTGCTGTAGGCAAGGGAAACGCCAAGGACAGACCGTGACCGTGAGAAAGTAACGCCAGAGGGAAAAAACCCCTTCAGAAGAAGAGGAAAAAACCTCCAAGAAGATTCGCAGAGGATTCCTGAAACAAGAACAGAGGAACAGGAATCAAAAGAACTGACGAATAACACAGAAATGGCGAAATCCAGAGCTAAAGGCTAGGAAATCAGGAGCGAGGACACTAACTGAACAGAAAGTGTTGCAGCGCAAAGAGGAGAAGAAAGCACCACCCTTAAATACCATAAAACAGGAAGTGACCCACAGGAAGAAAAAGGACACCATCTTGGAGAGGGAAAAGTAGATAGAATAGACTGGAGCAGAAACCATAGAGAATAGGGAAGGAGGAATGCTGGGAAGACAAGGGTAACCTGGGAAGGGGAAAAGACATAAAGGAAAGAGTAAGAAACAGACCCAAAAAGGAAGAAGACAGAAGAAAGAAGAAAAGGAGCCCAAACAGGTAAGAGGGGTCAGGAGACCCCAACAAAACGGAGGGAGAGAGCAGTGCGAGGCCCCAAGTAAGCCCTGGGGCCTCGTAGTGTGCAGGAAAGGCTCGGGGCGCGCCGCGTCTTAAAGACGCGAAGCGCGGCCCGAGCCGAACGCGCGGCTTGTGCCGAACGCTCGGCTCGCGCCGCACCGCGCGACAGTAGGTCCCCCTCCCGAAGGCCCTGGTTTGAAAGGAAATAAACGGTGAAAGCGCTGAGTCAGGAGAGGAGCATGAACAGAAGATGCATCTTCCCAAGAACATTCACTGAGAGGATAACCCTTCCAATGAATCAGATACTGCAGACGGGTGTGAAAAAGACGAGAGTCACAAATCTCCTGAACCTCATATTCAGGAACATCATCCACTAAGACAGGAGGAGGACAGGAAAACTGACGAGAATACGGATCTGGTACATAAGGTTTGAGTTGGGAGACATGGAAGACTGGATGAATCTTCCACGTGTGAGGCAAGTGAAGACGGACAGTGACAGGATTAAGCAACTGGAGAATGCGGAAAGGCCCGTAGTAGCGAGGTGTGAATTTGTTCTGAGAAAGACATGAGGGTAAGAACTTTGAAGAAAGCCAAACTTTATCCTGTGGATGGTAGTCCGGAGAGGCCCTACGTTTCTTGTCTGCTACTTTCTTCATATATCTCTTGGTGTGTAAGAGATTAGAACGAATTAGTCTATGGATTTGTAGAAGACGTTTGGAAAAATGAGTAATAGCGGGCAAGGGAGTGGGAGACAGAGAAGAAGTAGGAAAAGAGGTAGGATGAAAACCATAAGAACAGAAAAAAGGAGTGGTCTTGGAGGCACTATGGACTGAATTATTGTAAGAGAATTCAGCAATAGGGAGATAAGTGTTCCAGTTGCTTTGAGTTGAGTTGCAAAAACAACGAAGGTATTGTTCTAAGCCTTGGTTCAGACGCTCGGTCTGTCCATTGGTCTGAGGATGGAAGCCCGATGACAGAGCTCTATCGATGTTTAGTGTCTTACAAAAATACCTCCAAAACCGGGAAATGTACTGAGGTCCTCTATCAGATATAATAGTATGAGGAAGTCCATGAAGACGGAAGATATGTTCGATGAATATCTGGCTTAACTCTTGGGATGTAGGTAGCTTTTTCAAGGCAGTGAAGTGAGCCATCTTAGTAAAGGAGTCCACAGTGACCATGATTACCCGGTTTCCTGCTGAAAGTGGTAACGAACACATAAAATCAGTAGAGATGGTGTGCCATGGAGTTGGCGGAACCGGCAAGGGCTGGAGTAATCCTGCAGGTCTGGTTCGGGGAATCTTGACTTGAGCGCATGTGGGACAAGCCTGAACGTATGTTTCAATATCCTGTTTCCAAGTAGGCCACCAGAAAAATCGTGATAACAGTTCTTGTGTGGCCTTGATGCCTCTATGACCAGCAACCGGTGAATGATGACACATTTGTAATGCCTTTTCTCTCACTCTGTTAGTAGGGATGAATAACAGATCGTGATAATAATAGTATCCTTGTCTCTTATGTAGAAGAGGCCTTAAGTTCTCTACTTCATCATCAGATAGATTGGGGTATTCCAGTTGTACCTCCTCCAGAAAAGACTGTGCTACCCCAATGATCTTATTAGGTTCCAGTAGGGGTTGAGCTGGGACAGGAGTACAATCTGGATAACGACGCGACAGAGCATCAGCCAGAATGTTTTGGGAGCCAGGAATATATGTAATGTAGAAATCATACTGGCTGAAGAAGAAGGCCCAACGAGCTTGACGACTATTTTGGCATATGAAATTTCGTAAACATTGTAAGTTTCGATGGTCGGTTCTCACTTCAAAAGGTTCCTTGGAACCCATCAGAAACTGTCTCCATTCACTACAAGCTGTTTTCAGAGCCAACAATTCTCTTTCCAGTACTGAGTAATGTTGTTCTGCAATAGAGAGTATGTGAGACAAATAGAAAACAGGATGTTCAAGACCATCCTCCTCTTGTTGTTGGAGTAGGACGGCACCAATGGCCTTTTCGGAAGCATCGGTGACGACAATAAATTGTTTGTTGGTATCTGGATGTTTTAAGATGGGAGCTTGAGTAAATGCCTTCTTTAGATCCTGAAAGGCTGTTTCGGCAGCTTTAGTCCAGACAAACCCTTTAATAAGATTTTCCTTCTTTAAAGTGTGAGTTATATGGCTAGTTTGTTTTGCAAAGTCTGCGATGAATTGTCGATAGAAGTTCGCTAATCCTAGAAAGCATTGTGTTTCTTTAATAGAAGATGGAGAAGGCCAATCTAGAATACCTTGTACCTTTTCTTGATCCATAGCTACACCGGTGGTACTTAAATGATATCCTAGATATTTGACTTCCGTCTTGTCAAACTCACACTTTTCGGGTTTGCAAAATAGTTGATGTGCCCGGAGTCGTTGAAGGACTTGTTTCACATGGGAAGAATGGAGTTCGGGATTTCTGGAATAAATAAGAATATCATCAAGGTAGATTACAACTGTCTGATTCAGGAGATCCGAAAATACTGAGTCCATAAATCTCTGAAAGATTGCCGGGGCATTAGTAAGACCGAAAGGCATTACCCTGTATTCAAAGTGGCCAAATGGAGTCCTAAAGGCCGTTTTTCACTCATCTCCTTCTTTAATGCGTAAGAGGTGATAGGCTCCCCGTAGATCTAGCTTGGTAAACCGTTGGGCCCCTCTGACTGCCTCTAAAATGTCCCTTATGAGAGGCAAAGGATAACGATCTTTAATAGTTATTTTATTCAGGCCTCGAAAATCCAGGCAAGGGCGAAGATCCTTTGTCTTCTTGGGTACGAAAAAGAGAGGAGCCCCGGCCGGAGAAGACAATGGAACAATAAGACCACTTTGAATATTTTCATCCAAATACTCCTTTAGTACTTCCTTTTCAGTTTCCGTGAGGGAATACATCCTGCCAAAAGGAACGATAGAGCCAGGTTCCAAGGGAATAGCACAATCGTAATCTCGATGTGGAGGCAACACAGGTTTGGAAGGTTTTTGGAAGACATCTTGAAAATTCAAATAGTGTTCAGGAACTCCTTGGACTGTATTTATGGTCGAACCGGTAGTACCCTCCGTGATTATTGATTTCTTAGGCGACCAATACTTGTCTAAAGCAAAACAGTGCTCGTGACAGAACTGTGAAGACAAGGAAACCGTCCGGGTAGCCCAGTTCACATATGGATTATGTCGGATGAACCACGGGATTCCAAGAATGATGGTATGGTTGGGGGAAGTTATAAGATCAAAGGAGATGTGTTCCTGATGGTTACCGATCTGTAGATTCAGCATCAGGGTAGTTGTATCTACTGGACCTGATGATATCAAAGATCCGTCCACCGTGTGTACTTGTTCTGGAATCTCCTTAGGTTGTATAGGAACTTGTTGAGTAGTGGCCCACTTCTTATCCATATAAATACCACTAGCTCCACAATCTAGTAGTGCCATAGTCTTCTCTTGACGGCCATCAGGTAATTGTAACAAGACTGGTAAAATGAACAAGGATGTGGTATTGTCATTGAAAGAACTGATGGAAGGTATAGCTGCAAATCCCGTCCCCTCCCTTCTTACAGAGGACGGGAAGCGGCGTTTCCCGATGGTCTTGATGGACGTACTGGACAGGTACGCAGTATGTGGCCGGCAGAACCGCAGTATAAACACAAACCCTTCTTTCGTCTATCTTCTCGTTCGCTAGCGGAGAGAGGGCCTCGAGTTGTATCCACCTGCATGGGTTCTCCTTCGGTGTCTCTGACTGAAGGGCGAGGTTCCTCAGAACGATGCGGAAAAACTCGTGAGGTGCTTGGTGGAAAAGACCCTCTGCTCTTTCTCTTCTCTGTTCTCCGTTCCTGAAGGCGATACTCGATGGAGAGGGCTTGATCCATCAGGCCACGAAGATCTTCCACTCTGGTGGAATGTACTAGTTCATCTTTTATTTCTTCTTTGAGTCCTCTACGAAACAAAGTCACCAAAGTACGTTCCACCCAGGTGGTCTCTGCCGCTAGTTGACGAAAGCGTGTAATGTATTGAAGGACATCTTGTGAACCTTGATGAATATCGCATAAGGCTTCTTCCGCTGAAGCCTCCAATCCCGGACGACTAAACATCAGCTTGAAGCGGTTCACAAAGGCGGAATAATCCGACAATACCGGATCGTTAGATGATACCATCGGGGTTGCCCAGGCCAAGGCAGGACCAGATAAGGCACTGATGAGATAACCCACCTTTGTTCTGTCATGGGAGAATTGGGTGGGTCGGAAGGCGAAGTACACTGTTAAGGAATCAAGGAACTCACGCAGCTTGGTTGGTTCACCAGAAAAACGATGGGTAGAGGCGGAGAGCGTCGGAACATCACCACTGCGGAAAGCCAAAGCCTGTCGCAGCGCAGCATTCTCACTACGTAGTTGCTGTAATTCTTGAGCTTGTTGCTGAATTGTGGTTAGAAGAGCTTGATCCGGATCTGCAGCAGCTACCACAGTGTCTTCCATGGTGTTAGAAGACGTCGGGATGGTTGGGCGCTGCAATCTGTCACGACTCACGTGCTGCTTGCGCCTGGAGTTTGCAGATCTTGAGGCGTGGATCTTGACAGTTCGACTTTGGCCCAAAAAGGGGCGACTCTTTCTGGTAGCCACGGTGCTGTAGGCAAGGGAAACGCCAAGGACAGACCGTGACCGTGAGAAAGTAGCGCCAGAGGGAAAAAAACCCTTCAGAAGAAGAGGAAAAAACCTCCAAGAAGATTCGCAGAGGATTCCTGAAACAAGAACAGAGGAACAGGAATCAAAAGAACTGACGAATAACACAGAAATGGCGAAATCCAGAGCTAAAGGCTAGGAAATCAGGAGCGAGGACACTAACTGAACAGAAAGTGTTGCAGCGCAAAGAGGAGAAGAAAGCACCACCCTTAAATACCATAAAACAGGAAGTGACCCACAGGAAGAAAAAGGACACCATCTTGGATAGGGAAAAGTAGATAGAATAGACTGGAGCAGAAACCATAGAGAATAGGGAAGGAGGAATGCTGGGAAGACAAGGGTAACCTGGGAAGGGGAAAAGACATAAAGGAAAGAGTAAGAAACAGACCCAAAAAGGAAGAAGACAGAAGAAAGAAGAAAAGGAGCCCAAACAGGTAAGAGGGGTCAGGAGACCCCAACAAAACGGAGGGAGAGAGCAGCGCGAGGCCCCAAGTAAGCCCTGGGGCCTCGTAGTGTGCAGGAAAGGCTCGGGGCGCGCCGCGTCTTAAAGACGCGAAGCGCGGCCCGAGCCGAACGCGCGGCTTGTGCCGAACGCTCGGCTCGCGCCGCACCGCGCGGCGCGACAACGACATCTTCACTGTGTGTGCTACTGTGACCTGTGTCTGGAACCTGCCATATCTCATGCAACAGGGGAAAGGGCTCCAGCCTTCACGACGGAGGAGTTGGAGAGCCCCGTGGATGGAGTTGTACCCCAGTACGGGCATTTGTATGGGCCTCCAGACCAACAGGTGAGTACACCATGGATACGTTGCATGCGACATGGCTGTATGGAGGTGTGTGTGTGTGTGTGCTGACAATGTGTCAGATGGGGGGTATGGCTGGTGGCAGCGCTAATGCAGGGGGACAGGTCATGTGTGTGCCTGATGAGGGGATAATACGTTTTGTGGGCCATATGTGTGACAGGCTGGATTGTCTGGTTCATGGTGTCCCACCTTCTGTGTTTGCTCTGCAGGTCAGTGCCCATCAGAAGAAGGGGTTGTTGCGTGCCATCACCAAGGACGTGTGGGCCCTGGGGGTCTACAGCAGGCAGAGCACCCACTGCAGGAAATGGTGGGAGGACCTGAGATGCTGGGCCCAGAAGACCGCGGAGACCCAGGTGGGTACGGCCTCCCAACGAGGGGGGTGCCTGTCGGAACCTGACCCCCCTGATGGCCCGCATACTGGCGGTGGCCTACCCAGAGATGGATGGGCACTTGAGGACATCAATGCAGCTACAAGGGGGTGAGTACAGTGTGTTTGTCAACCAACTCTGTTGCCTAACATGGGCTTTGGGTGCAGGGTACTAGCCAGTGGATGTGAGAAAGTAGCCTCTTTCTATCCTTGTTACCCCCACTTTTGGCCTGTTTGTGAGTATATGTCAGGGTGTTTTCACTGTCTCACTGGGATCCTGCTAGCCAGGGTCCAGTGCTCATAGTGAAAACCCTATGTTGTCAGTATGTTTGTTATGTGTCACTGGGACCCTGCTAGCCAGGACCCCAGTGTTCATAAGTTTGTGGCCTATATGTATGTGTTCCCTGTATGAAGGCCTAACTGTCTCACTGAGGCTCTGCTAACCAGAACCTCAGTGCTTATGCTCTCTCTGCTTTCCAAATTGTCACTAACAGGCTAGTGACCAATTTCACAAATTCACATTGGCATACTGGTACACCCATATAATTCCCTAGTATATGGTACTGAGGTACCCAGGGTATTGGGGTTCCAGGAGATCCCTATGGGCTGCAGCATTTCTTTTGCCACCCATAGGGAGATCTGACAATTCTTACACAGGCCTGCCAGTGCAGCCTGAGCGAAATAACGTCCACGTTATTTCACAGCCATTTACCACTGCACTTAAGTAACTTATAAGTCACCTATATGTCTAACCTTCACCTGGTGAAGGTTGGGTGCAAAGTTACTTAGTGTGTGGGCACCCTGGCACTAGCCAAGGTGCCCCCACATTGTTCAGGGCAAATTTCCCGTACTTTGTGAGTGCGGGGACACCATTACACGCGTGCACTATACTTAGGTCACTACCTATGTATAGCGTCACAATGGTAACTCCAAACATGGCCATGTAACATGTCTAAGATCATGGAATTGTCACCCCAATGCCATTCTGGCCTGGGGGAGACAATTCCATGATCCCCCGGGTCTCTACCACAGAACCCGGGTACTGCCAAACTGCCTTTTCAGGGTGTGCACTGCAGCTGCTGCCAACCCCTCAGACAGGTTTCTGCCCCCCTGGGGTCCAGGCAGCCCTGGTCCAGGAAGGCAGAACAAAGGACTTTCCTCTGAGAGAGGGTGTCACACCCTCTCCCTTTGGAAATAGGTGTGAGGGCTGGGGATGAGTAGCCTCCCCCAGCCTCTGGAAATGCTTTCATGGGCACAGATGCTGCCCATCTCTGCATAAGCCAGTCTACACCGGTTCAGGGATCCCCCAGCCCTGCTCTGGCGCGAAACTGGACAAAGGAAAGGGGAGTGACCACTCCCCTGACCTGCCCCTCCCAGGGGAGGTGCCCAGAGCTCCTCCAGTGTGCCCCAGACCTCTGCCATCTTGGAAAAAGAGGTGTTATTGGCACACTGGACTGCTCTGAGTGGCCAGTGCCATCAGGTGACGACAGAGACTCCTTCTGATAGGCTCTTACCTCTGTTAGTAGCCAATCCTCCTTCCTAGGTAGCCAAACCTCCTTTTCTGGCTATTTAGGGTCTCTGCTTTGGGGAATTCTTCGGATACCGAATGCAAGAGCTCACCAGAGTTCCTCTGCATCTCCCTCTTCACCTTCTGCCAAAGGATCGACCGCTGACTGCTCAGGACGCCTGCAAAACCGCAACAAAGTAGCAAAGATGACTACTGCAACCTTGTATCGCTTCATCCTGACGGCTTTCTCGACTGTTTCCTGGTGGTGCATGCTCCGGGGGTAGCCTGCCTCCTTTCTGCACCAGGAGCTCTGAAGCAATCTCCTGTGGGTCGACGGAATCTTCCCCCTGCAACCGCAGGCAACAAAAGACTGCATCACTGGTCCTCTGGGTCCCCTCTCAGCACGACGAGCGTGGTCCCTGGAACTCAGCAACTCTGTGCAAGTGACTCCCACAGTCCAGTGACTCTTCAGTCCAAGTTTGGTGGAGGTAAGTCCTTGCCTCCCACGCTAGACTGCATTGCTGGGTACCGCGTGATTTGCAGCTGCTACGGCTCCTGTGCACTCTTCCAGGATTTCCTTCATGCACAGCCAAGCCTGGGTCCCCGACACTCTAATACGCAGTGCACAACCTTCTGAGTTGTCCTCCGGCGTCGTGGGACTCCCTTTTCTGACTTCGGGTGGATTCCGGTTCACTCCTCTTCTAAGTGCCTGTTCCGGTACATCTGCGGGTGCTGCCTGCTTCTGTGAGGGCTCCCTGACTTGCTGGGCGTCCCCTCTGTCTCCTCATCCAAGTGGCGACATCCTGGTCCCTCCTGAGCCACAGCAGCATCCAAAAACCCTAACCGCGACCCTTGAAGCTAGCAAGGATTGCTTGCGGTCTTTCTGCGTGGGAACACCTCTGCAAGCTTCTTCACGATGTGGGACATCCATCCTCCAAAGGGGAAGTTCCTAGTCCTCTTCGTTCTTGCAGAACACAAAGCTTCTTCCATCCGGTGGCAGCTTCCTTGCACCCTCAGCTGGCATTTCCTGGGCATCTGCCCACTCTCGACACTGTCGCGACTCTTAGACTTGGTCCCATTGTCTTACAGGTACTCAGGTCCGGAAATCCACTGTTGTTGCATTGCTGGTTTTGGTCTTCCTTGCAGAATCCCCCTATCACGACTTCTGTGCTCTCTGGGGGTTGTAGGTGCACTTTACACCTACCTTACAGGGTCTTGGGGTGGGCTATTTTTCTAACCCTCACTGTTTTCTTACAGTCCCAGCGACCCTCTACAAGCTCACATAGGTTTGGGGTCCATTCATGGGTTCGCATTCCACTTTTGGAGTATATGGTTTGTGTTGCCCCTATACCTATGTGCTCCTATTGCAATCTATTGTAATTTTACACTGCTTGCATTACTTCCTTTTGCTATTACTGCATATTTTTGGTATTGTGTACATACAGGGAGTGCAGAATTATTAGGCAAATGAGTATTTTGACCACATCATCCTCTTTATGCATGTTGTCTTACTCCAAGCTGTATAGGCTCGAAAGCCTACTACCAATTAAGCATATTAGGTGATGTGCATCTCTGTAATGAGAAGGGGTGTGGTCTAATGACATCAACACCCTATATCAGGTGTGCATAATTATTAGGCAACTTCCTTTCCTTTGGCAAAATGGGTCAAAAGAAGGACTTGACAGGCTCAGAAAAGTCAAAAATAGTGAGAGATCTTGCAGAGGGATGCAGCACTCTTAAAATTGCAAAGCTTCTGAAGCGTGATCATCGAACAATCAAGCGTTTCATTCAAAATAGTCAACAGGGTCGCAAGAAGCGTGTGGAAAAACCAAGGCGCAAAATAACTGCCCATGAACTGAGAAAAGTCAAGCGTGCAGCTGCCACGATGCCACTTGCCACCAGTTTGGCCATATTTCAGAGCTGCAACATCACTGGAGTGCCCAAAAGCACAAGGTGTGCAATACTCAGAGACATGGCCAAGGTAAGAAAGGCTGAAAGACGACCACCACTGAACAAGACACACAAGCTGAAACGTCAAGACTGGGCCAAGAAATATCTCAAGACTGATTTTTCTAAGGTTTTATGGACTGATGAAATGAGAGTGAGTCTTGATGGGCCAGATGGATGGGCCCGTGGCTGGATTGGTAAAGGGCAGAGAGCTCCAGTCCGACTCAGACGCCAGCAAGGTGGAGGTGGAGTACTGGTTTGGGCTGGTATCATCAAAGATGAGCTTGTGGGGCCTTTTCGGGTTGAGGATGGGGTCAAGCTCAACTCCCAGTCCTACTGCCAGTTCCTGGAAGACACCTTCTTCAAGCAGTGGTACAGGAAGAAGTCTGCATCCTTCAAGAAAAACATGATTTTCATGCAGGACAATGCTCCATCACACGCGTCCAAGTACTCCACAGCGTGGCTGGCAAGAAAGGGTATAAAAGAAGGAAATCTAATGACATGGCCTCCTTGTTCACCTGATCTGAACCCCATTGAGAACCTGTGGTCCATCATCAAATGTGAGATTTACAAGGAGGGAAAACAGTACACCTCTCTGAACAGTGTCTGGGAGGCTGTGGTTGCTGCTGCACGCAATGTTGATGGTGAACAGATCAAAACACTGACAGAATCCATGGATGGCAGGCTTTTGAGTGTCCTTGCAAAGAAAGGTGGCTATATTGGTCACTGATTTGTTTTTGTTTTGTTTTTGAATGTCAGAAATGTATATTTGTGAATGTTGAGATGTTATATTGGTTTCACTGGTAATAATAAATAATTGAAATGGGTATATATTTTTTTTTGTTAAGTTGCCTAATAATTATGCACAGTAATAGTCACCTGCACACACAGATATCCCCCTAACATAGCTAAAACTAAAAACAAACTAAAAACTACTTCCAAAAATATTCAGCTTTGATATTAATGAGTTTTTTGGGTTCATTGAGAACATGGTTGTTGTTCAATAATAAAATTAATCCTCAAAAATACAACTTGCCTAATAATTCTGCACTCCCTGTATATCTTGTGTATATTTGGCATCCTCATACAGAGGGTACTCACTGAGATACTTTTGGCATATTGTCATAAAAATAAAGTACCTTTATTTTTAGTATATCTGTGTATTGTGTTTTCTTATGATATTGTGCATATGACACCAGTGGTATAGTAGGAGCTTTGCATGTCTCCTAGTTCACCCTAAGCTGCTCTGCTATAGCTACCTTCTATCAGCCTAAGCTGCTAGAAACACCTCTTCTACACTAATAAGGGATAACTGGACCTGGTACAGAGTGTAAGTACCCCTTGGTACCCACTACAAGCCAGACCAGCCTCCTACATTGGTTGTGCAGCGGTGGGATAAGTACTTGCAACTACTTACCACTTTGTCATTTTGTACTTTTCATAAGAGAAAAATATACAAAACAAGTTCAGTGTATGTACACCTAACCAAAAAGTTTTGCTTTTCTTCTCTTACACTATCTGCTAAGTGCTGAAAAGTACTCCTAAACTTTCTAAAAGTTTCAAAATGTTTGAAAAAGTTTTTTTCCTGTTCTTTAAAAAGTCCTGAAACCTTTTCTCTCTTCTCACTGTCCCTAAACCTTCTTCTATCATGTCTGATGTAGGAACTTCTCTTAAAATGGTCAATACAACATATGACAGTCTTAACTTTAAGAGCCTAAGGAGTCTCTGCATTGATAGAGGTTTAGTGGTAAGAAAGAACCCTTCTAGAGAATTTCTGTCTAACATGCTCATTGAGAATGATAAGTCCCAGGGTGGCACTTCATCTGAGAAGTTAGTAGATAGCTCACACTCTGACTCAGGGGAGCCCCTTGAGGGAGGTGTACAGGGTTCTCTTCCAAATCTGCCCCTTAGCAGACCACCTAGCAATGTTGGTAGCAATAGAGACTCCCATCATAGTAGGGATGTTTTTGTTCCTGAAGGCCACGTTGTTAGAGTGCAAGCTGTTAGGGACAGGTCTCCCTCTGTTCATTCCAACATATCCTCAGTATCCAAGCATTCCCAACCCACCCACCCTGAAGACACAATGTTAGAAAGGGAACTCAACAAGTTGAGAGTGGAAGAGACCAGACTGAAGTTTAAGCAGCAACCGCTGGCTCTAGACAGGGAATCCCTAGATCTGGAGAAGGAGAGACAGAGGTTGGGGTTTGGACCCCATGGTGGCAGCAGCAGTATTCCTGATAGCAATCCTGTGAGAGAGCATGATTCCAGGAATCTGCACAAGATAGTTCCCCCTTACAAGGAGGGGCATGACATTAACAAGTGGTTTGCTGCACTTGAGAGGGCCTGTATGGTACAGGGGCCCCCTCAAATGCAGTGGGCTGCTATTCTATGGCTATCTTTCAATGGAAAGGGTAGGGATAGGCTCCTTACTGTTAGAGAAAGTGATGCCAATAATTTTGCAGTTTTGAAGGATGCACTCTTGCATGGATTTGGCTTAACCACTGAACAATACAGGATTAAGTTCAGAGACACCAGAAAAGAGTCCTCACAAGATTGGATAGACTTTGTTGACTGTTCATTGAAGGCCTTGGAGGGGTGGTTACATGGCAGTAAGGTTTCTGACTATGAAAGCCTATACAATCTAATTCTAAGAGAGCATATCTGTGTGTCTGACTTGTTACACCAATATCTAGTGGACTCAGATCTGACCTCTCCCCAAGAATTGGGAAAGAAGGCAGACAAATGGGTCAGAACAAGAGTGAACAGAAAAGTTCATACAGGGGGTGACAAGGATGGCAAGAAGAAAGATGGTGAGAAATCTCAGGATGAGCATGGGGATAAGGGTAAAACCAAAGATCCTTCTTCAAATCCTAAACACTCTTCAGGGGGTGGGGATAAATCAAATTCTTCCTCTTCTTCACAACAAACACACATTAAAAACCTTGGTGCTTTGTGTGTAAAAATAAAGGCCATAGGCGAGGGGATAAGTCCTGTCCAGGTAAACCCCCAGAGTCTACCACCACTAATACATCAAACTCTAGTGACCCTAGCAGCAGTGGTAATAGTGGTGGGACTGCTGGCAACAGTCAAACTAAGGGTGTAGTTGGGTTCACGTATGGGTCCATCATAGAAACTGGGGTAGTCAGTCCCAAGACAGTTTCTGTCACACCTAGTGGCATTGGCCTTGCCACACTGGCTGCTTGTCCCCTAACAATGGATAAGTACAGGCAGACAGTTTCAATAAATGGTGATGAGGCCCAGGCCTACAGGGACACAGGTGCCAGTATCACTTTGGTGACTGAAAACCTACTGGCTCCTGAACAACACATCATTGGAGAACAGTATAAAATTATTGATGTCCATAACTCCACTAAGTTTCTTCCCTTAGCTATAGCTCAGCTTAGTTGGGGTGGAGTTACTGGCCCTAAGCAGGTGGTAGTGTCACCTAGCTTACCTGTAGACTGTCTCTTAGGTAATGACCTAGAGACCTCAGGTTGGGCTGAGGTAGAGTTTTATACCCATGCAGCCATGCTGGGTATCCCTGACGAATTGTTCCCTCTCATTTCTACTGAAATGAAAAAGCAAAGGAGAGAAAAAGGCCTGAAAACTCAGGATCCCTCTCCAACAACAGGTAAAAAGGGTATCACAGTATCCCCTAACCACCCTGCCATTCAGATTACCATTCCTGTGGTGGGAGAAACCTCTCCTGGGGTGGCACCTGTACCAAGGGAATCATCAGCTGGCATAGCTGTACTCCCTGAGGTGGAAGTACCTCTATGTGGGATAACTAATATTGGTGAGAAAAAGAGCACCATTTTAGTTAACATGGAGCATCCCTCCAACCCTCCCAGAGAAACTTTAGTGTAGAAACCCTGCACTGCCTCACAACACTTAGGACAGCAGCCCTGCCCTAGTGTGGAGCTCATAGGACAGCATCCCTGCCCTGCTCCATCTCAAGAGAAACAGCATCCCTGTTCTCTCTTACAGTCATATGGACAACGTTTTTGCCCAGCTATGGCTTTACTGAGACAGCATCCCTGTCTGGCATTCTAATCACTAGAAATAGGTCCAGTGGACAATTCCCACTGTTCTAAACTAAAACTCACTGATAGAAACGCTGAAAATATATCTTCACATTGTTGGTTAGCTAAAAAACTTCAAACAGGGTGGTTTACATCCCCACAGGGAAGTAACCATATAGTGGATGATAAAGGGAGTAACCAGTCTATTGCAGAGCTACTCTCCACTTATCACCACTTAGACAATAAAGTCTCAACTGGCCAAGGTTAGCCTTATTGTCCTTCGTTTTGGGGGGGGGGGGTTGTGTGAGAAAGTAGCCTCTTTCTAGCCTTGTTACCCCCACTTTTGGCCTGTTTGTGAGTATATGTCAGGGTGTTTTCACTGTCTCACTGGGATCCTCCTAGCCAGGGGCCAGTGCTCATAGTGAAAACCCTATGTTGTCAGTTTTTGTTATGTGTCACTGGGACCCTGCTAGCCAGGACCCCAGTGTTCATAAGTTTGTGGCCTATATGTATGTGTTCCCTGTATGAATGCCTAACTGTCTCACTGAGGCTCTGCTAACCAGAACCTCAGTGGTTATGCTCCCTCTGCTTTCCAAATTGTCACTAACAGGCTAGTGACCAATTTCACCAATTCACATTGGCATACTGGTACACCCATATAATTCCCTAGTATATGGTACTGAGGTACCCAGGGTATTGGGGTTCCAGGAGATCCCTATGGGCTGCAGCATTTCTTTTGCCACCCATAGGGAGATCTGACAATTCTTACACAGGCCTGCCAGTGCAGCCTGAGTGAAATAACGTCCACGTTATTTCACAGCCATTTACCACTGCACTTAAGTAACTTATAAATCACCTATATGTCTAACCTTCACCAGGTGAAGGTTGGGTGCACAGTTACTTAGTGTGTGGGCACCCTGGCACTAGCCAAGGTGCCACCACATTGTTCAGGGCAAATTTCCGGGACTTTATGAGTTCGGGGACACCATTACACGCGTGCACTATACATAGGTCACTACCTATGTATAACGTCACAATGGTAACTCCGAACATGGCCATGTAACATGTCTAAGATCATGGAATTGTCACCCCAATGCCATTCTGGCATTGGGGAGACAATTCCATGATCCCCCGGGTCTCTAGCACAGAACCCGGGTACTGCCAAACTGCCTTTTCAGGGTTTGCACTGCAGCTGCTGCTGCCAACCCCTCAGACAGGTTTCTGCCCCCCTGGGGTCCAGGAAGGCAGAACAACGGATTTCCTCTGAGAGAGGGTGTCACTCCCTCTCCCTTTGGAAATAGGTGTGAGGGCTGGGGAGGAGTAGCCTCCCCCAGCCTCTGGAAATGCTTTCATGGGCACAGATGCTGCCCATCTCTGCATAAGCCAGTCTACACCAGTTCAGGGATCCCCCAGCCCTGCTCTGGCGCGAAACTGGACAAAGGAAAGGGGAGTGACTACTCCCCTGACCTGCCCCTCCCAGGGGAGGTGCCCAGAGCTCCTCCAGTGTGCCCCGGACCTCTGCCATCTTGGAAACAGAGGTGTTGCTGGCACACTGGACTGCTCTGAGTGGCCAGTGCCAGCAGGTGACATCAGAGACTCCTTCTGATAGGCTCTTACCTCTGTTAGTAGCCAATCCTCCTTCCTAAGTAGCCAAACCTCCTTTTCTGGCTATTTAGGGTCTCTGCTTTGGGGAATTCTTCAGATACCGAATGCAAGAGCTCACCAGAGTTCCTCTGCATCTCCCTCTTCACCTTCTGCCAAAGGATCGACCGCTGACTGCTCAGGACGCCTGCAAAACCGCAACAAAGTAGCAAAGACGACTACTGCAACCTTGTATCGCTTCATCCTGCCGGCTTTCTCGACTGTTTCCTGGTGGTGAATGCTCTGGGGGTAGCCTGCCTCCTTTCTGCACCAGGAGCTCTGAAGAAATCTCCCGTGGGTTGACGGAATCTTCCCCCTGCAACCGCAGGCAACAAAAGACTGCATCACCGGTCCTCTGGGTCCCCTCTCAGCACGACGAGCATGGTCCCTGGAACTCAGCAACTCTGTCCAAGTGACTCCCACAGTCCAGTGACTCTTCAGTCCAAGTTTGGTGGAGGTAAGTCCTTGCCTCCCCACGCTAGACTGCATTGCTGGGTACCATGTGATTTGCAGCTGCTCCGGCTCCTGTGCACCCTTCCAGGATTTCCTTCATGCACAGCCAAGCCTGGGTCCCCGAAACTCTAACCTGCAGTGCACAACCTTCTGAGTTGTCCTCCGGCATCGTGGGACTCCCTTTTCTGACTTCGGGTGGACTCTGGTTCACTCCTCTTCTAAGTGCCTGTTCCGGTACTTCTGCGGGTGCTGCCTGCTTCTGTGAGGGCTCCCTGACTTGCTGGGCGTCCCCTCTGTCTCCTCATCCAAGCGGCGATATCCTGGTCCCTCCTGGGCCACAGCAGCATCCAAAAACCCTAACCGCGACCCTTGCAGCTAGCAAGGCTTGTTTGCGTTCTTTCTGCGTTGGAACACCTCTGCAGGCTTCTTCACGACGTGGGACATCCATTCTCCAAAGGGGAAGTTCCTAGTCCTCTTCGTTCTTGCAGAACACAAAGCTTCTTCCATCCGGTGGCAGCTTCCTTGCACCCTCAGCTGGCATTTCCTGGGCATCTGCCCACTCTCGACACTGTCGCGACTCTTGGACTTGGTCCCCTTGTCTTACCGGTACTCAGGTCCGGAAATCCACTGTTGTTGCATTGCTGGTGTTGGTCCTCCTTGCAGAATCCCCCTATCACGACTTCTGTGCTCTCTGGGGGTTGTAGGTGCACTTTACACCTACCTTACAGGGTCTTGGGGTGGGCTATTTTTCTAACCCTCACTGTTTTCTTACAGTCCCAGCAACCCTCTACAAGCTCACATAGGTTTGGCGTCCATTCATGGTTCGCATTCCACTTTTGGAGTATATGGTTTGTGTTGCCCCTATACTTATGTGCTCCTATTGCAATCTACTGTAACTTTACACTGCTTGCATTACTTCCTTTAGCTATTACTGCATATTTTTGGTATTGTGTACATATATCTTGTGTATATTTGGCATCCTCATACTGAGGGTACTCACTGAGATACTTTTGGCATATTGTCATAAAAATAAAGTATCTTTATTTTTAGTATATCTGTGTATTGTGTTTTCTTATGATATTGTGCATATGACACCAGTGGTATAGTAGGAGCTTTGCATGTCTCCTAGTTCAGCCTAAGCTGCTCTGCTATAGCTACCTTCTATCAGCCTAAGCTGCTAGAAACACCTCTTCTACACTGATAAGGGATAACTGGACCTGGTACAGAGTGTAAGTACCCCTTGGTACCCACTACAGGGCAGGCCAGCCTCCTACAGTGGATGCCCCAATATGCCAGTTCAGACATTGCCATGTGGTCCAGCTCAGGTTAATAGGGTAAAAAGCATGTATTAGATAGCTAGGTTGGTGGCTTCCCATCTCAGACAGGGCTTAGCTGGTCCCAGTTGGTGTGCAGCTCACAGTGTTTGGCTCCTACTTGCTGTGGTAATTAGCCAGTGGTATGCCAGTGTGATCCATACTGCCCATTCTTAGTCTCAGTGTGTGACAGTGATGTGTCTGCCATCTTTGTTGTTGATGCTGAGATTGACCCTGTGCTCCCTAACTCTCTCCCCCCCTCTCTTTTTGTCTACCTATCCTTGTGTGCATTAGCATCATCTGATGATGGAGCTGGGGCACCGGCAAGTGAGGGAGCTGCAGCCAATGGGACCGAGGAGGCAGAGTCCACCGACGCTGAGGGGACCAGTGGAACGGAGGGTGAGGGGAGCACCACGGTGGGGACAGGGGGTGATACCACTGACTCTGATTCGTCCTGCGATGGGGGCTCTCTGGTGGAGCCGGACCCCTCTGGAACCACCCCAGCTGGAGGTTCTACCGCAACCCCCCATACCAGCACCACCCTCCCAGTAGCCCTCCACTGAGTTGCCCGTGCCCATTCACACTGAGTTGCCTGTGTCCACTCACCAAGGAGGTTAGGCATCTCCTTCGCCCCAGGCACCTCAGGTCCTGCCCCAGTCAGCCCTGCTGCCCTCATTGAGGAGGCAACTGAACTCCTGAGATCCATCTCTGTGGGGCAGTCAACCATAGTGAATGCCATCCAGGGGCTGGCATCCCAGATGCAACAATGCAATGTCTTCCAGCAGGGCATCCACAGTGTCTTGGGGCCCTACAGAGATCGTTTGAGGCTCTGGCCTCTTCAATGATGGAAGCCAGTGTCCCTGTTCCATCCGTCCCCCATCCAAGTACCACTATCCTGTTCCAATCTCCCCACCCCAACCCATCCCATACACACATTCTGACAAGCATGCACCCAAAACAACACACAAGACTCGCACAGACAAACACAGGCAGCACACTTCAGTCCACAAGCACTCACACAGCCAACACACAGATGCACACAGACCATCATCCACTGCCTCCACTGTCACCCCCTCCTCCTCCCCCACAGTAACATACTCACTCACACCTGCATGCATTGCATCAACAGTCCCAGAACCTGCCACCTGCACAGCCTTGTCCAGAGTCACCACAACAGCAGACCCGCAGACATGCACCCCACACACCACATGGGCAGTCACCACTACCACTTCATGCAGCACACCCACCTCACTTGCAGACACCACCACAACATCAATCAATCAAACCATTTATAAAGCGCGCTACTCACCCGTTAGGGTCTCAAGGCGCGGGGGAGTTAGTTATCGAAAAGCCATGTCTTAAGGCGTTTTCTGAAGGCTGGGAGGTCTTGGGTCTGGCGTAGTTGGAGTGGCAGGGTGTTCCAGGTCTTGGCGGCGAAGTAGGAGAAGGATCTTCCTCCGGTGGTGGAGCGGTGAATACGGGGGACGGAGGCAAGGGGTGAGGCTAGCGGAGCGGAGTTGGCGGGCACGGGGTGTGGAAGGTGAGTCTGTCATTGAGATAGGCCGGACCTGTGTTGTGGAGGGCTTTGTGTGCGTGGGTGAGTAGTTTGAAGGTGATCCTCTTCGATACGGGTAGCCAGTGTAGTTCTCTGAGATGGGCTGAGATGTGGTTGCGGCGTGGGACATCAAGGATAAGTCAGGTGGAGGCATTTTGGATGCGTTGCATTTTCTTTTGTAGTTTGGCCGAGGTTCCTGCGTAGAGTGCATTGCCGAAGTCCAGTCGGCTGCTGTCTAGGGCGTGGGTGACTGTTTTTCTGGTTTCGACGGGAATCCACTTGAAAATCTGGCGGAGCATGCGGAAGGTGTTGTAGCAGGAAGATAAGACTGCGATGACCTGTTGAGTCATGCTGATTGCTGAGTCCAGGATGATGCCCAGGTTCCGTACTTGGGTGGTGGGGCCACTCCTAGGGTTGTAGGCCACCAGGAGTCATTCCAGACGGAGAGGTTGTTGCCGAGGATGAGAACCTCTGTTTTGTCTGTGTTAAGTTTGAGGCGGCTTGATTCCATCCAGTCAGCGATAGCGTGGAGTCCCTTGTGTAGGTTGTTTCTTGCTGTAGTGGGGTCTTTTGTGACGGAGATGATCAGCTGGGTGTCGTCTGCATAGGATACTATGTTGATGTTGTGGGATCTTGCAATGTTGGCGAGGGGGGCCATGTAAACGTTGAAAAGTGTTGGGCTGAAAGAGGATCCTTGAGGGACGCCACAGACGGTTTTGGAGGATTTGGATAGGTAGGGCGGAAGGCAGACTCTCTGGGTTCTGCCGGAGAGGAAAGAGGAGATCCATTCGAGGGCCTTGCCATGGATCCCGGTGTTGTGGAGACGTGTGCGAAGGGTGTGGTGACAGACAGTGTCAAAAGCTGCGGGCAGGTCCAAGAGGATGAGAGCTGCGGTTTCACCTTTGTCGAGCATGGACCTGATGTGATCTGTGGAAGCGATGAGTGCGGTCTCTGTGCTGTGGTTTTTGCGAAATCCGGATTGGGAGGCATCGAGTGCTTTGCTATCTTCCAGGTAGCAGGAAAGTTGGCTGTTCACAATTTTTTCAATGACCTTCGCTGGGAAGGGGAGGAGGGAGATGGGTCGGTAGTTAATGGGGTTATCTGGATCTGCTTTGGTTTTTTTCAACAGGGCGTTAACGTCGGCGTGTTTCCATCTCTCCGGGAAGGTGGCTGTCTTGAAGGAGCTGTTGATGATTGCGCAGAGGTGGGGTGCGATGATGTTGCTGGCTCTGTTGAAAATCTGGTGCGGCAGGGGTCTGAGGGGGAGCCGGAGGGGATGGAGGCCATGGTGTTGATGGTGTCTTCATTGTTGACGTGAACCTAGGAGTATAGAGAGTTGGTGTTGTTTGATGCATCTGGCTCTTGGGTGTCTGTGGTTGTCTGAGGGGTCTGGGGTTCGAAGCTGTTGTGGATGTCTTCGATCTTTCAACAGAAGTGAGTGGCGAGGGAGTTGCAAAGTTCCTGTGATGGCGAGGGTTCGTGGGAGCAGGTCCTGGGGTTGGAGACTTCTTTGATGATGCTGAAGAGCTCTTTGTTTTTGTGGGCGTTGGTGTCTATTCGGCTTTTGTAGTTGGTTCTTTTGGTTGTGCGGATCAGCTGGTGATTTTTTGCGGATGGCGGTTTTGAGGGCGGTGTGGTTGGATTCGGTGGGTGCTACGTGCCAGGTCTTCTCCGTTCTTCGACACTCCTGTTTGGAGGCCTGCAGGTCAGGGGTGAACCAACTGGCCTTGGGTCTATGGTGGTAGTCTGAGGGTTGTTTGAGCGGTGCAAGGGAGTTGGCGCAGTCTTCCAGCCATTTGTGCAGGTAGGTGGCCGCTGTGCTGGGGTCCCGGGTCATGGGGGGGGCCTGGGTGAGGGTGGAGATCAGCTGTTCTGTTGAGATTCTGTTCCAGTGGCGGCGGGGAGGCTTTATTGATGAGGTGGTGAATGACCGGCTTCTGAAAGGAGAAATGGATGCAGTGATGGTCGGTCCATAGGAGTTGGTGGGTGTGGCTGAAGGAGACTTGATTGCTGGCTGAGAAGATGGGGTCGAGAGTGTGTCCTGCGGTGTGGGTGGGTGACGTGACGAGTTGCTTGAGTCCGAGGTTGGCGAGGTTGCCGATTAGGTTGGTGGTGTTGGTGTCGTTGTTGTTTTCTAGGTGGAAGTTTAGGTCGCCGAGAAGGATGTAGTCCGTTGAGGTGAGGGCTTGAGAGCTGATGGTGTCGGCGATGTCGTCGCAGAACTGCGGTCTGGGGCCTGGGGTCTATAGACCAATGTCCCTCTGAGGGTGGTGTTGGCGTTGATGTGGATTTTGAAGTGGAGGTGCTCGGCAGATTTGATGGTGTTGTGGCAGCTGGTGGAGACTCTTATGGTGTTTTTGTGGACTATGGCGTTTCCTCCTCCTGGTTTGTTGTTGCGGTCTCTTCTGGTGATACTGTAGTTTTCTGGTATGGCTATGGCTATGTCTGGTTCCGAGGCCGAATTCATCCAGGTTTCGGTGAGGAATGCGACGTCGAGCGAGGATGTGGTCAGTAGGTCCAGCGTTTGATTGCATGTCTGTGGACGGAGCGGGTGTTGAGCAGGATGCATCTTAGGTGGCATTCTGAGGCCTTGAGTTGGAGTTTGGAGGTTACGTTGCAGGAAAAATTGCAGGGATTGCAGGAGAAGGGTCCTTTGATGCGCGTCGGGGTAGCCTTGAAGCAGTTGGAGGAGAGTCCTGGATTGAGGGCGTGGAGGTCGTAGGCATTGTAGTGGAGTTTGGTGGTACGGGGGCGTGTTGGCCAGGGGGTCTGGTGCTGGGCGCAGTCTTGGTGTGGATGGGCGCAGACGGGCTTGCCTTTGGTGCGCCAGCGGCGTGTCCGTGCTGCGGCCGGCATAAGAGGGGAGGTGGGAGAGAGTGGCAGCTGGGAGGTGGGAGGGTTGGACCAATAAGGGAGCGGGCTGAGAGGCGGGAAAGCTAGAAGGTGAAAACGGACTGGGGAGACTAGGTGGAGGGAGGGGGGGCGGGCCGCGGGGACGCAGCAGCAGTGGCGGCGAGGGGAGAAAATAAGTTTTACCTTAGCACAGGTAAATGTCGAGGAGTACCAGGGCTAAGTGTGGATAGCGGCAGAGAGGAGGGACATCCTGTTTGTCCTCCCCAACCTGTCTGTCCCCCTCCAGAGACAAACACACGCTCGCACTCAGACCCCCAACAGCCATTCACCTCACACATGCACACTATCCATGCACCTGCACCCAAGTCAGCACACCCACTCCTCCTACAACCACTCCCTCTACCTCCACTCCCATCCTTCCTCCCACATCCTGCCTCATTGGCCCTAAGAAGCTTTTCCTTGCCCGCCTTGACCTCTTCTCTCCCTCTCCCCCATCCTGCCCATAAGAGGAAAGTCCCACCACATCAGCCCAGTACGTCAAACACCCTGTATGACACAGCTCCACCCCCAAAGTCTCCAGCTGCCACTAAGGGGCACATGAGTGCAACGCCAGCCCCCTGCATCACGGACACTCCTCCCCCCCAAAATGGAGGGCTAAAGTGCCACCCCCTCCCAAACAGATTGGCAAGACCATGGGGCCACCTCCAAAACCTAGGGGCAAGGAGTCCCCACCAAAATCCCAGGACAAGGAGGCCCCAACCAAATTCAAGCCCAAGGAGGCCACATCCAAATCCCTGGCCAAGGAAGCCTCACCAAAATCCAAGGCCAAGGAGGCATCAACCAAATCCAAGGCCAAGGAGACTACACCCAAAACCCAGGCCAAGGAGGCCACACCAAAATCCAAGGCCAAGGAGGCCCCAACCAAATCTAAGGCCAAGGAGGCCCCACAAAATTCCAAGGCCAAGGAGGCCACACCCAAATCCCACGCCAAGGAGGCCACACCAAAATCCCAGGCCAAGGAGGCCCCACCAAAATCCAAGGCCAAGGAGGGCCCACACAAATCCAAGTCCAAGAAGGCCCTGCTCAAAAGCATGGCCACGGAGGCCCCACTCAAAACTGTAACCAAGGAGCCCCATCCGGAACCTGAGGCCAAGGAGCAGCATCCAGGACCAGAGTCCATGGAGCAGCATCCGGAACCAGAGGCCATGGAGCAGAATCCGGAACCAGAGGCCAAGGAGCACCATCAATAACCAGTAGGCAGGCAGCCCCCTCCAGAACCAGTGGGCAGGCAGCCCCCTCCAGAACCAGTAGGCAGGCAGCCCCCTCCCAATGAATGCCCCCACAACACCCATCCCCTGAGGTGCCTGCCCATTTCCAACATGATGCCCCAGAACGGTGGAGTCCCGTTGTTGTCAGGAGTCAGGTTGGGGCTTGGACTTTGCCCTGTGGGCATTTGTGACTTTGGACTGGCCTTTGGGCCTGCATGTATTTATTTCTGTAGTTGTGTATGTTTTTGCATTTTACATATTCATACAACAGGAATACAGTGGTTGGAACTCTGTATGCGTCCTGGGTTTCTTTACTCTGGGGTTCTCTAACTGTTATTTTCCTCTGCATCTGGTTCTGGGTGTGTGGTTGTGTATGGTGTGTGTTGTGCGTGTGTGTGTGTGTCACTCCCCCCCTCCCTCCCTTGTGTGCCAGGCAGCTGTACTCACCGTCGTCGTCTTCATGGGCGTTGGTGCTCCAGGACGGCCATGGCGTGGTACAGTATCAGGAAGACTTGCAGTTCAGGTTCCATGGCGGCCGCGGAATCCTGTGTGGCCCTGGAGGTGAGTGTCTCCTTTTATAAGATGTGCTTCCGACAGTCTTTTAGTGGCATTGGTACCATCACGGAAATTCTGGCGCTGTGCTATGTCATAATATGGTGGGCGAATCCTTGTCTTCTGCGTGCCTGTAGGCGGCTACTGCCGTTTTCGATATTCGTACAATGCTGGGAGTTGGTGTGGTACATTGGCTGTCTCTGGGAGGGCTCACCGCCATGGACATTATTTGGCGGTCATTACCGCCAGCCTGTTGGCAGTGATACTGCCACATTAACCCTGGCGGACAGAAGACCGCCAGGGTAATAATGACCACCTTTGTTTCATTGGTGCCCTGGAATGTTGCTCTCATTATGAGATTAAATATTTATAGTGACATTTAAAATCTGATTGACAAGACTACTGTAAACTTTCTACAAGAAACATGACATACTAGTGATAGCAATTAGAATGGCTTTAAAAAAATTTAAAGGGACCTAAGAACTTTTGGTGGGTAGAGCAGAACTTAGGTTAACTAGTTTAACATCAATGGATTGTCCTGTGAAAGACTCTGGGACAATTTTCTGAAGTAGCTGTGCTTATGTTTCTTAGAGAAAACAAATCTGAGGGCAAGTCACAGGAATGCATGGTGTGCATGAGTACCCACCCTCCCTCCTCCCACAAGAGAACTTCTTCAAATTGGCTAGCTTCTGAATTTACCAATCTTATTAATGTCTAAACTTCTCACATCATTAATATAGGTGATGTTTATTGTAACCTATTTGACTATCATGAAGATTCATATTTTGCCCTTTATGATTTAATTTGAGGAATTCAGGAAAATACCTTTAAGATCTATAAGTTCCAAAGGCAAGCAAGAGAAAGTCTATTTGCAGGCAACGTATGACAAAAAAATGACATACACAGGACATTCAGGTATCCTCTCCCCACAATTGTGCGAGGTGCACAAACAATGTGTTTAATTACATTTTAAGGATAATGGTTCCATTGGAGTTGCTTTTTAAACGATAATCTTCCTTTAGATTTCAGTTTTAATTGAAACCAACCTTCTGCAGCACACCATAACTAACCTTGATGTAGTGAATACACAATGCAGAATTGAGTGATCTATTAGGGTGCCCCGCAAGTGAAGGGTTGAATAGAGGATTGTAAAACTAATTTTCCATTATTTAATGCAAATCAGCTAGAAGTGAATGACAGTCTTGGACTTTCTGATTATCTGTCTTATCCTTAGTCGTCAACACAGAATTGCCAAATCTTCATAAACATTTGAACATTGACCGTGTTTCTGTGATTTTGCAGTTGGATATCTGGCTACCAGTTCTAAGTCAATTACTGTGGGCATATATTATGAGAGAGACTTAGGGATTAATAACAAATGTGACAAAAAGAGAAAGGATCTATTGCAAGCTCTTTGAGCCGTCTTCAACAGTTTCGTTCAAGAATCTCATAACCATGCTATATTAAAAGAGAACATGAAATCTTACCATCAGGCAATGGCCAATGTCAAGCAGAATTATAGGGAACAACAGTTTGTGATTATGTGGGAGTCTTTAACAAGGAAGGACTCACACAGATTTGTATCTTTAATCAATTCTGGTTCCTCCATTTTATTGCATCAGGAACCTGACAAAAATGTCTCTCGATTGGATTGTTATGATTGTATTATTTCTCTATCCATCAATAAATCTGGTATTATGGATATAATCCCCAATGAAAATAGTCCATTAGCAATGAGTTGGACAATAGGAGTGCTAATATCCGAGGAAGCCTCATCGAAGACTCCATGACCCAATAGAGCACCTGTTGCAGCACTGATGAAATAGAATCCTTTTTGGAATCAATATCTATGTATTTTATTTCAAGCAGTATTGATTTCTATGGAGATACCTGAATCATGGAGAGTCAGTATAATGGTGTCAGTGTTTGAAAAGGACAATCGGTATCTACTTAAAACTGATAGGCTAGTTGTCCAGATAAACTCAGAAAGTTAACTTTTTTACAGGAGCCTTATTACATGAACTGGGATATTGGGTTGAAGAAAAACAGCAAACCTCTTCTATCCAATCTGAGTTTAGAAGGAGCACTGTTTGCTCGACAAATTCTCCACTGTTGCTCTGTGGATACAGTGCAGGATTCGAACCCAAAGACACCCAACTAGTGCCTATCTCTCTGAAATTTGGGTTCAGCTCCAGACCTATCTTAAAGGGACTCTGTCAGAGGGAATTGCAATGCCAGTTGGCCTAAAAAATAGATGCGTCTTATTATTCGTCTGTCAGCAGCTCACTTATTTTCTCCTCACCCTGATTTAACACATATTCCCCTACTTGCTTATGCAAATAATTTAGTTCTTGTTTCTCAGCATCCATTTCTATGGGGAGCGACATCACTAAATTCGCACAAAAAACATCTTTAAAAAGGGAGTCAGACAAGCTGACTTCATTCTCCAGCATCCATCTCCATTCCACTCTAAGTGGTATTACTGTATTTCACAGCATTGTTGTCTTAAGGAAGTGACCTGAGTGGTTTTCCTACAAACTATCTTTAAAAGAAGAAGCCAGACAAGTGGGTTTCAGTCGCCAGCATCCATCTCCACATGAAGTGATATCACTTCAGGTCCCAGCACCTTCTTCTGCTCAGGAAGTGACATCTCCCTAAGGCAGACAAGGGCATCCCCTGTTTAAGTCTGTTAAGGCCAGGGTGGGCCTTGGGGTGGAACCCCTGCGCCACTGCAAGGTAAGATCTTACCACATGCCCCAGCCAGGACACTACACTGCCATTACCAGCAAACATACTCAGGCATAGATCACAGTCATGCTCAGACCTTGACCATACGCACACTCACATAGCATCCTCAAGACACATCCTACTAATAACCACACCCCCTCACGCTATGAAATACACACTCCAGCTGATGCTTATCAATGCAAGCTCTGCAGTACTCTTTGCTCCAAACACCTCCAACCTGTTCACCTGTAATGATTTTAATGCACTCATCACAGAAACATAGCTTACTCCACATCCTATGACATCTTAGACATCCTTCATCCCACATGCTACAGCATTCAGCACATGAATCACACCCCCAAGGACAAAAGAGGCATTGCTGTCATTCATAGGCCCTCCAAGCTCTGGGCCACTGTCATGCAAATTGGATTCAAATCTAAAGAGCTCCTCACATGCCCCTGCCCAGTCTCTGCAACTGAGTTTGCTATCTTCTGCCTAATCTACTGTCTTCCAGGACAGAGCAAGGAATGTACCGACCCTTCCCAGACCTCCACACCAGCTCATACATCCAACACAACTGAACCACCATCCTCAGTGACTTCAGTATTCAGGCCAACTCAAAAAAAAAAGAGACACTCCCCTCAACCTGATGTACACACTGAATTTAGTCCAAAGGAATGTCAAACAATCAACACACTGCAAGTATGGGATACTGAATCTCATCCTCTTGACATCACCAACCATTTAACACAAGCCTGCCGTACCCCTAGACTGGACTGACCACCTTGCCAGTCCCATCACGCAGCTCAGTGTCTAACCACCATATTGAGGTCAACTCAAACGAAATCTACAACTTCATATCATTCAAAGACTTCTCCACCAAAAACTTAAAGGGCAAAAGTATCCCTCACCCAGCCACCTCCACCTCTGATGTCAACACCCTTCTGAAGGGTTTCCACACAGTGCTGGAAAAGTATGTGAACACCTTTGCCGCACCTAAAACTGAAACCTTGCTGGCATAATAGGCTCCATCTGCAGAAGAAAACAAAATGGGAGATAAAGGGAACCCTTCATTACCTCACTCTTCTGAAGTCCATCGATGTAACGCAGAGGCAACTCTTCACATCAGCCAAAGGCAAGTCCTATAACAATGTCATAAATAAACCTGTCAACATAAGCAAAACACTCTTTAAAATAACCAGGCCATGGATCACGTCCCTGTCTGACCCCCAGTCCCACACTTCAGAAAACTGCAATGCCATCAAACTCTTCTACAGTGAAAAACTGCATCACATCTAACAGTACATTGGCAACAACAAACCTACCTCTTTTCTGACACACCTCCACCCCACCACATCGTACAGTGATCATTCTGAGATTCCTTGTCTCTCAAAAACGTTGCCACGTCCCTCAAAGCCTCCATCTACCAAGTGGATGTTTTACCCTTATCCTTCATCAAAGCCGTCTCTGGAAAAGATCTCTCATCCTTACTCATCATTGTCAATGCCTCCCTCACTCATGGCATCTTCCACCAAACTCTCAAGAGAGTCCAGACACTTCCACTCCTGAAGTAACCTACACTAGAACCTGACAACCTTGCCAACTACTAGTCCTTCACACATCTACCCCTCACAGGCAAGATCATCAAAACGCAGGCTATGCCCAACTTCGAGATCACATAAACACCAACTATCTCCTTCATGACTATCAATCCCCCATCCACACCTTGAAGTATACAGTGGCATATACAGGAAATGCCTTTCACTAATTTGCATATTGGATGTTAGTGCTTACCTGCTTAATCCCCCCCAAAACAAAATTCCTGCTATTCCTAAAAAAACAACAAGCAACATCTAGTCCATTCCTGGATCAATGAAATGAACCAGAAATGTTTTGAACTCCAGCTTTCACCCAATGCTAAATCATGTGGATTAAACCTGGACACTGATCTCCCCCTCAAGAAACATATTGTCAAGAAAACTACAAGCCAGGGAAATCAGTCCTCCCATTAAGGAACTTAAGGACTGCTATTCAAGCCCTTGTACTCTCACATCTGGATGGTGGCAATGCCCTGCTTTGCACCCTCCCAGACTGTAGACTAGCCCCGTAAGGACATTCTACATGCAGTAGTGCACCCCACCAGAAGAAAGCTGACCACATTAAACCCACTTGATCGAACTCAACTGGCTTCCTCTTTTAAACACATGAAATGTCACCTTCAAAACTAGCTGCATCATCTCTGAAACCATCATGCAGTACCACTAAGCATAAGGCTGACAAGCTCACCATTTTCAGTGGCTCTCGGCACATCTGGAGCAAGTACAGCATCAGAATGGAGATAAAGAAGTGCAGAAAAAAAAAAAAAAAGGGAATGGGCCATCTCCATCTATGCACCCAGAAGCTTAGAAGACAGCCTCGTATCAATCAGGCCTTTAATAGCCCCACTTAAGTTTATGGGAAAGCTGAAGCTCCGCCTCTTAAAGGACGCTATATGATGATACAGTAAAGAGTGTACTTTGACTCTTAGAAACCAGTTGCCCCCAAAATCACATACTGACTGTGGCCCTCATTCTGACCTTGGCGGGCGGCGGAGGCCGACCGCCAAAGTCCCGCCGTCAGGTTACCGTTCCGCGGTCGAAAGACCGCGGCGGTAATTCTGACTTTCCCGCTGGGCTGGCGGGCGGTCGCCTTCAGACCGCCAGCCAGCCCAGCGGGAAAGAGGCTTCCACGATGAAGCCGGCTCGGAATCGAGCCGGCGGAGTGGAAGCTGTGCGACGGGTGCAGTTGCACCCGTCGCGTATTTCACTGTCTGCGCAGCAGACAGTGAAATACATTTAGGGGCCCTCTTACGGGGGCCCCTGCAGTGCCCATGCCAGTGGCATGGGCACTGCAGGGGCCCCCAGGGGCCCCGCGACCCCCCCTACCGCCATCCGGATCTCGGCGGTCCGACCGCCGGGATCTGGATGGCGGTAGGGGGGGTCGGAATCCCCGCGGCGGTGCAGCAAGCTGCGCCGCCGCGGAGGATTCAATGGGGCCGCGGTACACTGGCGGGACCCCGCCAGTGGTGCCGGTCCGACCGCGGCTTTACCGCCGCGGTCGGAATCCCCATTGGAGCACCGCCGGCCTGTCGGCGGTGCTCCCACGGTCCTCCGCCCTGGCGGTCAAAGACCGCCAGGGTCAGAATGACCACCTGTATCTGCTCGGGCCCTGTCCTGCGCTCCGCTACCTTTTGGCTAGGTTTGTGCTAGATAAATACCACATACATACATACATACATACTTATTGACCAGACTTCCAACATTTACTTGACTCACTGGTTAAATACACTGAAACAGTTTTTAACCTGAAAAAATGAAAAAAGTCATACACTTAGAAAAAGACGTACAGCAGGGTGATATGTAATCACACCGGTGGTTAATTTCAGAATTTTAGTTTCTGAATTTGTAGGTTATAGGGACTGGGGATTATATGATGAATTTTGTCCTGTAAATTTAATCCAAACTATCTTTTTACTTGCGAATTTTATACAAGTGATTTTTAGATTGTGTGACTGGATTTTTGTTTGCTAATAAAAATGAATTTGAACTAGAGAGGAGAATGGCAAGACACAGAAAATTAAGAATGAAACATTCCCCTCTAAAGCTAGCCACCTCCTGCATGAGAGGCCCAGGAGGAGTGCCAGCAGTGTCATCTGAAGAATTGGGGGAAGGCATATTTCGGGGGCCTATTAATGAAACACATTTTGCATGCCATTATCACTTTACCGCTGACTTAAGCCTGCATAATGCCTGACAGTACTAACATTATATGATAAACTTTCTCAGTCTCACACAAAGTTGAAATGTCTTATCCAGGACCCAAAAAGTCCTTAAGATGGCATAGGGTGGAGAGCCGGTCAGAGGTAGAGGTTGGCAGAGAGGGAGAGAGGTTTACATAGTGAAGTAGATTAGCCAGAGGTCAAAAATAGAAAGTTCACTTTCCCAGGGGGCCCCTTGGAAGGTGGGGGCCCTAGGCCATTGACCTCTTTGGCCATGCCTTAAAACATCTCTGAGTTTGAGGCTCCGATGAGTGGGAAGTCGAACACCCCCTCAAAACTGGACATCTCCTGTAGGAGAGGCACAGGGCTGTGAGGCGCTGAGGAGGGGCAGCAGATGAGTGTGAGGTGCTAAGGAGGTAGGGGGTGTGAGATGAAGAGGAGAGGCAGCCGAGGACTGTGAGGTAATGAGGAGAGGTAGAAAGGAATGCGAGGAGATGAAAATGGCTGGGCAAGGTCGTGAAGCGCTGAGAAGAGGCAGAGCAGGACTGTGAGGCGCTGAGGAGAGACAGACTGTGCGGCGCTGAGGAGAGACAGACTGTGAGGCGCCGAGGAGAGACAGTAGAGGCATGTGAGGCGCTGTGAAGAGACAGCAGAGGACTGCGAGGCGCTGAGGACAGGCAGGCTGTGAGGCGCCGAGGAGACACCGAGCAGGTCTGCGAGGCGCTAATTGGCTTCCAAGTGAGCAGTGACAGGCGGTGCGCGGCAGCTGTCAGCAATATCGAGCAGGATCCGCAGCGTCAGGAGAGGAGGCGCCGGGAAGTCAATAAGCGGATTGTACAAGCACTTAGCCATGACAAATAACACATGTTACCGAAATACAGAGGAATGTGTCAGAAAATGAGGCTGTGCGAAGGAGGACGGGCTGCGCGCGCTAAAGACGCCATAAAGGCGGGAAACGCGCAATGATCACAGGTGCTCACAGACTGATGGATAGGCAGCAGAACCAGTAACAATTCAATACTTAAAATTAGAGTATGGACACGTGTTCACCAGCGCTATCCATGCCTACACTTTAGGGGTCATCACGTATCTGGTTAAATTACGTCATCACACCCTGTTCTCAAAGAAGCCCGAAGGCTCCAGGCATCCGTGGAAGTACCAGGATGGCAACAATGGCCGTGAGGTGATGGTATGGACTCAAGACATTTTAGTTGAGAAGTTCGTTTACACTGCAAAACCTCACAAACCCCTCAAAATACCACGTGGCGTCACGTGTGACAAAATTGATGGTGGCAAGATGGCTCAGTGGGTTAAGCACTCATATCTGATACTGATGTGTGCGGGCGAGGCGTCTCTGCCTCTGACACACCCAAGAAATACGGTACCTTGCGCGCTGAGAAGGCATCACATGAACCCCCAAATGCAGCCTCTGACTCACTCCCCTGGGACTGCCCCCCCTCCTGCCCATGGGCTCCTAGCTGCCGCTCCCTGCTCCCCCAGCGCCAAAATGTTAATCACCTATCTAAGGGTTTGCAGCTGCCTTTTAAAACTGCTGCACAGCTAGTTCACTTGTTTTTTTTTCCATAATGGCTGTTTCTTTCTTGGTTCCTTCCTGATTTTCCCAATCCTTTGTATTTCCTCTCATGTGAAGTTTTGATGTCATTTCCGTTTCCTTTCCCATATGAAGGCTTCAGTCTGTGTTCCTTCCATTGTTTCCTGACTTCCTCCACTTGCTGACTCTTGACTTTTGAGGAATTCCACTGCTGGATTTCCGACTGCAGCTTTTCTTCAACCCCCTGAAGTCTTCATCCAGCAAGGAGGTTTTTATGCCTTTGGCTTTTTCCTCTTGTGAAAGTGGAAGCTTCTCAAGGACATTTAACTACAACATAGTCCAGCGTGTGGTGATCCTGTGGCTTCCGGAAATAGTCACTCATACATTGGTCAGCTGAAGAAATGAACCAGATCACGGCTAAGCGTCCAGACCTAAACAAGCCTATAGGGTAGACTCCTGGCAAGAGTCACCCACAGTCCTTCATCCTATTCAAGAAGACAGAGAGATCTACTTTTAAATGAAAAGAAAATGTGTTTGTGCAGCAGGTTTTTTCTTTTGGCTTACATTTTTCCTGAGCTTCATTGGTTGTTTTTCCAGCTCATTTCCTGGTTGGGCACTTCAAGTACCTGGCCTAGCTTGGGTCCCAGAGGCTGGATTATGCTGGAGTGCATGGCTCTACCTTCACTGACGCGTGAGGCAATGAATTACCACAAAAGAAATGGCACGTAGGACCACACATCCTTTGTTTGAGGTGGAACCAGGATCAGAATGGGGCTTGAAATTGATTTGGTCACCCTAAAATGTAGACTACATTCATGTGTTGCACCATGGAGAGTAATTCCTTGGTTAGTACTGGGGACATATTTTTATTGTTCTCATTTTTTAAAATCTGTTTTGTGAACAACACATACTCCCACCCTCACCTACAGGCCTGTAAGGTACCTAAATGGGGTGGGTGCATGCTTGCTCACTCATCAGTGCACAAGCATGCCCCTTTCACCATGCAAAGAGCACTTTTGTTCACTGTTGAGTATCACTAAGCACTGCTTTAACTGGAGGTCCAAATTATGATGGTCTCTCTCCATCGCGGAAGTCTCTTGTGGGCTCTTGTTGTATTAGATGAAGGACTTGGAGATATTTAGGGCAGGATAGCTCACAGAAATCCTGTGATTGAAATTGGAGATATGAACACCCCATTTTATCTAATAATCAAGTGAGGCCGTGAGCTTCTCCAGTCTTATAATGTCCCAGAGTCTGTACAGCTAATCTTTATAGTCCGGATTGCAGTCTGCGCCCCATTTGGAGGTGGTGTCCTGCTTGACTGCATTTAGCACCATGGCACTAGCTTTCCATTTAGCTGAGCAAAGTGCGGAGGTCATAGCGTTTGGGAGGCCTAGCATGATGTAGGTGGGAAAATTGGGGGCAACTGTGTCAAAAACCTTGTTAATTCCTTCATTATCTCTTACCAGTATTGTTTGAGTTTGGGATAATGCCAAAAGAGGTGCATTAAGGTGGCTGCATGCCCACATTTGCTCCGGCAGTCTTTTTGGCTTCCCGCTCCATTTCGCTATATTCACTGGGGTGTAGCACGCGTAGTGCGTTATTTTGAACAAAGCCTCCTTGGCCGCTATGATAAAAGAAGAGGTGCGTGTTCTGTGGAGGATGTTGGACCATTCTTTGGGGGTAACGGAGCATTACAGTTCCATTTCCCATCTGTGTTGCACAGGGGATTTGGTGGCATCTGAAGGCTTTTTCAAAAAGCCATACAGGTCTGAGAGCAAGTCTTCCGCCAATTTCTATGACAAGCCATTTTTCGTAGGTTGCTAGGGGCCTACTAGCTGAATGTTAGATCGTAGGTTTTGTGACCCAGTGCTTAGTGGTGGTGTAGTGCCAACATTCCTGGGCATTTATCCCATGGTTGGCCTGCGACTGCAGGAAAACTCTGAGACCCTTGTGGTCAAAGAAGTCTCCAGTTCTTTTACATTGTGCCTCTTGCCAGGTGATATATCTGTTACCTATCTTTGCTGGAGGAAATACAGGGTTACCAGTGATGGATGTGAGTGGGGAGATGGGTTTGGAAAGAACTCTAGTGTACCAGCACTGGGCCCTATATCTAAATTCTGGGGTCCAATGAATTTTCCTTCTCTGTTCCGAAGGGTGAGGAGACAAAGCATCAAATTATTCAAATTAATTACAGTGTAACTCAATAATATCTCAGTCAATCTCGGAGACCAAATTATAGTTCAAAGGGCCTTATTTAAACTCAAAGTCAAACTTACATATATCAGTCTCAAGATCACAGTATAAATGTACAGAATAACCAATGTAGAATCAAAACGTCGCATTAGATGAAATTTAACTAAGATGTAAAAGACCACTACTTCAATAGTGATAATGCAGAAAATGAAGAAAAACTATTGATGCATAAAGTCCACGTTTTCCTGCCTAACCATTTAATCTCAAATCCTAACTAGACTAATATTCTAAAGGTTTGCGAATCAGTCAGCATGACAGAACTTCTGGAGAAGATTCCATCAAGAGAGATATGGCGGTCGGAAGCCACTGAAAAATTTGAATTTAAGAGAATGATCTAAATAAGATCGGCTCTCAGCTAAGGCAGAGGGAATCTAAATCTTGCCAGTAACTAAGCCACACTTAAATCTTGTTTCCTCCCTGGATGATCTCATCGGCAAATACTTTTCCTAGTTCAAAACATAATCACAAATCAAAACTTGTCAATTAGTTTTAAGCCTCTTGTATTTTCAGCATTGACCTTGGTACACCCTCACACTTTGGAATTTCACAAGAGTTACAGCTGCCAACCCAGGATAATTTTCTCATCTTTTATAAGTGATCGTCCAGGCTTTCTTATCATCTTAAACAATGAGCTCCCTATTAACCTGGTCTCTGACCCTGACACTTGCAGCTTTAGAAAAACATTCAATATGCAAACTACACATTGAAGGTTAAACACAAAAATATATGGGCCTTCACTCTGACCAAATGGTTTTTAGAGAGCCAGTAAACTTTCCAAACGTGCATTCCAGCAATGCCCTGGTCCATGAAACACCAATGTTTCTCTGAGCCAATCCTCCAGATAGCGTAATTGGGCCACTAGACAGAGGTGGGTGATGTTCTGTATACCAAAGCCTACCTCCACTACGGATTGCTTCCCCAGATGAAGGCCTACACCATGTACTGTAGTTTGCTAAGTTAAAGAGGGAGCTACTGTAAGGGAAGTGTTTACATGACGTATGGTATCTCAGGCAGGAGTGTCATCTTCACTGCAGCGATCTTGAATAACCTTGAAAGACCACCCCACTTCCAGGTCTGTAGATCTCAGTGGGCCTCATTGAGGATGTCAGCATAGTTATGTTCCACCTTTTTCTCCGGTGAAAAGAACATTTTGAGCCCTCCATATGGTACCTACTGGTTTGCCCGCTGGAGGTAAAACTGACGCACTAGGTGGAGTTTGTCTTGGTGAGGGATTTTGAGATTGATGGCCTGGGACTTCTGGACACATACTTTAAACCCTGAATGACATGAAATCTTTCAGTCTCATCCAGTAGTGCCAGGAGGGAGGAGAGGGGCTGCAGGATATATTTATAAGAAAATATATGGCAAATAAAGAATTCTTCCCTCAGCCATTCTTCACCATCATTCTCTATGCACCTGTTACCCTTCACCTCACATATATTTCAACTTACCTTCATTCTTTTTTCCTTCTGTCCATCTCCTCTCTGCCACTTTTATCTCTGATTTTCATTTTCACAGCTCTTCAATATGTTTTATCAATCACCTTGTCTCATCCCATTTCCTACAGAGTGCTTTCCTTTCTTTCCTTTTACCACTGTCATATCCCCTCTTTGACCATTTACTTTCTCTCCATTTTCCTCTTCTCTTGCCATCAACAATAATTTCTTCCTCTCAACTGTTCCCCCTTTTTTCTCTACTCACTTTTATCTCTTCCTTTGCCCTGTATTACTTTTGACTACTCTTTGTTCTTCTCCCTCTACTCACTGTGTCTACATATTGCCTTCTTTTACCTCTTGGTAGACTTTTCATCCTTGTCGTGGTCTCCCTTAACATTTTGCCTCTGTTCCCCAGGTTGTTGATGTGTGCTGGACTCTGTTTTTGCTGTTTTTGTTACTCTGGGCACTTAACCACTGCTATCCAGTGCTAAAGTGCAAGTGCTCCTTAACAAAATGTGTAGGTAATTGGTTTATCCATGATTGGCATATTTTATTTATTAGTAAGTCCCTAGTACAGTGCACTAGAGGTGCCCAGGGCTTGTAAATCAAATGCTACTAGTGGGCCTGCAGCACTGGTTGTGCCACCCACATAAGTAGCTCTGTAATCATGTCTCAGACCTGCCACTGCAGTGTCTGTGTGTGCAGTTTTAACTGTAAATTCAACTTGGCAAGTCGACCCACTTGCCAGGCCTAAACCTTCCCTTTTCTTACATGTAAGGCACTCCTAAGGTAGGCCTAGGTAGCCCCAAGGGCAGGGTGCAGTGTATGGTTAAGGTAGGAAATATAGTAATGTGTTTTATATTTCCTGACAGTGAAATATTGCTAAATTCGTTTTTCACTGTTGCAAAGTCTGTCCCTCTCATAGGTTAACATGGGGGCTACCTTTAAATCTGATTTAAGTGTAGATTCCCTTTGGGAGCGGATGGACACATGGAGTTTGGGGTCTCTGAGCTCACAATTTAAAAATACATCTTTTAGTAAAGTTGATTTTAAGATTGTGTGTTTGAAAATGCCACTTTTAGAAAGTGAGCATTTTCTTGCTTATACCATTGCTGTGACTCTGCCTGTTTGTGGATTCCCTGTCTGGGTCAGTTTGACAGTTGGGCTGGTTGCACCTCTCACTAGACAGGGACACAAAGGGAGCTGGGGTGTAGTCTGCATTTCCTGATGAGCCATCTGTGCTAGGAGGAAGGGGAGAAGTGGTCACTCACACCTGAAAGGGCTGTGCCTACCCTCACACAATGCAGTCTCCAACCACCTGGTGAGTGTCTGGGGTCTGGCCTGGGCAAGGCAGGATTTCACAATCAAGAGAGACTTTGCTTTGAAGTAGGCCTACTTTAAAGGAGAAAATGGGTATGAGAAGGGCACCTAAAACCACAGACTTTGGAGCACTTCTGGAAACCAAGAGGAACTTCTGCCTGGAGAAAAGCTGAAGAGCTGCCCTGCCTGTGACTGTACTTTGTGGAGTTATCCTGCAGTTCCTGCTTCTGCCAGAGTAAGAGGGCTAAGACTGGACTTTGTGTGCCTTACATCTTGTGAAGATCTCCAAGGGCTTGATTTAGAGCTCGCCTCCTGTTGTTTGAAGTCTCAGGAACAGCAAAGACTTCTCTCTGACAGCACCTGGAGTCTCTGGAGAGACTCCTACTCTGCCAAGTGGTGCCCATCCTGTTCCTGGGACCCTGAAAGGAAAAGCTTTTAGCCTAAGAGGAAGAAATCCATGTACCGAAAGCCATGCAGGGAAAAGATCGACGCAACTCCAATCTGCGGCTGAAAAATTGACGCGCCGCCGGCTTTGTGGCTGAAAATCAATGCTCGCTGGTAACGCGACCCGGAGATCGACGCCCGTGGCTGGAGAAACGACGCACAGCATTGCTGACGGAGGCTGGTGAGATCGCAACCCATGCTGCTGGGTTTTACGATCATCATGTGACTGGATTTCTGACGCAAACACCGCTGGGAGTGTAAAAACGACGCAAGGCCTACCCTGACCCGAGGGTGCTGACCGGATCGACGCATCGCTCTCCTGCAGAGAGAAGAAACGACGCGCCCGACCCGACGAAAGGAGAAGCGACGCAAGGTCTCGCTCGTGAGTGAAATCGACACATCGCAAGCCCTTTTTGACGCACACTCAGCCGAGCGGGGTTATTTTTTACACGCACAAGGTACATTTTCACACTAACAGTGTTAGTGTGTGTTTAAAATTACATGAAGACTCTTTTTGTGTTTTCAGTGATAACTTGACTTGTGTATTGTGGATTTTTGTCGTTTTGGTCTTGTTTTGCTTAGATAAATATTTCCTATTTTTCTAAACCTGTGTTGTGTCATTTTGTAGTGTATTCATTAAGTTACTGTGTGTGTTGGTACAACTACTTTACACCTAGCACTCTGAAGTTAAGCCTACTACTCGTGCCACGCTACCAAGGGGGTAAGCAGGGCTTAGCTGAGGGTGATTTTCTTTTACCCTGACTAGAGTGAGGGTCCTTGCTTGGACAGGGGGTAACCTGACTGCCAATCAAAAACCCAATTTCTAACACCTCTCTTTCCTCTTGACACTTCTCTTCTTCCTTCATGACCTTCACATTCTTATTCTGTCCTCTACTTTTTACTTTCTTCCCTCTAGTCTTCTTACCGATCCTCTCAGGGCTTGACCATCCGTTTCTTTCTCTCCGAATCCTCGTTCCTTTATTTTCTCCATTTACAGCTCGTCTCCTTCCTCCAATCCCTATGCTCTTTCAGAGGCTAACCCTGTGTTGCCCAGCGACTGTCCATGCCTTCATATCCTCCTACCAGGCTCCAGAGCCTGCCCCTCAGAGATCACATGTCCCTCATACAGTGCAGAAAAGTTATAAGTGAGAAGGCTGTGGGTGGTCAACTACAACTTAAGAAGCTCAGGTCTAGGCTTTCTGCACCTGTAGTACAAATACCCCAAAATGCCCCACTCAGCCCCCACTACAGCTCATGCACCTTCCCTAAACAGAGTAGGTCAGTATAACGTTTGATTTATTGATATATTACAGTGATAATAATTATTCTACCTGGGTTCAGTTATGACTTGCGCTGATTAGGGGAGGGTGAAAAATTCCTCTCTGCCTGGAGAGTTTTGCCCATTTGGAGCATAGAGTTCTAGCAAAAGTCTGCCAACCGCAGCATGGAAGAGGTTTTTCTCATGTGTGGCTCACCAACATTATGTAGAATTTGCGTCCCCTGATTTTTCAGGAGCTAGAACACCTCCTGGCAAGATTTCTCAACACGGGCGGTCAGAGTAGGGCTGCAACCATTCACGTAAAAAATCTGCCACTCGAGTAGAACACCTACTTGAGTGGGAGAAAGAACAGCATCTTCTGGTGTGCCAGGTGGTGCAGTTCAAATTGATTTTACAGCACAGAAAAAAGCTCCTGACACTAAAAAACAATGCAAACAGTGCAACATGGCCGAATTCTGCCTGCTGATGGAACTCCATGGAATCTTGAAGAGTTTTTATGTAACTCTGCGTAATTCTGTGAAGTGAAACGCTGCATTTTCCCCCCACCCTTAATGCTGATGTTAGAGGAAGGCTAAATTTGTACCTTATTTTTTTTTTTTTTAATGCATAGATGATTTTGAAGAGGAATACTTTTTGACAGTATTTTCTTATATAAATATATTAATTGCTGATCTTAAATGTAGCCGTGTGCAAAAATTTTTTTTAGTTTTTTTTAAAATTTCATGATTTTTGTCCTTCGCTTAATAATTTTCCTGTGTTTACTTAGCCCATTTAAAGTTTTTCTCCACTTGGAAAGATCATAATGGAACGAAGTCTGCCGAAAATGACACACAAAACATTTTGCTCTTCTTTCATTTTGTAGCAAAAATTCCCTGTTAGAAGATGTATGCTGAATTTAACTTCTGCAAGTTCCTATTTTTTCTGGAAGTTTTCTAAGCACAATAGCCCATTGAGGACGAAAACAAAATCTTCAGTGAAGCAGATATCCTGCAAAGTCATTTTTGAGAAACATAAACTGATCCAAATATCATGAAAAAATGTGTTACCAGTGACGTTGCAGTTCCACACTATATACATGTTAGATTTCCTGGATGCCAGACAAACAATCTAGGAATTACTTTCTCAAGATGTCTGCTGGATCTGAAGAAAAAGAAGATGCAGACACATCATCCAATCCTTGTCATACGTGTATTAAATAGCACCTGGAACTCACACACTCTTCCTCGGAGGGACCCAACTAATGAATTTTACATTTGGTGGTGATCAGCTGGCGTGTGTCAGTGTAATGGATCCTTCTACTGATCTGATGTTGCCCTTGATATAGTTTCACAATTTCATTTTTTTAGTCATAGATTATAGAGAAGGGGCCATGATGAATAATCTCACTAGCGCTGACCCGTTGGGTGGGTCCAGAGGGGCAAGACTGCCTTCCTTCATTTCTAGGTCTGGTGGTAGCCAATGCTGTTTGATTTTACTAAAATTATCTGTTATCTACTTTTTAATCTTATTTGCATAGATCTTAATCTTCACTTTTCATCCATTGTTTTTTTCTTGTGTCAATCACATTTTTCTCATCCATTGTTTGGTTCTGTGTTGTTCACATTTTCCTTCCTCCCACTACTGTACACAGCATGTGGCTGCGCGTCAGTCGAAGCTGAGCCACTGGCTAACTACACTGTGACGCATGGCATTCTTCCCTTTCACAAGGAGAACATCAGCACACAAAGTATTTCCCTTCAGTGCAAGGGATCACTTTGTCAAGGTGTGCTGTTTGAGAATAAAATATGTTTTTTTTTCAGTCATTTTTTATTCTTGGTAAGGCCTGGTTGTGCCCTAAAATAAAAAAGTAGTATTATAAAAGCTGTGGCAAAATAAAAAAGTATTGACAAAGTCTAAAGACTGACAGCCAATGCCAGACCTATTTACTTTGCCAGTGCTTGTTTATGTTAGAAGAGGGCAACACTAGAATTCTTTCTTGACTTGATAAGAATGTGAATTCAGAATCAAACATTGCAACATGTCCTTTGCTTTCCTTTGGTATGTAGTATGGGGCTATCGCCAGTAACCTTGCTGCACTGCCTTGCATCAAAGGGAAATGGCACGAATGCACCGTATTTGCAAAAAGGTGCATTCCTGTCCTTTCCCCCTGTGCTGGTGTCGTTTTGACAAAAACAAACCTGGTCGGTTTTTCCACTTTCTATGTGTGTCGTAGAATGCAGCAGAAATAGAAAGAGGAAAAAACTACGAGAAACAAAGATATTTCTCCTCCTTGCGCCATCTCGTGGAGAGGTGTAAGGTTCTGGTGCATCCCTAGGTTTACAAGCTCTTGTAAATCTGGGGATGTGCAAAATCAATAGGTGCTGCGTGGCAACATCCACTGCAAAGCCTATGGAACGCATCCATTGCGCAGAGTAAGGCAACCCAGCGATTTGCGCTTCCTTGCTGTTGTAAATGGCCTCTCTGCAGGGTCACCCCCAAACTTTTTGCCTTCCTCCTCTTATTTTTCTGAAATAATGTTCACTGGCTTTAGAACTCTGAACACTTTACCAATGCCAACCAGTGCTAACGTGCATTTGCTTACTCCCTTAAACATGGTAACATTGGTTCATTCCCAATTGGCATATTTGATTTACTTGTAAGTCCCCAGTTAAGTGCACTATATGTGCCCAGGGCCTGTAAATTGAATGCTACTAGAGGGCCTGCAGCACTGGTTGTGCCACCCATATAAGTAGCCCCTTAACCATGTCTCAGGCCTGCCATTGTAAGGGCTGTGTGTGCAGTTTCATTGCCACTTCAACTTGGAGTTTAAAAGTACTTGCCAAGCCTTAAACTCCCCTTTTTCTAAATATATGTCACTCCTAAGGTAGGCCCTAGGTAACCCATAGGGCAGGGTGCTATGTAGGTAAAAGGCAGGACAGGTACATGTGTGTTTTATATGTCCTGGTAGTGGAAAACTCCCAAATTGGTTTTCCACTCTGTGAGGCCTGCTCCTTTTATTGGATAGCATTAGGGCTATCCTCATATACTGTTTGAGTGGCAGATTCTGATCAGAAAGGGGGAACCAGGTCATATTTAGTATGGCCAGAACAGTAATAGAAAATACTACTTATTGGTCAGGTTGGATTTTACATTACTGTTTTAGAAATGCCACTTTTAGAAAGTGAGCATTTCTCTGCACTAAAAATGCATCTGTGCTTTATAGCCTGTCTCCAATCCACGTCTGGGCTTGGCTGGTTGACAGCTCCCTTGTGCATTTCACCCAGACAATCACAAACACAGGATATTCAGTCACACCTGCACTCATCTGCATACTAAATGGGTCTTCCAGGGCTGGAAGGGTGGAGGGCCTGACACTTACATTTCAAAGGATAGTGGCCTGCCCTCACACAATGGACTGACAAACCCCTCTACTGGGACCATGGCAGACAGACCTGTACTGAAAGGGGACCATGTGCACTTCAAAACCACTCTTTGAAGTCTCCCCCACTTCAAAGGCATTTTTCGGTATATAAATGGGGTCTCTGACCCCAGCAAATCAGACACTTCTGGACCTGAAACCTGTCAAGAGGAAATGCCTGGCTGCCCAAAGGACTCATCTGGACTGCTTTGCTGAGAAGGACTACTGTCCTGCTGTTGCCCTGCTGCCCTCTGACTTTGCTGAGGAGTGCTTTCCAAGGACTTGGATTGAGCTTGCCTCCTGTTTTCTGACACCTCAGGGCCAAAAAGACTTCATCCCTTCAAGAAACTACTTGGGCGCTGAAAATCTATGCACAGCTTGCTGGAAACGACACACAGCGTACCTTGCGCCAAGAAAATGGCCACACAATAGAACTGGAACAATGCCGCCCAACTTCCCGAGTAAAGATTCGATGCAGCGCCTGCCTTGCGACCGGAAATTTGATGCACAGCCCTACTGGATTGACACACACAGCCGAACCGGAATGACACAGCCGACTTCCTGAGTGAAGAATCGACGCAGCGCCTGCCGTGCAACAGGAAAGTTGACGTCTCGCCACACTGGATCGACGCAATGCCTGTGACTTCGTCCCACATGCCCAGGATTCCACACATTGTCTCTGGGTGTCAAAAAGATCCCCTCATTACAGTCAAGAACCAAACCTTCACCCTGGAAATCAATGCAAAGCCCCTTGCAGTGTGTAAAGAAATTGCGCATTGTCTATGTCGTACCGAAAAAAACCAATGCACCCCTTATTTTTCCATGCATCTCCTCCTCTGCGGTCTCTGAGCATGTTATTTTTGACACAAACCAAGAGACAACTGTTGATTTCTGAGATTTAAGACTCTTTTCAATCTTGCAAAAGTGATATCTGAACTTGTGCTTATTGATTCTTAATAGTTTTGACCTTTATTTAACCAGATAAATATCTTATATTTTTCTAAATCTGTGTGGTGTATTTTTGTGGTGTTTCACTGTGTTACTGTATGGTTTATTGCACAAATACTTTACACACTGCCTTCTAAGTTAAGCCTGACTGCTCAGTGTTAAGCTACCACAGGGTGGGCACAGGATAATTTGGAGTGTGTGCAACTTACCCTGACAAGGACTGTGGTCCCTATATGGACAAAGGTGTATACCTCTGCCAACTAGACACCCCATTTCTCACCCTTGCCCTACTCCATCTGTGTGGCCATTCAGAGCCACACAAAGGAGATCCTTGTTGAGATCTGGTGATACAATTGAACAGTTTATGATTTCTGGAGGAGTGAGTTCTCAAAATATATACAGAATATTTAACTTTTCAGTTTGTGGTGTGGTCAGCCCAGTCTTTGTGAAGCTGATTTGTTGTTTTTCTGTATATCTTACGTATGTATACGCAGAGTGTGGATGAAAATGTTGGAGGCAAAGATTCACCAAGTAACTGAAAGCTCAGCTGTTCGTCTGCTTGGTGTTTGGTTTCAATCCATCAGTGTCTTTTGTACAGACCATACCTGCATTGTGATATCCTTCCAGTTTATTTTACAAATCTGCCGTAATAGCGCATCTAGCTGGTGACCCACTTGAAGCGAGTCTCAGTGGGATCCAGGATTGGGAGTTTGTTTCTCCAGGACATGTCAGTGACAAGTCCTACTGTGATGCTTCTGGATATGGTGCCAGTTAAGGGCTTTATATTCTTAGAAGCTGTTGGTGCTTTTGCATGGTTTTATGGTTGAATGTTGTTGCCTTTATAGTGATACAACAGTGTGTGGGCTGTGTGTTATTTTGTTTTAGCTAGATATGTGTTGCACACAGAAAGTGGGGTTTTTCACATTGTGGTCCTTTCTGGCACAGTAAACAGGTGAGCTATAAATTAAGGTTGAGTAGTTTAATTACAGTCACCACTTCAGATGTTTATGTACAATAAAGGACAGTCTGTCCCCATTCCCGGTGGCCACAGCTTCTGCACTTGGTCTAGTCCCACACCCTAGCAGCACATTACCATCTTATGTCGCGGACCCTACAGCAAGGGTCCATCTTGTTTGTATGTCAACACCCACTCTCTTCCTTCCCCATCTGTCTGGGATTTAACCTTGAACCATTCATTAAAGCTATGCTTATGGGGGAATTCTCTTGCTCAAAAATATTTAGCATGAAAAATTTCTTAATAAAAGGAAGTTCTTGAGATTTTTGTTTCTAGGAAAGCTTCCTTTGAATATTTCTTTCTTGCATTTCAAACTACAGTCTTTGGCTTGGTCCCAAGCTTGCAGTATTTTGCATAAAAAATGTACTTAATTTTGGAGAGTAAAAGAAAGCAGCCCCTCGGAGTAGTGCACAGAAGTCTACTACATGTTTAATTAAAAAATAGTGAACAAGCATCAAATTAAGCAATGGTGAAATGACAAGTGGTCAGCTGCAGCAAGCAATGCTAACAATCATGCATTTCAGGGCTAGATTTATTCACGTTTTCCCAATACAGCAGGTGATGGGCTGAAACTGCTGATAAGTGCTAATGAGCAGGTACCAGGCACTTATCGTGGGTCAAGAATACGATAAAACATTGCAGGATAGTAACAAGTTTCTCAAATTAAAGGTTGACTTCACTAGTTTCTGTAATCCTCTCTTTTTTGTGCCCACTCAGGAACGAGTGGTTCTGGTGTTGGTTGATTGACCTAAAATCTGCATTGTACAACATGGGAAAACAAAATGCAACACATTGAACGTACATGTAAGCGTGCAATAATGCTCATACCTTGGTGAAGTTTAAAGAGGTAAAAAAAAAAAAAACTCACAAGTCGGTATATATATATATATATATATATATATATATATATATATACCGATGTTCTCAGGGGGGTAGTAACTGTCCATCCTCACCTGCCCCACTTCAGAACCGAGAACCATCACTGATGCTTAATTCGTTAAAAGGAAGGTGCCAGGGTCCTTCTCGGGGGACACTGCCCCTGCCAGTGCTGCCAATGACAGTACCAACACAACTGCTAACATCACACTCTCACAACTGTGCTCATTTAAACTATTTCAGGCCACTCAAAACAAAAAAATAAGAATGGAGTGGGCAGCAGGTATTGCACATTTGTAATGTATATTGAAATATTAAGCATTGTGTTGTGCTCATCTCAAAATTAGGCAGTAGCGCCACCATGTGGTGGACTGTTACAGGTGCCAGTGTTGAGAATGAAGTGCTCGGCTGAGCACCGTAAACCACTGGCTCAAATTAACCACTGACCCTCACTGTACCAATTCTAAAGACAAAGAGCACTGAGTGCTACAGCCTGGGTGCCAGTATGTGTGCAGAAACATGCAGACCTGCAGTTCTTCAAGAAACACCTCACTTGGAAGTAATTCCAGCTCTTGTGCTCCCTCACATATGCCATTTGCTACTGATCCCATCCCTGTAGATTACACTTACCCCTCTTACGTTCCTCCAAGTACCTCCTACAGGTCTCTGTTAATTTACAAATAAACCTACGTGCAAAAATAAGAGATACAATGGATTAACTCCAACCAGAGGTAGAAGGTTCATATATAGCATAATTACCAATAAAATTGCTTAGTTGCATATCTAGCGCCTAAATTTGTTAACATTTGTTTGGGTACTTTACGCACTGGGTCTCACCTGTGTGGTTTGCATTTGTTGACATTGTAGGCAATGCATACCTTATAAATTGGATGCCCATATGTCCATCATTCTTTTTAAAGCTAGTATGCTACTTGTCGAATGTAGTTTAAATAAATAAGGAGATGTAGTGTGAGCAGCCCTAGAGAGCTGCAAGAAATGGTTCCTGGTGTCAAGAAGGAATTAGGAAATGCCACTCAGTGCAAAGCGGGGTTTGGCTTTGCTGAGCAGCGCCCCACCTAGTCACCTGCTCTTTAATGCAGGAAATGGTTACCGTCTGAAACCCCCAACCTGTCCTGCACCCTAAACCTCCCCAGCACACAGTGTTTTTAAGCGGGTCCTTACTGTGTCTCAGCAGTGGGATAGCATTGGATGTTACAAGTCCAAACCTCCAAGTGTCTCGCAACAGGGATGTCTATGTGTGGTGCATGTCTAAACAGGGGTGCTTTGAGGAAGCTAAGATAGCTGTATATGAGATGACAGGACAGAAGCAGTTAGAGTTCATTAGACAGGTCTCACTGTGTTTCAGTCCTGGGTCAACATTAAGGCCCTCATTATGACAATGGCGGTAAATCCCACTTACCGCCATGCAGACTGCCGCCAACATACCGCAGCAGCGGCGGATATCTGCTAACCATATTATGACACACACACACCAATCCGTCACTATTCAGACACACACACAAATCCGCCAGCCCAAAGGTCAGTGATAAAGTGGCGGTAGCGAAGCCCACACCGTTACGCCAACAGAACAATGCCCACAACATTATGATCCACGAATCACCATGGCGGACATTGAATGGTGGTAAACCATTGGCGGTACATACCGCCGTGCTCAAAATACACACACACTAACAAAACAGTACCACATTGGACAATTGAAACTACACACACCTGACACACCACACCCACACACACACACCACTCTAAAACACACACCCACAGAACCCACAAACCTTTACGACTACAAACCATTGCCAACAGACTGACATCACGACTTCTGACAAGAGCAGACCGACACACCACCATCACCTACACACCACCCACGCATCTTACAACACACACACCAACACATCACCATACACACACCACTCACACTACACTCATAGCACCACAACGAAACACCAGATTCTCTGAGGAGGAGCTGAGGGTCATGGTGGAGGAAATCATCCGGGTAGAGCCACAGCTATTTGGATCACAGATGCAGCAGGTATCCATTGCAGGGAAGATGGAGTTAATGCGGAGAATCGTGGACAGGGTCAACGCCGTGGGACAGCACCCCAGAACCAGGGATGATATCAGGAAGAGGTGGAACGACCTACGGGGGAACGTACGTTCCATTGCAGCAATACACCAACTTGCTGTACAGAGGACTGGCGGTGGACCCCCACCTCCTTTCCTCACAACTAACAACATTGGAGGAGCAAGAATTGGCAATCATGCATCCTGAGGGCTTGGCAGGAGTAGCAGGAGGACTGGACTCTGGTAAGTCAACTCTCCATTTCTAACACCCCCCTACCTGCAGGCCATTGCATAAATGATGGACACCCATCACTAAAGCATGCACACTAGAGACAATCAGCTAGCCCACCAAATAACAACTCACACAAGGCAAAGCTGCCAGGGCAATAACAACCATGCACAAGATGTCACAAACAGAAACAATAACACTGCATTTACATCCCCACAGGTATACCAGCCAATGTAACCAGAGAAGAGGAGTCAGCAACATCCAGTCCCCCCACAGAAGAGGCCCACAGTGATAAAAGCAGCTCTGCTCACCTGGATCTCGATGACCAATCTGGCCCATCAGGGACCTCCGGACAGTCGGCTACCCAGCCACAGTCTCACACCACCACAGAGCCTCCCTCTCAGGAAACACCACCACAGCACCCTCCCAGCGGGCCCATACCTCTGCCCCCAAGACACGTCAATCAGCAGTGTGTCCACCACTACAAGGACCCAGGGCACCCCACAAACCCAGGACAATCAGGGACCTGGGGACAGTGGCAATGGGCACACGGTTCAGGGGACAGAGGCACAGGAGAACAGGGAAGCTGGGAGGACTGCTGTGTGACAGGGGGAGGACAGGCCCAGGGAACCGACCCTCCAGGAGGCACTCACTGCGATGCTTGGAGCCTATCAACATTCCCAGGATACACTGGGCCAGATTCTGGATAAGATGCAGGAGAACATGCGGCTGCAGGAGGGACAGTACCTGGGAAACAGGGAGAACTTGAAGTCCAATAACACCACCGCGGTCTCCATTGAAGGGGTGCTGGAAGACATGGCCAACAGTATGAGGGAGGCAGTGGCACACCACCAGGCCCCTGACACTAGCCTGACTACTGAACAGCCCTCCACCTTCGCTGCCGCTAGTGGACAGGAGGCCCCGCCACAGGACCAACAGGCCACCAGTACCCCTCCCCCTGCAGAAGGTGAACCACCCCGCAAATGTTCCCTGCAATCCAGGTAGAAGCCAGAGACTATTGCCAAGACCCCCGTTAGGAAATAAGACTCTCCTGATTGTCACCCTTGTGTCCCACTCTGTCAACCTGTCCACCTTGAACTGTCATTGCTCCCCTTCCTATGCCCCCTTGGACACTGCACCTGTGATACAAATAGACTGGACTCTAACCTGGACTTTCCTCCATCATCAGCCCAGCCCATTGCACTACCCCCTCTTCTTCAGAGCACTGCAATAAACACACTTTCAAAAAATACAAGTATGGTGCATGTCAAATGATTTCAAAATGTATTTGTTTAACAAGGTTCAAACATTGCAGTTCAACTGTACGGTGATGTTTACATAGGAAATACCTGTAGTTGGCTGCACTGAACAGACCAGGAGCAATAGTGGGGCACCAACATCTGTAAACAGAGAAGCCAAAGGGTATAGTGAGTGGGCATAGACATAGGAATTCACAGCCTATCAGTGACAATGTTACACATCAAACTGTAAAAGAAATGTGAAGTTACACAGTCTTACCTGTGTGTCATTGGAAGTATTGATGAATGACTGCACTTCTGTTGTCCTCATCCTCTGCCTCCTCATCTTCACTGTCCACAGGGTCCACTGCTGCTACACGGCCATCTCCAGCCTCCTCCTCCTAAAGAAAAGGCACATTGCGGCGCAAGGCAAGGTTGTGCAACATACAGCATACCACGATGATCTGGCAGACCTTCTTGGATGAGTAGCACAGGGATCCACCTGTTAGATGGAGGCAATAAAACCAGGCCTACAGGAGGCCGAATGTTCTTTCTATTATCCTTCTTGTTCACCCATGTGCCTCATTGTAACGTTCCTCTGCCCTTGTTCTGGGGTTCCTCACAGGGGTCAGTAGCAATGAGAGGTTGGGGGTAACCAGAGTCACCTGCAAATATCGAGGGACAACTATTAGCCAGGCTCACCATCTGGACATTCATGGAGTGAAAACTCTTTCGATTTCTGAACACCTGTTCATTCTGCCGGGGGGGACAAGTGCAATATGTGTTCCATCAATTGCCCCAATGATGTTGAGGAAAAGTCCCATTGCATAGAAGTCACCTTTCACTGTGGCCAAATCCTCCACCTGGGGGAAAACGATGTAGTTGCACATGTGTTTAATCAGGGCAGCCAACACTCTGTTCAGCACTATTGAAGACATTGGCTGTGACATTCCTGCTGCCAAGCCCACTGTCACTTGGAAAGAACCAGTTGCCAGGAAATGGAGCACAGATAGCACTTGCACAAGAGGGGGGATCCCGGTGGGGTGACTGATAGCAGATATTAGGTCAGGCTCCAATTGGGCAGACAGCTCCGTGATTGTGGCCTTGTCAAGTCTATAGGTGAGGATAATGTGCCTGTCCTCCATTGTTGCCAAGTCCCCAGGGGTCTGTACACAGGGGGATGTTTCCATCTCCTATTCATCCACAGCGGTTGCAATCTATGTGGCAAAAGAGTGAGCAGCTGGTCATTATCTGTACATAGCAACCACTACAGTTCTATGCATATTGTGATTGTTACATTATTTAGGTGTGATAGGTCCAAAATGTGAATTTGTGTAATGTGACGCAGTTAGGATCCATGGCCTGCACCCTCCACCCCCCTGAAATGGCGTCTGCCTGTCCAGTATGAAAGGACAGGTGGAAGTGAGGTAACTCCGCTGACGTTGCGCGCTGTTGCGGGAGGCGGTCGAGAACCGCAGTTCAACTCCTCATTGGTTGTCATTGGGCCCTATGGGGTACAAAGGCCAATGGTGATGTATGCCGGCGATGACGGTACGCACTGTCGTGGACGTGACCACCATTCTCTATCTGTTCACTCACTTACTACCTGACCTTCAACAGGAGAGGACTTTCACTGCATGTGCTGCTGTGACCTGTGTCTGGAACCGACCATGGCTTGTGTGACTGGGGAAAGGGCCCCTACCTTCACCTCGGCGGATTTGGAGAGACTTGTGGATGGGGTCCTACCCCAGTACCGATTGCTGTATGGACCTACAGACCAACAGGTGAGTTCACCGTGAGTACGATGCATGGGCTATGAATGCATGGAGTGCTGTGTGTTAAGGCCTCGTGTGGGGGGGTTGGTGGATGGGCCCTGGGCAGCATGCAGCACGTATGCCAGGCCATGTCTGTGCTAATGGGGATGGGAAGGGGCTTGGTGGGCCATAAGTGTAACAGGCAGGACGGTCAGACTAATACCTTTCCCTGTGTATATTTACATGCAGGTCAGCGCCCATCAAAAGAAGGGTATATGTGGTACCATCACCAAAGACGTGCGGACCCTGGGGGTCTACGGCAGGCGGAGCACCCACTGTCGGAAACGGTGGGAGGACCTGAGACGGTGGGCACAGAAGATGGTGGAGGCCCACCAGGGGATGGCCTCCCAATGAGGAAGGGGTGCCCGTCGAACCCTGACCCCCCGATGGCCCGCATACTGGCGGTGGCCTATCCAGAACTGGATGGGCGCTTGGGGGCATCACAGCAGCAACAAGGGGGTGAGTACAGTGCCCTTCATTACAAATTACGCATGGTGGAGTGGTATCCGGGTGGGGGGTGTGGGCCTTGTGGGTGCCCCTAGGCCAGGCCTGACATTGCAGAGTAGGTCCCATGTTGGGCAGGGTTTCTGATTTGAAGGTCCTCCAACCAAGCTAGTAGGCATCCACTACTGGGCAGGGGTCTGTGGGGCTCAGGTATGCTGCAATTGGCGTTAGATGTCCCTATCCATGGGCTGGTGACTAGCATTGTGACTGGTAGTGCATTGCCCAGTGCATAGCACTCTTCCCGGTGTGTTGTGTATGCCAACGGTGGTGTTGTTGCCACCGTTGACCAAGTGTATCCTTTGTCTCTCCCCCTTTTTGTTTTGCCACCCTGTCCTTATGTGCATTAGCATCATCTGGTGGAGGAGCAGAGGCAATGGTGCCAGAGGGAGCTGCATCCCACAGGACCCAGGAGGCCGAATCCACTGACGGTGAGGGCACCAGTGGAATGGAGGGGGAGGGGAGAACCACAGCGGAGACTAGAGGGGACAGTTCGGACACGGATACCTCCTTCGATGGAAGCTCCCTGGTGGTTGCAGACACCTCTGTGCTCACCCCAGCTACAGGTACAGCCGCCACCCCCGTACCAGCACCGCCCTCCCAGCAGCCCCTCAGCGAGTTTCCCGTGCCCGCTCACCCTGGAGGGTGGGCATCTCCTTCGCCCCATGAACCTCATGCCCTGCTGCCCTGAGTGAGGAGGCTATTGATCTCGTGCGATCCATCCCTCTTGGGCAGTAAACCATTGTGAATGCCATCCAGGGGCTGGCAGCCCAAATGCAACAGACCAATGCATTTCTGGAGGGCATTCACACTGGCTTGGCGGCCCAACAGAGAGCAATCCAGGCTCTAGCCTCCTCTCTGATGGCAGCCATTGTCCCTGTTTCCACCCACCAACTTCCTCCACCAAATCCCATTCCCCTCAGCCCCAGCCTATCCCAAGCACACAGGCAGACAAGCATGCACACAGGACAACACACAAGAGTGGACATGGCAAACACAAGCACCACACTTCATCCCACAGGCACTCACACAAACACCATGCAGATACTGACATACCAACATCCACTGACTCCACTGTGGTCCCCTCCTCCTCATTATCCACCTCCCTCCCAGTAGTGTCTCCACTCACACCTGCATGCACTACATCCTCATCCATTGCCACCATCACCAGCACACCTATCAGTACACACCCCTCACTGGCAGTCACCACCCCCACATCCATGCACACGTCCCCTGTGTCCTTTCCCACTGTGTCTGTGCCCCATCCTCCTAAAGTACACAAATGCAAGCACTCAGACACCCACCTCACAACAGCATCCAGCCCATGCACCTGCACCCAAACACAGCTGACTGACACCTCCTACAAACACTCCTTCTTCCTCCACTCCCAAACCTTCTCCCTCTTCCCGCCCCAATGTCCCTAAGAATGATTTACTCTCCAACACTGACCTCTTCCCTACCCCTTCCCCCCATCCCTCACGTCAGGCCAGGGTGGTCAAAACCCAGGCAAGCACTTCAGCCACCCAGTCCACGGGCACAGTAGTGTCCCTAGCAACTCCAGGTGGAAAAGGATCCCTGCCACCAGCCAGCAAGATGGAAAGGGTGCCTGCCCCAAGTGCTTCAAGGAAGGGCAAGAAGCCAGCCCCAGCTGCAGGGAGGAAGGGAAAGGAGCCAGGCCCAGCAGCAGGAAGGAAGAGCAAGGAGTCAGCCCCAGCTCCAGGAAGTGATGGCAAGGAGCAAGCCCCAGCTGCTGCCAAAAGGGGCAAGGAGCCATCCCCAGCTGCTGCCAAGAAGGGCAAGGGGCCTGCACCAGCAGGCAGTAAGGACAACTGGGTCCAGTGCTGGGATTCAGTCGGAGCCCCCACCACCAACCATGGTGGTGCAGCCGTCCGAGGCTGCAGGGGATGGGCTGGAGCCTTGACCCACCACCACCAGCAGCATCGCCATCACCACCAGCAGCAGCTGCCCCAGTAGGCAGCTGTCCAAGGCTGCAGGGAATGGGCTGAAGCCTCCCCCCATCACCACCACTAGCAGCAGCAGCCCCAATGGTCAGCCGTCCGAGGCTGCAGGGGATGGGCTGGAACCTCCCCCCACCACCACCAGCAGCACCGCCACCACCACCACCAGTAGCAGCCCCAGTGGGCAGCCGTCCAAGGCTGCAGGGGATGGGGTGGAGCCTCCCTCACCACCACCAGCAGCACCACTACCACTGCCACCACTGAACAGCCGTCTTCGCCAGAGGACAGTGTGTAGTCCTGCATCAATGGGCTATTGTGCGGGCTGGCCACTGCAAATCCTGTGGGTATGACACCCAGCTGAGAGACTGTGACCTTGCACTCCCCAAGATCTGCATCATTGGGCACGATGCCCCCTCCAGAACCAGTGGAGAAGCCATCCACTCACCCCATCCTCCTAGGATGAAGCTCACTGGGCACGATGCCCCCTCCAGAACCAGCGGAGAAGCCATCCATTCACCCCATTCTCCACAGGATAAAGATCACAGGGCACGATGCCCCCTCCAGAATGAGTGGTGATGCCATCCACTCACCCCATCCTCCCCAGGATGAAGCTCACTTGACACGATGCCCCCTCCAGAACCAGTGGAGAAGCCATCCAGTCACCCTATCCTCCACAGGATGAAGCTCACTGGGCACGATGCCCCTCCTGAACCAGTGAAGAAGCCATCCAGTCAGCCCATCCTCCCCAGGATGAAGCTCACTGGGCACGATGCCCCCTCCAGAACCAATGGAGAAGTCATCCACTCGAGAAATTGTGGCCTTACACTCCCCAGGACAGAGCAATGGGCATGTCGCCCCTTCCAGAGCCAGTGGAGAAGTCATCCACTCGAGAGACTCTGGCCTTGCACTCCCCAGGACAGAGCACAGGGTATGTTGCCCCCTCCAGAGCCAGTGGAGAAGTCATCCACTCGAGAGACTATGGCCTTGCACTCCCCAGGACAGAGCAATGGGCATGTTGCCCCCTCCAGGACCAGTGGCGTTGTACCATCTTCCGGCTGAGGTACTCCCTGTTCCCCCTGAGGTGCCTGCCTATTTTTTACCTGATGCCCCTGCAGCGTTCTCTCCGTGTTGTTGCAGGAGTGAGGTGGGGCCTTGGACTTTGTGATGTGGCCCTGTGGCCCACGAACATTGAGGACTGGGCAATGTCCCTTGATTTGTACATATGTATATACTTTTTTATTTGGATGCACGTATTCCTACAATATTTATCTTATTACACACACATTAATCTATTGGAGTTGTCCTTGCATTATTCCTGAGGGGTACTGGGTCAATATGTTATGTTACTGCATCTGCTTGTGTGTATGGTGTTGGGGTGGGGGTGTTGCGTGCTGCGTGTGTGTGTCATTCTCTTTTTCCTCCCCCCTTCCCCTGTGTGCTAGGTGGCTGCACTCACCGTGGTCATCTTCGCCATCGTTTGTGTTTGTAGTGGAGTAGCACGTAGAAGAGCATGGGGAAGACATGCAGCTGGGGCTCCATGGCAGCGTGGTTCTTCCCAGAGTCTCCACAGGTGAGTTTTTTCCATTCTGTGCAGTGTTTCTGCCAAGCTTTTAATGTCGTTGGTACCGCCCCGGAATAGGTGGCGGATTGGCATGTCTTAATACAGTGGGCGGAACATTGTCTTCCGCTTGGCTGTGGGTGGGTACTGCCGTGGTGCCTGTTGTTTCCGCCCTGGCGGTCGGTGTGTTAAAGTGGCTGTCTGTCTGAGCTGTTTCCGCCGTGGTCATAATTTGCCACTAATTACCGTCGGGCTGTTGGCAGTATTAACGCCACTTTATCAGCGACCGCCAGGGTTGTAATGAGGGCCTAAATGTTACAAGTCCTTCCCTCTTAGTTTCTCGTGACAGGGATGTCTATGGATGGTGCAGGTCTAAACAGAGGTGCTCTGCAGGAGCTAAGGTAGCTGTGTATTAGATGGCAGGACAGAGACAGTCATAGTTCATTAAACAGGTCTCACTGTGTCTCAGCAGTGGGATAGCATTGAATGGTGCAATTCCACCCCTCTGGGTGTCTCACGGCAGGGATATCTGTGTGGTGTAGTTCTAAACAGAGGTGCTTTGCAGGAGCTAAGGTAGCTGTGTATAAGATGGCAGGACAGAGACAGTCAGAGTTCATTAAACAGGTCTCACTGTGTCTCAGCAGTGGGATAGCATTGAATGGTGCAAGTCAACTCCTCCGGGTGTCTCGCGACAGGGATCTCTGTGTGGTGCATGCCTAAACAGAGGTGCTTTGCAGGAGCTAAGGTAGCTGTGTATTAGTTGGCAGGACAGAGGGAGTCAGAGTTCATTCAACAGGTCTCACTGTGTCTCAGCAGTGGGATAGCATTGAATGGTGCAAGTCCACCCCTCCGGGTGTCTCGCGACAGGGATCTCTCTGTGGTGCATGCCTAAACAGAGGTGCTTTGCAGGAGCTAAGGTAGTTGTGTATTAGATGGCAGGACAGAGGGAGTCAGAGTTCAATGGACAGGTCTTGGTGTGTCTCAGCAATGGGACAGCATTGAATGGTGCAAGTCCAGACCTCTGTAATGTCTGGTCACATTGTGGCATCTGCAATGTCTCAAACTGAAGAAAGAGACCCATGGGGCATTGGGAGTCCGATTAAAGTCATAAAGCGATAACTCGTTATAAACACAGCTACGGATGTTTTAGGACATGTTTAATTCCAACATTCTTCTAAGGAATAGCGTTGAATGAAACCACGCTCGGTGGAGCTTGTTCTGTATTTTACAGCAGCCCAAAAATAAACTGTGATCATTACCCACAGGTTTAATGTTGTTTCCACCCCGGGAGTCTGAACCCTCCCTGCTAATTGCAGCTCTACTGTCACTGGGAGCACCTTGGCATTTCACATCTTCAAATAATGATGCAACATTTCAAAAAGGTGCCGGGAAAGGTGCAGTCTCCGTGCTGTGTCCCAGCTGCATATTTGTTTGATTAAAAGGCCATGCGAACATAATATAGTGAACAATGAAACACATGGAAATGGCCTACTGATTATTTTACTAAATAACAATCCAGAAGAGTGTGTGTGTGTGTGAGACGTGTATGTGTGTGTGTTTCTCCCACCGGATCATAGTACCAAATAAATCAATGGTGGTACAATTTATTTTTCCTAAAATTGACCCTCAGGATGCGCCAGGGGCCGTGAGTCGGTACTTTGTTTTATTTGGGAGGGACAGGACCTCATCTCCAAAGACATCTTTATTTTATATTGGGAGCACTGCCCCCTCCCTGAGTATTATATTGCCCCGAGGACCCCTTCCTGGGACTGCTTTTTGAATAAATGAACCTTTTAGGTCCCAAGAACCTTAATCCCTGGGGCCGATTCTTTTTATTTAGGGGAGAGGGCATGTGGCCCTACCTTCTCCAGCCATGCAGAGGCCCCAGGGCCCCATCTGCTGAGTCTGATAGATCAATTAAGGGGAGAGGGCATGCAGCCCTTCTCCCCGAGCCTGCAGGAGGCCCGAAAACCCCATCCCTCAGGACCAGTGTAATTTTTCTGGGAACAAGCAAGTTCATTGGCCAGGCCTCCCTGAAGATCACCCCTGCGAACCCGATCCCCAAAGCTCGATCGCGGTATCGGGGACCTCATCATCTGGGAAACCCCGGTTCCTGCCAAGGAGAGTGCAGGCAGGCAATAGAATACTATTTCCTGCCCTCACTTTCTCATGCAGGGAACACAACTATGCTGCCACCTGGGTGAGAGCAGTGAAAAGATGCTTTTGCCCTGGACCCAAACCCACACTGCAAACGGCCCATGGATGTGCCCTGTAGCAGCAGGGTGCTGATGAGGGCTTGGGCACAGGGCCTGGCTGCAGCTATTTGTACAGCAAAATCTTTAAGTATAGGATTGGCACAGTGCCATCCTCGCCAAGCTGTAAATTGAGAAAAGCCTTTCACCACTCCAGGCACAGTATTAGAATTTTAGATTGGGAAAAAAACATCCAAGCCAGTCTGGAATGAGCAAAGGCAAAAACTGACACATTTTTTGCTATAGTTATAGCTCATCAGAAAGGTTTAGCTTTCTCCAGACACAAGAGACTACCCACTATAAGTCAAAACGAAACTCTTTCAGGGTTAGAATGATGCATAAATTATGCTAAGAAGATGAGAGAACTCTGAGTAGCTCCCAAGATTAGGTGGAGATCAGCTCCAGTAAGGAGCACCAGAAAGACTCTAGGTTGCTCACCTAAAATGTCTGTTTTTCTAGCAAAGGTTTTAAGCATAGGATTAGCACAGTACCATCCACTTCCGGCCTAGAAAGTGACAAAGCCTTTTGCAATTTGCACAGCAAAATCTTTAGGCATAAGATTGGCACAGTGCCATTCTTGCCAAGCTGTAAAATGACAAAAGCCTTCCTGGGCAAAGCTAAACCTCACTGAAGAGCTATAATTTGCAGTTTAACCCAAAGCAGCAGAGAACGTTAGACCCTAGATCCTACTTGGACTGCTAGTTACCTTTTATTGCTGATGCTTCACCTCCTAACCATGGTCCACGCTGTAATCATGGTCCACATCAGTCGCATGATATAAGTAATCAATGCCTGTATACAGCGTACTGGCCTTAGCTATTCCAGGACTCAAGGCACAAGTCAACAATGCAAAGCAGGCAATGTGCAGAAATGAAGGGCTGAACCTGATGCAAACCCTGCAAATAGGTCTGAGGTCTCTTTCAAAGGCACTGGAAGTAGGAGTGCAGGAAGTGTTGCAGCACCCCTGAAACAACCATGCTGAATTTCAGATTAATTGAAAAGGTGAATGAGCAGTAAGAATGCCCTTAAACCTTACCCTTATCTTGTCGTGTTTACTGTGCTTCAAAGACACAGGTCAGATGTCATGCTTGTTTTCTGACAAACAGCTGCTTGTTCTTTTAACACGGAGGTTGGTGTTTACTTTCTCTGCCTGGAAAATAAGAGTATTTTGTAGAGTGAGCTATGTGGCACACTTGATGTGGTACAGGGAGTGTGAAAGCAAAGATTGTAGGAAATTTAAATACCTTTAAATGAACTGTATGGTAAAGAAAAAGATTAAACACATAGGCCCTAATTATGACCCTGACGATTGTTGGAGTGTGTCTTTTAAAAGCAGTATTAATATGAAAAGCTTGCAATATATTGTGTAATGAAGCTGCATAGAAAATGTGTTAACGTAGAAAATAATGCACGCGTTTGAAATGTGCCCGTTGGGGAATGGCTACCAATGTATACAAAGACTGAATGAAAGGTATTAATGCTGAATTAATTATGTACTAGTGTTTTGAATTTACATTAGCATATCATAATTAGAGTCATGTATTAGGAGTTTGCTCATTAAGCATTAGGCCTTAGTTTAGCGAGGGTCTGGGCCTAGCTGCCTGGTCTCATATTAAACTGTGTTTTTCTAACGTGCACTCTGCTTTTTTCCTGAAGGACAAAAAACTGTACTTTTCCACAAGCTAGATGTGTGTGTGTAGCCGTAGTAAATTCTTTCTCATGAGACCCGACTTGCTCAAGGAGACATTCTTGCTGAATGCAACAGTGTAATTCGTAACAGGTGATAACGCGTCAGAACCTTGAGAAGTAAACTTAAAAGGAGACACGTCTAGGCCAATTAACCTTTTGACCACGTTTGGAGACTTCTCAGAATGAGATATCCTTTGACATCGCAATCAATAGGTCAATTTCCCCATCAATATTCACAATAATTAATTAATCAAACTAATCAATATCAATTAATATAGATCAATACAACGAATGCACCATGACCTTTCAGCCATGAATAACCACACAAATCTAGTAAGTGTTAGGATATTTATTCCCTATTAGTTACAATATAGAATCATATTTATTAGTTTCAACAACAACAAACACATCAAAACCACTATAACTTGGCAATCAGAGCAAAACTTTATCAAAGCATAGATCATGAACATTAGAATAAAGCACGACGTTAATATGAATCAACTTTAGCAGAGTAGCATTAGTACATTATTCAACAAAGCAAGAATACAGTCATTTGTCTATTTGCATCCGATATTAGTGGACTACTTAAATAACCTCGAATAAGCATCAGCATGTTGGGCTTCGTGCAAAACAATTTGGCAACACAAATTTGGAAAACATCTAACTATCAAAAGCGCAGTTGGTGCCTACAAAGTAAAGGCAAACAGACAATTACAATTTTGTATCAGATAGTTACCCCTCCAACGAATCAGCAATCAGCGTCAGTCTTCGTCCTCAGGACATCAGTCGATTCAGCATCAGCAAAGATAGGTCAGGGCAAAACTCTCAGTATGGCATAGCTTGGAATAAGCTCTTCCCTCATAAGGAGGAGAAGTCAGTATCAGGTAAGGATTCAATAGAGGATCGTTAAGATATCAGAACAGCAAAGTCTCAAAGAATAATGGCAAAGTATAGCTTAAGGCAGAATGTCAGAATAATGGCTAAAGTGTCCCAATGATGGCTGATTTCTTCTCACGTCATGCTGTTATATCAAAACTGTTGAACTAGCCCTTAATTCCTCATCGGATCAAATTTGGTGCATCGTTATCTCTGTCCAATAATTCTCCACACACCTTAGTAGAATTTTCCACAAAACACAGTTCTCATGCAGTCTATTGGCTCCTGTGATTGACGCCTTCAACGGGTGGAATGTCAGGTAAGAAAAGTTACACTTTACGCTCCAGTCAGTAGTTCCATTGTCTTCTCCTAGTCCAGGCGGCCTTGCACCTGTTGCAAATTACACGGTTGCATTTGGCAAGAATGTCTCCTTGAGCAAGTCGGGTCCCATGAGAAAGAATTTACTACGGCTACACACACATCTCTCTAGCTTCAGGAAAAGTATAGCTTTGTGTCCTTCAGGAAAGAATCACATTGCACGTTAGAAAACTCAGTTAATATGAGACCAGGCAGCTAGGCCCAGACCCTTGATAACTAAAGCCTAATGAGTAATTTAGCAAAACCCTAATACAACCTTTAATGCTAATACAAAGTCATACATTAGTACATTGTTAATTTATCATTAGTCAGTTTCATTAATCATCGTATACATTGGTGGCCACTCCCCGTGGGCACTTTTCAACGGGTACATTATTTTTCTATGCTAACACATTTTCTATGCAGTTTCATTACACATTATATTGCAAGCTTTTCATGTTAATATTAATTTTAAAGGTCACACTCCAACACAGGTGCAAGGCTGCCTGGAGTAGGAGAAAACAATAGAGCTACTGACTGGAGCGTGAAGTGTAACTTTTCTTACCTGACATTCCAACCGATGAAGATGTCAATAACATGGGCCAATCAATGACATGAGAACTGTGGTTTGTGGAAAATTCTAGTGAAGTGTGTGAAGAATTATTGGACAGAGATAACGATGCACCAATTATTATTCAATGAGGAATTAGAAGCAATTAGGCAGTATTGATTTAACCGCATGATCTGAGGAGAAATCGGACATTCCACTCCAAGCCATTCTTTGCCATTCTACTGAGCCATTTAGGCCATTTCCTTTGAGACTTTGCAGTTTGTTCGTCCTGATACTCTAAACCATCCTTTACTTATTCCTTACCTGATACTTACTTCTCCTCCATATGAGAGAAGTTCTTGTTCCTTAGCTATGCCATAGACTTTGCCCTGTTCTATCTTTGCTGATGATGAAAACGACTGATGCCCTGAGGACAAAGACTGACGCTGTTTGCTGATCCGTTGGATGGGTAACTATATGGTGAAAAATTTTAATTGTCTGTTTGCCTTTTCTTTCTAGGTACCAACTGCTCTTTTGATAGAGGCCATAGTTTAGATGTTTTCCAAATTTGCGTTTGCTAAATTGTTTTGCATGAAGCCCAACATGCTGATGCTAATTCGAGGTTAGTTAAGGTGTTCACTAATATTTGACGCAAATAGACAAAGGACTGAGTTCTTGCTTTGTTGAATCATGCACTACTGAGACTTTGCTAAGTTGCTTCTTATTAATGACGTGTTAATACTGAATGAATATTCTCTATGCATTGATTAATTGCGTTTCCAAATGCAAATCTGAAGAGTTACTAATGAGATGAATTGCTAATGAGACTTAACAGAAATTACTTTAGATTGTAACTAATAGGGAAATAAATATCCTAACACTTAACTAAATTGGTGTGGTTATTCATGACTGAAAGGTCATGGTGTGTTCACTTTATTGACTCTCATTAAAGGTTACTGATTAGCTTGATGATTGATTATTGCGATTGTTGTTCAGATATTGATCTATTGATTTGTGATGCCAAAAGACATCTCGTACTGGGAAGTCCCCGAACGTGGTCCAAAAGGTCCATCGACCTAGGCGTGTCTCCTTGTAAGTTTACTTATCAAGGCTCTGACACACTATCACGATCTGACATCCTATGAGAGAAGGCTTCATAATATAACAATGTCTATCTTTCATTTTGTAATGTTAACACAGTAGTGCTTGCAATGATAAGGGTTCTTCTGGAAGACTCCCCATTAATCCATTCCGCATTTAATGTTAGAGAGGAAGGAGTAGAAACTGGATCCTGAAACACCGTCTTAGTTAGATTTCCTGCTGCCAGTGCCAGAAACTGTCTGCCCTCATGCCTGAGAATAGCACAGTACCAGGGGTCCTTAAAGAAGGTGCAAGTGTCCTTGCCCAGTGGTTGCGGGCAGTACTTAATTTGTGCTAGAAGTTGCCCATGGGCAGCACCAGCACTTAATTCCTTGAGTCTATTGGGCTTTTTTGCACCCCTCATGGGGCGCGCTGGAGGTAAAAGGCAGGGGGTGGGGGAGGGGGGGAGATTGTTGGGGAATGGGGCCCAGCCCGCACCTCCCCTTTTTATATTAACAAAAAAAACTCAGTGGGGGCTAGTGTGCTGTCTGCCCCACGGGAAGCACATTTAGGCTAAAACCCTCCTATCTGCCACCTGGGGGGACAGAAGCACTGTTTTTAAAATTGATGGGGTAAAGGGCTGGCCTGATTCCTGGTTGGCCCGCCTCCACCCCATTTAATTGTAAAAAAGAAAAAAACTTTCTGGGGCCTAGTGGACCTCCCTGAGGGTAGATTAGAGGTAATGTCCTCCTCCCTGCCCCGGGAGATATAAAAGCTCATTGCCCTGGGGCAGGAGGAGCACTAGCCCATTGCCAGGGGGACTGCTCCTCCCACAAAATATAATCCCTAATGACTAGTGAGTGGATCAATGCGTGGGGATCATCCTCTTACAAAGATCCTCAAGCAAGGATCCACTACAGAGAAATATCACCGGAAAGGGGAGATTCTCCCCTTTCCAACATTACCTTCCCCATGTCAATCTGTGCTTAGGGAGGTGAGATATGCCTTTGATCACCAATGTCAGCTCATTTTACTTTCACTTTCAATGTAATGACACAAGTGTGCCATGAGGTCTTACCCACCAGCCCGACCAGAAAAATAAAAATTGCATCCTGCTGATGCGAGCACCAAAAGGATTTCCTGCTGCTTCAGTGAAAACGTGCTGCACATGTCCTTAGTACTTCCGAAGCGGTACTAAGGACATGTCCAACACATCCTTAGCCCTGAATCAATCGTGGTTGGACCAGTACCATTCGTCACCTCTCATGTCACCCGTCATTTATATCCACAAATGTCAATTATAAGGAAGAAAGACAATTGAAAAAGAAGAAGGACAAGCAAACCAGTGGTCTTTTGCCATTCAGTGTATCAGAAGCCCTTCTTTTATTTTCCACAAACAATGGAATTAAAAGAAAGACAACAGTTCCCCCTCCCATGCAGTCTGTATGCTGCACTCCTGCCAGGCAGGCAGTCAAAAAGCCATCAGAGGTGGTCAGGGGCTCCAGGTCAGTAATAACTGCTTTCATGATCAAAAAGGAAACAATCTAAGATCTGAGACCCCAGCCCCATCCAGTTTTCACTCTGCCTCTTATGAAAATGTTTGGGGACCAGTATTTTTTATTACTATTTTTTTTTTTACAAATAATGCACCAGTTGGGTACATCCCAACTGAAGATTATCAGCATAACTAAACTTCTAAAAGATTAGGGAATGCTGTCCTGAACCCCCAAACCCTACAGAGTGTGCGAGACCCCGAGTTGAGTGTGTCTTTGGGTGCAGCTCAGTCAGAGGGCCCTGGATGGGAGCCCACTCATGACCACGATGGAGCAGGGGTTAACCAGGAAAGGGCTTGATCAGATTGGAGCTTAGGTCAATGGAGGCAGGCCTTTGTACTTTTTACTTGGTTGCTGCCTTTCCTATTGTGTGAGAGCCCTTCCTGGTCGCTCTCAGTGTAATTAACATTTTCCTCCTCGTTAGTTATATTTTTCACAATGTACCAAAGGGCCAGTGTTTGATAACACGGCATAAACATGATCAGGTTATTTTCATTCCTCTCATTAGGCCTGCACTGGAGGAGCTCCTGCTGCCCACACATCACCCACAGAGATGCTGCAATCCCAGCTTCCATAATTAGTTCTTCCACTGAACAGATGTCGGCATTATTATTGTTTATATATGAACATTTTTGGTTGTTTTTGTTTTGTCGAAATCATGTTGAAGAGCAGAAATTAGCTGCTCTGATGCCTAAAAAGAAAAGGGAAGCAACAATTTAACTGTGTGGGTGGATCAGATTAATGGTTGAGCAGAGAGACACACACGTGTGTCATACCGTGCCACGGGCCACACACCACAGTGCACTGCATGGTGCTCTCAGGAGGTCAGCAGCACCATCTATCTGTGGCACGTGGTACTGCAGCCCTTATCATGGAGCCATGTCTACAGATAGGGAAAAAGGCAAGCAAGATAGCTAATACATTTGGAACTGTTTCAAGAACTATGGTTTAGAAAATACTGTTTTGCATCTTTGATTAATTGTTTTAAAGTTTCTTGTATTAGTACATTGGTTTTGTGCAGCAAAAGGTATGGAAAGGGAAAAGGGCGTACAAAAAGACTCATTTAAAATCCTATAGGAAATTTTGCTCGAGTGCACAACAAAATCTGTTGGACAAATGAACCCCAAGCTGAGCAGGAAAGAGGGGACGGGTCTTAGTTAATAGCATTGGCATTGTGTAAATCTCAAAACTAGTTTCTGAAGTTCTAAGAGGAGAGAAAGTAGCACGATATTAACAGTCTAGTTCTCAAACAGGTTGGAACACCAAAATGCAAATGAAAATTGAAATCTAATTTGACAAAAGACAAAATCATTCTTCCAGCATTGCGAGGTCCGAGAAACACAGGCCCAGGTTCTCTGCAGACCACTCCATGGTTCTGTGTTGGTTCTCAAACCTCATTCTGGCCAAACTTTCCAAGACAGTTCTTAGGCAGAGAATTTTGACTTGCCGATGACCTTTCGCATAGCTGACAAAACTTTGCACTTTTCACAAAGTGCGAAGTTTGTCAACCTTGTGGGTGCATATAAATGTTGCAACCACCAGACCACCACTCCGCTACTTATGTAGGACTAGAGAGATTGAAAGGGGAATAAACAGCCTTCCACAAAAAAAATAAAAAAAATCATGTAATGAGGTAATGTCATCACATTTTCTGTATTGGTCAGAATTAGTTAAAGTTAAGTGTGAAGAATAAAGGTTTTCTTTGGCCAATAAGAGGACGGCATCCATCAGTGGCATAACAAAGGCCTACGCAGCCACCGCGGTGTGGGGTGGGGGGTATTGCGACCCCCAGATTGTCCCCTCAGCACAGAACACTATACGCGGGTGGCAGGCCTCTGACTTAGTCCAGGAGTGACAGAGCCCACTCCAGATACTTTGCAGGGGACCCCCTCAAGTTTCCTTATGCCACTGACACCCATTCGTTCTTATTGAGGATATCACTTGGTCATAGTTTGGGAAATAGGGCGTACACCTCCTGTTCTGCCTCTCCTCCTTCCACTTTACATCTCTGTGTAAAAGCTGAACAGTCAATAGTAACAACTCAACACAGCAAAGCAGCATTCTTTCAGGGGGTGTATGTCAGACTATCGAATACAAAAATATCGAATTACAAAAATATGGTGGCCAAATTATTGACTACCCAAGTGTCATGAGGTAAGTATACATAGACCGTCTTCAGCTAGGGAGAATGGATGAAGACATTCACAGGTGGATCAGCGCCAGCTGGCACTCTGTGACGGTGGAGCTGCAAGGAGGAGTGCAGAGGGTGCCACAGCACCCCCAGAAATCCAGGGCAGAGTTCATAAAACTACATACAACAATCTGGCTTGATGTATGTTTCATTTTTGCAGCATCTGGTGCTCTCAAAGACAATGAAATGTCGCAGGGCAGAGGAATAATTAATTCTTAAAATCTACCCCTCTTTTATTTGTCAGAAATAACAAATTGTAACTAATTCAATTGCAGGAACGCAAAGGAATTCAATTTATGACATCATAGGCAGGTATCATTGCCCAACAAAGTGATTAATGATTGAAGGAACTCTGGCTTTTCTGGTGGCAACCTCGGATTTTCGCCTTTTCTGGGCACTATTTTTGTTTGCTGACTTTAGAACTCTGTGCTCTTTATGCCTCCTGCTTGTGCTCTTCCTTAAAACATGGTATTGTCATATTCCTTATTGGCATATTTAACTTACCTATAAGTCAACATTATACAAACAGTACCTCTGCCTGACACCCTGTGAGTCTTTTCGTGCCTCGCTCAGGTTTGGGGGCTTTTGAAGTGTACACTTGTGATGGCGTAGGGCTTACAGGACTAAAGACAGAAGGTAAAATCTTTGGCCAGGATCAACCTGGTTGGTGTATGCGACCAATGCCCCATCATAGACAGTGTCAAATTGTGCTAGGTCTCAGATTAACGCGACCATTGACTCTCATTGGAAATTTATACTTCTTAAAAATATACCTAGTTAAAAGTTTCAAAGTTCCCCTTATTGGATTTTGGCTTTTTGGTATCATTTTGTTTATTACGTGTTACTCTGTTTTTCTAATTTGGTTTGGGATTTTTATTGTTTTACATTTTGACCAGGGATGAGTGGAATAATTTGTTCTGCCCACAGAACTGGCTGGAATTTTGGAGACTCTACATTAGTCTTGTAATGCGGAGTTCCAGCCAAATTCTGCCAATCGCCGTGTTGCAGAATGTCCTCTCGCGTACAGCTACAGAATGGTAAGTTGGCAAGCACAATTGAGATTTGGCATTCCCTAGCACGATTTCGGGTCACCAGAAGGTAAACCGGTGAGATTTTTCTATCGCAGGCAGTCGTGGTAGGTCGTGACCGATCAGGTTCAGAAAGCTGCTGCTTGAGTAGAAAATCTACTCGAGCAGCAGCAAAATCAACTCCGCGTGGTGCAGTTCATGATGGTTTTTCAGTGTGGAATGCACTACCAGCACTGAACCAGATCACGAGCAGCACAATTTGCCAATTTCCGCCCATTGGGGGAACTCTGCGGAATCCTGCAGAGTTTTTATGTAACTCCGCAGAATTCATCCAGTCAAATTTTACAAGATCCGTTCACCCCTAATTTTGACTTTAATACTGTTTTGGTACTGGATAAATACTTAACACATTGCTCATAAGTTGTGCCACAGCTAACGGGAGTTGAGCTCAGGCTAATTTAGTTACTTTTAATTTTCACACCGACAAGGGTTATGATTGTTCCTTGAGCGGGTAGTCACCCATCCCAAATAATAACTCACTGTCTTACAAAAACACACTTAGATATGTGTTTCTTCAAGGTTCTGATCTTGTAGCTTCCATAGTTTCATTGTATGAATTATATACATATGATGCTATGTTTTGGCATGTTATGAGGTGTAGTACAATATTACTGTGGTGTATTTAGATCTGTGGCATTCGTTTCCATTTAAAGGTATGTGGAATCTATGTAGCAGGCACAGAAACTCACCACATTACTCTAGAGTGAGCAGTGAATTTTCTCATTTCAGGTGGTTTGTCACCACAATAAGACACGTTGTTTATAAATAGTAGTTCTGTTTTGTAGTTCTGTTTTGGTTCCCAATGCTGTGTCTTCCTAGTGTTCAATCGTGTCCCCCTTTATACTCCAGCAGAGTAATAAACACAAACATATTGTCCAGTACATACTAACAGCATTAAAAATGAACACACAAAACATCAAGAAGTTTACAAAAGAAAATGTATCTTGCCAACCTCACTAAACTTTTGCTGTACACAGATGCTTTTGGATGTAACATGTGTCCTAGAGGCTGCATCTGTATGCTGGATGTGGTTGCACATTGAGGCTTGTTGGGGCATGATCATACAAGTGAGCTGAAAGATGAACCTGCAAGCTGAGAATGATTGCACAAATCAGCTTACAGAGATCACAACTGAGCATCAAAGAGTATAAGCTTGTGGGGACTGCACACAAAGGCCTTAGGGGGTCTGATCAAAGGTGCACCATGTGAGCCTGACCTTGGGGTAGGTGCACACTGAGGCCTAAAGGCATCCCAAGGGCTGGTTACATAAGTGGCTGTAGGTTTCACACAGAGGCTTGGGAAGCTGCATCACACAAGAGCACCAAGGGTGAGCATGTCTCCTGGGTGAATGGGCACAGAGGTGTCATAGTTTCATGTGTATGATTGGCTGTGCCTGTAGCTAAGAGGTACATGACCAAATAGGGTTCCTGAGTTCTGGTTACACACATGCAGCAATGGTTGAGCCTGCATCTTGGTGTTGGCCACAAACCGATGGCAGGGCGTACTAGTCGGCTCAGCAACCCTCTTACTTTCTTGTTACTCTTCCTCAGCTCATCTGCTTCGATGTCACTATGAGTCTTCTGCTGAGAGTTGCCATTTACTGATGCGTTACTCCAGGTAACAAAAGGAACCATGTTACTGTGGCAATGCCACAACCACCCAGTACAACACATAAATACTCGCACAAAGTTTCTTTTTATGCTTTATAATAACTCTTAAGCCCTCATTCTGAGAGGACAGTAAATTGTGCGGGCTTCTCCAGACCTCTGCTCTTGTTAATATTAAGACTCACTCAGAGGTCCACTTCTAATAATCTCACTGAGAGCTCTGATCCTGTTTCAGGTGGACACATCTTTCACCTAAGCACTTTATTAGTAGGAATCCAGTGTTTTTGTTGTTCCTGATCATGTATTATTATCAAAGTACCATTCTGATTAGCATGTGCTTGCCATGATTGGTCATAACAAAGTTTACTCGTCTTTAGAAACATGTTCTTACAAGCGAAACAAGAGTCAGTCCTATTTGCACAAAAAGGTCTTGGGGAAGAAGCCCCTTGTCCACACTCAAAGCTGAAGGGGTTAAGCAAAATTGTTGCACTTACTTATTCATTAACATAATGGTTTTGGGAACTTCTTACTTTTTAATGAGCTGATGCCACTGACCTTCATCCCCATGGTACAAATGGTTGGAGCTCCACTGCTTGTGACAAGCCCTGTACCTCTAGCTACACCATCTGAGATGCTGAAGTTGGTTTGTGATGGTGCATTGTAGGAAATGAGTTCAGGATTGGAGCATGGGACAGTGGTGCTGCACAGATCTTGCCCTCAATGCAAGATCCGGGTGGCAGTAGGTGGCAACCAGCGAGTACTCTGCTTGCACTGCACTAACTGCTAAACTGCTGGAATTAAGACCATTCCCTGACTGGATAGGAGATCCCTAAAGTTTACATTTGAGAATCTACATCACATATAGTCCACTCCTACATTGGTAAGGGGCTTTCCTCTGGGAAGAACCTGCAAAAACTAGAAACATGTGTTCCACTGTCATTGAAGGATGATGCCTTTCCCTCAGTGATACCTGCCACAACATCTTCCGCCTGCCTCTCCCGCATACTTGTCGATGTCTCTTTCTGCTCATGCAGGCACTCATCTTCTGGGTCTTCTACCTTCTTACTGTCTCTGTTTATCACCACACGCTTGGCTCTTAGCTACAGCCTTACCATGTCTCATACTCCCAACCCTTACTGATTGAAACAAAAGGCTAAAGCCTTCAGCTTTTTGGAATCATCGAGCTGAAGGTTGTATCCCCCGACTTCTGGGAAAGCTGCTGATTACCCTTTTTATGATGTCACAAGGGTCATATGCCACAAAATCGTGGCCTCTGATCTGGATCCCATTTCATGCGATGATGCTACGTCTGGGAATACCATCAGAAGGTTAATTTGTGATTCTTGAAAAATCCTACCTCTTCATGGTTAAAAAATTGTTGAAATGTTTGCATCTCCGGCTGTCTTAAAAGCTGAAAGCCCATTTGGCCTATTCACGTATTTATTTCTCTGCTATCCTGTGCACACTTATTGTCACCTCCCCACTCTGCTCATGTCTACTTGGCGTTGTAAAACTGCACAATTATGCTCCCATTTTTCCCCTCTTCTCATATCATTAAAGGTATTTGGCATTTTTGAGGCTGGGGACTCATTTTTCATCCTCAGGCTTTGACCTATCAAAAAAGAGATAAAGATAGAAAGGGAGAAATGGGGAAATAAAGAGGAAAAGAATAGGAAACTGTGACCAATGAAGAACTCACAGATTGAAAAGAACCTGAAAGAGTGGGGCAAAGAGACAGGAAGTGTGCGGTGATGGAATAAAGGGACATGAGGTTGAATTAAGACCAGGCAAATTTTTTATTTCTAAGGCCCGGTTAGCATCAAAATAAATTATGCTAACCAGGTAGGGGAGGCGTAGTCGAGACTGGAGGTTTTGCGTCCAAGTATGGCGCTAGTCAGGTTAACATCAAAAAAATTTACTCTAACCTGACTAGCGTAATTTTTTGACACATAAACCCCATGGACATGACTCCTGTCTTAGGAAAAACAGGAGTCATGCCCCTCTGCCCAATGGCCATGCCCATGGGACTTCTGTCTCCTGGGCATGGCCATTGGGCACAGTACCATGTAGGGGGGCCCAAGTTAGGCCCCCCCTATGGAACTTAAAAAAAAAAAAAAATTACCTGGACTTACCTTGGATGGGTCCTCCCATCCTTGGGTGTCCCTAAGGTGTTGGTGGGAGTGGGTGGGGGTGTCCGTGGGTGCAGGGGAGGGCACCTGTGGACTGCTTCCACTGTCTCTGCCCATGGAAATGAGCCCATTGGTCCCCTAACGCCTGCCCTGACCCAGGTGTTAAATAATGGCGTTAAACAGGCTTAGCGCCATTGTTTAAAGCCCTCCTCCTCCCGTGCATCATTTTTGCATGGGAGGATAAATATGGCGCTAAGGCCACAGAGTCCTTTTTTTCCCCGGAATGCCTACCTTGCATCTCATTGACGCAAGGTAGTTTTCCGCAAGCAAAAAATGATGCTAACTCCTTATCTTTGACGCTAGACGGGTCTAGCACCAAAATATAAATATGGAGTTAGGTTTGCGCTGGATTTGTGTAAAAAAAAATGACGAGAGATGATTTCATCGCCATAAATACCAAGATATGGCACTACTGTCATCTCCAGTGCTGGAGCACAAACATGCTGCCTAGTGCTATTCACACACATGTGCATCACATTGCAAAGATTTCTGCACGATTTCTAACATAGGTTTTATACTGGAAGAGTTACCTTCTAATGCAACATACTAAGACAAAGTATAGTTTCAAACTTTTCAAACATTATTATGTGTGTTGTACAGTGCAGCTTATATGCACATCCACCAAATCAAAACGGATCTTCAAAGAACCCCTATAAACATTCAGTCCGAAAGACAAACACACCTTCGACAACTGGGCCTCCAATGCACTGGACAAACAGATACCAAAAAAACCACATCCAAAGTTGACCACAAAAAGAACACTTCATGGGTTAATGACAACATCAAAAGAATGCAAACACAACTCAACACACTACAACACAAAATCCATCAGAACCAAAAAAGACAGCATACTCCCAACGCATAACTGAAGCCGACTGCCCCTCTAAAGAATATATACAATTCTAACAGAATTCCACAATCCACAGAGTCGAAACACAAAAATACAAAATAGCACAATCACAAGACTTCAGTGGCAAAAGCTCCAATTAGTTTATCTAAAAAATGAAAAAGAATGAAAATTACCTTAAGAAGAACATGGACAGCACCACAACAACACAGGACCTATCCACCACAGAAAGAGACAACAATAATTAACCATCAATGCATATTTTCAGCACCATGTCACAAAACGATTTGCTCTATGTTAACCCCTGCAGCCAGGGCTTAGGATCTCTTTCAGATCGAGCAGTGCCAAACATCTCTAAAGGTATCCATTGCACTACCTGTGGAGGGGGGGTAGCCAGGTGCCTACTCAACAGTTACCTGGAGCTAGGCTCAGTCTGACCAGAACTGAATACCTGCTACATCAGACCTATTCTTGAAAAACAAATCCTTGAATCATACACCCCCACAAACCACTGACCCACATCAAATGGACCATTCTTAGGTAAACATTTTGAGAGAGTAGTGTTTACTCAGTCCTTAACCTTTACAGAACATATTGACTTATTGTCATACCAACGGTTTGGCTTCAGACAAGGTAGAGGTGTAGAGTCAGCCATTATATCAATCTGGGATAATCTAAAGCTCACAGTGGACAAAAACAGAGCTGCTGCCTTATTAGGTCTGGATTTATCAGCTGTGTTTGACACTGTCCACCACCCCACACTACTATAAAGACTTCATTATCACTGAGTAAAATGGATTGCTTTGCATCTCACAGACAGAGTGTAGATTATCTACCAGCTTTCACATCTGCTCCTCTCACACAACACTGTGGCATCCCTCAGTATCTAACTAATATCCTTACCAAACCATATTACATCATTCACCCTCATCTGTTTCAGCTATACAGATAACACACATCATTTTAAAAATTGATAGCATAGAAGACCTCTATAATTCAAAACCTGACGATTGCCTTCGTGCCATAAACACATGAATGATAAATAACCATCAAAGCGCAATACTGCTAAGACAGAGTTTATGCAATCATCATATGACAAAAACATTATACAACTCCCCCAGAATGCTACCACAAGGCTTCTTCCCGCTTTCACCCAAGAGAACGCTTGGCTTCAATCCTGCAATCGCTCCAGTGGCTACCTATGACTTGAAGGACAATGTTCAAGAAACTTTGCATTGTCCAAAGAGGTTCCCAAGGAAAAGGAGCAATGTAGCTACAAGTTATATTGAAGCAATAAAAACAGAACACCGTGCTCCAGATCTGCACCACTTACCATCATACCACATTACCATAGAAAATATATAGTAAGCACTGCTTTCTCAGTACAAACCTCCAAGCTCTGGACCTCACTACAAGCTGGCTCTGGAAGCATCCAGCAGCATACACTCTTCAGGAAACAGCTGAAAACATAGATATTTCCCAGATAACTAAACTATCCCACATCCTGGCAACAGAATCCAGAAAGAGAGTTGCACAGCTGGAACAACCCAACCAGCAAACTACTTTCAATAAGGAGATAAGTTAAGCAGGGGTGTGGAATTCCTATAGCCCAACGCCCAGGAGACATTGTTTAAGGTCAAGGTGTTTATTTTGTCCTTGGGACAAGTAGGCCCAACCTTCTGCAGTACAAACTCTTTGGCTGCCAGTTTAAAGGGAAAGGAACTGCCTGCAGTTGGGGTAATATTTATATCCATGTGCTAATGCTGTTTGAACTTGTATTTATGGTTCATTAATGCAAATCCCTTACTATTAGGGTGAGCACTTTAAAAAAATGTGGTAAACTCGGACTGCACAACTGACAGTGGTTTCAGTAACGAAATGTACACACATGTTTGACACGTTGAACAATATGAGGCTGGTAATAATGCTCTCAGACTGCTCTATGATTAGATGCAAATGTTTGCAGAAGCTTGTAATCAAGATTGATGATTCTTTGCTTTCAAAATAAAATGTTCAGAAAAAGAATGCACCTATGAAAAAAAATTCTTGCTAAATTACTGCAAAATTTTAGGTACCAATTTTTTGACGTATCATCTAGTAAAACGTGTTGATGCATGCTAGTATGTCCAAAAAATATTCATAATGGAAAACTAGTGTAACCAGTTCCGACAAGATTATGGGAAACGTGAAGATAAACAAGCATAGGCAAAGCCAACCAATCTCAAATTGGTGGTTAGTCTTTTGGTTTTGTCAATGTGTGTCTTGTTTTGACACGGCTTTTGTAAAACTTTGTTGCAGCTGCCAGATCCTCACCATTGTAACAAGCATTGGCAAAAGCAAAAAAAAGTTTGGCTTTTTCTCAAAAAGCACACATTGCCATATTAGTTCCTGGCACTCAACAAAACTACTTTGTGTGCCAACATGGATTTTGGGTAAGAGCAGAATATTATGTATCACTCACAGTAAAGCCAGATGACAGAGTAAACAGGGAGAAATATAATTTTATTAAAAACAAAAGGTCTTGGTTAATGCCAGACCTAATTAGGGTTTAAGTTCTTAAAGAAATTTAGAACAGTGCACCCATGATATATGACTTTGCATTGGTGCAGAATTATGGCTTTCATGAATTCACAAGAATTTACAAAGAAGATTGGGAAATCATACTCCTAGAAAATATTTGTGGACTATAATATAGCATGAGCCAATGTGTATGTGTAGATTTGCTCATGCAAAAATCTATTGATCGTTTACAAGTTCAATTTCCCTCCAACTACTTTTTTTCCCAACCCTCGAAGAGCTTCTACTCTGCCTTTGTCCGGAGTACATTTCCAGCCTTTCTCAGTATGGGAAAAGATTAGAGAAAAGCTGGTGAAAATCCTTAAAACATGCAAGATAATAGGTTTGCCCAGACTCAAAGGCATTCCATCCTTGAAACTATTGCTTACTGATTCCTCCAGCCCCAGTATATAGATCTGCATGAAAGGTGGAAAAATAACGAAACTGCTAGTTTGCAAGCCCTACTATAGTAATAACCCTGGCATAATCAGAGGGTCTTATCAGAATACTTGTACAGGGAGTGCAGAATTATTAGGCAAATGAGTATTTTGACCACATCATCCTCTTTATGCATGTTGTCTTACTCCAAGCTGTATAGGCTCGAAAGCCTACTACCAATTAAGCATATTAGGTGATGTGCATCTCTGTAATGAGAAGGGGTGTGGTCTAATGACATCAACACCCTATATCAGGTGTGCATAATTATTAGGCAACTTCCTTTCCTTTGGCAAAATGGGTCAAAAGAAGGACTTGACAGGCTCAGAAAAGTCAAAAATAGTGAGATATCTTGCAGAGGGATGCAGCACTCTTAAAATTGCAAAGCTTCTGAAGCGTGATCATCGAACAATCAAGCGTTTCATTCAAAATAGTCAACAGGGTCGCAAGAAGCGTGTGGAAAAACCAAAGCGCAAAATAACTGCCCATGAACTGAGAAAAGTCAAGCGTGCAGCTGCCACGATGCCACTTGCCACCAGTTTGGCCATATTTCAGAGCTGCAACATCACTGGAGTGCCCAAAAGCACAAGGTGTGCAATACTCAGAGACATGGCCAAGGTAAGAAAGGCTGAAAGACGACCACCACTGAACAAGACACACAAGCTGAAACGTCAAGACTGGGCCAAGAAATATCTCAAGACTGATTTTTCTAAGGTTTTATGGACTGATGAAATGAGAGTGAGTCTTGATGGGCCAGATGGATGGGCCCGTGGCTGGATTGGTAAAGGGCAGAGAGCTCCAGTCCGACTCAGACGCCAGCAAGGTGGAGGTGGAGTACTGGTTTGGGCTGGTATCATCAAAGATGAGCTTGTGGGGCCTTTTCGGGTTGAGGATGGAGTCAAGCTCAACTCCCAGTCCTACTGCCAGTTCCTGGAAGACACCTTCTTCAAGCAGTGGTACAGGAAGAAGTCTGCATCCTTCAAGAAAAACATGATTTTCATGCAGGACAATGCTCCATCACACGCGTCCAAGTACTCCACAGCGTGGCTGGCAAGAAAGGGTATAAAAGAAGGAAATCTAATGACATGGCCTCCTTGTTCACCTGATCTGAACCCCATTGAGAACCTGTGGTCCATCCTCAAATGTGAGATTTACAAGGAGGGAAAACAGTACACCTCTCTGAACAGTGTCTGGGAGGCTGTGGTTGCTGCTGCACGCAATGTTGATGGTGAACAGATCAAAACACTGACAGAATCCATGGATGGCAGGCATTTGAGTGTCCTTGCAAAGAAAGGTGGCTATATTGGTCACTGATTTGTTTTTGTTTTGTTTTTGAATGTCAGAAATGTATATTTGTGAATGTTGAGATGTTATATTGGTTTCACTGGTAATAATAAATAATTGAAATGGGTATATATTTTTTTTTGTTAAGTTGCCTAATAATTATGCACAGTGATAGTCACCTGCACACACAGATATCCCCCTAACATAGCTAAAACTAAAAACAAACTAAAAACTACTTCCAAAAATATTCAGCTTTGATATTAATGAGTTTTTTGGGTTCATTGAGAACATGGTTGTTGTTCAATAATAAAATTAATCCTCAAAAATACAACTTGCCTAATAATTCTGCACTCCCTGTATAGTGAGACCGCTGCCATAATTTGTCACCGCACTACATGGCACCAAAGAGACAAGTAGAGTTTTATACAGGCAAGTAGATTTATGAAGCAATGTGTCCCTTGGACAGGTAGATATTTTAATAAATTCCACCCCCCTGATTAAGGAAGTCTTACTTATGAGTTGCCAATCTGTTATATAGCTATGTAATTTCATTCATACATTTTATGACCCTCAATAAAAATAAGACGATAATACTCTGCAATCTGTGTTCAGCCATCACTTGTAATTGTAATTGTATGAGGGTTTACCATCACCAGCACTGTACAGTCAATTAAAAAAACAGACATCATCGAATGAACAGGCATGGAATAACTGAAGAGATCTGTCTCATACTTCTAGACAATTTTGAGGACTTTAATTTAGTCCACCACATCAGGCCTGAAACATCTATACAATCCCTCAGTGATACTCAGATATGGGATAACAATAACAATGCCCATCATAACAGTTCTCTCCACTCCTCTCTCCCTCCAACCAGCTCAGGATCACAGCAATACATGAAATCTCAGACAGCATAACGCAGAGCTAAGCGGACAGCATCATATGGAAGACTGCAAAGGCACCGACTGAGCTTTTTGATCTTACTGAAAACCATAAAACTGTGAGTCTGTCTCTCACACCTCATCATCCACCACACTGCTACGCATCCCATAACATGATAACTGTGAATGGGGTCCTCACACATGACATGGAAAAACTGCCCACATAGGTTAAAAAAACAAAGACAACACATTTCCAATCACACAAATAGCTAGCTATATAAGTTGGTAAGCTCTTCAGTGTCCCATATAAGGGTATTGAGTGCTATATAAATGCTGCAACACAATACATGAGCTAAAATGTGTGGGGAAGTAAAAGCATTTATGCTAGTTAATGCCAGCCTCAAAGAGACATTATTTTTAGGTGCAAAGCACTGTCAACAATTGTCAGTGAATAGGACTTTGTGTCAAAAACCATGAATGGTTTCATGGGAATGCAGACCTGCTATCTCACATGGTGCCATTGATCTGGACAGATCACTTACTGATTCCTTTAGAGGTGTCTTTTTTCTCCCCACCTCTTGCTTAGGTGTTGTCTCTGTCTTTGTCCAGACCTTGGCATAAAGTTAAAGACTTGCGCATGATCGAAGCTCTCCAATCACCCACCTTAAATTTGACTCGTTCATTTGACCATGATGCGGTTTTCTTCGAGGAGTGGGTGGTTAAGGCTTTGGATATCGTAGCACCTAAAAATTTGTATAGTTCTAAACATATTAGGCTATCTGCCCCTTGATTCTCTAAGGGTTTCAATGCTCAGAAATCTAGCTGTAAAAAAAACTAGAAAGGCCTGGAGAGCCAATTATGATATTGAGGCAAAGAGGCTTTAGCTTTTTGCCCGGAAAGAAAATCATAAAGCCATTTGTTTGACCTGCAGGCTGTTTATCTCCAATTCTATTTTTAAGGCAAATAACGCCTCAAGAGTACTTTTTAAAGTGGTCAAAAGGTTTTTAACTCTGTCTGCAAGTAAAAATATTTTTATTCCTCTGTTAAGTTGTGCGAAGATCTCTCAATTTTAATGATAAAATCCAAACTATCCAGGATGCATTTACTCAGTCTTCTCCATTATCTTTGAGTACTATCTCCACACCTTCTACACAGGTATCGGGTCTGATGCTGTCCTGCTTCGCCCCCATATCTTTGTATGAATCAGCTAGGGAGCTTACCAACTGTGTGCCTGGTTCCCCTTTCAAGCCCTGTACCCCAACCATGCTCAAACTAGGGACCCCTCTGGTTAACCCAACTATCAATGCTTTGTTGAATGATTCCCTCAAACATGCGACTGTTCCTCAGGTTTAGAAAAAGGCTGTCTTGCTCCCTCTGTTAAAAAAAAACCTCTGCTGACCTTAAAATCGTGAGTAACTTCAGACCTATCTCACTCCTCCCTACCATGGCAAAGCCATTAGAAAAAATATTAAACTGGCAGATCTCAGCCTTTTTGGAGACAAATTATATACTACATGACTCCCAATCAGGCTTTAGACCAGGCTATAGCACTGAGACGGCCTTACATGAGGTATCTAAATTTATTAAAAATAATAGGGATGGCAATTCCTAGGTTATGTTGGTGCTTTTAGATCTCTGCGGCATTTGACACGGTGCCACATACTGTCCTGAAACAAAGGCTGGAAAGGTCCGGGGTCACGTGTCATGAACTGTTATGGTTTAAGTATTTTTTGGTCAGTCAAACTCAGGCCGTTTATCTCCCTCCTTTCACCTAAGAGGCTAAGCCTCTGAATTGTAGAGTGCCCCTGGGTTCTGCCCTTACCCCCACTCTCTTTAACATTTATATGGGTCCTCTGACCCTTCTGGTAGAACCCCCTGGGCATGAAGTTAGTGTTTTATGATGACGACATGCAACTCTTTCTGGCTTTTCAAGAGAGGGTCCCATCCACCTTGAACTCTTTCAAAGCCAGTCTCAAATCTGTCATGGAGTGGATGTATTCCAGTTTACTGAAGCTTAACTTGGACAAAACTGAGATGCTTTTTTTCGCCACTAAATCCACTCCAGACTCGGGTCTCTGGTGGCCTCCTAAGATGGGATACCTCCTTGTTCTTCCCCAGAACCTAGGCGTCAAATTTGATTCTGAGCTAAATTTTGAATCACAGAAAAACTAGCCTTGTCTAGTTCCTGTTTCCAGACTATGAAATCACTCAGACATATGCTGTACCTCATTCCTATGAATGATGAAAGAACCATTGTCCATGCCTTGATTACTTCAAAATTGGACTATTGTATTAGTCTGTATTTAGGTCTCCCAAATTCTCTGATGCAACATCTTCAGAATATTCATCTTCTCGGCGGTGGTAACCTCTACACACCCATACTATTATCTCCTGCGACCATAGCTGCCAAGGTTTCAGAATGGTATGTGTGACATTTTCATAATTTCAGTGTAATTATGAGTGACATTTCAACGACTATGAGCGACACTTTCTTGCAAGCAAAATCAAGCGATGAAGACAAGGGAACCATGTAAATGTCATAATATATCAAGAATCCTATACCTCCCATTGTACCAGAGTTACCTAGCAAACTGAGAAACTGGAATAAAAAGGCTTTACCACAGGCTTACCTCAGGATTTGCGTGACAATCTCAGGCATTGCACTAATGCGGAAAAATGACAGGAAATTCGTTATTCTAACGCGAGATGCGTGATACTTGGGAGAGCTGCCCTGTCACCTCTTCATGGCTCATGTAGTTTCTGCACATGTGCTCTCATACTCTCTATTCTCCACTCTCTGTTGTGATCATCTCTGTACACCCTTGTTCCCACTAACCCCTGTCATCTCCACTTAGTGGCTCAGATAATCTCTGCGCAAACTTGCTCTCACTGACCACAACCCTTTGACACTTCCTGGGTCTGATAATCTCTGCATGCTGTGCTCTGTTCTCCTGCCTCACTTCTTCCTCGCATGGCTAATCTCTACACATGTAGATTCACATCCCACCTCTCTTCTTCACTTCCTGACTCTGTGACCTCTGCACACCCTTGCTCTTAATTCACGCCTCCCTGCTCTGTGAATCTCTGCAGAGCCGCCATCTTGCGCGGGTCCCTGAGCGGCCTCCCTCGCTGTGCTCTGCTGACTTACACTGCAGTGAGCGACCGGCATTAATCTGCAGAGTTGTCCAAACCTGTCCGCCCGCGGTGTAAATAAATCCAGCCCTACCAGCCCAACGAAGCCAGCTCTGATTTACAGCCGGTGCCTGCTTAAGCGAGAGCCAGCAGATTATATATTTATAAGGGCACATTAAAGAGACTTTGTCGCCCTTCAGTGATTTTTTTTTCTCACCTTCATTCCTGAGCCACCCTGGGAAGGCAGGCCTGTGGTCTTACACCATGACAAAGGATATGTAAATCAGAGGGATGACTCTCATGACAGGCATCTCACAGGCTGAGACTGAAACATGGTCCAAGAATGCCAACAGTAGGACACACATTTGCAAAAGCAGATGTGACTGTTCAGCATCTGCAAGGGATGTCTGCCCTTGGCTGACAATTTCAAGCTAAAAGTAATACTACCACGCCCCCCAGTTTGTCGTCACAGGTGTATGCTTCTAGGGCGAGGAATACTTCGAGCACCTGCACATGCGCAATGATGAGGAAACATCAGGTCACATTCCCCTGTCCCCTTCTCCTCTAAAAATTACAGGGATTAACACCAGTTCATCGCAGATCAGCAACAGTAATTTATGTCCAGCTACTGGGACATTTCATCTTTTTCTTTCCCCTGGGTGGGATGTCAACGCCCCCCACACCTTTTAAACGTGACCCCCTGTGAGTGAAAGTGCTCCTCCCAAAACAGGTACATCAAGGAAAGCTGCTGTGCAGGCCTCTGTTTCACAAAATATACACAGTATGTAAAAAAAGTTTTGCAAAACTTCCACCCAAACAGGTAAACCACTGAAAGCTGCAATGCAGCGGTCCGTTTCACAAAATATACACAGTATGTAAAGAAGTAGCATAAACCTCCCACCCAAGCAGGTAAACCACTGGAAGCTGCTGTGAAAAACACAAAACATGCATACTATGTAAAGAAGTAGCGTAAACCTCCCACCCAAGAAGGTAAACCACTGAAAGCAGATGTGCAGGCTTCATTGCACAAAAGAGAATAGAATGAGAAGCAGCAGTACATGCCTTTATCGCAAAACACATGCACAACTGCTGTGTAAATCTCTGCAAAAAAAGCATGAAAAATAGGGCTACAGTGACCCTTGTTCTCCCAAAACCAAGTGCAGTTCAGGTAACACCAGAACAAGCGAAGTAAAAGAGGTTCCTCACTGTATTCCTGGGTCAACAGCACTATGGAAACTTCAAGTAATGGATGTGTACAGACAAGTTGCCAATGCAATAATTGATAGTATTCATCTTAGGGCCCAATTCAGCAAGGTAAAAGTCTGTTTACGACTTTTCGGTATTCAGAAAGGTAAATTATGAGTAGTATCTTTATGTCTGCACTCAGGGTGGAGATTCCACTCAGCACCCAGAGTGTAATCTCCGCACCCAGAGGGTACTCTCCGCATCCATAGTGGAATCTCCGCCCTCAGGCAGAGATTCCACCCCGAATGCGGATGTTTTGACATGACTCGTAACTTATCTTTTTGAATACTGAAAATTAGTAAACTTAGACTTTTGGTCTTATCTTACACCAAAAGTCCAAGTTTATCTTTGTGAATCAGGCCCTTGGATTTTAAAGCAAAACACTTCATGGGTTTGCACTTGTTCAGTCTTTGTTTTACAGAGCTGCACCAACACCCGGTTTTTAGTAAGCTCACTGACCCCCAGAGTGCTTGCTAAGGAGGTACACCTCAGGCTCAGCAACAAGGTCCTTAAGAAGGTACCTGGGAGTGACCCCAGAAGGGTGGTTCAGAATACATGAGGTAGAGTGAGGAAGACATCATGGAAAACATAGAAAAGTCCTAGAATAAGGTGGGAGGAAAGGGATCCCATGCCCCTTCAGAGAAGCAGGGAGGAGGTTCTGGTGTGCAGTGGCCCAAGGTGCCCCTTTCCAACACCGATATGTTGCTTTCACCTATGACACAAGCAGGGTGACTCTGTCTGCCCTAACAAACCACCCACTGGGGGGACCTCTATAGGGGGCCAATGTGGCCTTAGGAGGAAGTAGTCCACAGGGACCGGTGACAGCCCATGCCCTAATCTCCCTTAGTTGGGAGGTGGACTCAGAGAGTAGACTTGTGATCACTAAAGGTGGGAGTCGTCACTTCCACCAGGTAAAAGTGAATGAAACCCTGCACTCCTCTGTGAGACACTAGCATTAGTCAGATCATGGTAGTAGAAAGGATGGTTTCACCAGAGAGGTGTGTAGGGAAACTCAGGCCTAGAGGCAAGACTTTTCTGCCACAGGGCTCTAGTATCCTTGGAGTGGGATGGGTAGGTAACCCAGAGGAGGATGATAGTTAAGTCCATCAATTACATTCTGGGTTATGAGTTGCCGCCGGTGTCGGGAGAGCAGGGAGGGGTGGCCTCCCAGTTCAACTTGCAAACTCAGTTTTCTGGGGAACCACTCCACAGCGGAGGGTACAGGAGCCCAGATGGAGGGGTAGGGAAATTAAATGCTCACCTCTGACTCCTGGTCAGCCTCATGGTACCGACCCAGGGCTGGAAAACCAGTGACAGGATTGCTCTGGACTGGTGGGAAGAAGAGTGGAAGAAGGATGATGATGTTGCCTCCCACTCCGAGGAACCTGAGATGTCAGAGAACCCTGGATGACCGGGGGCCTGGCTGTTGACACTGACAGCTGTCAGTGCTCTCTGTTGGTTGCTGTCCTTATAGGCAGAGTTTCCCTTGGGTTGGGGACAGAAGACTGATCCAAGGGGTGGAATAGGCCATATCACTTTTTTGGACTTGGTGGTAGCCTCTGCCTACTGGGATGCATCTGTGAGCAAGACAAAGCTAGGCGTTGCAATAAGGGGCCCACAGAGGAGGAAAAGGTCCCGGATGGGTCCGCCCAGTGGTTCAGGAGAGTATAGACCGAGGGATCCAACTGAGTTGCCTTACTGCATATCTATGAGGCCATGAAAAGCCATGCAAAGTGGCTTGCTGTGGCTTCATGGATAAGGTTCTGCTGTCTACACCGCTGGAGCATCAAAAATAGTGATGCCCTGGTGGTGCACAGGGCTTGTAAATATACCCAACAGTTTTTAGAACGAGTTTTTAGATTTCTTAAAATTTGCTATTTAAGAAATACAAACCGGGAGCTTGATGCATCTGGCCCCTGGTGCTGCCTTTGCTATCGCAGCCAGTCTTCCACTTTCATCTCAGCATCACTCAGGTAGAACATGGTGGATGTTTCATCTGCTGGCTGATGTAAAGGACATGGAAATTCAGCTCTGCTTTTAGAAACACCTTTGTTGCAGAGATAGTGTAGGTGTAAAGGCAGCAGGGGGCTGAACAATTGATATGCCATTCCAGCTGGTGTCCTTGCTGTGTAAAACTATTATACATGGTGGTGGTCCCAGAAGGAGGGGCTCTTGAAATGTCCCCCAGAGTTTGGTAAAAACCTCTCTGCACATGACAGACATGTGCTTGTTACTAATGAAGACAAAGCTTCCCAGCTAGACAGGTCTGCTTTACCGATGTAGCATGGCAGGGCATATTCACCCCTGAAACATCTCCTGCCATGTATGTGGAAGTTATTTCTGGGGGGAACCTGTTTTCCAAGGCCTTTATCATTTATCAGTTTTACGTACTGCACATGGCGACAGAGAAAGATAAACAAGAAAAAAGATAGAAGCAAGATAAGAGAGAGGGGTGGAAATGCGCAGTAACGTGGAGAGAAAGAACAACGTGAGGTGAGATGAAAAAGAGAAGAAATAATGTAAATAAAAGTGAAGTAGCAGGGAAAGAGAAAAACTGAAAAGGAAAGAATACGGAGGATGAGTAGAAAAAGAATGTTGAGATTTCTTGCGCTTCCCACACATCCACTAACGACGCCATGCATGCGAAATATTAACAATAAAGAGCTCCATGGATCCCATTTTCACAGATGCGTCAGAATTTCTGATGCCTCTGTTGGTACTAAACTCACGCATTGCTGGAGTAGCGTCGTTAAACTGATGCGACTCCAGCAATGCGAGGAGTCTCCCATGGGAAAAAGCCTTGCATTAATTTTACACCTGCTCTGATCAGGTGGTAACATTTTGATGCAGTGAAATTGCAGAATGACGCCGTGAAATGTTGTAAATTTCACTGCGTCAGTTCTGTGTGGCTTTTCCCGTGGGAACACCTACCCTGCACACATTATACCTGGTGCAGGTATAATGTGACACAGCGCTTTACAAACTCACTCATTGGGCCCAATGCATTGGTTTGTAAATATGGAGCAGTGTAGTGCATTGCTAGCTCCACCACTGCGTCGAAAAAAATGACGCTGCAGTGGCACAAAAGGCTTGTAAATGAGTCACTGAGCTTGACTTTAAGGTCTCCTGCTAGAATCTTGGGAAAAGTACATTTATTTTGGGCAAAGTGATTGCCTTACCTCCCCAAAGAGAAATGTTGTGTTGGTTTCAAATGGAAGAATTGTGAGATGTGAATACTCAAGTAAATAATCTAGTTGAAACCCCATATATTTGTGCTATTTTGGCTATAAGCCATTCTTGTTTGTCCTTGTGTGTCCTTCTGTCATTGCATTAGGCCACGCCAAGTGCACGATCTCCATTGTGGCAATGTGGGAGCCCACATGCTAAATGTCATTTATTGGAGTGTTGTGCAAATCAGCTTCATGTTTCTCCATGTAATCCAAGGGATAACGCCAATGCTGTACCTTGTAAGACCTACAAGACTAGGTAGCCCAGGTAGAAGAGGCCCAGGCATATTTGAGCATCACTGCCCGTACAGCAGACCTCAAATTCCCAGCTGGGGGCACTTTGACAGGGGGTTTGGCACATTGAGCATTGTGTTAATGGCAACGCCCCAGGCTTTATGATCATCATTCTTGAGTATTCAAGCATCTCACATACATATTGGCACGACTCTGATATGAGATGGTAGCAACCTTACAAATCACTCTACACTAGATGTTACTTCTATTGTACTTTAATATCAGCAATGCTTGTGTTTCATTTTCTGGCACAAGTATTTTGATTGGATAATAAGTAGCAGCCAAATGAAAGGGGCGAACCAATCGCTCATGCTTCCGTTGTGGCAGAGATATTTGTCTTTCGTGCACCCAGTGTTTCTGAGTGGCACATTCATGGAGTGTGACTCCAAAGAAATAATCCTTTTTGGTCGCAAGGTAGACTCCAAAGTACTGGACTGCACTGAGAGCACCCTTTCAGAACTGTAAAATGTTGGATTACTAACTAATTTATATTAAAACTGTGTTACAAAACAAACATCTTTTCCATTTTCTTCTCCGCGTTTTAGGGGGTCCGTCTAAAGACCCTTTCTGAAGGGCTGCATTGATTTTAGTTTCTTTTATGTGATCGAAACAAACAATGAGACCCTGAAACCGTATTATGTTAGCAAAACTAAAATCGATTTTCATTATCCCACACTGTCTCTCTGACTGGAGAACATGTTAATATCAAATTCTTATCTGTTTTTCTATGGATATTGACTATACATCTGAAACTCCTCCTGATGCCGTGGTGTGAAGTGCAAGTGTGGTAGGTGACAGCTCCTCTCTTTCATTGTGATAGAGATGGCCCATCCTGCCAATACCTGTTCCCCCCTTGTGTCACTGTCTGGGACTAATATAGAAAGACCAACTGCCAGCTACACATAGTCCTTGTGACCCAGGATACAGCCTGCAGTCAGCAAATGCATAGGACAAAAAAATGCCAATTTTCAGAATTGTGACTTAAAATCCAACTTTGCTATTAAAGAGTGTTTAAAATTACAATTCTTTAGAGAAAAAACTCAACTTTCCTACCTGCTCCCAATTGAAAGTTATCACTTATGAATTGTAATAAGGTAACCCAATGTTATCCTGTGTGTTAGACCTGACAGCCTTAGGGTGGTCACCCCTTACTTTTTGCCTGCCTTCCTCCACTTTTTTGACACTGTTTTTGCTGGCTTTTAGACTCTGCGAACTTTACCACTGCTAACCAGTGCTAAAGTGCATATGCTCTCTCTCTTTAAACAAGGTAACCTTGGATCATACCCAATTGGACTATTTAATTTACTTATAAGTCCCTAGTAATTTGCACTGTATGTGCCTAGGGCCTGTAGATTAAATGCTACTAGTGGGCCTGCAGCACTGGTTGTGCCACCCACTCAAGTAGCCCTTTTACCTTATCTCAGGCCTGCCATTGCAAGGCCTGTGTGTGCAGTTTCACTGTCACTTTGACTTGGCATTTAAAAGTACTTGCCAAGCCTAAACCTCCCCTTTCGCTACATTCACCGCCGGAAATCGTCTCAATGACTTCCCCGCGTGAAAAATAACGACGCAAGTCCGTGTGTGAAGGGGCGAAAACAACACACACACCATTTTCCACGCATCTCCTCCTCTGCGGCCCTTTGCGGAGATTTTTCACTCCAAACCAGGTACTTTTTGCTTCAAAGAGACTTTGTTTGCTTTTTAAAGGCTTAAGACACTTTATATCACTTTCCAGTGATATCTTTACATTTTCATATTGCATCTTTTATCGTTTTGACCTGCAAATATCCAGATAAATATGATATATTTTTCTAAACACTGTGTGGTGTATTTTTGTGGTGCTATATAGTGTTATTGTATGATTTATTGCACAACTACTTTACATATTGCCTTCTAAGTTAAGCCTGACTGCTCAGTGCCAAGCTACCAGAGGGTGGGCACAGGATAATTTGGATTGTGTGTGACTCACCCTGACTAGAGTGAGGGTCCTTGCTTGGACAGTGGGGTAACCTGACTGCCAACCAAAGACCTAATTTCTAACACTGTGGCAGAGGCAGGCCTTGCATTAGTGAGCAATTAATTTAAGAGTTTTGAGTACCAGGACCTCTGCGTAATGGGCTGTTTAATGCCTACCCTAGGGGTGACATATGTATTAAAAAGGAAGGTTTAGGCCTGGCACCAGGTTTCTTTTGCCAGGCCAAAATAGCAATTTGAAACTGCATGCACAGGCTGCAATGGCAGCCCTGAGACATGTTTGAAGGGCTACTTAAGTGGATGGCACAGTGAGTGCTGCAGGCCCACAAGTAGCTTTTAATTTACAAGCCCTAGGGACATGTGGTAACACTTTATTAGGAGCTTATAAGTACTGGTTACAAGTGGTAAAGTGCACGAACTTTATAAAGTCAATATAAACGGGTTCAGAAAACAGAAGGGTGAAGGCAAAAAGGTTTGGGGATAACCCTGCAAGGAGCGCAAGTCTAACATGCATCCCTCTACTTTGTGGAAATATATTCAAAATTGATTGCATTTAAAACCTTTCCAGGAGTATGCCTGCAAATCTGCTACTGCTGCAGGTTTCTAGGCTCAGCTTTAGAAACTCCCAAAATGCAAAAATCTGCATACATGTGAGGTCGTAAACGTCTGGCTGCACGGGGCCTGCACAAATCCTGGCCTTATAACTATCGCTTTAGTACCATCTGCATAGTTAGGGCCATATGTACGAACACTTTTTCCCATAGACACAGAATGGGTAAAAACCTTTGCTACCTCTGTCCCTTATTTCCTTAAGAGAGATTCTGCGCCCGATTCCTAAGTTGATACTGTAATTTACTCTTGCAGAAGGCCTGACTTACTCCTAAATTAAAGGAGTATGTCTGTAATACTACAAGTGAAAGCCACACCTAACCTGGATGTGCAGGATTAATGCTTTCTCTCTCCCCAGGACAGGTTTGTCATTTTTAGGGCCAGATGTAGGAAAGGATTTGCGCCTCGCAAATGGCGAAAAACGCCGTTTGCGAGGCGCAAAAGCCTCTCCGCGATGCAGAAATGCATTTTGCGAGTCGGATCCGACTCGCAAAATGCATTTCCGACTCGCAAATAGGAAGGGGTGTTCCCTTCCTATTTGCGACTCGCAACGCTATGCAATTTCATTTGCGACCGCAAAAGCGGTCGCAAATGAAATCGCAGTTACCATCCACTTTAAGTGGATGGTAACCCAGTCGCAAACGGGAAGGGGCCCCCATGGGACCCCTTCCCCTTTGTGAATGGAAACAAAAATATTTTTTCAGAGCAGGCAGTGGTCCTACGGACCACTGCCTGCTCTGAAAAAACCCGAAACTAAAGGTTTCGGTCTTTTTTTCCTAGTGCAGCTCGTTTTCCTTTAAGGAAAACGGGCTGCAGATGGGAAAAAAAAACTGCTTTATTGCAAAAGCAGTCACGGACATGGAGGTCTGCTGTCTCCAGCAGGCCACCATCCCTGTGAGTGCCCAGACTCGCAATGGGGTCGCAAACTGCGACCCACCTCATTAATATTAATGAGGTGGGTCTTTGCGACCCCATTGCGAGTCGCAGTCGGTGTCTGAGACACCTTTCTGCATAGCAAATAGCGACTTGCAATTTGCGAGTCGCACAGACTCGCAAATTGCAAGTCGCAATTTGCTTCTTTCCTACATCTGGCCCTTAGTTGGCTCCAGTTAGTTTACTCCTGCCTGGCTCGCTCCGAGAACTAACCTTTAAATAAAACATGTTAGACAAAGAAACAGCCTTTCTTCTGCCCCCGCCCACAGTGTGGAAGGAGCTTTGCTACCAGGAATTCTTGCTCACTGAGAACAATTGCAGCCCCAGAAACACTTACTGTAAAACACCATCATTTCAGCCCCTCCTCGTGTAAATACTGTTTACTCTTCCACAGGCGGTCTGGGAGCTGAACCCACGGCTTCTGTGCTGTACACATTGCTCCAAACCTCTGTTTATGTCATGTTATTCTGATTATTGTTTTTCGTATTTACATTTTTGTATTGCACTTTTAAATTGGATTTCAAATCACTATACTGGGCTCCCGTGCTGTGAGCTCATGCTTTCTGCAGTTTTACAATAGGCAAGTAGTGTGTTCACCACAAAGAGAGGTGGGAAGGCTTTTGTGTAAATTTAACTTGACATAATAGCATAAAATAATATATATTTTATTCAATGGTGAGTGTAAAGAGTTAGAAAGTGGAAAGACCAGGTAATCCTTCCGAGCGACATGGAAGGAAGCAAGGTGATCCCATCTCAGCTCACTATATAATGAACCTGCATCCGATCACATCTTGGTCGCCACATGTCGCATCCTCACCATTGCCACACCTTGCGCAGTCAGCTAGTGGTTCCACTGCCACGTTTTTACTATCAAGTCTTGACACTATCGCACTAGTGAGGTTGTGGTGCAGTAGTAGTGATCCTCATCGCCTCCTATCACACGTCTTGATAGTGATTCCGTTGCCACTTATTTTACTCTGGGTGGTGAGCCCCTGCGCACTATACTGATTGTGAGGTAATACTAGTGATCCTTATCGCCTCCTTTCACACGTCATGGAAGAGATGCATCACTTGTTTTACTTGTGGTGATCCCCTTTGCACTATAAGGGGTGTGAGATAGTGCTAGTGGTTCTCATCACCTCCTTTCACACGCCTTGGTAGAGATTTGACACTTGTTTTACTCTCAGGTGGTGACCCCTTCAAACAATATGTGTTGTGAGGTAATACTAGTGATCCTCATCGCCTCCTATCACACGTCTTGATAGTGATTCCATTACCACTTGTTTTACTATTAGTGATCTTCATCGCCTCCTATCACACGTCTTGATAGTGATTCCATTGTCACTTGTTTTACTATTAGTGATCCTCATCGCCTCCTATCACGTCTTGATAGTGATTCCATTACCACTTGTTTTACTATTAGTGATCCTCATCGCCTCCTATCACACGTCTTGATAGTGATTCCATTGCCACTTGTTTTACTATTAGTGATCCTCATCGCCTCCTATCACACGTCTTGATAGTGATTCCATTACCACTTGTTTTACTATTAGTGATCCTCATCGCCTCCTATCACACGCCTTGATAGTGATTCCATTGCCAGTTTTGACACTCTCGGACAGTGATTCTAATACACTGCTTTTGCCACTTCCGTGTAATTCTCATCGGGCAGTGAGTGAGTGTGCTTTGAGGTACTAATGCTGTTCTGCACAACTGCATGAGGTAGCAATTCCTCGCCATGTTGTATATCATTATTTAATGAAGTATAACCTCTTTTCACATCAACAGAGAACAGTTCACTACTTCTCTTACTGTCCGGTAGTGATTTCCATTCCCATTTTCTGCTCTAGTGTCCTCTTCATCCCTTGTCACCTTCTTCGCCAGTGATGCTCCTTACCTTCTCTTGTTCTCTCAGATAATCACCCTGAAGGCCTCTCTTTTGGCTCCATCCAAGATAATTATCGTCCCCAACCTGTAATGCTCCCCGAGTGGAAATCTTGCTTTTAGCACAATCCCTTTCTTCCTGTGCTGGAACCTGAAATGTAACCCACTGTTGTGATAGCAGTTTACCAAACAGGCCTATGCTCAGTGTCAAGCTCTGTGTAAGGTTGTACACTTTGTATTCTCTAGCTGTCCATTGCTGAGACTCTTGTAAGTCAGCTGTCTGTCTGTACCTTTAGCAGGGTTAGGAGTGCATCCTTTTATTCTTGTAAAATGTTAGACTTTTTCATGAAAATTACTCAAAATTAACCAAAAATGTCATTTTTGTGTGGAATGAAATTTGTTAGTTTCTCATGTAAAAGTTGCACAGGGTGGTGGAAGGAGGCTTGTTTGTGTGAGAGCCAGCCTCCCCAGAGCAAAATTTTGTGAAAACACATAATGCAAAATTATGAGACATTTAGGGGGTCATTCCAACCCTGGCGGTCGGTGATAAAGCGGCGGCCAACCCGCCAACAGGCAGGCGGTTAAAAAAAAGGAATTCTGACCCTGGCGGGAACCGCCAACACAGCCCGCCACTTTAACACTCCGACCGCCACGGCGGGACAGACAAACAGCGCGGCGGTCACCGCCAACAGGCAGGCGGCAGACAATGTACCGCCCACCCTATCACAACTCACCAATCCGCCACCTTTTCCGGAGCGGGAGCCCCGCCGATAAAAACACGGCGGAAACAGACTATGAACGGGAAAACGCTCACATATACACACTCCACGAGGAACCTGGACAGCATGGAACCCGAATTAAACATCCTACCAGCTATTGTCTACCTGCTCATCTACCACGAGTACGAACGCCGGTGCAGACGACAACGGTGAGTACTGCACCTACGACACAGGGGAGGGGGGAGGAGGGAAGCTTACGGGCACACACATACGCCATACACCCACCCCCCCCCCACGCCCCCCCCTAACTATCTACACACCAATGCAGAGCAACAACTCAGAGGTTCATTGAAGTCATGGAAAATCATCTATTTTAAATATTTAAAAAACAAATGAACAGTGCTAAATCTAAATACATAGGCAAGAAGTCCAGCTCATTTAGTTAAAGTTCCACAGTCCGTGGGCCAATGTCCACAAACACATGGGCAAAGCCCACACAGGAGACCAGATACCGTTGGAGAGAACACTGCTGGGGCATCAGATGATAAAACTACAGGCACCTCAGGGGGAAGGGAAGGGGGGGCACCTCAGCCACAGGAGTCCACGACGCCAGATCCACGAGGGGCCTCCATGGCCACTGTGCCATCCTGGGGAGTGCAAAGCCACAGTCTCACAAGTCTCTACAGTGGGTGGATTGCCCACTGTGCCATCCTGGGGAGTGCAAAGCCACAGTCTCACAAGTCTCTACAGTGGGTGGATTGCCCACTGTGCCATCCTGGGGAGTGCAAAGCCACAGTCTCACAAGTCTCTACAGTGGGTGGCTTGCCCACTGTGCCATCCTGGGGAGTTCAAAGCCACAGTCCATCAGATGGATAACCGACTCCACTGGTATTGGAGGAGGCAGGGTGCTCAGAGTGCAGCGTGAACACCAGCTCTACACAGAACCGGCACTGTCAATGGGCCAGCGGTGCTTGAGACGGCGGGGCCCAGCGGAGCGGTGCTTGAGATGAAGGGTCCAGCGGAGCGGTGCTTGACAGGAAGGGCCCAGTGGAGCGGTGCTTGACAGGAAGGGCCCAGCGGAGCGGTGCTTGACAGGAAGGGCCCAGCGGAGCGGTGCTTGACAGGAAGGGCCCAGCGGAGCGGTGCTTGAGATGGCGGGGCCCAGCGGAGCGGTGCTTGAGACGACGGGGCCCAGCGGAGCGGTGCTTGAGATGAAGGGCCCAGCGGAGCGGTGCTTGACAGGAAGGGCCCCGCGGAGCGGTGCTTGACAGGAAGGGCCCAGCGGAGCGGTGCTTGAGACGGCGGGGCCCTGTTCAGCGGTGCCTGTCTTGGCAGGGCCCTCTTCAGCGGTGCTCTTCACGGCGGGGCCCTCTTGAGCAGTGCCTGTCTTGGCGGGGCCCTCTTCAGCGGTGCTCTTTACAGCGGGGCCCTCTTCAGCGGTGCCTGTCTTGGCGGGGCCCTCTTCAGCAGTGCTCTTCACGGCGGGGCCCTCTTCAGCGGTGCCTGTCTTGGCGGGGCCCTCTTCAGCGGTGCCTGTCTTGGCGGGGCCCTCTTCAGCGGTGCTTGTCCTGTCTTTCAAGGGAGCCAGACCTGGCCAGGACTCCCCGCTTAGTCGCCCTCCGACCGTGCGGTTGCTGGCCCCTCCTGTGATGGAGTCCTGGGCCCGTGGGTGTCCTCCGTCACACCCGGGATGAGGCTGGTGGGGCCCTCCTGGTCCGCGCGCCTGCTGGCTGACTTCTCCGCCCTGCTGCCCTTGCCCTACTTCGATGAAGCTCTCTGGCCCTTGTCTCCCCTTGATGTTGTGGCAGGTGACTGGCCACGACTATGCTCCTTGGTGGCAGCCGTCTCAGCCTTCTCGCGCCGGCCCTTTGTTTTTCGGGTTCTCTTCCCAGGGGGTGGGCTGGCTGTCCCCTTGCTGCTGGCCGATGTATCTGCACTCGGGAAAGGTGGACTCCAAAACCCGTGCACAATGGTCGCCCTCGATGCAGGGCTGGTGGTGGCTGAGGTGCTCTTGGGACTCTTACCAGATGGAGGGGGTGGGTCAGGTGATGCAAAGAGGTTAACTTTGGAGAGGAAAAGTTTTTTAGGAGCAATGGGAATGGTAGGTGCAGTGGGTATGGGAGTGGAGGAAGAGGATGTGGTTGTAGGAGAGTCAAGTGTGCTGTCTTTGGGTGCAGGGGCTTGTGACGTAGGCTGTGGTGAGGTTGATGGCTGTTGGGTGGGTGGCTGCCTGCGTTTGTGTGTTTTGGAAGAGGGGGTGACAGACACACTGGGAGAGGACACAGGGGACGTGTAAATGGCAGTGGGGGTGGTGACTGCACGTGTGCGGACTGTACTGGAGGGTGTGCTGGTGATGGAAGTACTGGCTGATGGTGGTGTGCATGCAGGTGTGAGTGGAGACGTCACAGGGAGGGAGGAGGGAGACGAGGAGGAGGGGGACACAGAGGTGGTAGTGACTGTTGCCATGTCTGCATCTGGATGTTGTTTATGTGAATGCTTGTGGGATCTGTGGTGCTTATGTCTGGATGAGCTGCCCTTGGGTGTTGAGGTGTGTGCAGGCTGGTCTGATGGTGTGGATGGGATAGGCAGAGGAACAGGAGACTGGGACTGGGTGGAGGCAGTTAGAAGAGGGAGGCTGGAAACCGGGAAAATGGCTGCCGTCAGTGCTGAGGCCAGAGCATTTAACGATCGTTGATGGGCAGCCTGACCCGAATGAATGCCCTCCAGGTATGCATTGCTCCGATGCACCTCCCTTTCTACACCCTGGATGGCATTCAAGAGGGTAGACTGCCCAACGATGAGTGTCCTGAGGAGGCCAATGACCTCCTCACTGAGGGCAGCAGGGGTAACTGGGGCAGGGCCTGAGGTGCCTGGGGCGAAGGAGATGCCCGCCTTCCTGGGCGAGCGGGCACGGAGCGAAGGCCGAGGGGGTGCTGGGAAGGCGGGGCTGGTGCGCTGGGTGGCGGCTGTACCTGTTGTGGCGGTGGGCACGGATGTTGCCGCCACCGCAAGGGAGCTCCCTTCCGAGGACGTGTCGGTGTCACTGACGTCTCCACGGGTCCCCGTTGTGGAGCTCCCCTCGCCCTCCGTCTCACTGGTGAACTCGGTGTCTGTAGCATGGCCCTCCGGGGCCATGTGAGTTGCAGCTCCCTCGTGCTCTGATGCCAATTCTCCTCCGCCTGATGATGCTAATGCACACATGCACAGGAAGATAAAGAAAATGGGTGGGGGGAGAAATAAAGACAGGTTGAGTGCATGCATTGGCAACACCGTTGGTGGAGAGGACAGACACAGAAGCCCCCTGCACTACGCCGCGCAATCGGGGTACACTACTCAGTACTTGTGACTAGGCCTACAGGTCTATGGACAACAAATGCACACATGGGTGATGCAGGACCATGGATAGCTCGACTTGGCACCCTACAGAGGTGGGGGGCGGGGGCACAGGGCCATGCCTAAAGGAGGGGACTAGCCTACAGGATGCGCCCTGGCCTAAAGTCACCCACAGCCCTCCTCCCCAACCCAGACACCTCCACTGCGCGCAAAGATAGCAGAATGTGCTGATACTCACCCCCTTGTGTCTGCTGTGATGTCCCCATGCGCCCATCCAAATCGGGGTAGGCCACCGCCAGGATCCGGGACATCAGGGGGGTCAATTGGCGGCTGGCACCCCTCCTACGTTGGGAGGCCATCCCCAGCAGAGACTCGGCGGTCTTCCTGGTCCCGCGGCGGATGTCCTCCCACCTCTTTCGGCAGTGGGTGCCCCGTCTGTTGTGGACCCCCAGGGCCCGGACGTCCTTGGCTATGGCACGCCAAATCTCAATCTTCTGATGGGCGCTGACCTATGTGACATGTACAGGGTGGGAAAGGAAATATCATCACTTTTCTGCATGGTAGATGTGAGTGGCCCCCCCTCCCCAACCTTGGCATGTGGCACATGCTCGCATCTGTCGTGCGTTGCACTCCTCATTCGCTCCCCTCCCCACCATCTTACATACACCCCACTCAACACAGGCATAGCCCATTCAACGTGCACCCAGTGTACTCACCTGTTGGTCTGGAGGACCGTAGAGTAGCGCATACTGGGGAGGACCCCATCAACAAGTTTCTCCAACTCTTCTGAAGTGAAGGCAGGGGCCCTTTCCCCAGTCGCAGCAGCCATAGTATCTCCCAGACCGAGGTCACAGCAGCACTTGCAGTATAGGTCCTCTCCTGTGGATGATCAGGTCTCGAGTGATTAAGCAGCTAGAAAATGGCGGTCACGCCCGCGGCGGTGCGTACCGCGGCGGGGCGTACCGCGACCGCCGGCGCACATCGTCATTGGCTACTGAGACCCATAGGGTTCAATGTTAACCAATGCGGCTTCGCACCGCGGTCTTTGACCGCCTACCGCCACGGTTTGCCACGCCAGCGCATTGACCTCACATCCCATTGTCACACTTCACAGGTCAGGCAGCCGCCATTTCAAAGGCCCACATGGCATAATTTCTACTGCGTCACACAGGCCTAGGCCGTGCATTGCCACCCATACACGCCTTTCACTGCATTGCGATTCATTTACTGTGCAAGCTGTGTGAACGAACCTGTGGCTTGCTTCACTCTGTACTCCATGTTGTCCTTACTAGGCACCGTCCGCTGGGACTTGCGAGGAGAAGGATGAATCCTCCCGTGTACCGACCGCTGGTGGACCTGTCGACAATGGAAGAACGACATATTATACTTCGTTACAGACTTGACAGAGCCACTATTCATGAACTGTGTGCCCAGCTGGAGCCAGACCTGATGTCCCCCATCCGCCAACCCACAGGGATTCCCCCTCTGGTGCAGGTTCTCTCAGTACTCCATTTTTTGGCAAGTGGGTCTTTTCAGACAACAGTGGCCATGTCATCAAGGATGTCTCAGCCTATGTTTTCTAAGGTTTTGTCCAGAGTGTTGTCTGCCCTGATGAAATACATGCGGAGCTACATTGTTTTCCCTGAGGAGGATGAGTTGGCTACAGTGAAGGGTGATTTCTATGCCCTTGGACATATCCCCAACATCATTGGTGCCATTGATGGGACCCATGTGGCTTTGGTACCCCCCAAAGGCAGTGAGCAGGTGTACAGAAATAGAAAGAGTTATCATTCGATGAATGTCCAGGTGGTCTGTTTGGCAGACCAGTACATCTCCCATGTGAATGCCAAGTTCCCTGGGTCAGTGCATGACGCGTATGTTATGCGAAATAGCAGCGTCCCCTATGTGATGGAACAGCTACAGAGACACCGTGTGTGGTTATTAGGTGACTCTGGTTACCCCAACCTCTCCTGGCTATTGACCCCAGTGAGGAATCCCAGGACAAGGGCAGAGGAACGGTACAATGAGGCCCATGGGCGAACTAGGAGGATAATAGAAAGGACCTTTGGGGTCCTGAAGGCCAGGTTTAGGTGCCTGCATATGACAGGTGGATCCCTAATGTACTCACCAAAGAAGGTGTGCCATATCATCGTGGCCTGCTGTATGCTTCACAATCTTGCATTGCGACGCCAGGTGCCTTTTGTTCAGGAGGATGGTCCAGATGGTGGTGTTGTAGCAGCTGTGGAGCCTGTGGAGAGTGAAGAGGAGGAAGACGACGGGGACGACACGGACAACAGGGATACAGTTATACAACAGTATTTTCAGTAGCACACAGGTAAGATTCACCCACGCCATTTTACATTTACTTGAGGCCTCCTGCCTCTCTACTTTCTGTGTTTCCCCCCATTTCCTTTTAACTGAATTGTGACTTTCCCTTCACTTTTCAGAGCTGTTTGACCAACTGCGTGACTTCTGCTTTGTTTGCCCATGGACTACAGCTTGTTGTCATTGGTATGTTGTCATTACAATGTAACAGAACATAATTGCACTGTTATGTGTGATACATAATAGTAAAATAAAAGCAGACTCCTGTAATTGTAAGTGCAATAAGTGATTTATTATAAGTGCTACATATAGGTACATGATAGTAAAACGGTGATGGGTGGGGGTGGAGAAATGTCCATGGCAGAGTCCAGTTCTCAGTCGCACAGGTGCATTGTCCATATGCCTGTGGAAGGATGGAGCAGGGGCAGTTCAAGGTTGGACAGGGTGACAATGTGGGACAGTGGGATGACATCAGGGGGTATCTTATGCTGGCGGGGGTCTTGCAATCCTACTCTGTCTTCTTGTGTGATCTCAGGTTCCGCTTGCGGGGTGGTTGTTCTTCAGCAGGAGGTGGGGTTCTGGTGGCCTGACGTTGTGTGGGGGCCTCCTGTCCACTAGCGCCGGCGGAGGTGGTAGGCTGTTCCTGGCCTGGGCTAGTGACAGGGGCCCTTTGGGGTGCCACATGGTCCCGCAATGTGGTGACTATCTGGTTAAGGGCCAGGACGATGGTCCCCATTGCGGTACCGATGTTCCTCAGTTCCTCTCTGAATCCCATGTACCGTTCCTCCTGCTGTGCCTGGATCTCCTGGAACCTGGCCAGTACCGTCGCCATCGTCTCCTGGGAGTGGTGGTATGCTCCCATGATGGTGGTGAGGGCCTCTTGGAGAGTCGGTTCCCTGGGCCTGTCCCCCCACTGTCGCACAGTAGCCCTCCCAGTTCCCCTGTTTCCCTGGGCCTCTGTCCCCTGGACGGTGTACCCACTACCACTGCCCCCAGGTCCCTGTTGTTGTTGGGGTGGTGGGTCAACCTGGGTGCCCTGTAGTGGCGGACACACCGCTGATTGACGTGTCCTGGAGACAGAGGCATGAGCCCGCTGGGTGGGAGCTGTGCTGGTGTTCCCAGAGGGGGTTAGGTCTGGTGTAGCCTGTGGCTGTCTGTGGGGAACCGACTGTCCAGAGGTCCCCGATGGGCCGGGCTGGTCATCTGGGTCCAGGTCGACAGAGCTGCTGTCATCGCTGGGGGCCTCTTCTGGGGGTGGGATGGACATCTCTGGACCCTCCATGGCGGTGTGGTGGCGTTCGGGTCCTGCAGGGGTATAAGGGTATGGTTATTGGTTCTGTGTGTGGCTTTTCGTGTGATGGGTGGGTGTCCGTGTATCCAAGTGCAGGCATTCCCGTGTGGGGGCTTTTGTGAGGGTGGCTTGTGGGGGAGATGGTTATGTGCAGTGGGCATGCTTTGGTGATGGGTGTTCATGCTTTGTGGTCGCATGCAGGTCTAGGTGTTGGGATGGATGGGTTGTGATGGTGGTACATTTGGAAGGAGTTGGTGTGATGGGGGTGGGGGTGAGGGTGGGGGTATGTGCTGGCATGCAGATCGGGTGGGGGTGGGAAGTAGTAGTTAAGATTTGACTTACCAGAGTCCATTCCTCCAGCTACTCCTGCGAGGCCCTCAGGATGCAGGATGTGCAAGACTTCCTCCTCCCATGCTGTGAATTCTGGGGGAGTAGGTGGGGGTCCGCCGCCAGTCTTCTGCACCGCAATGTTGTGCATTGATACCATGGAACGCACCTTCCCCCGTAGGTCGTTCCATCTCTTCCTGATGTCCTCTCGATTGCGTGGATGCTGTCCCACCGCGTTGACCCTGTCGACTATCCTTTGCCATAGCTCCATCTTCCTAGCAATTGTTGTATGCTGCACCTGTGCCCCGAAGAGCTGGGGCTCTACACGTACTATTTCCTCCACCATGACCCTGAGTTCTGCGTCAGAGAACCTGGGGTGTCTTTGGGGTGCCATGGGGTGGTGTGGATGAGGTGAGGGATGTTGTATGTGTTGTGGAGTGTGATGTGTGTGATGGTGTATGGTGTTTTGTGCGTTGTAATTGTGTGGGTGATGTTGTGATTAGCCTCTGTGTGATGGTCTACTCTAAGCAGTGCTGTCTCTCTCTGTCCTTGATTCGCAATTGTGGAAGTAAGGGTTTGTGGGTAATGTGGGTGTGTGTTATATATTGTATTGGGTGTGTGGGTGTGGTGTGTGTATGTGTATCACGTGTGTGTATTTCAAACTGTCCAATGTGGTTGTGTTTTGTAAGGGTGTGTGTATTTTGAGCGCGGCGGTGTGTACCACCAATGGAATACCGCGTTTGAAAGACCGCCGCGTGGATTCGTGGGTCGTAATGGTATGGCCGTATTTCTGTTGGCGTGACGGTGGAGGTTTGGTCATCGCCATTTTTTCGCTGACCTTTGGTGTGGGGGACTTTTGTGGATGTCTGGTTTTTGGCGGTTTGCCAGTTGCGGGTCAGAATGACCGTGGCGGTTTACCGTGGCCGCGGCGGTGTTATGGCGGTCTTCTGACCGGCGGTAAGCGCCTTTTACCGCCGAGGTCAGAATGACCGCCTTAGTGAATTTGGAGTAACACAAAAGTTGGGAGCCTTGTTAATTTTGCCGGTGATAATTAGGAGGCGAGTTCAAAGTGTTTCTTACTTTGCTGAGCAATATTACAGGATTTTAGCAAGCACTTAACAGTGGTGAATGGGAAGAGGGGTCCTTGAGCCTCCCATATCTCAAAGATATTCATTGGCCTTGGGTGGAATGGTGCCCCCCTGAAGGGTTGGGGCCCCCAAAGAGTTAGGACTCCCCTGTATAATGGGCCCTTCAGACTCTCATATCTCACAGATATTAGTTGGCCTTGGGCGGAATGGTGCCCCACCGAAGGGTTAGAGGCCACTGAAGGGTTGGGAGCCCCCACAGGGTTAGGACCCCGCTGCAGAATGGGAAGAGGGGCCCTTGAGCCTCTCACATCTCACAGATATTCACTGAAAGATAAGCCATAGTTTAGAATTTTGAAGAATCCACCCAATTTGAGAGTAATTTGCGCATCACTGCTCCTTCAAGCCTAGTTACAGTGACTTCTGCAATTTCTGCACGTTGGTAATACAGTAAATTCTTCGCATAGGAAACCAATAGACCAGGAAGATGTCTGAGAATAGAATATATTGATTAACCATCAGCAATCCCTTGCTGTACTTTAACGCAATTCTTTGAATTGGGAAAGAAGGAAATTGGACAGAATTTCAATATTTAATCCTTTCTTCTAATAGAATGCGCACTCTGTGTTTAGGGAAGGTGGTACCTTGAATTGTCCGGATATTCATGTCGGGTGTTTTCTAATTATAAATATTGACAGAAGCAAAGTGTCTATTAACGGGGGTGGTGGCAGAGCAGAATCGGAAGGCGTGGGACTGCGCATGCGCAGCGGAAGCAAACTTGAGCGCTGAAGTGAAAAGTACCAGGACTGCTGCCCTATGGATCCATTCAATACGCTGGTGCCTCCGAAACGCTTGTAGGGCTGGGGCAGAGTCAGACATGTGACAATATTTAATGGAGAGGAGACTACAAAAGGATAGTATGAAAGGACTGAGTCGGTCAAATACCAGAAATGAAAAGCAGAAAGATTATGGGGCATATTTAAGAAAAGTGGCGCTGCTCTTAGTGCCGTGCTACTTTCCTTGCGCCCCTTAGCGCCCCCTACCGCCAGCATGTGTGCACCGTATCTAAGATGATGCGCACCATGACGCAGGGTAAGGGGCAATTGCATCATTTTATTGACGCTATTGATGTACTCTGCAGGAGTAGTGCCAAAATATTGGGGCTACTCCTGCAGAGTACATAGTGACCCAATATAAATAATAGAAGCCCCCTTTTAACGTTTGCTCTAAGCAAGTGTTAAAAGTGCCATAAAAAATGACGCAACTAAATCTGTTAGATTTCCTTGCCCCATTTATTTGCCCCCCTCTAATGGGGGAACGCCCCCTTTGCATACTTTATGCCTAGCGCAGGCATAATGTAGCGCAAATGGTTCGAAAAGTGGTGCAATGCATGCATTGTGTCACTTTAGAAATATGGTGCAAGGATTTTGGCCTCATTGGACCACATTAGCATAAAAAAAATGACTGTGGCTCCAGGAGCTTATAAATATGCTCCTAAGTGGGTATGTTGCACAAAGCATCGGGCTATGCTTGCCACATACCTGTAGGAGCATGCTCAAATTGCTCCCAAAGCCCAGATGAATCACTATCTTTTTTTTTTCTAAGTGTTTTTTATGTGGCACTGTGTCAGAACCCATTCAGGGGTCCACAGGGGTCCACAGGGGAAGCAGAGTTTTCTGGACCTAACTGGGATGCTTGGCATCATTTATTTTCTGAGGTACCGGTGTGTGTCCCACTGTGGCTCTGCAAACTGGGGCAGTCTATCCAGGTTCATTGTCATATAATTATCAGACGTGTTAAATACCTCAACCTTCGTTAAATTTCAGCAGTTCGAATCTACCAAAATTTAACGGGTGAAAAGCACACAGCATTTACCGTATCATGTGGATTTTGGTGAGTTAAACCTAAGTCTGCATGTTATTCCCCACCAACTCATAACAGGTGTTTTTTATCACACTCAATAAATAACATGCCCCGTGGTACCATTGCAATAAATAACACCTAAACTCGTCGTCAGGGCCTATGGCTTCTCAGTAAAGGAATGCGGGGTAGAGAAGGAGTCAAAGAAAAGACTCAATAATTCGCAGGCTAGCGCAGTGCTTGTCTTATTATAAAGAGAAGTAATTTAGTCTCATAGCAAAGCAGAATGCTGCACATTAATGGGGTTTCAGCTCCAGGGATCTACAAAGCACATCCACAGGGCTCCATCAAGGCTTTGCAGGAATCTCACACCAGATAATAGAGTTCAAGCAACAATGAAAGTGATTAGAGGCTGTAGTCAGGCACAGGTGTGTGATCATCACTCGCCTGTGCAAACTCTGCTCTGTTCAGTGGCCCATCAGTCAGTTTGTACTGTATTCTCAAAAAAGCTCAATATGCGAAACAAACAACAAATCATTATTCCCTCTTGACCTGCAGAATTGTAATCTGTATATTTTTATTTTTTGTTACATTAAATTATCAAATGGACTAGCTGACTAATTTCTGGTACACTGATTGTAAGGCAACTGAATAGGATATCCCTTGTAGTAGTGAAAGTTCAAAGGACTCCTTTTGGAACATTTCTTTCTATACATATTGCCTTTATTACCCCAGTTCCATTGGACTACAGGATACCTTGCATTTTCTTTTGAATGTTTTGCTTGGAGGCAACAGACTCTGCTGCCTTAAGGCACTGGGCTGTGCAGCAGACATTCATTCATTGGTGCTGGAGAGGTGTAAGGTATGTTTGCATGGAGAGCAGGAGAAACTTTGCTCCCTGTCTCTCTCTAGCAGTTGAGGCTTGGTCCTTGTTCCCTCTGCTCTCTTCTGCTGCTCACATCATCAATCAATCAATCAATCAATAATTTATAAAGCGCGCTATGTACCCGTTAGGGTTTCGATGCGCTACGGGGGGGTTGCTGCTATCGTTCGAAGAGCCATGTCTTGAGGAGTCTCCTGAAGGTGAGGAGGTCCTGGGTCTGGCGTAGTGAGGTGGGGAGAGAGTTCCAGGTCTTGGCGGCGAGGAAGGAGAAGGATCTGCCGCCAGCAGAGGTCTTGCGCTGGATTCGAGGGACGAAGGCGAGGGCGAGGTTGGCAGAGCGTAGTTGACGTGAGGGAACGTAGAAGTTGAGTCTGGTGTTCAGGTAGGCGGGCCCGGTGTCGTGTAGAGCCTTGTGTGCGTGGGTGAGGAGTTTAAAGGTGATCCTCTTGTCCACGCGGAGCAAGTGGAGGTTCTTCAGGTGGGGGGAGATGTGACCTCGGCGGGGTACGTCGAGGATCAGGCGGGCGGCTGCGTTCTGGATGCGTTGGAGTCGTTTGATGTCTTTTGTTGGGATGCCTGTGTAGAGTGCGTTGCCGTAGTCGAGTCTGCTACTGACGAGGGCTTGGGTCACTGTCTTTCTGGTTCCTGTTGGAATCCACTTGAAGATCCTGCGGAGCATTCGGAGGGTGTTAAAACATCACTAAGCCATTGAACGCCAAGTATTACTCATTGAGAGTACTGATTCACATCCATCCTTAAGACAATCGCTGAAACCTTTCACCCACAACCCATTGACACCATCACTTCTCCTACCATTAAATACCTCCCATCACATGACTGCACTCACCACAGCCACTTACATCATGCCACTCACCACCTCTCAAACCCCTCAACCTCACTCTTCCACACCACCCCATTAGCATTTTATGTGCGTTAGCACTTTCTAAGTCCTATCATTTAGTCATCCATGTATATAACCTTATCCTCTGCTCATAATTTCACTCAATATCCGGCAAATAGGTTTTCGGGACCTGGGATGTGACTCTTCTATGCTGGAGTCAACACATTTCACTTGTACATTACTTTTCCTTGCGGGAGGCTTAGTACATAAGAAACCTAGATTATTCAATGAGTGATAGCTCTGCTATCAAAGTTTTATTCCTCTTGGTTTTTTTTGTGTATCTTGGAAATAAGCAGCTGTTAAGGTTTCATGCTGCAAGACCTGAGTTTCTCCAGTAATCAAATCCACCTGTGTCAGCAGGTGTGACCAAATTTGTCATCTGACTGCTCTGCATGGATGCTGTCTGCAAGCATACTGTAGGTGCTACCATATGCATCTTCTGCACATCTAGTTGTACCTGTATATAGGTTGTCGTGCATTGGCGCATACATCGGCACTGCAGCAAAGAGCTCCTAAAACAGACCACACCTACTGGTTTTGCCAGTGTTTGTGTCAAAGAAAGCATCCGGCATTAGAGAGACAATTCTGACTGTTTTCCAGGAATATGAGGCTGGTGGCCACTCACTGCACCCCTGGGTGGGCGCCATTAAACCACACAGTCTCGCAAACGCCCTCTCTTGAGTCTGGAAGAGCCCGCTGAATTCTGAACATAATTAGGCCCTTTTTGTCCCGCCCGGCCGCCGTCCCCTTCATCGCCCGCTCGCACACGAAGGGCTACGATTGTCTGGCTGCATCTCCAGCACTGACACTTGAAAATTATCTAGTCCAAGGTGTCCAATTAGGCCAGCATCCAGGAGTGCTCGAATCTTACTGCTGTGGGAAGGCTGTCGGAGGCCTCACGGCCGGCTGTTGCAGGCAGAACTTTCCAAAAGCAGCAGTCCTTTTCATCATCTCTAACTAATGGAGATCCACTTTCTTCTATCAGTTTCAGGAGAACTACAGTGGACGTTCACAGACGCTATCCCAGGGGAGATCCTTAGATTTAGGAACTGAAGCAGGGTCAGGAGAGCTTCTGCGTAACAAAGGTTCACAAACTCTTTCTCCAGGGAGTCAGGTAGCATTAGGAACTGGAATGTGCCGAACTAGGTTGGGTTTGTGAGCACGCGGCTTTGGTGACTTTTTTGCTATTTACTTTTCCTTGCAAGCCTCTGCCTCTTCAATACAAAACTGTGGGCCAGATGTATCAAAAAACGAAATTGCATTTCTTAAATAGCGAATTTAAAAAAATCGCTATTTAAGAAATGCAAAATGGTATGTATGAATTTTGCGATTCGGTAATAGCGATTTCTTAAAATTCACAAATGCTATTACCGAATCGCAAATAGAGAATCCGACCCCATTTGCACCTATGAACCTGTTGCAAATGTTTTTCGCATTTCCTAAATTGCGAATTCCAGTTAGGAATTCTCAATTTAGGAAATGCAAATCCCATGTTGCTGGGGGCTTAAGGCCCCCTCTGCTGCACCCCAAAAATATTTTTACGGACATGTGAAGCACACACATGCCTTAGGGGCATGTGTGCACTACATGTCAATTAAAAAAATGCATTTAAAATGCATTTTTAAAATTTGCACATGGTTACCACCAAACTTTTGTTGGTGTTAATTGCATTTCCTAAATGCCCAATTCGCATTTAGGAAATGCTTGATACGTGTGCTTAAGAAATTGCAAATAAGGATTCCTTATTTGCGATTTCCTATTTAGAGAATCGCAATTTGCGATTCTCTAAATGGGGTCGCAATTTTAAGGAATCGCTATTTTAGCGATTCACTAAAATTGCACTGCGAATGCCTTTCATACATTCTGAAAGGCATTTTTGCATTCGCAAACGGCCGAATTTTGCAATTCGCACCGTTTGTGAATGCAAAATCGCTTGATACATCTGGCCCTCTATGCCTCATTTACAATATTGACGCATCGCCATCATGCGTCAGATTTCTTGTGCTTCCCTAAGATCCCCTAACAGCACCATGGGTGTGCTGTATTTACAATACAGAGCTCCATGGTGCACATTTTCACTGATGCATCAGAAATTCTGACGCATCTGTTGGTGCTAAACTCACGCATTGCTTGAGTAGCGTCGAAAAAATTACCATACTGCAGCAATGCAAGGAGGCTCCCATTGGGAAAAGTACTGCATCAATTTTACCCCTTCTCTGAGCAGGCGGTAAAATACTGACCCAGTGAAGTCTCAGAATGCACTAGTTCTGCATGGATTTTTTCCTGGGAATGCCTACCCTGCATACATTATATCTGGCACAGGTATAATGTGATGCTGGGTTTTACAAACTGATGCATTGGGCCCAATGCATCAGTTCTAAATCTGTAGCACCCCTGATGTGTCCAAAAAATGAGGCAGCGGTGGCGCAAAGGGCTTGTAAATGAGGCCCTGCATTTAATGATGTAAAGTCTGCATCAGTAGAACAATCCAATATGACTGACTATGACACATAGGTCTGGAGCTCATAGTAGATGCAAGCCTGGCAAACCCTGCACAAATCAATATCACCGACGTGCCTACGTAGTGTAAGGTGGCCGTGCCTGCCATGGTGCCAAGGTGATGTTGATAGAAGCCAGTTTACCTCTTCCCTTTCGCAGACTGGGAGGGAGACTTGGGCCTTGGTGCAGGCACGTGGGCATGCAAACACTTCACCATCTACACAAGACTCTCAGGTTAATCTTTAAAGGAATCCCGTTCAGGGCTCCAGCCAAAGCCGAATACTAGATTCTGTAACTTCAACATCACTGTACCATGTATTATCTAGTCCAGGCCCAGAGATCCTTGCCTCTACTCCAACCCCCAATCACTGCTACAACAGCCATACCCAGGGACAACATTATGAGGAAGAACACTGCAGATTCTCCATGCATCACATCTTTTACAATTATTACTCTGTGACATCTAACAAGGAATGTGACAAAGACAAGTGCCCACTACTGGTCTAGGAAGCATGCCAAGGCAACTGCTAATGCAATAGGTTTGTGGGACCTGGGATGGAACTCTTCTATGCTGGAGTTAACACATGCAACTTTTACATTTCTTTGCCTTGTGGGGGGCAGAGTCCATAAGCATCTTAGATTATTCAATGACCAGTAGCTCTTCTATCTAAGTTTGTTTCGATATGGTACTGGAACATCAAGATACAAAAATATCACAGTAAAAATATTGATAGCCAAAATATCAATAAGGTCAGTAAAGCTTTTCTCCTTCATTAAATAGCTGCATATCTTAACATATGTTTGTGCTGTTATGCAAGTATTTTCATGTGGCTTAATAGTGTTTTCTTTTATAGTTGGCAGATAAATATTCTAAAATTGGTCAGGAATCAAAGTATGAGTGCACATTTATTTGCTTAATAAATGTGAAAATTTTCGAGTTACTGCTTCATTTATTCACACAACACAAAATAAATATGGATAAATACAGATAAAGTGGCCAGAAAATAAACTTAGATAAATACAGACAGAAACGTTGAAAAAATGAATACCCTAAATCCGGGAGCCCTAAATATAATTAACCTTGCACATATGTCTCTGGACGATATGTATGTCTTCAGTGTACCTAGATGTTGACTTAACAAAAGCAAACCTATGGTCATCAATACATACTTCCACAATATTTTGGTGGTCAATATTTTTGCTACATCATTCATATGTCACCATAATTATGTAGTCAGTATGCTGACATACAGTCTGTACCCTCAGGCCATTGCTCATCAAGAAGGCAGCAACCCAGACCACTTGCAAAGCACTCTCCCAGGTTGGATAAGAGCTCACTCCAGCTTCCCTGGATATACTTCTCAGAGGCTTTCCAGTCATGGTGCCACACTTCCAGTGGTAAGGATTTTTTGACCTGGTCTTAACAGACATCAACTAACATTCAGATGAAAGGTACACCTGTAGGAGAAACTGTTGAATCCATTCTTCAATGACAACATGGAGCTAAGGAAATGTGTCCACACTGTTTGCCAAGCAACATGACCCGCAAAAGCCAATATGTATGAAGCTGAGCCCTGCTTTGGTGTAGATATATTTCAGTGTTTGCTTGTCAGGATATTCATAACAAAAATATTGTTTGATATAACTATTGAGATCTGAATACCATTTACAAAATTAGCACTCCACTTCTAAGTAGATTTTCTGTTATTAAGTCCAATGCAGCAATAGAGTCCAGCTGGATTCTATCATTCTGTGCCTCCTCCCACACTTCTGGACCTATGAAAACAGTGAATTTGAATGCTCCACATGCTTAGTCAAAAAGGGCCCAGATTTATCAAACTCCCATGCAATGTAATGCAGCAAGACACCGTGCTGTTCACTTTGAAAAGGACAGGGCAGAAGATGACATATTTAACATTATATGGGATATTCCTGTCCTCTCCATGTGCTAATGCACAATGTGCTGCTTTGCACCAACAGAGGCACCCATGCTCTATGGTGGTGCAAGAAAGCCTGAGTTGTAGGCAGGATTATTTTTGTGCAGAAATAGGCACCTCCTTACACAAACATAATCCTCTGAGGCTTTTTCCTCTTTCTATGTGTGTTGCAAAATAGAGCACACATTAAAGGGTGAAAAAAAAAAGGAAAAATAAACATATTTCTTCTTGCTACGCCTCCTCTGGGAAGGCGTTGATGCATTCCAAAGTCTACCACTCATGGTAAATGCACCAAAATCCAAGGGTGGATGCGTGGGAACACCCACATTCCACCCATGGAATGCTTCCCTGGTGGACAGTAATGCAAGGCAGTGACTTGAGCTTCCTTGATTTACTCTAGATTTACTAAGCACCACAGGGCCATGCAAGGTGGCCTTGTGTTGCTTGGTAAATCTGGGTTTAGTGTTGTCCTTGCGGTACCTTGCGCGACACAATGGTCAATGCAATACTATGATAAATCGTCCCCAAAGTTTCGTTTCTAGGTATTTGAAATAACACAGGCCCTTCCAAGTACAGTTATACATAATTAGGACTGTCTTAGGTAGCACAGTAATGGCACAACCTGTATCATATATTGTGACATGCTGATTGAATGGACAGCACACAAAACCAGGTCATATACCTTACCTACATTGTAGTAAGTGAGTAATAGGTCTTCAAGAAATGTTTGAGGGGGATTCTCCTGTACAAATGTTTTGTCAAAATGGGGTCGAATGGTGCACATTGCAGCACAATTTCTACTTACATTTCCTAAAATGCCATTGGATCTGAAAGGAGACCTTTCAAGGGAATTCATAAAATATTGCAGTATTTTCATGGTAAGAAAAGAAAATCCAAACACTGAAATGAAAATGAAGTAACACAATAGCCAGAAGAACCAAGCACCGGCGCAGTGACTACAGACCACACAGATGTCAAAACCTCTTCTGAATGAAGTCCAAAGTACATTGCTGTTTACAGTTGTAGGAAAGTACCTTCTTTTTGGCATATTACCCCCAGTTTCTGCCTGATGTCAGTGTGTTCGACTGTGTTCACTGGGATCCTGCTAATCAGAACCCCAGTGATTATGCACTCTCCCCTCGAAATTTTGTCACTGCATACTGGTAACCCAGTATTTCATCCAAAATTGGCATACAGGTCACCCCTTATATGTCCCTAGTATATGGTACCTAAGTACCCAGGGCATTGGGGTTCCAGTGGATCCCTATGGACTGCATCACTTCTTTTGCCACCCATAGGGAGCCCATGCAAAGGCTTCTACAGGACTGCCAGTGCAGCCTGCGTGAAATGGTGCCTGCTCCCTTTCACAGCCATTTACACTACACTAGGTCACTTATAAGTCACCCATATGTCAGGCCTTCCAGCCCTGAAGGCTGGGTGCGGAGTACCTGTTTGTGAGGGCACCCCTGCACTAGCAGATGTGCCCCCACGTGGTCCAGGACCATTTTACCAGACATTGTGAGTGTGGGGATGCCATTTTACGAGTGCACTGGACATAGGTCACTACCTATGTACAGCTTCACAATGGTAACTCTGAATATGGCCATGCTTGGTATCAAACATGTTGGAATCATACCCCAAGGCTTTTGCAAGCATTGGTTGTATGATTCTATCTACTCTGGGGATTCCTTAGAGGAACCCCAGTATTGCCATTACAGCCTTCTGAAGTTTTCCAGGCAACCCCAGCTGCTGCCACCCCAAAGACAGGTTTCTGCCCTCCTGTTGCTCAAGCAGCTCAAGCCCAGGAAGGCAGAACAAAGCATTTTATTTGGGGGAGGGGTGTCACACCCTCTCCCTTTGTAAATAGGTGTTACGGGCATGGGAGGGGTAGCCTCCCAGAGCCTCTGGAAATGCTTTGAAACAAACAGATGGTGCCCTCCTTGCATAATCAAGTCTACACCGGTTCAGGGACCCCTGAACTCTGTGAGTGCGGGGACACCATTGCATGCGTGCACTACATATAGGTCAATACCTATTCACAATGGTAACTCCGAACATGGCCATGTAACATGTCTAGGATCAAGGAATTGTCACCCCAATACCATTCTGGTATTGGGGGAACAATTCCATACATCCCGTGTCTCCAGCATAGAGCCCGGGTACTGCCAAACTAGCTCTCTGGAGTTTTTCTGGCAGCTGCAGCTGCTGCCAACCCTCAGACAGGTTTCTGCCCCCTGGTGCCTGGGCAGCCCAGTCCCAGGAAGGCAGAACAAAGGATTTCCTCTGAGAGAGGGTATTACACCCTCTCCCTTTGGAAATAGGTGTGAAGGGCCTGGAAGGAGTAGCATCCCCTGGCCTCTGGAAATGCTCTGAAGGGCACAGATGGTGCCCTCCTTGCATAAGCTAGTCTACACTGGTTCAAGGATCCCCCCAGCCCTGCTCTGGCGTGAAACTGGACAAAGGAAAGGGGAGTGACCACTCCCCTGACCAGCACCTCCCAGGGGAGGTGCCCAGAGCTCCTTCAGTTTGTTCCAGATCTCTGCCATCTTGGATGCAGAGGTGTGAGGGCACAATGGACAGCTCTGAGTGGCCAGTGCCAGCAGGTGACGTCAGAGACCCCTCCTGATAGGTGCTTACCTCTCTCTGTAGCCAATCCTCCTCTGAGGGCTATTTAGGGTCTCTCCTGTGGGTTTCTCTTCAGATTACGAATGCAAGAGCTCACCAGAGTTCCTCTGCACTTCTCTCTTCGACTTCTGCCAAGGATCGACCGCTGACTGCTCCAGGACGCCTGCATAACCGCAACAAAGTGGCAAGAAGACTACCAGCAACATTGTAGCACCTAATCCTGCCGGCTTTCTCGACTGCTTCCTGGTGGTGCATGCTCTGAGGGCTGTCTACCTTCACCCTGCACTGGAAATCCCAAAGAAATCTCCCGTGGGTTGACTGTGTCTTCCCCCCTGCTGCCGCAGGCACCAAACTTCTGCGTCTCCGGTCCTCTGGTCCCCTCTCATCAAGAAGAGCGTGGTCCCTGGAACACAGGAGCTGGATGCAAGTGACCCGCACAGTCCAGGGGTCCTTCTGTCCAAATTTGGTGGAGGTAAGTCCTTGCCTCCCCACGCCAGACAGTAATCCTGTGTACTGTGTGAACTGCAGCTGCTAGGGTTTCTGTGCACTCTTGCAGGGATTCCTTTGTGCACAGCCTAGCCCAGGTCCCCAGGACTCTGTCCTGCATTTCCCAACTCGCTGAGTTGAACTTCGGCTTCGTGGGACCTTCTTTTGTGTTGCTGAGTTGACCGCCATCCTCAGATCTTCTAAGTGCCTGTTCAGGTGCTTCTGTGGGTGTTGCCTGCTTCTGCATGGGCTCTCCGTGTTGCTGAGCACCCCTTCTGTCTCCTCCTCCAAGGGGCGATCTCCTGGTCTTTCCTGGGCCCCGGCAGCACCAAAAAATCTCAACTGCAACTCTTGCAGCTAGCAAGGCTTGTTTGCCATCTTTCTGTGTGGAAACAACTCTGCATACTCCAACACTTCGTGGGACATCTTCTGACCAAAGGTGAAGTTCCTGGCACCTTCCGTTGTTGCAGAATCTTTGGCTTCTTCCACCCAGAGGCAGCCCTTTTGCACCTTCTTCTGGGGTTTAGTGGGCTCCTGCCCCCCCTGGACACTTATGTGACTTTTGGACTTGGTTCCCTTCCTTTACAGGTCCTCAGGTCCAGGACTCTGTCTTCAGTGCTTTGTAGTCAGTTGTTGTTCTTGCAGAATCCCCTATCTCGACTTTTCTGTCTTTCTGTGGTAGTAGGGTAACTTTACTCCTACTTTTCAGGGTCTTAGGGTGGGGTTTCTTGGACACCCTTAGTGTTTTCTTACACTCCTAGCGACACTCTACACACTACACTAGGCCTGGGGTCCATTTGTGGTTCGCATTCCACTTTTGGAGTATATGGTTTGTGTTGCCCCTAGGCCTATTGTCTCCTATTGCATTCTATTGTGTTCTACAGTGTTTGCTCTAACTTTCTAAGTGTATTACTTACCTGATTTTGGTCTGTGTATATATTTTGTGTATTTTACTTACCTCCTAAGGGAGTATATCCTCTGAGATACTTATGGCATATTGTCACTAAAATAAAGTACCTTTATTTTTAGTAACTCTGAGTATTGTGTTTCTTATGATATAGTGCTATATGATATAAGTGGTATAGTAGGAGCTTTGTATGTCTCCTAGTTCAGCCTAAGCTGCTCTGCTATAGCTACCTCTATCAGCCTAAGCTGCTATGACACTTCTAATCTACTAATAAGGGATAACTGGACCTGGCACAAGGTGTAAGTACCACAAGGTACCCACTATAAGCCAAGCCAGCCTCCTACATAGAGGAGCTATCATCAACAACCCATGACAAGGTCATCGAGCGGCTGGACTGCATCTTCCCAGCATGGGGTATCCCCACCATTCTCAAATCTGACAATGGTCTGCCATTAAATGGCAAAGGATTCAAGGAGTTTCTAATCAGACTAAATGTAAAGCATCAAAAGAGTACACCTCTGTGGCCACAAACCGATGGCGCTGTCGAACGATTCATGGGTACCATTTCTGGGGTGATTCAATGAACATTGGGGGAAGGAATCCAGTTAAACCAGGACCGGTGTCAAGCCCTCAGTGCTTATCGTTCAGCTCTTCCCTCCACAACTGGTGAGAGTCCTGCCACCTTGATATTTGGGAGAGCCATTGGAACCAAACTGCCACAGTGGACAGTGGACCGACCTTTGAATGCTGATAAGGTTTGTGTCACGGACACTTTTCAAAAGTGCAAAATGAAAACATAAGCCGATCGGTATCAACGAGCTCAGGAAACAGTCTTCGATGAAGATGACTCAGTCCTGATCAAACACAGACACTCCGTTTGCTGTTGATCCTTCTGAGGGTGGTGACGTGCAAAGGACACATGGTGACAGCGCATTGTCCCTGACAGACCATCACACCAGACTCGTCACATTTTAAGCACTACCTCTGCGTTTGTCAGATCCTGCACCCATGAATAAGGCAATCCCACCTAACAGTCTAGATCAAGCATCAGAACAGGTGACATCAGTGCCCAACCAGAGTACATCTCAACTAACTCTTAACACTTGATCTGGCTGACTAGTGTGAGTGCCTTGATGACTTATTGAAGACATAAATGCATTTCCGACTCGCAAATAGGAAGGGGTGTTCCCTTCCTATTTGCGACTCGCAGTGGAATGCAATTCCATTTGCGACCGCGTACGCGGTCGCAAATGGACTCGCAGTTACCATCCACTTCAAGTGGATGGTAACCCACTCGCAAATTGGAAGGGGTTCCACTTTGTGAATGGACCAAAAAATACCGAAACTAAAGGTTTCGGTTTTTTTTTTAAGTGCAGCTCGTTTTCCTTTAAGGAAAACGGGCTACACTTAAAAAAAAAAAAATGCTTTATTTAAAGCAGTCACGAACACGGAGGTCTGCTGACTACGGCAGGCCTCCATGTTTGCGAGTGCCTATACTCGCAATGGGGCCGCAATTTGCGACCCACCTCATGAATATTGATGAGGTGGGTCATTGCGACCCCATTGCGAGTCGCAGTCGGTGTCTGAGACACCGTACTGCATAGCAAATTGCGACTTGCAATTTGCGAGTCGGATGGACTCGCAAATTGCAAGTCGCAATTTTGCATTTTGCTACATCTGGCCCTAAGTTACATGTTAATACTAATGTTTATACCTCCTCAGGTTCTGCCCAACCTGCATTTTCCAGCTTTCTTGGGGGCTTGAGTAAGAGGCATGTTGTTAGCATCCTTAATTCAGCCCCATACCCACTACAAACTGATGCTGTTGCTACAGATACCCAGCTGTTCTTCCCACATGGAGGAGATACTAGGGCCCCCTTGATTACGGGAGGGGACATCCAGGGGGCTCCAAAGAGCTCTATTAACTCCTATGGCCAGGGGATGGGTGTGCATGTTCAGCCTGATGAGATCCTTCCTTTATCTACCCACTGAATGCTGCCCTTATGTTTCCCTTATTGAAAACTGGTTCAAGGATTGCACGTTTCCATTATTTGGGGATTTTAACTAATGCAGCGGCATTTAAAATGTTAGTAATCGAGTTTTCCATAGTTGAAAGTTAGCCTTGTAGAGGTTAATGGGTACCCCATCTCTCCCTCCCCTTCTTCCTTCCTCTCTCTCGCTCTCTCCCTCTCTAACACAACCCCACCCCCAGTAGATCTCCCCTGTTCACACCTATACTGCCTCCTTTCACAGACTTTCATACATAAATAGACTCACACACTCATTCACTGATTCTCAATCACACACTAACTTGCACACACTCTCTCACAATCACTAACTCTAACTCACAATTGCTAGTGTACAGGGGGTCTTCTTGAAACCCCTGATTTACAGGTGCTCTGCTTTAATAATTAGGGTTCAGTAGGCCCTGATGCAACAGCATCTGCTGTGCCACTGATAGCTACGCCCCTGACTCATTCTCACGCTTGTGGCTTTCTTCCTCAGCCATCTTTGCTGCTCTCCCCCTTGTGTGATTCTCCCTCTCTACATTTTGCTTTCTCCCTCATGTGCTGCTTTCCCTCTTCTCTTGGCTTTATTTTTGTTTTAAGCCCCCCCCCCAACTTCCTGCACCTGCTCTTCCATTACCCCCTTCACCCCACTCTCTTTAAAATGTTTTATTTTGGGGAAGGGATAGCCAGCAACATGCTGTCACTCCCTGACTTCATAAGAAGCACTTATCCTCTACTCCAATTTCCTTTCTTTTAAATGTTCTAATTTATCTCAGATCAGTAAATTTAAAAAAATGGTGCCTTTGTCATGTGGACTCTTAGAATTATACCTACAGTTGCCCTTAGTGGCAGTGTCATCTCACCTTCTCTTGTTTTTAGTTTTTTTTTTTCCCTTTGGCCATGCAGCCCTGGATCTTTCCTAATGCTATACAGCATCAACAAAAGCCATTAGCAAAGCCGAAATATGCCAACCGGAGAGGCCCACGGAGAGAGAGACTCGCTCTAATCTCTCCGCGGGTACGTTCGGGGGAAGCGGAAGTGACGGACGAGGGACGGGATTGGAAGCAGGTAGGTGGAGGTGGGACTCGGGGAGGGGGGATAAAGGGGGTGTGGGGGGAGGGATCAGCCTCTTTCCACGCCGCTCATCGCGCGGTTTGGAATTTGGCCATTGGGGATAAAACTTTAAGTGCAAAGGCAAGTGTTCACATAGTTTTCCACCGGCATTTGGCTCTCGGCCTTGCCGGAGTTAAACAACAGCTACCGGGCAATTTTGTTCTTCAGCGCTATGACGCTGAAGCAGACCTACTCAGGCCTGGTGTACTTGACCAGGCCTGGGTCGGCATGATGCGGCCGACGCGCAGCGCGTCGGGCCTGGTAGCGGCTGTGATAGCCGCGTGTGTGTCACCAAAGAATGGCGGGTGCGAGGTGTGTCCACCCTCGTTAGTGATACAGAGGACGGGGAAGCAGGGCAGGGGGAGGGAGAGGTAGTTGAAGAAGGGGGGACAGAGGAGCAGACGGAAGGGGACCCTGGGGACTACCAGGAACAGCTGATTGTTGCTGGGCCTGAAATGGTTGAGGAAAAAGGAGCGCAGGAGCTGCCTGGGCCCAGTATTGAGTTGGACTGTTTGGACTTTTCTTTACTTAAGGATGGTACAGCAATAATGAAGAGCTCTGGGCCTCCTATGAAAAGGAAGGGCAAGATTGCTGGTAAGTCAGGGGTTGGGCCTGTCAAGGCCAAGGCAGGGAGTGGACAGGTCAGAAAGGCTGGGGAGGTGCTGGAGTGGTGTCAGTTGGGGCAGAGCTGGGGGGGGGAGCAGGCAGGGTAGGTTGGACTTGGGTGAGGCATGGGATCTGGAGGCCAGAATAAAAGAACAGCGCCGTATAGTGGCGGAGACAGAAAAGAGGTGGGCCCAGCCTGTGCAGGGACAGGGATGGGGCAGGGGCACGAGGCAGGCAGCTAAAGAGAGCAGCTGAAGGGTTGGAAAGTATGTGACCCCCGCCTCAGGAACTGGGTCAGGGCAGTTGGGTCTGGGTACTGCAGGTAGAGGTTGAGAGGGGTCAGGAGGTTTGTGCGGCCGGAGGTTTGGGTGGCGCGATGAGCACCAGTGGCGCACACGGCCATGATGGGCGCGGACGGACAATGCCAGTGTATGAGACTGGCAGAAAGAAGGTGATGCCAACAGGGCGCAACACGGCCTCTGCACATTGGTCTGAAGCACTAGAGGGTCTTCGGCGGCCTTCTCTACACCACAGGATCGGGGTCAACGCAGAGATGGTGTGCGCCATGAGGGTCTGGAGGAAGATTCGTCAAATAGTTTGCTGATGAGTGGTGGTGTTGACAGCAGGTGTGAAATGGATGAGGAGGATGTGGTGGAGCTCGATTATGATGAGGATATGGATGAGTGGGAGGACGGGGAGATTCGTAAGGCAGAGGTGAGCAGCGGAAAAGGGAGGGGGAGAGGGCACAGGAGCGGCGCAACCCCTTCCTCTGTTTCTATTTTGCATGATCGCATGTCTGGGGGTGAACCACAGGAGGTGCGGCAAGGCCTGGCACGTGGTCACACGTCAATGAAGGTTGCACGGCCTTTAGGGGCACAAGGCAGAGGTAAGGGGCAATGGTGGTCGGTCTGGGGGGATGGTTCTGGTTTCAGTGGGACCAGTGCACATAAGTCTATAGGGGTAGGAGATTTTCCAGTTCATGACACAACTGCGGAAGGGGTCCTGCAGGGTGGGGACAGTGCAACGGCTAAGGACGCAAATACAACAGCCAGGAGTGAAGCTGGAAGCCAGACGACTGAGGAGGTTACGGGGTCCGAGGACAAGGGTGGGGGGACACACAAGAAGCGGCTTCCATACATGGGTCTGGCCATGCCTTTGGGTTCACATGCAGCGGATAAAACGAAGGATAGGATTTGGAAGCATGAATATGTGGACGTTTTTAAGCTCCGACATAGGGACATACAAGCCAAGGAGGGCTCGAAGGAAGCGGACTGGGAGTTAGCGCGTAGGCCGAGAGTTCCAATCACGAAGGATAAATGGACTTCAGCTTTTTTGATTTTTGCAAGTATATACTGTGAGAAGTTCCCAGACAGGGCCATAGCGCTATTTAAATACATGGATATTATAAGGAAAGCCCAGATGCTCTTCGGGGATTTCGCTTGGCTGAGTTATGATGAAGAGTTCAGGGCAAGGGTGAGTGTCAATCCTGATAAGCCTTGGGGGGACGTAGATCCGTAATTGTGGAGGCAGTGGATGGAGTCAGCACAGTCCACGGCGTCTCCACACACCGCAAGCGGCCTGCCTGTGGTTTACAATCCTTTTCAGGCGCGTCCCGCCCAAGGATGTAGGGTGTGGGTCAACGTACGCCAGTACCCATGACAGGAGCCTGTTGGAACTTTAATAAAGGTTTCTGTTCCAGACAGCCCTGCAAGTTTAAGCGTGATTGCTCCAAGTGCGGGGGCCGACACCCGGTTACACAATGATTTTCCCTCTCCAGCCCAGCAGAGCACTGGAGAGCTGTAGGAGGCTGGCCTGGCTTGTAGTGGGTACCAAGGGGTACTTACACTCTGTACCAGGTCCAGTTATCCCTTATTAGTGTAGAAGAGGTGTTTCTAGCAGCTTAGGCTGATAGAAGGTAGCTATAGCAGAGCAGCTTAGGCTGAACTAGGAGACATGCAAAGCTCCTACTATACCACTGGTGTCATATGCACAATATCATAAGAAAACACAATACACAGATATACTAAAAATAAAGGTACTTTATTTTTATGACAATATGCCAAAAGTATCTCAGTGAGTACCCTCAGTATGAGGATGCCAAATATACACAAGATATATGTACACAATACCAAAAATATGCAGTAATAGCAAAAGGAGGTAATGCAAGCAATGTAAAGTTACAGTAGATTGCAATAGGAGCACATAGGTATAGGGGCAACACAAACCATATACTCCAAAAGTGGAATGCGAACCACGAATGGACCCCAAACCTATGTGAGCTTGTAGAGGGTTGCTGGGACTGTATGAAAACAGTGAGGGTTAGAAAAATAGCCCACCCCAAGACCCTGAAAAGTAGGTGTAAAGTGCACCTATATTCCCCATAGAGCACAGAAGTCGTGATAGGGGAATTCTGCAAGGAAGACCAACACCAGCAATGCAACCAAAGTGGATTTCCGGACGAGAGTACCTGTGGAACAAGGGGACCAAGTCCAAGAGTCGCGACAACGTAGAGAGTGGGCAGATGCCCAGGAAATGCCAGCTGGGGGTGCAAAGAAGCTGCCGCCGGGTGGTAGAAGCTATGCATTCTGCAAGAACGAAGAGGGCTAGAAACTTCCCCTTTGGAGGATGGATGTCCCACGTCGTGAAAAAGCTTGCAGAGGTGTTCCCACACTGAAAGACAGCAAACAAGCCTTGCTAGCTGCAAGGGTCGCGGTTAGGGTTTTTGGATGCTGCTGTGGCCCAGGAGGGGACAGGATGTCGCCACTTGAATGAGGAGACAGAGGGGGCGCCCAGCAAGTCAGGGAGCCCTCACAGAAGCAGGCAGAACCCGCAGAAGTACCAGAACAGGCACTTAGAAGAGGAGTGAACCGGAGCTCACCCGAAGACACAAAAGGGAGTCCCACGACGCCGGAGGACTACTCAGGAGGTTGTGCACTGCAGGTTAGAGTGTCGGGGACTGAGGCTTGGCTGTGCATGAAGGAAATCCTGGAAGAGTGCACAGGAGCCAGAGCAGCTGCAAATCACGCGGTACCCAGCAATGCAGTCTAGCGTGGGGAGGCAAGGACTTACCTCCACCAAACTTGGACTGAATAGTCACTGGACTGTGGGAGTCAATTGGACAGAGTTGCTAAGTTCCAGGGACCACGCTCGTTGTGCTGAGAGGGGACCCAGAGGACCAGTGATGCAGTCTTTTGTTGCCTGCGGTTGCAGGGGGAAGATTCCGTCGACCCACAGGAGATTTCTTCAGAGTTCCTGGTGCAAGAAGGAGGCAGGCTACCCCCAGAGCATGCACCACCAGGAAAACAGTCGAGAAGGCGGCAGGATCAGCGATACAAGGTTGCAGTAGTCATCTTTGCTACTTTGTTGCGGTTTTGCAGGCATCCTGAGCAGTCAGCGGTCGATCCTTTGGCAGAAGGTGAAGAGAGAGATGCAGAGGAACTCTGATGAGCTCTTGCATTCGTTATCTAAAGAATTCCCCAAAGCAGAGACCCTAAATAGCCAGAAAAGGAGGTTTGGCTACCTAGGAATGAGGATAGGCTAGCAACACAGGTAAGAGCCTATCAGAGGAGTCTCTGACATCACCTGCTGGCACTGGCCACTCAGAGCAGTCCAGTGTGCCAGCAGCACCTCTGTTTCCAAGATGGCAGAGGTCTGGAGCACACTGGAGGAGCTCTGGGCACCTCCCCTGGGAGGTGCAGGTCAGGGGAGTGGTCGCTCCCCTTTCCTTTGTCCAGTTTCGCGCCAGAGCAGGGCTGGGGGATCCCTGAACCGGTGTAGACTGGCTTATGCAGAGATGGGCACAATCTGTGCCCATCAAAGCATTTCCAGAGGCTGGGGAAGGCTACTCCTCCCCAGCCCTGACACCTTTTTCCAAAGGGAGAGGGTGTAAAACCCTCTCTCTGAGGAAGTGCTTTGTTCTGCCTTCCTGGGCCAAGCCTGGCTGGACCCCAGGAGGGCAGAAACCTGTCTGAGGGGTTGGCAGCAGCAGCTGCAGTGAAACCCCGGGAAAGGTAGTTTGGCAGTACCCGGGTCTGTGCTAGAGACTCGAGGGATCATGGAATTTTGGCATTGGGGTGTCAATTCCATGATCTTAGACATGTTACATGGTCATGTTCGGAGTTACCATTGTGACGCTATACATAGGTAGTGACCTATGTATAGTGCACGCGTGTAATGGTGTCCCCGCACTCACAAAGTCCGGGGAATTTGCCCTGAACGATGTGGGGGCACCTTGGCTAGTGCCAGGGTGCCCACACACTAAGTAACTTAGCACCCAACCAGGTGAAGGTTAGACATATAGGGGACTTATAAGTTACTTAAGTGCAGTGGTAAATGGCTGTGAAATAACGTGGACGTTATTTCACTCAGGCTGCAGTGGCAGGCCTGTGTAAGAATTGTCAGAGCTCTCTATGGGTGGCAAAAGAAATGCTGCGGCCCATAGGGATCTCCTGGAACCCCAATACCCTGGGTACCTCAGTACCATATACTAGAGAATTATAAGGGTGTCCCAGTATGCCAATGTGAATTGGTGAAATTGGTCACTAGCCTGTTAGTGACAATTTAGAAAGCAGAGAAAGCATAACCACTGAGGTTCTGGTTAGCAGAGCCTCAGTGAGACAGTTAGTCATCACACAGGGAACACATACAGGGCACACTTATGAGCACTGGGGCCCTGGCTGGCAGGGTCCCAGTGACACATACACTAAAACAACATATATACAGTGAAATATGGGGGTAACATGCCAGGCAAGATGGTACTTTCCTACAAGAGCATCCAAGGGAAGAGGCATGCAGGGCGCTCCTACACCAAAGGGCTCCCACGCCAATTGAGCTGGAGGCTCTTCTGCCCTGGCTACATAACTACCCAGATAGGGCCACGGCTTGTAAGTTAGCGTGGGGTTTTCAAGAGAGTTTTCGGGTCAGTTACCAGGGTCCGCGTGTGAGGCAGTGGGCAGACAATTTGCGGTCTGCCACGGAGATGCCGCAAGTGGTAAAGGACAAAGTGGCTAAAGAGGTGTCTTTGGGCAGAATAGCAGGGCCTTTCTATAAATGGCCAAGTAAAGATTTGATGAGATCTCTTTTAGGAGTAGTGCCGAAAAAAGGTGCCAGGTGATTTTCGCCTGATTCATCATTTGTCATGGCCGGAGGGTGCCTCTGTTAATGATTTCATTGCACCAGAGGATACTAAAGTGGTTTACGCATCTGTGGACAATGCCATCAAGTTGGTCAGAGGGTGTGGCAAGGGAGCGGATTTGGCAAAATGCGACATCCAATCAGCCTTCAGGCTGCTACCCATACACCCAGAGGATTTTGATTTGTTGGGTATGCAATTTGATTGGGCAATTTATGTTGACAGGGTCCTCCCCATGGGTTGCGCCATTTCTTGTGCGCTTTTTGAAGCATTCAGTACTTTTCTACAATGGGTTTTTGTCAAAAGGAATGGTCAGCGTACAGTGACTCACTATTTGGATGATTTTCTTTTTGTAGGAACAGCTAGTTCTGGGGCTTGTGGGAGTGCGCTGGTTGCTTTTCAGGAGCTATCGCAACAGGTGGGAGTGCCTTTGGCTCCAGAGAAGACAGAAGGACCACAGTCTGTGTTAACCTTTTGGGTATCCAATTGGATGCGAATGCTTTGGTTGCCAGATTGCCAGCACCTAAGGTGGAAGAAATGCTGGAATTTTTGGGCACCGTGCGGGTACTGCACAAGATTGATCTGCGCACAGCACAGAAGCTGCTGGGTTACCTTAACTTCGCTTCCAGGGTGGTACGGGGGGGTAGGACGTTCTGTAGGTGTTTGGGCCTAGCTATGTCTGGAACGGTACTGCCACACCACAGGATACGTGTGTCGGTAGGATTGAAAGAGGATGTCAGAGTGTGGGAAACCTTTTTGACAAATTTTAATGGCGTCTCCATGTTTTTCTGTGAAGAAGATACAGTTTGGCAGGTACAGATTTTTTCAGATGCAGCAGGAGCCACAGGTTTTGGGCTTTTTTGGGGACGGAAGGTGGAGCGCAGAAGCATGGCCCAGGCAATGGTTGCAGCAGGGGAGGAGCATTGCCTTTCTGGAAATTTTTCCACTCCTGGTGGCATTGGCTGTATGGGGGTATGAGCTCACTAACAGGACAGTGGTTTTTCGGGTTGACAACATGACAGTTGTTGAGTTAGTCAAAAGGCAGAGAGCGAGGGACCTCAGGGTGTTGCGCTTGTTGCGCCAGTTCATGCTTCGATGCTTGTCATTAAATGTTATTTTCAAAGCTGCTCACATACCTGGGGTATACAACAAGATTGCAGATTCCCTGTCTCGTTCAAAGTGGCAACGTTTTCACAGTGTGGCACCAGGAGCAGAGCAGAACAAGACTGCAGTCACGGCAGACATTTGGGAGTGGGGGGGCGTGATGATCACTGGGCTGGTGGAGATGTCCTTAGCAGAATCCACTCAGCGGAGTTACCGACTGGCATGGTTGGATTTTCAATCCTTCAAGTTATTTTCGGGCAATTTTTGGTTACAGAATGCTAAAGAACTTGAGTTACGCGCATTGCATTTTGTGCTTTTCATGATTGGGAAAGGGTTGTCGCCCGCGACCATTGGTGGTAAATTGGCAGGGGTTTCTTTTTATGGGAAGTTGTTTTTTGGCTATGATCAAGCTAGGGATGATTTGTTGGGGAAGATGCTAAAAGGTTGGGGTAGGGTCAGATCAGTTTCAGGTAAGGCGGCAAGAGAGCCCATCACTTTTGACATATTACTGGAACTATGGCACGTTTTGCCTGTGTGTTGCATGGATGATTACGAGTTGGCGCTGTTCCGTTTATGCATGGTGTGGATGTTTTTTGGTGCTTTTCGAGTGTCCGAGCTATTGGGGGTAGGGAGAGAGGTAGGTGTGCAGGTCGGGGAGGTTTGTCTGCATGGGGAACGTTTGGGAATTTGGACAAGGCGATCCAAGACTGATGAGTTAGGGAAAGGCAAATGGGTGTGGCTGGAGAAAGGTGGTAATGTTACAGCCTGTCCGGTTTTGGAATGGCTGAGTTTCAGTAGTGTGAGGGGTGTTTCAAGAGAGAATGGGGTCTTTGTACATAGGTCTGGTGCTAAGCTTACCAGTTTCCAGTTTCTGCAAGTGTTAAGGATGGCTTTAAGGTGGACAGGTCGCCAAGCTCTTGATTTTGGCACACATTCATATCGGATTGGGGCGGCTACTGCTGTGGCGCATTTGGGTTGGGACTGGGCAAAGATCAGGGCTCTAGGAGGATGGAAGTCTAGATGCTCCCAGCGCTATGTGAGGCCTTAGAGGGGCTTGTCTGTTTTTGCAACTGATTGTTCAGTTAGTCAGGGACGACATGGGGTTGCAGGGATGTGGGTTCAGTGTTTGAAACCATTATTACAGTTCCTTTTCTTTGCAGGATGTGTGTTCCGTCCATGGAAGGACAAGATGGTCACATGGCTGGTCGGCCATTGCTTTATCCATTGGGCAGCGAAGTCTGTGGAAAAGCAGATTTACGGACGGGCTTTGGGACTCCCTAGTAATCAACATGAAGTTTTTTGGTGGGGCAAAAGCGGCATGAGGTGGGGAAATCTGCTTCCTTTCATAACTGGGGTTGTCCTGATTTGCTATTGATTAATTTGGGGGAAAACAATCTTGTGAAACTGTCAGGGCTCACACTACTGCAACACATGCAGAGAGACTTGGAGCTACTCGAGCAGAGGTTGCATGGAACCTGCTTGGCTTGGACTGAGTTTGTGCCTCGTCGAACGTGGAGAGGGGGTGGTCAAACATGGAGCCATGGAGCGGGCTCACAAGAAGCTTAATCAAGCTATGAGGATTTTCTGTTGGGCTCATGGGATAAAAATCTTAAAACACAAGGACATCACAGAGCAGGATGAGGCACTTTTCAGGGCAGACGGAGTGCACTTGTCTGAATTAGGGAACGCATATTACCTGACGGATCTGAGGCTATTGGTTGGGGATTTGAGGGGGGGCGAAGATGTGGCTCAGAGAGCAGGAGTAAGCAAGTCAGGTTGCAGTAGTGTGTTTCTTTCTTTGGTGGGGCAGCAAAACGCCAAGTGGGTTTGTGCTGAATGGCAGTAGATGGGGGAGGGTGGAGTGTCAGATGTGGGCTTGGCCACCCTTCCAGGGGAAAAAACAAGCAGGTGAAGGATCAGAGTGTGGGGGATGCACGAAGCAAGTAGAGCATGAAAGGGAAATGGAAGCGAAAAATGCGGGTTTTGAGTGAAAGGATGAGCGAGAAAATGTTAGAGGGTGGGCTTTATTACAGTTGGGTTTTCCGTTGGAAGTTAAGGTTATGCATTATTGTTACAATCCTGTCCTAAATAAATGACCTTTTACACTGAATGGTTTGTGTCGCTGAACTATGTCCCGATGTTTGCTTTAAGTAAACACCCCCCTGTAAAGAGCGTGCCTCGTCCTCTTCCTCTTCTCCCACCTCCTCCTGCCATTAGAAGCCTGGACAGGCGGCGAGGGCTGACCTCCTTACCTACAGTGAGCATAAAAACAAAAGTCCTGTTGTTATGCACACCGCTAAATATAAATGATTAGCAGTGTGGGCAGAGCTCCAGGGCGTTAAGTGGCGGCTCGCAGGTGGGAAGGATGCACCCTAACGCCCCTGTTGACGAGCCAGCCAGTACATCCTCCCCTTAAAACCATTATTGCTATTTCTCTCTCCGTGGCTCTGTGCGCCGCTGAGGCATATTCCTCGGATGGCACACCAATCACCCTTTACTCAGCCCTGGGGTTCCCGCATGTACTGTGGACGCAGGCCGCCACTCACTCCGCCATTTTCTATTACCCATTTACAGAGCCAGGACAGATAATAGACTCTATGAATTACCCATAATGAGGCGCGCCTCTTGTTGTCTCTCTCACGCTCGTGGCAGCTGAAATACAGCGCTTCAGTCTGGAGAGAAAAGGCCATTCTGGTGTATTTAGATATGTGTGACTATGTGAAAGAAATGCCAAGGATCCTTGCAAAGCTGGGGGCGGCCTGCTCCTCCAAGAGCGTGCCTAGATAAAGGGGCGCCTGAGACACCCTTAGATTTACACTTTGCATTTGTTTTCCTGGTTAGCCAGGTTTTGTGCACAGCTGGCCCACCAATCAGGTTTGACTTGACTTACATTTTACCATTGTTTTTCGTTGATTACTTTGTGAATAATATACTTTAGACTGAATGTTGGCTACTTGGCAGAGACTGACTTTGTGCCACTTGGCCCTGGCCTTGCAAAGAATGATTCCTGTAGACTAGTGTCTCTGTAGGGGTCTTGACAAAGGAGGACGAACAATATGTGCAGGTCAGTGCGGCCTAGGCATTCACTGAGGCCCATATGTATTATTTTTTTCACGCAGCGCAATGCAGCAAGCCACCTTGCTTTACTGCGTGAAAGGGCAGGAATGCTCCATATTCAACATTATACCGTGCATTCCTGTCCTTTCGTACCACCAGCACACTTTTGGCTGCCTAGCTCCATTGCTGGCACCCTTTCCACTCTTCTGCACAAAAATAATCCTGAGAGACGTTTTCCTTTTTCTGTGTGTGTTGTAGAATGCAGCATAGAAAGAGGACAAAACGAGGAGAAATAAATATATTTCTCCCTCTTACGCCTCATCTGGGGAGGAGTAACTTTTCCCGGGTCTACAACTAAAATCCATGGGTGGATTCATGGGAGTACCCATGCTCTTCCCTAGGAATGCCTCCCTGGGGCAGAGTAACACAAGGCAGCAATTTGACCTGCCATGCAGTACTCTAGATTTATCAGGTCATGCAGGGCCACGTAAGGGCGCCTTGCAGGCTTGATAAATCTCACTTAGGTTTTGTGTTGCCCTTGCTCCCTCTTGTGCGGTGCAAAGTCAATGCAAAACCTCGATAAATCTGGCCCTGAGAGACTGAACATAATGATTTGACACACTTAATTTCTGGGGTGTCCACGGATGGACAGCACACTCTCTATAGTGTCCAGACTTCTGCTGATGGAATGAGTGTCAGGGGCAGAAAGACCTAGGCAGACCATTGGGGCAAGTGTAGTGAGTTACACTGAGACAGAAAAGTGTCAGGGATACTCTGGCTAGAGCCGTCGGGTGCCTGTAGTTTACAAACACTTACTGAGAAGGAATGATTATCAGGGGCAGCCTGGCTGCAGCAACATCATTTGTACAGTAGAGACTGATTATCAGGCTCATCTAGGCCAAGGCAGCCACTGTCTGCAATGTCAGTACTTATGCCAGGAGACTGAATATCAAGGACCACTATATGGACAAGCAGCCTCTGTGTTGTGAGGACTTGAGAGACTAGGGCCCATATTTATCAAGCCACACAAGACCATCTTGCATGGCCCTGAGTGGTCTGACAAATCTAGAATAACGCAAGGCAGCACAAATCTGTATCTTGCATTGTTCTGCGACAGGGAGGCGTTACATGGGCAGAGCATGGGTGTACTCGCACACCCATGGATTCTGACACATTCCCATATTTACCAACACTGGTAGTCCTGGAAATGTGTCAGAATTGCACGCCCTTCCCACCAGAGGCACAACAAGGACAAATAGCTTTTTTTCCCTCATTGTTTCTTCTTTCTAAGAGTGCTGCATTCTGCAGCACACATATGCAGGAAGGTAAGGGTTTATGTAGAGACAGAATATCGGGGGCAGCTAGGCCAAAGCAAACAGTTTCTTTAATGTGAGGGCTTACATGATGAGACTAAACATCAGGGAAAGGTTTTATGTATGACAAAATAACATGTATAAAAATATTGTAATACAGTAACATTATGTGAAAAATATGTCAACAAAAATTTCAAGTTTATATACCTTTTATGTAACCAACAACGATATTGATTCAATACTGTAGACCAGAAAAATGTTTAAAAAATGTATGTATTTCGAAAAATAGCTATGTATAGAATTATTTATTAGTTACTTAAAATATTAAAGTTTAAAATAACAATATATTTAAAAATAACTATTTTAAATTAATAATGTAAAGAATATATATATATATGTATATATATGTATACATACATATATATACATATATATACTTTAAAAAATAAAAGCAATACATATTGAAAAAATATGTAAAACATATTAATGATTGAATAAATATTACAATTAAGAACAGACAAATATAACAACTGCTAGTAAAAAAATCTAGGGCCAGATGTAGAAACGAAACATTTTGCGACTTGCAAATAGCGAGTCATAGCGACTCGCTATTTGCAACTCGCAAAATGTTATGCAGTACGGTGTCTCAGACACCGACTGCGACTCGCTATGGGGTCGCAATGACCCACCTCATGAATATTCATGAGGTGGGTCGCAAATTGCGGCCCCATAGCGAGTATAGGCACTCGCAAACATGGAGGCCTGCTGTAGTCAGCAGACCTCCGTGTTCGTGACTGCTTTGGGTATGGGGCTGAATTAAGGATGCTAACAACATGCCTCTTACTCAAGCCCCCAAGAAAGCTGGAAAATGCAGGTTGGGCAGAACCTGAGGAGGTATAAACATTAGTATTAACATGTAACTTAGGGCCAGATGTAGCAAAATGCAAAATTGCGACTTGCAATTTGCGAGTCCATCCGACTCGCAAATTGCAAGTCGCAATTTGCTATGCAGTACGGTGTCTCAGACACCGACTGCGACTCGCAATGGAGTCGCAATGACCCACCTCATCAATATTCATGAGGTGGGTCGCAAATTGCGGCCCCATTGCGAGTATAGGCACTCGCAAACATGGAGGCCTGCTGTAGTCAGCAGACCTCCGTGTTCGTGACTGCTTTAAATAAAGCAGTTTTTTTTTTTTTAAGTGTAGCCCGTTTTCCTTAAAGGAAAACGAGCTGCACTTAAAAAAAAAAACGAAACCTTTAGTTTCGGTTTTTTTTCAGGGCAGGCAGTGGTCCCTTGGACCACTACCTGCCCTGAAAAAAAGGTTTGGGGTCCATTCACAAACTGGAAGGGGTCCCATGGGGACCCCTTCCAATTTGCGAGTGGGTTACCATCCACTTCAAGTGGATGGTAACTGCGATACGATTTGCGACCGCGTACGCGGTCGCAAATGGTATTGCATCCCACTCAGACTCGCAAATAGGAAGGGAACACCCCTTCCTATTTGCGAGTGGGAAATGCATTTTGCGAGTCGGTCATGACTCGCAAAATGCATTTCTGCATAGGAAACTCACATTTGCGACTCGCAAACGGCAATTTTTGCCGTTTTCGAGTCGCAAATCGTTTCCTACATCTGGCCCCTAATTATTATGAATCGAAAAAGTAATACAAATAATTGATTTTAATAAATAATTGTATCTTAAAAAGAACTGTAATAAAACAAATATTAACAATACAAACTAAACAATAAGAGACAAAGCATTGGACCTTGAAGAAGTGATGTACTGTTCTAACTCCAACGCAAGTGGATGCAAGGAAAGTATTGAACATTGGAGGGGTTAGATTTACTAATCCCACTCCAATCTCAGCAACAGTAGAGAAAGTATTGGACTTTGGAGAGGTTAGATTTACTATTCCCACTCCAGTCTTGACAACAGTTGGGAAAGTGTTGGACATTGGCGGGGTTAGATAAAGTATTCCAACTTCAATGTCAGCAAAAGCAGGACAAATGTTGGCCTTTCAAGAGATTAGATTAACTGTGCTCACACCAACATGAACAACAGATTCTGGAGAATTTGGATATAAATTAATCAACTCCTAAATGTTTTGAAAACATTTAAATATGTAAAAAATAACAGTACTAAAACATGTTTAAAACACAAATTAATTTAAAAATACATAAACTAATTAAACATTTAAGATAAACACACTTACCCTCTTCTATGCAAAAACCCAACAAACAAATACAATTAAATATTTCCTAATAAATGAAATATTAATATTAATTTATTATATGAAAACTTAACATAATAGATATACAAGTATTTTTAACTAAACTGATTGACAAATTAACAATTACACAAATCTAGAAATGAATAAAATAGCAAAGAATCAATAAAATAATGTACAACATTAATCATCAATTACTTATTTAAGAAGCATAAATATTCATTAAAATACAGAAAGATTAATTTATGTTCAAAATAACATACACAATAACAATATTTAAAATAACATATCACCCTAATCCCCTACAACCAACCAACCTGCTACTAAATTCAAAACTACTACTTAAATTAAAAATAATTCTACATTAAGAATTACAAGCTATACTGAAAAACTAATGATTCAATAAACAGTATATAAAATTACTAAACAAAAATGAAAGCAACCAATATTATATAAGATTATTTTTAAAAGATATTGTATACCTAATAATAGTGATATTCTTCCCTTCTATCTCCTGTTGCATGATATTTTTGAGTTGACAATTTTTTTTCACACGATATTCTTGTATCACAATATTTTTTGTTTGATGTTTTAGCAGAGAATCTAAGGAACAGCTAGGCCAAGGCAGCCAGTGTCACCAATGTTAGGGCTTACTCTCAGTGACTAAATATCAAGAACAATTAAAGTCTGGGGCAGCCACTGTCTGAAGTGTGATGATTTACCCTCAGAGACTGAATATCAGGGACAGGTATAGACTGAGGCAGTCAGTGTCTGCAGTGTGACGACTTATCCTCAGAGATTTAATATCAGGAACAGGTACACACTGAGGCAGCCAGTGTCTGCAATGTGAGATTTTGGCCTCAGAGACTGAGCATCAAAGAAGAGCAAGGGCAAGATAGCCAGTGTCTGCAGTGGGAAGACTAATGTCATGAGAGTAAATATTAAGGGACAGCCAGGCAAGTGCATACTGGGAATTCAAAGCAGCCATGGCAAATTGTGTCAGACCAGTCCCTGTAGGGTACCAAGTGACCAAGTATAGTGACCGATCCTGACCAGTCAAGTGGGGTTTGGGGTGGTTCCCTCAAGAAAATGTGGAAAAAAAGCAAAAATGGTGCATTTTCCAACACATTTTTCATTTTATAGTCAAATGTATTACATTTTAAAACATAGTGAATGATGTCCCTACAGTGCACCAGGATACCCAGTCATACCCATAGACATTCCATAGATATTCCATAGAAATTCTTACAGAGAACACAAAAAATAAGACAGACCAGTTCCATTACGGTGCATTGCAAACGAGTACAGTGAGCAAGCCTGACCTCTGCAAGGGGGTTTGGAGGGGTTCCCCCCCCAAGAAAAATTTGAAAAAATTGCATAAATGGTGCATTTTACAATACATTTTTCATGATATATTCAAATGTACTAACTTTTAAAGCATAGTAAAAGATGACAAAGATGGAAAAGAGGTAGTCCCACCACCAGCACCGCCAGCCCGACACAAATCCGCACACCAGATTACGATCCACAAATCAGTACATGCATGTCCATATTCTCAACTCAGAAGTCATTAGTTGCTTTCACCTCCAGATGCTGTTGAAGAACTATTGTGACCTCTGCTGCACTGTCTAGCAGTGCCAGTGCCCACTACCTGTTCTTCAGTAAAGCCCTCTTCCCGAGTCGCATGTCATATTGCAACTGCTGCAAACTTTTTCTTTTTGAACTGGGGTTTTTGTTGGGGAAGTTTCTCTTCTTTGTTAACAGAAACTTCAGACAAGCGTTGTGAGTCCTTTCTTGGTTTCACATACTCTGTTTGCTGCTCTGACCGCCCAACTCTCTCGCCGCGTTTTTTTGGTGAGTCCTGAAAGGAACGAGATTGGCGTGTATCAGTATATTGATATCTGTCATGCGCTTTTATATTATCTGTATTTCTAAGATTATATCTATTCTGTGAGGTCTACAAATGCGGAGATTCTCCCCTTTCTTTTTTAGGTGTTTGTTGTTTTTTTATCCCAGTGCTTTTTAGAACCTTCGGGTGCTTGCTTAGTAGAATCTTTATTAGATCTACCTTGTAATTGTGGTTTAATTGGTCTGGCCCCCAGACTATCTCGACCAATACTAGAGTAGGTCTCAGCGATAATCTTTGGCAGCTCACGTTCTTGATCCTGTACAGGAACGTCCCGGAGCTGCATGCGCACTGCTAAATCAAAATCAAATCATTAGCATTTATAAAGCGCGCTACTCACCCGTGCGGGTCTCAAGGCGCTAGGGACAAAGGGGGTGGTTATCGCTGCTCGAACAGCCAGGTCTTTAGAAGTCTCCGGAAAGCGGAGTGGTCCTGGGTGGTCCTGAGGCTGGTGGGGAGGGAGTTCCAGGTCTTGGCCGCCAGGAAGGAGAACTGCTAGTGCAATTGCTTCCCTTTAAGGTTACTCAATATGATTGAAGACACAGTGGCAAAATTGCCCATTAATTGCATCCCCAAATCCAGGGCCCGGGCAACCCCATATTCATCTTGTATTTGTTTTAACAGCCCCGGAAGATTGGCAAGTGTTGGTGTACCGTATGCTGTAGTATAGAGCGTGGCAAATACTGTGCCCCATGTGTTGCAATTATCTACTGAGGGGACCATCCCAAATAGCAAGCACATAGTGAGGATTCGATGTTTGTCCTGAGGACCTGTATGGGGAAAGACAGCTTCCATTTATTTTTTGAGCTAACCAAAACGGAATTTCTTCCCGCTTAGCGGGTTCTTTACCCATGATTGAAATGTACAGTTGCCGGGTTAATATCTGTCGTAACTGTGTGTGATTGCGCTGGGGCAACACGTGCTTGGTTCGTATTTAGTGTTTACATTACAAACTGTACTAACCATCTGTATATTCCAGTGAGCTCTATATATAAGCGGCGGATCTCAGCTACCGTTAAGGTCGCTGCATCAGGGTGTGGAGTGTATGTGGCCAATAGAGGCCAATAGAGGCCAGGTCAGGCTATCATTGCTCAGAGGAGCTAACCTAACGTGTAATATCGTATGTGGTAGGGTGCCATGAAGCCAATTATTATGGTCTTGATAAGATGAAGGTATTTGTAAATATGCATAAGCTCTGTATTGTGCAGGTATGTTTGTGTTCTACTGCTGGAAAGGTGACCCAAGAATAAAAGATTTGTGTTATGTAGGCTGGATGAGCCTCAACAACAAATGTGACTTGACCCCCCTGAGCCGTTAGGCCATTTGCCAATAAGTGTGCAGTAAGGGGAAGTTGCATATTTACTGCAATTACTACCTGTTGCGGGTTCGCCATGGTAATGGTAAAATGTATGTTCAGAGATAAGGAAACAAACTGGGGATTGATCCTTTTAAGGCTCAACCTTCAACAACCTACAGCTTTAGATAGTTACTACCTATTTAACTGAGGAGGAAATCCTCAAATCCACGGACATCTCCACATGTAGTATCAAGGTGTCTTCTGTCTTTAGTGAGACAGAGATACTTAGGAGGATCCTAAAATTAGTGCCTAACCAAATGTTGACAGCGACATGTCGCATAGGTTCTCATTATCCTAATGAGGCTACTGGATTTGGGCAGCAGAATTGCATAGATTGTGGGATACTTAGTACAATTCCACACCGTGTGACTCCTGTCAGCCTAATCCGGGTTTTCCGGCTTACTAGCAGCGCCTCATCTCCACCCAAGAGCAGGGATGATTGTGGCAGCTGGGCGCATGACATGAAAGTCTCCTCAGGGGAATTGTGGTCGATCAGATCTCGTCCGTTTCTCTCAGTTACATTAGTCTCACACAGGCAAAGACAAACAGAGGCAGAATATAGTTCAATACGGGGTTATTGAAGTAACTTCATCTTAGATAAAACAGCATGTATTGCAAGAACTAGGATGATAAAACACAATAAAAACAAGAGTGTGACAAGGAGAGTGAAACACAAAAACAGTCCCATTATACTGTCATTAGGAGTGATATATAGTTCTCCTACCTGCGCTATGTTTGAGCACAGCATAATAAACCTAATCTGCCCTTCGGGTTTCACCCTGGGAGAGCATCATCCCTCATACCTGAGTAAGGAAGCATGTAGTGAAGAAAGACACCGTTCCCATGTAGACCAGAGGTTCGGCCATCTAAGTAAGCAGCTGTAGCAAGGCAATCAGCAATCAGCATGCAGTCGTAGTCGTCTGGCTGGAATCTCCCTCTAACGTGTATGGGACAAAGGGGTGTTTTTATAATAAAACAGTTGACCTTCTAAAAAATGGTCCCCATGTATGAGTGTGTATGTTTCTGTGAATGTTGGAGACACAGCGTGCCACTTTTGTAGGCAACCCTATCTGACTGCAGCCTTGAAGAAAGCACAAAGTGAAGTGAATGTCCTACTGAAAACGTAATGCTTTCCTAGGTGAAAGAACAACTAGATAGAGAGAAATAAAACAACTCCACCAATGTGGCTATTGCTAGAAAAATAAAGCAGTGCTGAATAAAATGTAACTGGGCCAATGTGCACAATGGCAGGCCTAGTTTGCAAAAATATCATGTCCAAAATATGGCTACAATAGCTATACAACAACGATACTTCCATAGCTGAAAAACATTTGCTGTGCTAGCCGCCACGGTCAGAAACTACCACTGACAGAACACAACTCCACATTGGACAGTTTGAATACCACACACCTGACACACATCCACACACCCGACAAACCTACACATTGCACTATATAACACTCCCCCACACAACCCACAATCTTTTGCAACCAAAATGCAATACAGAGACACTGAGAGCTGGCACATACACAGAGAGAGCACCCTGACACTATAGGCACACACACATCACATGCATCACACATCTAATAAACCAATACAACACACACACACATAACCACCACAAACATTCCGCTACAACTGTCCATCCCTCACAGCGCACCACTCACACCCCACCATTCACCTAATACTGCACTGTTTCATACACAACACCCCCCACACCCTAAACACAATGTCAAACATGTTCCGACAAAACTTGTCATAGGTTAACATTGCTACTTGGGCAAATAGTGATGACCGCCGGCGGAGACGGTCCTGTAGGTGGTGGCCTGGACTGCCATTTTCTGTGGTTTTTTTCACTTGACTCCTGGCACTGTTGCTAGCAAGACCTTCACTACGTGAGCTAGTGTGTACTGCCTCTGGGAGCCATCATGCCATGTCCTCCAGGTGATAGGGTGCCTGCCTTCACAAAAGAAGAGCTGGAAAAGCTGGTGGAGGAGTTCCTACCCCTGTATGAACAGCTACATGAGGCACCAGAGGAAGAGGTGAGTCTAATGCCCCATCCATGTGTGATTGGTGTTGTGGCTGATGGTGAGCTGGCCATGTGAACTATTGTCGATGCATACATGTGGCATACTGTACAGGCATGTGGGCAGGGAGGATGGCTATGTGTGCTCACTTGCTGTTACAGTTGTGTTGTGTCAACTACTCTTGGTATGGTGCATGTGTACATGGCATTCTCATTTTATCTGTGTCATCCATGCAGGTGAACACCCATCAGAAGAAAGGGATCTGGTGTGCCATTGCCAAGCAAGTGGAGACCCTGAGGGTCCACAGCCAGCGGAGCACCCATTGTCACAAGTAGTGGGAAGACCTGAGGCACTGGCCCGGGAAGACCACGGAGGCCCAGCTGGGGATGTCCTCCCAATGAGGGAGGGATGCCTGTCGGACCCTGACCCCCCTAAAGGCCCACATTTTGGTGGTGGCCTACCCTGAGGTGAATGGGTGTTTGAGGTCAACACATCAGCCACAAGGGAGTAAGTACTGACTGTTGCCTGGTACTTTGCTCTGGTTGAATGCTGGTTGCTGCCTCACTGCACCTTCAGTGATGATGTAGTAGCTGACGAATGTCTCTGGACTAGTGGTAATCAGTTGGTACCACCTTGCCAGTGTATGAGATGTGGAGCAGCCATCATGGTTTGCATGACATCATTCTGGCTTCATGTGGAAATTCCCAATGTCAGTGGCACTTGTTGCACATCCTGACCTTCCTATGCATATGAGCTGGTGTTTCACCATACCCTTTTAGCATATCCCGGACCATCCCTTGCATATATGCATCAGTGGCTCTAAGGTGTCTGACCACTCCCATCTGTGCTGATCACCTGTTGTAGCAGCAGGTTGAGCCACCTATTTGGTACAGGCTTGCACATTACCTTTTTACTGCTAAAGGTCTGGACTCCATATGAGGCTGCCAACTCATGTACAACACAGATATGGCCTGTCTAGGCCAGTACATATCTGTGTTTGTAGTTGTAACTCCATTGTCCATTTATCTCCATTCAAAGGGGCATGTGAATTTAGCAACTAAGGGACATTCTACTTTGGGAGCATCCTTTGGGTATCCGTAATACAATTGCTTTTCGATGCGATTGACGTGTGGGCATTTCATCTCTGTCCCTATAGGTGGATAATAGAGAATGTTAGTGGTTTGCCAGAGCCAGCTTTATACAATATGTAATGTGAATGGTATGTGTAGAAATGGCCTATCAATTCCTTTGTAACCTTGGTGATATGTTGCCTACATCATGTCTCAATTGTTAAATGGGGACACACCATGTGGAGTAGGACTATCTATGTTACACTTGGCCTAGCTGATGTGTCCAGTCAGGTAAGGAAAATCTATTGCATCACTTATGTTATCACAAAGTGATGGTCTGGTTGTACCACTATGTAGAAAGCAGGTATGTGTTGTAAAGGAAGATGTATTTAATGCACTGGCAGTCGTGTTAGGCCATGTGTAAATCATGTGTACATGTAATTTCCGTGTGACATTTGTGTAGTCTTGAGTTAGGTACATGTAATCACATGTCAGGTACAGTGTATGTGTTGATGTATGTGTAGTCATGCTGCCAAGTCCCAGAACTTTCACTGCATGTCAATTGGAATGGTAGGTGGCCTATGATTCTAAAGTAGCTGTCTGTTGTGTAGTTGTGTGACACTACACTCTTTGATTGGCTATGAATGTGTAATGGGTGGCATGTAGGTCATTGTAGCTAGACGTGTAATAATGAAGTATTGTGGTGTATCTGTGTTTGCTAATATTCTTCTGTGACTGTGTGAATGTCATGCCATGGCTGTTCTCCAGACATGTTTTCTACACATCAGTTGTCACCTTAATGGGAGTGCCACTTGTTATGGCTTGATCAGTTACCCCTGTTGGGATATATGTATTGGGGTCAGCCAGCAATGTGATATGTATGGCATGTGCTGTGTCAGTTGTGAATTGGGTAGTCTACACTTTCAAGGGACATTAGTATTTGAGATGGACTGGTCAGGTGTACTTTTAGGACATGCATGATGTGTTGGGATCACTCACCTGGTCTTCCAATTGGTGATAGGAGTATGGAGAGATAGGATATCAAATAGGCATGATATATCTACTTATGCAAGGGCATGAGTAGCATGTAGACATGACTTTACAGGTGTACAGATGGATTAATCAAGTTGTGCTAACTTACTCAAAATGTAATGTGGGAGAAAGGAATGACCTGAAGGGGTGGATAGTATTGACATGATGTGAGATGATGTATAATATGTGAAATGCCAACAGAGATAGCCTAGCCTGAAGATGTTTACCTACAATTGTACGTTTAGATGTGTGTATTTAATGAATATGATAACACTTTCTCCCCCACTCTGTCTCGCCCTCCCTCTCTATTTGTGTGCATCAGCATCGGCAGGCGAAGGAGACGGGGCACAGGTGAGTGGGGAGGCTGCTGGCCACAAGACCCAGAGTGCTGCTACCAGCAACAGTGAGGGACCCAGTGGCCCAGACGGAGAGGGGAGTGCCATGGGGGAGACCGGAACATCATAATGATCGGAATCCATCGCCAGTGGACACTCCTTGGCGGTGGCGTACCCATCTGGGACCACCCCAGCACCATCTTTGTCTGCCATCCCCCTTACTACCACCACCCTCCCTGTAGCTCCCTACACAGTTGTCCATGCCCACTCACCCAGGAGGGTGGGCATCTCCTTTGTGCAGGTACCCCTGACCCTGCCCAAGTCAGGCTTGCTGCCCTCAGTAAGGAGGCTATTGACGTCCTGAGGTCAATCGCAGTACGTCAGTTGATCCTTGTGAATGTCATCCAGGGACTTGAAGCTCAAGTCCAACAGAGCCAAGCATTCCTGGATGGCATTCATGGTGCCCTGGCTGGCCTAAAGAGATCCTTTCAGACTCTGGCCGCCAGTCACGCTTTGTCTTCTGTCCCCGCTCCATCTTCCTCTACCCAATTTTACACCCCTCTTTCCCGTCCCAGCCAGAGCACAAAGACAGACAAGCATGCATCTACCTCAACAGACAAGGATACCCCAGTCAAACACAAGCCCCACAAGACCCACTACTGGCATGCCCACAGTCAACACCCACCTGCAGACATATCAACACCCACTACCTACACAGACTCCCCCACCACCCCCACCTTCATAGACACTAAACCTGACACACCAACAGACACCACACCAACATTCACAGATCCAGCCACAACTCCAATCCTACCCACAGTCAGCACAATAGCAGACCCGCAGACATCCACAGCCAGCACAGCCACTGACACACCCATATGCAGCACATCCACCATACATGCAGTCACCACCCTAACAGACAGTCACCCATCTAGCACAGCATCTCTCAGCTCCTTCACGCCCCCTCCTCCCAAGACACATAAAGGCCCACACTTACCCACCCAACAGACACCCAGCACACACAAGCATTCCTCACACACACCTTCCCCAAAACATCCACCAGAACACCTCCTACAAGCACTCTCTCTCCCAAACCCTTTTGCCATGACTGTCCCAGTGTGTCTAAGAAGTTTTTCCTCTCAGAGGTAAACCTTTTCCCTACTCCTCTACCACCCTGGGTGACCCCCAAAAGATCTGTTTCCCTCTCCAAGTCCAGCCCTACCACCTCCAAGTCCTCCCCTGCCCTCTTGCAAGTACCCATGCCCCTCCCCTGCCAAGACGTTGACCCCTCCCAAGTGTTTCTAGCCCTCCCATAAGCCACGTCTGAAGCTCCCACCTCCCCAGCCCAAGGCCAAAGACCCCCGCTGCCAAACCTAGGCCAAAACCCCCTACCACCAGTTCCCACCTAATCCCTGAGGTGCCTGCCTGCCCCCTTCATGCCCCTACCCATGGAGGTAATTTAGCAGCTAGGAGGCAAGTTGGGGAGACTGACAGGCCAGCTGTACATGTTGCACTTTGGACTCTGGGACTGGCCTATGGCCTTTTATATTTGTAAATAATGCAATCTAAAATAATTGTAACCTTATTTATACATACATCTGGGCCAGCCAGTTGTTAGTTCCAAAGTTATCATCTTTGTCCTCCCTTTCATTCCCCATTGCTGTTATAGTCTTGCATGCGTCATATTGTGTGTGACTGCGTTATGTGTGTGAGGTGGTTGTGCTACCTGTATGTGTATGTGTCACCCTCGCCACCCGTTCCAGATGTGTATGTTGTGTGTGAGTAGCGACCCTGCCATTATGCAACAGTGACAGGTAAGTGTGTGTTCTCAGAGTTGCTACCGTTGTCATCCTCGCTGGTTCTGGAGTCGTTGGGCGAGCAGGAGCAGCGAGACGACGTGTAGTTCAGGTTCCATGGCAGCTCCAGACGGGTGTGGCTTCCTGAAGTTGGGTGTCTCTATCTATACTGCTGGTTTCCTGCAGGGTTTCTGTGGTGGTGCGACTGCAGCAGAAACCTTGGCGGTGTGCAATTTTGTAATCTGTCCAGCATAAACATGGTCTCTGCCAGCCTGAAGGTGCCTCCCATCTTCTGGGGTGGTCTGACCGCACTGGCGTTGACGGCAGTGGATTGGCTGTATTCTGTTGGGAATATCGCCATTGGCATGATTTGACAGTCTTCTCCACCAACATGGCGGTCATGGAGCCGCTAACATCGTAATGACTCCCTACTGTGTCAATGTCATAACCACTTACTATCTGTAGTTGCCTTGCATATGGTGTGGTAATTGCTGGCTGCTGGTGGACTGCACTCTACCACTGAGCACTTTACAAGCCCACCACATATTCTTTCTTACATACCTTGAATATGAGGAGGCTGCAGAGTGCATCAGGACACAGTGCACATGCCATGCTTGAAAAGTGCTCTGTCCTTGAGTGCACATGAGGTGCTTGCCCTCTGAAGCCCATGATAACTTCAACCTAGACAAAACCAAAAGCCTCTCAGGCTGCCACAGCATGTTACAAGTCAACCATGCACTGCACCACTGAGCACTTTACAAGCCAATAGGACAACCCTGCACCACAGAGCATTTTAAAACCAAGTCTCCAATATAAACACTGTATAACAGAGCACTTCACAAGTTTTTAACCATAAACTTTGGTGAAGCAATTTAGAAACTACTCAAACATCTCAGAAAACGTTTAAAGCCTCACAGCTACACTGCATCTAAAAGCACTTTACAACTCCTAAATATGAACGTTCACAAAAACATGTTAGAATTCACTGTTATTCTGAACCCAGAACACTTTAAAAGAATTTCATATACAGAGGGTCATTCTGACCCTGGCGGCCGGTGGCCGCCAGGGCCACCGACCACGGGAGCACCGCCAACAGGCTGGCGGTGCTCCAACGAGCATTCTGACCGCGGCGGTTCAGCCGCGGTCAGAAGCGGAAAGTCAGCGGTCTCCCGCTGACTTTCCGCTGCTCGTTTGAATCCTCCATGGCTGCGGAGCGCGCTCCGCAGCCATGAGGATTCTGACCCCCCCTACCGCCATCCTGTTCATGGCGGGAAAGCCGCCATGAACAGGATGGCGGTAGGGGGGGTCGCGGGGCCCCTGGGGGCCCCTGCCGTGCCCATGCCAATGGCATGGGCACGGCAGGGGCCCCCATTAGAAGGCCCCGCAAAGTATTTCAGTGTCTGCCTTGCAGACACTGAAATACGCGATGGGTGCCACTGCACCCGTCGCACCTTCCCACTCCGCCGGCTCGATTACGAGCCGGCATCCTCGTGGGAAGGTCGTTTTCCCCTGGGCTGGCGGGCGGTTTTTCAGCAACCGCCCGCCAGCCCAGGGGAAAACTCGTAATACCCGCCGCGGTCTTTTGACCGCGGTGCGGTATTTTGGAGGGCGGCATCCTGGCAGGCGGCCTCCGCCGCCCGCCAGGGTCATAATGAGGCCCACAGTGTACACTTGGGTCCTGATGTCGCCGCCTTACTGGCTACCTTCCTGCCTGGCTCATTAAGACTATCCTGCTGGACTGATAGATGGAAACTAGGGGTGGGCAGCGAGCTCTGCTCCGCTGGCAGAGCTAACAGAGTCTGGCAGAGTCTGACCGAAAACTCCATTCGCCCCGTCAGTGGTGCAGAGCTCACTGCATGCGCACTGCAGCCCAGTTATGAGCCACACAGCGCAAGCCTATACCTGGCCCATAACTGGTGCTGCGGTGCGCGCTACTCATCTGATGTCGCAGATCTGCTCGCCGGCAGCTCCGTAATGGATTCCAGGTGCAAGTGGCAGGGGGAGGCAGAAAGCCAGGCTGCGATGCTGGCAACGAGGCCCCCCCTGAAAATACCCAGGTAATTACTAGTTTTTTCTTTCATGTGCACACTGGTGCACAAGAGGCCTAAAACAGCAGCTTTCGCTGCCTACGGCCCTGGCCTAAAGGTTTTGGGCCTCTTGTGCACCGGCCTGCCCCATGTGCTTTTTCTGCTGCCTGCCGTGGTCTGAATGTGCCGACCCTGCTTAGCTCTTTTGAGATTGGGAGCATTCAGGCCAGGGCAGGCGACATACCGCCGCTTGTGGAATTCCACAGAGTTGTTCACCAGCTACCCGGAATTCCGCCAAGTAGAGCTCTTTAAGCTACGCCCACTTATAGCGGAAACCAAGGTTTCTGCCCGTCATCCCAGCGGGCAAGTGGCTGCAGCATTGTTGCCAGCTCGTAACCGAGTTGGCGGCAATGCTGCCATCCGCAGGCTGCACCCTCGCAATGCTTAATGTTTGCAAAGCAGACAGTGAGCATTCTGAGAGTGCTTGGGAGGGGCCCCATGTGACCCCCGCACCTGTTCTCCGCCAGCCTTTTCATGGCAGTAAAACCACCATGAAAAGGGGAGACCCAGGTCGTAATCAGAAGGGCGGCGTTGAGTTCAGTGCTGCCGTGGCGGATTCTGACCTCCGCCACCGTCAGCTCGTCCAAAGATCCCAGTGGAGACGGCGGTAGGTTGGTGGGGCTGCCTGCCAACCTCGTAATGTCCGAGGACCGCCGCACTCGTAATCAGACCCTTGATCACTGTAAGCGCGTTTAATCTGCACTGTACCCCAAAGCACTTTACAGCCATCTCTGCCAGTTTTCCAGAAGGCAAGGCATCAGGGACATCTTAAGGCAGTGGTTCTCAACCTGTGGTCTGGGGACCCTGGGGGGTCCGCAAACCCTCCTAAGGGGGTCTGCGACTGCTTAGAAAATGAAATAATATTAACAGATTAGGTCCACAGCTTTTAGTAATGACTCAGTGGGGGGGGGGGGGGGTCCCCAGGTTCCAGTAATGATAAAGTGGGGGTCTACATAAGTCAAAAGGCTGGGAACCACTGTCTTAAGGATTTTGGGGCCCTGGCCGGAATGTATTTTGGGGGCTTCTGTTGGGTATAGCGTTGAGTTTATAACCCAGTTTTACCTCTTTCATGCTGTCTTCGGACAGGTCACTGAAGCTGCACAGACACTCTGGCCCAAATTCTAAAGTTGTAAATCTAATATTCCGGGATAGTGACTGTGTTTTCAATATTGTAGCACAGGAGCAGCTCATTAATATTACTGGAAATAATATATGTAACACACTACCTTTTCTCAATTTGTGAGGGCCTTTTTTTAATCTAAAAAAAACTTTTATAGATGTTGCTTGAAACATAAACACAATACTTCTCTGCTAAATATCTGTAATAGTCTCTCACACGTCACTCACATTAAAAATAAATTATTGGGAAACAGTATTTAAAACAATTTGTTTCAGAAGTATTCAAGGTCCTCAGGGAAAGTATCTCTGCAGAACAGGGCTGGCTATATAAGGCCCCCCCCTGAAAGGCTGGGGCCCTGGGCCAGAGCCCACTGTGCCCATGCCTTGAAACGTCTCTGCAGGGCATTGGTAGATTGCATGGGACTGCAGGCCTTAGGTGCCATAGGTTTTTCTTTATCCCAATAGGGGGATTAGAGTGGGTCCACCCGTTTTTGCCCTTGGACATCACCAGCCTGAGACCTAGGAAGACATGGCTGGAAGGAATCACATACATTCTCCACACATCTCTTTCCCAGGCAGATCTGTGTCAATGTGCCTGCTGCAGAGACCTGTGCATCCTGCAGGACGTTTGCTCTAAGTGACAGAAGGAGACCCCAGCAGGTTATTGACTCTTGCAGAAATACATAAATAAATTGCTGTTAGTGGATTCTATCCCAACAGCACTGACTCAGCCTTTCATCCTTTGGAGATGAATGGCACCAGCATGCATCACAGGCTGGATACTATTTACATACATTACAGAAAGCGCTGAGAAACAACTTCACCAGCGAACCATAGTTAGTGGTTTACCCCACCTGCAGTTATTTCTGTAAAATCCACTGAGTGCTTTCATCTCATTGGTGGTCTTGGGGCGTAAGCCCCCTGATGGCTGAATATTTGTGGAACAAAGCGAGGCTTGTGTACAGACTGTAACTTACTTCAAAAAGAGTAGTCAAGTACAAACTCAGCAGGGCGGGAACGGAGTGCCTGGGTTAAGACATAGATTTATTGGGTTACCGATTATTGCAGCAAAGAAAAATTGGGCGTGTTGTTCAAAGTTTAAATCTGCTGTGTTTTTTGTTAAATACAGAGATATCTAGGGGCATATTTATACTCCGTTTGCGCCGGAATTGCGTCGTTTGTTTTGACGCAATTTCGACGCAAAACTAACTCCATATTTATACTTTGGCGTTAGACGCGTCTAGCGCCAAAGTCCATGGAGTTGGCGTTATTTTTTAGCGTGGACACCTACTTTGCGTTAATGAGATGCAAGGTAGGCGTTCCCGTCTAAAAAATCGACTCTGAGGCATGTGCGTCGGATTTATACTCCCGGGCAAAAATCACGCCCGGGAGTGGGCGGGTCAAAAAAAATGACGTACGGCCGCTTTTGCGCCGTTTTTTAGCGCCTGCAAAAGGCAGGCGTTAAGGGACCTGTGGGCTCTGAAGGAGCCCAGAGGTGCCCTCCCATGCCCCCAGGGACCCCCCCTGTCACCCTTGCCCACCCCAGGAGGACACCCAAGGCTGGAGGGATCCATCCCAGGGACATTAAGGTAAGTTCAGGTAAGTATTTTTTTTTTTTTTGTGGCATAGGGGGGCCTGATTTGTGCCCCCCTACATGCCACTATGCCCAATGACCATGCCCAGGGGACAGAAGTCCCCTGGGCATGGCCATTGGGCAAGGGGGCATGACTCCTGTCTTTGCTAAGACAGGAGTCATTTCTATGGGGGTTGGGAGTGAAAAAAAAATGGCGCAAATCAGGTTGAGGCGCAAAAATTGCCTCAACCTGACTTGCCCCATTTCTTGACGCCCAAGCTCCATTTTCCCCTACGCCGGCGCTCCCTGGTGTACGTCGGTTTTTTTAACGCACACCAGACGGCGCCGGCGGCTAACGTCGGCTAACGTCATTCAATAAATACAGCGCCCGCATGGCGCTTCAGAATGGCGTTAGCCGGCGCTAATTTTTTTGACGCAAAACTGCGTTAGCGCAGTTTTGCGTCAAAAAGTATAAATATGGGCCCTAATGTCTTACACAGTGCACGCCAAGCACAATCAGGTTCATAATTAACTAGGTGCTTCATAGCCTTATAACTCAGAGCACCTTACTTCCTTATGGCAATAAATGCAGGCCATAAATAAAGAAATAACCTGGGTGCCCTCAGTGCATCTAGTTATCTTTATTAACAGGGACTAGGTTATCACCATTTCCCAATAAGCACCTAAAAGTGCTGACATAGGGAGATAACGCCCAGGACCTCCACACACAGCAATCTTGAATTGACTATGAAATGTTTTCACTGGTTAATGCTTCGGGAAGTGATGCTGTTCTGAGATGGTGAACCTCTTATAGGACAGGGGTCATTTTCAGCATAGACCTTTTAAGGCATGGGCAAAGTGGGCTCTGGCCCGGAGCCCCAGCCTTTCAGGGGTCTCTGAAAGAGCAACCTCTGTCCTGCAGAGAGTCTTGCCCTGATAAACTTGAATAATTCTTAAACCGGTTGTTTTAAACACCATTTTCCTTTAAAGTATTTTAAATGTGGGCGATGTGTGACAGTCTATTACAGACATTTTGCAGAGAAATGTGTTTATGTTTCAAGCAGTATCCATGAAAATGTTTGTATTAGGTCACAATAGTGCCTCACATATGAGAAATGGGAGGGTGTCACAGAGATTATTTGGAGTAATATAATTCAGCTGCTGCTGCTGTGTTACAATATAGAAAACACGTCACTATCTCTGAATATTAGATGTAAACATTTTTAGAATTTGGATGAGTGTGCCTTTGCACTGTCAATGACCTGGGCAAAGAAGGCATGAAAAAGCCAAAATTGGTTCATAAATTCAAAGCTGTTCCGAACAGAGAGCTCCTAAAATATGTTTGGCTTGTGCCCCCAGAATCCTTAAAATGTCCCTGATTATCAGGGGGTTAACTACTCACAATCGCAAAGATAATAATACATTGACTGTCAATCAATCTACCAGCCACTAACCAAGGAGCTCTCTAGGTGCTGCTGGGGTTCTGTAGTATTAGTGGTAGACTAGTGGTTGCTGGTGGTGGACTATTCGTTTTCTACTACTTCTTCGCACGGGCTGCTGCCGGTCTGGTCCTGGCTGCATCTGTCTGCCGTGCTGCACAATGGGGACGACAAGGTCCGAATAGGACTCATTCGAGGCTGTGTGACGTGACGTCACGAGGTGGCAAGGGGAGGTGCAAGGAAGGGTGTGGCACACAAGGCGGGCCAGTGTAAATAATACCGGGGCCGTCATTGGTAGCTCTTTCACGCGCTGCAGATTAACGGACCTGTGAGCAAAGCACAGCAAACAACACACACCACTGTTGCTGTTTTGAAAACATTATAAAATTTAACCCATTCAGGGCGCTTGGGCAAGGGTCACTCCCCTTTGGGGAGCACATATTTTGGTTGTATCTGCCCCCCTTGAGGGAAGTCCGGCCTCATTTATTTAGGCCCATCTCCATCCAAGGGGTGCAGAAAACTACTTGACACCATGGAAAGTTCTGAATGTTTGGTGGTGGGGTGTGTGTGGGCTGGCTCATAATTTGTGATTATAATGTTTTATTTTTCCTTTTTATTCTACTGCAAAGTTTTTGATTCCTTTGCTGTGACTTCTGTGACTTTGCTTGCAGTTCTGGCTGTGGGAGATCTGCAGTTTGCATAGTTGCATGTGTTTGGTAAAAAACACTTTTCTTATACTGTTCACTCAAAATGAGTATCCTTGCCATGCATGCATGAGTTTTTTGTAAATGGTATGATAATATTTTATTGTGTGAGTTATTGTCCTTGGATTTGTGCACGATGTGAATTGTGTTTTCTTATGAGTAATTTTCTTTTCTTTTTCCTTTTTAGTGGGATATTGTTGTGCTTGCTGTGTCAGTGCAGCTTAGGTGCTGGTGAGTTTAACTGTCTCTGCAAAAAGAAAGTTGTATCGTTTTTGAGTATCTAGGTCTTTGTGATAAAGCCACACTTAGGGGCAGATTCATGGAAAACGGCGCTGCACCGAGTGCAGCGCCACTGTCCCTGATCCCTTAGCGCTCCCCTGCTGCCACAATGTGTGCGCCATATTTAAAATATGGCGCACCAGGGAGCAGGGTATGGGGCAATAGAATCATTCTATGTGACGCTATTGATGTAATCTGCAGGAGTAGCGCCAAAATATTGGCACTACTCCTGCAGAGTACATAGGGGCCCATTAAAAATTATGGAAGCCCCCTTTTAAAGTGTGCACTGATCAGGCGTTAAAAGTGCAGAATAAAATGGTGCAAGGAAATCTCTTAGATTTCCTGGTGCCATTTTTTCAGACCTCCTAACGGGGGAGCACCCCCCTTGCATACATTTTGCCTGGCGGAGGCATAATGTGGTGCAAGGGTTTACAAAGTGGCGCAATGTAGGCATTGCACCACTTTGTAAATATGGCGCGTAGGAAATGCCACCTTAACGCCACATTCGCGTCAAAATAAATGCTTCAAATGTGGCACAAGGTGGTGCTAGGGGCTCATAAATATGCCCCTTAGTTTACTGCTTATTTTACGCAGTGTTGGTTGTGGTTAACTTATTTGTCAGGTTACTTTCATTAGTAAGGATCTAGCCACAAGATGACCGCTCAGCAGGTTGTTGGTATGCTCTTTGGATTTTCCTTTGACCATGACTATGAGACTGACTCTGCATCCGAGGCAGAGGAGGTAGGGCAAGATTCTGATGAAACCAGTCTCGGGGGGGATGTGGTGCCTGTTTTAGAGGAGGGCACTGATGCAGCAAGAGCCATCAGGATTGTGGCCTGGGGCTGAAAGGCTTCCCATTGGAAGAACTGAACTCTGGATTGTCCCAAACATGGTGCAGACGGTGTTGCCTGTCTTTACTAGTGTCGTAGGCTGCAGATTGAATGCTGAAAACTTTTTGCCTGTAAATTTCTTTCAGTTGTTTATGGACAATGTATTTTGGGTGAGATTGTTGAGCAGACTAATAAGTATGCTGAACAGTATTTGAGAGACAACAGTGCTAGACTTAAGCCCCACTCTAGAGCCACGCGGTGGACTCCCACAAATCTGGAAGAGTTGAAGACATTCTTGGGTTTCACTTTTTTGATGAGCTTGATAAGGAAGCCGTCCCTGTCTTCATATCGGTCTACCAGTCCCTTGATGGAAAATGTCATATTTCCTACAATCATGAGTCGCAATCCGCATCTGCTTCTGCTTCGGGTGCTGCATTTTGTTGATAATGCTTTAGCGTTGCCACAAAACCACCCTGATTGTGACTGTCTTTTTAAGATTCGACCTGTCCTTGATCACTTTGTAGATCGATTTTCAGAGATCTATGTTCCATGGAAAGAAATAGCCGTGGATGAGTCTTTATTTCTGTTCAAGGGCCGTTTGGGTTTTAGGCAGTACATTGCTACCTGAGAGTAATACAGGATATGTCTTTAATTTCTGAGTCTACATGGGTTGGGGTTCCACTATTGACCCACCTGGTTGTCCATCCACTTTCGGAGTTAGTGAAAAAATTGTGTGGGAACTTGGTAGAGGACTTTTTAACAAAGCTCACCATTTGTACCTAGACAATGTCTACACTGGTGTGCAGTCGTTCAAGGAATTATTTGAAGTGGACACTGTTGCTTGTGGCACAGTCCACTCTAACCATGAAGGTTATCCAAAGGAACATGTTTGTAAAACACTTGAAATGGGACAGTGCTGTGCCTTGCGTAGTGATGAACTGCTAACTGTGAAATTTGCTAACAGGAGGGATGCCTACATGCTGACTACCATCCATGATGAAAGTACTTCACCTGTGTCTGTTTGGGGTCAGGTTGCTGAATTGCACAAACCTGTGTGCATTTTAGACTACAATAAGCACATGGGTGGTGTAGATAGAGTAGATCAGATGTTGGAACCTTACACTTTTGTTCATAAGGCTTACATTTGGTGTAAGAAATTGGCTATCCATCTCTTGCATTTAGCAACCTTTAATGCTTTTGTTGTGTTCAAGGATTGTTCTTTCAGAGTCAAAGATGTCTTTTGTTCAGTTTCAGGATTCTGTGATAGGCAGTCTTGTTGTAGTGGAACAGGCAAGTGTTCTTAGAGTTGGAGTCGCGGTGGATGTGTCTAGATTGAAAGACCACCACTTTGTTGATCACATTCCTCCCATGCCCCAAAACACAATCCCTGTAAGAGATGTAGAGTCTGTATGCGAAGAGGCGTGAGGAAAGAGTCCTATGCACTGCCCTGATTGTCCTTCTAAACCTGGTCTGTGTCTGCCCACTTGTTTTAGAATGTACCACACACAAAATCATTTTCGGGAGCACCTGTGAGCTTTGCCTGCTCTCTATCATTTTAGATTCTTTTGTTCGGTTCCACGGTTGGCATTAGTGTGATGTATTTAGTTAGAGCTGTTGTGTCTGTAGTTTTGTATTTACTTACAATTGGTTTGTGTTTTCTTTTTTGTTAAAAATAAATGTGATGGCGGTGTGCGTGGACTGGCACTTGGCTGGCTGTGTGCATGGGCTGGCACACTAGTGGTGTGCGTGGGCTAGTGCTTGGCTGGCAGTGTGAATGAGCTGGTGCTTGGCTGGCAGTGTGTGTAAGCTAGCGCTTGGTTGGCAGTGTGTGTGTGAGCTGGCCGTGTGTGATTAGAGACTTGCTCATGGTCACTACACACACTGTTAGCCAAACACCAGTTCACACACTCTGTCAGCCGGTGTGATAGCTGTGTCTGGCATGTGGGCGTATGAAAGTGATGGTGCTGTCTGTTGATGTGAATGTTTTAGTGTGCTGGACCAGTGGCTCGTGGCCTGAACAGTCTTGTGTGTGTCACGTATGAAAGGTGTATGAATGAACTGTAAAGCAGTTTGTGCCTTGACCCAGCTTTACCACTCACGAGCTATGAGTCATTGGCTCAGGTTTTTGACCTTTCAATTATTAACAGTGCATTTCATTTCTGTGAAATCTCTTGTTATTAAAATGTTATGTATTGAACCATCACTCATCCTCGTACCAAATGCAATCAGTGTGTGTGTACTTGATGAATATATGGTTGTGCAGTAATAACTGTCTTTTCTGTCTTTCCTTGCCAGGGTGTACGCTGTCTCTACATTGTCTCTTGTTGGGAATGTTGTAATGTGCTAGGCCCACGGCTGGGGGTGTGATGGTCTTGTGTGTGCGACCTATGAAAGGTGTGTGACTGGCCTGTAAATCGGTTGTTGCCTCGGTGCGGGTTTACGGCTGACAAACTGTGAGTCATTGGTTCAGTTTCTAGACCTTTCAATCATTAACAGTGCATTTCATTTTTGTGAAATGGCTTGTTAATAAAATGTGAACAATCACTCACCCTCGTGCAAAAACCCAACCATGATGTGTGTGTAAAAATAAAGGTGGGTGCCACAAGACATATTCAATGCACTTCTCCTCTCAGTTGGGAATTCAACTCACAAACAAACCCTGCTCTGCTGTAATCAGGCATTGAAGCACACCCCTCACACACTAAGGGCCAGATGTAGGAAACTTTTTGCATAACGCAAAAGCGAATTTCGCTGTTTGCGACATGCAAGAAGCACATCGCGATGCCCATTCCCATTTTGCGAGTTGGTAACCTGGTTACCGACTCGCAAAATCGGAATGCGACTCGCAAATAGAAAGGGGTATTCCCCTTCCTATTTGCGATTCGCATCGTGATGCAGAATTGCTTTGTGACCGCGAACGCGGTCGCAAAGCAATTCGCAGTTACCATCAGTGACACACTGGGACCCCTTCTCCTTTGTGAATGGCCCTGAAAACATTGCCTGCTCTGAAAAAATGAAACAAAAACGTTTAATTTTTTCGTTTGTATTGCAACTCGTTTTCCTTTAAGGAAAACGGGCTGCATTACAAAAAAAAAAAACTGCTTTATTTATAAGCAGTCACAGACATGGTGGTCTGCTGTCTCCAGCAGGCCACCATCCCTTTGAGTGCTGCGACTCGCAAGGAGGTCGCAAATTGCGACCCACCTCATTAATATTAATGAGGTGGGCCTTTGCGTCCCCCTTGCGACTTGCAGATGGTGTCAGGGACACCATCCTGTATCCGGGTTTCCGACTCGCAATTTGCGAGTCGCAAACGCGGAATTTCGTACATCTGGCCCTAGGTGTCTCGGGTGGGACCTCAATGATGAAGCATGCCACCAACTAGGTTGGTGGGTGAGGGGTCTTTTTTAACAAAACCTAGGCGTGTTTTGTTTCACAATTTGAGTGTTTGGGACATCAGAGAAGTAAGAGACTTGGCAGTGTGCTTGCTTCTTGTCTAAGGAAAATCTACCAAGTCTTGATATGTTCAAAAACTAGACACCGAGGGGTACACATGTTGGTGTGCCTCTTGTGGATCCCAACAAGTTTTCTTACCAACAATGACGTTCAAATCTCAAAATGTGTCTAAAGCCAGACATTTTCTTTGCATTTCTGTGCTATATTCTTCCAGAAACAGAAATAAACCACAAATTTCCTACCACCCAGCATATCTCTCAGTCTCCCAATAAAAATGATACCTCAATTGTGTGGTTCCCAAAGCAGAGTTAGTCTAAAGACGTATAACAAAAACCGCACTTATGAACATGCTTTGGTGCACCCTTAATCTCCCCACATTTTTGGCCCTTCCCAGTCACAGGAGATCGAGGAAAACACTGAGTGGTAGGAAATATGTGACTCCCCTCAGAATCCAGAACTTTTCATCACAGAAATATGTTGCATGTGGTTTTTTAAACAAATTTTGAGGTTTGCAAGGGATTCTGAGTAAAAAATGTGGTGAGAGCCACACAAGTCATCCCACCCTGGATTGCTCTAGGAGTCTAGTTTTCGAAAATGTACAAGTTTGCTAGATTTCCCAAGGTGCCGGTTGGGCTAGAGCCCAAAATCCACAGCTAGACACATTGTGAAACACAATTCAGTTTTCAGTGGTAAATTGTGATGTGTCCACATTGTGTTTTGGGGCGTTTCCTGTCATGGACACTAAGCCAACCCAACCAAGTGAGGTACTATTTCCATTGGGAGACTTGAGGAAATGCTGCGCAGAAGAAAGTTTGTGGCTCCCTTCAGATTCCAGAGCTTTCCATCACAGATATGTGAGGAAAATATATATTTTTTGACAAAATATGAGATTTGCAATGGACTCTGGGTAACAGAACCTGGTAAAAGCCACACAAGGTGTCTAGTTTTAAAAAATGTACAGGTTTCCTAGGTTTCTCTAGATGCCAACTATCTAGGGCCCAAAATCCACAGTTAGGCACATTGCAAAAAATAAGTCAGTTTTCAGTGGAAAAATTTGATGTGTCCACATTGATTTTTGGGACATTTCCTGTCGCGGGCACTAGGCCTACCCACACAAGTGAGGTAAACTTTAGATCAGGAGACTTAGGGGAGCACAGAATAGTAGAACAAGTGTTATTACCTGTTGCCTTTCTCTGTATTTGCACCTCCCAAATGCAAGACAGTGTGTAAGAAAGAAATCATTTTAAGAAATGCCCTCTAATTCATATACTAGTATATTCCCCCAAATTCAGAGATGTGCAAATAAACTCTGCTTCTAAACTCCATGTTTTGTGCCCATTTCAGAAATACATAGGTTTCCTTGATACCTATTTTTCCCTTTTTGCATTTTACCAAATTAATTGCTGTATACATGGTACACAATGATAAACCATTGCAAGGTGCAGCTCAGTTACTTGCTCTGGGTACCTAAGGTTCTTGGTGAACCTACAAGTTCTATATATCCCCAAAACCAGAAGGGTCCAGCAGATGTAATGGTATATTGCTTTTGAAAATCTTACCAAAATTTACAGATGAAAACATAGACACAAATGGCTGTTTTGTTCCACTCAGTTTCAATATTTTTTTATGTCAGTTGTTGCTTTCTATAGGAAAACCTTGAAGGATCTACAAAAATGACCCCTTACTAAATTCAGATTGTTGTCCACTTTTCAGAAAAGTATAACTTTCTAGGATCCACCATTAAATTCATACTCCTTTCTACAGCAAACTGGAAGGAGGTTGAAAACACAAAAAATAATAAGAACAGGATATGTCCCAGGAAAATCCGAAAACGGCATTGAAACTGTTCATTTTCTGTGTCAAGTCTGCCTGTTCCTGAAAGATATAAAGGTGGTAATTTTAGTACTGCAAACCTTCTTTGATGCCATTTTCAGGGAATAAAATGAGATGCTTCCTTCTGCAGCGCTCTTTTGCCCAAAACCCCCAAATTTAGCTGTATTTTGGTTAATTTTTGGTCCCCTCCAGGAGAATCCACAAATGCTGTATACATTTGTAATCCCCAGGATGTTGAAAAAAAAGGATGCAAATTTGGCATGGATAGCTTATGTAGACAAACAGTTATGGGGGCCTGAGTGCGAACTACACCAAATAGCCAAAAAACAGGCTTAGCATAGAGGGGGACTTAGTAGTGAAGGGATTAACACCGGCTCTAGTCTAAGGGCACCGTTAAATAATATAGGGGGTTATTCTAACTTTGGAGGAGTGTTAATCCGTCCCAAAAGTGACGGTAAAGTGACGGATATACCACCAGCCGTATTACGAGTTCCATAGGATATAATGGACTCGTAATACGGCTGGTGGTAAATCCGTCACTTTTCCGTCACTTTTGGGACGGATTAACACCTCCTCCAAAGTTAGAATAACCCCCATAATGTTTCCAAAACAGCAGCAATGTCCAGGTGTGAAGAAGCACTGACCCAGGGAGGCTAGAACGTGAATGAGTGCTTGAGGATTTGCTGCGGCCGGTCGGCTGATTTAGTTACTGTGGGATGATATTGCAGCAGTGCTGTGAAATTTCCCCCAGTAAAAAAATAAATAAATAAATAAATAAATAAAAAGGGCTGATACCCTTCCAGCCCCCCAGGTAAATGCCTGTGCCCGGTACTGCCAGTCCAGTGCTGCAGCCTGGTCAAGGCAGCCAGTGTATACAATGCAAGGATTACACCCAAAGACTGACTAGCAGGTGTTGCTGGGCGGAGCAGGAAGTGTCTGAAATATCCAGAATGACAGTAAAAATTGAGTGGTATTATGGATGCCCCAGATAATCATCATCCTTTTGCAAACCCCTGTTTGATCAGCAGTTGTAATTTCAAGTGATGTGGACTTTTTCTCATCCGGTAATTACTGCATACAATAAGGTTTTCATCACTTGATAAATTTCAGCAGATCAATACTGCAGGAATTTGACAGTGGAAAATGCGGGGCTATTACAGGAAATGTAGATTTTGATGCAGCAAGGACCAAAATTCATAAGTTAGTCCCACTTATTATGGAAAATGTGGTAATGAGTGCTATATATTAAACTGGATTTCATCAGGTGCAATAATTAGCATAGTCTTCTGATAGGCCACTCATAACTAAAGTCTAAGAAGTACTGAACACGAAGTGGGAATAGATTTGCTTACTCCCATCCCCAGTGCTTTGCCTTACATCAATCTCCTGATATGCAGATCCAAGCTGACTATTATTCCATCAATCAATCATCAGATTTGTAGGGCGCCACTCTTCACCTATCGATAAGGCGCTCTCCTGCCTTTTAACTCTCAAGCAAGGCAGCGCTGCATTTCTGTCTGCTGCGCTGCATTGGGTGACACTTTGGTAAACCTGGCCCCCAGAGCAATGCAAGGCAGCGGAAATCGCTACCTTGCTGTACTTTGCATTGGGATGGTATTCAATAGGAGGATAGAAAGTGTTCCCATGCATCCACCCATGCATTTTGGTGCAGTCCCAGATTTAATAAGACTAGTAAATGTGTGAGAATGCATCAAAATGCGACGCCATCCCAAAAGAGGTGTAATGAGAAGAAATATCTTTATTTCCCATCGTTATTTTCTCTTGTTACATGTGCTGCATTTTGCAGCACACATAGAAATAGAAAATGTCCTGTAAGGATTGTTTTTTATGCAGGGAAGTGTCCCTTCCTGCACAAAACAATCCTGCCACACTAGGCAGTTCTCATTGCAACAGTGTAGAGAGACTATGGTACATTCCTGCTCTCTCCATTTAACGTAGCACAGCAAGTTGGCCCGCTGTGTTGTGTTGCATCAAATGTTAGTAAATCTGGTCCATAAATGTGAAGCAGGGAGAGTAGTTTTGTGTGGGTTGCCTTGAGATCAGCTGTTGGTGGTCTGAGGATCACATGACCACTGCATCAGAAGACAGAGCACAGGGTGATGGTTGAGGCTGAGCAGAGGTGTCCCCCCAAAGTAATCTGGATGCCAACTTTCACCATGTGGATCCTAGAGAATTGTTCATCCTAGCAGCCACCTGTCACTAGCAAGACTGATTAAGGCAAGGCATGGTTTACCCACTCCTTCTTGTCCGTGGTTTGCGGATTGGCACGTCCGAGCCCAGGCGTCACATGCCTCATCTGGCCTCGCATTGGTTAGTAGCTAAGGTGGCTAACCTGGGGGCTGGGATGGACCTCAGTGCTGACAGTGAAGGGCGCTTACTTCTGTTCTGCAGTGGTGTCTGGTCTGTGAGTTGTCGCAAAGAGGTCTGTGTAGAGTGACCAGATTTCCCGGATTTCCTTGGACAGTCCCAGTTTTCATTGGACTGTCCCAGTGTACCAACGCTTTTGCTAATTTTAAATAAATATCCTAGTTTTTGGAAGAAAGGTCAGGTCATCCTGCAAAGGAGAAATTAAAGGAATGTTCTCCTTTCCACAAGCGCCCGAAAAGTGTGAAATGATGTGTGTCTATTTCTGCCAGGCAGCACAGTAAAAGATTGCTCCCAGCCAGTAGTGGCCAGTGTCAGGGAAAGGTGGGGGAGGGGAGGGGAGCAATAGGTAAACAAAAAAAAAAGAACTTACCTGCCCTTTGATGTTCACCGTTTGTCGCTCTTTGCTCGTCCGGTGTGTGTGTGCACAGGCTGAGGCTTCCAGAGTTCCTTATGGCCAATCCAGGCACTGCTCCCATGTAGGTAATACCCATGAGAGAAGCGTCGGGATTGGACAGAGCGGGTTGGTTTTGCACTCCCCAGGGGACTGGGAGCCTGTGCCTTCTGTTGTTCTCCACCCAGCAATGCAGCTTGTTTGGAGAGATGACAATGCTCATGTCGTTTTGCCCGTCCTATGACAGTCCGCCAAACCGACATGCGCACTGAAAGCAGTGCACACCACTCCACCGCCATTTTCCTTATAGCCCCGCCGACAAGCCTTGGCTCCTAACAAAAAATGAAATGATAATAAACATGTTAATATCATTTCATTTTTTTGTTTGCCTTTGCTGGAAGGAGGGCGATGCTCCTCTGCCTTAACTGAGGAGCTGCCTCTGGAGACAGACAAAGCGGGGAGGAGTCACACACACACACACACACACACACACAAACACACACAACAAAAAAACTGTTATGGAAGTAAGGCTAAAGGCTTTAATTCTGCGTTTACGTCTGGCCTGTCCCAGTTTTTGCTTTTCAAAATCTGGTCACCATATGTCTGCGTAATGCCAACAGCCATCTAGGAGTGGCCCCTGCTGTGCTCTGCTAAGAGAAGGGGCATGAGTCTGCAAAACAACCTGCCTGGATGTGGATCCCCGCTCCAGAAGGCACATTCTCTGGGCGGGGAATCCGGACCCAGAGCTGCACCTCTCCTTCGGTAGTTCTTACTCCCACTCGCACGTTCTCCTTCCAGAGCTGGGCCACCCACCCCCGTCTCCAAGCTCTCCTCTGCCGGACTAATATTGTTTTTCTGTCACACCTCACCGAGTGCCGTCTCCTCTCCATGGCCCAGCGCCTCAGTTCAAGGGGCCCACGCTGACCCTTCTCGTTTCAGATGCAGCTTTTATTCAGGGCACATTTTAATTTTTAATTAAACAGCTTTTCTGTCAGACAAATAGAAGCAGTTCCGAACTTTCCGCCAGCCCCGTCTCACACCCCCACAATCTGTGGGTGAAATAATTAAATCAAAGAACCCCTCCTTGTGTGCCCACAGCTAATAGACTGCTCGCGCTCTGGCCCGTTACCAACCAGTAAAGGGTGTACTTAAATAATGGAAGTATATTTGTCAAGTGACTGGCTCATATAGAAAAAAGTCACTTTTCAAGCAGACCAGTTCCTCTAAAGAACTAAAAAGGCGTTGGTAGAGTCAGCACATCTGACGCTGTAGTCTCTAGGAGTAGGGAAGGGGTTGGAGTAGTGTCAGTCAGACGTCAGTAGGAAAATTACCCAGCAGGCAATGCCTATGAATAGTCAGTTGTAGGAAAGTGCCTCTTTTGACATGGTCACTCCCCCACTTTTTGCCTGGTTTCTGGTGTACGTTTTGACTAAAAGTGCACTGGGTTGCTGCTACCCAGGTCCCCGGTGCCAAATCTCTTTCCCCCAAAATTGCATGGTCATTTCAGTTGGCAGAACTTCTAGATACCACTGTATGTCCCTAGTAAATGGTACTCCTGGCACCTAGGGACTGGGCAGTACTACAGGAGGTCCCTAAGGGCTGCAGCACAAACTGTGCCACCCTGAGAGACCTTCTCACCTAGTACACACAGTGTTGCCATCTCAGGCTGCGTGTCTTGGTGCAGACAAAAATGGAAACACGACATGGCACACAGCCGGTGTGCCATGTCACCTTAACACTGCATGCGATATATGTATGCCACCTTTTAGCAGGCCTTACAGTCCTAAGGCAGGGTGCAATATGTTGGATATGAGGGCATTTCTGCATGATTAGATATGCCCTTGCTATGTCTTTGTTGATTCTCAGACATAGTAAGTGTACAGGGAAGCCACTTTTAGGTTGAGCGCGCAAGCGCTCTGAGGTGTTGTAATCTATCTGTGTGCTTTTAATCATGCCTGCTGCACGTTCATCACTATCTCACGTTCATAGGCTTGCCTTTCAAAAAAAATTAATTATCATTGGTAAATGCTTTACGTTTGTCCTTCCTTGGGGCAGTTTTGTTATCGCCCTGGCCATCGATCCTGTTTCATGGATAATTGCACATTTGCCCATACATTTGACTGCGAGTGAACTTCTTTTTCCTTTTGTGCCTCTCCTTCTCGTTCATGCTCATGGCAGAAGTGGTGTTTTGAATCAGCTTGCTTATGTCAACTGTTTTACTTTTCATTTTCAATTTAAGTGGCATTAAAAGCCCAGTTAGGAATCTACAATGCTAATAGCTCTAACTCAAGCCAACGCAAGAGCCATTGCATTGCAAATGCTTGTTAATACATGTGCTGAACACTGGTCAGTACAAGTTTCCCAGCTACGTGATGGCTTCCCTGAATATAGGGATGTCTGGTATTGAACATGTTGTATTGAAGAGCCAAACTGATGCCAGTGTTGGATTCACCAATACCTGCACCCAGAGGGCACCTTAGAGGTGGCCCCTGACAACCTACCCAGCTATTGGTGTGCTCACTGACTGGTCAAAACAAGTGCAGCCACCCTAGACCAAGTTCTGGCCCCCTAAGTTGGGAGTCAATGCTCTTGGAGGCCCAGAACAAAGGCCTGCTCTGGGCAGATGTGCTAACATCTCATCCACAGGAGGATGTGTAGTGAATCCTAGTTTGTTTTAATGGGATAACAGGAGTTAGCTTAGCCTCTGGCTTGCAGACTCGTGCCCCCGTCACCTAGTGACTTTTAACCTACTTAGCTTGCTCTGTCTTAGCCTATTTAATTATTTAATTCATCTAAGATGGCTGCCTTGTTTATAGTTAGGCCACTTGTTATGCTTTGCATTATCAGTGCCACCGCGCTAAGGCGTCAAGATCAAGTGACAAAGACAAACAAACAGTAGGTGTTCACACTTAGGGATTTCCCCTCTCTATACTTTCGAGGGATTGTTGATATTAATTGCCGTCCCAAGCATGCCTGTTATCTATTGTTTAGGAATACACCTACATCAGGGGACCTTGTAGATCTGTATAAATACATCACACTTTAGACAGATAATCAGAGGGATTCCGACCAGAGGGCGTCGCCACCATCGCTGATACCGATGCTGCAGTCATCTTGACGCTGACCCAGTCTTCGTGTCCCTACGGAGTCTGAGATAGAGACCTCATTCCAAGGTAACGAGGGTTGGGGGCTCCTCTCATGGACACGGCATTGGCAGATTAGGTTTAAAAAACCCAGCTCTCCTTTAGGTAGGAGGTTAGGCCTATCACATTAGGGTATTAGGACATATTACACACCTTATGTCTTTTCATGTTATTGCAAGATGGTGGGGATCTTTGTAATAATGACTCTTGTCTTTACAATTCTGTTTCTTGCACTGTTCAATATCCTAATAATTGCAGCTCATGCAACATATCGCAGATTGCATTAAATAAAAACTATTGAAACTTTACTGCATCTTTGTTATTGCCTCTGTTTGGTTGAGACATAATGTATCTGTGAGAAAGGGATAATCTCCGTTTAACCACAACACTCCCTGAGATGTCATACTCTCGAGTCCATGCGTAAAGGCTGCCACAAATCACCTCTTACTATTTGGGTTTTTGGTGAGGTGCTGCTAGTGAGCCAGAAGGGTTGGGACAACAGCTGCGACTTGTTGTAGGATAGGCATAGTTGCCTACAAACATAAGTACTGTCATCCTTAAACCAGCAGTCTTGCCGAGAGCAAGAGTCCAAACTACGACAGATGGACATTTCAAGGCAGGAGCTACAAAGCCTAGCTGCCGCTGAAATGCGACCTAAGTCTCTCCAAATGGTGGAGATGACCAACCTCCCTGCCATGACCCCACTTTTGGTGGCAGCACAGTTTGAAAAATTAGGCAGATTAGGAGGTATTGCCAAATCATGCCAGTCTCACACCTAAGGTGGATGAGCTAAAGTGGACACTACTTTGTGAATTCCTCTCTCTTGTGTAGAAAGGATTTAGGCCACTATGGTTAAGGTTATGCCCACTTCCCAGCAGAAGTGGTCATAGAAAGGGTGAGGTCACCCTAAAGGTGGTCAGCCCATTTGCAACCACCTGGCACTCCCTGTAATGCCCCTAAATTCAGTATCTAGGTGGCATCCCTGAAGTCTAGAACTCAGATCTTGACAACCTAGGAAGCAAGGACAAAGAAGAGTTGCACCCCTGCAGAGGAGGAAAAGAAGAAGCAGCTGACCCAGTACCAGCCCTACCTGCCTGCCTGCTGATCTCTCCAGACTCTGCCCAAAAGACGACTCGTCCTGTAGCTGAGCCTCCAAGAATTCAAGAATTTTTTTATCTTAACTACTCTACCCGTAGGTAATGTATATGTTTTGCAATTTACTCTGTTCTTGCACGCCTTAAATTTGGCACATTTATAAAAACCCTGTTGGCTATCTAAGAAGGTCTCCTTTCTTTTATTCAAATAGCTGTGTACCAACATATCTTGTAGGGAACTGCTCTTCCTGTATGTTATTTTTGGGTGAGGGCTCACAATTCTTCCAATTACTCTATCAGTCCTTATTAACTGCCAATATTGCTTCAAAATTTTCCCCACTTGATCCGAATATGCATTATATGTAGTGATGCATCGCACAATGTTGTCATTTTCTTTTCTTCTTTTAGGAACTAATAAGGTTTCTCTTTTCACTTTTGCTACCTTTCGACCAGCATCCTCAATCACTTTTATGGGGTATCCCCTAGATTTGAATCTTCTTACCATATAAAACTCTGAACCAAGCTACAATTCCTTTTAGCTCTAAGTAGTTCCCCATAAGGGATACTACACTTTAAATTTGGGGGATGATGGCTATGGGCATGTAAAATGCTCTTTCCTGCTGTACTTTTCCTAAAAAGGCTAGTTTGCAACGTATCCCCTACTACTGTCACTACTACATCCAAAACTTCCATGATTTTTCTGTGTATTTTATGTGGGAATTTTAAATTGAATTCATTGTTAGTTATCCAATCCAGAAAATTGCATGATACTGTCTCAGGACCATCCCATATTGCAAAAATATCATCAATATTTCTGGTACGAAAAATGATGTCTTTGAACCATTCTGCATTTTCATCCAACATCACATGTTTTGTCTCCCACCACCCCATGAAAAGACATGCGTAACTTGGAGCGAAAGCACTTCCGATTGCAGTAACTTGCCTATACCACTGATACTCAAAAATAAAAAAGTTATTCTACAGACAAAACCTCAATATTTTTAGTTATAATTTAGAATGCTCAAATAGCCTTATAGGTTTATCCCTAAGAAAATATTCACACGCCCGGATACCCAAATCCTGTTCAATACAGGTATACAAAGATACTAAATTGATGATCACCATAATATAGCTGGATTTCCAATGGATATCCTGTATCTTGGTAATAAAATCCATTCTGTTTCTACAATATGAGGCCAAGTTCTGAACATAAGGACACAGAAACAAATCAAGATAAATTGAAGTATTTTCAAGTGAGCTCCCTTTTACGGATACTATTGGTCTACCAGGTGGGTCTCTACTATTTTTATGAATTTTTGGCAACATATAAAAACATGGTGCCACTGGTTTTTTCACTGTCAAAAATTGTAACTCATCTTCCGAGAGAAGTCCAGAATTATAACTCTCTGACAAAACATCAAAGAAGGAAACCACTGAATTTCGTAATGCCTTCGCTGTTGTTTTCTCATATCACTTCGAAAGGAGCAGCTCTCTATTCAATTCTTGCTGATATTTCTGTAAATCCCGCAATGCTATATTTCCACCTTTATCAGCAGGTTTAATAACAAAGGAGGTGGCTTTACTTAATAAGATTAATGCTCTCCGTTGACCTGATGTTAAATTACTTGCAAAGGTGTCCCTGCTATCCTTCCATAATCTCATCGCATCAAAATTTACCTCTTCATGAAATGCATCAATATTATCATGCGGGGTAAAAGGGTTATAGTTAGACTTTGGCTTAAATTTACTATCACTCACACTCCCCGTCTCAAACCCAAATGTCTTAACAATTCAATTTCATTATCCCATATTTTTTCACTAACTTTCAGTTCTCTCAATGAAGCTAAGGCATCGATATCACCTATATTTAGTTCAAAAGATGGATCTATGGTGACTCTGGGCCTGATTACAACTTTGGAGGAGGGTGTTAATCCGTCCCAAATGTGATGGATATCCTGCCCACTGTATTACGAGTTCCATAGGATATAATGGACTCGTAATACGGCGGGTGGTATATCTGTTGTTCTAATTTGTTATCTTCTCCTCCTGATTTGTCGTGAGCTCCTCCCTTATTGCTGTTCAGTTCCTGACTGTTGTTCCCCTTCTCCTGTTCTTTTTTCATCTTCCATTTCTCCTTTTTCTTTTGGAGGTTTTCTGCGTGGTCGTTGATTTAACTGTAAAAAACGATATTCCTCCAAGGTTGTAAAAGGTTGTCCCGTAGAACTGCTGGTACTCGGTTGCTCTTCTAGATCTGAAACATTTTCAACACTGGATTCAGATGATAATGTCTCCTGAAGTCTTAAATTCTCCTATTGTCGGAAATCCTTCCTTCTCGAATGACACTTTCTGCCAAAAGTTAGAATGCGACCAGTAGTATAGTCAATTTTATCTCTCAGGAATTTTCTTCTCTTTTTTTGTCTTAATCTCTTCCTCATATTTATTCAAACGCATCTCCATGTCCTTACAAAAACTCTTGATTTCATCCTGAGCTGCATGATTCTCCAAAGATGCCCTGAGACTGATAATCTCTTCACTTACTTGTGTTACTTCAATTGCTGCATATTTTGACAAATGCTCCAACATACTATTACATGTAGATGCCATTAAACCCGACCATTCCTCCAGTAATTTAGGGTGTGGGTTTGACTATGTGGGAGTAATCAATATTCTTAGTCCGCATGGTACTCTACCAACCTCAATGTAATTGTTCAGGGAAATAACCTCCCAACTTCTGTTAATTTTTTTTTACCAAGCTTCTCCAAATGTTATAATTGTTGGTTGAGAGACATCAATCCATCACCACCTGCCTCCCCTTTTGAAGGCACGTCCCTGGCTGGAGCTGTAATAATTTCGTCGAACAGATTCAGCGCCGGACTTTGTATTAATTAAAACATTAATGTTTGTACAGTTGTTTATATAATGCTAACAACACTTATTGGCAGCGATTAAACCATGTCACACTAAAAATCGCCAACATAATAATCAGAATTTTCTAATTTTAATTGTTGTAATTGTCCAGGATGAGCTAGAATAAACCACCTGGGAAAATTTGAATCGCATCGGAGACTGAGTCCGGGCCACTCTGTCGACCATCAATTATTAAACAGAGTACATTTGTGTGACACAAGTGCCAAATAAAGCAAAAAAAAACACTTCTTAATGGTGAACCTATTTAGATAGGAGAGAAAGGAGGAATAACGAACGGCAGCGGCGTCTCTGCGCCTCACCATGCTCGCATTTCCTCCCTCAGAAACGCTGCTTTGCAAACAGGGAAATTGAAGGTGTCATAATTTCACCGCGTTATAGTGAAATGCCGTCACTTCCTTCCATAACACTCGATCCCACCGTGAGCAATACTTAGAATCAACAAACACCATTTCCCCGCGGACAGGAATGCAATTAAGAGGATTCAATCTCCCACAGTTTTACAGCGTTTAGATGAGGAGTCGTCCTAACATTCAGAAAATCACCGTTTCGCCGAGAAAGGTTCAAAGTTAGTTCACCATTCCACCGCGGGCAATCTTCCAATTTCTTAAACACATCACACGTGAGATGTTACAATATAATGTATCAAAATTGCTGTTGCAGTGTTTTTTAAAAGAACGATCAATCTCAGGAAAGGAAACAAAGTTGACAACTTGTAGCCGCTCCGTAGACCGCAGCGTATATCAAGCCGGACGCCTTTCACACTTCCTCGGCTGCGGCGCCTTGAAGCCACTCTCCTCTAAGGCGGTATCTTCCGTTTCTTAATATGGCCCAATAGGGATCGAGGTCATGGCCTCTTCCCTGTTATGCCATAAATCAAAACAATTTGGTCCCGTCAATCTGGAGCGGGATCCCTGCTCGTTTAAAATCGTTTATGCCGGAAGTAAACTTCGCACTCCAATTGTTCACACGAGCGGCGCTAGCCAAGGAGACAAGACGAGTCCAAAGTCAGTTCCTGCCCTTCGTCTCGGCCACACCAGCCGGGATCGGTGCACGGCTGCGGGGCTCGTAAATACGTAACAAAGCAAAAAATACTTTATAATTTCAAATGCCAGCACTCCAGATCACTCCAATAAATGTTTATGGTTGTTGTACATTTTTAAGATGGCATCGGTTTGCATCTAGATGCCCAATAAATATATAAAAAGATGTCTTGATGCCTAACAATCCATCTTGGAATATTCATATAATAAAGGGTAGGGTGTACGATTTAAAGATGGCCTCCAGGTGCTTTCGACTGTACCATTCGTATAGAAGAACTGGGAAAACCAATACGATGAGTAGTGGGCAGTGGGAGGCCATGTTGTTGTGTCCAAGGTCCAACAATGATACTGGACACACAGGAACAAGGACCTCAAGCCAAAAATACCTACAGTGGAGGAGGGAGGCCGGATACCAGACACTGAGAGAGAAAGACTGTGGTGCATGGGGACGAAGATAGGGCAGAGGAACAGACAGGAAAACATGGAAGGACCATGCGCTCCCATCAAGTGGAAAAAGGGGAATTTCCTCAATTCTGCAAAACCTGTAAGTGGAAAGCTACTAGTTACCTGGTGTCAGCAGTAAACTGATACAACTCATTTGTTCAAAGCACAGTGGGACCAACATGCGTCTTTGGGTGACTCAAACAGAAGACTAGGGATCAATGTCACTACTTCAAGAGCAGTGAGGTGAAAAGGACAAGCAAGCCAATCCAGTCACGAGCAAGGTTTTCAGACCCAAAAAAGATTCTAAGTATAAGTTGAGATATTGGTAACAATGCTGTTCATGTCAGCCAGCTGAAGTTTCTGTAGCAAGAACTCAAAAATGGATATTGAACCAAGGCTTTATGGGGCCCTCTCTTTCTGTCCTTCACCGTCTGAAAGAAAAAAACAGTACCTACCTGCTTTGCACAATTAAGAGCTGCAACGCAGCATCACCTGAAGTCATGTTTGTGACACAGGGATGATGAGACATGGTGGCTACTGTTTTGCCAATGGTTTCTCAGGGGCTATGATACTGTTTCATTCTAGTTGAATAACCATGCTATCCCTTGTGCAGTTGACTCTCTAAGAGTAGCAATATCAAGGAGTCAAGGTACTGTAGACTTGTCAAGTGTTTTATTACTTGTGGCCCAGAATAAGGCTACTTTGTAAACTGTTAATTACATATCTCGATGCATTGCTAATGTGACTTCTTTTTGTCCAGTATGAATCTTTTTATGAATTTATAAATCACATATTTTTTGCATGTATTTCGATGAGTCTGTAATTACATTAACCACAACGTTTCAGTTGTTTTCTTAATAAGGCTGCTTAGGGCGCACCACCTTTCAACCTCTCCCACATTTTCCAGCTAATGATGCACTCCCCTAAGGGACATGTGTCCTACAGCCCAGTGGAAGTTAAGTATGTCCCAGGAGAAGAACATGCAACTCTTCTTTCCACTGTCTGGTGTCATCACTAACTTCAACACTTGGCTCACAAATGCAGCTAAAACCTTTGCTCCATTAAAGAGGGACTCCACGTCACAGCATACCCCCACACTGGTTGGAATACAGAGGACCTCAGGTAATTTAAACATCATTGCAGCAGCACTGGCAGTGTTCATACAACATCCATGATAAGGGCACCTTATGTGAGCTCTCCCTAATTGTCACTAGCACCTGAGACGGTCCAGGCATCTCTTCCTGACTTTCCGGTTCCAACAAGGCACCAATTCCTCTAAGGAAATTTTCACAATGGAAAAGGAGTTTATCACTCACTCTCCCTCTTCCTGATTCATCATCCCATCCCAGGATGTATGTTCTGATCTTTCTAGGTAATTTTATGCTAAGATCAAGTAAATTTTTCAATTTTTTTCCCATTTTTAATAATATCGCCCTCTCAACATCTTCGGGGGGCCCATGCCCTGCCTGACTCTGCTTATGATTGAGGAGGTCACGGAGACCAGGCATTCAATTAAATCTCACTCCCTCGTTAACCCCAGTCTGAACGATATCTTTTTTCTTGGTCATGAACTCATTGGCTGGCACTCACCTTATCAAGCTCTTGCTATCGGCTGCAGTTTACACCTTTGAATGGAAAGATGCAATGGTCTTGACATTGCTTAAGAGGATTTTTGCTGATCCTATGACCTTGTCCAACTACAGACCTATCTTCCTTACGTAGCCAAAGTCTTAGAAAAACCAGTCAACCAGCAGCTTACCAGCTACATGGATTCACAACTTCTTCTCAGTTTCTCCCAATTTGGCTTTAGAGTCAATCGTAGGTAGCACCAAGAGAGGGCTCCTTGCCACCAGAGAATTACATCCGACTTGTCATCGAAAATGATGCTACTTCTGCTCTTATCATTTTAGATCTTTCAACAGTGTTTGACATGTTTTATGAGCCATTCTATTTACACACCTTTTCGATACAGGTATCTGTTATTCTACTCTTCAATCGTGTAGTTTCTTTCCTCTCACGACACGCTATTGGTGTGTCTCCCACCTTTTTAATCTGATGCTTCCAATCTTTTGTGCTCGGTACCCCCGGGATCTTCCCTTAGCCCCATATTGTTTAAGTTTTATATGGCACTGCTGACATTGATTGTTAGATCTTTTGGTTTTAATATTATCTCTTACGTCAAAGACACAGATCCTGTCTCTCGGAAGGTACAGCAAATATCGAGACAAATTTCACACACTGTATGTATGTAGCCAGCTGGATGAGCTGTCATTGCCTAATGCTAACTGGTGAGGAAACTGGGCTTGTTCTAATTGGTAGAGACACCTCTTTCTGCACCCCCATCAGGTGGCCCCTGGAGGTGCGGAGAGTGCCTAAATTCTTACCCCCCAAAAAGTCACCTCAACAGCATGCACTTGGGTGGATGAATCAGGAATGGTGTTAAATCTTTTTGATGAAGCAATGTGTCCCAGAGATAAGGGCTCGCACAGCAGATCACAAAACTATGAATTAATTAAGGACAGACTCACTAAGTGAGTTCTAGGGCAGAACAAGAAAATATATGAATATTTATTAAACATTTTAGAAGGGTACAATATAAAATTGTAAATTCAGATGCATAAAGTAATTGCCATGAAGGTGCCCATAAGGCAATGCAGAATAGCAAGCAAAATCAGAAAAAAATCCCAAATGTGGAGCAAAATCAGTAAGAAAACGAACAGAAACCCTAGTTAAATGGAAATGTTTCATGAGAATTCCTGGCTCACCCCCAAAATCGAGGGTTTATATAGGAAATATTTTTATAGAACATAACTAAAGCTGCAAAATCATTATGGTGTGATTGAAAAAAATGTCATTCTGCGTTACCATCTAAGTACTATTCCACTACATGAATATTGCTTTAGCCCATTCAGTGCTAATGTCACCTGAAAATGGCAGTACAAGCTAGTTACATAACAATAACAAACTATTGTGAATGAATGCAGGAAAGTGCAGACGGAAGAGACCTTCAGAAGTTCCAACAATACTGGGCCCATGTTGGAAAAGCTTTCTTCGGGAACAGCAACAACCTCAGTGGAAATAAACAAACATGGCTTTACTTGACTGTGAGCAGCAGAAACAAATAACAGTGAATGTCCATGGTGAGATATCGATTTTTAACAAGATGGAGTTGAGGCCTAGTTAGAGATAAGCCAAGAAAAGGCACTTTAACATAGCAAAATAATTTCAAGAGCAATAACACCAGATGTGTACACATGTAAACAAGATATTGAGCGTGGTGGAGGGGTGGGGGCAGAGGCTTCAGTGAAAGCCAATCTGATAAAAAGGGAGACCCTCTTATTTCAACAAAAAGGAAAGGCAGTACGACTTGTATTTGTTAAATGTACCAAAAGTGTCACCGGCCAACAGAGATTCCCGAGACTCACTCTTTAACAAAGTGATGCATTGGATTAGGAGGACGAGGGGGTGTAGATCTGTGATAAGAGAGGACATACGGGACATTATGCTACAAGGGTTAGAGGCCCGGACTCAGGCCAGGATTGTACGAGGCTGAAGCTAGTGAATCAAGAGCTAGGTGATGGCCTGATATCCCTTGAACATAGACTCAGGCCCCAGGTGGCAACACAAATAAGGGTCAAATTAAAAATCCCTCTCATGTTTTCAGCTTGTAGGGATAGGTCTAATTGTAGAAGCCCGCCCTCCCAACACCCTTCATGTATACATCCAGTAACCTCAGAGGTCCTCTCAGATGTTGATTGACAGAAGGGGTCACAGTTTGCTAAGCAGGGTGCCAACACTACCCTAAGTGGCACACTGGGCAATTTCAAAACTGTTTGGCCTATTGTGAGCATTAAGGCAGGCGGTAAACCAAATTGCCAAGAGAATTCTGATGAATCTTGGACTACAATTGAGAGGCTATCAAGTAGAAACCTCCTGAAGGGGGTGGGACTGGAAACAGGTGAGGCTGTCCCAATTTAGTTTCTCTCATGGAATGTGGCGGGCTTGAGAGCGAAGTTGAGTGATCTAGAATGGTGCAGTTTTATAGATCAGCACCATATAAATTTGTTGCAGGAAACCTGGACAACCCAGGTAGTGTTTAGATCGGGGTACTTGACCTTCAGTATGCAAGCGGTTCCCTCTTCCTCGGGCGTGCCTCAGGAGGCCTAGCTATATGGCTTAAGCAGGATTTATTTTCAATGGCAAAGGTGATTCATTGTACAAGTAGAGATGTATTGGCAGCTGAACTTAAAATCAAGGGCCAAAGGGGGTTTAACCATATAGCTATTGTAAACATATACATTAGACCAGCACTCTTAAATGAGCAAACATCTATGGTGGACCACATCGTGGATATGTTGACCCAGCTGCACTGGGGAATCCGGGTAATTGTGGCCGGGGACTGTAATACTCATATGAGGCAGGATGTCAAACAAGTATTGATGACAAATTACCCTGGAAGATCACTGAGTAGATCAGGGTTGGTACAGGTAGAGTTGCGAAGATCTATGGGGTGGCAGCTTAATTAGAGAATGTAATTATCAATATGGGGTTAAGACAGGTAAATGGGAACTCAAGTTCAGATTCCCAAGCCCTACCCAGGTTTAAAAAGGGCTCTTATATGACCCATCTCGATTATATCTTTTTGGACCAAAGTTTTTGGCCCTCTCTGTTTGATATGATTGTGATCCCAAGAGCAGATAGTGATCACCAAGCACTTTGTGCTGTCTTTGAATCATCTGTGTTTACAAATAGTGATCTATCCCCTGGGGTTGAGGATGACAACATCAAATTAACTAATAATAAGAAGAACCTAAGGTGGACAGCAGTGGCAAATGACGTGAAGGTGCAAACTTCAATCTATAAGATGGTTATTGAGAGCCTGTCTCCATTGTCATCTATGAACCCCCCATTGGTAAATTTTACCAGTTGCATTGTAGTTTGGTGGAACAACTGAGACCCCTCTTCACGGTAGTACGGCGTAGAGGAAAAGGGTACCTATAAACCACTGAGGTGGTTTTCAAAGACTTGTCGTTCTGCAAAATATCTGTTGCTAGGTGCTCTGGACAAGGGGGCTAGGGTAGAGATAAGAGCAGTAAGGGACTTTTATAAAAAAAACACACTGAGTGACACTAAAAAAAAGTGGGAGCGCGCCCAATGGGATAGCTTGATTGCTGCCCTACAAGAGGGGGACATCAAACTATTCTGGAAGTTGGGGGCAGATAGGAAAGACCCTAACAATATTGACTGCGATTTAGCAATTCAGCCCAAGAGATGGGTGAAACACTTCAAAGAGCTTTAAACAGAAAGGCCCAATGAGAAGGCCTAGCCACTAATAGACGCAGGCTGTGGTGTTGCTTCTAATTTCTTGGATAAAATAACTAGACCCCCCAGTACAGGGTTGGCTGGTTTTAGGATGATGGAAACCATCCAGGGCCATAATACACTGCACAAGGAGAAGGGCCAGGTCCTGACGGTATCCTGGGTGACCTGTATCTGTCACGACCCAAGGTCTGGGCACCATATCTGAACACTCTGGGTAATGCTATTGTTAAGGGAGATGGTATCCCCCCATGTGGTGGGGAGCAACAATAGTCCCTGTTTACAAAAAGGGGGATCGAGACATTCCAGGGAACTACAGACCGATAACCCTAATTGACATTAGCCAAAAGGTATTCTGTAAACATGTTCTGGCCAGGTTGCATTCCTAGATCGCCGATCACCAGATTCTAGGAGACTGGCAGGCTGGTGTTAAGAAAGGAGTCAGTACCCTCAATCAAGTTTACCATTTACCACTTTCAATGTTTAACACATATATTTTATAGTAGGAGTCTATAAGTATTGTGGTTAGTACGAAGTAGAGGGATCCCTTGTCATTGAACGGCCATTGCTGATGAGACATTTAGCCCATAAATGAACAGCCAGAGGGAATACTGTTTGTATCATATTAATTCCTGCTTTTACAGCTGTAAATATGCTTTTAAGGAAAGAATGTTGTTTTTGTATGTTTTTTGCTTTTATGGCTTTTAGCCGAAATAAAGCTTAAGTAAGTAAGTAAGTGTAGATCCATATTCTGTACATTGTAAATAATGCATACTTTTTTGGAATGCACAAAAACTCCCCCACCCCTCATCCTTGGTGTGCCCCTCAGCCCTTGCAAAGTGGGCTTCATTGTTGATGATCCGCATTTTGTGGAGAATCAAGTCACTGAGGTGTCTGCTTCCTCCTTGAACACTCTCAAAATGCTCAGGAATTGTTTCAAATGATTGCCACTGAATGCACAGAAAAGGCTGACCCAAGCACCCAGTCCAGTAGATTTGACTACAGAAATGCACCAGGCCTGGCCCTCACCAGACATGAACACCGCAACTTCAGGCAGATTTCAGCCTATTTAGGACTCAAAACTGAGTTATAGCTTGAGTCCAATTGCACAGAGAGCACAGGACCCACATCTAGGCATACACTTCATACTGACAGCATTTGCTGCAAGACACAACAAAGTGATGGAAGGAATGCTTGCATTAATCTCAGTCAGTGGTGATTATCCAGTCCACATTCTTTGCCATTGCGCTTTACCCACCATATCACTTTAGACAGAGACCAGCCATGTGCAAATCAGTCTTAGCACTGCTCTATTATGGACACTTCATCGGGAACTGCCAGGCCAGGCCTACTCCCGACCAAACGATGGACTGGAAACCAACACAGCGAGACAGCCAGTGGCTAAGATGCCTTCAGGCATTACATCCACACCTTGTTGTTTGTTGTTGTTTGTTCACAAAAGGGGCATGTAGCATGCAGTCTGGCAGGCTATCAGGCATGTGCCTGTAGTGGGACACGCAGTACATAGCCCTGATAAGAATAACTCTCTGTTTCTGAAAAGGGTTGTATCTTATACAGCCCAGCAGAGGATGATGTGTGTGTGCCTGCAAATTAACATGTACCACAGTACAGCAGAAGATCATGCAGGTTCCTGGAAAGGGATGTTTCATACAGCCCAGAATATGGCCATATGTGCTTGGAACAGGACTGCATGTGCCTAAAAAAGTACATGTATCATACAGCTCAGCAGAGGGTCATGGGTGTGCATGGAAAGGATGATAGCTGAACACCAAACAAAGGGCCAGCTGTGTGCCTTTGTCGTAGACATGTAACATAACTCTATACAGAAGGTCATTTGTATGTCCATGAAAAGTGTCACGAAACATAGAAAACAAGCTTTTGTGCGTGCCTGAAGAGGGCATGCGACATAGAATCCATCAGAGCTTAATGTGTGTGCACATCCAAAGGGACATGTATCATACAGCCCCACAGAGGGTTGTGAGTGTGCCTGGAAGGGGATTTGTAATAGTGGATGGACACGTGTGTGAGTGGACTAGGACAAGTAACTTATAACCCACCAGGGGACATCTGTGTACATTGAAATGGGTTTGTAGCATAGCCCAACAGAGAAGAATGCATGTTTCCGGGTTTTACAACATACATCCCAGTAGAGGGTCATATCTATGCCTGGAAAGTGACAAGGGTCACGCAGCCCAAGAGATGGTCATGGGTATGGCTGGTAAATACATATAACGTAGAGTCCAACAGAATGTATTTACTTGGAAAAAGACATGTAACATACAGCTGAACAGAGGTCAGAGGACGTTGGAAAGCTCCTGTCAGGACTGGAGGTTTTCTACGTTGGTGCCATGTATTAGGGGACAGCTCTATAAGCTTCTTTTGTACTGACGAAACAAACTCCTAATGAGAGATCTTGTTTTCGTGATACAGAAAATAAAGAGCCCTGAAATGCAGTTTTCTCTCTGTACCTTCAGACCATTCTATATTTTCTCTTCTTCTCTCCACCCTGCCTCACAAATATAAATAAATATGGCAGGTCAGCCATCACTTGGACCTAGCAGGTGTTTTGCGGATGGGATATTTACACTGGCAGAATCAGAAAAGGACCCATCTGTGTAAATCTGGTACTTCCCCAACTCAAAATTGTGCTGGAGATCTGTGAGCCTGGTGGAAAGGAGGGCTGCCCACTCGTCCTCCCACTCTGCAAAGCTCTAAATCAGGCCCAGGGTCTCTTTGATTTGTGAACAGTCTAGTTTGTTAGCAGAGGAATTAAGGGCCAGATTTATGAAAAGTGGGGCTGCACCCAGTGCAGCCCCACTTTTCTTGCGCCCCTTTGCGCACCCCTAACACCACCATGTGTGCGCCGTATTTAATATGCAGCACACCATAGTGGTATTTAGCGAACTCGCCTCAGAATTTTTTATGCTAGTTCTGCGCTTTGCAGGATTAGCGTCACCCACAGGCCCACTGAACCAAAAGAAGCCTCCTTCTTAATGCCTGCTCTGAGCAGGCGTTAAAGCTGCAGAAAAAAATGGTGCAAATAAATCTCTTAGATTTATTTGGGTCATTTACTTTCCCCCCCATGGGGGAATGCCACCTTTCCATACATTATGTCTGGCGCAGGCATAATGTGGCACAAGAGGCTACAAAATGGCAGAATGCATACTTTATGCCACTTTGTAAATATTGTGCAGTGTTTTTGGCCATCTAATGCCACATTAGCGTAAAAAACAAATGACACTAATGTGTCATTAGAATGGCGCAAGGGGCTCTTAAATCTGGGCCTAAATCTGATTGCAACACAGACAGCAATGCTAATAAGGTGGTTATGAGGACTGAGAATACAAACTGTGAAGAGATTTAAGAGTGAGTGGCAAAGTGCACACCGGAGTGCATAAATGGAAGAGTGAAGAGATTAGAGCCCTTGAATGTTCATTCATGTTGCCTTATACTAACCTCCACTGTCCATAAAGCAAAGGCCAAGGGGAAATCCTGAGGCTGCATCTGACTTGTGACCACCTTGAATTCCAAGGTCAGTAGCTAGAACAATAATAACACCTCCCACTTTGAACCATGTCCCAAATACAGGGACGGCTCCTTCGCAATGGCGAAGGAGCGTCGCCCCCCCCCCCGGCTAAGAGCCAGCAGCTGAGAAAGAAAACAATATTTTATTTTATTTTTCAGCTGCTTGCTCACCTGAGCCAGAGTGTGAAGGGAGGGGCAGGGCTGGGCTATGGGAGTGGGGAGAGGGGAGGAGAAGAGAGTGCAGCAAAGTGCGCATGTTAGTTTGGCCGGCCGTCTTAGGCTGGTCAAACACACACACCCACTTATGTTTCCCCAACCCGGCTGTGTTACACAGTTAGTTTGGAAAACCTGTACAAACTCCAATGCAGTTTCTGAGCAGCAGATCAAGCTACTTAGACCAATTCTGGGTATAGCATGAGATCAGAGCCAGGATTGCGTGGGGAGCCTGTGCTGGTGTCCCAAGGAATGCTCAAACACCACAAGAGGAGGAGCGTGAGGCAGCCATCGTCAGGAGAGGTACTTTTTATTTATTTTTTATTATTAGTATCCTTTTTCTAAATTATTTATTGTCCCCCTGTTTGCGCCCACCTACCCCTCCCCTTGAGATTTGTGGTGGTCACTGCTGCCCAAATAGCTCTGAGAGAGTGAGTAAAGCAAGTGACCCTGCAGTCATTCTGGAAATTTCTCCCCTGAGGGAATTAGGAAATTCTTGAATTCCCTTTCTTTTTCTCTTCCCTTCTTGCTGCATTTTCTCTTCTTTATCTCCATCCTTCTTTCTTTTTCTCTCTTTATTTTCTACCTTCATTCTTGTATTCAATTTCATCCATCCTTCCTTCTCTCATCATTCTTTCCTTTTGTCCTTACTTCCTAGTCTCCACCCTTCTTTATATTTTTGCTTTCTAGCTTTGCATCCAATATCCAGCCTTCCTTTTCACATTCATTCATCCATCTTTCCATCCAACACTCTCTTTATTCCATCTATTAATTCTTCTCTCCATCCATCCGTCATCATTTCTTCTCTCTATCCAACCTTCTCCTCATTCATTGCTTCATCTTCCTCTGCACCATCTACCTCTGCCTTCATCCATCCTCTCACTGTCCTTATCTCCACCCATCCTTCTCTCCATCCATCACTCAATCCATCCCTGCATTCATTAATCCATCCTCTCTCCGCCCTGTTCCCTGTCCATCTGCCCCGCCCCTACACTCCAAGAGGGCATATTTATGAGCTTCATGGAAACCAAAGTCTCCTATCAAAGTCAAAGGAGCCACAAAGAACTTAAATGCTTCATGTTACAAAACTGTCCAGTGAAACTCACACCTGCACTCCTGCTGTTAAAGTGGGGTGTTAATGATGTCCCCGGACCTATCGATAAAGCTCCTTCCCAAGTAATCTTAAGTCATCATCTAAGTTATGTAATTGTGTGCAATAATGTCACAGAGTTACTTATAGGTTTTAATACAATTGAAGAAAACTGGTATTCCAACTATGTGAAAAACTGCAAAAATATTCAGAAAGGCAGTGGAGGAGTAAGCTTGAGATGGACCATAATCCATGCAAGGAAAGCTTGGCTCCCAGGTAGTGGAAGATGGCTATTAACTGAGGTACAGTGGGCCCCACAACCACCTGAGACACCATTGATAGCTACACCCCCGCAGAGAGGATGCCCAAAGGGAAGCATAATGATTCCCACTTCAACCAAACCATATTTTTGATAGTATGTTACGTTATATTATGTGTAATCAGGATGTGCGGACATGTAGGTATTTTTTTATTCGCTGTCACCATCACGCAAACCTTGGCTGTGAGGGACAATAAAAGGCAAATAATGCCCCCGCTATGGGTGAAGACACCCATGGGAGAGGGGCATTACTTTCTTATTTTCCTGTTTGGGATTTTCTTCTTGAAAATTAAAAAATAAAACTGTTTGGTGCAGGGGTGTGTCAAGCTGATGCTGACCCTGCCCCAAACAGCGATATGCATTGACAGGAACCAAAGTGACGGCATAATAACCCAATGCATTATAACTGGCCATCCGCTAGGCAGTCATTAATACATTTGGTGGTTAGCCTCTCCTCCATGGGGACAGAGTAATTTACTGATTCATCTGATGCAAGGAAGTAATTCTGAATCCTGCAGATAGTCTACTAACAGGTGACATAGCGGGCCATCAGAAAATGTGCAGAAACTTAATTTATGAGATTGCTAAACATCATAATGACCCTCATAATGATATAAATAGTGATAGAAAATTCTAGCAGTGGGTAATCAGCATTAGTGTAACGCATGGGCACGCCAATCATTTCTTCAGGTCATAGATGAAGGCACTTTACCACTATGATGGCCAAGATACAATAGTAATGTGTGAGCATGCCTCTTCAAATACTTAATATAAAAGCAAAAATGGATTAAGATGCATATTGCCTATTCTAAAAAAATTGGTGCCTACGGCCCTGGCAGAACTGTAATGAATATAATAAAAAAAGAAATTAGATCAACCTCTGCTCTCTATTTCCCATTGTCCAGTATGAGGTTGTTTTGTCAGCTCGTACTAGCCCCACATACATGCCAACAGACCTGATTCAGGTGGGAGGGTCCTGATTTTTAAGCCAAAATGTATTTTTTTGCTATCTCCTGCCTGTAACTGTCTGTTCCAATAGAAGTCAATGAGGGAAATATACTCTCCAGATTTTTTTTTTTAAATCTCCCACTTTCCTCTTCTCAAATGTTGGCATGTATGTCTCTGTCCTTCTGGGGAATCCACCTTGCAGACTATGTACCACAAGCATGGACAGAGCTAACTGGTTTTGCTTTCGCTCTTCTCCTTTCCTCTCTGTTTTGAGAGGAGAATGCAAATGCACCTAGGTTTTGAGGACAGCCCAGAAGTATTTGTTTATGCTTCCTTTGCAGCCTGCCCCTTTTTGCTTCCCTTTTTTCCCTCATGAGGGGTGCATCCTTTGTTCCCCTGCTTCTTTTTTCAATTTTACTTTAGTTGTGTCTCCTCTGTACCCTGGCTTCTTCTTTTTTTTGTTAAGTGGGTTGCCTCCCCCATACACCTCTTCTATTTCTTTCATCACCTGCACCTGATCTGGTGAGGAATACTGTAATACAGTGCAGAGCAGGGGTGGACCTGCCAATCAAAGGTGGTGGTTCAGGGGGAAGGGCTGTTGGGTGGGTGGGGATTACAAATATATATTTTTTAAATGTACCTTTCTGATGCCCCCACTGGCTGCCTCCATGACGCTCCTCTCTTCCCGGATCTCGGGTACAAAACACAGGCTCCCATTCCAGAAGCTGCTCTCATGCTAATGCAAGCATGAGAGCAGCTTCTGGATTGGCCTGAGCAGGCTGGTTTGACACTCACTAAAGGACAGGGAGCCTGTGCCATTTTTCCAACCCAGGTATGTAACACAGCTGTGTTGGGGAAATGTAAGTGCATGTGTCAGTTTGGCTGGCCTACGAGGGCCGGCGAAACTGACATTCACACTCACGAGTGCCTACAACTCCTCCTCCCTGCCACGGCCCCATCCCACCATAAACTCCCATGGCTCAGTCAGGCAGTGACAAATTTGTCACTGCCTGGCTGAGGAGGGAGGCGAAGCTCCTCCGCTATTATGGAGGAGTTGCCCGGGGTGTAGAGAATAAAATGACCTTTGAGGTGCAGCAAAAAAAAAGTTGCATATTCAAGAAAACATGCACTCCAATTATGTTTTAAAGGCAAAAGAAAACAGGGTATTACACTGTTCCTGATCACCTCAAATGTCTGTTTTTCTAGCAAACATTTTAGGCATAGGATTATTGTCAGGGGTTGCTTTTATTCATTCCATGGTTGCTTGGATGGTATTTTACCAATCCAAAGCTGTAATACTGTGCCTGGAGTGGTAAAAGGTTTTGTAAATTTTCAACTCGGCATGGATAGCACTAGCTAATCCTATGCTTGAAGACTTTGGTGTAAAAATGGCAAAAGCCTTTGTCTCTTTCTAGTTTAGCGTTGATGATGCTGTGCTGATCCTCTGCTTAAAGATTTTGCTGTAAAGATTGCAAAAGGCTTTGTCCCTTGCGAGCTCGTGTGAATGGTACTGTGCTAATCCTATGCTTAAAAACTTTTTTTATAAGAATGGCAAGAGACTTTGGGCCTCATTTAGATCTCGGAGGTAACAGTCCCACCATCAATGTTTCGATGGAAAACCTGTCTGCTGCCTTGCGGTGTACCCGCCAGCTTTAGGTGCTGGTGGTCCCATAGGCGAAAGAGCACCCGAATCCCACCTACTCCACCAAGATTCTCCAGTCTCTAAAGTTGCTTCACCGTATATATTATGCCAGAGCCCAACTTCATCGCATGGGATTGATACCAGGTGGAGGGGGCATCCGGTGCAGGAGCTACCCTGGGAACTTATCCCATAGGTTTTGGCACTATCCTGTTGTCTCTCAGTTTTGGGAAGGGGATCTAGGTAGATTGGAGAAGGTGTTGGGCTGGGGAACCTGAGAGATCCTATATTGGTGTTGCTTCATGTTACCAACAAGTTGGGTGGCACACAATACCAAAAGGCACTCCTATGGTTAGGGCTGATAGTTCCCAAGAGAGATATTGCGAAGGCCTGGAAGGATGTGGCTGTTCCATTGGTCACGGTTTGGTCTAAAAGCATGGATTTTTGCATGGGCATGGAACTCCCCATTTATAAAGTGAAAGGTTGCTCTAAGAAACACTACAAGATATGGAAGGGATGGGCGGACGTTTGGGGTATACACGTGGAGTCTTGCCCAGGCACACAACGGTCTTACAGGGGAACAGAGAATCAACAGGGAAGGGAGGTGCCTGATATGGGAGTGATGAGGGGCAATGCAGGCATAGATTCAACATTTACTCTAGTTCCACCTACTGGATGAATGTTGCTACCATACTGATGTGCAGTGTTGTTATGCTTAATGCTACATGGTATGCTTATAATGAGAGTTACTTATATACCATGGTTGGAAAATCAATAAAAAGTTTTTCAAAAAAGAATCTTCAGCCACCTCAATGGTGGCTTTGGGGATAGGGGCTGATGGCGGGACTCCAACCATCTTTACTGCCGAGCTTACTTGGATGTGCCTTACCTCCAAGCCAACTGTGGTGGTCCAACCGCCACACCTGAGTTGGCGGATTGGAGGGGAAATGGGGTACAAGCCTACCTTTTTTCCTTATTCCACCTCCGTTTTTGATTGGACATGACTGGACATGACCCCCCGTTCACTGGACCACGGAGAAAACCTGACCTACTCGAACCCCCGTCGTATGTAAATATACATTTCACCACTATCTGTTTGTACCACAATATTGCATGTGGTTGATATTTCATCATACAACCTCAAACATTCCAGACACTTGTATCTTTTCCACTAAGGCGCAAATGTAGGAGGTTGAACAGCCTAATCTATACTGACAATATTTTTATTTTAGAACTAACCCCGTTATTGTAACCACTCACACTCAAACACAACACCAGAAACATTTAAACCACAAGCTTATCTAACAGTAAAGATATGGTTATTGGTTCTAAATGCATGAAATGGACTATGTATATTTACGGTATGCAAATTCAGTTTTGAATTGCATATTTATCTCAGTTTCATTGTGCCGGATTTTATGTCACACTATGATCTGTAGAAAAAACATGGCACATTATCCACAAAGAAAATACTGTAGAGACCAGTGTATATTGGTAAAAATAGGTTGAAGTCCATATTAACAAAGGTAAATTTGCATGTGTAGATCTACTTTCATATAGATCTACACTTACATGTCTCCAACCCCTTAAATGAGAGGCTGGAGCCACTTATATGTGTGAAATTACAAATATATATATATACAGGCCAGAGAATGTTATAGTTAGGTTCTGGATTTACTTGTTCAAAATCATAGAAATTCAGCAGTTACAGTTAGAGTTAATTCAAGTAACTATAACTCGTGCCCCTGTCATGCAGTTTTTTCTTCAATAATTTGACTGCTAATGCTTCATTGATAGTTTTAAGGGCGGTATAAAAGTTGTTACGATTCCTGTAATATCAGGGGTAATTAGCAGTGTATGACGAGGGTGCGAGTTATAGTTACCTTAAGGGTGAGTTACAGTTACTTGAAATAACTCTAACTATAACTGCTGAATTTCTATGGTTTGGTATATAACGTCCCTGTAACCTTTGCTTTTTTTCAGTGAATATCTATGTTTTTTAATGTGAGGTAATTTTAATAACTATGGGCCCAAATGTGACGGATATACCACCTACCGTATTACGAGTCCATTATATCCTATGGAACTCGTAATACGGTGGGCAGGATATCCGTCACATTTGGGACGGATTAACACCATCCTCCAAAGTTGTAATCAGGCCCTATATGTTAATTCAACCACTGCCTCGCAGTGCCTCGCACGGCCTCTGGCCGTGGGTGACAGGATTTAGCTGCAGGGCCTGGCATGAGGCCAGGCCTGCGACCAACCCTCTAAAACCACCAACACTGCGTGGCACACGGACTTCAGCCATGAGCGGTGGGGGTTGGCAGCACAACCTGGCCTGTGGCCAGGCCCTGCGGCCAGCCCTCTATAACCACCCAACTCAGCACCACGCACAGCCGAAGGGTCTTTCTCTCTGGATTTGAGACTAGGGATGAGAGGGTACCTCTGGGTGTGAGAGTGGGTGTGTAAGGATCTGAGTGGTTCTGTGAGAAGTTGTGTGACAGTCTGAGTGGGTCTGTGAGTGGGTGCGTCAGTGTCTGAGTGGCTCTGTGAGTGGGTGTGTCAGTGTCTGAGTGGCCCTGTGAATGGGTGTGCGAGTGCCTGAGTGGATCTGGAAGTGGGTGCATAAGTGACTGAGTGGGTCTGTGAGTGGGTATGTGAGGGTCTGAGTGGGTATGAGTGGGTGCCTGACTGTCTGAGTGGGTCTGTAAGTAGTTGCATGAGTGTCTGAGTGGGTCTGTGAGTGGGTGCGTGAGGGTCTGAGTGGGTCTATGAGTGGGTGTGTGAGGGTCTGAGTGGGTCTGTGAGTGGATGTGTGACAGTCTGACTGGGTCTGTGAGTGGGTGCGTCAGTGTCTGAGTGGGTCTGTGAGTGGCTGCATGAGTGTCTGAGACGGTCTGTGAGTGGGTGCATCAGTCTGAGTGGGTTCATCAGTGTTTCAGTGGATCTTTGCGTAGGTGAGTAAGGGTCTGACTGGGTGTATGAGTGGGAGAAAGAGATTGAAATAGAGAAATGAGAGAGAGAGAGAAAGAGAGTGAGAAGGAAAAAGATAGAGAGTTTTTTAGGATTTGATGAATGATATACTTAGAATGAATTATTTCTGGACAAATTGAAAAAGGAAAATCTATTTATCAATTAAAAAGAGTGACATCACCTTTCAGTACAAACCTTAAAAATTTCAAGTTGAAAAGAAACTAATCCAGCAAAATAACAACAGACTCACCTAGACTGGAACCCTCAACCTTTAGTATGTGTGTGTGAGACCTTAATCACTAGGCTAGAAGTGGCTGATTACTGTGCTTTCTCCAGACTTACTTATAATATTCAACACACATATTTTGACAGGGAAAAAGAGTTCATTTACTAGAAATTATTAACAGTCAAAACACTTGAAAATAGACATGCTACATGTGATACAATGATTTGAACCATCAAGCTACTATGTGACAGTCCAAGAACTTTACCAGTAGGCCAGAAATGACTCTGTGCTGCTGTGTAATAAAACTTAACTATAACATACGAATCAAACATCTTGCTAGTGTGATGCTTTCAAGACTTTGTAAGGAGAGACCTTTGCAATAACAATCTCTCTCTTCCATCCCTTAAAGGGATGGAAGAGAGAGAGAGTGACAGAACCACAGGGGGAGCCTGAAAGCCCCGGCAGTCCTAGCCGGCTCCCTGCATCTTGCAGGAGCTGGCACTGCTCCCACAAGCAGGGAACTGCTTGAAATAGCAGCTTTCTGCTTGCTGGAGCAACGCCTTCATCTGGTTCCTTGCACGCATATTTGTGTGCAGGGAAAGAGATGAAAACTCAACTTTCTGCAAGGTTATATTTAACCTACTGGCGGTCGTCACTAGGTAGTTATAGTTAGGACATAGTTTACATAGAAAAAATGTTTCTTGACTTGCCTATATCTCTGGCACAGTTTGACGAATCTTAACAAAAGTTTCAGAAAAAAGTGCCCTCTAGGGTCTTGTTGTGAATGAAAGGTTTCGGGGTGATCCGTCAAGTGGAGGCTAAGAAAAAAAGAGAGTCAAAAAAGTGGATTTCCTATGTTAATTCCCACAGAGTCTTTACACACGCCTGCAGCCGGAAAAGCTGGACAGAATTACACCAAATTTGGCAGAAAGGTAGCTTTTGGTCAGGAGATCACACTTTTTGTTATTTGGTGTAATCCCTTCAGTAGTTTTAGAGGAATAAAAAGAAAATCAAATCACGCACATGCCACCGGATGGGCGTGATTGACTGACTTCAATCTGAGAAGAAAGTTGCAGACACTATTTTATGTAATGGGACAAGGTCACTGTGGCTGAAAACAAATAAGCGGGATAATGAGTCAGGACGCCTGACACAAGTGGTGAGATATTAGGGTGCTTGAGGGTCATATTATGACTTTAAAATGAAGAAAAAATGTTTTCACCACATGTGATACTCGTGACCACATGCCACATTGCAACAAATTCATGAATATCGCAAAAAAAAAGATTCACCCACTCACAGATCCACACAATCATGCACTCACTCACAGACCCATTGAGACACTCCTGCACCCACTCACAGACCCACTCATCCACTCAGACACTCATGCACCTACTCACAGATGCACTCAGGTGCCCATACACCCACTCACAGACCCAATCAGGCACTCATACATCCCCTCACAGAACCTTGCATGGGGTTGAGTAATTATAAGGGGTTGGCCGAAGGCTGTGCATGGCGCGGGGTTGGGTGGTTATAGGAGGTTAGTTAAAGGGCCTGGCCGTAGGCCGAAGGCCATACACAGCACTGGTTGTATTAACGTAAAATAATTAAAATTACTTTACGTTTAAAAAAAAACAGAGAAATTAATTTGACATCTTTTTTTGTTTTAGCTCATTGTTTAAATAAACAAACCTAACTAAAATGGCAATTTTCTGGGGGCGTGGCCAAGATGGTGATCATGCTGGTCGCATAAGATCGGAGCTCCAGATGGGCCCGGCAATTATTCTGAATTTCAGACTGGTGTCCATAACCCAAAGGTCCCCTAAGTGACGTCGCCAGCCACCTGGATCTTGGTGGAGCCAAACGGACAACTTTTGGCCAGTTGAGAGGCGGAGATGGGAGTAACGGCTGGACCGGGTATGAGAGGCCTGCTGTGCCTGCTCAACCTCTGATGAGCTGCGGCCGAGAGGCGTGGGAAGAGGCCAGATCCGGAAGCGGAGAACAGCAGACAAGAAGGTGAGCCCCTGCTTCATCCTCAAGAGTGGAGCGGGACCTCAGCCCTTGACCTGTGGTTCCGAGGCAGCACTCTGATCGTCTGAGGCCTAGCTGAGAGATGTGCTCGGGGAGACGCTGAGCCCACCGAGGAAGGAAGGGGCTGTGCGGGACGGCACCATCAGCCATCAAAGCCTCAGGTGAGTTACATGGGCCGATCTCTGCCACATGGGTAGACAGAGGCAGACAGGTGGAGAAGGTAAGCCCCCGATACACCCTACCTGACGCATCTGAACTCGGTCCTGGCCCCCAGCGATTTAGAGACGGCTCATTGATCCCCTTGGGCCTAGCTAAGAGGTGAGACCAGAAAGTCGCTAGGACCGCAGGATCCAATGGGGGGAGTGAAGGCCGGCACCCCTCCCTGAAACAACTCTCCCTGCCCTAACACCTAGCAGTAAATGTGTCACCCACCTCAGCTTGGGCACTTGAACGCTGTGCGGACATTATTTACTGAGGCTGCCCTGGCAGCGAGAGGGGAACAATGCACGCATTGGGGGAACCCAGGCAGATGTGGCTTGCCTTTACGATGCCCTGATGCATGGCTGGGCTCCTGGGCACGTTGTCCAAAGAAGCCAGATGAGAGGTTCGGAGACTGTTGACTACCCCAGCGATTGCCACATTTCAGTACCACGCATTGGGCCCATTCCTGCACAGCAGTGACTTCTGGGCATTATCTCATTACGGATGGTAACATCCTGTGAATGAACTTGAGGCAATACTTTGTCACCCTGCCTAGCTCTGGACAGATTCTGCCACGATGGGGAGATCTAGACCACTTAAGTTAACAGCGGTGGGGTCAGATGAGGGTCCGCACGCTACTAACTTACCGAACTCCACATTGGAGACCCTCCGCCATCTTGAAACTATGTTGCAATCTCACTCTGTGCAATTTGATAAAGTACTGCAAGCTATCCTAGCTACCAAAACCTCTCTTGAGTCTCGCATCGATGCAGTTTCTACAGAAATTAATCTACTTTATGCAGATCATCGTAAATTGGTGGACCGTGTGGAGGAGGTGGAATCTACCCTCACCACGATGCAACCAACGGGCAGGATGTCCACTGCCGGCTGCAGCAAATGGAAGACAACATGGTTGCATTACAGAGAAGAGCTGAGGACGCAGAAGGGTGCTTCAGGTGCAATAACATACATCTATTGGGTTTCCTGCAATGAGCCGAGGGTCCCAGCGTAGAATTTGTCCTTGAAAAATGGCTCACAAAGACAGTTTTAGAAAGCAAACCATTGAAATTGTTTTCTAGTGAAAGAGCGCACCGTATACCGGGTCGTCCTCCAGTGCCTGGTGCCCCACTGAGACCAATAATCGCATGGCTATTTAATTACAGAGATCGAGACTTGATCCTGCAGCGATTCCAAACCAAAGGACCCTGACAGTATGACAATGCTCCGATTACAGCATACCCGGACTTCACTATGGCGGTTTAACAGCAACAGAATTCTTACATCAAAGTGAAACAACACTTAGAGGCAAAATTTAAATATGTCGATCTGTTCCCAGCTAAGCTTAGAGTGACGTCACGTCTTCCACTCACCCGAGGATGTCTGGACCTGGCTCCATGCCAAAAATATAGCGAGCACATCATCGGAGACTCAGGAACCTGGAAACTGGCTGACACCCACATCCAAGACTCGAAAGAAGAAGTCACCCAGGGCCAAACCAACTAGAGACCAGGCGGCTGCGGAGCAGGTGCGGGCAGTCTCGGAGGCCTCTCTCTGCACCACGAATCCTTATGTGGCCCTGCGAACTGAGCGGGTGACTGAGTCAGGCTCTGACACAAGTGGGTCTCAGTCATCTAGCACTCCGACCTACAAGGGGCCACGGTTCACTCTGAGATCTGCAGACTACCTGTGAGACTGTTCTTCCATCATACGATATCCACACAAGAAGATCCCAAACCAGATCAGCCTTATAGCAACCGATAATATGTAAAGCCAAGGACTTAGCAACTGTCTCTTGTTCTCTTGCACAGGCCCACACTGGGCACCTTTGGTCCCTTTCTTGACCTTACACCGAGAGAACTGTTCTGTAAGGACCTGTTTGCCATAAGGTGTTGATTAGATACCTGCTGTTTGTCTTTTTCAAGGGTGGCATGGTGTCGTTAAGCACTCAGGCCTGGGAAATGGGAGTTGTTTGTGATGTTTGTATTATTGCGGTTTATATTACTGACTGGTTCATGCGATGTTGGGACGCGAGGAAAGGAAGAACCACTGAGAGGGGGGTGAACAATACTGAGATGTTCTTACATGATGATCCATGGTTCATCTGATTGCAATGTTTAATGTTCTCACGTGGAATGATAGGGGTATAGCAACACAACATCGTAGACATAAAATATACGGGCATCTCCGATCCCATCATATCCACTTTGCCTGTATTCAGGAAACTCACCTCACCAAAAGTGACCTGGTCAAAGTTTGTAAGCAGTGGGGTGGCCAAACCTATGGAACAGGCTATTCACCTATGCCCATGGTGTCTTAATCTGGGTTGCGCCTGAGGTTCCATTTATGTCCAATAGGATATTGTCAGACCCTGAAGGTAGATATATAACAATGGAGGGTACCCTGGATTGCCGTCCTATATATTTGGTCTCTTTATATGCCCCCAACACTGCCCAGGCTGCCTTCCTGGACACCCTAACTCCTGCCAGATTGGCTATGAGGGGGAGACTTCAATTGTACACATAATACAGTTTGGGATCGATTGTTGCCCCCCATGCCCGGCACAGCAGGACTCTCAATGACTAAACATTTCCAACAATGGACTGAGAGGCTAGACCTGCATGACGTTTGGAGACTAGGGCACCCTGACGAAAGGGAATACTCCTGCTACTGCCCAGGCCACCAGGTACACAAATGTCTTGACTATCTCCTCTGCAATTCTGAGGGCTGGCCATTGATACATAGTTCTGAATACCTTGGCAGAACTTTATCGGACCACAGCCCACTTAAGGTCAGGTTTCAGTGGGAAAGGCCATGACCAGTAATCCCCTCATGGCACCTGCGAATCGAGGCGCTACATGACACTGTATAGTGCACCACGTTAGCCACAGCTTTTTCTGCTTACTTCAGGAAAACTCGGGAACAGGGACATCTACAGGATGGGAATGGGAGGCCCTGAAAGTGGTTATGAGGGGACATTGTATCGCTACAACATGGGGTGCCCGCTCCACACGTATACGCAATGTATTGGAATCAGAGCAACTTTTGCATTCGTTAGAGATGAAGGCGGTCACATCATCGAGTGCGTATTCAAAACTGGCGGCCCAGTGCCGCCACTACTCGGAGGAACTCAATAGACTAGATGGCCTAGACTATAAATCCTATGTGGCCCGTCAACACGAAGACGGAGACAAGTCAGGGCGTATATTAGCATGGCTGCTGAAAACGGAGACAGCTAGATCCACGACAGGAGCCATGCGTGACACACAAGGACTATCCAGAACACTCAGGCAGACATTAACGGGGTATTCACTAAATAATACCAACACTTATAAACTGCCCCAGAGGCTCCCACTCCTTCCACATTATCTGCTTGGCTCCGCGCTGGGTTGCTTTCCACCCTGTCCACAGAGCAACAGCAGGAGCTGGAGTGGCCCCTCCAAAGAGAGGAAGTCACTTTGGAAATTCAGTAAATGGCGAGGGGTGAAACACCAGGCACTGATGGGTTTCCCGTCAAATACTATGCGACCTTTGGATCCTCTTTGGTCCCCTGTCTCCTTGAAGTTTATAATGAGGCACATCTGGGTGGTATTTTGCCTGAATCGCTCTGAGAAGCCTTGATCATTGTGCTGCCAAAGCCTGATGAGGAGCCCGTAGAGGTGATCTCCTATAGGCCGTTGTCAATGCTAAATCTAGATTATAAGATCTTAAGCAAAATCCTTACGAACAGGCTTCTCGTTACAATGACTACACTTATTCATGTTGACCAGAGTGGTTTTGTCAAGGGGAGGGCCACGCACTCCACCATCAGATGGCTGTGTCATATTGTAGATGCCCTATCCGAGGAGGAGGGTTTACCTGTGGTGGTATCGTTAGATTTTGAGAAAGCGTTTGACACACTAGGGCCCTCATTCTGACCCTGGCGGTTCTCTACCGCCAGGGCCAACGGGGGCGGGAGCACCGCCGACAGGCCGGCGGTGCTCCCTTGGTCATTCTGACCGCGGCGCTTTGGCCGCGGTCAGAACGGGAAAACCGGCGGTCTCCCGCCAGTTTTCCACTGCCCCTTAGAATCCTCCAAGGCGGCGCAGCTCGCTGCGCCGCCGAGGGGATTCTGACCCCCCCTACCGCCATCCTGTTCATGGCGGGAAAGCCGCCATGAACAGGATGGTGGTAGGGGGGGTCGCGGGGCCCCTGGGGGCCCCTGCCGTGCCCATGCCCATGGCATGGGCACGGCAGGGGCCCCCTAACAGGGCCCAACTAGGCTTTTCAGTGTCTGCGATGCAGACACTGAAAAGCGCGACGGGTGCTGCTGCACCCTTCGCACGCCTTCCACTCCGCCGGCTCGATTCCGAGCCGGCTTCCTTGTGGAAGGCGCTTTCCCCGCTGGGCCGGCGGGCGATCTGAATCAGATCGCCCGCCGGCCCAGCGGGAAAGTCAGAATACCCCTCGCGGTCTATTGACCGCGGGGCGGTATTCAGGCGGCTTCCGACGGGCGGGCGTCAACCGCCGCCCGCCTAGGTCGGAATGACCACCTAGGTTGGGAATATCTGCTGCAAACCCTCCGAGCTTTAGGTATAGGACCCAATATTCAGATAGGGCACCCCACAAGGTTGCTCCCTATCACCGGTCATGTTTGCAATGGCCATGGAACCATATAGCACTACGCTCTTGTGGCCCGGAATGGGGCATTGCGATGAGCCCCATATGGCACATAGGGGGTTATTCTAACTTTGGAGGAGGTGTTAATCCGTCCCAAAAGTGACGGAAAAGTGACGGATTTACCACCAGCCGTATTACGAGTCCATTATATCCTATGGAACTCGTAATACGGCTGGTGGTATATCCGTCACTTTACCGTCACTTTTGGGACGGATTAACACTCCTCCAAAGTTAGAATAACCCCCATTATCTCATTGTATGCTGACGATGTCCTTAGATACTTATGGGAACACGCTGCCACACTACCACACTTATATGACTTACTTACGCATTTTGGGGAGGTTGCTGGCCAAAAGATACGTTGCAGAAAATCCTGAATATTTCCACTGCAGAACATGGCAATAGATCATCGTGAGCAATTACAGGGAGGCAGCCTCCCCTGGCCTTTGAAACCTTCCGTTATATAGGAGTCAATGTTTTTCACTCATCCAGGGACTTGGTAGGGGGTAATCATGAGCAGGCATTGTCATCTATCCGTCAGTCAATGCACTTCTGGACGTGCTTACCTTTGTCTCCCGTGGATAGAGCATTGATAATTAAGATGCTAGTGCTCCCGCGCCTGTTATATCTCTTTGCTGCTCTCCCAGTGATTTTGCCCGGGTCCTTCTTCAACTCCTTGTGGAGTTTGGAGAAGGGCCCTAGTATGGGGATCGCACGTAAGAGAACCTCTTTCATGATCCTACAATGGCCTTGTTCGGAAGGCAGCCTGGGAGTTCCTGATTTTGAACTTTACTTTGCTGCGGGGCAGCTACTATGGCCTATGTGCTGGCTAACGGATACCTGAGCGGGGAGGTGTGTTTGATACGAGCTAGTCTGTGAGATGACAATGCCCTTCTATGGCTGTTTTCCCCAGATGAGCTGGGTTACAAACCTGGGCTGCTGCTGCGCAAAGCCAAGCTCACCTGGACATGCTGCATCAACGTCCGACAGGCACCACTTCCTTATGCACCGGAGTTACCTTTATGGGCTTTACCGGTCATTCAGGATTTATTGGACAAGCAAATTGTGTCCCATGGAGGGAGGTTGGACTAACACACTTAGGCAATTAGTTTGAGGATGGTGCCCTACTCTCCTTCCTGGACCTTGAGGAGCAACATGGCATGCTTGTGGACCTATTTCTTGCTTACTCAGCTGTTAGGGCGAGACTTGTTAACACATGGCCCCCTGAAACATCTGAGCCTCAGGTACATGCCGGGCTACAATGTATCCTCTGAAATCATTTAGACTGTAGAGCTATATCGGCCCTATATAATGCACTTTTTCATGGGAAAGGTAGCCCACCATCTCAGAACAAAGTACGTTAGAAGGACTCCCTAAATACAGAGCTCACCACGCACAATGGGATATGGCCCTCATGCAGGTTAAGCAGGTTTCTCGGAACGCACGTCTGATATATACAAAATTAATTACGTTCACCAGGCATACCTTACACCCTACCGGCTCCAAAAAAAAATTCCATGGACGTGTCCTAGATGCCCTAGATGTAACCTTGAACTTGCCACTTTTATACACATGATATGGGAATGTCCACCACTGTTGCAGGCTTTCCCAGCTCCTATGTGTATGTTGATGTATGATTGTAGACAAAATGCCAATAAAAATGTTTTTAATTTTTTTTAATTTTCCCTTTCCCTTATTTGTCATTTATGGAAAAAAGATTAATATTTACAATGTGTTGTATTAAAATGTGTAATAAGTGTGTTTTATAAAATTGACATTAGAAATGTTTGATGTAATATGTGCAGTGGTCTGTAGATTATTCCAGATTGCAGGATGGTACAAATAGCAGTCTGTAAAGATGCATTGTTTGTAGGACGTAGTCAATCAATCACTTGATCAGGATTTATAAAGTGCTGCGAATCACCCGTGAGCGTCTCAAGGCACCGTGGATGATCCGTAGATGATCACTGGTTGAAGAAAGGACCATGCAGCAGTCTATAAATGGTCCATGCATTAAGATGGTTCATGGAGCAGTCTATAGATAATGCATTCGGTGGCCTGTCGATTGTGCAGTAACATGCAGATAATCTAATACTGAGCCGAGTAGATGAGCATCGGTTATAAAATGGTGCATGTATCTTTCTGTAGATGATCTCTATTTATAGGATGGTATATGCAGCGGCCTGTAGATGATTTTTTATTGTATCATGGTATATGTAGCCCACCTGTAGATGACCTTTGATTGTAGGATGGCATTTACGTCCCACCTGTTAATAATCTTTTGTTGTTAGATTGTTCATGTAGCATCTATTGATGACTTTTGGTTCTAGGATGTTCACATAGGCCACCTCTAGATTACAGGATGGCGGATGAAGTGGTCTGAAGATGATCTTTCCTTGTAGGATGGTTTGGTTTTAAATAGCACATGTAGCCCACCTGTAGATGACCTTTGATTATAGGTTGGTAGATGTATCCCATCTGTAGATAATCTTTGGTTGTAGGATGTACAAGAAGCCCACCTGTATATGATCTTTGTAGAATGGTGCATGTAGCCTACCTGTAGATAACCTTTGGTTATAGGATGGCACATGTAGCCCACCTGTAAATAATCCTTGGTTGTAAGGTGGTACACATAGCCCATCTGTAGATTATCTTTGGCTGTGGGATGGTAAATCTAGGCCACGTGTAGATAAAGTGGCCTGTAGGCTATCTATGGTGGTAGAACGGTACATGTAGCCCACTTGCAGATAATCCTTAGTTGTAGGATTGCACATGTAGACATACTATCTCTGGTGGTAGAATGGTACATGTAGCTGCCTGTAGATGACCTTTGTTTATAGGATGGTTTGGTTGTAAGATAGCACATGTAACCCATGTATAGATTATCTTTGGTGGTAGGACTGTACATTTAGCCCACACTGTAGATTATATATTTTTTTTAGCATGTCACATGATGTGGAGTGTAAATGATGTGTGGTTATAGGACGGTACATGTAACCTGCAAGGATGATTCTTGGATGCACAATGGTGCATGTAGCCTACATGTGAATCATTGTTCTTAAGCAAAATGGTAAATGGATCTCCTCACCTGTAGAATATATTTGGTGGTAAAATGGCAGATGTAGGCTACCTGTGGATGACTATAGGACAGTGCAGAGTGTTCCCTATTTATGTACTGTTCAGTTCTGCTGGAATAGAACAAAATACACCGTTTGGTATACAGATTCAGGAGAAGAAAAGGAACTCTGTATATTTCTATTGGCCAGAGTGATCAAAACTCCTTGTGGGAGATAAGGTAAGTGGTGTTATGATGGAAAATTGAGTTTTTCCATAATAATGTCATTCAAATCCCCAGCAGCGGGAGCCAGGAGAATGGACGCGCCCCGGTGCACAGGCCTCCTTACTGCAAGCACCACATCAAGGCTGAAAGCCCAAGTGTGCGGGGTCAGGAGCCCTGCAAGCAGCACAGTGCTGGGTTCAGGGCGCAAGTTAATAACGCCCTCCGGTTACAGCGGGCTAATGCGATCAAGACCACCGCTGTGGCGCGGCCCTGCACCACTGGTGTCAATCAAAAGGATGGTTTAATCAGCAGATGAGGGAGTTACCCTCCCCTTCACCAGCTGAGAGTGTGTGTGGTTGGGTCCAGAAGAACTCCATCAGTGAGATGTGGTGATAGCTCGCCAGCATTGTTCAGTGATTGACATGTCTAGACAAGCGGGGCCTGGGGTCTTCTTCTGATTTCACTTTCTACGAATCTGCAAAAACACAACCTGTCATGGACAAGAGTACCTGGAATCCACTTCCGGGTCAGCTCATGTTTACGAAATTTCAGTCATTTAAGTTACAAGAATAAAAAAAACTTTGGCCCAGATTTATGAAAAGTGGCGCTGCACCTAGTGCCATTTTTCTTGCGCCCCTTAGTACCCCCCTAATGCCATCATGTGTGCGCGGTAATTAAAATACTGCGCACCATGAGAGTAGTGAGGGGGACTAGCGTCATCATTTTTTTATGCTAGTATGGTGCTTTGCAGGACTGGCGTCAAAAACGTTGACAGTAATCCTGCAAAGCACCCAGAGGCCCATTGAACACCATGGGAGCCTCTTTTTAATGCCTACACTTAGCAGGCGTTAAAAAATGCCAAAAAAATGGCGCAAAGGAATCTCAGAGAGTCCTTTGCGACATTTTTATGGCCCCCTAGTGCCAGAACGGCCCCCTTGCATACATTATGCCTGGTGCAGGCATAATGTGGCGCAAGGGGTTACAAAGTGGCTTTGTAAATATAGCGCAACGTTTTCGCTCTTCCAATGCCACATTAGTGTTAAAAAAAAATGACACTAATGTGACATTGGAATGGCGCTAGGCCACCATAAATCTAGTCCTATTTATCTTAAGTTGTGCGTTATACGTCTCAGTGCCTAGTGTGTGCTATAAGATATGAAGTGTTGGGATTTACAATAAACTGTGTTCCTTGGAGCCCTGTGCCAGGAGCAGCACCAGAATACAGCGCCTTGGGTGTGCTATTGACACCACGGTACATTAGGATGCATGTGTGGCCACCACTACAGGGGACATGCACTGGCCGTGCATTGATTGATTGATTGATTCATTAACCGATTGGTTTATTATCCTGAAGTTGTATGCAGCCTGGCGCCATAGCTGCAAAGTTTCCCAGGTCCATTCATGACTAATTAGGTCATTCCCTGTTTTTCATTAGAATTATGGGTCTTGTAGTCTTAGTTATCCCAGTATAAAACTAGAACTACACGCCCCATAATTCTAAGAGAAAAAAAAACCGGACTGCATAATTAGCCGCGCATGCAGCTGGGAAGCTCGGCAGCAATGACGGACATGCACTTCCGGTCATTAGAGCGGGGTACGTGAAGTGAGGAAGGATGCGCAGGGCTCAGTTTCTGGTCACAAACATTAATCATGAAATGCAACAAAGGCAGATGATACATTGGGCAGTGGTGGGACCGCAGCTACATTGAATGCAGGGGATCGTGTTCGTGGCAGTCAGGACGAATCTGGCCTGCGCAGGGGGAACAAAGGAGGCCGGTGGAGCGCAGTCTAAACAAGCATTGGCAATGCCAATCGTTCGGAGATTGCTATTGAATAATACACGGATTGGGCCGCGCGTGGGCATGGGCCGCTGAAGCTTGTATTCCTCACACAGGTGATCTTGTACCGTGCCACACACCTGGGACACCCTTCTAAGCACTCACTGCCCCACGTGATCGATGTGAGTGAAGCTTGCACTGGTCTGGGGTACCTGGGGTCTATGTAGTGAATCTTGGTCACCACCCTTTCACCTCACAAAAACTGCAATGATTGGCATTTTCAGGAGGTGGTGAGGCCACAGCATGCAAGGGGTGACGTAGTGTGGCGCGAGGGTGGACCACTGGCAGCAGTGGAAGGGCGCAGGGTGCAAGGCACAGTCTGAAACTGGAAGAGGATGCAAGCTTCCCTTGCCCAATATACTGATTCAACGCACTAGGAGCAATGCAGAGCCCCTCCCTACACACAGAGAAAGATACACCTGGGTACCAGCAGTGACGTGTCTGCTGGGCACACGGAGAACAGTCACTCGATGAGCATCAGCAGGGTCTAATTTCATCATCCACAGAGCACGTGCTACAAATGAAGCAAACATGCAATCTTCTCTCATGCATAGAATATTTCTTAATGTGCAGAGGTCAGCTGTCCCACACACGTACGGATCAAGTACCAACTGGGTATCCAAGGGGCAGGCTTCCCTCGCAGGGAAGTTCATTTGCAATGCAGGTTTTCTTGTACATACGAAACATGAGGACCATGGACATCTTGCACATATGAAACGTAGTAAATGGACATCGGCAGTGCGAGCTTCCCACGCACACACAGGATAGGTAGCACGTGGACATCAGACATGCAGGTTTTTCTTGCACATATGAAACATGTACTAAATGGACATCAGCAGTTCAAGTTTCCCTCGTACACATAGAATAGGTAACACATGGGCATCATATATGCAGGATTCTCTTGCACATATGAAACATGAGGTACATGGACATCTGCAGTGCAAGCTTCCCTCGCACACACAGAATAGGTAACACGTGGGCTTCAGACATGCACGATTTACTTCCACACATAAAACTTGTACTAAATGGACTTTGGCAGTGCAAGCTTTCCTTGCACACAAAGAATAGGTAACACATGGGCATCAGACATGCATGTTTCTCTTGCACATATAAAATTTGTACTAAATGGACATCAGCAGTGCAAGCTTCTCTGGGACACATGGAATAGGTAACACACGGCATCAGATATACATGTTTCTCTTGCACATCTGAAACATGAGGTACATGGATATCAGCAGTGCAAGCTTCCCTTGCATACACATAAGAGGTAGCATGTGGTCATGAGACATGCAAGCTTCAATGGCACATAGAAGTATGTATCACATAGGCATTGGCAGTAAACGGCTCCACTCACACTTGGTGAGCAAGTACAATACAGGCAGTTGCAGTGCAATATTCCTTAACGAACACACAGAACAGGTGTCATATTGGCACCAGGAGTGCAAGCTTCCCTCATAAAGAAATCTCATATCAACTAGGCATCATTAGTGCAAGAATATCTCATCCCTCAAAAGGGTCACATTCTACACATATAGTGCGCACAAAACCACTGGAAGTTTCTCACACAGGGAACATGTGTCACATGTGCTTCAGAAGTGCAGGCTTCCTTTACACAAAGAATTTGTAACCACTGGGCACCGAGTGCAAGCTTCGCTTGCAGGGACAAGCAAAACAGACATAGTGCATGCAGCAGCTGTGAAGGTCTCCCAAACACAGGACAGGTACTAAAGGCCGTTAGTAGTACAAGCTTCCCTCACACACACACACGTACAATGACAGCATCATGAGTGTAAGCTTCCTTTGCATGTATACAATATGTGCCACACCCCGGTAAGCATCCCTGGTGCACATAGAACAGACGTGACAGGTATAGCATAGGAGGCAGCAGCCAGTGCTTAATTTGTAAATAAAGAGGTGCCAGTGTTCAAAGCCCTTCTCTTAAACTCGAGGCTGCTGTATTTAAATCTGCCAGCACTGAATACTGAGACTGCGTAATCCTGAAGCCATCTCGGGCCTCTTCAATCCATTTACGGCCACCGCTGCCCCTTCAGCTCATCCTGCAACTTTCTACTTTCTCCCTTTATGACAATTTTTAGTTTTTCCTTCTTCCGTCTTTCGCATATGTGTCTTTTGCTCGCCGCAAATGCTTGAGGCATAAAAATAAGCGCCGGCCCTCAAAAGTAAGTGCCGGTGCTCAGCACCGGAAACAACAAGCACAAATTAAGCACTGGCAGCAGCTATTCAAGCGTTCCGCCTACAGAGTACCACATGGACATCAGCAGTGACAGAAACGCCTGTCATTTTTAGGTCTCACCCACCAGACAGAACAAGCCCTCAGGTTGTGAAAAACCAAGTCTGATCTTACTGTGGGCTTTACAGCCTGCTCATACCTTGGCTTTAATGTCACTCTCATTACCTGCTTCTTATTCTTGTCTTTGGTCCTTCCCAGAGCCTAGTGATTAACTGACTTGTATCTTTCCTCTACTTACATGTAGAGAACTACTGTTTTCTTTATCATTCAGCACTCCATGAGAGTGCATGTGTTTTACAGCTCTCTCCCTCATGTGGGGGCTACTACTACCCCTCAAATTCCCTACCCCCATGCTATGTTGTTGCTCACACCTCCAAGCTCGTCTGCAAAAGCCCAGCAACATTAAATACTTTTGCTGGGTATATCTGAAGCCTTTAATAGCTGTTTTGTTTCGTATTCTTCATTTTATATATTGCATGAAAACTCAAGTTTTGGCGCACATTGGCTGTTATGACAATGAGAGAATAACAATCCGCTTCCCTCACTTGGCTGGTGTATGAGGACGAAGGTGTACTTAGAATTACACTTTTCCTGGAGGCTCATAAGTGCACTCTCTGGGCTACTACAGAGAACTAAATGGCTGAAACTTGTGGAAGAATTAGTTATTGGTTTTCAAAACAGCACAAACATTGCTACACCAGAAAACAGAAGGAGAAATGTGTACGGCCGTGTCACATTGTACAAAACAAATTATCGATAAGTGAACAATAATCTAGCACTGGAGAGACAGTACATCAGGGGGCATCCATGTTGTGCTGCAGCTTGTATCAAGGTAGAGCACTTCCATTAACACTGCCAGGACACTGATCACTGCTTAATTTGAGCCGGTGGTTTCCAGTGCGAGGCACCAGCACTTATTTTCGAGGGCCGGCACTTAGTTTTCTACATCACGCATTACACTGGCGAGCAAAAGACACATATGGGAAAGATGAAGGAGGAGAAAAATGACAAAGAGTCACAAAAGGAGAAAGCAGAAAGTTGAAAGAGTGAGCTGAAGGGGCAGAGAGTGACTGTAAATGGATTAAAGAGTCCCGAGATGGCTAGCACATTTAAATGCAGCAGCCGCATGTTTCAAAAGAGAGCTTTGGGCACGGCACATTTTTATTTACAAATTAAGCACTGACACTGATGTCACAGATTTTATTTTGTCCTAAAGGAAATTGATAATTTTACAATTCCACCTAGCAGTCAGGCCTGAAATTAACCCATAGTGTTTTTTTTAATTTGAAGCGTGTTTTAGTTGGGCGCAGTGAGCTCCTACATTTGAGTCTGACAGCACATTATGAGCCCAGTGCTTCCTCTGCACCCTATACCCTCTTCATCTCATTCCATCATGCTGTTATAAATGTTTGCCCCAGAAACATTTGAATGCACTGTCCTGTGCTCCTACAGATTGAAATATTTGCAGTGCTCCACATACCAAATATCTATTCGATCAACCTTTCTATTTCCACAGTATACGATATTTCATTTGTTTTGTCCTATCCCCTATAGAAAATACACATAAGTGCCTTGCCCCCCCCTCTATATTTATCCTCTCTGTGCTTTACAATATGTGCTCAGCACCATAATATCTTATATATTGTACCTCCTGACCTCTACACCATTTGCGCTGTTCCCTGTATACTTAATAACTGCCTTTTTGACAAAATCACTTTTGCAACTAAGGGCCAGATGTATGTACCTGGAGGTTTGCGATTTCCAAATAGAGTTTTTTTGCAATTCGCTATCAGGAAACCACAAACTGCTATGTATTACAGAGTGTTTAACACTGTTTGCAATATGCCAAATGGATTGCAAGAGACCTGCCTCATTAATATTCATGAAGCAGGTCGCAATTTGTGACCCATTTGGGAATGGCCACAATCACAGGTATGGGCAGTAGACCACCATGTCTGAGATTGGTTTTTAATAAAGTGATCATTTTTTTTTTAAATGCTTCCTTTAAGGAAGGATGCATTACAAAAAAATAAAACTGAAAAAAGAGTAGACAGTGGATCTGGGACCACTGCCTGCTTAAAAAATGTTTGCACCCCCATTCACGAAGGGGAAGGGTGTCTTGGGGGCTCCTTCCCATTTCTGAATGGGTTACCACCAACTTGAAAATGGAGGAAAACTGCAAATGTTTGCGCCCGCACTCCCAGTCACAAAACATATCACCCTGCTACTCGCTATTAGGAAGGGCATGCCCCTTCCAAATAGTGAGCCGCATTCCCTATTTTGCGAGTCCGTAATAGGTTACTGTTAGAACTGACATGCCTTAGGGTGGTCACCCCTAACTTTTTGCCTGCCTCCCTCCACTTTTTGGACACTGTTTTTGCTGGCTTTTAGACTCTGCGCACTTTACCCCTGCTAACCAGTGCTAAAGTGCATATGCTCTCTCCCTTTAAACATGGTAACTTTGGATCATACCCAATTGGACTATTTAATCTACTTATAAGTCCCTAGTAATGTGCACTGTATGTGCCTAGGGCCTGTAGATTAAATGCTACTAGTGGGCCTGCAGCACTGGTTGTGCCACCCACTCAAGTAGCCCCTTTACCTTGTCCCAGGCCTGCCATTGCAAGGCCTGGGTGTGCAGTTTCACTGCCAATTCGACTTGACATTTAAAAGTACTTGCCAAGCCTAAAACGCCCCTTTTTCTACACATAAGTCACCTCTAATGTGTGCCCTAGGTAACCCCCAGAGCAGGGTGCTGTGTGGGTAAAAGGTAGGACATGTACCTGTGTAGTTTACATGTCCTGGTAGTGTAAAACTCCTAAATTCGTTTTTACTCTACAGTGAGGCCTGCTCCCTTCATAGGTTAACATTGGGGCTGCCCTCATACATTGTTGAAGTGGCAGCTGCTGATCTGAAAGGAGCAGGAAGGTCATATTTAGTATGGCCAGAATGGTAATACAAAATCCTGCTGACTGGTGAAGTTGGATTTAATATTATTATTCTAGAAATGCCACTTTTAGAAAGTGAGCATTTCTTTGCACTTAAATCTTTCTGTCCCTTACAATCCACGTCTGGCTGGGTTTAGTTGACAGCTCCTTGTGCATTCACTCAGACACACCCCAAACACAGGGTACTCAGCCTCACTTGCATACATCTGCATTTTGAATGGGTCTTCCTGGGCTGGGAGGGTGGAGGGCCTGCTCTGACACAAAGGACTGCCACACCCCCTACTGGGACCCTGGCAGACAGGATTGAACTGAAAGGGGACCTGGTGCACTTCTAAGCCACTCTTTGAAGTCTCCCCCACTTCAAAGGAACATTTGGGTATAAAACAAGGCCTCTGCCCTACCACCTCAGACACTTGCTGGAGAAGAAACCTGAACCAGAACCTGCATCCTGCCAAGAAGAACTGCCTGGCTGCTCAAAGGACTCACCTGACTGCTTTCTACAAAGGACTGCTGCCTTCCTGTTGGCCTGCTGCCTTGCTGAACTCTTGTCTTGCTGCAGAAGTGCTCTCCAAGGGCTTGGGTAGAGCTTGCCTCCTGTTTCCTGAAGTCTCAGGACCAAAAAGACTTATTTCTTTCAACTGGACGCATTGTGCGCCGAAAAATTTGACGCACAGCTTGCTCCGCGGGTAAAAATTCACCGCACGCCGATCCGGAAAGAAGCCGCTCGACCTTGCAAGGAAAAGATCGACGCGACGCCTGCGGTGCGACCGGAACTTCGATGCACGGCCCGCCTGGACAACGCCGCCGGACTTCCAGAGAGGAAATCGACGCGACGCCTGCCGTGAGGGAGAAAATTCCAAGCACAGCCCACCGGAACGACGCGCAGCCGGATAAAAAGCCCAGGATTCCACACACAGACCCCGGGACATCTGGTAATCCCGCAAACCACAGAAGGAGACTGTCCGTGCGCCGGAAAACGACGCACGTCTTTCCCGCGTGAAAAATAACGACGCAAGTCCTTGTGTGAAGGGGCGAAACTGACGCACACACCATTTTTCCACGCATCTCCTCCTTTTCGGCCCTTTGCTGAGATTTTCCACTCCAAACCAAGTACTTTGTGCTTGAAAGAGACTTTGTTTGCTTGTTAAAGACTTAAGACACTTCATATCACTTTTCAGTGATAGCTCTACAATTTCTTATTGCATCTTTTACCGTTTTAACCTACAAATACCCAGATAAATATTATATATTTTTCTAAACACTGTGTGGTGTATTTTTGTGGTGCTCTATTGTGTTATTGTATGACTTATTGCACAAATACTTTACACATTGCCTTCTAAGTTAAGCCTGACTGCTCAGTGCCAAGCTACCAGAGGGTGGGCACAGGATAATTTGGATTGTGTGTGACTTACCCTGACTAGAGTGAGGGTCCTTGCTTGGACAGGGGGGTAACCTGACTGCCAACCAAAGACCCCATTTCTAACAGTTACTGACTCACAAAATAGGGTTGATAAATGTCCAGAAGCCTTTTACCGCTTTAGAACAGACGGATTTCAGTTTTTATTTTTGAGCCTCGGGAGCAGGGAAAGAGCTTCCCCTGCTGCCTAAGGCATTTTGTTTTCATTCAGTGTAATGACCATCTGCGCGCACTGCGTGCTGATGTCATTACACTGAAGCAGTGAAAGTGAAATGAGACGATCCACTCACTTCCCTTTCACTGCTTCTGTGCTCAGGTGGCTATCTCTGCCCCCTGAGCTCCAAAGCACATGGGAGAGGTATCGTTGGAAAGGGAAGAATCTCCCTGTAGTATCTGGATGTTTAAACTCCGCTTCGTACAGGCAGATGCAGGAAACAGGTAAGACTGGAAGTCTGACTGCACTGTCTTTTGTTTCTCCAAAACAAAGCACCCACAACGGTGAGCAGACCACTGGCTAATCTGTCGTCAACGTTCTCCCACTCACTGGGTGTTCCATGGAACACAGTGACATAAAAGGAATGACACAGCTACAGTACATGACAATAAAGATAATAGTAAAGTGAAAACTAAAAGTATAGTAGATGTGACATACATCACCTCCATTTCCTTAACAACAAAAGTACGAATTAAAAAAATGACTCGCAAAGGGAAACAACATATGCCTATAGCATAACAACAGTACATTTCAGTTCAGTACAATTTCAGTACAGTACAATTTAAAATCCCCAAATTTGCACGGTAATTTTAACTGTCTTGAGCTCACATGTCTTGAATTGACCTATCCACATTATCAGCGTTCTCTCCGGTGGAAACCTGTGGATTGACCATTTAGAATGGTTATCTGATATAAACTCATTATTTTTGACAGGTTAGCAAACATCTGTGGAAGGCATGGAATCATCTAACGTACTCTTGTGACAAGAGTTTTGATATATTTTTGCTTGTGCATCAGAAATAGGAACAACACTATTTCTGTTTCACCACCCTTTTCTCTGTAACAGAAAAGATGTGTTAGTGGTTTTCAGTCGTTTCACTGGTAATGTAAACTTTGACTCTCCTTTCATTACTCTTTTGGGCTTCCTAATCAAGTCCCAATCATTTTTACTGACGAGTGTCATGAACATTTTACATAGTATCATATTTTTTTATTACTTTGTTTCAAAGATACACTTTTGCTTAATTCTTCACCATACTGATTACTCCAAACATTGTGTGATGTTTGTATCCAGAAACTATTTCCATTCAACCAGATATTAATTTGGTCCTTGCATCTCTACCACACAGACCTCTGAATGGAGAAATTTCCAAGGTGGAGTGTGAGGTTGTGAAGTAAGCCCATATTTTTATCTTGTAAAAACTGACCACATCAAGATTTGAGGACAAGGCTGTTTCAATACCTTCTTTGATACCACATTTTACTCTTTCCACTTGTCCATTGGAATATGGACTATAGAGAGCGGTTTGTAAATGTTTTATATCAAAATCTTTCATGAAGTTATTAATCACTTTTGATATAAAATGCATGCCATTATCTGTCATAATAAAACGAGGACACCCTTCAACTAAAAAGACCTTTTTAGGAAATCAATAGCTGACTTTGTGTTAGGTGAATCAACAAAGTCATAGCGTATCCATTTTGAGAAATAGTGTACCAAAGCAATCAGATACCTTTATTTTCTTGGTAACATGTGGAATGGTCCTGAAAAGTCCAAAGCAACTTTTATCCAAGGGCCCTCAGGTAGCTGTGCAGGGAAAAGTGGTTGGTTAGTGGTTTTCCAGTGTTTATCAGACACAATACATAATAATAGATACACTGTTTTAGCTATGCCTGGCACCCAGAAGTGTTGTTTGATTTTTTTGTAGGTTGCCAAGATACCTAAATGTCCATCATGTGCAATAGCAGAAAGGCGTACTCGTAACATAGCATGAGGAATAATCAGATTGTTGCGTACACAAATTTGATTCTCCCAAGATGACTCAGATGAAATGTGTGCAAAACATAGCAGCTCTAATGAAATAGAATTATCTGACAGCCACTCAACTTTAATTGAATGACAAATTTTCTTTAGCGCTTCATCTTTCTCAGTTGCGGCCAACCATTCTTCTTCTGTAATTACCCCCTTACATATAGAAATGGCATCAATCACCGCTACCACTCATCATCATCCCGATTAATATAAACAGAATCCTTCAATAGTAGAAATGACAAACAATCTGCTCGAAATTTTTTTCCACCTTGGGCATTTTTGATGTTAAAGTTATATTCTTGAAGTTTAGATAGCAGTCGGGCTAATCATGCGGATGCCTTGCCTCGGGCATTCCTGTTCAGGAGGTATACAAGAGGCTTGTGGTCAGTGAACAAAGAGAATGATGTTCCCCATAGGTATGATTTGAATTTGTAGGCCGCCCAAGCTCACGCTCAATGGTACAATAGTTCGCCTTTGCTTCATTAAGAGACCTTGAGAATTAATTACAAGTTCTTTGATGTTTTGAAATGCTTGATTAACTTGGTTATAAGGTGGGAGTATAAATTACAAGTTCTTTGATGTTTTGAAATGCTTTATTAACTTGGCTGGACCATTCAAATTTGACCCCTTTCTTAAGTAATGATTGCAAAGGTTGAACTAGAAGGGCATAACCAGGGACAAAACTGGCATAATATTCTCATAGGTCCAAGAAGTATCTTAATGAATTTTGTCTGTAGGTGGAGGTGCTTTTTTATCGCTTCAGCGTTGCAGGTTTTTGGTTTGATACCCTTTTTTGTAACAGTGTAACCTAGATACTCCACTTGCTGTACCATAAATTTGCATTTGTTTAACTTCACTGTCATGCCACATTTTTCTAAAGTTCTGAACACTTTCTTCAAATTAATAACATGTTCCTCTGCAGTTTCTGTCAAAATTAAAATATTATCTTGAAAAGCGTGAACCTGAGATTCATTGCCAAATAAACTGTCCATGAGTTTTTGAAAGACACTTGCCACTCAGTAATCTGAAAAATTTAGTTAATGATTGAGAACCCAGACTGAGAGGAATTTTATGGTAAGCTGAATGAAAATCTATAGTAGAGAAGTACTTGGCGCTACCAATGTTGGCTACCATTTCTTGAATGCATCTTAGAGTGTGACTATGTACAATTAAGTTTTAGTTCAATGATCTAATAAAATTGACAGGCGAAAGACATTCTTGATTACCACCATGTATCATACTTTGGTTCGTCAACACTAGAGTTGTTACGATGGAACTCTCAATACTTTTCGCAATGTCTATTGATTCTGACAAAGTAGGATTCCTACATGTTAAAAGATGCTCCTGTACCTGTTTTGAGTAACAGCTATACACAAATTGGTCTCTTATATAGATGTCTACAGTGTTTTCAAACTTGCATTTTGATGCCTAAACTCTTGACGTAGCAATGTACTCTTCTACTGGCTCATCACTTTATTGTCTGCTTTTGAAAAAGTTGTGCCTTTCCAATAAAACGCTCAGCTCTTTAGAGTATTGCTTACACATTCTGGCTTTTGCTTCTAAGTATACATTCCGTGGAGTGCCTTCACCGGTTGGGACAGGAACTGCTGGTAGATTATCAAATACACATTGTCCTGCTTTCCTAAGTGATTAAACAATTGTACCATTTTCCTAGTAGGTGATGAATCAACAGCGTCTATAGCTGCTAAATAATTTTAAAAGATAAATAGCCACCCTTTCCATTTAGTGTCCGGTTTGCTTGTCCTTTGCAAGATTGGTGGAGGCTGAACAGCACCTTGCATCGTAGCCATAGTTAAGATCTCTGGACTCAGAATAATAAAATCTCACCTATATAATATGAATATGTAAATAGTACACTATCAATGTTTGCTCGCAAAGTTGTTTTAGTATATGGTATTATGCTGGTCATACATTTGTGTGGCCTTAGAATGACAGCAGAGAAATACGCATGCAGACATGATGCACAAGGTAAATTATTGATTTGATGTGTGCGTCACCGTTTTCTCTAGAGCAAAATACGATAAGTTGATATGCCGGTGTACATTTCATTGCTGTGAGCCCAATCCAGTATGACGCTCACGCACGACATGGTGAGGTCTGCCATGTCAACTGGATCTCTACAGTAGAGGTGTATCCATGTAGGCTGAGCTCACACTGAGCTACAGTGCTGTCGTCCTCCATGCGCCTTTCATTCCAGAGATAGCTCGCACGGGCACTGGCGGCCTGTGGAGTGAGCAACAAAGAACGCTGACAAACTCAGCAGAGCAGAGATTGGTGAGACCTGAGTTTTTAAAAGTAAATGCACCACATGCTGTAAGCAATTTGCCGGTTTGTCTTGGAACGTGCTATAAACGTCTGTTTGGCCAAACAGAAATGCTGGCAGGGCATGAGAGATAATCAATGTTAGAAATGGGGTTTCTGGTTGGCTAGGGTATGCACCTAAGCCAGGCACAACCCACCCACTCTAGTCAGGGCAAGGGAGTTACATGTCCAAGATAACCCCTGCTCACCCCCTTGGTAGCTTGGCACGAGCAGTCAGGCCTAACCTGGAGGCAATGTGTAAAGTGTTTGCACAACACACACAACACACATGAAGCAAGATGTACACCACAAAGTAAACACAACACTGAGCTATGTAAAGATAAACTGTATTGCACAAAACATAATTAGACCCAACATTACACGTCAGTAATACCCTGTTACCTTAGCAGTTGTCAGAACGTTACACAAGTTACTAATACTCTGCAAGAATAAGCATTTGTCACATTAGAACACGTAAGTACTCAGGATTCTGCAACATAAGCAGTAGTCAGGAATCACAGTAAATAAATGTATGCACTTGTCATAAACACATCATAAATATCCATAATAGGAACATTATAGCACCCTCCCAGTGTCCCCAAGGGTACCTTATTTAGTAGAGTAAGGCACTCCTAGTGCCTGGAAGGTCGTGGTGGGGGCCCCCAGCGCTCCCTTGCGCTCAACAGGCCACATGCAGTTCCGAAGGGAGAGAGGGGCAGTCAGCACCCTCTCTGATGTATATGACGGGCCCCTCCTGGGCCCCGCGATCTCTGTGGGTCCCCCCCCCGGGCCTCCACTGGCCCTACCACCAAAAGGGAGGGGGGGCAAGGTAGCCCGACAAACACAATTGGGGCGAGAGGAAGGGGCCTCCGGCGAGGCCTCCCTTCCACGTTCCTCAAAAATAATGCCCAGCTAAAAATAGAAGCGTCCTGCTCCTATGGTAGTGCCCTGGGGTAGGGGGGATGTTTCCCTCGCCTCCCCCGAGTCCTGCTCCTCAGGGCAGCCCTGGGATCCGGAGTAGACCTCCAATGAGGTCTCTCTCCCTCCTGGGGCTGCTGGAGCACACTCACCCACACGGGATGTGGTGCGCAAGTGTTGTCTGCAGCTCCCGGGCCGCAGCGGTGATCCAGTCTATAATGGAGGTCGACTGGTGCCCCGGGGGTGCTCTATGGGACGAGCCGTGCCCCGGGGGTACAGATAGGAGCACGCTTGCTCCTGCTACCTTTTCTTTGTGCCGCTGGGACACTGGAAAGCGCATGACGCTCGCACTTTGTTGGGTTGAAACGCCCAGGTTGCGGCGGTGATCCTTGGCAACCAGGAAGCGCTTTTAAAAGCGCATAGAGCAATACTGGTGTCCTGGGCTGCGGCGGGGAACTTGGCAGCCAGGAAGCGCTTTTCAAAGCGCTAAGAGGTCACACAGGAGCGCTCTCCAAGCGCTAAGCCATCGAAGCAGCACTCCTCGTGCTTAAGTAAGTTACAGGGGTCAGGGGCCACAACACCCTGTCTCTGGAGACAAAAATAAAGGAGGGGCACAGGGCTGGCGAACCCAGCTACAGGCCAGCGCAAAAAGTGGATGCAAGCAGTGGCAGTTCCTCCTAGTGACCAGGCAGGTCACAGGTCAGTACAGCAGCAGCAGTCCAAGGTGGATCCTGGTGAGTCAATTCATCAGCATCCTGTGTCCAGTTTCAGGTAAGTCTCTTCAAGTCTTCATGTCTCAATTGTGGGGAAAATTCACCTGTACTTATACTCAGTTTACAGTGTGTTTTACAAAAGAAGGGGAGAGGAGGTTCCAGCCAGTTACAACTGGTGCTGGGAGTGCCCCCTCTCTCCTATCAGCACAGGCTCCAAACATCAGTGGGGGGTTAACGACCCTATTGTGTGAGGCCAGGGCACAGCCTTTACAAATGCAGGTGTGCCCCGCCTCTCCCTTCTCTCAGCCCAGGAAGACTACTCAGTATATAGATGCACCTCTGTGACACCTCCACCCTCCCTGTGTACAGGCTGTCTGAAAAGTATGCACAAAGCCCAGCTGTCACTCTGCCCAGACGTGGATTGGAGGCAAGCTGCAAAACACCAGAGTCATAAGCACAGATAAATGCGCACTTTCTAGAAGTGGCATTTCTGTGATAGTAATAGAAAATACACCTACACAAGTAAGCAGCATTTCTCACTACCATGAAAATCATACCAAACATGCGTCCGCTATCCCTCATAAATGAGACAATACCCCTTACACATAAGGCGGGACATTTCTAATGCAATCCTACGAGAAGGCAGCACTCACAGCAGTGAGACACCAAGTTAGGCTGTTTGTCACTACCAGGACAGGCCACACAACGTGCCACATGTCCTGTCCCCTACATACATGGCACCCTGCCCATAGGGCTAGCTAGGGCGTACCTTAGGGGTGACTTACATGTAGTAAAAGGGGAGTTCTGGGCCTGCCAAGTAAATTTAGATGCCAGGTCCCTGTGGCAGAAATATGCGCACACAGGCCCTGCGCTAGCAGGCCTGAGACAGGTTTGAAAGGCTACTTCAGTGGGAGGTGCAAGCAGTGCTGTAGGCCCACTAGTAGCATTTCATTTACAGGCCCTGGGTATAGGGATACCACTGTACAAGGGACTTAAAGGTAAATTAAATATGCCAATTAGGTATAAGCCAATCATACCAATTTTACAAGGGAGAGCACATGCACTTTAGCACTGGTTAGCAGTGAAAAAGTGCTCAGAGTCATAACGTAAGCCAACAAAGGTCAGAAACATAAGGAGTAAAAAGGCAAAAAGTCTGGGGAATGACCCTGTAAAAGGGCCACATCCAACAATCAACATTAATGATTTCACTGTTTCTGAAGTTGACGGTGGTAGAGATGTCCTGGTGGCGGTCGGTGGGATCAGAAATGGCCAAACCCTGATGGAAACCGGCAAAATGAATGTTTGACCCCACTCCTGGTACCAAATAAATGTATTATTTGAACATATAAACTCTGCTGCATGCAGGCAGACACAGGAAACAGCTAAGACTGAAAGTTTGAGTGCACTGTCTTTTATTTCTCCAAAATAAAGAACCTACGAACAATGAGACATCCAGTAGGTGAGAAGACCGCTGGCTAACCTGACGTTAACGTTCTCCCACTCACTGGGTGTTCCATGGAACACAGTGAGATAATAGGAATGACACAACTACAGTACATGGCAAAAAAGATATTAGTAAAATGAAAACTAAAAGTATAACAGATGTGATATATTACATACCCCTTTCCAATGGTACCCTTCTCAAGTGGATCCCTGCCCTGGGGCAGAGTAGCCTTATGTTTAAGTCAATCTGCCCCCAGAGGGGGGCAGAATACCACTAGACACCAGGAATATTATAAGAATATATTTTGGGGAGTGACAACTTGGGCAAGGGTTGCTCCCTATTATGGGGGCAATATTTTGGTTGTTTTCATCACCCCCTGGAGGCAGATTGGCCCTATTTCTGTGCAGAGCTGTCCACGGGGGGGGCATAAAAACACTAGACGCCATGGATTACTCTCTTTTTTTATTTGTAGGGGTTAAGGGCTGCCCCGAGAATGGGCATGGCCATGCCCTCCCCAAGAAAAGGAAAACACAGTCTTTCTGCCCGTCTCAGGTGGCAGATGGGGGCTATCACTCCCACTGCCCCCTGAGAGGGGTCAGAAAGCCCACTAGACAACAGGTATTACTTCTATTTTATTTGTAGGGGTGGGGGCTGTCCAGCATGGGCATGGTCGTGCCCCCACCCCCCAAAAAAGGAAAACAGTCTTTCTGTCCCCCTGGGGGAGCATATGAGGCAATTACCAACATCTGCCCTGAGGGGGGGAGGAGGCAGAAAGCCCACTAGACACCAGGGATTCTTTTTATTTTTTTCATTTGTATCAGTGGGGGCTGCCCAGCATGGGCATGTCCATGCCCCAAGCCCCCTACCCACCAAAAAAAGAGAGACAGTCTCTGTGTCCCACCCCGGGGAACATGGGTGTAATTACCCCATCTGCTCCCCGGGGTGGGGGTGCAGAAAGCCCACTAGACACCAGGGATTACTTTTTTGTAGGCATGGGGGCTGGCCAGCCACCACCCCCTCAAAAAATGGGGAAACAGTCCTTTGCTGCCCTGCGGACTAAAGCATCTCATAGGGATGTCACTTGCAGTAGGCGCAGCCACACAAGCGGCACAGTATTTTTACGGACACAAATGGGGTAATGCTGGGTGGTAAGAAGTTTGTGGATCCCTGCAAATTTCAGAGGATTCCATTGCAGAAATGTGTGGCAAAGTGTGAGGTTTGCAGGGCATTGTAGGTTAAAAAAAAACAAAAAACTCATGGGATCTATACATGTCACCCCTCCCTGGATTCCCCTAGATGTCTAGTTTTCAAAAAATGTACAGGTTTGCTAGGTTTCCCTAGGTTTCAGCTGCGGAAGGGCCAAAAGACCGAAGATACACACTTTGCAAAAAACAGGTCAGATCTGCGTAGAAAATTTTGAGGTATCCATGTTGTATTTTGGGCCGTTTCCTGTCATGCGCACTAGGCCTACCAATACAAATTAGGTATCATTTGAATCAGAAGTTTGTGGCTCTGTGCAGATTCCAGACCTTTGCATCACAGAAATGTGAGGAAAATGTGTTTTTAGTCAAAGTTTGAGGTTTGCAAGGGATTCTGGGTAGCAACCTGAGGAGATCTACACAAGTCACCCCATCCTAGATTCCACTAGGTGTCTATTTTTCAAAAATGTACAAGTTTGCAAGGTTTTTCTAAGTGCCGGCTGAGGTAGGGCAGAAAAAACACAGCTATCCACTATGCAAACAACGGGTCAGTTTTAAGTGGAAAAAATTGATGTACCTGTGTTGCATTTTGGGCCATTTCCTGTCAAGGGCAGTAGGCCTACCCACACAAGTGAGGTACCATTTTCATCAGAAGACTCAGGAGAATGCTGGGTGTGTAGTGAACCCTATTTAGTCTTAATGGGAATCAGGAGTTTAGCTTAGCCTTCTGGCTTGCAGGCCTGTGCCCCCTTCACCTAGTGACTTTTAACCTACTTAGCTTCCTCTGTTTTAGCACATTTATTTAATTATTTCTTCCAAGATGGCTGCCACATTTGTAGTTAGGAAGATGTTTTAGTTGCACATTATCAGTGCCACTCTGTAAAGGTGTCACTATCAGCGTCACTGATAAATGAGATACTTAGGTATTCACAACATGTACTTTCCCACTTTCGTATGACAGTAACATAATGTACCTTTTCAGGGAATTGTTTATACAAATGCCGCCCCCAAGCATGCCTTCTTATCTAATGTTTGGGAACATACCTGAGTTAGGGGTCCTACGAGATCTGTAGAAATACATCTCACACAGACAAGATTATCAGAGGGATTCCTACCAGATGCCATCACATATCAATGCTACATGTCGCCTTGATACAGACCCAGCCTTCATGTCCCCACGGAGTCTGATCTAGAGACCTCATTCCCAGGTAACAAGGGTTGCAGGGCTCTTCTCATGGACATGGTACTGGCAGATTATGTTTAACACACCTAGCTCTCTTTAGGTTAGAAATTAGGTTCATTATGCTAGTATATTAGGGTGGCGGGGTCTTTGTATTCATGACTTTTATTTTTTCAATTCTGTTTCTTGCATTGCTGATTATCCTAATCATTGCAGCCCATGCAATTTACAGTAGATTGCAGTGTTGTTAATAAAACCTATTGAAAACTTCACTGCATCTCTTTCATTGCTTGTGTGTGACTGAGACATGTTGCTCATGTGAGAAAAGGGTAATCTCCATTTAACCACGACTCCCCTGATATGTCGCACTCTTGAGTCCATGCGTAAAGGCTGCCACAAATCATGTTTTAATGTTTGGGTTTTTTGTGAAGTACTGCTTGTGAGCCGGGATGGTTGGGGCAACAGTTGTGACTTGTAGGAATGGCCTAGTCACCTACAAACAAAAGTGCTGCCATCCCTAAACCAGCAGTCTTGCCTAGAGCAAGAGTCTAACTACCGCAGGTGGAATGACGTTTGTGGCCCTGTGCAAATTCCAGAACTTTCCATCACAGAAATGTGAGGAAAATGTGTTTTTTCTAGTCAAAGTTTGAGGTTTGCAAGTGATTCTGGGTAAAACAACCTGGTCAGAGCCACACAAGTCACCCCACCCTGGGTTCCCCGAGGTATCTAGGTTTTAAAAATGGACAGGTTTGCTAGGTTTTCCTAGGTCCCGGCTAAGGTAGGGCCCAAAAGCCACAGCCTCCCACTTTGCAAAAAGTTGGTCAGTTTTGCCTTGAAAAGTTGATGTATCCATGTCTCGTTTTGGGCTGTTTCCTGTAGCCCACACAAGTGACGTACCATTTTTATTGAGAGACTTAGGGGAACTCAAAATAGTAGAACAAGTGTTATTACCAATTGTATTTCTCTGCATTTGCACCTTCCAAATGTAAGACAATGTGTAAGATAGAAGTAATTTTGAGAAATACCATCTTCATTCACATGCTAGGATGGGTAACCACAAATTAGGAGAGTAACTCCTGCTTCTAAATTCCATTTCTTATACCCATGGGTACCTCGAGTTCTTAGATAACCCACAAACCCTATATATCCTCTCAACCAGAAAGGTCTTGCAGATGTAATGGTATACAGCTGTTGTGAACTGGCCATTGTGATGAGAAGTTACAAATGAAAATGGTGTTACAAATCCCTATTTTTTCAATCCAATTTTTTGTAGTTGGTTTTATTTCAACACTTGGTTTCTCTGAGAAAACCTTGGAGGATCTACACAAATGACCCATTGCTGAATTACGAATTGTAATCTAGTTTTCAGAAAAGTATATGTCTCTGGGATCCACCATAGGTTCCACATCCATTTCCACCACAAACTGGAAGGAGGTTGAAAGCACAAGAAATTGGGAAAATTGGCTATCTCCCAGTAAAATACCAAAACTGTGTTAGAAAATGTGTTTTTCTGAATTAAGTCTGCCTGTTCCTAAAAGCTGAAAAGATGGTGATTTTAGCAAAGCAAAACGTTCATTGATGCAATTTGCAGGAAAAACAACAGCCACTTTCTACTGCAGCACTTTCTTCACATTTTCCCCCGAAAAACACATTTACCTATATTTTGCTTAATTTTATAGTCCCCTCCAGGGCAATCCACAAACCCTGGGTACCTTTAGAATCCTTACAATGTTTAAAAAAGCGCATGACAATTTGGCATTGATAGCTTAAGTTGACAAAAAGTTACAGGGCCTAAACGCGAAATAGCCCAAATAGCCAAAACAAAGCTTGACACAGGTGTGGGGGGAAAAGGGTCCTAGTAGTGAAAGGGTTAAAGACCCCTCACTCACTAACACTGGTAAGTGGCAAAATGGGTCATCGGGTTTGCTACGATGCCTGATTACAGCAGAGCAGACTTTGTTTGTGAATCTCAAATAAGGAAAAGGTGATTTTAAAATTGCTCCGTTGCCAACCAATAAAGGTGGTTCTAATAATGGTGACCTTGGGCATGTTTTAAAAACAGCGATGGATGTGCTCTGAGATAGTGATAATTTCTCACATCCTTGGTCTACATGTTTTGGCCATTTTATTTAAATGCCCGCTGAGTCATTATGGCTTTCTTAAGGACCGGTGCTGCATGCACGCTAGGGCATGTGGTGTTATTATGACAGTCCACAACTTATGATTGTCTGTATCACTCCTCTTGAGTTTTTGATGTGCTAAATGTAAATTCGTACTTGTAAAGCGCACTCCAACCCTGAGGTATCGAGATGCTGAACACATACCACTATGGAACCCCTCCTGGCTTTTACCTGTGAGGTGCCCACTCCTGGACAACCCCCAAGGTGAAGCCAGGCATCCCAGCACTGTTGGGGCCATTGTGGAGATTAAGCAAGCTATTGCCCAGAGTTGCAGAGTGAAACCCATGAATTAGATTAGGTACAGAGGCGAGAAATCTCCTGTCCAGGGAAATTGAGCCCAAGAACGTCTGAAGAAGGAATTGAACCCTGGTCCCGGGCTAGATCTCTGCATCAGGGTCTGCCTCTCTAACCATTGTGCCACACTTCTCCATAAATTCCCTCACAACATGGAAGCTCTGAGGGGGCAGACCCTGCAGTCACACATTCATCAAGTGTACTTGCCAACTATATACCTATTTCGGTCCTCATGAGCTCCGTATCTGATACTTCGGGCATCGTAGCACACTTGGATGCATTAGGCGTCCCGGGTGGGAGCCTGAGGATGAAGAATGCCACTAACTATTGTTAGTGGGTAAGGGTTCTTTGAAAATACCTGGAAGGTTTCTCCAACACAGATGTGTGAAGGACATCTCAAATTGAATATTCCTAACCAAACTCACATTGGGAGCAGGAGTGCAAGCTTCCCTCATAGACAGAATTTATAAAATTAAGTAGGCATCAGAGTGAAAGCTTCACTCAAACACAAAAAAGGGACACAATGAACAAGTTTAGTGCAGCCAACATCTGTGCAGGTTCCCCGCACACAGAAGAGATGCCAAAGAGTCAGTTGTAATATAGACTTCCCTCAGATATAAAACAGGTCACCCATGAAATGATGAGTGTAAGTGTTGCGTACACATACAGAAGTGGTACCACATTTGCATCAGCACTGTGAACATCTGTGGCACTCAGAGAACAGGTATAAGAAGCAGCAGGGATCCAAGCTTTCCTCACACAAAACAAATACTCATAGACATCACTAGTGCAAGATGCTTCTGCACACCAGCAGCACTATCATTTGTCTTCCTGTGTTAGTACAATCGTGACCCTCTTACATCATGTCCAGACACATTGTGCATGGTCTCAAACGCTTTCAGAATTGTGGTATTTTCATTGACCTAAGTCAAAGGAGGGGTAGATACTATATGTAGTTGTGTCTCATATTGTTCAGTTGTAAGTCTTATTAGATAGTAGATAACAGGGTTAGAGTAGACTCATGCACTGTTTAATGATGGGGTATATTAGGCAGTGGATGGCCAGGTTTGATTAAGGATCTGAGGAACATCATGTTCATGGATGCCTGTTTGAAGAACGTTGCTGTTTGATTCCTTCTGTAGGGTGTAGAATTATTCATTGCTTGGACGCAGGTGCTTATTATCAGCCTGCATCCTACTAGACATCCCAGCTGTCTGGTTTGCTAAAGACATCTTGGAGATCTTTAGAAAGTTGAACTAGGAATGCATTCCACCCATTGATTACCAATGAGTTTGTGGTTCACAACTTACATTTTCTGTCTTTCTATTTGCTGACTGTATTTGCTTTAGGCTCTCCAGGTTCAGTTTGTCCCAGCTGTTGCCTAAACCGTGTTTACTGTATTCTTCCATGAACTCCCTTTCTGTAAACAGCCCGTTAAATCTTGTTCTTATCTTGTCACATTTGCTGTGTATTAAAAGACCGAGGTCACATGGTAGGCGTTGTCTTCCGAGGACGTTTGTTTAGTTTTGTTCATTACTTGCATGCAGGTGCTTGTTATTTTCAAGGCATCTTTTCCCATCATGTGACATTGATGCTCTTCTATGTGTCTGTGCAGAGCTGTGCACCTAGATGAACAGCTGAGGTGGGAAACGCTTAGCCAGATAGATGGTTTGGAGTCATGTTGTGCACAATGAAGGTGTCTGAAAGTGTGCCCAATGCGCTCTGAATGCGGCCGTGTTGGCGATTATTACTTTTGGGGCTCTGAACTGTAGCCATTTAATGCATATAGGAGCTGTCTTGGGTTCGATATGTTGTGTTTTAAGGGAAACTTGGGCTAATCCGATAGTCTATTAACATACAGATGGAAGGAATACATGGCACAGCATATCTATGAGGAAGCCTGGGCGAAAATTCCTTCCTGGATGTTACATGAAATGCACAAACAGGTATGTAAAATTACGCGTTATTACGTGAAATGCCAGCTTTAGCAATTTGCACTATTTTCTTAATGCGAAATGTGTCATTTCTGGTACGAAGAGGCATTATACTCTTTAAAATTATGCAAAAATGGGCAGGATGTAAACAACAACTTTTCACCTCCGGTTTGTTTGCATTCCTTCTGTACTCCCCTGAGAGGATTTTCACCTGAAGAACGTCTTAATTATGTGACATGGTGTTATGACGAAATCGCAGGAACTGTGCGTAACAATCGTAACGTGAAACGCCAGAAATTACGCAAAATAGATGACACTAGCGAAATAAAATCTCACCCGGCCAAGTTATCAGTTCAACCCAGCAACGTTCCATGTAAACATGGCACGTCCAGGACTCCAGCAGCGCACCCCTCCGGGGCGCGCACAATGTAAATGTAGCAAATTTAGGATCAAAGCAGCTGTCCACCTGGTGCTTTTTACCATGCAGATAGAATGTAAATTGTGTTATTTGCACAGTATCTTCCACGATTGGTATGACACCAAAGCACTTTTTTTAACTGGGTACCATTTATACCATTTAGGGATGTTGTCAAAGCCAATAGGACTTACAGAAAGAGCGAGAATGTGACAAAGAAAGCAAGATAGAGAAAGAGGAATAGGAAACATGCTGTGTGTGAGTTTGTGTGTGTGTGTGTGTGTGCTCAGAGACATAAATTAGCCTGTGGGGGGAATACAATTGAAGGAAGACTGCGAGAAGAATTTAAGAATTGGGAGAATCTTAGGGAAGCGACATGCTGCTCACACCCAAGCCACAATCAGACGCCTCTTTTTCATCAATAGTTTTGATATGTAGACCCTCGGGCCCGCAACCTGCAGAGGGAGGTGGTGGGCATTAGAGTTTACCACCCTATTTCCCATGGTGCTCTGACAGATCTGTCGGGGTCAGGTTTTAACAAGGGTACTGACGGCTTAGCTCTGGTACTTGTAGTGTCTTAGGACTGTACGTGTTAGGACCCCGTGACTAGCGGCAGACTTATGAGGGAAATTACGTAATTGATCCGGAAGGTGTCAAGGTGTTTCCCTAACGGTTACTGGGATATTGAGAGTTAGTTACATGATGTACGCTGATGAGTAAAGACGTTATCTACGAGCTCCGTGTGAGGTGCGCTCTTGTGCGTGCTACCGGGCTGGGGAGGATGCAACAGTACTCACATAGAATAGTATGGTCTGGGTTAAGCTACCTATGTAACTGCTTCTGAGGACTTTTCCACAGGTCCCAAGGGCATCCAGGGGTCACTGGGTCCCTGCACTATTGTCACCCAAACTGAAAAAAAGCAAACGTCTTCCTGTAATTTACTCTCAAAGTAGCAATCACACATCAGGGAGCTGATATGGGTTGGGGACTCAGAACCCACAGTGCACATGATAATACTTGATAGGTCATTGTCAGTGCCTTTACCTTTCAAAAGGAAATGTCTTTCCACAACCTACATGCTACAAAGAGAATCACACCTATGTACACCGAATCGAGCTAGCACAATGCAAATGCAAAATGGCAAGTGGTGATCATAATGACTGTGGGAATAGTATTTTAACATATCTCAAAAAGAGAACATCACAGATAACTAATTAAAATTTAAGCCTAGAAGCTTTGAAAGGCCAGTGCGTAATCAAGGTGGAGGCCTCCTGCTCCTACTTTGACAACACCCGTTGCCCTACTGGCTTTGACACGCTGTTCGAAATATTTTTTTGCTGTAAATATTTCAACAAAATTGCCACTTTACTACACAAAGTCTGCACTAGAAATGTGTATCTGACTGAAAATGCTCATTTCATAATGGACTGACACCACACACACCTCACCAAGATCAAACCCAGTGCCCTTGCCAGAAGGAGTGCCTTATGAGGTCTTATAAATCAGACACCTGTACTCTGGAGGTCATTGATCCTTGGTGCCTTAGGCTAGCTTGCCATTTCTTTCTGCATGTTTGGCTTGTGGGAGGCACACCACAATTCAAGGTGGCCCAAGAATTTAGGGGCATATTTACAAGCCCTTTGCGCCACCAGTGCGTCACGTTTTGTGACGCACTGGCAGCACATAGTGCAGACCCATAGCTACAATGCCACACAAAGCCACTATGCATGGCTTTTCATGGCCTAGTAGGTATGGTGTAAAGCAATGCAACGCAAGTCACTGCAGTGCCTTACACTGCGTCAGGGAGGCATTCCATGAGCGTTGTGGTGGGTGTTCCCACACAGCACCCATGGGAATTGACGCTTTCCCAGATTTACAAGGATCTGTAAACCTGGAAATGTACCAAAAATGTACACCTCCCCTGGGCAGGCTCAACAAAGAGAAATATCTTTATTTCTTCTTGTTGTTTCTGCTTTCTGTGTGTTCTGCATTCTGCAGCACACATAGAAAGAGGAAAACACCTCTATGGATTGTTGTTGTGGAGGAAGGTGCCCCTTCCTGCACAAAAACAATCCTGCCAACAACACAGATACCTTTGCACCATGGTGCAAGGGTGCCTGCATTGGTGCTATGCAGCAATTTTTGCATCTGCGCAGGGAGAAAGTCCAAAATGCACCATACCTTGTAAATATGGTGCATTTCTGCTGTCTCAAATTGGCATAGGGCAGCACAGCAAATGTCTTGTGGCATCCTTGCTTTTCTAGAGGCCCTTGCTTTTCCTGAGGCAGCACAATAACAATTATGCATTTTTTGGATGGTCCAGTGCGTTAACAGAAGCTCTTCAGCCACAAGGGCTTGTGTGTTGATACATTTCTGTGGCCCATGTTGACGTTCCCTATGGAACCTTGGCAGGCCTAGACTTTCTTTCACTGGGCTACTAGGCCCACAGGTGACCACGAAGCAAGCTCCAGCAAGCTGTAAAGTCTCCCTCATTTCCTCCTCCACCCACACTCTTTCACCTTGGCTTGGTGGTGAACCCACCAGTTCCAACACCACCACTCTAGACACGGAGTGAAAGAACGTTTGGGTAGTCTTCATGCTTGGGGGTTTCTCATGCGACTCTGGGAAGGTCTGTGGGCTCTCCAGGTAAGCTGAATTGTCCCACTTTTGTCCTCACCTCTAAAGGTGGTATTTGGAGAAACAATGCAAAGGCACTCAGGTTCTGCCAGGGAGTCTCACTCACTTCCTTGAAGTGGAAATTAAATACCAATTTGGATTTCAATGGAAAGTGTCTCTGCCCTTCCAGGGCCCTCTGAAGCCAAGTAAGAGAAAACTTACACAATTAAATGTACCTTTGTGAATAGGTCCATAAATTTACTCTTACCTTTTGGAGCAAAGTTACTACTTTTGGCTATTTATACATTTCTGAGTGTAGGTTTTCTGCTAAGTGAAGACGTACATGCTTCCACCCACTCTAAGCAGGGGGGGAGCGGAGCCAAATTTGTATGTGGAAAGTTACTACTTGTAACTATTTACAGGTAGGAGGAGATCGTCACCTTGGTGGAGATGTCTGCCACCGAGGTGGAGATATCTCTAAGGGAAAGAATAGTAAAAATGATTGATGTTTATTAATATTTCATTGTAAAATTAAAACATATTTTTAAGTCAAATAAAAGGATCCTACCTAGCATTTAAAAACAAATTATTATGTATTACGTTTATTCAAGGTTGTGTTTAGTTAACATAAATTATATTTTCATTTCATTTGGGGTCAATGTGCACTAATCAGTGTAAGTTTCTCCAAGTAGATTCCCTGCAAGCACCTCTGCTGTCAAAGCCATCACATCCAAGTGTCGACTCTCACCACAACCTGCATTCATCACATCTGGGTTTCAGTTCCCCTGGTGGGTGTGATGCAAGGCATACACAGTCAAGGTATAACTAGGACAGACCGCCCAAGGCTTTCAAGGGAGCTGCTCTCTGCGGACGGCCTGCTGGCGATGAGTTGCTAACAGTAGACCCGGCAGAGGCCCAGCTGTTGGAAAATCAGTGGCTCGTCTAGCTTTAAATGAGATCCGGGAACTTGAAAGTTGGTGGACAGTAGGGGAAGCGCATCAGTGTGGGCATCAGGGCGCTCTTCCCCTCCTTTTACAGTGCATGATGAGTGTCTGTCAGACTGAGCAAAGGTCATGCAGGGTCAGGCAGCCAGGTACGCTATATGTCTCAATGCACAGGTGCCTCGCACGCTGAGCTAATGCTTTCCATGCTCAAGATCTCACAACACCTAAGGCACCTTAGGTTTCAGCTCTGAAGTACCCAGAGCTGACTGTCAATCACCGAAGCCTCACAGCTCCCTTTCCCAACTCGTCACAGAGTGGGGGCGGGATCAGGAACCCTCACCGATTCCATTTCACCTGTGACAAGTTAGGAAATGTCCTCCTCTCATTGGCTGACGTTGGACAAGGCTAGACAATGTGACGACGTGGCGAGATATCTCCGTTTCTGCTGCTTGAGATTGGCTGAAGCCTCTGACTGCATCCGGAGCCATCGAGGTTCTCCCTCCTGCCACCCTCTGGTCCCCAGGAAAGTGCTCCATTCAATGTTTGTGTGTGTATGTATGAATGAATGCGTATTGGTACACATTAGCTGCACTTGTGATTGTGTTCGTGAATGAGTGGGTGTCAGCATGTGTGCAGGTGCCTGCTTCCTGATGGGTGAAAGTGAGTAAGTGCATGTGTGCCAGGGTGCCCTCCCAGTTTTAAAATTAAGCAGCTGCCACTGGAGGATGGGTATTTGCCAATTTGTGGCAGATGCCATATCAGCGACAACCTATGTGAAGCCCCAAGAGTGTGCTTTCTAACACGTATCCAAACGCCCCAGGTCTTGGTTCCTTTATTAAGCCAAGAGAGGGCTTTGGAGATTATTCCGTGCATCAGCTTTTGAAATTGCCTTCTTCAGAGGGCAGTAAACAAGGATCCCAGCACAGGCAGCAGACTTGGAGAAGATTGTTTGGAAAGAATCAGAGAAGTGGAAAGGTGAACCGCACTTTGTAGGACAAGTGGTGCGCTGAGTTAATTCTCCCGCCATGTGTCCTCCAGCACAATCCAGTTGGATCAATATTGGACAGAAAAACAGTTTTCAAAGTGAAACGTTTCAGACTTGGAGCGGCATTGAACTAGGCAGGTACAAACGTACAGTTTAATCGAATAAACACTGTGTTCGCAGAATAAGAGAGATCGATTGAGCGTGTCCTCACCCGCCGGATGTCACATGATTGCCAGTAATGTTAGAAACAGTCTAAACATGCATGCAGTTCCGGTTTTAATCATGTGCCCAGGGACTGCTTGGATGAAGAAGTACAATGGCCATAGGTTATATCTTACAGGCAGGCCGCTGGAACTATGTGGCTGTGCAGCAAGCCACGATTATTGCATACTTATAGATCTGCCACATAATCCATCATCTGCCACATAATCAGCAGATTTTAACAGAAAAATTGTTTCCAGCTTTTCAAAAGTTACTTCAGATGTTTACTAAAAATGCAGCGACATGTTGCCACGCAGTGAAAGGCCCTTTGCTGGACTTGTCACCTTTTTGTTACTCTTTGCAACATTTGGAGGTGCAACCAATGCCCAGACAGTGTTACTAAGTTTAAATATAATGAAATAATGAAGCAATACTATCACAACATGTGCCGCATAATTTGCCTTTTCTTGCCGCATAATTTGGCCCTCTCCTGCCACGTGATTCGTGTTGCTGCTTATGGGTCATGAGACCTAGTGGGTGAACAGCATCATTGGACAGACTAAGCTGCAGGGAGAGGGTCAGACACACCTTAAACCTCCCTGCCACATGATTCTTGAGAAGGCCACACATCATAGCCCTGCCCAAAGAGAAGTCCAGGCTGCCGGGATCTTTATCCAGTGTCATACAGGTGCCTGTGTTTTTCTACAGCACCCACCGATGTATGATTTTATACTAATCACACCCTTCTCCACCAGAGCGATCTTGTCACAAACACCCTTAGAAAAGGTATTTGGAGTTGATGGGCTGCACAAAGGTTCACCATTCTGTTACTGACTTGTATTATCGTAACTTTCTGAAGATGTTGACTCATGTTCGAATGAAAGTCACTTCTTCAGAATCACATTTTGCCTGGCAGTTACAGAGAGTAGAGCAGACTTAGGGGTGGGTGGCTGCTAAACTACTAATCAGAGAGCTGGATACATTCTGTCAGTAATGAGAAATGATGGTGAACTTAAATTGGCTGGGAATTGAGCAAAACTATGCGTGCCAGTTGCATGGTATGGGAACAACAAGGTCTGCACAGCCTAAGGCTGACAGGCAGAGACCAGCAGCCAATCAGCTGCTACGAAGGTGTGATTCGGTAATGGTAGCTTCCAGGGGCGGAGCTATGGCCCTGTCAATCACAGATGTGCTGTGCTTGTCTAGGAGTGCTCAGGCGGAAAGTTTACGTAGGGGTCGACCTTTGGTCCCTGAAAATTCCCAGCAAGTCAGGAACATTGCCATTTTATTTTACAAACGCAAACACCCATCATCCCTTTCAACTCAGTTCTTAGGGTAAGCAATTTATCTCCCTCTCTTATCTATTGTCAGTTCTCCGGGGGCCATTTGCAATCTTTTCTGACCTTCTCTTTTTCTCTAATGGGTAGCTCCTCTAACCTTCACTGTACACAAGTAATCTATGTTTTTTATTCCCACTTACAATAATCACCACTTTCTCTTACCTTATTTTTCCATGTTTGCTATAAATTTCAGCTCCTCTCTCGGGCTCCATTACTTGAAGTTCTGATGAAGATCCCACATCTTTGAAGGGATCGAAACATCATTAGCTGTGATATTAACGGGCTGTGTTGTTCTTGCACATCTGATAAGCACAATCATCTATTTCATCACACATGTGTATCAGGATTAAGAGAACATGTTTTCTCACTGGCACCCACTGAGTCACTGTAATACAATTTTTGTTTGTACTTTATGTTTAAATTCCATTGTATTGTGATATAGATTGTTGTTTATTGATATATTAGGGACCATTGTGGTTGCATGTCCTTGTAATAACTGACTGACACCCAGCACCAGCAAGGATGGCAGGTGTGGCACAGCCTCTGGCAGTCTAATGGTAGTGGGCAGTACCAGTGTGATCTTGGGAATGTTACTGGGCAGAGTCACCCAGCTGCAACAAGGACGCATGTGACTTGGCCTCCTCAACTGCGACAGTCTAAATCAACTAAATAAAGGGAATGAATGAAGTGGAGGGTCTTTAAAAGGGCAGGGGCCAAAGAAGTGTAACAAGGAATCCTTTCCAAGAGGTGAGGCCTATTCGATGAAGGGTGTTGCATAAAACATGTAGAACCCTCTGCTTTACACAGTGTGCGACCTGCCTAGTATCTCAATGCCTGTAGGAAGTTGGCTCTGTATGTGCTATTTCAAAGTAAGGAATAGCATGCACAGAGTCCAAGGGTTCCCCTTAGAGGTAAAATAGTGGTAAAAAGAGATAATACTAATGCTCTATTTTGTGGTAGTGTGGTCGAGCAGTAGGCTTATCAAAGGAGTAGTGTTAAGCATTTGTTGTACATACACACAGGCAATAAATGAGGAACACACACTCAGAGACAAATCCAGCCAATAGGTTTTGTTATAGAAAAATATCTTTTCTTAGTTTATTTTAAGAACCACAGGTTCAAATTCTACATGTAATATCTCATTTGAAAGGTATTGCAGGTAAGTACTTTAGGAACTTTGAATCATTACATTAGCATGTATACTTTTTACATAAAACACAATAAGCTGTTTTAAAAGTGGACACAGTGCAATTTTCACAGTTCCTGGGGGAGGTAAGTTTTTGTTAGTTTTGTCAGGTAAGTAAATCACTTACAAGTCTCAGGTTTGGGTCCAAGGTAGCCCACCATTGGGGGTTCAGAGCAACCCCAAAGTTACCACACCAGCAGCTCAGGGCCGGTCAGGTGCAGAGGTCAAAGAGGTGCCCAAAACGCATAGGCTGCAATGGAGAGAAGGGGGTGCCCCGGTTCCGCTCTGCCAGCAGGTAAGTACCCGCGTCTTCGGAGGGCAGACCAGGGGGGTTTTGTAGGGCACCGGGGGGGGACACAAGTTCACACAAAAAGTACACCCTCAGCGGCACTGGGGCGGCCGGGTGCAGTGTAGAAACAAGCGTCGGGTTTTCAATGTAAATCAATGAGAGATCAAGGGATCTCTTCAGCGTCGCAGGCAGGCAAGGGGGGGGGCTCCTCGGGGTAGCCACCACCTGGGCAAGGGAGAGGGCCTCCTGGGGGTCACTCCTGCACAGAAGTTCTGTTTCTTTAGGTGCTGGGGGCTGCGGGTGCAGGGTCTTTTCCAGCCGTCGGGAAAGGGAGTTCAGGCAGTCGCGGTCAGGGGGAGCCTCGGGATTCCCTCTGCAGGCGTCGCTGTGGGGGCTCAGGGGGGACAACTTTGGTTACTCACGGACTCGGAGTCGCCGGAGGGTCCTCCCTGAAGTGTTGGTTCTCCACCAGTCGAGTCGGGGTCGCCGGGTGCAGTGTTGCAAGTCTCACGCTTCTTGCGGGGAGTTGCAGGGGTCTTTAAATCTGCTACTTGAAACAAAGTTGCAGTTCTTTTGGAGCAGTGCCGCTGTCCTCGGGAGTTTCTTGGTCTCTTGGAAGTAGGGCAGTCCTCTGAGGATTCAGAGGTCGCTGGTCCTGGAGAAAGCGTCGCTGGAGCAGGGTTCTTTAGAAGGCAGGAGACGGGCCGGTAGGACTGGGGCCAAAGCAGTTGGTGTCTTCTTTCTTCTTCTGCAGGGGTTTTCAGCTCAGCAGTCTTCTTCTTCGGTAAGTTGCAGGAATCTAAAATCTTAGGTTCAGGGGAGCCCTTAAATACTAAATTTAAGAGCGTGTTTAGGTCTGGGGGGTTAGTAGCCAATGGCTACTAGCCCTGAGGGTGGGTACACCCTCTTTGTGCCTCCTCCCAAGGGGAGGGGGTCACATCCCTAATCCTATTGGGGAATCCTCCATCTGCAAGATGGAGGATTTCTAAAAGTTAGAGTCACCTCAGCTCAGGACACCTTAGGGGCTGTCCTGACTGGCCAGTGACTCCTCCTTGTTATTCTCATTATTTCCTCCGGCCTTGCCGCCAAAAGTGGGGGCCGTGGCCGGAGGGGGCGGGCAACTCCACTAGCTGGAGTGTCCTGCGGTGCTGGAACAAAGGGGTGAGCCTTTGAGGCTCACCGCCAGGTGTTACAGCTCCTGCCTGGGGGAGGTGTTAGCATCTCCACCCAGTGCAGGCTTTGTTACTGGCCTCAGAGTGACAAAGGCACTCTCCCCATGGGGCCAGCAACATGTCTCGGTTGTGGCAGGCTGCTGGAACCAGTCAGCCTACACTGAACAATTGGGTAAAATACAGGGGGCATCTCTAAGATGCTCTATGTGTGCATTTTTTAATAAATCCAACACTGGCATCAGTGTGGGTTTATTATTCTGAGAAGTTTGATACTAAACTTCCCAGTATTCAGTGTAGCCATTATGGAGCTGTGGAGTTCGTTTTTGACAGACTCCCAGCCCATATATTCTTATGGCTACCCTGCACTTACAATGTCTAAGGTTTTGTTTAGACACTGTAGGGGCATAGTGCTCATGCACATATGCCCTCACCTGTGGTATAGTGCACCCTCCCTTAGGGCTGTAAGGCCTACTAGAGGGGTGACTTACCTATGCCACAGGCAGTGGGAGGTTGGCATGGCACCCTGAGGGGAGTGCCATGTCGACTTAGTCATTTTCTCCCCACCAGCACACACAAGCTGGCAAGCAGTGTGTCGGTGCTGAGTGAGGGGTCCCTAGGGTGGCATAAGACATGCTGCAGCCCTTAGAGACCTTCCCTGGCATCAGGGCCCTTGGTACTAGGGGTACCAGTTACAAGGGACTTACCTAGGTGCCAGGGTTGTGCCAATTGTGGAAACAATGGTACATTTTAGGTGAAAGAACACTGGTGCTGGGGCCTGGTTAGCAGGGTCCCAGCACACTTCTCAGTCAAGTCAGCATCAGTATCAGGCAAAAAGTGGGGGGTAACTGCAACAGGGAGCCATTTCTTTACAATGCCTCTCTGCATACTTTCTGCTATTGTGTCCAAACATATACCACAAAAACAAATAGATGTGTGCTTACAACAAACCAGACATATTGGCCTTGCCAAACCTTGTTAGCAGTATTAAATAAATGAGTACTAAAGATATTATTGTGAAAAATTAGAATTGAAAATGAGATTAGGAAGTAAACATTACAGAGGTCTTGGAAGGGGTAGTGGTCTTTACAATGTCTCGATTACTCTCGGCCTTCCCTCCTCAATACTTTCCTCTGCAGCATATGAGAGAAGTACTCCTGTTATCTTCCCACAGCTTTTTGAAGTCCTCCATCTGCATTTTTCTCACCTCATATTTTTCCTCTTGCCCACAGTCTTTTCACTCTCTCCTTCACTTCACCATCCATATTCACCTGTAAGCACATCATTTTCTTTTATTTTCTCCATGTCAGTAGTTTAACAGCTGTGCACCTCCTCCAGGACTCCTCTAGGCACTTTTGCACATTCTCACAATTACAAGTGGCACATGTCACCATTGCTCTGTGCACTCTGCAAGGGGGCCATGGACTGGATGGGCGTGTATTGTGAGCACCTTTATGACCCACGAACAGGACTGTGAGAACCTCACACTGCCTTCAGTCAGTGGTGTAGCCAGTGTGTCATGGACCCTAGTGCATGAAAGGAAACAGAGCTCCTTGGCCACTGTTTGAACTGTGAAATACAACAATAATCAGGGTTCAGTGTGCACTGCAGGCCTCTGGGCTCCGGTGCCACTACACCTGCTGGACCTATGTCCCTGCCTTCAGCCTTCACCCCAGAGCTGTCACTCATCTCCTGTTATAAACAGGCCCCTCAACAAGCTAAGCTCACACAGACACCCTAAAGAGGACCCTGGCAGTTCAAAGTACCACAGTCAATGCTTAATTTGAGACAGTGGGTGCAAGAGGGGCCCACCAGCACTTATTTTGCGGGGATCAGCACTTATTTTCCTCAATAGACATTGACCCGAAGCAAGAGTGGGAGAAACACACAAAGGAGAAAGAAGGTGTAAGAGAAAAACAAAAATAAGTAACAAAGGGAGAAAGCGGACACCTGCACGAGTGAGATAAAGGGGCAGGGAGAGTCTGGTGGTGGATGAAAGGGGCATCAGATGGAATCAAGACTCCACAACCTTGGTATTCAGCACCTCTGAGTTTCAATAGCACTAGCCATAGGCTTCTGAGCAAAACTTTGGGTCTCTGCACTCATTCTTTCACAAATTAAGCACTCTGCACAGTACAAGATTAATATGCTGAAAGAAAAAAACTTAGTAAAACAGCATCCCAGCAAAAGCAAATTCTTTTAGGGAAGTAAATTGAGTAAAACGCAAAATGTAAACCGGGCCAACTTCATTTGTCTATGCTAAGAAATAGATCAGCGTTTTTCCCTGTGAAGGCTATCAGTATAGGCCCCAATAGGGACTAGTTTCAAAGTAATTGTTTAATTATTGCCAGGGCTGAGATCTGGAGAGATCCGCCCCACTTAAAGTCCTGCTCTAAATGATGCATGCGCATCTGCTGCCCTCCAGCAGATGATGGAAGATCATAGCCCGGCCCACCTTAGCTAAGTTACAGTCAAAGTGACTGATATATGGGTGCTAAGTGTGCATTACGCTTGGGCCCTGTGATGCACGCAATACCAGTTTCTGGGCGGGACTCATCAATGACAGCGGATGCAGCCAATAACATTTTTGAGTAGAGGACAATCAGGATCCAGGACTTCTGCCCGCGGGACAGCGGAAAAACAGTTCCAATCCCAAACATAAATGCCATTGAAGAGCACCAGCAACCACCGGCACAAATTAAGCACTGTACAAAAATAGCCCCAGGATCTGCCCCTCAGAGCTGCCGGTGCTCGCGCGCACCAGTGTCGCTCAATTATTCTTTCTTCATCTAGTTTCAGTGACGTGCGCTCGGTTTCAGTAGAACATTGTGTCTCAGTCCCAGAAGGAATTATTTTTCCAGGTATTGTTGTGTCTGTCTGATGAGGCTCACTGGCCTCTGGCTGTTTCAGAGGTCAGCTTCTTTATTAGTTTGTGATCTACCTGCTATTAGAGCTGTCCTTGCTGTAGGTGGCGCGACGCCTGATTGTTTTACCTCTTGTAATGCATGTAATTACGTAAACATGGAAGCACTGTGTGATTCAACTGAATAAATCTTATACTGAAGATTTGTTTGTTGTTTGGGGGTTCATTACTTCCAGTTTCTCAGTGTGTTTTATCCTGCTGTGATTTTATTGAACAATGATATGTCTCCTGGTATCTGAATTCTATGTGTATCAATTGTGCTCCCTCCCCCTGATCGGGGAATTGGTCCTCCTGGTCGACTTCTCTTGTCCCAGAGACATAGGCTAAAGGCCATGCTGCTAAGGATGGTTCATGTTTATTAGGGTGGACCTTAGGACATGAAGGTGAAGAGGATGGGAATATGGATGAAGAAGAATGCCAAGAGGACCAGAAAATGTTTTGGGAATAGGGGGCCAGATGTAGCAAACGTTTTGCGACTCGCAAACGGCAAAATTTGCCGTTTGCGAGTCGCAAAACGCGTATCCCAATGCAGAAATGCATTTTGCGAGTCGTTACCGACTCGCAAAATGCATTTCAGACTCGCAAATAGGAATGGGTGTTCCCTTCCTATTTGCGAGTCGCTTTGGGATGCAATACCATTTGCGACCGCATATGCGGTCGCAAATGGCATCGCAGTTACCATCCACTTCAAGTGGATGGTAACCCAATCGCAAATTGGAAGGGGTCCCCATGGGACCCCTTCCAGTTTGTGACTGGAGCCCAAAATATTTTTTCAGGGCAGGGAGTGGTCCAAGTGACCACTCCCCGCCCTGAAAAAAACCGAAACTAAAGGTTTTTTTTTTTTTATAAGTGCAGCTCGTTTTCCCTTAGGGAAAACGGGCTACACTTCAAAAAAAAAAACTGCTTTATTTAAAAGCAGGTCGCTAACATGGAGGTCTGCTGACGTCAGCAGGCCTCCATGTTAGGGAATGCCTATACTCGCAATGGGGCCGCAATTTGCGACCCACCTCATGAATATTCATGAGGTGGGTCATTGCGACCCCATTGCGAGTTGCAGTCGGTGTCTGAGACACCGTACTGCATAGCAATTTGCGACTTGCAAATTGCGAGTCGCAGGGACTCGCAATTTGCAAGTCGCAAATTGCTTTTTTCCTACATCTGGCCCAGGGTTTTTCTTGAAGTATTTAGGAAAGAATGTGGGAAATTGAAGGGATTTGTTCATCGCATTAGGTTGACAAAAAAAGAGTAAACAGAGAACAGTGTTGTGGAGAATGCGCGGGAATGTGTGGGGTTGGTGTGACTGAGGATAAACCAACTTGAGGCAAAGGTGGAACCCTATATGAGTGTGGCTGATGAGTTAAAATCCATCCAAGGGATTTTGTATGGAGGGGATTTTGGGGCGATTCTGGCAGGATTGAGAGATGGAGTACAGACTTTAGCTCAGAATCGACATTCTTTTAGTGCTACCAAAAGATGTATATATGTGCTGATATTTGGTGGAGGTGGTGTGGATTGTTGTGTTGAGAGAAAAGTGCAGAATCATATCCCTTGTGGCTGAAGAGACAAATCAAAGAAAGTTGTAGTGCCCAGGCCGCATAAGATGGCAAAGAACTGACTGTGGGACAAGGTAGCATTGAACATTTCAGCTCCATATGGCACACTGGTGGGTGGTCTCAGAAATGTGTTGGTGGGTGAGGATTTTGTTTGTAAATCAAATGAATTCCAGAACAATAATGAGATGTTTGGGGGGAAATGATCAGAAGGAAAGATCTACAGGTCTTCTAGCTGTCGATAATGGGGCTCAATTAGTGTTGTAGGAAATGAATCAATATTTGTACAAGAATGGTAACTGTCACATTAGTTTATCAGTTTACTTGCCAGGAAAAGTGGATTCACGTTGTACAAGAATGTGTACTAAGTATTTAAATAAAAAAATAAACATTATATTTAATTGCATTGCATGGTAACAACAAAAACCTTTACCTTCATACACACAAAGCAAAATGCCAAGTACAGAGCTATAATGACCATGGATAGGGGATAGAATATGAGATAATATAAAAGGGTATCCATGGGGGATGATGATCATAGGTTGAGAGGGGAGGAAGCGGACAACATCGTGATGGGGCTGTCGTAACCCGCAGTTTGCGCAGGGCAGCAAGTCGTGGTGGCCATTGAGTCGGGGAATGTGGGGATTTATGCGATGCTCGTGCCTGAGACATAAGTGTTAACAGATAAGTGTGCAGTGGTTGCCAGATATTTTTTAGCCTTGAAGACGGGGGTTGCAGTGCAGCATAAACCTCACTGTTAGTGTGGCAGTAGATCACATCTTTTAGCCAGTCTGCTCTGCTGGGGGTCTTGCTATTGCCCCAAGAAAGAGCTATCAGGTGCTTGGCTAGTGGCAGAGCAATTGCAGAAAAGTGCCTCATGATACAAGGGAGTGACTTGATGTAGCCCAGGAGGGTCAGGAAGGGGTCTGGGTCGATGGTGATTTCTGTCATTGTTGTGAGTCTAGTGAGGATCTGTGTCCACTGAGTTTGGATAACCGGACAGTTCCAGGCAAGATCAATAAAATCTGCTTGATCTAAGATTCACTTCAGGCCGCTGGCGTACGCCTGGGGTCAATTTTTACCAGGTTTAGTGGCGCTGTGATGTAGGAAGAATAGGGACACATCACATACATCACATACAAACAAACACAAGTTCCCAAATCCCAATACAAACATTTTAGGCTAGGGATAGTTGTAAACTAATGTAAGTAGAAAAAGGCTTAATACATGACATGCTAAAAAAAGACAGACTCTGGGTTCAATAGAAAAGGCAGGTCATATTTAGGACAAACAAACACTTATTACTTAGGAAACTTATACACATGCTGCATTGTTAAGTTAGCTGTGCTGAAACACACAAGAGGCCCAAGCCACATTAGAATGAGAGATTTTCTTTAAAGCTGCACCAACTGTTGCTTTCAAAATGTTCACTTAGCACGAACAGGGTGGAACAAAAGGGTGTATCCCGCCTTAGCACAAGGGTCCTAAGAACCACAAGTCATTCATATCTTGGTGAGGGGAACTGTGTAAGGGTCAGATAAGCATTAGCACAAGGCAGGGCTACTGTGAGCATCATGTAAAATATAATCACTTGTTGTGCAGGAAAGATAGAGATGCTGAATGACGTCCATGTTACTTACCCACCCATGAGGTGACCAGTAATCGTGCATGTGCTCTTGTCAAGAGGTCCTCCTCCTCTAGTATCTTATCTGTAATGCTTGTTCTTGCTTACGTCAATGCTGAACTTTTCAGCATAGTTTTTTGTGGCTTTTACAGTATAAATACCACTGCTTGTGAACTAGAACTTTGAACTTCAGTCATGCCTCTATGTTGAGACTGCCTGTTGTTCCCAGCTGAAAATCGATTAAACCTATATTATTGTGTCAAATTGATCTGTCTTATTTTATTAACAGATTTACCACTAACAGCTGCATACACTTGGTGTAGAAATTTGTAGTGTAGTAGCTTGTCTCTGTGGTTAGGAGACACAAGCTGTGTTTGCGTACATCACTAGTGCAATATCTTGCCTGGGAGTTGTTGCTCCAAGTCGCATTCCCAGGCCATCAGGTCCTCTCAGAATCTGGAGGTTTCAGGGCTACACAAGTCCAGTAGAGTCTGGAAGCCAGTCTCGTTCCATCTACCGCAGTTAGCACTTGTGTTAATGGGGTGAGTTCGTCTGTCACCAGGGGGAGGATTGTACTCTGCCCGTAGTGTGCCTTGCAATCTTCTAAGGATAAAATGGTCCATGGGGATGGTTACTCCAGAAGCTTCCAGAGCTTTGTGTGTTATGACGTAACCACCTGGAAAGAGATCTCCCATGGTATGGATGTGATGAGTACTAAAGGTGCATTGTACTAGTCGCTCCTGAGTAAAAGGCAACCAAAGGTTGTCTATTAGAGGCAATGCTAGGGAGTAAAGTAGCCTGCCTCCCAAATACTTGCGTAGTTTTATCCAGGTGCAACTAGTCATGTAGAGAATCTGGATGTCTGTAGTGGCATGTGTGAGGCCCTGGGGTGGGAAGGCAGAAAGTAGAGTGCGCTTCTCCTGGTCTCGTTCTGGTTTCAAGAGTGGCAGTCTGGCATCTGGGTGGTACCAGTAGTACGCAAAGTGGCATTGCACCACTAGGCAGTATAAGTGAAAAGCTGGTACCCTGAATCCACCTCTATCATACAGGAGTGTGAGCGTCTCCCACCTGATCATGGATCGTCGACTGGCCTATCTCAGGTGCAGCAACAGTCCTCTGAGTGTGGGGAAGAACCTATTAGTCAGCAGAATCGTGATGTTATTGAATAAGTACAAAACCACGGGAGGGCCACCATTTTTATTATGGCTACTCTGCAAGCCATTGAAAGCGGGAGTTTGATCCATAAATTCGATGTGTGTGGTGAGTTTGTTGATTGCTGGCCCATTGTTTACCAGAACTATCATGCCTTTCTGGTATACTGGGGTATATGGGGAGTTGTCACATCATGTCAGTGGGTATTCCAGCACACAGGCCATCGGGACGTCAGTGGGTGGAAATAGTTTTGATTTACGCTAGTTGATGGACAACCAAGAGAGGCATCCAAATCATACAATTTCACAGATGACAGAGGGGAGGTGGTAGGCAGGGTCCCTAACATAAAGCAAAATATCATCTGCGTACATGGATATCATGGATATCAGTATCGGACTGCGCTAGAACCGTAAATAACTGTGCATATGATATTCTTATAATCCCTTGACTAGAGGATCCAATGCAATAATGAAGAGCAGTGGGGAAAGACGGCAACCCTGTCGGGTGCCTCTGGTCATTGGAAAGGAGTCTGTGACAGTCATTTACTCTGAGTCTAGCAGTTGGTTCTGTGTAGAGGAGTAAGGAAGTGCTTCTGAGAGGTTCAATGTGTAGTATCAGAGCCTGTTACATGAGAGGGTTGTGATGTCCATCATAGGACATTTGGGCAGGAGAAGAATCTGTCACATGTCAGACTGCTGCCTCTGAAAGAAACCCTGATCCATAGAAAAATCTGTCACACGCCCGACGTGTGCCTCTGGAAGGCTGGTAGATAAATAGTTGACTTTATTCAAAGCAGAATCATTAAAACCCTAGCACAGTTTTATGAATAATGTACCAGGCACAATAATTAAACTCAATTAAAGATAAAAAAAAATCACACAACTGTTACTAGCCACAAGCAGACAGTCCTGTTATACAGAATACTGTCAGCCGTGGATATCTTGGAGTTTATTCACCCTCAGACGTCGCACTTGACGTCATCGAGGGCCTCAGTAAGCTGAGCACTGCACAGATGAGGAGCCCTGTGAAGCAGCTGTAAAGACAGGAGGGCTGGAGAACCGATCCTGCACCCACGGGAAATTAAGGGTGGGCCAAGATAGAGTCTTTAGGGCGATATCTATGAAAGATATGTATCAACATCAACGACTGTTTTCAGTATGAAATAACTGCTTCACAATAGCTTCACCATCTTGCTAATTTTCCTTTCCGGGTGCGAGGTAGGGAACAGATTGACACATTTTCTCCTATCACTCACTTTTAGCCTTTGGGGGAATGATATCACTTTTAGCCAAGTTAGAAATACAAGAACCTTCCTTGCAAGTTCAAGAACTCAAGCCTCACAGTGCCACTGGATAGCTGATAGAGTGGGATACAATTAGTATTGTATTCCAAGCATTAGAGCGAATGATACAGATGTTTGGAAAAAATTTAGCTGTTTGTTGTAAAGTTAATAGTCTACCAACAAACATATTTTCCTACACCTTGAGCCAATGGGTGTAGAGGACGCCCCCAAATCTCTGTGCCCTAACTGGCCACTTGTGCGCTGTTGGCCCAGTAGATTTTTATCATGGAGCCAAATATTCACTTTAAGTAGTATCAGCAAAGTTCTGCTGTTCACTCTGACTACCGTTATACCCTTCAATGTCCAAACTGAGAAAACAATTTCAGCTTTCTTGAAACCCCTCCTCCCCAGAAAGAGAATGAGCTAAGGTTCTTCAGAACTTGATAGACAAGCTTTACTGCCTTACTTTTAGTAACCTTGGGCTGATCTCCTTTAAGTTTGGTTTTCAGTTCCCAGGTGAAGACAAAAAACACATAGGGGCAGATTTATCTAAGTGTTACCACGGCCTTCCATCACGCAAGGTAACTCAAGGGCAACCTGTTAGACCTCACAGTCTTAGGGTGGTCTTCCCTCAACTTTTTGCCTGCCTCCCTCCATTTTTCTTATCTCATGTTTGCTGGTTTTAGGACTCTGCACACTTTACCACTGCTGACCAGTGCTAAAGTGCATGTGCTCTTCCCCCTAAACATTGTAACATTGGTTCCTACCCAATTGGCATATTTAATTTACCTATACGTTCCTAATAAAGTGCACTAGATGTGCCCAGGACCTGTAAATTAAAGGCCACTAGTGGGCCTGCAGCACGGATTGTGCCACCCACATAAGTAGCCCCTTAACCATTTCTTAGGTCTGCCATTGCTAGGCCTGTGTGTGCAGTTTCACTGCAACTTCTACTTGGAATTTAAAACTACTCACCATGCCTCAAATCCCCATTTTCTTATATATAAGTCACTCCTAAGGTAGGCTCTAGGTAACCCATAGGGCAGGGTGCTATGTAAGTAAAAGGCAGACATGTACTTAAAAGTTTTACATGTCCTGGTAGTGAAAAACTCCCAAACTTGTTTTTCACTCGTGTGAATCCTGCTCCTCTCATAGGCCAGCATTAGAAATTCCCTTATATGCTTTTAAGTGGTCATTTCTGATCTGAGAGGAATAGACTTGTAATATTTGGTATGGTTAGATTGGTAGTAAGAAATCCTACTTACTGGTGAAGTTGGATTCTACTTTACTATTTCAGAAATGCCACTTTTAGAAAGTAGGCATGTCTCTGCACTTACTGCCATCTGTGCCTTACAGCCTGTCTTCAATCCACGTCTGGTATGTGCTGGTTGACAACTACCGTGGTGCACTCCACCCAGACAGCCATAAACACAGGACACTCAGCTGCATCTGCATTAATCTGCATACAGATGGGTTTCCATGGGCAGGAAGGGTGGAAGGGCTCTCTCTTACACTTCAAAGGCCAGTGACCTGCCCTCACACAAAGGAATGATAACCCCCCCCCCCCAGGGCTCCTGGCAAACAGGGCTGGATTGAAAGGGTAACTTGTGCACTTTAAAACTACCCTTTGACGTTTCCTCCAGTTCAAATGCACTTAGTATATATATATATATATATATATATATATATATATATATATATATATATATATATATATATATACATATATATATATATATATATATATATAGTCTGTGACCTACAACTGGACTCTGTCAGAGGGACTGCTTGGCTGCCCAAAGGACTCATATGGACTGCTTTGCTAGAAGGACTGCTAGCCTGCTTGTTGTCCTGCTGACTGCTGACCCCTGACTGAAGGACTCTGCCTTCCTCCTCAAGTGCTCTCCAAGGGCTGGATTGAGCTTGCCTCGTGTTCTGAGGTCTCAGGGCTATCAAAGACTTCACCAAAGAGAAGAAAACCAGTGCATTGGAAAATCGACAAAATGGCTGCTAAATTTGACACAACGTCTGCCGGATCGACACAGGGCCTCCCCATGGCTGAAAAATCACTGCTTCGCCTGCCAGATCGGCACAGCGCCTGTTGCCTCTGTTCAACATGTTCTGAGTCTTCCACACATCATCCCTGGGTGTCAAAATATCCCCTCATCGCAGTAAGGAACCAAGGCTGCGCTCCTGAAAACCGACACATCACCTTGCAGCTTGGTAAAGAAACAACGCATCGCCTTTACCGCACTGGAAAAATTGATGCATCGCTTTACTTTTTGAAGCATCAGCTCATCTGCGGCCCCACTGTGTCGCAATTTTTTTTACACATCCCAGATACTGTCTGTTAAAAGGATGCAACCCCTGATTCTTAAGGATTGAGACTCGTTTAAGCCTTTTAAAATTGATGCCTTGACTAGTGTATATTGGATTTTTGTCGTCTTGGTCTTATTTTATTCAGATAAATATTACCTATATTCCTAAACTGATGTGGGGAACGTTTTGTGGTGTTTTCACTGTGTTACTGTATGAGTTATTGCACAAACACTTTACACATTTTAAGTTAAGCCTGCCTGCTTTGTGCTAAGCTACTGGAGGGTGAGCACATGATAATGTAGGTTGTGTTGTGACTTACCCTGACTAGGATTTTGGTCCCTACTTGGACAAGGCACATGCCTCTGCCAACTAGAGACCCAATTTTTAACACAACCCAACACTTAAGTCATATTTACCAAACCACACAAGGCCACTTTGCGTGGCCCTGTAGTGCTTGGTAAATCTGGCGTAATATAATGGAGCACAAATGGCTGCCTTGCATTATTCTGCAGCTGGAAGGTGTTCCATGGGTGGAGAGTGGGTGTTCCCACACATCTACCCATGGATTTTGGTGCATTCCTAGTTTTATCATGAGTGGTAGACCTGGAAATGCATTAAAATGCTATGCCTTTTTAGGAGCGCCTAATGTGGAGAAATATCTTTATTTGTACTTGTTTTTTCCTCTTCCTAAGTGTGCTGCATTCTGCAGCACCCATAGAAATAGGAAAAAAGTTCCAGAGGATTGCTTTGTGCAGGAAGTTGTCCCTTCCTGCACATCAACAATCCTGGCTGCAACGAAGGCACTCTTGCTCTATGGTACAAGAGTGCCTGTGCTGTTGCTAGGCAACCAAAACTGCACAAGTACAAGGAGAGGACAGGAATGCACCATATTTTAATAGATATGGTGCAGTCCTGTCTTCTCCATTTTAAGCAGTACAGCAAGGTGTCTTGATGTGTTGCATGAAATATTGATAAATCTGCCCCATAATTTGATAGCAGCTCATTCCTCCCAATAGAAGTCTATGCAATTATTCTATTTTAGTTGGATCTCTCTGGGCCTTCACTAGCACACAGTTGCAGTTGACTCAACAATTCAGTATCCCTATATTCACCACCGAATCCATATCTGACCACTGAAAAGAGTTGGAGGCACATGTGGTACAGGAAGTGCACAATGTCTTCATCTTGTCCCATTCCATTTCCCCTAGGATTGCCAGTCGCTGCTGGTGTCGGGTGGGTGGGGTTTACAAAACCAAAACACAACCCCAGCAAAAAAACAAAAATAAAAAAAAACACTTACCTCAATGCCCACTGCATCGCCGCTCTTCTGGCTCCACTGCAGGCACAGGCTCCCAGACTGCCCTTCGACAAATACTAATGCTGCTCTTATGCTGCTAGCAGCATGCGAGCATTGTCAGGGTTGGCCTGAGTGCCCTCGATTTGCACTTCCAGACAGACTGGGAGCCTGTGCCTGCTATCTCCAACCCAGCAACGCAGCTCAGGTTGGAGTCAGCTCAGTGCGCATGCCGATTTGGCCATCCTGAGACGGCCAGCCAAACCCACATGCGCACTGACAACATTGCACACCACTCCCCCTCGTGCCTGTCATCCCCCATGGCCCCACCCTCTAGAAAAATAAAACAATAATAAAGATGGTTTATTATTATTTTATTTTTCAAGTTTTGCAGCTGCTGCTGACTGGGGGGCGATGCTCCTCCACCGTAGCGGAGGAGCTGCCGCTGTCTAGAGCTTTGATTAGGATTGACCAGAGCATGAAAAGATTCACTTGATTAAAGTTGCTGGATAGGGATAGTCCGTACATGTCAGATGGATGAACCGAGTCTCAGCAGAGACGTGTTTGCTGGCATAGTAAAGATTATGATAGTGTACATTTTCCCTTCTATAAACCCAGTCGTTGCCTTGCAATATACCTCCCTGGTAGCCAACCTTTGCAATCGCACTAATAAAATTTGGCCTAACAAACTGATCAACAAAGTAATTGTTCAGTAGCATCCATGGTGCTATTCGTGCCTCTTCTTAAAGAACGCCACTATTACTGAAATACCACAAAAATGAAGAAGCGTATGGGAGCCACATATAAACATCAGTGCTCGACTCAACAGTGGGGAATAGAGTCCTCGTTTAAAAATTACTATCCGTACAACGTCAGGGCTCTGGCTCTCAGTAGCGGGACTTTTTAATGCAGTACCACCTACTTCTAACAGGATGAACACTACCCCCCATGAAGGATAGCTGTTGCCTTCGTAATATCATTTTACTATTTGTGTAGTCACACATACATTTATTTAATATAAGCCGTACACATTTAGGCAGGGATCATTACTTCTCTATGGGATTTATAAGTTTAGCCTTGAATATTCTCCATTGCCAAGGTCCAAAAGCCTCTTGTTACAGAAATAACACAGAGTTCATGTAGCTTATTCCCTGCTGGACACATGAGGTTCCTCCTTTGTACAATAACACTTCTCTTAAAGATCTGGCATTGTGGGCAAATGGGTTCATTATCTCACAACAGAGCTTTTAAGGACCTCAAGAGCTCCCTGTTGGCCTTCCTAGATGAGTCATTAATGTTTGGGTAGACCATGTAATCTTTTGTGTGTAGTCAATGTTAAATGAATTGATTTATGTCTACTTATGTCTAAATTGTAGGTGTGGGAGGAACTCGCGGAGTTACTCAAACACTCTGCGGGAGTCCTTGGAGTTCCGTGAGCGGGCAGAATCGGGCACGTTGCACTACTCGCGCTGATTTTCAGAGCTGGGAGCTTCTTCCACGCTGTAAAATCAGCACGAACAGCACCACGTGGCGCACCAGAGGGCGCTGCTTTTTTCTGCCGCTGTTGCAATCTGAGGAGACTGCCTGCATGGTGAAATCTTGCTAGGAGGCTTTCTCGCACCTGAAAATTGTGCTAGGGAATGCAAACTAACATTGTCAAGCTGAGCACAAGAAAAAACTCCACCCCACGGCGGTTGGCGGAGTATTGGTCAAACTCCGTGCTCTAAGTGGAATGCGGAGTGGACAAAACTCTGTGAACTCTGCCGGGAGAGCACAATTTTTCACCCACTCCTACTAAAGCCTCTTCCTTTGCTGTATAGGCAAGAAAGAATCATGGTCATAAAAGTTTTGATGTCAGGATGAACCATAGGCCATTGCTTCCTCCTTAGATTACTTGAAAGTGTTTCCCTTCAGGGTATCGACCTTGGACCCAACACAAATATATGAGCCGTAGGTCTCAAAAGTTCTAAGCATACTGGAAGATGACAAACCAAAACATGGAAGTTGGAACCATAATAAAATCAATGATGCTAGCTCTTCTAGCATTAAAAGTAGTGTGGGCGGAGCTGTCGGTCTTCTGTAGCGAAAGGGGAGAGTCCTTCCTCGTGGCAGCCTCTTGTAGCCCAACCAGCTTTAATCTCCACCTAGAATCAGGGGCAGAGGTTCTGGCCAGCCACGGCGTGCACCTTGACAACAGCGCTGTCCATACCTGCAATCAGTGCAGGAGCTCCGCCCAGCTGAACTATGCACCTTGGCAACAGCCCCATCCAAACCTAGAATCAGGGCAGTTGAGCTGCACTATGCATCTTGACAACAATCCTATCCCTACCTGAAATCAGGGGCAGGAGTTTTATGCCAGCTTCACTACTCCTTGGCGACAGCCCCATCCCCACCTGGAGTCAGGGGCATGATGGGCAAGCTGCAGTGTGTGCCTTGGTTTCTGGGAGTCTCAGAACGCCCCGCAATGTTGTCCCAGTTTTGTCAGTGACTGACTCTTTGCACCTGCCACCTCACCCCATGTACCTTCTCCCAATGGTGTAGTCGGTGCGTGTGTGGAGATAAGAGACAAGAATGGCCCAAGGGCAGAGTCCTTTCTGGTAGGAGCAGTCAAACCATGCGAGAATGTTCATTCTGAAAAGAATGAATGGGGAAGACGTCAGTCATATTTCACTGTGGTCTCCCTGAAATGCTGCATTAGTTGGTGTGAGTGCTTAATTTGTAAATAAAAACGTGCCGGTGCCCAAAGCCGTCCTCTGAAACTCAGGGCTGCTGCAATTAAATGTGCGAACACGGAATACTGAGGTAGCGTAATCCGGAAGCCATCTCTGGCCTCTTTAAGCCATGTACAGCCACTCCCTGCCCCTTCAGCTCACTTTTGCAGCTTTCTGCTTTCTACCTTTGTTACCCTTGTTCGTTATTCTCTTCCTATGCCTTTTCCATATGTGTATTTTGCTCGCAGGAAATGCTTGAGGCAGAAGAATAAGTACCTGCCCTAAAAAATAAGTGCCTCAAATTAAGCACTGGGTGGCATGGTCATCTTCTCAAAGGAACAACATTATTGATTAAAAATACTTTACCGGGCAATCTGAGTCAATCAAACTCAAATGCACAAAACATGGTTTTGTAAAGTTTCTTGTAGACAAAATAAACAGGGCCAAAGTTAATTGCAATCAGAAAAACACTTCAATAAAGTGTCCGTCTCATAGCTATAAAGTATTTCTGTGTCCGTCTCTTGATGTGTCTCTCTCTTTGCTGGGGTGAATGTTTGTTTTGTGTGTCATTGTGCGTTTGTGCCTGCGTCCTTGCCTGTTCCCCCCCTGGGAGTGGACAGACACAGCACAGAATCCATCTTCTCTGCCCTTCTCTTGTCCTTCCCAGCTTGCACCGCGGCCTCGTTGGAGACCCCCTGTTATTGCCTGAAATACCAATTACCCATCGCTTGCGAGGGCCTAGGGCTGGCGCACAAGGGCGCCGAGCGGGGGAATGTCACAGGAGCCCCGAGGAGGACTCGGTGCAGGGAACGTATGGTGCCACAAGCTGCTGCCGGAGCGCCCCCAGCACCCTCGGGGGTGGTACGTCCTCCTAGGCCCTGCTGCAGTCACGTGCTCCCGGGGCGCCAGGGAGCGGAGGTTCCTCCCCTCGCGCCGACAGTGAGTACCCAGGCCTCTGCACAGGCGAAGAAGCAACAGATATTTTTTTATGTAGGCATTAATAAATTAAAAAGAAAAAAAAACATAAAAAGGAGCGTCGAAAATAATTTACAAAATTTAAGTGTAAATTAACAGAATATTGTATGCATGATGTATACACTATTTGAGGTCCTAAGACTCCTGTGGGAAATATGTCACGAAAAATAATAAAGCCCAAAATGGGGGGATCTTTAGTCTCAGAAATTAAATACATTCTCTCAATGCACCTTCTTCTTACCGTCCCGGATCTGTTTTTAAAAAAAATAGATTTACTCTGTCCCTTTTGTGTTTACTGGCACTGGTCCTACCCAATGCTGCATCAGTGGCTTTGCTGACTGATTGCAAGGGGTCTAGTTCAGTATGCAGTGCTTCATTTGTAAAACAAAAGGAAAAAAAAAGTGCCAGGGCTCTCCCCAGGGGGCCACTACAGCTTGCACCACCCCTTGCCCATGTTGGCACTGCCAGTTACATACCTACAAAACTACCTACCATCACACCACTACAAGTCTAACAATACAAACTGTTCGAGTCCCCCAAAGCTATGAGTGCCTTGGGCGGAAGGTATTAGTTGGTTTTAATGTACAATACATTAACCCCTTAGTTGCTGGCCCTTTTCCCCCCCAGTGCTGAGCCCTTTTTTGGCTATTTGGGGTAGTTCGCGCTTAGGGCTTCATAACTTTTTGTCCACATAAGCTAACCACGCCAAATTTGCGTCCTTTTTTTCCAACATGCTAGGGATTCTAATGGTACCCAGAGTTGGTGGTTTCCCCTGGAGGAGACCAAGAAAATAGCCAAAATACAGTGAAAATTTTGTTTTTTCCAAAAAAATGGGAAAAAAGGGCTGCTGAAGAAGGCTTGTGTTTTTTTCCCTGAAAATGCCATCAACAAAGGGTTTCTGGTGCTGAAATCACTATCTTCCCACCTTTCAGGAACGGGCAGACTTGAATCAGAAAACCAAATTTTTCAACACAAATTTGGCATTTTACTGGGACATACCCCATTTCTACTATATTTGGTGCTTTCAGCCTCCTTCCAGTTAGTGACAGGAATGGGTGTGAAACCAATGATGAATCCCGGAATGCTAAACATTTCTGAAAACTAGACAAAATTCTGAATTCAGCAAGGGGTCATTTGTGTAGATCCTACAAGGTTTTCCTACAGAAAATAACAGCTGAAATAAAAAAAATATTGAAATTGAGCTGAAAACAACAGCCATTTTTCTTTATGTTTTACTCTGTAACTTTTTCCTGCTATGTCAGATTTCTGAAAGCAATATACCCTTTTGTCTGCTGGACTCTTCTGGTTGCGGGGATATAAAGGGCTTGTAGGTTTATCAAGAACCCTAGGTACCCAGAGCCAATAAATGAGCTGCACCCTGCAGTTGGTTTTCATTCTATACTGGGTATACAGCAATTCATTTGCTGAAATATGAAGAGTGAAAAAGAGGTATCAAGAAAACCTTTGTATTTCCAAAATGGGATCAACATAAGGTTTTGAGGAGCAGTGGTTATTTGCACATCGCTGAATTCCGAGGTGCCCATACTAGCATGTGAATTGCAGGGCATTTCTCAAATGGACGTCTTTTTTACACACTCTCTTATATTTGGAAGGAAAAAATGTAGAGAAAGATAAGGGGCAATAACACTTGTTTTGCTATTCTATGTTCCCCCAAGTCTCCTGATAAAAATGATACCTCACTTGTGTGGGTAGGCCTAGTGCCCGCGACAGGAAATGCCCCAAAACACAACATGGACACATCCTATTTCTTTTATAGAAAACACAGCTGTTTTTTCCAAAGTGCCTACCTGTAGATTTTGGCCTCTAGCTCAGCCGGCACATAGGGAAACCTACCAAACCTGTGCATTTCTGAAAACTAGAGACCTAGGGGAATCCAAGGAGGGGTGACTTGCGGGGCTCGGACCAGGTTCTGTTACCCAGAATCCTTTGCAAACCTCAAAAAGTGGCTAAAAAAACAAGTTTTCTCAACATTTCGGTGACAGAAAGTTCTGGAATCTGAGAGGAGCCTCAAATTTCCTTCCACCCAGCGTTCCCCCAAGTCTCCCGATAAAAATTATACCTCACTTGTGTGGGTAGGCCTAGCGCCCGCGACAGGAAACGCCCCAAAGCGCAACGTTGACACATCCAAATTTTTGGAAGAAAACAGAGGTGTTTTTTGCAAAGTGCCTACCTGTAGATTTTGGCCTCTAGCTCAGCCGGCACCTAGGGAAACGTACCAAACCTGTGCATTTCTGAAAACTAGTGACCTAGGGGAATCCAAGGAGGGGTGACTTGTGGGGCTCGGACCAGGTTCTGTTACCCAGAATCCTTTGCAAACCTTAAAAAGTGGCTAAAAAAACAAGTTTTCCTCACATTTCGGTGACAGAAAGTTCTGGAATCTGAGAGGAGCCACAAATTTCCTTCCCCCCGGCGTTCCCCCAAGTCTCCCGATAAAAATTATACCTCACTTGTATGGGTAGGCCTAGCGCCTGCGACAGGAAACGCCCCACAGCGCAACGTGGACACATCCACATTTTTGGAAGAAAACAGAGGTGTTTTTTGAGAAGTGCCTACCTGTAGATTTTGGCCTCTAGCTCAGCCGGCACCTAGGGAAACCTACCAAACCTGTGAATTTCTGAAAACTAGAGACCTAGGGGAATCCAAGGAGGGGTGACTTGCGGGGCTCGGACCAGGTTCTGTTACCCAGAATCCTTTGCAAACATCAAAAAGTGGCTAAAAAAACTAGTTTTCCTAACATTTCGGTGACAGAAAGTTCTGGAATCTGAGAGGAGTCTCAAATTTCCTTCCACCCAGCGTTCCCCCAAGTCTCCCGATAAAAATGATACCTCACTTGTGTGGGTAGGCCTAGCGCCCGCGACAGGAAACGCCCCAAAGCGCAACGTGGACACATCCAAATTTTTGGAAGAAAACAGAGGTGTTTTTTGCGAAGTGCCTACCTGTAGATTTTGGCCTCTAGCTCAGCCGGCACCAAGGGAAACCTACCAAACCTGTGCATTTCTGAAAACTAGAGACCTAGGGGAATCCAAGGAGGGGTGACTTGCGGGGCTCGGACCAGGTTCTGTTACCCTGTATCCTTTGCAAACCTCAAAAAGTGGCTAAAAAAACAAGTTTTCCTCACATTTCGGTGACAGAAAGTTCTGGAATCTGAGAGGAGCCACAAATTTCCTTCCACCCGGCGTTCCCCCAAGTCTCCCGCTAAAAATGATACCTCACTTGTGTGGGTAGGCCTAGCGCCTGCGACAGGAAACGCCCCAAAGCGCAACGTGGACACATCCACATTTTTGGAAGAAAACAGAGGTGTTTTTTGCGAAGTGCCTACCTGTAGATTTTGGCCTCTAGCTCAGCCGGCACCTAAGGAAACCTACCAAACCAGTGCATTTCTGAAAACTAGAGACCTAGGGGAATCCAAGGAGGGGTGACTTGCGGGGCTCGGACCAGGTTCTGTTACCCAGAATCCTTTGCAAACATCAAAAAGTGGCTAAAAAAACTAGTTTTCCTAACATTTCGGTGACAGAAAGTTCTGGAATCTGAGAGGAGCCTCAAATTTCCTTCCACCCAGCGTTCCCCCAAGTCTCCCGATAAAAATGATACCTCACTTGTGTGGGTAGGCCTAGCGCCCGCGACAGGAAACGCCCCAAAGCGCAACGTGGACACATCCAAATTTTTGGAAGAAAACAGAGGTGTTTTTTGCGAAGTGCCTACCTGTAGATTTTGGCCTCTAGCTCAGCCGGCACCTAGGGAAACCTACCAAACCTGTGCATTTCTGAAAACTAGAGACCTAGGGGAATCCAAGGAGGGGTGACTTGCGGGGCTCGGACCAGATTCTGTTACCCAGAATCCTTTGCAAACCTCAAAAAGTGGCGAAAAAAACAAGTTTTCCTCACATTTCGGTGACAGAAAGTTCTGGAATCTGAGAGGAGCCACAAATTTCCTTCCACCCGGCGTTCCCCCAAGTCTCCCGCTAAAAATGATACCTCACTTGTGTGGGTAGGCCTAGCGCCTGCGACAGGAAACGCCCCAAAGCGCAACGTGGACACATCCACATTTTTGGAAGAAAACAGAGGTGTTTTTTGCGAAGTGCCTACCTGTAGATTTTGGCCTCTAGCTCAGCCGGCACCTAGGGAAACCTACCAAACCTGTGCATTTCTGAAAACTAGAGACCTAGGGGAATCCAAGGAGGGGTGACTTGCGGGGCTCGGACCAGGTTCTGTTACCCAGAATCCTTTGCAAACCTCAAAAAGTGGCTAAAAAAACAAGTTTTCCTCACATTTCGGTGACAGAAAGTTCTGGAATCTGAGAGGAGCCTCAAATTTCCTTCCACCCAGCGTTCCCCCAAGTCTCCCGATAAAAATGATACCTCACTTGTGTGGGTAGGCCTAGCGCCCGCGACAGGAAACGCCCCAAAGCGCAACATGGACACATCCAAATTTTTGGAAGAAAACAGAGGTGTTTTTTGCGAAGTGCCTACCTGTAGATTTTGGCCTCTAGCTCAGCCGGCACCTAGGGAAACATACCAAACCTGTGCATTTCTGAAAACTAGAGACCGAGGGGAATCCAGGGAGGGGTGACTTGCGGGGCTCGGACCAGGTTCTGTTACCCAGAATCCTTTGCAAACCTCAAAAAGTGGCTAAAAAAACAAGTTTTCCTCACATTTCGGTGACAAAAAGTTCTGGAATCTGAGAGGAGCCTCAAATTTCCTTCCACCCGGCGTTCCCCCAAGTCTCCCGCGAAAAATGATACCTCACTTGTGTGGGTAGGCCTAGCGCCTGCGACAGGAAACGCCCCAAAGCGCAACGTGGACACATCCACATTTTTGGAAGAAAATAGAGGTGTTTTTTGCGAAGTGCCTACCTGTAGATTTTGGCCTCTAGCTCAGCCGGCACCTAGGGAAACCTACCAAACCTGTGCATTTCTGAAAACTAGACACCTAGGGGAATCCAAGGAGGGGTGACTTGCGGGGCTCGGACCAGGTTCTGTTACCCAGAATCCTTTGCAAACCTCAAAAAGTGGCTAAAAAAACAAGTTTTCCTCACATTTCGGTGACAGAAAGTTCTGGAATCTGAGACGAGCCTCAAATTTCCTTCCACCCAGCGTTCCCCCAAGTCTCCCGATAAAAATGATACCTCACTTGTGTGGGTAGGCCTAGCGCCCGCGACAGGAAACGCCCCAAAGCGCAACGTTGACACATCCAAATTTTTGGAAGAAAACAGAGGTGTTTTTTGCAAAGTGCCTACCTGTAGATTTTGGCCTCTAGCTCAGCCGGCACCTAGGGAAACGTACCAAACCTGTGCATTTCTGAAAACTAGAGACCTAGGGGAATCCAAGGAGGGGTGACTTGTGGGGCTCGGACCAGGTTCTGTTACCCAGAATCCTTTGCAAACCTCAAAAAGTGGCTAAAAAAACAAGTTTTCCTCACATTTCGGTGACAGAAAGTTCTGGAATCTGAGAGGAGCCACAAATTTCCTTCCACCCGGCGTTCCCCCAAGTCTCCCGATAAAAATTATACCTCACTTGTATGGGTAGGCCTAGCGCCTGCGACAGGAAACGCCCCAAAGCGCAACGTGGACACATCCACATTTTTGGAAGAAAACAGAGGTGTTTTTTGAGAAGTGCCTACCTGTAGATTTTGGCCTCTAGCTCAGCCGGCACCTAGGGAAACCTACCAAACCTGTGCATTTCTGAAAACTAGAGACCTAGGGGAATCCAAGGAGGGGTGACTTGCGGGGCTCGGACCAGGTTCTGTTACCCAGAATCCTTTGCAAACATCAAAAAGTGGCTAAAAAAACTAGTTTTCCTAACATTTCGGTGACAGAAAGTTCTGGAATCTGAGAGGAGTCTCAAATTTCCTTCCACCCAGCGTTCCCCCAAGTCTCCCGATAAAAATGATACCTCACTTGTGTGGGTAGGCCTAGCGCCCGCGACAGGAAACGCCCCAAAGCGCAACGTGGACACATCCAAATTTTTGGAAGAAAACAGAGGTGTTTTTTGCGAAGTGCCTACCTGTAGATTTTGGCCTCTAGCTCAGCCGGCACCTAGGGAAACCTACCAAACCTGTGCATTTCTGAAAACTAGAGACCTAGGGGAATCCAAGGAGGGGTGACTTGCGGGGCTCGGACCAGGTTCTGTTACCAAGTATCCTTTGCAAACCTCAAAAAGTGGCTAAAAAAACAAGTTTTCCTCACATTTCGGTGACAGAAAGTTCTGGAATCTGAGAGGAGCCACAAATTTCCTTCCACCCGGCGTTCCCCCAAGTCTCCCGCTAAAAATGATACCTCACTTGTGTGGGTAGGCCTAGCGCCTGCGACAGGAAACGCCCCAAAGCGCAACGTGGACACATCCACATTTTTGGAAGAAAACAGAGGTGTTTTTTGCGAAGTGCCTACCTGTAGATTTTGGCCTCTAGCTCAGCCGGCACCTAGGGAAACCTACCAAACCTGTGCATTTCTGAATACTAGAGACCTAGGGGAATCCAAGGAGGGGTGACTTGCGGGGCTCGGACCAGGTTCTGTTACCCAGAATCCTTTGCAAACATCAAAAAGTGGCTAAAAAAACTAGTTTTCCTAACATTTCGGTGACAGAAAGTTCTGGAATCTGAGAGGAGTCTCAAATTTCCTTCCACCCAGCGTTCCCCCAAGTCTCCCGATAAAAATGATAGCTCACTTGTGTGGGTAGGCCTAGCGCCTGCGACAGGAAACGCCCCAAAGCGCAACGTGGACACATCCACATTTTTGGAAGAAAATAGAGGTGTTTTTTGCGAAGTGCCTACCTGTAGATTTTGGCCTCTAGCTCAGCCGGCACCTAGGGAAACCTACCAAGCCTGTGCATTTCTGAAAACTAGACACCTAGGGGAATCCAAGGAGGGGTGACTTGCGGGGCTCGAACCAGGTTCTGTTACCCAGAATCCTTTGCAAACCTCAAAAAGTGGCTAAAAAAACAAGTTTTCCTCACATTTCGGTGACAGAAAGTTCTGGAATCTGAGACGAGCCTCAAATTTCCTTCCACCCAGCGTTCCCCCAAGTCTCCCGATAAAAATGATACCTCACTTGTGTGGGTAGGCCTAGCGCCCGCGACAGGAAACGCCCCAAAGCACAACGTTGACACATCCAAATTTTTGGAAGAAAACAGAGGTGTTTTTTGCAAAGTGCCTACCTGTAGATTTTGGCCTCTAGCTCAGCCGGCACTTAGGGAAACGTACCAAACCTGTGCATTTCTGAAAACTAGAGACCTAGGGGAATCCAAGGAGGGGTGACTTGTGGGGCTCGGACCAGGTTCTGTTACCCAGAATCCTTTGCAAACCTCAAAAAGTGGCTAAAAAAACAAGTTTTCCTCACATTTCGGTGACAGAAAGTTCTGGAATCTGAGAGGAGCCACAAATTTCCTTCCACCCGGCGTTCCCCCAAGTCTCCCGATAAAAATTATACCTCACTTGTATGGGTAGGCCTAGCGCCTGCGACAGGAAACGCCCCAAAGCGCAACGTGGACACATCCACATTTTTGGAAGAAAACAGAGGTGTTTTTTGAGAAGTGCCTACCTGTAGATTTTGGCCTCTAGCTCAGCCGGCACCTAGGGAAACCTACCAAACCTGTGCATTTCTGAAAACTAGAGACCTAGGGGAATCCAAGGAGGGGTGACATTCGGGGCTCGGACCAGGTTCTGTTACCCAGAATCCTTTGCAAACATCAAAAAGTGGCTAAAAAAACTAGTTTTCCTAACATTTCGGTGACAGAAAGTTCTGGAATCTGAGAGGAGTCTCAAATTTCCTTCCACCCAGCGTTCCCCCAAGTCTCCCGATAAAAATGATACCTCACTTGTGTGGGTAGGCCTAGCGCCCGCGACAGGAAACGCCCCAAAGCGCAACGTGGACACATCCAAATTTTTGGAATAAAACAGAGGTGTTTTTTGCGAAGTGCCTACCTGTAGATTTTGGCCTCTAGCTCAGCCGGCACCTAGGGAAACCTACCAAACCTGTGCATTTCTGAAAACTAGAGACCTAGGGGAATCCAAGGAGGGGTGACTTGCGGGGCTCGGACCAGGTTCTGTTACCCAGTATCCTTTGCAAACCTCAAAAAGTGGCTAAAAAAACAAGTTTTCCTCACATTTCGGTGACAGAAAGTTCTGGAATCTGAGAGGAGCCACAAATTTCCTTCCACCCGGCGTTCCCCCAAGTCTCCCGCTAAAAATGATACCTCACTTGTGTGGGTAGGCCTAGCGCCTGCGACAGGAAACGCCCCAAAGCGCAACGTGGACACATCCACATTTTTGGAAGAAAACAGAGGTGTTTTTTGCGAAGTGCCTACCTGTAGATTTTGGCCTCTAGCTCAGCCGGCACCTAAGGAAACCTACCAAACCAGTGCATTTCTGAAAACTAGAGACCTAGGGGAATCCAAGGAGGGGTGACTTGCGGGGCTCGGACCAGGTTCTGTTACCCAGAATCCTTTGCAAACATCAAAAAGTGGCTAAAAAAACTAGTTTTCCTAACATTTCGGTGACAGAAAGTTCTGGAATCTGAGAGGAGCCTCAAATTTCCTTCCACCCAGCGTTCCCCCAAGTCTCCCGATAAAAATGATACCTCACTTGTGTGGGTAGGCCTAGCGCCCGCGACAGGAAACGCCCCAAAGCGCAACGTGGACACATCCAAATTTTTGGAAGAAAACAGAGGTGTTTTTTGCGAAGTGCCTACCTGTAGATTTTGGCCTCTAGCTCAGCCAGCACCTAGGGAAACCTACCAAACCTGTGCATTTCTGAAAACTAGAGACCTAGGGGAATCCAAGGAGGGGTGACTTGCGGGGCTCGGACCAGATTCTGTTACCCAGAATCCTTTGCAAACCTCAAAAAGTGGCGAAAAAAACAAGTTTTCCTCACATTTCGGTGACAGAAAGTTCTGGAATCTGAGAGGAGCCACAAATTTCCTTCCACCCGGCGTTCCCCCAAGTCTCCCGCTAAAAATGATACCTCACTTGTGTGGGTAGGCCTAGCGCCTGCGACAGGAAACGCCCCAAAGCGCAACGTGGACACATCCACATTTTTGGAAGAAAACAGAGGTGTTTTTTGCGAAGTGCCTACCTGTAGATTTTGGCCTCTAGCTCAGCCGGCACCTAGGGAAACCTACCAAACCTGTGCATTTCTGAAAACTAGAGACCTAGGGGAATCCAAGGAGGGGTGACTTGCGGGGCTCGGACCAGGTTCTGTTACCCAGAATCCTTTGCAAACCTCAAAAAGTGGCGAAAAAAACAAGTTTTCCTCACATTTCGGTGACAGAAAGTTCTGGAATCTGAGAGGAGCCACAAATTTCCTTCCACCCGGCGTTCCCCCAAGTCTCCCGCTAAAAATGATACCTCACTTGTGTGGGTAGGCCTAGCGCCTGCGACAGGAAACGCCCCAAAGCGCAACGTGGACACATCCACATTTTTGGAAGAAAACAGAGGTGTTTTTTGCGAAGTGCCTACCTGTAGATTTTGGCCTCTAGCTCAGCCGGCACCTAAGGAAACCTACCAAACCAGTGCATTTCTGAAAACTAGAGACCTAGGGGAATCCAAGGAGGGGTGACTTGCGGGGCTCGGACCAGGTTCTGTTACCCAGAATCCTTTGCAAACATCAAAAAGTGGCTAAAAAAACTAGTTTTCCTAACATTTCGGTGACAGAAAGTTCTGGAATCTGAGAGGAGCCTCAAATTTCCTTCCACCCAGCGTTCCCCCAAGTCTCCCGATAAAAATGATACCTCACTTGTGTGGGTAGGCCTAGCGCCCGCGACAGGAAACGCCCCAAAGCGCAACGTGGACACATCCAAATTTTTGGAAGAAAACAGAGGTGTTTTTTGCGAAGTGCCTACCTGTAGATTTTGGCCTCTAGCTCAGCCGGCACCTAGGGAAACCTACCAAACCTGTGCATTTCTGAAAACTAGAGACCTAGGGGAATCCAAGGAGGGGTGACTTGCGGGGCTCGGACCAGATTCTGTTACCCAGAATCCTTTGCAAACCTCAAAAAGTGGCGAAAAAAACAAGTTTTCCTCACATTTCGGTGACAGAAAGTTCTGGAATCTGAGAGGAGCCACAAATTTCCTTCCACCCGGCGTTCCCCCAAGTCTCCCGCTAAAAATGATACCTCACTTGTGTGGGTAGGCCTAGCGCCTGCGACAGGAAACGCCCCAAAGCGCAACGTGGACACATCCACATTTTTGGAAGAAAACAGAGGTGTTTTTTGCGAAGTGCCTACCTGTAGATTTTGGCCTCTAGCTCAGCCGGCACCTAGGGAAACCTACCAAACCTGTGCATTTCTGAAAACTAGAGACCTAGGGGAATCCAAGGAGGGGTGACTTGCGGGGCTCGGACCAGGTTCTGTTACCCAGAATCCTTTGCAAACCTCAAAAAGTGGCTAAAAAAACAAGTTTTCCTCACATTTCGGTGACAGAAAGTTCTGGAATCTGAGAGGAGCCTCAAATTTCCTTCCACCCAGCGTTCCCCCAAGTCTCCCGATAAAAATGATACCTCACTTGTGTGGGTAGGCCTAGCGCCCGCGACAGGAAACGCCCCAAAGCTCAACGTGGACACATCCAAATTTTTGGAAGAAAACAGAGGTGTTTTTTGCGAAGTGCCTACCTGTAGATTTTGGCCTCTAGCTCAGCCGGCACCTAGGGAAACATACCAAACCTGTGCATTTCTGAAAACTAGAGACCGAGGGGAATCCAGGGAGGGGTGACTTGCGGGGCTCGGACCAGGTTCTGTTACCCAGAATCCTTTGCAAACCTCAAAAAGTGGCTAAAAAAACAAGTTTTCCTCACATTTCGGTGACAAAAAGTTCTGGAATCTGAGAGGAGCCTCAAATTTCCTTCCACCCGGCGTTCCCCCAAGTCTCCCGCTAAAAACGATACCTCACTTGTGTGGGTAGGCCTAGCGCCTGCGACAGGAAACGCCCCAAAGCGCAACGTGGACACATCCACATTTTTGGAAGAAAACAGAGGTGTTTTTTGCGAAGTGCCTACCTGTAGATTTTGGCCTCTAGCTCAGCCGGCACCTAGGGAAACCTACCAAACTTGTGCATTTCTGAAAACTAGAGACCTAGGGGAATCCAAGGAGGGGTGACTTGCGGGGCTCGGACCAGGTTCTGTTACCCAGAATCCTTTGCAAACCTCAAAATGTGGCTAAAATAACACGTTTTCCTCACATTTCGGTGACAGAAAGTTCTGGAATCTGAGAGGAGCCACAAATTTCCTTCCACCCAGCGTTCCCCCAAGTCTCCCGATAAATATGATACCTCACTTGTGTGGTTAGGCCTGGTGCCTGCGACAGGAATAGATCACACAACGGTCAATGTTGGTCCTTACGTGAGGCAGCTGTTGACCCTGGGGTGATCCATTCCTGACACAGGCACTAGGTGTAGGCACTCAAGTGGGGTAGTGTTTTTATCAGGACAGGTGAGGAGTCACTGGGTGGTAGGAATGTTGTGGATCCCAGCATATTCCTGTAGGTTGTGTGACAGAAATGCGAGAAAAATTGAGTTTTTTTCAACATTTCAGCTTTGCAGGGTATTCTGGGTAAGAAAACTTTGGGGAATCCACACAAGTCACACCTCTGTGGACTCCCCCGAATGTCTAGTTTCCAGAAATGTTTGGGTTTAGTGTGTTTCTCTATATGGCCTCCGAATCCAGGACCAAAAACACAGGTGCCTGCCTTACAAAACCAGTTTGTTTTGCCATAGACAATTTTGATGTCTCCACAATATGATTTGGGTGGGGGAATTTGGGGCTGAACTAAATTGGGGAGCTCCCAAGAGAGCACTCTCTCTCTGCTTGCCGCAGCATTCACCTGCTCTCTGGGTTGGCCTAACCCACTATTACCCAGTTGCACGAACAGCTTGCGAAGGGACAGCAGGACTGTCCTCATCACCTCCCTTATAATGTACTGGAAGAGGAGTTATCGAATGGGACTCCTCTGACTGAAAAATCACTCCCAGAGTCTGCGCCATTGTCCTATCCCTCAGATGCTGTCTCAGTATCTCATCCTATGTCAGAGCGGTCCTCTATAACCCGAGTGCAGGCAGCAGTCATCCATCAAGATGCCATCTCTGCTATTGGCTAAACTGTTGCTCTAAAACACTAGCCTACATAGACAGTCACAAAATCGATGGTGTGTGTGAGATACGTGCAACAGTAGAGGCCACCTTACCTGCGCTTCTTCCCTCAATCAGCACGTACTTTCAAGACACTTAAAAAACACCTTGTCACATACCATTCGTCACAGTCTTTAGCACCTCCTGCGCCCAGTCCAACAATCATTATTGGTGCTCCCACTCCCTCCTCCTCGGATTCCCTCATTACCACCCAGCAAAAGTGCCCTTCATCTCTCCATAGACTTTACTAATGTACTCAGCTATTTACATAAAATACAGATTTGCTCTTTGCAGTAGGCATATAAACCTTCTGCGCTTCTTTATGGCACTAAAACTGCCACTAGACAAGTCGGACCCTTTTCCCCCCAGGGAAACCACACACATATTGACAAAAGTGATATATATATGACAGCCAACCACCTCAAACTCAACTCAAGCAAAACCGAAATAATCCTCTTTGGCCCACACAAAAACACCTGGGACCCCTCATGGTGGCCCACCACGCTAGGCCCTGCACCCACCCCCGCCAACCACGCACGCAACCTCAGCATCATCCTAGACTCCTCCCTCTCGATGACCCAACAAATCAACGCTCTTACCTCCTCATGCTTCAACACACTCCGTATACTGAAAAACATTCAAATGGATCCCCACAGAGACCAGAAAAACTGTCACTCACGCACTCATCAGCAGCAGACTTGATTACGGAAACGCCCTGTACGCCGGCACCACTCTAAAACTCAAGCGCAAACTACACGCATCCAGAACTCAGCAGCACGACTCATCCTCGACCTCCGCCGACACGAACACATCTCTCCACACCTCAAATCCCTCCACTGGCTCCCCATTGACAAAAGGATCACCTTCAAGATCCTCATCCTCGCACACAAATCACTCCACAACACAGGCCCTGCCTACCTCAACGAGAGTCACCTTCCACACCCCCACACGAAACGTCCGCTCAGCTGACCTCTCTCTCGCCTCTGTCCCCCGCGTCAAACACACCACCACCGGGGGCAGATCCTTCTCCTACCTTGCACCCAAAACCTGGAACGCCCTCACAACCCACCTTCGCAAGACCCAAAACCTACTTCTTTTCAGGAAGGGCCTCAAAACCCGGCTTTTCGAACAGTGAACCTCCCAGCCCCTTTCCCTCCCCCCGTAACCCCCCCCCAGCGCCTTGAGACCCTCACAGGTGAGTAGCGCGCTTTATAAATCTCTTTGATATAGATCTACCTCTATATATATATATATATCTATCTACATAGATATATATATATAGATATATCCATGTACCTAGATATATCTGTCTACATAGATATATATAGATAGATATATATAGAGCTATATATACATCTATTTTTTTTTAGTTGTTGTATGGTTTCCTTGGGGGCCAAAACATCGAGAAAAAAAATATTGCCCCCACAGGGGGTCACCCTGCCCACGGGCGACCCCCTGTCATTTCATTTTATTTATTTTTTATTTTTTTGTGAAAAAAAAAAACAAATCCCCTGGGGTGGGGGCGCGATCGCCCCCCTCCCCCCCCCCCCCCCCCCCCCAGGGGGCACCTACCTTTTTTTTTTTTTCCAAATTATGCCGGGGGGCGGCCCGTTTTCCGGGGGGGCCGCCCCCCCCAAAGTGAAATCCCTGGTGTCTAGTGGTGTTTCCTGGCCCCCGATCGCAGCTGTGCTGCGATCGGGGGCCAGGAAACAGTTTCAGAAGGCCTCGTAAGAAAGGGGAGACTTTTCAAAGTGTTTCCTGGCCCCCCCGATCGCAGCTGTGCTGCGATTGGGGGAGCCAGGCAACCTGAAAGTGTTTCCTGGCCCCCGATCGCAGCACAGCTGCGACCGGGGGCCAGGAAACACTTTCAGGAAGGCCTCGTAAGAAAGGGGAGACTCTCCCCTTTCTTACGAGGCCTTCCCGAACGTGGAAAAGCCGCTTTCCCCATCAAAGCAGGAAGCGTCTGCAACGCTGCTTCCTGCTTTGATGGGGAAAACACCTTTGAAACGTCAGCGCGCCGTGACGTCACAAAGGGGCGGGTGGGGGGTGGGGGGAGACACGGAAGCTTCTGTGTCTCCCGAGGGAAGTTTAAAAAAAAATTAAAAATGCTCGGGTGCGACGCACCCGAGGATTTATTAATACCCTTCCTGGTGTCGGCCACTGGTCGTGACCCGCACCAGGGAGGGTGTGTGGGCGTCGGCCGCACCTAAAAGGTTAATAACTGTTCTTCTGCTCATATTTATTTACACAGACAGCGCCACCATGTGGCAGCTGCCATAAGTGACGGTATCAAGCACCAGAAAGGCTCAGATTAAGCACTGTCAGCAAGTACCCAGAAGTTCATGCCTCAGTGGCCTAAGGTGAAGGGCGAAGCAAAGAAGTTCATGCAAACTCTCCACAAAACGCTGCAAATCAAGATGCTGTTTAGAGAACGAGTCATGGCCACTATTGCAGTGGCCAGTGCTGGAGAGGAAGAGGATCCAGGCAGATCCCAAATACTTCAGCTATTATTGGCCCTGCTCCAGACCCGGGCTTTACCCAAAATATGATGAATTTGTCCTGGTTTCATTTGCCAACACTTGGACACATTCAGATGAACAGGTGCGTTGTCTGTTTTCAGTTCTGAGGTGTAAACAGAGATGCAGACTCCCACCTTACAGGCCAGAACCTACAGAAATCAGCTGCGGAGTTCCACAGGGCTCCTACCTGAGTCCTACACTCTTCAACATCTACGTGGCACCACGCGCATCCATCATCAGGAACCACGGAGTTACCATCATCTCCAATGCCAACAACACCCAGCTGATCATCTCACTGACCGAAAACCCCACAACTATCAAGAAGAATTTCCACAACGGGATGGAAGCCGTTGCCACCTGGATGAAGGACAACTGCCTCAAGCTCAACTTGGACAAGACCGAGATCCTCATCCTGGGACCCACCACATCAGCCTGGGACGACTCCTACCATGACCAGTCAAGTGAACTCGAGGTCACATCCTCCTGTTTTCACACACTCCGACTCTCCGGAAGATCTTCAAATGGATCGACTGCCGCAAAACCGTAACTCATGCTTTGGTTACCAGCAGACTTGACTATGGCAACGCCCTCTACACCGGCACCACCCAGGAGAACCTGAAGAAACTACAACACATCCAAAACGCCTCTGCCAGACTCATCCTGGACGTCCCCCGCAGCAAACACATCAGCAGACACCTAAGGGGCCTCCACTGGCTCCCCGTTGAGAAGAGGATCGACTTCAAACTCCTTGTCCTCGCATACAAGGTGCTCCACGACTTAGGACCCACCTACCTCAACCACTGCATCCCCTTCAACTCCCCCGCCAAACCTCTCCGTTACGCTCAACAAGCACTAGCCACCATACCCCGCATACGGAAGACCTCGGCCGGAGGAAAGTCTTTTGCCTACCTCACGGCAAAGAGCTGGAACACCCTGCCTCTTCCCCTAAGGCAGTCATCATTGTTGCCTCAATTTAGAAAGGACCTTAAGACCTGGCTCTTCGACTGAAGCACAGAGGACTGACCCCTTCAGCGCCTTGAGTCCCTACTGGTGAGTAGTTGCACTCTATAAAGATGATTGATTGATTGATTGATTGATCGAGGTGCAAGAACAGACAGCAAGGGGACTTTCTTGTTTTAGACTGCCATTCGGCTCAAAACAAAAAACGAATTTGTGAGGCAATCAGCCCTCCTTTTCTTTCGGTGTATCCTGGCCAGGAGCTATCTGGAGCCTAACACCTAGAGGCCAATGCAATAGAGGGGAACAAAGACACATAGCTTATTATCACTTCACAAGTACCTAAGAGGACAGCGACTTGGAGGCAAACTTTTGATTGTGTTCAATCCCTATATATAAGAAAAATGCATGCACTGTAAGAATGTCAGATGTATCCGTCTGTATGAATATTTACACAAATAACAGTTTAAATACCATTGTGTTTTTAATTCAATACTTTTGTAACCCTACTCGTCCCAAGGAAGGGCGTAAAACGGCTTAATGTCACACACATACATTATATATTGATAATAAATCACAGAAATGTACACATCAATGTACAGGATGTGTTACATAAGCCAGTGAGGGCTACAAGGTGTAGGAGCCACATATCATTGTAAAAGATAAACATTAAATGTAAAGTGGGAAAAAACTGGAAAAAACACAAAGTCAGGATTTTCACTTAACATTAATGTGGTTGTCTTTACTAATAAGTCTTTATTACACAAAGAAACACTTTTAACAGTCTTATACTAACAAGAGATTGGGAAAAAAACACTAAGAGGCATATTTAAGAAGCCCCTAGTGCCACCTTGGGCCACATTTGCATCATTTTCTTGATGCAAATTTGGTGTTAAGGTGGTGTTTCCCCCATGCCATCTTTAAAAAGTGGCGCCGCTTTGTAAACCCTTGCATCATGTTATGCCTGCGCCAGGCATGATGTATGCCAGGGTGGCGTTCTGGCAGTGGGAGGCCTGAAAAAATGGCGCAGTGGAATTTAACAGATTTCACTGCGCCATTTTTTCCATCATTTTTAATGCCTGCTCAGAACAGGTGTTAAAATGACACACCCATTAAAAACAATGGGCCTCCTTGCACTTTGCTACACTAGAGTCAACATTTTTGACATTAGTGTGGCAAAGCACCACAATAAGATAAAAAAATTCTGACACTATTGTTCTAATGACTGCTGTGGTGCGTAGTATTTTAAATACGACACAACCATGGTGTCGTTAGGTGCCGGTAAGGGGGCGCAGAAGAAGTGGTGCATCAGAACTGATGCGCCATTTTTTCTTAAACATGGGCCTAAGGTTCTAACCTCCGTCCTTGCAGTTTGCATGAAGCTCCTTGAAGCCAGTTCACAGGTCCTAAATAGAAGAAGGATTTCTATTTAGGACCTGCAAGTAACAAAGGGATCTCTGTGTCAAAAGCAGTAACCCACTTACCCAAGTGCATAAAATACAAATCTGTGATTTGCATGGGACACAATGTGCTTTACAGGAGACAGATTAACCCTCTATGCTGCCTTCTGAGTCAAACATGGGATCAGACAAAACAAAAATAACTCTCCCAAGTGCATTAACCTTTATTATTGTTTCTTAAAATTAACTGAGCACACAAAGATCTCTGCAGCAGAAGCCTTAAGTCCATAAGATATTTTGAAATACAGCATCTATAAATAATTAAACCAAAACAGATTTACTTTCATGTTTGCCTTTGTTGCCAATTTGTTTGTGAAAGAGTTTTTAGACGTAAATATATACATTAACTTTGTCATACTTTGCTTTCCATGAGTCTCCCCTTCATGACTCCACCCACTTTGATACAAAGTACCCCAAATAATGGGATGCCTGATTACATTTTTTTTCAATTCCAGTTTTGTCTGTGGTACCCCAATGAAAGCCGTTGATCCACAACTGTGTGGATTCACAACAAAGAATACACCAGCTCAGGGACTGCTTTCACTCTGGTGGCGCTCGGTGACAACATTTTTGGCGTCCCCACTATGACTTTCTTCTCCACAGACTCCCTCTCTACCACCCTCCAACAGTGCCATAGCCCCTCTCCCACACACATTCAATTTCTTTCATAGCGCTATTCATACCAGTGTAGGGCATCTTTACATCACACAATATTATACAGAGGCAAGGAATCATACGTGTGTAAATCAGTCCATAGGAAATGTTACATTAGACAGAGATGATTACAAGATGTAGAAGTCATATGTCCTCCATACTAGTAGGCAGTGTATTTTAAGAGTGTTTGGTCTGGAGAAGCACAAACTCAGGATTTAAAACGTATCACAGAGTTTGGGGTTGACACTGCTAAAAATAATGCATTTCTACCCAAACTAACCCTTTTCAGCATCATTAGGATAATATAAGACTGGGAAAACATAAGGTTCCAGACCTCTACCTTGCAGATTGCATGCAGCTCTTTGATGAGACTTCATCGCTCACTGTGATATATTAGGATTGTAATTTAGGAACTGCAAGTAACAAAAGGATCTCTGTGACACAAGCAGTGTCCCACTGAGCTATGCACATGAAATACAGTCCTGTGATCTGCAAGGTACACATTCTCTGCAGCAGGCATACTAACTCTCTTATGAGTCCAAATTGCTGCTAGACAAAATTCTGATCTCTCTCCAGCAGGAACATTATTCACAACACTTATCTTGACATTTGTATTGTTGTCTGAAAATTGTTGGACACAAAGGGGACCTATAAGGTTTTTTTAAAATAGAGCACCTCTACCCCCCTACCTACCCCTCACCCTGGAGCCAGCTCCAGGTGCAGCTATACCAGTTTCACTGCACTAAAGATGGCCCTGGGCCAGGTGGACACAAAGAGAAAAAACAAACCACTTCTGCCTTGGCGATCTGCTGCTTATCTGGGATCACTGCCCATAGAGAAATTTCTGAACCTCTATGAATGCACTCCATGGATGGTGTCTTGTGTTCTCAGCTGAGGCTGCATCCTATTAGGGAATGGCAGACACCAAAGATTTAGAAGAAAGCTCATAATTCTACATACAGGACATCAGCATCAAACAGTCCTCGCAACACAACCTTGTCCTTGCAACTAACATAACATATGTATTTATGAGTGCATGTTCACCTGTGGGCATGTTGGGGCTGAATAACAGATGTTTATTGTTACCCAACTCAATGGTTCTCATTTTATAAACCTCAGAAGGACGAAAGGCTGAGTGGACCCACCAGGATTTGACATGTGACCATGAGGTCAAACACAGGCCCCCCCAAGTGGATGCATTAGTCCACTAAGCCACCAGACCCAGCTGAACTGGAACCATCACTTAACATTCCAATTAGGAACCGCATCACTATGAGATAGTTATCCATCCTGCACTGGATTGTAAGGATGCATGCAGATGGTAAACACAGTAGACACAACATGGACATTGACAAAGAAGGAGCCATGGTGGCAGTTGTCACTACCAGACAAGGAACTATGGTGACAGCAAGAAGTGGATCCAAGGAGATCACACACAATGTCTGTTCATTCAGAAAAGTTCCATGATGTCCATTGATTCAAATGCCAGATACAACCAGGAGGAACGAGAAGAAAAACTGAGCTGGGAGGACCCAGGCAGCCCACTATGTGACCAAAGCCAGCACCCCTAACCACCATTGCCGCCGCCACCAGCACGCTTGAAGGTTATCCACCACCACGTTGCAGTCCCAACCCAGCTGCTGACTGCCTAGAGGTGACGAGGGGGTGTCTGCTCCAGTTGCATAGTCGTTGTGCACAGGCACACACACATACTGACGCTCTGGATGCAAGGTATGGCAACAGAAGCAAGAAAGTGGATCTGGGGCAAGTGTGTGCCAGTTTCAAAATTAGACTGATGTCTGCCTGGTCCTTAATTCTGGATTCTGTTTTGCCCACAGTGGGCTGCTCCAGTGGAGAAAGTGACTGCTGGCTGTGGAGTTGACGTCTTAGCCTCAATCATGTAAGCAGAGTGGAAGGTCAAATCTCTATTATGTTTCTAAATTACTAGGCCACTGAGCTTTTAATGGACTCAGCATTATTCAAAATGACATTCAAAGCCAAAAGTATAGTTATAAAATGTAAAATGTAAAATTAAATTAATCTGTAGTCTGAAAGTCAGTGTGGCTTCTTTGTTCAACTGTTCTGTACCTGCAGGGTGTTTGAGAGAGCATTAGGACATGCAAGGCTGATTGAAAAGATTCCAAATAACTGTAAAAAATATTGAACAAACCTTTGGTCCTAGTTCGCAAAGCTGAGGCTACAAGTTTGTGAGAGGGACTGTACCACTTGGAAACATGTTTGAAAATCCTACTGGACCTAAAACAGGCCAAGGGCACCTGCTCAGGAGGAGTTAAGTGGGTGAGTGCAGAAGCTGCGCACACACACTTCCCTGGCCCTACATGCACGGCACAGCATCTGTTGCACCCTAGGGGTGGGCAAAGAATTCCGCTCCGCAGGCAGAGTTCGCTGAGTTTTTCCTGCTACATGTGGAGCGCAGAGTTCCCAAAAACTCTGCGAATTGACATGGAGCGGATTTTTTTCTTGCACTCACCAACATTAAGTTGGTGAGTTCGAGGGAAAGAAATCGCTAATTTGGCGAGCGGTAACGAGATGTCTGAATGCAAGCAGTCGCAATAGGCCGCGACTGCTTGCGAAGAGAAAGCTGCAGTTCGCGTTGAGGAAGTTGCTGCTCGAGTTGAAAATCTACTTGAGCAGCAGAAAGAAGCTAGCGCTCTCTGGCACTCCTCGTGACGCCGTTCACCCTGAATCTACAGCACAGAAGAAACTCCTGCCACTGAAAATCAGCATGAACAGTGCGGCTTACCCAAACTCTGATGCTCGCGGAACTCCGCATAGGGTGGCAGAGTTTTTTCAGCACTTTGCGGAGTTCTGCATGGCAGAACGCCGCAAACTCCGCCCAAGCCTATTGCACACTGATTGCACTGTTATGCATTGTTTCCTTTCGATGCCTCGTGGGCATTGTGAGGGGGGCCTGATGATGTCAGCAGCCTCCACCTCTATATCACATGTCACCTTCGTCAGTGCATTGAGTAATATCGGTTTTAAGGGGAACATTTTGGCTCTTGATTTGGGGTGAAATGAAAATCTGTACTCTGCAGTTGTATGAGGTCTGCATTGCATACAGGTGGCATTTTCTACCCTGTCTGAATTCCAACTGCCCATAGAGCAACAATACTTATAACCATACATGACAGAGAAGGCTGTAGAGATTTCATGACTTCCGCCCATGGAAGAACCTCTTGGCATTCTGTGGTAGCTGCAGTCAGTAGTGTGGGGAATGGAATGTGTAAAAGTGGAATGTGTGCATGTACTGGTGTGTGGTGGTAAATTATAGGTGTAGAGAATTGGAGAAGGATGGTTGAAGTGAACGTTTTAGCCTTCATTGTATTGGTTCATTGATGTATTTTGAGTGAATCTTATTTTCCTATTATATTTTTTCATACACCAAACATTTACCAAGATGCCTAATGTACCTGCCCTGCCACCATTTTTGTGTGGTGTTAGGACAACCACTCCTCGAATGGAAAACGTGGTTAGATTTGTTTCCAACACATGTGGGTATGTTGAAGAACGGAGAGTGTTGTAAGTTGGGGCTGTAGGATTAAAAGAATTGATAAATACTACCATTGGACAACACAACAAATGTAAATGTGTATCTAATTGCTGTTAAGCAGCTGAAGGAAAGATATGGTAAAAAAGTGAACTTTGTGTTAGAAAGGTTTACATTTTATTGTCAAGATCAAACGTCTGGTTATTCAGTATGTAGCTGCATTATAAGCTCTGGCTGTGTCTTGCAATCTTGAGCATATTGCATATGAACAAGTTGTACGGGGCAAGATATTAATGAAAAGCAAATTAAAGAAGGTACAGGAAAGGTTATGGGCTGGCACAGACACTGCAACCTTAAAGGGAGAAATGAGTGCAGCCAAGACAATTAGTTATCCGAGAATTGTGTTCAGCAAATAGGTAAGGAATAAGCGAATTTGGGAGTTAACGTGTGAAAAATGTATCTAGAAAAAAATAAAAGAAATGTGCCAACGCTTTAGGAAGTAGGCCTGGATCAAATTTAACCCCTTCGCTACCAGGCCTTTTCCCCCTCTGGTGCCAAGCCTTTTTTTGGCTATTCAGGGCAGTTCGCGCTTAGGCCCTCATAACTTTTTGTCCACATAAGCTACCCACGCCAAATTTGCGTCCTTTTTTTCCAACATCCTAGGGATTTTAGAGGTACCCAGACGTTGTGGGTTCCCCTGAAGGAGACCAAGAAATTAGCCAAAATACAAGGAATTTTCGTTTTTAAAAAAAAAAAAATGGGAAAAAGGGCTGCAGAAGAAGGCTTGTGTTTTTTTTGCTGAAAATGGCATCAACAAAGGGTTTGCAGTGCTAAAATCACCATCTTCCCAGCTTTCATGAACAGGCAGACTTCAATCAGAAAACCCCATTTTGCAACACAATTTTGGCATTTTACTGGGACATACCCCATTTTTACTATTTTTTGTGCTTTCAGCCTCCTTCCACTTAGTGACAGAAATGAGTGTGAAACCAATGCTGGATCCCAGAAAGCTAAACATTTCTGAAAAGTAGAAAAAATTCTGAATGCAGCAAAGGGTAATTTGTGTAGATCCTACAAGTGTTTCCTACAGAAAATAACAGCTGAAATAAAAAAATATTGAAATTGAGTTAAAAAAACAGCCATTTTTCTCCACATTTTACTCTGAAACTTTTTCCTGCGATGTCAGATTTTTCAAAGCAATATACTGTTACGTCTGCTGGACTCTTCTGGTTGCGAGGCTATAGAGGGCTTGTAGGTTCATCAAGAACCCTAGGTACCCAGAGCCAATAAATTAGCTGCACCTTGCAATGGGTTTTCATTCTATACCGGGTATACAGCAATTAATTTGCTGAAATATAAAAAGTGAAAAATAGGTATCAAGAAAACCTTAAATTCCGGGGTGCCCATACTAGCATGTGAATTACAAGGCATTTCTCAAATAGCTGTCTTTTTTACACAGTGTCTTACATTTGGAAGGAAAAAAATGTAGAGAAAGTCAAGGGGTAATAACACTTGTTTTGCTATTCTGTGTTCCCCTAAGTCTCCCGATAAAAATGGTACCTCACTTGAGTGGGTAGGTCTAATGCTCGTGACAGGAATCACAACATGGACGCATCACATTTTTACATTGAAATCTGACAAGTTTTTGCAAAGTGCCTAGCTGTAGATTTTGGCCTCTAGCTCAGCCGGCACCTAGGAAAACCTACCAAACCTGCACATTTTTGAAAATTAGAAACCTAGGGGAATACAAGATGGGGTGACTTGTGGGGCTCTCACCAGGTTTTGTTACCCAGAATCCTTTGCAAACCTCAAAATTTGGCCCACAAAATGTGGGGAAAATGTGTGATTTCCAGCAAAGTTGGAGGTTTGTAGGGCATTGTGGGTAAGAAAATGGTGCGGGTGCATGTGAAGCACACCACCCTGGAATCAACCAGATGTTTAGTTTTCAGATGTGTCTGGGTCTTGTGGATTTTTCTACATTGCAGCGTCCCAAAGGCAGAAGAACTTTGGCTCCATTTATTTGGGGTGTGGGTATGGCCATAACCCCACCCTCTTATTTTGAAAAAAAATCTTCCCTGGTCTCTGGTGGGCTTTCGGCCCCCTTTGGGGTCACATAGGCCCTCCAAAAATAGGCCGCAGATATGCCCAACAGTAATGTGCCCCCATGGGGAGCGACCTTCGCCCAAGGGGCAGCCCCCCAAACAAAACACACAGATACACACACACCAATCCCTGTTGTCTATTCTGCCCAAATAGGCTGATCTGCCTCCAAGGGGGGCAGAAATGGCCTAAATACAATTTGCCTCAGAGGGGAGCGACCCTTGTCTAAGGGGTCGCTCCCCACATATAAATGTATTTAGGCCATTAATATTAATATAATGTTTAATTATATTAGGCCGATCTGCCCCCGGGGGGGCAGAAATGGACTAAAAATATTTTGCCCCCCCCCCCGGGGAGCAGCCCTTGCCCAAGGGGCCGCTCCCCTTATGCGTAAGGATAATAAAAAAAACTTCCCTGGTGTCTAGTGATTTCTGCTCCCCCTGGGGGCAGATCAGCCCAATTATATTAGGCCGATCTGCCTCCGGGGGGGGGTGGCAGAAATGGCCTAAAAACAATTTGGCCCACCCAGGGAGCGACCCTTGCCTAAGGGTTGGCTCCCCACACATAAAACAAAAAAAATATATATCCCTGGTGTCTGGGGGGTTTCTGCCCCCAGGGGGGGGGGGGGGCAGAAATGGGCTAAAAATATTTTGCCCCCTCCGGGGAGCGGCCCTTGCCAAAGGGGCTGCTCCCCTTATGCGTAAGGATAATAAAAAAACACTCCCTGGTGCCTAATGGTTTCTGCCCCCCGTGGGGGCAGAACGGCCTAATTATATCAGGACGATCTGCCCCCGGGGGGGCAGAAATTGCCTAAAAACTATTTGGCCCCCCAGGGAGTGACCTTTGCCTAAGGGGTCGTCCCCACACATAAAATGAAAAAAGTATGTCAATTTCACCCCCCAAAAAAATTCCCTGGTGTCTAGTGGGCATTTCTGCTGCCCGATCTCATCGTGATCGGGCAGCAGAAATGCTTGCAGAGACATGAAAGGAAAGGAAAGTCCTTTCCTTTCATGCCTCTTCTGGCCCCCTCCTCCCGAGCGGAAGAGAAATGCTTTTGCATTTCTCTTCTGCATCGCGCTGGAAGGATGGGAAGTGACCTCTTATGAGGTCAGCAGACGTCACTGGGGGCCTTGGGGGGGTCGGGGGGCCGGGGGTGGAAGGGGAAGCGATTCCCCTTCCAGCTCTGGCCTGGGGGGTTTGGGGGTGTCCCTCAGGGGGAGCGCTAGCGCTTCTCCCAAGGGATGGTAATCGGACGTAATGGTTAAATCCGTGGTGCCTGAGAGGCGCAGCCACGGACGTAACCATTGCGTCCGTGGCCTGCAAGGGGTTAAATTATGCTAGTGTAATTCACGTCATTTTCTGCTATACTTGTTACACAAAATTCCCAAAATAATGCAACTTTGCAGATGGACGCGCAAGTGGTGTTTTTACTGCAAACAATTTACCACTAACGCATATGAACAACAGAACACAAGTGGCTATTATTTATGGTGGTTGTTAGACTTTTCATCCTTGGCATGGTCTCCCCTAACTTTTTGCCTCTGTTTCCCAGGTTGTTGATGTGTGCTGGACTCTGTTTATGCTGTTTTTGTTACTCTGGCCCCTTTACCACTGCTATCCAGTGCTAAAGTGCAAGTGCTCCTGTGTAAAATGTGTATGTAATTGGCTTTCAATGATTGGCATATTTGGTTTGCAGGTAAGTCCCTAGTACAGTGCACTAGAGGTCTGTAAATCAAATGCTACTAGTGGGCCTGCAGCACTGGTTGTGCCACCCACATAAGTAGCCCTGTAAACATGGCTCAGACCTGCCACTGCAGTGTCTGTTTGTGCAGTTTTAAACTGCCAATTCGACTTGGCAAGTGTACCCACTTGCCAGGCCTTAACCTTCCCTTTTCTTACATGTAAAACACCCCTAAGGTAGGCCCTAGATAGCCCCATGGGCAGGGTCCAGTGTATGTTTAAGGTAGGACATATACTAATGTGTTTTATATGTCCTAACAGTGAAATACTGCCACATTTCACTGGTGCAAGGCCTATCTCTCTCATAGGTTAACATGGGGGCTACCTTTAAAAATTATTAAAGCGTAGATTCCCTTTGGGAGCAGATAGACATATGGAGTTTGGGGTCTTTGAGCTCACAATTTAAAAACACATCTTTTAGTAAAGTTGTTTTTGAGATTGTGTGTTTGTAAATGCCACTTTTAGAAAGTGGGCATTTTTTTGCTTAACCCCTCCGCTGCCACGCCTTTTCCCCCTCCTGTGCCAGGCCTTTTTTTGCCTATTTGGAATAGTTCTCGCTTAGGCCCTCATACCTTTTTGTCCACATAAGCTACCCACGCCAAATTTGAGTCCTTTTTTTCCAACATCCTAGGGATTCTAGAGGTACCCAGACTTTGTGGGTTCCCCTAAGGGAGGCCAAGAAATTAGCCAAAATACAGTGAAAATTTCGTTTTTTTAAAAACAATGGGAAAAAAGGGCTGCAGAAGAAGGCTTGTGGTTTTTTCCCTGAAAATTGCATCAACAAAGGGTTTCCGGTGCTAAAATCACCAGCTTACCAGCTTTCAGGAACAGGCAGACTTGAATCAGGAAACCCAATTTTTCAACACAATTTGGGCATTTTACTGGGACATACTCCATTTTTACGATTTTTTGTGCTTTCAGCCTCCTTCCAGTCAGTGACAGAAATGGGTGTGGAACCAATGCTGGATCCCAGAAACCTAAACTTGTCTGAAAAGTAGACAAAATTTTGAATTCAGCAATGGGTAATTTGTGTAGATCATACAAGGGTTTCCTGCAGAAAATAACAACTGAAATAAAAAAATATTGAAATTGAGGTGAAAAAACCTGCCATTTTTCTCTACGTTTTACTCTGTAACTTTTTCCTGCAATGTAAAATTTTTGAAAGCAATATACTGTTAGGTCCGCTGGTCTCTTCTGGTTGCGGGGATATATAGGGCTGGTAGGTTCATCAAGAACCCTAGGCACCCAGAGCCAATAAATGAGCTGCACCTTACAGTGGGTTTTCATTCTATACCGGGTATACAGCAATTCATTTGCTGAAATATAAAGAGTCAAAAATAGGTATCAAGAAAACCTTTGTATTTCCAAAACGGGCACAAGATAAGGTGTTGAGGAGCAGTGGTTATTTGCACATCTCTGAATTCTGGGGTGCCCATACTAGCATGTGAATTACAGCGCATTTCCCAAGTAGACGTCTTTTTTACACACTGTCTTATATTTGGAAGGAAAAAGTGTAGAGAAAGACAAGGGGCAATAACACTTGTTTTGCTATTCTATGTTCCCCCAAGTCTCCCGACAAAAATGGTACCTCACTTGTGTGGGTAGGCCTAGTGCCCGCAACAGGAAATGCCCCAAAACAAAACGTGGACACATCACATTTTTCCACAGAAAACAGAGGTGTTTTTTGCAAAGTGCCTACCTGTGGATTTTGGCTTCTAGCTCAGCCGGCACCTAGGGAAACCTACCAAACCTGTGCATTTGTGAAAACTAGAGATCTAGGGGAATCCAGGACGGGGTGACTTGTGGGGCTCTCACCAGGTTCTGTTACCCAGAATCCTTTGCAAACCTCAAAATTTGGCTAAAAAAACACTTTTTCCTCACATTTCGGTGACAGAAAGTTCCGGAATCTGAGAGGAGCCACAAATGTCCTTCCACCCAGCGTTCCCCCAAGTCTCCCGATAAAAATGGTACCTCACTTGTGTGAGTAGGCCTAGTGCCCGCAACAGGAAATGCCCCAAAACACAAAGTGGACACATCACATTTTCACAAAGAAAACAGAGGTGTTTTTTGCAAAGTGCCTACCTGTGGATTTTGGCCTCTAGCTGAGCTGCCACCTAGGGAAACCTACCAAACCTGAGCATTTTTGAAAACTAGAGACCTAGGGGAATCCAAGATGGGGTGACTTGTCGAGCTCTCACCAGGTTCTGTTACCCAGAATCCTTTGCAAACCTCAAAATGTGGCTCAAAAAAAGCTTTTTCCTCACATTTCAGTGACAGAAAGTTCTGGAATCTGAGAGGAGCCACGAATTTCCTTCCACCCAGCATTCCCCCAAGTCTCCCGATAAAAATGGTACCTCGCTTGTGTGGGTAGGCATAGTGCCCGCGACAGGAAATGCCCCAAAACACAAAGTGGACACACCACATTTTCTCAAAGAAAACAGAGGTGTTTTTTGCAAAGTGCCTACCTGTAGATTTTGGCCTGTAGCTCAGCCGGCACCTAGGAAAACCTACCAAACCTGAGCATTTTTGAAAACTAGAGACCTAGGGGAATCCAAGATGGGGTGACTTGTCGAGTTCTCACCAGGTTCTGTTACCCAGAATCCTTTGCAAACCTCAAAATGTGGCTCAAAAAAAGCTTTTTCCTCACATTTCAGTGACAGAAAGTTCTGGAATCTGAGAGGAGCCACAAATTTCCTTCCAGCCAGCATTCCCCCAAGTCTCCCGATAAAAATGGTACCTCACTTGTGTAGGTGGGCCAAGTGTTTGTGACAGGGAAGAGACAAAAACACGTCAAAATTGAGGGGGAACCAAAGTGGGTCCAAAAGGGCAGTTTGAAAAAAAAACATTTTTAGGCAGTAGTGCAGCAGAAATTTTATCGGTATAGATGAGACAATGCTGGGTGGTAGGAATTTTGTGGATTACTGCAGATTCCGGAAGGTTCCACCACAAAAATGTGGGAAAAATGTGTGCTTTCCAGCAAAGTTGCAGGTTTGCAGGCCATTGTGGGTAAGGATATGGTGCGGGGTGCATGTGAAGCACACCACCCTGGAATCAACTAGATGTTCAGTTTTCAGATGTGTCTAGGTATTGTGGATTTTCCTACATGGCAGCGTCCCAAAGTGAAAAAAGTGCAGCCCTCACCATTCCAAGTGAGACGATTCCAAGATAGTTACCAAGCTCTCATGGCTCAAATGTAAAACAAAAAACAAAAATAATCAAATATCCTCTTGCTTGCCATGGGATAAGATGTTTTACTGTGTGTTTTAGTGTGTGGGGGAGAGCTGAAAGACTGTTAGCCCCTTCAGTTCGGCTGGGGGCATAACCAGGCCCATACTGGTTGGTAGCCACCACCCCACTATTTTCTTTTATTTTTTTGATTCCCTGGCATCTAGACTTTCTGTCCCCCTGGTGTGTGGATCGGGGGTAATTGCCCAATCTGCCCACTGGTGGGCAGAACAACTTTGGCCCCATTTATTTGGGGTGCGGGTATGGCCATACCCCCAACCTCTTATTTTGAAAAGAAAATCTTCCCTGGTCTCTGGTGGGCTTTCTGCCCCCCTTGGGGGCAGATGGACCTTCCAAAATAGGCCAGTCTGCCCCAAGGGGGGCAGTTATGGCCAACAGTAATGTGCCCCCATGGGGAGAGACCCTTGCCTAAGGGGCTGCCCCCTCCAAACAAAACACACACATACACACACACCAATCCATGGTGTCTAGAGGTTTCTGCCCCAAAGGGGGCATTTTGGCCTTACAAAGAGGCTGATCTGCCCCCAAGGGGGGAAAAAATGGCCTAAATACAATTTGCCCCCCAGGGGAGCGACCCTTGTCTAAAGAGTCGCTCCCCATACATAAATACATAAAGTAAATAAAAAAATATATATATCCCTGGTGTCTAGAGGTTTCTGCCCCTCGAGGCAAATCCTAATTATATTAGAACAATCTGCCTCCGGAGGGGGGGGGAGCAGAAAAGGCCTAAAAATATTTTGCCAATGGGGCCGCCCCCTTATGCGTTAGTATAAAAAAAAAAAAAAAATCCCTGGTGTCTTGTGGTTTCTGCCCCCCCCTGGGGGCAGAAATGGCCTAATAATAATTTGCACACACCCCCCTCCCCCAGGAGCGACCCTTGCCTAAGGGGTCACTCCCCAAACATAAAAAAAATAAAAGGAAACAAAAAAAAAGATCCCTGGTGTCTAGTGGTTTTCATCGGCCTAATAATACTAGGCCAATCTGCACCCCCCGGCCAAGAAATAATTTGCCCAGAGGAGCGGCCCTTTCCCAAGGGGCCGCTCCCCTTACTTGAAATAGCCCACACAAAAAAATATTCCCTGGTGTCTAGTGGTTTCTGCCCCCCGGAAGCAGATCGCAAGGCTGATCTGCCTCCAGGGGGTGCAGAAATGGCCTAATAATGATTTGCCACCCCCGGAGCGACCCTTGCCCACGGGGTCGCTCCCCAAACATAAAAAAATAAAAAAAACTATTAAAAAAATTATCCCTGGTGTCTAGTGGATTTCTGCCCCCAGGGGGTGCAGAAATGGCCTAGAAATAATTTGCCCCCCGAGGAGCAGCCCTTGCCCAAGGGGCTGCTCCCCTTACTTCAAATAGGCCACAAAAATATATATTCCGCGGTGTCTAGTGGTTTCTGCCCCCCCTGGGGGGGCAGAAATGGCCTAATAATAATTTGCCCCCCCTGGAGCGACCCTTGCCAAAGGGGTCTCTCCTAAAACATACAAAAAACAAAAAACAAAAAACAAAAAACAAAAAAAAGAACATTTTCCTTGGTGTCTAGTGGATTTCTGCCCCCCCCTGTGGGGGCCAGAAAGAGCCAAAAAACAAATTGTCCCCCCTGGAGAGCGGCCCTTGCCCAAGGGGCCGCTCTCCTTATTTAGTAAATAAAATGTTTTAAAAAACCCTGGTGTCTAGTGGTTTCTGCCCCCCTTGGGGGCAGATTGGCCTAATAAAAATAGGCTAATCTGCTCCCAAGCGGGGCAGAAATGGCCTAGAAAACATTTTGCCCCCAGGTGCAACCCTTGCCTAAGGGTTCGCTCCCCACAAGTAAAAAAACAAAAAAACAACAAAAAAAACCAATCCCTGGTGTCTAGGGGGGTCGGAGGGAAGGCCTCTGATGAGGTCAGCGCGCGAAAGCGTGCTGATGTCATCAGACGCCACAGTAGGGTCACGGGGGGGCAGGGGTGAAAGGGGAAGCGATTCCCCTTCCATCCCTGCCTAGGGGAGGGGTGTGCCTGGCCATCGGGGGGAGCGCTAGCGCTCCCCCCGGGGGCCCCTAGCAGGACGAGGGGAACCGGTGCCTTGGACGAAATCACCTCGTCCGGGGCACACTAGGGGTTAAACCATTCTGTGACTCTGCCTGTTTGTGGATTCCCTGTCTGGGTCAGTTTGACAGTTGGGCTGGTTGCACCTCTCTCTAGCTAGTGACACAAAGGGAGCTGGGATGTAGTCTGCATTTCCTGGGGAGCCATCTGTGCTAGGAGGCAGGGGAGGATTGGTCACTTACACCTGAAAGGGCTGTGCCTGCCCTCACACCATGCAGTCTCCAACCCCCTGGTGTGTGTCTTGGGCGTGGCCTGGGCAAGGCTGGATTTCACAAACAAGAGAGACTTTCCTTTGAAGTAAGCCTACTTCAAAGGGCAAAATGGGTATAAGAAGGGCATCCAAAACCACAGACTTTAGATCACTTCTGGACATCAATAGGAACCTCAGCCTGGAGAAGACCTGAAGAGCTGAAGAGCTGAGGAGAAGTGCTGCCCTGCCTGTGACTGTGCTTTGTGGAGCTATCCTGCAGTTGCGGCTTCTGCCTGTGCAAGGGGACAAAGACTGGACTTTGTGGTACATTCCTGCTTGTTAAGAAATCTCCTAAAAAATTAAGGGCTTGTCCTGAGCTTTCCTCCTGTTGTTCAAGTCTCAGGGCCATCAAACACTTCTCCTGCCAGCACCTGGACTCTCTGCTGAGACTCCTGCCCTGCCAAGTGGTGCCCTATCCAGTTCGTGGGGCCTTGGAAGGTGAAGCTGGCAGACCAAGACTGAAAATCCACGCACAGACCGCTGTGCGGGGAAAATTTCGACAAAGCTTCTGAGACGCGGCAGAAAAATTATGCGCCTCCGGCTTTGCGGCTGAAATCGATGAACCACCTGCATTGCGGCTAGAAGATTGACGCATGCAGCTGGAGAAACGACACGCAACACCCGGTGACGGAGGCTGGTAACGTCGCAACCCACATAGCACGGTTTTGCTGATACCGTGCGGCAGGATTTTCAATGCAAACCTCGCTGGGCGCGGAAAAATGGCGGAAAAATGGCGCAAAGTCTGCCTGGACCCGAGTGCTTGCCTGGATCGATGCATCGCTCTCTTGCTGATAGGGAAAACGACGCGCGACGACCCGACTGGAGGAGGAGAGCGACGCATGGTCTCTCTTGCAGGTGAGAAATCAACTCATCGCTAGCCTTTTCCGATGCACACTCGCCCGTGCGTGTTATTTTGATGCTACCCAGGTACTTTTCAACGTTAACAGCGTTTTTACTGTTTACTAAAGGATTTAAGACTCTTTTGCTTTTAAAATTAATAACAACTTGTGGACGTTGGATTTTTGTCTTTCTGGTCTTGTTTTGTTTAGATACATATTTCCTAATTTTCTAAATCTGTGTTGTGTCATTTTGTAGTGTTTTCACTGAGATACTATGTGTGTTGGTACAAATACTTTACACCTAGACTTTGAAGTTAAGCCTTCCTGCTCATGCCAAGCTACCAAGGGGGTGAGCGGGGGTTAGCTGAGGGTGATTCCCCTTTACTGTGACTAGAGTGAGGGTCCTTGCTTTGACACGGGGTAACCTGACTGCCAACCAAAGACCCCATTTCTAACAGTGGTTTTGTTTAAATGTGTCTCTGTTCCAAACATTGATGCAAAGTGGAGACATATGAGATGAGCATAAAATTATTTTGTAAGGTTTTCAAGTTGAAACTTGGGAAGTTGAAAGGGAACAAGCACAGAATGGTCTTGAGTGAGACGGTAATACCAGTGAGACAGAAACTAAGGAATGTTCTACTTTCATATAGAAATAAGGTGTTAGAGATGTCGCATGACTTATGTTCAAGGGATATAATTGAACCAGTTGAATCATCCAATTGGATTTTGTCAGTAGTAGTGTCCCTGAAGAGTTCAGGAGTATTACGTTTAGTGTGGACTTGCTTTGCCTTAATGAAGCCATGTGGATTTGACAGTTTTCCTGTGCCTAATCTTCAAGAATCATTATGGCCAGTATCTTGTGCAGCAGTATTCTTGACAATTGACTCAACAAGTGCAAATCACCAGACTGAATTGGAAAAAGACTGGAAGTGGGGTACTGCATTCATTACTTGAGAAGGAGCATGGAAGTACAAGCAGCAGATATTTGGCCTAGCAAAGCTCATCAGCAGTTTTCCAGAGGGTGTTGAGTTTATTACTAGAAAACATCAAGGAAGCAAGGGTATGTCAGGATGAAATTTTCATTTTTGGCAAGAATGTCCCAGAACGTGATGACAATTTGAGAAAGGTGTTAAATATTTTACAAGATTTAGGTTTAACTGTTACATGGGAGCAATGCAAAATAGGACAAGAGGAAGTAGAATATTTGAGGACAAAATCTCCAAGGGTGGGATAATGCCTAGGAATGATTATGTAGAGGTTATCATGAATGCTCCGTTTCCTGCAAACAAAGAGTAATTGAAGTTGTTCCTTGGTTTGACCAAATTTTACTTGAGGCTTATTGGGAATTATTTCAGCAAAGTAGAAGTGTTAGGTAGGTTGTTAAAGAAAGATGTTAGATATGAATGGATGTGTCAACATGATGGTTACTTTACGAGTATAATGGAAGAAATAGTGAAAGTTCCCTGTTTGACACTTTTTATAGCCGATAAGAGATGTATGGTAGCAGTGGACTGATTGAGTGCTGTGTTGGCTCAAAAGGATGAAGGGTCTGGATGGATTGTAGCATATTGTTCCCATGCATTACATGGTTGTGAGGAGAATAAGTGAACGTGAGCTGTTGGCATGTTCATTGGTGGTAGTGCATTTAAGTACTTATTTATGAGGAGCAAACTTTTTTTAAGAATCACAAGCCATTAATAAATGTGTAGGCATCTGGTGGATGTAGGATGTTGACACCTAGATTGGCGAAGTTAGTATCTAAATTACAAGTTTATCACTTTGAGGTGCAGTATGTACCAAGAAAAGAGAATGGGCAGGTGAATGAATTATCCAGTCTCCATGGATTATTCATTATCCATAGTCATAACCTCACCAGACTACTGTGAAGGTACCTTTTACAGTTGTACGACGAGAATATGACAATGGATTATAAAGAGTGTGAAGTGGCCGTAATGTTCAAGGATATACAGGAGAGTTTGAATGCTCAGAGTTGTGTGATACATAAACAGGAGGGGATGAAGCTATAAAAGGTGATCGTGATATAGCTTCGATAAATTAAATTTTAGTGCCAGGATGGCCTTCGGAGATAAATGTCAGGGAGAATGCATAGCATATAATAAAATCAAGGAGGAACTGTTTCGAAGAATAACGTATCAAATAGAGTTGACAAAACTGGGCCACCCAATGGGTTGTGGGAAGCGTTTATGGCATTAATGCATGAAGGGCACTGTGGTATGTCGAACACTAAAGAGAAGATGAGGGAATATTTTGAAGGATACTAAAATCAATAAGTGGGTGATGGAATGTCAGGTTTGCGGATGTTGTGACAAGTCTGAAGGGTGTTGGCCTCTCATATGTGTAGCTGAATTAGCAGAAGGACCGTGGAGGAAACTAGTGATTGATATCATGCAGCCATTTTCTTTGTTGTCCCAGAAGGAGTCATATGCCTTAGTGTTGAATGATTACTATCCTAAGTGGCCAGTAGTGCGAATGGTGGATAGCGTGATCACAGAAGTGGTAGCTGGATTTTTAGACGATATGTTTTGCCAGGAAGGCATTCTAGAGGAGTAATGGCAAAACGTTCACTTCAGAGAAAATGCTATTTCTTTTTTACTTTAAGTGGATTTATGCATTCTAGGGTTTTCCTTATACCACCCTGAAGCAAATGGTTTAGTAGAATGATACAATAGAGTGGTGAAGGAATATATACAATTGGCACACATATCAGGGTTTTGTTGGAGGAAAACTTTCCAGACAACCTCGTTGCAATACAGAGTGACTCAAAATACCTTAATGGCATTCGAAATGTTAATAGGCTGAAAATCACCCACTAAACCTGCTCATGGTGGTTGCAAAGGTAAGAAATGAAAATGAGCCTCAGTGAAGACACTGAAATGAGGGAGAAACTAAAGAAATGTCAAGAAAAAATGTGACAGTCAATGGTCATGAAATGAGGATGTGTGAAGAGAGGAGGAGGAGTGGCACTTAAAGTGGGTGATTAGGTAAGGATTAAGAATTCTGGCATTGTACAGAAGGGGTGGCCTGTCAACTCACATGGTGTCACCGTGTGTCACACGATTTTGGCTGCCTTCACACAGTGAGGAGCCAAGATCACACAATGGCAGGCAAGGCGATCTGGAAACCACTGCAGAGAGTGAATTTCCAGCTCGTCTTCTGAGGCTGCAAACAGGTAATGTCCATTTAGGGGTGTGAAAACACCCCAGGACATCATCAGTACCCTCAACAACCATGTGTTCTTGTTTTGTGTGGTTGAAGGAGGAGGTCATTGGGGCAGAGGACGGAGCCAGAAGGACCCCTTGGGAAGTTCTCAGCATAAAGCTTTTCCCCCTCCAAAGCCACACCCCCTCCTCACACACCCGATCTTGTTCTCAAGTTGGAAGGTCTGAGACATGCATTGTGTTTAGATTCACAAGGAGTATGTGAGATAATGAAAACAAATGTGAGGTATCAAGATGGATGTGCTTGGAATGTGAGTAGAGTGTCATTACACAAAGGGACAGGGTGGTTGAGGAGTGACGATGGAAGTCAACAAAGTTATAACGTATTTCTGGATGTCAGCGATGAGGAATTAGGAGTGAATGTAAGTAGGAAGGCTAGTTGTATGGAAGATGGAGGTGAGCAAGGGAAGATGCCACATGGTGGAATGCGAGATAATGAAAGAGTGGAACAACCTTTGCTGAGAAGGAAGAATGTAGAACTTATTAGGTACAAGGAATATGTGGTAGGTTAGATGTTGATGCAGTTTAGTTGTTAATAAGGTACTTTCCTGTTGTTGGGTGTACTTCACAAAAGGAAGATGTGTGGTATCTGCATCCAGTGGTATGTGGAATAAGTGGGAAGTGGAATGTGTAGAAGTGGAGTGTGTGTATGTATGAGAGTGTAGTGGTAACATGTGGGTGGAGAGCATTGGAGAAGGATGGTTTGAGCGGGTGTGTTGTGAAGGAGCTGGCTTAGTTGCTCAGTTACCTGGATCTTACCTGGAACTTGAATACAACATTTCCAACTTTATCAGAGGTCATCTTCCTTGCGACACGTTCTCTCTAGAACAACATATCCATAAGGCCAAGATGCATGTGCACAAGCTAATTTACACAAATGTATCCCATTTTGCACATTCTTAAATTCTCTATAAGGATTCGCTTGTGATTCAATAGCCCGTAAGTGCTTGCTATTCTCTCAAAGAAAAAATCGAGATCTGGAACACTGGTGCTCCCGTACTGCATTGCACCAGAATCCAAGGGCAGTTGGAGGTTGAATAAAAGAAACCGCTGGCTGTAAGGTGGTACCATTCTGAAAAAAAATGATTTTCTACCCCTAGTCCCAGAATGGTTCAGTGCTTTTCAGATTACTGAACGATGAAATTGCTCATTGTTTTGATAGGTCCAGTATTCATTAGCCATACCAATATGAGTGCTAACAATGCAAGTTGTGCTTGGAGTCTCAGCTCTGTTTTACAACCAGAAGTTAACGGACCCCTTGCCTACTATAAGGTATTCCCACGATGAAAGCAGCTCATCTTTAACTGCGCCCCAGGGCCTCTATGCCCAGACTCTCTGTTTGTTTTGCCCAAGGCTACCAATTAAGGAGATTCTGTTCTCCTGTTTGTGTGTTATCCTCTGCAATACATTGAAAAAGTACACGAGTCAGGGTTTAGGGTTTCTAGTTCAGAAACATTTCTGCAGATCCTTGAAATCTTAAAATCGGTAACTCCAAGCTTTTATCAGGGGTTGCCCAGGGCAGTCCTGCGTGTAAAATGTAGTAGTGTCTGACTTTAGCTGCCGAGTGAGTGCTCTGTTAGGGCCAGATTTACAAGGCCATAGTGCCACCAGAGTGTGACTTTTTGCGACATTCGGGTCGCGCTAACCACTTCTCCATATTTACAAAGAGGTGTACCGCCACTTTTTGTGGCTTTATGCCTCCTTGTCAATATGGGCTCCTCCGATGCAGTTTTCTGCATCAGAGGGGTGTGCAACGGGTGTTGCAGTGGGCGTTCCACCACAACACTCATTGCTTTTGATGCTGCCTCAGATTTACAAGAAGGCGTAAATCTGTGGCACCGCCTAAAACTAATGCCACCCCAGGGGTGGCATTAGCAGGGCACCACAGGGACGAATATTTTTATTCCTCCTCGTTTTTTGCTTTTTCTATGTGTTCTATGAACATCTGCAGCACACATAGAAGAAGAAAAATGCCATGGATAATTGTTTATGTGCATGAAAGGACACCTTCCTGCACATAAACAATCACACGCCTCAACAGCCACCCTTGCACTATGGTGCAAGGATGCTTGCGTTGGCTGCCTAACTTAGCGGTGGTGAAAGGGGAAACGCAGGGGTGCACCGTATTCTTGTAAATATGGTGCATCTCTGTGTTTCAAAACTGCACAGTGCTGCTTATTGTGGTGCAGCACTGATCTGTGCCAGATTCTTGTAAATCTGGCCCTTAGTATGCCGGTAGAGGCAGAGATTGTCATAACACAAACATCACTTGAGACTCATTGTGGCACCCTCCATTTGAATAAATGAACCAGATCACTGGTCAGTCCCTGTTGGTGATTTATTTTGGGTCCTCGTGAAGGCAATATGTAAAGGGTATAAAGGCTTATTACTATTTGCTTTAATGTGCAAACTAACAATGTATACATCATAATGTAATGCCATCAAGTACCTGCTATTGCCTTTTAACAGCCTCTGTCCTCATGAATGAAGACAGCCAGTCAAACTAGCTCCTGAGCTGTCACAATACACATGGTTTCTGAAAGGAAATTCACTTTTCTGCATTGAGTTCCCAGATTGTTTGCTTTTATGGGACTGGAACTACTGTCCAGTTTGACTGTAATCAGTGGGAGACTGCTAAACATTTCCCAGGGCTGTGCTCTGACTTTTAAACATTTAACCAAAAGGGGAACCCTTTAACTCAACCCAGCCTAGGGTAAATAAAGCATCAACAAAACAAGCATTGGCGGGTAGAGACAGATTTAACCTAAGTTATAAGCACAGTCTTGAATTCTGTTACTATTGAGTTTATTTCTTACTCAGAATTATTTCAAAACCAATTATAATAGTCAAAAAACGATAGAGAAATTAGAAAAATGAAAAGGCTTGTATGCAATACAATGACTGAAAACACATAACAAATTGTACTTTACTAGGTATAACAATCGACCTACACAAACACAGGACTTATACAATCACAATTAATGGTATTACAGGAGGACAGAAACACAAACATAAGCCCTATACATTTGAATAGTGGTCACCGTTAACATTTCACATGTAATCCACTTCTGCATGCTAAGGTACTGGGCTTCTACGTACACTTACTAATCTAGTGTTAAATATTGCTTTCACACTAGTGTATTCTAGTGTACCTACACTCTTTATATTCTCATCAATTATTTAATGAACCCAGTGCTCTTGCACTCTATAAAGTCAACGCGTTTCGGCCTTTCAATTTAAGGCCTCATCAGGACTGGAAAAGGGCAGAAGGAATTCTAAAAAAAGAAAACCAAAAAGAATTCTTACAAATGTGCCTACCACATATCATTTATAACCCAATCACCAAAAGTGTATCATACATATATACAACACATCTACGAAATGTTTTTATTTTGTGTTAAAAACTTATTTAAGATCTATCTAAAACCGATAGTGCCCAGGTATTTGTTGTGTGTCCTACTACAACCAGAGAATCAATTAAATGGCTTAACTGCAGAAAAATTTTTTTTTGGGAAAAACATTCTAGGGCCCTAATTATTAACATTATCTCTGCTGGATAATTTCTATATTTCAAATATATCTCTACTTAGTTTGCACAATGAAATATAACACATATTTACCTTAGTTCTTATAGCCCGCATCTGGGGAACCGAACTTGTTTAAAATCAATTCCTGTTCAGAGCCGACTGAAGATGCTTCTAGTCGCCTTTCTCTAGCGGAAAAACGAGTGGTCTCGTCAGTATATACTTTCTATGGCTGTATCTCAAACCTGTCACCGAAATCAGAGCCACTTCATTTGTAAGACTTTCGGCTTACCGTGACCGGCGTCTAAATTGGGAACGCTCGCGTTTAGGAACACGTGCAATTTTGAAGCCGTGTTCCGTGCAGCACTCGCTACTCGGCGGCAGGCTGCTCGCGTCCTTAGCTGGCGTCTTTCCGAATGCTGTCTGGTTGCCTTGGCGACCCCATAGAATTGTGGGAACTCTAACCTTTCTTAACAAACAACTAAATCCCGGCGGCCATCTTAACACTGTTAAACTCGTAAATCTTCTAATGATTATAACTACCAAAGAGTAACTAAAATGCATCTTTTGGTGATATCGGTTCCCCAGATGCGGGCTATAAGAACTAAGGTAAATATGTGTTATATTTCATTGTGCAAACTAAGTAGAGATATATTTGAAATATAGAAATTATCCAGCAGAGATAATGTTAATAATTAGGGCCCTAGAATGTTTTTCAAAAAAAAAAAATTTTCTGCAGTTAAGCCATTTAATTGATTCTCTGGTTGTAGTAGGACACACAACAAATACCTGGGCACTATCGGTTTTAGATAGATCTTAAATAAGTTTTTAACACAAAATAAAAACATTTCGTAGATGTGTTGTATATATGTATGATACACTTTTGGTGATTGGGTTATAAATGATATGTGGTAGGCACATTTGTAAGAATTCTTTTTGGTTTTCTTTTTTTAGAATTCCTTCTGCCCTTTTCCAGTCCTGATGAGGCCTTAAATTGAAAGGCCGAAACGCGTTGACTTTATAGAGTGCAAGAGCACTGGGTTCATTAAATAATTGATGAGAATATAAAGAGTGTAGGTACACTAGAATACACTAGTGTGAAAGCAATATTTAACACTAGATTAGTAAGTGTACGTAGAAGCCCAGTACCTTAGCATGCAGAAGTGGATTACATGTGAAATGTTAACGGTGACCACTATTCAAATGTATAGGGCTTATGTTTGTGTTTCTGTCCTCCTGTAATACCATTAATTGTGATTGTATAAGTCCTGTGTTTGTGTAGGTCGATTGTTATACCTAGTAAAGTACAATTTGTTATGTGTTTTCAGTCATTGTATTGCATACAAGCCTTTTCATTTTTCTAATTTCTCTATCGTTTTTTGACTATTATAATTGGTTTTGAAATAATTCTGAGTAAGAAATAAACTCAATAGTAACAGAATTCAAGACTGTGCTTATAACTTAGGTTAAATCTGTCTCTACCCGCCAATGCTTGTTTTGTTGATGCTGACTTTTAAACATGACAATAATGGTGAATTATAATTGCCAGACCTGACTCTCTAGTAAGGTCTAAATTACATGGTGCTAAAGTGGCATAAAGTCAGATGTCAGTTGTGCACTGCCACCTACAAGAGTAACTCTAACAGCATGAGTTCACCAATGCCACTGCAGCCCTGAATTGCAGGCAGTACATATCAGTGTGGACTGTTTTGTTTTGTGGAATGCCAAATGTACATCTTACATTACTTAAGCCACCTAAAATTAGAGACTTGGAGCTCTCCTAGGCTAAGGTGCATAACGTATAAAAGGAAGACATGTTCAATATTGGTATTGGCATTTTCCTACAGTGGAAGTATTACAAGTGCATTTTACCTGCACAGGCTGTAGTGGTCTTCCCCAACTCTAAGGATCTGTATATAATAAACGCTGGTTGTGGTTTTAAGCCTGCCTTTCATAGAGGTCTTCTTCCATCCGAGTTGTCTCCTGCTGCAACAGGAGGTGGCCTGGGCCTAACGCGGACTAGCTTTTTTTCCTGGGAGTTTTCTAATTTAACTAGGAGAGCTCTTAGTTGGGGTCACAGAGCTCCATACAGAGGCCTGTGGTCTTGCATTTTAAAAGAGTCCCTGATCAGGGTGTTCTGGGGTGGTTTTATAGTAAAGTCACAGGAGGTCTTTGGTAACTTTAATGAGATCAAGGTAAGGCCCATCACCAGTAGCCAGTGGCTACTGTGGGAAACGCTTCCACCACCAGAATACACCCTGACAAGGCGAGGACCAGAAATGGAGTATCCTGTTGTCTGTACACCTGTGGACAGAAGTGAGAATTGGCTTTCTTCCCTCTTATAACCATGAACTTGAAGTATTACCCAGGGGGTAGACCATCTGGCCAACTGACCACCTGTGGTCCCACGAACTTAGGGGAGAAGAATGGCATTTTTCATGTAGATCTAACAAAGCAGAGAATACGAGTCCTAGCTGAGGGGAGGGGTCAAGCATGACTTCTAGGGTTGTCTGTGCCCTGAAAGTAGGCATGGGTGAAAATATTACTTCACAGGTAAAAATAATTTCCATTTCCTAGTTCCTATATTTTGCAGTATTTTCACCCACCGAAGACTGGTTCTCATGAGAACTGTAGAAGTGATGTCTGCTGTGGCAGAGTCAGTTTATTCTCAAACCAGCATCCTACTGCTCTCACATGGGACTTTCTAAACATAATTTATATGTCTCACACAGAGCAATAACATTTCATGTATTAGGAGTGATATTGTGTGATTTTTGTGGAAGCAGGATAAAAATGTGTGGGGAAATGGGCCTGAAGATGGAAATGTCACTTGTTTATGGAGCCAGTAATTCTGGGCACCGCATGTTATTCCCCATGCTGGGCCCAACATGAATCTTGATGGTGGGTTAACTGAGGTGGTGATACCATCTGAAAACCATAACTCTGGACCTAGTATCAGCGCAGAACTAGCCTCTAAAAGTTCTATGAGACAAACACTTTACTGCTGCATATTGACTTTAAGGGGTGCCTGCAACAAGCACCACTGAACCCAGGCTTGCAGGTCGATTACTCCTGTCATCCCACACCCTCATGCCCCACCTGTAAGTCTGGTGTCTCCAGCCATAAAGTACTGCATGTACCCTCCTGTTCCTCTTGTTATGCAGCACTGCTAAAATAGGCTTTCATCCCCTGTACCGTTTGCAATGCACCATCTTGATCCCATGCTTTCAGTCTCCTTGGGCCATACTCACAAAGGTAATTTACACTTTTGAGTAATGTTACTACTTTCAGTATTCATAAACTTTCTACAAAAGTATAAGTTATACGTCTCCACCCCCAGAGTAATGCAATTAGCTTACTCTTGTGTGAGTTGGTGACGTCCCTCCATACACCCCTCCCTGACCTATTCTGTCTCTTGTTGTACATCGCTCCTACACGAACCTTACAGCCCTGGGTCTTTTGGCATTTATCACACCTAACCACAACTGCAGCTTCTGTGTGTCTTGACAACCAGCCCTCCTTGCCATGCAGGCAGCCCCTGTGCTTCTTGGTATCCAGTCTGCAACCCCAATGTTGCAATCTCTGTCAGTATCATTTTCAAGCACAAGCAAAGTAGGACATTTCTGAGGGCCTCCATCTTTCAAGGTGCCCCCTGGTTACATGACTGGAACAGTCACACATCCCTCTCTCTTCTCTCTTTTTCTCTATCACAACCTCTCTCTCTTCCTACCTCTTTATCTCCATTTACCTGTCCATACCTCACCTATACTTGTATCTACCTCCCTGTCAATGCCTCCGCCTCACTTACATTTTTCACTCCCTCATTGTTAGAAATGGGGTCTTTGGTTGACAGTCAGGTTACCCCCAGTTCAAGCAAGGACCCTCACTCTAGTCAGGGTAAAAGAGAATCAACCTCAGCTAACCCCTGCTTACCCCCTTGGTAGCTTGGCAGAGCAGTAGGCTTAACTTCAGAGTGCTAGGTGTAAAGTATTTGTACCAACACACACAGTAACTTCATGAAAACACTACAAAATGACACAACACCAGTTTAGAAAAATAGGAAATACTTATCTAAACAAAACAAGACCAAAACGACAAAAATCCAGCATACACAAGTCAAGTTATGAATTTTTAAAGATTAAACTCAAAAATAGTGCTTAGAAACAAAAATGTTTCGATGAGATGATGAGATGTTAACACGGCGTCGTGACGGAGTCGTTCCCAACAAGTCGACACCAGCGGCGCCGGACACGAAGTCGTGTAGACCCCCAAGTACAGTACCTTTGGTGAAGAGTGAAAACAAGCCGATGCGTGAAGTCGGGGATCGCGGCGTCTGTGCGAAACGTTGAATCCACGCACTTCGAGCTGCGTCAGTCACGACGTGGTGCGGCGACTTCCACGGAGTCCCGGACTTCAGCGGGGCTGCAGTGGCGTCGGGCCTGCGAAGAGCATTGCGTTCCAGCGAAGGTCACGGCGTCGGGTGCAGGCGGCGTCACCGGATTCAGCAGCGGCGTCGGTCTGGAGTCGTCCGAAGTCGATTTCCTTGGATTTCCACCAGCTTTCCTTTCAAGGGCCCAGGGACTGGATAGGGCACCACTTGTCAGAGCAGGGGTCTCTCCAGAGACTCCAGGTGCTGGCAGAGAGAAGTCTTTGCTGTCCCTGAGACTTCAAACAACAGGAGGCAAGCTCTAACTCAAGCCCTTGGAGATTTCTTCACAAGATGGAAGGCACACAAAGTCCAGTCTTTGCCCTCTTACTCTGGCAGAAGCAGCACTGCAGGAAAGCTCCACAAAGCACAGTCACAGGCAGGGCAGCACTTCTTCCTCAGCTATCAACTCTTCTCCAGGCAGACGTTCCTCTTGGTTCTAGAAGTGTTTTCCTAAAGTCTGTAGATTTGGGTGCCCTTCTTATACCCATTTTAGTCTTTGAAGCCACCTTTCTTCAAAGGGGACTCACACCTACTTGTGAAATCCTGCCTTGCCCAGGCAAGGCCTCAGGCACACACCAGGGGGTTGGAGTCTGCATTGTCAGAGGCAGACGTAGTCCTTTCAGATGAGAGTGACCACTCCACCCCTCCCTCCTAGCAGAGATGGCTCATCAGGAAATGCAGGCTACACCCCAGCTCCCTTTGTGTCACTGTCTAGTGTGAGGTGAAAAACAACCCAACCATCATACTGACCCAGACAGGGAATCCACAAACAAGGCAGAGTCACAGAATGGTTTAAGCAAGAAAATGCTCACTTTCTAAGTGTCATTTTCAAATGCACAATCTCAAAACCAACTTTACTAAAAGATGTATTTTTAAATTGTGAGATCAGGAACCCCAAACTCCACATGTCCATCTACTCTCTAGGGGAATCTACACTTTAATCATATCTAAAGGTAGCCCCCATATTATCCTATGAGAGAGACAGGCCTTGCAACAGTGAAAAACGAAATTGGCAGTATTTCACTGTCAGGACATATAAACCACATTACTATATGTCCTACCTTATCCATACACTGCACCCTGCCCTTGGGGCTACCTAGGGCCTACCTTAGGGGTGCCTTACATGTAAGAAAAGGGAAGGTTTAGGCCTGGCAAGTGGGTACACTTGCCAAGTCGAATTTACAGTGTAAAAATACACACACAGACACTGCAGTGGCAGGTCGGAGACATGATTACAGGGTTACTTGTGTGGGTGGCACAACCAGTGCTGCAGGCCCACTAGTAACATTTGTTTTACAGGCCCTGGGCACCTCTAGTGCACTTTACTAGGGACTTAACAGAAAACAAATATGCCAAACATGGAGAACCAATTACATACACATTTTAAACAGGAGCACTTGCACTTTAGCACTGGTTAGCAGTGGTAAAGTGCCCAGAGTAATAAAAACGGCAAAAACAGAGTCCAGCACACATCAATAACCTGGGGAACAGAGGCAAAAAGTTAAGGGAGACCACGCCAAGGATGAAAAGTCTAACACTCATCTATTTCTCGCTCTGCCATATCTGCATCCCTACCTCGTTTGCCCTTTTTCCTGCCTCCTTTCTTCTCTCTCTCTCTACTTCTTTTTAACTTACTCTTACTTCCCTCAGTTTGCTGTCTGTCTACTTCCGCAATAGATAGGCTATAATGCAACACCATATGACAGATGTGACATCAGACACATTTGTGATGGAGGATCCCATCTGCCAAACTCTAAACAAGGTCCTTGGTCTCTAGAACGTCCCCTTTTCTACCTCACCTTTCTCCACACCGTATCTCTCTCTTCCTTTCTATCTTATTGCATCTCATCTCTCTCAAACCCGCAAATCACTAAACTCCACTCTTCAGTCTTTCTCATTTTTTATCTCCCTCTACATCTGACTCAATCTGTCAACTTTATTAACACATCTCTTATTCCTCTCTCCACACCTCACCTTAACTCTTCCCCTTTAACCTCTCGCACTCTGGTGGTGGTGGGGACCAGGGCCTGGCAAAATGGCTGACTAGTTGTAAATGTGACTTGTCCCTGTAAAGACCACAGAAATCCTCTCACAACCTTCACTAAGAGACTGATCGTCATGATTATTGCTGGAGAGCAGCTGAAACAGGACTTACCGACATGTACTTAGGAGCCTGGGAGAAGGACAAATAGTCCTGTGAAAGTGAAACCCTGATAGACCTACCGGTCGAGATGAACCAGAGCTTGGTTCGTTTTCGAAGCAACAGATTAGGTGGCGATCCAGCTGTGTGACTCTGATCGGGTGCCTCCCCTCACCCGTAGGTGGCCTGGTGCTAGGGGCAGTACTCTGCTGGATTGCACATCTGGATGATCAGAGGGCTAGTCTGCAGGAGGTATGGCCTAGACAGGAGCAGGCAAAGGTCAGGGTTTGCTACAACATCATTGGCGGGACTCGGTAGTCAGTGAGTGTCAGGACCTGCGATACGGACAGTCAAGGCAGACAGACCAGGAGGCAAGCGCTCAGCTCCGCCCATAGCGACCTCCACTCTGCAGTGTCTAAAGAGTCAGTGGCACTGGCAGCCCTCAACATCTTGAACAGGTACAGCACCAAGGCTGGGATGATGGTTCAGGCAAAACCTTTTCGAAGAGGTTGGCACCTGTGTGCCTCTCTAGAGCATAGTTACTTAGGCTGTGGCTTGGCTGCTTCAGATAACAATCACCTGCTAGGTAATGGCTACTTCTCAATACTTGGAAAACCAAAGAGTCAACCCAAATGCCAGTAATTTGGTCCCAAACTTTAAATTTGCCCTAATTTTCAAGTGAATATCAATGTTTCATATTGAACTCATCACTGTGTTGATATAAGTCTAAAATCCTACATTGGCTTTTCTCTTCAGACCTCATCAACAGGGCCTCTAATCGGTATTGCATTGGAACGCAGCTTTATTTTCACCTGCATCATTTTAAAAAATGATCCTTCATAATTTGAACTGGTGATGGGGACCATACGAATCATAGCCATTTGTGAGGATGTACGTCTATGTAAGACTGAGAGGGCAAACATGAAAGTGCTTGTGGGAAGCAGGAGCTGAGAAAGAGAATGATACAAGCTAGAGCAGACTCGGTGTAAGTGAGGTTAAGGGCATGTATGAGGGCTTTGCAGGGAAAGGAGGACTTGAAAGGCGGAATAGAATGTGTGCACATGTTTCTCGAAGAAGCATTTCATACAAAGGTATGGGGTGTGAGTGTGAGTGAAGATGGGATGGTAAGAGAAGTGTGTGGGCGGAAAAGGGGGTCTTTGAGAGAAGGGTGGAAGAAGATGGTAAAACTAGAAGATATGTGAAATTCCACAGGAGATTTGGCTGTTTCTCAGCAAATTGGCATTGCTGGACCTAGAGGAGCAGGCTTTAATCGAACAGGGATTGGTCACAGAAACCGATTGGCTTGTATCTACCAGAACTAGGACAGCTTACACACAACAGACAATAGTGGAGGTCTTCTTTTGTCTCCCTTATGTTGGATTTTGTCTTTTATATGTGATTCTTTTTATTAATTTTTCTTATATGAGGTTTTATTTTATTTTTATAAGTTCATGGGATTGTATTATTAAATAATTATTTTTAATAGATTCCCTTATTTGAGATTGATCATTGGAGTGATTGTATGTTTGAGATTGTGTGTTGAACGGCTTTTTTTCTCCTTGGGGAGTTTTTCTCTTTTACTGTGTTTCTCAGCACTGCTCTCCTTCTTGTATGTTTATGTCTGTTTACGGAGAGCATACAACAGTCCTCTAACTCCTCTCCCTCCCTCTTTAGTGGGTTACCTACCTGTATTTCTGTATGTGTGAAAGAACTGTGCTATCCCTGCTGCTTCTGCCACCTGTCTTTTACATATTCTGGGCCAGATTTACAAGGCCCCAGCGCCTCCTTGAGCCACATTAGCGACATTTGTTTTACGTAATGTGGCTCAATGAGGCAAAAATCGCTGCGCCATATTTACAAAGTGGCGCAATGCATGCATGCATGCTTTGCGCCACTTTGGACCCCTTACACCACATTATGCCCACGCCAGGAATAATGTATGCAAGGGTGGCATTCCGGCATTAGGAGGCCCGCAAAAATGGCACAATGAAATCCACAAGATTTCATTGCACCATTTTTTTAAGGGTCATTTGTAATGCCTTCTCAAAGCAGGCGTTAAAAGGGCGCACCCATTGGCCTGTCTACAGGCAACTCACTTGACTAAGACTGTAGGCGCAATACATAAGAAAGGATGAAAAGGGCAATTATTTTACATAATAATGTAATCATCACATGCTGGGGTAAATTCATATAGGTGAGAGCAGGGATACCATTTGAAGCATTTCATACTACACTAGATTTGAAGGCAGATATGTGATAATACATGGCCCATAGCAGATGTGTGTTTTTATGCTTCAAACACATCCAAAGTGACATTCTTACACAACCCTGACTCGCACACCCTGGATTTAATGCAAATCCCCAGAATCTGGGGTGATGACTTCAACAGCGTGATGGACTTGGACATAGGCAGATCCCTTCCATCTTTGTCTGGCATGACTATTAGAATGGTCTTAAAAAATATTGCAAATTGGGTACATGTCGGGACCCTGATGTATGCATGGTGGCTACTGCACACAAGAAGTCTGGAATATTCACTTTAATCAATGATTTATTATACTCAATGATACAGGGACAACATTCAAGAATTGACAGATCCTTTATTCAGATACTAGGGGCTCAATTCACAAAGAGTCTCTGCAGTCCTGACGGAATCTCCTCAATGAGAATTATCGTGGTGGAGATTCCACCACAAGTGTGAAGATTCTGCCACGACTGTGGAGTCTCTATGTAAATCAGGCCCTATGCTGTGATCCTAAACTCAGGCACTATGAAGGGATGTGTCTCGTACTCAGGTTATATAAAGCACTCCCCGGTCCCGAAACCTTTGGGACCAGGGAGTGCCACTAGGTTGTCTGTCCGGCAGGCCAGAAATACCAGTACTTTGACTGGCGTGGTCGCCATATTCCTCCAGATTCCTGTAGGGTCCTAGGGTTCATGTAGTTTCTGGGCACCTCCAATTGCTGCACCGGTGGTTAGCACACTTAAGGTCTGATTTAGGAAAAGTGGTGCTGCACTTAGTGCAACGCCACTTTTCTAGCGCCCCTTAGCGTCCCCCTAACACCTCCATGTGTGCACTGTATTTAATATATGGTGCACCATGGCGGTAATTAGGGAACTAGTGTCATCATTTTTTACGCTAGTTCAGCGCTTTGCAGGATTAGCGTAAAAAATTATGACGCTAATCCTGCAAAGCACCCATTGAAAACAATAGTGTGCCTCCTTTTAATGCCTGCTCTGAGCAGGCATTAAAAGTGCTGAAAAAAAGGACATAATGATTTCTTTGTACCAATTTTTCAGCCCCCCTAATGGGGGAAAGCCCCCTTTGCATATATTATGCCTGGCACCGGCATAATGTAGCGCAAAGGGTTACAAAGATGGGCAATGCATGCATTGCGCCACAATTTGTAAATTTGGTGTGGCAATTTTGGCCTCATTGGGCCATATTAGCGTAAAACAAATTAGGTTAATGTGTCCCAAGGAGACGCTAGGGGCTATTTGATCTGCCCCTTAGATTGGGGATACTAACAGGGAAGTGTTTTCCCTGTAGTGTAGGGTGGACACAGGCAAGGTCCTGAAGAAATACCATCAACCTAATAAAGAATATGTTGGCATGAAACATGTAGACCAAAGCAGAGGGACCACCGAAGTTCAACTGTTCCTCTTAAGATTGTTTTTAACCTTGACGGTAATCCCCACAGAATGATGCATCTGTATGTGGGATGTCTGTATGAGGGATTTCTTAATCAATTTACATGCTCATAAATTCTTCACTCATCACATTGAAACACCCACCAAAAACCACTGAGGCACCAAACAGTTTAAAGATCTCTCATCAAAAGTGCCCCCCTTGGGGTGATGATCCCGCTAGGCATTACACCGTCCATCTAGTGTGGGGCTGAACCCGATGATGAAACATGCCACTTAGGTAGGTGAGGGTTTATATTTCTGAAGAAGGGATGCCTTGGATGATGTATTTGATACTTAATAAGAACATCCTCACAGAGAAACCCCTACCATAAACTTGGGCCAGGAGGGTCCTTTGAAAATGCCACATCTTTTGATTTGTTTGACATGCAACAGTACTACAATAGCTCGTGCACCAAGGGTTCACCTACTGAGACTATTGCTGAGCTCCAAGAAGAAAAAACTAAACTAGAATAATGGCTCTGATTCTGTTAGCTTGCCAAAACACACAGAACCATTTCTTGGAACTTAGGAAGCATCATGGTGATGACTCAGTGGGAATCAGAGCTAAAAGGATGTAGGCTAAAAGTTGTGACTTGTCTGCTGTCAGTTCTGTGAGGGGAAGAGACACTGGTGTGACCGGGTGGGACATGATAATTCTGAAGTTGACATTGGATAGGCCACCATGAAAAGGAAAATGGAAACTGATATATTGGAGCCATGGTACTAGCATCTCCTCTGTGGATTGTACAGACAAAGTGGAACAAGCTTTAGACAAAGGTACTGGGGGCGGTGAGAGGAGTGAACAGAGTCTACAGGAGGTTAGCCTTCTAGGCACTCTAATGCTGCCTGACTGAGGGATTCAAGCTCTTCTACTTGTGAAGGGAACAGGATATCATGTATAGGCAGAAGACCCATAGGCCAGTAAATCAGAAACACGTAGACCTCCATAAGCGCTTAGAGTCAAAAGTTAACTGTTTATATAGATCTGGAGGCGTAAGTGGTTGAGGCAGTGTTTCTGTTGGATGCTGTCCTACGTCTGTTGACAGCCATGGTGATGGACCTGTAATATGAAAAAATACCAAAAAGCATATTAAAAAACACATACGCAATCCCTATCTCTTCATAGTCAACTAGTTTTTCTCTCTCAAGTACACCTTTGTCTTCTTCACCTCTTTCAATGCGTTCCTTGCTACTTCACCTCTCTCTACCTGTGCCCTGTATACCTCACCTTTTTGTCTATCACTCCCTGTACCTACCTATACTTCTCTATCCCCTCGCCCTACATTAGTCTCTCTCTTAACACACACATCCCCTGAATTTACTTCATCTCTCTTTTCCAATCAACTCTCTCCTTACCTCACCTGTCTAGCTCTTTCTCAGTCCCTCTGTACCTCACCTCTTACTCTCTCACCCCTTGCCCTACCTCATTTATCTAATACTCTGTGACTACCGAGATAGCTTTACTTCTCAACCCCTCTCTTTACGACAACCACCTCTACCTGACCTTCTCTTTGCACCTCATTGACATATTTCTACCTTACCTCCCTCCATCTTTCCTCCATCTACGTCAACTCTCAGCATCATCTCTCTTTATTTACCTCACATCTCTCTCACTACCTCATCTCTCCCTACTTTATCTCACTCTCTGTCTCCCACTACCTAACCACCTCAATTTATATCACCATTTATTTGGTGAGGCTGGATGACAAGGGGCATAGTGGCTGCCTTCAGGAGAAGTGAGACTGTGTGCTAATAGACACAGTGGCTGCCATCATGGGAAGTGGGACTGTGTGCTAATAGACTTAGTGGCTGCTATCATGGAAAGTGGGACTGTGTGCGAATAGACATAGTGGCTGCTATCATGGAAAGTGGGACTGTGTGCTGATAGATATAGTGGCTGCCATCATGGGAAGTGGGACTGTGTGCTAATAGACATAGTGGCTGCCATCATGGGAAGTGGGACTGTGTGCTAATAGACATAGTGGCTGCTATCATGGAAAGTGGGACTGTGTGCTGATAGTTATAGTGGCTGCCATCATGGGAAGTGGGACTGTGTGCTAATAGACATAGTGGCTGACATCATGGAAAGTGGGACTCTCTGCTAATAGACATAGTGGCTGCCATCATGGGAAGTGGGACTGTGTGCTAATAGACATAGTGGCTGCCATCATGGAAAGTGGGACTGTGTGCTGATAGATATAGTGGCTGCCATAATGGGAAGTGGGACTGTGTGCTAATAGACATAGTGGCTGACATCATGGAAAGTGGGACTCTCTGCTAATAGACACAGTGGCTGCCATCAAGGGAAGTGGGACTGTGTGCTAACAGACATGGTGGCTGCCATCATGGGAAGTCGGACTGTGTGCTAATAGACATAGTGGCTGCTATCATGGAAAGTGGGACTGTGTGCTGATAGATATAGTGGCTGTCATCATGGGAAGTGGGACTGTGTGCTAATAGACATAGTGGCTGACATCATGGAAAGTGGGACTCTCTGCTAATAGACACAGTGGCTGCCATCAAGGGAAGAGGGACTGTGTGCTAATAGACATAGTGGCTGCCATCATGGGAAGTGGGACTGTGTGCTAATAGACATAGTGGCTGCCATCATGGAAAGTGGGACTGTGTGCTGATAGATATAGTGGCTGCCATCATGGGAAGTGGGACTGTGTGCTAATAGACATAGTGGCTGACATCATGGAAAGTGGGACTCTCTGCTAATAGGCACAGTGGCTGCCATCAAGGGAAGTGAGACTGTGTGCTAATAGGTACAGTGGCTGCCATCATGGGAAGTGTGACTGTGTGCTAATAGACATAGTGGCTGCCATCAAGGGAAGTGAGACTAGGTGCCAAAAGATACAGCAGCTGCCACCATGGGACATAGGACTGTGTACTGAGCGACACATGGACTGCCGCCATGGAAAGTGAAGCTCCTTCCAAGCTCTATCCAATTGAAACATTAAAAGACAAATTAGAGGCTTCAAATTCATTCCATGATGCAACCTAAAAAGGTTTTCAATTATTCAAAATGTTTTTCAAATTCATGAAGTAGTTAGGTGAAGAATAAAAAACAAATGTTAAGCTCGTGCCAACACGCATTTCACAACATATAAAATAACTAAATCGTTTCATCAGGGGATTACAAATTGTAAAATTCCAGACCTGCTCTGGTTCGATTCTCAGCATTAATATGTCATGATGTCTCAGATTCTGCAATCAAATGATTGATTGCACATTTTATTGTTTACATTTTCTGAGTCAGATCAATTGCATTGACAACATTAAAATATGTACCACACATTTTTATTTTATTTTAGTCTTGTGAATTAAAACTTGTCTTATCAGTGATTCCGGGTGCCAGAATACAAAGCACAATTCCCAGATCTGTTTTAATGGGGTCTAAATTTTTCAGTGCATGCACATTTACCTTATGCCTCAGCAAGAATAAGTGGAAGATGTCTAAAAATGCTTTAAATTTTAATGTAAATAAAACTCAGGATCGTCTAACGACCCAAGTATACCTTTCATGGAGCCTTTACGTTTGGCTCATTCTATCACCAATTCCTCTAAATCAATTTCAGTAGTCAGAATCTTAAGAGTCCTGATAGACTTTGTTCTACCCTAGATTCATAAACTGGTAGCTTTAGATGTATTTTTTCTTCAGATAATTCAGAATATGCAAGACTAGGACTTCTACACCGGAACTCTCCACCCCTAATGTTTTGTTCAACCCCCTCTCTCCAGGAGTTCACAGGAAGGACTAAAATATCATCCCTTGGAATTATAAGGGCGTTGCTCATTACTGCCCCGCTTGCTCTCAACCATGGTAAATATGCATATGCATACGCCTGTAGGTGTTCTTGCAATTGCTATATGAATGTGTAAAACAAAATCCCTTGTCATTGTCTAGGTTGGGTTGTTGCAGCAGTGTCTATATGGGGTGTCCGGCCACAGAATTCCAGGGGTGCAATGTAACCAGGAAGACAGTGTGCACCAGTGCCTGGTCCTTAGTAGCTCCAAGAGTAGCACTAGATAAAAATCACAACTGTGTACATTTTCCATACCATACCATTTTCCATTCCAAGAACCACACAGACACTTGGTTGGGTGTAGAGCTGGAGTGAGGGCGTGCCCACCCATTCAGGGGCCACAGGCCAGACAGGGTCTTCTGAGCCCCCACCGTGGTGGTTGAGGTCATTTGCCACTGGTGTCCCGTGGTTCATCCTAGTATGGATCTGCAAACTTGTCCAAGTACAACCCTCTCCGCATTTAACCCACGTGGTGGTGAGAGCAACCAGTCACATACTTCTAATGGATGTAGTGTTGTGGGGGACTCAGAGCTCAACAATCTAACAACAAACACAATAACATAATGTCAAGACTATTGCTTATATTTTAGGAAGATTAAGTACGACAAAACTCAGTACTGCCTAATTCACCCATTCTGATGTACAGGGTTGTGCTAAGTTGCACTACTCATGAGGGTACTGCCCTCCTCCCAAGTAAGTGTCTTCCCTCCTTAGAAGGTCAGAGATTCAACTATTACCCTCCCTGTATGCAAAACTATAGGGAGAGACAGGCTCTGCAGCAAGACTGCACAGAGTTCTTATGAATTTCAATGGACAACTCAACCAGGTCTCAGGATGGCTTTTTGTACCATGCCGTTTCAAGCAAGTGTAGCGGTTTTACCTGCGTATGTCTCCGTCTCTCACTCGTTCCCAGGCGCAGCAAGGCCCCACAGTTACCTGATGTTGCACGTCTGCTGTCCAGACTAGGCAGAGACATTTTTCCCTTCACAGAGCGGAATCCTCCGGGGCTTGTTCAACACAGCAGCAGCTGTGTGCAGTCAGTCCCCAAAGGACTTGGCTCAGGCAGGATCCTGTGGTGGCACCAGTTCCCTCTAGCATGAGCATAAGCTGGAGGTGGCTGTGGCGTTCAAGCCAAGACCTCCTTTGGGCACTGTGGAGGTTGTGGCCACCAGGCGTGTTTGTGCAATTCCCACTTCTGCATCACTGAAACCTACTGTTGTCAGCACGAGTGCCAGCATTAGTCACTTCAGCCCAGGGGAGACTGCTGAGTCATCTCAAGATGATCTTAATTGCAGCTTCTCCAATACTGTGCAGAGAGATTGAGAGACCCCTTCTCAGCATGAGTAATTCCTGGATCGCTCTCTCAAACTCGTCATCTTCTTCTAGGTGCTCCACATGCCGGGACCATATTGGGAGTCTTCTTCTGAGACTGTCTCTCCTCCTGCAGGGCCAGACATGCTCCTTTCCTCTCAGCACGCACACAAACTTCTTGGTTTCTTAATGCAGATCCACAGTTCCTCTGGCTGAAAGTGGTGACTTCAGGTGATGTCTGCTCACCTGTGGGAGACTGGTTGTCATGGAAACATCATCCTTGGTTACACAGCAGCTCTTTGGGTACTCTGAAAAGCTCCCCCTTCCTTGGTCAAGATGAAGGTAGGACTGGAACAAGATGAGGAGCTTTGGATCTCACAGTTCCCTGTTTTTTCCGGACATAGGTGTGGATTCACTGTCTGAACCTTCAGAACTGGTTTGGGTTGATTCTTTCATGAAGGCCCAGGGCACAGTGCTTGGACTAGATCAGTGTGACTCCAGGGCAAATATAAAAGTGAGGATACTAGATTCACATGCGTCAGGCACTCGAGACTGGGGAGATACCAGTATACCATGCAGGAAAACAAAATTGTAGCCCATCAGCATTGCCTTACTCTGCATTAGGGAGGTGCTCCATGGGCGTTGTGGTGGGTATTCCCACGCAACACCCATGGATTTTGATGCAACTCCAGATTTACAAGAACTTGTAAACCTGGAAATGCACCAAAACCTTACATCACCCAAGGTGAGGCACAACAGGAGAAATATCTTTATTTCTCCTTGCTTTTTCTCTTTTTATGTATGCTGCAATAGAATGAGAAAAAAGCCTCCCAGGATTGATTTTGTGCAGAAAGGTGCCCCTTGATGCACAAAAACAATCTTTCCCTCTGCGCGGACACCATTGCTCCATGGTGCAAGGGTGCTTGTGATGGCACTAGGCTGCCCATTGAGTGCCAGAACAGGGGGAAAGGACAGGAAGGGGTCGTATTGCATAGATGCGATGCATACCCTGCCCTTTCCTCTTGGCACAGGGCAGTGCCCCGCTGCCCTGCGCCAAAATCTCATAAATCTGGGCCCCGATTCCTCCCAAAAACCAAGGAGAGGTCAAGTAGTTAAACAAGGAAAAATAAACAGGACACCATTGAAAGCCTGTCAGTCTCGGAGTCGGTTGCCAGGGCAACAGATGCGAGCTGCAACAGGGTCTCTGAGACTCACCCTGATGAAGAGTACAAGGCTGATGCTGAAAGGTCCAGGATGTTTGATGACATTCAGGACGTCGCATGGAGGTCTGTCCATCTTGCTGGCACTACAAGCCCTGAGGTCTTCGCAGAAGGTTCCAGCGAAGAAAAGGATCGTCTTCTAAACAGTATCCGGTTTGACATTTAACATCTGACTTTTTTTTTTTATTTCTTCGAATAAAGTTTGTAGGGTCTCCCATAGTCAGAACTATTGTTCAGTTCTTCGCTGTACCCAGGAGCCTTAAAAGGCAACACTGCCATCTTCATCAAGGAAAGTTTTGAAACTTCTTCCGGAACAATTTCTTTCTTCCGGAACAGTTTCATAATGCGTGGCGTTGTGCAACTTCACAGAAAAGCCTCTTTTAAGCTATGCTCCTCGTGGGTGTGTGTGTAGGGGCACGCGCCTCGAAGCACGCAGCTCCTTTCATGCAGCCAGAAGGCCACCAGGGGCTAATCATTTATTTAGGAGTTCACATTGTACAGATTATTAATTATACGACAAGAGCTGCCAGCCCGGGGCCCTGCAGCGGAGCACCTTGTATCTGATGAATATTTCATTTCATTAGAGCAGACTCGCTTCCCGCCACTCGGTACTCGCCCCCCAGCTGTCGGCGGCTCAGTTCTCTCACTCCAGACTCCCTCAGATCTTCCTTAGGCCTGTCGGCCCCGCCCTCCCTCGCCACGGGAACCCTTTCTGCACTCCTTCATGTCTTTATCCCTAGCGTTTCCTCCTCGGTGTCCCTCAGCCCCGACCCCTCCACTGTTCCCCCGACATGTTCTCACCACATCTCTCCTCCGGCCTGTTTCACTCACCTACACCCCCCTCCCTCTCTCTGTCTTTTATTCTCTCTCGCGGTCTTTCTCCTTTGTCACTCGATAGCACTCTATCTGTGTGACGCACACACACTTTTCTTTCTTTCTTTCTTTCTTTCTTTCTTTCTTTCTTTCTTTCTTTCTTTCTTTCTTTCTTTCTTTCTCTTTCTTTCTTTCTTCCTTCCTTTGTTTCCCCACCTTTTGCTTTCTTTTGTCTCCTCTTGTTTCTTGTGCCTATTTTCGCTCGTTCTCTCATCCTCTCCCTCTCACATCCCTTCCCCCTTTCCGCCACATCCATCACTCTCTCTCTCTCTCTCTCAGCAGTCCCCCTCTGATCTCTCACATTATTTCCCCATCTTTCACATCAGTCGAGCACCTTTTTTGCTCTCTATACTCCTGCTCTCTTTTTCTCCCCATGTCTTATTTCGTTCTTCTCTCCATCACTCCCTTCGGCCTCTTCTTCCTTCCCTCCACCCCTGTACCTCCTCCATCTCCCTCTCTCTCCCTTACCCCTCTTTCCGCCTCATCCGCTGCCCTGTCTCAATCCCCCTTTCCCCTGTCTCTCACGCCTTCTCCTCCAGCCCATGCTTCTTTCCCCCTCAGTTCTCTACATTTTCGCTCTCTTTGTCTCGACACCCATCTCTTTCTCTTTTTTTAATTTAATTTATTATAATTTATTTCTACTCTTCGCCCATCACGCTTTCCCCCCCTGGCTTCTTCTTCTCTCATTCTTCTTTTACATCTTTCCTTCTCGCTCTTGTTTTCAGTGTCTCTCACCCTCTCTCCCTCTGCCTATCTCACTCACTCCTCCTTCCTCCCTCACTCTTATCTCCTCGCTTTCAGTGTCTCTCACCCTCCCTCCCTCTCTTTGCCTATCTCACTCACCCCTCCTTCCTCCCTCACTCTCATCTCCTCGCTTTCAGTGTCTTTCACCCTCCCTCCTTCTCTTCGCCTATCTCACTCACTCCTCCTTCCTCCCTCACTCTTATCTCCTCGCTTTCAGTGTCTCTCACCCTCCCTCCTTCTCTTCGCCTATCTCACTCACCCCTCATTCCTCCCTCACTCTTATCTCCCCGCTTTCAGTGTCTCTCACCCTCCCTCCCTCTCTTTGTCTATCTCACTCACCCCTCCATCCTCCCTCACTCTCAGTTCCCTCTTGCTTTCAGTGTCTTTCACCCTCCCTCCTTCTCTTCGCCTATCTCACTCACTCCTCCTTCCTCCCTCACTCTCATCTCCTCGCTTTCAGTGTCTCTCACCCTCTCTCCCTCTGCCTATCTCACTCACTCCTCCTTCCTCCCTCACTCTTATCTCCTCGCTTTCAGTGTCTCTCACCCTCCCTCCCTCTCTTTGCCTATCTCACTCACCCCTCCTTCCTCCCTCACTCTTATCTCCTCGCTTTCAGTGTCTCTCACCCTCCCTCCCTCTCTTTGCCTATCTCACTCACCCCTCATTCCTCCCTCACTCTTATCTCCCCGCTTTCAGTGTCTCTCACGCTCCCTCCCTCTGCCTATCTCACTCACTCCTCATTCCTCCCTCACTCTTATCTCCTCGCTTTCAGTGTCTCTCACCCTCCCTCCCTCGCTTTGCCTATCTCACTCACTCCTCCTTCCTCCCTCACTCTTATCTCCTCGCTTTCAGTGTCTCTCACCCTCCCTCCCTCGCTTTGCCTATCTCACTCACCCCTCCTTCCTCCAGCACTCTCATCTCCTCGCTTTCAGTGTCTCTCACCCTCCCTCCTTCTCTTTGCCTATCTCACTCACCCCTCATTCCTCCCTCACTCTTATCTCCCCGCTTTCAGTGTCTCTCACCCTCCCTCCCTCGCTTTGCCTATCTCACTCACCCCTCCTTCCTCCAGCACTCTCATCTCCTCGCTTTCAGTGTCTCTCACCCTCCCTCCTTCTCTTTGCCTATCTCACTCACCCCTCATTCCTCCCTCACTCTTATCTCCCCGCTTTCAGTGTCTCTCACCCTCCCTCCCTCGCTTTGCCTATCTCACTCACTCCTCCTTCCTCCCTCACTCTTATCTCCTCGCTTTCAGTGTCTCTCTACCCTCCCTCCTTCTCTTTGCCTATCTCACTCACTCCTCCTTCCTCCCTCACTCTTATCTCCTCGCTTTCAGTGTCTCTCACCCTCCCTCCTTCTCTTTGCCTATCTCACTCACCCCTCATTCCTCCCTCACTCTTATCTCCCCGCTTTCAGTGTCTCTCACCCTCCCTCCCTCGCTTTGCCTATCTCACTCACTCCTCCTTCCTCCCTCACTCTTATCTCCTCGCTTTCAGTGTCTCTCACCCTCCCTCCTTCTCTTTGCCTATCTCACTCACCCCTCATTCCTCCCTCACTCTTATCTCCCCGCTTTCAGTGTCTCTCACCCTCCCTCCCTCTCTTTGCCTATCTCACTCACCCCTCCATCCTCCCTCACTCTTATCTCCTCGCTTTCAGTGTCTCTCACCCTCCCTCCCTCTCTTTGCCTATCTCACTCACCCCTCCTTCCTCCAGCACTCTCATCTCCTCGCTTTCAGTGTCTCTCACCCTCCCTCCTTCTCTTCGCCTATCTCACTCACTCCTCCTTCCTCCCTCACTCTTATCTCCTCGCTTTCAGTGTCTCTCACCCTCCCTCCCTCTCTTTGCCTATCTCACTCACCCCTCCATCCTCCCTCACTCTCAGTTCCCTCTTGCTTTCAGTGTCTTTCACCCTCCCTGCCCCTCTACCCTCCTCACCCCAGCCCTCTTCCTCAATCTCATCCGGTGCTGGACTGGATGTAGCAGGCACTGTGTATTTTCCTGGGAGGCTGGAAGGGTGGGGGCCAGTTTTGCAGTTGGGGGGGGGGGTTGTTACTGGTGGGTGCTCCAGTAACAAAAGCAGCAGTGCTTCACACTTGCACCCAACTACCCTTGTGGGGGGCAGGGAGGAGGGAGCTGGTCCGACAAAAATTGCCAGGGCTGCTTCGGGGTCTCAGTCCGGCCCTAATCTCATCTCCCTCTCGCGCATCTCCATCTCATTCTTGTCCCCTCTTCTCCCTTCCCTTCCGTCTCCTCGGGCTCTCCTCGCTCTCCACAGTCTGCAGAAGTTTATCTCACTGACTCAGTGCGGCGCAAGTCTGCAGCAGTAGCAGCAGTAAAGCCCCGGGTCTGGCTGCGAGTCTGCGTGGATCTTTGCATTCCCTGGAGCTTTCACACCGCTAAAAGAAGAGATTTGTGGAATCAAGTCAGCTTCAAAATAATCAGATGTAATTGAATAATTAAACCTCGTGCTTCGAGGCCCGGAGGTAGGTGCAGGGTGGAGCTGCACATGGTGGCACTGCTACATTGTGCTCGCTCGCTAGTGCGCAGTGGCTTCATCCCCAACACATGTTCTGCCTCATATTAACAGGATCAGAGTCGAAGCACTGAGGGATACAGGTGCAAGTGTTACCATGGTGCCTGAAAGACTGATATCCCCAGAACAGTATCTGACTGGGGAAACCAGAGTCAGAGTAGGACGTAGCAAATTTTATTTTAGAACAGCATCTCACAGTAATGCCTGCACATTTGTGAACATTTTAAGACATATATTAGCCTTGAAAATTGAATGTATACAAATTTCTTCTTTAGAACCCCCTTTGGGAAAGGAGAGCCCAAGGGCCCTGCCAACATGGATTACTCAGAAAAAAGAGAAAGGTCATTAAATATTAAGGCAACCTTAACAGGAATGACACATTCAATGCCTCATTAGGGTTAGTAATGCAATGCAGTTTAAACACATTCAGTCTTTATAAGGCAAACACCAGGGAACCTCTTAGCGCACTGGTCCTGCTGGGAAAGCTCGTTACGATCTGGTCACGCTTCAGACACATCAAGGGAACCAGAGGTAGGGCTAGAAGGCCAGGACCACCTCCAGGTCAGCCACACATCTCCTAACCGGCCCCATACCCAACAAGCTCTCTGAAAAAGGGTTTGATAATAAATTTAAGAGTATTTAAGTTCCATTCTTTGGCATTTTGTTGAACACATGGTGATGAGACAGTCAGTGTGTCCCACTCCGACCAAATAATTAATTTTTAGGTCTCGCCTGCGACTGCACGTGTGCTGTCTGTAAGTCTAATGTTCTTACAAAAAACCTTAAAAGGGTTTAGAACTGCCTGTTTCTTACCATTGGTGGGCTTCAACGTCTTTCTCATTTCCTTGCTTCTCATTGATCAGCGGGTCCTGGGTTCCCTTACTTTTCATATAATTAATTGTCCCTTAGATGTGGAGCATGGACCAAGTACTGATTGATTTCTTTTAAGGTGTCCTTCTGCTGTGCATGCTTGGTTTCAGGTACTTTTTTGTTGCTTCCTCATCGTAGTCACTTGACCTTGTTGCTGACACTTGCCCAACACTTGTAGGGTTCTGTAGCGTCATTCCCAGCCCAGGAGCATGCAAGGACCACACCACACACAGTGCTCTTGATAAGACATTTTTATTAATCCGTATACAATTATACACTAAAGCACTGATTACGTCATCGCCATTTTTAACCACTCCTTAACACCTCCCAGCAGGTTGCGCAATCTCTTCTTTAAGTCTGCTTAGAATCGCAAAGGTCCTACCGCACCTAGTCTCTCAACACTATGGCGGTCATTCTGACCGCGGCGCGCCCGCCATGCGGTCACCGCCAAATGGCCGCTCCGCGGTCAGGAGACCGCGGATGCCATTCTGGCTTTCCCGCTGGGCCGGCGGGCGACCGCCAAAAGGGTGCCCGCCGGCCCAGCGGGAAAGGCCCTGCAACGAGGAAGCCGGCTCCGAATGGAGCCGGCGGAGTTGCAGGGGTGCGACGGGTGCAGTTGCACCCGTCGCGATTTTCACTGTCTGCAAAGCCATTCTGGCTTTCCCGCTGGGCCGGCGGGCGACCGCCAAAAGGGTGCCCGCCGGCCCAGCGGGAAAGGCCCTGCAACGAGGAAGCCGGCTCCGAATGGAGCCGGCGGAGTTGCAGGGGTGCGACGGGTGCAGTTGCACCCGTCGCGATTTTCACTGTCTGCAAAGCAGACAGTGAAAATCTTCATGGGGCCCTGTTAGGGGGCCCCACGACACCCGTTCCCGCCATCCTGTTCCTGGCGGTAAGAACCGCTAGAAACAGGGTGGCGGGAAGGGAGTCGGAATCCCCATGGCGGTGCTGCAAGCAGCCATGGAGGATTCCCTGGGCCAGGGGAAAACTGGCGGGAAACCGCCGGTTCCCCTTTTCTGACCGCGGCTTTACCACCGCGGTCAGAATGGCCCTGGAAGCACCGCCAGCCTGTTGGCGGTGCTTCCGTGGTCCCCGGCCAGGGTCGGAATGACCCCCTATATTTCCCCCCTTGTTAAATAAAAAGTACAGACAAAAATGACATTAGAGTTCTTTGATGAAAAGTTCCTGAAAAAAACCCACTCAAAATTAATCCCCACTTCCTAGGATCTTTATTACATATCACGGATGAAGACCATCCAGGCCGCCAGCCCTAGAGACTTTCATATTACTGATTATTTTAGACAGCAATATAGCCGTCTACGAGTTTGCAATCACATCTGTCTCCACTTCAGAGCTGGCCTGTGGCAGAGTGAATAAGATATACCAGTCTTTTTCTGAGACTCAAGAGAAGATGGAGATGAAAGGGTTACAGAATTCACAAACCGCCAGAAATGCTTACTATTCCTATTGATAATGGCAGCCAACAATAACTCACTCCCAATTTCTTCTGCGAAACACCATCTTTTTAAGGGCACAGAGGTTTTGATAAGCAATTTTCGAAGTCATCATTAAGTTTCTTAAGCCACCATCGCTAGGATTTATTCTAGACCGTTGGCAACTTTGATTCACTGCTTTCCTGCCCTCCCGACAGTCATCATCAAACCAGATATTCCATCTACCTCTTAGGCCACTAGAAGGGTTGGGGCCCTCCTTTGAAAAGTGAAAGACCACGTACTTTGAAGCTTTGTTGCTTTCCTCCCACAGTGGTCAGATACTAATATTCGCAATCGACCCGCTGCTCTTCCTCCTAAAGAGACCTTAGCACTTTGGGCTGTAGAAACAAATCCCTCCACAACAGGGAGCATTCTCTGAGGAGCATCTACGTCCGGAGGGCAGAGTACTTTTTGATTCCTCAAGTGTTGGGCTCTATCACTATGGAATGTTACAGTAACTATTCTTCCCGTTCCCACCACCTACTTGCAACACCTTGTCCTATCAAGGAAAACTTGATTATGTTTTTAACCCCCATGTTCACATAAAAATGGTGTTGAATTGGAGTAATTATCATCCTCTGACTTACCAAAGCCAGCATTACCTTACCTCCCTCACAGAGTTTAATGTCATTTGCTGTAAAGGCTAAACTAGAAGCTTCCACTAAGTTCTTCTCTCCACAGAAAAAAACAATACGCTAGTTGGTTCTTCCCTCCCCACCTTTCTAAAACTGTCCAGGGCCATGTCCTTAGAGAAAATTGTCCTAATTTTTTAATGTAGGCAAGTGCGCTTAATAGTCTAGATCTATTGCGGAGATGACTAACTGCATGCCGCATTTTCCTTTTGGACTGCGGCTTTAGGAACAACAAAGGTGGAGCCATTTAATTGTGGGTGCCTCCTGCAAGGGCTGCAGTAGTATTGTTCAAATCATCTGAGGATTTTCTTTTAACAGACTCATAACTCAGATGGATGGAGTTGGATAAGGATATCCCCTTAGTGTTTTTACAACTTTTACCCCCAGGACCACTTTTATATTTTATCTCTGTTATATATTCCTTGATGTTCCCTCTCCCTTTTCCTGAAGATTTCCTTAACCTCCCTGTGTCCTGCTTACCTGGCTTCCCCCTGTTTATTGTCTCATTACCCATCATGGGGAAAGCTGACGGAACTATGGACAGCACACAACTTAGACAGACCGAAGTGCTTTCTTCCTTCTTTGGTCCCCATACTCCTCTCCAACCTTGACAACATAGTGAGGCTACATTTGGAAAGTATCCTTTTCCCCTAAAACGCTCCCACTTTTAAGGACTAGGTAAGGAAATCTCGAAACAAAAGTTCCATTATTTATGATGCAAGTAGTTACATGAGTCCCCTCCTGGGGGGCAGAGGGAGGATCACAACCAAAGGTAACCCCTTGACCCTACTCCCTGGTCCACATCCCTAGATCCATCCTTTAGTGATTTACTAATATTTTCAAGCACTTGAATGAGCTTAACATTTTGGGTGTTATTCAAGACCTGCTCCTTTAACATTCCCTGACATGTAACTTGCATTAGGGAAAGAAGGTTCAGCATTGACATATCCTGGGCAAAGTCAGAAACATTTCCCAATGAATTGATCTTGTTTGTTAGATCCTGCTTGTCATCCATGGGCTCCCTTGTTGATCCAACAACTGATTCTTCGTGCTCTTCGTAATCAGAATAAGGTGTGTATTTAGATTGCGCACTGCATGGTTTATTGGTCAAAGGAATATCAGACCCAGCCCCTCCATGGCTTTTGGGGAGGAAGAATATTGTTGGGGTCTGGCCCCTAAGCCCCTGCCCCTTCTGTCTTCAAACCCCTCGGTTAGGCTTGAAAGGGTTGACAACTCTAAGTCCAAAACTCCTAAACCTTGACCAGCAGACACACAAGGGGTGTTGAGGCACTCCACAACCATCTCTTTATCAAAAGGGACACTGGACTGAGTAACCTTAGAGGGCAAGAGTCCTGACCTGGTGACTAAGCCAACAAGAGGGCTATAATTCACTGATTTGCTCCTCCAGTCAGTATCACAACAGGGTTTGCAACCCATATTTAATCTACCACTGCCGGGCATCATCATACATTGTCGTAAATAAAAACTCCTCCTTTCTTCTGCCCTTGTCATTTGGAGGGGAAACAGCAATGCCATCTGCTCCAACACCTGCTCCAACATCACCCAAAGGGAAGGCAACCTCCAAGAGCTTTAATTTAATTGGATCGGAATCGGAGGGGAGCATAGCTAAAGGGACTGCATTACCCTCAGCACCATCTTTAAATCTACTTGGGGCAAAATATCTCTCCACCCCAGAAGATACATTTTCAGGATCTTCATCACCTTCACCGTTGATTTGAACCAAAATCAAGTTACTTTACTCCTCAGTCAGGTCTGATCTTGGACTTCTGACGTTAAAATGCTTTGCAACAAACTCACATAAAGAGGATGGCAGCTCCGCATCCGACCATATAGACTTCTGCCCATACCCTGAAGACTGGGTCCTTTTTGACTTACTGGGAAGAGAGACTGTGGTCACAGTAGTCTCAGTAGAAAATGAATTTGATGGTAGATTAAGCATTGGTTCTAACATTGATTCCATCGTGGGAGCAGTAGACCCATCCAGTTGGCCTTGACGACCTTGGTCTAGCCGAGCGGAAGATACACCATAAGCTCTGGTAGAATAGCGGGAACCCAAAAATTGAATCCTGAGTCAGGCGGGATGCATCCCCCAGGCTGCCTCTAGCAACTCACTCGGTGAAGGCACTTTTAGAAAAACCATCATTAAATTTTTGTTGAAGCGGGTGGAGAACAAGGACACAAAACATTGACACGCTCAATGGCTTCATTAGGGCAGTCCGTTATACTGGGCTTCCCTGGCACAATGGCCCATCCTTATTCTTGTCCAGAAACAGCATATGCGTCTGAGGAGGCAGGGAACAGCACCAGAGATGTGCTGTGCCTGGCACTGTGCCCTGCTCCAGAGTGCTCTTTAGCCACATTTGTTACCCTCCTATGCTGATGGTCAGTCCCCCTTCCTTCAGGCCTTAGTACACACTCTGCCATATTGAGCCTGTTATTACAAATTTCAAAGTTTACAATAGACAAAAATGGACGGTAATCTCAATAGACTCTCAGATTATGCACTCCAGCTACAGCTGTTATCTTAATTAAGGTCGATGACAGAAAGAACCAGTTGCACCAATCGGAACAATGACAAGAGCAATGGACGAGGGAGTAGCAGCATGCTAACAGGCAGTAGGTGAACAGTAAGGAAACAGCAAACAGCAGGCAACAATAGTTGAACAAGCATAAGAGGGGCTGGGAGGGACCACAGGGAACCAAAGAACAGAAGCCGCACTTGCTCTCTAGATAAGCCTCTTCTGTGTCCTAGGCTGGCCACACCATGAACACCTAACATACCCCTCCACGCATGCCCACACTCAAGTACAGTCTTGTATAGTCTTTGAGCTTCCCTAAAAAGGCAGGAACTAGTGCAGGAAGAGACCAAATCAACCTTCTAAGCAGGGAGACGAGCAGTAGAGCTGTAGAATCAGTTGATGCATGAGGAGCGTACGAGCATATGAAGAAGGGAATTCGTTGTATTCACAGTTCACAGTTAGCCATTAGCAACTCACAGGGGCACTTCCAATTGGCCAACACCACCTCTCATCAAGCCTTGCATCAAGCATATGCGCCTCAAACCCCAGCACCAAACTCACAGAGGCTCACCGGGACTCAGTGGCTTACTGCTTGCTAGCGTAATAATTGGCTGACTTCTGTCAAGAAGGTGAGTAGTGGCAGCAGCAGCAGTGAAATGGTGAGTAGTAGAAACAACGAGGAGCCCTCTGGGGCACCAGACGGGCCACCCCAATCAGCACCAGCCCCCCCACAGGGCGATGTCAAAAAATTGTGACATCTCTAACACCTCCCCTATGGCTCCTGTAGACTTTTCTCAAACCATGGAAATGCGGCCGGCTCCTCACTCATGCCTCCACCCCACAGCGGCAGCAGTGGGCAGCATCTCGCCTCACAGATCGTCCCCTCACAGTACCACTTTGCCCCTCAACAGCAGCGTCTCAGCCTCAGTGCAAACCATCCTCACTGCGTACCGTTATCAATAACTTGCCATGCCCAAGAAGGATTGCAGCATGGTGGCATCCTCTAAGGCACACGTAGCTGACAGTGTTTACACTTTATATGGGTCACAAGTCATTCCCCCATCAGAGAATATGCGACAAAAGAATTTAAGCTTGTTTTTTTTTTTAACTCACTCTTTGCTGCATTCAGAGTGAGACCTGAATCGGCAAGTAACTGGCAAACATTTTCATGCCCCTCCCATGTTGCTCCGAACAACATGCCATCACTGTAGTTGAAAGCATATGTAACTAGTTGAATTATGCGACGTGTACCATGCTGAAATATTTCTGCAGCTGATGACACTCCAAAGCTCAGTCTTTTGTATCTGAACAAACCAACATGAGGCAAAAAAGTGGTAATGTATCTGCAGTTTTCTACCAGCTTGAGTTGGTGATATCTTTTGTTGAGGCCAATACGAGAAAAGACTTTGGCACTGTTAAACTGCATGATCATTCCATTGTGTGTGGATCAGGATGGTTGTCTCTCCGGATTGCTTCGTTGGCCTGGCGCATATCAATACAGATGCACATTGCACCTCCACTGTCTTTTTTGGTCACAACCACTATGGGCGAAACCCATGGCTTAGGACCAGTGATGTCATGCTTCAGCAGTGTTTTTAGTTCTTTCTCAACAGCTTCCTGTAAATGAAAGGCCATTCTGCAGTGCCCCAGAGCAACAGGGCGAATGTCCTCATTAATGTGAAGTCTCACTTTCATTGTTTTAAGTCAGTCAAGTTCATGGAATAATGATGGAAAATGACTTGCAATTTCAGATTGAGTGTTTAAATTGTAATTGAGAGACATCAGTCTCATGCCAGCAGAAGTGGCAAGGCTGAGCAGGCATGCAAAGATCAAAGTTTCTGAAAGTACCTGAATTTGAACATGCACGGACACTGATAAGTATTTAATAGTGTCTGCGAATGACCCTTGACTTTGCAGCGGCTTGTAAGCAGCCCACGTATATACCTTCGCATTTGACGGGTTACGTTGTGGCAATTCACAGTTGATTTGGACCAAAATCAAGTTACTTTCCTCCTCATTCAGGTGTGATCTTTAAAATGCTTTGCAACAAAGCACTTCTTAACTGGCATGATGTCAGTTGATGCACCACTCGATAAAATTATGCGCCAACCATTAACCTTTACTGTGATCTTGGGGCAGTGCCCTAATGAACTGAGTTGTTCCACTTGACAACGTATCTTTGCCACTTGTTCGGCCTCACATGCAGCCAACCCATCATGTTCCTCGATCCTGTGTTTAACATCATCATCTCGCATCAGTCCTCTTCACTGCCGCTGGATGATGACGTTGATTAGTTTTTGCAGGGCAAGCTCAGCGATGATGGACTTTGCTGGGTTTCTACTTGTCATAATCGATGTTGCTCTTTGGCCTTGTGTGTATGACGAGAATGTTTCTAAAACTCACTGGTGTCCATTTTCTTTTCTCGCGGGGCACATTTGATTTTTTTTTTGCCTTATATGCTGTCAAGAAGTGGTTTCCTTTCTCGCAACCTTTGCACATTTGGCCTATGGCTGGTCATTTACTCCTGTGGGGATATGAAAATAAAACCCACATTGAAAAAACACTTTCATCAATTTGTGTGCATTCATGGAATGCTTGTACTTGCTTTCCATGACTAGCGCTGAAGCATTTTTTCTGTTCCCGCGTCCCTGTCAGCCACTGTCATTCTTCTGTTTCATCAGCTTTTGTGGCCATTAATATTTTATCTAAACTGAGTGTCTCTCTCAACATGCATCTTTTAAAAGAATCCGACAGAGAGCCATCGATGATTCTAAGGAGTACAGCCTCTTCATGATTGAATTCACTAAATTTACAGTGTATGATGAGCCCATCAAGTCTTTCAACTAACTCATTCATCGTCTCACCGTCTTGCTGTCTCGTCATATTGAAAATTTACTTTTCATAGTCGATGTTTGGCATCTGATTGAACTTGGCATTCAAAGCTTCCTTGATCTGACGGTACGATATCATCTCACTCTGTCATAGCAAGGTTCTTTAAATATTTATCGATTTTCTAACCGTCTACTTCTTCTACGGCATCTATGAAGTCATTGAACGTCTCAATCCATGCTGTCCACCTGGTGCCATTGGTCTGTTTCCTGGTGGTGTCGAATGGTAACGATAGCTTCAGAAACACAGCTGCACTGTAATTTGTGCCCTTTTTACTGCCACTGAGGGTACAAACTGTTCGGGTAGTGGCCGCTGCTCACTGGGGGCAATTGCAACTTCTGCAAGCTTAGGATGCTTGCTTGATGTTGATTCCTTGGGATCTGGTGAAGTTAGCCAAGTAGTCATGTACCTGTTAAAAAGTGTGGGGCTGATTGATGATTCCTGAGAGACTCTACAGATGTGGTCTTTGGGTTCGGATGTGAATGGCGTAAGTTCTTCCGGAGGAAAAGGAGGCTACCCATTGAGAGCTTGTCCTTGTATTCCTGCTGTGTGTAGTCTGACGATCAGTGTCTGCTGAGAGATGGAGTCAAAGGCGGCAGAGAGGTCGAGGATGGTGCATATGTCATCTGTGGCAGCGATGAGGGCTGTGTTTTTTTTAGAGTCCAGATTACAAGTCATCCAGGGGTTTGTGCCATTCTAGGTGGTCAGAGGTGTGTGCTGATAGTCTTCTCAATCACTTTGGCTGGGGATGAGAGCTAGATGGGCCATTAGTTGCTGAGCACTTTGGGGTTGGCTGGAGGACTTTGGTGTGTTACTAGCTATTTGGGAAGGTTGCTGTCTTGAAGGAGGTGTAGATGATAGAAGTGAGTGCATCGCTGATTGTGGCTCTTCTCAGGTTGTAGGTATAGTGTGTGCTGGGATCTGTGGGCGCCCCTTGTATTGCAGCCATTTTAGTTTTATTTTTGGGCATGTTATTTTAGCAAATAGGCCTGCAGCCTGTGCCCTTTAGCCTAGTTACATTTCATTTTATTCAATTTTATTCTTTTAGAAATGACCACATCTGTTGTGATGTTTTAGTTTCCTCTATCTTGCTGTTCTTTCGCCTAGGAATGCATTTACATTTCTTAGCACAACATGCTTTCATTCTGTGCTTTGTTTAAGGCTCCTCCCCTACCCCCCTACAGTCACATCATGGCTACTGCTGGATATCCGCCCAAAGTGTGGCAGAAATCCGGCAGTATCCATAATATGGCGGGCGCAAGACCGCCAACACTTGTGGTCTCCTGGTGCCCATGGCTTTGGCGGTCTTTCTCAGAGACCACCAAAGTCATAATGAGGGCCTTAATGATTGATGAGGATGTGACGTTCTTCCATGGTTTGAAGGTCTGGCAATTGTGCTTGGTGTTCCTGAAATGTGTGTGACACAACCATGTCGCCAAAAAAAGGGATTTGTGGCACAAAGTGGTATATAGCATCTCTAACATTTCACAGAAACATATATATTTTTTACATAGGGACACTTTTCTCTGAACACTAGCTGTTTTACTATAAAACATCTCTCTGCCCCCTGTATGTTGGAGGGAGGTTCCATCCTGATGACTGCCACACCATGCTATTTGACTTCACTACAGCTGCTTGCTGAGAGTGCCTATATGGGGAGGGTGTCTCAATAGGCAACAGGCTCCTTCACTACTGCCATACTCAGGTATGGGTGATGATGTCTTCCCGGGGGCTCCTGAAGGGTGGATTAGTGCTCGTCCTGCTGTGCTCTAACACAGAACATTAGTGGTGTAGGTAGGAATCATACATCTTGTATAGTGACAGTATGGTAGGACTTTTCTTGTGTTTCACTTTTCTTGTCACCATTCTGTTTTTAGTGCATTTTAGCCACCTAATTATTGCAGTCCATGTCTTTTTTTGTCTAGAACACAGCTGATTCAATAAAGCTTATTGTACCATTTTCTGCTTCTGTTTTTCTTTGCATGTGTGAGACAAATGTAACTGAGAGAATAGTTAGGATCTGATCCACCACAATTTCCCTAAGAGGTCACAATGTCATGTGCCGGCTGGCACAGTTTACCCCTGCTCTCAGGCATAGGTGAGGCACTGCTAGCTGGCCGGAAACGGATTGGGCCGACAGCTGTCACATGGTGTGGGGTTGAACTAAGTTTTCCACAATTCAGATGATGCTGCCGCCCACAATCCAGCATCCTCATTGGGACAATGCGAGCCAATGCAACACCCTGAGTGGATGGTCTTCATTACTACTGTAGTGCCCTTGTTGGATAGAGGGTTTCATGCTGTCAGTTTATAGTCTTTGGGTGATGAGATTAGCAGGCTGGGAAGATCAATTGAGGGGTGGGGGCAGCTTTCAAAATTATGGTAGAGCTTGGTGATTGTTTGTGATAGAAGTCAGAGTTCTTGTGTAGGGGTGATGGTGTTGGTTGCAGCTATTGGGTTGGTGAATTCCTTTATGATGGTGGAGTTCCTGTTGGACCTGGCTTTTTGACAGGGTCATCCCCAAACTTTTTGCTTCCTTCCTCCTATTTTTTCTGACCTGTTGTTGTTGGCTTTTGACCTCTGGGCACTTTACCACTGCTAACCAGTGCTAAAGTGCATATGCTCTCTGTGTAAATTGTACTATTGATTGGTTTATCCATGATTGGCTATTTAATGTACTTGTAATCCCTAGTAGAGTGCCCTATATGTGCCTAGGGCCTGTAGATTAAATGCTACTAGTGGACTTGCAGCACTGGTTGTGCCACCCACTTCAGTAGCCCCTTAACCTTGTCTCAGGCCTGCCATTGCAAGACCTGTGTGTGCAGTTTCACTGCCACTTCGACTTGGCATTTAAAAGTACTTGCCAATCCTAGAACTCCCCTTTTTCTACATATAAGTCACCCCTAATGTGTGCCCTAGGTAACCCCTAGAGCAGGGTGCTGTGTGGGTAAAAGGCAGTACATGTACCTGTGTAGTTATATGTCCTGGTAGTGTAAAACTCCTAAATTTGTTTTTACACTACTGTGAGGCCTGCTCCCTTCATAGGCTAACACTGGGGCTGCCCTCATACATTGTTGAAGTGGCAGCTGCTGATCTGAAAGGAGCAGGAAGGTCCTATTTAGTATGGCCAGAATGGTAATAAAAAATCCTGCTGACTGGTGAAGTCGGATTTAATGTTACTATTTTAGAAATGCCACTTTTAGAAAGTGAGCATTTCTTTGCACTTAAATCTTTCTGTGCTCTTCAATCCACGTCTGGCTAGGTTTAGTTGACAGCTCCTTGTGCCTTCACTCAGACACACCCCAAACACAGGGTACTCAGCCTCACTTGCATACATCTGCATTTTGAATGGGTCTTCCTGGGCTGGGAGGGTGGAGGGCCTGCCCTCACACAAAGGACTGCCACACCCCCTACTGGGACCCTCGCAGACAGGATTGAACTGAAAGGGGACCTGGTGCATTTCTTAGACACTCTTTGAAGTCACCCCCACTTCAAAGGCACAATTTAGTATAAAACAGGGCCTCTGCCCTACCTCATCAGACACTTGCTGGAGAAGAAACCTGAACCAGAAACTACATCCTGCCAAGAAGAAGTGCCTGGCTGCTCAAAGGACTCACCTGTCTGCTTTCTCCAAAGGACTGCTGCCTTGCTGTTGGCCTCCTGCCTTGCTGAACTCTTGTCTGGCTGTAAAAGTGCTCTCCAAGGGCTTGGATAGAGCTAGCCTCCTGTTCCCTGAAGTCTCAGGACCAAAAAGACTTCTCTTTTTCATTTGGACTCTTCGTGCGCCGAAAATTTCGACGCACAACTTGCTCCGCGGCGAGAAAAACGCTGCACACCGACGCTGATTGACGCAACGCCTTAAGGGCGACCGGAACATCGACGCACAGCCTCGCAAGGACAACGCCGCCCGACTTCCAGAGGGGAAATGGACGCGACGCCTGCCATGAGAGCAAAACTTCGACGCACAGCCCTGCGGAACGATGTGCAGCTGGAAAACAAGCAGGAGAATCCACGCACAGACCTCGGGACATCTGATAATCCGGCGACCCACAGAAAGAGACTGTCCGCGCGCCGGAAAATGACACACGACTTCCCCGCGTGAAAAATAACGACGCAAGTCTGTGTGTGCTGGGGAGAAATCGACGCACACACCATTTTTCCACATATCTCTTCTTCTGCGGCCCCTTTGCAGAGATTTTCCACTTCAAACCAGGTACTTTGTGCTTGAAAGAGTTTGTTTGCTTTTTAAAGACTTAAGACACTTTATATCACTTTTCAGTGATATCTTTACAAATTCATATTGCATCTTTGATCGTTTTGACCTGCAAATACCCAGATAAATATTATATATTTTTCGAAACACTGTGTGGTGTATTTTTGTAGTGCTATATTATGGTATTGTATGATTTATTGCACAAATGCTTTATACATTGCCTTCTAAGTTAAGCCTGACTGCTCGTGCAAAGCTACCAGAGGGTGGGCACAGGCTGATTTTGGATTGTGTGTGACTTACCCTGACTAGAGTGAGGGTTCTTGCTTGGACAGAGGGTAACCTGACTGCCAACCAAAAACCCCATTTCTAACAGTTCCTTTCAGGTATTGGAGCTAGAGTTGATTCTCAGAGTGAGGGCCCTTTTCTTGGTCTCTTTCACTTGATTGTAATAGTGTCAAGGGGGGCCCTGTAGGTGTTTCTTGCGGTGGCTCCTATGGTGGTGCTCTATTTCCTTTTGAGTTGTTTGCAAACTCTGTTGGATTCTCTAAGGTCAGCGTCATAACAGCTAGCTTCTTTGTTTGTTCTTTTGTCATATTAAATATAATAATCGAACTTCAATGTTATCCTATGGGAGAGGTAGGCCTTGCAGTAGTGAAAAATGACTTTAAGGGTTTTTCACTACCAGGACATGTAAATCTTAAAACTACATGCCCAACTTTTTAAGTACGCTGCACGCTGTCCTCTGGACTGTCCATGGCATACCCTAGGGCTGGCTTTTGTGTGTAATTTATTTTTCCAGGTCGAAATTCCAGTGTAAAACTGTGCACACAGGCTGTAATGGAAGGCCTGAGACATGCGTAAAGGGCTACTTAAGTGGGTGGCATAATCTATCAGTGCTGCAGACCCACTAGTAGCATTCAACTTACAGACCATGGGCACAGGTAGTTCCACTCTACCAGGGACTTACAAGTAAATTAAATATGCTAGTTGGGTAGAAGACACGTTTTGAGGAGAGAGCACAAGAACACTAGCGATGGTTACCAGTGGGCTGACTCAGCCCATCATCCTTTCAAATCAATGAGCACCATAAGTGCATGGTATTCAGCTCAGCAGCTACACCACTGATTCTCTTTCCGCATTTTGGCAATAATCAAAAGCAGGTGACTTGGGGGAAGGGGTGAGAAAATAACATTTTGGGGTCTTCTCAAGTGTCTGAGATCTGATGCTACTGAAGCAAGGGATCATGTGAATCTGGCTTCATTGAGAAGGATAGATATGATTTAAAAAAATAATACTTTGAATTCAAGTCATGCTAATACAAGTGTTTACTTGAACTGAAACAATGCAAATTTTAAAATCGGGATGTGAGTTGAGGAACCTTTTGGGAACATTCTTTTTCAAATACCCAAGAGGGTGCATGCCAATATGAGATAATCAAACAATTCTTATCAGCTTAGGGTGGAGCAAACCTTGGAGGGTGATTATTGAAAAGGCAAAGAGAGAATACAAAGTCGGTAACTGCCAAGGACTATTTAAATATTCCCTATGGAAAAAAGTGTCCTTTTCAGGAGAACTACCAGATGGCTGTCTGTCATGTGTGAATTTTCAAGCAGGACTGGTTCTTTAGTGAACGGAACATTTGATAATAAGATGTCTGCTTTTTTCTCGTTCGAAATACTGACCCAGAAGACCCCAAAGCCTGTGTATTTCCCAAAAAATTAAGACTGGCAAATACATCACCAGTGCTTAATTTGAGACAGTGGTTTCTGGTATTATGCACCAGCACTTAATTGACAACACAGTCTGCCACAAGGAGGTGCTCACTGACTAATTTAGAGATGAGCACAACAGCAGTTAATTATTAATTCAATATATAATAAAAAATTACTATTACCTCCTGCCCAAGCCACTCTTATAGTTTTGTGGACATGGAATAGTCCAAATTGTTATGCTTATAAGAGTGTGATGGTTAGTAGTTTTGTTGTTACTGTCATTGGCAGCAGTGGCAGGGGCAATGTATGGTGCAAGCTGTAGTGGTCTCCTGATGAGAGCCCTAGCACTTATTTATTTTATAAGTTAAGCAAATTAAGCACTGTACATCACATACACACACCTTCCAGAGTCAGCGATTCACATACTGGCACGAGAAGATCAACAATGGGATGGCAAGTAGCTACCTCAAACTCAACTCATCAAAGACAGAGGGCCTGATTTAGAGGCCAGCAGATGGGATTTACTCTGTCCGGGCAATGGAGCGAAGCACTCCATCACTCTGAGGGAGTACCCGCATGCTGAATTTAAAGATGTCTGCTGGCCCAGCAGACATATTTTGCATTGGCAGGAACCACCATCACAGCAGTTCCTATTAATGCATCAAATGTTTGAAGGACAGTTGGTCGTTGACAACGTAGCAGTTTTACAATTTTTATTAGATATGTGGTAAGAAATAAATTATGGTTATAAACAGCTTTTATCGACTTTTTAACTGCATTTGATTCCATGGACAGTTTGACTTTATGGCTGGAATTATCTGCTGCTGGGGTACCTAGTGGTTTACTGTGCCTGTTGGTGTCCTTGCATTCTTATATTTGGTGTACGATGCTGTTGGGGGGATTTCAAGGTCTTTCTAATTCCATCCCCACACCAAATGGTTTGAAGTAGGACTGCGTGTTGGCAGCTCTATTATTTTCTTTGTACCTCTCAGATTTCTCTTCCTAGTTTCATGAAGAGAACAATTACTCCCTTAAAATTGGTTGTAAAAGCTTGCTTACTCTTTTGTACGTGGATTTAGCTTTATTTGATCAGACTCCCATCGGTCTTCAGGCAAGTCTGAACGGTCTGCCTTATTTTGCACAAAAGCACTTTTTAAAAGTGAATATAGCTAAAATTATAATTGTAGGGAGAAGAGAAAAGCACCTGGTATCTGTGAAATGAAATGTTAGAGAAAGTAAATAGATACACATATCTTGACAAAACCTTCTGTGAAAACCTAAAGGATGAGGTGCATAAAACCAATTAGAGAAACAAAGCACTTGCTCATGCAAATTCCTTGCAGATCTTTTACTGTTGTATGGGTAGAAGACACTTTGATCACCTAGTAGAAATCTATAAAACTAAAATTCCCCCTACATTATCCTACACATTAGAGCACACACCCTGATTGAATTTTGGGCATTCCTAAACAAGTGTGACAGGAAACGTCTGAGAAAAGTTTGCTCACAAAATTCAGCCATTCCAGTCCAATTATTAAGGCTGGAACTTGGATTAGTGGGCACATTTGTGCAATCCTTAGCTAATATTATTCGATGGGGATATAAAATACTCCATGCCCCAAGTATTTCCTTGAGGTCTCTGCTTAGAACAGAGATTTTGTGTAATAATGCAACCTACACAATCTTTGGGAGAAATTTGTCTCGAGCTTTGGAATATTTTGAGGACAACCTATGTCTTTCAAAGGGATGGTCACCAGGGTACCTTTGACTCTTTTAAAAATGTCAATATTTCATGGAGTCACAGTGATCCATGTTCAACTTTAAGCTAAGACGCAGAGTCTTAGCTCAAAGTTGAACAAGGATCACTGTGACTCCCTGAAATATTATAAGACTATTTGAAATAATATCTCATTAGGATTAGTCTGGCCATATTTATTGTTCCAAATTCCGCATAGTATTAGACGTCTTATTAGCTCTATACGTTTTGGAAGAGTTCTTTTAAATAATGTATTGTTGAAATGGTCTAAGAACCCCCAAAAATCCGATGTCTGTGATTTATGCTCTGCAGGAATTCGAGACGTTTCATGTTTTACAGTTATGTCTGGCACTAAGGGCCATATGTACAAACACATTTTCCCAGAGACACAGAATGGGTAAAACCCTTTGCTACATCTGGCCCTAAATGAAGCCAGAGCCAAAAACGTATTACCACTGATAGAACTATAATTTGGACAAACATCAGGATATAATAGAATTGATTAAAAAAACTGCCAAATGAATTCACCTATTTTAAAGTGTAAACATTGTTTAAATGTTTTTAACCAATTTTTTGATGAAAGGTGTTTTGAGTTTACTGTTGGTATTTTGTATGAGGAGGTTTTATATGATGATATGTATCAATCATATATTTATTATGTGCTTTTTAAGAGTTTGATTGTAGACTTCGGTGGAGGTCAGTAACAATGAAATAAAATAAAGATAAAATAAAAAATAAAAAAAATTGGAGGATGACTTTGTCACCATGGTGGAGCCCTATAGAAAACATTCAAGATTTTCATATTTCCAAAAATGAAAATCCACAAGCGTTTTTTTATTTTTAATAATAAAAATACACCCCACCCTCCTTGCCATGGGAAATTTCTCCCAGGGTGTGGGGGTCATTAGAAAAGTTTCTCAGTCCATTAACGCCAGATTTTACCTGGTGGTGATGGACAGTGAAAATTATCCATTTGACTGCCCGCTCTAAAGCATTGCCAAATGGCCAATCGTTTGATGGCCCTTACTCACGGAGCTGTTGAGATGCATGTCAATGACAGAGACAGAGCAAATATATTACCCTATTTATACACAGCCTTGAGTTTTCTTCCAGACCCCCACAGTTGTACAGTCCTTTGTAGTACTCCAGCTAGTTGTGTGCAGTATCTACACAGTCAAGGTGGGGGAGGGATACCACTGAGGTGGCTTCCAAACAGACGTAGCATGATGTGTTCAGAGGTCAGCTGGAGGTACCAATGGCAGTTACTTCACATTGCCCTCTAGTACCAACTCTCTGCAGCCCTCAGTGCCAGCTTCTATTACCATTTTCAGTGCAGGTTTCCTACAGTGTCCACCACAAGCAGTTTCTGTAGCTGCATCCAAGACCCATCATCACACAATACTTGAGTACTAGGTTCTCGCACTGTTGAACAGTTTCATCTCTTCATACCACCTCACGTGGCCAGCTCTTGTCACTGGCCACCAGTACCAGCTCCTGTCAGAGCCCATGAAAGCAAAATTCCAACACTGTCCAACAGTACAAGTCTATCCAAGTGCACATTAGTGCCAGTTCCTCACATAACCTCCCAGTGCCAACTCCTGTCACTGTTCATTAGTATCAGCTCGTCTCACTGCTCACCAAAGCAAGCTTCTCACACTGTCCAACAAACTCATCCAAGTGCCCATCAGTTCTTCACACTGCCTCCCATTTCCAGCTCCTTTCACTGACCATCAGTGCCAGCTCTTCTCACTCTCAGACACAGCAAGCTTCCCTCAGTGACCAACAGTACAACTCCATCCAAATGCCCATCAGTGCCTTTTCCGCACACAACCTCTGGGTGCCAACTCCTGTCACTATTGACCAGCACAAACTCTTCTCCCTCCCACACAAAGCTAGCTTCTCACACCGCTGAACAGTACAAGTCTATTCAAGTGCCCAATAATGCCAGCTCTTCACACAACCCCCCAGTTCAATCTCCTGTCACTGCCCATCAAAGTAAGCTTTTCACACTGTTCAAGAGTACAATTGCATCCAAGTGCCCATCAGCGCCAGCTTCTCATTTTGCCTGTCCCTGTCAGTTTCTAAACGTCACCACCAGTAACAGCTCCTCAAAGTGATCGCAGCTCTTTCCACTATCCCTCGCACTGTCAACCAGTACAATTGTACACTTTAAGGTGCAGTGCCAGGGACTCATTGCTAATACCGTGGGTACTTCTTTTTTTACTGGTTGGCAGTGCCAGCTCCTTAATTCATTGCTGGGTCCACCAGTGGCAGGTGCTCAAGGGCCTTCTCTTCACGCTGCCTCCAGTGCCATCTGTTTTGTGATCCATTACAGCTTCTCAGACTGCTCTGCACCAACTTCTTACACTGACAGTAAAGACTCTCACAATGCCCACTGGTGCCATTTTCCAACACCACTCAGTAGTACCAGCTTCTCACACTGTATGCCACTCTCATCTATTTGCACTGCCCACCAGTGCTATCTTGTTACAGTTCCCACAGCTGTCACTGCTTATGGTGCTGCACTGACAGCTCCTTACACTGCCCATGAGTGACTGGTCCGCACACAGCCCACTAGTGAAAACCCCATGCACTATCCACCAGTGCCAGCTTCACAGACTGCTCACCAGTGCAAGAACTTCACACTTTCTATCAGTACTAATATTCGTACTTCCCAGGAGTGCAAACTTCTCATATTACTCACCAGTACCAGATTATCATCCTGCCCAGGAGCACACGGTTCTCACACTGCCTGTTGGTGACAGTTGACATCCTTCTCAGAAGATCAGCCTTCTTATACTGCGCACCACGGAGATTTCTATCCAGGAGAGGTGTGCATACTTCTCACACTGCCCACCAGTGCCTGCGTCTTATACTCTCCACCAATTATTGGGCATGGGCAGTGCAGGCACCCTCCTTCGGCCCATGCACTTGTTCTCCGCCAGCCTTTTCATGGCGGCCATGAAAAGGCTGGCGGAGAACAAGGTTGTAATCAACAGGGAGGAGCTAAGTTCAGAGCCGTCCTGACTGATTCCAGCCTGTGATGCTGTCAGCCCATCGGGATCACTGATTCTGGTGGGAACGGCAGACCCGCCAACCTTGTAATATGGCAGTCAGAATGCCACAGCCGCGGTTGTCTGACAGCCACCGCAAGTCTGGTGGTCTGCTGACCGCCAGACTCGTAATAAGCCCCTTAATCTCTCCTTATATAGGACCCTTCATGAAAAACATCAATTCTGTACCTACGTAGAACAATATTTGAAGGATAGCAAGCACTCGGTCCTTAATGCATAAACAATACGGGATTCTCGAAAAGCGGTACTAAGAGATTTGATAATGAGGGACATGCACTGAAAAAATCAGTCAAACATTACTAGAATTAATCTGGAAAAATAATCATAACTCTTACAGCTACATATTGTCAAACACAATCACCAGATGCAAAAATTACTATCTGTGAAATTTGCCCTTAATAGCCTTTACACTTCTCAAGCTGAAAAATGTTTATTTTATATCCATCAAATACACTATGACAGAGGGGAAAAAGGTGGGAGACTATTAGCTTACCAGTTACAACAACAGAAATCATCCAGAGTAGTTCCCGCTATTAAAAGTCCTAAAGGTGAGCTACTTACACATCCATCAGACATGTAATCTCAGATTCAAAATTATTATGAATCATTATAGACATCCATAATCTTCTTAGATCAATCAGAAGATGGTGCTTTGTTCCCCAATTTAATATCCCTAAATTACAGAGAGACAGAGAGAGGAACTTGAAAAAGAAATCAAAACTAATGAAATAATAAAAGTGATTGATTGCCTGGCTAATGACAAAGCCCCTAGAGAGGATGGATTTCCTACTGAATTTTACAAGATTACTAAAACATGTACTGTCCCAATCTTAAACTCGGTTTAAAATGAGGCACTGCTTTTGGGATATTTGCCAGCTTACTTCTTAAAGGCTTGTATTACGGTTATACCTAAAAATGGTAAGGATTTGTTAGAATGTTCTAGTTATAGACCAATTTCCTTAATAAATTCAGATGTTAAAATTCTATCCAAAGCCAACCACCTTAACTCGGTTATTACCTCCTTAATACACCCATCTCAAGTTGGGTTTGTTCCAGGTCGATCCTCTACTAATCATCTTCATACTATCTTACACCTATGATAACAATTATGATAGGGATGAGAAAGTCCTTCTCTCTTTAAATGCGGAGAAAGCTTTTGGCAGAGTAGAATGGGGCTATTTATTTTGCACAATGGAGAAAATGGGATTTGGTAAAGATGTATTTACTTTAACTAGTGGCATATATCACCGTTACCTGTGGTGGATTCACGTCTCCATATTTTAATATTCATAGTGGCCCTGGACATGGTTGTCCCCTATCACCATTACTGTTTCTGTTAGCTTTAGAACCATTAGCTTTTGCCATATGGTCTAAGACTGATACTAAGGATACTAACACATCCGCTGGGTAAATCAAAGCCTTTTATTATTCAAACAATATCCTTCTCACTCTTTCACATCTAAAATCATCTGTAATCTCTCAGCTAAATACATTCTCAAATTGTTCTAGTTCTAAGTTTAATTGCACTAAATGTGAAGCCCTACCAATGACTCTAACTACCACTATAGTCTCTATAATTGGTCTCCCTTTTAAATGGCGAGACACAAAACTAAAATAAGCAGGAATATACATTAAAAGTGGCCTGAAAGATATTAATGCAGATAATGTAAATAGTATAGTTGAACAGACCAAAGGAGACTTTCAACGATGGTCACTTCTGAATGTATCTCTCTGGGGCAGAGTACAGATTATAAAGATGAATATGACCCCAAATTCAACTATATTTTTGGAATGATTCCACTTTCTATTCCAAGATTTTTCTTTAAAATAATGATCTCCACAATATCTCGATTTATTTAGGGTGGATATAAAACTCTTATAAGTGGCTCAAAATGATATCCTTCTTCAGCAAAAGGGGGCTTACATCTCCCTCACTTCAAAAACTACTGGATTGCACAACAAGTAGCTTATTCTGTCTATATGTTACCCACGCATAGGAACATCCCACTTTAGATTAAACTTGAACAGTCTCTACTTCAATCTAATACGGTTCTGGCTATATATTGTACTAAAGGTCCACATTTTACAAGTTCTACTAACTAATTCCTCACAGCTAGCTTGGCAGAAAGGACACACACTCACAAAATCAAATAATTGCTTTCACTCTCAAGCACCACTATGGGATAATGCTGCTATTACACATAAAGGATATGAACTTAACTGGACTACTTGGATTAATCATAAAATACATTGCTTTGCAGATGTGGTTACAAAACAACTTTCTCTAAAATCAATCACGAGTCTACATCAAGAATTTAATCTCTCTTCAACACAATTTATTAGATATTCTCAACTTCCATCTGCTCTTGCTTTAAGAATGAGAAAAACTCATGATATTACTTTCCAATCCTCAAATGCTCATTATATTCACACATGGAAAAACATCACAGGTATTGTCTCTGGTCTTTATGGGATTCTAATAGATTTTTCTTTTTCCTCTGAAATCTCTAACAAATTATGATTATGGTGGTCCTCAAGTTTAAATAAAGAGTTGACAGACAAAGATTGGAATGCCTTACTGGAAAATTACAATAGAGGGCTTAGAGATTCTTGTCTAAAATGTAATTACTTTAAAATACTATATCACTGGCATTTGTCTCTGGTAAGTATACTTAGCCAAACATAGGGCCTGATTTAGAGTTTGGTGGATGGGTTACTCTGTCAAAAATGTGAGGGATATCCCTTCCTCCGTATTACAATCTCCATAATGGAACCGTAATTCGATGGACGGGATATCCGTCACGTTTGTGACAGAGTAACATCATTCTCCTAACTCTAAATCAGGCCCTTAGTCCTGATTTCCTCGGCTGGAGATGTAAAGCACCAGACTGTGACATAATTCATATATTGTGGGATTGCCCAAATATCTATACATTTTGGCTTTAGATTGAAGATTACTTGAAGGAACACATGTTCATTATTCTCTCTCTCATAAACCATTTATCACTTTTACATAATATTTCAGAACTACGCCCTATGTCCACTCATATATTTAAATGGCCCTCTACTGCTCTCAGTTTAGCTAAAGTTAATATATAAAATTTCTGGAAGACCAATGTTATTCCAATGATTTATTCTTGGCTTCAAGATGTGTTTGAAATAGCTAAATGTGAAAAAAATTATTTATAAATTTACCTCATTTTGTTTATATTTGGTGCCATTTTTGAATTCTTGATAAATTGTTCTCTTAGTATATATCTATTATTGATGGGCATATATGTATCTAAAGTGTCAAGCTTGCTGTTAATATAAATCTGCTTTGTTCTTTCTTTCCAATTTGTTGTATACATTTATATATTGTTGGGACAACGGACTACTTATGTATGAAAATTAGGTACTCTGGACGTTTTTCTTTTGCTCTCTTTTGCTGTTGTTCTGCTTATATTAATATGTATCATCAATAATTTATGTTTATGTACTGTTACTTGACTACTGATCAGTATCTTTTTTTATTTTGGAAAAACCAATAAAGAATTGAGATATAAAAAAATCCATGTCCAAATTTAACAGGTGGTCTCCTCATCTCTGAGCCTTCCAGGCTTTATTGACTGTATTCTTAAAGGTCAACTCGTCATAGTTCCATGGCCTATCCACTCCACTGGGACAAGTGTGGTGTGGTAAGTGTGCTTAATAATCCATATTCTTTTAAACATTAATTTGACATAGATTTCACAACATTTTGTCCTTTCTGTTTGCTAACTTTCACTTCTTAGAAATAACCCGTTTTAGGTGTTTATTTCTACGTCCGCCCTGTTTGTTATTGTTAGTTTCTGCCGCACAAATTTTCCCACAACTTGCATTAGCACTAAGATGTACACTTCTGTTCCTCCAAATGATAGGCGTATGCCATACTGCTTAAATACTTCTGGCTACTCCACCCCCTAGCATTTTACAAAAGAAAAAAACAATATCCTTTTTCCTTCTTGTCATTCCTGTTTCTTTGTTTCCCCTCAACATTACCTCCCTAGCTAACAATTCAGGCCAGGCTGTATAGTAGTATGACTGGACCAAATTTAAATTACACCTGTGGCATTTGCGTTATTTCTGGAATTTTGAGGTATTCTTGTTATACAAAAATTCCCCAAAATACGCCATTATGCCACTTTGCATAATTAAATTTTACCCCAAATAAGGCATTTTAGCAATAAAAGTTTACTATGAGCACAGGCAAACAACAGAGCATGAGTGACTGTTGTTCGTGAGGCTTTGTTTAAAAGCATACTCACACCACAAATCGATGTAAGAACACATTTTGCACTAAAATATAACGCAAAATGACAAACGTGCATTTTTGTAGTTATATATAATTTCACAAAATATGGCTGACATTTTGCATAACTGCTCAAAGGTAGATGAGGCAAACTTTGCGCACCCCTATAAGGAAGGTAAGGCCAGATGTACAAAGCCGTTTTTCATTTCTTAATGGTCCGAAACGCTATTGCGGACTGTTAAGAAATGCAAAATGGGCTTTTCAGATATACAAAGCCCTTTAGGGAATGGCAAATTGTGATTTCCAACCAATAGAAATCACAATTTGCATCTGAATAGGGAATCACAAATAGGGCTTACCTATTTGCAATTTTTATTCCGATTCCGATTCCAATTCAGATTTACAAAGAATTTCCAAAAATGTGAAGTAGGCATTTTGGAAATGCAACCGTGAGCAATTAAAAAAAGCCTTTTTTTACATGCAATGGCGCACACACATTCCCCTTGGGCATATGTGTGCTCTACATGTGCACAACTATTTGTGGGGTGCATTTTGGGGGCCATTTTGCCCGTAGCCATCCTTGATTTAGCATTTCCCAAATAGCAATGTCCTAATAGCTAATCACTATTTTGGAAATGCAAAACCAGGCCATTGTCACAAATATCATGGGATTTCTTATTTGCAATTTCCTGATACTGATTACTACTTAGCATTTTGCATTTCCTAAATACTGATTTCTATGAAGTCGCTATTTAGGAAATGCAAAATTGCATCTACGTACATCTGGCCTGTACTGTGGTAATGTGTCCTTCTTTTAGGTCTGTTTATAATATATGATAGAAGCTTATTGTATTTCTTTCATATCTATTTGTTATCAATGTTTCCCATTTAGGAATATTAAAATGAAAAATGCCAACAGGAATTTCTTGATCTGAAATCCAGTTTAACCTCAGCACAATCTTTAAAGAGTTTCTTTCTGAATCCACCTTGCTGCATTGTAACAGATGCGAGTGAGAAGGGGCTGTACTGAAGTAAAGCCAGCAGGGAGTGGAAGTTGCCATTGCCTTTGCTTTGAGGTCGTTGAAAGAAGCAGAAGCTAGTTATTCCAAGGTTGAAAAAGGAAACCCTTGCTGTGTATTGGTCCATAAGAAAGTTTAAGTAGGTCCTGGGTAAAGGTGGGCGGAACAAGTGTAGTTTCACTCAATGGAATCCTGCAGAGCAACATAAAAGCTCTGTGCGGTTCTGCAGGGTTCCACCCACCCATTTTGCTCACAACGTACATTGACTTCTCTCGTCTGTCCTCTCATCATCATTCATTTCATGGAGTGTAAAAAGCATGCCGCGGTCAAACCACACTCCCATCATAAATCAAATCCCGCCATTGCCATTCCTTGGTGCACTCTACCTGTTGACTACTATATTGTGCATACTACATAGTGTCTACCAATGCCATACCCAGACCATTCTACAAAATACATCTTGTCCCTTACCTATTAGGGGTGGTGACGGTTACGGTGCCCTTCATGGGGGGCAAAATTCAGGATGAAGGGACTCGCAGTTTTCCTGTAGACCTCGACATGCAGTAGTAGTAGTACCATGCCAGTGGCGGCGGTCACCCCGGTGCTGCCAGTTACCTGCAGCTTCCCACCAGGCAGCATGCTGGACTGGTTGGCATCTGTGCCTGCCCTCTCTGCCAGGGAGGTGTTCACCTGCATCATGAACTCAGCCACCTGGCCCCCCAATCAGCCGCTGCAGTAGCGCTTACACAGTCTGAGTCTGGTTGCAAACGGCTGCCTGGAGCTTCAGGTGCCCCAGGGTGGCAAACTCCTTGTTGCCCAGCTGCTTCAACAGGCTTTTGGGACATGAAGCTGGAGAAAGTTAAACCTTTTCCTAAGGCAGCTTACAATTGGCTGCATGAGCAAAGTATGGGCTGTGTTTCAGAAGCCTGCTACGATTGGCTTCCGTTCCAAGACATTTCTCTCTGTTTGAAAGTGTGCTTGATCATTGCAATTGCTTCACCCCTGACTCACAAAATCAATATCGATTAATTTACAAATTGTATGGTAAGGAACCTGAACGGCCCTTTGATGCAATACCAATTGCAGTGTCCTCTTCAAATCTACTTAAGGTTCCCCAGTCCCTTGCGGCACACAGGTGGTTGTGCTGAACTCTATGTTCCAAGCGGAGTGTCAAAACTTTACCAACTGCCCCAGTAGGGCAGCGTATACTGCACACCTGGATTTCTGTGTGAAGTAAAGTTAAAGGGCTGTCGGATGACAAGCTACTTCAAGAGGTCTTTGGGGGAAAAAGGGGTTAGATTGCATTTCGTACAGAATTTGTAAGTGGTTACTTGCATTTCAGGACAATCATTTTAAAGTTTCATACTTACCAGGTCTATAGAATAAACTAGGGGATTGCTTATCACATTTGGGTGATGAGAATTGTGATGGATAGCTGGAGGAAATTATTTGGTGGAAAGATGGGGAGTTCAAGGTGTGCGTATTCACAAATAGCTGTGTTTCTGAGCGGGAGTGGAGAAAGATAGTACCTTGAAGAGAGTGCAGGAGTTTGTTTTGTCAGAAGATAAGTCATTGATTTATGTTGAGAGGATTTGAGGATTTGAGAAGGTTGTAAGAGAATAATCTGTAGTAAATGATTTGTTGGTGGAAGGTAGTAGTTCCTCCTCAAGGTGTCAGAAATCATTTAATATGCCTTGCACATGAAGGTCACCAAGGCATAAATAAAACTAAGGAAAGATTTAGAGGGACATATTAATGGCCAGGGATGGGCATTCAAGTAGAAAGAGTGGTCAAATAGTGCTTTGAATGTAGATTAAGTGATAAATCTCAGAAACCTAGGACACTACCCATGGTATGTCATGATACTTCAGCAGAAGCTTGAGATGAAGTTTCAGTAGATATTTTAAGGCTCATAAATTGTAGTAATTCTTCAAAATATTTTGTTAGTTTTGAAGGACATGTAGTCTAGGTGGCTGGAGGTCACAAACTCTTTGGTCATTAGGTTCCTGGAGGATGTTCTTTCAAGAAAAGGGAACCCAAAGAACATACTTACAGACAATGAAGTTCAGTTAAACTCAAAGAATGCAAAGGCTTCTACAGGAAAGGGGCATTGTACATAACAAAAGTTTGCCTTATATCACCCAGAATCTAATGGTATGGGGGAGTGATTTAATAGGGCATTGAGAGACACTATACAAATCGCCAAACATAATGTAAGGAGATGATGATGATGGTGATGAGGGATGGAGAAGTGCAGGTTTACCCCTCATTATAAAACTGAAGGGAGTCCCTTTGAGTTGTTTAGGAAACTTAAGCTATGTACAAAATTGAATCCTCCATTGTTGGGTACCTACAGTCAGGATAAATATTGCTGGGAGGATCTGAGGAACAAAAGAAAACTGATGTGAAAACTGATGTGACCCCGCAAAGACCGGTGGCGTCCCACTTGCGGGCTGCGGTCACATCGGCCATCTGCATCTCGGACGGCCGTTTCTGCCGCTTGTTGGGTCGGAACCTGTTTTTTGGGCCACAGCGCAACCTGAAACTTTCCCTTTGTTCTCTGTTTCAGGCTGCGCCCACCTTTTAACCCCCTAGTTTTTTTTACATGTTTTTTACTGTTTTTCTTTTTTTCTTCTTTTTTTCTCTTTTTCTTTTTTGTTTCTTCTTGCCCATATTTTCTGTTTCTCAGGAGTCTGTGTTTCCTTCCCTGCACGCCTTCCTCCCTACGTTTTATCCTATGGCTATTTTTCCATTTAATTTAATGTGGCTTTTTCCCAATCCAAGATGGTATCTTCATGACTTCCTGCATGTCACTTACTGTTTGCCAGTATATAAGCACAGTTGGTCTTCTTTTCCTTGCGTTGCAAACACTTCTGTCCCGGCTGTGCTCCTCACTCCTGTATCCTGTGGTTGTGGACTTCACCTGTTCTCCCTGTCTGCGGGTTTTGTTCCAGACTTTTTGTGCCTTACTTTTTGTTTTATTTTTATCTTTTTCAGGAGTTCTTTGAACTGAGGTTTTTCCCAAGATTGGGTTTTTTCCTCTGGGACTCCTTCTGGAGGTTACGGCCTGCTTGGTGTTCTATTATCAGCAGCACCGTGGCTACTGGAAAGGGTCGCCCCTACCTTGGTCAATCCAAAACAAGCAAGAAACCTGGTGGTGCCCAGAGACTGGCAGATTACAGCAGTAAGAACATTCAGGTTGTGACAACTGAAAGAAGGTAATTTACAAAGGGAAAGGAAGATGATGTATGACCAATGCAAGGCAGTGAAAGAGTTTGACATAAAAGACGGAGATGTTGTGAGGGTTGAATTGCCAAGAAGCTCTTGCAATGTTTCAAAATATAGTAAAAATTATAAAGTCATCAGATTATTTTGCAATGCAGTGAAGTTAAATGATGGGTGCATGTGGAATCTTAACGAAGTAGTGATGCAGAAATGTGAGTAACTTAAAAGCATTATTCTTAGTTTTATAAGTTATAATAAAGTCTTTTAGTTTGCCTTTTGGGGAGAGGGTGAGTTGTAATGTGTTTTTCATTTAGATTTGTTTATAATATGTGATAGAGTCTTTTTGTATTTTTTTACACCTATTTGTCATTGATGCATTCCATTTGGAACATTAAAATGCTGTGATTTGAAAGGAGATGTGGGGACTCTTGCTGGATGAAGTCTCTCTCTCTTATGCTGTGGTTGGAGTTTCTTTTTTTGTGAAGATTAAAGAATCTTAATTTTAGGGAAATTAATGCATGTTTCTCTTTTCCTCCTTTCGACTTCACAGGCACCTTAAGTTTAAAGCGCCAATCATTTTTGCTATCATCTGACCCCCAATAGCCATAACATCTCTGGCATCACGCTGGGCTAAATATCTCCTTCTGTGACCAATCTGCATAACCACGCAGCACTGCTCCCTCAGCAGTTTGCTCAGCTATTTCTCTTTCTCCAACAGTCTGGTAAACACCTGCACTACAGTTTTATTGTTGATTAATCTGTTGTTGGAAGCATTTTGTCCCAACAACTCCAGGGCTACTAATGTCAGATAATACCCCAAGAAAGCTATACTGTGTATTTTCTTTAGCCATTTGTTTGGCGCCTTCCCACACGCAATGCTTCATTCAAGTAAATACCAAAACCGGATGCACCAGCTGCATGCAAGCTTACATCGAAGTGTCAAGTTCTCAACTCTTCATTCATCCAAATGCTTTTACCAGTGTAGTTAGCCATGAAACTGTCCCACATCTTTAAGTATTCTCTCGTCCATTTGTGCAACTGTGATGCGGTTGTCACAGTCTCTAATCATCTGCAAAAAGCTCTACCAGGTACCACCACTTTGTATGGCAAAATTAAGAAGACCCAATAATTTTTGTAGTCTTCTTAACTTACATTGTTTCACTCTTTTAGCCTTGTTTATCAAGACTCCCAGTTTTGCTGTCTATCTTGATGGAATATAGCTCTATTGCAAGAAATACTAACATCTGATGGCTCTTCTGTCTTTTCACTGGACAATTGTATCCTAACTCCTCTGCTGCTTTCAGAAACACATGTAACATATTCTCACACCAGTTTGCTCCATCCTCCGCTCCTACGAACAGAACATCATCTAAGGAGTGAAAGGCTAGATCCATTCCTACTTTCCATCTCACCACACATTCTAGGATTGTACTAAATGTCTCAGACGGCATGACAGAGCACCCCAATGGCATGGCCTTGTCTACATATATTGTGCCATCTACCTGCTAAGCAAGGTAGCTCAGAACATTGAAGGTTCATAAACTTAACTAATGTCTTTTCTTTTTCAGGTTCGATGCCTGTGCAAGAGGACACCGCCTTCTCGGCTCAAGTTTCTTAAAGGTAAGTATGCCCATTGGCCGCTGTAGGCACGTAACTGTACTGGTTGTAGAGTGATTTCTGCTTGTTGATGTCTTTTTCTTTCTTACAGGTCGCCGTGGAGGTGCCAGTCAGAAAAAGCTTTTATGCTGCTATGTGAGTCAGGATGCTGAGGAACTGCAATGTGAAGCCGAGATGTGCCGGTGCTGCTTCCTTCAGGGAAGTATAAAAAAAACATGTAGTGAATCATGGTGCAAGCGTGGCTTTTATTGACAGGGATGCCCAAAATGGCCGCCGCTCTTGCTAAATTTGTAAGTCTCGTGGGAATGCATCCATTATTCCTTGGAGCAGCCACTATGAGGCAGTGGAGGCTGATCACTCAGCTCCAGTTCTTCAGGCTGGGGCTGCTCTGCTTCTACTTTTCTCCGCCAGCTCACTGTGGCAACTGTGAGAGGCTCCACTTCACCCTCATTACTGTTTGTAATGTTGTTTAATCCTGTGGCCATCATGGAAGGTCTGTCTCCACCCTCACTACTGAATGTGGTCCTCACGCTGTCTGTCCCTGTGGTCATCGTGCGGGGTCCGTGTCCTCCCTGTCTAGTGTTTGGGCCTTCATGTTGCGTTTCCCTTAGCACCCTTGACTCCCCAGTGGTCTTGTCAGTCCCATGCGTACCGTTGATGTACTTTCACTAACCTGCTCTTCACTTTCATGTAACTTACCTCCACCAATGCCTTTTACATCACATACTCCTGCTACATTCTTTCCTGTAGCTCCAATGCTCTTTCTGCTCATTCACCCTCCTGTTACTTGTCCCTCATCACACTGTACTGTTTTCAATAGCTGAGCTGTCAAAGCCAGCACTCCCTCTGATCTTGTTCGTACTGGTCTCAATCTTCCAATGTCTTCCTTTCTTTCGTGTAACCTACGCATTATTTCCAAGTCTGGAACCACATCCTTTGGAACCATCCTTTATCCCTATCAATGTCTCCCAGGACTGTCTCTCTCTCACCTTCTCCCATGCTCACTATCAATGTTCCTTTATTTTTGCTCCCTCTCCGTCCACAGCTCATCACCGTCCTTCTCTTCATAATTTTCTTGATCCTCTCTACATTTTCATCTCTCATCTCCCATTGAAACTCCTCCTCTTTGCTATCCAAACCTCTCATTTTGTCTCCTAAGTCACGCTGGTTACCCTTTCACTGCTCTGGTGTGCCCTTTCCTGAGTCTCCCTACCTGCTCTACCAGTCAAAGGCTTCCCTCCTCCACCAGTCCAAGACTTCCCCCCACCTGACAGCCTTACCTCTGCCACTGTGGGCAAATACCTGACTTTTCAATTAGTCTACCTGTACTCGGGCCCAGCCTGTACAGTTCAGCTGCTGTATATGCTTCACTTCCAGTACACCCATCACACTGGCACTACTCCACGGAACCCCCTCCTCCTGAGTGCCAACCTGTTGGCTTCAATGCGCCCCTCGATCACATCACAGACAAAATATTTTGGCCCCTTGGATAATATTGGTGAGTATTTATGGTGCAAAATAAAGTAATATCCGAGCACTTTAATGTGTGCTAATGGCAGCCCACCCAGTCCCAAAAGCAGTGCTTAATTTGTGCTTGTTGTTTCCGGTGCTGAGCACCGGCACTTATTTCTGAGGGCCGGGGCTTAGTTTTCTGTCTCAAGCATTTACTGCGAGCAAAAGACATGTGGGAAAGACGGAGGAAGAGAAAAACAAAAAAAAGCGTCAGAAAGGGGAAAAGCAGGAAGCTACAAGAGTGAGCTGAAGGGGTACGGGATGGCTGTAAATGGATTGAAGAGGCCCAAGGGGGCTTCAGGTTTACGCTGCTTCAGCATTCTGTGCTCGCACTTTTAATTGCAACAACCGCTTGTTTAAAAGGGGAGCTTTGAGCACCGCCACCTTTTTATTTACAAATTAAGCACTGCCCAAAAGCACCCCTAGCTACCATCTCCCTGGGGAAAGGCCACAGGTGTCAGATGACTAGTCCAGCCCTGACACTGTCCATCATAAAGAGCGATATTTGCACTCCTGATATCGGACTGCTTTGCTGTTTTGAGTGACAGTCTCTTTAAATGAAGATTTTCTTTTGAAAATCTTAAGATAGAAGCCCATATTTATGAGGAAATCGGTGTGGGGCAGCAATTCAAAGTCTTCTTGCTGTGCTGCCCATCGCCAATTTGAAAGGGCAGAAATGCACCGTATTTATCAAATACGGTTCATGCCTGTCCTTTCCTCCTGCATTGGTGCACAATTTTCTGGCTAGCACCAAAGCAGGTACCCTTGCACCATGGTGCAGGAACGCTGTGTTGTCAGCAGGAATGTTATTGTGCAAGAAGGGGCACCTTCCTGCACAAAAACAATCCTGAGAGGCTTTTTCCTCTTTCTTTCTATTAAAGAGGAAAAAACTAGGAGAAATACAAATATTTCTACTCGTTACGCCTGCGCTGGGAAAGCGTAAGGTTTTGGCATTGCACCAGGTTTCTGTCATTGAGTAAATCTGGGGCAGCGTCAAAATCCATTGATGTTGCGTGAGAAAACCTACTGCATTGCCCACGCACTCCTCCCTGGCGCAGAGAAAGGCAACTCACGGACTTCGCAGCGTTATCTTACTCCATACCTATGAGGCCATTCAAAGCTGCACAAAGTGGCTCTGCATGGCCTCAGAGATATGGCTGAGAGGCCTGTGCCACCAGAGTGTCAAAAAAAGTGACAATTCAATGGCACACGCCTGTCATAAATATGTCCCTTCGATTTTTTTCCACCTTATTATTCCCTTTCCACAGGTACAAACGCATTCTAAGCTGTGCCTCCAAACACAAGTTATTTCACTAAACTTCAGGGACCTGCTCCCACTTTTATTCACCCCTCCACCCACTTAAAGTACCGAATAAATACGTTTCAAAGCGCAAACATTATTATCACCAGCGAAAATGTCCTTTTCCTTTTGAAAAATAATCCTCTCAGCTCTGGAGATGTGACGCTTTGGCTCCGACTCTTCAAACGCTCCCATCCCCCCTGCCCTCATCCCTCCCCCTCACGCACTCCTTCAGCCCTGATGAGCGCCTCTTATCCTTGGTGGACTCTCATTCAGGCGCTGCAGGTTGCCATCGAGGGGCGAGCGCCCCCCCACCTCTTGTTCCCTCGCGGACGCCTGAGACTAGAATTTCTCAACATGAGGAGCACAGATCTTTTCTTGCTTTGGCCACCCTTACCAGTGACGCTGTAAAGAACACATTCAGTGAAAAGTGCCAAAGTTTCACATCCCAAGCTGACATCATCAAACAAAGGAACATTCTGGAATTCCTATAGGAGATTTTTTACAAGCCAATCTGTCGCAGTCGCAGCGTTGACAGTTTCTTCTCCTATAGCGCCGGAAAGACCTTAACCTCCACCTCTGAACAGCATCCTCCCATGTGGACTTCAGAAAGAAACTCAAGACTTGGCTCTTCGATGGAGACCTCGCACCCCAGCACCTAGAAACCCCCTGTAGGAGGCTGGACTGGCTTGTAGTGAGTACCAAGGGGTACTTGCACCTTGCACCAGGCCCAGTTATCCCTTATTAGTGTATAGGGTGTCTAGCAGCTTAGGCTGATAGATAATGGTAGCTTAGCAGAGCAGCTTAGGCTGAACTAGGAGACGTGTGAAGCTACTACAGTACCACTTAGTGTCATATGCACAATATCATAAGAAAACACAATACACAGTTATACTAAAAATAAAGGTACTTTATTTTTATGACAATATGCCAAAGTATCTTAGAGTGTACCCTCAGTGAGAGGATAGGAAATATACACAAGATATATATACACAATAGCAAAAATATGCAGTATAGTCTTAGAAAACAGTGCAAACAATGTATAGTTACAATAGGATGCAATGGGGAAACATAGGGATAGGGGCAACACAAACCATATACTCCAAAAGTGGAATGCGAACCACGAATGGACCGCAAACCTATGTGACCTTGTAGAGGGTCACTGGGACTATTCGAAAATAGTGAGAGTTAGAAAAATAACCCTCCCCAAGACCCTGAAAAGTGAGTGCAAAGTGCACTAAAGTTCCCCTAAGGACAAAGAAGTCGTGTTAGAGGAATAATGCAGGAAAGACACAAACCAGCAATGCAACAACTGTGGATTTCCAATCTAGGGTACCTGTGGAACAAGGGGACCAAGTCCAAAAGTCACAAGCAAGTCGGAGATGGGCAGATGCCCAGGAAATGCCAGCTGCTGGTGCAAAGAAGCTTCTACTGGACAGAAGAAGCTGAGGTTTCTGCAGGAACGAAAAGGGCTAGAGACTTCCCCTTTGGTGGACGGATCCCTCTCGCCGTGGAGAGTTGTGCAGAAGTGTTTTCCCGCCGAAAGAATGCCAACAAGCCTTGCTAGCTGCAAATCGTGCGGTTAGCGTTTTTGGACGCTGCTGAGGCCCAGGAGGGACCAGGAGGTCGCAAATTGGACCAGCAGAGAGAGGGGACATCGAGCAAGACAAGGAGCCCTCTCTGAAGCAGGTAGCACCCGGAGAAGTGCCAGAAACAGGCACTACGAGGATGCGTGAAACGGTGCTTGCCGAAGTTGCACAAAGGAGTCCCACGTCGCCGGAGACCAACTTAGAAAGTCGTGCAATGCAGGTTAGAGTGCCGTGGACCCAGGCTTGGCTGTGCACAAAGGATTTCCGCCGGAAGTGCACAGGGGCCGTAGTAGCTGCAAAAGTCGCGGTTCCCAGCAATCCAGCCCAGCGAGGTGAGGCAAGGACTTACCTCCACCAAACTTGGACTGAAGAGTCACTGGACTGTGGGGGTCACTTGGACAGAGTCGCTGGATTCGAGGGACCTCGCTCGTCATGCTGAGAGGAGACCCAAGGGACCGGTAATGCAGCTTTTTGGTGCCTGCGGTTGCAGGGGGAAGATTCCGTCGACCCACGGGAGATTTCTTCGGAGCTTCTGGTGCAGAGAGGAGGCAGACTACCCCCACAGCATGCACAAGCAGGAAAACAGTCGAGAAGGCGGCAGGATCAGCGTTACAGAGTTGCAGTAGTCGTCTTTGCTACTATGTTGCAGGTTTGCAGGCTTCCAGCGCGGTCAGCAGTCGATTCCTTGGCAGAAGGTGAAGAGAGAGATGCAGAGGAACTCGGATGAGCTCTTGCATTCGTTATCTAAAGTTTCCCCAGAGACAGAGACCCTAAATAGCCAGAAAAGAGGGTTTGGCTACTTAGGAGAGAGGATAGGCTACTAACACCTGAAGGAGCCTATCAGAAGGAGTCTCTGACGTCACCTGGTGGCACTGGCCACTCAGAGCCGTCCAGTGTGCCAGCAGCACCTCTGTTTCCAAGATGGCAGAGGTCTGGAGCACACTGGAGGAGCTCTGGACACCTCCCAGGGGAGGTGCAGGTCAGGGGAGTGGTCACTCCCCTTTCCTTTGTCCAGTTTCGCGCCAGAGCAGGGCTAAGGGGTCCCCTGAACCGGTGTAGACTGGCTTATGCAGAATTGGGCACCTCTGTGCCCAACAAAGCATTTCCAGAGGCTGGGGGAGGATACTCCTCCCCTGCCTTCACACCATTTTCCAAAGGGAGAGGGTGTAACACCCTCTCTCAGAGGAAGTCCTTTGTTCTGCCATCCTGGGCCAGGCCTGGCTGGACCCCAGGAGGGCAGATGCCTGTCTGAGGGGTTGGCAGCAGCAGCAGCTGCAGTGAAACCCCAGGAAGGGCAGTTTGGCAGTACCAGGGTCTGTGCTACAGACCACTGGGATCATGGGATTGTGCCAACTATGCCAGGATGGCATAGAGGGGGCAATTCCATGATCATAGACATGTTACATGGCCATACTCGGAGTTACCATTGTGAAGCTACATATAGGTAGTGACCTATATGTAGTGCACGCGTGTAATGGTGTCCCCGCACTCACAAAGTTCAGGGAATTGGCTCTGAACAATGTGGGGGCACCTTGGCTAGTGCCAGGGTGCCCTCACACTAAGTAACTTTGCACCTAACCTTTACCAGGTAAAGGTTAGACATATAGGTGACTTATAAGTTACTTAAGTGCAGTGTAAAATGGCTGTGAAATAGCGTGGACGTTATTTCACTCAGGCTGCAGTGGCAGGCCTGTGTAAGAACTGTCAGAGCTCCCTATGGGTGGCAAAAGAAATGCTGCAGCCCATAGGGATCTCCTGGAACCCCAATACCCTGGGTACCTCAGTACCATATACTAGGGAATTATAAGGGTGTTCCAGTAAGCCAATGTAAATTGGTAAAAATGGTCACTAGCCTGTTAGTGACAATTTGGAAAGAAATGAGAGAGCATAACCACTGAGGTTCTGATTAGCAGAGCCTCAGTGAGACAGTTAGTCACTACACAGGTAACACATTCAGGCACACTTATGAGCACTGGGGCCCTGGGTTACCAGGGTCCCAGTGACACATACAACTAAAACAACATATATACAGTGAAAAATGGGGGTAACATGCCAGGCAAGATGGTACTTTCCTACACCCCCCATGGTGACAGTGCTGTGCTCTAACATGCTGATTGATTGATTCATACTTATCTACCTCTTATTCTCTACCCCGCCTACCTCCCATTCTGTCAATCGTCTATCTCCACATTGTTCACCTCTCCTTGCCTCGTTCCACACTCTGTCTAGCGCCCTCAAATGTGCTCTTGCCTCCTTCTGTCTACCTTTCCTATTTCTCTACATCTTTCTAGCTCACATTTCTCTACTTCATGTCTCTCTATCTCTCTAGCTTGTTACATCCAGGGCCTCGGAAATCATAGGACTCCCCGGCTGCAGCATTTTCTGCATACTTATGGGTTTGCTACTCTTGTCACATAGTCCATTGTACCCTGCATAATTTTCAGATTTTAGCAACAAAAAAAAACATTTATAGCCCAAACGGATCAAAGGTTATTAAAATGTTGTGGCTTTGACAGGGATTGGGTCAGGATCCCCGGATGATCCCTGCGCCCCCTAGGATTTTAAGGTTGGCACCTGATCTTGTTTCTCATGCCTTGGAAATGGCCTATCAGGAGGTGTTAGATACCAAGGCTTTCCCTCCCTCCTGGAAAGACGCTATTGTTAAACCACTGAAAAAGAAACCAGGGGGTGACCCTGGTGATCTGAAGAATCTACGCCCAATCTCTTTATTGCCTATTCCTGCTGAGATTTTGGAAAAGCACCTTAACATTGAACTGGCTAATTTTCTCTAGGAGAATGGATGCTTACATCCTTCCCAGCACAGGTTTCAGAAATTTCACAGCACAGTATCAGCCTTAATTGCCACCACGGACTCTATATGCTGGTTGGTGGACCAAGGTGGGGCAGCATTCTGGACAATCTCTCTGCAGCATTTGATACCATCTCTCCTCAGCTGATGATGCATCGCCTATATCAGGCAGGGGTGAGGGATGCTGCGCTTGGTATTTTGCATTCCTTTTTGAGTAGGAGATCCACTTTTGTGAGCTTTGGGGACTTTAGAGCCGCCCCGTTTCAATTCCAGTGCGGTGTCTCTCCGGTATCAATGCTCAGCCCTACCCTGTTTAACTTGTATGTTGTTTCGCGGGCGAAACTGGTCCACTCCTTTGGTTTCCAGGTCTCTTCATACTCGGATGATACCCAACTTACTATCTCGTTAGATAGAAACTGAGAAGAGGTGGCAGATATGTTCCATAATTGCATGAATGAGGTAAACAAGTAGATGAGCCATAACTGGCTGAGAATGAATGGGGAGAAAACTGAGATTTGTGGGGGGCACAGATAGTTCGTTATGGAGTACTCACTGGTGGCCCCAATCCTGTGGGGTCCTGCCATCTCCATTACCTGTAGCCAAACATTTAGGGATATTGTTTGATAGCTCCTTGTTTTACAGGTTAATCAAACAACTAAAATCTGGTTTTGGATGATCAAAACCCTTAAGAAAATGTTACCCTTCCTCCCTAAGGATCTCAGGACTTCTGTTATACTTGCTCTGGTTATGTCCAAACTCGACTACTGCAATGCTTTATTGTTGAATATTAATCGAGGCTCTCTACATAAGTTGCAACTCATACAGATCACTGCAGCTCGCCTCGTGTTGGATCTCCCTAGGGAGGCATCCGCTAGTGAGAGCCTCAGACAACTACAGTGGCTGCCCATTGGAAAGCGTACTTCCTTAAAGGCTCTTTGTATCACTTATTAGGCTTTACATTCCCAGGGCTCTGGATATCTTTGCTCCACATTAAGGTGGTAGACGACTAGCTGTCATTTGAGATCAGCCGGCCTTCATCTGGCCTCTGTCCCCAGCGGTAGGAAAACTAAATGGGGTGACAAGGCTTTTTCAGTTGTGGCAGCCAAGTTCTGGAATTCTCTTCCATTACAAATTAGGAAGCTGGAAGCTTTTTTGCCATTTCGGAAACAACTCAAAAACTGGCCTTTTGCCCAACAACCTAACCCTGTTTTGTTAACTCAATGCATTTGCTTGCTCCTCTCACAGGTTAGCGCTTCGATGCTACGGCCAGAATGTGCTTGATAACTAGAAATACAAATACGTTGCTGCATAGCGGCAGGTCCTTTTTAGGTTTTTTGGTCACTTTTCAGTTACTGATTGCTGTATTTAGTCATTGACCTGACACTAATCAGATGAAACCATTGGCGGAACAACGTAAATGTGATAAAGTGTGAAAGTCACAAAATGGTGAAGTCATACTGCCACCAAAACTTGCTCTGTTGCACCTCATAATCTGCCTTTTATTAAAGCTTAATTTATGAATCCCTGTTGTATATTTGGTCTTCCCAGGCTGTATAATTCCAGGAGCAGTGGTAACATCTCATTTCTCTCAATCTGACCGTATCCACAACCTTCTATCCACCTCACTTTTCTATTTATTTACCAGTTTCTTTGACTCCTTCTGTCACCTCTATCACCACATTCTGGCGGTCATTCTGACCGCGGCGGGCGGCAGTAGCCGCCCGCCATGCGGTCACCGCCATTTGGCCGCTCTGCGGTCAAAAGATCGCGGAGGCCATTCTGGCTTTCCCGCTGGGCCGGCGGGCGCCCACCAAAGGAGCGCCCGCCGGCCCAGCGGGAAAGGCCCTGCAACATAGAAGCCGGCTCCGAATGGAGCCGGTGGTGTTGCAGGGGTGCGACGGGTGCAGTTGCACCCGTCGCGATTTTCACTGTCTGCTAAGCAGACAGTGAAAATCATGCTGGGGCCCTGTTAGGGGGCCCCACGACACCCGTTCCCGCCATCCTGTTCCTGGCGGTAAAAACCACCAGAAACAGGGTGTCGAGAAGGGGGTCGGAATCTCCATGGCGGCGCTGCTTGCAGCGCCGCCATGGAGATTCAGCCCAGACAGGGGAAATCCGTCGGGAAACCGCCGGATCCCCTTTTCTGACCGCAGCTTTACCGCTGCGGTCAGAATGGGCAGGGAAGCACCGCCAGCCTGTTGGCGGTGCTTCCGTGGTCATCGTTGGAATGACCCCCTCTGTCTCTTGCTTCTCTTTTTACTTTCCTTACCTCTTCTGCGTTACCCTTCCCTCAATCCCTACGTATCTATCTCCCTACTTTTATCTCATACGCCTCTCCACCTCACATCTCCCCACTTGGCTCTCATGACCTTAGGCCTCTCTACCATTCCCTCTGGATTTCTCCACATCTCTACTTATCTACCAACTCTCTCTACCTCAACTCTCTCTAACTCTGCCTTGTCTTTGCACCTCACTGCTGTTTTACTTTCCCTCTCTATAGCTCTCCTAAAATTACTTCCTTTTTCTCTTAACCTCTTCTTCCTTTGCCTCACCACTCTCTCTCTCCATCTCTCTATACCTCACCTATACTTCGTTTTCCCTTCTACCTCAACTATCTTTATACCTCTCTTTGTGCCCAACTCAACATTTTATGTCTCAGTCCCCTATCTCTACTACTCCACTCTCCCTCACCTCACGGATCAGTCACCACCTCACCGTCCCATAGATTTAATCCGTCTACTTTACCCCTCAGCCTCATCTTGCTTTACCTGCCATCTTTCTTGCTACCTCATCTCTCTATTTACAATCTTGCCCTCTTTCACTCAATTCTTAACCTCTCAATTCCTTTCACCATTTGTTCAGACCCCCGTCCCATTCACCTCCCCCTCCTTTTCTAGATAAGGTTTATCTCACGCCCCTCACGACCTTACTCCATCTGCACAACTTCTCTTTCTTTATCTCTTTGTCTCTATCAGTAGCTCACTTTCTCTCTCATTTTTATGTATCTCCTTCTGATTTCAAGTCAGCCTTTCTGCCTCACCTCTCTCTATCTATGCCTTTGTCTTTTTATATTACTCTACATCATGTGTATGTTTCTCTCTCTCTCTCTCTCTCTCTCTCTGTCCACCTCACCACTCTCTCACTACCTCACTTCTCCACTCTCGCTGTACCACTGTATCAACCAAACCTCCTTTCTCTACTTCATCTCCTTTCTCTGTCTTACATCTTTATCAGTATTTCTGTACCTCTTTTCTTATCTTGCACCTCTCTATAGCTCACCGCTCTTGCTACCTTGCATAGGTCCTGTCTCCACCTGGGAATGCTATGTCCTCCTCTCTCTCTAGCTCATTGCTCCTTCTATCTTACTTATCAGTACCCCTTACTATACAGTACCCCTCAGTATACCCCGCCCCTCCCTATAATGCCTTCTCCCTATCTCTAGCTCTCTCTAACTCACTCTAAACCCTTACAAATCTTGCTTCCTCTCGTTCTCTACCCACCTCTTCCTCTGTCTACTTCTTTATATCTTTTCTTCTGGCTATTTCAGCATTCCCTTGTTACCTTGGTTTCGCCCTCTCTCTCTCTCTCACTCTCTCTCTCGGCTTCTCCTATCTCTCTACCTCATCTCTACCTCTACCTCCCCTCTTCCTAAATTTTACCTCTCTCACTATTGTGGTCTTTTTACCTGTCATGTCTCCTGCCCACTCCCATTTGTCTGGCTTGGAAGAAGAAGGGGTCTCTCTCCTGCCAGAGTAGTGTACACTTGAAAAGGAGGACATGATCAGATTTAGCTGTAGATATTAGTGAAAAGTCTAGGATTTTCCATGTTGCAATGAGAATACCATCTATGGAAAGTGAAATACTAGCAATTACAAAAACCTGGCAAGTAAAACTTCAATTTCACCACTCTGTCTGAATGCCTTAGAATAAATATTTTCCACTGGTCCACTGACCATCTACCAATTCACTCTTACTGTGTCATTCCCACAATGGGAGGAACAGACTGTTTAGACACTGGATTTCGGGTAAAATATTGTTGTTGTAAAAAAACATCTAGATTCATGTGCAAAAATAAATTGTTTTATCAATGGTTGATCAAGTTTCTTTTGATACTGTTTGGCTGGTGGATGCCAGGCAGTATGAGGTTTTAGATGTTTTGTGTGGATAGTTTTACAAATGTTTAACTTACAGTGTGATTCAATATTATTTGGCCTCATGTGGTGTTGAATTAGCTGAAAATTGTTAAAAGTTTACTAGTAGGACATTCGGTTATGGGAGGCCCCACATGCTCGGTTGATGGGGTAGTGCATGCAAGTTTAATCCTGGATGTAAATCCCTCAGGAATGGTGATTATCACCAAGGTTTAGGAAACTAAAATTTAGGACCTGATTTAGGGCTCTGCGGACCAGTTACTCCATTACAAATGTGATGTCTATCCTGTGCCCCGTATTACAAGTGCTATAGGATATAATGCACTTGTGAAAATGAGGACGGGATATCAGTTGCGTTTGTGATGGAGTAACCCATCTGCCAAACTCTAAATCAGGCCCTTAATGACTACTTGCAGTATAAATTTCTAACATCATCTACTTCAGTTCAATCACTGCTTCCAAAGCCATTCCATCTGTCTCTTTTGCCCACTATCTTCACCTCCTAACTGTCTTGTACGTGAACAACCTCTGCACCCCCAAAAGCCACGTGACACTGGAATTACTGTCCGCAAACTCTTGTGGCTGCATGGGGTTAGTTCAGCTTGTAGTCCTAAGAGAAGCTGGCAGTTTTGACACCATTGAACCCACCCAATGGCACCTCCACCAGTTACAAACCAGTCAGAGTGTGGTTCACCCGCAGGCATCAACACTATGTACGTGGGCTGGTGCTCACTCAATTTTAAAATACCACAACACCTCTACCCACACTCCAGGCAGGGGGCATCTAACTGCATGCACCACGTCGCTGACTGAACTTGCCGCTGTGAGCTGAAATCAACCTTCTACCGCACAGGAAAACATGAAGAACTCTATTGAGCAACAACTGGACCACCCACCTCTACCCAACATGTCCATCCTGCTCCCCTTGACTGTTCCTAGCCCCCATGTCCATTGCTTTCACCAAGACCTGTGTGGTGTCCTATGTATTGTGTTTGATACTCCAGTGGGTGCATTGCGCTGACAGCCTTAAGGTATATTACACTGTTTGAGAAATGAATGAGCAAGGTTGAGAAACATTATTTCTGAAGTATATCATCAGTTTCACATTACTCCTAAACTAATGATCGAGTTTGAACCAGTGAGTATACAATCCAGTGCCCGCCCTGCATCTGCATGATGGCACGTTCACGCCCTTTCTGGCGCTGCTTGAAAATAGTAAATACTGCCAGTGGTCTTACCTGCAACCCATTTCACAAGCACTATGGAGCGCAATGGTCTCTATGCTATGATCGTGGTATTACGTCATATTATTCTACATCATGTTATTTTACGTTCATCCTCATACTGTTTGCTAATCCCACATCTTTTCTGTTTCAGAAAGTGTCTCTGAAAGTGTTTTTTTTTTAATTGTGCTGTCGATGTTCTGCAATTTGTAATACTCCCAATCAGGCCCTCTGTTCATAAGCTGTGCTAGAATTACAGAAAAGATACAGCCCAGACTCTGGTGAACATCGAAAAAAGCCTCTTCCTCTGAGTGTGAGTTTTTGAAGATTGATACATAGGCCTGACCCAGGCCTAGAGGGCCATACAAAATTCTTGGATCTCCAGGTGTGCTGCCGGGGTATGACTTTTTAGGGCTGCGTTGGTAGCCAAATCAAGAAATACTTAGGGGCATATTTATACTCTGTTTGCGCCGGAATTGCGTCGTTTTTTTTAACGCAATTCCGACGCAAAACTAACTCCATATTTATACTTTGGCGTTAGACGCGTCTAGCGCCAAAGTCCATGGAGTTTGCGTCATTTTTTAGCGTGGACACCTACTTTGCGTTAATGATATGCAAGGTAGGCGTTCCCGTCTAAAAAATTGACTCCGAGGCATGTGCGCCGTATTTACACTCCCGGGCAAAATTCACGCCCGGGAGTGGGCGGGTCAATAAAAATGACGTCCGGCCGCTTTTGCGACGTTTTTTAGCGCCTGGTCAGGGCAGGCGTTAACGGACCTGTGGGCTCGGGAGGAGCCCAGAGGTGCCCTCCCATGCCCCCAGGGACACCCCCTGCCACCCTTGCCCACCCCAGGAGGACACCCAAGGCTGGAGGGACCCATCCCAGGGACGTTAAGGTAAGTTCAGGGAAGTTTTTTTTTTTTTTTTTTTTTTGTGTGGCATAGGGGGGCCTGATTTGTGCCCCCCTACATGCCACTATGCCCAATGACCATGCCCAGAGGACAGAAGTCCCCTGGGCCTGGCCATTGGGCAAGGGGGCATGACTCCTGTCTTTGCTAAGACAGGAGTCATTTCAATGGGGGTTGGGAGTCGGAAAAAAAATGGCGCAAATCGGGTTGAGGCGAAAAATTTGCCTCAGCCTGACTTGCCCCATTTTTTGGCGCCCAAGCTCCATATCCCCCTACGCCGGCGCTGCCTGGTGTACGTCGTTTTTTTTCACGCACACCAGGCAGCGCCGGCGGCTAACGCTGGCTAACGCCGGCTAACGTCATTGAATAAATACGGCGCCCGCATGGCGCTTCAGAATGGCGTTAGCCGGCACTAATTTTTTTTACGCAAAACTGCGTTAGCGCAGTTTTGCGTCAAAAAGTATAAATATGGCCATTATTGTATAGTTAATTGAAACCATTACAAAACCATTATAAAACAATAAAATATATACCCAAAGGAATCAAGTTTAAAACAAAATAAAGTTCATGGTAACAATAACAGGAAATGTGCTCAGAAAGTGCAGACCTCAATGACAGATGCTAGAAACAAGTCAATCAGTACTCAAATGTATAAAAGAACTAATGAGGATGACACCTCGGACTAGCTATCAGGGTTTATACAACGCTGTTTTAGTCTTTCAAGGGCCTTTAATGAGATGGGATTTGATTGGCTGCCATGATTGAGTCATGTTAGAGTTCAGCCAATGTAAGTGAAAACACGTGCACCATTTGGACCCATTTTTCCGGCATTTTCTTTGTGGAGAAGATCCCTCTGGCGAAGGTCAGGGTTGGTGGTTACTCTCGTTCACAAAGTGCAGTGTGGAGCAGGTTTGAGCAACTTTTTCAAAACAAATTTTGGTTCACAGTCCTGGCTCTGATATTCAAAATGTACTTTATTTGGGCCCGCAGTATGAGCGCTGCAGAAGATTTATCTTCCCTTGTAAGACACAGCGCCAATCTGACAGATCTGGTTTGTCCTCGACAGTAGTTATATCAGTATTTATATCAGTATTTATATTCAAGGTGCACTGCACCGTGAATATAAACCAAAGGTATGAAATCAGTGTGAATAAAAAAGGTGTACCTCTACTGTATGATTTGAATTTTTATACCAACTAAGTACTAGCCATCAATTTCTGTTCTATCGTAATACTTTGTTGTTCTGGACTCTCAACATAAGGGATGCAAAGGCAATGGTGGACTAGAGCATCTAAAACAAGACGTCTTCTAAACTGTAATCACTTGCATCAACCACATACACACCTTGCACAATAGAGTTTAGCACAGGAGCAAGGAAGCCATCCCACTGCACTTCTAAAAAATGTCTATCTTGCTTCTCAGCCCACAGAGCAAGTAGGAAAACAGCTTTTCCCCACTTCCTTTAGGACGTGCTAATTTCTCCAGTATGCTGTGCTGGCTCTGTTACCAAAGTTGGTGGCCCCATAACTTTTGACTCTCTTACATAAGTCCTGACTCTCTTTCCTCCTTGGGAGGGAATTGGATAAGGACTAACTTCTCCAGTCCTTGCAGTTGAGGTGAAATTCCAAGATTTAGGAGAAAGGAGGTGTCACTCTATGATCTTTCTCAGGTTCAGAGATGTGCTTCAATAACAGTTTTAGCCTTTGTGGCTTCTTGGATTCCAGCAGCACTCTGACTTGTGAGTGATACAAGAATCACCTTTTAAAGATAAGCCCTGTGTGATTGGTGAATCTTCCAAAACCGAGCAGAGTCAAATTCCCATGCTATCTTACCACTGTCAGAACTTCCTGTGCTTCACGGCAAATTCCAGCCACCCACAACAGACATCATGTCCCAAGGTTCTTAGATCAGCACAAAAAGGGCTGGTTAATCATCCCTCGCCTCATCCTCTACCTTTGTGCGGAAGCCCCTAATCTCTCCCAATGTTTTAGCAATCTCTCACTGCCCAAACTTTCAAAAGGCCAGCTATCTATAAGAAAAAAATAAGAGGAATTAGGCAAAAGAGTCACTGCATACCCGTTTTGATGTTCCATCACTTTAAATGAGCAATAGATATTTTAACACATAAATTGTAGTTTTCTATCCTATCTTAGATTTACACCTATAATAACTGATAAAACACCACCAAAATGTAAACAGCCCTCATCAGTGTAAACTTAAAAACACTGATAAACACCTGCACACCATCAACTAAAATGCCATTCAAAGTAAGAAAATTCAGAGAGAATGAGTCATTTATATGTCTTCCTGAAGGGCCCAAAACAATGCAACTTTGCTATACAAAGTAGCAGCAAGCAAGACTGCTTGGGTTCAGTTGTTTAGGGATGTCCCTAAAATGTTCCATTTTCTTCCTTTAGTTTCATCTAGAATTATGTGCTTGGATTATAGGTGCTGGGTTTAGAAATATGTTTTAGGTCTGATCTTATTAATTTATAGACTATAGAGGATCTGAAAATATTTAAATCATATTTGATCTTTTCATTGCTTAATTCTTTCACTGATTGGTGAAATGGCTTTCTTATAAGGATCTTGGCCAATGTGCACTATTACATTTATTGACAGACACAGAATGGGTAAAACACTTTTGTTCATCAGCCTTGCTTTCTGAAAAGTTGGAATTGATGAGAGGTGAACTGCTAAACACCACATACATTAAACATGCAGGTTGTAGTGACTGGTACCTGTGAACAAAGTCCTGTCACCAAGCATGTGGGACAATGGTGAATGCATGACAGAAGACACCCTTGCACCAATAAAATTCACAGCTGCAAGGTGCCCCATGGTTATGCATGATACCTTCAGCTAATCTTGGCTTTTTATCCAACTGCACTTTACTGCTGGGATTTTTTAGCCCAGAGTTACAATGTTATCAACAAAATGTCAAGTCCTAGAATATAATTTGATGTCTGTTAAAGGGATGGGCTTGCTTAAAGTGACACATTTGCCATGGGACCACTTGGCAGCAGTAACTGTCCATACAACAGAAGCAGCACCTTAGTATAGTCAGGCAGAGAGTGCAGAAAAACAGTGGCCAGCATGTTTAAAGTATCAAGACTCAGGTGCCTTAGGATGTAGGGCTGGTGTAATTAAAAAATGTAAAGGTTAAACAAGGTACTATGCTGTTGGCAGGGTTGAGCACCCCTACAATATCCATATGTTCGGTAAACAGAAGGTGAATAAACTGTGCCAAGGAACTTGTTTACTAAAACATTTGAAAACAGCCTGTTGGAATTGGCCCTTTCTGCAGGGCCATCCCCAAACTTTTTGCCTTCCTCCTCTGGTTGTTCTGGCTCATTTTTGATGGTTTTTAGGATTCCGGGCACTTTACCACTGCTGACCAGTGGTAAAGTACAGGAGCTCCGTTCTCTAAAACATGGTAACACTGGCTTATCTACAATTGGCATATTAAAATTACTTGTAAGTCCCTAGTAAAGTGCACTATATGTTACTAGGGCCTGTAAATCAAATGCTACTACTGGGCCTGCAGCACTGATTGTACCACCCACTACAGTAGCCTTTCACACGTCTCAGGCCTGCTACTGCAGGACCTGTGTGGGCAGTTTAAACTGTCATTTTGACCAGGCAAGTGTACCCGCTTGCCAGGCCCAAGCCTTCCTTTTTATTATATGTAAGTCACCCCTAAGGTGGGCCTTAGTTAGCCTCAATGGGAGGGTGCAGTGTATTAAAAAAGATTATACATGTACTTTGAAGTTTAACATGTCCGTATTGTGAAAAACTCTCAAATTCATTTTTCACTATTGCAAGGAATATCTCTCCCACTGGAGTTACCTTAAAACAAATTGTTCATTCCCTCTAGACAATCACACAATGGGAGCTTAGGTGTGACTTAATGGGCCTTAATGGCCCATTATCTGGCTTAATGGGGGGGTCGGGTCTTAGCACTGCCTCACTTACACCTGAATAGGGCTATGCCTCTCTCTACACAAAAGGCTGCATAATCCCCTACAAAGTGTCTGGAGCTAGGGAGGGCAGGCCAGGGGAGCATGTGAACTTCAAAGGAAGGCCTGGAAGTTTCTCCCACCTTCCAGAACCAGGGCCCAAATGTATACATACTGGGCGCCAAATCCCACCAAATCAGATTCTACCAGAACCAAGGGCACTGTGCCAGGAAGAAGGACTGCTGTACTGCTAGGAGGGACTACCACTCTGGAAGTGCATTGCTGTGTTGGCCTACTGCTGCCGCTGTAGGAGGGACTGCCACTTTGCTGTTTGCTCTGCTGTGTTGGACTGCTATCTGCTGCTTCTGTCCTGCAGTGAAAGGAAATGGAGTTGCTCTCTACATCCTTGAACCCAAGAATCTCCAAGGGCTTGTTGGCTTGTCCAATGTTCTTCTGCAGTCTCAGGGACATCAAAGACTGCTTCCAACTCACCTGATATAGCACCTGGACTCTGCCATATGTGAGTCTACCCTACCAAGTGGTGCCACCACATTCCTGGACCTTTGGAAGTGGGCCTAAGGTGCTCTGCCTTCTATGGTTTTCATCAGAACCGCTGCAAAGTAACATGAAGCCTTGCAAAGCAATGCCGCGCAGATCGTGCTCCAGGAATTAAGGTACTGTGTTCAGCGGGCTCAAGTGGGTCTCTGTAGCCGACCCACACTCCTTCGCAGTCAACCTGAACTTGTGACTTTGTCCCGCTCCAGCGCGACCAGATAACCCAGTTGGAGTTTTGCGCTTTTATATGCTATTATCACCTAAATCTTTAAAATTGCCTAGCTCAGGATTTACTTATTGTATTTTTGTCATGTTGGTCTTGTTTTGATCCAATATAAATTATCTATTTTTCAAACAGGTTGCTAAGTCATTTTGTGGTGTCTTTCACTGAGTTCACTGAGTTGCTGTAATTGAGTGTTGCACAAATACTTTACACATTGCCTTCTAAGTTAATTCTGACTGCTCTGTGCCAATTTACAAGGGGTGAGCACAGGTTAATTTAGGCAGTGTAACTGACTTACCCTAACTTCGATTGTGGTCCCTACTTGGTCAGGGTGCATACCTCTGCCAAGTAGAAAGAAACCCAGTTTCTAACACAGCACTTTTATCTTTTAAATCCGTTATTAGTCCTGTAAACCAGACAGAGTGAGTGTGAGAGGTAATGAGATGTGTGAGAGGGTAATGATATCTCAGTGAGAGTACAGGACTTCCTATGCTAAAACATTCTAACGTAAGTCCATTGGGCACACTCCCAATGGGAAGACAATACACACCCTGCTTTACTTCTCACTTAAATTAAATATGGTGTTTATAACAGCATGTTTTGGATAACTACAGTTTTTGGCTATTTTACGGTATAGACAGCTGAATAAATACTGATAAGCATTGATTTCATAAGGTTTAGAAAACAGTGAGAAAATACGCTTGGGATCCACAAAAAATAAACACTGAAAACAGAACAGCCTAATTGAAATAAATATAAACTTTAATTAAAATAAACCAAACTTTTCCCCTATTTTTGCTGCTTTTGTCATAAAAATTGGAACTGATTGATTTAGCTTACACCATAGTCAACAAAGCAAGATACTTTCCTATGCTTGCCCTGGTGCAGTAACTATACCTAACAATAACAGGATGCTGGAGCGAGAGTGTTGGTATGTATGGCACAGGGACTAGGCCTCTTCCCATGTGTGACGCAAGGACTACGAGTTCCAGCCTGCAAAGTTGGTGTTCCTACAGTGGAGACCTTGCATCTGTGTGATCTACCATCTTTCACCTGCATTTCTAGGCGTTATATTACCACTGCGACCAAAGCAAGCACATTCACTTTTAGTGTCATGAGGCCAGCCTACCATAAGAACCAGCTACCAGCATCTCAACCTGACTTTAAATTCCACCTGTGTGTTTGTTGACTGCCCCTTTATTCTGCTTTATCCCCGGGGAACCATCCCTAGGAGTCTTCCCCAGGATCAACCCCTGGAAGAGTGCAGTACTAGTTTCCTATGAGGCTTCCTTCACCCCCCCTCCTCCCCCCCCCAGCCTGTCTCATCTCTCCTCTATCTGACTCATCCTAACTAGACATTTCAACTCAGATAGACTTCAGACATGCCCATCCACTCACTTGACCAGTCAGACACTCACTTTGTTCACACTGGGAGCCAGGGGCTGGACACACGGTCAATATTTATGTTTTCTTGTTGCTAAGAAAAACAGCTTATCTCGTCCACATTCAGCTGTGTGAAGCGTAGCCACCTTGGAGACCAACAAAAAATGTTTTGTAGTGTAATATATTTATTATAGCACATAATTCCCTCTGTGGAGAGCTGAAGCGCTTGCCTTCATGGGTAGCGAGTGGTTAATTTGTAAGGTAACAAGTTCCTTTGCTCAAAGCACTCCTCAGAAGCTCAGGACTGGAAGCTATTAAATGTCATTGTGCTGACCACCAAGGCTGGGTGGTTTTGAATTCACCTCATGCCTCTTAAATCCACCACCAGACACTCTCTCACCATTTAACTTACTTGTGCAGGTTTCTGCTTTCTCCTTTTGCAACATTTTTTCTGTCTTTCTCTTTTTCCTCATTTCTTGTTTGTGGGCTTTTCTCCCTCTCGGAAAAAGTATGATCATGAAAAATAAGTACTGGTCCGCAAAAATGAGGTCTGGCGGCCACCACAGGCAACCACCGGCTCTAATTAATCACTGTGGACAGCAAGCTCCATTGTGTAGGGTGTATGGTTGGAAGTGTTTTGTCTTTGTTTCGATCTTGTGTGGGAAGTGTTTCAGTGTTGTGTGTGAGGACCACCGAGGTGTTGTTGACGTGTTATGGGACGCAGAGCCGCAGGGTGACGGATGAAGAGGTGTGAGGGACAGGCCTGCAGTTTATGGTTCTCAGTATGCTGACAGCTTTGGGCAGCTCTGCAGGTCTCTTTATGGTAAGCCATGTGTTCATAGTCCACTTAGCTGGCTACTGCAGTGGGTTGTCAGTTCTGAGATTCTTTGTTTAAAGTTTATTGTATTGAGCAGGCATACATTAAAGGGAGAAATTGGTGGTGTCATCTGCTGGGGTGAATTTGTGAATATCATCCCATATCTGATTGTCACTGTGAGATGCCAAAGAGCGACCATAGTATTTAGTTAGTTGGGACCTGCCCTTTGCTGGACATCACCACACCGCAGGACTACAGGAGCAGGACATTGGGCCACCAGGAACTCCTCACCCGCTGAATCAGGAGCAAGGCGGAGGTCCGCTCCATCACACCGCAGGTGAGCAGCCCAAGCACGAGGAGGGAGAAGGCGGTCCATCACACCGCAGGTGAGCGGCACAGAGCACAAGGAGGGAGAAGGCCGTCCATCACACCGCAGGTGAGCGGCACAGAGCACAAGGAGGGAGAAGGCCGTCCATCACACCGCAGGTGAGCGGCACAGAGCACAAGGAGGGAGAAGGCCGTCCATCACACCGCAGGTGAGCAGCATGGAGAACGTCCAGGAAGAGCGCTGCGTCTGTTGGTAAATATCAAGCTGTTTGGCTGCTTTCATTGTGTTTGAAGACGGAGCTCTGAAACTCGGTGGACTGGTGCAGTGGAGGCAGGTGAACGCTTCCCTAAGTTAGAGCTCATACAGGGCTCCTTAAGCAGTCAGGTCCCGTGACACGGCCCGGCGGGGATTGCGCGACCTCCCAAATGATGTGGACTTGAAGCTAAAGCCCGGCAGCCCCCCACACCCCAAAACAAGAGACAAGGAGGAGTCAAATTACAGGGGCAGGGAAAGAAAGCGCCCTTCTCGCTTCAGGGACAACAGGATGACCACATTGGAGGGGCCCGCGGGGAGGAAGAGCACCGCTCTAGTCTCCGACTTGGAGGGGTTTTTGGCCAAGGCACAGGAGTTACTTGCACGGCAGAGGAAGGCGCAGGGGAACAAGCCTGGTGGCAGCTGGAGTTAAGATCACCAGGAAGAGGCCACGCACCTTGCCCAAGGGTCCCGGTCAAAGGGCGCGTGTAGCCAGAGTGGCATCACCCTCCACGGGCATGGGAGCCCGGTGACCGGCACCAAGAGACGCTCCCCCGAAAGGTCGACAATGCGCCTATTGGAGTGGGGATACGTGGCCCACATGATGGCGACATTTAAGAAGGCAGTGCTTGATCACGCCAAGAGCAAATGGACAGACGAGCGCAAAATGTTCTTGTTTTAGGGGAGGGTGGGGCATTGGGGCTTTTTATGACAATTTTAAGCGATGTTGATGCGCCATGTAATGCTCCTATGAATGTGTTATAATAAAGTGCGGCCATTTTGCAATCCCAAGTAAGGCTCCCTTGCATTTATAAAACAAGAGAATTGGGGAGCAGTTTTGGGGAAACGGTGAAGCGGCTGGAAGGGCCGGGAGTCCCACCCACGTATGGGAGGGATCAATGCCTGTTCAGTTGGTGATGGTTGGTTTATTTGCTGTGGACAGGTGCACTGGACCCGTACACTGTATCCCCAGCAGTCACCTGCCCGTTCACTTCGTTTTACGTTTATGCTACCACACTTAAGCTAGGACTTGAAGCACCGCGGGATCTACAACGTTGGGTCTGCGGCGGTGCTTAATTTGTAATGAAACAGTGCCGGTGCCCATAGTGCTGCTCTGAAACACGGGGCCGCTGCAAGTAAATGTGCGGGCACAGAGTACTAAGGCTGTGTAATCCTAAAGCCATGTCAGGCCTCTTTAATCCCTTTACAGCCACTCCCTGCCCCTTCAGATCACTCTTGCAGCTTCCGTCTTTCTCCCTTCGTGACCCTTTCCCGTCTTTTTCTTCCCCCGCCTTTCCCTTTTGTGTGTTCTCCCTCTTTTGCAAGCAGAAAATGCCTGATGCAGAAAAATAAGTGCTACTCTCCAAAAAAATAAGTGCTGATGCCCACCGTTAACCATCGGCTCAAATTAAGCACTGCGAATGAGCAGCTGCCAGGGGCCTCCCAAGAACATCACTGGCGCTTCTATGAGGTGAAGCAACCCCTAGATGGTGATAAAGTACCAAGAAAACACTTTCTAGTAGGTAACCGGTAGAGTCCTCAACAGCAAAATATAATTTCGCTGTTGGAGCACCGAAAAAGCTCCACTTGCACCTATGGTGGCGAAGAGAACGGAATTTTGTGAAATATCCCCTTTTTGCTCTGCCACAACTTCGTGAACAGGTGATTGTCATCACGAAGCTGCGGTTAGAGCCGGATCATTTTTTGGAAACATGAAAGATGCCCCCTGCGCTCCCTCGGCAGACTCCCGCCGAGACGCACTTGGTAATTAATGCAAATGATTGTAATCCTCTTTAAAGCACAAGTGCAGAGGGGATGATTAGAGGGAGGAAGGCGGTGGTTCTGAGACTACTTTTCGGAATGGTGCTTTTGAACTCTGCGGTATTTTGTTCTGTCGCTGGTCGGGTTACACTGCGGGCGACTTCCTGCTGGTGCCCAAGGCTTGCGTTGGCATGAGATAGTATCCCTGCGCCCCACTGCTACCAGGGCCTTCAATGCTTCTCGGATTTTGTGTTTTGTGCCCTTCAGCGTGTCAACTAGGAGACGTGTGTTATGTCAGCATAACCCGACGCCTCTCCCGACTCAGTGGCACGAGGGGAAACTTCACGTCATCCAAGTATGTCAGCAGGCAGAACAAATTCTATCGTTCTGAGCGCCACACGCTTCGTTGTCTACACCTGCTATTGAATGTTTTGCAGGGATGCGATGTTTTGCAACATTAGAGGATAAAAGGCGGAGCCTGCCTTGACGAAGCCAAAGCCTGACACCTTAATTTCTGCAATCGGTGCATTATTTGATCAAACAATTGTACCAATTAGAATGCACCTTTCCTTTTTACTCACGCCAGAGAGATTGTCCCTGGTAAATCTGCTCCTCCTTTCACCACCCTGGGCAAGCTTTTCAGCGGGTTCTTGTGTTGAGTGTCTGGGTGTGTTCTATGTGATTTCTGTGTTGTGTACATCACCCGGATGTCTGCAATGACGTAAATTGTTAACAACAATTGATTAATTTGTGCTGGTGCTTCGGTGTGGGGGGGGGGGGGGTGGAAGTGGGGCATTTGAGGGCCGAGCGACGCCGCCATAATCTTTGCACCTCACCACAAATAACTGAGCTGGCACAGTATAGAGGTGTGGGAGTTCAAAAGGTGAATTAAAAATGCCTATAAACTTCATTTTTATCTTGTTGCATTTCCTGCATGTTCCAAGGCAGGTTAAATGTCAGGTTATATCTTTTCTGATAAATCGCTTGGTCTTTTAATATTTTCTTTGACTGCAAGGGTACAGCATTTTGTAAAGTGAACCTTGTGACAATCTCTCTGGGGTGCAGACAAGGCCACTGGAATTAGGAGGCAGGGGAGGCCTAAATTATGCAGCCACGTGGCTTCCATTTTGTGGCAAGAAAACACAAATTATACAGTTTAAAGCGGCACCTTTTGTGACAGTATCACTTCACTATTTTCTAATGTTCAAACGTTACCACTGTCTGAGTAACAGTTTCACTTTATTACCACAGGTTCCACATACAGCTATAAGTAACTGAAAGGTAACCAGTCAACCTTTGTGAAGGGCCTTCCAGTGTGCGGCAGCACGTGTTAGCATATTTTGTAAAGTTTGAGCTGAAAAAGATTTGTTTTTTTTGTTAAACTCTGCAGATTATTCAGAAGATGATGGATAATGTTGAAAATGCAGCAAATTCCTAATTATGCGGAAAGCACCAAATTGTATAATTCAGTGGCCTTGCTTGGAGTGAGTGCAAAAAAAACTACTGTAGGATTTCAAATTGTTTCTAATTCACAAAAATTAAATACCTGTTCATTACCTGTACAAATATTTCAACATATACCATGGGTTATGAAAGCACAAATGAAGCACCATTTGGTTTATAATTCTGAAGTGTGATGGAAACAAAGATCAAATCAAATCTTGGTGATGTGCATGTAATAAATATTGTATTGCATACACATTTGTATAGCACTTATTATGCTGCCAGAGCTGGCATTTCGGTAGGGAGAGAAAAGTGGAGAGATCTGCTGGGATGTGCATTATAATCCCATTTCTGAAAGCCATTGTCAGATGTAAAGATGCGGCCAGTGCATAGATATTTGGGACCTGCAGCCATGGACTATGGACTAGAATAAAGTCCTCCAATTGACCTTCAGTTATTCCATGCCTGTTTATTAGTGATGTCTGGTTTACTGACTGCAGAGTACTGGTGATGGACAACTCTCATAGCATATATACCTTAATTGAATATAAGAGGTGTAAGTTGCTTTTGGCTGCTGACCATTGAGTGTTAGGGCATTAGAATTATTGTGGGCCAGAAATGCTATATATGAATTTACATAACTTTCTAATAACCAGGTGAAGCACAAGTCAGCTCTCCTTAAATTACCTGATAATAACAAAAGTACTTTGCTAGTTGATTTGTTTCTAATCTGTAAGCTAACGATTGAGCTTGACGGTGCAACAGGCTTTCTAGGTTCTGGTGTCAGGATGTGTGGTGGTGTAGTTGTCTTGGAAACAGACACATTTTTCACCTATGTTTTGAAGCTTTGAACGCTGATTGGTAGTGTGCTCCAGAGCTTGGCGGCATGTACTGAGAAATGGTGCCTCGTACATATTTGTTATAGTAAGGTGGTATCATGATAAGTGGTGCAAGCCTGGCGTGTATGCTCTCATTTGTTTGTCTTGCATGTTTTACCTTGTAAGTATAGCACTCCTTTTCACTGGAGGATCTGTGAACAATGCAGAACACCTTGAACATTGCCCTTCTTGCTATAAGTAGCCAGTGAAGTGATTACACAACTGGATCCATGTATTATCTTGGGTGAAAGCGGAGAAGTTGTTTTGCAGCAGCATCTTGGATGAGTTGTATTTTGCAAATGATGCATGCGGGTGCAGAAAGGCATAGGCTGTTGGCAAAGTCAAGCTTACAGCCTACAGGTATGTAGTTTCTGTTTGTATCCAAGGTTTAGGAAGATGCAATGTAGTGTTTGTAGGAGGCTGACCCTCTATGTAGTGTGCAAAGCTAGGCACACTGTGCATGGAGTTCAGGAAACCACACATTTATTTACAGAGGTAAAAACTAAATTACCCAATGCTCTAATTTTTATGGTAGCTTGGTCGTGCAGTTAGGCTAATCTTGGAGAAGTGCAAAGCATTTGTTGTACTCACAGTATCAATAAAGCAAGCCACACACTCAAAAGAATAACTTAAGACCAATTTATAAAGCTACTACAGATTTTTATATAAAATTTAAGACCAAGACCATCAAAATCAGGTAAGTACTTTTTAAGTTATGAATTTTTGTAGTTAAGAAAAATAGTCTTTTGTGCGTAAATACACACCATAGGAATCAATGGAGGATAACTTTTAAAAATGCATATAAAATTAGACAGTAGGTTTATCAAGTTTTTCTTTTGCAGGTTGGTCGAGGCCGGTGGTGGGTACACTGTAGCAGCTGGAGAAATTTGAATGGTTCCCGGTTCCGGTAGGAGCAGCGGGAAAAGGTCTCTGGAGCTGGTGCAGGGCCTCTGTGGCAGACCACTTGGAAAAGCACTGTACAGGTAAAGAGAAGGGGGACCCCTAGAGCACAGCTGGATCTTCGTTGCAGGTCACAGGGCGGCTAGTTGCAGAGCGAATCGGTAGCCAGGAGCTGTGAGCAAGAGGCAGAGGTAGGTCAGTTTGATGGTCACTTGCAGGTCAGGAGGGGTACTCCGGTGGGAAGTCCTGGTGGTTTCTGAAGTCCATGTGGACTGTCTTTCCAGTTGTCCGCCGTGATGTGACCACTACCCAGGGCAATGATACGGTTCGGCCGCTGGAGGGCACAGTGCCACCGCAATTGACACACTGGCAGGGTGTGTCCTCACAGTCTGTGTTGTGAAGTTTGATCTAGCTGCAGCATCTAATTTGACGGTCAGCAGCATCTAATTTGACGGTCAGCAGCTGGTCAATGAAGAGACCTCACTGGCTTGTTGGTTTCTTGGGGTTTGCAGAGTGATGTCTTCACTCTGAAGGGAGATCTTTGGTGAGTTTTGAAGAGTGGAGGTCCTCTTGGGGTTTTTAGAGTCTGTCCAGTGTCTGAGCAACCCCTAAGCAACGATTGTCCAGTCCTGAGTGCAGCAGGCAGTGTTTGGCTTCTTGGTCTAGCCTACCTTAGGGTGGCTATACCCACTAAGTGACTACTTTCTGTGGGCAGAGGTGACCTCCCTCCACATGATTGGCCATTTTCCTTCCATACAAGATGGAGGAAAATGAATTGGAGAGTCCACCTCACAAAAAACACCTTAGGGGTGTTGCATGCTGTAGGTGGCTGGCCTGGCTTGTAGTGGGTACCAGAGGTACTTACACCTTGTGCCAGGTCCAGTTATCCCTTATTAGTGTAGAAGAGGTGTTTCTAGCAGCTTAGGCTGATAGAAGGTAGCTATGGCAAAGCAGCTTAGGCTGAACTAGGAGGCATGTAAAGCTCCTACTATACCACTGGTGTCATATACACAATATCACAAGAAAACATAATACACAGAAGTACTAAAAATAAAGGTACTTTATTTTTATGACAATATGCCAAAAGTATCTCAGTGAGTACCCTCAGTATGAGGACAAGAGATATACACAAGATATATGTACACAAACCACAATTATGCAGATAATAGCAAAAGGAAGTAATGCAAGCAGTGTAAAGTTACAGTAGATTGCAATAGGAGCACATAGGTATAGGGGCAACACAAACCATATACTCCAAAAGTGGAATGCGAACCACGAATGGACCCCAAACCTATGTGAGCTTGTAGAGGGTCGCTGGGACTGTAAGAAAACAGTGAGGGTTAGAAAAATAGCCCACCCCAAGACCCTGAAAGGTAGGTGTAAAGTGCACCTACTACCCCCAGAGAGCACAGAAGTCGTGATAGGGGGATTCTGCAGGAAGAACAAACACCAGCAACAGTGGATTTCCGGACCTGAGTACCTGTAAGACAAGGGGACCAAGTCCAAGAGTCGCGACAGTGTTGAGAGTGGGCAGGAGCCCAAGAAATGCCAGCTGAGGGTGCAAGGAAGCTGCCACCTGTTGGAAGAAGCTTGTGTTCTGCAAGAACGAAGAGGACTAGGAACTTCCCCTTTGGAGGATGGATGTCCCATGTCGTGAAGAAGCTTGCAGAGGTATTCTCACGCAGAAAGACCGCAAACAAGCCTTGCTAGCTGCAAAAGGGACAGTGGGGAAAAGGTTGAGGCACTGGGGGCAGAGATTTGAGGCATAAGAAAGAATAGAGTAAGAGTGAGCGTAAAGGAGGAAAATAAGAGCTAAATACACAGAGAAATAATGATTGGAGCTTTTAATCGAAGTTTATAGCTTACCATGTTTTCAACAGTACACCTGGTCCAATGTATTTTCAAACAAGAAATTTGTACTTCTTTTTTTGCTAAAAGGGATCTTGGGAGATCCAAACATCACCTTGCATAGTTTACTTTAATATCCTAATAAGGTCGAACAATTGAAATTGATTTGTTTAGCAAACTGCTTACCAGTGGTGCCCCCTTATTATTTGTTACTTGGTGAGAAATGCTGACACCTTCTCTTTTAATGCATATTAGCCATATCTATGCTGGTATAGTCTCTAGCAAGTACAACCTGCTTGCTGAGAAGTCCAAGTTCTATTGAGGGGGTTGTTTAGCTTTCTAGTTTATATTTAAATCTGGAAGCCTCTTAGCTGTTTCATACCATGAATGTTGACTTTTATCTGCACCTATAGTAAAGCTAAAAAAATCCCTTTGTACGTGAATATTTTCTACATCTAATACACATGGTTGGCTTCCATGCCTTCTACATTCACCACTCAGAAAAGTGCATGCTTATCCATAGAGGGTGCCACCTTGAGGGTCACTTGCAAGGACTCTACTTCATGTGAAAAAGGAGAGAACGTCCATAACTCCAGAAGTGGAAGGCTCTGTAGCATCCAAATGGGAGGTACCATGCTAAGAGCATTAAACAGAGATATTATCACAGAGCAGGAATCTAGATGCAACCTTAAAACCACAGCTCAGAGTTTTAGAGGCAGCTGGTGCCTGTCCATTTACGTCTCTCCTAACTGGAGAGATGGAACTAGTGTCCTCAGCCAGGCCACAGGCCTCAGAAGGACCCATCCTGGGCTAACCTATACTTTACCATGCATATCTTTCTTGCTGGTCGATGTCTAGCAAAGGTCTCCTTTTGTGCAGCACCTTTTGCACATCCTACTTGCAACTATGAGGGGTGTATGCCAATGTTGGAGATTGCTTCAAGTCCATGCATTTGTGACTGGTGCTTTTGAAGAAATGTAATTGAATTATCCATCTTTTTATGACAACCTTATACTGAAGATCTTTGTGCGACCATCCCAACTTCCCCTGTAAAATGACATTTAAATTCTAATTAGCAAACCCCACACTTTATGAAGCAGATGAAGTTTCCTAATTTACTTGAGGTAAGGTATATCCTTTCAGCCCTTCCAGGTTTGATGGTTTCCTAATGCAGAATGTCCCAGGTAGGACATACTCCAGCAACAAAAACAAATTTGAGTTTGGATGACGACATCCACCACCTGAGGTAAGAGGTGTAGGAGGGAGGACTGAGTCCAGCTTTTTTGTGTTAATAAATAACTTCATAAACTCGGCATTGCACAAAGCTTGAACATTTAGTAATTTACAAAAAGTTGAATGTCATCCTACTTTACAACTTTACACCTTTCTAATTTAAATCACATCTAATTGATAGGATTTAAAGTTGGATTGTGAAAAGTTGTATGAGTGTGCTTTAATATGTACCTTAAATTCCACATATTCCTTCACATGGAATCACATTATGCACATTTGAATAACGACATTAGAATATTGATGGCATCGAATATCGAGTGCAGAATATCAAATCCAAAATATTGACAGGTAAGTATAGTTTTTTCTGTACCTTATTCCACATATATAGCTACAAGGTATGTAGATGTGGATTTAGGAAAAGTAAATCTGTACTTCCCTATGTGCACGTACCTTACAATATACTGTCCTCAGTATCCTTATGCCACAAGAGTGAACTGCAGATTTAATGTTTGGTCATAGCTGAGTGCCACACCCCCCTAAAAATACACCTCTGGCTATGGGCCTGTTTCACCCACCAAGGACAGGCTCTGAATGGCACATTCTCCTCTGTGGCTGCCATCTTTACCGCCACTGCTGAGTAACCCTGAACATACTTATATGCACACGCTAGGAGACCTGTTGCGCTCAATGTCTTTGCATGTATGTAGAATTGATCGCATTCACTGTGATGTGTTCACAGCAATACACAGAACAATCAATATGGTGTCTACTGGAGGTTTAAGCACTATTTTGCATGTTGATTGGCAAATTAACTTTTGGAGCTGCCCCAGACTTCCGAGCAGACAGTCACACCGCCCAATGATCACCAGCCTGTTAGTAAGGAATTATTCTGTTGTCTGCTTTACTGTTCGGGCGAGACAGCAGGACAAAACACAGACCCAGATTTTAAAAAGTGAAAGTCGTAACTGTATTAGGTCAGGCCTGTCCACTAAAGCTCTTTGTAACATATACAATAAATGTAATTAGTCACCTTTCTAATACACCCAAGGCACCCCTAAGGTAGGCCCTAAGTAGCCCCATGGGCAGGGTGCAGTGTATGTTAAAAGGTGAGACATATAGGGGGCCTTTATGACCCTGGCGGAAGGCGGAGAAGCGGCGGTAAGACCGCCAACAGGCTGGCAGTCTTTTATTTTGTATTATGACCATGGCGGTTAACGCCATGGTCATCCGCCGGTTCTCCGTTCCGCCCGCCAGGGTGGAGACGACCGCCGGGCTGGAGACCTGGGTCTCCATCCCGGCGGCCGTCACTATACCGCCGGTGGTATTTTGACCCGGCTTACCGCCGTGGATTTCCTGCGGTTTGAACCGCCATGAAATCCATGGCGGTAAGCCCTATCAGTGCCAGGGAATTCCTTCCCTGGCACTGATATGGGTCTCCCCCACCCCCACCCCGACTCCCTCCCCTACACCACCCCTGCCACCCCCCAAAGGTGGCAGGGCCCCCCTCCCCACCCCGACCCCCAGCATCACAGAACTCACACACACACGACACACACCACCAACACACACACGCACACACACCGACATACATGCCTACATCCACACACACAGTCAGACACGCACACCCACATACAAACATACACGCACACATCCATACAGACATACCCACAGACATACACGCACTCATTCCCAAAACACGCAATACCCCCGCAAGCATACACGCACTCACACACCCCCTCTACATACACAGACGCACACCCACATGCACCCACACAACACACATCACCTGTCCACCCCCCTCCCCTAACGGACGATCGACTTACCTGTTCCGTCGATCCTCCGGGAGGGGACGGGAGCCATGGGGGCTGCTCCGCCGACACCACACCGCCAACAGAACACCGCCACGCCGAATCACAGGACGTGATTCGGTGGGCGGTGTTCTGTTGGCGTGGCGGTGAAGGTGGAGTAACCTCCACTTCCCCGCCGCCCGCCAGTATGGCTGTTGGCGGCTCTCCGTCGGAAAAAGGACGGAGAGCAGCCAACAGTCATAATATGCGAGCAGCAAACCGCCGCTACTGGCGGTCTTCTGTACGGCGGTCCCTCGGCGGTCTTGTAAAAAGACCACCGCGGTTGTAATGACCACCATAGTGATGTGTTCTACATGTCCTACCAGTGAAATACTGCTAAATTCAGCTTTCACTGTTGCACAGCCTATCTCTCTCATAGGTTAACATGGGGGCTGCCTTTCAATCACTTTCAAGTGCAGATTCCCTTTGGGAGCAGATAGAAATTTGGAGTTTGGTGTCTCTGAACTCACAATTTAAAAATATATCTTATGGTGAAGGTGGTTTTTAGATTGTTAGTTTGAAAATGCCACTTTTAGAAAGTGGGTATTTATCTTGCTTTAACCATTCTGTGACTGCCTGTTTTTGGATTCCCTGTCTGGGTCAGTTTGACAGTTGGACTGTTTGTGAATCCCCTCTAAACAGTGAGACAAATGGAGCTGGGGTGTATTCTGCATATCCTGATGGGCCATCCGTGCTAGAGTGGAGGGAGGAGTGGTCACTTACACCTGAATGGGCTGTGCGTGCCCTCTCACAATGCAGTCTCCAACCCCCTGGTGTGTGTCTGGGGCCTGGCCTTGGCAAGGCAGGATCCTGTAAACAATAGGGACTTCCCTTTGAAGTTTTCCAACTTCAAAGACAGAAAGGGGTATAAGTATTGGACCCAAAACCCCTGAAAATTAGATTTCTTAAAGGATTCAAGAGGAACCTTTGCCAAAAAGAAGAGCTGAGGAGAAGTGCTGCCCCTGCCTGTGACTGTGTTTTGCTGGGCTATCCTGCAGTTGCTCCTTCTGCCTGTGAAAGGAGACAAAGACTGGACTTTGTTGTGCATTCCCGCTTGAGAAGAATCTCCAAGGGCTTGAGTCCTGTTGTTGAAGACTCAGGGCCATCAACGACTTCCTCTGCCAGCACCTGGACTATCTGGTGGGACTCCTGCCCTGCCAAGTGGTGCCCCATCCAGTCCCTGGGCCCTTGAAAGTTGAAGCTGGTGGAAACGGACTGTAATCCACGCGAAGACCGCCATGTGGGGAAAATTTTGATGCACCATCCGCAATGCGGCTGATAAATGACGCATCGCCGGCCCGCGGCTGAAATCAATGCTCCGCCTGCATCGCGGCTGTAAGTTCGATGAATCGCGGCTGGAAAACAATGCACAACACCCGCTTGCGGCTGCTGATAACAATGCAAACCCCACACATTGCGGTTTCCTGACACTGTGCGACTGGATTTCGAACGCAGCATCGATGGGCGTGAAAAGTCGACGCAAAGCCTGTCCGGACCCGAGGTGCCCGTCCGGAAATCGACGCATCGCTCTCTTGTGAGGGAGAAAAACAATGCATCGCCGACCTGACCGGAGAAGAAACGACACATGGCCTCACTTGCGAGTAGGGAATTGATGCATCACTGAATTTTCCAACGCACACTCGCCCGTGCGGCTTTATTTTTTTTATGCAAACCAGGTACTTTGTGTAACAACAGCATTCTTGCTGTTTTCTATGGATTAAGACTCTTAGGGGCATATTTATACTTTGTGCTGAATTTGCGTCATTTTTTTGACGCAAGTTTGGTGCAAACGTAACTCCATATTTATATTTTGTCGTTAGACAAGTCTAGCATCAAAATATAGGAGTTTGCAAAATTTTTTGGATAAGTGCACATAACTTGCGCCAATGAGATGCAAGTTAGGCGTTCCCATCTAAAAAATAGAGCTATCCCCATAGCCCCATATTTATGACGCACAGGTGGGAGGAGGGGCTAAATAATGGTGCAAAGCTTGCTTTGCACCATTATTTAACGCCTGGGTCAGACCAGCGTTAGTGGATCTGTGGACCCATTTCCATGGTTAAACACCATGGAATGGGTCCACAGGTGCCCTCCCCAAGCCACAGGAACACCCCCACCCACACCAGAGGATGGGGAACCCCATCCCAGGTGAGTAGGGTGAGTATGGATAAGTATGTTTTTTACTTTTTTTTCTTAAGTGCCATCGGGGGGCCCAACTTGTCCCCTGTGCTGGCCATTTTGGAGGTGGGCATGACTCCTGTCTTTCCTAATACAGGAGACACGTTTTTGGTGGTTGTGCGCCTGAAAATGGTGCTAGGCTAATTAGAGGCATTTTTTTTTTACTCTAACCGCCTATATCGTCATTTTTTGACTCACAACTCCCTCCTTCCCTACCCCCACCACCACCAGGCTAGCGTCTTTTTTAAGATACTTTCCCAAGTTTAGCGCCATCTTGCCTCATTCCTTTAACATGGGGCCTGGCTGGCACTGTGGAATGGTGCAAACCGGCGCTATAAAGCAGTTTTGCGGCAAAAAGTATAAATCCGGGCCTTATTCTTTTGAAAATTCATATCTTAACTTGTGTATGTTGGATTTTTGTCGTTTTGGTCTTGGTTGATTTAGATAAATTTTACCTATTTTTCTAAACTGGTGTGGTTTCCAATTTGTAGTGTTTTAACTGTATTACTATGTGTGTTGCTACATATAATTTACACATTGCTTCTAGGATTAAGCCTTTCTGCTCGTGCCAAATTACCAAGGGGGGTGAGCGGGGGATAACCAGGTGTGTTTCTCCTTTACCGTGACTAGAGTGAGGGTCCCTGCTTGGACAGAGTGCAAACTGACTGACAACCAGAGACCCCATTTCTAACATGCACCCACAGCGCTACTGTGCATAGAGTGCTTCCCACAACTTCACCCAACCTTACCCATCTGCCCTTGCCCGGCTAGTCTGTTTTAGACTGTTTTAACCACAGGCTCAAGGTTCCTTCTTCCACCAAAATGTCTTTGAATAGCATCCCTAGCCTTTGTTTTGTAACCAACAGCTCTGGAACCCAGAAGGCTCCTAAAAATAGCCAGATCATGCACAAGCAAAATATCGACCATTTGTAGGTAGATACAAACACTATAAACAGTACTTATCAATTCACATAGCAATTCTATTGATATTGGCCCTTCCTGTACAAAAACGATCCTGCATGCAACGCAAGTACCCTTGCACCATGGTGCAAGGGGGCGTGCTTTGGCGCTAGGCAGCCAGTTGGGCACCAGCATAGAGGGGAAGGACAAGAATATGTCTTATTGCCTTAAATATAGTGCATTCCTGCCGTTTCCCTGTTATGCACTGCAGCGCAGCAACGTGACGATGTCCTGCGTGAGCCGGCCATTTATATGGCCCTGAGTGTGAAGCTATCGCCACAGATGAGTGGCAAGCAGACCCTAGAGTCAGGCAGTTCAAGAATGTAAAAGTGCACAAGTTGGAGTTAGGAACTGAGCTGAGGAGGTGCCAAGAGGCACCACTTGTTACCACGCAGAGCCTGAAGTCATGGCCTCAAGTAGACTTCCTTTCTATACACTTTGTTACGCTTGGTTGCTGCTCGGCTCAGTGCTTTGTTAGATTTGTCTGCTCCGGTAACTTCTAAAAAGTTATATGAAAATTGAGTGTGAAAAGTTCTACAATATGTACGTTTTGCATGAGAAAAAAACACCTTTTTGCATGAGCATTTATTCTCCATGAAAGAGCTTTGGAAAAAAACAACCTCTTATCAAAACAGCATCTTGTGAAACTTCACACAAAGGTGAATTTGAGAAAAGTGGCACAGATTGCAGCTTTACAAAGTTATGTACTTTGCAGAACTCTTCTGAACAGTTTTAATTTCACACACCTCCTACCCCTAACACAGCCTTTAAACAACCTGTTAATACCCGTTTTAGTTACTCTCAGTCCAACTCTTCACACGGGTGCCTCGAGGTAGGTATTGAGAGACTGAAACATTTATGGGGATTTGGCGTAGGGCAGAGCAGCAGGGAGAAAGTGAAAGGGCAGGAATGCCCTTTCCCCCTGGGCTGGTGCGGTTTCTGCAGCCTAGCACCAACTCAGAGTCCCTTCCACCACGGGGATGCGTCATAATCCATGGGTGTTGCGTGGGAATACATTGAATGCCTCCCTTGCGCAGAGTAAGGCAGCACAGCGATTTGAGCTGCCTTGCCTTATTCCAGATCTATGAGGTCATACAAAGCCATGCAAAGTGGCTTTGCGTGGCCTCATAGACATGATTATCTACTCTGCGCTGCTGGAACGTCACAAAAAGTGAAACATCACACACACGTTCCCTGCAGAATGAGGTTTTCGGGAAGGGTTCCTAATTTAACCGGTCACCTGTAGTCAGGACCATAGACATGGAAACATAGGGACTTTGGGAGACCGACACTGGAGGGCAGGAGTCTTGAGAGGCACAGACCTGGCGAGACATGGACAGTGTGTAGCCTGGATGTTACTAGACGGGCCCATAGTAGGGCCATAGGGAGAGAGGACAGTGGGAGGCACAGACATGTAGCTCTACAGAAAAGGAACATATGAACACCAGCAAAGAGTGACGCTAATATGAGGACACCAGGGGAGGGAGGTTCACTGCGAGACAGACATTTTTAGACACAGGTATATAGAGACATGCACTGCGAGACGCAGACATAGGGCGACATAGACACAGAAATACAGGGTTACTGGAACACAAGGCACCTGAGAAGCATATCCAAAGGAGAGGCATGGATACTGGTTAAAGAAAGCACAGTTCCTGGTTTCGCTTTTCTTTCTTCATTTATTTTCTTGACAATGTATATGCATCCAAACCCTGGCAGATCAGAGCAGCCACTCAGTCCACCTTACAATCTATCTTCATCATTCTAAATTCCATTCCTGGTTGCTATTTAACTACAAAGACACTCTAAATACAACATTTACTCTCTGAACATAACTCTGGTGATCTGGGCATTGAGAGACACTGACACAGGAAGTCATGGACACTGGGACACAAGGACATTCCTTGGCATGGACACTGGGAGACGAGGCAATGAGTCACAAGGAACCTGAGAAGCACAACCAATGGAGAGGCATGGATACAGGTGACCTATACAGGAGAACTGGCCATTGACAGACACAGACACAGGAAGCCATAGTCACTGGTACACAGGGATATTCCTTGACATGGGCACTAGGAGACTCCAACACAGAGCTACATGGACACTGGAAGACAAGGGCACAGGAACACAGGGAATCTGAGAAACACAACCAATGGGGAGGCAAAGATACAGGTGACTTGGGCATTGAGAGACACAGACACAGGTAGCCATAGTCACTGTGACACAGGGATATTCCTTGACGTGGGCACTAGGAGACACCTACACAGAGCAACATGGACACTGGAACACAGGGAATCTGAGAAACACAACCAACGGGGAGGCAAAGATACAGGTGACTTGGGCATTGAGAGACACAGGAAGCCATGGACACTGGGGTACTAGAACAACCCTTGACATGGACACTGGAAGACACAGACACAGGGTGGCATGGACACTGGAAGACAGGGACACAGGAACACAGGGAACATGAGAAGCACAGCAAGTGGCGAGGCATGGATACAGGTGACCTGGGCATTGATCAACACAGGGAATCCATGGACACTGGAACACAAGGACATTCCTAGACCTTGACACTCGAAGACTGGGGCCCTGGAACACAAGAAATCTAAGAAGCACCACCAATAGAGAGGCATGGATACAGGTGACCTGGGCATGGATACAGCCGTGGACAATTGGAGACCGGGGCACTGGAACACAAGGAACCTGAGAAGCATAACCAATGGGAAGGCATGGATACAGGTGATCTGGGCATTGAGAGACACAGACAGAGGAAGCCATGGACACTGGGACACAAGGACATTCCTAGACATAGACACTCAAAGACCAGGACACTGGACACAAGGAATCTAAGAACCACAACCAATGGAGAGGCATGGATACAGGTGATCTGGGCATTGAGAGACACAGACCGAGGAAACCATGGACACTAGAACATGAGGACATTCCTAGACATGTACACCGTGAGATTGGGGGTACTGGAACACAAGGAACCTAAGAATCACAACCAATGAAGAGGAATGGATACTGGTGACCTGGGAATGAGTGACACAGACACAGGAATCCATGGGCACTGAGGTACAAGGACATTCCTTAATATGGGCACTGGGAGACAGAGACACTGGAAGACAAGGGCACTGTAACACAAGAACATTCCTTGAAATAGACACTGGGAAACCAGTGAAGCACAACCAATGGAGAGGCGTGGATACAGGTGATCTGGGCATTGAGAGACACAGACACAAGGAAGCCATCGACAATGGGACACAAGCACATTTGTAGACTTTGAACCTTGAAGACCGGGGCACTGGAACACAAGGAACCCAAGAAGCGCAATCAATGAAGAGGCATGGATTCAGGTGACTGGAACACTGAGAGACACATACACAGGAAGTCATGGGGACTGGAACACATGGCCATCCCTTAACACATACACAGGGAAACAGGTTCACTGGGACACAAGGATATTCCTTTACATTGACACTGAGAGACAGGGTTACAGGAACACGGGGAACCTGACAAGCACAGACAATGGAGAGGCTTGAATACATGTGATTTGGGCATTGAGAGACACAGACACAGGAAGCCGTGGACACTGGAGCACTAGAACAATCCTTGACATGGACACTGGGAGACACAGACACAGGCTGACATGGACACTGGAACACAGGGACACAGGAGCACAAGGAACCTCAGAAGCAAAACCAGTGGAAAGGCATGGATACAGGTGATCTGGGCATTGAGCGACACAGACACAAGGAAGCCATGGACACTTGGAGAGGGGCATTGGAACACAAGGAACCTGAGAAGCAAAACCAGTGGAAAGGCATGGATACAGGTGATCTGGGCACTGAGAGACACAGTCAGAGGAAATCATGGACACTGGGACACAAGAACATTCCTAGACATGGACACTGGGAGACAGGGGTGCTGGAACACTAGAAGCTTAAGAATCAATGAAGAGGCATGGATACAGGTGACTTGGGCATTGAGAGACACAGGGACAGGAAGTGCAGTGACTCCATTTTGTGCCCTATGTACTGTGGCTTTTATCGTTGGGCTCATGTCACCCTTTCCTTTTGGCGCCTCCCTGGTTGAAGCACTCCAAGCTATCCTTCTCCAGTGGTGCCTTCCTGTGTTGAGCCCTCCATGATTTCCCTCCCTGAAAGCCTGAATCACTGACTCACCTGTTCTATTGCTAAGCAAATTTAGACCGTTTTCACCTGCAGAATATCACCTCTTTTAGGATAACTTATGCTTCCATTCTGAAAACTGTACCTTCATGCACTTGCAGGTTCTTATGTATTTGTTTCTTGTTTCCAATCACCGTTTTCACCTGCCACCTGCAAGGTCTCATATCTGTTTATGTAACATGTGATTTTTCCCAAGTTAAGAGGAATATTCCATGCTTCCACGTGGGACACGTGCCTTCTGGGAAACTGTTTTCCAGCATAAACACCCCCCTCTGAACCTGCATCGACGCTTGGCTGCTTTTCCGTCCTGAACAAGCCTCATCCCTGCACTCACCTCCTGAGTCAACTGGAACTTCCAGTTCTCTAGTCTTCCAAGCCTTCCTGATGATCCTTTGATCCTGGCTTCTGCGATGCTTTCTTCTTGATCTACGATCCCACCTCCTCTTGAACTTCTTGCACCAAGCCCCTCGTTGTCTTCAGTTTCCAGTTCAAGTACTAGACAAAGCTAAGAACTTCTTCAGGTTAGTGCTCACTAATCCTCTTACAGTAGTAGCAGGCTTGACTATGAGCATCTTCATAGATTTGTCTCCAGTTCCTTTTCCGTAATTTTCCTCCTGCGCTCATTGTTTTTGCTTACTCTTGACCCTCCCTTCAACCTTGGCACTTGAACTACTAGTATAAAAACATACAGACTAATTTCTATGCCTCTCTGATGTACAAGAGCGTCAAGTAGAATGTTTTGTTACATAGATTGATATTTGAATGAAACTTGTAATCCAGTCTATGGCCCATATTTATACTTTTTGCCACAAAACTGCGCCAACGCAATTTTGTGGCAAAAAAGATTAGTGCCAGCTTGTGCCATTCCACAGCGCCAGCTGGACCCCATATTTAAGAAATGGCACAAGCCGGCGCTCAGCTTGGGCTAAACGTAAAAAAAATGACACTAGCCGGGTGGGGGTGGTGGTATGGGAATAGGAGGTTCTGCGTCTGGAAATGACACAATGCTGCTTACGGCAAAAAAACAGCCGCTAACCAGCCTTGCATCATTTCCAGACGCACAACCATCCTCAAACATGACTCATGTCTTAGAAAAGACAGAAGTCATGAACACCATGCCAATGGCCAGCCCAGGGGACCAATGTCCCCTGGGCATGGCCATTGCATCCAGTCCCATGCAGGGGGGGCCCATGTTAGGGCCCCCAATGAGATAAAAATAAATACTTACCTGGGATGGGGTCCCCCATCCTCTGGTGCCTCTCTGGTTTGGGTCGGGGTGTTTCTGGTGCTTGGGGTGGGCACCTGTGGGCCCATTCCATGGTGTTTGACCATGGAAATGGGTCCACAGGTTCCCTAATGCCTAGTCTGGCCCAGGTGTTAAATAATGGCGCTAAGCAAGCTTAGTGCCATTATGTGGGGCCACATCCCATCCGTGCATCATTTTTGAAAAAGGGGAATAAACATGGTGCTGTGTGGATAGCTAAATTTTTTGGATGGGAACGACTACCTTGCATCTCATTGACACAAGGTTGGTTTATGCATCCAAAAAATGGTGCAAACCTCAATATTTTGACTCTAGACGTGTCTAGCCTCAAAATATAAATATGGAGTTAAGTTTGCACGTAAATAAAAAATAACGCAAATGTGGCGCAAACAGTGTATAAATATGCCCCTGTGTTTCTAGCATACCTTTGGAGTGTCTCCAACTCCGATCTGTGCACCAAGTGCAATCTTGGGAGTGTCCCCAACTCGAACCTATATACTGAGTGTAACCTTGGGAGTATTCCCGATTTCAGCCTATGTGGTGAGTGTAATCTTGGGAGTGTTCCCAAATCCAACCTATGTACCACGTGTAATCTTGGGAGTGTCCCCGAATCCAGCCTATGTACCAAGTGTAATCTTGGGTGGGTCTCCAACTCCATCCTATTTACCGGGTGTAATCTTAGGAGTGTCCCTGACTCCAACCTTTGTACCAAGTATAACCTTGGGAGTACTGGTAACTTCAACCTTGCTCCGAGTGTAGCCTTGGGAGTGTCAGTAACTCCAACCTTGTTCTGAGAGTAACCTTGGAAGTGCCAGTAACTCCATCCTTGTTCCGAAAGTAACCTTGGGAGTGCCAGTAACTCAGACCTTGCACCAAGTGTAACCTTGGGAGTGTCCCCGACTGCAACCTTGCTCTAAGTGTAACCCTGGGAGTGTCAGAAACTCTGACCTATGTACCAAGTGTAATCTTGGGAGTGCCAGTGACTTCAACCTATGTTCAGAGTTAACCCTGGGAGTGTCAGAGGGTCCAGTGAGCATTCTAAGTTCGCCCTCAAGAGTCTCGGAGGTTCTTCTCTAAGGTCTTGGTGGTCCTGCTCTCATCCCGTGATTTTGAAGAAATCTGTAAATATTTGTTACTGAAGTTGATGCATTGTTAATGGTTTTAGAGGCTTGCTGGTGTATTGATGGTAATTGCCTCTTTTTATTTTTCCCAGTGTATTGCAACTTCACAAAACCAGAGGTACCCACCTTCGCAAACACAGAAGGTCTCTTGAGCAATGCATCCTGTTAAGCAGAGTTGTACTTTCGTTGGGCAGATCCTGTACCGCAAGTCTCTATTCTATTATTTTATCCCAGGCTTACTTCCTCCTGTGGATGGTGCAGGATCTAGGAGTTCTATCCCTGAATCATGCATCATCCTGAGAGGGATAGGAGGTTCAGCATCAGCTCTAGTGTCATCTCCGAGGCTGGAACCAGGTGAGTGCATGACAGGAAGCCATAGCCATTGGGGGACAAGGACATTTCTTCACATGGACACCAGGAGACAGGGCCACTGGAACACGATCACCCTAAGAAGCACAACCAGTGGAGTGGTGTGGATACAGGTGACCTGTTCTTTCAGAGCCACAGATACGGGGAGGCCAAGGGATCACACCTTTAGCTACGCATACTCAGTAACATAAACAAAGGAATTGTTGTGAATAATCTCCACTCGTTGAACAAGTCCTAGTCCTGTGTAGATCTGGCTACGGTGCTAACAGTCAATGGAGCAGCCTCAGACCTCCTCACACCCAGCAGCAGCCTGGCACCTTTCATACTCACAATGGTAGGTCTGCATAATGCCTGTGTTAGATTCTGCCAGCACCTAAACAAGGTGTGTTGGCCCTTCACAACATACTTTCTTACCTACCAGCTCCTAAGCAAGGTGTGTTCATCGTTCACAACAGACCTTGTTGCCTACTAGCTCCTAAACAAGGTGTCACCTGTTTGCCAAGCAAACAAATTCCTATAGCTGGAGCTAACTCTGTTCACAGGAAATTCACCCTGTTCCTCAACTAAAAAAACATGGGTGCAAAAAACAGTAGGCTGTAATACGTCCCTTTTGCAACGTATCCCCAAAATCTGAGTGTCACTCCCTCCCATGTAATGTCTGACCTCGAATCCAAAGTTCGCCAGAATGGAGCTCAAACTAACTTCTGTGGGAAATATCTTACCTATGAAATCCGATGCTAGAGACTGCCATTTCTGTAACTATGCATTGCCTCCAAAAGGCACACTCGCTGCCTTGGATAACACTGATACAACCTGTGATCCACACCAATAAAGATGTCCGTGTATTCATATAGTAATAGAAATTCATAAGACTGATATCACTAGTTACCACCCACCAATATGTCTGTGTATTCATATTGTGGTAGACATTGATAAATCTGATATCACTATCTACTTCCCACCAATAATTCTATACGTTCACATAGAGATAGAAATTGATAAGTCTGTTATCACTAGTTCCCACTCACTAATGTCTGCATGTTCATGTAGTGATAGAAACTGATAACTCTGATATCGCTGACCACCCCGAGCAAGACATCTGTGTGTTCATTTAGTAATAGTCATTGATAAAACTGTTACCCCCAGCTCACCACCCACTGAGACGCCTGTGTATTGATGTTGCATTGTTATGATAGGGCAGCAGTACCACTCAATTCATTCATGAATACTCACGTGAAGCAGGCCATACCTTATAGCTCGTATTTACACCCCCTGACATAGTCCTTTCCATGTTACCCCAGTAGTCTGGTCCACCCACTCATTGACTGATTTTGGGATGAATCTCCCCAGTACTGAAAATACACCCAGCAGGAGCCTAAAATTAGTCAGGAAATGGATTTTATTATTTCCATTTACTCGGTAGACTTTGATAACTATTTCTCTGACAGCTCAGAGCTAGAATACTCCCCTTCCTGTCCCTGCAGCTCACACACACTGGACACAATTGCTCCCTCGACTACTAAAGTGACACTGCCACATTCACTGGTGCTCCCTGGGCGAAGAGGGGGGCAACACTGTGACCTCAGAACTATCACCAACTCAATGCCCATAAAACATCCATCAAGCACACCTGGCCTTTCTTCTCTCCCAGACTACAACTGGCTGGAAGTAAAGACGAAGAAATATGTTAAAGGTTAAGAGAGTTAACTGATACTTCTACGAGCTCCATGCTTTTCAAAGATTTCTGTGATCAGATAGAAAAAAACAATTCCACAAGAAACTCACTTTGCCACGAGATGATTTCTGAACCACCCCACGTCCTATGGCCTAAATTAGCAGTCGAGGAATGGGCGTATTTTCCTCTTTTCCTTGTTTGTTAGGTGTTAAAATGTCAACAAAACTTTTAGCTGTATTAATAATGTCATCCTGGCCAAAGGGGTTAGTTCCCACTGAGCTGGAGTTGGGTTTGTAAGCAAAAATGTCCCCATACTTAGTATTGCATGGCACTACTTCCTGCAGCTACTAAGATACCGGAATATTGTGTTGCTGTACGAGTTCATTTACAAAACCATGCAGTGCTAGACGAGACACAACTGGGTAGAGAGTGGGAGGCATGGGGGGAGAGAGAGAGTCAGAGAGAGAGGAGAAGAGAGAATGAGAGACTGCCTATGCTATGTGGTGAGCGATCACTGATTTGTTCAGCCAGTGGGTGTTTCTGAATAGTCATCATTTCTTTTATTTTCTAGGAGCATTGATATTAGAAGATGCCCAAGTCTTTTTCATCATTTTGGGGTTTTCATAATATATTTCTTCTTATATTTCGTTGAACTTGTGTCTGACTCTAGTAGTCTGTAGGTCACCATTGTTGGTTTTCATTAATTTATTCTCTGTTTGCCTGTCTCCCATGGGCCGTAAAGAGACACCAAGCATTTTTTATTAATTTATTTGATTTTTGCATGCCTCCCATACAGGCCCAATATGACTTGAATACACAACCCACAGCAAGCAGTAGTGTTAAAAACTTGTGTGAGCATGAAGATTGTCCAGAAGCTCACTTCCCCTGTCTCCCAAGCCCTGCTACCACCAAAGGGATATACTACTCTCCCAGTCGCAGCATCCCTCGGGCATGGGGGAATTGAAGAAAATAACAAGCATTTGCAGTGCAATGGGTCTCGCGTTTGCTCGAGTTAGCGCTATTAGCATTGAAAATTCCTAACCAGACTTTTCTTCACACATAAATTGAAAATTTTTAAGTAAAACAGTTTTACATAACTAACCAGACTTTTCTTGCCACATGAACTGAGAAGTAAAAGTTTCACATAATAAGCGAGCCGACAGCCGCCATCAGCACAAAGCAGACACACAAAGGGAAATAAAAGTTCCATCGCATTGAAACCTATCAGCAAAAGTGCAATTATCCATGTAACAGGATCAATGTCATGCAAAGCGCTCAACTACTGCCCAGAGAAATAAAGAGAAAAAGTAGTCCAGAAAGCAGATGGAAAACATCGACCCTCGTATGTTTTCAGTTGTTGGTGGGTGCGCTCGAGGAGGGCTAAACACCGGAAAAGGCATGATGTATGCTTTCCTTTCACTAATGAAAGCAAGCGGATTTTAAAAGGCGTTTAAGCCTATAAACCAATGAAAGTGACTGACGTGTCATGGGCGTGGTTGGAAGCCCAAAGAGAGATTACAGCAGGGGAGGGAGCGCTTTACGCTCTCCCCTTAAAAAGAGGAGAAATAAAGATATGTCTCCTTGTTACATCTCTCCGGGGGAGGCTTATCTTTTTGGCGCATTCCCAGGTTTACAAGTTCCCACGCAACACTCATGGAAACGCCTCCCTGGCACAGAGTAATGTAATGGAGGGGTTTGCGCTAAGTTACATAGAGTCAAAATTTATGAAGCAACACAAGGCCTTTTCTCAATTAAGGTTTGCGCCGCTCTTGCACCATGTCGTGTGATGCAAGAGTGATGCAAATCAGGCCATAAAAATGGTTCCGATTTACTTGGTTGGAGCTCTCCGTGGAGGTTAATTCTGTGGAAAATATTAGCAAAACGTCCCCCCTGGCTACAGCTCCTCATCAAGTACTAAGATTTACACCCCCAAACAATGTGTATAGCTTGGGGAAAGAAGTTTTTTCTTCTTCACAGCTAAACCATCAGGCCCAGTCAGCTATTTCGCCACCAAGCTCCACTAACCCCTTGCAGAACTTTCAAGTCTTAGAGCACTACCACCCTCCAATTCCTCAGCCCACAGTCCATTACTTAAAGAGAACTTAAATCCCAACAAAAAATAATGGAATAGTCATGTGAAACTGGAAATTATGTGTAACGCCTTTTCATAGAAGAAAGTTTGGGGCAGGCTACAAGCGGAGGGATAAGAGGGCTCAAGTAGTGGACAGTAGTGCTAATAAGAGAATCCTGAGTCCCTCTGTGCCTGTGCTTGGAAACTCCTGTGGGTGATTGCAGTGTGTTGTATGTTGACAAAGCTTTGGCCTCTTGTCAGCAGGCTATGTAAACTCTGAGTACCACTCCTCTTCGTTCATCAATCACAGGCTCTGTACTTGTTGATCAGAGCAGTTCTGAAATGCCACATATCCTTTTCCCCCCCTCCTATTTCAATACAGTCTCCTGTGGTGGGCTTAGCAATATGGCTGCATTGACCAGCGTCCATGGCTAGATAGGTCAGACGTCGGATGGCAGAAGACACAAGACGTCTGGGTTTTCCTGCTACTGCCTGCAATCTAATACAAGCTCTTAGGTACCTGCAGTATTCTTATGCATGAAAGCAGTTCGAAAAATCCAAACCCATCTTCCACAGGTACCGTTAAGTTGCTTCAGGTGCAGATGGACAATTAAATTAGCAACCTCTACGGAAACAATGAGGTAGAAATTGCACAGAAACGCACACACCTGGTAAATCGTACTCTTTCACTCAGGAATGGCCTTCTCACTACACCCCTGCTGCCCTTTTCTGCTCAGTGTCCGCCGCAGGTTTCATGCTTACAGCGAGGCGCTCCTCTGTGGTACCATCTATTGTGCACTGCCATTGACTTTAATTGTGCCCATCTGCGGATGGCCATTATTTTCTGAACTCACGACGCATCTGCACTTGAAGAAATACAAGCATTTGCAATGCAACGGGTCTCACGTTTGCTCGTGTTAGAGCTGATAGCGTTGTAAACTCCTAACCCGACTTTTCACTGGTAATGAAACCTTTCGGCAAAAGTGCATTTATGTACGTAACCCGAAAAAGTGCAATTAACAGGGTAACAGGGCCAATATTATGTAAAGCGCTCGACTTCTACCAAGCAAGATCGCGCTGGGAAAATAGACAAAAAGTAGTCCACGAGCCAGACAGAAAACAGCGAGCCTCGCATGTTTTCTGTACTTGGTCGATGCGCTCTAGGAGGGCTAGCCACCGGAAAAGGCATGACGTATGCATGCCTTCCACTAATGAAATCAAGCACATTCTAACAGGCAAGCCCAAAAGCCAATGACAGACACTGACTTGATGTGGACAGGGCTCCGAGCCCTTTTTAATTACTAAAGCGTCTCGCTTAGCGAAACGCATGCGCAAGCGCATGCAACGCAGGCTTGACCCTAAAAACACACAGAGAAAGAATCAGGGTCCACACCGGATGTTCGTTTAGACCTGAATGCCTCAGCAGCCTCCAAAGCATCGATTGGTCTATAAAATACAAAGTAACACTATTACTCCTCCCAATTTTTTCTCTAACAGTGATTACTATAGGCTTACAATATATCATAAAAACTCTTACCAAAAATGTTCTCTTTCCCCGCTGCAACTAAGAACTCAAAACTATGTGTCCCAAAAACACTTAGGGCAGATGTAGTAGCCCTAGCGCCGCCTTGTGCCACATTAGTGTCATTTTTTGTTACGCTAAAGTGGCCCAACGAGGCAAAAATCACTGAGCCAAATTTACAAAATTGTGCTATGCATGCATTGCGCAACTTTGTAACACTTTGTGCTACATTATGCCTGCGCCAGGCATAATGTATGCAAAAGGGAGTGTTCCCCCGTTAGGGGGAGTGAAAAAATGGCACAATAAAATCTAAGAGGTAGCAGGCGTTAACAAGTAGGCACATCATTGTTTACAGTGGGCCTCTATGGGCTTTACAGGATTATCGTCAGCATTTTTTACGCTAACCCTGCAAAGTTCTGAACTAGCGTAAAAAATTCTGACGCCAGTTCCCTAACTACTGCCATGGTGCACCGTATCTTAGATGTGGGGCACACATGGTCGCATTAGGGGGCCTGTAAGGGATGCAAGAAAAAAGGGACTGCACCCACTTTTCATTAATCTGGCCCTTAGTAGTGATGAGCCTAAAGGAACAAAACACGGTGCTGTCTGATTATTAATTCATGTACAGTATTTCTTTCTTTTACTGCCCCTTCCACTAAATGTAATACCTTGTTGTACTTTCACACCAAGAATTCTGCTATTCCTAAACATAAGTAACAAATAACAAAACTGGTTTAGGCAGATATCAGTCCTCTGTGTAGTCTGAAGAAACAAATGAGGAGAAAAAGAAACAAAAGCTCAAAATACAATCTCTTGATTCAATCAATCAGTGGACTTCTAGAGCGCGACTTGTCACCCGTGAGAGTATCCAGGAGTTGGCAGGGTCCATGGTCGCAGTTGAAGTGCCGGGGTTTCAGTGTCCTAAGGACCTTCTGGAGAGCAAGGGAGGTCCTGAGGTGCATGAGCAGTGGAGGTCCTGAGGAGCATGAGCAGTGGAGGACCTGAGATGCATGAGCAGGGGAGGTCCTGAGGTGCATGAGCAGTGGAGGTCCTGAGGTGCATGAGCAGGGGAGGTCCTGAGGTGCATGAGCAGGGGAGGTCCTGAGATGCATGAGCATGGGAGGTCCTGAGATGCATGAGCATGGGAGGTCCTGAGGTGCATGAGCAGGGGAGGTCCTGAGGTGCATGAGCAGGGGAGGTCCTGAGATGCATGAGCAGGGGAGGTCCTGAGGTGCATGAGCAGGGGAGGTCCTGAGATGCATGAGCAGGGAAGGTCCTGAGGTGCATGAGCAGGGGAGGTCCTGAGGTGCATGAGCAGTGGAGGACCTGAGGTGCATGAGCAGGGGAGGACCTGAGGTGCATGAGCAGGGGAGGTCCTGAGGTGCATGAGCAGGGGAGGTCCTGAGGTGCATGAGCAGGGGAGGTCCTGAGATGCATGAGCAGGGGAGGTCCTGAGATGCATGAGCATGGGAGGTCCTGAGGTGCATGAGCAGGGGAGGTCCTGAGGTGCATGAGCAGGGAGGTCCTGAGGTGCATGAGCAGGGGAGGTCCTGAGGTGCATGAGCAGGGAGGTCCTGAGGTGCATGAGCAGGGGAGGTCCCGAGGTGCATGAGCAGGGGAGGTCCTGAGGTGCATGAGCAGGGGAGGTCCTGAGGTGCATGCAAGGCCATTTCAAGCTTTGGCTGTGAGGTAAAAGAAGAAGCATTCTTCTGCTGCTTTGTACGTGGGTGGGGGCGGGAGTGAGAGAGGCAGAGCGGCGGTCTCTGGAGGGTTTCTGGAATGGTGGGTAGCTGGTGTTCCATGTCAAGTGGGCTTGGTCTTGCTGAGAAGGGTTGGGGGCATGCGTGTTGTGGCAGATTGAAGTTCATAATCCAAAAAATCTCTTTAAACATACAAGTCTTTTCCATTCTTTGTCTTTATATTTCAGGGCATGAACTGGTCCTACAAACAGAGCTGTAGATCTGTGTGAACATTCCATTCTGGGATCAGTGGATGGAGGGTAAGTGATTTCTGGTAGTTAATTGAAGCACGCGTCTTACCCTGATATAGAGGGATGGCTTGATCTTAGTAAATGCTTCTTACTTTGTCTTTTGCTGGAGACCACAACCTGGAAAGATAACTAACACTACCAGCTGCTACCACAATCACAAAATAGAGTTTCTCATTAGCCAAATATCCAGAAATGTTATGTTATGTTATGCGATTTGTAGAGCCCATGGCTACCCTAAGGCTTCCCAGCGCTGGCGGACCAGACCTAGGCTAGAACATAGATGACAGTCAATTCTAAAACAACCAAGTTTTAAGTTCCTTACGGAAGCTGTATTCCTGGTTTATAAGCCGAAGTCTAGAAGGGAGGGAGTTCCACAACTTTGCTCCCAAATAAGCCATTGTTGCACCACCCCATCTAACTTTTTAAAATCTGGGTAGGGAAGCCAAAGCTGTTGAAGCTGATCTGAGAGCTCTATTCGGCTTATAGAAAGAGGCAAGAGTTCTTAAAATCGGAGGACCACAGTTGTGAAGGGACCTATGGATACAACACAAAGCTTTGAATTTAATCCACTGTTCAACCGGCAACCAATGTAGTGCAACTAATGCTGATTTCACAGAGGTGCGTCTGGGGATGTCTAAAAGCAGGCGTGCCGCAGCATTTTGTACCCGCTGCAGCTTCTTTTTCACATATAAGGGAGAACCAAGAAATATGCCATTGCCATAATCAAGTCTCAAGAGAATAATAGCTTGAATAATAAGCCTTTTTGCCAAATATGGAAGAATTGTAAAAACCTTCCTCAGAAGTCTCAGTATGCCAAAGCAAGTAGCCGATATATGCTTGGCACGCTGATCCAACGTTAGCCCAGGATCCAACCATATCCCTAGGCTCTTAATGTATTTCTTAGGAGGTGGAAAGTCTGCTAGAGCACTTGGAATTGTGAGTCCCTTACCTGGTCCAGGGTCATGCCCCAGAATCATTAGCTCTGTTTTGTCACCGTTAAGTTGCAGTCTACTGTCCATCATCCATCCTGTAACGGCCTGTAAGCAAGAGGACAGTGAAGATCCATTCAAATTAGCATTATCTGAAAAGGATACCACCAGTTGGGTGTCATCTGCATAAGAAACCATGGATAGACCAAAGGATTCCACTAAGTCCGTCAATGGTGCCATGTATATATTAAAAAGCGTAGGGCTAACCGATGAACCCTGAGGTACACCACAACTGGAATAAAATGTATCTGAAAAATGAGATCGACAAGGACCTGAAATGATCTGCCCTCTAAAAAGGAGGTCAACCATGCAAGGGCGAGCCCCTCTATTTCCATGTTCCTCATCCTTATACTCAACACTTCATGGTCTACGGTATTGAATGCCGCGCTCAGATCCAGAAGTATAACTGCTGTTGCATGACCATGATCCATGGCCTTCCTTGCCTCTTCCATAACTGCAATCAATGCAGTTTCTGTGCTATGCCGGGGTCTAAAACCTGTTTGTGTAGGGTGGAAACAGTTATGGGATTCCAAAAAAGTAGAAAGTTGAGTATTAATATGTTTATCTAAAATTTTGGCCGGTGTCGGTAATAGAGATATGGGTCTATAATTCTTGAGATCTGCCATGTCCAGAGAGGCCTTCGTTAATAATGGTTTGACTATGGCGTGCTTCCACTGATCCGGAACTAGGCCCCTAGATATTGAGGTATTCAGCATATCCGTAAGGGCCGGACCAATCACTGTCCAACCCAGTGCAATTATATGTGGGGGAGCTGGGTCAAGAGGGGAACCTGACTTAAGTGACTTGAGCAGCAAGCCAACTTGCTCCTGAGGAAGGGAAGTAAACTAGGAAATAGTAGCACTGCCCTTCCTTGTGCCAATAATCTGCTCTTCTGATATGGGTATGCTCTTAGGGTCCTTGGAGTGTAGAGGTCACAAGGGGTTGGGGACCCACTAAAGCACAGATGGTTTTCTGATACAGGGGCCAGGGAGTGTTTGGCACCTTTTTTTTTCTTGCATCAGGACTCCTGTTCTCTTGCCTCACATCTTCTTTGTCGCTGGTCTTCTTGTGTCTGTCTCATCTGATCTGCAGGTCTAGGGATGCCCCCTAAATATTTATTTTGTGGGAGTTAGGGGGGAGTACCTGGTAGTGGCCAATAGACCACTTATTTTTCGATGGCTACATCCACTATGTGACCACTTCCTGTGGGAAGAGGTCACATTCCTAACCCTGGTTGGCTATTTTCCTGCCCCAAGATGGAGGAAAATGAAATGGAGTGGTCACCTCGCCTGCCACACTTGAGAGGTGGTGCAGGCTGAGGGTGGCCACTCCTCCTGTCCTTGTTAGATTTCCCACCATTCCTCCTGCCAAAACACGGAGTCTGGGACGGGGTGGCCATCTACTGCTAGCAGCTAATGGCTGGAGCAGTGCTTCAAAGTTGGCATGGCCTTTGAAGCTTCCTGCCAGAGCAGGGCACATTCCTGGGGGAAGAGGGGTGACACCTCTACCCAGGAAAGGCTTTGTCTTCTGGTTCCAAGGAGCAGGGGGTCTCAACTCAGGGATCCAGAATTGTGTCTGATGGTGGCAGAATGGTTAGGACTGGCCAGTAACCATCCCAGGGTGATGTAGGTTTTGTATGTGGCACCCCTAAGGTGGCCCCTGGGTACATTTTATAATAAATCCAACACTGGTACCAGTGAGGACTTATTACTCTGAGTTGTTTGATACCAAACAACCCAGGGTTCAGAGTAGCCATCATGTAGTTGGGGAACTCATGATGACTCGTAATGACCAGTGTCCAGCATATGCATTGACTATGGCTGCTCTGCACACTTACTATGTCTAAGAACCAACAAAGACACAGTAGGGGCATATGTGCTTCTGCCTTCCCTATAGCCCTGGAGGGACACCAAGTATTTTTATATTAATTTATTACATTTTTGCCGGCCTCCCCCTGCCTCTCATGAGACCCCATTGGACCTGGAGGGACACCTACTATATATTCATTAATTTATTTTATGTTTGCCTGCTCCCATACCTCCCATGGGTACATCATTAGTCCTGGAGGGACACCAACTATTTATCATTTAAGTTATCTGATTTTTGTCCGCCACCAATCACGGTCCCGAGGGGAAACAATTATGATTAATGTATTCAATTTTGTTTTTACTTTTTTCCCTCCCTCCTGTAGGGCTCAAGGGCAATGGGGGACACAGGCATTGTTACATGACTTTAAATAATTTTTGTTAATACTCTCCTGATGATGGTGCTGATTATTTGTGACGTATTAGATTGACAAAAATGTCCAAGTCTCAGTCGCTCTCTTCTGTTCTCTTACTTACTGAGATGGAGAGAAGTCTTTGACTTAGCTGACACTCGTGTCCAGAGAAACCTCTCTGCTAAGTTGCTCTGCTCCTGCTGCTGCCCCATTCGAGAAGTAAAGGCGATGGCCACAAAGGAGGCTCCTACCAAGAAAGTGGCCAGAGAGAAGAAGTCTGTTGCCAGTGCCAAAATTGCCATCTTGTCCTCAACCTTTTTCTAGCAACGTGGGACACATGCTGCACCCTCCACTGGGCAGGAAGACACTGTGAGGAGAATCATCCTTAGATCAACAGTCGCGCCACAACCAAAACCGAAAAAGATGTCTCTCAGCGCTACAGTACCTGCAATCATGGCTAAGAATGGTGAATTGGAAATTGGATTGTCAAGGAAGCAAGTGGGTTATTCACAGGAAACTCAAAATCAACCACAGTCTGCTACACAAGATCTTCTAGAGGCAGAGCATGATGTTGAGCTTGCTGCTGAGCAGGATATTGTTATGCACACATAGCTTCATGACGGTCTGAAGAGAGAGAAAGAACAACCCTAAATCTTCTCCAAGCTCCTCCTCCAATGATCTTGACATGGATTGGACCCCGACCAAGACCCACCACAAGAGACAAGGGCAAAGAAATGTTACCGAAAGCCTTAGAAAAGAGGAAGATGATAAATCGATGATTGTTCATGTTGAGAGCTTCAAAGAGGAAATGCAGATCACCTCCATTCAATCTGCTCTGAGCCTTGCAGTACCAGCAACTCCACCTGCTTCCATCTTTTCAAAAAGCCAAAAATCTTCAGCAACGACCACCCTTCCTCAGTAACATCCTGGTCTAACAAAGGACAAACACCACCTAGATTCACTTCAACATGTTCTTCAGGCATTGGCTTGATAAGACACCTCTCCCCACCATTTCAGAAATTAGGCACTCTTTGGCTGCCTGAGGAGCACATTGCAGAATGCCACTTTTTATTTTTATATTTTATGTGTGGAAAATGTAAATAAATGTACATTGACCAGTGTGTGCAGCACAGACATCCAATCAAGGAGGATGCAGCCTTTTGACCTTGTGTCTTATTGGTGACCAAGTAGTGATGAAGAACAAAAGCAGATTCACCCTTAGGGTCAACTGTAAACTTTGTAGTATCTTTGGGCTTGATTTATATTTAGGCGGGCAGCCTGTCGTTCCACCATGGGGGAGGAGTAAATTAACCCGGCCCCATAATGAAGAGGCAAACAACCCAATTTATTCATGACTGCCAAGTAGGCTGTCATTTATATGCATTTTACTGTTTGCTACAGGGCTGCGTCAGAAGGACGCAGGCCTGTAGCAGATCCCAAAGTGGGATGTTCTTCTTGAAAAGAAAAAATAATGCTCCCCTTGTCATGGGAAGCTTCTCCCATGGAGGGGGAGCATTAGAATGGTTTTAGTGTTCCATACTGCTAGGTTTTACCTGGCGGTAAGAAACAGTAAAAAATGACTAATTGTCCACCCATCTAAAGTGTGCAGGCGGACATGAAGCCAGTTCTCCCACCAATCTATGCATCTTGCAGCACACATAGAAAGTGGAAAATGCCTCTTGTGATTTTTCGTGCAGGAAGGTGTCACTACCTGCACAAAAACAATCATCCCCGAAACACAGGCACCCTTGCACCATAGTGCAAGGGTGCCTGCATTGGCGCATGGCAGCCCATTGCGTGCCAGCGCAGGAGACAAGGACAGGATTGTGCCTTATCTTATAGATACAGCGCATTCCTGCCCTTTGCTTTTGATGCAGGATATCGCTGCAAGAAGGTTTGCGTCACTGCTGTGCGTCAAAAGATTGCAAATATTGGCCAATGTTTGTAGGGTGAAGAGAATTCGCAAACAATCACTGTGCTTTAAGGCTCACTGTCTGCATCCAAGAGCTACTCCTGAGATGGCCAGGACCAGACAGGCCTTTTATTTATTCACCTGTATTTCCCTAGTGGGCTGGAGGCCCTGGAGGGTGGATTTTAGGGGAGGGGCCTCTCCTAGTGCTTCTGCCACATTCCCCAGCTCCCTGGGGTTAATTTCAGCAGGAACGGGGGGCTTCAACACAGAGAACATAACACAGGCGGAGTGGAAAGGTAGAAAGAAAGTGATGATTGATGGAGAAAAGAGAGAGAGAAGAGGAGGAAAGAGAGAATGGATGGATAGATTGATGGATGGAAAGAGAGATAGCATGAGAGAAAGGGAGCAGGGCTGGTTTGGGCATTTTTGCCAGTGCTGTTTTAGTTTCCTTGCCCAGCCCTGGAGTTACTATGATTTAAAGGAAGCCTGGAATGGCTGGCATTAAAGTCAGGTCTTTTAAATGTTTGCTTTTCTCCAGCCTAGGAATGATGCTTGAGCTGTAACTAAACTAGTGTTTACCTCTGGAGCATCTCTCTAGAAAAGGTTTGTCTTAAATGACATGTTTACAGCTGTGTTTACCTTGGCTCACTGCACAGAGATGCTCCTTACGATGTGAGCTCTTCTGCTTAAGAGTGGTACCAGCAGTAAATAACTATATTTACACTAAATCTGAAATGACATGTTTACCGCGCTGTTTAAGTAAGCCTCGCTACACAGAGAGGCGCCTTACAATGTAATCTCTTCTGCTTACATCTGGTAACCGAGATAGTAGTTACTACTTCCTGCTATTACTACGTTCAAGCCATTTCTGAAGATATATGTTTACAGCTGCTTGGCACCATGCCTATCTGTAGAGTTTTGGTGGCTTCACATCACTACTTCTGCTTCAGATGTATAATCCAGGTTTTATCAGCCGAGGAGATCTTTGAAGGGTTAAGAGAGCTCTGCTGTTTTAAATGTAGGGGTGTGAGACCCTACAATTTCTGACACCCCAGAATTTACCTCAATGGAACACCCACAATCTGAGGAATCAGAGACACTATTAAACCTCATTTTAATGAGGCAATTTGGGCCCGAGGTAAGGCACCTCCCAACACATCAAATATATAATAGTTGCAGTAAAATAAAAGGGCTGACTCAATAACTGAGTTCTAGATCCACAGAATAGTTTAAAGGATTTATTACAAAAATTCAAAAGTGCAGTACATATTAATGGCTCCAAAAGCTCTTAGCAAAGAGGGGCATGACAGAGGAGTGCAAAATCTGAAATTATTCTAAGTCCCAAATGGGCAGAAGAATCAAGAGCGAAAGACAGCATCACTAGCAGAGGTGCCCCCACGATGTCCAGGACCAATTTCTCAGACTTTGTGAGTGCGGGATCTCCATTTTATGCGTGCACTGGACATAGGTCAATACCTATGTCCACCTTCAAAATGGTAACTCTGAATATGGCCATGTAAGGTGTCTAACAACTGGGAATTGTACCCCAATGCTGAATCGAGTATTGGTTGCAAAATTCCATGCACTCTGGGGGCTCCACTATGGAACCCCAGTACTGCCATACCAACCTTCTGAGGTTTTCCAGGCAGCCCCAGCTGCTGCCACCTCACAGACAGGTTTCTGCCCTCCTGTTGCTTGAGTAGCTAAAGCCTAGGAAGGCAGAACAAAGGATGTCCTTTGGGAGAGGGGTGTTACACCCTCTCCCTTTGGAAATAGGTGTTGCAGGCATGGGAGAGGTAGCCTCCCAGAGCCTCTGGAAATGCTTTGAAGGGCACAGATGGTGCCCTCCTTGCATAATCCAGTCTACACCAGTTCAGGAACCCCACCCCCTGCTATGGCATGAAAATGGACAAAGGAAAGGGGAGTGACCACTCCCCTGTCCATCACCACCCCAGGGGTGATGCTCAGAGCTTCTCCAGAGGGTCCCTGGGTTCTGACATTTTGTTTTCAGGATTGGCAGGGAACTGTGGGAGCATCTGAGTGGCCAGTGCCAGCAGGTGACGTCAGAGCCCTCCCCTGATAGGTGCTTACCTGGTTCGGTGACCATTCCTCCTTTCTGGGCTATTTAGGGTCTCTCCTGTGGGTGTTTCTTCAGATTCGGATTGCAAGACTCCGGCAGGAATCCTCTGCATCCTTTACTTCATCTTCTACCGACGGAACCGCAGCTGACCTCTCCAGGAACTCTACAAACTGCAACAAAGAAGCAAAGCTGACTTCTGCAACCTTGTAACTTCAGCTCCTGCCAGCAACCTCAACAGTTTCCAGGTCGTGCATCCTCCGAGGACTGCCTGTCTTCAGCCTGCACCAGAAGAACCGAAAGAATCACGCTTGGAGTGACAGAGTCACTCCCCTGCTTCAGCAGGCCCCTTTCTACAGTGATGACTGGTGGCGTGGGAACCCTCTCTAGACAACGAGTGTGGATCCAGCAACACAGGTGGTAGAATAAAGTGACCCGACAGTCCCAAGGACCAGTTGTCCAACTTTGGTGGCGGTAAGAGCTTGCCTTCCCACGCAAGACAGTACATCCGCGCACCCATGGCTTGCATTTGGCTTGTGTGCGACCTTCCACAAAGTTCTTCATGCACAGCACAGCTTAGGCCCCCAGCACTCCATCCTGTGACGCACAGCTTCCTGAGTGGTTCTCAGGAGGCGTGGGATCCCTTTGTGTTGTGCTGCATGGGCCTCCATTTGCACCTTCTTTGTCCCCGTGTTGTGGGACTCCTGTGCCCACTGCCTGGTCTTCTGAGGGCTCTCGTAAGTTGCTGAGAGCCTCCTCTGTCTCTCCTCCCTGGGTAGAGGCCACCAGGTCCCTCCTGGTCCCGGGCAGTGCCATTTTCCGCTAACTGCAAGCTTTGTGTGTGCCAAGGCTTGTTGGCGGAATCCAGCGACGCAAACCAAAATGCAACCATCCATCAGGCGTGGAACCTCTTCTGCACCAACCAGGAACCCGCATCTGTCTTCTTAGGTGCATTACTGACTTTGTCTTCTCACCAGTGGTTCCACTTTTGAACCTTCATCCAGGTTAGCCGTGGCTCCTGTTCTCCCTGGACTCTTCAGTGCTTCTTGGACTTGGTTCCCTTCTTCCACAGGTCTTAAGGTCCAGGAATCCATTGTTGGTGTCTTGCAGTCTCTTCTGGTTCTTGCATAATCTTCTATCACGACTTCTTGTGTGATTCAGGAAACTTACTGTGATTTACTCCTGCTTTCCTGGGCTCTGGGATGGGTTCTATTACTTACCTTTGGGTTTTCTTACACTCCCAGCACCCCTCTACACACTACACTTGCCTAGGTGCAAAACCAACATTCACATTCAACTATTTTAGCATATGGTTTGTGTTCCCACTAGGCCCATTGCAGTTTTCTGACTGTTTACTTACCTGTTTTTGGTTACTAGTGTATATATTGTGTATATTACTTACCTCCTAAGGGAGTATAGTCTCTAAGGTTTTTTTGGTATTTGTGTCACCAAAATAAAGTACTGTTATTTTTGTAACACTGAGTATTTTCTTTCTTGTGTGAGTACTGTGTGACTACAGTGGTATTTTCTGGAGCTTTGCATGTCTCCTAGTTTAGCCTTGGCTGCTCTGCTACAGCTACCCCTAGACAGCCTGGCTTCCAGACACTGACTACATTTCACTAATAAGGGATAACTGGACCTGGTATAAGGTGTAAGTAGCTTTGGTACTCACTTTAAACCAGGCAGGCCTCCTACACCATTATGGTGGTTCCTGCCAATGCATTTTACTATTTGCTACAGGACTGTGTCGGAAGGGCGCAGCCCTGAATCAACAGTATTCTTTTTTTTTTCCTTTTCAAAAAGAACATTCGGAAAAGAAATAAGCAATGCTCCCCTCACCAAGTGAGTCTTCTCACATGGCGGGGGAGCATTATAATGCATTTGTTGTTGAAAATAACTGCATGTCCATCCATCTAAATTGAGTGGGCGGACATGTAGCCATTTCTCTATCGGCCCTTACTCACCAGGGCCGTCAGCAGAGACAGAGTAGCCTTCTCCGTGGCCAAACTTAAGGTCTGCCCACAATTGAATCTGGCGGGCAGACCACTATATCAATGGGGAGGAAACTCCATCCCTGTTGCAACCAAGTACTCTCTTGGTCAATATATAAATCAGGCCCTAAGTTGCTGTAGACAACGGTTAATATCATCGACAAACCTACTGTACATACATACCCAGTGTACAGCATTATAACACTGTAAACAACTGCTGGTGTCATTGACATTACTATTACACAGTCGCTGTAAACAACTGTTTGTGGTATTGACATGACTACTGTGCAGTATTATGATTCTGTAAACAACAGTTGGCGTTATTTGCAATGGCTGCTATATAGTGCTCTGGCGCTATAATCAACTGTTGGTGTCACAGACGTAATTAATATACTCTATTATGATGCAGCAAACAACAGTTGGTGTCATAAACATAACTGTTGTACAGCACTATGATTGTCTAAACAACTGCTGGTGTCATTGACATTCCTACTGAGCAACATTATAGCACTGTAAACAACTGTTGGAGTTACTGACATTACTATTGCATACCATATGTCTCGGTAAGCAACTGTTGGTGTTATTGACATGACTACTTACCAACAGTATAACACTGTAAACAACTACTGGAGTTATTGCCATTACTATTACACAGCACTGTTTCTGTAAACAATAGCTGGTCTTATTGACAATGACTGCAATGCTGCTCCATGATACTAATGATACTGTACACAGCACGATGATGCTGTAGACAAATGTTGGTGTCATAGACATACACTGTAAACAACTGCTGGTGTTATTGTCATTACTATTATACAGCACAGTGTTGCTGTAAACAACTGTGTTGGTCTTATTGTCAATGACTGCTATACCACTCTACGATGCTGGAAACAACTATTGGTGCTATTGACAATGACTGCCATACCACTCTTTGACATTGTAAACAGCATTATGATGCTGTAAACAACTGTTTGGTTTATTGATAAAGACTGCTTTACCCCTCTTTTACACTGTAAACAGCACTATGATGCTGTAAACAACTGTTAGCATTATTTTCATTACTATTACACAGCACAACGTTGCTGTAAACAACTGTTGAACTTATTGACAATGGCTGCTATACCGCTCTACGATGCTCTAAACAACTACTGATGTAATAGATATAACTACTATACAGCACTATGACACTGTAAACAACTGTTGGTGTTATTGACAATGACTGTGTACAGCACCATGACGCTGCAAACAGCTGTGGGTGTCATAGATGTAATTACAGAACAGCTCTGTGGTACTGTAAACAACGAACGGTGTCTATAATGCAACAATTAACAATATAAGCAACCAGTGGTGATACTTAATGAGTCTGTAAATACTTAATGAGTCTGTAAACAACTGCTGGTGTTATTGATAATGGCTGCTATGCCACTCTTTGACATTGTGAATAGTTCTGTGATGCTGTAAACAACTGTTGGTGTTATTTTCATGATTAAACAGCACAATGTTGCTGTAAACAACTTTTAGTCTCATTTATGATTGCTGCTATGCCGCTCTTTGACACTGTAAACAGAACTATGATGCTGTAAACAACTGATTGTGTTATTGTCATTACTATTGCGCAGCACAATGTTGCTGTAAACAACTGACAGTCTTATTGACAATGACTGCTATACCGCTCTATGATGCTGTAAACAACTACTGGTGTCATAGATTTAACTACTATACAGCGCATACAGCACTGTGACACTGTAAACAACTGTCGATGTTATTGACAATGACTGCTGTGGTACTATGACGCTGTAAACAACTGTTGGTGTTATTGACAATGACTGTGTAGAGCACTATGACGCTGCAAACATCTGTTGGTGTCGTAGATGCAACTACAGAACAGCTCTGTGATGCTGTAAACAACCGATGATGTCAGAGACATGACTACAACGCAACAATCTGACGATATAACTACTGCTGGTGATACAGACATCACCATTCTGCCATTCAACGCAAATAAAGCTGTTGGCCTTACAAATATGATTTCTGCACTGCACTTTGAATCCATAATCCATTGTTGCTACAGCACGGGATCACTGACGCTAGCCTGGCCTGCTGCTATTTAGAAATGATAATGAAGTGAGCATAAGCCGGTCTCGCGGTGCGTCCCTCCGTGCCAGCGCGGGCCTTTCTGCGTCCCCACGGGTTTCCACCGCAGCCTCTCCTCTGCGCTTGGCCCCATTTGACATCCTGCGGCGGATTAGGGCTCACATTTCATAAAGAGATTGTCCTCGCCCTTGTGGAAATAGGAAAAGAGGTTTAGCATCTCCTAAGCATTCAGGATCGGGATGATAAGGGGCCAGCGGCTGATGCCAACACAAAGGCGGCCTGTGGCGGCGGCCCGGGCATCGCCGGCCGGCGACACCGCATGGGATGCCGGCCAGGGAGATTGAACCGGGCCCTGCAGATAAGGGCTCTGATTAAACACAGTGTGCTGCGCACGTGAGAGGCAGCGCCAAGAAGCCATATCTGCTGATCCTTCTGCTGGGGAATAAGGCACAAGCGTTGTATCGCTGTGTCAGTGTGTGTGTGCGTGTTTCTATGTGGTATGTGTGCGCGCGTGTGTGGTGTGTGTGTGTCCGTGTTTGTGTGTAGTGTGTCTGGTGTGTGTGTTGGTGTGTCTGTGGTTGCGCACGTGCTGCATCTGTCTCAGAGCTGATGAACGTCTGTATGCATCCGTTTTAGTTCCTGAGTGTAGGTGAGAGACAGTCTGCGTGTGCCTTGGAGCATTAGTGTCAACATTTATGTCAGGTTTGGTGTATGTTTGTAAGTGTGGTTGGGTGCCAATACATTTGTCATGTCTATGGAAGTAGTTGTGCATGTATGTGCTTTATACGTCTGAATGTGTGTGTGTGTGTGTGTACCAGTTTATTTGTCCAGTTTGCATCAGTGTGCTATGTGTATGTGTACAGATATTTCTGGGTGCTAGGGCCAGTGCGTGTGGTTGTGCTATGTTCGTATTAGAGTATGTCTGTGCATGAGTCACAGATTGTATGTCTGAGGGTCTGTGTATATTAAAATATATCATTATTTTAGAGTATGTGTGTGTCTGTGTGTTAGACCTGACAGGCTTAGGGTGGTCATCTTCCAACTTTTTGGCCTGCCTCCCTCCATTTTTCTGAACTGTTTATGTTGGTTTTAGGACTTTGGGCACTTTACCACTGCTGACCAGTGCTAGAGTGCTTGTACTCTCTCCCCTAAACATGCTAATATTGGCTCCTACCCAATTGGCATATTTAATTTACTTACAAGTCCCACATGTGCCTAGAGCCTGTACAATAAATGCTACTAGTGGGCCTGCAGTACAGATTTTGCCACAGGGCAGGGTGTAGTGTATTCAAAAGGCAGGTGTGATAATGTGCTATTATTTCTATTAAAATACATTTCTAGTTGTGAAGTATTTCTTTTTATGTAATTAGTTGTTGATGCTATAGTGATGTTCTTTTCATCACATAGGTGGTCATTACAACCCTGGCGGACGGTGTTAAAGCGGCGTAAATACCGCAAACAGGCCAGCGGACAAAAAAAGGGAATTATGACCCTGGCGGTAACCGCCAACAAAGACAGCCACTTTAACACACCACCCGCCACGGCGGTACAGACAAGCAGCGCGGCGGTTACCGCCAACAGACAGGCGGGAGACAATGTACCGCCCACACTATTACAACCCGCCACCTTTTCCGGGGCGGATTCACCGTGCATAAAAACACGGCGGAAACAGCTTTTGCTATAGGAAAACGCTCACCTGAACACATCCCACGAGGAAGGAGGACACCATGGAGCCCGAATTACAAATCCTACCTGCCCTTGTCTTTCTGCTCCTCTACGACCAACAGCTACGTAGGCGCCAAAGACACCAGTGAGTACTGCATCTACGACACGGGGGAGGCAAAAGTTAGGGGGACACCCAACAAACACCCCCTCCCCCACCCTCGCATATTACAACATACACACCAATGCAGTCACAAAAATCACAGTAACAACCCACAATCCCCCCGGAAGAATGAAAACACAAAGCGAATTTCGGGCAAACATTGTAATGTGGCAATATATATGTCATACAAAAATATACAGATATATATATCTCAAAATCACTCTTATTTACACATACAATCCGAGAAGTAGTGCAGATATGTACACAACAATGTCCTTGCACCAACAGTCCAAAAATGCATGGGCGAGGCCCACAAACTATACCTGACCAAAATCGGAGAGAACACTGCCGGGGCATCAGATAGAAACACAAAAGGCACCTCAGGGGGAAGGGAAGGGGGGGCACCTCAGCCACATGAATGCGAAGCCAGATCAACGACGGGGCTCCATGCCCATTGATGTATCCTGGGGAGTGCAAAGCCACAGTCTCTCAAGTCTCTACAGTGGGTGGGTTGCCCACTGTGCCATCCTGGGGAGTGCAAAGCCACAGTCTCTCAAGTCTCTACAGTGGGTGGGTTGCCCACTGTGCCATCCTGGGGAGTGCAAAGCCACAGTCTCTCAAGTCTCTACAGTGGGTGGGTTGCCCACTGTGCCATCCTGGGGAGTGCAAAGCCACAGTCTCTCAAGTCTATACAGTTGGTGGGTTGCCCACTGTGCCATCCTGGGGAGTGCAAAGCCACAGTCTCTCAAGTAGATGCAGTTCTCTACTGGTACTGGGTGGGACTGGTGCCCAGACTGGATGAGTCTCCCCGTGAAAGTTCATGTCCTGTCACTGTCCCAGCTGCACATGGGAGAAGGATGCCTGATGTGGCGGCCTCTTCATTTCTACACGGTGCATGCCCTGTTCAGCGGTGCTTTGCCATGGCGGTCTTTGCCCTGTTCAGCGGTGCTTTGCCATGGCGGTTCAGGACTGCTCAGCGGTGCTTTGCCATGGCGGTCTTTGCCCTGTTCAGCGGTGCTTTGACATGGCAGTTCTGGACTGTTCAGCGGTGCTTTGCCATGGTGGTCTTTGCCCTGTTCAGCGGTGCTTTGACATGGCGGTTCTGGACTGTTCAGCTGTGCTTTGCCATGGCGGTCTTTGCCCTGTTCAGCGGTGCTTTGCCATGGCGGTTCAGGACTGTTCAGCGGTGCTTTGCCATGGCGGTCATTGCCCTATTCCGTGGTGCTTTGCCATGGCGGTTCTGGACTGTTCAGCGGTGCTTTGACATGGCGGTCTTTGCCCTGTTCAGCGGTGCTTTGCCATGGCGGTTCTGGACTGTTCAGCGGTGTTTTGACATGGCGGTCTTTGCCCTGTTCAGCGGTGCTTTGACATGGCAGTTCTGGACTGTTCAGCGGTGCTTTGCCATGGCGGTCTTTGCCCTGTTCAGCGGTGCTTTGACATGGCGGTTCTGGACTGTTCAGCTGTGCTTTGCCATGGCGGTCTTTGCCCTGTTCAGCGGTGCTTTGCCATGGTGGTTCAGGACTGTTCAGCGGTGCTTTGCCATGGCGGTCATTGCCCTATTCAGCAGTGCTTTGCCATGGCGGTTCTGGACTGTTCAGCGGTGCTTTGACATGGCGGTCTTTGCCCTGTTCAGCGGTGCTTTGCCATGGCGGTTCTGGACTGTTCAGCGGTGCTTTGACATGGCGGTTCTGATACGGACATTGGTGTGTGGCATGACGTTCCCTACAATGGGCATTGGTGGGTGGCATGACGTTCCATCATTGCCCAGCGGGGCTGTGGCATCCGGGCCCCTCCTGGGCTGTGACTCTGGCGGTGGTCTCCTGACCAGTAACGATAGTTGGGCCCTCCTGGACTGTGACTCCGGCGGTGGTCTCCTGACCACTGACGATACTTGGGCCCTCCTGGGCTGTGACTCCGGCGGTGGTCTCCTGACCACTGACGATACTTGGGCCCTCCTGGACTGTGACTCCGGCGGTGGTTTCTGGACCAGTGACGATACTTGGGCCCTCCTGGGCTGTGACTCCGGCGGTGGTTTCTGGACCGGTGACGATACTTGGGCCCTCCTGGGCTGTGACTCCGGCGGTGGTTTCTGGACCGGTGACGATACTTGGGCCCTCCTGGGCTGTGACTCCGGCGGTGGTTTCTGGACCAGTGACGATACTTGCGCCCTCCTGGGCTGTGACTCCGGCGGTGGTTTCTGGACCTGTGACGATACTTGGGCCCTCCTGGGCTGTGACTCCGGCGGTGGCGGTGGTCTCTGGACCAGTGACGACCGTGCTGGCGGTTGTGTCTGTACCCCCGGAAATGATGGTGCACTTCTCCGCCGTGACACTCACAACTGGCTGGGCAGACTTCCTCTGGACCTTCCCCACCTTTGTTGGAGTTACAGCTGACTCACCAATCACCTTCTAACCCATGTCACTTGTTGTCCCACCAGAAGTCTTAACACGGTCCCGTCGGCCACTCTCCAATTTTAGAGCCTTTACAGGGGGTGGGCTGCCAGTGCCTTGGCTCCGGGTCCTACTGCCTGCCCTGGTGGCCGGTGCACTCCACAAACCTTGAACACGCACCACTGGTATTGGAGGCTTTTTGGCTGAGGCGCTACGACGGGACTGATGAATTGGAGGAGGGGGGGCAAAAAGGTCAATTTGACATAGGGACAGTTTCTGACGGACACTGGGATGGGTACCTGGAGGGGGTCTGGGAGTGGAGGAAGAGGAGGTGGTTGTAGGAGGTGTCACTTTAGGTGTTTTGGGTGCAGGTGCAGGTACTGGAGGCTCTCGTGAGGTGGATGGATGTTGGGTGAGTGATTGCCGGCGTTTGTGTACTTTGGGAGGGGGCGTCACAGACACACTGGGAGAGGACACAGGGGACGTGTAAGTGGCAGTGGAGGTGGTGAGTGCAGGTGAGCGGCTTGGGGTGCTGGGTGTCCTGGTGCGAGTCCTAGTGCCTGTAGATGTGGTGCATGCAGGTGTGTGTGTAGATGAGACTGGGAGGGAGGAGGGAGAAGAGGAGGAGGGGGACACAGTGGAGACAGTGGATGTTGCTGTGTCTGTATGTGGGTGAGGCTTGCGTGAGTGCCTGTGGTGTGTGTGGTGCCTATGTTTGCTTGAGCTACTTGTGTGTGTTGACTTGTGTGCATGCTGGTCTGTAGGTGTGCTTGGGATGGGCTGGGGTACAGCGGATTGGGTCTGGGTGGAGGAAGTTGGAGGGTGGAGGCTGGACACAGGGACAATGGCTGCCATCAGTGCTGAGGCCAGAGATTGCAGGGTTCGCTGAAGGACAGCCTGACCAGAATGAATGCCCTCCAGGAATGCATTACCATGTTGCAACTCTCGTTCTACACCCTGGATGGCATTCACAATGGTAGACTGCCCAACAGTGAGTGACCTGAGGAGGTTAATGGCCTCCTCACTGAGGGCAGCTGTGGTGACTGGGGCAGGGCCTGAGGTGCCTGGGGCGAAGGTGATGCCCACCCTCCTGGGTGAGCGGGCACGGGGCGAACGCTGAGGGGCTGCCGCGAGGGCGGTGCTGGTAGGGGAGGTGGCGGCTGTACCTGTAGAAGTGGGGCGCACAGATGGTGCCGCCACCACAGGGGAGCTCCCATCGGCGGACGAGTCCGTGTCGCTGGTTGGTGATCCGGTGGCCGACGTGAAGCTCCCCTCGCCCTCCGTCCCACTGGTGCATTCAGAGTCTGTGGTGTGGCCCTCCATGGCCATGTGGGATGCAGCTCCCTCGTGCTCCGGTGCCACTGTACCTCCGCCTGATGATGCTGATGTACAAGAGGACAGGGAGAGCAGGAAAAGGGGGGGAGACAGAAGAAAGAGAGTTTTAGTGCATGGAATTCCGCTACCGTTGGCGGACAAGACAGACGCAGCAGCCCCCTGCATAACGCCGTGCTCCTGCCCTCTGCACATGCAATTTCTAGGATATGGCCTACATGGCAATGGTGGACATCTGCGCACATGGATGCCACAGGGGCAACTATACCTCAACTTGACACTCTGCTGAGGTGGGGTTGAGTGCCACATGTCCTACATTACGGAGGGGCCTTGCCTACCGAATTCGCCCTGGCCTAGGGACACCCACAGCCCATCTCCCCCACCTAGACACGTCCACTGCACGCAAAGTCCGCAGAATGAGGTTGTACTCACCCCCTTGTGTCTGCTGTGATGTCATCAAGCACCCATCCAACTCCGGGTAGGCCACCGCCAGGATCCGGAACATCAGGGGGGTCATGGTGCGACGGGCACCTCTCCCACGTTGGGAGGCCATCCCCAGCTGAGCCTCTGCCGTCTTCTTGCTGCATCGGGGAATGTCCTCCCATCTCTTCCGGCAGTGGGTGCCCCGTCTCTGATGGGCCCCCAGGGTCCGGACCTCCTTGGCGATGGCACGCCAAATATCCTTCTTCTGGTGGGCGCTGACCTACATGACATGCACAAGGGAAGAGGGACAGTCATTACCAACTGCACCGTCAATGTGAGTGGCCCCCTCCCTACTCTGGCCATGTGGCCCATTCATTCACATGCATTAATGTTCTATGTACTCTGCCCCCTTCCCTCTTCCACCCAGCCCTCTCCACCCAGGCCTAGCCCATACAACGTGCTCCCTGTGTACTAACCTGTTGGTCTGGAGGACCGTAGAGTTGCGTGTACTGGGGGAGGACCCCATCCACAAGTTTCTCCAACTCCTGTGCAGTGAAGGCAGGGGCCCTTTCCCCAGACGCAGCAGCCATCGTCGCTTCCAGACCGAGGTCACAGCAGCACTAGCAGTGTAGGTCCTCTCCTGTCGAAGGTCAGGTATCTAGTGATTGAACAGATAGAAAATGGTGGTGACGTCCGCGGCGGCACGTCCGCGGCGGTGCGCATCATCACCACCGGCGCACCTGTTCATTGGCTCCTGGGACCCATAGGGTCCAATGTTAACCAATGCAGCATTGCGCCTTGGTCTACGACCGCCTACCGCGACGGTGTGCAACGCCAGCGCAGTTACCCCACAATCCCATTGTCCCAGTTTAGAGGTCAGGCAGCCGCCATTTCAGGGGCCCAAATGGCTTCATTTACTACTGCGTCACACATAGCTAGGCCTACACTCAACACACATACAGGAAGGGTTTTGTGTCTGGTGTAGTCTTGTGTGTAACTGTGGGTACATACCTGGAGGAATAGTGACTGCTTCTTCGCTGTTGTCCTTCGTAGGCACCGTCAGCTGGGACATATGAGAAGATGGCGGAATCCTCCGGTGTACCGACCGCTGGTGGACCTGTTGACAATTGAAGAAAGACATGTCATCGTCACCTACAGGTTTGACTGTGCCACTATCCAGGAACTATGTACCCAGTTGGAGCCAGACCTGATGTCATCGATCTGCCATCCAACTGGAATCCCCCCTGACGTGCAGGTGCTGTCAGTGCTCCATTTCCTTGCAAGTGGGTCATTTCAGACAACAGTGGCCATGGCATCAGGGATGTCCCAGCCTATGTTTTCCAACGTCTTGTCCAGAGTGTTGTCTGCCCTGCTGAAACACGTAAGGAGATACATCATATTCCCTCAGGTGGAGGATTTACCTACAGTGAAAGGTGACTTCTATGCCCTTGGACATATCCCCAACGTCATAGGTGCCATTGATGGGACCCATGTAGCTCTGGTCCCCCCTGCAGGAGTGAACAGGTGTACAGGAACAGGAAGAGTTATCATTCCATGAATGTCGAGATGGTCTGTTTGGCAGACCAGTACATCTCGCAGGTAAATGCTATGTTCCCTGGCTCTGTGCATGACGCCTACATCCTGCGGAATAGCAGCATCCCTGATATGATGGGTCAACTCCAAAGGCACCGTGTATGGCTATTGGGGGACTCTGGTTACCCCAACCTTTCCTGGCTATTGACCCCAGTGAGGAATCCCAGGACCAGGGCAGAGGAATGGTACAATGATGCCCATGGGCGGACTAGGAGGGTTATCGAACACATCTTCGGCCTCCTTAAGGCCAGGTTCAGGTGCCTCCATATGACAGGTGGATCCCTATTCTACTCACCGAAGAAGGTGTGCGACATCATCGTCGCCTGCTCCATGCTCCATAATTTGGCATTGTGACGCCAGGTGCCTTTTCTGCAGGAGGATGATCCAGATGACGGTGTTGTAGCAGCTGAGGAGCCTGTGGAGCCTGTGGACAGTGATGAGGATGAAGCTGAGGAAGAAGAAAACGACAACAGGGAGTCAGTCATACAGCAATATTTCCAGTGACACACAGGTGAGAACATTTTCTGGTTTGACATTACATTTGCTTTCACACGTCTACCTCTATCCTGTACCTACATTTCACTCACTATTTGTTAATTGAGTTGTACCCTTCCATTTCAGTTTCACAAGTGTGGTAACCTACATGTTAACTGCTTGCATCCTTCAAGGGCTTGTGATGTGTGACATAGATATGTTAGCCTTACAATGGATAACCCATTATGACACTGTGATTGATAATACAAAGTACCAAATCATAGACTGACTCCAGATTATTTGGTGTTTCAAGGGTGTTTATTTAAGTGCTCATAAAATGATGGGGGGTTGTAAAATGGTGATGGGTGATGGTGGAGGAATGTCCATGGCAGAGTCCAGTCTATTAGTCTCACAGGTGCACTGGCCATCTGGGCTTTGGAAGTGGAGCTGGGGCAGTTCGAATATGGACAGGGTAACAAAGTGGGACAGTGGGGGGACAATCAGGGTGGTCTTATTTCCTGGCGGGGGTCTTTCCATCTTGCTCTGTCCTGTTCCTGGATCTCAGGGACCGCTTGCGTGCTGGTTGTCCGTCTGCAGGGGGTGGGGTGCTGGTGTGGTGGTCCTGTGGCAGTGCCTCCTGTCCACTAGCTCCGGCGGAAGTGGTGGGCAGTTCATCGTCCTGGCTAGTGTCAGGGGCCCCTTGGAGTGCCACGGTGTCCCTCAAGGTATTTTGAATGTCCGTCAGCACCCCTACGATGGTGCCCAGGGCGGAGCCGATGGTCCTGAGCTCCTCCCTGAACCCCAAATACTGCTCCTCCTGCAGACGCAGGGTCTACTGCAACTTGTCCAGGACCGTCGCCATCGTCTCCTGGGAGTGGTGGTAGGCTCCCATGATGGAGGAGAGGGCCTCGTGGAGAGTTGGTTCCCTTGGCCTGTCCTCCCTCTGTCGCACAGCAGCCCTCCCTGTTCCCCGGTGTTCCTGTGCCTCCGTCCTCTGGACAGTGTGCCCACTACCACTGCCCCCAGGTCCCTGTTGTTGTTGGGGTGGTGGGTTAGCCTGGGTGCCCTGTAGTGGTGGACACACCGCTGATAGACCTGTCCTGGGTAGGGAGGTTTGGGCCCGCAGGGTGGGTGCTGTGCTGGTGTTACCAGAGGGTGGAAGGTCGGTGTTGGGCTGTGGCTGGGCAAGGGGAACCGACTGTCCTGAGCCCCACGATGGTCCGGGCTGGTCATCAAGATCCAGTGGGGCAGAGCTGCTGTCGTCACTGTGGGCCTCTTCTGGGGGTGGAGTGGTGTTGTCTGGACCCTCTGGTGTGGTGACGGACCTTCGGGTTCCTGCAGGGGTATAAGTACATGATTATTGCATGTGTGTGTTTCATGGTGTACAATGGGTGGGTGTGCGTTAACCCCAGTGCAGGCATTCCTGTGTGGGGGCTTGTGTGATGATGGTTGGGGGGGTGTTCTGGGTATGTGCAGTGAGCATGCTTTAGTGAGGGTTGACCATGCTTAGTTGTGTCATGCAGGGCTTGGTGTTGGGATGGGTGGTTTGTGTTATGGGTAGATTAGTGAGGATTTGGGGTGATAGGGGAGGGTGTGAGGGTGGGGGTGTGTGATAGCATGCAGGTAGGGTGGGGGATGTAATAGTTAAGATTTGACTTACCAGTGTCCCATCCTCCACCGACTCCTCCGAGGCCCTCAGGATGCAAGATGGTCAAGACTTGCTCCTCCCATGTTGTTAGTTGTGGGGGAGGAGGTGGGGGTCCGCCGCCAGTCCGCTGCACCGCGATGTTGTGCCTGGAGACCGTGGAACGCACCTTCCCCCGTAGGTCGTTCCACCTCTTCCTGATGTCCTCCCTATTTCTTGGGTGCTGTCCCACGGCGTTCACCCTGTCCACTATTCTGCGCCATAACTCCATCTTCCTGGCTATTGATGTGTGCTGTACCTGTGAGCCAAATAGCTGTGGCTCTGCCCGGACGATTTCCTCCATCATGACCCTGAGCTCCTCCTCGGAGAAGCGGGGGTGTCTTTGGCATGACATGGGGTGGTGTGTGTGAGTGTGGGGTGGTGTATGTGGTGATGAGTGTGGTGAGTGTAGTGGTATGTGGTTATTTGTGCATGGATGTTGTGTGGGTGATGGTGTTGTGTGCCTCTGTGTGATGGGTGTAGGAGGCTGGACTGGCTTGTAGTGAGTACCAAGGGGTACTTGCACCTTGCACCAGGCCCAGTTATCCCTTATTAGTGTATAGGGTGTCTAGCAGCTTAGGCTGATAGATAATGGTAGCTTAGCAGAGCAGCTTAGGCTGAACTAGGAGACGTGTGAAGCTACTACAGTACCACTTAGTGTCATATGCACAATATCATAAGAAAACACAATACACAGTTATACTAAAAATAAAGGTACTTTATTTTTATGACAATATGCCAAAGTATCTTAGAGTGTACCCTCAGTGAGAGGATAGGAAATATACACAAGATATATATACACAATAGCAAAAATATGCAGTATAGTCTTAGAAAACAGTGCAAACAATGTATAGTTACAATAGGATGCAATGGGGAAACATAGGGATAGGGGCAACACAAACCATATACTCCAAAAGTGGAATGTGAACCACGAATGGACCCCAAACCTATGTGACCTTGTAGAGGGTCGCTGGGACTATTAGAAAATAGTGAGAGTTAGAAAAATAACCCTCCCCAAGACCCTGAAAAGTGAGTGCAAAGTGCACCAAAGTTCCCCTAAGGACAAAATAGTCGTGTTAGAGGGAGAATGCAAGGAAAACACAAATCAGCAATGCAACAACGATGGATTCCTGACTGAGGGTACCTGTGGAACAAGGGGACCAAGTCCAAAAGTCACAAGCAGCTCGGAGATGGGCAGATGCCCAAGAAATGCCAGCGGTTGGTGCAAAGAAGCTCTTACTAGGCTGAAGAACTGTGAATACTGCAGGAACGACAAGGGCTAGAGACTTCCCCTTTGGAGGATGGATCCCCCACGCCTTGGAGAGTCGTGCAGAAGTATTTTCCCGCCGGATGGACGCCAACAAGCCTTGCTACACGCAAATCGTGCGTTTGGCGTTTTTGGACGCTGCTGGGGCCCAGGAGGGACCAGGAGGTCGCAAATTGGACCTGCAGAGAGAAGGGACGTCGAGCAAGACAAAGAGCCCTCACTGAAGCAGGTAGCACCCGGAGAAGTGCCAGAAACAGGCACTACGAGGATGCGTGAAACGGTGCTCGCCGAAGTTGCACAAAGGAGTCCCACGTCGCCGGAGACCAACTTAGAAAGTCGTGCAATGCAGGTTAGAGTGCCGTGGACCCAGGCTTGGCTGTGCACGAAGGATTTCCGCCGGAAGTGCACAGGGGCCGGAGTAGCTTGCAAAGTCGTGGTTCCCAGCAATGCAGCCCAGCGAGGTGAGGCAAGGACTTACCTCCACCAAACTTGGGCTGAAGAGTCACTGGACTGTGGGGGTCACTTGGACGGTGTCGCTGGATTCGAGGGACCTCGCTCGTCGTGCTGAGAGGAGACCCAAGGGACCGGTAATGCAGCTTTTTGGTGCCTGCGGTTGCAGGGGGAAGATTCCGTCGACCCACGGGAGATTTCTTCGGAGCTTCTGGTGCAGAGAGGAGGCAGACTACCCCCACAGCATGCACAAGCAGGAAAACAGTCGAGAAGGCGGCAGGATCAGCGTTACAGAGTTGCAGTAGTCGTCTTTGCTACTATGTTGCAGGTTTGCAGGCTTCCAGCGCGGTCAGCGGTCGATTCCTTATCAGAAGGTGAAGAGGGAGATGCAGAGGAACTCGGCTGAGCTCATGCATTCGTTATCTAAAGTTTCCCCAGAGACAGAGACCCTAAATAGCCAGAAAAGAGGGTTTGGCTACCTAGGAGAGAGGAAAGGCTACTAACACCTGAAGGAGCCTATCACAAGGAGTCTCTGACGTCACCTGGTGGCACTGGCCACTCAGAGCAGTCCAGTGTGCCAGCAGCACCTCTGTTTCCAAGATGGCAGAGGTCTGGAGCACACTGGAGGAGCTCTGGACACCTCCCAGGGGAGGTGCAGGTCAGGGGAGTGGTCACTCCCCTTTCCTTTGTCCAGTTTCGTGCCAGAGCAGGGGCTAAGGGGTCCCTGAACCGGTGTAGACTGGCTTATGCAGAATTGGGCACATCTGTGCCCAACAAAGCATTTCCAGAGGCTGGGGGAGGCTACTCCTCCCCTGCCTTCACACCATTTTCCAAAGGGAGAGGGTGTCACACCCTCTCTCAGAGGAAGTTCTTTGTTCTGCCATCCTGGGCCAGGCCTGGCTGGACCCCAGGAGGGCAGCTGCCTGTCTGAGGGGTTGGCAGCAGCAGCAGCTGCAGTGAAACCCCAGGAAGGGCAGTCTGGCAGTACCAGGGTCTGTGCTACAGACCACTGGGATCATGGAATTGTACCAACAATGCCAGGATGGCATAGAGGGGGCAATTCCATGATCATAGACATGTTACATGGCCATATTCGGAGTTACCTTGGTGAAGCTACATATAGGTAGTGACCTATATGTAGTGCACGCGTGTAATGGTGTCCCCGCACTCACAAAGTTCAGTGAATTGGCTCTGAACAATGTGGGGGCACCTTGGCTAGTGCCAGGGTGCCCTCACACTAAGCAACTTTGCACCCAACCTTTACCAGGTAAAGGTTAGACATATAGGTGACTTATAAGTTACTTAAGTGCAGTGTAAAATGGCTGTGAAATAACGTGGACGTTATTTCACTCAGGCTGCAGTGGCAGGCCTGTGTAAGAATTGTCAGAGCTCCCTATGGGTGGCAAAAGAAATGCTGCAGCCCATAGGGATCTCCTGGAACCCCAATACCCTGGGTACCTCAGTACCATATACTAGGGAATTATAAGGGTGTTCCAGTAAGCCAATGTAAATTGGTAAAAAATGGTCACTAGCCTGTCAGTGACAATTTGAAAGTAATGAGAGAGCATAACCACTGAGGTTCTGGTTAGCAGAGCCTCAGTGAGACAGTTAGGCACCACACAGGGAACATATACATGCACACCTATGAGCACTGGGGCCCTGTGTGACAGGGTCCCAGTGACACATACATATAGGCCACAAACCTATGAGCACTGGGGTCCTGACTAGCAGGATCCCAGTGACACATAACAACCATACTGAAAACATGGTGTTTTCACTATGAGCACTGAGGCCTGGCCATCAGGATCCCAGTGAGACAGTGAAAACAGTGACAAACACCCTGACATACACTCACAAACAGGCCAAAAGTGGGGGTAACAAGGCTAGAAAGAGGCTACCTTCTCACAATGGGGTTGTCAATAGCTGTGCTCTCTCTCTCGCCTTCTCTCAGAATTTCTGGTTGTAGGGGTTTGTGGGTGATGTGGGTGTGTATTTTATATTGTGTTGGGTGTGTGGGAGTGGTGTGTGTATGTGTATCAGGTGTGTGTATTTGTAATTGTCCAATGTGGCGGTGTTTTGGAGCTGTGTGTGTATTTTCAGCGCGGCGGTGTGTACCACCAATGGAATACCGCGGTTGAATGACCGCCGCGTGGATTCGTGGGTCGTGATAGCATGGGCGTGTTTCTGTTGGCGTGGAGGTGGAGGATTTGTTTCCGCATGTTTATCGCTGACCTTTGGTGTGGCGGTGTTGTGTGGGTGTCTGAATTTCGGCGGATTCCGTGATGTGTGTCATAATTGCTGTGGCGGTCTACCGTGGCCGCCGCAGTGTATTGGCAGTCTTCTGCACGGCGGTAGGCGCCTTATACCGCCAATGTTGTAATGACCCCCATAGTTCTTAATTGAATGTTTGTAATTAAACTGAGGAGGGAGACAAGGATAGAGCTGTGCTGGGACTGTGGCTGCAGTTTCTTTTCTGATAAGTTTCTTTGGATCTTCAACTACTTCTGGAATGTTATTCTGGAAATTCTACTTCATAATCGGATTCCACAGCAGGACATGTACTTTTCAGTTTTACATGTCCCAAAGTTGTTTTTCACTATTGTGAGGCCTGCTCCTCTCATAGGCCAGCAATAGGAATTCCTTCATATGCTTTTGTTGGACCTGGTCCTTTTTACAGGGTCACCCCCAGACATTTTGCCTTCCTCCTTTTATTTTGTCTGACCTTTTGATGGCTCTAGGACTCTGAGGACTTTATCACTGCTGATCAGTGCTGAAGTGCAGGTGCTCTCCCTTCTAAACCTGGTATGATTGGCTTACACCACCTAATAGGCACATTTAATATACCTATATGTCCCTTGTCCAGTGGTATCCCTCTACCCAGGGCCTGTAAATGAAATGCTACTAGTGGGCCTGCAGTACTGCTTGCGCCACCTACAGAAGTAGCTTTTTAAACCTGTTTTAGGCCTGCTAGCGCAGGGCCTGTGTGCGCAGTTTACTGCCACAGGGACCTGGCATCTAAATTTACTTGCCAGGCCTGGAACTCCCTTTTTACCACATGTAAGTCACCTCTAAGGTAGGCCCCAGCTAGCCCTATGAGCAGGGTGCTATATATGTAAAAGGCAGGAGATGTGTCTGGTTGTGGGGCCTGTCCTGGTAGTGACAATCAGCCTAACTTGGTGTCTCACGGCTGTGAGTGCTGCCTTGCTTATAGGATTTCACTAAAAAAGCCCTATCTTATGTCTAAGTGGTATCGTCTGATCTATGAGGGGTAGCGTAGGCATGTATGGTAGGGTTGTAATGGTAGTGAGAAATGCTGCTTACTGGTCTAGGTGGATTTTTTATTACCATTATAGAAATGCCACTTCTAGAAAGTGGGCATTTCTCTGTGCTTATGACTGGTATTTTGCAGCTTGACTCCAATCCACGTCTGGGCAGAGTGACAGCTGGGCTTTGTGCATACTTTTCAGACAGCCTGTACACAGGGAGGGTGGAGGTATCACAGAGGTGCATCTGCATATTGAATGGTCTTCCTGGGCTGAGAGAAGAAGCGGCAGGGCACATTTGCATTTTTAAAGGCTGTGCCCTGGCCTCACACAAAGGGCTCGTTTACCCCCAACTGATGTCTGGAGCCTGTGCTGGAGGAGAGAGGGGAAACTCCTAGAATCAGTTAGAACTGGTTGGAACCTCTTCTTCCCCCTTTTGTAAAAGTTGTTCAAAACTGAGCGTAAGTACAGGGGGTTTTCCCCATGATGGAAAGACATTAATGGACTACTGAACTGGACGCAGGATGCTGGTGGAGGAACTAGTCAGGAACTGCCTTTGGACTGCTGCTGGTGTGCTGACCTGTGACCTGCTGGGTCACTAGGAGAAACTGCCACTGTCTGCAACCCTTTGTGCTTCACTGCCCTGGCTTTCCTGTTTTTCCAGCACAAGGGGAGTGCTGCTTGTTGCTTTCCCCGAGCACGGGAAGAATGGAGTCCGGAGCGAGTGCACTCCGTGTGATGCCCCTGGGGCAAGGAGTGCTGAGGAAAGTGCCCCGGGCACAGGCAGGCACCTGCTTTGGTGCTTCACCACCGCAGCCCGCTTTCACCCGTAGGCGAAGCGACATTGGAGAGCAGGATTGCTGGCAGTTGGGCAGGTGACGAAGCCTCCCAGCCCCGAGAGGGCTCGAAGGCCGGGCCGCATTGTTGGTGAGGGAGGCATGGTCTCCCAGGATGTAGGAAGCTGCGCACCCCTCTGGACCTCATCGGACGGGGGGAAGCCTCAACTGAGGCCCTACCCAGACATGGATTACTTGTTTGAAGCAGGCCCTGTGTGAGGAGTGGGGTCACCTCCTGCCCATGTGCAGGGAACTTGTTTTTCTTGGGGCTGTGATTCGTGGGATGGACAGAATCCTCAATGGAGGCCCCACCCTGCTCAGGGTCACTCTCCGCCCCTAAGGAATCGTCAAAGAGGAACTCCGGGATTGGGACACACTATTCCTGTTTGCCCTCATTTTGTGTGGTGGTGCCTGATGAAGGGGGAAGCTGTATGTTACATTTATGCTCTATGGAAATGCTCTCACATTCTGTGCATTCATGATGATGTCTTGGCATTTCCAATAAGGTTTACCATATTCCTGATGATTTCCTGGTAGCCCTGATAATCTGATTATGCTGACCTATGCCGTATAGGAATGTTTGACTTTATGTGTATTCACAATGATGCCATGAGATTTTCTAATGTTTCAGTTTTATTGCATTATGTAGTTTTGGCATCTATGACTATGGCGGTCATTACAACATTGGCGGTAAAGGGCGCTTACCGCCGTGTAGAAGACCGCCAACACACCCCCGCGGCCGCGGAATTCCGCCACATCTATTATGACCCACATCTCGGAATCTGCCAAAAATCAGACACCCACACAAGTCCGCCACACCAAAGGTCAGTGATAAACTGGCGAAAACAAAACCTCCACCGTCACGCCAACAGAAATACGCCCTCTCTATCACGACACACGAATCCACGCGGCGGTCTTTCAACCGCGGTATTCCATTGGCGCTACACACCGCCGCGCTCAAAATACACACACATATACAAAACACAGCCACATTGGACAATTCAAAATACACACACCTGATACACATACACACACCACTCCCACACACCCATTACAATATAAAACACACACCCACATCACCCACAAACCCCTACTACCCAAAATTCCGAAAGAAGGCCAGAGAGAGACACCACCAGCAAGAACAACAGCATCCACAGGCACACAACACCATCACCCACACAACTTCCACGCACCTCACACAACACACCACTACATATCACCACACTTATCACCACACACTCCACCCCACACATCACCTACGGCAAAGACACCCCAGGTTCTCGGAGAAGCAGCTCAGGGTCAAGGTGGAGGTAATCGTCCGGGTAGAGCCACAGCTATTCGGATCACAGGTGCAGCACACCTCCATAGCTAGGAAGATGGAGCTATGGCGAAGAATAGTGGACATGGTCAACACAGTGGGATAACACCCAAGAAATCGGGAGGACATCAGGAAGAGGTGGAACGACTTACGGGGGAAGGTGCATTGCGTGGTCTCAAGCCACCACCTGGCGGTTCAGCGGACTGGCAGCGGACCCCCACCTCCTCCCCCACAACTAACAACATGGGAGGAGCAGGTCTTGGCGATTCTGCATCCTGAGGGCCTCGCAGGAGTAGGTGGAGGAATGGACTCTGGTAAGACAAAGCTTTACTATTACATCCCCCACCCTACCTGCATGCTATCACATACCCCCACCCTCACCCTCACACCCAGCACCCCAACTCCTCACATATGTCCCAACATTACAAACCACACATCCCATCACCAAGCCCTGCATGCAACAACAAAGCATGGACACCCATCACCAAAGCATGCCCACTGCACATACCCATACACCCCCCTAAACCATCATCACACAAGCTCCCACACAGGAATGCTAGCACTGGGGTACACGGTCACCCACCCATTGCACACCATTACTCACACAGATTTAATAAACATCCTTTTATACCCCTGCAGGACCCCTACCCAACGTCACCAGACAGGAGGGTCCACACATGTCCACACCACCAACAGAAGAGGCCCACAGTGATGACAGCACCTCTGTCCAACTGGATCTAGATGACCAGCCGGGACCATTGGGGACCTCTGGACAGTCGGTTCCCCTCACACAGGCACAGGCCACCACAGACCTTCCCCCCTCTGGAAACACCAGCACAGCTCCCACCCAGCGGACCCATACCTCCGTCCCCAGGACACGTCAATCAGCTGTGTGTCCACCACTACAGGGAACCCAGGATAACCCACCACCCCAACAACAACAGGGACCTGGAGTCAGTGGTAGTGGGCACACAGTCCAGGGGACGGAGGCCCAGGAACACAGGGGAACTGGGAGGGCTGCTGTGCGACAGGGGGCAGACAGGCCAAGGGAACCCACTCTCCACGAGGCCCTCTCCTCCATCATGGGAGCCTACCACCACTCCCAGGAGATGATGGCAACGGTACTGGCCAAGTTTCAGGAGACCCAGCGCACGCAGGAGGAACAGTATATGGGCTTCAGGGAGGAACTCAGAACCATCAGCTCCACCCTGGGCACCATCGTAGGGATGCTGAAGGAAGTACTCAACACCAGGAGGGACACTGTGGCACTACAAGGGGCCCCTGACACTAGCATGGACGATGAACTGCCCACCACCTCCGCCGGTGCTAGTGGACAGGACGCCCTGCCACAGGACCACCACAGCAGCACTCCACCCCCTGCAGAGGGAGAACCACCCCACAAACGGTCCCTGAGATCCAGGACAAAGACAGAGCATGATGCCAAGACCCCCGCCAAGAAATGAGACCACCCTGATTGTCATCCTACTGTCCCACTTTGTCACTCTGTCCATAATTAAACTGTCCCAGCTCCACTTCCTGTGCCCATATGGGCAATGCACCTGTGATACTAATAGACTTGACTCTGCCATGGACACTCCTCCGCCATCACCCATCAGCATTTCACTACCCCCTCCAATATTGAACATTTAAATAAACACACCTAAAGCACAAAATCTGGAGTCTGTCTGTGATTTCGAAATAGTGTATTAGCAATTACAGTGACAAAATGTTTTTTAAATAGTAATGTCAACATACCTATGTCACACATATCTAGTCCATGAGGAATCTAAGCAGATGTCACACAGTGGGACCCACATCTGTGAAATCGTAAGGGAAAGTGACAACTCAGTGACCATACACTGGGTGAAAACGACAGACAGGAGAGAGGTAGTAGTGTCAAAGTACATGTAGTAGGCAGGTTTGTATTCCTACCTGTGTCTCAATAGAAATATTGCAGGATCACTGAGTCCCTGTTGTGCATGTCTTCTTCCTCTGCTTCCTCCTCATCACTGTCCACAGGCTCCACAGCTGCAACAACACCGCCATCTGGACCATCCTCCTGCAGAAAAGGCACCTGGCGTTGCAAAGCCAAGTTGTGAAGCATACAGCAGGCCACGAAGATCTGGCACACCTTCTTTGGTGAGTAGAATAAGGATCCACCTGTCATATGAAGGCACCTGAACCTGGCCTTCAGGAGGCCGAAGGTCCGCTCGCTCACCCTCCTACTTCGCCCATGGGCCTCATTGTAGCGTTCCTCTGCCCTTGTCCTGGGATTCCTTACTGGGGTCAGTAGCCATGACAGGTTGGGGTAACCAGAGTCACCTGCAAATGGTGAGGGGCAACTGTTAGACACACACTAACCTGGAGAGATAACCCCAGACCCAGACAACCATTCCCACTGACTTGCTTCCAGGTGCTCACCTAACAGCCACACACGGTGCCTCTGGAGTTGACCCATCACATAAGGGATGCTGCTATTCCGCAGGATGTAAGACTCATGCACTGAGCCAGGGAACATGGCATTCACATGGGACATGTACTGGTCTGCCAAACATACCATCTGTACATTCAAAGAATGATAACTCTTCCGGTTTCTGTACACCTGTTCCCTCCTGTGGTGGGGACCAAAGCCACATGGGTCCCATCAATGGCACCTATGATGTTGGGGATATGTCCCTGGGCATAGAAATCACCTTTCACTGTAGGCAAATCCTCCACCTGAGGGAAAACGATGTAGCTCCGCATGTGTTTCAGAAGGGCAGACAACACTCTGGACAATACGTTGGAAAACATAGACTGGGACATCCCTGATGCCATGGCCACAGTTGTTTGAAATGACCCACGTGCAAGGAAATGGAGCACTGACAGCACCTGCACTTGAGGTGGGATTCCTTTGGGATGGCGGATTGCTGACATTAGGTCTGGCTCCAACTGGGTACACAGTTCCTGGATTGTGGCACGGTCAAGCCTGTAGGTGATTATCAAATGTCGCTCCTCCATTGTCGACAGGTCCAACAACAGTCGGTACACCGTAGGATGCCGCCATCTCCTCACATGTCCCAGCGGACGGTGCCTATGAAGGACAACAGCGAGCATAGAGTCAAACAACTCAGAGGTACGTACCCACAGTTTACCCAGAACACCAATCATACACAAAAGGTGGCCTGTGTGTGTGTTAAGTCTACGCCTAGGTATGTGTGACGCAGTTGAAAATGAAGCCATGTGGGCCTCTGAAATGGTGGCTGCCTGACCTCTAAAGTGGGACAATGGGATGTGAGGTAACTGTGCTGGCGTTGTACACCGTCGCGGTAGGCGGTCGAAGACCGCGGCGCAATGCTGCATTGGTTAACATTGGACCCTATGGGTCCCAGGAGCCAATGACGATGTACGCCGGTGGTGACGGTACGCACCGCTGCGGACGTGACCGCCATTTTCTATCTGTTCAATCACTCGATACCTGATCTTTGACAGGAGAGGACCTATACTGCAAGTGCTGCTGTGACCTCGGTCTGGAAGAGACAATGGCTTGTGCGTCTGGGGAAAGTGCCCATGCCTTCACATCGGAGGAGTTGGAGAAGCTCGTGGATGGGGTCCTCCCCCAGTACACGCTACTCTACGGTCCTCCAGACAAACAGGTAAGTACACAGGGAGCATGTTGTATGGACTATGCCTGTGTGGAGAGGGCTGGATGTAAGAAGGAAGGGGGCAGAGTGCTGTGTGCATGAAAGACGGTGAATGCATGTGCCACATGGCAAGGGTAGGGATGGGGGCCAATCACTTTGACGGTGCAGTTGTTAATTACTTCTCTTCTTCCCCTGTACATTTCATGTAGGTCAGCGCCCACCAGAAGAAAGATATTTGGCGTGCCATAGCCAAGGATGTCCGGACCCTGGGGGTCTACCACAGATGGAGCACCCACTGCCGGAAAAGATGGGAGGACATTCGCTGCTGGAGCAAGAAGACGGCAGAGGCTCAGCTGGAGATGGCCTCCCAACGTGGGAGCGGTGCCCGTCGCACCATGACCCCCCTGATGTTCAGGATCGTGGCGGTGGCCTACCCGGAGTTTTGATGGGCGCTTGAGGGCATCACAGCAGACACAAGGGGGTGAGTACACTCTCATTCTGCTGACTTTGCACGCAGTGGAGTTGTTTGGGTGGGGGAGGAGGGCTGTGGGTTTCCGTAGGCCAGGGCGAGTTCCGTAGGCAAGGCCCCTCTGTAAGGCAGGCCATGTGGCACCCCAGCCCACCTCTGTAGAGTGCCAAGTACAGCTATTCATGCCCCTGTGTCTTCTATGTGTGCAGATGTCGTCCATAGCCTTGTAGGCCATTTCCCAGGAATTGAACAGTGGAGCCCAAGAGCGCGGCGTTTTGCAGGGGGCTTCCGTGTCTGTCGTGTCCGCCAACGGTAGAGGTAATCCATGCACTCAACATGTCTTTCTTCTGTCGTCCCCCCCCTTTTTGTGGTCTCCCTGTTCTTGTGTGCATTACCATCATCAGGCGGAGGAGCAGTGGCACCGGAGCAGGAGGGAGATGCATCCTACATGGCCCTGGAGGGCGAGACTACGGACTCGGAATTCACCAGTGGGATGGAGGGCGAGGGGAGCTCCACGGCGGGGACAGGAGCTGACACCAGCGACACGTACTCGTCCTCTGATGGGAGCTCCCTTGTGGTGGCGGCAACATCTGTGCCCCCGCATCTACAGGTACAGCTGCCACCCCCCCTACCAGCACCGCCCTCCCAGCAGCCCCTCCGCCTTCGCCCCGTGCCCGCTCACCCAGGAGGGTGGGCATCACCTTCGCCCCAGGCACCTCAGGCCCTGCCCCAGTCACCCCTGCTGCCCTCAGTGAGGAGGCCATTGACCTCCTCAGGTCCCTCACTGTTGGGCAGTCTACCATTTTGAATGCCATCAGGGTGTAGAAAGGCAGTTGCAACAAACTAATGCATTCCTGGAGGGCATTCATTCTGGTCAGGCGGCCCTTCACCGAGCTTTTCAAACTCTGGCCTCAGCACTGATGGCAGCCATTGTACCTGTCTCTAGCCTCCTCCCTCCAACTTCCTCCACCCAGACCCAATCCCCTGTACCTCTGCCTATCCCAAGCACACCATCAGACCAGCCTGCGCACACCTCAATACACAAGGAAAGCTCAGGCAAACATAAGCACCACACATCCCACAGGCCCTCACGAATGCATCACACACATGCACACACACCAACATCCATTGCCTCCACTGTGTCCCCCTCCTCCTCGTCTCCCTCCTCCCTCCCAGTCTCGTCTACACTCACACCTGCATGCACTACCTCTACAGCCACTACGTCCCTCACCAGCACACCCACCAGCACACCCCGCTCACGTTCAGTCACCACCCCACTACCATTCACACGTCCCCTGTGTCCTCTCCCAGTGTGTCTGTGACGCCCCCTCTCAAGATACACAAACGCAGGCACACACCCACCCAACAGCCATCCACCTCACGACAGCCTCCAGCGCATGCACCTTCACCCAAAGTCACCAAACGTACACCTCCTACCACCACCTCTTCCTCCACTCCCAAACCCCCTCCAGCTACCCGTCCCAGTGTGTCCCAAAAACTTTTCCTGTCCACCCTTGACCTTTTTCCCACACCTCCCCCACCCCGTCCATCTCATAGGTCCCGAAGTAGCACCTCAGCCAAAACATCTCCGGGACCAGTGGTGCCTGTAGTCACCGGTATTTGGAGTGCACCGGCCACCAGGACAGCCAGTGTGGCATGGAGCCACAGCACAGACAGTCCCCCACCTGTGAAGCATCAGAAGTTGGCCAGTGCCCGGCGGGAGAGGTGGAAGACTCCAGCCACCAAAGCCGTTCCCAGGGGTCCCGTTGGGAGTGTGGAGTCAGCTGTGACACCTTCCAAGGTGGGGAAGGGCCACAAGAATCCCAGCAAGTCTGGGAAGAGCTGCACGGCGGAGAAGACCGCCATCATCCCCGCTGCCCAGGAGGCCAGCCCCAGCCCAGCTGCCCAGGAGGCCACCGCCAGCCCCAGCACAGCTGCCCAGGAGGCCACCGCCAGCCCCAGCCCAGCTGCCCAGGAGGCCACCGCCAGCCCCAGCCCAGCTGCCCAGGAGGCCAACGCCAGCCCCAGCACAGCTGCCCAGGAGGCCACCGCCAGCCCCAGCACAGCTGCCCAGGAGGCCACCGCCAGCACCAGCCCCGCTGGGCCATGAAGGACCGCCAGCAAAAGCCCCACTGGGCCATGAAGGACCGCCAGCACAAGCCCCGCTGGGCCATGAAGGACCGCCAGCACCAGCCCCGCTGGGCCATGAAGGACCGCCAGCAAAAGCACAACTGGGCCATGAAGGACCGCCAGCAAAAGCCCTGCTGGGCCATGAAGGACCGCCAGCACCAGCCCCGCTGGGCCATGAAGGACCGCCAGCAAAAGCCCTGCTGGGCCATGAAGGACCGCCAGCAAAAGCCATGCTGGGCCATGACGGACCGCCAGCAAAAGCCCCGCTGGGCCATGAAGGACCACCCGCAAAAGCCCCGCTGGGCCATGAAGGACTGCCAGCAAAAGCCCCGCTGGGCCAAGAAGGACCGCCAGCACAAGCCCCGCTGAACAGGGCACCGCCAACTCAAGCACCGTTGAACAGGGCACCGCCAACTCAAGCCCCGGTGAAAAGGGCACCGCCAACTCGAACACCGCAGAACAAGGCACCGCCAACTCGAGCACCACTGAACAGGGCACCGCCAACTCAAGCCCCGCTGAACAGGGCACCGCCAACTCAAGCACCGCTGAACAGGGCACCGCCAACTCAAGCACCGCTAGCCCATGAACGGAAGGGGCACTGACGCAACTGGGTCAGTCACCGGGTGACTCTGGGCACCAGTCTCCCTCCAGAACCAGTGGAGAGATCCATCCACTACCTCTGTCCTTCACAGGATAAAGCACTCTGGGCACCAGTCCACCTCCAGAACCAGTGGAGACATCCATCCACTACCTCTGTCCTTCACAGGATAAAGCACTCTGGGCACCAGTCCCCCTCCAGAATCAGTGGAGACATCCATCCATTACCTCTGTCCTTCACAGGATGATGCACTCTGGGCACCAGTCCCCCTCCAGAACCAGTGGAGACATCCATTCACTACCTCTGTCCTAAACAGGATGAAGCACTCTGGGCACCATGCCCCCTCCAGAACCAGTGGAGACTGTTATCCACTTGAGAGACTGTGGCTTTGCCCTCCCCAGGATTGAACAGTGGGCAAACCACCCACTGTAGAGACTTGAGAGACTGTGGCTTTACACTCCCCAGGATTGAACAGTGGGCAACCCACCCACTGTAGAGACTTGAGAGACTGTGGCTTTGCACTCCCCAGGATTGAACAGTGGGCAACCCACCCACTGTAGAGACTTGAGAGACTGTGGCTTTGCACTCCCCAGGATTCAACAGTTGGCAAACCACCCACTGTAGAGACTTGAGAGACTGTGGCCTTGCACTCCCCAGGATTGAACAGTGGGCAACCCACCCACTTGTGAGACTTGAGAGACTGTGGCTTTGCACTCCCCAGGATGGAACAGTGGGCATGTGGCCCCCTCGTGGATTTGGCGTCGTGCACTCAAGCGGCTGAGGTGCCTGTCCTTTCCCTCCCCCTGAGGTGCCTGTTTTCTTGCTGTCTGATGCCCCTGCAGTGTTCTCTCCGTCATGGTCAGGGCTCTTGTGTGGGCCTCGCCCATACGTGTGGTCCCAGTGTTCCACGGACTTTCTTTGTGCAGTACCTGGACTACTATGCCTGGTATATATTTTGTACATGGTGTATATATATATGTATATATATATATTTCTGCTTACTTGTTTGTAATATATTCCAATGGTTACACTCATTTTCTTTGGTCTTTGCATTCTTCCGGGGGGGTTTGGGGGTGTAACTGTGATGTATTGATATGCATTAGTGTGTGTGTTGTAGTGGGTGAGGGTGGGGGTGAGGGTGGGGGTGTTGCGTGTGTGTGTCCCTGTTTTTTGCCTCCCCTGTGTCGTAGGTGCAGTACTCACCGTGGTCTTCGCCGCCGGCGTTTGTGCTCCTGGTAGAGGAGCAGGAAGACTATCGCAGGTAGGATTTGGAGTTCCGGTTCCATGGTGTCCTCGTTCCTCATGGAGTGTGTAGAGGTGAGCGTTTTCCCTTCGAAATTCCTGTTTCCACCGTGTTTTTATCCGTGGTGAATCCGCCCCGGAAAAGGTGGCGGATTGGCCTGTCATAATAGTGTGGGCGGTACATTGTCTCCCGCCTGTCTGTTGGTGGTGACCGCCGCGCTGTTTGTTTGTACTGCCGTGGCAGTCGGAGTGTTAAAGTGGCTGTCTTTGTTGGCGGTTTCCGCCACGGTCGTAATTGCTATTTTTTTACCGCCTGTTGGCGGTCTTACCGCCACTTTAACACCGTCCGCCAGGGTTGTAATGACCACCTATGTGTTTGCCATGACATGTGTATCTTGGGAATGATGACAACCTGACTACTGCTTATGTTGCAGGATAACCAGTAACCTGTGTGTTTCATGTGAGTACTGCTGGCTTTTGCAGAGTAATAGTAACTGTGTAATGTTCTGACAACTCCTTGGGTAGCGGTGTTACTGACATGTTGTGTATGGTCTAATGATGTTTTATGCAATACAGCTTATTTTTATATAACTTGGTGTTGTGTTTCGTTTGTGGTGAATTTATTGCAGCATGTGTGTTGTGTGTGTTGTGCAATCGCCTTATACATTGCCTCTGTGATAGGCCTGACTGCTTATGCCAAGCTACCCAAGGGGTGAGCAGGGGTTGTCTTGAGTGTGTAACTCCCTCGCCCTGACTAGAGTGGGTGGGTTCTGCCTGGCTTAGCAGCATACCCTAGCCAACCAGAAACCCCACTTCTAACAACCTTTAAGCTGTAATTCCTGATCTGAAAGTAAAAGCTACATCATGTTTAATATCTTTGGAATGGTAATGCTAAATATTCTTTACTAGTAAAGTTGGATTTAACATTACTATTTAAGAAAGGCCACTTTTAGGAAGCAGGCATTTTTCTGCTCTTACTGCTCTGTGTACCTTGCAGCTTGCCTCCAATACACATCTGGATTGGGCTGGGTGACAGCTACATTTGTCCATTCCATCCAGACGGCTACAAACACAGGACACTGAACTGCATTTGCATCCACCTGCATACTGATGGGTCTTCTTAAGCAGAAGGATGGGAGGGGCTCTCAATTATACTACAAAGGGTAGTGGCCTGACCCCACACAATGGACTTATTCCCCACAGATAGCCTGCAGACAGGACTGGGCTGAAGGAGAACTGGTACATATGAAAGCCACTCTTTGAAGTCTCCCTGTAGTATGTCATATCTTGTAGAATGTTTAAGATGTCATAGCTTGTAGAATTTAGAATTGTGAAGGGAATGCGAGAATCCAGTAGAGAGGACGATGGCGAGTTAGGAGAAGGAGAAGCTGGCGGTTGATGGAGCTGGATGGGGTTTCTGTAAATAAATAAAAGCAACTTCGTGAACCCTAACGACTCACCGTAATTTATGGACCATATCTTACACTGGCGACGAAGGTGGGATCATTTTTTTTATTTTTTCTGTTTTCAGGATTTCGGATTTGATGAATGTGTCATGACAAAGGAGAGGTGGCGGAGAGAATGCGAGTCTGATGACACCATAGTGAAAGTTATATCTTTAATAAAAGAAGGTTGGAAAAATAGGAATGAAGGAGGTAGTGAAACACAAAAATTCTGGCATGTGAGAAGTGAGTTGTCTTGTGATGATGGGTTTCTATTCAGAGGTACGAAGTTAGTTCCTCCCACCTCATTGAGGCAGGAGCTTATTTCTCTTGCTCACACGGGTCATCAGGGAATGTCCAAGACCAAAGGGAGATTGTGTTTGACTTATTGGTGGCCAGGTATGGATTCCCAGGTAGAAAGGTCAATCAGAGAATGTATGCAATGTATCATGAGTGAGAAGACTGTGAAACCTAGGATTCAGCCTATGGAAATAAGGGAACGCCCCTCTCAGCCGTGGGAGGAGGTTGCCTTGGACATTCTAGGGCCTATCCGTGGGGAAGGTTGTGAAATGTACCTATTGGTACTAGTTGATCTGTTTTCCAGGTGGCCAGAGATTAGATTTACTAGGAGTATTGAGACTAAACACGTAATTGATTTTCTCAAGGATGTGTTTGGGAGAGAAGGGCTGCCTAAGAGTATTCTTACTGACAATGGGGTACAATTAGTATCGAAGGAAATGGAGAAGTATTTGGCTGATTGTGCTATAGTTCACAAAAAGTGGGCTTTATACCATCCCGAAACCAATGGGATGGTGGAACGATTTAATAGGGTGTTGAAAGAAACCATAGCTTTAGCTAAGGTTGGTGGATTGAACTGGAAGATAGAAGTGATCAAACGGGTTGAAGCATACAGAGTTTCGCCTCATGCCATTACTGGGAAAACGCCTTTTGAGTTACTTAGAGCCAGACATCCTAATACATTGGTGTCACCTAGGTGGGTCAATGACTTGGGAGCAAGAACTGGGGTGGTGGTGTCGGATGGAACTTAGAGACGGGATGAAGAGAAAAAAATAAAAGCGCAGAAGGAGTATTTTGATCGCAGGAAGTCAACTCACACAACCAAAGTTAAGTTTGGGGATTGGGTGTTGATTCGCAAGCCTGTGGGTAAAGGAAGGAATGTCGATGAAGTTAAACCTTTAAGGGTAGTGAGACTATTCAACAATGCAGTAAGAACAGAGGATTCCAAGATATGGAATCTAAATCGTGTAGTGGTACTAAAATGTAAAAATGTGTGGATTTAATATTTATAGACTGTATTTTTTTTTGTTTTTTTTTTTTTACCTTCCTCTTGTTTCTCTTAGTTTGTAAAGGGGGGAGGAGTGTAGTATGTCATATCTTGTAGAATGTTTAAGATGTCATAGCTTGTAGAATTTAGAAATGTGAAGGGAATGCGAGAATCCAGTAGAGAGGATGACGGCGAGTGAGGAGAAGGAGAAGCTGGTGGTTGATGGAGCTGGATGGGGTTTCTGTAAATAAATAAAAGCAACTTCGTGAACCCTAACGACTCACCGTAATTTATGGACCATATCTTACACTCCCCCACTTCAAAGGTACCTTTGGGTATAAGTAATGGGTCCCTGACCCCATAAAATCAGACTCTTCCGGACCTGGAATTGAACCTCTGTCAGAAGAACTGCTGCGCAGCTCAAAGGTCTGCACTGAACTGCTTTTCTGGAAGGACTGTTTTTCTTCTTGTTGCCCTGCTACTCTCTAACCCTGCTGGAAGGACTCTGCCTTCCCACAAGAGTGATCTCCAAGGGCTTGCTGGCTTGCCTCCTGTACTCCTACAGTCTCAGAGGCATCAAAGTCTGCCTACAACTCTCCTGGTGTTGCTGGACTCTGCTTTCTGTGAGTCTCATCCTTGCCTGAGGTGACCCCTCCAAGTGCTGTGCCTCAGAAGTGGGATCTGAAGCTGCTTTCTGCAAAAAGCAATGCATCGCCTCCAGTGCGATAGACAAAATCGGTGCATCGTTTTCTGATGGCGATGCAATGGCTGCCCGATGACAGCTTATTCATAGCCTTCATGTCTTGCTGATGACACTCTGTCAGGCCCGATGACGAAGCACCGCATTCACTTCAATGGAGCCTGACGACAACGCAGTGACCCGACTGTATGGAGAATAACGCAACATCCTGCCCTCAGAGTTGATGCTTTTTCCATCAAAGGTACTGTTTCAGCCGAGCCTGCTTGGGTTCTGTAGCCAGCCTATCATCCATCACGGTTAGCCTGGATTTTGGATTTCCACAGGTATCTCGCGACCTCAAGTAATCTTTTGACCACTAGTGACTTCTAAGCACTGTTTTCACATTAAATCTTAAAAACTTCATATCTTGACTTCTGCTAGATGGATTGTTGTCATTTTAGTCTTGTTTTACTTAGATAAATATTCTCTATTGTTCTAATCTGATATGGAGTCTTTTTTGTGGTGTTTTTACTATGTTACTCTATGAGTTAAAGGAAAAATATTTTTCATATTGCCTTCTAAGTAGGGATGGGCGAAGTGTGCGGAGTCGCGCTACTTGGAACTCCTCGAAGTAGCAGAAAAACTCTGCCACGCTATGGAGTTCCGTGTGCGGGTGGAGTTCCCCATTGCGCCCTTTTGGATTGCAATATGCATCAAACCAATGCAAAGTACGTTCTCACATTCAAAATTGTGCACGAACAGCACCCAACAGTTCCCATGTGTGCTTCCATCTTGTTTTTCACTCTGTTTATTGTGCTGGGCCTGCTTTTTCAACCCTCATTAATCTTTTCAATCTTCCACCCTTCTAATTCATTTACCCCTCATTTTTATTTATTGTATTAGTGTGTCTTTTTGTGTTTGACTATTTTTAAGTTTCTTTCATTTTTTTGTGCTTTTTGTGACTTTTTATATTTATGTTTATTTTTTCCTTCTTTCTTCCTTCTCCTGTTTCTTTTCTTCTTCACCGCAGCTCCCAGCACCATGGCAGAGCTGGGCAGCGCCAGTAAATAGGGGAGCGTCAGTGCCAGGACCCCTGTACAGCCAGCAGCCGCAGCATGTCTTGTGGGTGGCTATGCCGCCAAGAGGTGTGGCCTTGGCCCACCTTTAGTGAGGAGGAGGTGGCAGCACTGGTTGTTTACCTGCAGCACCAACTCTCCTCCATGCTGGCAGCAGGCCTGGTAGCGGTTATTCCCTGCAGGAGTGTCAGCTGTGTAGGGCAGGGGTGCACCGGTGTGTCCGACGCACCACCCAGGTCCAGCACACCACCCAGCAGCTGACGCACCACTGGACAGATATCATCGACCTCGAGTAGGACCTGTTAGGCATTGAGATTCCGGGGCCCGTGAGAATTAATTATAATATTTGTTGTGTTTGTGTTCTACAATAATAACTTTTTTCCGAATAGCATGCTGCTCACAGTCGGAGGTAAATTATGTTTAGTTTATGTTAAGAAGCTTATTATGTGACCCAGTTTAAACTAGGCAGGTGCTCAGCGCAACTTAATTGTATTTGTTGGTGCTTGCTTTGGATGAATATTTAAGAATCCATTGCAATGCATACTCCTCTGTCCTCCGGTCACCTCAGTGAATTAGTGACATCAGTGAGTTAGCATTCTCTGTGACTTTCTTTATGCAGCTTGTACAGTCCCAAGCAATATAAAAGTGATATGTAGTACTAGTATGCATCCATGCATTACAAAAAAGGGAGACTGAGTTGGTCCATAAAGGGTGTTGAGAAATGATAAAAGAATCAAAGATCATTTATTACAATGCATTAGTTCCAAGTATAGTTTTTGTTAAGGAAATAGGGATTTTAGGAGTATAGCCAACTCAGCGATAAAAGATCATACTATTAGTATAGGCAGTCTGATTTTGATAAGTACATTATTACTGCATTTGCCTGTTATAATAATTTTCTTTGGAGGTTGACTGTACCACTAATCTATTTTTTTATCTTCTTTATTTCTTACATTAACAACCAAATGCAAGAAGAGGGGCACAACAGAGGTGGGTCCAGCAGGAGCTGGGGTGGCGCAGACCACCAGCACCAATGCTGCGGGCTCTACTCATCCCAGTAAGGGCCAGATGTAGCAAAGGTTTTTACCCATTCTGTGTCTATGGGAAAAAGTGTTTGTACATATGGCCCTAAGTCCTATTATTTAATATAATTATTATTTCCCTAACTTTTAACTCTGCCCACTATTATACTACTTTTAATTTTGCCTTGTTTACTTTTTTATACTGTCTCCTTTTTTTCAAATTCCCCTATCCATTTTTTGTTGAATTCCTGTTGTCCGTGCTTTATCTATTTTTTCTGTCTTTTATTGACCATTTTTATTCCACCCCTTCCTTGCACTTCAATGATTCGAAGTCATCATTGTCATAGGCTACAACTCTGCCCCTCCATGATGCAAAGTTTTTGGTTGGCTTGACTACCTGGCGTTTCTTGCACTGTGAACCAACAAAATGCCCAGGGTGATATTTTTGCTAGAAGATATGGCATTGCTAATCGAACTGTAACTATGTTTTGCGGATGCATTTTTTTAATTAAAAAAATGTAAGGGGCTGTGTACCTCGTATCTAAAAACTGTGCAGTGGAGCCGGCTGAAGCTCTGCTGCAGAAGCAGATGAAGCAGGGGGGGGAGCAGTGGCAGGCGGTGGTAAGTCACATTGCTTGCATATTGACAATTATTATTACTCACTGGCAACAAGGGCGTCATCGTGCTCCTGAACCAATCAATCAATCAATCAATCAGGGATTTGTAAAGCGCACTACTCACCCGGAAGGTCTCAAGGCACTGGGGGGAGGGTGGGGGGGCTACTGGTCAAAAAGCCAGGTCCTAAGGCGTTTCCTGAATGATAGAGGGTCATCGGTCAGGCGGAGGTGGAGTGGTAGGGAGTTCCAGGTCTTAGTGGCAAGGTAGGAGAATGATCTTCCTCCGGTGGTCGTGCGGCGGATGCGAGGAACGTAGGCGAGGGGGTGGTTGGCGGAGCGAAGGTTGCGAGTTGGGGTGTGAAAGGTGAGTCTGTCGTTGAGGTAGGTCGGACCCGTGTTGTGGAAGGCCTTGTGTGCGTGGATGAGGATTTTGAAAGTGATCCTCTTCGATACTGGTAGCCAATGTAGGTCCCTGAGATAAGGTGAGATGTGGTCGCAGCGTGGGATGTCCAGAATGAGGCGAGCGGATGTGTTCTGGATTCTTTGCAGTTTTGTCTGAAGTTTGTTTATTATTCCTGCATAAAGGGCGTTTCCGTAATCCAAATGGCTACTGACCAAGGCATGGGTGACGGTCTTCCTGGTTTCGATGTGAATCCACTTGAAGATTCTGCGGAGCAGGCGGAGGGTGTAGTAACAGGAAGAGGAGATGGCATTGACCTGCTGAGTCATGCTGAGTGTGGAATCCAAGATGACGTCCAGGTTGCGAGCATGGGTGGTGGGTGTGGGTGCGGATCCTTGGGAGGTGGGCCACCAAGAGTCGTTCCAGGCTGAGGGGTTGGTGCCGAAAATGAGTAATTCTGTCTTGTCTGTGTTTAGCCTTAGGTGGCTAGCTTCCATCCAGCTGGCTATGGCGTGGAGTCCATTGTGGAAGTTGTCCTTTGCAGTGGTGGGATCTTTCGTGAGGGAGATGATGAGCTGAGTGTTGTCGGCGTAGGAGACTACGTTGATGTGGTGTGTTCGTGCGATGCTGCCGAGGGGGGCCATGTATACATTGAAAAGTGTTGGGCTGAGTGAAGATCCTTGAGGGACGCCACAGGTGATATTGGAGGCTTCTGATAGGAACTGCGGGAGGCGGACTCTTTGGGTCCTGTCCTTGAGAAATGACAAGATCCAGTCCAGGGCTTTGTCGCGGATTCCAGCCTTGTGGAGGCGTGTGCGGAGAGTGTCATGGCATACCGTGTCGAAAGCTGCGGAGAGGTCCAGGAGAATGAGTGCTGCTGTTTCTCCTTTGTCTAGCAAGGTCCTGATGTCGTCTGTTGCAGCAATGAGTGCGGATTCGGTGCTGTGGTTTTTGCGGAATCTGGATTGGGAGGTGTCCAGTGCCTTGTTGTCTTCTAGGAACCGGTATAGTTGATTATTCACGATTTCTTTGATGACCTTGGCAGGGTAGGGGTGGAGGGAGAGAGGTCGGTAGTTCTTGGGGTCATCAGGGTCTGCCTTAGGTTTCTTTAGCAGGGCGTTGATTTCTGCGTGCTTCCATCTCTCTGGGAAGGTGGCTGATTTGAAGGAGCTGTTGATGGTGTGGCAGAGATGGGGGGCGATGATGGTGTTGGCTTTGTTGAAGATGTGGTGTCGACAGGGGTCCGATGGGGATCCAGAGTGGATGGTGGCCATGGTGTTCTATGTGTCTTCTGTGTTGACCGGGGTCCAGGTGTGGAGGAGGTGGGTGTTACTTGGAGCGTGGGGTTCGAGGGTGTTCGTAGTTAGCTGGTAGGATTTGGAGTTGAAGCTGTTGTGGATTTCTTCTATCTTTCGACAGAAGTGGGATGCGAGTGAGTTGCAGAGCTCCTGTGATGGCGGGGGTTCATTGGAACATGCCTTCGGGGTGGTTAGACCTTGAATGATGCTGAAGAGTTCTTTGGTGTTGTGAGCGTTGGTGTTGATGCGGTTTTTGAAGTGGGTCCTTTTGGCGGTGCGTATCAATTGGTGATGTCTACGAAGGGCCTTCTTGAAGATGCAGCGATTGGAGGCGGTGGGGTCACGGCGCCAGTTTTTTTCCGTTCTGCAGCAGCGTCGTTTGGATTCCTGTAAATCAGGGATGAACCAGCTGGCCTTGATTCTGTGCGGGGTGTTAGGGTGTTTTTTGAGCGGGGCGAGGGTGTTGGCGCAGGATATTCTGCTCCAGTTGCGTCGGGGCGGCCGTGTGCGGTGGTGGTGAGTGACTGGTTTGTGGTTGGAAAAGTGGATGCATCAGTGGTCTGTCCAGTAGAGTTCGGTGGTGTGGCTAAAGGCCACATGTTTGCTGGTTGTGACGATGGGATCAAGAGTGTGGCCTGCGGAGTGGGTCGGTGAGGTGAGCAGTTGCTTGAGGCCGAGGTTGGCGATTAGGTTGGTGGTGTTAGAATAGTTGTTATTTTCCAGGTGGAAGTTCAGGTCGCCTAGGAGGATGTAGTCAGTTGAGGAGAGGGCTTGGGAGCTGATGGTGTCGGTGATATCATCACAGAACTGTGGTCTCGGGCCCGGGGGTCTGTAAAGTGTTCCTCTGAGTGTGTTGTTGGCGTTTACGTAGATTGTGAAGTGGAGGTGCTCCGCAGACTTGATGATGTCATCGGAGTTGGTGGAGACACTTATGGTGTTTTTATGGACTATGGCGATTCCTCCTCCTGGTTTGTTGTTCCAGTCTCTTCTGGTGATTTTGTAGTTATCCGGTATAGCTATTGCTATGTCTGGTTCCGAGGCAGGTTTCATCCATGTTTCGGTGAGGAATGCGATGTCTGGCGAGTGAGTGGTCAGTAGGTCCCATAGTTCAATTGCATGTTTGTGGACAGAGCGGGTGTTCAGTAGGATGCATTTTAGGTGGTAGTCTGTTTTGGTGTGGTGTTCGGGGTTTGGCTTGCAGGTGAAGTTGCAGGCACTGCAAGAGAATGGTCCTCTGGTGCGCGTTGGTGTGACCTGGCAGCAGGTGGAGGAACGACCTGGGTTTAGGGCGTGGAGTTTATCAGAGGTGTAATGTTGTGAGGTAGTGAGGGAGTGCGTTGGCCATGGGGTCTGGTGCTAGGCGCGGTCATGGCGCAGACGGGCTTGCCTTTGGCGCGCCTGCGCTGCGGCCAGCCTAAGAGGGGTGGAGGGAGGGTGTGTCAGCTGGGAGGAGGGTGGCGGTAACCAATGGCAGGGCAGGGGGCAGGCTAGTGGAAGAGCAAGGGAGGGGGCGGGGCCGGGGCCGCGGGGACGAAGCGGCTGCGGTGAACCCAAGAAGCAGAGAGCCCAACAGGAAATGAAGTGCAGGAGGCTAGTGGCAGGCAACAGCGAGGGCGAGGGGAGCGACCTACCTGCTTGAAGCAGGGTCGAAGGTCACTGTCCCTGCCACGCTGCGGCCGGCATAAGAGGGGTGGAGGGAGGGTGTGTCAGCTGGGAGGAGGGTGGCGGCAACCAATGGCAGGGTGGGGGACGGGCTAGTGGAAGAGCAAGGGTGGGAAAGGCAGAAAAACGGGGAGGGAGGGGGGCGGGCCGCAGGGACGAAGCGGCTGCGGTGAACCCAAGAAGCAGAGAGCCCAACAGGAAATGAAGTGCAGGAGGCTAGTGGCTGGCAGCAGCGAGGGCGAGGAGAGCGACCTACCTGCTTAAAGCTTAAATGAACAGTTGCATTTACAGTGGTGGTTGGGTTACTTAAGGCATCTTTTATCTGCAGCTTAGCAAACACACACATAATGTGTGCTACAAATGATGGCTTGATGGAAATGGGAAAGAACAGAAGGTTAAAAGGAAGGATGGGTGAAATGAGCGAAAGGAAAGTATGCGTGGGTGGGTGAAAATATGTGTAGGTGAGTTTTGGGTAAATTAATGGATGGGTGAAAGGATGATTGAAAGAAGGGGTGGATAGTGGATACTCAATGGATGGATATTGGATTGTGAGTTTTGGTGAAAGAATGAATGAGCAAAAGTAAAGGTTAAACTATGGTGGCTATGGGTGAATAATGTAGTGGGAAGAATGAAAGGATGATTGAATAAATGCTTGGATCAATAAACAAGGGAACTCTTCTGTAGGTGTAGAGGGGCATACTGCTCACCTACTTCACTTACTTTATGTTTTATGGTTATCAAAGCTATCGTTCAAAGTGCGGGGTATTTTCATTTCTTTTCTAATCCTATGACTCACTGTATTTGTTAAATGAGGCAGATACATATCCCACCCATCATCATCATCATTCATAAACCCCTCCCTGCCATGGCATTTTACCACCCATGAACAAAGAAGTTCAATATAGTTCAGTTTGTGCCTGCAGCGTTGGCTGTGCAATGTGCGCCCACATCAGTTAGTGCAGCATTTACAAAGTTTTCAATGCATTGCAAACCAAACACACAAGATATTTGTTTTCCCTTCACCCTCTTAGTACTTCACTCCTTTATTCTTTCCTACGTTCTTCTGTCCCAACCTATCAATACATTGAAAATCATTTTTTGGCATGTGCCACATATTTATGGCTATGTGAAGTATTTACAAAATATATTTCATGTTTTCCCATAACAGATTTATGTTATGCCTGTTCAGATTTTTCCCTTTAGACTTTTGTCAAAGCTTAGGCACATGACGAATCAATGATTGTTGACACCTGTTAGAAATGGGGTCTTTGGTTGGCAGTCAGGTTACCCCCTTTCCAAGCAAGGACCCTCACTCTAGTCAGGGTAAGTCACACACAATCACAATTATCCTGTGCCCACCCTCTGGTAGCTTGGCACTGAGCAGTCAGGCTTAACTTAGAAGGCAATGTGTAAAGGATTTGTGCAATAAATCATGCAATAACACAGTATAGCTCCACAAAAATACACCACACAGTGTTTAGAAAAATATATAATATTTATCTGATAAGATGCAGGTCAAAACGATTAAAATGCAATAAGTACATGTTTAGATATCACTGTAAAAGTGATATAAAGGGGGTCATTCTGACCCCGGCGGTGAAGGACCGCCGGGGCCGGGGTCGGTGGTAGCACCGCTAACAGGCTGGCGGTGCTCCGCCGGGCATTCTGACCGCGGCGGTACAGCCGCGGCCAGAAGCGGAAAGTCGCGGTGTACCGCCGACTTTCCGCTGCCCATGGGAATCTGCCATGGCGGCGCAGCTTGCTGCGCCGCCATGGGGATTCTGACCCCCTCACCGCCATCCTGTTCCTGGCGGTTCCGCCCGCCAGGAACAGGATGGCGGTGAGGGGTGTCATGGGGCCCCTGGGGGCCCCTGCAGTGCCCATGCCAATGGCATGGGCACTGCAGGGGCCCCCGTAAGAGGGCCCCACTTTGAATTTCAGTGTCTGCTCAGCAGACACTGAAATTTGCGACGGGTGCTACTGCACCCGTCGCACATCCTCCACTCCGCCGACTCCATTCGGAGCCGGCATCCTCATGGAGGGGTGTTTCCCACTGGGCTGGCGGGCGGCCTTTTGGCTGTCGCCCGCCAGCCCAGTGGGAAACCCAGAATACCCGCGGCGGTCTTTTGACCGCGCAGCGGTATTCTGGTGGTTCCCTCCAGGCGGGCGGCTCCCGCCGCCTGCCGGGGTCAGAATGACCCCCAAAGTGTCTTTAGCCTTTTAAAAGTAATAAATGTCTCTTTCAAGCACAACGTACCTGGTTTGCGTTCAAAATCTCCACAAAGAACCACAGAGGAGGAGATGCGTAGAAATCAGGGAGGTGTGTGTCAATTTCTCGGGTTGCACACGGCGACACGTCGTTTAGTTTTCACACAGGGACGGCTTTGCGTCGATTTCTGGCGCTCAGTCGTGGATCCTCTTTGGGTTGTGGGGTTTTCGGACACCCTGGAGACGATGCTTGGATTTCCGGCACTGACAGGACGAAGTCACAGGAGCTGCTTCGATCCAGTGGGCGTTGCGTCGATTCCTCTCTGGAAGTCGGGCTGCGTAGTTCGGCTCGGCTGTGTGTCGATCCAGTGGGCCATGCGTCGAATTTCCAGTCACTACGCTGGCGCTGCATCGATCTTCTCGTTGTGAAGTCGGGCTGCATTGTTTCCCGTTCGGCATGCAGTGAATTTTTCACCGCAATGCAGGCTGTATGTCGTTTCTGGCATGCTGTGCGTCAATTTTCACCGCACAAGGAGTCCTTCTTGTAGAGACGAGTCTTTTTGGTCCTGAGACTTCAGGGAACAGGAGGCAAGCTCTATCCAAGCCCTTGGAGAGCACTTCTCACCGCAGCCAGAGAGCAGCAAGGCAGCAGTGCCACAGCAAGGCAGCAGTCCTGCACAGAAAGCCGTCAGGTGAGTTCTTTGGGCAGCCAGGCAGTTCTTCCTGGCAGGAAGGCAGGTTCTGGTTCAGGTTCTCTTCTCCAGGAAGTGTCGTTCAGAAGTGTCTGAGTTGGTAGGGGCAGAGGCCCTGTTTAAATGCCTAAATGTGCCTTTGAAGTGGGGAGACTTCGAAGATTGGCTTAGAAGTGCACAAGGTCCCCTTTCAGTTCAATCCTGTCTGCCAGGGTCCCAGTAAGGGGTGTGGCAGTCCTTTTTGCGAGGGCAGGCTACTGTCCTTTGACATGTAAGTATCAGGCCCTCCACCCTCCCAGCCCAGGAAGACCCATTCAAAATGCAGATGTATGCACGTCAGGCTGAGTATCCTGTGTTTGGTGTTTGTCTGAGTGAATGCACAAGGGAGCTGTCAATTGAACCCAGCCAGATGTGGATTGTAAGGCACAGAAGAATTTAAGTGCAGAGAAATGCTCACTTTCTAAAAGTGGCATTTCTAAAATAGTAATATTAAATCCAACTTCACCAGTCAGCAGTATTTTGGATCACCATTCTGGCCATACTAAATATGACCTTCCTATTCCTTTCAGATCAGCTGCTACCACTCAAACACTATACGAGGGTAGCTCCAATCTTAGCCTAAGAAGGGAGCAGGCCTCACAGCAGTGTAAAAACGAATTTAGGAGTTTTACACTACCAGGACATGTAAACTACACAGATACATGTCCTGCCTTTTGCCTACACAGAACCTAGGGCATACCTTAGGGGTGGCTTATATGTAGAAAAGGGGGAGTTTTAGGCTTGGCAAGTACTTTTAAATGCCAAGTCGAATTGGCAGTGAAACTGCACACACAGGTTTTGCAATGGCAGGCCTGAGACATGGTTAAGGGGCTACTTAAGTGGGTGGCACAATCAGTGCTGCAGGCCTACTAGTAACATTTAATCTACAAGCCCTGGGCACATGTAGTGCACTTTACTAGGGATTTATAAGTAAATTAAATAATCCAATTCGGTATGATCCAATGTTATCATGTTTAAAGGGAGAGAGCATATGCACTTTAGCACTGGTTAGCAGTGGTAAAGTGTGCAGAGTCTTAAAACCAGCAAAAACAGTATCTAAAAAGTGGAGAGAGGCAGGCAAAAAGTTAGGGGTGACCACCCTAAGGCTGTCAGGTCTAACAACACCCCTCTATTCTATAGCAAACGCTTTATTTATCTGCCTAACCCCTCTGCCTTACTCTGCAGTAGAGTAGGTCAAGTTTCCTTTCCTTATTGCCCAGCAAATTAATTTGTTGAAAAGAATTTGTGGTGGTGGGCGAGGAAAGTGAATAAAGTGGAACTAGCAAGTGCCCAACTTGATTCCAAGCTTGGCATAAGGGATACTCTGTGACAAATGTGCAAAATACAATCTATATAGCCCATTCCTTTCCCTGCAGTGCAGTGCATTGTTTTCTTCACCGTCTCCTTATGGCAGAAATGGATAAAGGTATCTACATTTCATACATGACGTGTGACTGTCTTATTTATTCATCTGCTTCTTTGGAGTCAGGGTAAAAACTAAGTGAAAGGCTTTCGGGGAAGAGCAGGGCCATTGGAATTAAAGATAGAAAATTGCCAACTACAGGTGCCCTAGCTGCAGACAGTAGTAAAGTACTTGATACACTGGCTAGGATGCCTCCATTAATTTGGCACAACAACTTGTATTTCATAGTGCATAATGCCTTACTCATAAACAAGAGGTAATTCATTTTTATTTTTCCACTAAAAGTGCCAGTTTAATTACTAGAAAATCCTATAAAAGAAAAACAATGAAATCACTGTTTTTTTAATCTGGTGTTATTCTGCCTTCAAAGTCCAATGTCCCTAGGGGACCAGCAATGTAGTGCTACTGTGTCAACCACTTCCTACTTTTGAAGAAGTGTTTTTACAGATGATTGTTTTCAATTTGTCTTTTTTATTTCTATTTTTCTCGATATAGCTACTCATGCTGGATGACCACCAACCAGGCAGGAGATAGTGTCTTGTCTAAGGTGGCATAGGCTGCAGAACATTTAGGCTGAATTCTGGCGGCTGGTGGTCTTGGAGCAGAAAAAGGCTGAAATAGCTGCCTCGAACCCAGGACCCAGCTCAGCATCATGCCAGCCCCATCTTCCAGCCTCCTGGTCACTACATTACCGGCACTGCAACCATGTGTCGGGGTCCCTGACTGCCACTGCAGCCACACCCTCAGACAGGCGTTTACAGGTTTGTGTCTTGCAGTGGTTCAACCACATTGAAAGATGGCTAGGGAGCATAGAGCAGAGCCTGGGCTAGCTCCAGACCTATACGGACAATGCCCTCTTTTAAGCCCTTTTAAAAAAAAAAATGTTTTGGTGGCAAGGACTTGTAGTGGGTGGAGAGGGTGGGAAGGGAGTTGGGACTGGGCTTCAGTTTGGACTTTCGTTGGACTTTTCGTGGATGTGCTATTTGTTTTAGGAAGAGGGGTGGACCTGTTGTGGGTGGAAAGGGTAATTTTTTGAATTTGTTAAAAATAACAAGGGGATAATTTATTTTACTTGCTTTATGCCTCAAATGTTTATTTTGGTGTTTTAGTTTGCCCTGCTGCCTTTTAGTGAAGCCTGTTTTGTAAATCTGCTAAAAGAAAGTGTATGCCGTTTACTTATACCCTTGCACTACTGCCCTCTGCAACTATATTGACCCTCTGTAACTATATTGACCACTAGGATTGCCATTGCCTACTTTGCCTACAAAAACCTAGATACACACAGACATCTTCTTCCGTAGGAGTTAATTACAGTTCATTTCAATCCATAGTCCTTCTCTTACCTAAATAGATGAAGCGAGAGAGTCTTCATACTGCAGGGTTTTTCCCGAGGTGGCATTGTAAGGGGGTGGTAGTAGTGGTAGAAGCCTACCGCACCAGAAGGGAAGACAGAAGGAGCTATGCCCACCTATGCAAACTCCAACTGCAGGATTAATGGTTTATGGTTTGAAGGGTTATCCATCACTGTCAACTAGATTGGAACCATTATAAATTCTAAATCCCACCACAGCAAAAATAGACCCCACCAGTCCATCATATTGCCCTAAATGCCAAGCACCACATGCAGATTTTGTGCACATGGCTTGGACCTGTCCCATGCTGGTGCAATACTGACAAGAAGTCTACCACCTCCTATCGTTGATGATAGATATTACCCTATGTCCCAATTCCCTAGTTGAACTTCTGGGCTATGTCGCAGACATCCTGAAGTCTGTTAGACAATACACAGCAATCGCCCTGCTACTAGCAAAACATGAACTTGCGATACAGTGGCGCAGCAAAACCTCTCTGGTGACAGGAGCTTGGCTCCGCAGCCTCCTGTACTGCAACTCTAATAGTGAATTGTATGAGGAACTTCAACCACCCACATCTCACACCAGGATCATTTGGCAGTCCCTCCAGGAGTACTTTGCAATTGCCAAGGCTGCTATGCCATAACATGATCATAAGGAGGTTGTGGCAATCTGCCATCTATGAAGTACCCGGAATGCTCCCATTGTATTTCTTGTTAACTAGGTGTATTGCCTATAACTGCTATGAATAATGCTAATATCTTTATTTACCTTACTAATGACCTAATGTACACTCCAGTCAACTGGAGAAAGTCTGTGATTTTTTTTCCTTTGTTTTCTGATGTTGAAAATTACACATAAAGTTAAAAGAAACTAGTTTGAAACAAAACAGAGAGTTAATGGGTCTTATTATAACATAACTTCAGGAAGACTGATACCATACTACCACAATGGCAGTATTTGACACACAACAAAGAAGACATGATATCAAAATAAAAAACTAGCAATATTAACAACTTCTGAGCAATGGTGGATAGCTAGTATTTGAAAAGTAAACTTAGTAAATGAAATCATGAAATCAGGAGAAGTAGGCACAGAGTCAAGAGAGTTTGGGCAAGGTTAAGCGTTTCCACTACTCTCAACACAAGGCATGAATGATGATGTTGATGGGGCAGGTGTGGAATGTTGCTCAGGTAATAGAAGGACATGCAGTGAGTTGATGTCGCTTTTACCACATCTGCCCCAGCAAGTGTGTGATCCATTTATAGTGTAAAAGTAAGTCACACCTAAGAAAATCACACAGCCCGGGGTAAGAGTGTTAGGGGCTCGATGAATAGATGGGAAAGAGGGTTTGGGAAAAGGTGTGACAAAAACAAATGCTACATGAAAAGAAATCAGGGCAATATTCATTGAGGTGCTGCGCAGCAAACCATAATTAATCTGTTGTGGTAGGAAATGATGAATAAATGTTATGTGTTCTATGTTTGAAAAATACAAATTATGGAGGGTTGAAGTTAATCCACCCAGTTCTCAAAATGATGATTGTTAAAAGAAAAATGATACTGTATTGCCAAATTGGGCAGTACATCCCCGTTCTTCATGGAATGCCCATCACTCTTGCCTGATGACTAAACCTGTCCGGTACGTAAAGTGAAGTCTTGACCTTTCACCAAGTTTTGTTCATGCAGGAAATTACTAGGAGAAGGCCTGCATATTGAAAGAAATCAGTAACTGTATTATAGACTAAAGGAGAAGAACAAAAAGGAAGCAATGTAAGCTTCATGAGGAGTCAGGAGTGTACCCAGAAGACTCAGAGGCAGAGCAAGAACATAAGAGGAGTTTGACGTTTGAGCCTGCAAAGCAGCATACACATACTCTGCATTTCCCAACAACACACCTCTCTTCAGTCCACAGAGCTGAGTGAGTACTAGGCCTCTTTGCCATCATTGTGTTTTCTCTTTGAAGTCGATAACTTTCTACTTCTAGCTGTTGAGGTAGTCCCGCCTTGAGTCCTTCCATCCTCCTCTTCCTGTTTCTGAGGGACTCCGTTCCAGTCCCAAACCTAGTGGGATCAACCAGTGTAATCAAATGCACTGCCTTTGAAGAACAAATAGAGAAACAGAACTGGAGTATTTTGTGTAGCTTTGTGTTTAGTACCTAAAATGACTAGTCTGGTCTAAGAAACCAGAAAAAATGAGTGGATCCTGCAGGTAGATTTCACTAAGTTTGAAAGACCAATCGCTTTCAGAAAACGATGTTCACCCATTAGCCCCCAAACATTGCAAATCATCAGAATCAAGTTTACAAGTTTGTTGATCTCTCTCCCTCACTGTCAGCCACCACATACATCATCAGTCATCACTCACAATCACTCAATATCATATCACCACAATAGTTAGTAGTTACCTCTTCCAATTCAAGCATGGTGGTTGAGCAAAATATGATGTCCTTCATTGGTAGTAAGAACAAAACACAATGGAATTTGGCAGCTGCATTAGCAGTCGTTTAATCATTGATCTCATGGGGCAGCCCTGCTAGGTGATGTAAAAAAAAGGATAGACAATGGCATGTGAGGGAGACAGGCATCATCTCCAATGTCATGAAGGCAATGTGGGGGCCTCTTCACTGCACATGGGTGCAACTTAAATCCGCCCATATAATATGTGACAGAAAATGGGGAGGGGGGGGCAGCATAGACCTGACACAAACACAATGTTCCACTAGCAGTTTTTTTTTTTCAATGAAAGAAAGAAAGATGTTCCAACGAGAAATAATTTGAGAGTGCTATGGTGGCACTGGCATACTCAGTCCAGGAAGTAGAGTTTGTCTTCAGACTCAGGTGGTTCACCCAGAAGTTGGCCAGCAAACACTCTTGATTCCGACCGATCATCCTCTTCCTCCTCCTGTGGTGTTTTGAGAATGATGTAATCAGGTGGTATAAAATTCTGTTTCATTTTGATCATTGTTAATCTCTCCACGTTTTGAGGTGAGAGACGGGTCCTTCTCACTGTTACAACTGCACCAGCTGCACTGAACACATGTCCAGTAGACACACTGGCTACAGGACAAGCCAGATAAGTTATTGACAGTCTGCTGATCTGTGGCCATTGATGCATCTTCCCATACCAATACACCAATGGGTTTTGATCCACATACACCTCTTTTAGGTCATCCAGATACTCCTACAACATCCTCTGAAGTGTCATTGGTGTGCCACTTGCTCAACCTCTTTTGCCTTTGCCTCTGCACTGGACTTAAGACCTGCCACATGAAACCAAGCTAATTCAGAGGTTGCATCAGAATCTTCTGATGCTGTTGTTGCCAGTGTTCTGAGACAAAACTGCCCTCTTTGGAAGTTGAAGGCGTCACCCCTGAACTGCAGAGTGGACCTCTAAGTTTTAGCCGTCCTTCCAGTTCTACCGCTTGCTCAATAATCCACCCCTTGCATTTTGTAACATCCCCTTCAGAAAAAGGAATGAAAGAGGAAATTATTTTTTGTGCCATGGATCAAGTAGGGTGGCACAGATTTAGTCTTTGGACAAGCTAATGTCATTTTGCAGCCTTGCATTACAAGCCAAGCAAAAGAATAAGCTCTCAATCATGCGCTTCTGGGTTTTCATTCACACCTCTGAGTGCGAACCTTTTAGACACCTGTAGCTGCTCCTGTAGCAGATGCAACAACGGAATAGCTTGGTCCTTCGTACTGTCCTCTTTGCTAACCTGCCTCGTGAGAACCTCAAAAGGGAGTAGCATCTGTGTCAGGCAATTGATTAGGCCCCATTTGTCCACATCCATGGTCATAGCTTTTGCAATTGCATCCCCTCTTTGATCAAGGACACATTAATTGATCTGTCTGTAATGCTCAAACAGACATTGCAACATATAATTGGTTGAGTTCCAACGTGTTGGCACTGCCTGTATCAGGGCTTTACCTGGTACTCTGTTACCACGTTGAATAATCCACAACTGCTTCCAGGCTTTAAATGAATGGATGAAATGAGTGCAGATTTGTCTGCAGGTGGTCAGTATGTTGCTGACTAGCTCTTCTTTCTTGAGAACCTGTTGTACAACCAGGTTGATGCAGTGCACCAAACACAGAACCCTGAAATAGCCACCGTTTCTCCATGGCGAACATTGCTACTGTTGCATGCTGCCAAACTCTCTCAAAACTTTCTTCATGGCCAAGACCTGTAGCTACCTTTTCCTTTATACCTGCAAAAGAGATCCAGTGTGCAGTGATGCACATGTAATCAGTAGCCTGACAACTTGTCCACATGTCTGTCGTCAGATAGTATGGACAACGCTTTGCTGCAAAGCTTGTCTAACCAATTGCAACACATTGTGATGCAGTGCTGGAACAGCAACTCTGACAAAATAGGTCTGATTTGGAACCTTCCATTTCGGGAAGATTGCTGTCATGAACTCTAAGAATCCCACTCCTTCCACAAAAGCAAAAGGGAGGAGGTCCAGCGCTAACATTTTTGCCAGCTTCCCATTGTACAAATGTGCTATTGGGTGGTTGTGGCAGGTCCTGCCTAAACATGCTCAAATTAGAGGTCTGGATTTTCTTGTTTTCTGGATTTTCTTGTTTTCTAGAGCCACTGACGCAGGCGACTTTTGAGATGTAGATGGTGGTAGACTCAATATACGTCGTGTTGCAGCCACCCTATGCTGTGGTGTCTCCATCTTACCCCGCGTCTTCCTGTGCCACTGTGAGGTTGCTGATGTGGTGATTATGGTGCACTGCTGGGAACAGGGCTCCTTTGCGTGGGGATGTCACCCTCTTCTTCCTCACCTTACACTGTGACTTGACCAGTTGTTTCCTGTCTCTCCTCACCTTTTTCCACTGCAACCACATCCAGGCATTTTTTAAGGTGCTCCCCCTATTGATTGTGTGATGTTTTTTCATATGGGTCGCCTGGCCTCCACTACCATAAGGTGAATCAGGCTTACCTCGACTAACACTTGCGTGGCAAATGGATCATTTTGCAATGTTCTCTTCCTGTTTGCTAATTGTGAAAAGGTCCCAAACTGGGGAGGAGTACTTTTTTATTGGGCCACTGCCAATTCCTGAAGAAGAACTGGAGGCAGGTAGATGTGTTGTTTGCCTCTCTTCAGTGCATACCTCTACTGAGGTACGAGTTGGTGCAGGTCTCTGCTAGGGCCTTACAAATATGGGAGCTGGAGGTTCTGCCTGTGCCACATCCCTCTTGGCAGGTTGGTTAGTAATGTCTGTGCCACCTTCCACAATGATTGGCTTGTCGTCATCATCCTCCTCATAATCATTCACTTCCATGATTCTAAGGCTTTCTGGAACTTTTCTTTTCCCTTGGCTCTCCTGGCATCTCCCGGACTTTGCTGGGGTCCCCTTCATGTCCCTCTCATCATAATCAGAAGTAGTGTTTGGTGAAGATGGTGGAGTAGTATCCTTCCTTTTTCTTGCTGGAGAAATGGGAGCCATTGATTCTAAAAGCGGAGGTTCTTGCTCAGCAGGAAGCTCAACCTCTTCTTCTCCTCCCACTTCAGAAAGATCTACTCTTGCTAGCTGTGGCTGCTGTCCACTTTGCTCTGTTTCCTGAAATGATTGGCTACTACTTAGTTAAAGGGACAAATCCAATTCAATGTCATTGCTCGTCGGCGTCACCATAATTGCAGTGGCTCCCTCACTAACAGACATGGTCTTGGGCTTAGGTTGGGGTGGTGCTGTTGATGCAGGAGTGCTGTTCCCAGCTTCCTCCCCAGAGGCCAGTGTGGTAGGCACACATCTCCCGAAAAAGGTTGCGATTAGCATGCCACGGGTGGAGCAACTTTCTTTAGGGCCATCTTAAGATCTAACTTGGCAGTGGCATTAAGATGCACAAGCAGAAGAGTTTGGAGGACCAAAGTAACTGTAAGCCCTTCTCTTTGGCAGTACTGCGGATGGTGTGAGGTCTCTTCTCTTGCGCATCTTAAAGCAAGCAAGCAATAAAAACATGTACTTAGTGAAATGTGGCATTGTTGCAAGTTGAAATAGTACAGACACATGCAATCTTATTGCAGTTGTTTACTTATGTAATAAATACTAATTTAATCAAACATTATAAAGTCAAACAACATCACTACACCATAAAATTTATTTTTAAATCACACAGCACAGCATGCAGTTATATAGCTCTTTCCTTTTTCTCCGTCTGTTTTAAAGGAGACACATGGGATAGTCAGAGAGAGATGTATAGGTAAATGGAATAATCCTCAAAAAACCTATAGTAACAAGGTAGTCCAGGGGAAATGAAATAAACATAAAAAATGAATTATACTGCTGATTTGTCTGCAGTGCTCCGCAGTCATGGTGTCCAGGAGGAAATAGAATTATTATGCACCTAAGTACACTGAATGCTGCAGTGAGGCTGTGTGCATTTGATCAATAGATTGTGGAATGGATGGATCAAGGCAAAATGCTGAATTAAAATTAAAATAACCAAATCTAAAAAAATAACCAAATTAAAAAATGGAAAAAAACTAAAATAACATTTTAAATAAAAAAAGAAATGTAAAAAATTTAAATTAAAGATGCAAACAAAAAATAAAATAAAAAAGAAAAAGTTTCATTGAAATAAAAAGGAAAATAAATCAAAAATTGAATTAGAAAAATGTAAATAAAAGATAAAACTTAAAAATTCAAATATAAATATAAAATAAACAAGTGATCAATAACTAACTATGTATGTAAGCCTATAGCAAGGGCAAACTGACTAGATGCACAAAATGGCTGCTAGCCACATGGTAAAACAACAACAACAAGGAGTAAGGAGGCATGGAAAACAAAGAACACATCAAGCATATGGCAAAGGAACACTGGTTGGATGGAAAAAATGGCCGCCAGCCACATGATCAAGCAACAACAACAAGGAGCGAAGAGGCATGGGAACAAAGAAAGAACACATGCAAGCATATGGCACAGGAACACTGGCTGCATGCACAAAATGGCTGCCAACCACATGGTCAAACATCAACAACAAGGAGGCATGGGGAACAAAGAAAAAACACATGCAACCCTATGGCAGAGAAACACTGGCTGCATGCGCAAAATGGCTGCCAGCCACATGGTCAAACAACAACAAGGAGCAAGGAGGCATGGCAAACAAAGAACACATGTAAGCCTATGGCAAAGGCTGGTTGGATGAACAAAATGGCCACCAGCCACATGGTCAAAATCAACACTAAGGAGCAAGGATGCATGGCAAACAAAGAAAGAACACATGCAATCATATGGCAAAGGAACACTGGCTGCATGCACAAAATGGCTGCCAGCCACATGGTCAAACAACAACAAGGAGCAAGGAGGCATGGTTAACAAAGAACACATGTAAGCCTATGGCAAAGGCTGGTTGGATGAACAAAAGGGCTGCCAGCCACATGCTCAAACAACAACAGCAAGGAGGAATGGGGAACAAAGAAAGATCACATGCAAGCCTATGGCAATGGAACACTGGCTGCATGCACAAAATGGCTGCCAGCCACATGGTCAAACATCAACAACAAGGAGGCATGGGGAACAAAGAAAGAACACATGCAAGCCTGTGGCAGAGAAACACTGGCTACATGCGCAAAATGGCTGCCAGCCACATGGTCAAACAACAACAAGGAGCAAGGAGGCATGGTTAACAAAGAACACATGTAAGCCTATGGCAAAGGCTGGTTGGATGAACAAAATGGCCACCAGCCACATGGTCAAAATCAACACTAAGGAGCAAGGAGGCATGGCAAACAAAGAAAGAACACATGCAATCATATGGCAAAGGAACACTGGCTGCATGCACAAAATGGCTGCCAGCCACATGCTCAAACAACAACAGCAAGGAGGAATGGGGAACAAAGAAAGAACACATGCAAGCCTATGGCAATGGAACACTGGCTGCATGCACAAAATGGCTGCCAGCCACATGGTCAAACATCAACAACAAGGAGGCATGGGGAACAAAGAAAGAACACATGCAAGCCTGTGGCAGAGAAACACTGGCTGCATGCGCAAAATGGCTGCCAGCCACATGGTCAAACAACAACAAGGAGCAAGGAGGCATGGTTAACAAAGAACACATGTAAGCCTATGGCAAAGGCTGGTTGGATGAACAAAATGGCCACCAGCCACATGGTCAAAATCAACACTAAGGAGCAAGGAGGCATGGCAAACAAAGAAAGAACACATGCAATCATATGGCAAAGGAACACTGGCTTCATGCACAAAATGGCTGCCAGCCACATGCTCAAACAACAACAGCAAGGAGGAATGGGGAACAAAGAAAGAACACATGCAAGCCTATGGCAATAGAACACTGGCTGCATGCACAAAATGGCTGCCAGCCACATGGTTAAACAACAACAAGGAGCAAGGAGACATGGAAAACAAAGAACACACCTATGGCAATGGGAAACTGGGTGGATGGGCAAAATGACCACCAGACATGTGGTCAAAGAACAACAAAGAACAATGAGGCATGGCAAGCAAAAAAAGAAGAACACATGCAAGCTTATGACACAGGAACACTGGCTGCATGCACAAAATAGCTGCCAGCCAAATGGTCAAACAACAACAACATGGCAGCATGGGCAACATTGAAAGAACACATGCAGGCTTATTGCAAAGGAACACTGGCTGCATGCACAAAATGGCTGGCAGCTACACGGTCAAACAACAACAACAAGGAGCAAGGAGAACAAAGAAGAACACATACAAGCCTATGGCAAAGACACACTGGCTGGATGCAGAATATTGCAGCAAGGCCAAACAACAGCTGCAATCAAGGAGGCATGGAGAACAAAGAACACATGCAAGCCTACGGACATAGACTACACAAATGGCCCCTGGCTACATGGCATGGAGAACAAAGACAAATGCTGGATGATGACAAACACACACAGACACTGGCCATAAGGATGCATGGTGGTAACAGTGAAGAAAACACTAACATTAATTTAGCAATGCAAAACTAAAAATAACTCAGCTATAAAAATTTCACAACGGTACACACATCATACCATGCCATCAAATATTACTACACAACACATATACTTTTTACAAAAAAAGTGAAATGCAAAAATAGGCAACATTTTTAATGTTATCCAATGCCATCCCTGCCTTAAATGAAGATTTAAAGATATATACCACTGAAATATGTAACTCATGCACTGATGACTACTAGTACAGGGCCTACTGACTAGATGGACCTTTGGAAATTGACACAGAGTAAAATTAATAAATATTGCAAATGTAACAAACATGGAGAAAAGGTACTGAGCTGTGCAACAATTTTCCTTTACAAACCATGAAAAATCAATTAAATGCAACATAAATAATTAGGCCTCTACTTAAACTCAAGCCCACCCACCACTATAAAGTTTTAAAATCAAATTAAATTACACAGAAATACTGTGCATGCCCACGTAAACAAACAACATCCTTATACAACAGTTTTTGTACTTTCTTGCGTGATATCACAAAATCAAAGTCCTCAAATCCACTGGCATATCTCCAGCAGACAAAGAGAATGATCCTTCCACCTCAAAATCCATGTGAAAAGTGACCAGGAGATGGGCAAATCGCTGGGAGGAGCCTCCTGGACAGCAACAGGAAGTTGGAGTATGTGGGGCACTTCCTTCCTGTTTGAAAAAAAAGGCTTCCCAATCTAGAAACACTTTTGCCTAGATTTAGATCTATCTGGAGTAGAATATCTACTCCAGGTGCATTCGTGCTCACGAGCGGGACTGTTTTGGCTGCTGTTGTGGCCGGTAGTAGTGCGAATAAATGCAAAGTCTCGTGCCCGGAAACAGCACAATTGAACGCAAAGTCTTGCACGCCAGCAGCCTGGGGGTACCGTGGTGCTCGTGAGAGAGCACCAAAACCCAACATTGTGCGTGCAAATGAATTCTACTCCAAGCCGGATTGCGGAATTCGGGAGATCCGCAATACTCCAGATAGCATGAAGTGCCCAAATTCCACAGACTCCACTGGCAGAGCTGATTTCTACACCTGGGCCTACTTCTAAGTTAAGCCTGCCTGCTCTGTGCCAAGCTACCAGAGGGTGAGCACAGGATAATTTAGGTTGTGTTGTGACTTACCCTGACTAGGATTGTGGCCCCTACTTGGACAAGGTGCATACCTCTGCAAACTAAAGACACCATTTCTAACATTGGTGGCAGCGGTGGGATAGGACTTGTGTTTGTGCAGTGCCATACAATAGTTAAGTATATACTACCCATCCACATTTCAATGTTTTTCTTCTGCAGTTTTCCTTGCATTGCATTTTTGATACATACTATATATCATGTCTCTGGCTGATTCTGCAGTTGGAGTCATGGAATCTGAGCTGGCCAAGCTGAAGGATTATACAGTTGACCAGTTGAAAAGCTTCTGCAAGGAAATGGGGCACCCTGTCAGAGGACCCACCAAGAAGGTGGGGTTTTAAATGGCACTGGGGGCCTGGGCAGAAGCCCGCTACCAAGAGCATGGTGAGTTGGAGGAGCCTGTGAATGGCTTTTCTGGGGAGCTACTCACAGCAGTTGAGGGGGATACCCCTGAATTTGTGCTCCCTGTGAGGGCTAGAAAGCAGTGTCTCCAATCATGGCCTGTCCCCAGAGGAGAAGAGAGAGGATTCTAGCTGGAGTTAGCAAAATTAAAAATGGAGGCCAAGGAGAGAATGGCCAAAGGGGAAGCTGAAAGGGCCTTAGCAGAGAAGCAACTACTTCTGCCTCATGAACTGAGTCTAAAGGAGCTGGACATCAAGGCCAGGCAGTCTGTCTCCAGCAGTGATGGTGGCAGCATACATACAGTATCTGAAGGAGAGAATTAGGTTTGTATACCCAAGGGTTTGGTGCCCAGTTTGGTGGGGGATGCCATTGATAAGTGGTTTTCTGCTTCTGAAGTTGCATTGAAGGTACACAGAGTTCCTATGGAACATCTGGGGGGCTGGTCTGTGGAAACACATGCCAACACTTGGGAGGGACACACTTCTAACATTAGAAGTTGGGGACCAGACTACGTGCACTCCCATAAAAGTCATTTTGATTGCCAAATTTGGACTGACCCCTGCAAAGTATCGCCAAAGATTGAGGGAAAGTCAGAAGCTCCCCAAACAATCCTGGATATATTTCATTGATTACTCCAGTAAGGCACTGAATGGCTGGGTGCAGGCAGCAAGGTTAATGATTATGTTGGGTTGTACAATTTAATTATGAGAGAGCACATGCTCAGTATCTGTTTTACAGTGTGGCACCAGCAGCTGGTTGACAGTAAGCTGACTGTCCCCAGGAAGCTTGCTGAGGAGACAGACCTTTGGGCTAGCGCCAAAGTGTCCAAAAAGGTATATGGGGGGATACCTACAAATGTGGTCAGGGTTCCCAACAGAAGAAAAGGGGAGGGAGATTTAAAAAGAAGGCGCTCTCTGAAGGCCCCCAACATAATTCTGAAGGGAGTAGTAGTAACCAGTCCCAGCCTGATTCTAAAGAGAAAGGGTTCTTTGACCATAAGACAGGAAGGTTTGTACCCCAATGTACAGAGCGCTATAAGTATGGTCACTCTAAAGGCAACTCCAAATGCCCCAGGAGGGCACAACCATCCACTGGTGGGTAGGCACCTGGGTTGGCTAGTGTAACACTCTGGGAGGAGGTAGTCTCAGATACATTTGGTAGCCCTGGTGTCCCTGGGCGGTAGAGTAATGGTGCCAAAAGCTCACATGCCTGCAAATACCTCCAAATATAGGCAGTGGGGCACCATTATTAGGCAATGGGTGGAGGCTCTGCATGACAAAGGGGCTAGCATGACAAGTGTCAGCTGGTGTCAGCAGAGCAGGTCCTATTGAACACATTCCACCAAGTCATAGTTGCAGACAATTGTGAGAGCCATCTATCGGTGGCTCCGGTTCCCTTGAGTGGACGGGGTCTCAGGTAATCTGAAAGTTGCTGTAAACCCCACCATGCCTGTAGATTGTCAGTTAGACAACGACCTGGAGCACACTAACTCGAGGGAGGTAGAGCTCAGGTCTCATTTGGAGATGATGGGATGGCCTGAGTAGGTCTCAATGACCACATGGTCCATGACTGTCCACAAAGGAGAGTCAAGGGTGTCTGGATCTGGGAACAATGGCCAAACAGCTGCCAAGGAGAGGGGGAAGGTGTGTGGGAAACCGGTCCCCGAAGTTTACGTGGTGGAGGTTGACAGGGTCCCTGAGGAGGAGGCCCCGAACCAACTGGGGAGGACATTACCGCCCTGGGTGACCTACTAGAGCTTGCTGGATGGCAAGCTGAGGGTGTGCCTACCAGGGAGGAAATCTGTAAAGCACAGAGAGAGTGTCCTACTCTAGAGGGCTTGATGTGACAGGTCTCAGCCCATACAGCAGGTGAAGCCTTTGAGGATCACCTAATCTATTGGGAGAATAATATCCTATATAGCAAGCCTACAGTTCCGGGTAATGTGGCAGCCCATGTGCTGGTGGTCCCCAGTGTTAACAATCCTTCTTACTGGGTTTGGCTTATGGTATACCGCTGGCATGACACTAGGGCATCTGCGGACAGTCACTGCACCTGTGGTGACTAGAACTCCGACTGGGATCTTTACCCGTGTGGGGTTCCCCAAGGAGATAGTATCTGCCTGAAACACTAACTTCATGTCTGCGTACCTGAAGCCCATGTGGGATGAGTGTGATGTAACTTACAATTTCACCCCCAAACCGAAAGACTAGTTGAAAATTTCAACAAGACCTTGAAGGGCATGATTGTGGGCCTTCCTGAAGCCATGAGGTGTAAGTGGGTTGTCCTCTTGGCATGCCTTCTCCTTGTCTACAGGGAGGTGCCACAGAAAGGAGTAGGGTTCAGCCTCTTGGAACTCCTCAATGGCCACCCTTTCAGGGGACTTCTGAGCATTGTCAAGGAGGGGGTGGAAGAAAGCTCCCTGGAACCCCTTCCGCTGGATGGGGTCAGATATATGCTGGCCCTCTGGATCCAGATGCATTGTTTCTGGAAGAAGGCCAAGAACAATCTCAATGCCAGCCAGGAGGTAATAAAATGCTGGTATGACCATAAGGCCACTCTGGTAGAGTTTCAACCTGGCGACAAAGTATGGGTCATGGAGCCAGTAGAGCCCACAGCTCCCCAGGACCACTGGACTGGCCCATACGAAATTAAGGAGCATAAGGTGGGATCCACTTACATAGTGGAACTCTGGACCCCTAGAAATCCCATAAGGGTGCTCAATGTCATTCTCGTTGTGATAGAAGAGGGTGTGGAGGAGGAGAGTGAACCTTTACCTGCTGCTGAACAGAGTGAGGGCCTGCAACAAGGAGCAAGTCTAAAAGATGTTCGCATTAGAGGTGATTAAGCCCTCTAACATTCCCTGGTACAGCCTTGTGGTGCTGGTACCAAAGAGTGCCCCACCAGGCATCAAACTAGAACTCCAGTTCTGCGCAAACTACACAGGACTCAACTTACTCACCAGGACTGGTGCCCACCCTGTCCTCAGAGCTGACAAGCTCATTGACAGGCTAGGCAGTGCCAAGGTCCTCAGTACTTTTGATTTGACATCAGGGTAGTAGCAGATTGCCTTGACTGAGGGGCAGAAAGAGAGGTCAGCATTCTCAACTTTAGAGGGAAGTTACCTGTTCCAGGTGATGCCCTTTGGATTGAAGAATTCCCCTGCTATCTTCCAACGGGTGGTTAACAGGGTCCGGACTGGTGAGGAGACTTTCTGTGCTACCTACTTAGGCGACATTGCCATCTAAAGTTCCAGCTAGGAGGAACACCTGCATCGCCTACACAAGGTGCTTCAGGCCCTGCAACTGGCAGGTCTGACAATCAAAGTACCAGATTGGGCAGGGTTTTGTGGTGTATTTGCGGCACCTGGTAGGTGGAGGCAAGATGCTGCCCCTGCAGGCCAAGATTGAAACCAACCATCGTAGCCTGGCAACCACCTAAAACCCAAACAAAAGTGAAAGCCTTCCTAGCCCCCACTGGCTACTACAGAAGATTTGTTAAGGGTTATGGCACCAGTGTTGCCCCTTTAACTGAGCACAGATTGGTGATCTGGACACAGGCTTATCAGGAAGCCTTTGATTCTCCCAAGGATGCCATTAGCACAGCACCTGTGCTCATGGCCCCTGATTTCTCCAAGGAATTCATCGTACAGACGGACAATTCAGAGCATGGCATAGGGGCAGTCTTAGCACAGCTGAGTGAAGAGGGCCTAGACACAACAGTAGCCTTCATTAGCATAAGGTTACTTCCATGGAAACAGAGATGGAGTGATAATGGAAGGGAAGCCTTTTCTTCCGATTTCAGATAGACCAGAGGCCCCTCACATGGCCCATGCAGATTAGTCACAATAAATTGCCAATCACAGATCCAGACAAATAAATAATCCCCGCACACTCCAGCCACACTACGTGTGCTTGTCGAAGGATAACTTTGTTAATGATAAGGAAAATATGTTTTTATATAGTTTTACTCCAGATAATATCTGGTTTGTAAAGCTGTTACTCTTAAAATTCAATTATCTAATGAATTCATCCTGGACTGCAAGTGAAAAAAAAGTATGGAATACTTAATATTTCATGTACATAAAACAATACAATATATATATATTTTTTTTAATGGCTGAATTGGTTATTTCAGCCAAAATTTAAATCAGGTTGAGAACACCAGATCTGTACATATGCCCCATAATTGTTGGCTTCTTCCATTTGTCTTATTGAAATCTGCCCTTGCTTCTGGCTGCAACTCACCTGGCAAGGGCAGATTAAATATCTATGCATCAAGTGCACACATCAGCCATGCACGAATCCACACATGGCAGAACGGTGTCATGAAGAAAGTTAACATTTAGGGCCATATTTAAGACAAAGTGGTGCAGTGCAGTGCGCAGCACGTAATGAGGAGAAATAAAGATATTTCTCCTTGTTACGCCTCTCCTGGGGAGGCGTATCTTTTTGGCACATTCCCAGGTTTGGTAAATCTGGAATGCATCAAAACCATGGGAGTTGCGTGGGAAGACCCATGCAACGCCCAGTAAATGCCTCACTTGTGCAGATTTGCACTGCACTGCATTACTCCAGATTTTCGAAGCCATCAAAGCCACACAAAGTGGTTTTGCGTGGCGTCAAAAATCTGACTTAGAGGTTTGTGTCACACATGTACTACGCTGCGTGGTCCATATGTGAGATGACAACTGCTGCATGCTTAGTGTCACAGGTGCCTGTCCGATGGTCTTGTCTGAACTTTCAGCATCTTTAGATTCATTTGGTCATAGAACGCTCAGTGTGAGGGATCAAGATGGTTCAAGAATCACCTAGGACTGTCATTTTTTAATGTGAAATTTATGACTTATTTTGTTATATTGTTTTTATGTTGAGTGAATGGTAGGGATGTCGATTTCTCTATAAAGTAACAATGTTGCCATAAAGGATGCAAGAAGCATACATTGGGTAAGGCACACATTCTTTCTTACAATTCATTCTGCTGTGTGCCAGATTCGCCTCCACAGCACCCACAATCAATGAAACTGACAGCCTGGTCGGCCATCTTTAAGAGGCAATTAAAAGAGAGAAACAAACTCACTTCTCAAACCTCTACAATGGGACCTGTTTTGGTCTAAAAAAACTTTTTTTATGTATGTTGCATGAAGCAAACATTTTTCATTGCAAAATGTTTTTAATAGTATCTCCCACATCACCAACATTAAAAATAAATCAAACGAAAATGGTATTTAAAAGAATCTTATTTAAGGTCATTAGGTCGAGCGCCTCTGCAGAACAGACCCAGCTCTACTAGGGCGCCCCCTGAAAGGCTGAAGCAGTGGGCTAGAGCCAACTTTGGCCATGCCTTGAAACATTTGTGGTGCTGTGTGTGGTGAGTGCACTCTGCAGAGACTGAGGGATGCCCAATTCCCAGACTGCTTTTGCAGCCGTCACCTCGACCTTCATGAGATAAATGGTCACAGAAGGTGCCCACCGGTGATGGTGCAGCCCCTGCAGTGACTTTATAAATGTCAGTCCACGAGCCGCTCGCGTCATTGGCTCCTGAGATATAAGACTGGCCACAGCAGTAAAGGAGTCTCAGGCAGCTGGGCGGCTGCTAAATGATCCCCAGCAGCAGGGCCCTGCAAATGACATTCATATTTCACAGCAGCCTCGTAGTATTTCACCGCAGGCTCAGGCTGGCCTGGGCTTCAGCGCTGTATCGGCATTTCAAGCAGCAATCATCGTCGCAAGCGAGTCAAGTGGCTGCAACTTGAGTCATAGAAGGCACATGATGGAGCCGGCAGCATGAGAGGTGGAGGCAAGCTCCACTAGGTGTGTGTGGAGAGGCAGCAACCAGCCGGTTAGCTACCTACCAGAGGAGAAGGGCAGCAGAGGCAGGGCAGCAAGCGTATCTACCACGCAAGTGCTGAGGTAGGAGCAGGCCAGTCAGCGACCAGTCTGTGCTAAGAGTGGAAGAGATCAGTGTGTGTGGAGAGGTGCTGGGAGGCAGGGGCAGGACAACCAGCTCCACCAGTTATGTGTGCTGAGGCTGGAATGGGCCAATCATCTCTTTACCAATATACACCGAATAAGGGAAGAAGAGGCACTGAGAAAGAAATAGGTTAGTCAGCAGTCACTGTGTGCTGGGATTGGAAGAGCCCACTGTGTGTACTGAGGTCATGGGAGACAGAGGCAGAGCAACCAGCTCCACCAGTTAAGTGTGCATAGGCAGGAACAGACCACATATCTAACAGTGCATGCTGAGATTGGAAGAGGGCACTGGGTTTACTGAGGTCATGGGAGACAGAGGCAGGACGAACAGCTCCACCAATTATGTGTGGTGAGGCAGGAACAGACCAGATATCTAACAGTGTGTGCTGAGATTGGTAGAGACTGCAGTGTGTATTGAGGTCATGGGAGGCAGAGGTAGGCCAGCCAGCTCCACCAGTTATGTGTGCCGGGGGTGGAATAGAACCCCCATCTCTTTACCAATATACAGTGAAGAAGAGGCAGGCTGCCCAGCTCCCATGAGTTTGTGCACTTAGGTAGGATCAGGCCAGTCAGCCACCAGCTGAGATTGGAAGAGACCACTTTGTGTGCTTAGCGCAAGGAAGACAGAGACAGGACAGCCCGCTCCAGTAGTTATGTGTGCTGAGGCAAAAGTAGGCAGACCATCACTTGGACATGATGCACTGAGGAAGGGAAGAAGAGGCACTGAGGCAGGAACAGGACAGTCAGCTACCAGTCTGTACTGAAATTAAAAGAGACCACTGTGTGTATTGAGGTCATGGGAGGCAGAGGAAGGCCATCCAGCTCCGGTAGTTATGTGTGCTGAGGTACAAATAGGCCAACCATCTACTTACCAATATGGACTCAGGAAGGGAAGCAGAGGCAGGCTGCCCAGCACTTAGGACTGTGTTCTGAGGTGGGAAGTGGCCAGACACCTACCAGTGTGCACCGAGAATGGGCAGCATAGTCAAGCTCCACTGGCTATGTGTGGCAGGAACAAGCTGGCCAGCAATTCACCTGTATGCGCAGGTCACTGCCACTGTGAAGCAGGTCAACCAGCTTCTACATGCATGTATGCATGCAAGGCTGTTGTGAAGAATACCAGGAATCCAAAGAGAACACAGATTGTAGTATTGCCAGAGGTCCACACTGAGTTTAGGGTTTTATTTAAATTCTACAGAGGCTAGATATAGAAGTTATGGAGAATAGGAACACTGGATCTACTACAACATGCCTAGCCGTGGAGGTCACACTCTGGGGTCAGGGAAAGTAGAAGCAATATATAAACACCTCTGCTTGTAGTTGCCTGGTATTGTCCCATGTTATTTCATTTTTTTGCTGACACATTAGTTCACCACCCTACCTTGCATTTCCTATAGTTTGTTGTTTTCCTCCTCCTTAGCTTCTATCCACATAGGACCGTTGCACTGCAGGACTAGATCCTTGTTAGAAGTGGGGTCTTTGGTTGGCAGTCAGGTTTCCCCCTGTCCAAACAAGGACCCTGACTCTAGCCAGGGCAAAGGAGAAACACACCCGGTAAATCCCCGCTCACCCCTTTGGTAGCTTGGCATGAGCAGAAAGGCATAATCCTGGGGCAATGTGTAAAATATTTGTACTAACACACACAGTAAGACAGAGAAACACTACAAAATGGACACCACACAGGTTTAGAAAAATAGTAAATATGTATCTAAATAAAGCAAGACCAAATACAATATAAATCCACAATCCACAATAAAAAATATGACTTGAGCAATTAAAAACACAAAAAAAGTGCCTAGAGGCAATCTGATGTTAAAGCGCCATTGTGACATAGTCGTTTCTCACAATGCGACGCTGCTGGTGTGGTTTACAGAGTCACCACCCCCGGTACAGTACCTTAGTGAAAAGTGTGGAAACTGGGCGGTGCATGGAGTCCGGGGCGAGGAGTTGCTGGATCTGATGTGAAGTTGGTTCCGGTGTTGCAGGTTGAAGGAGCGGAGGCATCATGAAGAGGTGTTGGGTCCTTGCTGTGGAGCAGTGGAGGTGAGGCAGCGTCAGTTCTGAGGAGTCAGTCCCTTGGCACCTTTGGCAAAGTCGAAGTCCGTCAACATCACAAAGCTGCGGGGCAACCTCACAGGGTCACAATCACATTGCAGAGTCACAGGCTCTGCAACGGGGTTTACGACACTCCAACTCATGAGTTTGTGCGGACATCAGCAGCTGCAGCAACATCATGGTTGGGTCATCGTGCCTCGACAAGGTCCATGGATCCAGGTGCAGGCGACGTTGTGGGTTTCTTGCAGGGACGTCCTTAGCGAAGTCGCACAGAGTCATCCAGCATCGTTTCACAGGATTTCACCAGAAACTCACTTCCAGGGGCCCAGGAACTGGACTGGCACCCTCTGGCAAGCTAGAGTCCACAGCATGCAGAATGAGAGACTGGTTGGTGAACCCTTTGCTGTCCCAGAAACAACAGAAGGAAAGCTCAATCCAAGTCCTTGGAGATACCACTAAAGCAGGAATGCACAACAAAGTCCAGTCTTTGTCCCCTTTCGTAGTCAGAAGCAGCAGCTGCAGGATAGCCCAACAAAGCACAGTCACAGGAAGGGGCAGCACTTCTCCTCAGCTCTTCAGCTCTTCTTCAGCTGAGGTTCCTCTTGAATCCTTGAAGTAATCTGAAGTCTGGGGTTTTGGGTCCAGTACTTATACCCCTTTCTTCCTTTGAAGTTGCCCAACTTCAAAGAAAAGTCTCTGTTGTTTACAGGATCCTGCCTTGCCCACGCTTGGCTCCAGAAACACACTAGGGGGTTGGAGACTGCTTTGTGTGAAGGCAGGCACAGCCCTTTCAGGTGTAAGTGACCACTCACCTCTCCAGCCTAGCCCAGATGGCCCATCAAGAAATGCAAGTTACATCCCAGTACCCTTTGTGTACTGTCTAGTGGAGATGCACAAACAGCCCAACTGTCAGTCTGACCCAGGCAAGGAATCCACAAACAGGCAGAGTTTAAGCAAGAAAATGCCTACTTTCTAAAAGTGGCATTTTCAAAATAACAATCCAAAACCCAACTTCACTAAAATATGTATTTTTATATTGTGAGTTTAGAGAACTCAAACTCCAGATTTCTATCTGCTCTCAAATGGAAACTGCAATTTTTTAAAGGATCTTTAAAGGAAGCCCCCATGTTAATCTCTGTTAGCGATAGGCCTTGCAACAGTGAAAACTGAATTTGTCAGTATTTCACTATTAGGACATGTAAAAACACACCAGTACATGTCCTTCCTTTAACATACACGGCACCCTGCCATTGGGCTACCTAGGGCCTACCTTAGGGGTCCCTTATATGTATAAAAAGGGAAGGTGTGGGTCAGGCAAGTGGGTACGCCTGCCAGGTTAAATTGGCAGTTTAAAAACTGAACACGCAGACACTGCAGTGGCAGGTCTTAGCCATATTTACAGGGCTACTCATGTCGGTGGCACAATCAGTTCTGCAGGCCCACTAGTAGCATTTGATTTACAGGCCCTAGCCACCTCTAATGCACTTTAATAGGGATTTACTAGTAAATCAAATATGTCAATTATGGAAAAGCCAACTACACATATAAGTTCACATAGGGAGCACTTGCACTTTAGCACTGGTCAGCAGTGTTAAAGTGCCCAAAGTTACAAAAACAGAGTCCAGCACACATCAACAACCTGGGAAGTAGAGGCAAACAGTTATGGGAGACCACGCCAAGGATGCCAGGTCTAACAATCCTGTGTTACACACAGGACTAGATACTGTGTTCCATACAGGACTGGATCCTGTGTTCCCTACAGGACTAGATCCTGTAATCTTTACAGGAGTAGATCCTGTGTTCCATACAGGACTTGATCCTGTGGTCGATACAGGACTGGATCCTGTTTTCTATACAAGACTGGATCCTGTGTTCCCTACAGGACTAGTTCCTGTGTTCCCTACAGGACTAGATCATGTGCTTGCTCACCCCGAGTACCTGTTCAGACATCACTGCTACCTCCCCTCCTCGATTCTGCTGTTTTATCCTGCTTAGGATGATCTATTTCTGATCATTCATCTGCCACCATCTACCCTTGTTGCTCCCTTGTTGTTACCATCTACCCTTGTTGCCCTCTTGGATTCCCGGGGTCCTAGTTCAGATTCCCGGTAGAATCTGGATCATTATGGCCAACTCTGGCCTTGATAAGAGTAAGCTGCAAATCCTTCATATCTGTGCCTGCTGTTGTGCACAAATCTTAGTGGAGATCTTTATCCTAAAAAAAACACTGTGTATTTCTCTAATCCGCTTAAGATTAGGTTCTGTGAAGGTCCAGAGTCACAGCGGACACCTTTACAAAGCAGTCAAAGGCTGACCTGCCAGTTCATCTAAGTCTGTGAGAGAAGATAGGAACACGTCACAATTTGTAATGCTGTCCTAGGAAGCAAAGGGAGGTTGGCCAGCTACACTAGTTACAAGCGCAGAGGTAGAAACAAGGTGTAATTTATCAGTGTTCTACCACAATACTGAGTTTTAAATATAAGCAGAATTAAGAAATATCCCAAAAGGTATGTGAGTATTTATGGAACATATGTAACGATAAAAGTGTTGTAAAATGAATGTCCTGACGAATTTATAAGAGGGGCAGTATTTGTTGAAAGATGTTCTAGTGTTGGCTGAAATGATACTGAACAGGCAGAGTTTGTGAAATTCAAAAAAATGTGGTTGCAAATTTGCAAAACTTCTTGGAAATTTGCAATGTACAATTTTTAATAACTTTTCTAAAAAAAAAGTTTCATGTAATAGTGAAAAAGTGGTTCTCACAGAGATATTTTGTTCTTCAACTGATCTCCCACAGGGAGATTTTTGTGGAATGCATTTTCTCTCAGTCAATAAAGTCTTGCAAGATTATCCTGACACCATATTTAACACTGGAAATAAAGTTTTGCTACATTATCATTGAAAATGTATCTACTTTTGAAAACCTCTAATGCTAACAACTACTTGATAATAAAGGATGGGTTGATGAGTTTTAACCGTATAAACAATGCAACCATTAAATACAGGAACATATTTTTAAAATTCCTATAAACTGAGATTACCTTCTTCCCTGGGTCTTGGTCACATACATAGACTGGGGACTGATAAATTGATAGGATAGGAATGTCCCTTTAAATGATCCAAAGGGATTTGCGGGGGTCCTGTTATAACCATGATCTAAACCTGCTGTCCCCCTATCATTTCCAATAAACTCATTCTCCTCAAATTTGTATGTAGAGCTTACATCATGCCTCCGTCCTGGCCCACTTTGATCCCAACAAAACCTCCACTTGCTCGAAGTGTAACCTTCCCGGAACAACATGTGCTGGACATGTGGTCATCTCACTTCCTTTTGGCGCTCCATTTTCTCCCGTGTGATAGTTATAACACTTACTCCTGATCCGTTGTTGGCTTTACTAGGCTGTGTCCATGACATACCGAAGAGCGTTCGTCGTTTCACTGCCATTGCGCTTCTGTTGGCCAAGAGAGAAATTGCCCAACAATGGTGTGGTAGACACCCAACAACATCCAAAATCTGGCCTAATAGTTTAGTACATTGTGATAACACAAGTGAATTATACTCATCCCGCCAACCTCCCACTTGCAGACTGAAAGATATTTGGCAACCCTGTGATACCTTTTGACGTTAGAAGGAGACGATACAGACGCTTGAATATTCCTCCCAGAGCACACTCCTCAGACTTCACTTCCATGGTTGCACCAGTCCGCGAGGTCTATCACTCTCATGCCTTCACTTCCAGCTTTTGATTTGTTTGATAACCAGGTGACCTTTGCATTGTTGTGCATGCCTCTATATTCCCCCTTTAAGCAGGGACACAAAAATGTTTGCTGCTTGCTAAAGCTATGGAAAATGATAAATAAAAATTAAATCCCCCCTCAAAAAAAGGATGTATGATGGAACAACGCATGCACTTACAACACATGCCTTTACAACGCGGTAAGTACAATGCATGGTCATTACCATGCATGCACTTACCACAAAATGTTTTTACAATGCATATGCTTTTACCACGAAAATCTTTACCACGAACATTTCTTGGTAAAGACATAGTTGGTAAAGGCATATGCATAGTAAAAACTAGAGGTAAGTATAACATACATTATATATATATATATATATATATATATATATTTACATATATATGTAATATATTCTATGTATGTCTATATATATAAATATATATATATATATATATATATATATATATATATATATATATATATATATATATATATATCCTAAAACCTAAAAATGGCCTTACCACCCCAAAACCCATGCCCACCCTAAAACCTAAAAAAGCTCTTGCCACCCCAAAGCCCATACCCACCCTAAAACCTAAAAATGCCCTTTCCACCCGAAAACCCATACCCACCCTAAAACCTAAACATGCCCTTACCACCCCAAAACCCATGTCCACCATAAACCCTAAAAATGCCCTTAGCACCCCAAAACCCATGCTCACCCTATAACCTAAAAATGCAGTTACCACCAACAACTGTTACCCACCCTAAACACTATTATATATATATATATATATATATATATATATATATATATAGCACTCAACCCACTTAATACTTACCTGTACTTACCCATAAAACCTTTACCACACATACACCTTTACCATTCATGCTTTTACAACGAAATTCGTTGTAAAGGCATGTGTGGTAAAGGTATATTCGTGGTAAAGGCATGTGTGGTAAAGCCATGTGTGGTAAACACATATACATTGTAAAGCAGCATGGTAAATGCATTTTGTTGCATTCACCGCGATGTAAGTGATGTTTTCCCCCAAAAAAATATCTAAATCTGATTTGAGCCTGATGATGTCACTCACTTAATTTCAACAGATGGTGAGAGGTACGTCATTACTGAATGTTCCCCAGACTTATGAAAAGTGTAAGATAGAACACAATGGGTGCAGCATAGTGTTTCTAATGATATAAATGACTATATCCTCATTAGCCACTGGTGTAACAAAGGCCCACGCAGCCTCCTGGGGGGTCGGGTGAGAGAGCTCCATGGGGGCCCGCTCAGCACAGCCCTCAGGCCTGAGAGCTTCTGGCAAAGTCCAGGAGGGGCAGTGGCGTAATGAAACTTGACCCCCCCCCCTGCAAAGTACAAGGAGAGACCCCCTTCTCAACTCACTCAGGAGCTCACAAGTACTGTACTGAGGGGACCCTCCATGTAGTTTCCATGCCCCCCCTCACATTTTGCTACGCCACTGTAATTGCACCTCACCTGTGACCCCCTCACTCCTCTTTCTGTTGCAAAAAATGGGTTCTACCAGTGGAGTGACTGGGTTTTAAGCAATGGCCGCCTTTTCCAACATTCAGCCAGTATCTGGGCCCCAGGAAAGGTTGGATATCCCGACCATGTGGTTCTGTGAGGTTATCGGTGAGAGACATTACCTTTTATAGTTTTCCAAGAAGATTTCCACCGACTAGACGCTGATAATAAGGTAGGAAAGGACTTAGTAGGAGCCCCCCACTGAGGCTGGCGGTGGCCGTGCTGCAGAGAGCTGAGGAAGCTCCTTTGAGTGGTGGCAATGCACCGATGGTCAAAGACCGCCGCAGTCTTGATGTAATTGTGAGAGGTTTTGGGAATGAGCTGGTAAGCCCTATCCAAAATGTCACTTTTCTGTAAAAATATGCATGACCATCAATGTTTAATGCAAGAGAAGAGCTTCTAACTCTGGCTAGATGTTTATGATGCCCCTGCACTGTGCATTAATAAGTAATCTGCAACCTGTAGGTATTGCTGTGACTGCCCAGACATGTTCAACGTGCTTAATTGCACCATTTACCAGGGTGATGCACTTTGTCCTCACTGGAGCAGATGCAGACTGGAGTTAACAAAGCTGAGAGGAGCTGTAGACATCTGGATTCCACTGAGAATTAATTATTTATCCGTACCTCCCTGGTAATGCAAAGCTTATTTCTCACAACAGAGACATGAGTGGAATGGTGGTACCAGACGGGTCCACCCTCCACACTCACTCAATCTGGTTTCTTAAAGAAGAGTGAATTTTGGCAACAATTGCACCATCAAGGAAGGTCCCCGCCCAATCAGCCTGAACTCACTCCATGGATCTGTATCTCAGGGACTTGAGACAGGCGACTTACAGTTCTCCACCTAAAGAATGCCAGTAAAATGTATTAGAGAGAAGTTTCCCATACTCCCATATGAGTCTAAGGGGCATATTTAAGTGCCCCTAGCGCCACCTTAGTGCCACCATAGTGCCACCATAGTGATTTGTTTTACACTAAGGCGGCGGCGAAGTGGCCATTTCCCCACATCAAATTTACAAAGTGGCACACTGCATGCATTGCTCCACTTTGTAAACCCTTTCACCATATAATGCCTACGCCAGGCATAATGTATGCAAGGGGAGCATTCCCCACTTAGGGGACCGAAAAAATGGCAAAAGGAAATCTAAGAGATTTCCTTGTGCAATTAATTTGACACTTTTAACGTCTGCTCAGAGCAGGCATTAAATGGGGGCCCACCATTGTTTACAAAGGGCCTCTATGTACTCTGCAGGAGTAGCACCAAATGTTTGGTGTTACTCTTGAAGAATACATCAATAGCGTTAAAAAAATGACGCAATTGCCCCGTACCCTGCGCGATGGTGCGCCGTATTTTAACTACAGCGCATACATGGTGGCGGTAGGGGGCACTAAGGGATGCAAGGAAGGTGGTGCTGCACTGCGTTTAGCTCCACTTTCCTTAAATCTGCCCCTAAATGCATTTGCTCTGTTTTAGAATTTATATTGCACATGCTTGATAACTGTTCTTTTGCAAGACTGCGAAATAAGTATTGATTCCCCATCAAACAAGATCAATAAATATACATTTCTGACTTATTTGTTCTGAAAAGTGGTCTGGTCCCCAACTCGTTAATATAGTCCCACTATAAGGAGCACAGAACGAGGAACAATTAGGGGGTTATTACAACTTTGGAGGAGGTGTTAATCCGTCCCAAAAGTGATGGTAAAGTGACAGATATACCACCATCCGTATTATGAGTCTATTATATCCTATGGAACTCGTAATACGGCTGGTGGTATATCCGTCACTTTACCGTCACTTTTGGGACGGATTAACACCTCCTCCAAAATTGTAATAACCCCCTTAATCTCTTCTTGTTGGTGTCTCACTCTGATTGTGTTTTGCCTCGACTCTAATTCTGGCTTCCAGTTACTTCCAGGACTTACTTCCTGCTAACTTCCATCCCAGCAGGAGTCAGACCGGGGAGTTCTACAGTCATTCAATCAAGTATTTATTTTACAGCATCGTGTATCATAATACAGAGATCACAGAAGAAGGTTCTGGTCAATTTTCCTGGTCTGCTGGTTGGCACTAAACTTCATAGGCTGTTGTCAATGCTAATGCAGTTCAATACATCCCAGCACAGAGAGACTTGGGGCCGTATTTGTGACCCGGTTTGCGTCACACTTACACCACACAAAGTGGTGCAAGAGCAATGCAAACCTTAAGTGGGATTTAGAAAGTCACGCAAGGCCACTTCAGCTTCATAAATCTCTAGTAATGTACTGTAGCACAAATCTCTGTTTTACATTACTCTGCACCAGGGAGGCGTTTCCATGGGTGTCGCGTGGGTGTCCCCACACAACATCCATGGAGTTTTACGCATTCCCAAATTTACAAGAACGTGTAACTCTAGGAATACACCAAAAAGATACGCCTCCCTAGGAGAGACTTAATGAGGAGAAATATGTTTATTTTTCCTCATTTTTTCCTCTTTCTATGTGCGCTGTAGAAAATGTGCCAAAAAGATATGCCTCTCTGGGGGAGACAACGTGGAGAAATATGTTTATTTCTCATCATTTGTTCCTCTTTCTATGTGTGCTGCATTCTGCAGCACACAGAGAAAGAGGAAAACATCTCTCAAGTTTGGTTTTGTGCAGGAAGATGCCCCTTCCTGCACAACACAATCCTTCATGCAACGCAGGCACCCTTGCTCTATGGTGCAAGGGTGCCTGTGTTGGCACAAGGCGGTCAAAAGAGCACCGGGGCAGGGGTGAAGGACAGGAATGTGCCGTATTGCATAGATACCATGCATTTCTGCCCTTTCTCTATGACGACGGGCAGCACAGCGAAGTGACTTGCTGCTCTGCCCTGCGCCACAAAGCCCATAAACCTGGGCCTTGGTCTCAGTGTGGCCTTGATGTGACAAACCTAAAGTGGGGGGGCAAAGGGGCTATCTTCTGACATCCCCTTGTCGATGCTCTGTGAGTGACTGCAGGAGCTACCTCAGATGGGCCAAAAGCACTCCTGACTAAAGTGGCTAGCCTTAGTTTACTAGCACTGGAACTGGTAACCTGCAACTTACACACTGGCTCCTTGCAACAGAAGAATTAACCAACAGCGGTATCTTGTGTTTAGCCACAGTGCACTAAAACAGCCATTTTAACCTCCTGAGATGTATTAACTTAAGTGCATTAACCATCTGAGTTATCTTACCAGTAGTATACCCCAAGACTTGCCGGACACACACAGCCTGTGACGCAGGTGCCTTAACGTCCTAAGCTATATTAACAGAGAAGGTAAGCCAAGGAAGCTTTCCCATGTCAATTCCCTTTTTTAAATCCTTTTGGGGTAGAATGTTTTAAACAATGAGTAAGAGCTGGCAGAACATTGGCTGTCACTGACTCCTCCCCTCAAGACTCCGCCCTGCCTGGCCCCACCCACCTCCAGTCTCCATCCGCATAATTTGTGGGTTCCGAGAGTGCACGTTTTCCATTTCCAGCATTAGTATTGCTATTTCTGCTAACAACTTGAATGTTTTTCATTGCAAACGTGCTTGATGCTAATACCCAAAAGGGGTATCACCTCCGTACCCCACTTTCAGTCCAGTAGTTCAGAAAAGAGATAAGCACCCCTGGTACCAGTGCCTAACTGTTCTTCTTCTCCCCTACCCTAGCCCCACTACCTCGTAGAGCGCTGTGACGCCCCCAATAAAGATTGTGTGCCAGTAATCCAGATGTATACATTCATACACTCAGATATCTTAATTATAAAATGTCGAATGGATTTTGTGCATGAAAATGTGTTTAACTTACTGCCTATTTGTATAAATATATATGTTTATAAACATTAATGTACTTATTGCAACGTTTATTTCGACTTTAAAGCTAAAGATTACGTGGGAAAAATGACAGGGTTCTGCAGGGCGCGTCCTAACTTGTTTAGCGCTTGCAGATTCACGTAGGCGCTGGAGGTGCATTCACCTGCGCACCAGGCGCTTAGTCAGCCACGGGCTTTTAATGGATCTCCACGCTGTGGGAGATTATTAGTCGTGCCACGTGTTTTCAATACTTCATTTCAATTTGTGTTCAATTGCATTTTCCACTTTGATGTGCGTCGCCCACATCCCCTGTCGAGTTTCTGAGTTAATTTTCCTTTTCGACCATTCTAACCCATGTCAGGTGGAGCGTGGCAGTCGGCTATTACTCAGTTCAATGGTGCTCGTATTATCAAGCCTAGAGGGGACAAAAGACCCAGTGAGCTGTGCTGCCTTGTTACCGCTCTGCCCTGTACCTACTTACCTTTCAGTGGCACCGGCCTGTCAGAAAAGGTCTCCATTTCTGCCCATGCAACTTAGACCTCCTTTCTCCCTCTCCACTAATTATTTACTCCCCTGCAGTCCTTCCTCTTTATCCAGTGGCGGCCACTAGTCAAAAGAGGGAGGGACGGGGGACAGGGAGTATTTAAAAAAAACTTACCTTTATGGTGGGAGAGACGGTTCCCTCTTTCCTTCCTCCTCGGACCCCCGGAAGCACACGGCTTCCTGACTCCCCTCCAATCATGATGCTGCTGTCAACAGCATGCCAGAAGCGTTGTGATTGGTCTGAGAGCCCTGCTTCGGCGTGTGCACTTTCCCCTCCCGGTCGGGTGGAGAAATGCAAAGTGCGCATGAATGTTTGGCCGGCCCAACACGGCCGGCCAAGGCGGCATGCGCACTTATGTGCACATAAGCCTCCTTCAGCTCAGCGCAGCCCGCTCCACCCAAACCCTGCTCTCAAGGAAAAATAAAATGATAATAGCGTTACATTAGTATCATTTTAGTTTTCACTTTTGTCCACTGCGTAAAGCAGTGGGGCGACGCTCTTCGGCCTTAGCGGAGGAGCCGCCGCTGTCTTTATCCCAATCATGCACTTGATTCAACCAAATGGACGGGGTAGCCGAAGTGACGTCACATGTCCTTTCACACGTAAACTCACAGGTTTAACTCCTTGTCCTATCCTAGCTCCCACCTCGCTAGCCTGCTGCCTCCTGCTTCAAAGCTGGTGGAGTTCAATTGATTGCAAATTATGGAGAATAAAAAGATCTGTTAGAGCCTCATTACCAAGTCCCCTTTGATTCCAACAGGGCCAGGAAGTGGAGGTAAGAGCTCATCAGAATCACAAGACCCCACTTCATTCATCCCAGGATCTGTGCAGAGGAAAGTACCGACAGCTAACCAGAGACCACCTGTGTGAAGAAGGAGGAGGCACTTACCATGAGTGTGTTCTCAGGTGCCCCACTCAGAGTCTGTGTCATCCGAACACTTCTGCGCTTAATGTGACCCAGAGGGGATTTGTCCATGAGTCATGTGGAGTGCGTTGTGCAAAGGGCATTGGTAGGACTTACGATTTCTAAGCGACTCAAAGGATGCCAGATTTGGATTTCTTCTTTATAGTTGAACCAACCCCTTTAGCTCTTGGAAAGTGGAGGAAACACACCTTAACAACAGCCCTTTAAGAGATGATGATCTGTCCACTGGATGTGTGATTTTCCCAATCCAAGATGTTGCAGTCCTTTTCCATGATGCCACTTCTTGTTTAACGCAAATATAAAGTAGGCCTTGCAGGAGGATGATGTGTTATAACTAGGAGTGGGCGACAAATTCTGCTCCTCCTGCGGAGTTGGCAGAATTTTGGCCACTCCACATTATGCTTGTAATGCATAGCTTTGGCCAAATTCCACCAACCACCACGTCGCGCACGCAGCTCACCAACGGTAAACTGGCAAAAGCGAGCAGAAATTGATATCCCCTATCACAACTTCTGGTGCTAGGGGGGCACCAGACGAGATTTTATCACTACGAGCAGTCATGGGTGGTCACGACCATTCGCAGTGAGAAAGCTCTTTCTTCAGTAGAAAATCCAATACAATGGCAGGAAAATAAGCTTCAGCAGCTGCACCCTATGGTGCAATGCGTGATGCTGTTCGCACTGATTTTTCAGCACGGGATGAGCTTTCAGCATTAAAAATCAGTGCAAGCAGAGCGGCATGCTGATTTCTGCCAATTTCAGATTCTGCAGAGTGAAAGTCTGCAAGTTTCGCCCACCCCTAGTTGTTACACATTTAGTTCCCTGATTTTTCACCACTTTCTACTATTTTTGTCCTTGATTTCTGCTTCTAGCAGGTTGGACCATGTTGATTTTGGATTCATCTCTTGGCATAACCTGGCTCTTTTGTGCTTCCTGATGCCAAGTGTTTGGTTCCCTGTTGATTTTGCAAGCATCTTCATCATAATGGGGATCACAAATGTAGTTGATCAGGTGGACCTGTAGGAAAAGGCCTTGGAGTAAGTTTGATAAGCAAAGGCAAGGCCAAATTTATGAAGTTCTTCAAACAGACTTCAAATGGAGAGCACGTGCAATGGGGGTGTCTAAGACTGAGGACATGAGAAAGGACGATGGTGACCAACTGCTTACAAAATGTAAACTTTTTTGGCTCAGCAAGCTCATCTACACTTTTTGTATTGAGAGTCGTGGTTTGAAATGTCAGAGATGCTTGGTTGGCATGAGCAAGCAAACATGGCTGAAAATACTGCACTTACGCTAAGGCAATGCCTCACTTTTCACAGCGGCTATTGGGAGGAGCCGCCCTTTCTTCTGGAGGCTGGAAATGGTAGCCAGCAGACCTGAAATGAGAATTTATTGGGAAATCCGAACCAGAATGAGCCCCCCAGTCACTCCTCATTTCCCACCGGTACCTCAGGGTCTCACTTGTAATCCCCTTTAATGCTGACCCTCCAGAGTTGTCAGCACAGCTATTATCACTGTCTCTGGGGCTTGGAGTTAACAGGGATACATCAGAACCCCAAAATCTTTTCCTTCACAAACCCTGAGAGCAGGGATAACAAGGGCAGTGACAGAGGTACCGAAGGTCAAGCCAGATTTAGATGCTGCTGCCCTTGACTGCTCCTAAGAAGCAACCAAGGTCCAAGAGCCTGCCATGTCTGGTGGTTTGTTCCTTTCGCTTCTCACCCAATCCTGAACAGACAGTTCAGATTTGATGCCTTTTATTGTTTCTGAAATTTTTGAAACTTTGGTTAATTCTTTCATGGATAATTGTTCAAAACACTAAAGGGAACATACATGGTGGTCGCAGTCCTTATAAAGAAGGGACCAGGACGTAATAGCTGTAGCGGAATTCCGCCGCCGCAGCGGTCTGTTGGCGGTCTTCTGCACGTCGGAACATGGGATTTACCGCCAATGTTGTAATGAGGGCCTTAGTTCCTGGTCGAATTCTCCGTACCGTTAGAGAACATTTCTAAGTGTTTATTTTGTTAAATAGTGTCATTAAACGATTATAAGAAGTAATTAACATTTTGTGATGCCAATGGAGCCACACAGAATAGATGCGATCTTGTGGTCACGTCGTCCCGTTAGAACCTGGGAAACATCTGGATTAAACATGGATGGATTTCCCACTTTATGAACATCATGTGATCTTTGGCACATCGGTTCTCATCCCACTGACTCTTTTGTTCCCCTGCCATAATTGTGTGTACTGAGGAGTGGGCAGCCGTCAGCGCTGAGTGCTTTATAAAAGTAGATCGTCTAAGATGGCATCCTGTTGAATTGCGTGCAGTACATTGTTGAGGTGGGCTTACACAGCTGCTGCCCTGTCAATCTGTCATCACAACATCTTTTACAACAAAACATGCTGTTTGCCATCAAGACAAAATGCATTTTCAAATGAAAAACATGACAGAATGATTGACAATTCAGATTGAAGAATTTGCCATGCACAGCATGGAGACAGAACATTGTTAGCCTTCCACCAATCACAATAGAGAGCTGCATGTGAGGAGAGCTTTGGGATGTCATTGTAGTTTATGTACCACTCTTTATGGCCCTACGTGCTTCAGAGCAAGTGTGTACCCCAAGCTCAGTGTAAGTGCAAAAACAAGACCTGCATCAGTGACTGGGGGCGAATGTTTGGCATTGTTCAGCATTCCGCCCGTTATCTACTCTTTTTGCATTTGTCGTTCTAAGTGAGATGGTTATGCGCAGATATGGGTCCTGTGCTCGCTATGCCACCGGATTCAACCTAGCCTGGCTGATGAGGGGTTATACCCCGAATCTGATCCAGGGATGCTTGTTTTCCGGACCAAGAAGGACCTGGCCTAGCAGTTCGGGCTGGACTGTTCCCATTGGGGAGTAGGGTCAAGACTGCTTTGCATATGGCAGGGTTCAAACTGTAATAGCATGGCACGAAAGAAAACAATGGATTTAGGCCCAGATCTGTGAGCAGGGGTGAATGTTTGACATTGTTCAGCATTCCGTCCATCATCTGCTCTGTTTGTATTTGTCACCCATGCTCAGCATAAGGACAGTGCTTTCTTTACCAAAGTGCAGGCCACAGCTCAGCCACATCACACTGGCTCATTCCTAGAAAGACGAGATGCCCTCTCTGAAACCTACCAGTCCTTCATTTTTGTGCAATGCCATTGGAAGTGAATGAGGTTGCACCCCACCTCAGACCCTCTCCCTGTCCTCTGGAGTGGCCTCTGATCACGAAGGAGGAAGAAGTAAAGGGAATGAGCTTATGCTTTCAGAGAGCCACACGTGGGCTGAGAAGAGCTAGTTTTGAATCACATCCTTTCTTGGTGATCAGATCCCCTGTAACCTCATCACTTAGGGGCGAGACTGGACACCATCTCCTGTGCACTCAGCAGCACGGTCTTCCCCCAGCATTACACCAGCTAGTGGTCACCTGCATTATGGGCTGGGTGAGCTAGGAGGGTCAGCTGACCACTACAGGACGTCCGCAACTAAAAGTTAGATTCACCTTTCACTGCTGCCGTTGTGTCCCTAACGAAAAGTTGCACAAGGGCTACACAGATTAGCATTATGGGTGGGCATAACTCGTGTAATTTGCTGTAGTGTAATTACCTGAAATTACAGAAACATTATGCAAGATTACGCAGAATTACACGAGGAGCATAACCTAGCATTTAGCACCCTTGCATTCACAACTGACCCCAGGACACATTTTGCACTAAGAAAACAGAGCTAAATGTAACAGAACGCGACCAGCAGCAGTCAGCAGCCACTCGTGCTTGCTAAATTCATTGTTCCTGTTTTATGACAATTTATTTATAATAATGCAGGCTGATGAGATCGTGTATTTTTTGTAACTCCTCAAGAGTAATGCAAAATTACTGAAATTACTCTGATTACTCCAGCGCATTTAAAAGTTGGGCCATACCTAGTTAGTATAAGTAATTAGATGGGAGGGTTACCTGGAAAAAATATTGTCTATGTTACAATTTAGGAAGTAGTAGATGTGTGACTCTTGGCAAATTGGTTATGTCCTTGTGCCCTAAATCACACGTTGTAAGGAAAGTTGGAAGTATCTTTCACTTCATGTTCATTGTGTGCTAGAGAAGAAATTATATTCAATCATAAATAGCCACTTTACATTTCTTTACTCTCATTCATGTGGAAGTGTCTATTACAGGCCCAAAATCTGCTGCAAGTGCCATGATCATGTTGAGGATGTGTAAGTGCAATGGCCCCTTGAAGGGAAGGTGTTCTGTGATGAGCGGCACCAAATTCTTTTTCAGAAAATAAGCAGAAAACTAATCTCTTTCCAATTCTTCCTTTTTATCCTGTCATAACACTTTTCAGCGCACATAGGCCTATATTTATACTTTTTTTGCACAGCATTTGTGTCATTTTTTGACGCAAAAGCGGCAAAAACGTACAAAATACAATAATATTTTGTACGTTTGCGCCGCTTTAGCGTAAAAAAATGACGCAAATGCAGCACAGAAAAAATATAAATATGGGCCATATTGTTTCTGCAGTGGTGCGTTGGTGCAAGTATTTGTGACAAATTGCCCTACACTCGTGCAAACATATTTAATCTAGTCCTTGTATTCTTGTGCAAAAAAACTTTTCAACTTTAATCCCAGGTTGCACTGAATTACCATGACAACAACGCATAGTGTTAAAGAAGCTTTGTTCATAAACGTGGCTGCATTAATATAGAACTTTTAGGATGGTTGTACACACATTGCTGCCTCTGAATGAGTTGCGTGTGGTGAAAAGATGGTGGTTTGTGCATATAGCATGTACATTTAATTTTATTTGTCTCATCTATGTACACTGAGTGTGGAAACCATAATTGATTATTTTCTGCTGTATTATGTTATTGATGATTTATTGATTACACACTCCCAGCACACAATGGGCCCTGCACACAAAAACAGAGACACACAGACTCATAACTTGGCCTGAGTGCACTTTTCCTGATTTGTTACTCCTAATCATTCCTAGAAGCAACATGATCAGCCACCAGCTCACCACTATCCTCCACACCTCCATAACTACAGCCACCTTTCCCGACGCATGGAAACATGTGGAGGTCAGACGCCTCCTCAAGAACCCTTCAGCAGACCCCAGCACACTCCAAAACTACCGTCCCATCGCCCTTCCCCCGTCCCCTCCCGAAGTCCTGGAGAAGGCCATCAAACCTCCAACTCACCCATCATCCGGAAAGAAACAAACAGCTGGGCTTGTCCCAATCTGGTTTTATAGCCAACCACAGCACAGAGACAGCCCTGATTGCTGCAACAAATGACATCCGAGCCTCACTCAACAGCGGAGAATCAGCCGCCCTCATCTTCCTAGACCTCTCATCAGCTTTTGACACTGTCTCCCACCACACACTTATCAATTGACTATGTCAGGTTTTAATCAAGGACAATGCACTCAGATGTATGGCATCCTAACTCATGGGACACACCCAGAGATTTCACCTCTCTCCCTTCACCTCACAACCCAAGCCGACCATCTGCGAAGTGTCCCACAGCTCACCCCTCAGCCCAGCCTTCTTCAACATCTACTTGACACTGCTTGCAGACCTCGTTAGATCGCATGACATCAACATCATCTCCTACGCTGATGACACCCAGCTCATCCTTCTCACTCTCAGCTGACCCGACCCTGACAAAAAACAACTTCCACAACTGCATGAAGAACATCTCAACATGGATGAAGGACAACTGCCTGAAATGCAACACTGACAAAACAGAAGTTCTGATTTTCGCAGACACACCACCCTTTGGAATGACCCATGATGGCCAGCCGAGCTCGGACCTACTCCCACGCCGAAAGCCCAAGCCCGCAACCTTGGCATTATCCTGGACAGTGAACTCTCCATGAAACGTCAAGTCAACGCCGTCTCCTCAGCTTGCTTCCACAGGATCCGCATGTGCCACAAAATCTATAGATGGCTCCTCATTAGCAGAAGGAAAAATATAACCCAGGCCCTAATCACCAGCCGGCTGGACTATAGCAATGTACTTTATGCAGACACTACCACCAAACTCACGCCAAGACTTCAGACAATCCAGAATGCACCAGCCAGGCTGATCCTCAACCTGCCCAGGAGGACACACATCACCCAGCACCTAAAAGACCTCTACTGGCTCCTCATCCAGAAGAGATGCCATTTCAAGCTCCTGACCCACGCCTACAAAACCCTCCACAATTAAGGACCAGCCTACATTAACCACCGCCTGAGCTTCCACCAACCTACCAGAAACTTTTGCTCAGCAAAACTCGCTCTCACTCAGACACCATGCTTCTGCTGGAGCCACTCCAGACGCTCCTTTTCCTAACTTGCTGCCAAAGCCTGGAATACTCTCCCCCTCCACCTTCGCACCGCACCCTCACTATCCCACTCCAGGAAGGACTCAAGACCTGGCTCTTCGGCTGATACCAGCAGCTCATCACCTGGATAACCCCCGGGGGGATTAGTCACGCTATACAAATACCTGATTGATCATTGATAAGTACCCCTGGGAAGCTGCAGCCCAGGCAGATTTCCAGGTGTATTTCTGGGTATGTCATATGACCTCCATTGTGGATAACTCTGCACATGGGAATTCAGCCTCCTCTGCAAAGGCACTTTTTGCTTTTTTTCTTTGCTTGGAAAACCTATTTCCGGCGAAGGAAATTCTTCCACAATACTACCAACAAATCTGGGCGTGATCCATTCTATTACAACCAAACCAGCTTTGTGAATAAGACCCACTTTACCTGAGGTTTGCCATGATGCACGGGTCATGCGACAAAATCCAGGTACAGATTACCCTGGTGGAATGGATTACTAGCCATTGCCGAAAAGTACAGTCTCTCACAAAAAAATAAAACAATCCATGGGTTCCATTCCTAGTGGCGTGTGTGGCTGCATCTGATAGCAAGGAAGGACCGGGACTGGGTCAGGCTTCCCTAAGAAAGATGTGCATTACCTGGGGCAGCATGAGTTACAGGTCAACCCTCTAAAAGGCTGTGGGGCAGAACAAGAGTCAGCCTCATGTCCAGTCATTGACAGAGTCATTCACTTGTCTAGATCTCTTCCTAAGAGACCACTGGGCTGGGGGCTCTCATGGGACTGTCACTAGTCGCCTCTGAAAGGCCTTCAAAGCAGAGGAGCAATCTTCATTCAAGCCAGGATCTCTCTTAGATGGGGCCAGGAAGAGCAAGCCACAAGTTAAGAGCCTCACATGTGACCGTGTTTGTACCAGCCGTGGTACCAGCCGTGCCCACCCCATGCCCATATCTGACACAAGCAGAAGACAGAGGGCTGGAAAGAGACACTGCTAAGAAAGATGCTGTGGAGAAGAAAAATATGGTAAAATCCTAGAGAAGGGAGGGCAGGATGGACAGAGCAGAGGAAGGAGAAAAAAATGAGGGGTTAGTGCTGTGAATGAAATAGAGCCCCGCATAGAGAGAGGGCGAGTGGAGCGCTTAGAGGAGAGAAGAGATAAGAGAGGAGGGAACTGCGGCACAGATGAAGAAAACGTGACAGAGATGGAGGGTAGGGAGAGAGTTGGGGTGGAAGGAGAAAGATGAGAAAGGGATAGGCTGTGATTGTAGGGGGCAGGAGAAGGGAGGAGGAGCCTGAAAGAAGAAACAGAGGCGCTGGGTAAGTGTTGCGGATGAAGATGGGAAGGAGCACGGAAGAGGGGGGCGGGACGGGTGGGGGGACTGGTGAAGGGGAGATAGCAGCGGAAGTTGATGACCTTTGTAACACAATGTGAGATTGATTTACTGTTGTGCTGAGCGCTTATCTGCGGGCCGCACAGGCCCCGCTCTGTTGAATCAATGTGGATAAATAGACCTGAAAATGAATTTATATCTTCTCCAAGACCCCGACTCACTAAAAGCTGCTTGTCTAGGAGGTGGACTTTGAAAACTCCCTCACAGATCTGCATTTGGTGAAGACTTTCACCTGTGCTGCACATATAAACATGTTTATGTTGCAAACATTGGAAACTTTCAGATGGAATATGCAGTTGAAATTATAGGCATTAAGTCACCCAAACGCCGCAGGTCCTCAGAAGGTGATGGGGTGAGCTGAGGTACAACAGATGAATTTAATTGGCAAAATATTTGCCCGACAGAAATATTATATAATGATGTCTAGAACACGATATTCCTAGCAAAAAAGTGTACTTATGGTGCCTTGGTATCATCCATCATGGGAATGTTACTCTAATAAAGGAGAACAGCGCCTCTAACTTTAACATGCATAAACCTTTACTAGATCTGGGAGAAAATATTCCCCGCTGTTTGCCTTAGCTACTAAAGTCACTGAAATTTTCTGGGGCAGTCGACCTATCCCTCCTAATCTTAATCCCAATAAAACAAAAACACTTTTAATACTATTTACTCACAGCTCTCGTTTAGCCCGCCTGTCCCTGGGGCCCAGTGCTTCCTCTCACTTAGAATCTCCTTCCTTCTTCAATAGTCAACTCCTTATCTTAATAAAGCAGCTAAACTCTAAAATCATGACTCATATTTTTTCTGCCAGCCTCAAATAACCCTCCCCAGATGGTGCTCACTTCTACCCTCCTGCCCACATGAGGCATCCATTCTCCTGGACTTAACGGGCTTCCATCACAGCCTGGGTCCATGGCCAGGAGCCACAAACCCGGCTTGTCTGAGACAATATCAGCACGATTCTCAGCCTCAGGCCCCTTCTTAAGGCCTGTTCAGCCCCCTCTTTGCCGCATGAGCCACCGGTAGCTGTCTACCTCCCTCTCCAACATGTAATCTTCTCCAGCTAATCCCACCTGACAGCCATCTTCTCTGGATCCCCAGTAATTCCCTCTTGATTATCTTTATGAACCCTAATCCTGTACCGTCATGCGTTTCTGTTCTACAGTGTGATAATAATGCACAAGACATACAAGGCAAGCCTTATTGTGCGTAAACATGGCTGCAGTTAATATAAGGGAATGTGTGTAATGCGCGATTGATCAGCATGTTTTCAGTTTACAAACTTTGGGGCATATTAACATGTCCCTTGCACCACCTTAGTGCCGCCACAGTGTCATGTTTTTGGCCCTAAGGCAGCCCTAAGGTGGCCTTCCCCCCATGCCAGATTTACAAAGTTTGCATGCAACCCCTTGCGGTACATTGTTCCTGCGCCAAGCATAAGGTATGCAAGGGGGGCGTTCCCCCACAGGGAGTCCCGAAAAAAGGGCACAGTGAAATTTACTAGATTTCATTGTGTCATAATTTTTAACCCCTGCTCAAGGTAGGCATTAAAATGACACACCCATTAAAATCAATGGGCCTCCCTGTGCGTTTCTGCACTAGCTTTACATTTTTTTGTGGTAACGACCGTCATTGTGTGCCGTATTGTAAATATGACACAACCATGGTGTAATTATTTGGGCAAGAGCAACGCAAGAGAAGTGGTGAACCTGATCGGATGCACCAGTTTGTCATAAATAGGCCCCTTCATGTTTTTGGAAAAGGTTCAAATTAACAAGGCTGAGAAAGAAAATTTTCCACTTCTCTGGTGCACACGTTGTATCCAGGGATGCAAGAGAAGATGGCCTTGTAGAGAGCTTTCTTGGAAGGAAAAAGGAGAAAAGTAATATTAGCGTTAGTAGTTTCTGCATGCTTCTTCAAAGCGGCATTGTTTACTTAATTTAATTAGAAAGGCAAGATCCCACCACACATGACCCCTCCCCATCCCATAAAACACTGCTGGTGATAAAGGTATATAAAGTACTAATGCAGGGGCAAAGTAAATGGACCGGTTGCTGAGGAAAGATGCTGAGAGGTGGAATTCCCACTGCTGACCCAATGACAGCATATAGGTATGCAGAGAAGCTACACATGGTTAGGCATAATTTAGGTTTAGTAAAGCAATACAGCCATATGCGGCAAATGGCTGGCAATATCTATACAATAACTAGACACTGGGGCGCATATTTACGAGCCCCTTTGCATCACTCTTGCACCACACAACATGGTGCAAGAGGGACGCAAATATAAAATGAGATTTATGAAGCCACACAAGTCCACAATGTGTGACCCTGTGTGGCTTCATAAATCTTGAGTAATGTAACACAGCGCCAATTGCACTAGGGAGGTGTTTCCATGGGTGTTGTGTGGGTGTTTTCAGGCAAAATCCATGGATTTTGATGCATTCCCAGATTCACCATTAGTTGTAGACCAGGGAATGCGCCAAAAAGATACGCCTGCCCAGAAGAGGCCTAACGAGGAGAAATATCTTCATTTCCCCTCGTCTTTTTCCTCTTTCTATGTGTGCTTCACTCTGCAGCGCACATAGACAGAGGAAAAAAGCCCATCAGGATTGTTTTTGTGCAGGAAGGTGCTCCTTCCTGCACAAAAGCAATCCTGCATGCAACCCTGGCACCCTTGCACCATGGTGCAAGGGTGCCTGCGTTGGTGTTAGGCAGCCCATTTTGCGCAAGCGCAGGGGAAAGGACAGGAATGCGCTGTATTGCATTAAATACGGTGCCTTCCTGCCCTTTCCAAGTGCTGCAGTGCAGCAAAGTGATTTTCTGTGCTGCATGATGAAATGTGATTGAGGTTTAATCTAGCATTCACCTTGATCTGTGTATTATCTGCTGAGTTGTCTTTAGTACCTATGATCATTCTTACACACATGAATAGGAGAAAAATGCTGCAAATTAAACAATAATATGATAGTGATAAAACAACCTCTATGTGTGTCTCCTGATTTGAGGTATGACAGCAGGCTCCAGTCTACCATCAACTGCAGATAAGAGATTCTCTGACAGGTTTGTCTGACTCCAGTACCCCCCATTTAGTAGAGAGTAACTCATTAGAGAAGGCCTGAGAGACACCAGCCAGTTTCAATTTTATTTGAGGCTAATGGCATCTACCAGATGCACCCCGATAATATTGAAGTAACCACAACAGTAACATAAAGCAAACTGTTCTCACAACAAGTGGATGATCTAAAAGTTGCTAATCTTTTTCTGCTCAACTGGTTCCTGAATCATTGGCAGTTACTGCAGCCATCTCATGCATCCCCTGTCCAACCACATATTCATCTCTTTCTTTAATGATTAACCCAGTTGTCCACCACACCACTGCTCTTCAGCCCGCTTATCAGACCACCTCACAATGGAATGACTGCAAATCCAAATTTCCAACAATTCTCCATTTTCTTGGACAAGTCTGAATGTGAACACAAAACAGGCCTGCTGTAATGGCACTAGCACTAATAGTCTTGTGTACTTCCCTTATTTACATCTGGAACCGGACCCACCACTATCTATCCAAATCCATCACCTCCTTCAAGCTCTTGCAAAAGTACAACAGATGCATGCCAAAGTCCAACATATTCAATTACATCAAACTAGTGACTTCAGCACTATCTTCAGTGCGTGCCCCCTTTCTCCAAACTTCAGCCTTTGTATATTGAAAAGAGGCCACCTTTGTACCAAAACTAAAATTCAATTACCATCCACTGGGCATGAGGCCACAGCCACCATTGCTGTCAGCCTCAAAGCTGTTCCCTTATCTTTCTGGTTTGTTACTTTCTTCCCATGCCCTAACCATACAAATCCAGTTTCACCTCATCAGTAAGCTTCTATACCCAAGCCACCAAGAATCTCAGACATTCTAAATTACCCAAAACACAGACATGGTGATGATGTACACCCTAAAATTCTGCAATCCCACAATGCCAATCAAACCTTCATAAGACCATCTGAAATTTGACCCAAACTTAAGGATCTAGAAACTTCCCTACGTTTCTTGAGCCAATTACAGACCCTAGATGCAGACAAACATTGGTCACTCTGTTTCTCCTGCATCAAACAGACATCTCATGTTTTTCATAAATCCATCTACCAGCAGAATCTCGCCTAATATTCGTGGCTCTAGAGGATACAGTAGTAGACACTTGGACCGCTCTTCTGAGAGGTCCACTCAGTACTGACATTGAGGCCACCAGGTCCACAAATGCTACTCATTCCATAGCCTACCATACAACTGTCATTTTCTGACTACAGTTGTCTTCCCAGAAGGGTTTCACCATCATCCCTGCCTTTGATTCACAGTCCTGGGCCCCATAGCATTGCAAAGATGCTCCACCTAACCTTGTTACCAAGTCATAGGCCATTCAGAAACTGCATATTGCCAACCGTGTGATGTGACCTTTCGACTACGACCCTCCAAGCCCTCCATTGTCACCATGCTGTCTGTATATCCAGATACAGACCTCCAAGGACCCCAATGAGCTGACTCTCTAGTCTATTGCCCACACTTTCAGTATCAAGTCTTCGAATGAGCAACTGTGTTGTTTTGGGCTATTTCCAAGCACAGAACCCTGGCTGCTCAGGTCTCACCTTATTCTTTTTTGTTTGTTGGCCCCTTTCTTTCAGGCTCTGACCAAATAGTTTCCAACATTTTCTGTAGTGAGAGCTACTTCAGCTCAAGGGAAATTCTTCTGAGCTGCTAGCAAATTATATCACTGTAAACCAGTGACCACATATTTTAACATTATATTATAAATACCCTAAGCAGGTTAATCAATGGTGATTACCCAATCATTTCAAATGAGGTTACCAGAAGAAATGCAATGAAGAAGCTTACCAAAATTAAATGTCTCCATATGAATAATGAGATAACAGCCTAAGCATCACATGGCTTCTGATACAAAGGACATAAGCATAAGTCTCCTCAACACACCTTGAATTAACATTCTACTAATTGGAATTGAAGTATTTGGCCCTCATCGGCCCAAACATATTTTTGTTCATTTTCCAGAAGAAAATCTGTTGGAGGCGCCACATTCTGTTTGGCTGAAGCAAGACCCTAGCCAGGCACTCCCATCAAGGGTGGGTGATTACACTCACTGCATAACCTCTGCTCATCCTTGGGTAGCTTGGCATGGAGCAGTCACGCTTGACACAGAGGCAATGTGTAAAGCAAAGACACAGCACTTCCTCGCCACTACTATGCTGCGCAGCACAAAAGAGACGTCATACACTGTGAATGTATAAAAAGATTGTATTCAACACACACATTGTCAATACAGTATAATTATAATGTATCTCGTGGCCTATACCCCACTTAGCAATGGATGTCACGATATGAGGCCCAACTGTACTAAACACTACTACTGAATGTACAAATGAGGAAAACAGTACATTACCTCCCAACACCCACATAGGGTGACAAAAGTTGTCAGCACAGGACCCGCCCTAGATGCTATTACAAGAAAAATATGACCAGCAGCACCATGGGACTACCTTTGCATTCACCTGCACATCCACTCTGCACCGTTGTGAGGTCCCATGGCTATCAGTCAGCATGTGCACACAATCACTTGCGCTCACTCCTGTACCCTAATGTGGTACCCTGATATCCTGATAGTGGATGCCACTTTGTTTGCAAGCACCCTGGGTCCCAAACTGCCCTTCATCCACCAACTAGCTTCAGTTATCCCACCCCTCAATGCACTAAAGGTTGCATTAACCTTTCTCTGGTTACTATGCCGCTCGTGGCTAAGTCACAACTGTCATTGTTCCATGGTTAAGGTGGGGGGGAGGAAATAAAGCAGCGTGCAGTAGTCCCCACAATGAAGGGCCACTCACCTGATGTGCGGGCAGTCCTTGGCAAGCTTCGCACCAGGCAATCCCAGTTTCCAGACACAATAATTAGGCCACGCTAATGCCGCTGCTGCCAGGTGAAGTCCAGCATACGATATAGATGCAGCAGAGGGCACCGCTCTCCAGATATTACCAGTCATTGATGTAAATCCCTCTCAGGAGGTCTTTGATATCCCTGAGACCTCCTCAGAGAACAGGGACAAGCCAACCTGCCCTTGGAGAGTTACCCTTCCGGATGCTACACAGCAGCAGGCAATCAGCCCCAGGCCAGTCTCTAAGCAGGAAGGGGAGCTCGATCCCCTCCTCGGACACTTATCCTCCCAGGCATAACAGATTCCTCAGCAGTGGGTCCAGCTGCACTGGTCCTGCATCGCCATAAAGGTTACTCTACCTTGCTAATTATACTAGAAGGTTCCTTTGAATTTGGGGGTGGTTCAAAGAGTTCTCCTTTAATCTACATATGTCTTCCCTAAATGTCCTCCCAGTCTGACCTGAGGCTCTGGAATGCAGATCTTTTTCTTTAGTGGGGCCATGCTCTGGCTCTGAGAGGCCACGTGTCAAAAACCTCTCATCCCAATCTATCTATCCAGGGAGTGCAGAATTATTAGGCAAGTTGTATTTTTGAGGATTAATTTTATTATTGAACAACAACCATGTTCTCAATGAACCCAAAAAACTCATTAATATCAAAGCTGAATATTTTTGGAAGTAGTTTTTAGTTTGTTTTTAGTTTTAGCTATGTTAGGGGGATATCTGTGTGTGCAGGTGACTATTACTGTGCATAATTATTAGGCAACTTAACAAAAAAAATATATATACCCATTTCAATTATTTATTATTACCAGTGAAACCAATATAACATCTCAACATTCACAAATATACATTTCTGACATTCAAAAACAAAACAAAAACAAATCAGTGACCAATATAGCCACCTTTCTTTGCAAGGACACTCAAAAGCCTGCCATCCATGGATTCTGTCAGTGTTTTGATCTGTTCACCATCAACATTGCGTGCAGCAGCAACCACAGCCTCCCAGACACTGTTCAGAGAGGTGTACTGTTTTCCCTCCTTGTAAATCTCCCATTTGATGATGGACCACAGGTTCTCAATGGGGTTCAGATCAGGTGAACAAGGATGCCATGTCATTAGATTTCCTTCTTTTATACCCTTTCTTGCCAGCCACGCTGTGGAGTACTTGGACGCGTGTGATGGAGCATTGTCCTGCATGAAAATCATGTTTTTCTTGAAGGATGCAGACTTCTTCCTGTACCACTACTTGAAGAAGGTGTCTTCCAGGATCTGGCAGTAGGACTGGGAGTTGAGCTTGACTCCATCCTCAACCCGAAAAGGCCCCACAAGCTCATCTTTGATGATACCAGCCCAAACCAGTACTCCACCTCCACCTTGCTGGCGTCTGAGGCGGACTGGAGCTCTCTGCCCTTTACCAATCCAGCCACGGGCCCATCCATCTGGCCCATCAAGACTCACTCTCATTTCATCAGTCCATAAAACCTTATAAAAATCAGTCTTGAGATATTTATTGGCCCAGTCTTGACGTTTCAGCTTGTGTGTCTTGTTCAGTGGTGGTCGCCTTTCAGCCTTTCTTACCTTGGCCATGTCTCTGAGTATTGCACGCCTTGTGCTTTTGGGCACTCCAGTGATGTTGCAGCTCTGAAATATGGCCAAACTGGTGGCAAGTGGCATCGTGGCAGCTGCACGCTTGACTTTTCTCAGTTCATGGGCAGTTATTTTGCGCCTTGGTTTTTCCACACGCTTCTTGCGACCCTGTTGACTATTTTGAATGAAACGCTTGATTGTTCGATGATCACGCTTCAGAAGCTTTGCAATTTTATGAGTGCTGCATCCCTCTGCAAGATATCTCACTATTTTTGACTTTTCGGAGCCTGTCAAGTCCTTCTTTTGACCCATTTTGCCAAAGGAAAGGAAGTTGCCTAATAATTATGCACACCTGATATAGGGTGTTGATGTCATTAGACCACACCCCTTCTCATTACAGAGATGCACATCACCTAATATGCTTAATTGGTAGTAGGCTTTCGAGCCTATACAGCTTGGAGTAAGACAACATGCATAAAGAGGATGATGTGGTCAAAATACTCATTTGCCTAATAATTCTGCACTCCCTGTCTAGGCCCCATATGGCAGGGATCTTTTATTCTGCATGCCCATGTTTTATAGCAGTCACCTGGGGAATGCATAGATGTTCTCTACCTCCTTGACCCGTGGAATGAAGCCTAATTTATAAGACACCAGAACCACATCAGAACCTAGAAATGCCCACTTCCTGAAAGTGGCATTTCTAGGGCATCGATGATAAAAACACCTTTACCATCAGATGGGGTTTGTCATCCTGAATCCAATGATACTAAACATCATGACTTAATAAGGCTCAGCTCCTCATGTTTCCTTATGGGCAGAGCAGCCCTCGTAGGTAGTGTGATCACGCCTGGGTTTTTGGCAATCCCTGGGGCACATATGCCCTGGCACACTCCCTTGACCTCGGGGTATGTGAGGCACTTTCGTTAAAGCCACCACGAATGGTGCATGTGCGCCAATACTGGCCTGCTCTATCAGGTACAGTTTCGATTTTAAGGTACCCATGCACAAATATGCACACCCTGGCAAGTGATGCTAGCTCTAGCACCTACATTGGAAAACTACCCAAGTGCAAGTATGCACACACAGGCAAGTGCTAGCAGTCCCCCACTTACACAAGGTAACACCTGTGTGCAAATATTCCCACACTGGAATGTTGTGCCAGTCTCATTTAAGTATACGACACCCTAGTGCAAATAGGGAACTAGAGGCCCTCTATGTCAAGCTCCCCATATATATGAACTCCCACGTGCACATGGGCACATTGAGGCCCCCTGGGCCTGGCTCACTATATGATCCGGCACCCCTCGACAAGGGTGCACCATTGTCAAGCTCTGCCAGCCGCAACATACATGAAATCCTCCATCGTATAACTATGTTCTCACTGGCCTTGTAGGCCAGGTTCAGTGCCTCTGAAGGTCCCATGGACTCAGTGCACACCCTGGGCCCTGCCTTAGTGAGGCCCACACACCTTGGTCTGTGGAACCTCCCCTCGAGGGAAGGACAAGGGTGCACACTTCCACCCTGCCCATACAGGGGGACAGTGACCATGGCCCACGGCCACTAGTAGAGGGCCGGCCCACCCCTATGGACGTGACCAATCCCCCCCTTTAAGTAGGGGACACCCACATGGGGTGCTTCCCTGCCCAGACAGGGTACACCTTTGTACACCTGCCCTGCCCTTTGGCTACCACCAGCCTACTGTCAGGGGTCTCTGGGGAAGGCATAAGGCAGCTCAGGATTGGCCCCGCATAGAGACTGCCACCCTGAGCACAGGCACGCTAGAGCCCCTCCAGGCCTATTTCATAGGCCTAGACATGGCCAATAGGGTTTTCTGGGGGTGGCACACCCAGTGCACATTCTCCTAGCAGCCAGGGCCATACCCACCCTGGGTAAGTGGTATGCCTGTTCCACAGGGCCCTCCTGAGTACAGCTCCTCAACCATGTCCCTATCGCCCCTTCCTATCATAAGTAGGACGTGCATGCCCACTTTTCCACTGCCAGACAGTGGGGAAGTGCCCAGAGTCCAAAGGATACGCACAGAGTCAGCAAAGACTGGGAGAAAAAAGCAAAACGTTTCAGGGAAATTCCCTCAGCAGAGCCATGTCCAACAAAATCTTTTTCTGAAAAAATATAATTTTTGCCATCCAAACATAATTTTTCATTTTTAGAATACCCACAGGGCCCAAATATTGGTGACATTTTTACTGAGCTCTTACATGTACAACTAGTACAGTGACAGATTCTGCTTGAAATGCTGAGGTATTACAATCACAGGCAGGACCACTGGAATTATGTGATTGTGTGGCCACCATAATTTTCTAATTATTGTAGATTTGACACATTTGCACCTAATCCATCATCTTCTGCAGATTTTTACAAATCAAATGCTGTTTCTAGCTGAAATGTTGAAAAATTACTAAAGACGCAGCAATATATGTTGCTGCACAGTGGAAGGCTGTTTGCAAAGGTTGGTTTGTCACCTTTCTGTAGGTTATTGCTATATATAGGTGTTAACCTGGTTCTAATGAAGTGCAACTAATGCCAGGACAAGGTTAACAAATTTAGAAATGACAAAATAATGAGGTAATACTATCAGAAAATGTACTGCAAAATCCTGCATAATATGCCTATCATATGCCAGTAATGCCCATGATTATACCTCTCCGCCATTGTGCCAAAACTGGATACCATAACAGCCAGTATGCCCACCATATGTCAGTTATGGCCAGGTCTTAATTTGCAAAATACCGAGTGCTGATGCCTAAAGATCTTCTTAGTAGCCTGCGGCCAGTGCAGTTAAATGTCTGTACATGGAATACCAAGGCTTCATGTCCTAAAAACACCTGATGCTTATCTAAACCACTACCAGACCCTTGTGATTATTTATCTCCCTCCTGGAGGTTCCTGCTGTTTCCCTTTTTGATGGTTTTTCTGTGTTTCTTTTTCTCTGTCTTTCTTATTTATGTATTTTCCCTGTTTTGCTCATGGTTAACGTCTGTTGCAGAAAAATAAGTGGCAGCCCGCACAAATGAGTGCGGGCTCCCACTGACAACATCCGGCTCAAATTAAAACACTGTAAGTATGCAAAATGGTGATGAGTGGAATGCTTGAATTTATCTCAGGCACTGGTAATGCATCCTAAACCATTGATATTTGCACATCATACCACCTCAGTTTGGACCCAGCTATATGCAAATCAGTCTGGACCCTGCTCCAATAGAAACAGTTCAGCTAGAACTACCTAGCTAGGTCCTCCCTGTACTGAAACAGAAGCAACCCAGGACCAGTTGCGCCCTAGTTATGGCTGAACAGCCTGAACAAGGATGTATATGTTGGGCATATAGCTGAAGAGTCCTAACTAGGGCAAAACCGGTCAAAGTTGCTTGTGTCAGGGAGGACCTGCCTTAGCAGATCAGGCTGGACTGTTTCCATAGGAGCAGTGTCAAAACTTCCCTGATGAAGGATGGGGCCTGTGACTAGCCCTCAGGGGAGCTACTGAGAGCCCTCCTGGGCCCTCTGGTCTGACACCTGGCTCCTCCGCCCTCACCCGGGCCGCAGCAGTGATTCTCCTCACCCAGGTCGTGGCGGTGAACACACCGGGAGTAGGTGCCTGCCTTTGCCCTGGGGGCTTGCTCCCACGCACTCCTGTGCCTCGAGGGCACCAATAAGTAGCATGCTTCGTGCTCCTCCGATTTCCTCCACCCGCCCGGGTCGCAGTGATGATTTCCTCCGGAAGCCACAAGGGCAAAGCGCTTCTCACGTGATTCGCTCCCTATTAAATCCAAAAGCGTTCCACATGCGCTTTCACCAAAATAACGTATAGTGCTCTGGAACACAGATACAGCGCTCTTCAGGCACTGGATGCAAATAAATGAAAAAGAGCTCTGGGCAGACACGACAAAGCACTCTTCCTGCGCTTCCAGGATTCCTTAGTCAAAAAGCTCCTCCTGCACCACGTCCAGCACAGGGAAAAGCTGCAGGGGAATAGGGGGCACACCACCCAGCCCCTGGAGACAGTGAGAGGGAGCACAGGGCGTCAGGGCTCAAGCAAACAGGCCAGCACAAAGGGTTGCAGGCAGTGGAAGTTCCTCCAGGTGACCAAGCAGGTCACAGGTCAGCACAACAGCAGCAGTCCAAGGTGGTTCCTGGCAAGGCCCTCCAGCAGCATCCTGTGTCCAGTTCAGTAGTCTGTAAATGTCTCTCATAACATGGGGAAACCCCCTGTACTTATACTCAGTTTTGCACAAGCTTTCACAAAAAGGGGGAGAAGAGGTTCCACCAGTTCTAGGTGTGTCCCTTTCTCTTCCATCACAGGCTCCAGACATCAGTTGGGGGTAAACAAGCTCTTTGTGTGAGGCCAGGGCACAGTCTTTACAGATGCAAGTGTGCCCCGCCTCCCCTCTCTCAGCCCAGTAAGACCATTCAATATGTAGATGCACCTCTGTGCCACCTCCACCCTCCCTGAGTACAGGCTGTGTGAAATGTATGCACAAAGCCCAGCTGTCACTCTGCCCAGATGTGGATTGGAGTCAAGCTGCAAAACACCAGAGTCATAAGCACAGAGAAATGCTCACTTTCTAGAAGTGGCATTTCTGTAATAGTAATAAAAATCCATCTACACCAGTAAGCAGCATTTCTCACTACCATTACAACCCTACCATACATGCCTACGCTACCCCTCATAGATCAGACAATAACCCCCCAGGACATAAGGCAGGGCATTTCCAATGCAATCCTTTGTGCAAGGCGGCACTCACAGCAGTGAAAAACCAAATAAGCTGTTGGTCACTACCAGGACAGGCCACACAACCATACACTACATACCTAGCACCCTGCATATAGGGCTAGCTGGGGCCTACCATAGGGGTGACTTACATGTAGTAAAAGGGAAGTTCCCGGCCTGGCAAGTAAATTTACATGCCAGGTCCCTGTGGCAGTAAACTGCGCACACAGGCCCTGCACTAGCAGGCCTGAGGCAAGTTTGAAAGGCTACTTCAGTGAGTAGTGCAAGCAGCACTGCAGGCCCACTAGTAGAATTTAATTTACAGGCCCTGGGTGTGGGGATACAACTGTACAAGGGACTTACAGGTAAATCAAATGTGCCAATCAGGTGTAAGCCAATCATACCAACTTTAGAAGGGAGAGCACCTGCACTTTAGCACTGATCAGCAGTGATAAAGTGATCAGAGTCCTGGAGCCAACAACAAGAGGTCAGAACAAGCTTTTACAATGCAACGGGTCTCGCGTTTGCTCATGTTAGGTCTGATCGCGTTGTAAACTCCTAACCCGACTTTTCACCTATCGGGCAAAAGTGCATTTGTGTACACAACCCGAAAAAGTGAAATTAACTATGTAAAGCGCTTGACTTCTGCCAAGCGAGATCGCGCTGGTAAATCAGAGAAAAAGTAGTCCACGAGCCCGATGGAAAACAGCGAGCCTCGCATGTTTTCTGTACTTGGTCGCTGCGCTCGAGAAGGGCTAGCCACCGGAAAAGGCATGACATGTGCTTGCCTTCGACTAATGAAAGCAAGCAGATTTTATTAAGCAAGCCCACGAACCAATAAAAAACACTGACATGAAGTTGACAGGGCTCCGAGCCCTTTTCTAAACACTAAAGAGTCTCGCTACAATACGCATGCGTGAGCGCATGCAACGCAGGCTCAACCCTAAAAAATAGGAGGAGGAAGGCAAAACATTTGGGGATGACAGCGCAAAAAGGGACAGGTCCAACAACTTCTTTTTCAATCCATGAACGTGTAAAGATTTATTTAATTGTGTAGGAGGCTGGACTGGCTTGTAGTGAGTACCAAGGGGTACTTACACCTTGCACCAGGCCCAGGTATCCCTTATTAGTGTATAGGGTGTCTAGCAGCTTAGGCTGATAGATAATGGTAGCTTAGCAGAGCAGCTTAGGCTGAACTAGGAGACGAGTGAAGCTCCTACAGTACCACTAGTGTCATATGCACAATATCATAAGAAAACACAATACACAGATATACTAAAAATAAAGGTACTTTATTTTTATGACAATATGCCAAAAGTATCTCAGTGAGTACCCTCAGCATGAGGATAGCAAATATACACAAGATATATGTACACAATACCAAAAATATGCAGTATAATATTAGAAAACAGTGCAAACAATGTATAGTTACAATAGGATGCAATGGGGACACATAGGGATAGGGGCAACACAAACCATATACTCCAAAAGTGGAATGCAAACCACAAATGGACCCCAAACCTCTGTGACCTTGTAGAGGGTCATTGGGACTGTAAGAAAACAGTGAGGGTTAGAAAAATAGCCCACCCCAAGACCCTGAAAAGTGAGTGCAAAGTGCACTAAAGTTCCCCAAAGAGCACAGAAATCGTGATAGGGGAATTCTGCAGGAAAGGCCAAAACCAGCAATGCAACAACGATGGATTTCCAGACGAGGGTACCTGTGGAACAAGGGGACCAAGTCCAAAAGTCACGATCAAGTCGAGAGTGGGCAGATGCCCAGGAAATGCCAGCTGTGGGTGCAAAGAAGCTGCTACTGGACTGTAGAAGCTGAGGATTCTGCAAGAACGACAAGGACTAGAAACTTTCCCTTTGGAGGATGGATGTCCCACGCCGTGGAGAGTCGTGCAAAAGTGTTTTCCTGCGGAAAGACCGTAAACAAACCTTGCTAGCTGCAAAGCTTGCGGTTGGGTTTTTGGGTGCTGCTGTGGCCCAGGAGGGACCAGGATGTCGCCAATTGCGTCTGGGGACAGAGGGGGCGCCCAGCAAGACAAGAAGCCCTCTTAGAAGCAGGCAGCACCCGCAGAAGTGCCAGAACAGGCACTACCAAGTGGAGTGAAATGGTGCTCACCCGAAGTTGCACAAAGGAGTCCCACGCCGCCGGAGGACAACTCAGGAGGTCGTGCAATGCAGGTTAGAGTGCCGTGGACCCAGGCTTGGCTGTGCACAAAGGATTCCCTCGGAAAGTTCACAGGAGCCGGAGTAGCTGCAAAACACGCGGTTCCCAGCAATGCAGTCTGGAGTGGGGAGGCAAGGACTTATCTCCACCAAACTTGGACTGAAGAGTCACTGGACTGTGGGAGTCACTTGGACAGAGTTGCTGGATTCAAGGGACCTCGCTCGTCATGCTGAGAGGAGACCCGGAGGACCGGTGATGCAGTTCTTTGGTGCCTGCGGTTGCAGGGGGAAGATTCCGTCGACCCACAGGAGATTTCTTCAGAGCTTCTAGTGCAGAGAGGAGGCAGACTACCCCCACAGCATGCACCACCAGGAAAACAGTAGAGAAGGCGGCAGGATCAGCGTTACAGAGTTGCAGTAGTCGTCTTCGCTACTTTGTTGCAGTTTTGCAGGCTTCCAGCGCAGTCAGCAGTCGATTCCTTGGCAGAAGGTGAAGAGAGAGATGCAGAGGAACTCGGATGAGCTCTTGCATTCGTTATCTAAGGAATTCCCCAAAGCAGAGACCCTAAATAGCCAGAAAAGAGGGTTTGGCTACTTAGGAGAGAGGATCGGCTAGCAACACCTGAAGGAGCCTATCAGAAGGAGTCTCTGACGTCACCTGCTGGCCCTGGCCACTCAGAGCAGTCCAGTGTGCCAGCAGCACCTCTGGTTCCAAGATGGCAGAGGTCTGGAACACACTGGAGGAGCTCTGGGCACCTCCCAGGGGAGGTGCAGGTCAGGGGAGTGGTCACTCCCCTTTCCTTTGTCCAGTTTCGCGCCAGAGCAGGGCTGAGGGGTCCCTGAACCGGTGTAGACTGGCTTATGCAGAAATGGGCACCATCTGTGCCCATGAAAGCATTTCCAGAGGCTGGGGGAGGCTACTCCTCCCCTGCCTTAACACCTTATTCCAAAGGGAGAGGGTGTAACACCCTCTCTCTGAGGAAGTCCTTTGTTCTGCCTTCCTGGGCCAAGCCTGGCTGGACCCCAGGAGGGCAGAAACCTGTCTGAGGGGTTGGCAGCAGCAGCAGCTGCAGTGAAACCCCTGAAAAGGCAGTTTGGCAGTACCCGGGTCTGTGCTACAGACCCGTGGGATCATGGGATTGTGCCAACAATGCCAGGATGGCATAGATGGGGCAATTCCATGATCATAGACATGTTACATGGCCATATTCGGAGTTACCGTTGTGAAGCTACACATAGGTATTGACCTATGTGTAGTGCACGCGAGTAATGGTGTCCCCGCACTCACAAAGTCCAGTGAATTTGCCCTGAACCATGTGGGGGCACCTTGGCTAGTGCCAGGGCGTCCTCACACTAAGTAACTTAGCACCCAACCTTTACCAGGTAAAGGTTAGACATATAGGTGACTTATAAGTTACTTAAGTGCAGTGGTAAATGGCTGTGAAATAACGTGGACGTTATTTCACTCAGGCTGCAGTGGCAGGCCTGTGTAAGAATTGTCAGAGGTCCCTATGGGTGGCAAAAGAAATGCTGCAGCCCATAGGGATCTCCTGGAACCCCAATACCCTGGGTACCTCAGTACCATATACTAGGGAATTATAAGGGTGTTCCAGTATGCCAATGTAAATTGGTGAAATTGGTCACTAGCCTGTTAGTGACAATTTGGAAAGAAATGAGAGAGCATAACCACTGAGGTTCTGGTTAGCAGAGCCTCAGTGAGACAGTTAGTCATAACACAGGTAACACATTCAGGGCACACTTATGAGCACTGGGGCCCTGGCTGGCAGGGTCCCAGTGACACATACAACTAAAACAACATATATACAGTGAAAAATGGGGGTAACATGCCAGGCAAGATGGTACTTTCCTACACAACCCCCCCCCCCCCCCCCAAACGAAGGACAATAAGACTAGCCATGACCTGATGAGTCTTCATTGTCTAAGTGGAAATATCTGGAGAGTCCATCTGCATTGGAGTGGGTACTCCCAGGTCTATGTTCCACTGTATAATCCATTCCCTGTAGGGATATGGACCACCTCAATAATTTAGGGTTTTCACCTTTCATTTGTTTTAGCCAAAGTAGAGTTTTGTGGTCTGTCTGAACAATGAAGTGAGTGCCAAACAGGTATGGCCTCAACTTCTTCAGTGCCCAGACCACAGCAAAGGCCTCCCTCTCTATGGCAGACCAACGCTTTTCTCTAGGGGTCAACCTCCTGCTGATAAAAGCAACAGGTTGATCCTGGCCCTCAGAATTAAGTTGTGATAAGACTGCCCCTACCCCTAATTCAGACGCATCAGTTTGGACAATGAATTTTTTGGAGTAACAGGGGCTTTTCAGGACAGGTGCAGAGCACATGGCCTGCTTCAGCTCCTCAAAAGCTTTCTGACAGCTAGCTGTCCACAATACCTTTTTAGGCATTTTCTTGGAGGTGAGGTCATTAAGAGGGGCTGCAATGGAGCCATAGTTCTTTATGAACCTCCTGTAATACCCAGTGAGGCCTAAGAAGGCTCTCACCTGGGTCTGAGTTGTAGGGGGAACCCAATCTATAATAGTTTGGATTTTCCCCTGAAGGGGTGCAATCTGTTCTCCACCTACCAGGTGTCCCAGATAAACCACCTTCCCCTGCCCTATCTGGAACTATGAAGCCTTGATAGTGAGGCCTGCCTTTTGCAGGGCCTCCAAAACTTTCCATAGGTGGACCAGGTGATCATCCCAGCTGGAACTAAAGACAGCTCTATCATCTAGATATGCTGCACTAAAAGCTTCCAGCCCTTGCAGGACTGTATTCACCAACCTCTGAAAAGTGGCAGGTGCATTTTTCAATCCAAAAGGCATTACTGTGAATTGGTAATGGCCTCCAATGGTTGAAAATGCAGTTTTTGCTTTTGCATCTTCTGATAATTTGATCTGCCGATACCCTGCAGTCAAATCAAAAGTGCTTAGATACTTGGCAGATGCGAGTGTATCTATGAGCTCATCTGCCCTGGGTATAGGGTGAGCATCAGTTTTGGTTACCTGGTTGAGACCTCTATAGTCTACACAAAACCGCATTTCCTTCTTTCCATCCTTGGAATGAGGTTTTGGTACAAGTACCACAGGAGAGGCCCATGGACTTTCAGAGTGCTCAACCACTCCTAGCTCCAGCATTTTCTGCACCTCTTGTTTTATGCAGTCTCTGACATGGTCAGGCTGCCTATAGAACTTACTTTTGACAGGCAAGCTGTCTCCAGTATCTATAGTGTGCTCACACCAAGAAGTGGTGCCTGGCACAGTAGAGAAGAGTTCAGAAAACTGACCTAGGAGATTTATGCAGTGGTCTTTCTGCACAGCAATAAGACAATCTGCCAAAACTACACCTTCCACTAGAGCATCTTGTTCTGTGGAAGAGAAGAGATCAGGGAGAGGGTCACTCTCTTCTTCCTGTCCCTCATCAGTTGCCATGAGCAGGGTGAGATCAGCCCTGTCATAGTAGGGTTTCAGGCGATTGACATGGAGCACCCTAAGGGGACTCCTGGCAGTGCCTAAGTCAACTAAGTAGGTGACTTCACCCTTTTTCTCAACAATTGTGTGGGGTCCACTCCATTTATCTTGGAGTGCTCTTGGGGCCACAGCCTCCAAGACCCACACTTTCTGCCCTGGTTGGTACTGAACCAAAACAGCCTTCTGGTCATGCCATTGCTTTTGGAGCTCTTGGCTGGCCTGAATGTTTTTACTGGCCTTTTTCATGTACTCAGCCATCCTAGATCTGAGGCCAAGTACATAGTACACTATGTCTTGCTTTGGAGCTTTTAAAGGTTGTTCCCAACCCTCCTTAACAAGTGTTAGAGGACCTCTCACAGGGTGTCCAAATAGGAGTTCAAAGGGGCTGAAGCCCACTCCTTTTTGGGGTACCTCCCTGTAAGCAAAAAGGAGGCAAGGTAACAGGATATCCCATCTCCTGCAGAGTTTTTCAGGGAGTCCCATAATCATGCCTTTGAGAGTTTTGTTAAATCTCTCCACCAGTCCATTTGTTTGTGGATGATAGGGTGTGGTGAACTTGTATGTAACACCACACTCCTTCCACATGGCCTTCAAGTAAGCAGACATGACATTGCTTCCCCTGTCTGATACCACCTCTTTTGGGAAGCCCACCCTGGAAAAGATTCCCAGGAGGGCCTTTGCCACTGCAGGAGCTGTAGTGGTCCTTAGAGGAATTGCTTCAGGATATCTGGTGGCATGGTCCACTACCACCAAGATAAACCTATTGCCTGAAGCTGTAGGAGGGTCAAGGGGGCCAACTATGTCAACCCCTACCCTTTCAAAGGGAACCCCAACCCCAGGCAGTGGAATAAGGGGTTCCTTTGGAGTGCCACCTGTCTTGCCACTGGCTTGACAGGTTTCACAGGACTTACAAAATTCCTTTGTGTCCTCTGACATTCTGGGCCAATGAAACAAGGGGACAAGCCTGTCCCACGTTTTCATTTGCCCTAAATGTCCAGCTAAGGGAATGTCGTGGGCTAGAGTTAGGAGGAACTTTCTGTACTCCTGAGGAATCACCAATCTCCTGGCAGCTCCAGGTTTTGGATCCCTTGCTTCAGTGTACAAGAGGTTGTCCTCCCAGTAAACTCTGTGAGAGTCACTGACATCCCCATTTGCTTGTTTGACAGCTTGCTGCCTTAGACCCTCTAGTGTGGGACAGGTCTGCTGTGCCACACTCAGCTCCTCCCTGGCAGGCCCCCTTCACCCAAAAGCTCAGCAGTGTCTGCTTCCAGCTCCTCTGGTGTAGGTTCTGCACAGGGTGGAAATTCTTCTTCCTCAGAAGAAGAATCCACTGTCGAGGGAGGGATAGTAGGTAGTGATTTACTTCTACTAGCCCTAGCTTTAGGGAGCACTTGGTCCATTCTTCCAGGATCCAAGTCACCCTGTCCTTTTTGCTTTTTGGCCTGAGCCCTGGTTAAAGCAAAAATATGCCCTGGAATGCCCAGCATTGCTGCATGGGCCTCCAACTCCACATCTGACCAAGCTGATGTCTCTAAATCATTCCCTAGTAGACAGTCTACAGGTAAATCTGAGGCAACCACAACTTTCTTTGGACCAGTAACCCCCCCTCCCCCCCCCCAGTTGAGATTTACAACAGCCATGGGGTGGCTAAGTGTGTTGTTGTGAGCATCGGTTACTTGGTACTGGTGACCAAGTAGGTGTTGTTCAGGGTGGACCAGCTTCTCTATTACCATTGTAACACTGGCACCTGTGTCCCTGTAGGCCTGAACCTCAACACCATTTATTAGGGGTAGTTGCTTGTACTTATCCATGTTAAGGGGACAAGCAACTAAGGTGGCTAAATCAATAGCCCCCTCAGACACTAACACAGCCTCTGTGGTCTCCCTAACAAGACCAACCCCAACTAAGTTACCAAAAGTGAGCCCAGCTACTCCCTTGGATTGGCTATTAGTAGGTTTGCTCCCACCACCACTGCTATTACTAGGGGCACTAGGTGTAGCAGCAGGGGTTGTAGTGGTAGGAGGCTTGGTGCTTTTCTTTGGACAACTGGAATCTGTTGTCCAATGGCCTTTTATTTTACATAAATAGCACCATGTTTTTTTTTCCTTGTTTTGATTTGAAGAGGATTTGGACCCACCCCCCCCACCAGAGTGTTTTTGTGGGCCTGATGAAGACTCATTTTTAGATGTGTTCCCACCCTTGTCAGAAGACTTACCATCCTTCTTCTTGCCATCTTTGTCACCCCCTGTATGAACTTTTCTGTTCACCCTTGTTCTGACCCATTTGTCTGCCTTCTTTCCCAATTATTGGGGAGAGGTCAGATCCGAGTCTACCAGGTACTGGTGCAACAAATCAGACACACAATTATTAAGAATATGCTCTCTCAGGATTAAGTTATACAGGTTTTCATAATCAGTAACTTTACTGCCATGTAACCACCCCTCCAAGGCCTTCACTGAATGGTCAACAAAGTCTACCCAGTCTTGTGAAGACTCCTTTTTGGTTTCTTTGAACTTCATCCTGTATTGTTCAGTGGTTAAGCCATAACCATCTAGGAGTGCATTCTTAAGAACTGCAAAATTATTGGCATCACTTTCTTTCACAGTAAGGAGCCTATCCCTACCCTTTCCACTAAATGATAGCCATAGGATAGCAGCCCACTGCCTTTGAGGGACATCCTGTACAACACAGGCCCTCTCAAGTGCAGCAAACCACTTGTTAATGTCATCCCCTTCCTTATAAGGAGGAACTATCTTGTGCAGATTCCTAGAATCATGCTCTTTTGCAGGATGACTATGGGGAATACTGCTGCTGCCACCATGGGTTTCTAAACCCAATTTCTGTCTTTCTCTTTCCACTTCTAAGGACTGTCTATCCAAATCCAGCTGTTGCTTCTTGAGCTTCAGCCTAGTTTGTTCCACTCTCAATCTATTGAGCTCCCTTTCTAACACTCTGTCATCAGGGTGGGTGGGTGGGACATGCCTTGAAACAGAAGTATGGTGAGAATGAACAGAAGGAGACCTGTCCCTAACAGATGGCACCCTAACAGCTGGGCTAACAGAAACATCACTTCTACTATGATGAAAAGGAATACTCTTACTGTGATGTGAGACAACACTATCAGTATGGTGTGACTCTACATCAGTACCAGCTATGCTAGGTTGTCTGATAATGGGCAGGCTAGGAAGTTTCCTTTCTAATTCTTTTGCTAGGGGTGCCCCAGGGTCAGATTGGGAACCATCAGCTAATTTCTCAACAGAAGTGGCACCTCTGGCCTTATCCTGTTCAACAAGCATATTAACCAACAGTTCTCTAGAGGGATTCTTCCCTACACTTAAACCTCTTTCTATGCAGAGACTCCTTGCTCCTTTCCAGCTAAGGTGATCATAAGCAAGTTTGGACAGATCAACAGTTTGGCCTGTGCCAGACATTTTAGAAAGTGTTTAAGTGATAGAAAAAGTGAGAAAAAGTTTTTAGAACTTTTTAAAGAACAGGAAAAAAATACTTTAAAAACTTTTCAAGAACTTTTTGAAAGTTTAGAGGTACTTTTCAGCACTTAGAAAAGAAGTGAAAGGAGAAAAGCAAAACTTTTTGGTTAGGTGTACATACACTGAACTTGTTTTGTATATTTTTCTCTTATGAAAAGTACAATGACAAAAGTGGTAAGTAGTTGCAAAGTACTTATCCCACCGCTGCACAACCAATGTAGGAGGCTGGACTGGCTTGTAGTGAGTACCAAGGGGTACTTACACCTTGCACCAGGCCCAGGTATCCCTCATTAGTGTATAGGGTGTCTAGCAGCTTAGGCTGATAGAAAATGGTAGCTTAGCAGAGCAGCTTAGGCTGAACTAGGAGACGAGTGAAGCTCCTACAGTACCACTAGTGTCATATGCACAATATCATAAGAAAACACAATACACAGATATACTAAAAATAAAGGTACTTTATTTTTATGACAATATGCCAAAAGTATCTCAGTGAGTACCCTCAGTATGAGGATAGCAAATATACACAAGATATATGTACACAATACCAAAATTATGCAGTATAGTATTAGAAAACAGTGCAAACAATGTATAGTTACAATAGGATGCAATGGGGACACATAGGGATAGGGGCAACACAAACCATATACTCCAAAAGTGGAATGCGAACCACGAATGGACCCCAAACCTCTGTGACCTTGTAGAGGGTCGTTGGGACTGTAAGAAAACAGTGAGGGTTAGAAAAATAGCCCACCCCAAGACCCTGGAAAGTGAGTGCAAAGTGCACTAAAGTTCCCCAAAGAGCACAGAAGTCGTGATAGGGGAATTCTGCAGGAAAGACCAAAACCAGCAATGCAACAACGATGGATTTCCAGACGAGGGTACCTGTGGAACAAGGGGACCAAGTCCAAAAGTCACGATCAAGTCAAGAGTGGGCAGATGCCCAGGATATGCCAGCTGTGGGTGCAAAGAAGCTGCTACTGGACTGTAGAAGCTGAGGATTCTGAAAGAACGACAAGGACTAGAAACTTCCCCTTTGGAGGATGGATGTCCCACGCCGTGGAAAGTCGTGCAGAAGTGTTTTCCTGCGGAAAGACCGTAAAAAAGCCTTGCTAGCTGCAAAGCTTGCGGTTGGGTTTTTGGGTGCTGCTGTGGCCCAGGAGGGACCAGGATGTTGCCAATTGCGTCAGGGGACAGAGGGGGCACCCAGCAAGACAAGGAGCCCTCTTAGAAGCAGGCAGCACCCGCAGAAGTGCCAGAACAGGCACTATGAAGTGGAGTGAAATGGTGCTCACCCGAAGTTGCACAAAGGAGTCCCACGCCGCCGGAGGACAACTCAGGAGGTCGTGCAATGCAGGATAGAGTGCCGTGGACCCAGGCTTGGCTGTGCACAAAGGATTCCCTCAGAAAGTGCACAGGAGCCGGAGTAGCTGCAAAACACGCGGTTCCCAGCAATGCAGTCTGGAGTGGGGAGGCAAGGACTTACCTCCACCAAACTTGGACTAAAGAGTCACTGGACTGTGGGAGTCACTTGGACAGAGTTGCTGGATTCAAGGGACATCGCTCGTCGTGCTGAGAGGAGACCCAGAGGACCGGTGATGCAGTTCTTTGGTGCCTGCGGTTGCAAGGGGAAGATTCCGTCGACCCACGGGAGATTTCTTCGGAGCTTCTAGTGCAGAGAGGAGGCAGACTACCCCCACAGCATGCACCACCAGGAAAACAGTAGAGAAGGCGGCAGGATCAGCGTTACAGAGTTGCAGTAGTCGTCTTCGCTACTTTGTTGCAGTTTTGCAGGCTTCCAGCGCAGTCAGCAGTCGATTCCTTGGCAGAAGGTGAAGAGAGAGATGCAGAGGAACTCGGATGAGCTCTTGCATTCGTTATCTAAGGAATTCCCCAAAGCAGAGACCCTAAATAGCCAGAAAAGAGGGTTTGGCTACTTAGGAGAGAGGATCGGCTAGCAACACCTGAAGGAGCCTATCAGAAGGAGTCTCTGACGTCACCTGCTGGCCCTGGCCACTCAGAGCAGTCCAGTGTGCCAGCAGCACCTCTGGTTCCAAGATGGCAGAGTTCTGGAGCACACTGGAGGAGCTCTGGGCACCTCCCAGGGGAGGTGCAGTTCAGGGGAGTGGTCACTCCCCTTTCCTTTGTCCAGTTTCGCGCCAGAGCAGGGCTGAGGGGTCCCTGAACAGGTGTAGACTGGCTTATGCATAAATGGGTACCATCTGTGCCCATGAAAGCATTTCCAGAGGCTGGGGGAGGCTACTCCTCCCCTGCCTTAACACCTTATTCCAAAGGGAGAGGGTGTAACACCCTCTCTCTGAGGAAGTCCTTTGTTCTGCCTTCCTGGGCCAAGCCTGGCTGGGCCCCAGGAGGGCAGAAACCTGTCTGAGGGGTTGGCAGCACCAGCAGCTGCAGTGAAACCCCTGAAAAGGCAGTTTGGCAGTACCCGGGTCTGTGCTACAGACCCGTGGGATCATGGGATTGTGCCAACAATGCCAAGATGGCATAGAGGGGGCAATTCCATGATCATAGACATGTTACATGGCCATATTCGGAGTTACCATTGTGAAGCTACACATAGGTATTGACCTATGTGTAGTGCACGCGTGTAATGGTGTCCCCGCACTCACAAAGTCCGGTGAATTTGCCCTGAACCATGTGGGGGCACCTTGGCTAGTGCCAGGGTGCCCTCACACTAAGCAACTTAGCACCCAACCTTTACCAGGTAAAGGTTAGACATATAGGTGACTTATACGTTACTTAAGTGCAGTGGTAAATGGCTGTGAAATAACGTGGACGTTATTTCACTCAGGCTGCAGTGGCAGGCCTGTGTAAGAATTGTCAGAGGTCCCTATGGGTGGCAAAAGAAATGCTGCAGCCCATAGGGATCTCCTGTAACCCCAATACCCTGGGTACCTCAGTACCATATACTAGGGAATTATAAGGGTGTTCCAGTATGCCAATGTAAATTGGTGAAATTGGTCACTAGCCTGTTAGTGACAATTTGGAAAGAAATGAGAGAGCATAACCACTGAGGTTCTGGTTAGCAGAACCTCAGTGAGACAGTTAGTCATAACACAGGTAACACATTCAGGCACACTTATGAGCACTGGGGTCCTGGCTGGCAGGGTCCCAGTGACACATACAACTAAAACAACATATATACAGTGAAAAATGGGGGTAACATGCCAGGCAAGATGGTACTTTCCTACAAATTGCCAGAAGAATTTCTATAGCACAAATCTTTTGTGCAATCATAGATCACACATCAATCATATTTATGGCCTGCAGTCGATGTGCTTCATTCTGTGCGAACTTCATCGGGGCTTAGCATCTTTGAACGGCAATCAGTGAGTAGATGATTCGTGATATATGAAAACGGAATATCACCAATATGTCTCCAATGCACCGGTGCTGTGAGCACCCAAACAGGCGTTTCTGGCGTTCGCAGAGCAAGACAATGCAGCAAAATTGTGCTGCTTTTTCTTACTCCGTATCTATTTAGCCATTCAAAGCCACGCAAAGTAACTTTACGTGGCCTCCTAGATATAGTTGAGAGGCTTGTGCCACCGGAGCGTCAAAAAAGTGATGCTCCAGTGGCGCAGGCCTCTCGTAAATATGCCCACATTTATTTCAAAGTTTCAATCTGTAAGAGTGAAAAACCGGGTCTTCATCAGGGTCAGACAAATGGATGCACCTGTATGGTAAAAAGAACAGTATATACACCCCATGAGGAGTGGGCAAAAACTAACTAGTGATTGAAATAAATGACACAAATGGAAGAGCTCTCCCCTCCAGGTAGTTGGAAATCTGCACTAGTAAAGGACACTGGAAGGAGCAGATAATCACCTCTGGAAAAATTAAAACAATCATTGAATCAGAAGTAGATCTCTTAGAAATAATTGTGAAAGTCTGGGTGGAGAAGTTAAATCACGCACCAACCCACAACACGATGAGAGGAGGGGCTAAAGAGATTCCCTGAATTATTTGAAACAAAAATAAATAGACACGTTTGCATCACAGAATTTACCATGAATGTGTCTGCTGGTGAACATAAAACACCAGTGGCAGCCATGTTTACTCACCACGTTATGTGCCAAACGAGTGTTGGCTGCATTGAGGGTAAAAGCTCAGGGAGATGCTGCTCATTGGCCAAGTAACTTCACAGGTGCCCTGCAAGGTCCATAGGGATATACCAGTTTTTATTGAGTCTCTGTACTTGCATACTCATAAGGCTTGCACCAAAGCAGAGAAAAAACGTGAGTGCATGGCAAGCATCTATTTTCCGTCTTACTGATACAAGAGAGACCAATTGTTGGTACCATTGTCATGGCCTTTAATGATTGGCAACCTTTTGTTTTTTAGCTTATCGTGGTGATTTGTTGACCCTGATAATCATTGTACAATGTTTTTTAATTAATTATTGTGTGCAAATTAAATCAATTATTTCAACAGTAATAAACACCAATACAATATTTACATTTGCAATTTATTTTAAATCTATATCAATAAATATTTTTAAACACAATTCTTTTTATTAAAAAATATTAAACATAACTATTTAATAATAACTGTACTGTTATAAATACTATCCAATCCTATTTCACCTATAAAACTCAAACTCTGGAACAAAATGGTAAACAATTTTGAAATTAAAGCAATAATTACACAAATTAATAAATGGCTAACCATTAATATAATTAATTACAATAACTAAAACATACGAAATAATACATATATTTTTAAACTACTACCCACCCAATACTCCACAATGCACCAGAAACATAAATAATGAAAAAATATGTTTATAAACTATTTTATATTATTATTATTCACAAAATACATTTAACAAAAAGTAGAACCAAATATTATACAAAAAATATATATTAACTAAAAACAACATTTTAATAATCAGTATTTAAACTTCGATATTATAGCTAAAAAACATTCACTTTTCTTCAATATTTCCTTCCTTGTTATTTTTGTCGTATTTTGACCTCAATATTATGGTCACACAATATTCTGTAGTAATAGGGCACGGGTGCAAAGGCAAAGAGATTCCCTCCACCCCCATGCAAATGAGGGAACACCCTCTAATGATAGCGCTGGTACTATATATGCGCCACCGCTATCTGTATTACAGAAAGAGCCGTACAAGAGTTTGCGGCCACTTCTCTAATACCAAAGTACCCTCGGAGTGCGCAAAGCAGATGTAAATACCCGTTGCGCCTCCGCGGCACTTGTGTAATACACGTGGGAGCAGAGACAAACGTGCCTTCAGAGGGTGCATTGAAAGTGTCCCACAAAAATGCAGCCCTCTAAAAGGATGAAAGGGGGTGCATGGACCCCTCAGACATCCCCTTGCAGGAGGTTGAAGTCAATCGCTGCACCCGCATGCAAGCGGATCTCTAATCCCTTTTGAAAGTGCAGGCGGGTGCCGTCTGCCCAGAGAAACACAGAGTAGCTTTTAAACAGCGGCTCTTTTATTTTTCTTGAATGGACTGGCCCGAGGGTAGCGCATTCTTCCTGATACCGCACACTTTTTATGTTTTTACCCGGCGCACCTGCTTTAAGGTGCGCTGTGGTGCAAACAAGGAAACTGCGCCTTATCTGTTTGAACCTGTGATTGAGATGAGCTTATGTGGGTTTGTGGTAAGACTTCCGGGGTGTTTGCTAACCCGTCTGTCTGACACCTGTGGCAAGGTTTGCAATGACCTTTTCCAGACATAACATTTGCTTGATACCTGTGTCTCATGTAGCCATATATGTCTTTCGTTTGTAGAAAAAAAGTATGGGTGAGTTTGTCAGATATGCTTTACTCACACTATTATTAAGGTGCCCACTATACACCACCGCCATCTTTGGGCCCTTCCGGAGGCCTGGCTTATCTCTGTTAGTGTCTTTGTATTGACTGTGAAGTTAGGGTGCGCACTAGTGTGGGTGGGCGAATGTTTGAATAAAACAAGTCAACACGTGCATGATGGCATAGACGAGTGACAGAGTTCATGTCTGATGAGTGAATGCGTGCATGGATGAATGGATGATTGAGATGATGGATGGAAACATCTATTCACCCAGCCATGGACTAATTCTTGCATTCCTTTACTGACCACACACAAACTCATCAATCAGTTAAGAGGAGCTTTCAGTTATAAACCAGACCTTTGCCAATGCTTGTTTTACAAAACGCCCCACAAATCCATAAAGGCACCCTGACGCGTCATGACATGACAATAGAGGTGAACGTTAATCAGAGTTGTAAAGTTTGAATTTGTTTCCTAAAAGCCAAAAGATGGTTGATCACTTCAATCATGTGAAACAGCAAGTTGCAAACTCTGGTAATGCTTTGTTTGAAGCCTATGACTTAAGCCTGTCAAGCATGTATTGCTGGACAAGACTTCATGTTATTATTCAGATATTTAGGGATATGGCCACATCCTGCCATGTGCATGAGAGCAGGAACTAAACACAACTCCTTGTTTACCGACATCCTCTGGGGAGTAGGTATACTTTACCGGACCCTTTCATGGCTTCCCCACAAGCAGGGCACATCAGGCTAAAGGGAGATGTTTTTCCCACGGTCACTCTGGGCTGCCCTATCCCTGGGTGGCAATGAAAAACACAATATCCACTGAGCAGCATCTGGCTAGTTCTCATTCCTTGCTGCTGGAAGGCATGCCTTGGTAGATGCAGGACTAACTCATGGCCATGGTGCCTGATGCCATGAAGGCCCTCATGTGTCAGACCCTTTATTCAACGTCACCAGCTTTGAGATACTGATGAACTTTAAAAAGCAAGCATTGACAAAGCCAGCAGGTCTGGCTTTGGCGTGGTAGCACAAGGAAGCACAAAAGCATGTTTTAGCTCCTAAAAGCCAAACCTACCACCTTGGGAAAGCTTTTTTAACGTGAAAACAGAGGCGATAGAGCAATAGATAAGAGACAGATGGAGAAAACAACAGGAACATTCATACGGGGGTAAACATACATAATAAACATACAGGATAAATAAACATAATTAAAAAATCATTTCCAAAGACAGGGAAAATAACAATGAGGAATTTAGCCGGGGAAAACATGGGTACAAGTTCTAACTAACTTATTTTAAAAATCCTTTTGCACTGAATCCACAGAAAAAAATAATATTGCTTTCGCTATACAACTGGAGTATGAGATAAATAATTCCAATGCATAATTCAATGAAAATCTCCAATGTAAAATAGTCCCTCATGAGTTGCTGTGGAAGAACTCCACAGAAGAGAAAATGATGCTCAAATCCAGTAACATGAGGTGCGAGGGAAAGAATCCTGTGGTGGAGCCAAAGACCACTCTATGTACATTTTGAAGAAATGATAACATTAGGACAGCGGACAACTACAATGTCAGCTAGACCAAAAGTGCAAACGTGTTAATTTTTGCAGCTTGCACAACCTGACCCTGTAAGGCTCAGGAAGAATGAGGCATAGTTTGTGTGGCACTTTCAGATAATAACTGCATGTTGTCAATGTCAGGTTCACATAGGAGGATAACGCCTTTGATGCTATACCCTGTTGCTCTGGACAAACAAGGAATGTGTTCTGAGGAACTCTCCATGCCCGTCTTCTGCCACCCAGTGGTGAGGAGAGGAAGGTGCAGGCTCTGAGTAATGAGCTCTCCAGACACGGAGGGATGCTGCTGCACCATCATTCTTGCACAGATCAACTCAAGGTTTAGGAGCATCGACATCTTCCTGACTCAGGCACCCATAAAAGAAATGTGCTTTACGAGAGAGGCGGGACTGGCGAGGTCTGTCACAGCTCTTCTTCATCTGGAAGGTCACAGTACAGCCCAGGAGCCAGCTCAGCACATAGTGCAGTGATGGTGCTGCGGAGAGCAGCCCTGGCTCAAGGGACATCTGCTTTCTATGCCAGGGTCAGCAAAAAATAGGGAAGTCGGCCCTCAGTCACTGAGAAACCAGGCTCAGTCTGGAGCCACAGAGGGGCAGATTTATTAAGAATTCATGCAACACAGTGCAGCAATGCAAGTTGAGAGAGAGCTGAAAAGTGCTATTTCTAGTAATATGTGGCGCTCTTCCGCTCTCTCCCTGCATTTGTGGACTTGAGGCTGCCTAGCGCCAATACATGCACCGTTGCACCATGATGACAAGGTGTCTGCGTTACAGGCAGAATTGTTTTTGTGTGGTAAGGCACACCTTCCTGCACACAGTCGTTACGTGTACATACCTCTTTCAATGTGTGCAGCACACAAAGGAAGAGGAAATAACACAGAGGAAAAAATATATTTCTCCATGTTACATCTCTGTTGGTAGGCGCACCATTTTGGCGCAAACCCAGGTTTACAAGTCTTTGTAAATCTGTGTTTGTGTCAAAATATGTGGGTGGATGATTGGGAATGCACATGGTCAACTCATGTAAATCCTACCCAATGCAAAGTAATGCAAGGCAGTGCTGCACTCTCACTTTTACAACTTGTAGAAAAATGTAGTTAAGTATCAGGTTACAAGGTTAACCGCTCAAAGTCACATGAAATGTCAGACTCAAATATGATTAAGAGGACAGGCTATTGACTTACGGTAATTGAAATGGGAACTCAACTTGCATTGTTAGGCTTTATTCTTATCAGGCATACTCAGAAAGTACTGAAAATGAGTTTGGGCAAAGTTGGAAGACCTACTTAGAAACCTACCAATGCTTAACCTACATATTTAGTATACACAACATGCCCCACAATTCAACTCAGATTTCACCACCAAATCTGCTAGGCACAAATTTTCCTTTTGAACCTTATCTCAGCCCAGCAGGTGGTGGCATTGGGGGACACTTCTTTCAAATTTTATTTTGCCTTTATTGGCTGCCTCCCGCCTGGTCTTCCCCCATTCCGGATCAGCTTTCATAACGGAGAACGAGTTGACGTGGAGTGTGAATATGACTTGTGCTGCATTTTAACTGCACAGAACACCTTTGTGAAAGGTGTTTTACGACTGTGGAGTCTCCGCACAAAAAAAGATGGAATTGTTATGTGCAGAGACTCCACAGTGGTACAGATGTTACTAGTAAAATACATTTGTGAATAGCAAACAATCGTAAACTTACCAAAAAGTTTTGTTTACCTTTGTGAATCAGGCCCTTTATTATCATTGCACTTGGAATGTTGCTATGCATAAATTTAGCTTTGCCAGATAATGAACTTAAAGTGCAAAGAATATGTACAGTTGATAATTGAGAGGTCAGGGTCCATTCCAGTAACACTCAATGACATTGTAGAAGCTACAATCCAGGATGACTGTCTCCAACTGACCTCTGCAGCTTCCCAATAGGTTAATTGGTGCAGTCTCAAACAGAATCTGTCCATCAGGATGCCAGATGCTCAGCAGGTCTTAGTATCTCTGTACACTGTCAGGCAGGAGTTGGCTGCATCAGAGAATGGCTGTCTGTGAAGAGGACACCATTTGATAATTTCCCAAAGTGACTCCCAAAGTCACCCAGTTAGCTCATGAGGCACCCAAGCGCTGGTGCACATGAAAAGTGTGGTTCCCTTTATTCTGTGGCGGGGGCGGAGGTGGTATTATGGGGCTGCACCATGTGCCAAGCAACAGGGGCTGTTGAGCTTTCCCAACCGAAAATAACACAAGACACTCCGCAACACATCTGGGTTAGGGCAAGTGCAGATTTCAGCAGTATACCTGATGGTCGAAACATTCTTGTGGTAATCAACAGTTTCTCTAAATACCCTGCAGTTGAGACCTTCACATTAATTATGGGTCCCTGTTCCAGGGGCATGACTTTGTGTTCAATGTCTCCTTCTAATTGTAGAGTTACTCTATACACCCTATCGGGTTCGGAGACACGCATATCCGCTGGTTCTACTTGTATGAAGTCATCAGTTGCTTTCACCTCCAGATGCTCTAGAAGATTCCGGCGAACTATTGTGACCTCTGCTGCGCTGTCTAGCAGTGCTAGAGCCCAGTTCTTGTTCTTCAAGAGAACCCTCTTCCTGAGTGGCATGTCTAACTGAGACAGCTGCCAATTTTTTCTTTTTAAATTGTTTTTGTTGTACTGCTTTCTCTTCCTTCTTAACATAAACCTCCGAAGAGCGCTGTGATTCCTGTCTCGGTTTCACGTACTCTGTTCTCCGCTCTGATTGCCCACCTCTCTCATTTCTCTTTTCCGATGAGTCCTGAAAGGAACGAGATTGGCGTGTATCAGTACATTGATATCTATCAGGTGTTTTTATATTCTCTCTATTTCTTTAGAGTCCCTGGGGTTCTGCCACGTCAATGTAATGTTCCTTTGGCTACAGGCAAATGGGAATCAGAGAGATTTATGCCAACCATCAGTAAAGTAATTTGTATTGCTCATGTTCAGCACCATCACCTGGAATGGGCTCAATACTTCCGTCCGTGAGTATCAGCATACCCTGCGTGCCACCATAGGCTAGATCCCAAGTCAGCTGTCTTTCAGACGACATGTTCAAGATGTGGCACCTAATCATTCAGCATGGGACCTAAAAACTTTGAATGCAGAGGCTGTTACTGCCAGGATGATATCCAAGTGACAGACTTTGTGATAGTGCAGGATCTCCACACAGGGAACACGTTCTGGCTTCTGTTTGAGGCATATCCCTTCGAAGTGGAGCAGGTCAAGGGCATGTAAGTCACTGCTCATGAAAATCAGGACACTGTAACTCAGAATGTATGATGGCTCAACACATTTACGCAGTCACCTCGTAGGGTATCTACTGAGACATTAATCCTAGAAAGAGACACCTCTGAGGGGTTGGTTGTGGTTGAGACATCATCTTCTGAGACGATGATGATTTCCAGTTTGCAGCAGAGCCGGACATGCCCGTGGAAGGATGTTCTGACAAATCCTGATGCTGGCTCCAGTGAAATCCTGCCTGTATGTGTTGCCCAGCGCAGTCTAGCAATCAAAAAATCCCTAGGGCAAGTCAATCCAAGAAACCAATCAATGATGAAGATATAAATTTGTATTTCTGAGTAAGACAATGATTGCAAAAGTAAAAAATTATTTCTTACAGTCAGACAAAACAGCAATTCCTTTACCTACTGAGTTTATTACCTAAAACATGTCTGGCAAAAAAAACTTCCACATGACTCGGCTGTGCTCTGCCTGTAATTAAAGTTCCCATGCAGCAGCCCATCACAACCTATATGTCTATACCATGCATTCACTACACATATTATTATGTGTTTCAGAAACCCACAAGCCAAGGCCCGCCTTCAATCTTGCACCACTCATAGGTGAGTTATGAGGCATAAAAGGTCACCCAGGCAATTATGCCATAAATATTCCATGTAGACCCAGGCGCACCTTATAGTTAAGTGGGCTATACTGGCCATTCAAGGCCCACTCCAGCTTTAAAGGCCCGAGGCGAAAGCAGGATTTTAACAAGGGAGCGTGACTTTAATGGCGTATATCCCAGCGATGGAGGGCTATAAGGCTATTAAAACATTCTGCCACTAGAAGGATGAATGTTCCAATAAATAAAACAAAGGCCTCAGGAAGCCCCACAAAAACATTTGAATGTTGATGCTCGGGGCTTCTACCGGCCGTTAGAAAACCGGATCACCCCATTATTTTCAATGGAGCTCCCAACATTCCAATGTTCTAATCTTAGGTATGTAGACATACACAGCTTTCTCCCTTAAAAAAAGCAAGACACGGAGCAAGCAAACAACATAGGAACCTACAAAATGCATATCTACACTAAAACAAAACAGACATTTAATACTGGCTATTGCACTGTGTGTAAGTACTTAGCTCGTGGCCTCCCTACCCAGGGACCAGGGTTTTTCAGTCATTCACAAAAAGTACAGTCGCTACACCAGCAATGGATGGACTAGCGGCCTCATAAGTTAATTGTTTTGTCTGCTTTTTTTTAAATGGAAGTATAGTAAAATACTGAATGTGCCTTTGAGAAAAAATTAATTCAGAAATTCCGAAATTACAGGCGCTGAATAAACGCGCTGCTAGCTACTGAATACTTTATAGCAAAAAAGCCCCTTAGGGTAATTCGAGACATCTGATGTAATGTCGAACAATTAATTCATTGCAGCGGGATGTAATGCAACCTATCGAGGTGGAATTCCAGTGCGCCTCATGCCTCACGCGTTAAGGCCTGAAACCCTTCCTCGTGTGATCGCGGGCTCTCTGAGCTCAATAAACATTTAATTAGCAAACAGGTTAGTGCTATCAGCCAATCAAGCCTCTTAAGTTGCATGAAGCTTTTGCAGAATACTGAGGCGGGGGCTTGACTCGGAGTGAGAACAGCCCTGGATTCATGCACTTAGGCACGCGTCAAGAGCTGGGGGACTGGGGCCGGTGTGCTAAATACAGATTGCTGTTATCCTAATAACCAATAATTGTGCTTTGCGGGTGCGTTCCAATGCTTTGCAAGTGATTGTTATATGTGTTGCTTGCACACTTCATCCTCCAGGTTGCCCTGTTTGATTCTAGACTCATCAGGTGCCTAGAGGAGGAAGATGCGAGGTCTGTAGGGGGGTCTGAACAGGTGTAGTGATGGGCACTGCTCACACTGATCGACCCCAACAGTGCTAACTGGGTGCTTTGTGACTGTGATTGTTGAACCTTACTGAGAGATGCATATTTTGACTGGTAGAGTTGTATTTGAAAGGAACAAGCCTGGAATGGCCCAATCGGGCACCGGCATTTCCCCCGAATGCTGGAGAGGCTGGGGCTGGGTTTGTGCCAGGATGGCCACCTCTGTGACCACCAGTAGGTCTCGCGCCTGGTACTACTCTGGCATGCGTGAGCTCCTGGAATCGGGGTGGGGGGGGGTGGGGGGGGGGGGGAATGAGAAACTGAACTCCTTGAACCTGTCGAGAGGGAAAGGTGTGTGTGAGTATGACACACCTCCCCCCAAGTAGCCCACTGGTTGGCTACCGCATGCTGCGGCAGGGCCTTCATGGTTCTGCCCAGGTAGGGCCTTGGCACCAGGCAGAAACAGATCCTGGCACAAAGTGCAGTATGCACGCGTGCTTCCTCACCTGGAGGCGAGGGGAGCTGCCATGCTTGGGTCAGAGGGTGCTGAACCAGGCAATGGCTGGTGCCCCCCAGATAAGGGGCAGTGTGTGGTGTTAGTGGGTCACAAGGGGTAACATTTACAAAGCAAAAGGTGAACCAAAGAAAAATGGACACAACACCAGGCATCTCAAGGCGGCGGCTGCAACTATAGCCAGTCTCAGCATGCACTGAGCATCCCAGTGGGAAAGGTTTAGCATGAGTGGCACAATACGCGAGGACGACAACATCAGGGCACTGCCAATGTTACGGAGACTCTCTTACTGAGCTGTCCCATTCTATGAAGAAGCTTGTTCGTCTGCTTTTTGCCTCGGATTCTTAAGCAGCCAAAGGGCTGAAACAGGCAATAGGACTGTAAAAAGTAACTTATAGCATATATGTTGTGCAGAAATTCAAGTTATTTACTGAGGTTTTAATTAGCCTTTTGCCAGTGCATACTCACTGTGGTGTGCAATTATGTCTAATGGAAAACATTGTGCTGTTGCCCTGTGTGCCACAAAGAAATGCAAAGTTTTCAGTGACTGACTATTTCATACAATACACCGTTCGAAATCAATGTTTCCCAAATTTTTCTTGGAGGAGGGGTGAATCATTCTGGCACCCCAATTTTTCAGTTCAGCCACTTAGGTCTGCGTTTTTCACCCCCACCACATTTAAAATCCACCAGCTTCCTCTGGGACCAGGCTGGCAAGGATCTCAGTGCTTTCAGAGGAGATGCTGTTGTGGCAGCTGCTCTGAATGAATTGAATGTTTGCTGAGAGGCTTAATGTTTCATTCGACTTCTCAGCAAACTTTTTGTTTCACAAAAACAAACTCCCAAAGCTGGTGTTTTGTTCCATAAAACAAAAACCGAACACCTTGATCCCCTGGAAGCTTTCTCCCAGGCCATTGGGATCATTTAACACTACATGCTAGGTTAATCTTAACTAGAGTCTTATACAACTCAACACTGATGCTTTTGTCAAATACCATCTAAACACCATTCTATTCATGCATGCCTGCAAACTGTCAGATGCATTTTATGGCTGAAGATGCATCTTTTGTTATGCATTTTACAACATGCACAATATTTAATGAAGAATGCAGACATGCATAAAAAGAGTGTGATATTACTTATGTCAGAAAATACAAGTATATACTCACATCTGCCTGTGCTGTGGCAGACACTATTTGCACAAGTATTTTTCCTTAATTATAGTTTGTTAGAAGTTATAAATATTTCTTTATATCCATCAACCAAATGCACACCCCCTTTGATAGGGCCCTTTCGAATAAGAAGATTTAAATGGAAGTTAACTTGATTGGGACGTTTGTGACTAACAACTTGATTTACAGTTTGGCAGAGGGGTTACTCCATCCCAGGCGTGTCGGATGTCCTATTGGACGTTTTACATGTACATTATATCCAATGGCGCTTGTGATATGGTCTGGGACATTTGACACGTTTGTGACAGAGTAACCCCCTCTGCTGAACTCTAAATCAGGCCAAAAAATTGCTAATATCTATAAAGAAGGCCTCAGTGAAAGTTAAGTTACGCTGGTGTAATTTACGTAATTTCAAGAATTTTGCATTACGCTTGTCATACAAAATCCACAAAATGATGCCATTACACCACTTCACATAATTGCATACCATTTTCAGTAAAATGTACTGCAAAATAGCCATTTGCAGTAATATAATTTACAATGAATGCACAGGAACAACAGAGCACAAGCAGCTGTTGCATGCTGTGCTTTTTTTTTTTTGCACTATTTTTAGCACAGCATGCATCGTTGCGTCAAAAGTATAGCACTAAATGACAGATTTGCATTTCAAGTATTTATGTGTAATTTCACCTAATGTTGCTGCCATTTAACAGAATTTTGTGAAAGCAAATATTGCCATTTCCACTATAAGGGTTCATTAAAATGTGAATGGTATAAAATGGCTCATAATTTCACTGATTAGCCTAGGTGGTGCGGCCATCCTTTAACCTGAATGACAGGTGAGATTTACTTTGAGTTAGTGGTGGGATATTTCTATCATATACCATCGGAAGGGTCAGGAGGAGAATTACTCCTAGATGCTCAATGCCATGCCAGGATTTGCCAAATCTATGGGTAGATAGTATTTCTATGCTTTCTTCCTGATATCCTGTAATTCCAATCTCTTTAGACATTTAGGTGGTCATTATGAACACGGCGGTAATAACACACTGACCGCCAGCGACCCTGGAACCTTGCCGGCCACATTATGAACATTTCTGTGGGCCGGCTAGCGGAAACATTGTTTCCGCCCGCCGGCTCACAAAAAGGCCCGTCCGGGAGCTGCCGTCAATGCCTCTGTGCGGCAGGTGCAGTTGCACCCGTCGCGCAGATCACTGTCCGAAAATTGGGCAGTGACCTGCGTGACGGGGCACTGCACCGGGGCCCCTGCACTGCCCATGCAAACTGCATGGGCAGTGCAGGGGCACCCCCTCTGCCAGCCTTTCCCTGGCGGGTGAACCCACCAGGAAAAGGCTGGTGGAAATGGGAACATTATCCGCAGGGTAGCGCAGCTACCCTGGGGGATGGTGTTTCCACTCACTGCCAGGATGCCTGACGGCGGAAGCCTGGCGGTGAGTGAGGGCTGCCGATGGAGGCCCCCACCATGTTCAGAATATGGCGGGTTGGCCCGCCATGCCGGCTGGCGTTTTCAGCCACCAATGCCGGCATGGTGGGCCAACCCGCCATGTTCGTAATGAGGGCCTTAATAATTTAACTTAAAGCCGGACGCCACATTGAACTTTTGTAATTCTGACAATGTCGAGACCGATCTAGCAGGGACAGTCAGTAGAGAAAGCATATCAACTGCGATTAAAGCCATTTTAATCTGATCAGCCTTTGTAGTTAGGTGTAGGATGCTTTAGGTTATTACCAATATTGTGTATGAGACTTTCCATTAAGAGTGAACAAAAATGAAGATGGGGCAGTCCTGTCTCCTGCCCCTAGACAGAGTGGCCGGAGTGAATGAAAGCATTCTTGAGTCCAGGTCCAATTTGTCCAGAACATTATACAGAAAGCTCCAATTTACTTTAGCAAATGTTTTCGGCTCATCAAGTGAGAGAAGAAACATCTGGAAGTGAACTCAGGTGGCTTAGCAATTGCATTCAAGGCTATTTCGAAACTACCCCATTTGTTTGGCTTTAATGGATCCAACTTGATACGAGGAGACCTAAGTCAGCCAGATGTGTCTAAGTCTATTTTAATGATTTTTATAAAAATGTTAATGTCATAGTTAAAAAGACAACACCCAAGTATCTGGAGATCTTTTTCCGGCTTCAGCAGCAACATCAGCGCCATGGTGAATGTCACTGCTCCCACATCTACAAAAAGAGCTGAACGAGTAGGGGGTCAAAATGTTGCAGGAAACCTTGTAAAAAGAAGGTGGGGACCCATCTGAACCTGAAACGTTATTGCTTGTAAGAGACTTTATAGATCTATGGACTTTATCTTCCAAAATAGGGTTAGCTGGACCTTCTAAATTTCAGGAGGGATTACTGTGAAATATACATTGTGCTGATCAAAGGACTGAGCCTGATAAACATATGAGTGCATATGTGAGAGGTTTGTGCGCTGACTCTTTAGAAAAAGGGAGGGCTTCCAGTTTTCCCCTTGCTTTCGAACGCTCATGATTTATCCTTTGAGATCATGTGCTTTTGTGTCTGATTTCTAGTTGAATTGTACCTTCAGATCCACCATCTTCACCTTTGTCCACTGTAGAGTGGAAACACAGCTGTATATTCTATGAGTCCCCCCGGAATAAAACTTTAGCTGCATCCGATATTGTGGACCAAGAAATCTCCTCCGAGGTATTTTTGGTGATGTAATTTTTGAGGTTGCCACATTTTCTGTTTGCCAGTAAGTGGTCTTGTAATGCTATTTTGTTCAATGTTCAGACTTGTGGGGGCTGGGGAGCCAAGAGACTGACTAATGTAACTGGGGCATGGTCAGAAAGAATTAACTACAACATCTAAAGTGATGATAGAGTCAACAGATGTCAATTAAGTCAAGAAATAGTCAATAAAGGGGGATCTATGTGAATGTCTATATATGGAGCATGGAGCCGAGTCCAATGCCATCACACAGCGGGGCTGTCCAGCACCCTTGGAATGTGCACACCAGCACACCCTTACCACAAGCCTTTCCATGGTGGGGGTCGTTGCCAAGGAAAGGCTGATGGTAAGGTGAGTTCAGCGCCGCCCTGGCTCAGTACAACTCAGACTGCCGTCACTCTATCGGGAACAATGTTCCTGGTGGGAACGGGACCCGCCAGGGTTGTAATATGGTAGTCTGACCGCAACAATTGCAGCGGTCTAACTGCCACTGTGAGGCTGGCAGTCCTTGGGCCGCCAGCCTCGTAATGAGACCCTAAGATTTTCTCATATAATTGTTTATAATATACTAGCTCGAAATAATTTAGCAAGTCAATCCCTCATTGTAGTGTGGGACAAGATCTATGGGAGACCTGGTCTCTAAGGCTTCCTGGGAAGAGTGTTGCTGGTCAGTTCAGCTACAAGAACACGATTCTTGTGCATGTGAGGTTGTCTTACAGATAGTTTTAGCAAAGCTTACGGTAGCTGGGATAAGCTTCTTTTGGTATCCTCAAGCTGAAACCAACAGCCAAGATTCACTCTTGGATTTTCAGGGACCACAGTCAAACATCCTCAGTAGGGAGGCTGGACAGTGTTTTGTTCTTTCATAGCCTGTTGTGTGCAGCCTCATATCTGTCCTCCTAGGGCCTTTTATTTCTCACTCTCCTCGAATGCCGTGGTTGCCATAAAGGTTGTAATTTTTGTAGTGATTCACCTTGCTTTTCTTGTGAGATTCAACAACCAGATCATTTCTTCTCTGAAGTTTATGCGGTGTTGCCTACCCGTCAGTTGGAAGAACACGTATAAAGGATATCCTCAGCTAACCCTATCCATACTGGATCTTCTTGGACCTGTAGATTGGCAGCCCTAATTTTGAAAGACTCCGTCTTGCAAGAGTAGTTGCTGAAATGTCCTGGAACAATGAGGATGGGGGTGTCTTCGAAAAGAATAGTGTAATCTTTTCTGGTAGATCAAGAACCTTTATCAGAAAGAAGGGAATTTGAGTCAACACATCAGGCATAAATTGCTTCATCTGTGGTAGGCCATGAAAACAAACCGTAGAGGTGCAGTGTAATTGGATGGGGGAGGCCTCAGGGCACCGCAGGAGGGCACAGAAGAGGCCCTAAACATATTGTTCAAGTTCTGTGCTCCGTACCTTACTGGAATGCCTTTAATGCACAGATTGGTTCTTGTGTGTTAGAAGTGACAATCTTGTGCATGATAATCCCCCAGATTTTTTGCCTTCTTTTGCCAAACCCATTTTGCTAGCTATAGCACGTCCTTCTTACCAGTGATAAAGTGCTTGTGCTCTCCTTGACAGACCTACCAACTATAATGACAAGAAATCCCTATGTGAGGAGAGGTGTGCCGTGGAGGGGGTGCCGAGAAGTACCTGCAAGGTACTTTTGTCCCAGCCCTGCCCTACAGTGGTTTTCAGTTCATTGCGTATACCGCTGTGTGATATCAGCTCCTCACCGGGAGACTGTGTGAAAGGAGCCAATATCATGTGTCACACAGTGGCACTGTGTGAGTTGGCAATTCTGCCTTCCTAAACTTTGGCATTGGCATACCCCTAATCGACATATTTAATTTAGCTGTAAGTTCCTAATATATAGTGCCACATGTGCCCAGGGCCTGTAAATCCAATGCTACCAGTGAACATTAGCACTCATTGTGCCACCCACTAGAGTACCACTGTAAAACATGTCCACAGGCCTGTCAGTGCAGCATTGGTGAACAGTTTTAAATTGTCATTTTGACCTGGCAAAGAAACCTTTTGCCAGGACTAAACCTTCCTTTGTAATAATTAAAATTCACCCCTAACATAGACCCTAAACACCAAAGAGTTGGGTGCAGTATATTTAAAAAATAGGATATGTATATTAAATGTTTTCCATGTTCTGGCAGTAAAAAACCTTCAAAGTTATCTTTAACTGTGGCAAGACTGGCTTTCCCAAAGACTAACACTATTTTACACTATTATAGTGCCAAATTCGGTTTGCGGGTAGCTAGAAAAATGGTCAGGGGCTCAATTTAATGGTAATTTAAATCCAACTTAATGGTAAAGTCAGGTTTTATATCACTATTTTGGAAATGAAACTTTTACAAAGTTGTCATTTTCCTGCCTGAAACCAAAGGGCTTTCCTGCCAGTGTCCAGCTGTCATCTGATGGCTCCCTTGTGGTGAGATGTGTATTGCTCCCAGAAAGTGGACAAAGGGCCCTTGGTGTGTGGTGAGGGACTCCTCCTGTGGCATGAGTGTCTCGGGCTGTGCCCAGCTCCTTCTTGAGCTTCAAAGGAAGTTACATTGTCACTGGCAGATGAAGCTTACATCTATTCCTGTCTCCTCTTTGTCTCTGTAGTCAGGCTGGCACCAAACCGATAGGGAGGGGAGGAACTGACCAGAAGTGATCAGAACAGGTTTAGAGGATGGACAAAATATAGCCCTCCATTATAGACTGGCACTGGATATAAAAGTGTCGGCAACAGAACCTCCCATTAGAACACTCCTGCACCTGTGAAGATCAGAAGAAGGACTGCTCTGCTATCTGAAATCTGAAGGAACCTGGGCCTGCTCGCCCCTAACCCAGGACCCCAGAAGTGACTCCAAGAGTCAGTTGGCTTACCTTCCAGTTTGATCTACAGGGCCACAAAAGCTTCGAAAGGCCTTTCTCTCTGCAGTTGCTCAGCTGACCAGTACCAACTCAAACTGCTCTGGATCTTGCTGCTGGCCTCTTTTGGAGTAAGTCCGAAGCCCTGCGTGGTGCCTCTCAGGTCCTAAACACTTGGCCGGTGTCAAAGTGCACTCCTCTTGTCCCCCAAACTGCAAGAAGTGGAACTTAGAGATTTTTTTGCCAACTTTCTGCAAACAGGGCCTGGGAAAACCATTGAAGCTGCAGCCATCAACGTCAAGGCCACCTTCAGCACAAACTTCGAATTACACCCACTTAGAGCTTTCCATCCTTCGTTAACTGGGACCCTGCTCTCTAGCAACCCGCCATCATTGAGACTCTAGTCAGCTCCAGATTGCAGCTTGCCTTGTCCACTTTTCCTCCGTAAAGTTTCTAAGTCATAAGCTAAACTTTCTACCGGATGAACCTGGTCCCAGTATCAGACTGTACTCCATCCTGGCCGGCTGTAACTTTTGACTTTGACCGTGTCTAACATGACCAGATACCGGCGGGTAGCGCTTTGTACTTCTGGTGCTATTTTTATTTCAAACTTTGAAAATTCATATCTCTGGTTCTTCTAATTGGATATTTGCCATTTTTGGGTCATTTTATTTATGAAAATGCACTTTGTTTTTCTAAATTGGATTCTTTTTTTTGTGCTGTGTTTTCGCTTTATTACTGCTTCAGTGCTGCATAAATTCTTTACACAATGTCTTAAGTTAAACTTCGCTGTTTTGTGCCAACGTGCCAGAGGGTTAGGTACAAGTTTATTTGGTGAGTTTAGTGGCTCACCCTGACAAGGATTGATTATAATTTTAAGTGGGCCCTCACACCCCCCCAACTAATGACACAATCTCTTACATCTTGGTCTATTCTGTCTGTATTTTGTAATTCAGTCTGTCCATGATGTCCTGATATTGATGTTCAAGTTCTTCCTCGCTTGTCTTTCTCATGAAGTACCTCTGCTGATGCTATTTCAAAGTGATCGAGTCTTAATTCAACTTTCTGTATTTTGTGACTATGTTCTGAGACAGCTTTAGTGAATTCTGGACATCCTTTGATGTGAGAAAGGGAGAGTGTGCATGGCTGACTCCTCATCTAAGACTAGGATAGCTGACAACTTCTCCGTTGTCCCTAACACTAGAGCTATCATTCTCCAGGGTAGCTGTGGTAACTACTGATGGTGGGCAGGAAAGGGGAGAGCGCTTGAGTATGGCCGAGGAGAATGGGCAAACCTATGTTCATTAAGGCCAGAAGAAATCTAAAATGTTTCATTCTGGCTGTTACGCAAAACTGAAGAGAATGGATGGCATGAATACATTCCTTCCATGTCCTCAGTCTAGAGTACCATGAAGAATTGCGAATTGCTTCTCAGGGCCCTCTGGCAAGAACGAAGCCCTTCAGAAAGGTTGGGGGTGAGCAAAACATTCCTTTCAGATCTTTATGAAATATTAGAGAGGGTTGATGATAGGTTTTCTCTGGCACTTCTGCTAGGCCAAAGAATCAAAGGTTGGGACTACATGTTCTTCAAACCATTCAATAAGACTGTAAAGATTTCTTAATGACACCCTGAAATTTGACCCCTATCCCCAGAGCTGGGCTGGACAGGAAACTGAGGGGCATATTTATACTCTGTTTGTGAGTTTTTAGCATCATTGGCGCAAACTTAACTCCATATTTATATTTTGACGCTAGATATGTCTAACATCAAAATATTGGAGTTAGCGCCATTTTTTGGATGCGTGAACCCATCATGCATCAATGAGATGCAAGGTTGCCATTCCCATCCCAAAAAAATGACTCTAAGCCCATAGCGCCATATTTATCCCCGTGAAAAAATGTTGTATGGGTGGGAGGCGGGCCAAAATAATGGCACTAAGCCTGCTTAGCACCATTATTTAATTTATTAGCATTATTATTTTATTTACCAGGTGTTAGGGTAGCTGTGGACCCATTTCCATGCTAAGCACCATGGAATGAGTCCACAAATGCCCACCCCAGGCCCCAGCAACACCCCCACCTACACCAGAGGATGGGGGACCCCACCATGGGTAAGTATGGGTAAGTATAGGTAAGTGTGGAATAATAGGGGAACACAATCCTTCACAAACGAAGTAAAATAGACCTTCCCAGTATGTAGTTTATTAAAAGATCCACGGCAGGCATAGATGTGACTGAACACGATGAAAGTCAGCCTCCAACTGCCCACCCAAGAATACAGAACCTTAACAGACAGGTTCTGTTAATCGAACGGAATGGAACTAACAAAGTTGAATACTAACAATGAGTGAATAAAGATAGAAACTAGGTAATAACAATTAAGGAAAGGCAAATACAAATAAATAACTACATATGCTACATCATCTTCCTCCTTCACAAAGCAAAAGAAAAACAAATAAGCAAAGGCAAATACAAATAAATAAATACATATGCTAAATACATATGCTAATACATATGCTAATATAAGCAATAATCATTGTATTTAGAAGGAAGTTTAACAATTCTATGACTGCATGTATGCAGTGGTTCTACAGCTGGGCCAAACGACGAGGAGAAATCAGGAACATCCACTCTCTCCTGATGACAGGAAATTCGTGCTTGACCTCTGGAATTACTTTGCATGGGGTTGTACGGCTTGTCTTCATTATTGGTAGGTCTGTCGATAAATGTGGCACTAGAAGTAGCCTCCTCCTCACGTCCAGCATAGACCTGTTTGAAAATGTCAGCTTGCGAAGAAGAAATTGGAATAATAGAGTTTTTATTCCACCACCCCTTGCCCTCAAGTAATACAGCAGATTTAGAAACTCTTAAAACCTTTACAGGTAAGGAATATCTCGAAGCTCCTTTGGGTACTCTGCAAGGCTTTTTAATCAAGACCCAGTCATTCACATTAACTATTTTCTCACTCACGTTTTTACGAGAATCATAATCACGTTTTTGAACAAATTGTTTCTCAGAGACTTTCTGTTTCAACTCTTTAACATCAACCTTCACACCCTTGTGAGGGAAGGCCATCCATGATGGTGTTAATTTAGATCTAGATTCCCTCCCTCCGAGTAACACAAAAGGTGAAAAGCCTGTGGTGGAATCCGGTGTATTAAGATATGCCCACAATTTTTCATTTAAAAATTCTTTCACATTGCAGTTGGTGGCGATGGCTGTTTGAATCCCCTCTTTAAGAATACGATTAGCTCTCTCCATCAGTCCATTAGAAGAAGGACTGTACAAAGCTACACATGAATGTTTTATGTTGTGCTTGATCAAGAAGTTTTCTATTTTACTGGAAATGAATTGTACCCCATTGTCGGTAACAATGTTGGACGGTGGGCCTTCTAAATAAAACAGAGATGATAGGAATGAAATAATAGATTCTGTGTCAGTATGTTCCACAAAGTCATAGTATATCCATTTAGAAAAATAATCAATGGCAACAATCGTGTGTCTCATGTTTCTAGGTAGGATGTTTAAAGGACCAGAAAAATCTACAGCAATACTCTCCCAAGCACCATTGGGAAATGGAATAATATGCAAGGGTTTAGCCTGGCATTTCCAATGCTTGTCAGACACCACACAAAAGGTACACTGGTCAACAAAATCCGACACTTGTTTATCAAGGCCTGGCCACCAGTATTTTTCTTTTAACCTTCTGCAAGTGGCTGAGATGCCTAGATGCCCTTCATGAGCAGCCTTTATAAGCAACGGCCTTAAATCATAGGGAGGAATGCAAAGAGGCCCTCTCATGCACACCCCGTTCTCACACGATAACTCTGCAGCTAGTTGACGATAGGTGTTGAGTTCCCCACAGAATTTCTGATTTTTGGGCCAACCATGAGTAACATGAAACAACTCTTTTGACAAAATTGAATCTCTTGACACCGCAGAAATCCAATCCTGCTCAGAGAAAAGACCTTCAGAAGTTGAAACTACATCCAATGCACCAATGACACACTTTGTGTCCTCATACTCAGTATCAATCAAAGGTAAAGGCAACCTAGAAAGGCAATCCGCCCTAACGTTTTTCCCACCAGGGATGTATTTAACATCTAGATTGAACTCTTGCAACTTTGACAACAGCCTTACCAACATTGAAGAGGCTTTACCTAGACCATTCCCATCCATTAAGAATACAAGTGGTTTGTGATCCGTGTAGACCGTACAAGCCATACCCCAAATATAAGTCTTGAACTTATATACTGCCCAGACACAGGCTAAAGCCTCTCTCTCAATGGTGCTGTAATTGATCTCAGTGTCTGAGAGGGATCTTGACGCAAATGCGATAGTGTGTTCACGACCATCCACCCATTGGCCAAAAACTGCCCCCAAACCCTTCATGCTAGCATCAACCGCTACAAAGGATTTGGCTGAGGGTGTAAATGGCTTCAAGGCCGGAGCAGACAATACAAGTCTTTTAATGGCTTTAAAAGCCCCCATAACTTGTTCACTCCATTCAAACTTACTGCCTTTTTTTAACAGATTTCTAAGGGGTTGTACTATCATAGCATAACCATCCACGAATCTAGAGTAGTATTCGCATAAACCCAAAAATGAGCGAAGCTCATCTTTGTTAGATGGGCAAGGCGCATTTAAGATAGCATCTAGGTTTCCCTGTTTAGGCTTAATGCCATCAGCAGAAATAGAATGACCTAAGTATTCTACATTCTGAACCAAAAATTTACATTTGTTCTTTTTAATTGTGATACCATAGTCTCTGAGTATAGAAAACACTTTGTCTAACATACTAGTATGTTCTTTCATGTCCTTGGTGTGGATTAAAATGTCGTCCTGAAAGGCACATACATTATCAAAATCACCAAATAAAGAATCCATTAATTTCTGGAAAACACTCGCCGCAGAGGCTAATCCGAAATGAAGTCTGAGATACTTATATGCCCCAAAAGGAGTCACAAAAGTAGTGAGTTCCTGAGAATCTACACTAAGAGCAATCTGATGATATGCAGAATGCAAATCAATGGTGGAGAAGAATTTAGAAGTGCCCAAACTAGCAATCATCTCTTGTATACGAGGAAGAGGATGACAATCAACAATTATGTTTTTATTTAATGATCTTAAGTCCACGCATAACCTCAAGTCCCCATTTTTTTTTTTAGTGAGAACGATGGGCGAAACCCACTCAGAGGAATCTGTGGGGGTAATGATGCCATCATTGACTAGTTTCTCCAAAAGATCTTTGAGTTGCCCTCTCACAGAGATCGGAATAGGTCTCACTTTATGAGCCACAGAAATAGCTCCATCCTTAACCCTGATGCAATGTTCAAAACCCCTTACAATACCAATTACATCAGCAAATACTTCAGGGTATTTCATTGTAAAAGATTCTGAGATGTTGGTAATAGGTAGGCTCATTTCTGACACTTCTAAAGGCATTTTTCCTGAGACTATGGGATTGTCAAATCCAGGACGTAAAATTATGCCTAGTTTCGCAAGATCTTTCCACCCTATGATATCTCTGCCATCCACTGCTACATAAATCTTAGTCACTGTGCTCCTACCCAAAATAGATAAAGTGGACGAAAAATACCCTAGAAGTTCAATGTCATGGTCCCCAAAAGCTTTGGGACTAATGTCAGCATCAATTAGTGCTTTCATTGTGGGCCAATGTCTGCGGTAAGTGATCTCTGCAATGATGGTGACGGGTGAACCAGAATCAGCCATGGCAGAAATTTCAACAGAATCAATAACTGACTGACATATGGGCCCCTTAATATTTCTAACTGTGGCAACATCCACTGTAAGCACAACACTAGATAGATTAGTTGTACAGTCATTCACTCCATCATCCGCCTGTTCACATTTGGGGTACACATTACTAACTTTCACTCTCGTGCTATAGCTACTAGGTTTGTAATTACGGTTAGGTTGCCTGCAAACAACCTGAAAATGGCCCATTTTCTGACATTTCAAGCATTTTTTTCCCAATGCTGGGCACAACTGGTTGTTGCTTAAATGATTGCGTGACCCACAGCGGAAACACATAGGTACATTCTTATTTAGTTTTGTAGTTCTCTCCTTAATATAATTAACCTCAGAATCTGCTCTCATTTGATTAACCGCTAGGCCTTCTATGTGTCCAGATACTACTTTAGAAGTGACAATGGATCTCTCAACAGCTTTAGCTATGTCTAATGTCTCCTCTAAGGAAGGATTACGACATGCTAACAACCGTTCTGGAATGTTTTTTTTAAAACAATGGAACACAAACTGGTCTCTAATATGCATGTCTACTTGATTACCAAAATCACATCTCGCAGCTAACACACGTAAATTAGCTACATATTCATCCACTGTCTCATCCACAGACTGCTTGTGCATTGCAAAATTTCCAATAATACATTGTGTTCATCCGAGAACTGCTTCCCGATCCTTTCTTTCGCTTCAATATAAACATTCCATGTTACATTATCGCCACCACTTTCATCAGGTGGAGAGATCATAGGTAGGTTGTCAAAAACACGCTGCCCAGCCACACCTAGGTGATTAAACAGTAGGGCCAATTTCCTTGAGGGAGAAAAGTCATTGGCATCAATTGCTACTAAGTAATTTTCGAAAATTCTAATCCATTCTCTCCACTTAATGTCCGGTTTACCACTCTTGGTTAAAAAAGGTGGAGGTTGTACTACCAAGTTACTAGATGCCAAAATAAGACAGCAGAATAAGTTTGAGAGTAGAAATAAAATATCTGTTCCGTTGTAGAAATGCCAATGTTCTTGTTAAAAAGCAATTTTACTTTCTTTATTTCTATTTTTCTTTTTTTTTTTTTTTTAAGTTAAAATGTGGAGAACGCTGTATCAGTTCCAATGACAATTTCAACTAGTTGTCTTTGGCGTCCTTTCATTAAAAATAAATGCGGTGCGCGTAGTTTGGCAGATTGACTTCCTTTATAAACATTGCAGTGCACCAACGCGTCCGTATAATCAGACTAGGAAGCTTTTCCTTTAAAATTGCTGCTGTGTATACGCGCGTCAGTATCCTAGGAAACCACCACAGCGCGTGACGCCACGACGTCGAAAGGAAAACAATGATGCTGAAGACGGGCGCTGCGCGAGCACGGCTGTTAGAGCTCGTGACAAACAACGCACGTGGAGAAGTAAACAAGTAAGTCTTAATGGTCTTTGCGCAAGGGTAAACAGCAGAAACAAACCAAAAAACAATGCACACACGTTACCAGTGCCAAGAGTTGCGGCTAGAACTTTTCCTTGTGCCGGTCGGTGGATCCATAGAGTAGGTGCAGACTCCGTTGCCAAACTGTTCCGCAGATTCTTTAAAGTGCAGGATTCCTTCACCCCACTCCTGGTACCAAAATATGTGGAATAATAGGGGAACACAATTCTTCACAAACAAAGTAAAATAGATCTTCCCAGTATGTAGTTTATTAAAAGATCCACGGCAGGCATAGATGTGACTGAACACGATGAAAGTCAGCCTCCAACTGCCCACCCAAGAATACAGAACCTTAACAGACAGGTTCTGTTAATCGAACGGAATGGAACTAACAAAGTTGAATACGAACAATGAGTGAATAAAGATAGAAACTAGGTAATTACAATTCAGCAAAGGCAAATACAAATAAATAAATACATATGCTACAGTAAGTACACAAATGAATTTTGGCAGTGCCATTGGGGCCCCTTACATGGGCCCCCCTACATGGCACTGGGTCCACTGGCCAAGCCCAGGGGATACAGGTCCCCTGGGCATGGCTATTAGGGTGGTGGGCATGACTCCAGTCCTTACTAAGAATTTTGGCAGTGCCATTGGGGCCCCTTACATGGGCCCCCCTACATGGCACTGGGTCCACTGGCCAAGCCCAGGGGATACAGGTCCCCTGGGCATGGCTATTAGGGTGGTGGGCATGACTCCAGTCCTTACTAAGATGGGAGTCATGTTTGAGTGCTATTGCGTCAAGAAATGTCAGTAACCTGGTTAACGCCTTATATATTGGTGTTAACCAGCCTAGCGTAATTTCTGGCACCCTAATGCCATTTAATCCTACCGCCACCTCCCCATTGGGGTGGTGGGCATGACTCCTATCTTTCAGGACTCATGTTTGGGTGCTACTGCCTCAAGAAATGTTGCTATTGGCGTTAACCAGCCTCACGTCATTTCTGGTGCTCTAACGCCATTTCCCCCTACCGCCACTCCTCCCTGGCTAGCGCCTTTTCTTTTGACGCTAGCCGATCCTTACCACCGGCTTGCGCCATTCCATAAATATGGCGCCCAGCTTGCGCTCAGGAATGGCGCAAGCCGGCAATAAAGATCAGCGTGGATGCTATCCTGATGTCACAAAGCCAACAACTTTCCAACTTCTCTCACTTAAGTTCAGCATGGGTGCTGTACCAATGTCACAAAGCCAACAATGTCCCACCTACTGTGGCTTAATATCAGTGTGGGTGCTATGCTGATGTCACAAAGCCTAATTTGACACCTTCTGCGACTTACAATCAACATAGGTGCTGCGCCCATGTCACAAAGTCACCTTCTGTGACTTAATTCAGCATGAGTGTTGCACTGATGTCACAAAGCCAACATCTTCCCACATTCTCTCACTGAAGGTTCGCTTGGATGCTCCACTATGTCACAAAGCCATTAGATTCCTATCTTTTCTCATGTAAGGTCAACGTGGGTGCTGTGCTGATGTCAAAAAGCCCACAACCTCCCACCTTCTTTCACTTAAAGTCAACGTGGGTGCTCCACTGATGTCACAAAGCAATTAACTTCGTGCCTTATCTCATGTAAGGTCAGCATGGGTGCTGTGCTAATGTCACAAAGTCAACAACTTGCCACCTTCTGTGACTTAAGGTAAGTGTGGTCACCCATAAGAATGCATCTCACTTAATTGCCTCTAAATGTAATCTTCCTCATTAACACCACACTCTAAAATTCACCAGTCAATATCTTTGGGATATTCACAAAACCAGAACAGTAACGTTTGTTGAAAGAGCCTTCTTAATTGCAGCTACAAGGGAATGGAATGAACTCGCAGCTCGTCTTCTTTCCACTTTTGCATTGCTTGTGTTTTGCAAAACACTACAGCCTTTACTTTTAAACCCATTATCTTACATTTCTGTAGTAATATTTGTCTTCTTCATCTGATGTCTTCTGTGGCACCAAGAACCCACGGTGAATGTGTGGTTAAATAATAAAAGTTTCTTTTTGAAAACTCTATCTTTCTTTGTCCATATGCCTAGACACTAGACCATCATAACACTACTTTATGGCTCATGACAATATTTTATGACTCATGACATTATTTTATGGCTCATGAAACAGTTTTATTGCTTGAAGCTGTAAATCCTCGTGAGGAAGATATGAAGCTTACTTTCTGCACATCAGTGTGCCTTTTTTCTTTGTTTTTTTGAGGATCTTTCTGAACCCATTGGTCCTCAGTGATGCCTTGTTGTAAAAATATACCTTTGCCAAGACCTTCTCCATGGAGACAGATCAATTTGTGACAGAAACTATTGCGGGGATAGTATGTGGTCCTTCAAGCATCTTCCCTTTTTCTGAAAAAAGCATCTGTTTTGCCATGTGTGCTCCTAGGTCTGGGCATAAGTTGACCTCAAAAAGAGAGGCCATTGAGGTTGTTGGGCTTTGAGACACCTCATGGAGGAGAGATCTAGTAGGTTTTGGTGATCTGTCCAGATGGTAATCTAATCATGTGCTGCTTTTAAATAGTATCCTCTCATCGTCGTGTGAATGCAGCATTTATAGCCAACAGCTAATAATCAATAATGTTATAGGTACATTCTGATGTGAACATTAGTCTAAAAATAGGACGCAACTTTATGTACTGCTTCTCAAACTGGGTCTTGTTGAAAGATGACCGCCCCTAAAGCAAAAGATGAGGCAACCTTTTACACAGTGAAAGGTCCCTGCATGTCCAGATGAATGCCATCAGTGCTGAAGTGAAGGCTATTTTGAGGGTCTTTGTCAGACCCCTGTTTGGTGGGCCACGGGACAGCAGTGGCTACTGGGCTTCAACCATGGGGTTGTAGGCTGTTTGCCACTGATGTCCTGGGGCCCGTCCAGTTATAACTCTGCAAACTGAGCCACGTACAACCCTTTCTGCACTTGACTCTCAGAGTACCTGTCACAGGATTCTCAGAGAGGCAATGTGCAAAATGCAGCACACATAGAAAGAGACAAAACTGGGGAGGAATAAAGATATTTCACTTCTACTCCAACTCTGAGGTGGCATAGGAATCTGATGCATTCTGAGGCTTGTTAATCTGGGAATGCGTCAGATGCCTTAGCGGTCTATGGGTGTTGCGTGGGAATGCCCCTTTCATGCAGTTTAGTGCGTGAAAGGGGCCCATATTTACAAGGCCATGAAAAGACACGCAAAGTACCTTTGCATGGCCTTGTAAATATGGAACGGCACATTGCGCCACCCAAGTGTAAAAAAAAAGACGCTCTAGTGGCAAAGTGTGCCAATAGGGGCCTCGTAAATGAGGCCCTTAGAACTGAAACAAAGTGGGGCTGTGTGGGCTTCCAAATGTATGTACAAATTATAGACTGGTGATGTGAATCGCCCCACGCCAGCAGCAACCACTGCAAATCCTTTCATAAGGAAGGGATAATAAACTGTGTTTATGATTCTTTCCTTGGGAAAGGGGCAGGGCATTGGGGATGACGAGCAGAGGGGAGGGCATTGTGCACTCCCGTCAGAGCGCATGTGTGTTTGGCCATCCGTGTCAGTGCTCTCTACAGTTGCTGGGCTGTAGAGAGCCTGCACAGGCTCCCAGTCTGCCTGGGAGCACCCTGGATGGGTGCTCCCAGCCAATCCATCAGCCGTAGGGCAGGCTCGGAGCCTGTGCCTGTGTGCAGCAGAGGAGCAGCGCGGGAGCAGAGCTAAGATTTTTTTTATTTAAATGTTAATTATTACTATCCCCTCCGTGCCGCCCCACCTGCCCCCAGGAATCCTTGTGAACCGCGAATGATGCTAAAAAAAACTAATCATAAGTTCCATGCTAACAAGAGGCCTCAGGACGGCGTCTCTATCCTCCTCACTTCAGTGTCTAGTTCTTCTCCCTCCAGCTATGGGAATGGAGGCAATGCACTCCCACTGTCTGGTAGAACAGTCCTCAACTCTCCATCATGTGCTATGCCAGCCCAGGGGCATCCTAAATGGATCCCACTTACCTGCCATACTTAGACTCATTCACACATACAGATTGCCACCATACATTTGTTACATGCACTACAGATGTACACACACTTGACCTATGGATGGGATGCCTATGCAAGGTTATGGGCATGCACCTAATAGCAGAACTTTGCTCAAGTAGACCTTTAGACTTTGTGTCCTGTGACACAACTTAGACCTGTAAGCTTTGTTCCCTGTGACAAAGATAAAAAGGACTGGTCATGCCACTGATCTCTAAAAACATGGTATGCTGTCACCACCGCTTAATGCGCTATAATCAGGACAGGGATGGTAGTCCCCTGCCCATTATAAGCACACTTTTGGTGTGCCCCTTCAGGACTGCAGACAGGTGCAGGACCTCACACATTCAGGGACCGGCCTAGGCCTCTACGCATGTGCTTAGATTATCATTATCCCAGGCGCACAAAAAGTAATGACACAAATGTAGTTGGTGCCACAGGGCAGGGCAGCACGTTCACATACCATGCTGGGGGCATTCCTGTCCCAAAAGACTAAAATGCTTTTTCCTGAACTTCTCCCCTTTGAAAATGATAATCTTTCTGTGCTAGTTGCTTAATGGGATGAGAAATGGTGGGAATTCTTTAATAAAAGGTCTGGGAAAATTGGTAGAATCTAAAAATCTTCTTTAACCATCAAAGATGATGGCCAGTCGAGAAAAGCTTTGACCTTGTCCATATCCACGTTGGTGCCTCTTCTGGATACCTAGAATTCGAGGATGGCCACAATTGATACTTCACACACAAACACATATTTTCCTGCTTTTGGATGCAAGGATTAGTTTCTAAATATGGTCATTTGTTCTCTCACATGAATCCAATGTTGCTTCAAATTCTCTTAATACATTAAAATGTGATCAAGGTGCACAATAATAAACCTAGCCTCTAGGTCCTGGCAGATATTTACAAACTGCTGGAAGGCTGCTGGGGTGTTCTATTAACCAAATGGTGTGCTGTTATTGAATGTAGTCGTTCACTAATCCCACTCATACTTATTCAGCTATCTCACAAGTACATAATAAAATAAAAGCTGCTCGAACACCAATCTTTCAAAAGCTAAGCATTCTTGACCTGCTCTAGCAGTACAGACATGATGGGGAGGGGATATCTACTTTGATAGTAATAGCATTCAGCGCCTGGTATTCAGCACAAGGTCTGTGTTCTCCATTTGGTTTAGGTATGAAAAATATGATCTCCCAAGCAGGTGAAGTTGAGTGTTGACTAAAACAGCTTTCTAGGTTTACCTTAGATATTGTTCTTTTAGTGTTGAAAGATAAATCTACCCATGACGAAAGAATGCAAGTCTCAGGTATAAGATCCATGGCACAACCATATTTTCAATTGGGAGGAAGTGTGTCCGCCCATTGTGGCGAAACACATCTCGAAAAGCTTGATAGGCTGAGGAAATGTTATCCTCAGTATCTTTTTCCACAAGAGTTGGTTTCTATTGAACCCCTTCAATTTCAAACATATCAATAGCTGCATTTTATCAATGACACTACAAGGATGACTGTTTTCTTGCCAATATTGCAAGAAGAATTTAATAGCAGGAGCCTCCCAGTTGATCTGTCAATTGAGATTTCATAACCATTGTTAGACCTTGCATCTTTTGGCGTGTTTGCCCTGACTTTTTGCCTTCTGACCTGTTTTTATGGTATGCTGGACTCTGTTTTTGCTGGTTTCTTGTCTCTCCTTACTTTACCCCTGCTGATCAGTGTTAAAGTGCAAGAGTTCCCTACGTAAATTGTTTTGGTGATTGGTTTATCCATGATTGGCATATTTGATTTACTCATAAGTCCCTAGTAAAGTGCACTATGCATGCCCAGGGCCTGTAAATCAAATGCTACTAGTGGGCCTGCAGCACTGATTGTGCCACCCACATGAGTAGCCCTAGGAACATGTCTCAGACCTGCCATTGTAAAGAGAGAGAGAGAGAATGTGTGTTTTTGTACATATAAGGCACCCCCAAGTTAGGCCCTAGGTAGCCCCCTGACCAGGGTGCAGTGTATTTTAAAGAAATGACATGTACTTATGTGTTTTACATGTCCAGACAGTGAAATACTTCCAAATTCGGTTTTCACTGTAGCAAGGTCTATCTCTCTCATAGGTTAGCATGTGAACTAAGTGCAGTTTTCCAATGGAAGCAGATATAGATATGGAATTTGTTTAACAGAGATTTAAGTGAAGCATTAGTACTCTTAAAAGCAGATATGGTTAATACTTTCCAGGACTCATCAACAAATGTTATACTACCAGAAATCAAGTTTGAAATGTGCTACTAGAATATCATAGCTAGAATAAGGACTGCTAAATATTGTTAAAGTAAGAATACACAGGTAAGTATAAGTTTAAAGCACCTACCTTGATGATATGTATATAGTCAGGGTACAAAGATAGGGAGTTAGGAACAGTACCTCTATATTTACCCATATAAGCTTGTGTTTATGATATTTTGGAAGTCAGTGTTCATGTTACAATATTTTTGTTGGTCAATATTTTTGTGCTGGCTATTCTGACATGCAACACAATAAATGTGGCTGTTGCTACCAGGGGGGACGTGGCAGACTAGCCAGAAACATCTATTCTAATTTTTGGGGTTCACTGTTGTACTCAGCCAGTAAGTGTGGTAATGAATGAAGAGAATGAACATTTCTTGGCAGTCTGGTAATTTAACATCTGCCAAAAGGCGGCAGAGATACTTTTATCTTGTGGATGAAAACACAGGGGCACAATTACTAAGGAGTTACACGAAGCAGCGCATCACAGGTAACATCATGGGATTGCGTGAATATCTTGTACTACGACAATCTATTCTACTGCTATCCCCATCAAGCCGGTTAATGGCCCATCAAGGCACATCAAGTCACACAAGATTCATCCTGAGTAACAGAGTGGGAGCTGTTAACAGTGAAGTCAAGGATCTCGCGAAGCGACTTTAGATCACATCTGTAATGGACCCAGATGATGGAGTAGTTCTCCATCAGGAGGGACCCTGGTGGGCAAGCGCACTTGGATGCCTCGTGACCTTTATACGCCAGGAAACGTAATGGAGTGGGAAGCAGAAATTAGGAAGTGTCTCTGTGATGTTGAAGGCCTTGAAACTGGCATTTTTTTCCAACTATGCCCTTGGTACACGAAACCTAGAAAGAAAATGCTAGAGCCATTTCTTTTGAATAATGGCTTCAGAGGTTGTAATGTAGTCATGAGCTCCTGAAGATCAATACTGAAAAGAGTTATCTGTGTGGGATCGTCAATTACATCTACAGGGCCCTGGGCCTCTGTGCGAGGAATAGATAGGAGCTGAGAAATGTGTTACCAAGATCCATGCACTGAGGGGTAGGGGAGAGGGGTACAGTGTTAGATCTATATTAGGTTTTCTGAATACTGTAAATGAGATAATTTAAGGCTGGAATGCAAACAACATATCCTTTAGTAGTGTGAACACATTTTGGGTACTCTAGTCTTGAGTCAATGAAAGTCAATCCCGTTTCCATACTACTTACAAAGTAAATATACCCCATGACGCACTTCTGCTCAGTCATCACACGTGGAAGACTATGGCTCAAACGCAGCACATCCCAACCTAAGGGTTGAATTTCCATCATCACATGTTCACAGCTCAGCAAAGGGCTTTCTATGTTGCTAACAGTGCAGAGTTGGACTTCTGCAGTAATTACCGAGGGATAAGATGTGCAATTTTTTGTTTGCGCATTTCTGTGTGTAGGCGTGGCCTTTTCCTCAGAGTTTAGGCTGCAGAATTTCCTTTAGATAGAACTTGAGAACACTGCATGCAATAAGACGGGGAAAGATCATAATTTCTTTTCTATTTGGATTGAGGCACTTACTGATATATGGCTTCTCAGGAGGGGCTACTGAAGGCCCAGATGAAGTTTTGTTATTGCAAGACTGGCACTGGTCTCCAGCTAGACTTCATATAGCCAAGCTGACCCCCTCGTCTACATGCTGGTGATGTCCCCAGACTGACTGTGATATATTTTTTTATTTGCAGTTTTAAATAGCGCAAACTTGACCCGAAGGTATTGGAGTGCTTTACATGAGCACTAGTAACATTACATTAGGACATAACGCAGTTTTGCATCAAAATCCTTGGCGCCTGCTATTGCCATTCCATAGCGGCAGCCGGGCACCATATCTGTGGAATGGCGCACGCAGGTGCTAAGAAATGGATAGCATTAAAGAAAGAGACGCTAGCCAGGGAGGGATGGCCGTAGGGAAAAAGGCGCTAGTGGGACAGAAATGACGCTAGGCTGGTTAGCGGCAATAAATCTGCCACTAACCAACCTAGCATCATTTCCTGACGCACTAGCATCCAAATATGACTCCTGTCTTAAAAAAGACAGGAGTTATTGCCCACCACCCCAATGGTCAGCACAGGGGACCAGCGTCCCCTGGGCAAGGCCATCAGACTCAGTGCCAGGCAGGGGGCCCCATGTAAGGAGCCCCTATTGGCACTTTAAAAAATAAAAATAAAAATAAAAAAAGAAACTAAAGAAATAATAAAATACTTACCTCTATTTACCCAGGATGGGCTCCCCCATCCTATGGTGTCCTTCTGGTGTGGGTGTTGCTGGGGCTTGGGGTGGGCATCTCTGGGCCCATTCCATGGTGTTTGGCCATGGAATTGGGTTCACAGGTACCCTAACGCCTGGTCTGACCCAGGCGTTAAATAATGGTGCTAAGCAGGCTTAGCGTCATTATCTGGGTCTGCCTACTCTGTGTGCATCATTTCTGCACTGGAGTATAAATAAGGGGGGCAACGGGTTAGTGTCATAGTGTGGACGGGAACTCCTACCTTGTATCTAATTAGAGCAAGGTAGTTTGCCGCATCCACAACATGATGCTAACTCCAATATTTTGACGCTAGTCGGGTCAAGCGTCAAAATATAAATATGGAGTTAAGTTTGCGCCATCTTAGTGTAAAAAAGTGATGCTATTGTGGTGCAAACCAACCATGAATATGGCCCTAAGTGATTTGCCCAGAATCACAGGATGTTGAGCCGACACCGAGACTTGAACTGGAAGATATTGGAGCACTTTATATGAGCTCCCGTTACAGGACACATTCTTTTATTTTGGTAGGCAGGGGTAGATTGAGAGGCAGATTTAAGAGTCCCTAGCGCCTCCTTGAGCCACATTAGTATTTTTTTTTTTTTTTACTCTAATGTAGCCCAACAAGGCTAAAATCGGCACACCAAATTTATAAGGTGGGACAATGCATTCAATGTGCCACTTTGTAACTCTTTGCGCTACATTATGCCTGCACCAGGCATAATGTATGCAAAGAGGGCGTTCGCACGTTAGGGGGGACAAACAAAATGGCACATTTTTTTCAGCCCTTTTAACGCCTGCTCAGAGCAGGCATTATAAGGAGGCACACCATTGTTTACAATGGGCTTTGCAGGATTAGCATCAACATTTTTGACACTAATCATGCAAAGCTCCAAACTAACGTCAGAAATTCTGATGCTATTTCCCTAGCTACCACCATGGTGTGCTGTATCTTAAATACGGTACACACATGGTGGCGTTAGGGGGACGCTAAGGGGCGCAAGAAAAGTGGTGTTGCACTGGGTGCAGCACCACTTTTCTTAAATCTGGCCCTAAATGATTTTCCAGTCTCAAACCTGGTTCCCCAGCTCGAACGTCGGCAGCTCTGACCGTTACACGACATCCTCTCCTCAATTATATATAATCAGTGCATTAACTGGAAATACAGAAGTGCAGGAAATCACCTGCTGGCTTCTGAGAAGTGCCGGGACTCTTCCATTAAATGCATTGCAGCAGTACTGAGAAGTGCAGGTACTGTCCCTTTCAAATTAAAGAAGTGCAGGTACTCGGTAGAAACAGTATCGGCCCAGGCGAAGCACTGTATATAATTACATATACTGCACATTCTCTGGGTCTGCCCTGTATTCTGCCTCTTTTGGTCCGGCATCGACAGAGACACTTTAATCTTCCAGCTCCCCTACAGGCGCCAATGGCTGGTCTTCATAAAAACCAAGATTTTTCCGGATCTAACTACTCACAAGAAACGCTGGCTAGTGTCGTTGTTGACAGCAGCCAAACTATGCACGGTCTGCAGATGGTCTACGCCTGCGGCCCACACTCAGGAAGACTGGCTTGAGAATGTCACTGTGACGGCCACACATGAATGTCTGATTTACAGGCTGTATGATCAAGAAAATATTTTTAATGATATTTGGGGTTTGTTTCCGCAATGCACTGTAACGATATTCATTGTAACAATAGCCCCCGCAGGCCCCACAGTGTAGGGGGCCCAAGAAGTACACTGTGCACAGGCAACAGGCCCTTGGCCTGAGAGCTCCTGACTGGGTGGGGAGAGGGCCATCCCCATGTACTTTGCAGGGGGGGGGGCCTCAAGTTTAGTTACACCACTCCTTCCTTGAGAACTATGCCCCGCTGACCAGACCAATATGCACTGCCTGGCGGAATCCAGCCAGTCTACTGACCCTTTTTACCTACTGTGTGTGAAGCCCTAGGGAATAATTCACCAGATACCACCACACCCACATAACCCACCCACCACCCCCCCACCATCTCATCTCGGCTCCCCCAGCTTATATCCGGAGTGGACTACACCTAATGAATGTTCACCATCTCAATGCCACAGTGTTCTGCCTCGATCTGCGAGATCCTGCACAATCACTCATATTTCTGTCACCACCACTCATAGTTTGTTGACCAGAGGGCCCTGGTGGGGATACTGTTGGACTTTTTTGCTTATGCAGGGTCATCTCCAATCTTTTGCCTCCTGCCTCCTATTTTGTCTGACCTGTTGCTGTTGGCTTTTGAACTCTGAGCACTTTACCATTGCTAACCAGTGCTAAAGTGCATATGCTCTCTGTGTATGGTTAATTGGTTCATCCATGATTGGCATATTTGATTTGTTAGTAAGTCCCTAGTAAAGTGCACTAGAGGTGCCCAGGGCCTGTAAATCAAATGCTACTAGTGGGCCTGCAGCACTGGTTGTGCCACCCACATAAGTAGCCCTGTAATCATGTCTCAGACCTGCCACTGCAGTGTCTGTGTGAGCAGTTTTAACTGTAAATTCGACTTGGCAAGTGTACCCACTTGCCAGGCCTAAACCTTCCCTTTTCTTACATGTAAGACACACCTAAGGTAGGCCCTAGGTATCGCCAAGGGCAAGGTGCAGTGTATGGTTAAGGTAGGACATATAGGGGGTCATTACAAGCTTGGCGGCATGCGGCCGCACTCCTGCGGACCCCATTACGACATCCCCGCTGGGCTGGCGTACGCAAACCAAGTTTATGCCCGCCGGCCCAGCGGGGATGAGGCCGCAACATAGGACCCGGCTTCTAATGGAGCCGGCGGTGTTGCGGCCATGCGACGGGTGCAGTAGAACCCGTCGCGCTTTTCACTGTCTGCTATGCAGACAGTGAAAAGCTGCCCGGGGCACTGTTAGGGGGCCTCTGCACTGCCAAGCCAGTGGCATGGGCAGTGCAGGGGCCCCCAGGGGCCCCAGGACACCCCTTACCACCAGCCTCTTCCTGGCGGTGCAAACCGCCAGAAAGAGGCTGGCGGTGCCCTGGCGGATTATCACCGCCAGGGCTAAAACGGCGGGAAACCACTGGCCCCGGCGGTGCGACCGCGGCGCTACCGCTGCGGTCGTAATTCGGGTCTCAGTACCGCCAGCCTGTTGGCGGTACGGACGCCACATTACCCCTGGCGGTCTCTGACCGCCAGGGTCGTAATGACCCCCATAGTAATGTATTTTATATGTCCTGACAGTAAAATACTGCTAAATTTGTTTTTCACTGTTGCTGGCCTGTCCCTCTCATAGGTTAACATCGGGGATACCTTTAAAAATGATTAAAGGGTAGATTCCCTTTGGGAGCGGATAGACATGTGGAGTTTGGTGTCCCTGAGCTCACAATTTAAAAATACATCTTTTAGTAAAGTTGATTTTAAGATTGTGTGTTTGAAAATGCCACCTTTAGAAAGTGGGCATTTTCTTGCTTAAACCTTTTCTGTGACTCTGCTTGTTTGTGGATTCCCTGTCTGGGTCAATTTGACAGTTGGGCTGGTTGCACCTCTCCGTAGGCAGTGACACAAAGGGAGCTGGGATGTAGTCTGCATTTCCTGGGGAGCCATCTGTGCTAGAAGGGAGGGGAGGAGTGGTCACTCACACCTGAAAGGGCTGTGCCTGCCCTCACACAGTACAGTTAGGTCAGTACTTACCCCCTTGTGGCTACTGTGCTGCCTTTAAATGCCCATCCAACTCAGGGTAGGCACCGCCAAAATGCACGCCATTAGGTGGGTCATATCCAACGGGCACCGCGTCCTCGTTGGAAGGACATCCCCAGCTGGGCCTCTGCGGTCTTCCAGGCCCAGCGTCTCAGGTCCTCACACCTCTTCCGACAGTGTGCGCTCTGCCAGCTGTGGACCCCCAAGGTCAGCACTTTCTTGCCGATGGCATGCCAAATCCCCTTTTTCTGATGGGTGTTGACCTGCATGTATGACATAGAAAGAAATGTCATGTCCACATGTATCATACTAAAGCAGGCAGGGTTACCAACTAGCCAAACACAGACTGTCTTGAACATCAGTACATGACCAGGAACTCATTCCATTCTATCACAACTTTGGCACCCTACAGACTTTAAGGACACAATCAGAAACATTGCCCATCATCCTGTGCTTAGTATAACAAAGTATAGTTGTGCTAATGCCATATTTGTGCACATGGTGCACTTACCTGCTCCTCTGGTGCACCATAGAGCTGTTTATACAGGGGTAGGACCTCCTCCACCGGCTTCTCAAGCTCCTCGGGTGAGAAGGCAGGGGCCCCATCACCTGTAGGATGTGGCATGATTGCTCCAGAAGCAGTACACAGCAGCTCAAGTCCTGGAGGTCTTGTTGGCAGTAGTGTGAGGAGTCAAGTTAGAGATGAAGTATGAAATGACGGTCACGTCCGCCACGTAAGAGACCGTCAATGCCTGCAGACATTGCCATTGGCCCAAGACCACCAAAGGCAACAATGTGTTCCAATGACAATGTCCACCGCAGTAGTATCCTCATACCGCCATGATGACTTCGGCCGGCGGATGTAGGTCATTTCCTAATGTCCAGTACAGTAGATCAGGCAGCTTCCATTTTAATGTTCTTATATGATTGGAAAAGTTCATTTAAAGATGCGTCCCGAGGTCAGAAACAACATATCAATGCCAAAGTTTTCAGTGCTGGCTTTGAGCAGCCATTTATAGCATTCCAAATTCATAGACACTGTAATATTGACAATATGTGAGTAGTGTATCATTAGTGGCATAGTCTGCACGCTCATTGCAATTGGATGAATGGTATTTAAGCCTATTATATGTGGAACATGGTAAGCATGTCACAATCAAAGAAACGTTCAGTGACATGCGTATCCATTTCCAAGTCATTACTGAGGTATGGGGATGACATTGCAGCAATAAGCCATTATTTCCCTAGGTATGTCCTGTGCACCATGTTTCAACTTTTGGGTGTGGAATGTGCAAGCATTATGTTTGACATATGTATAGTCACACTTATCATGGACACAATGACTGATAGACATGCCTTCTTATATTCCTTTATCTAGTTACCCTGGAATGAGAAAGGTCAGACAACCTCCAATGTACCATCCACTAGCAGACCTGCAGACCATAGAGGATCAACATATCATGCAGATCTAACGCCTGGATAGGCAGACAGTCATGGATCTCTATCATCAGTTGGAGCCAGATCTGATGCCTTCCATTTGTCATCCCAATGGCATTCCACCCATTGTACAAGTCATGTCAGTGCTGCACTTCCTGGACACAGGATCCTTTCAAAATACAGTGGCCCTAACTGCAGGGATGCCACAGTCTAAGTTCAGTTTGGTCTTGAGGATGTCCTCTCAGCACTGTTGAAACACCTGGACAGCTACATCTGATTTCCACAACGTGAAGATTTGGCCCACATGTGGTGGGAGCCATTGATGGTACCCATGTAGCATTAGTTCCCCAAAATGGCAATGAACAGATGTATCGGAACAGGAAGAACGTCCACTCCATAAATGTTCAAGTAGTATCTGTTTGGCAGACCTCTACATTTCCCAAGTATGTTTCAAGTACCCGGGCTCAGTCCATGATGCCTTCATCATGCGGAAAAGCAATAATCCCACTGCTGATGACACAACAGTACACAGAGAGGTCCTGGCTGGTTGGTAAGTCATATATGTGATGTGTTTCAGTATCGTATGTCTGCAGTCAAATGTAGGGATGTCCAAGATGAATCTTTGCTTACGTAACAATTCCTTACAGGGGATTTTGGCTACCCAAACTGGCCCTGGTCATTGACACCAGTGAGGTACCCAACCACGCCAGGGGAAGTTTGCTTCAATGAGGACCACGGAAGGGCAAGGCGTGTCATGGCGCATACTTTTGGGCTCCTAAAGGCTAAATGCTAGATTTCATTGCATAGATAAGTCTGATGGAGTCCTCCTCTCCTCACCTGCCAAAGTACGTCAAATCATTGTTGCTTGCTGCATGTTCCACAACCTCACCCTGAGATGTCAGATCCCATATATACCAGATGAGGTGGAGCCAGCTGGTGAGAATGCAGAAATACCAAGTCATGAGGATGAAGGTGGAGACGTCTAGCTAGATCTCATAAGTCAGTACCTCAACTGACTGTAGGTATGTGTTGTTCTGTATTAAACACTTGACTCAGTGGGTTCTTGGTGGGCTTAGAGATGTTTGAGAATGGTCTTTGTATGACCATCAGACAGCTCATCAGTTGCTTAGCAGAACACATTTCAGATGTGCAGGCAAACTTGTACATGGAATTGTGACTATCGTGATGATCTCCTTTGTTCATGTTTATTACACTGTACAATCATTGCACAATCATTGTTACTGTTGTATTTAGGACATGTCATTATAGGGCTCCATTACCATTACCTGCCTATACCTTTTGTATTACATTTTTACTTTTGCAGATTTCTTCACAAGGTCATCATCATGTGGTCACTTCTGAATTGTGTCACTGGAAGGTGGGATTTACAGGCCTGACATGTGAAGTGAACATGGATAGAGCCAGGTACTGTATGGCATTATATTGGTGTTGTCTGAGTTCTATATCCAGAGTGTCAGGACAGTGGGATGGTAGTGTTCTGTTTCACACAATAGACCTGTGTGCCTTGTTATCTGGGTAAAATGGTGTCATGTATGTGATCTTGTGTCTCTGACACATGTCATCCGGTACATAATCTCAAAGTTCTTATTGGTTTGATAATTATAATACTATTTAACTGGTATGTGGCTGTCACTGAGTTTCCTCAATGCAGGTCACTGTGTATGTGTATGGGGTATGGCCATTTTGGAGGTATGGTATGGATATGTGATAAGGTTTTAACTGATGACACATTGAACCAATCTATTTGCCTACTTGGATAGACAAAGACTCACATGTTCCTAACTCAATTAATCTGTGGATTGCTTTTTATTCACGCCCATGCTGATGCATTGCATTGTGAGTCTGTACTGTACTGTGTTATCTTTGGCATGTTTTCAACCCATGTACAAGAAGGTGCAATAAATGGGAATAGGAGTGTGTCCATTTGTATCATTGTATCAAACCCAGATTCTATAGTACATGTGCAATGGGACTCAAGAGAATTGGTGCATATATGTACATCGTGTGTAAGCAACAAATTTCAGTGTTAACTGTTCGATACGGCTGAAAAATGCCTCCAACCATGCTGTGTGGTTTAATTCTGTTTATTTACAAGTGCACAGGAAAATTATAGGATTGGGATCAAATCATACAGTGCGAACAGTGAAGGGTTCAGTCATGGTGGATGTAATCATCAGAGTAGCTGCTACAACATTTGGAGTCTCAAGTCCAGTGTCCTTGTACCATTGGAAAATGGAGAGTGGTTGTAAAACAGTCAACAGGGTGTATTTGTGACACACAAGGGTAACCAATAAGTAGAGGTTCACTTCCTGGCAGTGGTTGAAGTCTTGGCATCTGCTCCTCCTGTATGTTTTGGTGGACGTCCACATTTGTGGAGGGGGGTTCTTCAGCTACAGAGGCTGGGGTGTCTGAGGCATGTCCTTCCCCTTGCAGAGCGTCCATTCCACCGGCTGCCAGAGATGTAGAGGGGCTGATGTTAAATGGCCTATGGAAGGAGTCTGCTGTTGTGGACATAACCAACTCAGGGTGGTGTTAATGTCTCTCAGCACCATGTTGGCATTGTGGGCCTCCCATTTTTGCATGACTGTCTGGTGGTTTTCCCTCTGCATCTGCTTTATCTACCCCATCATGGCAAGTACCTGGCCCATCACACCTTGGGACTGTTGGTAGGCTCCCAAGACTTGGGAGTTGGTGTCCTGACCAGTTGTATCCCTAGGTGTCTCAATCTGCTGGCCCACACCATCCCTCCCACGCACTCTACCCCCATGTGCCTGTGCCCTGGGCACAGTTTGCCCGCTCCCACTAGTGCCAGGTCCTTCATTGTCACTGTTTTCTAGAGTTGACTCCGGTGCCTGTACTGGGGGATGGGAGATGTCAATGTGGGCAGGGTGAGACTGACAGTTGTAGGCTGACCAGGTGTGCCAGATGGCTGAAAGTCATCCTCAATGTCCTCATCCAGGGGTGTTCTCCTCACTGAGGGCTTCATCCAGGGGGGAAGTGGCCGTCTCAGGTGTCCTCTCCATGGACACAATATGTAGGTGAACTGTTGAACAAGTGGAACAGACAGTTACAGATTGTAATGTAGCATGTGGTATCAAACTTTAACAGGTAGATATGGTTTGAGCCATGTACAAAGAGGCTTTGCTTGATCCCCTGATATGACAGTGACATCTGTTTTCAAAACTGTGGTACAGCTATCTGGAATATAGAGATTCCCTATATCACACACCATGCTACACGATATGAGATCAGCTTGGCAGTTGATAGACTCATATCTTGTCTGCTGTGTAGCTTTATATTGTTCATGGCACCTCCGAGTTAGCAGTAGTCCAATATGCTTTATATTGTATCTTTGTATTATACATGTTGCCTCCCAGTTAGCAGCAGTTCAGTATGGAGTCACCAGACAGCTGCAGAATGTAAAGTGGAAACTGACCTGTCCATCAGCTTAAGAGTGATCATTCTACCTGGCCATACATATCCGGTTACACCTAGTCCAGCACACTGCAGATAGGTGTATTCCCCCCAGGTGAGTATGTTTCAATGGGTGGTGGGAGGTAAAGGGGACACTTTAGCAGAGGACACAGCTGTAGCTGTGTGTTGGTGGCATTGTACTGGCAGATGCCCATAGCATTGCTGTCATTATGGTACACTGTTCTGGTTTTCTTAACGGTAGAACAGTGCCTACTGGGAGTTGTAGTGCTGTCAGTCCCAGTACTACTGACACCATTCAGAAACACTGTACTCCAGGTGACTTTAGTTGACATGTAGATACCAAAGAGGGGTATTTGGACAGTTGGACACATGGGTGGTGAGTTTGCTGGCTGTTAAGAGGTCAAAAGGTGATCAGTGAGCATGCAAGACAGAACTTTAGGGTGACATTTTCAGTGTTGTGACTTACCTGACTCCACTCCCCCAGGTATTCCTGTTAAGCCCTCAGGATGCAGTATGTCCAAAACCTTCTCCTCCCATGATGTGAACTTTAGGGGAGGGGGTGGGGTCTTGAGGACTGCCAGCTGGTGCCTGGCGGCCCTGGAACGTACCTTTACCTTGAAGTCGTTCCATCTCTTCCTGATGTCCTCCCTTGTGCGTGGATAGCTGCCTACAGAATTCCACCTATTGACTATTGTTTGCTACATCTCCATTTTCCTGGCAATAGGGGTTTGTTGGACTTGGACTCCAAATAGGTGTGGCTCTACTCTGATGATTTCATCCACCATGACCCTCAGCTCATCATCTGTGAAGCAAGGATATTTTTGTGGGGACATGGTAGTGGTGGACGACATGAACAGGTTAAAAAAATGGATGATGAGGTGTTGGTGCTGTGTTGTGGGTGGGTGACAGGTGATATCTGATGTCTGGAGAACAAATTGTGTGATGTGCATGATGTGCAGGTGTGGGATGGGTGGTACTTTAAATGTGGAGGGGTGCCTATTCTATGGTCCTGTATTTTTAAGTGACACTCTGTCTTCTGTGTAGCAAGCTGGTTGCAAAGAATTGTGGTGTGTGTGAACTAGTGCAGTTTGTAGGTATGTTGGGTGTGTAGATGTGTGTCAGGTGTGTGGAATCCAAACTATCGAATGTGGTGTAGTGTATTACTGTGCAGACCACTGACCGCCATGGTTCACACCGAAATTGGTTTTGCACCATAGTAGAACCGATATTGTGATTTGTGGGTTGTAATAGGTTCGAAGGATCTTGGTGTCGGAATTTTGGCTAGGTTTTGGTGGTCCTGGCTGTGTGACTGACTTGTAATACAGCAGTCTGTATGACCGCCATCATGGCAGTCTTTTGGCAACAGCCACCACAGCGGTCTTGCCAAAAGACCGCCAAACTCATAATGAGGCCCTATGTCTTTTTTTCACTTTTAGGAGATGGATAAAGTGTACTTAATTAATAATATATATTATAAAAATGTGTATAACAGACTTTCAGCTATTATGCGTATGGTATATATGGATATGGTATTTATGAGCGGGAACCTAGACTAAATGCAGCGGAGCACTGAACATGGTCAAAGGCAACCTTAAAGTCACCAAGGAAAAGTAGAGGAAGCTGAGTGGTGGACATAAGTATGTATGTAGCATTTCAATAGCATGACCCTAGCCAAAAAAAGCAGCAGAGCCCTGTACACAGTCAATGGCAAAATTACTATGACCGCACAGACCCATAGGAGTTTGGGTTCCTACATACCCTGATCTCTGGAATTCTGTCACAGTACGAGGTCCGTTTTGGGTTGTTTGAGTTTGACAATCACTAGTGTAGTGTGGACAACATTCTACTTTTAGGTGTACTTTTGGCCATGTGGGGGGTTTAGTAGTTAATAGTATTTTGTGTCTCGAGCCTCTGGTCTTTGCCAGTTCATGTATATGCCATCTGAGGTAATTGACAGTATGATATTTTGTTAATTACTATAGTATCCATATTGGAACTGATTAGCTGGGAGTTGTTGGGTCATGTTGGGTCAGTTTTAGTTTAGTGTGCTGTGGTTTGTCATCCTTATCCTCCTGGACAACAGAATCCAGCGCTTCCCTCTAGACAGGAGTTGGCATTGCTTGCATCAAAAGATCTTCACCTTCCTGTTCTGTCCAGCAATCACTTTGAATCAAATCCGTAGAATGCCTTATTGGTCATTTATTGTTTTCAGCAGCTCAGACTGCTATATTTCTTCTGATTTACTGCCCTTCAGGAGACCCAGAAAACGCTAGTCCTATATTAAGGACAGCTTGAAAATGGGGAGGCAGGGTCTAATTAGAACACTGTTACAGCCAGGACTTGATTATAGGTCTTTTACAAGTGTTTAACTTAAAGATTTGGACAGGTTATCCTAGCACATTTAGGCTTCCACAAACAGTCAGAGTTTCTTCTTGCTATGACATCACAAAAGATATGTCCATTTATTTCATATGGCCCCTATTTTCTACTTGTACTATGCGGCTCCCATCCATACATATACACTCCATTCCAGCAAGGAGGCTACATGGTTTGATTTCCCTATTTCCCGACATTAGGGAGAAAGCGCACCATGAGATCCTGTAAAAGTTTCACATGTATAACCATGGTCACATTATGAGGAAGTGTAGCCTCTTGTTTCCCCCCCCTTTGCTCCTCTGGGGACCTAGAAATTGGGAATTGGAGAACCTGGAGGTACCCACCCATCATCATATATACCATTCCAACATGGAGGCTCCAGCCTTAAAGGGCCTACAACTATACTGCCACCTGCTGGAAATGGAGGAGAAATCGGCTCCTTCTTCTTCCCTCATTGTGGTGGGCAACAAACTCCATGGGAACTAGGGAACATTTGGCAGCGGCAAAGTGTCTGTGTACTCTACCAGGCACGTTTCTTAACCAAGAGATATTGGTAAGTTTTCTAACTTTGGGAAGATGGAGGTTAATAATTTCATTTTGGGGGTGTAGGCAGGTGACCTGCATACTCGCTCCTGGGCAGTACACTCCATTAGACTTTGTGTGAACTTAAACTTAGTTGCCTGTGAGACATCAGGAAAATTCCACTACCTACTTACTGTATTATTCTCTCATGATTTGATTTTTTTTTTCTTTACTACAGATTTGATGTGCTTGTATATTTCCCCCTCACCAAGAGCTGTCGACACAAAATGCGTTTGGGGAATTTATAAAATAATGGAATTAAAAGAATGATTATCAATGAATTAAATTAATTGGAATGGAAATAAAAAAAAACCACTCGAAAAAAATATGTTGTCAAATGTATTGAATTTGAACAAGGATGTGGTGACTGGTGCATATTCTTGATACCCAGGAGAGATGTTGAAATGGGGGACAAAAAAGAAAGAACAATCATTGCCAATGCTTTTAGTCATACTTTAAAGGAATGATGTATGGCAATAACTTTCCTTCCTCCCATCTGTGCTGCTGCCAGAGAAAAACAGCATAATTATCTAGTTATCTAAGACACTGTAACATTATTACAACGTCAGGTGTGTGCCCACGAAAGGTTAAGCTCAGGCAGCTAAATAAATAAACTGATCACACCTGTCTAGAAAGCAAGCACTTTTTTGTGGAAGGACATCTGTTGCACAGTCAAAACATGCTCTCCTTGCTCACAACATGTGGGCGGAGCCAAAGCCCCACTCTAGGATAATTGTCTGGCGACGGCTGCGGCGTCAAGCCAGACCATGAATAAACTGAAAAGTTAGCCTGTGCTGCCAGCCTGACTACGCACATTGTTTTCATTAGTGATGGTCAGACTGCAGTTTGCATTTCACAATTTAACTCGCCTTCCATGCTTTTGCATTTCAGACATATTATTCCTGTACGTTGCATAAATATCCGATGTGAGGGAGGGGGCACAGCTATGCGATGGCAATTACTGCATGCCAGTTCAGACTGCTCCCCTTCTCAGAAAGCTTTCACAGCCATGTCCCCCTGTAATCTGTTTGCTTAATATCTGTGAAAAGTAGACACTCAGCAGAACCGTAGAGAATTGCAGTTTGATTGTCTGTGGAAACCTGATTCTATTAGTGTTATTTTAAGCCCGTGGGCGTTGGTAAGATAAACTAGTCAGATAAACCGACCAGCTAAGTGCTTAATGCTTCTGAAAATCTACCCACAAATGTCCTTTTTTTTAGTTCTGGCGTTTTCTAAGTGATCCGTCAAGTGGGGGCCGAGATAAAAGAGGGCCCTCAAAACAGAATACCTGTGCATTTCCCATAGACTTCTTTTAAGAAGGGCTGTAGCAAAAACTGTAAAATGGAACTACACCAAATTTGTCAGGAAGCTGAATCTTGGTCCGCAGATGGTGCTTTTTGTGATGTGTCCTTCAGTAGTTTTTTTAATTAAGGGTTACAAATATTTATATATCTAGATTGTTGGGTCGACGAGAGGCTCAAGAGACTGTCATGGGAGTGCCAATTTAAAAATGGAGCATTCTAATTGGCCCAGGGATCTTTTTTTCCCCGTCGGCCAATTCACTTCCGTGGGAGTCAGACTCCCCCTGGGAGCAAGCGCTCTGATTGTCTGCCTGCAAGGTCAGAAAATTGTTGCTTACAGGACACGGGGACTTAGCCCCCCTGTCCTGAAGTAGTATATTGAAAAAAATATGGGAGACAAGATAGGGTACCCTGCCCCCCAGGCCGCATGACCACGTCACTTTACCTTTGTTTTCTTTTCAGTAAATTTCCAGGATCTTTTTTAGTGTAATTTAATATTTTATTAACATACCTAATGGCGTCTGCTGGGTAATGTACATCTAAATACATATATGTCTATTACCCAGTGGTGGTCGTCACTGGGTGGTTATTGTTAGGTCTGTTGTTCCATAGGAAAAGTGTTTTTGTGTTGCTAATAGCTTTGTACTTGTTTAACGAATCTCCACAAAATGTTTTGAAAAGGTGCTACATTTTGACTAAGGTGTGCATGGAAAGATCCGTCAAACGAGGGCTGAGAAAAAACGGGAGTCGAACAAAACAAAAAATATCCATGCATTTTTCATAGACATCTTTAAGAAGGGTACAGCAAAAACTGAACAACGGAATTACACCAAAGTGGGAAGGAAGCAAAATCTTGGACCACAGAATGCACTTTTTGTAATGTGTCTTTCAGTAGCTTTTGTGAAATTGAGGGTTAAAAATATTTATATAGCTGGGTGGTTGGGTCCGCGAGAGGCTCAAGAGACTGTCATGGGAGTGCCAATTTAAAAATGGATAGCGGAACCAAGGGAGAGTTGGAAAATTATCAAGTCCCAACAAACCCCTTAACCCCTCCCTGCAGAAGATCAGTTCCTGCGTAATCCACAGCTTTACAAAACAGAGCAGAACAAGGGCCTCAGAGCAGCTACGTGCTCAATTCTCTTTGTATCTAAGGGCCATTGAGCAGCTAAGTGCTCAATTCTCTTTGTATCTAAGGGCCGTTGAGCAGCTACGTGCTCAATTCTCTTGATATCTAAGGGCCTGATTTAGAGATTGGCGGAAAGGTTACTCCTTCACAAACATGACGGTTATCCCGTCCGCCATATCACAATCTCCACAGGCTGCAATGGGATCGTAATATGGAGTAACCTGTCCAGTAAACTCTAAATCAAGCCCTGAGTCCTCTGTAATGGTCCTGTCCTGTAATGGCTGCCAGCAACTTTTTTCTGATCTTGTTGGCAGCCAATCAGAGCACTCACTCCTGCGAGAGTCAGAAGTCAGACTCTCAATTGGCCCAAGGATAAAACAATCCCCGGGCCAATCAGAATGTTCCATTTTTAAATTGCAGCTCCCACAAGAGTCTCTCGAGCTTCTCACGGACCCAACCATCCAGATACACAAAAAATTTTGACCCTTAATTTCTAAATAAAACTACAGAATGGATTTGCACCAAATCACAAAAAACAGAATCTGTGGATCAAGTTCGAGGCTCCTGCCAAATTTGGGTTAATTCCGTTTAGCAGCTTTTGCTGTCACCCTTCTTTAAAAAGTCTATGGAAAATGCAAGAGGATTTTGTGTTTTTGAACCTCTCTTGTTCTTGGCCCCACTTGATAGATCACTCCGAAACTTTCCATGCACAATCTAGTCAAAAAGTAGCATCTTTTTCGAACGTTTTGTGGAGGTTCGTCAAATGGGGCCAAAGTTCTTTAGCCACACAAAAAACATTTTTTCTATGGAACAGTTAACCTAACAATAGCTACTCACTGGTGATAAATATATTAGAAAGAGCAACTGATGTTATAGTTAGGTGTAGGAAAGACACTAAAGCTAACATTAAAAAAAACACTGAAATGCATCAGTTATAGTTAAGTGAACTGACCATAACTTGCACCACCCGTCATGCACTACTTCACTGCTTATGATCTTAGATATTACATCTTTTACAACATGTTAAATTACATCATCACTGATGAAATCTCAGTCATAGCCTCTGGTTAGACCCTCCATGCAGTCTCGCTCAGAAACTCGAGTCTGTGCCTAGGGTCTGGCATGGTCCTGCACCTCACCCTTCTCAATAATCAAACCTCAGCTGCACACGGTCATCAGCTCTACATAGCACCAGTAGTACACAGGGACTAGACTGCGACCAGGATCTGCACCCACCCCTCCATTAGCAGACAACCCTCACCGTGCCCAGATTTTACACATACACTGTGAAAGTATTCTGCAAGGCCTAGTGTCACACCAGACCCTGAATACTCCATACAATAGGGGCAGAACTGTGGGCTTGCCCTATTGCCAGTAAAAAGAAAATGATATCCATCAAATTTGCTTCACTTCTGAAATATCTCATTTCTTTTGTTTCCTTCAGAAGCTCACAAACAAGTTTATAAGGATAAAACCACTGATTTAGGTTGTGGTATTACTCCCTGCTCACAGACGTATAGAACACTGTCAGTCATTGGTTTATCTCATTAGTAATTTCAGCAATGCTGTTATTCAAATATAATTAGTGATGCCATCAATGATGTCATTCAACATCATGAGTGACGTTAACAAGAAACAATGACCTAGAACAGCAGTCAAGATCAATGACAATTTCTGCCGGAGAAACACAAGCCTTACAAGGACTTCATGGACAAGGGTACATGTGGGCACCGCTAATTCGTATCTTTGGCTGCTTGACAACTGTGAGCAATTAAGCATCTCATTCAGGTTATGGAGCTGGTTTAATGTTTCTCAGAGGCAGTCAGCAGTGACACCACTTCCATGAGCCCTGACATCCCTCTGATGTATGAGCTGAGTGACTGGATCCAGCAGGTGGTGAATGAATTCGGCAGAGGCAATGATTCCCAAGCCCTGCCTGTGGATTAGGACACGTTTGGGTGCTTTCAGACAGATGCACAGGCCCACAGTAGTATATTGGCATCTGAAAGGTTCCCTTGTGTCAGAGTTTTGTATCCACGATACAGAGCCACTCTGCCTTCTGCTGTGCCAAATGAAAAGGATGGTTTGAGAGAAATTCGAGATGAGAAACATAAAAGGAGCCACAGACCATGAAACAGAGATCCGGCCCGGTCATGGTAAGTGTCTGAATTAATTGTTTCCTCTATCATTTGAAGCCTGCCTTAGGAGAGCACGGGAAATGATCAAGCACTGGCAAAGCATCAAAGTTATGGCCTTTACAAGCCTGAAAGTCAACTAAAGTGATGCGAATGGCACAAAGTGATGTACTTTTCACTGCAAAACCTGCTTCCTGCTGGAAAGTTGCCTAAAAGTATCACGAACTAACAATGTTTCCTACTTTTTACTACTTTGTGTCAAGAGGGTGACCCACGGATGGTACATGGACATTCCTGTGCAACCACTAATGAATTTTCATGCAAAGCCTTATCTACTCACATCTGAAGATAGGGTTTGCATTAAAAATGATGCCTTCTTGGGGCAGGGGCAAACAAGAATAAAAGCTTTTGTTTCTCTAATCTTTCCTAACTTTTCATATGTGCTGTAATGTACAAAGTGGGAGAAGTAAGTGTAAGCAGAGCACTTTGTACTAGAAGGGGATACAGGTGTGGGCATGGTGCTAGGTGGCCAGAATGTGTGCAGGTGCTGGGAAGAGACCAGCTGTGCCCTATGTTGGTAGATATGCACTCCTTCTCCTCCTTTTTCTTGCAAAGCGGAGCAGCAACTTTGGTTTCTGAATTTCAGAAACAATAGTAAATTTGCACCTCAAAGCACAAAAGTAATAGGCAAACATTACACCATTTAAAGGTGGTGTACAGGGTTAAGGGGATAGGAGGAGAGGATAGTTGTTGCATATTAGTTAAGAAGGGATAGTACATGCAGCCCAAAATATGTATGTTGGTGGCGAGAGAGGTGTGTAGATAGTTGGGTTGGTGATACTGGGTAGACAGTATTACCAGCTCAGCATGGGAGGCAGCTCCCATCCAAAAGAGGGAACCAGGCTATACATGTTTACAAGGAGAAAGGAGAGAATTCCAACAAATAGTATGCCTACTAAAGAGACCAGTGAGGACTTTGGGCCCATCCCAGAGGTGCCAGCTGCTGTTTCCTGCAGAGAATATGCCCCAGGAATGGGAGCGACTAGACCTAAAGGGGCGGTTTTCGAGAGAGGAACATAAGGGAAACTGGTGTATTAAACTGTTTGCTTAGGTCTTGGCGCTGGAGATTCAAACTGATGGCTCAATATTGGTGAGGAGACCTAGATTTATCTCTGTCTATTTGAGTGTTCCATGTGATGAGTGGTCTTTATCGGTACAGCTTCTAACGACTCACTCCAGTCTGTCTCTTTTCATGGCTCATTTAGTTTCCACATCATCTCATACAATGGGGCAGTTAGGCGGTGAAAAGCCTCCTGTGTGCAACTGTCCAACATTTGGTAAGTGCACTTCACAATACCATGGAGGTCTACTAAGCACTTTTCCAGGCCTTCTGGTTCATAGAATTCTTTGCCCTCTGGGATCAACATGTTGGCTGGCTGCATTAATCATACTGAATGCCCCTTTTTTCTGAGCTGCGGACAAAGGATCAGAAATGTCTTCCTCTTTAGGATTGTCTCCTGGAGAAGCCTGCCGAGGTACAATTTACTGCTTGCAGCCGTGACTGCATATCTTTTTTGAAGGTGGCGTAGAATGCACGCCAGAGTTGGTCTTGGAGATACTTTCTTGGGTGCAAGTCTTAAACATAGTCTACAGGCACATTGGAATTACAGAGAGGATGAGCAGGTCAGGCCCAGCAAGTTGGTTGAGGAAGGGGCCCAAGGAGGACAATATGTTATTATGTTCATAATTTTCCAGACCTCTTGCGATCCTGATGTTGTCCCAATGGCTCCTGCCCCTCAAGTCCACTGTTTTCATAAGGAGAAGCAACACTTCTTGGCCCCAGTCTGACCTCCTAGGATCTGATCCAGCTGAACTTCTGTATGTCCAAGACACCAGTGAGTGGAGGTTAGCCTGGTCTGAAAAGAAGAAGTGTCTTTATAGATGCTTTTTATTTCTGCAACTGTGTCAGCTGTACTCCAGATAATGTTTTTATTTCTTCATTTCTGTCAGCTGTACTCCAATATACATCTGTGATGGAATATTTGAGGAAGGTAAGTGTGCGCCTGCATTCTTTATTCCAGTGTTACTTCTGTCTGCTTGGAGGAATTTTGGACCATTTGATCTTCTTTTTTTTATTTGGGGGAGAGCATTTCTATGAAAAGCCTTCAGTGTCAATGGGTTCTGTTAAAGTGTGTGACAGTGGTCAGTGATACAAATCTATTCATGACTGCTCCAGTCCAGAGTAGTCACATTTGAGGAGTGGTCATCATGCAAACTACAGTGTCGGGAGTAAAGACATGTTGATATCAGAGGGTGTGGTACCACAGACATGCAGAGATTTGATCCAGGGTTCCAAGTATTCAGATGGCAGTATGTATAATTTGTAACATAGCTCAGTGCATTTAGCCACGGTCAGAAATGCCCACGTGTATCTAAGAGTATACAAAGTCTCACAGTCAGTGCTGCAAGATGGCATCTTTCAGCTATGAGAAATACGGTCTTATAAGTAGGTCCCTTGTTGACAGATCTATGGAAGTAAATGCATAGTTATGGTTAAAAGGTGTGGTATTCAGTGATACAGTCACTATTCAAGGCCCCCCAAGTTTCTGCCAATGTCACTGTATACACAAGTCACATTACATGGCTGTCAAAGACCGAATCAACAACAACGCACACAGCCACAAGGAGCTCTTCAATGTCGTGAATGAACTCTCCAACCCCAGCTCCAACGCCAATGACATGCCGCCATCCCAAGACCTCTGCAACTTGCTAGCCTCCCACTTCCACCACAAGATTGCAGACATCCACGACAGCTTCAGCACCCAGGCCCCCCCCCGGCAACCACCAACACCACAGATTCACCACCGACCAACCTCCTGCTCTCCAGGACCCCCATCGACAACAACACCAACAAAATCATGACCACCATCCACCCCGGCACTGCATCTGACCCTGCCCTCACCACATCCTCCACAAAGCAAGCTCCGTCATCACACACCAACTATGGAAGATCATCAACAGCTCCTTCGAGTCCGCCACCTTCCTGGAGAGCTGGAAACACGCCGAGATCAACGCCATCCTCAAAAAACCCAAGGCGGACCCAAAGGACCTCAAGAACTTCCAGCCTACCTCCCTGCTCCCTTCCCAGCAAAAGTCATTGAGAAGGCTGTCAACAGACAACTAACCCGCTTTCTCGAGGAGAACTGCACCCTGGACTCTTCCCAATCCAGATTCCGCAGCGACCACAGTACCGAAACCTCCCTCATCGCGCCACCGATGACATCAGAACCATACTGGACAACAGCGAAATTGCGGCCCTCATCCTCCTGGACCTATCAGCCTCGTTCAACACCGTCTGCCCTCACACCCTACGCCTCAGCAATGCAGGAATCCACAACAGAGCCCTGGACTGGGTCACCTCCTTTTTTCACTGGCAGAACCCAGAGAGTCCACCTTCTCCCATTCCGCTCGGAGGCCACCAAAATCATCTGCAGCATACCCCAGGGTTCGTCCCTCAGCCTGACCCTCTTCAACGTCTACAAGGCCCCGCCCGCTAACATCACCTGATCCCACAACCTCAACATCATCTCATACACTGACGACACTCAGCTGATCCTCTCCCTCAGCAAGGACTCCGTCAAGACCATCCTCCAAAAAGAAATGAAGGCCATCGCCGAATGGATGAAGAGCAGCTGCCGCAAACTCAATTCCGACAAGACAGAAGTCCTCATCTTCAGCTCCACCCCCTCTGCATGGGATGACTCCTGGTGGCCTGCCAAACTTTGGAGCCGCTCTGACTCCCACCGACCACACACACAACCTAGGATACATCTTGGACTCCTCATTATCCATTACCCGGCAAGTCAACGCCATCTCCTCCTCCTGCTTCAACACCCTCTGCATGCTCCGAAAGATCTACAAATGGATACCCGCCGAAACCAGAAGAACAGTCACCCAAGCCCTCGTGAGCAGCAAATTGGACTACGGCAATGCCCTCTACGCAGGAACCACAGCCAAACTCCAGAAGAGGCTGCAACGCATCCAGAACACCTCTGCACGCCTCATCCTGCACATCCCCCGCCACTGCCTCATCACAGACCACCTGAGAAACCTGCATTGGCTCCCAGTCAACAAGAGAATCACCTTCAAACTCCTCACCCACGCTCACAAAGCACTGCACAACACCGGACCAGAATACCTCAATAGACGACTCTACACCCCAACCCGGCACCTCCACTCCACCGATCTCGCCCTCGCAACCGTCCCACACGTCCACAGAACTACAACTGGCGGTAGATCATTCTCGCACCTCTCCGCCAAAACGTGGAACACTCTTCCCACCCACCTGCCCCAGACCAAAGACCTCCCTACCTTCAGGAAACTTCTCAAGACCTGGCTGTTCGAGCAGTAGCAGCATCTCCTCACCCTTGATCCCCCACTCCTCAGCGCCTTGAGGCCCTCACGGGTGAGTAGTGCACTTTACAAATTCCTGATTGATTGATTGATTGTAGTTAGAGGTAGCTCAGACTTTCCCTAGGAAAAGCGTTTTCTGTTTTTGCTAATACCTTTGGTGCCATTTGATGAATCTTCATGAAACTTTCCCCCCAAAAAATTAATCTACCTCTTCTTCCTGGAAATTTTCAGGGTGCTCAATCAAGTAGGGGTAGAGAAAAAGGATGTCCCAAAAAGGCATATTTATACTCCATTTGTGCCAAATTTGCATCATTTTTTGATGCAAATTCAGTGCAAAACTAACTCCATATTTATATTTTAGCACTACACTCGTCTCACATCAAAATATTTTGCTGTTAATTCAGTGGCAATGCCCTGCTCCAGATGTGGCCTTCTGGACATTGCTCCAGGAATGCCAGAGTGCACAGTGACACACCGAGCCTGCCCTCCAAGAGGAGGTCCCAGCGCCTCATTCTAAGTCCCCCATGTTATCCATAACACATAAGGGAATGACACAATTACATTCAGGGTGGTTAGTGATGGTGGCCACCACTGGTGGTCTTCTAGCCACCCTTTGTGTGTGGGTGTCGTGGCCTCTAGTGTCACTGTGTATGGCCTTATTGCCTGCAAGCCACCTGCAGACACATGTGAAATGGGCAGGAATCTCACATCCCACCCCTTGGGGTGTACAGAGGCGTTTGGAGGCCTTACCGCCTTTCAGAACGACGAGAGGACCCCATTTCGGACTGCAAAAAGCAATACACACACCAATTATATTAGTAGACATTAATTATATTCAAAGCTACTGTAGAATATATGGAATAGAACTGCCATGACTCAAATGCAAACACTAAGAAAGGCAAACACAAGTAGAGAAAAAAAACTAACATCCTATCCCACATTAGTGCTCAGATCTGCCCCCTTATGTAAGTTCTCCATGCATATGGTACAGCCCAGCGTGTGGGCCGCTGGCTGACCAGAAGGAACTGTCCTAAGGCTCACCGGCATGGAACGGGCCACCCCTCTCGGAGGAGGCACGGGGGAATCCAGTTCGGTGCCTGGGTGCCTGGGTGCAGACTGAAGGGTGCGCGTGCATAGTAATCACTACTGGGTGACAGCACTTGGAATCCTGTAACTGGGCTCAGACGCTCAGTGGCCAGAGGGTACTTGTGCACGGTAACTCACTGCTGGGTGAGAGCACTTGGAATCCCGTAACTGGGCTCAGCCACTCAGTGGCCAGAGGGTAATTGTGTATAGTAACTCACTGCTGGGTGAGAGCACTTGGAATCCCGTAACTGGGCTCAGCTGCTCAGTGGCCAGAGGGTACTTGTGCACAGTAACTCACTGCTGGGTGAGAGCACTTGTGCACGGTAACTCACTGCTGGGTGAGAGCACTTGGAATCCCGTAACTGGGCTCAGCCGCTCAGTGGCCAGAGGGTACTTGTGCACGGTAACTCACTGCTGGGTGAGAGCACTTGGAATCCCGTAACTGGGCTCAGCCGCTCAGTGGCCAGAGGTTACTTGTGCACGGTAACTCACTGCTGGGTGAGAGCACTTGGAATCCCGTAACTGGGCTCAGCCGCTCAGTGGCCAGAGGGTACTTGTGCACGGTAACTCACTGCTGGGTGAGAGCACTTGGAATCCCGTAACTGGGCTCAGCCGCTCAGTGGCCAGAGGGTACTTGTGCACGGTAACTCACTGCTGGGTGAGAGCACTTGGAATCCCGTAACTGGGCTCAGCCGCTCAGTGGCCAGAGGTTACTTGTGCACGGTAACTCACTACTGGGTGAGAGCACTTGGAATCCCGTAACTGGGCTCAGCCGCTCAGTGGCCAGAGGGTACTTGTGCACAGTAACTCACTGCTGGGTGAGAGCACTTGGAATCCCGTAACTGGGCTCAGCCACTCAGTGGCCAGACGGTACTTGTGCACAGTAACTCACTGCTGGGTGAGAGCACTTGGAATCCCGTAACTGGGCCCAGACTCTTAGTGGCCATAGGGTACTTGTGCACAGTAACTCACTGCTGGGTGAGAGCACTTGGAATCCTGTAACTGGGCTCAGCCGCTCAGTGGCCAGAGGGTACTTGTGCACGGTAACTCACTGCTGGGTGAGAGCACTTGGAATCCCGTAACTGGGCTCAGCCACTCAGTGGCCAGAGGGTACTTGTGTATAGTAACTCACTGCTGGGTGAGAGCACTTGGAATCCCGTAACTGGGCTCAGCCGCTCAGTGGCCAGAGGGTACTTGTGCACAGTAACTCACTGCTGGGTGAGAGCACTTGTGCACGGTAACTCACTGCTGGGTGAGAGCACTTGGAATCCCGTAACTGGGCTCAGCCGCTCAGTGGCCAGAGGGTACTTGTGCACGGTAACTCACTGCTGGGTGAGAGCACTTGGAATCCCGTAACTGGGCTCAGCCGCTCAGTGGCCAGAGGTTACTTGTGCACGGTAACTCACTGCTGGGTGAGAGCACTTGGAATCCCGTAACTGGGCTCAGCCGCTCAGTGGCCAGAGGGTACTTGTGCACGGTAACTCACTGCTGGGTGAGAGCACTTGGAATCCCGTAACTGGGCTCAGCCGCTCAGTGGCCAGAGGTTACTTGTGCACGGTAACTCACTGCTGGGTGAGAGCACTTGGAATCCCGTAACTGGGCTCAGCCGCTCAGTGGCCAGAGGGTACTTGTGCACAGTAACTCACTGCTGGGTGAGAGCACTTGGAATCCCGTACCTGGGCTCAGACACTCAGTGGCCAGAGGGTACTTGTGCACAGTAACTCACTGCTGGGTGAGAGCACTTGGAATCCCGTAACTGGGCCCAGACTCTTAGTGGCCATAGGGTACTTGTGCACAGTAACTCACTGCTGGGTGAGAGCACTTGGAATCCTGTAACTGGGCTCAGCCGCTCAGTGGCCAGAGGGTACTTGTGCACAGTAACTCACTGCTAGGTGAAAGCAGTTGGAATCCTGTAACTGGGCTCAGCCACTCAGTGGCCAGTGGGTACTTGTGCACGGTAACTCACTGCTGGGTGAGAGCACTTGGAATCCCGTAACTGGGCTCAGCCACTTAGTGAATAGTGAATGATTGTGAATAGTAACTCTTTACTTGGTGAGAGCACCTGGAATCCTGTAACTGGGCTCAGCCACTCAGTGGTCAGAGGATACTTGTGCACGGTAACTCACTGCTAGGTGAAAGCACTTGGAATCCTGTAACTGGGCCCAGACTCTTACCGGCCATAGGGTACTTGTGCACAGTAACTCAATATTGGGTGACAGAACTTGGAATAAGGTAACTGGGCTCAGCCACTTAGTGGACAGAGAGTACTTGTGCATAGTAACTCATTACTGGATGAGAGCATCGGGGATACTATAACTGGGCTCAGTCTGTTACTGGCTAGAGTTTAGTTGTGCACAGTAACTCACTGCTGGGTGAGAGAACTTGGAATCCTGTAACTGGGCCCAGACGCAGTGGCCAGAGGGTACTTGTGCATAGTAACGCACTGCTGGGTGAGAACACTTGGAATCTTGTAGCTGGGCCCAGACTCTTAGTGTCCAGAGGGTACTTGTGCATAGTAACTCACTACTGGGTGAGATAACTTGGAATCCTTAAACTGGGTTCAGTCAGTTAGTGGTCAGAGCGTATTTGTGCACAGTAACTCACTGCTGGGTGAAAGCACTTCAAATCCTGTAACTGGGCCCAGACTTAGTGGCCAGAGGGTACTTGTGCATAGTAACTCATTACTGGATTAGACCATTTGGAATACTGTAACTGGGCTCAGCCTGTTAGTGGCTAGAGTTAAATTGTGCATAGCAGCTAACTGCTGAGTGAGAACACTTGTAATCCTGTAACTGGGCCCAGACTCTTAGTGGTCAGAGGATACTTGTGCATAGTAACGCAATACTGGGTGACATCACTTGGAATCTGGCAACTGGGCTCAGCCACTTAGTGGTCAGTGGATACTTGTGCATAGTAACTCACTACTGGGTGAGATCATTTGGAATACTGTAACTGGGCTCAGCCTGTTAGTGGCTAGAGTTAAATTGTGCACAGTAACTCACTGCTGGGTAAGAGCACTTGGAATCCTGTAACTGGGCCCAGACTCTTTGTAGCCATAGGGTACTTGTGCATAGTAACTCACTACTGGGTGAGAGCACATGGAAACCTATAACTGGGCTCAGCCTGTTAGTGGCTAGAGTTTAAGGGCCAGATGTACTAAGCAGTTTGCACGTCGAAAATAGCGAATTTCGCTGTTTGCGATGTGCAAAATGCACTTTGCAATGCACAGACCTCGTTTTGCGATTCGGTAACCTGGTTTCCGAATCACAAAACGGGTTTGCGAGTCACAATTAGGAAGGGGTGTTCCCTTCCTAAACGCGAGTCGTAGTGCAATGCAGGATATCTTTTTGACTGCGAATGCGGTCGTAAACCAATCACAGTTTGCACCCATTTGTAATTTCCCCATTGTGAATGGCACTGCAAATATTTTTTCAGAGCAGGCAGTGGTCCTATGGACTACTGCCCGCTCTGAAAAAATGAAACGAAAATGTTTCATTTTTTGTTTTTGTAATGCATCTTGTTTTCCTTTAAGGAAAACGGGCTGCATTACAAAAAAAACCTGCTTTATTTTAATAGCAGTCACAGACATGGTGGTCTGCTGTCCGCAGCAGGCCACCATCCCTGTGAATGCCGCCACTCGCAAGGGGGTCTCAAATTGCGACCCACCTCATGATTATTAAAATTGCGAGTAGGTCTGACTCGCAATTTGCGGGTCGTAATTCAGAATTGTGCTACATCTGGCCCTAAATGTGCATAGTAACTCACTGCTGGATGAGAGCACTTGGAATCCTGTAAGTGGGTCCATCTGGTTTCCCACCTGGGGGGACTGGTGCTCAGTAAACCACCACTGGATGAGAGCCCTTAAAATGCTGTAACTGGGCTTAGCCACTTGGTGGCCAAAGGGTACTTTTTGCAAAGTAACTCACTACTGGGTGAGAGCACTTGGATTCCTATAACCGGGCTCATTCACTTAGTGGACAGTGGATACTTATGCATGGTAACTCACTAACGGGTGAGAGCACTTGTCTCTTGTAACTGGGTTCAGTCAGTTAGTGGCCAGAGGGCATTTGTGTATGGTAATCCACAACTTGGTGAGAAGCCTTGGAATCCTGTAACTGGGCTCAGTCACTTAGTGAGAAAAGTGTGCGTGTGCATAGTATCCGATTAATGGAAGAGGACATTTGAAATCCTGTAACCGGGCTCGAGGGGACCTATAGATAGTAACACACTAGTGGATGTGAGCACTTGGAGTACTGTTAATGAGCTCAGCAGCTTAGTGAACAGACAGTGCACATGCATAGTAACTCATTACTGGATTTGGACACTTGGATTCCTGTCACTGGGTTCAGGCGCTTAGTGAACAGAGGGTACTTGTGCATAGTATCCCACTACCGGATGAAAACACATGGAGTCCTGTCTCTGGGATTAGCTGCTTAGTGAACAGAAGGGACTTGTGCATAGTAGTAGTGAGAACACTGGGAATCCTATTACTGGGCTCAGCCACTTAGTCAACAGCAGGTACTTGTGCATAGTAACCCACTATTGGGTGAAGCACTTGAGGGCATATTTAAGAAAAGAGCGCGGCGCAAGTGCTTCGCCACTTTTCTTGCGCCCCTTAGTGCCCACCTAACCCCACCACGTGTGCACATATTTAAAATATGGCACACCATGGCTGTAGTTAAGGGACTAGCGTCAGAATTTTTTATGCTAGTCCGGCGCTTTTTGACGCTAAACCTGCAAAGCACCCAGAGCCCTATTGTAACCAATGGAAGCCTCTTTTTAACGCCTGCTCTGAGCAGGTGTTAAAAGTGCCAGGAAAAAATGACACAAAGAAATCTGCAAGATCTCTTTGTGACATTTTTTTTGCCCCCCTAACAGGGGAATGCCCCCTTTGCATACATTATGCCTAGCGTAGGCATAATGTAGCGCAAAGTGTTACAAAGTGGCGCATGCATCGCGCCATTTTGTAAATATGGCGCTGCGTTTTTGGCCTTCTAACGCCACATTAGTGTAAAAAAAATATATGCTAATGTGGCATTAGAATGACGCTGGGGGCTCTTAAATGTGCCCCTTGGAGTCCTGTTGCTGGGTTCAGCGACTTAGGGGCATATTTAAGAAAAGTGGCGCTGCACACAATGCAGCTCCACTTCTCTTGCGCGCTTAAGCACCCCCTACTGCCTCCATGTGTGTGATTATTTAAAATACAGTGCACCATGGCGCAGGGTAGGGAGCAATAGCGTCATTTTTTTTTTATGCTATTGATGTACTCTGCAGGAGTTGTGCCAAAATTTTGGCACTACTCCTGCAGAGTATATAGGGGCCCATTGTCAACAATGCTGTACCCCCTTTTAAGGCCTGCTCTCAGCAGGCATTAAAAATGCAGAAGAAAATGATGCAAGGAAATCTATTAGATTTCCTTGCACCATTTTTTTGGCCCCCCAAAGGGGCACCGCCCCCTTTGCATACATTATGCCTGGCACGGGTATAATGTAGCGAAAAAGGGTTACAAGGTGGTGAAATGCATGCATTGCATCACTTTTTTAAACATGTCGCAGCCTTTTTGGCCTTCTAACGCCACAATAGCATCAAAAAATGGCACTAATGTGGCACTCGATTGGCGCTAGGGGCTCTTAAATATGCCCCTTAGTGAGCAGATTGTGCCCATGTATGGTATCCTACTACTGGAAGAGGACATTTCGAATGGGCTCAGCTGCTTATAGCACAGATGGAGCCGTGCATAGTAACTCATTAATACAGATGAGTGTTATTGTGGATGTGCACAGTTTCAACAGGCAATTCCCTTTTGAGAAAGCATTGCATTAGTTCGTCAGATCATTCTGACAGCATACACACAGCAAACATCAGTAGGACCTACCTGCCCATGCCTAGAAGATGGCTAGTATGGTTAGTTAAAGAGGCCATATATGCACATTATATCTGATCATAACTCATATATAGAAGATGCAATGAACGACTTGGGGAGGAACCCTCTCCGCGGTGTGGGTGGTGAAAACTACACAGCATAGCGAAGGATCTTGATGGCAGCCGGAGAGGCCAGGTCTCCTTTGTGATGCCTATTCTGCTTGTGAGTTTTTACATCTCCTCCATCTTTCAGATTAGAAGCAAACAGGCTGCACTGCGCCCAACATTACTGAAACTCCCACCACCGAGACCCTGCAGTGTGGGCTGATCCAGAGCGTGAATGATGCTCCAGACAAGAACCACCTCAATAGGGTTCACCCAAAGCCCTTTTTCTTATAATTTTGTTAACGACAATAAGTCTGGCAGGAAGTCAAAGCTGTTTCTAAGCTGCACCCTAAAATAGAAGGAACCAAGCAAATTAGGGGTGATTTCACACATGCATCCATTTTACCAATGGGGCTTCCTGATGTAATTTCCTGTTATTTCTTTGGGCGTTCTAGAACATGTGATGTTAAGTCTCCCTTCCTTTTTTGGTATTTTTGCAGTTATCTCCTGTGTACTTGCCTTCTGTCCAAGTACAGGAGAACCTGCTCACCTTCCCTCTTCTGCTGGGATCCCCCACTTACCCACTGCTGTGATGGGCTCCCCCACTGATCTCCATCTCCTGGCTTGGGTTCTAGACACTCTTTGCTAGTTGGATTCTCCCCGTTCAACGCCTTTCCTGTCTTAAATTCTTGTTGTCGCTTCAATGTCTTGCATTGAGATCTCTCCTTTCCAGAGGACCGTGCCCATGTCCTCTTGTGACATAGCCCACCGTGCCTTGTCTACGCAGCCTGACGCGCGCCCTCGCTGTCAGGGCCTCAATGTAAGCCAATACTGTGTCTATTGCTCAGAATAGACAATTTTTCTTGGAGACACGTCTGAAGGCAACAATGGATATTGTGTTCATTGTTCTGATTTGTTACAACAGTCATCAGATCCTCTTCGACACGCGGCCTGCAGCGGAACATCCTGAACAATGACGGCAAGCGGCAAATCCAGCACCTCCTCAGCGGTTGTTCCAGAATGATCTCCAGCAACGACTGAAGGCGACCTTGAAATTACAAGTTCAATTAATTCGATTGTGCTACTCAATAGCCAAGACAATGGCCTCTCATGTGGCAATTAACGGTGGATTGTAATTTGTTTTCAGACTGGGAAAGAAAGAACACTCTGAAGCAAAGCTCTGCAGATAAAGATTTTAGGCACAGAATGAGCGGAGTTTTTGAAGTAAAAATGGCTTTTTTCAAGCTTCGATAGACTCCATCTGAAGCTGATTTGCTCTGATCTACTGGACAGTCCAGCGGATGTTATTCCTGCGCTTTTGAGGCCATGCAAGCATTAACTAACAGAACAAAGCAAATGGAAAATTGTAATTTTTTTTTTCATTTCAAAACTTTTTTAATTATTTGAGGAAAGAACACAGCATCTTCGTGATATGTTTGAAAATGGAATTGGGTCACCTGACCTGGTGGTTTTACAGGGAAGAAGTGGCCTGACTGCAGACAGTCATACCTAGGAGCAAGTGGGGAGAAAGAAGGAAGAGGGGTTGATAAAGATAACTTATCAGAGCAAAGAACTCTTAAAATGTTGCTGTCTATCTCTTTATACATTGTTTATGAATCAATGGATTATGCAATGTCCCTGAGATCTGTATGTTTAAGGACAGCATTATAGTATCTGTTATGGAGACGACACGAATGGTAGAGACGCATTGAAGAGGATTCACGTACATAGGCGGTACGCACACATAACGTCATTAAATGAGTTTGCAATACTATTGACTTTCATAAATACGCTCCCAAGCTATCTCAAAATAACTTTCATTGTGACTGTGGGTCCAGTTTTAGCCAGAGTAGGCTATCACATCATTTGAGCCATACATGCCATGAAAAAGTCTCACGTTATTTTCAAAGTATTACCTGATGGTTTTCAAATCAGAAGTTCAAGCAGAAGCAAGTCATCCTTCCCTAGCTTTTACATCTTGGGAGCATGGTGAGGTCCTAGGGTGTGTCCATGGAGACCAAACAGGGACGAGAGGTCTACCAATCCCTCCACTCTCTTTTTTTAATTTTGCTCTGAAAGAGACCCACATTAGATTAAAGAAGCCTACTTTGTTCCTGCCAGTAATAACAACATTTTGAGTAGGGCCCACATTGTGGATACTCCTGCTTGGAGCTCACCAGTTTGCTGTCTGCTGGGTGAGCCGTCACTGTGCACAAAGCCTGTGTCTAGAGAGCAGCCTGGAAAAAATGCAAACCAACCCGAACCGGTTGTGAAGCCTCAGTGGCTCCTCACCCCCTTCTTGGTAATGTGTATATAAAGGAGATCCACAATACCTCTTTGTTACAGTCCCAATTTGTCCGTGACCAAGCACGGTGGTGCTGCACAGAGCACTCATGGACCTTCTGTGCAACCAAGGTTGGTGTCTGCCAAGGTTGAGGGGATATCACCTGAAATCAAGACAACAGTGAATAAGCTTTCGTGCCTACTGAGAGGGAAGGAGTGTGCCTGGCCCTGCAGAAAGAGAAGAGGTATATTCAAGTGTGTGCCCATCGTGAGGATCACCCAGAGGAAGCTGATGACCCAAGGGTGCAAGCCAGGGGTAGCCAATGCAGAGAGGGGTCCCCAGTCTGTCTGCACAGTTCTTGATTGCACTGTGTCATGACTGTACCATAGTGTGTATTCCTGTGACACCTGTTGGCCTGCCATGTGCCTGCCAGACGGGTGGTGCTGCTGCTGAGAAGAAAGCCACGTTGCCACCAAAGCCGAGACCCATAATCCACCTAGAGGCCGCAGCTGCCCCAAAGATCCCACTGCGAGTGATCCGACCTGGAAGTCACAAGTGCCACTGGTGACTGCTGAAGACGGGTAGTGATGCGCGGTCCCACTTCACTGAATCCATTCTACGCACCTTGCCATGAGTGAGGCGGCTGCTGTGGTTCCCAGGGACGAAGAGTCACTGCTTTGGTGGTGGGAGTGGAACCTGCATAGGCTGCAAAGCTCAGATCGCCACAGGGGATCAGCAAGTAAGCTGTGGCCCTTAGACTGGACCTGGGGGCAGCAGACTGAGAAGTGTAGCTTGTTTACCTAGGCTAAAAGGAATGAAAAAGACAATCAACTGAGTTGCTTCTGAACCAATCATAATGTTTGAGCCATTGAAGTCTAATCCCTTTCTAAACCCAAAGTGTATTGGGAGCGGTAATATCGAGATGGCGACGATAATGTGGGTGAAAACAGTTGATGGTAAAGTGAAGAGCATAGGCCCATATGTACGAAGCTATTTAGTATTTCTTAATGGAGCTTATGGCTATTTCGGGCTGTTAACAAATGCAAAATAGTCTAAAAGGTCAAAGGAGTGGAAGGATACAACTAATCCATTCAAAATACGGACAAACCGAAATGCTCTAGGGCGGGGCAAAGTCAAGAAAAGGTTAGAAATCATCCTATCCAGGAGCTGGAACCTGACACAGACAAGAAAGCAAACAATCAGGTGCAAGGGGTGGATACAAAGTGCAGGCTTCATGTATATTGGATAAATAGATCCGTTTGTCTGAAGGCCAGACCTAAAGACTGCCGGATGTATCATGTGTGTTCTGTGCCTAAAGAAGCATGTTGTTAAATACGTGCAAATGTGGTTTGCATCCATTATATTAGCTACTAACAGGTCTTAATTAGGAATGTGCAATGTTTACCTCTATTCCCACAAAGTTGGTAATATTCGGAAAGCATTGCTTCTCTTCAGTGAACTTAAGTTGTGGAAGTGTGGCGGACCACACCAGAGCGTGTGAGGGCAGCTGGGATGAGTGCTTGGGCCGGGGCACTAGATACATGGAATAGGGGCCCATTGCAGGCGCAGAAAACGTCCCTCTTTTAAAACCTCAAAAAGCCTTCAAAGTATATCCCCTTTCTGAAGCTTCCTGCGGGTGCAGCATGCCTTGACAGTGTCAGTTTTCTTTCAGAATGTGTTCTTTCTTTGCAGTTTGACCTCTGACAGGATTCGGTAGTCCCCCAGCACTTTGGGCACTTCTTGGCGCTAAATGGTGGCGCAGACCTCCCCCTCCTGATTTCCAAGACACCCTCAGCTGAGATGTCAGTTCAATCGCTTATGCTGTGGAGACACTCTAGTGCACGAAATAATGACAAATCACGTAAAGAAAACAGAACTTATACACAAGACACACACAACTAATCAAGGTTCAGGAGAGGTTACAGATATGTAAAAGAAACAGGCACAATTGCACAATAAAGAACTGCTCGAGGGTGAAAAAAATCATCCACCTCCAGTGGCCCTGTCTGGGGTCATGAGACGCGGTGATTGAGAAAGCGCGGGCCTCATTTATGAGGTCCTAGCAGCACACTGTGTCACCGGAGCATCAGGGCGCAGAGTGCCAGCACATATTTACAAGGCCACACAAGCCACCTTGCATGGCTTTTCATGAACTTGTAAATATGGACCCCTTTCACGCATAACACTGTGTGAAAGGGGGCGTTCCATGGGTGTTGTTTGTGGTGTTCCCTGGCAGGACACATGGAACCTGAAGAAATGTGACGCATTCCCAGATTTACAAGTCTGGGAATGCGTCATATTCCTATGCCACCTCAGGGGTGGCGTAAGAGTGACGCAACGGGGAGAAATATCTTTATTCCTCCCCAGTTTGTCCTCTGTGTGCTATATATATTTACATAGCTAGGACATTACCCAAAGGTGCTTGAGGGCTTTACCTGAGAAATATTTGCTGAGGTGGTGGAGCTGCCTGTGCCAAGAGTTGACTGCAGTGTCATAGCTCAAATACCGCTGGAGGAGAAGGGTTTTCATGTTCACTTTGAAAGTCACCAGGGAAGTGGTTGAGCGTAGATTTGGAAGTAATGAGTATGAGGTTCTGGTTACGCTACCTGAGAATGATTGTGCCATCAGTCGTTCCTTTTCAAAGAACAGGGGTTCTAGGAGCATTGCTTTGGCATCTCGTGATGGTCTGGAGCTGCCAGATAGCTTGAGTTTGTCCACCAGGTAACAGGATAGGTGCAGAGCTTTGTCCATGATGCAGTTACTCTTGTAAATAGCCCTGGCAACCACTGTAGGGAGATCAACATGAGTGTAATGTACTAATTCCTTTTGGCCCCATAGATGAACCATCCAGTGTAGAATTGACTTCATAGGGGTGAGATGGGTTTTGGGGAGACCAGTCAAGAGTGTCACAGTAGTATTTTATGGAAAGCACCAGTGTATGAGTAGGATATTTTACATCTTCCTCTGGGATGTAATGGCAGTTTCCCCACAGAAGATGTAGTTGATATCACACATTTTTGGCCATGGTGCTGACTTGAGAATGTAGGTTCAGCTTTTTGTCTATGATGACTCCCAGAGATTTGGCACTGTCGACAAAGGTGGGTTTACGGTTAAGGATGCTGTGAGTGTCCATCCAGGATTGCAGCAGAAGTGGTGATTGCGAAGGGGAGATAAGGAGAAACTCAGGACTTAGCTTTGGGTAATGAGCGGTCATCCAGTCACAAACAGAGTTTGGGGTGGTGAGGAGAGGTGTGATATTTGTTTGTGAGAGACCTTTAGATACAGCTGTGTGTCATCTGCATACTGATGATCGAAGATCCCTGTCTTCTTAAAGAGCACTCCATGTGGCTTGATGTGTAGGTTTTAAAGGATCAGTTCAAGGATGGACCTCTAGGGAGACCCTTGTTCAACCACAGTCGGTGAAGAGAGTCATCAATTTTTACCCTCTGTGACCGCCCCATGAAGAATGAGGCAAACCACTCGTAAGACTTCCCTTTGGGAGACATGGCACTGTACAGTGAGAAGCAGGGAGAGAAGCATGGAGAGAAGCAGGGAGAGGTCATTAGCCTGGTGCACACATTGCTGTGTAGCTGAAGTGATGCTGTGTGGCGGGAAGCAGAGGAGAGATCCAGGGCTCTCTCCAAAGGCTGCTCTCTGGGTGAAATGATGCTGTGCACTGAGCTTCAAAGGACGCTCCTGGGATGTGATTTAGAGGCACACTCTCTGCAGTCAATGGCCCTTGTCAGCCTCGTCCCTGCGTGCCATTAACTCGAATGGCAGATGGAAGATTACAAACCTTCCCATCTTACACTGGCTCTACATCTCCAATAACAGCTCACTCCCAAACTCCCTGTGCAAGGTCAACTGCCTGTGACCTGCACAGGATGGAGGAGGTAGTTAGAAGGAGACAAGGGATAGAGAAGCGGGAGGGGGAGGGGAGAGAGAGGGAAAGGGAGAGAGAGGAAGAGAGAGCCTGACTGCAGGAGTAAGGGGGAGGGGGCTAGAACATAGGGGCAATGAGGGGCATGCAGAAAGAGAGATTTGAAAAGTATGTCTCCACTTCTTGAACTGAGATAATATCACTACAAAGTGGTCCTCTGGTGCTTAATTTGTAAAAAAGGAAAAAAAGAGACTGCCGGTGACCCCAATTTTTTAAAGAAGGAGCTGCCAACTTCAACACTGAGGAAACCAACTTCACTGTGCTCACTCTTGCAATAGCTTTGTCTGACCTATCATATTACCCTACCAAAATTAGAGTCAAAGACAATTCAATTGGAGAAGGACGGTGCTACATATACTTCATAAGAACATAATGCTGAGAAAGACAACACTATAACATATCACATTGATCCTCGCACATTGTGAACATCATAAGTCAGAGATCAGCACTGAACAATGGTGCACATTTCCTATTTACATCCCACTTGGGGCAGTGTAGAAAAGTACCCTCTTTCTTAGCATGGTTACCCCCATTTTCTGCCTGTTGGCAGTGTGTTTGACTGTGTTCACTGGGATTCTGCTATCCAGGACCCCAGTGATTATGCTCTCTTCCTTCTAACTTGGTAACTTGGTTACTTACACCCCACATTGGGCATATTGGTGCCCCCATGTAAGTCGCTAGTATATGGTTCCCAGGTACCCAGGGCATTGTGTTACAAAGAGATCGCCAAGGGCTCCAGCATGTATTATGCCACCCATGGGGAGCCCATGCAAAGTGTATCTGCAGGCCTGCCATTGCAGCGTGCGTGAAAGGGCGCAGGCACCCTTTTCACTACGAGTCACTGCACCAGGTCACTGTAAGTCACCCCTATGGCAGACCCTCCTAGCCCAGAGGGCAGGGTGCAACTACCTGTATGTGAGGGCACCCCTGCACTAGCAGAGGTGCCCCCACGAACTCCAGTTCCATTTTTCTGGACTTCGTGAGTGCGGGACGCCATTTTATGTATGTACTGAATATAGGTTACTACCCATTCCCAGCTACATAATGATAACTCAGAACCTAGGCATGTTTGGTAACAAACATGTCAGAATCATACCCCAATACTGTTGCTAGTTTTGGAAGCATGATTCCGTGCACTCTGGGGGTTCCTAAGTGACCCCCGGCATTGTTCCTACCAGCCTTCTGGATTTTCTAGGCAGCTCAAGCTGCTGCCACCTCACAGACAGATTTCTGCCCTCCTGCTGCTTGAACAGTTCAAGCTCAGGAAGGCAGAAAAAAGGATTTCCTTTGGGAGGGGGTAATACCCTCTCCTCTCCCTTTGGAAATAGATTTTACATGGCTTTTGAGGGTAGCCTCCCCAAGCCACTGGTATGCTTTGAAGGGCCCATTTGATGCCCTCTGTGCATAAACCAGTCTACACTGGTACAGGGACCCGCAGTCCCTGCTCTGAGGCGAACCTGGACAATGGCAAGGGGAGTGACCACTCCCCTGTCCATCACCACCCCAGGGGTGGTGACCAGACTTCCTCCAGAGGGTCCCTGGGTTCTGCCATCTTGAATTTAAGATTGGCAGGGACCTCTGGGAGCATCTGAGTGGCCAGACTGGTGGCATCAGAGCACCCTCCTGATAGGTGGTCACCTAGCTAGGTGACCAATCCCCCTTTCAGGGTTATTTAGGGTATTTCTCTTTGGTGGGTCCTCAGATTCAGATTGCAAGATTCCCGCAGGACTTTTCTGCAACCTTTACTTTGACTTCTAGCCACTGGAATCACAACAGGACTCTTCAGGAACCAACAATCTGCATCCATGACGAAGACTCTCCCGGCAACACTGTTTCCGCAGCTCCTTCCAGCTTCTGTAACATTTTCCCGGCTGTGCATCCTCTGAGGGTGGTAAGTCTTCAGTCTGCACGAGAAGGAAGAAGAAATCTCCCTTGAGGTGAAGGAGTCACTCCCCTGTATCCGCAGGCACCAACTGCAATGAAGATTATTGCGTGGATCTCCTCTCAACCTGATAGAGAGAAACAAATCCCACCTCCTATCTGCGTTTCACAAAGAATACAAACAGAATAATAGAACTAAGACGTTGAGCTACAAAACATAAATGGTACAAGTAATGTTTATATCTAATGATAACACATAAATATATAATGCATAAAAATATATAAAGTTGCAGGTGGACACTCTCAAAAACTATTAGGAAAACTCTCACTCCTCACCATTCATATTCATGTACACATCACATATTCATTCAAAAATAAAACCTAAATGGCATAGGCAAATAACTGAAACAGTACATAGGTGCATTGATTTTCAAAATCATGTCAACACTATATATCTAATATTGTTTATGCATAAAGTAATTCATTTGTTATCTCATGTATTATGATAACCTAAAAGCTTCTCTCAATTATCCAGTTCTTCCAGGGGCTCTTATATTGTTTCCTCCTTCAGTAAACTTTGATTGTGTGCATTGTAGACATCTGGTGCTTCAAATGCACTGTCCAGCTCTTTTTAAACTCTTTGTAGTTGCTTACATTGCCGACGTGCGTTTCGGTGCGATGTGACCAAAAGGTCACCCATCTCTCCCTTCATTCTGAGCTACATGGATCCTACATCACAGTGGTGGTCCAGAGTAGTCCTTTTGGTCCTCTCTGCCAGCTGTCCAACTTTGGTCGAGCTAAGCCTTTGTATTCCCACACAGGACAGTACCCCGTGCACTACGTCTCTTGCAGCTACCAAGGTTTGTTTGCATCTCCTCCAAGGGATCTTCAGGCTCTGTGTAGCACTCCTTCCTGAGACGCACAGCAGAAACACAGCCCTCTGCGTGCTTCCCCTGCTGCGTGAGACCCTTCTCCATTTGTGCTGTGTGGGCTCCTCTGCGACTCCTGGTTCCTCGTCCCGTGGGTCTCCTGTGGGGGCTTCCTCTTCTTCTGTGGACTCTCTACTTTGCTGAAGCTCCTCTTAGGACCCCCCCTATGGGTTGAATCCTCCTGGACCTTGCTGGACCCCGGAAGCTCCACTTTTGCTTCACTGTGACGTCTGCCTTTGCCAAGGCTTGTTGGTGGCTCTTCCACACCACTGTCTGACTCCAATCATCCATCCAGCTTTGGACATCGACTGCATCCTCCGGGAACTCTTCGCCTGCTCCAGGGCTGCATTCCTGACCGTCTTTGTCCTACCGTCGACCACCTCCTGCAACCACAGCTGGATGGGTAGTAACTCCTGCTTCCCCTGGACTCTTCTGTGACTTCTGGACTTGGTCCCCTTCTTCCACAGGTCTTCCTCTTCAGGAATCCACCGCTGGTTTCTTACAGTCTTGTCTGTGTGTTGCATTTTCTTTATTGTCTTCCTTTTGGGTGGTTTGGGGGAAAATCCAGTAACTTACACTTTCTCGCTGGGGGCACTGTGGTACTTACCTTTGGGGTTTCCTAGTACCCCCAGCTCCCCTCTACACATTCTGCTTACCTAGGTGGGAGTCCTGCATTCGCAATCCATTTTTTTAGTGTGTGGTTTGGGCTCCCCCTATGGTCACTATTGTCTATTTCCATTTGCACTGTTCTCTATCCCTTTTTATGCCTATTTCTGATAACTAGTGTACATATTTAGAGTGTTTACTTACCTCCTATTGGACAGTTTCCTATCCAGTGGTTTGGTACTGTGTTACTCTAATAAAGACCCTTTATTTTCGTAACACTGAGGCCCATATTTATACTTTTTTAGTGCCGCATTTGCGCCGCTTTTTGACGCAAAAGCGGCGCAAACTTACAAAATACAATTGTATTTTGTAAGTTTGCGCTGCTTTTGCATCAAAAAATGACGCAAATGCAGCGCTAAAAAAGTATAAATACGGGCCTGAGTGTTTTCTTTTATGTGTGTAAGTGCTGTGTGACTACAGTGGCATTGCACGAGCTTTGCATGTCTGCTAAATACGCCTTGGCTCCACATCCAAAGATACCTGTAGAGCGCCTGGCTTCTAGACCCTGCCTACACTACACTAATAGGGGATACCTTGACCTCGTATAAGGTGTAAGTACCTTAGGTATCCACCACACACCAAGCCAGCTTCCTACAGGCAGGCAGGGACCCAAGGGCCCGGCCAACATGGATTACTCAAAAGAAAGAGAAAGATTATTAAATATTAAGGCAACATTGACAGGAATTACACTTTCAGTTTAATAAGACAACCATCAGGGAACATTTTAACGGATTATTCATTCTGGGGCACCCTGTGATGCCTTGGTTGCCCCCAAGAAATATCATGGGCACCAGAGATAGGGCTAAAAGCAGGGGCGGTTCCTCCTAAAGAGCATCGCCCTGCCTGCTGCGAGCACAGCAGGCAAACACAAATAAATAACATGGCAAAATGGTGCCATTTTATTTTACCACCAGCTCGCGCTGTGTACAATCTAAGCGTGAAGGCAGGGGTCGGGGCTGAACCCTGCAATTGCAGGATGACTGCTGCCCCTTTCAGTGCCCATGTCAGGTTGGCTGGCTGTCATGCTACGGCCAGCCCGATATGCGCACTGTAGACCCAGTAATCCCATGGTTGTCAAACAGCTGGGGGATTGCTGGCACAGGCCTCAAAAGGAGTGCTGGGTCGGCCTGATCCCACCAATCCTGGAACTGCTGTCATACTAAAAAGAGCATGCGAGCAATTCCAGTATTGGTTGAATTTCTGTGCTACTGTGCAGGAAGGAAGTCCTTCCATTCCTGCTCGGAAACGCCAGGGGAGCCGGGTATACGGTGAGTCGGCGCCATCAGCCCCCCCACCCCACCCCTCCATATTTTAGTCCTGCTAGCCACCACTGGCTGAGAGGCCAGGAGTACCAGTAGGTCAGAAAATCAGGACATTCTCACTAGGCTCATACTCAAAGAGCCTCTCAAGATGCTTTTGATAAAAACTCAAGGGCATAAAAGCACTTAAGTACCATTATTTGACATTTTTTTTCACATTTTCAAGCATGGGCGTGGGTGCGCGGTATTTCAACTATCAATGCGTCGCCAGGTCTCAGGGGACAAAAAAGGTACCTAATGGGGAGCTCTGCCTCTTACACTCCCTGCCTATCCGACTAGTGACAACTTCCGGTTAGGTAATGACCTCTGCTGAAAGCCTCCGTAAAAGGCAAAGGATGATGGGAAACCGCACATGTGAGGGGGGCAGTAACCTAGCCCCTGCCAAATGACGCCCCCCCCGCCCTGCGTGGTGGATCGACTCATCCCACCCCTTTACTAATGGTGGGGGAGGGAGGGCTCTATCCATCACCAACATCGCCGTCAGTTCGAAAAGGGGAATGAACTCGGGATCGTTAATGATCCCATTGAAATATTGTTTGAAATTAATGTCGCTGTTGTTGCAATCGCAGTGTGACATTTAATTTTTTAAAGAAAATATTGTGTCGAAATGTTTTTTTTAATTTAATTCTTATGTCGTTTCCTCAATTTTAAGTCCCTTTCTCTTAATTTGTTTATGTGGACTATTCTTTCCAAATAAACTTTTTTCACTTATCCATAATTTCAAGGTTCCACTTGAAGTACCAGGAGCAGACGTGGCCTCTGAGGTGGTCTTCTCTCTTCAGACTCACTGCTGTGGAGCCGCAGATGGACGGGCGGGGTAACCACCAATCCGTGTGCCACAAACAGGACTGCAGACCGGATCCTGTGTGGGCCCTTCCACTCACTGTGGTCCAGGTCTCATCAGTCACCCATGGCTTAACCTGCACCCTTCCTCAGAGGGGGTGTGGCGCTTCTAAAGCCTGGTGCCTGCCAGCCTGTCTGTGGTGACCAAGGCTGCCACCCGGTGTAACTCCCTGCCACTGTGCCACAGTCTGCCAGGCTCGCATTGGTGGCCACCGAGGTGGGGGCAGGAGATCAGCTCAGGGGCACTGCTCCTAGGCTGGTGGGCTGAGGCCCCTGGCATGGATCGGGTGCGTGGGGATGCAGCCTGAGGGCAGGGCTGGCTTTAGCGCTGGTGGCACCCAGTGCCATCTTTTCTGGTGCCCCTTATGACCTCCTCCTCGGATTCCCTCGCTACCACCCAGCAAAAGTGCCCCTCGTCTCTCACATACATTGCATTTATTGTAAAGCACTGGCGTTTTTTGCAGCCTGAAAGCTGGACGGAAAAGCAACTCTGCAGCCGGTGCTTTTAAATCGTAAATTATTGCTAAACACAGCGCCCTCTGATGCCGGCGCCCCCCTCCCCTTCCAGGTCAGCGTCGCACTGCCCTAAAGCCGGATCTGCCGGACCCAGACGGCAACACTGCCCGCGTCAGCCCTGCTGGGCCAGTCACAGAGCAACCCCCGCAGACCGGGAGCTGCGTGGCCGAGCCTCTCCGAGGTGGCCCATGGGCTAGTGCTTGTGATGTAAGGCGCTCACGGCAAGGCAGGGGTGGCATGGACCATGCCTCGGGGGCCTGGAAGGACAGGTGACCTTCAGCTAAGCACCCTTTCATTTCCTCTATGTAGGATCCGCAGCAGCGTGGGAGAGAAGGGAGAGGAGAGGTGGGGACAGGAGGTCTAACACTGTCCTAACCCTGGAATGGGAGAAACGGAGAAGCGGGGAAAAGGGACCTCCCACTGTCCTAACCCTAGAATGGGAGAGAAGGAGAAGCAGGACAAGGGGGACTCACACTGTCCTAACCACAGATGGGAGAGAAGGAGAAGTGGGGACAAGGGGCCTCACACTGTCCTAACCCTAGAATGGGAGAAGCGGGGAGAAGGGGCCTCACACTGTCCTAACCCTAGAATGGGAGAGAAGCGAGGACAAGGGGCCTCACACTGTCCTAACCCTAGAAAGGGAGAAACGGAGAAGTGGGGACAAGAGGCCTCACACTGTCCTAACCCTAGAATGGGAGAGAAGGAGAAGCAGAGACAGGGGGCCTCAAACTGTCCTAACCCTAGAATGGGAGAGAAGACGAAGCGGGGACAAGGGGGCTCACACTGTCCTAACCCTAGAATGGGAGAGAAGGAGAAGTGGGGACAAGGGGCCTCACACTGTCCTAACCCTAGAATGGGAGACAAGAAGCGGGGACAAGAGGGCCTCACACTGTCCTAACCCTAGAATGGGAGAAACGGAGAAGCGGGGAGAAGGGACCTCCCACTGTCCTAACCCTAGAATGGGAGAGAAGGAGAAGCAGGACAAGGGGGACTCACACTGTCCTAACCACAGATGGGAGAGAAGGAGAAGTGGGGACAAGGGGCCTCACACTGTCCTAACCCTAGAATGGGAGAAACGGAGAAGCGGGGAGAAGGGGCCTCACACTGTCCTAACCCTAGAATGGGAGAGAAGCGAGGACAAGGGGCCTCACACTGTCCTAACCCTAGAAAGGGAGAAACGGAGAAGTGGGGACAAGGGGCCTCACACTGTCCTAACCCTAGAATGGGTGAGAAGGAGAAGCAGGGACAGGGGGCCTCAAACTGTCCTAACCCTAGAATGGGAGAGAAGACGAAGCGGGGACAAGGGGGCTCACACTGTCCTAACCCTAGAATGGGAGAGAAGGATGTGAGAAGGTAGCCTCTTTCTAGCCTTGTTACCCCCACTTTTGGCCTGTTTGTGAGTGTATGTCAGGGTGTTTGTCACTGTTTTCACTGTCTCACTGGGATCCTGATAGCCAGGCCTCAGTGCTCATAGTGAAAACACTATGTTTTCAGTATGGTTGTTATGTGTCACTGGGATCCTGCTGGTCAGGACCCCAGTGCTCATAGGTTTGTGGCCTATATGTATGTGTCACTGGGACCCTGTCACACAGGGCCCCAGTGCTCATAGGTGTGCATTTATATGTTCCCTGTGTGGTGCCTAACTGTCTCACTGAGGCTCTGCTAACCAGAACCTCAGTGGTTATGCTCTCTCATTACTTTCAAATTGTCACTAACAGGCTAGTGACCAATTTTACCAATTTACATTGGCTTACTGGAACACCCTTATAATTCCCTAGTATATGGTACTGAGGTACCCAGGGTATTGGGGTTCCAGGAGATCCCTATGGGCTGCAGCATTTCTTTTGCCACCCATAGGGAGCTCTGACAATTCTTACACAGGCCTGCCACTGCAGCCTGAGTGAAATAACGTCCACGTTATTTCACAGCCATTTTACACTGCACTTAAGTAACTTATAAGTCACCTATATGTCTAACCTTTACCTGGTAAAGGTTAGGTGCAAAGTTACTTAGTGTGAGGGCACCCTGGCACTAGCCAAGGTGCCCCCACATTGTTCAGAGCCAATTCCCTGAACTTTGTGAGTGCGGGGACACCATTACACGCGTGCACTACATATAGGTCACTACCTATATGTAGCTTCACAATGGTAACTCCGAATATGGCCATGTAACATGTCTATGATCATGGAATTGCCCCCTCTATGCCATCCTGGCATAGTTGGCACAATCCCATGATCCCAGTGGTCTGTAGCACAGACCCTGGTACTGCCAAACTGCCCTTCCTGGGGTTTCACTGCAGCTGCTGCTGCTGCCAACCCCTCAGACAGGCATCTGCCCTCCTGGGGTCCAGCCAGGCCTGGCCCAGGATGGCAGAACAAAGAACTTCCTCTGAGAGAGGGTGTGACACCCTCTCCCTTTGGAAAATGGTGTGAAGGCAGGGGAGGAGTAGCCTCCCCCAGCCTCTGGAAATGCTTTCTTGGGCACAGATGTGCCCAATTCTGCATAAGCCAGTCTACACCGGTTCAGGGACCCCTTAGCCCCTGCTCTGGCGCGAAACTGGACAAAGGAAAGGGGAGTGACCACTCCCCTGACCTGCACCTCCCCTGGGAGGTGTCCAGAGCTCCTCCAGTGTGCTCCAGACCTCTGCCATCTTGGAAACAGAGGTGCTGCTGGCACACTGGACTGCTCTGAGTGGCCAGTGCCACCAGGTGACGTCAGAGACTCCTGCTGATAGGCTCCTTCAGGTGTTAGTAGCCTATCCTCTCTCCTAGGTAGCCAAACCCTCTTTTCTGGGTATTTAGGGTCTCTGTCTCTGGGGAAACTTCAGATAACGAATGCAAGAGCTCATCCGAGTTCCTCTGCATCTCTCTCTTCACCTTCTGCCAAGGAATCGACTGCTGACCGCGCTGGAAGCCTGCAAACCTGCAACATAGTAGCAAAGACGACTACTGCAACTCCGTAACGCTGATCCTGCCGCCTTCTCGACTGTTTTCCTGCTTGTGCATGCTGTGGGGGTAGTCTGCCTCCTCTCTGCACTAGAAGCTCCGAAGAAATCTCCCGTGGGTCGACGGAATCTTCCCCCTGCAACCGCAGGCACCAAAAAGCTGCATTACCGGTCCCTTGGGTCTCCTCTCAGCACGACGAGCGAGGTCCCTCGAATCCAGCGACTCTGTCCAAGTGACCCCCACAGTCCAGTGACTCTTCAGTCCAAGTTTAGTGGAGGTAAGTCCTTGCCTCACCTCGCTGGGCTGCATTGCTGGGAACCGCGACTTTGCAGCTACTCCGGCCCCTGTGCACTTCCGGCGGAAATCCTTTGTGCACAGCCAAGCCTGGGTCCACGGCACTCTAACCTGCATTGCACGACTTTCTAAGTTGGTCTCCGGCGACGTGGGACTCCTTTGTGCAACTTCGGCGAGCACCGTTTCACGCATCCTTGTAGTGCCTGTTTCTGGCATTTCTCCGGGTGCTACCTGCTTCAGTGAGGGCTCTTTTTCTTGCTCTACGTCCCCTCTCTCTTCAGGTCCAATTTGCGACCTCCTGGTCCCTCCTGGGCCCCAGCAGTGTCCAAAAACGCCAAACGCACGATTTGCAGCTTGCAAGGCTTGTTGGCGTTCTTTCGGCGGGAAAACACTTCTGCACGACTCTCCACGGCGAGAGGGATCCTTCCACCAAAGGGGAAGTCTCTAGCCCTTTTCGTTCCTGCAGAATCCTCAGCTTCTTCTGTCCAGTAGAAGCTTCTTTGCACCCGCAGCTGGCATTTCCTGGGCATCTGCCCATCTCCGACTTGCTTGTCACTTTTGGACTTGGTCCCCTTGTTCCACAGGTACCCTAGATTGGAAATCCACAGTTGTTGCATTGCTGGTTTGTGTCTTTCCTGCATTATTCCTCTAACACGACTACTTAGTCCTTAGGGGAACTTTAGTGCACTTTGCACTCACTTTGCAGGGTCTGGGGGAGGGTTATTTTTCTAACTCTCACTATTTTCTAATAGTCCCAGCGACCCTCTACAAGGTCACATAGGTTTGGGGTCCATTCGTGGTTCGCATTCCACTTTTGGAGTATATGGTTTGTGTTGCCCCTATCCCTATGTTTCTCCATTGCATCCTATTGTAACTATACATTGTTTGCACTGTTTTCTAAGACTATACTGCATATTTTTGCTATTGTATATATATATCTTGTGTATATTTCCTATCCTCTCACTGAGGGTACACTCTAAGATACTTTGGCATATTGTCATAAAAATAAAGTACCTTTATTTTTAGTATAACTGTGTATTGTGTTTTCTTATGATATTGTGCATATGACACTAAGTGGTACTGTAGTAGCTTCACACGTCTCCTAGTTCAGCCTAAGCTGCTCTGCTAAGCTACCATTATCTATCAGCCTAAGCTGCTAGACACCCTATACACTAATAAGGGATAACTGGGCCTGGTGCAAGGTGCAAGTACCCCTTGGTACTCACTACAAGCCAGTCCAGCCTCCTACATTGGTTGTGCAGTGGTGGGATAAGTGCTTGAGACTACTTACCACTCTTGTCATTGTACTTTTCATAAGAGAAAAATATACAAAACAAGGTCAGTGTATATACACATAGCCAAAAAATTTTGCATTTCCTCTTTTCACTCTTTTCTAAGTGCTGAAAAGTACCTCTAAACTTTCAAAAAGTTCTTAAAAGTTTAAAAAGTTTTTTTCTGTCTTTCCAAAAAGTTCTGAAAACTTTTTTCTCTTTTTCTATCACTTTAACTCTCTCTAAAAATGTCTGGCACAGGCCAAAATGTTGATCTGTCCAAAATTGCATATGACAACCTTAGCTGGAAAAGAGCAAGGAGTCTCTGTATAGAGAGAGGTTTGAGTGTAGGGAAGAATCCTTCCTTAGAACTGTTACTTAATATGCTTAGAGAACAGGATAAGGCCATAGGTGCCTCATCTGTTGAAAAAGTACCTAATAGTTCTCAATCTGATTCAGGGACTCCCCCAGGAAAAGATTCAGGAAAGAAACTTCCTAGCCTGCCCATTACTAGACAATCTAGCATAGATGGTAATGATGATGAGCCACACCATATAAATAGTGTTGTCTCACATCATAGCAAAAGCATTTATTCTCACCATACTGGTAGTAATGTTTCTGTTAACCAAGCTGTTAGGGTGGCTTCTGTAAGGGACAGGTCTCCTTCTGTTCATTCCCATCATAGCTCTGTTTCTAGGAATGTCCCTCCCACCAACCCTGATGACAGAATGTTAGAGAGGGAACTCAATAAGTTGAGGGTGGAACAAACCAGACTGAAGCTTAAAAAGCAACAGCTGGATTTGGATAGACAGTCTTTTGAATTAGAGAAGGAAAGACAGAAGTTGGGTTTAGATACCCATGGTGGCAGCAGCAGTATTCCCCATAGTCATCCTGCAAAAGAGCATGATTCCAGGAATCTGCACAAGATAGTTCCCCCTTATAAGGAGGGGGATGACATTAACAAGTGGTTTGCTGCACTTGAGAGGGCCTGTGTTGTACAGGATGTCCCTCAAAGGCAGTGGGCTGCTATCCTATGGCTATCATTTAGTGGAAAAGGTAGGGATAGGCTCCTTACTGTGAAAGAAAGTGATGCCAATAATTTTACAGTTCTTAAGAATGCACTCCTGGATGGTTATGGCTTAACCACTGAACAGTACAGGATAAAGTTCAGAGAGACCAAAAAGGAGTCTTCACAAGACTGGGTTGATTTCATTGACCATTCAGTGAAGGCCTTGGAGGGGTGGTTACATGGCAGTAAAGTTACTGATTATGAAAGCCTGTATAACACAATCCTGAGAGAGCATATACTTAATAATTGTGTGTCTGATTTGTTGCACCAGTACCTGGTAGACTCTGATCTGACCTCTCCCCAAGAATTGGGAAAGAAGGCAGACAAATGGGTCAGAACAAGGGTGAACAGAAAAGTTCATACAGGGGGTGACAAAGATGGCAATAAGAAGAAAGATGGTGAAAAATCTCAAGATAAGCATGGGGATAAGGGTAAAACCAAAGATCCCACTTCAAATCTTAAACACTCTTCAGAGGGTGGGGATAAAACAAATTCTTCCTCTTCTTCCCAACCTGCACACATTAAAAAGCCTTGGTGCTTTGTGTGTAAAAACAGAGGCCATAGGCCAGGGGATAAGTCCTGTCCAGGTAAACCCCCTGAGCCTACCACCACTAATACATCAAGCTCTAGTGCCCCTAGCAGTAGTGGTACTAGTGGTGGGACTGCTGGCAACAGTCAAGCAAAGGGTGTAGTTGGGTTCACTTATGGGTCCATAGTAGAAACTGGGGTAGTCAGTCCCAAGACAGTTTCTGTCACACCTAGTGGCACTGGCCTTGCCACACTGGCTGCTTGTCCCCTTACAATGGATAAGTACAGGCAGACAGTTTCAATAAATGGTGTTGAGGCCTTGGCCTACAGGGACACAGGTGCCAGTTTCACTTTGGTGACTGAAAACCTAGTGCCTCCTGAACAACACATCATTGGACAACAGTATAAGATTATTGATGTCCATAACTCCACTAAGTTTCTTCCCTTAGCTATAATTCAGTTTAGTTGGGGTGGAGTTACTGGCCCTAAGCAGGTGGTGGTATCACCTAGCTTACCTGTAGACTGTCTCTTAGGTAATGACCTAGAGGCCTCAGGTTGGGCTGATGTAGAGTTTTATGCCCATGCAGCCATGCTGGGCATCCCTGAGGAATTGTTCCCTCTCATTTCAAGTGAAATGAAAAAGCAAAGGAGAGAAGGCCTGAAAACTCAGGATCCCTCTCCATCAACAGGTAAAAAGGGTATCACAGTACCCCCTAACCACCCTACCATTCAGGATACTATTCCTGTGGTGGGAGAAACCTCTCCTGGGGTGGCAACTGTTCCAAGGGAATCATCAGCTGGCAAAGCTGGACTCCCTGAGGTGGAAGTACCTCTCTGTGGGATAACTAACATTGGTGAGAAAAACAGCACCATTTTAGTTAACATGGAGCATCCCTCCAACCCTCCCAGAGAAACTTTAGTGCAGAAACCCTGCACTACCTCACAACACTTAGGACAGCATCCCTGCCCTAGTGTGGAGCTCATAGGACAGCATCCCTGCCCTGCTCCAACTCAAGAGAAACAGCATCCCTGTTCTCTCTTCCAGCCAGATGGACAAAGTTTTTGCCCAGCTATGGCTTTTCTGAGACAGCATCCCTGTCTGGCATTTCCATCACTACAAATAGGTTCAGTGGACAATTCCCACTGCTCTAAACTAAAACTTACTGATAGAAACTCTGAAAATACATCTTCACATTGTTGCTTAGCTAAAAAACTTCAAACAGGGTGGTTTACATCCCCACAGGGAAGTAACCATATAGTGGATGATAAAGGGAGTAACCAGTCTATTGCAGAGCTACTCTCTACTTATCACCACTTAGACAATAAAGTCTCAACTGGCCAAGGTTAGCCTTATTGTCCTTCGTTTGGGGGGGGTTGTGTGAGAAGGTAGCCTCTTTCTAGCCTTGTTACCCCCACTTTTGGCCTGTTTGTGAGTGTATGTCAGGGTGTTTGTCACTGTTTTCACTGTCTCACTGGGATCCTGATAGCCAGGCCTCAGTGCTCATAGTGAAAACACTATGGGCCTGATTCTAACTTTGGAGGACGGTGTTAAACCGTCCCAAAAGTGGCGGATATACCACCTACTGTATTACGAGTCCATTATATCCTATGGAACTCGTAATACGGTAGGTGGTATATCCGCCACTTTTGGGACGGTTTAACAACGTCCTCCAAAGTTAGAATCAGGCCCTATGTTTTCAGTATGGTTGTTATGTGTCACTGGGATCCTGCTGGTCAGGACCCCAGTGCTCATAGGTTTGTGGCCTATATGTATGTGTCACTGGGACCCTGTCACACAGGGCCCCAGTGCTCATAGGTGTGCATGTATATGTTCCCTGTGTGGTGCCTAAATGTCTCACTGAGGCTCTGCTAACCAGAACCTCAGTGGTTATGCTCTCTCATTACTTTCAAATTGTCACTAACAGGCTAGTGACCAATTTTACCAATTTACATTGGCTTACTGGAACACCCTTATAATTCCCTAGTATATGGTACTGAGGTACCCAGGGTATTGGGGTTCCAGGAGATCCCTATGGGCTGCAGCATTTCTTTTGCCACCCATAGGGAGCTCTGACAATTCTTACACAGGCCTGCCACTGCAGCCTGAGTGAAATAACGTCCACGTTATTTCACAGCCATTTTTACACTGCACTTAAGTAACTTATAAGTCACCTATATGTCTAACCTTTACCTGGTAAAGGTTAGGTGCAAAGTTACTTAGTGTGAGGGCACCCTGGCACTAGCCAAGGTGCCCCCACATTGTTCAGAGCCAATTCCCTGAACTTTGTGAGTGCGGGGACACCATTACACGCGTGCACTACATATAGGTCACTACCTATATGTAGCTTCACAATGGTAACTCCGAATATGGCCATGTAACATGTCTATGATCATGGAATTGCCCCCTCTATGCCATCCTAGCATAGTTGGCACAATCCCATGATCCCAGTGGTCTGTAGCACAGACCCTGGTACTGCCAAACTGCCCTTCCTGGGGTTTCACTGCAGCTGCTGCTGCTGCCAACCCCTCAGACAGGCATCTGCCCTCCTGGGGTCCAGCCAGGCCTGGCCCAGGATGGCAGAACAAAGAACTTCCTCTGAGAGAGGGTGTGACACCCTCTCCCTTTGGAAAATGGTGTGAAGGCAGGGGAGGAGTAGCCTCCCCCAGCCTCTGGAAATGCTTTCTTGGGCACAGATGTGCCCAATTCTGCATAAGCCAGTCTACACCGGTTCAGGGACCCCTTAGCCCCTGCCACGGCGCGAAACTGGACAAAGGAAAGGGGAGTGACCACTCCCCTGACCTGCACCTCCCCTGGGAGGTGTCCAGAGCTCCTCCAGTGTGCTCCAGACCTCTGCCATCTTGGAAACAGAGGTGCTGCTGGCACACTGGACTGCTCTGAGTGGCCAGTGCCACCAGGTGACGTCAGAGACTCCTGCTGATAGGCTCCTTCAGGTGTTAGTAGCCTATCCTCTCTCCTAGGTAGCCAAACCCTCTTTTCTGGCTATTTAGGGTCTCTGTCTCTGGGGAAACTTCAGATAACGAATGCAAGAGCTCATCCGAGTTCCTCTGCATCTCTCTCTTCACCTTCTGCCAAGGAATCGACTGCTGACCGCGCTGGAAGCCTGCAAACCTGCAACATAGTAGCAAAGACGACTACTGCAACTCTGTAACGCTGATCCTGCCGCCTTCTCGACTGTTTTCCTGCTTGTGCATGCTGTGGGGGTAGTCTGCCTCCTCTCTGCACCAGAAGCTCCGAAGAAATCTCCCGTGGGTCGACGGAATCTTCCCCCTGCAACCGCAGGCACCAAAAAGCTGCATTACCGGTCCCTTGGGTCTCCTCTCAGCACGACGAGCGAGGTCCCTCGAATCCAGCGACTCTGTCCAAGTGACCCCCACAGTCCAGTGACTCTTCAGTCCAAGTTTGGTGGAGGTAAGTCCTTGCCTCACCTCGCTGGGCTGCATTGCTGGGAACCGCTACTTTGCAGCTACTCCGGCCCCTGTGCACTTCCAGCGGAAATCCTTTGTGCACAGCCAAGCCTGGGTCCACGGCACTCTAACCTGCATTGCACGACTTTCTAAGTTGGTCTCCGGCGACGTGGGACTCCTTTGTGCAACTTCGGCGAGCACCGTTTCACGCATCCTCGTAGTGCCTGTTTCTGGCACTTCTCCGGGTGCTACCTGCTTCAGTGAGGGCTCTTTGTCTTGCTCGACGTCCCCTCTCTCTTCAGGTCCAATTTGCGACCTCCTTGTCCCTCCTGGGCCCCAGCAGCGTCCAAAAACGCCAAGCGTACGATTTGCAGCTAGCAAGGCTTGTTGGCGTTCTTTCGGCGGGAAAACACTTCTGCACGACTCTCCACGGCAAGAGGGATCCGTCCACCAAAGGGGAAGTCTCTAGCCCTTTTCGTTCCTGCAGAATCCTCAGCTTCTTCTGTCCAGTAGAAGCTTCTTTGCACCCGCAGCTGGCATTTCCTGGGCATCTGCCCATCTCCGACTTGCTTGTGACTTTTGGACTTGGTCCCCTTGTTCCACAGGTACCCTAGATTGGAAATCCACAGTTGTTGCATTGCTGGTTTGTGTCTTTCCTGCATTATTCCTCTAACACGACTACTTTGTCCTTAGGGGAACTTTAGTGCACTTTGCACTCACTTTGCAGGGTCTTGGGGAGGGTTATTTTTCTAACTCTCACTATTTTCTAATAGTCCCAGCGACCCTCTACAAGGTCACATAGGTTTGGGGTCCATTCGTGGTTCACATTCCACTTTTGGAGTATATGGTTTGTGTTGCCCCTATCCCTATGTTTCTCCATTGCATCCTATTGTAACTATACATTGTTTGCACTGTTTTCTAAGACTATACTGCATATTTTTGCTATTGTGTATATATATCTTGTGTATATTTCCTATCCTCTCACTGAGGGTACACTCTAAAATACGTTGGCATATTGTCATAAAAATAAAGTACCTTTATTTTTAGTATAACTGTGTATTGTGTTTTCTTATGATATTGTGCATATGACACTAAGTGGTACTGTAGTAGCTTCACACGTCTCCTAGTTCAGCCTAAGCTGCTCTGCTAAGTTACCATTATCTATCAGCCTAAGCTGCTAGACACCCTATACACTAATAAGGGATAACTGGGCCTGGTGCAAGGTGCAAGTACCCCTTGGTACTCACTACAAGCCAGTCCAGCCTCCTACAAAGGAGAAGTGGGGACAAGGGGCCTCACACTGTCCTAACCCTAGAATGGGAGACAAGAAGCGGGGACAAGCGGGCCTCACACTGTCCTAACCCTAGAATGGGAGAAACGGAGAAGCGGGGAGAAGGGACCTCCCACTGTCCTAACCCTAGAATGGGAGAGGAGAAGCAGGACAAGGGGGACTCACACTGTCCTAACCACAGATGGGAGAGAAGGAGAAGTGGGGACAAGGGGCCTCACACTGTCCTAACCCTAGAATGGGAGAAACGGAGAAGCGGGGAGAAGGGGCCTCACACTGTCCTAACCCTAGAATGGGAGAGAAGCGAGGACAAGGGGCCTCACACTGTCCTAACCCTAGAAAGGGAGAAACGGAGAAGTGGGGACAAGGGGCCTCACACTGTCCTAACCCTAGAATGGGAGAGAAGGAGAAGCAGGGACAGGGGGCCTCAAACTGTCCTAACCCTAGAATGGGAGAGAAGACGAAGCGGGGACAAGGGGGCTCACACTGTCCTAACCCTAGAATGGGAGAGAAGGAGAAGTGGGGACAAGGGGCCTCACACTGTCCTAACCCTAGAATGGGAGACAAGAAGCGGGGACAAGAGGGCCTCACACTGTCCTAACCCTAGAATGGGAGAGAAGGAGAAGTGGGGACAAGGGGCCTCACACTGTCCTAACCCTAGAATGGGAGAAACGGAGAAGCGGGGAGAAGGGGCCTCACACTGTCCTAACCCTAGAATGGGAGGGAAGCGAGGACAAGGGGCCTCACACTGTCCTAACCCTAGAAAGGGAGAAACGGAGAAGTGGGGACAAGGGGCCTCACACTGTCCTAACCCTAGAATGGGAGAGAAGGAGAAGCAGGGACAAGGGGGCTCACACTGTCCTAACCCTAGAATGGGAGGGAAGGAGAAGTGGGGACAAGGGGCCTCACACTGTCCTAACCCTAGAATGGGAGAAACGGAGAAGCGGAGAGAAGGGGCCTCACACTGTCCTAACCCTAGAATGGGAGGGAAGCGAGGACAAGGGGCCTCACACTGTCCTAACCCTAGAAAGGGAGAAACAGAGAAGTGGGGACAAGGGGCCTCACACTGTCCTAACCCTAGAATGGGAGAGAAGCAGGGACAGGGGGCCTCACACTGTCCTAACCCTAGAATGGGAGAGAAGACGAAGCGGGGACAAGGGGTCTCACACTGTCCTAACCCTAGAATGGGAGAGAAGGAGAAGTGGGGACAAGGGGCCTCACACTGTCCTAACCCTAGAATGGGGGAGAAGAAGCGGGGACAAGAGGGCCTCACACTGTCCTAACCCTAGAATGGGAGAGAAGGAGAAGCAGAACAAGGGGGCTCACACTGTCCTAACCACAGATGGGAGAGAAGGAGAAACGGGGAGAAGGGGGCTCACACTGTCCTAACCCTAGAATGGGAAAGAAGGAGAAGCGGGGGTAGAGGGTCTCTCTCTGTCCTAACCCTAGAATGGAAGAAAGGGAGAAGCCGAGACAAGGGGGCTCACACTGTCCTAACCGCAGATGGGAGAGAAGGAGAAGCAGGGATAAGGGGTCTCGCACTGTCCTAACCCCACAATAAGAGAGGAGATAGCAAAAGAGGCAGGGGGGGGAGGCGGGGCTCAGACTGTCCTAATCCCCGCAATGGGAGAGCGGGAGAGGCAGTGACAAAGGGACTCACACTGTCCTAACCCTAGAATGGGAGAGAAGGAGAAGCGGGAATAAGGGGCTCACACTGTCCTAATCCTAGAATGGGAGAGAAGGTGTAGCGGAGATAAGGGGGCTCACACTGTCTTAATCTTAGAATGGGAGAGAAGGGGAAGCGGGGACAGGGGGCCTCCACTGTCCGAACCCTAGAATGGGAGAGAAGGAGAAGCGGGGACAAGGGGACTCACACTGTCCTAACCCTAAAATGGGAGAGAAGAGAGCAGGAGAGGCAGGGGGGCTCACACTGCCCTAACCCTAGAATGGGAGAGAAGGAGAAGTGGGGATAAGGGAGCGCACACTGTCCTAAACCTAGAATGGGAGAGAAGGAGAAGCAGGACAAGGGGGCTCACACTGTCCTAACCCTAGAATGGGAGAGAAGGAGAAGTGGGGACAAGGGGACTCACACTGTCCTAACCCTAGAATGGGAGAGAAGAGAGCAAGAGAGGCAGGGGGACTCACACTGTCCTAACCCTAGAATGGGAGAGAAGAGAGCAGGAGAGGCAGAGGGACTCACACTGTCCTAACCCTAGAATGGGAGAGAAGGAGAAGTGGGGACAAGGGGGCTCACACTGTCCTAACCCTAGAATGGAAGGAAAAGAGAAGTGGGGACAAGGGGCCTCACACTGTCCTAAACCTAGAATGGGAGAGAAGAGAGCAGGAGAGGAAGAGACAAGGGGCCTCACACTGTCCTAACCACAGCAATCACTGCCCACTTCAAAACCTCCCTGTAACACAGGAAAAGGATGGGGGAAACAAAGGCAGCTTCCATACGGATTATGCAGTAGTCAGAGCTAAGAGGAGGTATGGGCAGTAGCAGGAAACAAGCATTGGCAAAAGCAGTTAATCTAGATTGTTTCCGTTCCTTCTTTGAAGGGGCCATGCGCCCTCCGATATATTTGTTAGAGAACACACATGGACGCACATACAAAGAGGCGACATTAAGTTGAAAATATGAGCGCAGGTAACAGACACAGATCTAGTCCGACAACACACATGTGCACATGCCAGCACAGGTTGTTTTTGGTTAGATACATGGATGAGTGGGTTGAGCGATAGCTGTGTTGTGCTCAAATAGGAATACGTTTATTTTATTTTAGACTTTATTTTGTGTTTATGTTGTATTATGTGATGTAGTGATATTCAACAAGTGACGAAAAATTTAGATGTATATACTAAATTCGTATATGTGAATATAGGGGTGATAGATATTTGTATGATAAGAAGAGGATTCTATAATAAATATAGTGTAAAGAAATACAGTACACTCAGGTGATCAATTCATGTGTCACTTTTGAAAATAATGGGGAGATATTTATCCTGACTACATATGTATTTCGGTGTTGATTTGATTTCCAGTCCACATGTAGTCGAGTGATACGGACTGGGCTTTTTTGGTTTTATATACATATAGGAATAAGTGGTAGGGTTGCAGCAGGTTCACACAATAGTGGTTGAGTAGATGGATGGATGTGGCTGTATAGCTAGATTAGTGCCAATGTGGCGGGATGGATGAATGGTTGGTTGTAGGCCTATGGATGAACTTGTGCATGTAGGTAAATGGGCATACGCTTGGGTGCAATGGATTCATGTGTATGACTAGATTTGTGAGCTGATGTGGATGAATGTCTTAATGGAATGATAAAAAGAAAAGGGCATGGATGGATCAGTTCGGGGAGAAGGGTGAATGGAGATATGCTGGCAGTGGATGAATGGTTGCATAGCTTATGGCAGAAGCATGCATGGATGTCACTGCACATGATAAGCAAATTATTTCCGGTAACACGAATGTTAGTGAGTAAAAGTATCCCATGAACAAGAAATCGATTTTTTTTTCTCACAATGGTTTTTAAGAAAAGGACTTATCATATTCCGTCTTGGACTGTTTTCCAAGCCCTATTGCCTGTGGACCGACTGCTCGAATTGTCAGCCTTGCTCACTGTGTGCACACAACAGTGACATGTAGAAATGCACTGGGACTTATTTACACTGTCATATAAGTGTTGACCTCATCAGATTACGAAGGACAATAAGGCCCATATTTATACTTTTTGACGCAAATCAGCGCTAGCGCAGATTTGCGTCAAAAAGTTTAACGCCGGCTAACGCCATTCCAACGCTCCACCTGGGCGCCTCATTTATGGAATGACGTTAGCCGGCGCTGCAGCCTGGTTAGTGTCAAAATAAATGACGGTAACCGGGCAGCGGAGGCGAAGGGTAGACTGGGGATTGTGCGCCAAAGAATGGTGCAAGTCAGGTTAGAGTCAAAAATATTGCCTCTAACCTGACTAGTGCCATTTTGTGATGCTCTGCCCCCATGGAAATAACTCCTGTCTTAGCAAAGACAGGAGTCATGCCCCCCTGCCCTAGGGCCATGCCCAGTGGACTTCTGTCCCCTGGGCATGGCCATTGGGCACAGTGGCATGTAAGGGGGCCCAGGTTAGGCCCCCCCTATGCCACTTAAAAAAATAAATATATACTTACCTGCACTTACCTGCACTCACCATGGATGGGTCCCCCCATTCATGGGTGTTCTCCACGGGTTGGCGAGGGTGTCAGGGGGTGTCCCTGGGTGCAGGGAAGGGCACCTGTGGACTGCTTCCATGGTCTCTCACCATGGAAATGAGCCCACAGGTCCGTTAACGCCTGCCCTGACCCAGGTGTTAAAAAATGGCACAAATCCTTCCTGGCACCATGTTTTAAGGCCCGCTTCCTCCTGTGAGTCATTTAGACGCTGGAGGATAAATAAGGCGCACATGCCTTAGAGTCCATTTTTGCACGGGAACGCCTACCTTGCATGTCATTAGCGCAAGGTAGGTTTTCACGTACAAAAAATGGGTGCACACTCCATAACTTTGGCGCTAGACGGGCCTAGAGCCAAAGTATAAATATGGACTTAAGTTTGCGCTGAATTTGCTCCAAAATAAATGACGCAAATCCGGCGCAAACAGAGTATAAATATGGGCATAAGTGTGAGATCATTTTCTTCTGCTGTGACCCTTCCTTAAACAAAAAAGTGCATCTGCACTAGATCGTCTGGGTGAAATGGCCAAACCATCTCACTTTCTCCTGACAAGGGCCTGGTGATTTATCAAATCTCCCCTAACCCACCAGCAGAAGGTGCATTAGTCAAAACACTGAGAAAGATTATTGAAAACCCCATGAGGTGGCATTGTGAGCAGATGAAACAAACACTCAGGGTCCAAAAACCCCTACCAGGAGTTCAAGAAACAGCTAAACACTGCACATTGTAGGAAATCCTTGATCCAGAAGAAACTGATTAACAGCCATCCCCATTCTGTTCACAAAGGACCGGGACACTGATCAAAAGAAAGACACAACATCGGATCTTAGCACTGTGCCACTGCACATCATCCAACATGACTGGAACTCAATAAATCTGACATCCAGATTAATTGTCTTTATGCATCTTTGCTCTGATCAGCAGTGATGGACATTGTGTTTCAGCCTCTTTGCTGGGATCAGTAGTTATGTTCCTTGTGTATACGTCTCTTTGTTCTGATGAGTAGTGATGTTCATTGCATTTCGGCCTCTTTGCTCTGATGAGTAGTGATGTTGATTACGTTTCGGCCTCTTTGTTCGGATCAGTAGTGATGTTCATTCTGTAGCAACCTCCTTGCTCTGATGAGTGGTGATGTTCATTGTGATCAGCCTCTTTGCTGTGATGAGTAGTGATGTTCATTGTGTTTCAGCCTCTTTGCTCTGATGAGTAGTGATGTTCATTGTGTTTCAGCCTCTTTGCTCTGATGAGTAGTGATGTTCATTCTGTATCAGCCTCCTTGCTCTGATGAGTAGTGATGTTCATTGAGTTTCAGCCTCTTTGCTCTGATGAGTAGTGATGTTCATTGTGTTTCAGCCTCTTTGCTCTGATGAGTAGTGATGTTCATTGTGTATCAGCCTCTTTGCTCTGATGAGTAGTGATGTTCATTGTTTCATCCTCTTTTCTCTCACCAGTAGGGAGCATCTCTAATTGTCCAGCTTCGGAGAGGATGTAGGTCTGCTGACTATTCCTGCCCTCCCTTAGTCTTTCTAAGGTATCGTGAACTCCAATACCTCACCAGAGAAAGAAAGGGAAATGTAGAAGAGGAAACAAAGACACAGGAGCACTTTTTATCAGGAATTCCTGGCATGGACGGTCCACTGTTAGTAACCTGGGGTGCAGACTGGACCTCAGGTGGAGGATGGAGGGTTTCCTAATCCAGGCTGATGCTGACAGTCATGAGGTCGGACATCAGCCATGATACAAGCACTGATTCCCAGGATGTCAAGGAGAATAAGACTGCAAAACAGCTAGAGACGAGTGGAAAGACAACACATGAACAAGACGAGATAACAAACTCTAAATACAAATGGCTGATAAACAACCACACAGGAACTGGGGAGAAAGAAAACAACATAAATGGTAGACTGCAAGGTTGGGTGTACAGACTAAGCAAAAAGGGGGATGCCCGTACAATCATGACATTTTGCAAATATCGTGGTATAGAATATCGGCGTCAAGAATTCAGTTTTTTTGGTGAGGAATATCGTTTTTAAGAATATTGTTGATTTATATAATGTTTTCAGTAATATAGTTGTAAAAAGTGTAATTTTTAATTTACCTTCAAGAACTGTAGTTATTATAATATTTTTTGTTTTTAGTATTGTTAGTATAATTGTTATTTTATTTTAAAAATGAAGTTTGCAATTTTAATTGTTTTACATATTTTAATGTTAGTGGTTTAGAGTGGTGTAGCAGGTTGTTGGGTTTGTACGGGGGTAGGTGGAAAGGTATTCAAATTATGAATATGTTTAATTTAGCATTCATTTATTTTTAATTGGTAATTAGATTTTTAATTGATTATTAAATATGCAAATGTGTTTAGTGTTATTTTAGATTTTAAAATATTCATTACATTTTTAATTTAGTTTTATTATTAGTTATGGTAAGTTGTCTTTTAGTAGTGGGTTTATAGGGGCGTAGGGTGGTAATTAGGTTATAAAAAAATAAAATGTACTGGTAATTAGTTTTTTATTGTTAATTAGTTATATAATTTATTATTAAGTATGTAAAAAGTTTGCTACCTATTTATTTAGCTTATACATTAGTAGTGGGTTGTTGGATGTGTAGGGCTATAGGATGGGAGTTCTATTAATTTTTTCTAAAACGAGAAATTATTTTCAATTAGTTATAAATTCTTAAATAATTATTTCATTGATAGGTTAAATTTGTAAACAATTTAATACTGATTTACTTAAGCTATATTTTAGTTACCAGTTGCTGGGTTTGCAGGACAATATGGTCATTTTATTACCTTTTTTAATTTAATGTTATTTCTGTAAACATTATTTTTATTTGAACATTACTTTTTATGTTACCTAATTTATTAATTATTGTGTAACTGTTGTAATGTTTTATTTACTATAATATTTATGTTTGTTTAAATATGCTTATGTGTACTTTTTGATGCTGTGCTATTTGTTTAGGTGAGTAGGTTGGTAAGAAAAAAATGTATTTTCATTAATTTACATATTTATGTAATTTATTAATTGGAAATACAGTATGTATAATATTTTTGTATTTATTCTTTGTTTTAAAACAAATAGTTAATTTAATAGTGTTTTTAGAATGTGTTTCTGGATTGACAGTTATTTAAAATTAACTCATTTTTATTTATTATTTTGAATTAATTAAATATATAAGTGAGAATTCATTAGTGAATTTTTTGCAACTAGTCAAGCTGATATTATTATATGCAATTCTATTTTTTTAAAGACTGTTGTTGAGACTACAGTGGGAAAAGAAAATGTAAGCTCTCTGAAGTCCAATGCTTTTACCATTATTGCTTAGACTGAGTGGGAAGAATACATTTAACAAGGGCATGATGGGACACAAAGAATTTGACTACATGGAATTCCACAGAGTTTCATAAAAACTCTACGAGATTCCGCTGAGTTCTGCCAATGGGCAGAAATAGGCTCATCGTGCTGCTCGCACAGTGATTTAGCAATGGGTGCACGTTCTTCTATGAAAAATCAGCACAACAAGCATTGCGCGGCATGCCAGATGGCGCAGCTACTCAAGCTGAAGCTTGAGTAGATTTTCTACTTGAATGGTGGCCTTCTGACCATGAAAGGTTGTGACTGCCCGTGACTACCCATGTTAGAAAAATCTCACTGGATGTCCTCCTAGCTCCTTGAAATTATGCTATGGAATGCCAAATCTCATTCACGTTTTCCAATTTACCATTCTGGAGCCACGCGTTAGAAAATTCTTTGCCACGTGGTGATTGGCAGAATTTGGCTGGAACTCCACACGTGGGGTCACCAAAATTCTGCCAATTCCACCAATGGAACAGAATATTTCACCCACCCCTAGAGTTAACACCTCTGAAGTCCAACATTTTCCCTACTGTTACACTGACTGGAGTGGGAAAAGTTAATCTAACCTTTCTGAGATCCAGCACTTCCCCTACTATTGCACTGACTGGAGCAGGAATTCTAAATCTAACCCATCTGAACTCCAATACTTTGAAGCACCTAAACTCAGAGTTCTCTCTTCTTTTTTTAAATTTTATATATATATTTAAGGCGTTTTGTCGAAACGCGTTGACAGACATCACACTCAGGACTCTGTGTTACCTGTATAAGAAAATAAATTCATGAACTAAATACGAGCGCATTGGATTTAATCGATTTCGAGATTTGGGAGATACTTGATGGGATCGGTGCAGCCATCAGATGGCTATCTGTCCATCTGTTGAAGAAATATATATATATATATATATATATATACACACGCACACACAAACTCACATATATATGTGTGTGTCTGTATATACATTTATATATACTATTAATATTAGTGAAATGTATTCATTTTATATTCTATTAAATTTATATTATTTATATATTCAAATATTTAACATTTACTACCTTAAAAATTATCTATAATAAAATTTCAATATTTTGTAGGTTTATGGGCAATATTAGTGTTAACAATATTTTATTCCAATATTTTGGTACTTACTATTTTAAGTAAGGGAACACGATATCATGGTAAACAATAATTTTGACACAATATTTTTGTCAAGGAAGTTGTTTACTAAGATATTATGTCACTGATCCATGCTGTGTTGTTATGTACTGATTCTACCACTGTTGAGTCAGATGTGAATTTCTGACCCAGGAACTTCCCAGAATGGTGAAGGTTAGGAGTCTACTGTGTCTCACATGCCATTGCCTAGTTTTTTTCCTGGAGTCGAGAGTGGCTGCAGCCAGTGGAAGTCAGGATGGTGTGGAACCGGGCCCTGCTGATGCTGCTTGTCTGCTGCTCATTACCCTCCCTCTGGGGTCTGAGTTGAGAATTCCAACCCAGAGGGTACAACTGGTCCCTGTGAGTTAGAGCCAGACTCCCAGGCACCGGCTTCACCGGGGAACATGTTGCATCCTTGGAGACTGGAAAGGTCATCCTCAGAGGACGCCGGGACACAAGACTGACCAATGGGTCCTTATGATACGAGGCCTGGGGAGTGGAGACACATGAATCTTCACAGTGTGACAACATTAACAACTAAGGAGCTGATTAAGAGTTTCACTGATATGATCACCAGTCCTCCAAACGCCAGACAGGGTAGTCGCCGCCATGCTGACGGCCTCCCCGCCAGCCCCATTACGACTTTGACACTGGGCTGACCGGAAGTAACCTTTAGCCCAGTGGGAAAGAGGTGGTAGCATTGTCTCTGGCACATAATAGAGCTAGCAGCAATGCTGTTGCACGCAGGGGGCACAACCACCCTCGAAGTGCACACTGTCTGCATAGAAGACAGTGCACATTCCCAGGGTGCTGGGCAGGGGGACCCATGCACTGCCCATTCCACAGGCATGGGAAGTGCAGGGGCCACCCTGTGGCCCCCTGCACTTGTTCTCAACCAGCCTTATCATAGTGGTAGAACTGCTATGAAAAGACTGGCGGAGAACAAAGTTGTAATCAACAGGGTGGTGCTGACTTCAGCGCCACACTGGCTGATTGCATCCTGCACTGTCGTCAGCCAATCAAGATTACTGATCCTGGCGGGGAGGGCTGGAGGTTGGTGGATCGTAATGTGGCTTTTGGACCACCACAGACGCGTCAGTCCGACAGGCATCACGAGCCTCGTAATCTAGCCCTATGTTCTACTAACCATCAATCTTACTGTATCTGCCGAGATCACTACTCTTGTATATTCTAGAAATACGACTGACCCTAGAGAGACTGCTACTGCTGTATAGTTTAGAAATACATTTGACTCTAAAGGTCCATGTGGAAGAAGCTGGCAGCGGTGGCTGCTGATGCTGGTGGGGGTCGGTGCTGACGGAGGTGCTGGTAGGGGCCGCGATGGTGCTGGCGGTTGCAGTGCTGGTTGTGCGGATATTTATGTGGAAATCTTTAATTCGCTTTTTTATCACTCAGTACAGATGGCAGAAAGGCCAAAAAGCCCAGCGCTCCAGGATACAAAATGAGGAGGAACTGGAAATATTGCCTCATCCAGTGAGACACAACACAATGGTGACACAGCGAGATACAGCATCAGAAGCGACGTTGGAAGCAGCACAAGGAAGGGATCACAAGAAGCAATGAAGATTTAATTGTTGATACATCAGTGTAATTCAAATCTCAGAACTGGTACCATGGGATCCATTTGACTTTTAGGTGATTCTCTATGACTCTGACCCTCTGAGCCAGGTCGACTCTACCCTCCTGCAGGGCCCTCTCCAGACACTGTGCTTTAGTCCCTTTTGTCGAAGAGGATAGTGATGTACTGAGCTCTGCATCCAGACACCAGGGGCTGCTCACAGCTGAGTGTCTTTGGACATGACTCGGATTCACAGTGTAACTTGTGGCTGCATCTCTTCTCAAATTAGTTCTCCTTCTGTCAGTTTCTACAGTGGTCAGCGAGGACTCAAAAGGTTCCTGATTACATTAGTAATCTGGTCACTCGTTATGTCCCTAAGCGTGTGCTAATGCAGTCTGGGATTCGGGTGAAGCTGGCAAGGCAAGGAGGCCGGTCCTTTAGTCACCTTGGCCCCAAGCTCTGGAACTTGCTTCCCCTTGAAGTTTGAATTGCCTATACCCTTGAGATTTTTCATAAGACACTGAAGACCTGACTTTTTAAATCTCCTTTGGGTGCCTCTATTCTCTCTGACTCAGCCCTGGGAAGCCCTTTGGGCAGCCATGCACTCTACAAATCGACTAAATAATAAACAGTCTCTAGTCTCTTCCCTCTCTGAATCACATCAACCAAGCGAGGGATGGTGTGGCACTGTTGTGATGACTACTATGGGTCTGAACAGCTCTTATCATGAATGATTGTCTCTGTGACCACTTCCTAGGTCACTCCTGATCTGAACTCCTGACAGTAATGAAGTGTGACACAAGCAGCCACACCTCTCAAGTAAGTCACACCTATATATCATTTCAGAGGTGTGTTTGAGTTATTGTATGCTGTTGTTTATGTATAGCTGGAATTGGAGCTTGGTTGACAGAAGAAGGTTGTATTGACTCTGGGATGGTTGTTGCTAGGGGAGGGCTCACGGTCATGAATTTGGTAGTATTTTGGACTTACCATTTATCGGAGTAGCTTTTTTCCAGGTTATGTTCCTGACCACCTTGATTTTTGCTGGCTTTTGCTTTCTTGTTTCATCCCCAGGGAGTGTGTGGATGATGATGGGATATGACGGTGGAGGGTTCTGAGCTGGAGGGCTAGCTGGCAATAGAGTCGGCTGGCATGGTAACAATGTTAATGTATCTAGACATGAAATAACTTTTTACCGCGTTCATGGTGCTAAACAACGCGGTGACCGTATCTAGGTTGAATCCGAGGATTGAATCATGACCTCCCTATTTTTATACAGTCTGACATGTAACTCGCAATTCTGGTTAAGGTAACCTGAAAGTACATTTTTCCATAAAGGATATCTGTGTTCCTTCAGATGCAGAAGAACAGGTGTTATGTATTTTTCCGGGAAGGTATATCCTTGTTAAAAAGTAATATGTCACTATTAATAAGCCCACTTTGAAACTATGGTACCTGTCACTGTTTAAGGTTTTCAGGTTGGCTGTCACAGCTCAGTTTTTGAGATATTTGCCCATATTTTGGAAAGACTAGGAGGATATAGCTTCTCTGAGGTGTCCTTACATGCATCTTGGAGTCTTATCTGATATGAGGCTCATCTTATTTTGTACGGTAACCATGATAAGATTATAAAAATGGCACATAGGGGCCCATTTATGAGCCCCTTACACCTCCTTGTGCCACATTACATTTGATTTTTTACGCTTATGTGGCGTTAGGTAGGCATTTCTGAGGCACTATATTACAAAGTGGTGCACCACTTTGTAACACCTTGCGCCACATAATGCCTGTGCCAGGCATAATGTATGCAAGGGGGGCGTTCCGGTGATGGGAGGCCTGAAAAAATGGCGCTGTGAAATTTACAAGATTTCACAGAGTAATTTTTTGCATCATTTTTAATGCCTGGTCAAAGCAGGTGTTAAAATGACGCACCCATTATGTTCAATGGGCCTCCCTGTGCTCCGCTGCACTAACGTCAAAATATATTAAGCTAGTGTAGCAAAGCACCACTATAGCATCAAAACTTTGATGTTATTGTGCTAATGATTGACATAGTGTGCCGTATTGTAAATACAATGCAACCATGGTGTCATGAGGTGCTGTTAGGGGGGGCACAAGAAAAGTGGCACATCATCTATGATGCACCACTTTCTTGTAAATATGCCCGTAGGCTATTGATCTTGAAAAGCATATCAAATATGGGACCATCATAATATTCAGTTGCAAGCTATCAGTCTGTAATGACAGGAAACGCAGTAGTGAATGTTACATTAGGAGAAAATTATGCACATCAGTATGACATCACATTAGGTTGACAGCACATTGAGGTGTAAAGTCACCCTTAGAAGAAGACCGGCATGAGTGTTGAAACCTTTTAGGAGCACAAATCATATTTACGAGCAAGAACACATATGTAGGTACCAAATTAACATTTCTGGAACAGCAGCAAGAGCACACCTTACATTTAGAAGCAAGAACAGTTAGATGCAAACTCACCCATGGTGCAACATCAACAGGAGTGTGGAACACTTGGAGAAGAAAAATCATGTTTACAAACAAAGATACATTTAAATCCCAAAATTACTTACAGGGCCCCCATTATGAGTGGCTCAATGTTTGTGCTGATATTTATCAGATCCAAAAGAAATCCGACTTCTGTGCGCTAGAATTTATCAGGTTCAATGAATGGTTCCCAATTATGAGTTTTTTTGCCAAAAAGAGGAATAACATGAGGATTATAGTGCTCAAAACATCAAAAACCTGCATGTTCTGAGAATTATTCGAAATTTTTAAAGTGATACAATTTAGCAGAATTGACCTGCTAAAGTTTATCAGGGGAAAACTGCTGGAGTGCAGTGTTTACACGCCAAACTCCTAGTTGTTGTATGTGCGGCAAGATGAGTTGACTGCACCAAAATCCACATGTCCCTGTATTTACTAGTCATTTTTCTCCCATTCTATTTGGGCAAGTTTGACTTGTCAAAATTCAAAGAGGAAAAATTCAGATAGTGTTAAGTCTATGACACCTCTTGACATGCAACTCCTGCTGTATTCTGCAGCACACATAGAAAGAGCAAAAAGTCATGAATGATTCTTTGTGTGCAGAAAGGGACACCTTCCTGCACAACAATCATTCAAAAATGACGATTTGGAACTTCTATGAATGCTACATTCCGCAGAACACGTAGAAGTGCCAAACTGCTATTCACTCGCGCCCTTGCCATGCACAGTTTTCTTATCATGATTGTCATTACAAACGTTTCATACAAGATCTTATCAATGACGTAATATGTGGAGTGATAGATGTGCATGACAAAATCACGAGTTATATTTACCTTAGGGCACGAGTTATAGTTACTTGAAAGTCTAACTATAACTGATACATTTCTACGGTTCTGTACAAGTAAATTCAGAACCTAACTATAACATCCCTGTAACCTTTTGTTTTTCCAGTGAATTTCTATGGTTTTTTAACATAAAGTAATTTTAATTACTATATGTTATTCCAACCCCTGCCGCACACAGCCTTTGGCCATGCACGACAGGGGTTGGTCGCAAGGGTTGGTCTCAAGGTCTGGCCTTGCAAGGGTTGGTCGCAATGCCTGGCCTTGCAGCCAAGCCCTTAAAACCACCCATCCTCGCGCCATGCATGGCCTTTGGCCGTGCGCAGAGCGGATTGGCCACAGGGCTTGTCTCTGTCAGTGGGTGTGTGAGTGGGTGCCTGAGCCTCTGAGTGCCTTAATGACTGAATAAATTAGTGTATGAATGAGTCTGTGGTTTTTCTTTTCAAATTTTTCCATAGTCATTAATATTTTGCTATTAATTCGTGGAAATTCGTGAAAATTCACAAATTTTCATGAATATCGTGCACTGTGACGCAAAACTATATGAAACCTATAATTTGCCCCTAAAACACACCTATATCACACCCCTGGGATCAAGGTACCATCACTCCGACCCCTTACGCCACTTTCACCTTGAATTTTCACCTCCGGGGACAGTGTCAGGTTGCGGTCAGCCAATCGCAACGCTTCTTTTTCGCAAGCGTATTACTTGGGGCCAGAGATATACAAATTTATTCGCCCTTAATTGTCTCCTAATATGGATTTACACCAAATAACAAAAAGTACAATCTGCTTTCTGTTAACTTTGGTGTAATTCCATCCAGTGGTTTGGGCTGTAGACATATTGACAGGTCCTATGGGAATTAACATCAGAAACACAATGTTTTTTGAGCCCCCTTTTTCTCAGCCCCCACTTGACGGATCACCCCGAAACGTCCCGTGCGCAACATGAATCTTCGGCCCACTTTTTTTGAACATATTATGAACATTCGTCAAACGGTGCCAGAGATATTGGCAAGTCAAAAAACATTTTTGCTACGGAAACATGTGTGTAAATATATACACACACACAAAACTGCACGCACCATGTTCAGTGGAGGTGTCAGCCGAAACACGTAGAAATTTCAGTTTTGTTTGGAAGTAGAACCTAATTTGCACCTTATCAGGAATAAACAGATGAGCATCAATGAATGGGAGATTGGCTCTTCTTTCTGTGTGTCGGCAGTTGTCTTGGTGCAGCCGTATGGTGATCGAAATCTCATCTTTGTGGAAGATATATATATATACATATACACACACCCACAACTGCACGCACAAGTAAAATCTCTCACACGAGGGTAGTTTGCAGAAAAGTATTTATTCAATAAACACACACAAGACGCTGCGTTTCAAGCGCCTAGGCCTTGATCACATGATACATAGATATATATCTTCTCCTCCAGCCCTCAAGAACATAAACCTTACAGTGAGAGCATGTGCTTTCTACCATCCACCAAAAGACAGAAATAGGACAGAAAAACAATGGAGACTGTTGGCCTGCTCTGTGATAAAGAAACCACTCCACCTCAGCTAAGGCACTGAACCTACCAGCATGTGCGAGCGCCAGCTAATCACAGCTGAGCACATTATACCCCCGCCTGCTGTTTGCACAGAACCTGCACTCTGTATTAATTTAACAACTGAGAGGTTTCCAGGCAGCTGCACTCTGCACCGCAATCAGTGGGGTATTAATGCTTGCAAACACAGCTCTTTTGTTTCATCTCTCTGCCTGAGATCACAGGTGTGGGTTGTGCATTGTGTGGGGGCTCAGAAGGGAAAGTGAGTGCCACACAGTAATTTCTGTCACCTCTTTGTTTAGCCAGAGTTTCAGGGATTTCCATCTGGTCTCTGGATTGAATGAATGTTCTCAGGGTCACCCATTTATCCGGCAGTAAATCTTTTTTTCTATGTCACATTGCAATTTATATTTTTTTCAGCTCTATAAATATGCGATAACGAGTTTCCTATATATTTGCTGATTCTCTACGCCATAGAACTTGACTGGGGTGCATACTTCTATGAAGTAGGTGTTCTAGCTAACTCCTCCCCTCTTTGGCCGAGTCCACGCCCCTTCAATCTACAGCCCCACTTATGAGGAGACCGCTGGAGGCCTCAGTAAATAAAGCGATTATTAAATTCTATCATTTGCAAGTCACGAGTTTCATCCTTCCTAGGATGCTAAATAGAATACCTTTAGATTGGTTGATTGTATCACCTATTATTTCCAGTGCTTTAAAACAGAGTGGTATTAAGCGCTATATAAACAACTAGTTATTACCATTGTTATAGCCGTTCTGATGGTAGAGAAAAGGAATCTTTTCAGGTATGCTACAAAGCTGTGATGGGGAAAGAAAGTTTGTCAACTGGCGAAGGGACCACTTTTGATAGGTTTCTGCCCCATACTAATTTCTTATGTCCTCTGATTAACTCTCTGCCTCTGAGCTGAGACCATTGAGCACAATACTAAGGCCCATATTCATACTTTTTTAGCGCCACATTTGCGTCAATTTTCGACTCAAAAACGGCGCAAACGTACTAACTATAGGCCCTTATTTATACTTTTTTAGCGCTGCATTTGCGTAATTTTTTGATGCAAAAAACGTGCAAACTTACAAAATACAATTGTATTTTGTAAGTTTGCGCCGATTTTGCTTCAAAATATGACGCAAATGCGGCGCTAAAAAAATATAAATATGGTCCATAATTGTATTCTGTAAGTTTGCGCCACTTTTTCGTCAAAAAATGACGCAAATGCAGCGCTAAAAAAGTATAAATATGGGCATAAGCATCTCCTCGCCTTTTGAGCAGATGAGGCACCTTGAAACCACTGTGTGACTTCAAGCGCATAACTGATGCACCTTGTAACCACTGTGTGCCTTTGGGCGCATAAACGAGGCACCATGAAACCACTGTGCGACTTTGAGCACATAACTAAGGCACCTTGAAATCACTGGATGACTGTGGGCACATAATGGATGCACCTTGAAACCACTCTGTGACTTTGGGTGCATAACTAAGGCGTTTTGAAACTAATGTGTGACTGTTGGGGCATAACCAAGGCCACCCTTGAAACTACTATGTGGCTTTGGATGCAAAGTAAATATATTTTAAATCATTATGAACTGCAAACAGGTCTGCAAGATGAGCGGCAGAAACTGAAACATTAACACCGTTGTGCATAAGAATCTGCATCCGATGAAGTTGAAAAAATTATAATGGTTTGACGAGTAGAGGGAAAATGTTGGGACAATACAGAGGTAATGTGGATTGCTCTTAGGGTACATAGAGTATGTCTATAAACCTGAGGGAGGTCACAGTGTATACTGAGCCAAACATCACATACATGAATTATGAGCCTCCAAGGGTCAGTAGAGGAATACTATTATTATTAATGTTAAGTTCACAGCTCATAGTTAGGTTCGGAGTTCACAGCGGATGTGGACAGAGGGCATGCCACAGGCGTGTTGTAGGCACAGCAAAGGCAAACCTGTCTGCCCCCATCCGCTCCTGAACTTGGCGCAGAGCCAGGAACCCTGGTTCTTCCACCCCACGGAGTTACACCTCTGCAGACCCCCAAGACCTGGTCCGAAGAGCATCAACAATAACAACTGCTGCTGCACATCTCCACATACCACCAGAGGACTGTTCTTCTGTCAGCACTGCCACTCGACCTGGAACAACGATGCAACCAACAAAGCCGGAGACACCACAAAGACAAATGCATCCACCACGCAGACTGAGACCGCTACAGCACAATTCCAGTGCATTCTACTCAACATATGATAGTTCGGCAAACATGCCACAGATATTTGGGACACAGTCTCATCCTTGACTCCAGATGTCATCTTCCTCACGGAGACCTAGCTAATCTCCACCTCTGAGCCAGACATCGCCATTGCTATACCTAAAGGCTACAAGATAACACACCCGGACTAAAATCTACAAACACAAAGGTGGAATTGTCATCATTTATGAGGACACCATCAGCTGCACATCCTCCTCAAATGGCCCGACCCCGATAGTGGAGCATCTCAATTTCCAACTGCACACAGAAGGAAAAAGCATCTTCACAGAGGCACCTTCACATAGAGACCACCGGGACCACCGGGACCACCGCATCACTCTGACTGCCTTCAGCTCCGAGCATTACATCCTCCTAGGAGATCTCAACTTCCACCTCAGCGACCCCGGTGACACCAACACAAGAGACCTCCTGTAAAGCATGAGCCACATCGCTCTCCAACAACTTTTTACTGACTCCACCCACATCACAGTACACACGCTCAGCACAGAGTGAAGTACAACCACGTCTCACAGCTCACCTGGACAACCACTACAGCGTCCACTTTACCATTTCCGGACCTTCTAACACTGGCATCATGCCCCCAGCTCCACATGCAGAAACTAGAAAAAGGTATCAGAAGACCAGTGGAACAACGCTCTCAGCTCCCACCTCCCAGAAACATCACCTTACCCAGAACAGGCTGTGAAGAAATTCTCCCAGTGGTTCAGGGAATGCACAAGCACAATTGCCCTGGCCAAGCCAGCCAAACTCAAATTATCAGCCAGGAGAGCTCAGCTGGTTCACCCGGAGCTGAAATACTCCAAACACAACTGCCGGCAACTAGAAAGGAAGTGGCATACTAGCAAAAAGACAGAAGACAGTTACACCTTCAAAACAACACTCAACGAGTACCACTGCCTCCTGAGAGAAACAGAGAAGGTTGCTCTAGCAGACCGCATAGAAGCCAGCACAAACCACAGCAAGGAGCTCTTCACCATCATGAAGGAGTTCTCAAACCCCAAAGCCACCTGGAACGACATCACCCATCCCAAGAACTTTGTGACACCCAGGTGGACTTCTTCCACTGCAGGATCTCAGCCATTTACAAAAACTTCAAAGCTCAACCCCCGCCGCCAACAGAATCAGCCTTCTCACACCCACAAACACAATCCCCAAACACCTGCTCACATATTTGGACCCTCTCCCAACTCAAGCAATAATCTCCATCATAAACTCCGTAAACTCAGGAGGACCCATGTTCCCACACATCTTCAACCTTGTTAGCAAGACGATTGGCGACTAGCTCACGAAAGTCCTGAATGCCTCCATCACCACGGCCTCCTTTCTTGAAGACTGGAAACTGGGCCTGGGCAGAGTGCGTGTAGGTGCACTACACAGAAATCCATGAAGTGGCTAAAAGCTCCACTGCGCTATGCGGAGTTCCGCGAGCGGGCAGAGTTCTCTGTTGAGCCCATTCTAGTTGCATTTGACATCAAACGTAAATCGAGGTACATACTAATGTTCAATATTGCGCATGAACAGCACCAAGGGGTTCTCATGGGCACAGCCATCCACTTATGGTGCTGGACATTCAACTTTTCAAGTTTTTATCTGACCTCAGTCTTTGCAATCTTCTACCCTTACACTTAATCCACCACTATTTTTTATTTATTGCATTAGTGTGTCTTTTTGTATCTGATTATTTTTACGTTGTTTTAATTTTTGTGTGCTTTTTGTGACTTTTTGTATTTTTAAAAAATGTTTCCCTTATTTCTTCCTTCCTTCTCCTCCTGTTTCTTTTCTTCTCTTCTTCACCCTACCCCACCCATGGACCATGAAAGAGCAGGGCAACAGTGGCCGCCTGCCTTGTGGGCGGTGCTACTTTCAAGGGGCACATCCTCGGCTGATCTTTAGCGAGGAGGAGGTGGCAGTACAGTTTTTTATGTGCAGCGCCGCCTCCACCGCATGCTGACAGCAGGTGGCAGCCCTGCGAGTTACCCTCTGTGGAGGTGTCGGCAGCTTTGGGCTAGGGTGCACCGGTTGGTCAGGGCCACCACCCAGGTCCAGCGCACCACCCAGCAGCTAATGCACCGCTGGGCGGATATAACATCTAGCAATATCAATTTCTTCTGAACAATGGTGGGGAGTTATAAAACTAGTCTTAGGAAATGAAACCATGGAGTAAAGGAGAAGTAGGCTCAGACTCAAGAGTGTTTGGACCAGGCTAAGTGTTAACCGAATGCTCACACAAGGCATGAATAAAGATGTTGATGGTGGCCGGTGTGGAATATTGCTCAGGTAATAGAAGGTAGAAGATCATGCAGTGAGTTGGTGTTGCTTTCACCACATCTGCCCCAGCAAGTGTGTGATTCATTTATGGTGTAAAATTAGGTCACACCTCAATAAATCACACAGCCCGGGGGAAGAGGGTTAGAGGCTCAAAGAATTAATGGGAAAGGGGACTTGGGGAAAGGTGTGACAAAGACAAACACCTCACAAAAGAAACCATAACAATATTCATGGGTCGCTGAGCAGCACACCATCATCAATCTGTTGTGGAAGGAAACGAAGGGATAAGTAGGTATGACACACTTCAGTAAATTCATTTAAAATAGTCCTACTGCCACAGAGAGACCCCAGAGGGTATATACTAAGTGTTATGTCTTCTAGTTTTGAAATATGGAAGAGTGAATGTAACTCACCCAGTTTAAAAAATATGATTGTCAAAAGGAAAATGATACTGTATTGCCAAATTGTGTGATACATCTCCATTCTTCTTGGAATATCCATCACCCTGATGCCTGTCTGAACCTGTCCGGTAGGTCAGCTGGAGTCTTGAGCTTTCCTAGTTCTGTTTGTGCAGGAGAGGACTAGAAGAAGGTCTGTGTATTGAAATAAACAGTAGCTGTAGTATATAGTAAAGTAAAAGGACAAAAGAAAGCAAGCTAAGCTTTATGAGGAGTCAGGAGTGTACCAAGAAGACTCAGATGCAGGGCAGGAGCATAAAAGGAGTAGCACAACCAGGTTGATGCAGTGCCCCAAACACATGACCCTGAAATAGCCATCTGCTATGGCCTTGACTATGTTATTGCCATTGACTGTGACAACAAATCCAACTCGAAGACCTCTGGGTGGCAGCCATTCAGACACCTTGCTAATAAATTCCTCCTAGGTGTTTGCAGCTCAGTGTGATTTCTCCATGGCGAACACGGCTAATGTTGCATGCAGAAGAATGCGCATAAACATTTCTTGAGGGCCAAGACCTGTAGACAGCTTCTGCTTTACCCCCAGAAAAGAGATCCAGGGGCATATTTTTAGAGCCCCCAGTGTCACCGTGTTTACAAGGTTGCGTTAAGCCACTTTTTGTGGCTTAACGCAACCTTGTAAATACAGCCCCTTCACAAGCAGCACTTTGTGTGGAAGGGGCGTGCCACAGTAACACCCATTGCATTTTGTCACTGCTCCAGATTTACGAGTTTTTGTAAACCTGAGACAGCGCCAAAATCTAACACCATCCCAGGGGTGGCATTAGCATGGTGGAACAAGGAGAAATGCTTGCATTTCTACTCATTGTTTGCTATTTCTTTGTGTGCTGCACTCTGCAGCACACATAGAAAGACCAAATCGCATTTAAGATTGTTTTTGTGCAGGAAGGCGTCCCTTCCTACACAAAAACAATCTCCTCCTCAACGCAGCCATGCTTGCACTATGGTGCAAGGGTTGCCTCATTTGTGCACGACAGCATATTTAGTGCCGGCGCAGGGGATTCTAGAAAATACGGCGCATCCCCGCGTTTTGAAAATGGCGGAGTGCGCCGCTGCCTAATTTGGCGCAGTGACACACACCGTCATTTTCTCTTAAATGTGGTCCCATGTGTGTAGTGATGCACATGTAATCAGTCGCCTGAAAACTGGTCCACATGTCTGTCATCAGGTGGATAGTGTGGACAACATTTTGCTGCAAAGCTTGTCAAACCAATTGCAGAACATCATGATGCAGCACTGGAACAGCAAATGTGCAAAATAGGTCCGGTTTGGAATCTTCCACCTCCGGAAGAGGGCTGCCACAAACTCTAAGAATCTCACTCCTTCAACAAAAGAAAAAGGGAGGAGGTCCAGCCCTAACATTTTTGCCAGGTTCCCATTGTACGAACATGCCATTGGGTGGTTGCGGTCGTAGGGCCCCTCCTGCCTAAACATGCCTGTAATTGTAGCCTGGATTTTCTTCTTTTGTAGAACTACTGACACAGGCGACTTTTGAGATGTAGGTGGTGGTAGACTTAATGTGCGTTGTGGTGCAGTCACCATATTCCGTGGTATCTCCATCTGACTCTGAGTCTTCCTGTGCCATTCTGAGGTCGCTGAGGCAGGTGATTCTGGTGCACTGCTGGGGACAGGGCTGCTTTGCATGAGGGTGAAACCCTTTTCTTCCTCACCTTCGACTGTGATTTGACCAGTTGTAGCTTATGGTTCCTGGCTCTCACCTTCAACACTGCAACCACGTTGAGCCATTTTTTTTACGGTGCTCCTCCCACTGAATTGTGTGATGTCTTTTCACATGGGTCGTCTGGCCTCCAGTACCATAATGTGAACCTGGCTTAACTCAATGAACATTTCTGTGGCAAATAGAGCTTATGGCAATGCACTCCTCGTGTTTGCTATTTGTAAAAAAGTCCCAAACTGGAGAGGAGTACTTTCTTATTGGGCCACTGCCAATGCATGAAGAAGAACTGGATGTAGGGGGGGGTGTTGATTGCCTCTCTACAGTGCATACTTCTACTGAGGTACAGGTTGGAGCAGGTCTCTGCTGGGGCCATACAAATAGTGACGGAGCTGCCTCTGCCACATCTCGTAGAGCAGGCTGGATAGTAATGTTGGTATCCTCTGTGCCAGCGTCCATGATGCTAAGGCTTTCTGGAACTTTTCTTTTCCCTTGCCTCTCCTGGCATTTCCCCAACTCTGCTGGGGTCTACTCCATGTCCCTGCTATCCTCATCAGAAGTGGTGCTTGGAGAAGATGGTGGAGTAGTACCATTCTTTTTTCTTGCTGGAGAAGAGAAGAGGTTCTTGCTCAGCAGGACGCTTGACCTACTGTTCTGTTCAAACTTCGGGAAGATCTGGCTACGGCTCCTGTCCACTTTGGTCTGTTTGTGAAATGATCGGGTACTACTTTGTGAAAGGGACAAATCCAATTCCACATCAAAGCTCGTCGGGGTCTCTATGATTGCAATGGCTGCCTCACTGACAGACATGGTCTTGGACTTGCGTTGGGGGGGTGCTGTTGATGCGGCAGTGCTCCCAGGTGCCTCCCCGTAGGCCGGTGTGACAGGCACACATCTCCCAAAAAAGGTTGCGGATGGCACATCACTGGCGGAAAGCTGCTTCTTCTCACTGGCCACTTTCATGGGAGCAACTTTCTTTGGGGCCATCTTAAGCTCTAGGTTGGCAGTGGTACTAAGATGCACGAGTGAAACAGTTTGGTGCCTGTGGACCGAAGTAACTGTAAGGCCTTCTCTTTGTCAGTACTGCGGATGATGCGAGGTCTCTTCTCTTGCGCATCTTAAAGCAACCCTCAATAAAAACATGTAGTTAGTGAAACATGGCATTGTTGCAGGTTGAAATAGTAGAGAGAAATGCCAACTTAGTGTTGTTGGTTACTTATGTAAGATATCTATTTTATCAAACATTGTAAAGGCAAACCACACCATAAAGAAATACATTTCAAATAAGGCAGCACAACAGGCAGATCTAGCTCTTTGCTTTATCTCCATCTGTTTTAAAGGAGACACTTGGGTTAGTCAGAGAGAGGTGCATGGGTAAATAGAATAATCTTTTGAATAACCTATGGCATCAAGGTGGTCCAAGGGAAATGGAATAATCATTAACAAAATGAATTATGCTGTTGATTTGTCTGCCATGCTACCCAGCCAGGGTGTCCTGGCGATAATGAAATTACACATAAGAAACTGAATGCTGTAGTGCAGCTATGCGTCTTTGGTGGATGGATAGAGGAATGGATCGGATGCATGAGGATGGATGGATCAAGGCAAAATGCAGAACTAAATAAAAATAAAAAATATAAAAGAAATGAAAAAATAAAATATAAAAATTACAATAAAAAGGACATTTAAAAAATGAAAAATAAAAAAGTAAAAAAACAAAAACATTATAAAAATAAAAATAAAATATAAAATTAAAATTAAAAATTAAAAACTTAAAAATTAAAATGCAAAAAATAGAAATAGAAACTTAAAAATGATCAATAATTAACAATGTTTGCACGTAAGCCTATGTCAAAAACACACTGGCTGCACACACAAAATGGCTGCCAGCCAGCCGTGTGATCCAACAACAACAATAAGGAGCAAGGAGGCATGGAAAACAAAGAACACATGCAAGCCTATGGCAAGGGACACTGGCTGTATGGACAAAGTGGCTGCCAGCCAGCCACATGGTCAAACAACAACAACAAGAAACAAGGAGGCATGGCAAACAAAGAACATATGCAAGCCTATGGCAAAGGGACACCGGCGGCATGCACAAAATGGCTGCCTGCACATGATCAAACAACAACAGCAAGGAGCAAGGATGCATGGCATTCAAAGAACGCATGCAAGCGTATGGCAAAGGGACACTGGCTGCATGCACAAATGGCTGCCAGCCACGTAGTCAAACAACAAGGAGCAAGGAGAACAAAGAAGAATGCATGCAAGCCTATGGCAAAGGGGCACTGGCTGCATGCACAAAATGGCTGCCTGCACATGATCAAACAACAACAACAAGGAGCAAGGATGCATGGCATTCAAAGAACACATGCAAGCCTATGGCAAAGGGACACTGGCTGCATGCACAAAATGGCTGCCAGCCACGTAGTCAAACAACAAGGAGCAAGGAGAACAAAGAAGAACGCATGCAAGCCTATGGCAAAGGGGCACTGGCTGCATGCACAAAATGGCTGCCAGCCACATGGTCACAGTCAAATAACAACTGCAAACAAGGAGGCATGGAAAACAAAGAATACATGCAAGCCTATGGCAAAGGACACTAGCTGGATGGACAAAATGGCTGCCAGCCAGCCACATGGTCAAACAACAACAACATGGAGCAAGGAGGCATGGCAAACAAAGATCATATGGAGGCCTACGGCAAAGGGACACTAGCTGCATGCACAAAACGTCTGCCAGTCACATGGTCTAACAACAACAACAAGGAGCAAGAAGAACAAAGAAGAACACATGCAAGCCTATTGCAAAGGGACACTGGCTGCATGCACAAAATGGCTGCCAACCACATGGTCATGGTCAAACAACAACTTCAAACAAGGAGGCATGGAGGACAAAGAACACATGCAAGCCTATGGCAAGGGATACTGGCTGGATGGACAAAATGGCTGCCAGCCAATCACATGGGCAAACAACAACAAGGAGCAAGGAGGCATGGCAAACAAAGAACACACTCAAGCCTATGGCAAAGGGACACTGGCTGGATGGACAAAATGGCCACCAGCCAGCCACATGATCAAACAACAAGAAGGAGCAAGTAGGCATGGAAAACAAAGAACATAAGCACACCTACGGCAAAGGGACACTGGCTGCATGCACAAAAATGGCTGTCAGTCACATTATCAAACTACAACAACAAGAAGCAGGGAGGCATGGCAAACAAAAACACATGCAAGCCTATGGCAAAGGGACACTGGCTGCATGCATAAAATGGCTGCCAGCCACATAGTAGAACAACATCCTCCTATGCCATTAAATATTGTTACCCCACAATATATACACTTTTTGCAAAAAAATGAAATGCAAGCAATAGCCAACATTGTACATTTAATCCAATGCCACCACTGCCCTAAATGAAGTTTTAAAAACATATACCACTGAAACATTTATTTAATTTACTGATTATTACCAGTACTGGGCCTACTGGCTAAGTGGCCCTTTAGAAATCCATGCCACATACTAAAATGATACTGCAAATGCTACAAACATGTAGAAAAGGTACTGAGCTGTGCAACAATTTTCCTTTACAAAAGGTGAAAAATCAATGAAATACTAATAAATAGTAACCAGGCCCATACATAAACTCCAGCCCACCCAACACTATAAACGTTTAAATGTAAATACCAAATTAAAGTACAAAGAAATACTGGTAAACAAACACAACACTGTTATACAATAGTTTTTTAACTTACTTGTGTGATTTAACAAAAACAATGTCCTTATCCACAGGAACATCAAGGAGACAAAGAGAGAGATACTTCCACCTCGAAATCCAAGTGAAAAGTGACTAGGAGTTGGACAAAGCACTGGGAGGAACCCGCTGGACAAGAACAGTAAGTTGTAGTCTCTGTCACGCTTCCTTCCTGTTTGAAAAACAAGGCTTCTCAATCTGATAAATTGCAGAGTCCATTGGAGAAGAAAATCTGGTCAAAACCTCTTTTCGACTAGATGTAGTGGCTCTGGAGTAGAAAGTCTACTTCAGGAGTGAGTTTGCACTCACAAGTGGCCCTGTTTTGGCCACTAGCGTGGATGGAATCAACGTGAGCGAAAGAGATGTCTTGCGCCTGCTTGCTAACGGCCCGGGAGTATCATTGCGCTTGCGAGAGAGCACCAAAACCCAATCTCCACTCCGCTGTGCTACTCCGAGTAGTGTGATGTGCCTGAATTCTGCAAACTCTGTCGGCAGAGCAGAATTCTACGCCCAGGTATAATGGAAACACACCAAACTGAGGCCCCTCCTGAAGAAATCATCTGCTGATCCTGCAGATCTGAAGAACTACCCACCCATTTCCCTGCTCCTCTTTCCTGCGAAGGTTCTCGAAAAGGCAATCAATGAACAACTCACAAACACCACAACCTTCTAGACCCCTCTCAATCTGGGTTCTGAATTCTGAGCCAACCACAGCACTGAGACAGCCCTGATCGCAGCCACTGATCACATCAGGGCCCTCCTAGACTGTGGCAAAACAGCAGCCCTCATCCACCTTCAACACCATCTCCCATGGAATATTGACCAACAGAACCCAGAGAATCTCTGTCTCCCACCATTCACCTTTGAACCCAAGGAGATCATCCGCAGCATTCCACAAGGATCATCCCTCAGCCCCACCCACTTCAACACGTACATGACCCCCCTGGCCAACTCCGTCAGATCGCAAGGACTCAACATCATATCCTATCCTGGCAAAACCCAGCTCATCCTCTCGCTGTCAGAAGACCCTGCCATCACAGGAACCAGCTTCCACAGAGTTATGATGAACGTCTCTGATTGGATGAAGGAAAGCTGCTTAAAGCTCAACACGGACATGACGGAAATCCTCATCTTTGAGAACAACACTTCACCATGGAAAAGCACTTGGTGGCCTGCTGAACTCGGCCCTTCTCCCACCACGAAAGACGACGCCCGCAACCTCTGCATCATCTTGGACAGCATGTTATCTATGCAGAAATAGGTACACGCAGTCTCGTCCACTTGCTTCCACACCCCACACATGCTCTGTAAGATCCTCAGGTGGCTCACAATCAACAACAGAAGGACTGTTACTCAAGCTCTCATCGCCAGCAGGCTGGACAACGGTAACACTCTTTACGTAAAAATCAATGTACGCCTCCTGAAGAAACTACAGACAATGCAAAACACAGCAGCAAGGCTCATCCTTGACTGCTCCAGATGGACTCACATCACCCAGCTCCTCAAGAAGCTACATTGGTTCCTGATCCAGAAGAGATGCCAGGTCAAGATGCTGATCCATGCATACAAAGCCCTGCACAATGAAGGACCAGCATACATCAACAAACAAATGACCTTCCACCAACCAACCAAACGACTGCGACCTGCCTCCCTTTTCTTCGCAGACACTCTCCGTACCTGCTGATCCAACAGCCGAGGTCTCACCTTCTCTCACCTAGCAGCCAAAGCCTGGAACAACCTTCCCCTGCAGCTCAGGAATGCCACATCACTGGGGGAATTCAGAAACGGACTCAAGATATGGCTGTTAAATGAACACAGCACTGCGAAGAAGATAGCAAAGCCAGTGCCTTGAGATCCTCACAGTTGATTTTTTTAAAATATAATTTTATTGATTTTCAAATAAATTAATTGCACAGCTCAACATTAACTGGCATATTGTGTCATGTACATCACAGCAATTTCCTGGTCAATATGACATGTTTACAAATACAGGATCAGAGCCACAGTATATTAACATATATATTTCCCACCTCCACCCACCCCCATTGGCTTGTCATATTGGAATATCATAAACTTTATTACTGTCATGTATTCACAAAATAAAGATTCATGTGGTGTATGTATCCTACCCCATATTGTTATGCAGGTGTTGTAGGACATCGCACCTATGGCCTCATTATCCCCTCAGAGCAGAATCACATCAATCTAATATAACTCTGACCATCTACTATACCCCACTGTGTAGCTTCCTATGGCTCAACACCAGCTCCAGATTCAGCCACCTTCCCACACCAGAGCTCCTTCAGCGTCTGTCTCCATGATGCCAAATCATCTTCTAACTGCTCATCACGCCTCACATGTTTCATTTGTATTTCCTCCACCACTGCCCACTCAGACATATCCCGCCATCATTCAGTGCATTTGGGGGAGTATGCACTCATCAATTTGATAGCGATTTGCCATTTAGCCAACACTAAGCCTAGCATTAGAAACTTACGGCTAAGCTTCTTCTTAGGCGGGGCAGGAATCATGCCTAGCAACACCTCCCATGGGATAGATAGAACCTCCCAACCTGTTGCCCCATTTAAAATTGTAAGGTTTCTTCCCAGTAAGATCCTACAAGGGAGCTACTCCACACCAAGGCCCTGATTTATACTTTTTGGTGCAAAACTGCGCTAACGCAGTTTTGCACCAAAAAGTTTAGCACCGGCTTGCACCATTTCTGTGCACCAGCCAGGCACCCTAAAAAAATGTTGTTAGTCGGGTGGGGCTGGAGCTATGGAAGAAGGGGGTTTTGCACCAAAAAATGACGTTAGGCAGGTTAGAGTAAAGAAAGAATGACTGTAACCTGCCTAGAGTCATTTTCTGACGCAAAACCATCCATACCACATGACTCTGTCTTAGAAAAGGACAGGAGTCATGCCCACCACCCCAATGGCCAGCACAGGGAACCAGGGTCCCCTCGGCATGGCCATTGCACCCAGTGCCATGTAGGGGGCCCCACTTGAGGGCCCCCTATGGCACTTTAAAAAATAAAATGCAATACTTACCTGTATGTACATGGGATGGGGTCCCCCATCCTCTGTAATCCCTCTGGTGTGGGGGGGGGTGTCCCTGGGGCCTGGGGAGGGCACCTGTGGGCCTATACCATGGTGAAACACCATGGAATAGGCCCACAGGTCCCCTAACGCCTGCTCTGGCCCAGGCGTTAAACAAAGGGGCAAAACAAGCTTTGCACCATTTTTTGACCCCTCCTGTGCCCCATTTTTGCACGGGAGTATAAATATGGTGTTAAGGCCATAGAGTAATTTTTTGCACAGGAACGCCTACCTTGCATCTCATTAAGGCAAGGTAGGTTTTCACTTCCAAAAAATGACTTTAACTCCATAAATTTGGCGCTAGTTGGGTCTAGCGGCAAAGTATAAATATGGAGTTAGTTTTGCACCGAATTAGAGTAAAAAAAATGACGCTAATTCGGAGCAGAGTATAAATATGCAGTCAAGAGCACAAAGTCCGCCTCTGGCGCCCGCAACACGGGCATCTGTCAGATCGAGCGGAATAAATGGCGTGTAGGCAAAAGTAATGCCTGATGTGTGTAATTATATTCTATGAGCTTAAAACATGCATTGGAGCTCACAGTACTTTTTCCCAGTCTTGTTTTGGGATGACCTCACCTAGCGTTACCTCCCATTTACCATGCATCTTAGGTATGATCACTGGTAGATCCTCTCCGAGTGCGCGACACAAATGTGATACTCACCTATAGCCCCCTGACAAGTCCAGTAATCATGGCCAAATCCCACAGGCTGTAGCTGATATATTGGCGTATTGTCAGTACTGCCCGTGTTCCAATGCAAATGAATCAGATGCCTCTTCATGTGTAATAAATTGGCTACCGAGATGTAGATCTCACAGTACGTTGCAATTGTTGTCCTGCTACCACTGGACAGGCATCACCATGTTATGTCCGCAAATAGTTTGAATGTCCAGATCAGCATATTACGTGCATGAGGTGCACAATAAAGGACCCATGTAACTGTCTGTTCCCACATGCAGCACACCTGTCGTATCAGAAATGGCATTGTTACCAGCGACTCAGGAAGTGCTCCTCCCAGTTTTCTTCCTCATCCAACCAATGGATTGCATACTGAACGTGGGCCGCAAAATAATAAAGTTACAAATTGGGAAGTTCAATGCTCGCCGTTCTCACGTCTTCTTCAGCATGGCCAGTCCTATCCACTTTAATTTATCAGCCCATAGGAGGTCTATGATCAAACTGGCAAACTCCCGGAAGTATCTCCTGTGGATCTCATACAATGTGCCCTGCAATGTATATAAACATTGCGGCAATCACATCATTTTAACCAGGGAAGCCCTGCCCATCACTGAGAGGTCTCTCCAGAATTGTACTGATGCACCTAAATCCTCCAGCACTCTACCAATGTTAAGAAATAGGAAGTGTTGTTTCCCATAGGCAATTTTAATAACTAAATATTGTATGCCTTTGGCACCCTACGACAGTCCAATCTCTGGGAGTAACATAGGGTTTGTCCCAGACAGGCCACCCATCGGCAACAAATGGGACTTGTGAGGAATCACACATAGACCGGACACTTCACCAAATGCTCTCAAAGTGCTCAGCAGCACCAGGGTCGACTCCTCCGGGTCTCGCAACGACACAAGGGCATCATCTGCATACAAAGACACCACATGCGTAGAGTCCCCAACCTGAATCCCCCAGGGCTCCAGGCAACGGTGCAGCAGCACTGTCAGTGGTTTCACCACTAGGGGGAACAATAGGGGCATCAAAGGAAAACCCTGCTGGCTACCACGTTGCAGCTGAAAACTCTATATACCACACCTCCTGTTCTAATCATAGCTCTCGGTGCTGCATATAATAGCCTATTCCACAAGATATATTTTGGCCCAAGGCCCACCTTCTCCAGTATGTGCCACAGATATGCCCATGCAACCGAGTCAAGCGCTTGTTTGACGTCAAGGAATGCACAGTGCATAGGCACACTCTTGAAGGCACCGGGTACGGATAACATGAAAGAGTCAACGCAGATTACAAATGGTGCTTCTTTGGGAGATGAAACCGCACTGATCTTCATGTATCACTGTGTGTAAATATGGAAACAGCCGTGCAGCTAAAGGACCACTCAGTATTTGCACATCTGCATTCAGCAGTGAGAGTGATCTGTAAGATGATGCCTCCACCGGATCCTTGCCTGGCTTCGGACCGGCACTACGGGGGCTTCATGCATTGTGTCCAGAAGATGTCCACTTTGAAGTGCCTCCTGATACACATTCAGGAGTCTATCGAGCACCACATCAACATATTTATGATAAAATTCAGCCAGTAAGCCATTGCGTCCTGGTGTTTTTGCTGGTTTCTGGCATTGTATTACCACAAGGACCTCCTCTTAGTTATGTCCTCCTCAAGGTCGCCCTTTCCTCTGCTCTCAGCCAAGGAATACCTACATCTACCAGGAAGACCTCCCCACAGCTGCTCGTGGCTCCTCCCCTTTCTGCATACACCTCCTCGAGGTGAACCCGAACACCTCGTTCATGGTATTCTTATCTCGTAATGCAATTATCGGGTCCCTGGACTCCTGCTGTCTCACCGAACATGCCAACAGGGCACGTGCCCTATCTCCCTCTGCCGGTAAACGGTATAAGGCTTTTTCAGCCTCACCAAGAGTGGGGATTTGTCAGATATATACCACGCCAGATAGGAAAGCTCCCAGACCTGCTGAGCCACCCCAGGAGTAATCAAACAGTAATTCAATCGACTATGGGGGTCATTACGACCCTGGCGGACGGCAGAGAAGCGGCGGTAAGACCGGCAACAGGCTGACGGCCTTTTTTTTGGAATTATGACCATGGCGGTTACGGCCATGGTCATCCGCCGCTTCCCCGTTCTGCCCGCCAGGGCGGAGACGACCGCTGGGCTGGAGACCAGGGTCCACAGCCTAGCGGTCGTCACTATACCGCCGGCGGTATTTGGACCCGGCTTACCGCCATGGATTTCCTGCGGTTGGAACCGCCATGAAATCCATGGCGGTAAGCACTATCAGTGCCAGGGAATTCCTTCCCTGGCACTGATAGGGGTCTCCCCCACCCCCACCCCGACTCCCTCCCCTACACCCCCCTCCACCCCTGCCACCCCCCAAAGGTGGCAGGACCCCCCTCCCCACCCCGACCCCAACATCACATCACTCATGCACACACGACACACACGCAGGCACCACCAACACACATACACTCACACACACTGACATACATGCAAACATCCACACACACAGTCAGAAACGCACACCCACATTCAAACATACACGCACACAACCATGCAGACATATCTACAGACATACACGCACTCATTCCCATACTCACAACACCCCCGCAAGCAGACAGGCACTCAGACATCCCCACTACATACACACACGCACACCCCATGCACGTACACAACACACAACACCCCCCCACCCCCTCCCTTCACGGACGATTGACTTACCTGGTCCGACGATCCTCCGGGAGGGGACGGGAGCCATGGGGGCTGCTCCGCCGACACCACACCGTCAACAGAACACCGCCACAGCGAATCACAGGACGTGATTCGGTGGGCGGTGTTCTGTTGACGTGGCGGTGGAGGTGGAGCAACCTCCACTTCCCTGCCGCCCGCCAGTATGGCTGCTGGCGGCTCTCCGTCCGAAAAAGGACGGAGAGCTGCCAACAGTCATTATACGCCGAGCGGAAAACCACCACCACTGGCGGTCTTCCGCACGGCGGTCCCTCGGTGGTCTTGACAAAAGACCGCCGAGGTCAAAATGACCCCCTACATGTCCCTGTTGCTGGGGTATAACGTGAGAACAGTCTGGAGTTCGGGTATCTTTCCCTCCATACATCACGGAGGTTGAAGACTCATATAATTTCTTTCAACTGCCCAGTCAAGCATGGTTTTGTAATCTTCCGGAGGGGCTCACGATCCAGCATCCCATAAAGCACACAATTGCAATCACCTGCCAATATCATCTCAGTTGTCAGATAGGGGGCAACAGCCGCTCCCACTCGAGTAAAGAATCACGCACATTCAGTGTTGGGGGCATAAACATTCAAAAAGTATACCTCTCATCCATCAAGAGCTCCAAACAGGAAAACAAAGTGGCCCTCTCGATCTAACACATGTCCCCTGTGTTGAAAAGGTACCCCCGGAGCCACCCAGATCATGACACCCCGCGCATAGCCAGAGTATGATGTAGCATACAATTGCCCCTGCCACCTTTTGTGCAAACTTGACACACAGTCTCCCCACACATGCTTTTTCTGCAAAAAGGCCACAGATATACAATATTGTTTGAAGTATGCAAACACTCTCCGTCTTTTGTTCAATTATGCACCAGTCCCCTTACATTCCACGTCAGGAGTTTAAATACCTCATCCGTCATCATACACCATCATCCATCCATTGAGCAGCTATTCCTCCCTCTGAACAGTGTATGAAACAAAACATTACCCCCAATTCCTCCCACCCCCTGGACAGTAACTCAAACGTGCCTCGCATGTTACCAGGCAGCACCTGAACCTATAGTCCCGACCCTGTACCCCTTTTTCTGTATGCTTATCAAACCAAGAATACAAGTAACCAATAACTACACACTTCGATAGAAATCAGTACCCTGTAGCGGCTGCAAGGCTGTTCCTCAACATTGCCACCCAAGTTTCTATACACCTGGACCCTATAGCCCCTACCTGCCCACTACATCCCATGTAACATGCTAAGGAACAGTCAGAAATGATAGGCCCTCATTTCAACATTGGCGGTATTGACCGCCTACGGCGACGGCCGCCAACATATCGCCGCCGTGGCTACCAGCCGTCTACCGGTATCATGACTGCTGAAGGTATTCTGCCACAATGCTTGCAGAACACCGCCAGCACAACACAGCCGACCGTATCATGACCAATGATACGGCCTGGCAGTGTTTTGCTGGTGGACGCTGCTGCTGACAGCAGCGCCGCGGACCGTCTCCAGCCGGAGGACCCCTTGCAAGCAGGTAAGTCGGGTTCTCCAACCGGAGAGGAGGGGTGGGGGCTGTTTTATTGGTATGCCTGCATGCGGTTGTAAGTCACGTAGGATGCATGTGTGAATGAGTGATTGTCAGAGTTGTGTGTTGTGAATGCATGTGTGTGACAAGGTATGTTGGTGTGTGTTGCAGTGTGTGGGTATGTATGTGTGCATGCATGGGTGGTGGTAGGTATGCATGTGTGCATGTGTGTATATGGGTGTGCGTGTGGGTGTATATATGTGCGGGGGACAGGGGAGGGAGGGAAAAGGTGAGGGAGGGCTCTCAGGAGGGGGGCTTAGGAGACCCCTATCAGTGCCAAGGAAGGAATTCCCTGGCACTGATAGTGCCTACCGCCACGGTTTTCGTGGCTGTAACTTTGGCACGAAAACCATGGCGGTAGGCCGGGTCGTAATCCCGAGGGTGGGATTGTGGCGGCCGCCGGCCTGGAGACCAAAGTCTCCAGCCCAGCGGTCGTTACCACCTTGGCGGCCGGTGTGTTAAAGTGACGGATTTGGATGGCGGTAGCCACCATGGTTCAAATCCCAATTTTTTTACCGCCGGCCTATTGACGGTATTACCACCGCTTTAACACCGACCGCCAGGGTTGTAATGAGGGCCATAGTGTCCTTCCCCACTTCCCCTCCACAAAAAAAAGGTGTGACTGAAATAAAGGAAAGAGAGAAGAGAAGTCAAGGACATCCTTCACATCAAAAACCCTACAGTAAACACCTGACGCCAAAGCACCAGTCAACCAACCCAGGGTATAAAGATGACATCTAACAACATCATCTCAAGGCAAAGACTCCCAACATAAGGTTCTACCAGAGTAGTGTACAGCCACATGGACACATACACAGTAGCAGTAACAAGTCTGTTCATGGAGTACTTTGATGTGTCCATACCCACGGCATTCTACATGTACCTCAGGCTGGGCCACCATCCGTGCTTTCAGTACCACACTCAGGGCAACTCTGCACGCTAGAAGGAGGGCCCTGGGAACCAGGTAGGTCATCTGTGTCTCTAAGGGTGCCATCCGTACAGACCACGATGAGGCTTGATGAGCCCAATGATTGTGCCCGCCTATTCCTCCCAGCCCCTTTCCGAATGCGAGTCGACTCCCTCTGTGCCATCGGAGGTGGCATCCCTGTCCAGTACGATCTGTGTGAGGGGTCCACGGCCAGTGCATCCACCCGGTCACTGGCCTTGTCCGCAGTGTAGAAAAATGCACCTGCCCATTATGAACCACTCTGAGCTTTGCCGGACATCAGGCTGTAGTGCAGGTTGAGGGCGCACAGTCTTTTTTTAACAATTAAAAACATTCTGCTCTGATTTTGGACCCTCATAATGTAATCCGGAAAGATAAATATGAGACGCCCCTCAAAATTCAGAAGGCCCCTCACACAATCCTGCTGTAAGATTGCATCACAGTTTTTATAATTGAACAGACGAGTGATAAGGGCCCATGGCAGCGCACTGTTGCATGCTGGCTGAACCAGGGCCCGTGTGCCCGTTCCACCGTGAAGAACTTGGACAGCTTTTGTAGGTGCATAATTAGTCAAGCCACTCCTCCAGGAACAGCTCTGAAGAGTGACCCTCTGCCTTCTCAGGAAAATCCATAACTTGCAGGTTGTTCCTCCCGGATCTTCCTTCAGCATCTTTGACATGATCCTCAAGTCGCACCAATAACATCTGCAGAGAGCACACCGTGTACCGAAGAGTAGCCACCTCCCATTGTAGTTCCTCCACTTGCCCTTCCACGGTCGTTACGCGGTCCACCACTCCTCAGAGGTCTCTTCTGAGCAAAATCACATCTATTGCCACAAGTCTGTTTTTGTGACCAATTCCGTTCGGGACCCCTGAATGGCCGCCGTGAAATTGGACAGCTACTGGTCACCCACTCGGCGATCCGTAGGCTGAGTCGCTGAGGACTGCCTTTGTCTCTCTCCCACCTTTTCTGCCATTGGGACAGCTTGGTATAATTGTCTATTTTTTTTTACTGGGTCGCCTTACCCTCTATCACCATTGCGTATCTGGTCTCATAAACCCCTGCTTTATGAGTCTCCACCCTTACAGAGTGCCCAAGGTATCACCCTGGTAGGAGCCAACGAGGCACTGCACGATCAGCTCACATGTCAATAATATCAGGGTTTTCAGGTCAATAACTCCCCTACATGCACTCCAGAGCCGACCTGAGTATTATACATAAAACGTATGGACCCCAGGCAGGCAAGACCCAGAGGCATCCCCAGAGCCTCAGAGCTGAACAGGGTGTCCTCTCTCCAATAGCACCCCTCACAGTGCTGCTTTGAAAACACCCCTTATGGTTGAAATGTTATGTCTCTAAACATTGGGAGAACTGCGAGAACAAATGAAGATTCACTGATCTGAGATTTCTCTTGTCCAGCCATCGAGCAGTTTTTATAAGAGCCACAGTATTCTAAAGAGGCTGGTGTCCCCTACCAAGATCTCCCTCGTTGAGCAGCTCCCAGTGTCTAGTGACTGTGTGTCTATCGGCAGATATGCCAGTGTCTCTGCACGGAGAGGGGGCAGTCTAACCAGGCGTCAGCTCTCTGCACAAAGTCAGACAGGCAGCACCAGTGGAGCGCGGGCCTCAGTCATTTGCCATAGCACACCACCCCTTTTATACCATCCCCTGCTTATCCGTTAGTGCAACTATTGTTCAGTGATAGCGGCAGCCATCCAATTGCGTGCACAGCTCCAGCAAGCCACCAGGCCAGGCCCATCACGGCATCCAGCCTGAGCAGCCCCATAGGCACGGAAGGCCCCCACAGCTCTCAAGTACTCACTGCAGACGTTCTCCAGTCCGCAAGGGGTTCGCTGGACACCGCAACCTCAGCCTCCCACTCGCAGCCAGCCAGGGGACACAGGGCAGGGCCACTGGGATCCAGGCTCAGTGATGCCTGTAATGTTGTTGCCGGAACTGGCCAGCACCACTACGATGGAGGCGGAAGTGGTGGGTGAGAGAAACCCCCCTTGCCGGAGGTGTGAGATGGGTCGCACCAGATTGACAGAGGGAAGGACATTTATAGGGGTAGAAAGGCGGGAAGAGTTTAGTGTGGGACGAGTTAGGTAAATAAAGAAGCTGTTAACATTACACCAACTCCGGGTGTTTACAATTGGCGATGAGAGTGGGCCTACCGTAAATGGTAGTGGCACCACCCACCGCACACCGAGCGACAGCCCAGGGCCCGCCCGACAACGCCCTGACACAGCGAAGCCGAATCCAGACGACGGCCTACCTCAGAAAAGTCCGACCGGCTTGCCTTTCAAAGCCGCCAAGGACTGATCGACTGCCGCCCACGCCGACAACCTGCACCGCCGCAAGCTGTACACAGCGGCCTCACCAGGAAGGGGTGCACGCGCGATGACACGCCCGCGCTAACCCTCAGCTGCTGCCCCCGATTGACGTCACGGCTCAGGCGGCACTAATACAGCCGGCGCCAGACGCGCCCTGGACTTCCACTGCAAAAGCGCACCCCGCCCGAGCATGTGCACGTGTGCGGCGTGCAAGCTCCAGCCCTGCACTCCACGGAAAATCAGTTCCAGCACCCAGAACCTGCATAGAAAAAAAAAATAACAACTAAAGTAAGCCTTTTCTCTTTGCAACAAGCACTTATACAGACTGTTTAAAAGGAACTCTCATAAAGCACAAGCCCTGTCTTTTCGCAAGTCCTCCTTCCCCTTTTTCTCAAACAACGCAAGTAAGGAAAGGAGGACACAGTAGCCAAAAAAAAACAAAAAAAAAAGCAATAAACAAGTGCGAGAACATTAAATAAAACACGTACTGTACCTTCAAGCATACACTCGCCACCTCACCGCAACCAGGTGCCCCTCACAATGGCTGGCATACCACCACTGGAACCCTTCACCATCACCGGTGCACCCCCCACCCAAGCCGCGAGATAGAAAGTCTGGGTAGAGCACCTCGAAACATACTTTGAAGCCCTAGATGTCAAACCAGAGAGGCGCAGACCCCTTCTTCTGCACATTGGTGGAGCAGACATCCACAAAGTGTTCAAGTACATAACAGAAGCGTGGCCACGGACTTAAGAAACTCTAAAAGGGGCAATTACTGCGCATTTTGAGCCCTATGCAAACCCGGATTACGAGAGGTTCCTACTATGCCAAGCCCGCCAAATAACTGATGAGTCCGTCAACGTCTTTTATACCAGGCTAAAAGAATTAGCCAGCACCTGCACACTGCCCGACGAAGAGGAGGAAATCAGGGCACAATTCATCCAAGGGTGCTCGTCATCAAAACTCAAAGAGCGCATACTACAGCAACCAAACATGCCAATGAAAAACATCCTCACACTCGGATGATCTCAAGAGCTGTCGCGGGCTTGAGTGGCCCACATGGAACAGGCACCAACAGCCCAGGTAAAAGCAGAAGCAGCCAATGCAGTGGCGGCAAACACACCGCAACAAAAAGGAGACAACTACAAAGGAAAGCAAAGAGGCAGACCATGCAAGTGGTGTGGCGGCCCAGCACCACATCCGACCACCTGCCCAGCGTGGGGCAAAATATGCAGCGCATGCGGGAAACACAACCATTTTGCAAAAGTCTGCAGATCCACACCAAAACAACCGACCAACACCACAAGGAAGACTATCAAAATGGTTGAAGCCACGCTAGACCCAGACTCATACATGGACAATGACCAACACACAGTCCACGTAATACACGCCGTTGAGGGATGACGCCTACCCACATGCCAAGTTAAGGTCCAAGGCTCTCCAATTCCAGCACTTGTGGACACGGGTGCATCCATAAACCTGATGGCCATGGACATATACAACAAACTACCCAAACCATTGCCGACACTCCGACCCACAAACATACAGGTTTTTGCGTTTGGAAACAGCCGCCCCTAGAGATAGCAAGGGCGTTCACGACGGAAATCTCCCATGATACCACTGGAACAGCCACGAAAGTTTACCTCTCCAAAGACGGCGCAGGATTCCTATTCGGCTGCCAAACGGCCCAAGACCTCGACCTGGTACACTTTGCATTTAGCGTACATGTGAATACACTCAATGACCTAACGCAGGAATTCAAGACACTGAGGGAATCGGATGCCTGAAAGGGCCCCCACTATGCCTCCACATCGATGAGTCAGTCACCCCCACAGCGCTCAGACATCGCCGGGTAGCATTCCACCTGCGCCCCAAAGTTGAACACAAACTCAAAATCCTAGAACAGGCAGGGGTCATTGAGAAAGTCTCAGGCCCAACACCGTGGGTATCCCCCATCGTGGTCGCAAGGAAACCCAGGCAACCTGATGCCATCAGGATCTGCGTCGACATGCGCATGCCAAATCTGGCAATCAAAAGGGAGAGACACCTGACCCCAACAATAGATGATATCCTCAGTGAGCTAACAGGATCATATTGGTTCTCCAAAATGGATCTCCGATCAGGATACCACCAGATCATGCTGCACCTCGAATCACGGGCCATAACCACCTTCTCCACCCACAATGGTCTGTGGAGATATAAGAGACTCAATTTTGGCATCTCTAGCGCGGCAGAAGTCTTCCAACACGTTATCAAAGAAGTCCTGCAAGGACTCCTGGGAGTCCTCAACGTGAGCAATGAGATCCTGGTCCACGCCCCCACCGTCGAAACGCACCTAAAGAGGTTGCGAGCCGTGTTTGCCAGACTACAGAAAAGAGGACCAACGCTCCACTGGGATAAATGTGAGTTCTTGAGGCAAGAAATCTGTTTCTTCGGGTATCGGTTCTCCAAAAATGGAGTCGGACTCGACCCCCGAAAAGTCAAAGACATCCAGGAAGCCCCAGCACCCACATCAGTGTCAGGAGTCTGGAGTTTTCTGGGCCTGGTCACGTACTGCGGCCGTTTCATGAAAGACCTTGCAGACATCACAGGGCCCCTACAACAGCTCACACAAGCAAACCACCAATGGGAATGGGGTAAGGAGCAAGAGGATGCCTTCCAAGCCACCAAAAGAGCACTTTCCGCCGACACCACACTGGCATTTTTTGACCCCCAACACCACTCACAGCTAGTAGTCGACGCCAGCCCCACGGGCCTAGGAGCAGAGAGTGGGCCCCCATCGCTTTTGCCAGCCGCACACTCACGCCAACAGAGCAGCGGTACTCGCAGATCGAATGGGAAGCCATCGCCATCCATTGGGGGTGCCACCACTTCTATTTCTACCTATATGGCAAGCCATTCTCGGTGGTGACCGACCACAAGCCCCTATTACCCCTTTTCAAAAGCTTGTCCTCAAAGCCACCGCTGAGGATTGAGAAATTAATCCTACAGCTCCAAGAATATGACTTCACACTTGAATATCAACAGGGCACTAAGAACCCTGCAGAGTTCCTGTCCCGACACGGTCGCCTAGCCATACCCCAAGAAGTGGAAGAAGCCCAGGAAACTGAAGAATATGTGAGGCTGGTGGTAGAGCGAGCCTGACCCCTGCCCATACCTCTCAGTGAAGTAATAACAGCAACCACGAATGTCTAGAGAATGCCATAGCAGCAACCCGGACTGGGGACTGGAGTCCCCTCCAACGCCCAGACTCCTTCCGCACACAAGAAGCCCAAACCTGTCTACATGCACTATTCAACATACGCCATGAACTCTCGGTGAGCGAAGAGGGCTGCCTGCTGAGGGGGTTCCGCCTGGTGATTCCATCCAGCCTGACGGCCAGAACTGTATCCCGCATGCACGGAGCACACCAGGGCATCGTCAAGTCAAAGGCCCGCCTCAGGAACAAGGTGTGGTTCCCAGATTTGGACAAGCTTGTGGAAGACACAGTCAAAAGGTGCCTCATCTGCCAAGCCAGTAGCAACCCAGACCCCCCGGCACTGGTTCTCACAGAGCAAGGACCCTCAGCACTGTGGCAAAGAGTAAGTGCAGATTTTGGGAGTCTCCCCGATGGCTCATACATGATTATAGTAGTGGATGACTACTCGCACTATCCAGAAGTCGAGGTGGTGCACTCAACAACTGCACACACAGTCATCCCCAAGTTCGAAAAGCTGATGGCCACCCACGGGTTCTTCGGAGAGGTGCGCACAGATAATGGCCCTCCTTTCAACAGCCATGAGTGGGCGGACTTCCTAGCATCAACAAACACCAAACACCGGCGCATCACACCCCGGTGGCCACAAGCAAATGGAGAGGTGGAAAGGTTTGTTAAAACCCTGAACAAAGTCATCTACATCGCCGTGGCAGAAGCTGAGAACCCGGAAAGAGCGATATACGCCTTCCTAAGGGAGTACAGGGTCACGCCTCACGCCACCACTGGAGCCACCCGCAGTCAACTCTGTTTTGGGAGAACAGTGATGGATGCCATCCCGCATCACCCATCTTGGGCAAATCAACCACCGCCGCCTGACAAGTCAACAGCAAGGAGAGCCAGCACTAATGCACATGCGTACAAGAAGAAGAGAGCCCGAGAGGTAACTGTGCAAATAGGTGATGCCGTCCTGGTAAAAGACCGCCACCCAGGAGGGAAGTTCTGCCTAGCTTTTGAGACACGACCGTGGACTGTGACCGCTGTGAAAGGCACCATGGTAACAGGCCGGCGAGGGTCAGAGACAGTAACTCGCAACGCAGCACTCTTCAAACGTTTGCCCCAAAGGACACTCAGCTAAAATTACAAGAGCAACACAGACGAAAGAGCAGACTGGGATGTGGAACCTGCATGCCTAGGATCCTCAAGTGGAGGACCGGGAAATGCCTCACAGCACCACACAGTTCACCCAATGGCGGAACAACCGCAGAACCAACCCGCAGGAGCGATGCCACCCAACCAGAGTGCAGAAAGAATCCAGGTGTCAGACGGGTCGAGAGAAGGGAGATACATGTTGAAGCGTAACCCAGGCCCCTCTCTATGATATGCAGACTATGGGGGTGATTCTAACTTTGGCGGGCGGCGGAGGCCGCCCGCCAAAGTTCCCCCAACAGAATACCGCTACGCGGTCAGAAGACCGCCGCGGTTATTCTGTGTTTCCCGCTGGGCTGGCGGGCGACCGCCAGAAGGCCGCCCGCCAGCCCAGCGGGAAACCCCTTCCCACGAGGAAGCCGGCTCCGAATGGAGCCGGCGGAGTGGGAAGGGTGCGACGGGTGCAGTAGCACCCGTTGTGATTTTCAGTGTCTGCATGGCAGACACTGAAAATCTTTTAGGGGCCCTCTTACGGGGGCCCCTGCAGTGCCCATGCCATTGGCATGGGCACTGCAGGGGCCCCCAGGGGCCCCAGGACACCCCTCACCGCCATCCTGTTCCTGGCAGTCACGACCGCCAGGAACAGGATGGCGGTGAGGGGGTCGGAATCCCCATGGCGGCGCAGCAAGCTGCGCCGCCATGGAGGATTCCTCAGGGCAGCGGAAAACCGGCGGGAGACTGCCGGTTTTCCGTTCCTGACCGCGGCCATACCGCCGCGGTCAGAATGCCCTTGGGAGCACCGCCAGCCTGTTGGCGGTGCTCCCGCGGTCATTGACCGCCAGGGTCAGAATGACCCCCTATGTGTGTGACTGACCTTAGTAGGAGAACATCCAAAAGAATAAGAAACATTTGTCTCCATCCACAAGCCACAAAGATAATGGCAGCATCTCACTCTTTCTGTTTATCTCATGTTCTTGTTTGTTCCTCTCTTCCCCGTTGGGGAGGGATGTAATGTTGTTGCCGAAACTGGCCAGCACCACTACGGTGGAGGCGGAAGTGGTGGGTGAGAGAAACCCCCCTTGCCAGAGGTGCGAGATGGGTCACACCAGAATAACGGAGGGAAGGACATTTATAGGGGTGGAAAGGCGGGAAGAGTTTAGTGTGGGACGAGTTAGGTAAATAAAGAAGCTGTTAACATTACACCACCTCCGGGTGTTTATTACCGATTGCGCGCCTGCTGCGCGACATCACAATGCCGTCCAATGGTTCTCAGAGTGGCCTCACTCCCTGCCAGCCAGTCAGCCACGAAAGACCTCTTTCCTCACTAGCAGGCTATCCAGCTTCTGATCTGGCCTTGCTCAGCTCCCCGCCAGGCCGGAGTTTCACTGGCTAGCCCCAATGCCACAGTGAGCACAACACCCACAGCTGCTTCTCCCTTCCACAGCTCTCCAAGCGGCCATTGCATCCGATCAGCACTGTGCTGTACCATCACCAATGTTGTGGGAAGAAACCAGAGGATTGCAGGCATGGATTGCTCTTGTGCGCCACTGCAACCATACACAGGTCTAGTTTAGCCTCCAGTTGCTGCACCGCACAGCGCCTGGGGCATCGCAAGGGAGCGGAGGGTCACTGTAGTGTTTGGGGCCCTCATGCTGCAATAAAGGAGACACGTACACTGTAATAGTGGGTTACATAACTGGCCTCTGGGCACGTGCGCCCGGCCCTTTTTTATTGGCAGGGTCACCTGACTGTGACGCCTGTGTTGGAGGGGTGTCGGTGTGTTACAGTCACTAACAGCTATTTTTCAATTCTGGGCATGCAGCTAGAGTCAGGGGCCCCAGGGACACGTAGCCAGAGTCCGCCGAGGCATCATTGCCATACATTTAATGGGAGAGTGCCAGCACACTTCAGGAGCAAACAGGTGCTAAAGAGTGAAGCAGTTCTCAGCACCATTGCCATACAAGAGTACCAGCATGTCTCAGGAGCAAACAATACTACAGAATGAGTACCTCAGAGGCATACAGGTACTAATGAGTGAGTACCTGAACGTCTCAGCCCTGCTGCCATACATTTAATAGGAGAATACTAGCACTTCTCAGGAGCAAACAGGTACTAAAGAGTCAGTCCCTGCACTTCTCATCACTGCTGCAATACATTTAATGAGGGAGTACAAGCACGTCTCAGGAGCAAACAGTTACTAAAGAGTGAGCACCTGCACTTCTCAGCACTGCTGCCAAGCATTTAATGACAGAGTACCAGCTCTCCTCAGGAGGAAACAGGTACTAAAGAGTGAGCTCCTTCAGTTCTATAGATCTGTTTAAAGCACTGGGCACCAACATTTACCCAGACTATATACACCAGTGCATAGATATAGAAACAATGGGCACCTGCTTGTACATTAAAAGCTATTGGTCACATCTGTACATTAACAAATGCAATATATACATACAAGTACATAGCTGCAGAAAGAACAAGTAAATACCCAAAGTGGGACATGTTTACCAAAACAATAGATGTTATTTAAATATTTATGGATTCAGTTGAAAACAGCACACGCTTTCATAGGCAAGAGCACAAGGAGGTATTTATAGGAACAACAAACAACAAGAATATATTTACAGACACAAAAAACAATCGCGTATGCTAAAAAAGAAACATAAAAGTGCAACATAAAAAATAAACTGTACACAACATGTGATACAAAGGGAGAAAGGAAGCCCTCAATCCTGTCCTCGACCAGCACCCGGTGAAGCTCGCAAATCTCAATCTGTCTAAAAAAGGGGTAACGTATTCTGTTGTCAAGTTCTCTTATGTCCTTTCTATGCAAACTTCCAAGAAGTGTGGACTCTGATTGTCACTCATGCTCTAATCTCAGCTGCCAATTTTTGATGTGAGAAAGAGATACCCATCTAGTGGATGCATTGCACTGTGTGAGACTGGAAAATCTTGGATGAATCCTGCCCCCCTAACTGACTAAATTGTGTGATTGTGGGTAAATATTTTACTACACAGAGCCTCCTGTTTTTAAGAAGATCTTTTTATTAGAAACATGGCAAGCATTAAAAAAGCAAGTAGAGCATACACCATCATATATTTACTTGGCATCAGTAGGGGTTTCACAGCGCCAAGCAATACTCGCGTTCCTCCCCTCCTATCCCCCCATGCATCACCCACCACGGCATTTAGATTGGAGTGATTTTAAAGAACAATATGGCGAAGCAAGCTGGAGTGAGGAGAGGACAAGAACCCCACTATAGTCATTCCGTATCCCCCAGATTTTGTCCACTTTCAAGGACATTCCCCGGCTTTACTATATCATTTTTTCAGCCAACATGCAACAGTCCATGTCTCATTTCCAGTCCCCCATTTGTGGTGTTTGCACCACAGCCCACAGGTGCAAAATTATGCTTTTGGTCATCCAAGTCCTCTCCATGTGGTTTAGATCAGTAACATCCCAGATTTTCAATAGACACCATTTGGCAGAGGCCTCCATGCTACTCCCAAATAGATCATTCATACAGGCAACCACTGACTCCCAAAAGTGTTGTATCGCAGGGCCGCTCCATAGAATGTGGAAAAAGTTTCCCTCCTGGCGGTACTGTCTATGGCAGCCCTCATCACTTGCCCTACCCATTTTTACCATGATTGTACCATGCAAAACCCAGAGTAAATGGCCGCCTCCCTTGGGGACACCAGATCTGCAAGCCCCTCATTATTCTCGAGACCCTCAAAGTCTTGCTCCATTGTACTTCGGAATATTTGGTGAGTTGTTGATCAACTTTTGATATGTGAAGGAGGTTGCCCCTACAGGGCATGTGTTCATCTAGCAATCTGTCCTCTCGGGCAAAGACTCAAGGAGGTCCGCTCCTTTAGGCAATGCTGCGTGGCGTGCATATTTGTAGGTATAAATAGATATCAGTGAGGACTAGGTGGTATTCCCATTGCAAGTCATCAAAAGGGATGACCTCTACCTGACCTCTACCTGTGCACAGAGATTTCCCACCTTAGAAAGACCGATGAGGTCCCACTTAGCAAACCCCGGCTGTATTCCTAGGGTACCCAAATCCTCTGAGCCCCAAACGGGGGTGGCCAATGTTATCTCTCCCCTCCAACCAAGTGCACAAAGTGTTGTGTGCCAGGAGCAAACTGTCACCGCTGTTGGGCCCATGACAGTGGTGTAGTTTGAGGCAGCGTAGAGGGCCCTGAGGTATCCCCCTGGGTGCATGAACCTCCTATCCCTACGGAACACGGGTTTGTCTGCAGGGAGTTGAACCCAGTGATTAATGGTGCTAACGCGTCCGTCTATGTCAATTTATACACATCAGGACTCGTTTTAGGCCAATGAATCTTTGGGCCCAGTGGTGAGACACCGTAGGACGAGATAACTGATCAAAATATCAATCAATATGTCAATAACATTGTCAACGTTTAACACCAAAATATCTCTTACTTTAGACATTAATAAACATTCGGCGCAACCATGACCTTTCAGTCATGAATAACCACACCTTAATGAAGTTTATGAGTTTTATTCCCTATTGATTACAATCTAGTAGCAAAGGCATTAATCTCAAAGTCAAAAACATATACACACGATTACAAGATGACAACCACAATAAGCTTTCGATAATGCAAAGATCAGTAGCATAGACAATCAGATAGATATAAGCGGATTATAACACATCGAACTTTCTAAGATACTAGTTCAGCATAGCATCATGTCAGTCACGTCAGTTTGTCAGTCAGAATGAATACCTCGTCTAACCTCTAATTAGCGTTAGCATGTTGGGCGTCATGCAAAACAATTTTGAACACCAATTTGGAAAACTTCTAGCTAAGGTCTCTATTAAAACATACAGCAGTTGGTACCTAGAAAGAAAGGCAAAATGAATTTTCATTAACAATTTTATAATTACCCTCCTCTGATTAAGTCAGCATTCAGGATCAGTCTTCGTCTTCAGGACATCAGTTAGATCGCCGTCAGTCTATCTAAGTTAGAGGCAAGACACTCTCCTCGTAAGGAGAAAAGTGTAAGGGGCAGAAATATGGGCAAGGATGGTTTTTCTAAGTCTCAGATCACAGAATAGTGTGACAGAGTTTCGGGATGTAATCAATATCATTCCCTACCTAATGATGATTATTTCCTGTCTCATGGGTTTTTATCCCTTTCTCGTGATTCATTCCCCCAAAATTCTATTGGTTAGTCAATACACCCCATCATTGTTAACCTATCAAATTATACATTAAGTAATGCATTTGTCATCTCTCGATATTGTCCTGTCTTCTGATTGGTCTTCATAATCGACTTTCCGTAGGTGGCATATCCGGGGTTACTTCATCATCTTGGCACACGTCTCAGGTTAAAAGTTCTCTTTCCCTCGTCTCATTGTCCTTGGAAGTATCTACAACTGTTTCGAAGCACAATCATTTTATACTAAAAGATGCTAGCATGCGGATGGGAAAATGTCCCCATGTTTCAAACTAATACAGAAAGAACAATAGCTGGGTCATGGTCGTTTGCAAGTCCGCACACTGAAGAGACAGGAAAAATACGCTTTAATATGAGAGCTACACAGCTTCTGCTTGGCTCATGCTAACTTAAGATATACGAGTTCTAATGAATGCAGTTTTATACGTTTTAATGTGCTCAGTTAGGCAAACTATAAACGATTATTTCTTACAGTTGACATTAGTTTATACATATGAACGATTCTCCATATTTATGAATACGCTTTTAATGAATGTTTTATTAATACAGCATTGTTAGACATAAGCATTTCACGTCTATAATATGTAATATCAAAATACGCTCTCTCAATGGTATGATCAGGTATGATTGGGAATGAGAGGGAATTGAAGCATGTGGCGCTTGGAAACGCTAATCATATCTGGCATGAAAATTCTGGCTGCTAATCTTTTAATGTTTTAATTTTGCTGCATAGCTTTGTTTGAACTGAAAAGATCCAAAACTGCTTTTGAGTCCCTAATTTTGAAGTAACTATTATAGGACAAATGTTTTTAAATGTGCAGTCTGGAACTGACCAAAGGGGCGTTTTCTGCACTCCTTTGGCTTTCTGCTACTGGTTTGATTGCTAGTATAGTTATTTTAATTTTGGGCCAGTTCATATTTTTTAAAGTAGTGGTGAGACTTTTTTGAGACTGTGGGTGGTTCTGGGAGGCGGGCTGGGTGGGATATGGAGCATCTCCACTTTTTTTGACAGGCGTGCTCTAGTGCTCCGGGAATCGTTTTCCTTCAGAAGGAGTCTCTCACTATATAAATATGGCGGCAGCGCACAGGGGGGGGCCTAAGGCAAGCCCATCTGCACCCGTCTGTGCCCCGATCGCGGCCAGCACCAGCCATTATGGTGGTTTTGGGACCGAGGGAATAGTAACAAGGCGCTACACTGTGGCAGATTTAAAATTTATGAAGGGAGGGTGAGTCACAAAGGGATGTTGCCCTTTTATAATAGACTGTGTGGGCCCATCTCTTGTTACAAGAGTAAGATTAGTTTTTATCCCCTCTACCACGCTATGAACAGAAAGGTTGGCTCGAAAGGGAGCTTGAGGGAGGTGAAAGTGATATTACTGAACGTCCGCTCCCTGCATAAATATGTCCTGAATATCTATGACCTATTAAAGGATGAGAGTATTGATCTGCTATTCTTAACAGAAACCTGGCTGAACAAGGCTTCCTCCCCGGGCCTGCATTTTGCCTTACTTGAGGCGTCTATCTGTGTTCATTTAGACAGGATGGGAAAAAGAGGTGGAGGAGTAGCCATTATTTATAAAAATACTTTTAGGTGTAATACTTTTAAAATGGATGAATTGATTGGAGCAAAAGCGCCAGGCTTTAGCATTTCTATTAGTGGAAAACTCTCCTTCTCGGGGTACTAGTTTATGGTCCCTCAGGGCATCTGGGAGACTTTTTTGCATCGCTTGGCCAAGCAATGCCCCTAAATGTATTTTCTATGCAAATGTCACAATGCTTGGTAATTTAAATATTGACTTGGATAAGACTTAGGATCCCTCTGCCAAATATATAGTGGAAACTCTGGCCTCTTTTAATCTGGCCTGAGTTTCCACAGGTCCCACACACGTTGCAGGCCATGTTACCAATGTTATACTATTGAATGTATCATTGAAATTGGAGACCCCACTCCCAGTGACTTGGACTGGCCATTATGTAATGCCCTTTTTGTGGCAGTTTGAATGTGCTAAGGAACCTAGACCATCTGCTCCCTTACGTGCGGATAGGTGCTGAGGAAGGGCATCCTTGGTGGTTCTCAGGAACATTCTGATGGAGCCCAAATCGGAAATGTTAGGTTCAGTGATGGAGAGGGACACCCCCCATTAAGACTTGGCTCAGGAGGGAAGCTGATTCAGTAGCCCCTATTATAGGTAATAAGAAGACTACTAACACTCACTCCGCATGCTGGTTTTCATTTGATCATGCTCTGGGAACAGCGGTGTATAAGAAACTGGAGAGACTTTGGCGGAAGCGCTACCTAGAACAAGATGAGGCTAAATATAAAATGGCCTTGACAAATTACAATTAGAGCTTTAGGAGAGCTGGCTGCACCTTTCATACACAGTGCATTGAGGAGCTGGATAACAACAGGAAGGAGATTTTAACATTGTTTATAGATCCAAAAGCTACTTCACCCCCACTGGAGCCTAGCCATGCTCTTTGTGTCTGCCTTAGTGATTGTTTGAGGATAAAATCCTCAAAATCGAGGCCAATCTAATTAGGCCAAATTATCTATCGGGAAAGCCTGAGTCTTGAGTTGTAGTTGTCCCTATTAATCACCCCAAATTGATCTCTTTTCTGGTTTCATCTGTGGAGGATGTGTTATCTGTCTTTGCAAAGTTTAAATCAGGATCTCCTTTGGATCCCATACCACATCATATTCTGAAGTGGATTGCGGACATTGTTGGCTCGGTATATTAAGATCTGCTTGCTACTTTTCTTCATGCAGGCACTTTACTGGAGGACTGGAAGCGAGCCAATGTAATTCTTTTACTAGAAAAGGCCAACACTGATACAGAATCCGTGTATAATTTTAAACCTGTCTCTAATCCTAGCAGCTGCGAAAGTCTTGGAAAGACTGGTAAATCACCAGCTTACCACTTTACTTAGTGAGAACAACTTGCTTCACCCCTCCAAATAGGGGTTTAGAGCTTGCCACATTACCAAGTCTGCTTTGTTAGAGGTCTCTGAGTCCATTAGTTTTAGTCTGGACTCAGGCCTCAACGTAACCTTGGTGCTGCTACACCTGTCTGGAGCATTCAACACGGTTGATCACAACATCTTGCTGCACAGGCTAGAACATATGGGAGTGACAGGCTCGGCGCTCAGCTTGCTGAGTTCCTTTCTGGAGGGACGTGAACAGGTGGTTTGGAAGAAACCATATGCCTCTGATGCTTAGAGGTTTAGGTGGGGACTGCTGCAAGGCTCCTCCCTTAGTCCCACACTCTTTAATTTTTACATGACCCCTTTGCCATATTTGGTGAAATCCTTTAACATCAGAGTCATCTCGTATGCGGATGATACGCAACTCCTGCTCATGTATGACGGGGATTCTATAAAAGCCAAGAAGACATTTGCTTGTTGATAAGACCAAAGTCCAATTGTTTTGTCAAAATCCCCTTCCAGATGGGCATGAGCATTGCCTAAGAATGTCCCCCCACTGCCCCATCCAAAGGTGGTGGCCAGAAACTTGGGTGTTGTGTTTGACACCTGTTAGACTTGGCATCATTGGCATGGTCTCCCCCCTAACTTTTTGCCTCTACTTCCCAGGTTGTTTCTGTGTGCTGGACTCTGTTTTTGCTGTTTTGTTTGCTCTGAACACTTTACCAGTGCTAAAGTGTAAGTGTTCCCGGTATAAATTATATGTGTAAATTGGCTTATCCATGATTGGCATATTTGATTTACTAGTAAGTCCCTAGTAAAGTGCACCAGAAGTGCCCAGGGCCTGTAAATCATGTACTACTAGTGGGCCTGTAGCACTTGTTGTGCCACCCACCTTAATAGCCCTTCAAACATGGCTCAGACCTGCCACTGCAGTGTTTGTGAGTGCAGTTTTAAGCTGCCAATTCTACTTGGCAAGTGTACCCATCTGCCAGGCCTAAACCTTCTATTTTCTTACATGTAAGACACCCCTAAGGGAGGCCCTAGGTAGCCCCACGGGCAGGGTGCAGTGTATGTTTAAGGTAGGACATATACTAATGTGTTTTATATGTCCTGACAGTGAAATACTGCCAAATTCAGTTTTCACTGTTGCAAGGCCTATCTCTCTTATAGGTTAACATGGGGGCTGCCTTTAAATATTCTTAAAATGCAGATTCCCTCTGGGAGCAAATAGACATGTATGTATTTTTTTTGTATGTATTTTAGTATTTATAAAGCGCATTCCGGCCGTAGCATCGAAGCGCTGGGTATAAGAAGAGTGTCAGAAAATCGAGACAGAAAAGGCAGCTACTGGGGAAAGAGCCAAGTTTTTACTAGGCTCCTGAAGGTCATAAAATTTTGTTCCTTCCTAATAAACAGGGGGAGCGAATTCCAATACTTGGCAGCCGCTACAGTGAATGCTTTATCCCCCCATCTAGCCTTGCGATTTTGAGGGACATGGACCAGATGGGCTCCTGTTGATCTGAGTTGACGGATCGGTGTATACCAATGTAGCCTTGACGGCAAGTATTCAGATCCATATCTATGTAAAGACTTATAAGTCATACATAGGCTCTCAGCGGATATCCGTTCACCATATTATGACACACACACACCAATCCGTCACTATTCAGCCACACACACAATTCCGCCATACCAAAGGTCAGTGATAAACTGGCGGTATCCAAACCCACACCGTTATGCCAACAGAACTACGCCCATCACATTATGACCCTCGAATCACTACGGCGGGAATTCAATAGCGGTAAACCATTGGCAGTACATACCGGCGCGCTCAAAATACACACAATAAAACAAAACAGCACCACATTGGACACTTGAAACTACACACACCTGATACCCATACACACACTACACCCACACCACTATAAAACACACACACACAGTACCCACAACCCTTTACGAATGCAAACCATTGGCACGAGACAGACACCATGACCACAGACAAGACCAGAGCCACACACCCCCATCACCTATACACCACCCACGCACCGTACATCACACACCACAACACATCACTCTACACACTACTCACACAACACCCATGGCACCACAAAGACACCCCAGATTATCAGAGGAGGAGCTAAGGGTCATGGTGGAGGAAATCATCCGGGTAGAACCTCAGCTATTTGGAGCACAGGTGCAGTAGATATCCATTGCTAGTAAGATGGCGTTATGGCCGAGAATCGTGGACAGGGTCAATGCCGTAGTACAGCACCCAAAAACAAGGAATTATATCAGGAAGAGGTGGAATGATCTACGGAGGAAGGTACGTTCCATTTCAGCCAGACACCAACTCACTGTAGAGAGGACTGGAGGTGGACCCCACCTCCTCCCACACAACTAACAACATGGGAGGAGCAAGTCTTGGCAATCATGAATCCTGAAGGCCTGACAGGAGTAGCAGGAGGACTGACTCTGGTAAATGAACTCTCAATTACTATCATCCCCCTACCTGCATGCCATCACAAACCCCCACCACACCCTCACTCCCATCACTCCACCACCTCCCACACAACCCACTATCACATATCACCCATCCTGATACCAAGCCCTCCATGCACCACCAATGCATGGACATCACTCACAGCCCTGCATGGACACCTATCACGAAAGCATGCACATCAGAGAGAATCAGCTAGCCCACCACATACCAAATCACATAAGTCAAAGCTGCCAAGGTGAATACAACCAAAGAGGGCAACCCACTGATACACAATATGTCACACACAGAAAAAATAACACTGCATTTACATGCCCACAGGTACCCCAGTCAATGTCAGCGGAGAAAAGGTGCCATCAATATCCATTCCCCCCACAGAAGAGGCCCGAAGTGATGACAGCGACTCTGGTCGTCTGGATCTGGATGACCACCCTGGCCCATCAGGGACCTCTGGACAGTCGGTTACCCAGGCACAGCCACACACCACCACAGAGCCTCCCCCCTCAGGAAACACCACCACAGTACCCACCCAGTGTACCCATACCTCTGTCCCCAGGACACGTCAATCAGCAGTGTGTCCACCACTACAGGAACCCCAGGGCACACCTCACCCCCAAGACAATCAGGGACCTGGGGTCAGTGGCAGTGGGCACACCATTCAGGGGGCAGAGGGACAGAGGCACAGGACAACAGGGACACTGGGAGGACTGCTGTGCGCCATGGGGAGGACAGGCCCAGGTAATAGACTCTCCAGGAGGCACTCCTCGAGATCCTTGGAGCATACCAACACTCCCAGGATATGCTGGGCCAGATCCTGGCCAACGTGCAGGAGAACAGGCCACTGCAGGAGGGACAGTACCAGGGGATCAGGGACAACTTGCAGGCCATCAACACCGCCCTGGTCTGCATAGCAGGGGTGCTGGCAGACATGGCCAACATTATGAGGGAGGCAGTCTCACAACAGTGGGCCCCTGCCACTAGCCAGACATCTGAACTGCCTTCCACCTCCACTGCCGCTAGTGGACAGGAGGCCCCGCCACAGGGTCAACAGGCCACCAGCACCCCCCCCCCTGCAGAAGGTGAACCACCCCGGAAACGTTACCTGCGATCCAGGCAGAAGCCAGAGACTATTGCCAAGATCCCCGCCAGGAAATTAGACTCTCCTGATTGTCATCTTTGTGTCCCACACTGTCACCCTGTCCACCTTGAATTGCCATTGCCCCCCTTCCTACGTCCCCATGGAGAATGCATCTGTGCTACAAATACACTTGAACTATACCCTGGACTTTCCTCCATCATCACCCCATCCCAATGCACGTACCCCACTCCTCCTTATCACTTCAATAAATACCCTTTATATAAATACAAGTATGGAGTATGTCAAATGATTTAAGTATGTATTTGTTTAACCAGGTTCAAACATTGCTCAACTGTACAGTAATGTGCACATAGGCAAGACCTGTGGGTGGCTGCAGTGATCCCACCAGGAGCGATAGTGGGGCACCAACATCTGCAAAATGAGTTGCCAAAGGGTACAGTGAGTGGGCATAGAATTAGGAAATAAGAGCCTGCCAGTGACAAAGATAAACAAAAAAATTACAATGAAATGTGAAGTAACACTGTCTTACCTGTGTGTCATTGGAAGTATTGTCGAATCACTGCAGTTCTGTTGTCCTCATCCTCACTGTCCATAGGGTCCACTGCTGCCACATGGCCATCTCCAGGCTCCTCCTCCTGCAGAAAAGGCACATGGCATCTCAAGGCAAGGTTGTGCAACATGCAGCATGCCACGATTATCTGGCAGACCTTTTTGGGTGAGTAGCACAGGGATCCACCTGTTAGATGGAGGCACCGAAACCTGGCCTTCAGGAGGCCAAAGGTCTGTTCGATATCCTTCTTGTTCGCCCATGTGCCTCATTGTAACTTCCCTCTGCCCTTGTCCTGGGATTCCTCACAGGGGTCAGTAGCTATGATAGGTTTGGTTAACCAGAGTCACCTGCACATATCGAGGGACAACATTTAGCCACACACTATCCCATATGGCCCACACCATACCCATTCACTAAAATCCACTGGGTGGGAACCAGGGCTCACCTATTAGTCACACCCTGTGCCTCTGTAGTTGGGCCATCACATTTGGGATGCTGCTATTCCTCGGGACAAAGGCATCATGCACCGACCCAGGATACTTAGCATTGACATGGAGATGTACTGGTCCGCCAGGCACACCATCTGGACTTTCATGGAGTGAAAACTCTTTCGATTTCTGAACACCTGTTCATTTTGCCGGGAGGGTGAACAAATTCAATATGTGTTCCATCAATTGCACCAATGATGTTGGGGATATGTCCCATTGCATAGAAGTCAGCCTTCACTGTGGCCAAATCCTCCACCTGGGGAAAAACAATGTAGCTGGTACATGTGTTTAATCAGGGCAGACAACAATCTGGTCAGCACTATTGAGAACAGTGGTTGTGACATTTCTGCTGCCAAGCCCACTGTCACTTGGAAAGAACCAGTTGCCAAGAAATGGAGCACAGATAGCATTTGCACAAGAGGGGGAATACCAGTGGGCCTATCCTCCATTGTTGCCAAGTCCACCAGGGGTCTGTACACAGGGTATGTCTCCATCTCCTATTCATCTGCAGCGGTAGCAATCTCTGGGGCACAAGAGTGAGGAGCCGGTCACAAACTGTACATCGTAGCCACAACAGTACATTGCATGATGTCAATTTTTAATGTATATGTGGCATTTGTCCTGTATGTCCAGTTGTGTACTGTGATGCAGTTATAATCCTGCCCCCCCCCCCTGAAATAGTGTCTGCCTGTCCTGTGTGGAGGGACAGGTGGAAGTGAGGTAATTCCACTGACGTTGTGTGCCGTTGCGGGAGGCGGTCTGGAACCGCCGTGCAACGCCTCATTGGATAATATTGGGCCCTATGGTGTTCAGTGGCCAATGGTGATGTACGGCGGCAGTGACGGTATGCACAACCGCGGACGTGATTGCCATTTTCTATCTGATCACTCACTTGCTACCTGACCTTCAACAGGAGAGGAACTATACTGCATGTGCTGCTGTGACCAGTGTCTGTAACCTACCATTGCTTGTGTGCCTGGGGAAAGGGCCCCTGCCTTCACCTTGGTGGAGTTGGAGCGACTGGTGTATGGGGTCCTACCCCAGTACCGACCGCTGTATGGGCCTCCAGACCAAGAGTTGAGCACACTGTAAGCACGATGCATGGGGCATGAATGCATGGAGTGGTGTGTGAAGGCCTTGTGTAGGGGAGGTTGCTTGATGGCCCCTGGGCAGCGGGCAGCTTGTGTGCTTGGCCCTGTGTTTACAAATGGTGGCGATGTGAAGGGGTATGGTGGGCCATGAGTGTAACAGGCAGGACGGTCTGACTAATACCTTTCCCTGTGTGTATTTCTCTGCAGGTCAGCACCCATCAAAAAAAGGGTATATGGCGTGCCATCGCCAAGGACTTGTGGAACCTGGAGGTCTACGGCAGGCAGAGCACCCACTGTCAGAAACGGTGGGAGGACCTGAGACGCTGGGCCAGGAAGATGGCGGAGGCCCAGCTGGGGATGGCCTCCCAACGAGGAAGGGGTGCTCGTCGAACCTTGACGGTCCGCATGCTGGAAGTGGCCTATCCGGAGCTGGATGGGCGCTTGAGGGCATCACAGCAGCCACAAGGGGGTGAGTGCAGTTCCCATCATTACAACTTAAGCATGGTAGGGGGTACCCGGGTGGGGGATGCGTGTCAGTGGGTGCCCCTAGGCCAGGCCTGACTTTGCAGAGTAGGTCACATGGTGGGCAGGGTTCTGAAGTGATATTCCTGCTACCTAGCTTTTAGGCATCCACCACTGGCAGGGCTGTGTGGGTCCCAGGTGTGCTGCAGTTGGCGGTATGTGTCCATCCCCATGCCCTCGTGGCTAGCATTATTACTGGTAGTGCATTGCATAGTGCGTAGGGCTGTTCCCTGTTTGTGACGATGGTGTGTACGCCAACGGTGGTGTTGGTGCAGCCATGGACCCAGTGTATACTTTGTCTCTCCCCCCCTTTTGTTTTATCATCCTGTCCTTATGTTCATTAGCATCATCTGGCGGAGGAGCAGAGGCACCGGAGAGAGAGGGAGCTGCATCCGACAGGACACAGGAGGCAGGGTCCACCAACGGTGAGGGCACCAGTGGGACGGAGGGCGAGGGGAGTACCACAGCAGAGACTGGAGAGGACAGTTCAGACACAGATACCTCCTCTGATGGAAGGTCCCTGGTGTTTGTGGCATAGGGGGGCCTGATTTGTGCCCCCCTACATGCCACTATGCCCATTGACCATGCCCAGGGGACATAAGTCCCCTGGGCATGGCCATTGGGCAAGGGGGCATGACTCCTGTCTTTGCTAAGACAGGAGTCATTTCTATGGGGGTTGGGAGTGAAAAAAATGGCGCAAATCGGGTTGAGGCTCAAAAATTGCCTTAACCTGACTTGCCCCATTTCTTGACGCCCAAGCTCCATATCCCCCTACGCCGGCGCTGCCTGGTGTACGTCGTTTTTTTTAACGCACACCAGACAGCGCCGGCGGCTAACGCCGGCTAATGTCATTCAATAAATACGGCGCCCGCATGGCGCTTCAGAATGGCGCTAATTGTTTTGACGCAAAACTGCGTTGGCGCAGTTTTGCGTCAAAAAGTATAAATATGGGCCTAAGTACCTCAATGAGAGGATCAAGGCGTACCCTCCAGGGAGACCCTTAAGGCCTCATAATGCTGGTTTAGTTTCAAAAGGCAACATGGAGGAGGTTCCTCCTTTACGGTTCTAGCTACCAATTTCCGGAACCAATTGCCTGCACAATTAAGATCCATAACTATTGAAGAAAAAATTTAAAAGGAGCTGAAAACACTCTTGTTCAAGCATTAGGAATGAGCGAATCAGGTTATCCCCAGTTTCCTCCCCTTCCAGTACCTAAAAAAGTGCCAGAACACTCTTTTTGAGTAGCTGTGCATGATTGAAGATCTTTTTATTCATTCATTCATTTAATGGCAGTGAGTTGCACTGCCTAATAATATTTCCAAAAGTTGGGCAGGGCAATCCCCCCATTGTACCACCCTCTTGTCAGTTTGTTTAGTGCTGGTCATGCCGGACCCCCGTCCCACAGCAATATTTTGACTTCATTCTATATAGCTTTAAAATAGGTTATTGGGTGGGGTGTATTATGTATGGCATAGAGGAAGCGGGGTAGAGCCATCATTTTGAAGAGAACAGCCCTGCTTAGCAGTGACAGTGGTAGGGCTCTCCTGTCCTTTGGATTGAAGCACTGAGACTTCCAGAGAGATGAACTCCTGATCTTGTAGGGAAAAAAATATTTCCGGGAAGAAAAAAAACCTGCACAGGACAGTTGTAAAAATCCAGCTTGAAACCCTGACAGTCTCTAGAACCCAGGGGTCCTGTGTGTTCTTTAGCCAATTGTGAACAAACAAAGCTGTCCTGCCCCCCAGAATTAAATCTGACCATGAAATGATTCTCACCTGTAGTACTGGGCTCCTGATAGGTGGAGTAGGATCCCTTAGATCTTCCTTTCCTGAATCGATTATGACCCCCACGTGACCTGGTGGGGTAGAAGGTGGAGGAGGGATCATGATATCCTCCCCTGGGATGTTGGTAGGAACCTCGCTGGAGGCCTTGATAATAATTACGGCCGAAGGCTCGCCCTCTGTAGAGTCCAGGCCTGGAAAAAAGTGGCTGAAGAACCTTCTTTATGGAGCCTTGGGCCTTTTCAAGATTGGCATAAGTGGACAGGAACTTAGAGAGTTCCTTGAGGAAAGGAAATCCAAAAAACAGACCCTGCACCTAAGGACCTGATTCAGACGAGGCCAGATCAGTCAGTTTGGGATGCATCTTGATTAAAATGGAGCGACGCCGCTCACTGGATATGGCGCAGTCAGCGTTTCCCAGAAAACATAATGCCCTCTCGGCCCAAACAACCAGCACTTCTGGATTAACAGGAGTACCCGATGCCTTAGCCTGAAAACCTAAGGGGGACCTGAGACATCCAGGGGTTTGTCCTGACAACCTCGCCAGGCACGATCAATGCCCATTTTTGGGTCGTTAGAGAAATTCTTAAGATAAGTTACCAGGGTGGGATCTATCTCCGGAGTCTCCATAACCTTAGAGGGAAAATCAGGCCTAGGACATTCAGATCTCAGCCAAGACCGGACATCTTTATCAAAACAATGGTGAATGTGTGCATGAACATACTCAGCCACTTCGGACGGTGCCGTTCAGGAGGAAGATCTAGGATGAACAATATCTTCCGGTTCAAAAGTAAGCTCCTTCAAAGGCTGTGAAGACACTGAAGAATGAGGAGATTTGGCCTTTCTCTTCCGAGGAGGAGAATCAGATTCCCTATCCGGGCTGTAAGAGGAAGACGAGGCATCCGAATCCCCTTTACTCTCATCTCTTAGATGAAGGGACTGTGAGGATGAGTAACCATGCTCTTTGTTCAAGGCTTGAACAAGTTGTTCAAAATCAGCTTGGTGAGGGTTTGCCACAGAACTTGAGCCTGTATCGTGCAAAAACGGCAGCTCTTCCTGGCTGCTAGACTGCGGGACCCAGCCCTGCTGCTCAGCAAATCCCAATAAGTGATGTTTAATCAGCTGAATAGCCTGAGCCAAGGCCACGTTGACAGTGTGCCGAACACCAACATCAAGGGCATAGACAAGGTCTTGCTCAAACGACCCCACGGAGTCATCATAAAAGGTACCTTCCCCCGATTCTCCTTCATAGCCAGCCATGGCTCAAAAAGTCAGGTCACCAAAGGTGAAAAAGCTTTAAGTGGGCAGAATAACTGCCAATAGGAACTTCAAATGAAGTGCTGAGGCAAGCTGAAGTTTTTTGAAAGCAGGTAAATATGCCCGAGTACAGCCCCAAGCAACAATTAGAACGTGGAGGGAGGCCTGCTTACACAAAGGAAGAATTTTTTCCCACTAAAAAAGTGGCATTCACAAGGTAAGGCCTATAAATTCTAATTATTACAGCCCAAAAGCCAAGAACAATTGGGCGTAAAGTGGAGAGCAGAGGTTATAGCCTGGAAGAGACGAAAACACGTGTCGCTCACTTGTTCTAAGCCCCAGGGGAAATGAGCCTATAGGAAGGTTCACGCATGCTTGCGCGTGATGTAGGCACCTCTAAAAATAGAAAGAGGACAGCGCATCAAGCAAGATGCGCTGTCCTCGCTCTCCTCCTCCCACTCCACACTTCAGATCAAGTGAGGGTCAATAAAAACCCTTGCGGGGAGGAAAGATGCCCCCAGGACGCGCGCAAGCGACACGCTTATAGCAAATGGAAATATCCAATCACACGAAAGTCGGAATAAAACACACATAAGGATATAAATATAAAAGTAGACACTTAACTGGCTACGAAGCAGCAAAGAAAGTGGAGGGGTTCTGTTCCTTATGGGCTTATATAGGGCTAGGCTCTATGATAGTCATGTGATATGGTGTAACAGGATGTGACGTTTTGTTTTGTTTTCTTATTGTCTGCTGAAAATTGAAAGCATAGAAAGAGAAGCATAAGCCTCGCCTCCGGTCCAGACATAGAATGGTTCCCTGGTGCCTTGTGATGTGTAGAGGGGCATGCTGGGATAGCAGTGGAGGGCGGCCGTGTTTCCGTCTGCTTGTAGCTGCTGGATAGTGACTGGCTCCGCTCCTTAAATCACCTCAGACAGGTGCTGAAGGCCGGCGCGCGGGGGCTCTGTGGGGTGCAGGGCTGCCCTCTGTTTAATGGGGAGTCTCTGCATCAGGGCTGACATTAATCTCTACTCCTCGGTGCCTGGGCCATCGGCGCAGCCAGCCTAAGGGCCTGCAGTATCGTGGGATTATTACCTTGTTAGTGAGAGCATTGGTTAATGTGTCAGAATAGCCCAGACGTCTGCTAGGGTTGCCAGCAGGAATGCTCTATACTTTAATGTCCCAGCAGCTACAAAAATGAAGAAAATCAGCTAAAGATCAGATTATTTTCTCCTCTCAAAGCAAACATAAGAAGAAAGGACTTAAAAATGTGCTTTAAAGCTGCCTTAATGAGCCATGACTGATAGCTTCAACAAAGGCAGAAAAGCTACGTTAGAAGTGAATGCTGACTATTTGATATAAAGTCATATTTAAGTATAATGCCCAGTCCTTTGCAGAATCTTAAAATATGAACAAATAGCTGGTATATTTCCTTGCTGTAGTTGCCAACCCTCGCTTCTACCCTACAGTAACCCCTGGCCCTGGCTATTCCACTGGTCACGACGAGCCCCATCCCTACCTGGGCCTATATTATGTAATGGGTGCACTGTTCCTGTTTGCAACACAATGCAACTTTAAGCAGGTCCACCAGGGCCAAACATTTCTCAATCAATGTGCTTCCCCAGGGCAGCTAGAAACTTGCAGCTGCCCTGGAAGCAGCACATTCAGTGAAATATGGAGCAGCTGCTTACAAGCCACTTTGGGGCATATTTATACTCTGTTTGCGCCGGAATTGCGTCGTTTTTTTTGACGCAATTTCGACGCAAAACGAACTCCATATTTATACTTTGGCGTTAGACGCGTCTAGCGCCAAAGTCCATGGAGTTTGCGTCATTTTTTAGCGTGGACACCTACTTTGCGTTAATGATATGCAAGGTAGGCGTTCCCGTCTAAAAAATTGACTCCGAGGCATGTATGCCGTATTTACACTCCCGGGCAAAATTCACGCCCGGGAGTGGGCGGGTCAAAAAAAATGACGTACGGCCGCTTTTGCGCCGTTTTTTAGCGCCTGGAAAAGGCAGGCGTTAAGGGACCTGTGGGCTCTGAAGGAGCCCAGAGGTGCCCTCTCATGCCCCCAGGGACACCCCCTGTCACCCTTGCCCACCCCAGGAGGACACCCAAGGCTGGAGGGACCCATCCCAGGGACATTAAGGTAAGTTCAGGTAAGTGTTTTTTTTTTTTTTTTTTGTGGCATAGGGGGGCCTGATTTGTGCCCCCCTACATGCCACTATGCCCAATGACCATGCCCAGGGGACAGAGGTTCCCTGGGCATGGCCATTGGGCACGGGGCATGACTCCTGTCTTTGCTAAGACAGGAGTCATTTCTATGGGGGTTGGGAGTCGAAAAAAATGGCACAAATCGGGTTGAGGCGAAAAATTTGCCTCAGCCTGACTTGCCCCATTTTTTGGCGCCCAAGCTCCATATCCCCCTACGCCGGCGCTGCCTGGTGTACGTCGTTTTTTTTCACGCACACCAGGCAGCGCCGGCTAACGTCATTGTATAAATACGGCGCCCGCATGGCGCTTCAGAATGGCGTTAGCGCAGTTTTGCGTCAAAAAGTATAAATATGGCCCTTTGTGCTTCCCAGTGCTGGTGGCAGCCACCTACCCTTTAAATAGGAGACAGAGTTCCCCCTGCAGGTGCAGTGAGTGACTGCACACACAAGAAAGGGGATGTGGCCAATGGGACCCAACTTTCCTCCTCCAGAGAGCTGCCCTTAGGTACACTATCAGTGTGCCTCCTAAGGGTATGTTTGCATCTGTACCGGTGTCCACAATAGAGGCAAAGTGGTTCCCTGATTTGCACAGAGTCAAGACCCCATACAAATGAAGGAATACCCTCTTACAATAGTGCTGCTGCTACATGTGCGCCAGAGCCATCATTGTAACAGAAGCGGGTTACGCAAGCAGGTGGACCCCTATGTAATACCATAGTGCCCCAGAAGCACATAAAATAGGTGCACATGCCTGCTGCATTCCTGGGGCACTCTGTTTAATACAACTTCTAGTGCCTGTAGCATGGCTCGAGGAGCAAAATAATGAAAACCATATCTAAAATAAATAAACCCAACAGGGCCCGAGATAGTCTTTGTTCTCCCTGCTCATGGGAGAATTGCCTGTCTCCGGGGCCACCAGGCCAAGCAAATCGTAACCATATAGAGCTGTCTGTGCCCGATAACACTGTGGACACTATAGTCATGCAGGTCCCATTGTGGACCAACTTGTCTTGGAGCACATGTGGTGTCCTTCTCCATTTAGGGTAGCCACCTCTGTGTAGGGCCAGTGCTATAAGGTAAACTGAACTGCAGATTGTTACTCTCCCACATTCAATGCCCTTTATTACCAGGAGAAGGTCAGCTCCACAAGAAAATTTTGGTATATCATCTCAGTCCTCGTGACTGGTTTGGGGAGAGTGAGGAATGCATCGCACCCCAAACCACACTTGTGCAGTTGTACTTCAGTGATAGCCTTTTAGGATGGTGCTGTGTAGAGGGAGTGGCAGGTTGCATGAGAGCTGTGAGCTCCCTCACAGCTCTCAGCGCAATTCTACATGTGCCCTTTTTGGTGCTTGGGCACCCAAATTATAAAAGGAAACAAGCATTTGCAATGCAGTGGGTATCGCATTTGTTCGACTTAGAGCTATTAGCATTGTAAAGTCCTAACGGGACTTTTCTTGCCACATAAATTGAAAATAAAAAGTAACCCAGTTTTACATAAGCAAGCCGATTTAAAGCGCCACGCCATGAGCATGAAGGAGCACACAAAAGGAAACTGAAGTTAGCTCACAGTCAAACGTATCGGCAGTTATGCAATTATCTATGTAACAGAGTCGATGTCATGCAAAGCACTTGACTACTGCCCAGCGAGATCGCGCTGTGAAGGAAACAAAAAGAAAAAGTAGTCCAGAAGCCATGCGGAAAACATGTAGCCTCGTATGTTTTCAGTAGTTTACCGGTGCTGTCGAGGAGAGCTAAATGCCGGAAAAGGCATGACGTATGCATGCCTTTCACAAATTAAATCAAGCAAATTTAAAAAGGCAAGCCCACGAACCAACGAAACTGATGGGCGTGACATGGGCGTGGTTAAAAGCCCACAGCGAGATTACAACAGGGGCCATAGCGCTTGCGCACTAGACTCTAAAAAGAGTAAAGGAATGTTAACATGTCCCTGCAAGAATACACCTATAGGCTAAAGGTGTACTCCAGAAGGCAGTGGGGGTGCCTCAGTTTGCATATTTTGCACTGTGAAGTCATATTGGGACCATCTGGGAGAAGTGGTGCCCCCCAGCACATCCTTCAAAAGAGTCCCTGTCTTATTTTGTGGTGTGACACTAATTCTTCCAGGGGAATGGATTTCTGACCACAGAAGTGTTTTTGTTGTTTTCAAGCATTCTTGAATTCGGTACATGTCTGATTCTGGGGTAAAGAGATATTTGATTTTAGGTTCTGTCTTTAATATCTAACTTTGAACTCTTTATTGACATACACAGTTAACCATTTTGCTTATACTGTATTATTGTATGTCACTGAAAGCTGGTACCATCTTTATCTGATTACACTGAGGCCTTCATTTTGACTTTGGCGGTCTTTTTCCAAGGCTTCAAAGCTGCTGGCGCCAGAAGACCGCCAATGCTGGAGGTCTTCTGCCCACCAGATCACGAGTACTGAAGGATTTCCTCCACATTTGGGGCGGAAATCCTCCAGTAGTCGTGCTGGTGGTTGGAGACGCATGGGCGGTTCCACCACCAGCCCTGCCCCGCCAAAAGGACTCCACCAGCCGTATTACATCCTCTAACACGGCCTGTGGGTGTCCTCATGGTGGGGCGCTGCCAACGGTGGAAGCGCACGTTCCCTGCCGGACGACCTTCTTGCCAGATAAGGTAAGTTGATCGTCCAACAGGGGACCGGGATGGGTGGTATTGTGTGTGCGTTTGTGAGTAGGTGTTGTCTACGTGTGTGAATGTGAGTGTGTATGCATGTTTTTATACATTTATGAATGCATGCATAAATGCGTGTGTGCATGGGTGTGTGTATGCGTGTGTGAATGTATGTGTGTATGCGTGGTTGAATGCATGTATGAATGTTGTAGTGAGTGCTTGTATGAATGTTGAAGTGAGTGAAGGTATGAATGTTGAGGTGAATGTGTGCATGGATGCTTGTGAGTGAATGCGTGTATGTCAGTGTTGTATGGGTGTATGCGGGGTGCATGAATGAATGTATGCTGGATGCGTGTGGGTGTCTGTGTGCGTTCATGCGGGAGGTGGGGGCAGGGGAAAGGGTTGGGGAGTGAGGGGAACTGCACTAGAAGGGTGCGGGGGTAGGGGGTGCTGCACTAGAAGGGGGGTTGGGGAGGGGGCGCTGTTCTGGGGGTTCTGGTATGGGGGGTTGAGGGAGGGTATTGGGCTTGCAGGGGGGGAAATTTCCTGTCACCGGTAGCCTTTCCACCAGGGTTTTCGTGGTGGTGCTACCGCCGAGGAAACCCTTGTGGAAAGCTGGCTCCTAATATCGCCAGCGGTCTTCATTGGACCGCTGGCCCGGAGATGCTAATCTCCGGCCTGGCGGGTCCAACTGCCCTGGTGGTACACGCGGGCAGAGGCCAACCCCCACACTCATATTGTGGCTGTCTTCACCGTCAGCCCATCAGCTGTGAAACCGCCACCATGGCAGGGTCGTAATAGGGGCCGTAGTTTTGGCTTTAAAATTATCTCTTTAATCATTGAGGTGACACCCTGAGAAGGTCAATAGGTCTGCACCTACTATGTTGTGTTGAGCATATGGGGTATAGTATGGATTTAGGGCTTGCTAATCCACATACCATTAAAGGTGCATTCAGCGCAGTGGGTGCATGGTACATTTAGTGGATCAGTTGATGTGTTGGACCTTTCTTTAGAGTGTGTCCCCTTTTGGTTGTGGGGCCATTTATGATGTGTAACCATAGGCATTTCCACCTGACATTGTAAATACATTTGTAAATGTATGTGTAGTATTTAGTAGTGGATGTATTTGTTTGTGTTCCAATATCTTTATTCGGCCTTAAAAAGCTCACAAAAGCACATAAATAAAACACAAGCACAATACATAAACATTTTTTTTAAATAGTTAAAAATTGAGATAACACATGACGTCAAGTTGAGAAAGACCATTAAAATCAATAACCTTGTTAATTGGTACTGAATAAACTAAACATAAAGGGCAATCTCAGATACCAAACTACCTCCACATTTGTAACCCTTCCATAGTTTTCCTTGTACGAATTGACATTTTAACAAAACTACATACGCTGAAACATACATGAGGGCCTCCTAATGACTGTAAGTATGTTAGAGCAACCCTGCACTTCTTAGAAGCTAGTGATATGACTAGCTGCTTTAAACATAATTGAAAAAACTTGCAATAAAAGTTACAAAAAATATTAAGTGCAGTAAGGAATTCTCTGAACTCCCATCACAAGGGCAGGGGAGCAGGTTGCTACACCATGGCCCAACATCCTCAGAAAAACACATTAGGGGCCAAACTGCACCAGATCAGAATCTAAACAGCAGAGACCTCCTCCAGAGGGTAAGCTCCAAAGTTAAATATGGGGAAAGGTCACCAGGTGATGGAGAGATGAAAAAATGTCAGATGAAATGCTTGCTCAGGGCTTCCTCTGTTCTTAATGCGCAAGTAAATTTAGCGTAGCGAGACTTAACCAAACTCTTATCTGACTTGATAAGATTTCCAGGAGCATTAAACAATTCAGGGAGACCAATATCACAGAAGGTCCTTTGGACATAAGAGAGCCAGGGGATGGAAAGACCCTTGTCTTGTCTAAAGCAATCTAAGATGACTTCTGATAAAAACTGGCATTGCCATTGGTCTACACATTCAATCACAGCATAACGGGAGCCAGTTTTATGGTATCAGAAACCCAACCTAGATAAAGCTCAGAATGCAAGATGAGATTGGAGCGTCAGGGAGGAAGGTTCACCAAACTTCTCAAATCCTTTCTCCTCCACCTGTATGGAGGTGACATTGAGAAATCCCCAGACTCCCGCTCTAAAGATGGCTGAGGGCAGAGGGTAACACTGTAATTTATATATTTTGAGATAAGGGGAAATGGTAGCCCTACCACCTTTCTGTGTTAGATTGAAAATAGACCCAGCCGCCCGCCCCAATTTCAAACGAGCTGCATTTACTGGTGGTTGTTAGGAACTGACAGTATTAAAGATGACAACCAGATAACAAAAGTTTTGACTCGGACTCAAAGACTGCTCCTGAAGTTTTAAGGACAACATCGATTTCCTTCCAGTGCCACAGGCCATTGTGTGGGATTTCCAGAAATTGGTCAACATTTCAAGGGTACCCATAATACAACAAAAGAATCGACCAGGGTCTGCAATGCTCAGGGACTTTTGGCCATTAGGACAGAATCGTCAGCATATAATAATGCCGGCACAAGGGAATTAGCTATTTTAGGCACATCACTGGTAGCAGATGACAAATGGGTACTGAGATTGTTAATGTAAATTATAAAAAGCAGGGGGGCCAAAACACACCCCTGTCGCACCCTGCTGGCTAATGGGACAACATCAGAAAGTTTCCCTAAGCAACCATACAGTACCGTGGCCCCTAAATTCTCATGAAGGGAATGTTGAAAATTCACCAATGGGATTTCTACCCCCAGGTTAATTAAAGCCAGCCACAGTTTACTCCTATTGGACCAATCAATTGCGGAGGACAAGTCCATAAAGACCAGGTGTAGGCAGTGCCTTCCAATTGTCTACTTACCCAAAATGAAGTGCAAAATATGGCACTGCTCCACGGTACCAAGCCCAGGACCGCAACCATACTGGCATGGAGACAGGATATTATTGTCAATGACCTAAGTCTGCAAGCGATGAAAGATGGCCTTCTCCAAATCCTTTCTCGATGAGAGAAATGGGCCTGTAACATTTAGGTGTCTCTCAGTCACCTTTTAAAAAAAAGGGGAACTACGATGCACAAAGATGATGAGGCCAGGGATGCATAGCTCCAGGAGTTGTTAAATAAGTTTGTTAGCAAAGGTCCCCACATTTCCAAGTTAAATTTAAACAGGTCCATTGGGATGCCATTGGGCCCAGGAGCCTTACAACTTGGGCTGGACCCTGATTCGGTTTTCCACTCCTTGGTGGGACATCTGAATAGGAGGAGAGTGAGGCAGGCGTTCCCGTAGCTTATCATTACACACCCTATCCTACGAAATAAAATAAATGGAGGAAAAATGCTTCACCCACTCCTGTTTTTCAATATTACCCATTAAGAGGTGATTTGGTGGGACTTCCCACTGTTAAGGCCTATTGACTATGGGGGTCATTCTGACTCCCGCCGGGCGCGGTCACCGCGCGCCCGGCGGGAGCCGCCAAAATACCGTACCGCGGTCGGAAGACCGCGGCGGGTATTTTGAGTTTTCCCCTGGGCTGGCGGGCGGCCTTCAAAAGGCCGCCCGCCAGCCCAGGGGAAAACGACCTTCCCACCATGAAGCCGGCTCGTAATCGAGCCGGCGGAGTGGGAAGGTGCGACGGGTGCTACTGCACCCGTCGCGTATTTCACTGTCTGCTATGCAGACAGTGAAATACAAGCGGGGCCCTCTTACGGGGGCCCCTGCAGTGCCCATGCCATTGGCATGGGCACTGCAGGGGCCCCCAGGGGCCCCGCGACACCCCCTACCGCCATCCTGTTCCTGGCAGGCGAACCGCCAGGAACAGGATGGCGGTAGGGGGTGTCAGAATCCCCAAGGCAGCGCAGCATGCTGCACCGCCTTGGAGGATTCTGACGGGCAGCGGAAAACCGGCGGGAGACCGCCGGTTTTCCTGCACTGACCGCGGCCAAAGCGCCGCGGTCAGAATGCCCTGCGGGGCACCGCCGGTCTGTCGGCGGTGCTCCCGCCGACCCTGGCCCCGGCGGGCTGAGACCGCCGGGGTCAGAATGACCCCCTATGTCTCTAAAGACCATACTGCAGTTTTGGGCAGCCACAAATTCCAACTTTTCCCAGTCCTTTTTACAAGTAAATTGTTTCCTCTTCTTGAGGACCCGGTTGTATGCCAGCCTGGCTTCCTGGACCTCCACTACATCCCTACAGGACCTCAATAGGGCTCTCCTTAAGCGGCGATTGGATGCTGAGCAGTTTGTATCAAACCACCCAGGGTGTACTGGGATAGGGTCAACCGGATTTGACAGATGATTCTAAATAAAAATACAAAGAAGTTGATAACAAGCTGGGAGTGTGTCCACTGTATGCCATACAACCCTGCGACCATCTCTGGAGCGTTGGCTAATTTCATCCTGCATTAAGGATGCTTTGCCCCTACGCAGCGGGAGGGCCCCATCAACCAGAAGCAAGCTGTGACCTCACCACTGGGTTTCCACAACTACTTCTTTATAAGACCACTGCAAAAAGAATTTTGAAACAAATACATAGTCAATAACAGACACCCGACCCCTGGCACTATACATAGGCTTTCTAGGCGCCTCACCCTATAAATAACTAATGGCACCAATGAGATCAAAGGAACAGCTTCCTTATCGCCATCGCTCTAGCGCCTGGGGTGCACCCACACCAGCTGAGCTCACCCAACTTCACTTCCTCATCCCCTAGCTTGGCGTTAAAGTCCCCACATGATACGAGTTGTAATTGCGGGGTACTGTACTTTCCTACAAAAAATAAGCCTATAATTAAGCCGGTCAAACGGCGACAAGAACTGGAGAATACCTTATCATAAAAATCGACCAAATAAAAACAAAAGAAGCTGTTGATAACCTTGACAAACAGGGCTTGGAGTGCAAGGTTAGTTGTGAGTACTGGCGAGACTTCAAGCCTAAGGTTTCCATTGACCCAGACTGAAAGACCCCCTCTTGCCCTGCCATGCGGAGAGGCGACTTCAGGGCATGACTAGTGATAACACGTCCATCCCTCATAAATTACCTGTACCGGGACACGTTGGAGGTCGGTGAACCTTTTAGCCGAGTTGGGCTCTCCTCATCCTCGAATAGTCGGGTCACTTAAATCAATAATCAATAACTATTGTAATCGATACCCAATACTCAATTAAGAGATCGAAATAACACATTAGGAATAAATAACAGTTGGTATTTCGACGCACCACGACCTTTCAGTCATGAATAACCACACCGGTTTATTAAAAGTTAATGAGTTTATTTCCCTATATTAACAAAGCTAGCACAATGTATATGAGTCTCAAGACCAAATGATATATGTATACGAACATTACTAGCTGTCCATAACGGCGGAAGAAACACAATCTACGCAAAATCTGTATTATAATACATTCAGTTATGGCAATGCAAATCACTAATATAAGTAACTGAATTTGACTAATTTCATACATTGGTCAGCATAACAAGATTTCAATTAAGCATGGTGCATCAGATAAAAACCCTCTACTAACCTCTAATTAGCATTGGCATGTGGGGCTTCATGCAAAACGAATTTAGTCAACACAAATTTAGAAAACTTCTAGCTTGGGCCCTATAAAAATAGCAGTTGGTACCTAAAAGGAAAAAAAAACACAATGCATAATACAATTATCCTTTCATAATTACCAATTACAATCAGCATTCAAGAAAGTCTTCGTCCTTTGGGTACCGGTTCGATCAGCATGGGGCAGAATTTCAAAGGGGCAGAGTTATGGGCAAGTTTCCTTGCAGCAGCAAGGAGAATGGGGCAAAGTTACTTCATGGGCAAGACGGGGCAATTTAAAGTTAAAGTCTCTAGGGTGAGAATTCTCAAAAGTCTCTTTCTCTGTGATAGAGAAAAGGGCATCAAGATGTCGTCTAAGATGGCGTCTGGCATTTGGCTTCAAAGATGGCATCAAGGAAAATGGCTGACTTCTCTTTGTCCAGTGGGTTTAAGTAAGAAACATTCCAAATTCTGCAGGGTCTTCCATTGGAGGGTTCATAGGATGGCTTCAAATTGACCAATGAAAAATGTCTTTCTACTAGTACTCATTTATGCATACATTGTCCTTGGAGCCTTGGAACACAAGTTGCAACATGGCTTGCCAATTATTTTGGTATCTGTACCCTCATTGTCTGCACCTGCAGAGACTGACCTTGCTTCAAAGGGGATGAAACTGGCCTAGTACGAAACCTTGGAGATAAGTGTATTAGTCATCTCTACTGGAAAAATACAACTTCAAGCAAGAATATATGTTACATTAGTTCAAGGAAAAGCCACGCAGTTAGAATTTGAGACCAGGCAACTAGGCCAAAGCCTCTACTAAATTTAAGCTAAGCACAAACAGTTTCAATGAGAGATCATGGCACACATTTGCAATTATGACGGATTACTACAATTTTCAATTCTTCATGATTAACCCCTTAAATGCGGGCGACGGCCACTGGCCGACGCCCGCACTACCTCCCTGGTGCGGGTCACGACCAGTGGCCGACACCAGGGAGGGTGTTAATAAATCCTCGGGTGCGTTGCACCCGAGGAATTATTTATTTTTTTTAATTTTCCCGGGAGACACGGAAGCTTCCGTGTCTCCCCCCGCCCCCCACCCGCCCCTTTGTGACGTCAGCGCGCCACGAGGCGCGCTGACGTTACAAAGTTGTTTTCCCCATCGAAGCAGGAAGCAGCCTTGCGGCCGCTTCCTGCTTCAATGGGGAAAACGTTCTCGTAAGAAAGGGGAGAGGCCTTCCTGAAAGTGTTTCCTGGCCCCCCCCGCCCCAGGGGAAATTTTTTTTCTTCTTCAAAAAATAAAATACAAAAATAAAATAAAAGGACAGGGCAATATTTTTTTTAGATGTTGTAGGGTTTCCCTGGGGGCCATTTTGGCCCCCAAGGAAACCATACAACAACAAAAAAAAATAGATCTATATATAGATCTATATATATATATCTATGTAGATAGATATATCTATGTACATGGATATATCTATAGATATATCTATGTAGATAGATATATATATAGAGGTAGATCTATATATATCAATCAATCAAAGAGATTTATAAAGCGCGCTACTCACCCGTGAGGGTCTCAAGGCGCTGGGGGGGGGGGAATGGGGGGAGGGAAAGGGGCTGGGAGGTTCACTGTTCGAAAAACCAGGTTTTGAGGCCCTTCCTGAAAAGAAGTAGGTTTTGGGTCTTGCGAAGGTGGGTTGGGAGGGCGTTCCAGGTTTTGGGTGCAAGGTAGGAGAAGGATCTGCCCCCGGTGGTGGTGTGTTTGATGCGGGGGACAGAGGCAAGAGAGAGGTCAGCTGAGCGGACGTTTTGTGTGGGGGTGTGGAAGGTGACTCTCGTTGAGGTAGGCAGGGCCTGTGTTGTGGAGTGATTTGTGTGCGAGGATGAGGATCTTGAAGGTGATCCTTTTGTCAATGGGGAGCCAGTGGAGGGATCTGAGGTGTGGAGAGATGTGTTCGTGTCGGGGGAGGTCGAGGATGAGTCGTGCTGCTGAGTTCTGGATGCGTGTAGTTTGCGCTTGAGTTTTAGAGTGGTGCCGGCGTAGAGGGCGTTTCCGTAATCAAGCCTGCTGCTGATGAGTGCATGAGTGACAGTTTTTCTGGTCTCTGTGGGGATCCATTTGAATGTTTTTTTCAGTATACGGAGTGTGTTGAAGCATGAGGAGGTGAGAGCGTTGATTTGTTGGGTCATCGAGAGGGAGGAGTCTAGGATGATGCTGAGGTTGCGTGCGTGGTTGGCAGGGGTGGGTGCAGGGCCTTGCGTGGTGGGCCACCATGAGGGGTCCCAGGTGTTTTTGTGTGGGCCAAAGAGGATTATTTCGGTTTTGCTTCAGTTGAGTTCCAGGTGGTTGGCTGTCATATATATATCACTTTTGTCAATATGGGGGGAAAAGGGTCCGACTTGTCTAGTGGCAGTTTTAGTGCCATAAAGAAGCGCAGAAGGTTTATATGCCTACTGCAAAGAGCAAATCTGTATTTTATGTAAATAGCTGAGTACATTAGTAAAGTCAGCCATTACCTGCGCTATAATACCAATGAAATGTATGTGCGGGGTGGAGGGCGGCTATGGAGAGATGAAGGGCACTTTTGCTGGGTGGTAATGAGGGAATCCGAGGAGGAGGGAGTGGGAGCACCAATAATGATTGTTGGACTGGGCGCAGGAGGTGCTAAAGACTGTGATGAATGGTATGTGACAAGGTGTTTTTTGAGTGTCTTGAAAGTACGTGCTGATTGAGGGAAGAAGCGCAGGTAAGGTGGCCTCTACTGTTGCACATATCTCACACACACCATCGATTTTGTGACTGTCTACGTAGGCTAGTGTTTTAGAGCAACAGTTTAGCCAATAGCAGAGATGGCATCTTGATGGATGACTGCTGCCTGCACTCGGGTTATAGAGGACCGCTCTGACATAGGATCAGAGACTGAGACATCAGATACTGGACAGCATCTGAGGGATAGGACAATGGCGCAGACTCTGGGAGTGATTTTTCAGTCAGAGGAGTCCCATTCGATAACTCCTCTTCCAGTACATTATGAGGGAGGTGATGAGGACAGTCCTGCTGTCCCTTCGCAAGCTGTTTGTGCAACTGGGTAATAGTGGGTTAGGCCAACCCAGAGAGCGGGTGAATGCGGCGGCAAGCAGAGAGAGAGAGAGAGAGAGAGAGAGAGAGTGCTCTCTTGGGAGCTCCCCAATTTAGTTCAGCCCCAAATTCCACCACCCAAATCATATTGTTGGAGATATCAAAATTATCTATGGCAAAACAAACTGGTTTTGTAAGGCAGGCACCTGTGTTTTTGGTCCTGGATTCGGCGGCCATATAGAGAAACACACTAAACCCAAACATTTCTGGAAACTAGACATTCAGGGGAGTCCACAGAGGTGTGACTTGCGTGGATTCCCCAAAGTTTTCTTACCCAGAATACCCTGCAAAGCTGAAATGTTGAAAAAAAACTCAATTTTTCTCGCATTTCTGTCACACAAACTACAGGAATATGCTGGGATCCACAACATTCCTACCACCCAGTGACTCCTCACCTGTCCTGATAAAAAACACTACCCCACTTGAGTGCCTACACCTAGTGCCTGTGTCAGGAATGGATCACCCCAGGGTCAACAGCTGCCTCACGTAAGGACCAACATTGACCGTTGTGTGATCTATTCCTGTCGCGGGCACCAGGCCTAACCACACAAGTGAGGTATCATATTTATCGGGAGACTTGGGGGAACGCTGGGTGGAAGGAAATTTGTGGCTCCTCTCAAATTCCAGAACTTCCTGTCACCGAAATGTGAGGAAAACGTGTTATTTTAGCCACATTTTGAGGTTTGCAAAGGATTCTGGGTAACAGAACCTGGTCAAAGCCCCACAAGTCAGCTCATCTTGGATTTCCCTGGGTTTCTAGTTTTCAAAAATGCGCTGGTTTGCTAGGTTTCCCCAGTTGCCGGCTGAGCTAGAGGCCAAAATCTACAGGTAGGCACTTTGCAAAAAACAGCTCTGTATTTTGTCAAAAAATGGGATGTGTCCACGTTGTGTTTTGGGGCATTTCCTGTCGCGGGCACTAGGCCTACCCACACAAGTGAGGTATCATTTTTATAGGGAGACTTGGGGGAACATAGAATAGCAAAACAAGTGTTATTGCCCCTTATCTTTCTCTACCTTTTTTCCTTCCAAATATAAGAGAGTGTGTAAAAAAGACGCCTATTTGAGAAATGCCCTGCAATTCACATGCTAGTATGGGCACCTCGGAATTCAGAGATGTGCAAATAACCACTGCTCCTCAAAACCTTATCTTGATCCCATTTTGGAAATGCAAAGGTTTTCTTGATACCTCTTTTTCACTCTTCATATTTCAGCAAATGAATTGCTGTATACCCAGTATAGAATGAAAACCAACTGCAGGGTGCAGCTCATTTATTGGCTCTGGGTACCTAGGGTTCTTGACGAACCTACAAGCCCTTTATATCCCCGCAACCAGAAGAGTCCAGCAGACAAAACGGTATATTGCTTTCAGAAATCTGACATCGCAGGAAAAAGTTACAGAGTAAAACATAAAGAAAAATGGCTGTTGTTTTCAGCTCCATTTCAATATTATTTTATTTCAGCTGGTATTTTCTGTAGGAAAACCTTGTAGGATCTACACAAATGACCCCTTGCTGAATTCAGAATTTTGTCTAGTTTTCAGAAATGGTTAGCTTTCTGGGATCCAGCATTGGTTTCACACCCATTCCTGTCACTAACTGGAAGGAGGCTGAAAGCACCAAAAATAGTAAAAATGGGGTATGTCCCAGTAAAATGCCAAATTTGTGTTGAAAAATTTGATTTTCTGATTCAAGTCTGCCCGTTCCTGAAAGGTGGGAAGATAGTGATTTCAGCACCAGAAACTCTTTGTTGATGGCATTTTCAGGGAAAAAAACACAAGCCTTCTTCGGCAGCCCTCTTTTCCCATTTTTTTGGAAAAAATTACATTTTCACTGTATGTTGGCTATTTTCTTGGTCTCCTCCAGGGGAAACCACAAACTCTGGGTACCATTAGAATCCCTAGGATGTTGGAAAAAAAGGACGCAAATTTGGCGTGTATAGCTTATGTGGACAAAAAGTTATGAAGGCCTAAGCGCGAACTACCCCAAATAGCCAAAAAAGGGCTCAGCACTGGGGGGGGGAAAGGCCCAGCAGCTAAGAGGTTAATAAAGCACGTTTATAATATTGGCGAAATACTCCGAGGGCACAATTTCCCACGTACATTATTTTCTTTACTAAAATCACACTACATTATACGATTTTGGTTACATGATATATGAATATATGTAGGACCCTCTTTTTCTGCGTCATGAATCCCTCCTCTGATGACTAATTATGTCATCACATCAAATCTTCCCACAAATTTTATTCCATTAAAATTCTGTTTTAGTAATTTGGGATTTCAGTCAATTCCCTCTTTCTTTTGGTTCCCTTTGATTTCTCTCTGTATATTTCTACTATTTTGTTTTCTATTTTCTCTTGTCTTTTCCTTTTGTTCCTTGCTTTCAATATTTTGATAGCTTTCCATATTCCCCAAATACCTAATAAACAAATTAATATTATTAATATTCCTTTTATTATTTTCAGTAACAATCCGTTCCAAACATTGCTGAGCCAATTTCCCACCGAAGCAAATCCTTTTCCAACCTTCTCCCATACTCCTGGTTCTTTCAATTCCTTTAAATCTGTACTTTCGTTAGTTAAGTTTGTAAGCATCTTTCTAATTTGCCCACTGCTGTCTGGTATATATGTACAACATTGACGTGTACCAAGCATTTTGCAAACGCCACCATCCTTTGCTAAAAGAATGTCTAAGGCAAGCCTATTTTGAAGAGTCATAGCTCTTTCTGCAGCAAGTTCAGCATCCATCAGGATTATAGCTCCTGAGAATTTTGTCAGCATATTATCCACAATAGTAGACAACTTTCGTATTTTTATTGAATTCAATATGACTCCCACTGAAGGAATCATTGCTCCAAATATATCTCCTACCACACCAGAAGCTGTCTCTCTCTTCTGAACATGATGTGATTTAGACAGCTTTGGGAATTTCTTTAAGTCGTCCAGTTGATAAACCTTTGGGAACACTATTCCCAAATAACATCTCCCATACCACCCTTTAGGAAGACGATAATAGGCATTAAGTCCACAAATATAATATACCCCTGGAATAATCGGGTCTTGTCCATTCAGCATGAACGTCCATTTAGGTTGAAACAAAAACGTATGTTTACATCCACTTGTTCCCACAAAGACTGTGTCATAATATTGTTTATGTCTATTGTGAGAAGGTAGCCTCTTTCTAGCCTTGTTACCCCCACTTTTGGCCTGTTTGTGAGTGTATGTCAGGGTGTTTGTCACTGTTTTCACTGTCTCACTGGGATCCTGATAGCCAGGCCTCAGTGCTCATAGTGAAAACACCATGTTTTCAGTATGGTTGTTATGTGTCACTGGGATCCTGCTAGTCAGGACCCCAGTGCTCATAGGTTTGTGGCCTATATGTATGTGTCACTGGGACCCTGTCACACAGGGCCCCAGTGCTCATAGGTGTGCATGTATATGTTCCCTGTGTGGTGCCTAACTGTCTCACTGAGGCTCTGCTAACCAGAACCTCAGTGGTTATGCTCTCTCATTACTTTCAAATTGTCACTAACAGGCTAGTGACCATTTTTTACCAATTTACATTGGCTTACTGGAACACCCTTATAATTCCCTAGTATATGGTACTGAGGTACCCAGGGTATTGGGGTTCCAGGAGATCCCTATGGGCTGCAGCATTTCTTTTGCCACCCATAGGGAGCTCTGACAATTCTTACACAGGCCTGCCACTGCAGCCTGAGTGAAATAACGTCCACGTTATTTCACAGCCATTTTACACTGCACTTAAGTAACTTATAAGTCACCTATATGTCTAACCTTTACCTGGTAAAGGTTAGGTGCAAAGTTACTTAGTGTGAGGGCACCCTGGCACTAGCCAAGGTGCCCCCACATTGTTCAGAGCCAATTCCCTGAACTTTGTGAGTGCGGGGACACCATTACACGCGTGCACTACATATAGGTCACTACCTATATGTAGCTTCACCATGGTAACTCCGAATATGGCCATGTAACATGTCTATGATCATGGAATTGCCCCCTCTATGCCATCCTGGCATTGTTGGTACAATTCCATGATCCCAGTGGTCTGTAGCACAGACCCTGGTACTGCCAAACTGCCCTTCCTGGGGTTTCACTGCAGCTGCTGCTGCTGCCAACCCCTCAGACAGGCATCTGCCCTCCTGGGGTCCAGCCAGGCCTGGCCCAGGATGGCAGAACAAAGAACTTCCTCTGAGAGAGGGTGTGACACCCTCTCCCTTTGGAAAATGGTGTGAAGGCAGGGGAGGAGTAGCCTCCCCCAGCCTCTGGAAATGCTTTGTTGGGCACAGAGGTGCCCAATTCTGCATAAGCCAGTCTACACCGGTTCAGGGACCCCTTAGCCCCTGCTCTGGCGCGAAACTGGACAAAGGAAAGGGGAGTGACCACTCCCCTGACCTGCACCTCCCCTGGGAGGTGTCCAGAGCTCCTCCAGTGTGCTCCAGACCTCTGCCATCTTGGAAACAGAGGTGCTGCTGGCACACTGGACTGCTCTGAGTGGCCAGTGCCACCAGGTGACGTCAGAGACTCCTGCTGATAGGCTCCTTCAGGTGTTAGTAGCCTTTCCTCTCTCCTAGGTAGCCAAACCCTCTTTTCTGGCTATTTAGGGTCTCTGTCTCTGGGGAAACTTTAGATAACGAATGCATGAGCTCAGCCGAGTACCTCTGCATCTCCCTCTTCACCTTCTGATAAGGAATCGACCGCTGACCGCGCTGGAAGCCTGCAAACCTGCAACATAGTAGCAAAGACGACTACTGCAACTCTGTAACGCTGATCCTGCCGCCTTCTCGACTGTTTTCCTGCTTGTGCATGCTGTGGGGGTAGTCTGCCTCCTCTCTGCACCAGAAGCTCCGAAGAAATCTCACGTGGGTCGACGGAATCTTCCCCCTGCAACCGCAGGCACCAAAAAGCTGCATTACCGGTCCCTTGGGTCTCCTCTCAGCAAGACGAGCGAGGTCCCTCGAATCCAGCGACACCGTCCAAGTGACCCCCACAGTCCAGTGACTCTTCAGCCCAAGTTTGGTGGAGGTAAGTCCTTGCCTCACCTCGCTGGGCTGCATTGCTGGGAACCGCGACTTTGCAAGCTACTCCGGCCCCTGTGCACTTCCGGCGGAAATCCTTCGTGCACAGCCAAGCCTGGGTCCACGGCACTCTAACCTGCATTGCACGACTTTCTAAGTTGGTCTCCGGCGACGTGGGACTCCTTTGTGCAACTTCGGCAAGCACCGTTTCACGCATCCTTGTAGTGCCTGTTTCTGGCACTCCTCCGGGTGCTACCTGCTTCAGTGAGGGCTCTGTGTCTTGCTCGACGTCCCCTCTCTCTGCAGGTCCAATTTGCGACCTCCTGGTCCCTCCTGGGCCCCAGCAGCGTCCAAAAACGCCAAACGCACGATTTGCGTGTAGCAAGGCTTGTTGGCGTCCATCCGGCGGGAAAACACTTCTGCACGACTCTCCAAGGCGTGGGGGATCCATCCTCCAAAGGGGAAGTCTCTAGCCCTTGTCGTTCCTGCAGTATTCACAGTTCTTCAGCCTAGTAAGAGCTTCTTTGCACCAACCGCTGGCATTTCTTGGGCATCTGCCCATCTCCGAGCTGCTTGTGACTTTTGGACTTGGTCCCCTTGTTCCACAGGTACCCTCAGTCAGGAATCCATCGTTGTTGCATTGCTGATTTGTGTTTTCCTTGCATTTTCCCTCTAACACGACTATTTTGTCCTTAGGGGAACTTTAGTGCACTTTGCACTCAATTTTCAGGGTCTTGGGGAGGGTTATTTTTCTAACTCTCACTATTTTCTAATAGTCCCAGCGACCCTCTACAAGGTCACATAGGTTTAGGGTCCATTCGTGGTTCGCATTCCACTTTTGGAGTATATGGTTTGTGTTGCCCCTATCCCTATGTTTCCCCATTGCATCCTATTGTAACTATACATTGTTTGCACTGTTTTCTAAGACTATACTGCATATTTTTGCTATTGTGTATATATATCTTGTGTATATTTCCTATCCTCTCACTGAGGGTACACTCTAAGATACTTTGGCATATTGTCATAAAAATAAAGTACCTTTATTTTTAGTATAACTGTGTATTGTGTTTTCTTATGATATTGTGCATATGACACTAAGTGGTACTGTAGTAGCTTCACACGTCTCCTAGTTCAGCCTAAGCTGCTCTGCTAAGCTACCATTATCTATCAGCCTAAGCTGCTAGACACCCTATACACTAATAAGGGATAACTGGGCCTGGTGCAAGGTGCAAGTACCCCTTGGTACTCACTACAAGCCAGTCCAGCCTCCTACATTGGTTGTGCAGCGGTGGGATAAGTGCTTTGAGACTACTTACCACTCTTGTCATTGTACTTTTCATAAGAGAAAAATATACAAAACAAGGTCAGTGTATATACACATAGCCAAAAAGTTTTGCATTTCCTCTTTTCACTCTTTTCTAAGTGCTGAAAAGTACTTCTAAACTTTCAAAAAGTTCTTAAAAGTTTAAAAAGTTTTTTCTGTCTTTCCAAAAAGTTCTGAAAACTTTTTTCTCTTTATCTATCACTTTAACTCTCTCTAAAAATGTCTGGCACAGGCCAAAAAGTTGAACTGTCCAAACTTGCATATGATCACCTTAGCTGGAAAGGAGCAAGGAGTCTCTGCATAGAGAGAGGTTTGAGTGTAGGGAAGAATCCTTCCTTAGAACTGTTAATTAATATGCTTAGAGTACAGGATAAGGCCATAAGTGCCCAATCTGTAGAAAAGTAGCTAATGGTTCTCAATCTGATCCAGGGACTCCCCCAGGAAAAGGTTCAGGAAAGAAACTTCTCAGCCTGCCCATTACTAGACAGTCTAGCATAGTTGGTACAGAGGTTGAATCACACCATACTGATGGTGTGCTCTCACATTATGCTGGTAGCCAAGCTGTTAGGGTGCCCTCTGTAAGGGACAGGTCTCCTTCTGTTCATTCCCATCATACCTCTGTATCTAGAAATGTCCCTCCCACCCACCCTGATGACAGATTGTTAGAAAGGGAGCTCAATAGATTGAGAGTGGAACAAACCAGACTGAAGCTCAAGAAGCAACAGCTGGATTTGGATAGACAGTCTTTAGAAATAGAGAGGGAAAGACAGAAGTTGGGTTTAGATACCCATGGTGGCAGCAGCAGTATTCCCCATAGTCATCCTGCAAAAGAGCATGATTCCAGGAATCTGCACAAGATAGTTCCCCCTTATAAGGAGGGGGATGACATTAACAAGTGGTTTGCTGCACTTGAGAGGGCCTGTGCTGTACAGGATGTCCCTCAAAAGCAGTGGGCTGCTATCCTATGGCTATCATTTAGTGGAAAAGGTAGGGATAGGCTCCTTACAGTGAAAGAAAATGATGCCAATAATTTTACAGTTCTTAAGAATGCACTCCTGGATGGTTATGGCTTAACCACTGAACAGTACAGGATAAAGTTCAGAGAGACCAAAAAGGAGTCTTCACAAGACTGGGTTGATTTCATTGACCATTCAGTGAAGGCCTTGGAGGGGTGGTTACATGGCAGTAAAGTTACTGATTATGAAAGCCTGTATAACACAATCCTGAGAGAGCATATACTTAATAATTGTGTGTCTGATTTGTTGCACCAGTACCTGGTAGACTCTGATCTGACCTCTCCCCAAGAATTGGGAAAGAAGGCAGACAAATGGGTCAGAACAAGGGTGAACAGAAAAGTTCATACAGGGGGTGACAAAGATGGCAATAAGAAGAAAGATGGTGAAAAATCTCAAGATAAGCATGGGGATAAGGGTAAAACCAAAGATCCCACTTCAAATCTTAAACACTCTTCAGAGGGTGGGAATAAAACAAATTCTTCCTCTTCTTCCCAACCTGCACACATTAAAAAGCCCTGGTGCTTTGTGTGTAAAAACAGAGGCCATAGGCCAGGGGATAAGTCCTGTCCAGGTAAACCCCCTGAGCCTACCACCACTAATACATCAAGCTCTAGTGCCCCTAGCAGTAGTGGTACTAGTGGTGGGACTGCTGGCAACAGTCAAGCAAAGGGTGTAGTTGGGTTCACTTATGGGTCCATAGTGGAAACTGATGTAATCAGTCCCAAGACAGTTTCTGTCACACCTAGTGGCATTGGCCTTGCCACACTGGCTGCTTGTCCCCTTACAATGGATAAGTACAGGCAGACAGTTTCAATAAATGGTGTTGAGGCCTTGGCCTACAGGGACACAGGTGCCAGTTTCACTTTGGTGACTGAAAACCTAGTGCCTCCTGAACAACACATCATCGGACAACAGTTTAAGATTATTGATGTCCATAACTCCACTAAGTTTCTTCCCTTAGCTATAATTCAGTTTAGTTGGGGTGGAGTTACTGGCCCTAAGCAGGTGGTGGTATCACCTAGCTTACCTGTAGACTGTCTCTTAGGTAATGACCTAGAGGCCTCAGGTTGGGCTGATGTAGAGTTTTATGCCCATGCAGCCATGCTGGGCATCCCTGAGGAATTGTTCCCTCTCATTTCAAGTGAAATGAAAAAGCAAAGGAGAGAAGGCCTGAAAACTCAGGATCCCTCTCCATCAACAGGTAAAAAGGGTATCACAGTATCCCCTAACCACCCTACCATTCAGGATACTATTCCTGTGGTGGGAGAAACCTCTCCTGGGGTGGCACCTGTTCCAAGGGAATCATCAGCTGGCAAAGCTGGACTCCCTGAGGTGGAAGTACCTCTCTGTGGGATAACTAACATTGGTGAGAAAAACAGCACCATTTTAGTTAACATGGAGCATCCCTCCAACCCTCCCAGAGAAACTTTAGTGCAGAAACCCTGCACTACCTCACAACACTTAGGACAGCATCCCTGCCCTAGTGTGGAGCTGATAGGACAGCATCCCTGCCCTGCTCCAACCCAAGAGAAACAGCATCCCTGTTCTCTCTTCCAGCCATATGGACAAAGTTTTTGCCCAGCTATGGCTTTTCTGAGACAGCATCCCTGTCTGGCATTTCCATCACTACAAATAGGTTCAGTGGACAATTCCCACTGCTCTAAACTAAAACTTACTGATAGAAACTCTGAAAATACATCTTCACATTGTTGCTTAGCTAAAAAACTTCAAACAGGGTGGTTTACATCCCCACAGGGAAGTAACCATTTAGTGGATGATAAAGGGAGTAACCAGTCTATTGCAGAGCTACTCTCTACTTATCACCACTTAGACAATAAAGTCTCAACTGGCCAAGGTTAGCCTTATTGTCCTTCGTTTGGGGGGGGGTTGTGTGAGAAGGTAGCCTCTTTCTAGCCTTGTTACCCCCACTTTTGGCCTGTTTGTGAGTGTATGTCAGGGTGTTTGTCACTGTTTTCACTGTCTCACTGGGATCCTGATAGCCAGGCCTCAGTGCTCATAGTGAAAACACCATGTTTTCAGTATGGTTGTTATGTGTCACTGGGATCCTGCTAGTCAGGACCCCAGTGCTCATAGGTTTGTGGCCTATATGTATGTGTCACTGGGACCCTGTCACACAGGGCCCCAGTGCTCATAGGTGTGCATGTATATGTTCCCTGTGTGGTGCCTAACTGTCTCACTGAGGCTCTGCTAACCAGAACCTCAGTGGTTATGCTCTCTCATTACTTTCAAATTGTCACTAACAGGCTAGTGACCATTTTTTACCAATTTACATTGGCTTACTGGAACACCCTTATAATTCCCTAGTATATGGTACTGAGGTACCCAGGGTATTGGGGTTCCAGGAGATCCCTATGGGCTGCAGCATTTCTTTTGCCACCCATAGGGAGCTCTGACAATTCTTACACAGGCCTGCCACTGCAGCCTGAGTGAAATAACGTCCACGTTATTTCACAGCCATTTTACACTGCACTTAAGTAACTTATAAGTCACCTATATGTCTAACCTTTACCTGGTAAAGGTTAGGTGCAAAGTTACTTAGTGTGAGGGCACCCTGGCACTAGCCAAGGTGCCCCCACATTGTTCAGAGCCAATTCCCTGAACTTTGTGAGTGCGGGGACACCATTACACGCGTGCACTACATATAGGTCACTACCTATATGTAGCTTCACCATGGTAACTCCGAATATGGCCATGTAACATGTCTATGATCATGGAATTGCCCCCTCTATGCCATCCTGGCATTGTTGGTACAATTCCATGATCCCAGTGGTCTGTAGCACAGACCCTGGTACTGCCAAACTGCCCTTCCTGGGGTTTCACTGCAGCTGCTGCTGCTGCCAACCCCTCAGACAGGCATCTGCCCTCCTGGGGTCCAGCCAGGCCTGGCCCAGGATGGCAGAACAAAGAACTTCCTCTGAGAGAGGGTGTGACACCCTCTCCCTTTGGAAAATGGTGTGAAGGCAGGGGAGGAGTAGCCTCCCCCAGCCTCTGGAAATGCTTTGTTGGGCACAGAGGTGCCCAATTCTGCATAAGCCAGTCTACACCGGTTCAGGGACCCCTTAGCCCCTGCTCTGGCGCGAAACTGGACAAAGGAAAGGGGAGTGACCACTCCCCTGACCTGCACCTCCCCTGGGAGGTGTCCAGAGCTCCTCCAGTGTGCTCCAGACCTCTGCCATCTTGGAAACAGAGGTGCTGCTGGCACACTGGACTGCTCTGAGTGGCCAGTGCCACCAGGTGACGTCAGAGACTCCTGCTGATAGGCTCCTTCAGGTGTTAGTAGCCTTTCCTCTCTCCTAGGTAGCCAAACCCTCTTTTCTGGCTATTTAGGGTCTCTGTCTCTGGGGAAACTTTAGATAACGAATGCATGAGCTCAGCCGAGTACCTCTGCATCTCCCTCTTCACCTTCTGATAAGGAATCGACCGCTGACCGCGCTGGAAGCCTGCAAACCTGCAACATAGTAGCAAAGACGACTACTGCAACTCTGTAACGCTGATCCTGCCGCCTTCTCGACTGTTTTCCTGCTTGTGCATGCTGTGGGGGTAGTCTGCCTCCTCTCTGCACCAGAAGCTCCGAAGAAATCTCACGTGGGTCGACGAAATCTTCCCCCTGCAACCGCAGGCACCAAAAAGCTGCATTACCGGTCCCTTGGGTCTCCTCTCAGCAAGACGAGCGAGGTCCCTCGAATCCAGCGACACCGTCCAAGTGACCCCCACAGTCCAGTGACTCTTCAGCCCAAGTTTGGTGGAGGTAAGTCCTTGCCTCACCTCGCTGGGCTGCATTGCTGGGAACCGCGACTTTGCAAGCTACTCCGGCCCCTGTGCACTTCCGGCGGAAATCCTTCATGCACAGCCAAGCCTGGGTCCACGGCACTCTAACCTGCATTGCTCGACTTTCTAAGTTGGTCTCCGGCGACGTGGGACTCCTTTGTGCAACTTCGGCGAGCACCGTTTCACGCATCCTCGTAGTGCCTGTTTCTGGCACTCCTCCGGGTGCTACCTGCTTCAGTGAGGGCTCTTTGTCTTGCTCGACGTCCCCTCTCTCTGCAGGTCCAATTTGCGACCTCCTGGTCCCTCCTGGGCCCCAGCAGCGTCCAAAAACGCCAAACGCACGATTTGCGTGTAGCAAGGCTTGTTGGCGTCCATCCGGCGGGAAAACACTTCTGCACGACTCTCCAAGGCGTGGGGGATCCATCCTCCAAAGGGGAAGTCTCTAGCCCTTGTCGTTCCTGCAGTATTCACAGTTCTTCAGCCTAGTAAGAGCTTCTTTGCACCAACCGCTGGCATTTCTTGGGCATCTGCCCATCTCCGAGCTGCTTGTGACTTTTGGACTTGGTCCCCTTGTTCCACAGGTACCCTCAGTCAGGAATCCATCGTTGTTGCATTGCTGATTTGTGTTTTCCTTGCATTTTCCCTCTAACACGACTATTTTGTCCTTAGGGGAACTTTAGTGCACTTTGCACTCACTTTTCAGGGTCTTGGGGAGGGTTATTTTTCTAACTCTCACTATTTTCTAATAGTCCCAGCGACCCTCTACAAGGTCACATAGGTTTAGGGTCCATTCGTGGTTCGCATTCCACTTTTGGAGTATATGGTTTGTGTTGCCCCTATCCCTATGTTTCCCCATTGCATCCTATTGTAACTATACATTGTTTGCACTGTTTTCTAAGACTATACTGCATATTTTTGCTATTGTGTATATATATCTTGTGTATATTTCCTATCCTCTCACTGAGGGTACACTCTAAGATACTTTGGCATATTGTCATAAAAATAAAGTACCTTTATTTTTAGTATAACTGTGTATTGTGTTTTCTTATGATATTGTGCATATGACACTAAGTGGTACTGTAGTAGCTTCACACGTCTCCTAGTTCAGCCTAAGCTGCTCTGCTAAGCTACCATTATCTATCAGCCTAAGCTGCTAGACACCCTATACACTAATAAGGGATAACTGGGCCTGGTGCAAGGTGCAAGTACCCCTTGGTACTCACTACAAGCCAGTCCAGCCTCCTACATCTATGTATACAGAATCTCGCTACGCGTAATGTATCTAAAGCTATCTTTCCTTGTGTCTTTATCGCGGCAAAAGCATAGTTATCTACAGATGTCCTTTTATGTAATTCCCTTTCTAATTCCTCCTTCACCTCTTTCCTCCTATCGTCAGTGTTATCTAAAAAGCTTATCTCCATCGGTGAAAGCAAGCATGTAAGGTTCTCTCTATGTGCGTGAGCTGTGTGAAAAGGTGACAATGGCTCAAAGAAGCCCCTCATCAATTTTATATAATAATCTCTGGCTACTTTACTCAGGTACTCGATTATGGGGACATATGCAAATGTAACATCATAATTAGAATAAAAGTAGTGAATATACTCCTGACCATAAAATCTGGACGTTATTATACTACTTGTAATTCCGTACGTAAGAGGCATGCTATGATATGTCACCCCTTCCACAACTGAGGTAGGTATTTGTGTGCATACATAACAATCTTTCGCATCCATGGTCTCAACATACTCACTCAGCAAGCGATAGAAAACATTCGACGAAAGTTCCTTTTTATCATGCAGATGTCTTTCGTCTTGTTCGAGTTTCTTTAAAGCTGTTAGTTCAGTAATAGTAGTAGGTCTAGAAGTAAAAGCATCATTCGTCCCTTTCTCATCCTTCCCATGCATTCCAAGAACTATTGCTACAATGATTAGTACACATGCAGTTATTAGACCTATACACATGTATTTACAACACTTCATTTTATGCCCCTGTGTAGTGTAGCCTGTCATGATCTGTATAGAATCAGAAAGTTGAAAACACTTTATCAAATCGGATTTGCGGATATATACAAAGCTGAATGAGTGCAATGTTCACACAGTTTTCTTTAGCAGCTTCGTCTTTTATCGGTTTAGCAGCTTTGTCTCAAAATCGGTTAGCAGCTTTGTCTCAAAATCGGTTTCAAAGTCAATCAAGTTTAGCAATGTCTTAGCCGGGTTAAAAGTCAATCAGGTTATCAATGTCTTATTCGGTAAAGTTCATGGAGCTTTACTCCTCAAGTGCCAAAGTGAAGTTCTGCCTCTTCGTTCTCGAGACTGAGGGATACAAATTCGTCTGACCAATCGTTAGTGGCTATGTATGCCCACTCCGGACTGGAATACCTTCTGCTCGGTATTCTTTTTCTTTTCAATTTTGCATCTCCCTTTGATTCTCTTTCGCTGGTGCTTTCTTCCTTGGCTGAGTCTTTCTCTTCACTTGGTGTTGATGTCTCAACAGACACTTCTTTTCTTTTCTCTTTCAACTTTGGTCCTTCACTCTCGTTTAATGTCTCTCTGATCCTTAACTTCACTGGCGATATGCTTTGTCTCTTTTTTGAACTAATTTCGCCTGATGGACCTGCAACCACTTCTGGAAGAGTTTGAACACCTTCACTCTGTCCTGTCTTGTCTCCCCTCTCTAGGAGATCAATCAGGTTTTCCTTTTCCTTTTCCTTTCCTGTATCGTCTGTTTCTGAGAAAGCCCTCCTCTGATCAGGCTCTCCTGCTCCTTCACCTGTCTCAGGCCTTTTGTCTCCTTCACTGGTCTCAGGCTCTTTGTCGTCTTCAGGACCTTCGTCCCTTTCTGAGGCTTCTCCTTGAACCTCCTCAAATGGATCGGTCGTTTCTTCCTCAGAAAATATTTCTCCTTCCTCTATTTCTACCTGTCCGCCTCCAGGTCTTCTTTGTTCTGTCTCGGTGCCTGGTACTCTCTTGTCAGACACTGGCGATTTCAGTGCCTCAACTTCCTCTTCTGTGGGGCACGTTACCCTTTTCGTGTGACTGGCGTGAATCCAGTTGGGAACTCCCGCACACTTCACAGCGGTGGTAGTTGTCAGAATCACTTGGAAAGGTCCTTTCCAACGGGGTTCCAGACACGACTTCCTCACGTGTTTCTTTATCACGACCCAGTCACCTGCTTTCAGGGCGTGTCCTGGACCTTGGATCGGTGGCAAGGTGGTTGCCTCTACCTGGTGAGAAAAAGAGCGCACTACATCAGCTAGACCTTTGCAGTAGTCCAACACCATATCATCTGTAATATTCAACAGAGCATTTGCAGGAACTGTTGGAAGCCTCATGGCTCTGCCCGTGAGAATTTCGTGCGGGGACAGTCCAGTTTTTCTATCCGGTTTGTTTCTCATTGACATTAACACCAAGGGCAATGCATCAGGCCATTTTAAATTCGTTGAAGCACACATTTTCGACATCCTTGATTTCAATGTGCCATTCATTTGCTCCACTAATCCTGAGGCTTCAGGGCGGTATCTACAATGTAACTTTTGCTCAATGTTCAGCGCTGCACAAAGCAATTTTATTACTTTGTTATTGAAGTGACTTCCCCTATCTGATTCTAAGGAGATCGGGAATACGAAACGTGGTATCAGTTCTCTCAGGAGTAGTTTTGCAACTGTGAGACTGTCATTTCTGTGTGTAGGGTATGCTTCAATCCAATGACTAAAAATACACACAATCACCAACACATACTTCAAACCTCCATGCACGGGCATTTCAATAAAATCTATCTGCATCCTGCTGAATGGACCTCCTGCCCTCCCAATGTGGCTCAAATTTACTACTGTCCCCTTCCCTGCGTTCATTTGTTGGCAAATGACACAACGATGGCAAACTGCTTCAGCAACTTGACGGAATTTGGGGTTAAACCAATCAGTTTTAAATAGTCTAACTATGGCGTCCCTTCCAAGATGAGCCTGTCCATGGTAGAATCTGGCCAATTGCGTCAACAGACTGTTTGGCAGGACCAATTTCCCTTCACTTGAAACCCACAAATCATCTAGTTTCTTTACACATTGCAATTTGGTCCATGAGAGTTTCTCATCTTCGCTAACATCGTTCTGTAAGGACTTCAATTCATCCATTGTATCTACAACCTTTAGAGCAAAAGCTTCACTTGCTTCAAGTTCTAGCTCATTTATCAAGTTCCATTCGTCTCTGAGCAATATACAGTTCAATGCGCAAAACCTTGCGACTTGATCTGCATATCCATTTCCCAAGGAAATGTAATCCTGTGATTTTGAATGTGCGCTGCATTTTACCACTGCTACTTCTCCTGGTAACTGGATGGCATGTAACAATTCTCTTATTCTTTCACCATTTTTCACTGGTGATCCTGAAGAGGTCATGAAGCCTCTCTGTGACCACAATTGTCCAAAGTCATGCACTATTCCAAATCCGTACTGGCTGTCAGTGTAAATGGTGACTTTCATCAATGCGGAAAGTTGGCAAGCTCTAGTAAGCGCCACCAGCTCCGCTACCTGTGCAGAGTAAACTCCTTGAAGCCAAGATGCTTCCAAAACACCTGTTATTGTACATACAGCATATCCTGCTTTCAATATTCCTAGTGCATCTCTTAAACATGAACCATCAACAAAAATAACTTGATCATTTTCTTCCAATCGGGTGTCTTTGATATCAGGTCTTGGTTTTGTACAAAATTCAGTCACCTGAAGACAGTCGTGCTCGACGTCTTCAGCGTTCTCAATGTCAACATTTTCACTAGGAAACAAGGTTGCTGGATTCAACGTAGTGCACCTCTTCAGCTGCACATTAGGTGATCCCAAAATTATTGTCTCGTACCTTGTAAGCCTAGCACCAGTCATGTGCTGTGTTCGGGAACGTGTCAAAAGTATCTCGACCGAGTGAGGGACCATGACTGTTAAAGGATGTATCATCACTATTCCTTCACTCTGATTTAGACTGATACCAACTGCTGCTACGGCACGCAAGCACCCTGGCAGTGCTGCTGCGACCGGATCCAAAGTAGCTGAAAAATATGCTACTGGTCTGTTTACGCCACCATGGGCTTGAGTCAAAACAGACAAGGAACACGCATCACGTTCATGACAAAACAATGTGAAAGGCTTTGTGTAGTCAGGCATACCTAAAGCTGGAGCCCTGCACATGCATTCCTTTAATTCAATAAAAGCATCCATCTCATCTCCTTTCAGCTCTATTTCATCCTTGGCATCTTTCTGGGTCAGTTTCAGTAAAGGTTTTGCTGGAGTTGAGAAATTGGGAATCCATTGGCGACAGTAGCTCACCATTCCCAAAAACTTTCTCACCTCTCTCCTCGTCTTCGGTGGACTCATTTGAAGTACACTTGTTATTCTTTCTTTCATAATTCTTCGTGACCCTTTCTCTATTTGGTGACCCAAATATTTCACTTTCTTCTGGCAGAATTGTAATTTTGAAGGGGACACTTTGTGTCCGTTCCTTCCCAAATGGTTCAATAGGGCAATGGTATCAGCTGTACAGTCACCTTCAGTCTTAGATGCGATTAGCAGATAGTCAATGTACTGTACCAGGGTTGATTCAAATGGTAATTCCAATGATTCCAAGTCTTTCTTTAGAATCTGATTGAAAATTGATGGTGACTCCGAAAACCCTTGAGGAATTCGACACCAACTGTAGACCCTGTCTAGGAATTTGAAACAAAAGAGAAATTGGCTGTCCTCATGAAGAGGCATAGAAAAGAATGCTTGTGATAGGTCGATGACTGAGAACCACTCAGCATCACAGGGAACTTGAAACATTATCACAGTCGGATTTGGTACTACGGGACAACATTTGACTATTATGTCATTTATCTTTCTCAAATCCTGAACAATCCGGACCTTTCCACTCGGTTTTATCAGTCCCATAATTGGTGAATTACATGGACTGCTTAACACTTCTTTTAGTACTCCCTGTTTTACAAACTCATCAATGAGTTGGGCGACTTTCATGAGGGTGTCTTGCGCCATATGGTATTGTGGGGTCTGGGGAAAAGTTACATTGGGTTTCACAGTCACTTTCACTGGTTCTACTCCTTTGACCAATCCTACTTCTTTCCCTGTCATATCCCACACTTCCTTTCCGACTGTTTCCTGTAACTCAGCAGGAATATCTGCTTCAGTGAGCATTGGATAAAGGGTAATCAGGGGATATTCCTCATCGACTTCGTCCCCTCCTACGCCATCCTCTTCTTCCCCATCACTGTTTGTCACTGTTTCTACGTCCCCACCCGCCTCCTCCGTTCCTCAGGCCTCGCGCTCGCTGCCGTCCCTCGCATCCGCCGCTCCACGGCGGGTGGGAGATCCTTCTCCTTCCTGGCGGCCAAGACCTGGAACTCCCTCCCCACCAGCCTCAGGACCACCCAGGACTACTCCTCTTTCCGGAGACTCCTAAAAACCTGGCTATTCGAGCAGCAGTAACCCCCCCTTTCCCCTAGCGCCTTGAGACCCGCACGGGTGAGTAGCGCGCTTTATAAATGTTAATGATTTGATTTGATTTGAATTTTAATTCCATCATTTGAGCACATAATCGAACATCCCAATTTGCACAATAGGTCTCTCCCTAACAGTGATATCGGGCTTGAGTCACACACCACAAATTTATGTGGCCCTTGATAGTTACCAATTCTGACTTGCACTGGATCTGTGATTGGGTTCGTCAGGTACCTATTTGCTACTCCTACTACTTGAACTGTTCTCCCTGAAAGTGGCAAATTTGGTACTTCAATGCTCCTAACAGTAGAGCGTGTAGCTCCCGTGTCAACCAAGAATGAGACGCGATGACCCATGACTCTTCCTTCCACATACAGACCCTTTTGATCAACTTCCAAAGATGCTGCAAGCATACAATTTCCTTCCTCATCTGAACTTTCACTCTCCCATACATCGTTTATTCCATTCTCACTGTGTAATGGGAATTGGTGTACTGTGTCATTTCGCTTCATTCCTTGACCCGTGACCTGTTGAGGAAGCATTGCTTGTTGCTGATTCATTGGTGCTAAGGGTATTTGCATTTGCTGATTAGGTACCATGGGAAACTGCTGTTGCATTGGCTGCAACTGCGCCATTTGCGCACGGGCATTTGCACCTGTTGCGGTTGTATGGGTTGTAAACCCTGCATCTGATTCATATTATTCTGAAAATATTTATTTGGACCTCTCAATTTCGGTCCTCTCGTATTCTGAAATGCATTGACATCATTGTTTTGCTGACCTACACATTCCTGCACCATCATTGGGCACTCCCGTTTCCAATGCCCGACGATTCCGCACGTGTGACATGGCATCACCTTCTTCATTGCCTGTATACCATTTGGAATCATAACAGTATTTAAGTCAGGACCATTATTCACAAAACCTCTTCGACCCCTGCCTCTCATCTGCGGCTGAAACATAGCAATTCCCTGCTGTTGCTGCTGCGGCATCTGTTGTTGAAAACCTTGCAAACCTTGCAAACCTGTCTGAGCTGCTCTAAGCTGCATCACCATCACCTTTTCTTTCAACCTTTTCTGTTTTGTCTCAATCTCATCACTGCAGTATTTTGCATTGTTCAACACTTCATCGATCGACTTTGACTGCCAACAAATCAAATGCATTTTAATCATCTGACTGACCTCGGGTCTCAACCCTTCCACAAATCTGAACACGAAATGGAGCATGTCCTTTGCTTCAATCGTTTCCGTGCCACTGTAATTTTTAAACGCTTTCAACAATCTCTCATAGTACGCATGTATCGACTCTTTAACCTCTTGTGCTGTTCTGTCAATCCTCTGCCAATCCACATTTTTCGACGCAACCTTGGTTTTCAAGTAGTCAATCACCTTATGGTATGAACTCATTACCATAGGCGATGGTGCCCCTGTGTCCCTATCTCTTTCTGGTTCACTCGTCGGCCAACCTACAGCCCTTTTACAGTCTTCTCATAAATCTGCCGGAACCACAATTTCGAATAAGGTATTCAGGTCTTCCCAGAGACATTTAGCGAGTTTCACAAATCTATCTGTCTGTTGATACCATTCGATCGTTTTTTCTCTTAATTTAGGGAAATCATCTGTGAAGGATTGAATATCGCACCTGTGCCATGGTACATGTACAAGTTTTCCCCCTGCTGTCTCTCTCATTGGCAACATGGTTATCAGATCGTCATTTAGTTGTGCTTCTTCGTTCCGATCTGGGGTACCTTCCTTCTTTTTGTCCTTTTTCTTAACCCACCTGCTTTCCCACTTATCTAGACATCTCCAAACCTGCGCGCTCTGCAGTAACTCCTTAAGGTGCGTTTTCATCCCTGCCGATCTCGTGTTCGAAATCTTTTGTCTCGAAGTCTAGCCTGTAACTTCTGCTCAAATGTTTAGTCTTACCTATATCAATCTCGTTTCTGTCTGCAATTTCTTGTAACTTCTTATGTATGCTGCTCACTTCTCTTGTAATCCTAGGGCACATGTACCTCAGCTCTTCTTCTATGTATGATTCTAACCTGTTCAGACCCATTGTTCCCTCCACCAGTTCATCTGCCTCCATGCCCAATCTTATTTTATTCAGGTATTCTTCTCCCTTTCCGCTGGATGTACTCTGTGGGGAGTTCAGACTGTTGAACCATTGTGTTAGCTGTTGTGCGTTCAGTCCCATCAATGTAGCACTTACATCAACCGCTACTGAAGGTTGCGGTAATGTTTCAGTCTTTGAGGTTAACGGTATTAATAGTGGTGGACTTGACCTTACCACTGTCGACGGAGCACAAATTGGAATTGGACTAAATCCCGACAAGGACCCAGATACATTTGGCAGTGTTGCTATCGGAGTCGTTTCTGGAGTGTTTTCTATGCATCTTCTCCCTGTCTCACTTTGTGTCATTACCCCTTGGTCGCATACGTTTGAGTTTGCCTGTATATACAATGGTACTGGCGGACCCACGGTGATAGGCAGAGATATTGCATCTGGATTCTGTCTGTTCCCTGAATTCTGTGGCATGTTAATCCCCACATTATGGTTCATCATTGCTGGCATACCTAACTGGCCCTCTGTTACTCGAGTGTACCTCGGCACTACTTGTACCTGCTTTTGAGGCATCAAAAATTGTGTTGATTCGGCTTGAATCAATGTCGGTCTTTGATAACTCTGTCCTCCCTGGGCCACTAAATCAGAAGTTGTTCCCAAGTTATGCTCATCACAGCAGTGCCTTTGAATCTGCGGCTGATAATTATCGACAGGTTTCAATTTAGGCACGTCAGGATATATTCTCTGAACTTGTGGTATTTGTGGTGAAAAAGGCATATCGGAACCGTTCTGCCTTTGTGATATTATTAAATTCGGTATTACATTACCCTGTATTGGTTCTGGAGGGGCAGTACTAATGCTTGAGCCTTTTTCGCTTTCCACATATGGTGGCGTGCGATCATTCAGCAATTGTATAATGAACTCCTCATTGTCTGACTCGTCTGACCTTTTCGAGTTTCTGTTGTTCCCTCTATCTCTGGACTGACTCCTGTTTGTTTTATAGGTAGCTTTCCTTCCTTCGGTCTCTGCTTCATCAGTAATTGCTGGGAACAATTTAATTCCCTGCAATGCGTCTGATCTCCAAACCTTTTGTGTGCTATCACATCTAGCATCCGCTAGTGTCTTTTCTACTTTTCTTATTCTTGTCTCAAATTTCTTTTGTTGTTGGTTTCTAGCTATTAGCTCCCAGATTGCTAGTGCCTCAAACTGTGCTGGCCTTGGAGGTATTTTCATGTTGTATAGCGCGAATCTTAAATTCTCCAAGACTCTTAGATTAACCGACCCATGGATAGGGAACGCTACACTTCCATGATTCTCTGTTAATTTGCACCATTGCTTTAGCCAAAGACATGGTGCTACACCCTTTTCTTCAATCACAATGTAAACTGGTGTACCCTCAGGCGGTGTCTTTTCTCCTACATTTGCTTTAATATAGACATCTCCCCTCATGGCACTCTTAAATGCTTTGAAAAAGTTCATCTTTCCGTCTTTTATTTTTCTAAAATAAGTAATCAATAAGTGACTTTAATTCCCGGAATACTCTTCGCTTGCCTTTCCCCACCAATTGCGCTTCATGGACTGCGTCCAATCCGTGCGCGACCCTACTCGCCAACCAACCTATCCCAGCGCGGCTCCTAGTGACGTCACACTCACACACTGCGGCTGACAAAGTCCCGCGGCTTGTCCTCCTTCATTCAGCTTCACTCAAAACTAATTTCTGCAATATATCGCGAGCACTAACCAGAAAGATGAAAACAAATCTGTCGGTTTACTACAGGAAGGGTAATACAATCGCTTCAGAAACCTTAGGGATTTTTCACTAGCCTCAGCAGTTATTCCATCTTTCTCGGTCTCCCACTTTCGCAAGTAAATTTTGACCCGCAAACTTTACTCTCAACTGATCAATGAACTATTCTAGCGCACTTTAGAATTCGTCAAATCTCAAAGTCAAAATTTTCTTTCATGCCTCAATATTCATACCGACTTGTTGACCACGCCCAATCAACTTACTAAACCGAACAGATTACAACATCAATCAAGTGTCTCAGACACTTTTCAACATACTCCGGAGTCTCTTGACCTCGCAGGGCCCGTCTCAACATCAACAACCACGTGGACAATTTTTCCTGCACAAAGCGCTACACACATGTGAAGTTCGACGACTTCCCTACTCTCACACTTTAGAGTCACACTCCTCTAAAGCTTCAACTGGAGTCCGTAACCCCCCTAAAATCCTCACAAACTTCTCAATTGATCTGCGGCAATAAGCTGTGCAAGCACAAAACCCTAACTTCACTCATACCGTCACTAGAAACGCCGAAAACATTCTCACACCTCCATGTCCTCCATTCGCAAGCTCAGAGATCCCGGGAAAGTCATTGGGGACTTAGGGCATCATCATCTCTCCAACTTGTTTTATCAAAGAAAATTCTAACTTAACTCCGTCTATTGCTCGGATGGGGTCCCAAAGGGCGAAACCATCAATCTCTGCTACCATCTACTGATAACGCTTCCAGCCCTTATAAATTACCTGTACCTGGACACGTTGGAGGTCGGTGAACCTTTTAGCCGAGTTGGGCACTCCTCATCCTCGAATAGTCGGGTCACTTAAATCAATAATCAATAACTATTGTAATCGATACCCAATACTCAATTAATAGATCGAAATAACACATTAGGAATCAATAACAGTTGGTATTTCGACGCACCACGACCTTTCAGTCATGAATAACCACACCGGTTTATTAAAAGTTAATGAGTTTATTTCCCTATATTAACAAAGCTAGCACAATGTACAGTATATGAGTCTCAAGACCAAATGATTTATGTATACGAACATTACTAGCTGTCCATAACAGCGGAAGAAACGCAATCTACGCAAAATCTGTATTATAATACATTCAGTTATGGCAATGCAAATCACTAATATAAGTAACTGAATTTGAATAATTTCATACATCGGTCAGCATAACAAGATTTCAATTTAGCATGGTGCATCAGATAAAAACCCTCTACTAACCTCTAATTAGCATTGGCATGTGGGGCTTCATGCAAAACAAATTTAGTCAACACAAATTTAGAAAACTTCTAGCTTGGGCCCTATAAAAATAGCAGTTGGTACCTAAAAGGAAAAAAAGCACAATGCATAATACAATTATCCTTTCATAATTACCAATTACAATCAGCATTCAAGAAAGTCTTCGTCCTTCAGGTACCAGTTCGATCAGCATGGGGCAGAATTTCAAAGGGGCAGAGTTAAGGGCAAGTTTCCTTGCAGCAGCAAGGAGAATGGGGCAAAGTTACTGCATGGGCAAGACGGGGCAATTTAAAGTTAAAGTCTCTAGGGTGAGAATTCTCAAAAGTCTCTTTCTCTGTGATAGAGAAAAGGGCATCAAGATGTCGTCTAAGATGGCATCGGGCATTTGGCTTCAAAGATGGCATCAAGGAAAATGGCTGACTTCTCTTTGTCCAGTGGGTTTAAGTAAGAAACATTCCAAATTCTGCAGGGTCTTCCATTGGAGGGTTCATAGGATGGCTTCAAATTGACCAATGAAAAATGTCTTTCTACTAGTACTCATTTATGCATACATTGTCCTTGGAGCCTTGGAACACAAGTTGCAACATGGCTTGCCAATTATTTTGGTATCTGTACCCTCATTGTCTGCACCTGCAGAGACTGACCTTGCTTCAAAGGGGATGAAACTAGCCTAGTACGAAACCTTGGAGATAAGTGTATTAGTCATCTCTACTGGAAAAATACAACTTCAAGCAAGAATATATGTTACATTAGTTCAAGGAAAAGCCACGCAGTTAGAATTTGAGACCAGGCAACTAGGCCAAAGCCTCTACTAAATTTAAGCTAAGCACAAACAGTTTCAATGAGAAATCATGGCACACATTTGCAATTATGACGGATTACTACAATTTTCAATTCTTCATGATTAATAAAGCACGTTTATAATATTGGCGAACTACTCCGAGGGCACAATTTCCCACGTACATTATTTTCTTTACTAAAATCACACTACATTATACGATTTTGGTTACATGATATATGAATATATGTAGGACCCTATTTTTCTGCGTCATCACTAGCAAGATAAACCCTCACATGGAATAGAGGAAGTGGCCCAAGTCTCCTTCATGACCACAAAATCGAATTAGTCGATAAAGGCCAGCCAGTCTGGGTTGTTAATCTTGTAGAAGGAGCCAAGGCCTAGAATCTTGTTACAATCACCAGCAGTGTTCCTGCCCTGAGGCTGAGACAGAATACGTCTAACAATGTCCGGATATCTGAAATAAACAATGATACAATCCCCTTGTATAGTTTTTGCACAAGGCCCAATCCAAGCTACACGTCGTGCAAACAAGATGTTACTGTGATCCTGGAAAGTAAACCTGGAATGCCAAGCAAGCCAGTGGCTTACCTTGTTTTGAAGCCGACCACAAGTCTCCAGGGTACAGGCCGAGAGAGAGGGGACCCCAGCCAAAACCCCAACAGATGGACAGCAGGCAGGGGGAAGGTTAATCTCAGGTAGCGGGACGCCAAGTATGACCCCTGAGTAGCCAGGGAAGAGGATGCACAAAGAATGGATGGAGAGGAGGCCCTTTCCAAAGTGACTGGAGCAGTGGGGTGGGGGGGGGATTGTGGGAAGTGTGGTACACACCCGGCAGAGTTTAGAGTCCCTATTCGCTGGGGGTAGAGACGAATTAGACCCCAATATCAATGAAGATATGGGCTCCAGATCAGTCTGGGACAATGGCACCGGCTTTACTGAAATGGTATTCTGTTTCTATTTGCAAGCGCTCAAAATGGTCCCTACTTCCGTCTCCAGCATGTCTAATTTATCCCCAAAAGGAGCTAGGACGCCCTTTAAAATAGCGTTAGGGACACAAGCGCAGTAGAAATCCACATTTTTAGGTGGGAAGGAGGGGATTGGAGGAGCCTAAGTTGCCCTGTTTGACTTACATTTGCGCATAGCCACTGGGGAACCAGCGTTGGAGGAAGATTCAGCTACTTGACAAACCTCACTGGCACTTAAACTTGAGGTGCAGGGAAGGGGCTCCTTGAGGATCGAAACGGAAGTGGGTACCTCTGAGGCAGCTAACTCTACTGCAGAGACAACATCCTCAACATTATCCTGATGTAAGGCAGCTGATGGACCAGCATGACTCAGCAACAGACGCCTTTGTGTCAAGTCAATCTCTTTGGAGATCACACCCACTGCTCCGGCCAGAAAGGAATCGATGGTGGTGTGTCTTTGGAGTTTGGTACTCGGAGCCTTTCATCTCCCCATTATTACAACAATAGATAAGTCCCAACATTTGTAAAAGAGACTAACTTCCTGCCAGGGATGAGTCCTCTAATGCCCCATAAAACAGGAACCGAGAGACGGGGCCCAGACCAGCCTCGTGCGGCCGCTTTAAATTGTGTTGTGGTGGGAGAGAGGTTTCCCTCCTTGCTGGCCCCTACTTGCCACAGAACACCAGGAATATGAGGCAACTCCAACTCAAGTTAGCGTGGTCAAGGCATCCCTGGAACAAGTAATCTCCTTCACACGACCACAAGGCTAATTATGGTCTATGTGTGCAGTAATAGACCAAGAAGACTACAGTGTCATCTATGTCCTCCACTTACCTCCTCCCCGGGTCCTTACTGATGGCCGTCACCACCCACAGGCACAAAAAAGGCACAGAGAAGCACTTATCTGTGGTGAAATATGCTTAGTAGTAGATGTCATAAAGTACGTTTCTTGTTTCTTATAAGAAAAAAATCACTGAGTAGACAATTATTTATTTAGTGTTCTGTGTCTTCAGTGCTCCCCTGAGTAAGGCTTGGACTCCTCTTCTTCACTAACCTGGGACTCCTAAAAGTGGTACTTGATTCCCATTTAGAGGTTCTCCTGTTTGGGCGCCCCAGGACATGAGTGGCAGAAGACCGCAGCTGTTTTTATGGCAGCCCCCATACCCCAGTGTGCCCTGAAGCCCTCTGACCTGGATCTCTGACACTCATCTTGGAGAGGTTCCCCCTCACCGTATTCTGATTGGGTGAGTTGTAGCCTTTCAGAGCTATCATCAGGGAAGAATTTCCCCTTAGCATTGTTATATTACCCTTGATATTTAGCTGTCAATGGTAGCTCATGGCTTTACTGTTGCTCTCCCTCGCTGGCCTTGCTGCCACCCTTAGGTCTGGCATTAGCCAAGACTTTTTGATTTACTAAAATTATGTGTATAATATACTTACTTACAGGGGCTTTCAGCCAGCCTTCCTCATCCATTGTTCTGTTACTGTGTCAGTCACATATTTCTTCCACCCACAGCAGCACACAACATTGGGCAACGGATCAATCCACGTCAGCCATTGGATAGCTTCACTTTGAGTGACAGCATCCTGTCCTTTCACAAGCAGCACATCCACTACCACTGTCAAGGGTTACTATGTGAATACGTGCTTTTTGGGACCAAAACAGATTTTTGCTTTTAAGCAATGGTTTTCTTTAGATTGACAAAGTTCCAGCAGCCCCCTTAAACGTGTGCAAAAACAAATGACAAATCAAAACAAGCATTTACAAATCCAAAAGACTGACAGCCAGAGCAATTGGCTTTACCACTGCTTGTTTTGAACTTCAAGCGGCCAGCACAATGGAAGGACACAGTTTCTAACTAAATTGTTATTCTAATACAGGCAGCTGCCAGGTTTGCGTTTATTTACCTAATCTTTAGAGCATAAGTTAAAGTAAAAAGGATAATATTCTCTTTTTTTTAAATGAGGCATTGGAATTAGTGGACCTGGTAGGGGCAAAAGTTAAGTGTTTCTGTCAGCTAGTAACGTGTTATTGTGCTGTTTATTAAATTAGACTTATTGTGAATGCATATTTTTTTCAATAGGATTGTGCTTACAAAACCTTGAGTAATTTGAGAAAGTAACACCACGGTATAACAATTTTAAATGCGGCCAACATCATTGCACTTTAGAGATGAGGACATGAGCTGGCGGTCACGCTTTTTATTGTAGGCTAATGAGGGTTGATTATAGCTTAATTGAGTCAGACTGTCCTTGCACTTTGAGTAAAATGTGCTACTGACACTACAGTGGGAACAAACACTGTGAATTGAAAACCTTCAATGGAGCTAGTGCGATTGATTTGGAGATAACTATATTAGCTTTATGGTATTTTGAAAATAGATTATACTATATCATGTTAGGAGAAAGACTGAGGTTTGGCACAGGGTAGCATCGCAAGGACCAATGCACCAACACAGGTATTATTGCACGATAGTGCAAAGGTGTCTGCGTTGCAGGGATGATTATTTTTGTGCGGGGAGGGACGCCTTCTTGCACAAGAAACAATCACAAGAGTTGTTTTCCTTTTCTATGTGTGCTGCAGAATGACTTGCATAGAAAAAGGAAAAAAAACAGGAGAAATAAAGGTATTTCTCCTTGTTGCGCCTCCCCTGGGGAAGCATAGGCGATGGATGCATTCCAAGGTTTACAAATCCTTGTAAATCTGGGAATGCATCATAATCCATCGGTGTTGCGTGGGAACACCCACCGTAACACCCATGGCACGCCTCCCTGCCGCAGGGTGAGTCAAAGCAGCGACGTGTGCTGCGTTGACTCAGTCCATATTTACAAGACCATGAAAAGCCACGCAGGGTGGCTTTACATGGCCTTGAAAATATCGCCCTGCAGTGTGCGCTGCAGAATCGTCACTAAAAGTGACATTCCGGCTGGGCACAGTGGCTTGTAAATAATCCCCTGTATTTATTTCTCGGACAATATAAGTGCACACAACTGTGACATCTAGAAATATGGGGCCATATTTACAAGCACATTGTGCTGCCGGTCCATCACTTTTTTGATGCTCCATCGGCACAGGCTGTAGGCCCATAACTACAAGGACACGCAAAGCCACTTGCTTGGCTTTACATGGCCTTGTATATATGGAGTAAGGCAGCACAGCACATGCCGCTGCATTGACTTACTCTGTGTCAAAGAGGCGATCCCTGAGTATTGCAGTGGGTGTTCCCACCGCAACACCCATGGATTTTGATGCTTTACAAGGACTTGTGAAACTGGGAATGTGTTAAACGCCTATGCCTCCCAAGGGAAGGCGTAAAGGAGGTGCAATGAGGAGTAATACCTTTATTTCTCCTTGTTTTTCCTTTTGCATTCATAGAAAGAGGAAAACGCCTCTTGTGATTGTTTTTGTGCAGGAAGGTGTCACTCCCTGCACAAAAACTATCATCCCGCGATGCAGACACCCTTGCACCATGGTGCGAGGGTGCCTTTATTGGCGCATAGCAGCCCATTGTGCGCTTGCGCAGGGGGAGAGGACAGGAATCTTGTAGATACAGCGCATTCCTGTCCTTTTTTTTTATGCTGGGCAGTGCAGGCTCAGAAGACTGTAGATGTGCCCCATGGTTTATTACTTCTTTTTACTTACTAATGATTGAGCAACGATAATAGGATGTGATTAGTCAAGCCACCTTATACTATACCAGGAAATATTTTGGCGGAATTATTTGGTTTGGAGAGTAGAGAAAAGGTGCAGTCATTAATGAATGAGTGATACGACGTTGTGACTGAATGCTTATCGCGTTCATCTGCAGGCATCTTTTTATTCACAATATAGGGGGTGCACTAAGGTCTTAAGGTGTACGCACAAGTGAGTACACATATTTAAAAGTACTGGTTAATATGAGAGAAGCCACATCATTATTAAGCGAAAGAACACTTTAGAAGATCACTTAAGCTCTCCAAAAGACTTAACACTGTTTTCCTAAGGATGATAAATAGTGGTGCAGTGTTCGTTTTCATCGGACACATTCATGAAATACACTTTAGGAAGGTTGTGCTGATCTGCTATGGAACATCATGAAAGAGTTGACTAGGATTTGTGACTCTTTGCATCTAACATCTCAAACTAGTTGACTGGGAAACTGTTTTTTCTAAACATGTATATTTAATATTGTTTTTTGCGATTTCGTTTTTTCTTTTTTATGTACGTGCAATCCTAGCTCTATCTCATAAAAACATTCTCTGCTTGTGGGATACTATGTAGGGTTTTTATATGTATATCCCTTTACACCCTTAAAGAATAGGTTATCGTAACACGCAGCGAGGAGCACGTGCTGGCTGCATATATCACAGAACACTTAGAAGACAAATGTATCAAGGACAAAACTGTGGCTTTTTGACTGGAAATGATTTGGAAAATTGAAGCAACATATGTAATAAAACCTGAACGCATTATTGAAAGAACTCTTAACCACTTATTACGTCTCTGTTAGAGTACAACTTATATATGAATAAAAATATGAAAACCTTTTTTGATAATAAATACTGTGTATGGTTATTCATACTAAGAAAACCCCAATAGTGAGATTTTTTTGACTGATTGGGAACGGTCAGTCTCTCCCACCTGCAGAGCCTCAGCAAGGCAATATGAGGGTACCTCCATTACTGGAAGGCGAGGTGTGCATGGCTGCAGGACTGAGGGTAACAATGTTGTTGGTCTGTCCCCTTGCAGCCTGGCTGCTGGGACCCCGAAGGCAGCCCGGCTTCCTGCGCATGTGCCTTGCATCCAGACTTTACCGTGCTAGCGTTTCCTCCCTCCTGATTTTATCATGTCAGGGGAGTCCTTGTTTTCTCCATCCAAGCTCTTGGACATCATCCTGCATTATTCTGTGCAAAATAATGGGATTTGGGCAGCACTGTTAACACTATTTTTGCAGTTTTATATCGTGAAAAGTTGGTACACGATAATTAGAGCACTTTACAGGAGCACCTGATTACGTAACACAATGTCGGATTCATTTTTTTATGCACTGGGAGATTTTGGGACATATTCGCTATTATTTCATGCAACACAGGGCAGCAAGGAAAGTTGCTGTATTGCGTGAAATGATGAGGCAGACATGAGCCATATCTATTATAATATGGTGCACATCTGCTCCCTCCTAGCGCTGGCGCACTGTGGGCTGCCGAGTTCCAACACAGTCACAATTGCATCATTGTGCAAGGGTGCCTGTGTTATTGGCAAGATTGTTTTGTTTCTGGAGGAAGATTATCCTCCTGCACAAAAACAATCCTTAGAGGCAATTTCACTGTCTATGCGTGATGCAGAATGCGTCACGCATACAAAGAGGAAGTAACAAAGAGAAATAAAGATATTTCTCCTTGTTATGACTCTCTGTGGCAGGCACAGGATTTTGGAGCAATCCTCGGTTTACTGCCTTTCATAAATCAGCGGCTGCATCAGGTTTCATGGGTGGATAGACGGGAACACCGATGGAATGACTACCGTTATGAAGCTGCTGTGTTGTGTTACATTTCTTTACAAAGACACGCAAGGCAGTGCAAACCTTCCCTCGCATGGCTTTCTAAATCTTAGTGAAGCCTTTGTGTTATCCTTCAATCTCCTTGTGCAGTGCAAGGACAATACAAAAGCTTAGTAAATCTGGACCTAAGTGATTTGTCCGAATGTGCCATAGCCGGGATTTAAACTTGCTTCCCCAGTTCCAATTTTGACAGCTCTGCCTGTTAGACCACATCTTCTGCCCAGTTATTAATCCTCCTTAATTAATGGTCTTGATGAGGCTTTTCCCTGCAAGTGAGTCATTTAAATGGCTTACATACCTAATTCCATATAGCGCCTGGACTCTCTACTAACAGGCCCCCAGCACAGCTGACAGTGCTCAACTCGCAGGGTCCTACTCCTTAGATGAACAAACTGTCCTTCCAATTCTGACCGGCAGCAGATGGAAGCTACCTAGAGATGGCAAATCCTTCATCTCTGGTGGCCCTCAGCCCTCCTGGTCCACAGTGGTGGCCAATAGCTTAGTAGTCATGGATAAATATTATGAGAATGACCCTACCCTCCTGCAGAACCTCAGCAGAGTGTGTCTGCTCATTCTCCCTGGTGGAGCAAGGCAAGGCTGAGCCTCTCTTGGGCAGGCTGGTTTCTATCCCCTTCTGCCTCAGCCTAGTTCTACCTCTCAGCAAAATGCAGACCAAAAAAGATGAGGGAGGTGGGAATTCCCTGAGACACACAACAGCAACAAGAGCCAGAGCCAGCCATGGGGCCACCAGGAGTTCAAATAAGTCCAAAAGGGCAGAAGGGGCCCCAAAGGTCACACGACCCTACGGCGAGAGACCTTGATAAGTCCTGCACCTTGGAAGACAGCAATGTCACAATGCTGCCTAAGTACAAGGAAACTGAGCAAATACCCTGTGAATCTCCTTTACATCTAATTAAAAATTCGCAAATACCCTTGAACTATTCTTGTACTCCCAGTAGCCCAATGGTTGGCTCTGGCTTTTGTTGCTTTACTGTGTTTCTTGATATTATCAACCTGGTTCACATATACGTGGACTGATTTCATTGGTTTTCCTCAACATGATACTGTGGTCGGACTGGTGTGTGACGATGTTTGCTCTGTGATTGTTCTCTGACAAGGATGCTTTAGATATTTCTTTAGGTTATGACAAGGTCAACTACAGTTCATTATTGCCATTTGTTTAACCATTTTGACTTATTTGCAGGAGTATCACTTCAATTGAGGAAATTTGACTACCTTAGCCGTGATCAATTCACAAGGGTGACGAAAAGTGTTGGCTGTCGATGTGATAATATTTGATTTTGTGAAGAACAGATGCTCTTAGGTGCCAGTAAAGGAATTGAATTTGACATGTTTTCAACAAACTTTCAATTCAGAATACTTATAACTATTGTGGACTTACTTTGAGCGATGTGGTGTTTTTCTTTTGCATGTTACTGCAGAGTAACTAAGCTAGACTGCTATGCCTTTCAGTAGTAGAGTATAATATACCCAACAGCACCCCCCAAATCCACTAATTGAATATTCACTTGTCCACTTTTTACTAGATGCTTTGAGGAGGTGCAATTGGCAACACCACTACTATCCCCTTGTTTGAAGCTTCCTGAAGCAACCACTGGTGACAAGCCTTGTGCTGTCAGAGGGGTGACAGGACCCTGCTGTGTTTGCTTCTGTTCCTCCAGGCATTGATTGCAGGATGCTTGCAGCTTCTTCACTCCAGTCATTACCTTTTGACCCAGGAGATGCTGGTTCTAGACAAACCCATGCCTTACAGTGAGGAACATCCTTTCTGTCCTCACGTGGAAAGCTCTGCTGAGGAGACAGTGTGCCTCTGTCACCTCCTCTTCCCTTGTCACTACCAAGTGTCAGGGTCTGGAGCAGTACAATGTGTTTCCTTCCTCTGTGAAGATTACTCAATTGTCAAGAGAGCTGAAACTAATTCTATTTCTGCTGCAGAGATAGAGACACATTTCACATTATTGTAGGTGACAGAGACAAGTCACTGAAGTGCACTCTCTTCTGTTCTTTCTTTTCTACGATCCAGGCTTTTATCCAATCAGGAATTTAATGCAGTTCCTTTGGAGAACTGTAAGCCTTTCACAAGTTGATTATCTTCTGTGAAGTTGTTCAGCTTTGCACTGTGTCTGCTTCACAGATTGACTGGAGATGCCAAGAGCCTGTGGGGTCTGTGTAGGGTCTGTGAGCCATTGGAGATGCACTTCAAACACAAGCTGGACACTTTTGTAAGCTTTCTAACTCATGTAAATGTCAACCCGCATCTCTAAAAACAACATTTATTGCTTTTACCTGTCCACAGGTGCAGATCAGGCATCCTAGTTTCAGGAAAATGGCCACCTATGTAGAAAGCATTGGATCCTTTAAATTGTGATCTGGAAATCTTCTTGTTGACTCTATCCTTCTGCTTATCACCATTCTGAGAATCCCGCACTGCTCCATACTAATTCGTAAGATATGGCGAAGGGGCAGTCCACCGTTCCATGGAAGGCTACATCTTACTTATGAATCTAAAGTGACTGGCTTGGAGGGGGGCACCGAAGCACACCCTACATGCATAACATATTGTTGTCCACAGAGGCAACAATTCACTTGTGACTGAGGAACTCTGGGTGAGCAATTGAAAGGTCACTGATATGAAATCTACAAACCTATGATCACATAAATGATGCAGAGAGAATCTGGCCCTCATTCTGACCCTGGCGGTCTTTGACCGCCAGGGCGGAGGACCGCGGGAGCACCGCCGACAGGCCGGCGGTGCTCCAATGGGGATTCCGACCGCGGCGGTAAAGCCGCGGTCGGACCGGCACCACTGGCGGCGTCCCGCCAGTGTACCGCGGCCCCATTGAATCCTCCGCGGCGGCGCAGCTTGCTGCACCGCCGCGGGGATTCCGACCCCCCCTACCGCCATCCAGATCCCGGCGGTCGGACCGCCGAGATCCGGATGGCGGTAGGGGGGGTCGCGGGGCCCCTGGGGGCCCCTGCAGTGCCCATGCCACTGGCATGGGCATTGCAGGGGCCCCCGTAAGAGGGCCCCTACATGTATTTCACTGTCTGCTGCGCAGACAGTGAAATACGCGACGGGTGCAACTGCACCCGTCGCACAGCTTCGACTCCGCCGGCTCGATTCCGAGCCGGCTTCATCGTGGAAGCCTCTTTCCCGCTGGGCTGGCTGGCGGTCTGAAGGCGACCGCCAGCCAGCCCAGCGGGAAAGTCAGAATTACCGCCGCGGTCTTTCGACCGCGGAACGGTAACTTGACGGCGGGACTTTGGCGGGCGGCCTCCGCCGCCCGCCAAGGTCAGAATGACCACCTCTGTGTCTTAAATATCCAACAACTCCAAAATAAATTTTTTAAATATGGTAACTAAATATCTAAGTGTAATTTACTGTGTCCTGGAAGTACAAGGGATATAAGATCCAGCAAATGGTTTAGGACTATCTACTGGATTACCGGATACCATTGTGTATAGCCCCCATGTAGCGCCACACCGCATCTATTTCCAGACCATTATGCCATATCAAACCCTGAAGAAGGCTGCTCACAACTGATAAGAAGGGCTGAAACTGGTTTGCATCCCTCTCACTTTTATTTTGTTTCTATATACTGTAACAGCCAATGAACATTCAAACCCAACTCATCACTCCTAAAATAACCTTAATTATAACCCTAAACCTACCTCTAATCCCTACGGAAGGCTTAACCATATCCTAAATCAATCGTAATGGGGCGGTGTTCCCTCTCTGCCAACATGGGAGCATATTTACAAGAGCCGGCAGTGCCATGCACTGCGCCATATTTACAAGGTGGACATATAGCCGTTATTTACTGTCCATTGCTGCTGGGGAAACCCTGGCGGTAAGAGACAGTAAAAACACTAAGGGGGTCATTCTAACCCTGGCGGTAAAAACCGCCAGGGCGAACGACCGCGGTAGCACCGCCAACAGGCTGGCGGTGCACCGCTGGGCATTCTGACCGCGGCAGTTCAGCCGCGGCCAGAAACGGAAAGTCGCGGTGTCCCGCCGACTTTCCGCTGCCCTTGAGAATCCTCCATGGCGGCGGAGCGCGCTCCGCCGCCATGGGGATTGTGACACCCCCTACCGCCATCCTGTTCCTGGCGGTTCTCCCACCGGGAACAGGATGGCGGTAGGGGTGCTGCGGGGCCCCTGGGGGCCCCTGCAGTGCCCATGCCAATGGCATGGGCACTGCAGGGGCCCCCGTAAGAGGGCCCCAAAAAGAATTTCAGTGTCTGCCTAGCAGACACTGACATTCGCAACGGGTGCAACTGCACTCGTCGCACCTTCCCACTCCGCCGGCTCAATTCTGAGCCGGCGTCCTCGTGGGAAGGGTGTTTCCCGCTGGGCTGGCGGGCGGACTTTCGGCGGTCGCCCGCCAGCCCAGTGGGAAACCCAGAATGACCGCCGCGGTCTTTTGACCGCGGTACGGTCTTCTGGCGGTTCCCGCTTGGCGGGCGGCGGAAATGCCCCCTCATCGTGGGAGATAACTCCCATGGTGAGGGGGGATTACCTTTTTTATTTTCAAAAAGAAAATCCCACTTTAGCATTTTCTTTTTGAAAATACAAAACAAAACAGTTTGGGGCAAGGCCCGGTCATGTTGATGGAGCCCTGCACCAAACTTCAAAAACCATTGACAAGACCCGCCATGACGGCAGTTCCTGCCAATGGTTTAGAAACAACCTCTTCCTTGGCAGTCATTTCTAAATGTGACAGGCAGCATCTCCATCAGGGAGACAGAGTGATTTACTCCTTTGTCCTGGCAGTAAAACAGGCCGTCCACCAAATGTTTAATTAGACCCTTAGCGCCAGATGGAAGAAAAGTGGTGCTACATTACGTGTAGCACCACTTTGCTTGGGCCCTACCGCCACCATGTGTGCACCGTATTTGATATACGGTACACCATAGTGCATGGTAGGGACAATAGCATCAACATTTTTGACGCTATTGATGTACTGTGCAGGATTAGTGCCAAAATGTTGGCTCTAATCCTACTGAGTATATAGGGATCCATTGAAAACAATGGTATGCTCCCTTTTAAGGCCTGCTCTGTGCAGCCATTAAAAATAGTCGCTAAAAATGTCGCAGTGGAATCTCAAATTCCACTGCACCATTTTTGCAGTCCCCCTAACGGGGGAATGCCCCCCCTTGCATACATTATCCCTGACACAGGCATAATGTGGTTCAAGGGGTTACAAAGTGGCACAATGCAAGCATTGCCCCACTTTGCAAATCTGGCGCAGTGAATTTGGCCTTGTTCGGCCACATTAGTGTCATCATTTTTTTTGCTTATGTGGCACAAGGAGGCGGTAGGCCCTCTTAAACCTGGGTCTTAGTCCTACGTGGTTGAATAGTGTTCTACAGTCTAGGAGCTACAGAGGGCCTGTTTTTATTGTTTTGGCTTTTCTTTCCTTAGATATTTTAAGAATTACACATTCTTTGCCTCTCATTTTAAGTTGGGCGCTCACCATCTGGAGCTCATTAATTATGATTTATTAATTATCAGGAACACCATCCGTGTGTTTGTATTCCCATGTGAAAAACAGGAAGTAACTAACTCCTTTGAGGAGTTGGTAACACTGCAACAGTTTACTCCCACAATTCTGGTTGCAAGCTGGTGATACAGCTCAATGAGAATCAGTGCTTAATTTGATCCAGCGGTCGCAAGTGGGGCCCATCTGCACTTATTTTTGGGTACCGGCATTTATTTTTCCTCATCAGACATTTTGACCCAGAGCAAGAGAGAGAAAAAAACAAAAGGGGGAAAGAAGGAGGAGTTAAAAGACTTAAAATAGTGACAAAGAGATGTAAAAGAACACGCAGTAGTGAGCTGGCGGGGCAGGGAGTGTCTAGGGGTAACGGATTGAAGATGCAGGAGGTCAGTCAAGACACAGCCTTTGTGTTCAGCACAGTGACCTTCCACAGCACCGTTAGCAGCTTCTGGGCAAAAGTGTGGGCACCGGCACTTATTGTTTCAGAAATTAAGCACTGGTGAGGATCATAAAGAGGAGGGAAGGCCCCTTTAACACCCCCTCTTATCTGTGATTCAGAATGAGTCAATAAACTTATTTTGCAATTCGAAAACTGCTTTATAAAATTTTAAAATTAGTTTTACCCATGACAAAAAGCATTTTGTTTTTGAGAACTTTGTAAAGCAGAAGCTCATCCAAAGGTCTGGGTTTAATGAGGACAGTTCTTGTGCTCTCTGAGGAGCACAGTGCCTCTTTCTTGGCCATTAAGGAAGGCAAGAATAAGGTTTCTTTGTTCTTGCAGGAGATCATTAGATTTCTTTCCAAAGACTAAAACAACACTAGACAGCAGGTTAGCTTAAGTAGTTGCAAAGATTGTATTTAGATCACAAACCAGAGGGCATGGCAGGTCCAGGTGTAGATACTACTCTATATATTGAGTATTACAGGATTCTCCTCAGTTATATTTGAAAAAAACATGTTTTTGACTCATCGATAAGTAAAAGGTTAGACTGCTTTGTAGGATTATTATTTAAGATACATCAGGGGTACAGCTGGTGGAAAACAGAGGTTTTATAAGTCGGGGTGGCCCCCAGAAATCAAAAAGACGCCTATTCTTGTCAGCATGACCACTCACAAATGGAGAATTTTATATGTGTAATAGACTTCGCATTGACAACAGTCTGCACATAGGGGGTCATTCCGACCCTGGCGGTCAAAGACCACCAGAGCCGCGAATGACGGAAGCACCGCCAACAGGCTGGCGGTGCTTCCCTGCCCATTCTGACCGCGGCGGTAAAGCCGCGGTCAGAAAACCGGGTCTGGCGGTTTCCCGACGGATTTCCCCCGGCTGGGCGAATCCGCCATGCCGGCGCTGCAAGCAGCGCCGCCATGGGGATTCTGACCCCCTTACCGCCAGCCTGTTTCTGGCGGTTTACACCGCCAGGAAGAGGCTGGCGGTAACGGGTGTCGAGGGGCCCCTGGGGGCCCCTGCACTGCCCATGCCACTGGCATGGGCAGTGCAGGTGCCCCCTAACAGGGCCCCAGCCTGCTTTTCACTGTCTGCCTAGCAGACAGTGAAAAGCGCGACGGGTGCAACTGCACCCGTCGCACACCTGCAACACCTCCGGATCCATTCGGAGCCGGCTTCAGTGTTGCAGGCCCCCTTCCCGCTGGGCCGGCGGGCGCTAACAATGTTAGTGCCCGCCGGCCCAGCGGGAAGGTTGGAATGGCTGCAGCGGTCTTTTGACCACAGAGCGGCCAAATGGCGGTTCCCGCCAGGTGGGCGGCGACCGCCGCCCGCCGGGGTCAGAATGACCCCCATAGTCTGCCCCAGTGATTGTGGAACACCAAGGTGATGTTCGTTCATGTCACATGTGTGGTCGATCACACAACCTATAGGAACCAAAGACTAAGGCGGTACCAACGCCATTAAAAGCACGGCGGAAACAGTACACAGAAGGGAAACCACTCACCTCGTGACACTCAAGGAAGAACCAGGACGCAATGGAGCCAGAGCTGCAGGTCCTCCCCATGCTGGTGTACCTTCTCATATATCAGGAGTACCAACGGCGGTGACGATGACCACGGTGAGTACTGCACCCAGCACATGGGTGGGGGGAGGAAAAAGAGAGTGACGCACACACACAACACGCAATACCCCCACCCTCACCCCCAACACCATACACACAAACACATGCAACAACATTACATATACACCCCGTAACCCTTCTGGAATAACGCAAGGACAAAAGGAATTGAGTTAAATGAGTGTTATATTAGAAATAGTCAGAATTACGTAAATATTTCAAAAACAGTATTTACAAAATATACAATATGTACAAAAGGCGGGACAATGTCCACTCAAAATGTCCGTGGCCCACTGGGCCAAAACACATAGGCCAAGCCCACACATGACTCCTGCCTCAATACGGAGAGAACACTGCAGGGGCATCAGGTCGAAAACACACAGGCACCTCAGGGGGATGGAGAAGGGGGGGCACCTCAGCCAGAAGATGGTACAACGCCACTTCTCCTGGAGGGGGCTCCATGCCCAGTGCTTTGTCCTGGGGAGTGCAAAGCCACAGTCTCTCAAGTGGGTTGTTTGCCACTTCTTGGTCCTGGGGAGTGCAAAGCCACAGTCTCTCAAGTATCTCAAGTGGGTGGGTTGCCCACTGCTTGGTCCTTGGGAGTGCAAGGCCACAGTCTCTCGAGTGGGTCGTTTGCCCACTGCTTGGTCCTGGGGAGTGCAAAGCCACAGTCTCTCAAGTGGATGGCTTCTCCACTGGTTCTGGAAGGGGCTTTGTGCCCAGTGTGCTTCATCCTGCCAAGGATAGGGTGAGTGGATGCCTTCCTCCACTGGTTCTGTAGGGGGCTTTGTGCCCAGTGATGCAGCATTTGGTGGGTGCCAGGTCACAGTCCCTCACCTGGGTGTCAGAGCCACGAGATCTGCAGTGGTAAGGATGCATGAGAGTCCATGGAGGCAGGGCTTCATTCCATCCGCCGGCGGCTACGGCTGCACAGTGATGGTAGTGCCGGTGCTGGTGGGGGTGCTGCCAGTGGTGGGGGGAGGCTCCAGCCCTTCTCCTGCAGCCTCAGACGGCTGCCCACTGGGGCTGCTGTCAGTGGTGCTACTGTCAGTGGTGCAGGTGGCGGTGCTTTTGGCGGTGCAGGTGGCGGTGCTGGCCGCTGTGCAGGTGCCTTTGCTGCCAGTGGTGGGGGGAGGCTCCAGCCCTTCTCCTGCAGCCTCGGGCGGCTGCCCACTGGGGCTGCTACTGCTGACAGTAGTGGTGCTTGGGGCATTGCAGGTGGTGGTGCAGGTGTCAGTGCTTGCGGCACTGCTTGTGGCGGTTCAGGTGGCGGTGCTGGCCACGGGGCAGATGGCGGTGCTGGCGGTTGTGCTGGTAGCCACCCGGCCTTCACCTGCAGGCTCGGACGGCTGAAGTGCCTTGGCTGGTGTTTTGTGCCCCTTCCTGCCCTTGGCAGATGGTAGGGTCACCTTGGGTCTGGCAGCTGGAGTCTTTGAGGTGGCCTTGCCGGGTGGCTGTGGCTCCTTCCCCTTGTTGGAGGCTGTCCCCTTCTTCACCTTGCCAGGTGGCGAAATGCTCTTTGCCTTGGCAGGGGTTGGTGGCACACTGGCTGTGCTGACGGGTGCCCCCTTTGAGCCTCTGACAGCTGCAGGAACCACAGCGGACATGGACTTGGTGGCTGAGGTGCTGGGCCGGGTCTTGGCCACCCTGGCCCGAGGGGAAGGACAGGGGGGAGGGGTAGGGAAGAGGTCAATGTTGGCTAGGAAAACCTTCTTAGGGACATTGGGGTGGGAAGAAGGTGAAGGTTTGGGAGTGGAGGAAGAGAGAGTGGTTATAGAAGGTGTCAGTCTGCTGTGTTTGGGTGCAGGAGCTAAATGCTGTTGTGAGGTGGGTGGCTGTTGGGTGGGTGTGTGCTTGCATTTGTGTACTTTGGGAGGAGGGGTCACAGACACAGTGGGAGAGGACACGTGCATGGATGTGGGGTGGTGACTGCCAGTGAGGGGTGTGTAGTGATGGGCGTGCTGGTGATGGAGGTAGTGGATGAGGATGTAGTGCATGCAGGTGTGAGTGGAGACGCTACTGGGAGGGAGGTGGACAACGAGGAGGAGGGGGACACAGTGGAGGCAGTGGATGTTGGTGTGTCTGCATGGGGATGGTGCTTGTGTGAGTGCCTGTGAGATGACGTGTGGTGCTTGTATTTGCCTGAGCCACTTGTGTGTGTTGATTTGGGTGAATGCCGGTCTGAAGGGGTGCTTGGGATATGCTGAGGTTGAGGGGATTGGGACTGGGTAGAGGAAGTTGGAGGGGGGAGTCTAGAGACAGGGACAATGGCTACCATCAGTGCGGAGGCCAGAGCCTGAAATGCTCTCTGTTGGGCCGCCACGCTAGAGTGAATGCCCTCCAGGAATGCATTTGTTTGTTGCAAGCCTCCTCACTGAGGGCAGCAGGGCTGACTGGGGCAGGACCTGAGGTGCCTGGGGTGAAGGAGATGCCCACCCTCCTGGGTGAGCGGGCACGGGAAACATGCTGAGGGGCTGCTGTGAAGGCGGTGCTGGTAGGGGTGGTGGTGGCTGTACCTGTTGTTGGTGTGGGCACAGAGGTGTCTGCCACTGCCAGGGAGCTTCCATCAGAGGAGGAGTCGCTGTCTGTAGTGTCCCCTCCTGTCTCCATCGTGGTGCTCTCCTCGCCCTCCGTCCCACTGGTGCCCTCACCCTCAGTGGATTCGGCCTCCAGGCCCATGTGGGATGCAGCTCCCTCCTTCGCCGGTGCCTCTGCTCCTCCGCCAGATGATGCTAATGTACACAAGGACAGGGTGACAAAACAAAAAGGGGGGGAGAGACAGAGGATGCACTTGGTCAATGCCAGCAACAACACCACCGTTGGCGTATACAACACACAGGGAGCTGCCCTATGCACTTCGCCATGCACTACCAGTAACAATGCTAGTCACCAGCCCATGGGGGGCCTAGCTTAACGCCATCAGCTGCACACCTAAAACCCACAGGACCCTGCCATGTAGTAGATGCCCACTAACACCATTGGGGTTGGAGTGCTTCATAGCCTGCCCAACAAGGAACCTACCCTGCCATGTTCCACTTGGCCTAGGGGCACCCACCCAGGTAAAACCTTAACACGCACAAACTCATGAATCAGAATTTGTACTCACCCCCTTGTGGCTGCTATGACGCCCTCAAGCACCCATCCAACTCCAGATAGGCCACTTCCAGGATGCGGAACATCAGGGGGGGTCAGGGTACGATGGGCACCCCTTCCTCGTTGGGAGGCCAGCCCCAGCTGGGCCTCCGCGGTCTTCCTTGCCCAGCGGCGCAGGTCCTTCCACTGTTTGCAGCAGTGGGTGCTCCGCCTGTCAAAGACCCCCAGGGTCCGCGCCTCCTTGGCGATGGCACGCTAAATACCCTTTTTCTGATGGGTGCTGACCTGTAGGAAAAAGAAGCAGAAAAGGGATTAGTAATACCGTCTGGACCGTCACACTTCTGGCCCACCATATCCCTCCCATCCCCTAACGCACATACATTGACCATCATACATGCAGCACTCTGCCCAGGACACCTCAGCCCCCCCCCCCTACCTGTGGTCTACACACACAGCACTCCATACATTCATGGCCCACACATCATGCTCACAGTGTTCTCACCTGTTTGTCTGAAGGACCATAGAGTAAAGTGTACTGGGGTAGGACCCCACCCACCAGTCTCTCCAACTCCTCCGCAGTGAAGGCAGGGGCCCTTTCCCCAGACACATGAGCCATTGTCGCTTCCAGACACAGGTCACAGCAGCACTTGCAGTGTGGGTCCTCTCCTGTTGAGGGTCAGGTAGCAAGTGAGTGAATAGATAGAAAATGGCGGTCACATCCATGGCGGTGCGTACCTTCACCGCCGGCGTACATCGTCATTGGCTCCGGGAACCCATAGGGCCCAATGATAACCAATGTGAAGTTGCGCAGCGGTCATTGACCGCCTACCGCAACGGCGCACAACGCCAGTGGAATTACCTCATTTCTACTTGTCCCTCCTCACAGGTCAGGCAGCATCCATTTCAGGGGGGCACAGGCGATGGCACCTAACTGCGTCACAGCAGACATTGGCACATCAACTGACTCTCGGAATCTCATACTGGTTCTGTAAGTGAAGAGATGCATCATTATTGCAATAGATGTGTAAATATGACCCTCTGCTCACCGTTTTCCTCCCTAGGCTTGAACCGCTGAGGATGAATATGAGATGGAGACATCCTCCAGTGTACAAACCTCTGGTGGACCTTTCGACAATGGAGGACAAACACATTATCCTAACCTACAGACTTGATCGGGCCACAATCCAAGAACTGTGTACCCAATTGGAGCCAGACCTGATGTCAGCTATCCGCCAGGCCACAGGCCCTCTAGTGCAGGTCCTGTCAGTGCTCCATTTCCTGGCAGGTGGTTCCTTCCAAACAACAGTGGCCATGGCATCAGGGAGGTCTCAGCCAATGTTCTCCAACGTGTTGACCAGAGTGTTGTCTGCCCTGCTGAAACACATGCACAGCTATATCGTATTCCCCCAGGTGGAGGATTTGGCCACAGTGAAAGTTGACTTTTATGCCCTGGGACATATCCCCCACATCATTGGTGCCACTGATGGTACACATGTAGCATTTGTCCCCCCCCCCCCCCCGGAGAAATGAACAGGTGTTCAGGAACAGAAAAAGCTATCACTCTCTAAATGTGCAGATGGTGTGTTTGGCGGGCCAGTACATCTCCCATGTGAATGCCAAGTATCCTGACTCTGTGCATGATGCCTTTATCTTGAGGAATAGCAGCATCCCATATGTGATGGCTCAACTCCAGTGGCTAATAGGTGAGCCCAAGCTCCTCACCCAGTAAATGTTGGTGTCTGGGTATGGGGTTGTCCCTAAGGGTTAGTGTGTGTCTGACAGTTGTCCCTCGATATTTTCAGGTGACTCTGGTTATGCCAACTTCTCATGGCTACTGACCCCAGTGAGGAATGCCAGGACAAGGGCAGAGGAATGTTACAATGAGGCACATGGGCGAACAAGGAGGATTATTGAGAGAACCTTTGGCCTCCTGAAGGCCAGGTTCCGGTGCCTCCATCTGGCAGGTGGATCCCTGTACTACTCACCCAAGAAGGTGTGCCAGATCATCGTTGCATGTTGCATGTTGCATAACCTGGCCTTGAGACGCCAGGTGCCTTTTCTGCAGGAAGATGAGCCTGGAGATGGTCTTGTGGCAGCAGTAGAGCCAGTTGACAGTGAGGAAGAGGAGGCAGAGGATGAAGATGTGGACAACAGAAGTACTATAATACATCAGTACTTACAGTGACACACAGGTAAGACACTGTAACTTCACTTTACATATGAGTTTTCTGTTGGACATTGTACATGGCAGCATGATTTCTCTATGTCTATGGCCAATAACTGTACCCTTTGGCATCTCTATTTTCAGATCTCTGTGCCCCACTCTGGCTCCTGGTGTGTTTACTGCTGCCCACTACAGGTCATACCAATGTATATATAACTGTACATATGAATTGCAATGTTTTCAGATTGTTGTACTAATACATATTTCAATCAATTGACAGACTCCAGAGTTGTATTTGTTCCAAGGGTGTTTATTTAAGTGCTAATAAGTAAAGGGGGATGTGCAGTGGGCTGGGGTGATGGTGGAGGAAAGTCCAATTAGAGTCCAGTCTCTTGGTATCACAGGTGCATTGTCAAGTGGGGCATAGGAAGGGGAGCAATGGCAGTTCAAGGTGGACAGGGTGACTGAGTGGGACACAAGGGTGACATTCAGGAGAGTCTTATTTCCTGCCGGGGGTCTTGGCAATGTTCTATGGCTTCTGCTTGGATCGCAGGGACCGTCTGTGGGGTGGTTCTCCTTCTACAAGGGGTTGGGTGCTGGTGGCCTGTTGTTCCAGTGGCGGGGCTTCCTGTCCACTAACGCTTGCGGAAGTGGAGGGCTGTTCATCGGTGTGGCTAGTGTCAGGGGCCCGTTGTTGTGCCACTGCCTCCCTCATGGTGTTGGCCATGTCAGCCAGCACCCATGCAATGGTGACCAGGATGGTTTGGATGTGTTTGAGGTCCTCCTTGCTCCCCAGGTACTGTCCCTCCTGTGGCCGCTGGGTCTCCTGCAACTTGGCCTGTATCTGGCCCAAGGTCTCCTGGGAATGTTGGTATGCTCCCAGGATCCCTGCAAGTGCCGCGGGGAGAGTGGGTTCCCTGGGCCTGTCCTCCCCCTGTTGCACAGCAGTCCTCCCAGCTTCCTTGTTGTCCTGTGCCTCTGTCCCCTGAACCGTGTGCCCACTGCCACTGACCCCAGGTCCCTGATTTTCTTGGGTTTGTGGGGTTGCCTGGGGTCCCTGTAGTGGTGGACACACTGCTGGTTGACGTGTCCTGGGGATAGTGGTATGGGCCTGCTGGGTGGGTGCTGTGCTGGTGTTTCCTGAGGGGGGAGGGTCTGTGGTGGTATGGGACTGTGGCAGGGTAACCGACTGTCCAGAGGTCCCTGATGGGCCAGGTTGGTCATTGTGATCCATTCGTGCAGAGATGCTGTCATCACTGTGGGCCTCTTCTGTGGGGAGACTGGATGTTGGTGGCACGTCCTCTCCGGTGACATTGAGTGGGGGTCCTGGGGGGATGAAAATACAGTGTTATTGTATCTGAGTGTGCCATCTTGTGCATGGGTGTGTTTCCCTGTATGGTTGTGTTTGCCCTGTCAGCTTTGCCTTGTGTGCGTGGTGATTTTGGGGGTTAGGTGGTTCTCTCTAATGGGCATGCTTTAGTGATGGGTGTCCATGCAGGTCTGTGATGGGGGTCCATGCATTGGTGTAGCGTGCAGGGCTTGGTATTGGGATGGGTTGGTTGTAATAGTGGAGTATATGTGAGGTGGTGGAGTGATGGGGGTGAGGGTATGGGTAGGAGTTTGTGTTGGCATGCAGGTAGGGTGGGGGATATAGTAGTTAAGGTCTGACTTACCAGAATCCAGTCCTCCTGCTACTCCTGCGAGGCCCTCAGGCTGCATTATTGCCAAGACTTGCTCCTCCCATGTTGTTAGTTGTGGGGGAGGAGGTGAGGGTACCCCACCAGTCCTCCGTATGGCTACCTGGTGTCTTGCAACCACGGAACGCACCTTCCCCCGTAGGTCGTGCCACCTCTTCCTGATGTCATCCCTTGTTCTGGGGTGCTGTCCCACGGCGTTGACCCTCTCCACGACTCTCCGCCATAGCTCCATCTTCCTAGCAATGGACTGCTACACCTGTGATCCGAATAGCTGTGGCTCTACCCGGATGATTTCCTCCACCATGACCCTTAGCTCCTCTGAAAACCTGGGGTGTCTTTGGAGTGCCATGGATGTGGTGTGAGTGGTATGAGTGAGGGTGTGTGGGGTGCTGTGTTGGGGTGTGTGCTGTGAGGTGCGTGGATGGTGTATGGATGATGGTGTTCTGTGGCTCAGATTGAGTGGGCGCTCCTGGCTTGTCTCTCTCTCTGTTCACAATCTTTTTTTTTCGTTGAGAGGGTTGTGGGTATTGTGGGTGTGTGTTTTATATTGGATTGGGTGTGTGGGTGTGATGTGTGTGTGTGTGTGTGTGTGTGTGTGTCAGGTGTGTGTAGTTTGAATTGTCCAATGTGGTGTAGTTTTGTTAGTGTGTGTGTATTTTGAGCGCGGCGGTGTGTACCGCCACTGGTTTACCGCGGTTGAAAGACCGCTGCAGTGATTCGTGGGTCATAATACTGTGGGCATATTCCTGTTGGCATAACGGTGTGGGTTTTGGTACCACCAGTTTCTCACTGACCTTTGGGCTGGCGGATTTGTGTTGGTGTCTGCATAGTGGCGGAATTCTTTGTGTGGGTCATAATACCCGTAGCGGTATACCACCGCGGACACGGAATGTTGGTGGCCGTCAGTACGGTGGTAGGTGGCATTTACCGCCAATGTTGTAATGAGGGCCTAAGGCCCGAATTTATACTTTTTTAGCACCACATTTGCGCTGCTTTGTGATGCAAAAGCAGTGCAAATGTACAAAATACTATTGTATTTTGTAAGTTTGCACAGCTTTTGCATCAAAGAATGACGCAAATGTAGCGCAAAGAAAGTATAAATATGGGCCTAAGTAGTAAAGACAGTGGCATTGTTCTCATACATCGATTTAGACTTCAAACGCGAGCAAGGAGTCAGCTAAAGTAATTGGTCTAGCACCGGTCTACAAGTAGACAGCTAAGCATCGCGGGGACTTGTTACATATGAAACAAAACGGACGCCATCAGTCGTTCCGTTGGTTAGGGCCCAAGCCATATCTGCTCTTTGATGCTGAGTTCTAACTTCTGCTGCTGTAACCTTAGCTCTGTTCTTCATGGAGGACCACCTGCAAATCCTTTCCCTTACGGCCGGGATCCACTTTCTTGCTCAATATGACCCATATTCATACTATTTTAGAGCTGCATTTGCGTCATTTTTTGATGCAGAAACGGCGCAAACTTGCAAAATACAATTGTATTTTGTACATTTGCGCCGTTTTTGCATCAAAAAGCAGCACAAATGCGGCACTAAAAAAGTATAAATATGGGCCTATGTGCTTGCAGGAACAATTGTCCGAGCGAGGATGCTAAAAGTGTAATTTTGATAAGAACATTGAAGGTCAGCAACCGGGAGTGATAGGATGTGCAAGATCGGGAATACTGCAGACCCTCAGCACCATGGGCACGAGCACCCGGGCCCTTGCTTCCGGAGGAAGATGCCCCGTTGTCTAAGTATTAGGTCATTAGGACGTTAGGCGGATGCTGGAGAGGGAAGCTCAGTCACAGTTATAGCCTTGCACCTCTCCGGTGACTGACTACCCCCTGAAGGTGGAGAAGGAAAAGCAAGGAAAACAAGTAAACACAGACGGACGGGTACAGCAGGCGCTAGAGGCGACAGGACATGCAGGGACCGCTTTGGAAGCAGGCCTGCTGAAATGTCACTTTGTCCTCCTCGTCAGCTGAATTATTCACGTCGGCTTGACATCTTGCGCACTTCCTGTCACTTCCTGTCTTCAATGCTGGGGCTCAGCCCGTGCACAGTTGGCTTTTCGAGGCTTCGGAACGGTTCATTATTTTGTCCGTTTCAGTCTGTAAACATCTTAATCAGTGTCCAAACAAGGTGCCCTGCGTCATGCCAAGCTCCTTCCTTCCTTTCTTCCTTCCTTTCTACCTTCCTTCCATCCCTCCTTTGTTCCTTAATTCCTTTTCTCCTTGCCCCTCTTTCCCCTGCCTCCTTCCTTCCTTTTTTCCTACTTTATTTCCTTCTTTCCATTCTTCTTTTCTTTCTTCTTTCCTTCTTTCCTTCTTTTTTCTTTCTTTAATTCTTTCACTCCTTCTTTGCTTTGTTCCTTCCTTCCTCACTTCCTTTCTTCCTTCCTCCCCTCATTCAATCCTCCTTTCCCACCTTTTTTGCTTCCTTTGTTCCTTCTTTCTTTCTTTCCTTCCTTCCAACTTCCCTTTCTTCCTTTTTCCTTCTTTTCGCCCTCCTTTCCTTCCTCCCTTCCTTCTTTCCATCCTTCTTTTTTCCTTCTTTACTTCCCTCTTTCCTTCCTTCTTTCTTTCCTTCTTTCCATCCTTCTTCGCTTCGTTCCTTCCTTCCTCACTTCCTTCTTTCAGTCCTTCTTTCCCACCTTTTTTGCTTCCTTTGTTCCTTATTTCCTTCCTACTTTCCTTTCATCCTTTTTCCTTCTTGCCATCCTCCTTTCCTTTCTCCCTTCCTTCTTTCACTCCTTCCTTCCTACTTTCCTTTCTTACTTCTTTCCTTCTTTCCATCCTTCTTTCCTTCCTCCCTTCCTTCTTCCCCTCCTTCCTTCCTACTTTCCTTTTTTACTTCTTTCCATCCTTCTTTCCCTTCTCCCTTCCTTCCTACTTTCCTTTCTTACTTCTTTCCTTCGTTCCATCCTTTCCTTCCTCCCTTCCTTCTTTCCCTCCTTCCTTCCTACTTTCCTTCCTTCCTAACAATAAAGTAACACAGGCACTAATGCCATTAATTGTTGATCATACATCAATAACCAGTAATGCTGACGAGGGATATAAGGTATTGTGCTGTCCTGCCTTGCAGAGTGACACACCGGAAGCCTAATCCCAATGGGGCTGCCGCACAGTCCCCCCTTCAGCGGTGCTGGCCATTGCCGTGTGGGCGCAGCCTGGGCGCCATAACAGGTTCCACCTCTTCCTAAGTGACCCCTCCTCTCCACCATAAGACCTCTGGCTAGGGTTACAGCCTACAGCGCAGAATGCACGAGGATGGACACCGGCTGCATATCCTGCAGGGCAGCCAGAAGCATCGACGAGACAGCTTCCCCGCCCGCCTGCCTCGGGCACAGCCTTGGATGGAGGAGAGCTGGTGCATGAATGGTCCAAAGAGTGAATCCTCAACCTCGGAGGACCCTACAGGTCAAGTACCCGGGGGTATTAGGAGGCACCCAGCACATCCAGAGTTGTTGAAAACCTTGCACGTGGATCAGCACAAATCTTTCCAATGGATATGAAATCTGTCAGGTTTGGAGAAGCCAAGCAGGGAACCCAGTGTGTATCCTCGCCCTCTCCAAATCCCTTCTCAAGCAGGAGGCTGAAATGTTCCGAGAAAAAGCAGCTGGGGAAAAATAGGGGCTGGAAAGAGAGGGAGAGAGCACAAGATTTCAATGTCTCATAAAATGCAGAACTTTACTTCTGTAGGATGCTGGCCTTCTCACTACATAACGTACAACCGATTAATAAGGTATTAGAGTTTAAAAAAACATTCCCTCTTACTAGTCTTTGACTGGAGTGGGAAGCTGGCAAAGGCTGAAAATACCAGGAGCCTGGCAGAAACTGCAGGATGAGAGTCACAACAAAGCAAGCAAAAAACATTGTGCCTAACACAATAGAGGGAAGGTAGGCAGGCACAGGGGAAGAAAGGAACCGAGGAAGAAACACAACAAAGGTGCAGGAGACAAGAGGCCAGTGCTTAATTTGTGCTTGGTGTTTGCGGTGCTGAGCACCGGCACTTATTTTTGAGGGCCAGCGCTTAGTCTTCTGCCTCAAACATTTGCTGCACGCAAAAGACACATATGGGAAAGACAGAGGAAAGGAAAAATGAAAAAGCGTCACAAGGGGAGAAAGCAGAAAGCTGCAAGAGTGAGCTGGAGCGGTAGGGAGTGGCTGTAAATGGATTGAAGAGTCCTGACATGGTTTCAGGATTACGCTGTCTCAGTATTCCCAGTTCCCACATTTAATTGCAGCAGCCAAGTATTTAAGAGGAGGGCTTTGGGCACTAGCACGTTTTTATTTACAAATTAAGCACTGCAAGAGGCCCAGTCAAAACTGCAGCGAGAGCAGAAGACCAGTGCAACTACTCAACATTTTGCCAGGCAAGAAACACATGGTGAGACAGTCTGCTGTGCTGCAGGTGCCTAAAGTGCTCTCACCCTCGTCCCCCACATACACCGTACCACAACCGGCGGCAGATCCTTCTCCTCCCTTGCCGCCAAAACCGGGAACTCCCTCCCGTCAACCTATGTCTGATCCAGGATCTCCTGACCTTCAGGTAGCGCCTAAGGACCTGGTTCTTCGAGCAGTAGAACCCCCCCCCCCAAGCGCCGTGAGACCCTTCCGGGTGAGTAGCGCGCTTAACAAATTACTGATTGATTGATTGATAGCAGTGCATTGCTCAACCTGGAAGTGGATTCTCACCAGCAGAGGTTAGTGGTCTAGTTTATAATAGCGTCTTCTGTCTTCCATCTCTCTATCCTCCATAGCCTCCAGGGTAACTATGCTCTGCCCTGAAGGGTGTGTTGATTTCAGTCTGAGGCTTTATATGACATGGCCTGGGGGTGTGCAGCTTTTGTACTGGAAACTCTGACCCATTGTTTCACAAAATGTCAACTGTAAGCAAAAACACAAACTTTTACCTCAGTCTGCTAAGACTGAATCACCTGCTGCTTCATCACCCCATCACATGGCATTGATCAAGGTCTTGACTAAGTTGAGACTGGATTACTCCAACATTAGCTAGACAGGAACCCCAAAGGAAGGGAGATCATGAAACTAGCGTTTTCAGAATCAAGCAGGTGTACTGTGCTTCAGGCTCAAGAATTCAGGGAACATCACACGTGTCCCTCAAAGCCCTTTACTACAGTTCTCTTCACCCCATCCACTGAGTGGCACTTCGAAGCTCAGCATCGCAAACTGGTTCACTCAAGTGCACGTCTCATAGAGTCAGGTCCTCTGTGTGACGGGAGCACAGCTGGTGTAGGCTACACCCATAGCTAAGAGCTTTGCTTTAAAAAAACCAAAGGATTTATCTTTATAGAGGTCTTTTCTTCATTTCACAACATTGCTAGGACTGTCCCTTCCAACAGGAGGTAGGGTACCCCAGGGTTTCATTGTACTATCTGTTTCCTGGATCTTGAAACGCACAGCCCTCGCAGACAAGTTTCAATAAATTGTGAGAAGGGACCAGGCCAACCTAATCACATACAGCTAACTTGACCACCAGTGCTACAAAGTGGCTAGAGTCATAAGCTTGGGCTTAACCAAACTAATAAATAAGAAAATATAACTTAATTTCTTAGCTAACATTTACTTCTTCACTGTGCCCAGCTCCAGGGCTTCACCCACCATTTTGGAACACTAAAATCTTTTTGGATTGTAGGCGTGTTCTCCTCCGTCATCGCTAATAGGCAAGATTCACTGTAAAGTTGAACCGTCAATTGGAAACACCCTTTACAACATAGCTCGAACCACACTGTGCCTTAACAATGCGGTCTGAAACACAAGTGCATCTTTACAACGTATTTCTTTACCACACAAGTTGTTACAATGGCTTGCCATAAGGAAAGAGTTGTTGGAATGATGGTGGTCTTAAGTCCAACACTTTCCCTACTGTAGCTGGACTGGAGTTGGAATAGTAAATTATAGAATTCCAAAGTGCGGTGCTTTCCCTAAGACAAGGTATTGTAACGACTTGTGTGGTAAAGGAATGCATTGTAAAGGTGCCGTCGTGGTTCGGATCACGTTAAGGCTTGCATGGCAAATGCATGAATGGTTCCAACATACAACCGCCTTCAACAGGTGGAATACACATAACCCATGAGTTGTGGTATGGCGTTCATTCTCAGTGCATTGTATTAAAAGAAATACCAGAGAATCCATGGCACACATGTGCCTTTGAGGATCATAGCTTTTCCTAAAGGAAGCTAAATTGGACCACCAAGGCTTCGCCATCAGTTAGCTGTTTCACATTTAATTTGCACTTTACCTCACACTACTAGACTGAGCAGTCATAAATCAATTGCAGCAATTTGTGGTGTTTGACTCAGTTCAGGTGGGGGCTACCGTAAACAGCATGAAATTAATCATCGTGACTTTTTTGGACGGCAGGTGGTTGGAAGTCAGTGGTGTGGACACTGATTCTCTTTGTTTTGTCTTTGGCCTTCAACATCGCTATCCAATCTGTCCTCTTTTCCAAACCACGTTTGGTGGATATTCAAGAAAATGCGAAAAGAGTCTTTTTTTGTGTGAAAGCTGATATAAAGTCCCACTGGCACCTGGTGACTTACAGCATTGCTCTTTTCTGTTTCATCTTTTTAAAAAGTAGATCTTGCATCTTGGCCGTCACTGACTGGATGACAATCAAGTTATGTTATGTTAATTTGTATGGCGCACATGTCACCCCAAAGGGTATCTTGGTACCTTCAGAAGGAGCTGCTGTCATGACGGTGACCTATAAGAGTAGCCACATTTGCAAAAGTTTGCAGCATTCTAGCACTAAACTGGTGGCTCTGATGTGCAGTCAGAGATTGTTCCAGTCTTTAGGAGCAATGTATGCGAAAGCTTGGCCACCAGCTCTTGCCTTCAGATTCAGGGAAAGTGGGCAATTGGGAGGCTGGCTGAACGAGGGTGTCTGGTTGGTGTGTGGAAGGTGATGCAGTTGTTCAGGCAAACAGGACCAAGGCTGTGCTGTGACCAAGGTTTATATGAGTGTTTCAGGAGTTTAAAGTGTGCATCTGTTTGTGAGAAGTCAATGGAGGTCTTTGAGGTGTGTGGGAATGTGAATGTGAGGTTTGGAGTCGAACATGTGTCTGTCTGCTACCTTCTGGATGACCTGGAATCTCTTGGTGAGCTGTGTGGTGATGCCGACATACAGTGCATTTCTGTAGTGCTTAGTTGATTGTTCTACAGGTGTTGAGCAGAAGCAAACTGACATTGTTCCTGAGGAGCCTCAGGGTGTGGAGGCAAAAGAAGGTGATCAAGCTAACCTGGCTGGTCATAAAGACTTTAGATGGATCAGTGGATCCCTAGGTTTCTGGCTTGGTTTGACAGGATGGGTGTAGAACCTAGTTCTGAGAGCTGCCAGGCAAAGGACAAGAGAGAGGTGTAATTTCCAAAGAATACCACCTCAGACTTGGAGTTTAGCTTCAGACAGTCGGTCTTCATCCATTTTGCGAATTCAGGCATGCAGTTGATGAATACTGTCTGAGTGTTTGAGGTGTCATCAGAAAGTGAAAGGATAAGTAGGGTGTCATCCATGTATGTGATAATGCCAACTTTGTGGGCTCTGATGATGTTGGTGAGTGGGGCCATGTATACATTGAGTGTGACACTGAGTAGGGAGCATTAGAGGATGCCACAGATCAGGTTGGATGCAAAGGAGGAGTATTGGGCCAGGCTGACTGACTGCATACGTCCAGTAGGAAAAGAGCTGATCCATCGGAGTTCAGGTTCCTGTAATCTAAGCTTATGGAGGTATTGGATGAAGGTGTTGAAGGAGGCAGAGAGGTCAACAAGGATGAGTGCCGTGGTGTCTCCCTTGACCATGATGAGGCAGATGTCATCAGAGGCACAATGGCGTTGGTGTTCTGATTGGGCCTGAAATTTGACGGGGAAGGGCCCAGGAGATTGTTGTTGTTGTGGTCGTCAACAAGTCATTTGTTGACAAGGTTTTAAAGATATTTGGGATGTAGGGTAGCAGTGACTTCCACTCTGCTGATGGGTTCCTCAGTAAAGGTAGGATGGTGCTGTGCTCCAGGCATCAGTGAGCGTGGCAGTGGTCAGAGAGTTGTTGTGTATTGTAGTGAGGAATGGTGCAGTTGGAGTCAAATCCTTTGGTGAACATCAGGCATGGGCAGGGGTCCCATGAGGTTCCTGAGTGGATGGACTGCATGTTGGCAGTAGTTTGCAGAGGAGTTAAGGTGGGCTGGCAGGTTAGTGCACTTTCAGGTGTGCTCTTCTAGTCTGATTGGAGGGCTGTAAGGGTAGAGAGGTCTGGTTTAGGTGCAAAGCTGTATAAATTGCTGGTGTTGTTGCTGAAGTAGTAAGAGAGTCGGGTGTAAAATTCTTGTGAGGGGGTGAAATGATGGAGCAGGTGGAAGGGGAGGTGAAATCCATGGAGAATATTACTGTAGGGTTGTTGGGGCTGTTTTCGATCCATTCAGTCAGGGTGGAGCATCACTGGCGATAGTATGATAGGGGTGGTCCATACATGATTCTGTCATTGTCCAGGGGGGTGGGACCCCATGAGCATATCAGCTATTTGGTGAGTGTATAGGTCATCTAAGTACCAGCTTGCTTATTGGCTTGCCCGTCCAGTGGCTTTGGTTTTAAGTGGGGCCAGCATGTCCACAGAGTGTGAGAGCAAGCTGCTGAAGGTGGTGATAGATTGGTAGAGGTCATCTTGTTGTGGTGGGTAGTGGGTTTGGAGTTCTACAGTCCAGGTTTCCTCAGGGTTCTTGAGTGGTTTTGGCGGATGCAGATGAGTGCTGTGTGGGTTAAATATTAGTCGAAATAGACAAGAGAGTGGTTGGACCAGGTGAGGGGGTGTGCTTGCCCACTGCAATGTCGGGAAAGTTGGTAAAAGCAGGGACGAGGAAATGCCCAGCTATGTGGGTGGCCTTCACTCATAGGGTGAGGCGGTGTGTTCTAGTCTTCCAGAAGATTTTTGATATTCAGGATTGTGTGGTCCTCCAGGTGGAAGCGGAGGTCATCAAGGAGGATTAATGAGCTGTATTTGATCACCAGTGGTGAAATGAGGTCCCCAATGGTGTTTCCAAAGTTGGATCTAGGACAGCGGTTTGTAAAGTAGGGTCTCTCAAAGGGTGGTATTGCTAGGGATGTTGAGGTTGAATGCTAGGTGTTCAAGGAGCTCATTGGAGTTTGCAGATGTGAAGGAGCAGTGGGTGTGTTCTTTATAGATGATGACTGTCTCCTCAGGCTATCCAGGGTCTATCCTGTCCTGTGAGCTTGTAGCCAAGGGGGGGGATAGCCATTGTCATGGCAGGGACCTATGTCAGGTTAAGCCAGGTCTCGGTCGGGAAAAGAAGGTCCAGGGAGAGGGCATACAGGGGTCCCAAACTTCAATGGCCTGTCTTTTAAGATTGTGGGTGTTGAAGATGAGGCATGTCAGAGTGGGTGCTGTGAGTGGGGGTGATTTGAGTTGAAATGTTGTTCAGGGTCATGTTGGGAGAGTAAGGAGGGGGTGAGGGTTGCGAGCAAGAAGATGCACAGGAGAAGTGGCAGGTAGAGCAAGAGAAAGTACCATCTGTGCAGGTGGAGAAGAGTCAGGTGCAGTGCCTGGAATGTCATCTATTGTCAAGACAAGGAGATCTGTGGCTAAATAGCATCTTGGGTTGCAGTGTGTGTGAGGAGGACTAGGGGTGCAGGCACTGGGTACAGATGGGGCACGGTTGGGCATTGATCAATCAGGATTTGTAAAGTGTGGCTAATCACCCAACAGCAAATCCTGGCACTTGCAGGTCCCAGAGGCTCTTTCTAACAGCCAAGTCTTGAGGGCCCTTCGGAACTCTAGAAGTGAGGTGATGGTCCAGAGTTGCTCTGGGAGGCTGCACAAAAAACGGGGGGAAAAGGAAGGAAAAAAACACACAAAAAATTGGGGAAAGGCAAAGAGAAAGCTGTGGAAAGTAGGGAAAAGCACAGAGAAAGCACATCAAAAACAAGGAGAAAAGCAAGGAGAAAGCAGTGAAAATGAGGGAAAAGCAAGGAGAAAACACAAAAAAGGGAGAAAAGCAAGGAAAAAGTAGTGAGAATAAGGGAAAGGTGAGGAGAAGGGTCACAAAAAATGAAGGAAGAAGCAATGAGAAGTGTTGGTCCTGTCCCTTTTTGCAGGGTCATCCCCAATCTTTTTTCCTCTTTCCTCCTATTTTTTCTGACCTGTTTATGTTGGCTTTAGGACTCTGGGCACTTTACCACTGCTAACCAGTTCTAAAGTGCATATGCTCTCTATGTATATTGTATTGTTGATTGGTTTATCCATTATTGGCATATTTGATTTACTAGTAAGTCCCTGGTAAACTGCACTAGAAGTGCCCAGGGCCTGTAAATCAAATGCTACTAGTGAGCCTGCAGCACTGGTTGTGCCACCCACATAAGAAGCCTTGTAAACATGTCTCAGACCTGCCATTGCAGTGTCCCTGTGTGTAGTCTTGCGCTTCCAATTCAACTTGGCAAGTGTACCCACTTGCCAGGCCTAAACCTTCCCTTTTTATACATGTAAGGCACCCCTAATGTAGGCCCTAGATATCCCCATGGGCAGGGTGCTGTGTATGTTAAAGGTGGGACATGTACTGATGTGTTTTACATGTCCCGACAGTGAAATTCTGTCAAATTCAGTTTTCACTGTGCAAGGCCTATCGCTCTCTTTGGTTAACATGGGGGCTGCCTTTAAATATTATTAAAGGCCAAATTCCTTTTGGGAGCAGATAGAAATTTGGAGTTTGGTGTTTCTGAACTCACAATTTAAAAATACATCTTTTAGTGAAGGTGGTTTTTAGATTGTTAGTTTGAAAATTCTACTTTTAGAAAGTGGACATTTTCTTGCTTAAACTATTCTATGACTCTGCCTGTTTGTGGATTCCCTGTCCCGGTCAGACTGACAGATGGGCTATTTGTGAATCTCCTCTAGACAGTGAGGCAAAGGGAGCTGGGGTGTAGCCTGCAGATCCCGATGAGCAATCTGTGCTAGAGTGGAGGGAGGAGTGGTCACTTACATCTGAAAGGGATGTGTCTGCCCTCACAAAATGCAGTCTCCAACCCCCTGGTGTGTGTCTGGTGCCTGGCCTGGGCAAGGGAGGATCCTGTAAACCACTGGTTCCCAACCTGTGGTCCGAGGACCCCTGGGGGTCCGCAAAGCCCCCTCAGGGGGTCCGTAACTGCTTAGAAAATTAAATATGAACAGATTAGGTCCCCAGCTTTCAGTAATGATTCAGTGGAGGTCCCCGGGTTCCAGTAATGATGAAAGGGGGTCCACAGATGTCAAAAGGTTGGGAACCACTGCTGTAAACAACAGAGACAGTTTTCCTATTTCAAAGGCAGAAAGGGGTATCAGTACTGGACCCAAAACCCCAGACTTTAGATTTCTTCAAGATTTCTTCGAGGAATCAAGAGGAACCTCTGCCAAGGAGAAAAGCTAAAGGGCTGAGAAGTGCTGCCCTGTCCTGTGACTGTGATTTGTTGGGCTATCCTGCAGTTGCTGCTTCTGCCTGTGAAAGGGGACAAAGGCTGGACGTTGTTGTGCATTCCTGCTTGTGAAGGATCTCCATGGGCTTGAACTGAGCTTGCCTCCTGTTTTGAAGCCTCTGGGCCATCAAAGACTTCCTCTGCCAGCACCTGGACTCTCTGCTGAGACTCCTGCCCTGCCAAGTGGTGCCCTCTGCAGTCCCTGGGGCCTTGAAAAGTGAAGTTGGCAGAACAAGGACTGAAATCCACACACAGAACGCAGAATGGGGAAATTTTCGTGGCACCATCTGCAACGCGGCTGATAAACGATGCGCCACCCGCTTCATGGCTGAAATCGAAGCTCCACCTGCATCGCGGCTGGGAGATGGACGCATCGCAGCTGGAGAAACAACGCAAACCCTACGCAGCACAGTTTTGTAACACCGTGTGACTGGATTTCACCTGCATCGTCCTTGGGCATCAAAGTCATCGCGACCCTGCGCAGGTCAGAGGTGCCCCGTCTGGAAATCAACGCATCGCTCTCTTGCGAGGGAGAAAAAATGACGCATCACTGACCCAACTGGAGAAGGAAACGACGCACGGCCTCACTCGCGAGTAAGGATTTGACGCATCGCTGACTTTTCAGATGCACGCTCGCCCGTGCTGCTTTATTTTTTACGCTAACCAGGTACTTTATGTAAAATCAATGTTTCCATTGTTTTCCATGTAGTACGTCTCTTATTCTTTTGAAAATTCATATCTTGACTTGTGTATGTTGGATTCTTGTCGTTTTGGTCTTGTTTGATTTAGATAAATATTTCCTTTTTTCTAAACTGGTGTGGTGATCATTTTGTAGTGTTTTCACTGTATTATTGTGTGTGTTGGTACAAATACTTTACACATTGCTTCTGAGTTAAGAGTGCTTGCTCGGGCAAAGCTACCAAGGGGGTGAGTGGGGGTTAACCAGGTGTGTTTCTCCTTTACCCTGACTAGAGTGAGGGTCCTTGCTTGAACGGGGAGAACCTGACTGCCAACCAAAGACCCCATTTCTAACACTTGTGGCAGTGGTGGGATTGGACTTGTATTTATACTTGACATACAGTGATTAAGTGTACACTATTATTTTCAGTGCAGACCATTACGTGACCACATACTACTTGTTTTTGCTTTTTCCTGCTTCCATATTTTTGGTGATCTTTTTATTGATTCTTGAACTTCTCATTGGTAACTTTTTTTTCAGCCTTGGAACTTTGCATTTTTGACTTGCCATCATGTCTCAATCTGGAGATGCACCAGCTGGAGCTGTTTTTGAGATAGGGAAACTGGAAAGTTACACAGTTAGTCAACTGAAACAGTTTTGTAAGAATCTTGCCTGCCCCATCAGGAGCTCCACCAGGAAGGAGGAGCTGCAAAAGACATTGAGGGCCTGGGTGGCAGCCAAGGAGCTTGGAGGGAGACACAGGAGGAGGATGAGGACATGCAGAGTGTTCACCACAATGGTGTGGTGGATGTACCTGTTACGTCTGGGGGGAGGGTCTCCAGGATAGGTAGCAGTGTGTCATCCAGAGGTCTGACTCCTGAAGAGTTGCAGGACAGACAGGCAGAGAGGGCTTACCAGTTGGCGTTAGAGAAGTTTAGGATGGAAATGGAGATGGAGCAGAGAAGGCTAGACTTAGAGGAAAAAAGGGTAATCTTGGCTTATGAGCTAAGACTGAGAAAGCTGGAAGTCATGAGGGATGAATCCAGTTCAGAAGGTGGCAGCAAAAATTGTACGTTTAGTACTGATGAAGAAGTGCACATGCCCAGAGACTTGGTGCCCAACTTGAAGAAGGGGTTTAACATACACCAGGAGGTTCAGTGGTATGAGGTAGCTCATGTGGTGTGCAGGGTCCCTGAGGTGGATTGAGGAACTGGCATGGGGAGTCATATTCCTTGTGGCGGGAGGGGCACTCTGCTGGCTCTAGGTGACAGTGACAGGGAGAGGGGTTCCCCCCAGGTAAAGGTCCTGTTTATGGAGGGTGGAGAGACCCCCGAAGAGTGTGGGTTGAGTGTCAGGGACAGTCAGGTGCTGTCTCACTAGTCTCAGGAGGGTGGTGTTGGGTACTTTTTCAGTGCTGAATTACTGGTTGGGTGAAGGGTATTTTAGATAACTCATGTGAGGGGCTGTGTGATGTGATTGCTGGAGACCATATGTCTAGTCCTTGTTTTCCAGAGCTACGCCAACACCAGGTGGAGTGTGACTTCTCTGACACTAGGGGACTTGCACTAGAGGCAGACCTTTGGGTGAGCACCAATGGGTCTGAAGAGGCATTTGGCGGTGCTCCTGAAGGGAGTGGCTTACGTATTTCCCAACCAGGTGAGGTGGGAAAGGCTTGCAGTGTTTCCCAGGTAGGTCCGAGTGTGGTGGGATGAGTGAGGGATCCCATGCCCAGTCTCAGAGGAGAGGGAATGGGAGTGGGCTAAGTCCCATGGTGCCCTAGTTTCAGTCCCAGAACCTAGAGGGTTCCATGAGTGAACGTCAGGAGGGTAGCATAATCTGTACCATAGGGCCATCTGATAAGGGAGACCCCATAATGTCAGAAGAACTTGGGGGGAGCGACTGTAGATAGGGTCCTCCCAGTTCAGGTGTCCGGCAGTACCACTCCTAGTGAGGGGGTGCAGGAGTCCAGACAGCGGGTTGAGAGGGTGTTGCAGACCCCAGTGGAGAAATTGGAGGGTCAGGGGTCAGCTCTGAGGTCAGAGCTCCCCAGGAATGACCTTGGTGATACCATTTCTTGGCTGGGGGATCGAGCTCTGGTAAGTGGGCAGAGGTCAGTGGACCAGCGCCAACCCACTCTTGTGTAGCCCTTAGGGAAGGTGTTTCCCTTGTGGGGGGTAGGTGTCCCCATGAAGCCCTGGCTTGCCAGGCCGTGGTCCAGCCTGAGGGTGGTGACTCTGGGTTGGATGGTCAGGTTCAGGGGGTAAGCTCTGACCTGATGGGTGGTAGGTGTGCTCCCCAGGAAGTCCTGGATTGCCAGGCAATCGTACAGTCTGAGGGTACAGATCCTAGGCTGCATGGTCAGGTACAGGGGGTAAACTCTGACCTGATGGGGGGGCGGTTTGCCTAATCACCCTCCTCGGTGTGACTTCTAGGCGTACTCTCCAGGGTGTGGGATTGCTGAACCCTGGGAGTAGGGGCAGGGGAGGGAGAGACCCCCCCTCTGACCCCAGTTCAATCCAAGGGTACAGACCCTGGATTGAAGGGCTAGGTTCAGGGTGTCCCCCCTGACCTGGAGGGAGGGGCTACTGCTAACAGTGCCCCTGCCATGTTGGATTCTGTGGGGTATTCCTAGTGGGGGGGTGCAGGACCCCAGAAGGTGGGGTAGGGGAGTGAATCCTTGCCCCTGACCCTGGTCCAACCTGAGGGTACAGACCCCAGGTTGGAAGACCCGTTGCAGGTTAACATCCCTGCAGTGGTGGCAGAATTGTGCAGGACGGCTGCTTCCTTAAGGACCCTGACAATTCTGGATTCTGGTGAGGTCACTCCTTGTGGGGGGGTGCAGGACCCCAGAAGGAGGGGTAAGGGGAAGGAAGCCTTACCCCTGACCCTGGTCCAGCCTGAGAGTATGGACCTCAGGTTGGAAGACTAGTTGCAGGTTGACACCCCCGCACTGGTGGGAGAATTATGCAGGACTGCTTCCACAAGCAGCCTGACAATTCTGGACTCTAGGGGTGTCACTCCTAGGGGGAGGGTACAGAGCCTCAGAGAGGAGGACCAGTGTCAGGCTATCATCACTGGCCTGGTGGAAGGGAGAGTGGTTAAAGGGTGCCAGGCACGTGGGGCTACTGTCCCCCACTCTCCACAGTCACAGTGGTTGGAGACTCTTGAAAGGCCTGAGGCCTGGCTCTCATTTCTGACAGCTGTCAATGGCCACTGTGGCTTGCTGTCCTGGTGGGTAGAGTTGCCCATGGGGGAAGGACAGGAGTCACACCCAAGGGTAGGGTGGGCTACACTGTGTTGGCCATGGTGGTACTGTCTGCCCCCTGGGATGTATCTATGAGCTAAGTAAGGTTAGGTGCTGCACAGATAGTATCTGCAGATGAGGAGAAGGGTTCCCCATGGGTTAGCTTAGTAGACCCTGAGAGTATGGAGGGGGGATCCAACTGGAGTCAGGAAGGTGTAGAACTGGAACATTCCCCCGCTGTTGTGGGTCAGGATCCCTGTTCTATTGCCCAATCAGGGAAGTCCATCAAGGTACTGATTGGTCTCCCCTGGCTTTAGGCTGGTGTGGGGTTGGGTTGGACCTGGCCCTTTTTGCACAGTCATCCCCAATCTTTTTGCCTCCTTCCCCCTATTTTTTTCTGACCTGTTTTTGTTGGCTTTAGGACTCTGGGCACTTTACCACTGCTAAATGGCAAATGCTCTCTGTGTAAATTGTATTGTTGATTGGTTTATCCATGATTTTGATTTACTAGTAAGTCCCTAGTAATTAGAGGTGCCCAGGGCCTGTAAATGAAATGCTACTAGTGGGCCTGCAGCACTGGTTGTGCCACCCACATAAATAGCCATGTAAACATGTATCAGATCTGCCATTGCAGTGTCTGTGTTTACAGTCTTGCACTGCCAATTCAACTTGGCAAGTGTACCCACTTGCAAGGCCTAAACCTTCCCTTTTTATACATTTAAGGCACCCCTAAGTTAGGCCCTAGGTAGCCCCATGGGCAGAGTGCTGTACTGATATGTTTTACATGTCCTGACAGTGAAATACTGCCAAATTCGGTTTTCACTGTGCAAGGCCTATCTCTCTTATAGGTTAACATGGGGGCTGCCTCTAAATATTATTAAAGTGTAGATTCCCTTTGGGAGGAGATAGAAATTTAGAGTTTGGTGTCTCTGAACAATTTAAAAATACATCTTTTAGTGAAGGTGATTCTTAGATTGTTATTATGAAAATGCCACTTTTAGAAAGTGGGCATTTCCTTGCTTAAATCATTCTGTGGCTCTGCCAGTTTGTGGAATCCCTGTCTGGGTCAGACTGACAGTTGGGCTGTTTGTGAATCCACTCTAGACAGTGAGACAAAGGGAGCTTGGATGTAGCCTGCATATCCTGATGAACCATCTGTGATAGAGAGGAGGGAGGAGTAGCCCCTTACACCTGAATGTGCTGTGCCTGCCCTCACACAATGCAGTCTCCAACCCCCTGGTGTGTGTCTGGGGCCTGGCCTGGGCAAGGGAGGATCCAGTAAATGACAGAAGCATTTCTTTGAAGTTTGCCTACTTCAATGGTAGAAAGTGGTATAGGTAGAGGACCCCAAACCCCAGACTTCAGATTTCTTCAAGAGTTCTTCAAGAATTCAAGAGGAATCTCTGCAAGGAGAAGAGCTTAAGAGCTGAGATAAAGTGCTGCCCTGGCCTGTGACAGTACTTTGTTTGGCTATCCTGCAGTTGCTGCTTCTGTCTGTGAAAGGGCACAAAGACTGGACTTTGTTGTGCATTCCTGCTTGAGAATGATCCCCAAGGGCTTGAACTGAGCTTGCCTCCTGTTTTGAAGTCTCAGGGCCATCAAAGACTTCCTCTGGCAGCACCTGGACTCTCTGCTGAGACTCCTGCCCTGCCAAGTGGTGCCCTATCCAGTCTATGGGCCCTTGAACGGTAAAGCTGGCAGAACAAGGACTGAAATCCATGCACAGAACTCCGTGCGTGGAACTTTTCAAAGCACCATCTGCAATGCGGATGATAAATGGCGCGCCATCTGCTTCATGGATGAAATTGACACTCCACCTGCATCGTGGCTGGGAGATCGAATCATCATGGCTGGAGAAACGACGCAAGACCCACTTGCGGCTGCTGATAATGACGCAAACCCCACGCAGCGTGGTTTTCTAACACCGTGCAACTGGATTTTACCTGCATCGTCCCTGTGTGTCAAAGTCATCGCGACCCTGCGCGGATCCGAGGTGCCCCATCCAGAAATTGATGCATTTCTCTTTTGCGAGGTATCAAAAATGGCGCATCGCCGAACCAACCTGAGAAGGAAACAACGCACGACCTCACTTGCGAGTAAGGAATCAACGCATCGCTGATTTTTCCAATGCACGCTTGCTTCTGCAGCTTTATTTTTCACGCTAACCAGGTACATTGTGTAAAATTATGTTTCCATTGTTTTCTATGGAGTAAGTCTTTTATTCTTTTGAAAATTCATATCTTGACTTATATATGTTGGATTCTTGTTGTTTTGGTCTTGTTTGATTTAGATAAATATTACCTATTTCTTTAAACTGGTGTGGTGTCCATTTTGTAGTGTTTTCACTGTATTACTGTGTGTGTTGGTACAAATACTTTACATATTGCTTCTGAGTTAAGCCTGACTGCTCGTGCCAAGCTACCAAGGGAGTTAATGGGGGTAAACCAGGTGTGTTTCTCCTTTACCCTGACTAGAGTGAGGGTCCTTGCTTGGATGGGGGGTAACCTGACTGCCAGCCTTCTAACCTAACAAGCAGGTACACAAGAAACGTGGGAAAAAGCATGGAGAAGACAGAAAAAAGAGCGATGCATCAGCATGGGTAGAGCTGTGCCTGGTACCTGCATGGGGCATAGACGGATTGATTTTGGTGTGCCATCACTGTGTTAGCCGTGCACCCACTGTGTGCGTCCCCTGCACATCCACGCTATGGCTGCCAATGGTACAGGAGAGGGTAGGAGACCCATGGGTCGGAGGGTGAAGCTGGGAGAAGCAGGAGCAAGCGGCTGGTACAGCAGTAATCATCAGGTCAGCGATCAATGATAAGTCAGCAAGGAGGCGGGGCAGGGATAAAGTCCACAGAAGAGAGCAGGAAAGTGAAAGTAGAAGGCTACAGAGAGGGGCGGAGATAAAGACAGTCGTAGCTCCTCCATTAGGGCAGAGGAGCATTGCCCCCCATCCCACCAGAAGCAGCAGCTGTCAATCTATTAACAAACAAAGCAATAATAAACCATGTTTCATTTGTTAAAGGGACTGGGCCATGGGGGATAACGAGGATGAGGGGAGTGCACTGTGCATTCCCCTTAGAGCGCATGTGTGTTTGGCCGGTCAAACATACATGCCCAATAGGCTCAATCCAGCTCAGCAACACAGTTGCCAGACTGGAGAGACCATGCACAGGCTCCGAGTCTGCCTGGGAGCGCCCTGGTTGGGCTGCAGGGCAGGCTCGTAGCCTGTGTCTGCAGCGACGGGAGAGGAGCGGCGCGGAGGCAGAGAAGCAGGTAAGTGATTACAAAAATTAATTCATCCCCCATGTGCCCCCCCTTCCTGCACCGCACCGCCCTGCCCCAACAAAGCCCCGCGAGCTGCTCCTAGGTAAAGATGCAAAAGTGGGAAAGTAGAAACAAGGCAAAATGAATCAAAGAATGGAAAAAGAGACAAAAAGACAAGAGCCAAAAAGAAACAAAACAGGCAAGAAGTCAAAAGAGGGAAGATAGTTAAAAGGTGAAAGAGGGAAAATAGTTAAAAGGTGAAAATAAGTAGTGAAAAGTGCTAAAAGAATGGCCAAGAGACCAAAGCTGATGAGAGAGTCGAGGGTGGGAGTGGGAGTGGTAGTGTGAGAGTGGTAGTGTGAGAACGGTAGTCTGAGAGCGTTAGTGAGAGAGTGGTAGTGTGAGAGTGGTAGTGAGAGAGTGGTAGTGAAAAACTGGTAGTGTGAGAGTGGTAGTGTGAGAACGGTAGTCTGAGAGCATTAGTGAGAGAGTGGTAGTGTGAGAGTGGTAGGGAGAGAGTGGTAGCGAGAGAGAGGTAGCGTGAGAGTGGTAGTGAGAGAGTGTTAGTGAAAAAGTGGTAGTGTGAGAGTGGTAGTGAGAGAGTGGTAGCATGAGAGTGGTAGCGAGAGAATGGTAGCGTGAGAGTGGTAGTGAGAGAGTGGTAGCGTGAGAGCTGTAGCGAGAGTGGTAGTGTGAGAGTGGTAGCATGAGACTGGTAGCGGGAGAGTGGTAACGTGAGAGTGGTAGTGAGAGAGTGGTAGCATGAGAATGGTAGTGTTAGGGTCGTAGCAAGAGAGTGGTAGCGAGACAGTGGTAGTGTTAGAGTGGTGGTGAGAAAGTGGTGGTGTGAGAGTGGTAGTGAGAGTGGTAGTGAGGGAGCAGTAGTGAGAGAGTGGTAGTGTGAGAGTGTTAGTGAGAGAGCGGTTGTAAGAAAGCGGTAGTAAGAGAGTGGTAGTGAGAGAGTGGTAGCGTGAGAGTGGTAGTGAGAGAGTAGTAGCATGAGAGTTTTAGCGAGAGAGTGGTGGTGTGAGAGTGGTAGCATGAGACTGGTAGCGAGAGAGTGCTAGCATGAGAGTGGTAGTGAGAGAGTAGGAGCGTGAAAGTGGTAGTGTTAGGGTGGTAGCGAAAGAGTGGTAGCGTGACAGTGGTAGTGTTAGAGTGGTGGTGAGGGAGTGGTAGTGAGAGAGTGGTAGCGAGAGGGTGGTAGCGTGAGAGTGGTAGTGAGAGAGTGGTAGCGTTAGTGTGAGAGTTGTAGCAAGAGAGTGGTAGTGTGAGAGTGGTAGCATGAGCCTGGTAGCCAGAGAGTGCTAGCGTGTGTAGGAGGCTGGCCTGGCTTATAGTGGGTACCCAGTGGTACTTACACATTGTGCCAGGTCCAGTTATCCCTTATTAGTAGATTAGAGGGGTCTAGCAGTTTAGGCTGATAGAAGGTAGCTATAGCAGAGCAGCTTAGGCTGAACTAGGAGACATGCAAAGCTCCTACTATACCACTTATATCATATGCACAATATCATAAGAAAACACAATACACAGAGTTACTAAAAATAAAGGTACTTTATTTTTATGACAATATGCCACAAGTATCTCAGTGAGTACCCTCAGTAAGAAGGTAAGTAATATACACAAGTTATATGTACACAAACCCAAAACAGGTAAGTAAGAGTAAGAAAAGTAATGCAAACAGTGTAGAATTACAATAGGATGCAATAGGCAAACATAGAAAGGTAAGAGCCTATCAGAGGGGGTCTCTGACATCACCTGCTGGCACTGGCCACTCAGAGCAGTCCAGTGTGCCCCCAACACCTCTGTTTCCAAGATGGCAGAGGTCTGGGACACAATGGAGGAGCACTGGGCACCTCTCCTGGGAGGTACTGGTCAGGGGAGTGGTCACTCCCCTTTCCTTTGTCCAGTTTCGCGCCAGAGCAGGGCTGGGGGATCCCTGAACAGGTGTAGACTGGCTTATGCAGAAATGGGCAATCAAACCATTTCCAGAGGCTGGGGTAGGCTACACCTCCCCAGCCCTTCACACCTATTTCCAAAGGGAGAGGGTGTAACACCCTCTCTCAGAGGAAATCCTTTGTTCTGCCTTCCTGGGCCGGGGCTGCCTGGACCCCAGAAGGGCAGAATCCTGTCTGAGGGGTTGGCAGCAGCTGCAGTGGAAACCCCGGAAAGGCAGTTTGGCAGTACCCGGGTTCTGTGCTACAGACCCGGGGGTCATGGAATGATCTTAGACATGTTACATGGCCATGTTCGGAGTTACCATTGTGACGCTATACATAGGTAGTGACCTATGTATAGTGCACGCGTGTAATGGTGTCCCCGCACTCACAAAGTCCGGGGAATTTGCCCTGAACGATGTGGGGGCACCTTGGCTAGTGCCAGGGTGCCCACACACTAAGTAACTTGGCACCCAACCTTCACCAGGTGAAGATTAGACATATAGGTGACTTATAAGTTACTTATGTGCAGTGGAAAATGGCTGTGAAATAATGTGTATGTTATTTCACTCAGGCTGCAGTGGCAGGCTCCCTATGGGTGGCAAAAGAAATGCTGCAGCCCATAGGGATCTCCTGGAACCCCAATACCCTGGGTACCTAAGTACCATATACCAGGGAATTATATGGGTGTACCAGTGTGCCAATGAGAATTGGTAAATTTAGTCACTAGCCTGCAGTGACAAATTTGGAAAGCAGAGAGAGCATAAACACTTAGGTTCTGGTTAGCAGAGCCTCAGTGATACAGTTAGGCACAACACAGGGAACACATACAGGGCACATACTATGAGCACTGGGGCCCTGCCTGGCAGGGTCCCAGTGACACAAGGACTAAAACAACATACATACAGTGAAATATGGGTGATAAGACTGCCCCTACCCCTAATTCAGATGCATCAGTCTGAACAATGAATTTCTTGGAGTAACATGGGCTTTTTAGGACAGGTGCAGAGCACATGGCCTGTTTGAGCTCCTCAAAAGCTTTCTGACAGCTAGCTGTCCATAATATCTTCTTAGGCATTTTTTTGCTTGTGAGATCATTAAGAGGGGCTGCTATGGACCCATAATTTTTAATGAATCTCCTGTAGTACCCTGTGAGACCTAAAAAGGCTCTCACCTGGTTCTGAGTTGTAGGGGGAACCCAATCCATAAATGTCTGGATTTTCCCCTGTAGTGGTGCAATCTGTTCTCCATCTACCAGGTGGCCCAGATAAACCACTTTCCCTGCCATATCTGGCACTTTGAGGCCTTGATAGTGAGGGCCAGCAAAACTTTCCAAAGGTTGACCAGGTGCTCATCCCAGGTTGAGCTAAAGACAGCAATATTGTTAGAAATGGGGTTTTGGTTGGCAGTCAGGTTACCGTCTGTCCAAGCAAGAACCCTCACTCTAGTCAGGGTAAGTCACACACAATCCAAAATATCCTGTGCCCACCCTCTGGTAGCTTGGCACGAGCAGTCAGGCTTAACTTAGAAGGCAATGTGTAAAGTATTTGTGCAATAAATTATACAATAACACAATATAGCACCACAAAAATACACCATACAGCGTTTAGGAAAATATACAATATTTATCTGGATATTTGAAGGTCAAAAACGATAAAGATGCAATAGGAAATTGTAGAGATATCACTGAAAAGTGATATAAAGGGGGTCATTCCAACATTGGCGGTAAAAGCCGCTTACCGCTGTCAGAAGACCGCCAACATACAGCCGCGGCCGCGGTAAACCGCAACGGTCATTCTGACCCACAACAGGCAAACCGCCAAAATACAGACATCCACAAAAGTCCGCCACACCAAAGGTCAGCGAGAAACTGGCGATGACCAAACCTCCACCGTCAAGCCAACAGAAATACGCCCACACTATCACGACACACGAATCCACGCGGCGGTCTTTCAACCGCGGTATTCCATTGGCGGTACACACCGCCGCGCTCAAAATACACACACTCTTACCAAACACAGCCACATTGGACAATTCAAAATACACACACCTGATACACATACACACACCACTCCCACACACCCATTATAATACAAAACACACACCCACATCACCCACAAACCTCCACTCCTAGAGAATCGGTACCACGCACAGAGAAATAGATATCCGAGCACCCAGACGTGCATATTACATTCACCCAGCAATATTACCACGAGCTTCACACAACACACCAATACACATCACCACACTTAGCACCACACAATCCACCCCACTCATCACCCACACCACCCCATGGCACAGCAAAGACACCCCAGGTTTTCTGAGGATGAACTCAGGGTCATGGTGGAGGAAATCGTACGGGTAGAGCCACAGCTCTTAGGAACACAGGTGCAGCACACCTCCATTGCCAGGAAGATGGAGCTATGGAGCAGAATAGTCGACAGGGTCAACGCTGTGGGACAGCACCCAAGAAATAGGGACGACATCAGGAAGCGGTGGAACGACCTACGGGGGAAGGTGCGTTCAATGGTATCCAGGCACAACATCGCGGTTCAGCGGACTGGCGGCGGTCCACCACCTCCTCCCCCAGAATTTACAACATGGGAGGAGCAGGTCTTGGCGATCCTGCATCCTGAGGGCCTCGCAGGAGTATCTGGAGGAATGGACTCTGGTAAGTCTCATCTTCACTACTTCATCCCCCCCACCCCACCAGCATGCCAACTTATACCCCCACCCACACCCTCACCCCCATCACACCTACTCCTTGCAAATGTCTCACCATCACAACCCACCCATCCCAACCCCAAGCCCTGCATGCGACGACAAAGCATGGACACCCATCACCAAAGCATGCCCACTGCACATCCCCAAACCACCGTCACAAAAGCCCCCACACAGGAATGCAAGCACTGGGGTACACGGGCACCCACCCATTGCACGCTATGGCACACACAGATGCAATAACCATCCTTTTATACCCCTGCAGGACCCGAACGCCACGTCACCGCGCAGGAGGGTCCACAAATGTCCACTCCACCCCCAGAAGAGTCCCACAGTGATGACAGCACCTCTGTCGACCTGGATCTAGATGACCAGCCCGGCCCATCGGGGACCTCGGGACAGTCGGTTCCCCTCAGACAGCCACAGGCCACAGCAGACCTTCCCCCCTCTGGGAACACCAGCACAGCACCCACCCAGCGGGCCCATACCTCTGTCCCCAGGACACGTCAATCAGCGGTGTGTCCACCACTACAGGGCACCCAGGTTAACCCACCACCCCAACAACAACAGGGACCTGGGGGCAGTGGTAGTGGGCACACAGTCCAGGGGACAGAGGCCCAGGGAAACAGGGGAACTGGGAGGGCTGCTGTGCGACAGGGGGGGGACAGGCCCAGGGAACCCACTCTCCACGAGGCCCTCTCCTCCATCATGGGAGCCTACCATCATTCCCAGGAGACGATGGCGACGGTACTGGCCAGGTTTCAGGAGATCCAGCTCCTGCAGGAGGAACAGTATTTGGGGTTCAGGGAGGAACTACGAACCCTCAGTTCCGCCCTGGGCTCCATTGTAGGGGCTCTGAATCTGGTAGTCACCACATTGCGGGACACTGTGGCACCACAAAGGGTCCCTGACACTAGCATGGACCAAGAACTGCCTACCACCTCTGCCGGCGCTAGTGGACAGGAGGCCCCGCCACAGGACCAACAGGCCACCAGCACCCCACCCCCTGCAGAAGGAGAACCACCCCGCAAGCGGGCCCTGAGATCCAGGAAGAAGACAGAGTAAGATGCCAAGAACCCCGCCAGGAAAGGATACCTCCCTGATTGTCATCCCACTGTCCCACATTGTCACCCTGTCCATCCTTAAACTGCCCCTGCTCCACTTTCCACAGGCATTTGGACAATGCACCTGTGATACAAATAGACTGGACTCTGCCATGGACAATCCTCCACCATCACCCCTCACCGATTTGCAACCACCCACCAATATAGAGCACTGTAATAAACACAGTTATTGCACAAAACAATCAGGAGTCTGGCTGTGATTTTGAACAAATGTATTAGACATTAACGTGCCAAAATGCTTATTTACATTGTGATGCCAACATACTAATGTCACACAGCTGTAGTTCATGGGGAAACAAAGCAGATGTCGCGCAGTGGGGCCCACATCTCTGAAATCGGAAGGGAAAGTCACAACTCAGTTACCATACACTGGGGGAAAAGGACAGACAGTAGAGAGGTAGTAGTGTTTAAGTATATGTAATATGCCGGTGTGTATTCTTACCTGTGTGTCATTGGAAATACTGCTGTATTACTGTGTTCCTGTTGTCTATGTCGTCTTCTTCGGCTTCCTCGTCTTCACTCTCCACAGGCTCCACAGCTGCTACAACACCACCATCTGGACTATCCTCCTGCAGAAAAGGCATCTGTCGTCGCAAAACCAGGTTGTGAAGCATACAGCAGGCCACGATGATCTGACACACCTTCTTTGGTGAGTAGAATAGGGATCCACCTGTCATATGGAGGCAGCGGAACCTGGCCTTCAGGAGGCCGAAGGTCCGCTCGATCACCCTCCTAGTTCTCCCATGGGCCTCATTGTAGCGTTCCTCTGCCCTTGTCCTGGGATTCCTCACTGGGGTCAGTAGCCATGACAGGTTGGGGTAACCAGAGTCACCAATTAGCCACACACGTTGCCTCTGGAGTTGACCCATCACGTAAGGGATGCTGCTATTCCGCATGATGTACGCGTCATGCACTGAGCCAGGGAACTTGGCATTAACATGGGAGATGTACTGGTCTGCCAAACATACCATCTGCACATTCATCGAATGATAACTCTTCCTGTTTCTGTACACCTGTTCACTCCTGTGGGGGGGAACCAAGGCCACATGGGTCCCATCAATGGCACCTATGATGTTGGGGATATGTCCAAGGGCATGGAAATCACCCTTCACTGTAGGCAAATCCCCCACCTCAGGGAAAACGATGTAGCTCCGCATGTGTTTCAGCAGGGCAGACAACACTCTGGACAACACCTTGGAAAACATAGGCTGGGACATCCCTGATGATATGGCCACTGTTGTTTGAAATGACCCACTTGCAAGGAAATGGAGCACTGACAGCACCTGCACTAGAGGGGGGATCCCTGTGGGTTGGCGGATTGGTGACATCAGGTCTGGCTCCAGCTGGGCACACAGTTCATGAATAGTGGCTCGGTCAAGCCTGTATGTCAGTATGACATGTCTTTCCTCCATTGTCGACAGGTCCACCAGCGGTCTGTACACCGGAAGATTCCGCCATCTCCTCGCATGTCCCAGCGGACGGTGCCTATAAAGGACAACAGCGAGCACAGAGTCAATCAACCCACAGGTACGTAACCACAGCTTGCACACAACACGATTCTCACTCCATTGAATGCTTTGTATGAGTGTTGATGCAAGGCCTAGGTATGTGTGACGCAGTAAAAAGTAAGCCATGTGGGCCCCTGAAATGGCGGCTGCCTGACCTGTGAAGTGCGACAATTGGATGTGAGGTAAATGCGCTGGCGTGGCACACCGTGGCGGTAGGCGGTCGAAGACCGCGGCGCAAAGCAGCATTGGTTAACATTGAACCCTATGTATCTCATGAGCCAATGACGATGTGCGCCGGCGGTCACGGTACGCACCGCCGCGGTACGCACCGCTGCGGGCGTGACTGCCATTTTCTATCTGCTTAATCACTCGATACCTGATCTTCGACAGGAGAGGACCTACACTGCAAGTGCTGCTGTGACCTCGGTCTGGAAGAGACAAAGGCTCATGCGACTGGGGAAAGGGCCCCTGCCTTCACAGCTCAGGAGTTGAAGAAACTTGTGGATGGGGTCCTCCCCCAGTACGCGCTACTCTACGGTCCTCCAGACCAACAGGTTAGTACTGAGGGAGCATGCTTTATGGGCAATGTCTGTGTTGAGTGGGGTGGATGAAAGATGGTGGGGAGGGGAGCGATTGAGGCATGCATCAAATGACGGTGAGAGCATGTGCCACATGGCAAGGGTAGGGATGGGGGGCCACTCACATTGAATATGCAGAAGGTGATGACTATTTTTCTCCCCCTGTACATTTCACATAGGTCAGCGCCCACCAGAAGATCGATATTTGGCGTGCCATCGCCAAGGACGTCCGGACCCTGGGGGTCCACCACAGACGGGGCACCCACTGCCAGAAGAGATGGGAGGACATCCGCCGCTGGAGCAGGAAGACGGCGGAAGCTCAGCTGGGGATGGCCTCCCAACGTGGGAGGGGTGCCAGTCGGACTTTGACCCCCCTGATGTCCCGGATCCTGGCGGTGGCCTACCCCGATTTGGATGGGCGCGTGAGGACATCAGAGCAGACACAAGGGGGTGAGTACACTCTCATTCTGTTGATTTTGCGCGCAGTGGAGGTGTCTGGGTGGGGGAGGAGGGCTGTGGGTATCCCTAGTCCAGGGCGATTTCTGTAGGCTAGGCCCCTCCGTAAGGCATGGCCCTGTGCCCCCGCCCCCCACCTCTGTAGGGTGCCTAGTACAGCTATTCATGGCCCTGTGTCATCTATGTGTGCAGATGTCGTCCATAGGCTTGTAGGCCATGTCCCACGGATTGAATAGTCGACCCCAAGTGCGCGGCGTAGTGCAGGGGGCTTCTGTGTCTGTCCTGTCCGCCAACGGTGTCGCCAATGCATGCACTCAACATGTCTTTATTTTCTCCCCCCCCTTTTTTGTGGTCTTCCTGTTCATGTGTGCATTAGCATCATCAGGCGGAGGAGAAGTGGCATCGGAGCACGAGGGAGCTGCATCCCACATGGCCATGGAGGGCCATGCAACGGACTCCGAATTCACCAGTGGGACAGAGGGCGAGGGGAGCTCCACAGCGGGGACTCGGGCAGACATCAGTGACACCGACTCGTCCTCTGAAGGGAGCTCCCTTGTGGTGGCGGCAACATCTGTGCCTCCCGCAACAACAGGTACAGCCGCCACCCACTGCACCAGAACCGCCCTCCCAGCAGCCCCTCAGCGTTTGGCCCGTGCCCGCTCACCCAGGAAGGTGGGCATCTCCTTCGCCCCAGGCACCTCAGGCCCTGCCCCAGTCACCCCTGCTGCCCTCAGTGAGGAGGTCATTGACCTCCTGAGGACGCTCACTGTTGGGCAGTCTACCATTTTGAATGCCATCCAGGGTGTAGAAAGGGAGGTGCACCAGAGTAATGCATACCTGGAGGGCATTCATTCTGGTCAGGCTGCCCTTCAGCGATCGTTCCAGACTCTGGCCTCAGCACTGATGGCAGCCATTGTCCCTGTCTCTAACCTCCCCCCTCCAACTTCCTCCACCCATACCGTATCACCTGTACCTCTGCCTATCCCAGACACACCATCAGACCAGCCTGCACACACCTCAACACCCAAGGGAAGCTCAGGCAAACATAAGCACCACACATCACACAGGCATTCACCCAAGCAACATCCACATACAGACATACCAACACCCACTGCCTCCACCGTGTCCCCCTCCTCCTCGTCTCCCTCCTCCCTCCCTGTCACGTCTCCACTCACACCTGCATGCACAACATCTTCAGCCACTACGTCCCTCAGCAGCACACACACCAGAACCCCCCGCACACGTGCAGTCACCACCCCCACTGCCATTTACACGTCCCCTGTGTCCTCTCCCACTGTGTCTGTGACCCCCTCTTCCAAGATACACAAACGCAGGCAGCCACCCACCCAACAGCCATCCACCTCACGACAGCCTCCAGCCCAAGCACCTGCACCCAAAGACACCAAACTTACAACTCCTACAACCACAACCTCTTCCTCCACTCCCATACCCACTACACCTACCCGTCCCACTGCTCCTAAAAAGCTTTTCCTGTCCAAACTCAACCTCTTTCCCCCAACTCCCCCACCCCGTCCATGTCATAGGACTACAGTCAGCACCTCAGCCACGACAAAACCGGCCCCTGTCATCACAGTCTGCCATGGACTGTGGAGTGCCCCACCCTCCAGGGCAGCCAGTTCGGTACGAAGCCAAGGCACGGGCAGCCCACCCCCGGAGAAACATCCCAAGATAGGCAGTGGCCGGCGCGAGAGGGTGAAAACACCAGGGACTAAAACCCCTAACATGGCTCCGGCAGGAAGTGTGGAGACAGCTGGCACACCGCCCAAGGTGGGGAAGGGCCACAGGCGATCAGGGAAGGCTGGGAAGGGCAGCACGCCCGACAACACCGTCATGAGCCCAGCTGGCCAGGAGGGCCCCGCCAGCCCCATCCCAGGTGGGCAGGAGGCCACCAACAGGTCCGGCACAGCTGCCCAGGAGGGCCCCGCCAGCCACAGGACAGATGGGCAGGAGGGCCCCGCCAGCCACAGGACAGGTGGCAAATGACCTCCCCGCCATGGCCGGATCCGCTGAACTGGGCCCTTCATCACAAGCACCGCTGCACTGGGCACCGCCGTCTCAAGTACCGCTGCACTGGGCCCTTCATCTCAAGCACCGCTGCACTGGGCCCTTCATCTCAAGTACCGCTGCACTGGGCACCGCCGTCTCAAGCACCGCTGCACTTGGCACCGCCGTCTCAAGCACTGCTGCACTGGGCCCTTCATCTCAAGTACCGCTGCACTGGGCCCTTCATCTCAAGCACCGCTGCACTGGGCACCGCCGTCTCAAGTACCGCTGCACTGGGCCCTTCATCTCAAGCACCGCTGCACTGGGCCCTTCATCTCAAGCACCGCTGCACTGAGCCCTTCATCTCAAGTACCGCTGCACTGGGCACCGCCGTCTCAAGCACCGCTGCACTGGGCACCGCTGTCTCAAGCACCGCTGCACTGGGCACCGCCGTCTCAAGCACCGCTGCACTGGGCACCGACGTCTCAAGTACAGCTGCACTGGGCCCTTCATCTCAAGCACCGCTGCACTGGGCACCGCCGTCTCAAGCACCGCTGCACTGGGCACCACCGTCTCAAGCACCGCTGCACTGGGCCCTTCATCTCAAGTACCGCTGCACTGGGCCCTTCATCTCAAGCACCGCTGCACTGGGCACCGCCGTCTCAAGTACCGCTGCACTGGGCCCTTCATCTCAAGCACCGCTGCACTGGGCCCTTCATCTCAAGTACCACTGCACTGGGCACCGCCGTCTCAAGCACCGCTGCACTGGGCACCGCCGTCTCAAGTACCGCTGCACTGGGCCCTTCATCTCAAGCACCGCTGCAGTGGGCACCGCCGTCTCAAGCACCGCTGCACTGGGCCCTTAATCTCAAGTACCGCTGGCCCATGAGCGGCAGGGGCTGACCCGCATCTGTGTCGGGCAGGGCTGCACGAAGCACTCTGGGCACCAGGCCCCCTCCAGAACTAGTGGAGACTGTTATCCACTTGTGAGACTGTGGCTTTGCACTCCCCAGGATGTAACAGTGGGCAGCCCACCCACTGTATGGACTTGTGAGACTGTGGCTTTGCACTCGCCAGGATGTAACAGTGGGCAGCCCACCCACTGTCTGGACTTGTGAGACTGTGGCTTTGCACTCCCCAGGATTGAACAGTGGGCATGGAGGCCCCTCATGGATCTGGCGTCGTGCACTCATCTGGCTGAGGTGCCCCCCCTTCCCTTCCCCCTGAGGTGCCTGTAGTTTTGCTATCTGATGCCCCTGCAGTGTTCTCTCCGTTGGAGTCAGGTATCCTGTGTGGGCTTTGCCCATGTGATTTGAGCCCAGTGGTCCACGAACAATGCCTGCAACAATGCTCGGACTTGTACATTTATGTATATAAGAGTTTTTGATGTGTATATATATTTTTTGGCAGTAATACAATATATTCCAATGTTTAGAATCATTTCCTTTTGTATTTGCATTCTTCCGGGGGGTTTGGGGGGTGTCACTCTGATGTGTTGCTATGCATTGATGTGTGTGTTGTAGTGGGTGAGGGTGAGGGTGGGTGTGTTGCGTATGTGTGTACCCGTAATAATTTCCCCTCCCCCCTCCCCTGTGTCGTAGGTGCAGTACTCACCGTTGTCTTCTGCGCCGGCGTTCGTGCTCCTGGTAGATGAGCAGGAACACTATCGCTGGGAGTATGTGGAGTTCGGGTTCCATGCTGTCCTGATTCCTCGTGGGCTGTATGGAGGTGAGCGTTTTCCCTTCGAAATAGCTGTTTCCACCGTGTTTTTATCGGCGGGGCTACCGCCCCGGAAAAGGTGGCGGATTGGTAGGTTGTGATACAGTGGGCGGTACATTGTCTCCCGCCTGTCTGTTGGCGGTGACCGCCGCGCTGTTTGTTTGTACCGCCGTGGCGGGCGGTGTGTTGATGTGGCGGTCGCTGTTGGCGGTTTCCGCCAGGGTCGGAATTCCATTTTTTTTCACGCCAGTCTGTTTGCGGTTTGGCCGCCGCTTTAACACCGACCGCCAGGGTTGGAATGACCACCAAAGTGTCTTAAGTCTTTAAAAAGCAAACAAAGTCTCTTTCAAGCACAAAGTACCTGGTTTGGAGTGGAAAATCTCCGCAGAGGGCCGCAGAGGAGAAGATGCGTGGAAAAATGGTGTGTGCGTCGGTTTTGCCCCTTCACATACGGACTTGCTTTGGGATTTTCCACGCGGGGAGACGTGCGTCATTCTACGGGAAGACTTGCGTCGTTATTTTTCACTTGGGGAAGACCTGCGTCGTTTTCCGGCACGCGGGCCATCTCCTTCTGTTGGTCGCGGGATTACCAGATGTCCCAGGGTCTGTGCGTGAAATCCTAGGTTTGTTATCCGGCTGCGCGTCGTTCCGGGGGGCTGTGTGTGGAATTTTCTTCCTCACGGCAGGCGTCGTGTCGATTTCCTCTCTGGAAGTCGGGCGGCGTTGTCCAGGTGGGGCCATGCGTCGAAGTTCCGGTCGCACCATAGGCGTCGCGTCGAGCGGCGTCTTTCCGGATCGGCGTGCAGTGAATTTCTCACCATGGAGCAAGCTGTGCGTCGAATTTTTCGGCGCACGAGGAGTCAAATTGAAAAAGAGAAGTCTTTTTGGTCCTGAGACTTCAGGGAACAGGAGGCAAGCTCTATCCAAGCCCTTGGAGAGCACTTTTGCAGCCAGACAAGAGTTCAGCAAGGCAGCAGGCCAACAGCAGGGCAGCAGTCCTTTGTAGAAAGCAGTCAGGTAAGTCCTTTGAGCAGCCAGGCAGTTCTTCTTGGCAGAATGCAGGTTCTGGTTCAGGTTTCTTCTCCAGCAAGTGTCTGATGTGGTAGGGCAGAGGCCCTGTTTTATACCCAAATGTGCCTTTGAAGTGGGGGAGACTTCAAAGAGTGGCTTAGAAGTGCACCAGGTCCCCTTTCAGTTCAGTCCTGTCTGCCAGGGTCCCAGTAGGGGGTGTGGCAGTCCTTTGTGTCAGAGCAGGCCCTCCACCCTCCCAGCCCAGGAAGACCCATTCAAAATGCAGATGTATGCAAGTGAGGCTGAGTACCCTGTGTTTGGTGTGTGTTTGAGTGAATGCATAAGGAGCTGTCAACTAAACCCAGCCAGACGTGGATTGTAAGGCACAGAAAGATTTAAGTGCAAAGAAATGCTCACTTTCTAACAGTGGCATTTCTAGAATAGTAATATTAAATCCAACTTCACCAGTCAGCAGGATTTGGTATTACCATTCTGGCCATACTAAATACGACCTTCCTGCTCCTTTCAGATCAGCAGCTACCACTTCAATCATGTATGAGGGCAGCCCCAATGTTAGTCTATATAGGGCCTCACAGTAGTGTAAAAACGAATTTAGGAGTTTTACACTACCAGGACATGTAAACTACACAGGTACATGTCCTGCCTTTTACCCACACAGCACCCTGCTCTAGGGGTTACCTAGGGCACACATTAGATGTGACTTATGTGTAGAAAAAGGGGAGTTTTAGGCTTGGCAAGTACTTTTAAATGCCAAGTCGAATTGGCAGTGAAACTGCACACACAGGCTTTGCAATAGCAGGCCTGGGACAAGGTAATGGGGCTACTTGAGTGGGTGGCACAACCAGTGCTGCAGGCCCACTAGTAGCATTTAATCTATCGGCACTAGGCACATATAGTGCACATTACTAGGGACTTATAAGTAGATTAAATAGTCCAATTGGGTATGATCCAAAGTTACCATGTTTAAAGGGAGAGAACATATGCACTTTAGCACTGGTTAGCAGTGGTAAAGTGCGCAGAGTCTAAAAGCCAGCAAAGACAGAGTACAAAAAGTGGAGGGAGGCAGGCAAAAAGTTAGGGGTGACCACCCTAAGGCATGTCAGGCCTCACAAATATCATCAAGATATACTGCACTGAAAGCCTCCAATCCTTGAAGGACTGTGTTCACCAACCTCTGAAAAGTGGCAGGCGCATTTTTCAAACCAAAGGGCATCATTGTAAATTGGTAGTGCCCTCCTATAGTTGAAAATGCAGTCTTTGGTGTAGCATCTTCTGCCAATCTGATCTGCCAATACCCTGCAGTCAGATCAAAAGTGCTATGATACTTGGCAGATGCCAGTGTATCAATGAGCTCATCGGCCCTGGGTATAGGGTGAGCATCAGTTTTTGTTACTTGATTGAGACCTCTGTAGTCTACACAAAACCTCATCTCCCTCTTTCCATCTTTGGTGTGAGGTTTTGGTACCAGCACCACTGGGCTAGCCCATGGGCTTTCAGAAGGTTCAATCACTCATAGATCCAACGTTTTCTGCACCTCTTGTTTAATGCAGTCCCTGACATGGTCAGGCTGCCTATACATTTTACTTTTGACAGGCAGGCTGTCTCCAGTGTCAATTGTGTGTTCACAAAAGGATGTTGTACCTGGTACAATTGAAAAGAGGTCTGAAAATTGTCCTAGGAGATTGATGCAGTTGTCTTTCTGTTCTGCAGTCAATCTGCTAAAACTACTCCCTCCACTAAGGCATCTGCTTCAGTGGTGGAGAAGAGATCAGGGAGAGGGTCACTCTCTTCTTTCTGTCCCTCATCTGTTGCCATGAGCAGGGTGAGATCAGCCCTGTCATAGTAGGGTTTCAGGCGGTTGACATGAATCACCCTAAGGGGACTCCTGGCAGTGCCCAGGTCTACCAAATAGGTAACCTCACCCTTTTTTTCAACAATCAGATGGGGTCCACTCCATTTGTCTTGGAGTGCTCTAGGGGCCAGAGGCTCCAATACCCACACCTTCTGTCCTAGTTGGTACTGGATCAGAACAGCCTTCTTGTCATGCCATGGCTTTTGCAGCTCTTGGCTGGCCTGAAGGTTTTTACTGGCCTTTTTCATGTACTCAGCCATTCTGGATCTTAGGCCAAGTACATAATCCACTATGTCCTGTTTAGGAGCTTTTAAAGGTTGTTCCCAACCCTCCTTCACCAGAGTGAGTGGACCTCTTACAGGGTGCCCAAAGAGAAGTTCAAAGGGGCTGAAGCCCACTCCTTTTTGGGATACCTCCCTGTAAGCAAAAAGGAGGCAAGGTAATAGGACATCCCATCTCCTCCTGAGTTTATCAGGGAGTCCCATTATCATACCTTTGAGAGTTTTATTAAACCTCTCTACCAGTCCATTTGTCTGTGGATGGTAAGGGGTGGTGAACTTGTAGGTAACACCACACTCCTTCCACATTGCTTTCAAGTATGCAGACATGAAGTTGCTACCTCTGTCTGATACTACCGCTTTAGGAAAACCCACCCTGGAAAAGATTCCCTGGAGGGCCTTTGCCACTGCAGGAGCTGTAGTGCCCCTTAAAGGAATGGCTTCACGATATCTTGTTGCATGGTCCACAACCACCAAGATAAATCTATTGCCTGAAGCAGTAGGATGGTCAAGGGGTCCAACTATGTCAACTCCTACCCTTTCAAAGGGCACCCCAACCACTAGAAGTGGAATTAGAGGGGCCTTTGGAGTGCCACCAGTCTTGCCACTGGCTTGGCAGGTCACACAAGACTTGCAAAAATCTTTGGTGTCCTCTGACATACATGGCCAGTGAAACAAGGGGACAAGTCTTTCCTAAGTTTTTATCTGGCCCAAATGCCCAGCCAAAGGAATGTCATGTGCTAGAGTGAGAAGAAACTCTCTCTACTGCAAGGGAATGTCCAATCTCCTGGCTGCTCCAGGTTGTGGGTCCCTTGACTCTGTGTACAAGAGGTTATCTTCCCAGTATACTCTATGGCTGTCAATAACATCCCCATTTTGCTGTTTGACAGCTTGCTGTCTGAGACCCTCTAATGTGGGACAGGTTTGCTGTGCCACACACAGCTCTTCCCTGGCAGGCGCCCCTCCACCCAAAAGCTCAGCAGTGTCTGCTGCCAGCTCCTCTGGTGTAGGTTCTGCACAAGGAGGAAATTCCTCTTCCTCGGAAGGGGAATCATCTGTAAAGGGAGGGATAGTGGGTAGAGATTTACCCTTGCTACCCCTTGCTTTAGAGAGCACTTGGTCCATTGTTCCAAGATCCAAGTTACCCTGTCCTTTTTGCTTTTTGGCCTGAGCCCTGGTTAAAGCAAAAATATGCCCAGGAATGCCCAGGAATGCCCAGCATTGCTGCATGGGCCTCCAACTCCACTTCTGCCCAGGCTGATGTCTCCAAATCATTCCCTAGTAGACAGTCTACAGGTAAATCTGTGGCTACCACAACTTTCTTTGGACCAGTAACCCCCCCCCCCCAGTTGAGATTCACAACAGCCATGGGTTGGCTAAGAGTGTTGTTATGAGCGTCTGTCACTTGGTACTGCTGACCAAGTAGGTGTTGTTCAGGATGGGCCAGTTTTTCTATCACCATAGTTACACTGGCTCCTGTGTCCCTGTAGGCCTGAACCTCATCACCATTTATTAGGGGAAGTTGCTTGTACTTATCCATATTAAGGGGACAAGCAACCAAGGTGGCCAAATCAATGGCACCTTCAGAGACTAAAACAGCCTCTGTGGTCTCCATAACAAGACCAACCCCAACTACATTGCCAATAGTGAGCCCAGCTACACCCTTGGATTGGCTATTAGTAGTAGGTTTCCCACCACCACTGCTATTACTAGGGGCACTAGAATTTGCAGCAGGGGTTGTGGTGGTGGGAGGTTTGGTGTTTTTCTTTGGACAACTGGAATCAGTTGCCCAATGGCCTTTGACTTTACACAAATAACACCAAGGCTCTTTAAGTTGATCATTGGAAGAGGATTTGGACCCACCACCCCCAGAGGAATTTTGTGGGCCGGATAAAGACTCAGAATGTTTACTTTTGTCCCCACCCTTGTTAGAAGACTTACCATCCTTCTTCTTTCCATCCTTGTCACCCCCTGTATGAACTTTTCTGTTCACCCTTGTTCTGACCCACTTGTCTGCCTTCTTTCCCAATTCTTGGGGAGAGGTCAGATCCGAGTCCACTAGGTATTGGTGCAACAATTCAGACACACAGTTGTTCAGAATATGCTCTCTCAGAATACGATTATACAGGCTTTCATAGTCGGATACCTTACTGCCATGTAAACACCCTTCCAAGGCCTTCACTGAACAGTCCACAAAATCTGTCCAGTCTTGAGAAGACTCTTTTCTGGTGTCTCTGAACTTAATCCTGTATTGTTCAGTGGTTAAGCCAAATCCATTCAAGAGTGCATCTTTCAATACTGTGTAGTTGTTAGCTTCACTTTCTCTAACAGTAAGGAGCCTATCCCTACCCTTTCCAGTGAAAGATAGCCATAAAATAGCAGTCCACTGCCTTTGAGGGATCAACTGTACCATACAGGCCTTCTCAAGTGCAGCAAACCACTTATTGATGTCATCCCCCTCCTTGTAAGGGGGGACTATTTTGTGCAGATTCCTGGAATCTTGCTCTCTAACAGGATTGCTATCAGGAATACTGCTGCTGCCACCATGGGGAACTAACCCCAACCTCTGTCTTTCCTTCTCTATGTCTAGGGATTCCCTATCTAAGGCCAGCTGTTGCTGTTTAAGCTTCAGTCTGGTCTCTTCAGCCCTCAACTTTTTGAGTTCCCTTTCTAACAAGTTATCCTCAGGGTGGGTGGGTTGGGAATGCTTCGACACAGATGACAAATTGGAAACTTCTGAGGGAGACCTGTCCCTAACTGTCTGGATCCTGGTAACCTGGCCTCTAGGGATAAAGGATGCCCTACTGTGATGGGAACCTTTCCCACTACCAGCATTACTAGGTGCCCTGCTAGGGGGCAGGCCCTCATAAGAACCCTCCCCACCCTTCTCAGGGAACTCTCCTGAGTCAGACTGAGAAGTTTCTACATTTTCTAACCTCTCATTTGATGGGCCATACTGGTTCTGGTCATCCACAACAAGCATGTTAAAAAGAAACTCTTTTGTAGGGTTCTTTCCTATAACTAAACCTCTATCTAAGCAGAGACTCCTTAAACTTTTGTAGTTCAAAATGTCATAAGTAGCATTGACAGTTTTGAGAGTGGAATCTACAACAGACATGATAGTGAAAGGCTTAGAGATAGTGAGAAGAGAGAACAAGTTTTAGAACGTTTGAAAGCACTGAGAAAAAACTTTTTCTAACTTTTAGAAGTTTTCAGAAACTTTTCAGAACTTTGTAAAAAGTTTTAGGATAGAAAGGCAAACTTTTTGGGTTAAGTGTACATACACAGACCTGTTTGGTATATGATTCTCTTTTGAAAAGTACAAAATGACAAAGTGGTAAAGCAGTTGCAAATACTTATCCCACCGCTGCACCACCAATGTAGGAGGCTGGCCTGGCTTATAGTGGGTACCCAGTGGTACTTACACCTTGTGCCAGGTCCAGTTATCCCTTATTAGTAGATAAGAGGGGTCTAGCAGCTTAGGCTGATAGAAGGTAGCTATAGCAGAGCAGCTTAGGCTGAACTAGGAGACATGCAAAGCTCCTACTATACCACTTATATCATATGCACAATATCATAAGAAAACACAATACACAGAGTTACTGAAAATAAAGGTACTTTATTTTTATGACAATATGCCACAAGTATCTCAGTGAGTACCCTCAGTAAGAAGGTAAGTAATATACACAAGTTATATGTACACAAACTCAAAACAGGTAAGTAAGAGTAAGAAAAGTAATGCAAACAGTGTAGAATTACAATAGGATGCAATAGGCAAACATAGGTCTAGGGGCAGCACAAACCATATACTCCAAAAGTGGAATGCGAATCACAAATGGACTCCAGACCTATGGGAGCTTGTAGAGGGTCGCTGGGACTGTACGAAACAGTCAGGGTGTCCAAGATATCCCACCCCAAGACCCTGAAAAGTAGGAGTTAAGCACACCTGCTACCCCAAAAGAGCACAATAGTCGTGATAGGGGGATTCTGAAAGAACCACAAACACCAGCAGTGCACTGAAAAGGGATTCCTGGACCTGAGGACCTGCAAAGCAAGGGGACCAAGTCCAATAGTCGCGACAGTGTCCAGGGGGGGCAGGAGCCCAGGAAACCCCGGATGAAGGTGCAAGGAAGCTGCCTCCGAATGGAAGAAGCTTGGAATTCTGCAAGAATGAGGAGGACTAGGAACTTCTCCTTTGGACGGAAGATGTCCCACGTCGCGATGAAGGTTTCAGAAGTACTGCAAACAAGCCTTGCTAGCTGCACGGGTTGCAGTAGAGATTTTTGGGTGCTGCTGAGGACCAGGAAGAACCAGGATGTCGCCCCTTGGAGGAGGAGACAAAGGGGGCGCTCAGCAACTCAGAGAGCCCTCACAGAAGCAGACAGCACCCACAGAAGTACCTGAACAGGCACTTGGAATATTTGTGAACCAGAGTCAACGCAGAGTTACAAAAGAGGGTCCCACGATGTCGGAGGCCAACTCAGCGGGTTGAGCATTGCAGGACGGTGTGCTGGGGACCCAGGCTAGGCTGTGCATGAAGGAAATCCTGGAAGAGTGCACAGAAGCCGGAGCAGCTGCAAATCACGCAGGTACAAAGGTTTGCAGTCTAGCGTGGGGAGGCAAGGACTTACCTCCACCAAACCTGGACTGAAGCGTCACTGGACTGTGGGAGTCACTTGGACAGAGTTCCTGTGTTCCAGGGCCCTTCCAGGGCCCACGCTCGTCAGGATCAGAGGGGACCCAGAGGACTGGTGATGCAGTCTTTTGGTGCCTGCGTTAGCAGGGGAAGATTCTGTCGACCCACAGGAGATTTCTTCTGAGCTTCCAGTGCAGGGTGAAGGCAGATGACCCCCAGAGCATGCACCACCAGGAAACAGTCGAGAACGCCAGCAGGATGAGGCGCTACAATGTTGCTGGTAGTCGTCTTGCTACTTTGTTGAGGTTTTGCAGGCGTCCTGGAGCAGTCAGCGGTCGATCCTTGGCAGAAGTCGAAGAGGGAAGTGCAGAGGAACTCTGGTGAGATCTTGCATTCGTTATCTGACGAATTCCCCAGAGGAGAGACCCTAAATAGCCAGAAAAGGAGATTTGGCTACCAAGAAAGGAGGATTGGCTACTAAGAAAGGTAAGAGCCTATAAGAGGGGGTCTCTGACGTCACCTGCTGGCACTGGCAACTCAGAACAGTCCAGTGTGCCCCCAACACCTCTGTGTCCAAGATGGCAGAGGTCTGGGACACACTGGAGGAGCTCTGGGCACCTCCCCTGGGAGGTACTGGTCAGGGGAGTGGTCACTCCCCTTTCATTTGTACAGTTTCGCGCCAGAGCAGGGCTGGGGGATTCCTGAACCGGTGTAGACCGGCTTATGCAGAGATGGGCACCATCTGTGCCCATCAAAGCATTTCCAGAGGCTGAGGGAGGCTACTCCTCCCCAGCCCTTCACACCTATTTCTCAGAGGAAATCTTTTGTTCTGCCTTCCTGGGCCAGGGCTGCCTGGACCCCAGGAGGGCAGAATCCTGTCTGAGGGAATCGCAGCAGCAGCAGCTGCAGTGGAAACCCCGGAAAGGCAGTTTGGCAGTACCCGGGTTCTGTGCTAGAGACCCGGGGGATCATGGAATTGTCTCCCCAATACCATTGGTATTGGGGTGACAATTCCATGATATTAGACATGGTACATGCCCATGTTCGGAGTTACCATTATGACGCTATACATAGGTAGTGACCTATGTATAGTGCACGCATGTAATGGTGTCCCCGCACTCACAATGTCTGGGGAATTTGCCCTGAATGATGTGGGGGCACCTTGGCTAGTGCCAGGGTGCCCACACACTAAGTAACTTGGCACCCAACCTTCACCAGGTGAAGGTTAGACATATAGGTGACTTATAAGTTACTTATGTGCTGTGGAAAATGGCTGTGAAATAACGTGGACGTTATTTAACTCAGGTTGCAGTGGCAGGCCTGTGTAAGAATTGTCTGAGCTCCCTATGGGTGGCAAAAGAAATGCTGCAGCCCATAGGGATCTCTTGGAACCCCAATACCCTGGGTACCTAAGTACCATATACAAGGGAATTATATGGGTGCACCAGTGTGCCAATGAGAATTGGTAAATTTAGTCACTAGCCTGCAGTGACAAATTTGGAAAGCAGAGAGAGCAACAACACTGAGGTTCTGGTTAGCAGAGCCTCAGTGATACAGTTAGGCACCACACAGGGAACATATACAGGGCACATACTATGAGCACTAGGGTCCTGCCTGGCAGGGTCCCAGTGACACAAGGACTAAAACAACATACATACAGTGAAATATGGGGGTAATATGCCAGGCAAGATGGTACTTTCCTACAGCGTGGTAGTGAGAGAGTGGTAGTGTGAAAGTGGTAGTGTTAGGGTGGTAGCGAGGGAGTGGTGGCGAGACAGTGGTAGTTTTAGAGTAGTGGTGAGGGAGGGGTAGTGAGAGAGTGGTAGCATGAGAGTGGTAGCGAGAGAGTGGTAGCGGGAGAGTGGTAGTGTGAGAGTGGTAGCATGAGACTGGTAGTGAGAGAGTGGTAGCGTGAGAGTGGTAGTGAGAGAGTGGTAGCGTGAGAGTGGTAGCATGAGAGTTGTAGCGAGAGAGTGGTAGTGTGAGAGTAGTAGCATGAGACTGGTAGCATGAGGGTGGTAGAGTGAGAGTGGTAGTGAGAGAGTGGTAGCATGAGAATGGTAGTGTTAGGGTGGTAGTGAGAGAGTGGTAGCGAGACAGTGGTAGTGTTAGAGTGGTGGTGAGAAAGTGGGTTGTGTGAGAGTGGTAGTGAGAGAGTGGTAGTGTGAGAGTGGTGGTGAGAGAGTGGTAGTGTGAGAGTGGTCGTGAGAGTGGTAGTGTGAAAGTGGTAGTGAGAGAGTGGTAGCATGAGAGTGATAGTGAGAGAGTGGTAGTGTGAGAGTGGTAGAGAAAGAGTGGTAGCGAGAGAGTGGTAGTGTTAGAGTGGTGGTGAAAGAGTGGTGGTGAGAGTGCGATAGTGAGAGAGGGATAGTGAGAGAGCGGTAGTGAGAGAGCTATAGTGTGAGAGCGGTAGTTTAGAGAGTGGTAGAGTGAGAGAGGTAGTGAGCGAGCAGTAGAGTGAGAGCGGTAGTGAGAGTGTGGCAGCATGAGAGTGGTAGTGTGAGAGCGATAGCGTGAGAGTGGTAGCGAGAGAGTGGTACTGAGAGAGTGGTGGTGAAAAAATGGTGCATTGCTGACCCATCCTGAGAAGGAAACAACGCACGACCTTACATGCGAGTAAGGAATCAACGCATCACTGACTTTTCCAATGCATGCGCGCTAATGCAGCTTTATTTTTCACGCTAACCAGGTACTTTGTGTAAAATCATGTTTCCATTCTTTTCTATGGAGTAAGGGCCAGATGTAGCACACAGTTTGCACGTCACAAACAGCAAATTGTGCTGTTTGCGACGTGCAAACTGTACTTGGCAATGCACAAAACCCCTTTTGCAATTCGGTAACCTGGTTACCGAATCGCAAAATGGGTTTGCAAGTCGCAATTAGGAAGGGGAGTCCCCTTCCTAATTGCGAGTCGCAGTGCAAAGCCAGATTGCTTTAAGGAAAACGGGCTGTATTACAAAAAAAAACTGCTTTATTTAAAAGCAGTCACAGACATGGTGGTCTACTGTCTCCAGCAGGCCACCATCCCTGTGAGTGCCGCAAGTCTCAAAAGGGTCGCAAATTGCGACCCACCTCATTAATATTAATGAGGTGGGCCTTTGCGACCCCCTTGCGAGTTCAGGTGGTGTCAGGAACACCATCCTACATTCCAATTTGCGACTCCCAAATTGCGAGTCGATCTGACTTGCAATTTGCAAGTCGCAAAATGGAATATACCTACATCTGGCCCTAAGTCTCTTATTCTTTTGAAAATTAATATCTTGACTTGGGTATGTTAGATTCTTGTTGTTTTGGTCTTGTACCTATTTCTTTAAACTGGTGTGGTGTCCATTTTGTAGTGTTTTCACTGTATTACTGTGTGTGTTGGTACAAATAATTTACACATTGCTTCTGAGTTAAGCCTGCCTGGTCATGCCAAGCAACCAAGGGGGTTAGTGGTTAACCAGGTGTGTTTCTCCTTTACCCTGACTAGAGTGAGGGTCCTTGCTTGGATGGGGGGGTAACCTGACTGCCAGCCTTCTAACCTAACAAGAAGGTACACAAAAAACGTGGGAAAAAGCATGGAGAATACAGGAAAAAGAGCAATGCAACAGCGTGGGTAGAGCTGGGCCTGGGACCTGCATGGGGCATCGACGGATTGATTTTGGTGTGCCATCACTGTGTTAGCCGTGCACCCACTGTGTGCGTCCACTGCACATCCACGCTATGGCTGCCAATGGTACAGGAGAGGGTAGGAGAACCATGGGTCGGAGGGTGAAGCTGGGAGAAGCAGGAGCAAGCGGATGGTAGAGCAGAAATCATCAGGTCAGCTATCGATGATAAGACAGGAAGGAGGCGGGGCAGGGATAAAGTCCACATAAGAGAGTAGAAAAGTGAAAGTAGAAGGCTACAGAGAGGGGCGGGGATAAAGACAGTCGCGCTCCTCCATTAGGGCGGAGGAGCATTGCCCCCCGCCAGCAGCAGTCGCTGCCAATCTATTAACAAACAAAGCAATAATAAACCATGTTTCGCTTGTTAAAGGCACAGGCCATAGGGGATAACGAGGATGAGGGGAGTGCACTGTGCATTCCTGTAAGGAAATGCCTCCTTGGCATGGTTACCCCCTGACTTTTTGCCTTTGCTGATGCTAAGTTTTGATTTGAAAGTGTGCTGAGGCCTGCTAACCAGGCCCCAGCACCAGTGTTCTTTCCCTAATCTGTACTTTTGTTTCCACAATTGGCACACCCTGGCATCCAGGTAAGTCCCTTGTAACTGGTACCCCTGGTACCAAGGGCCCTGATGCCAGGGAAGGTCTCTAAGGGCTGCAGCATATCTTATGCCACCCTGGGGACCCCTCACTCAGCACAGATACACTGCTTGCCAGCTTGTGTGTGCTAGTGAGGACAAAACAACTAAGTCGACATGGCACTCCCCTCAGGGTGCCATGCCAACCTCACACTGCCTATTTAGTATAGATAAGTCACCCCTCTAGCAGGCCTTACAGCCCTAAGGCAGGGTGCACTATACCATAGGTGAGGGCATAAGTGCATGAGCACTATGCCCCTACAGTGTCTAAGCAAAACCTTAGACATTGTAAATGCAGGGTAGCCATAAGAGTATATGGTCTGGGAGTCTGTCATGCACGAACTCCACAGCACCATAATGGCTACACTGAAAACTGTGAAGTTTGGTATCAAACTTCTCAGCACAATAAATGCACACTGATGCCAGTGTACATTTTATTGTAACATACACCCCAGAGGGCACCTTAGAGGTGCCCCCTGAAACCCTAACCGACTATCCCTGTAGGCTGACTAGTTTTAGCAGCCTGCCACACCCCAGACATGTTGCTGGCCACATGGGGAGAGTGCCTTTGTCACTCTGTGGCTAGTAACAAAGCCTGTACTGGGTGTAGATGCTTCACACCTCCCCCTGCAGGAACTGTAACACCTGGCAGTGAGCCTTAAAGGCTCACCCCCTTTGTTACAGCTCCCCAGGGTACTCCAGCTAGTGGAGTTGCCCGCCCCCTCGGGCCACGGCCCCACTTTTGGCGGCAAGGCCGGAGGAGATAATGAGAAAAACAAGGAGGAGTCACTGGCCAGTCAGGACAGCCCCTATGGTGTCCTGAGCTGAGGTGACTCTAACTTTTAGAAATCCTCCATCTTGCAGATGGAGGATTCCCCCAATAGGATTAGGGATGTGCCCCCCTCCCCTCAGGGAGGAGGCACAAAGAGGGTGTACCCAGCCTCAGGGCTAGTAGCCATTGGCTACTAACCCCCCAGACCTAAACACACCCCTAAATTCAGTATTTAGGGGCTCCCCAGAACCTAGGACCTCAGATTCCTGCAACCCAAGAAGAAGAGAACTGCTAAGCTGAAAAACCCTGCAGAGAAGACGGAGACACCAACTGCTTTGGCCCCAGCTCTACCGGCCTGTCTCCCCACTTCTAAAGACACTGCTCCAACGACGCTCTCCCCAGGGACCAGTGACCTCTGAATCCTCAGAGGACTGCCCTGCATCTAGAAGGACCAAGAACTCCTGAGGACAGCGGCCCTGTTCACCAAAGACTGCAACTTTGAAACAAAGAAGCAACTTGAAACAACTTGCGTTTCCCACCGGAAGCGTGAGACTTGACACTCTGCACCCGATGCTCCCGGCTCGACTTGTGGAGAACAATCACTTCAGGGAGGACTCCCTGGTGACTGCGAGACCGTGAGTAGCCAGAGTTGCCCCCCCTGACCCCCCACAGCGACGCCTGCGGAGGGAATCCCGAGGCTCCCCCTAACCGCGACTGCCTGCTTCTAAGATCCGACGCCTGGTAAAGACTCTGCACCCGCAGCCCCCAGAACCTGAAGGATCCGAACTCCAGTGCAGGAGTGACCCCCAGGTGGCCCTCTCCCTTGCCCAGGTGGTGGCTACCCCGAGGAGCCCCCCCCTTGCCTGCCTGCATCACTGAAGAGACCCCTTGGTCTCCCATTGAAACCTATTGAAAACCCGACGCGTGTTCGCACACTGCAGCCGGCCGCCCCCGTGCTGCTGAGGGTGTACTTTTTGTGTGGACTTGTGTCCCCCCCGGTGCCCTACAAAACCCCCCTGGTCTGCCCTCCGAAGACGCGGGTACTTACCTGCTGGCAGACTGGAACCGGGGCACCCCCTTCTCCATTGAAGCCTATGTGTATTGGGCACCACTTTGACCTCTGCACCTGACCGGCCCTGAGCTGCTGGTGTGGTAACTTTGGGGTTGCTCTGAACCCCCAATGGTGGGCTACCTTGGACCCAAACTTGAACCCCATAGGTGTTTTACTTACCTGCAAAAACTAACAAACTCTTACTCCCCCAGGAACTGTTGAAAATTGCACTGTCTAGTTTTAAAATAGCTATATGTGATTTATGTGAAAACTGTATATGCTATTTTGCTAATTCAAAGTTCCTAAAGTACCTACCTGCAATACCTTTCATTTGAAGTATTACATGTAAATCTTGAACCTGTGGTTCTTGAAATAAACTAAGAAAATATATTTTTCTATACAAAAACCTATTGGCCTGGAATTGTCTCTGAGTATGTGTTCCTCATTTATTGCATGCTTAACACTACTCCTTTGATAAGCCTACTGCTCGACCACACTACCACAAAATAGAGCATTAGTATTATCTCTTTTTGCCACTAACTTACCTCTAAGGGGAACCCTTGGACTCTGTGCATACTATTCCTTACTTTGAAATAGTGCATACAGAGCCAACTTCCTACAATTCCCCTTAGAGTACCTGTGTGTTTGGCCGGCCAAACATACATGCCCAGTAGGCTCTCTCCAGCTCAGCAACACAGTTGCCAGACTGGAGAGACCATGCACAGGCTCCCAGTCTGCCTGGGAGCGCCCTGGTTGGGCTGCAGGGCGGGCTGGTAGCCTGTGTCTGCAGCGAAGGGAGAGGAGTGGCGCGGTGGCAGAGAAGCAGGTAAGTGATTACAAAAATTAATTCATCCCCCGTGTAGCTCCCCTCCCCCACACTTCCCGCGCCGCACCGCCCCACCCCAACAAAGCCCCGCGAGCTGCTCCTGGGTAGAGATGAAATAGTGGGAAAGTAGAAACAAGGCAAAATGAATCAAAAGATGGAAAAAGAGACAAAAAGGCAAAAGAGTCAAAAAGAAACAAAACAGGCAAGAAGTAAAAAGAGGGAAAATAAGTAGTGAAAAGTGCTAAAAGAGTGGCCAAGAGACCAAAGCTGATGAGAGATTCAGGGTGCCAGTGAGAGTGGTAGTGTGAGAGTGGTAGTGTGAGAACGGTAGTCTGAGAGCGTTAGTGAGAGAGTGGTAGTGTGAGAGTGGTAGTGAGAGAGTGGTAGCGAGAGAGAGGTAGCGTGAGAGTGGTAGCGTGAGAGAGGTAGTGTGAGAGTGATAGTGAGAGAGTAGTAGTGAAAAAGTGGTAGTGTGAGAGTGATAGTGAGACATTGGTAGTGTGAGAGTGTTAGTGTTATAGTGGTAGTGTGGGAGCGGTAGTTTAGAGAGTGGTAGTGTAAGAGTGGTACTGAGAGAGTGATAGTGAGAAAATGGTAGTGTGAGAGTGGTAGTGAGAGACCGGTAGTGTGAGAGCGGTAATGAGAGAGCGGTAATGTGAGAGCAGTAGTGAGAGAGTGGTAGTGAGAGAGCGGTAGCGAGAGAGCTGTAGTATGAGAGCAGTAGTGAGAGAGTGATAGTGAGGGAGCGGTAACAAAAGAGTGGTAGTGTGAGGGTGGTAGTGTGAGAGTGGTAGCGAAAGAGTGGTAGAGAGAGAGTGGTAGTGTTAGAGTGGTGGTGAGAGAGTGGTGGTGAGAGTGCGATAGTGAGAGAGGGATAGTGAAAGAGCGGTAGTGAGAGAGCTTTAGTGTGAGAGCGGTAGTTTAGAGAGTGGTAGTGTGAGAGTGGTAGTGTGAGAGTGATAGCGTGAGAGTGGTAGTGTGAGAGGGATAGCATGAGAGTGGTAGCGAGAGTGTGGTACTGAGAGAGTGGTGGTGAGAGAGTGATAGTGTGAAAGTGGTCTTAAGAGAGTGGTTGTGAGTGAGTGGTAGTGTTAGAGTGGTAGTGAGAGAGTGGTAGCATGAGAAGGATAGTGAGAGAGTGGTACTGTGAGAGTGGTAGCGAAAGAGTGGTAAAGAGAGAGTGGTAGTGTTAGAGTGGTGGTGAGAGGGTGGTTGTGAGAGTGCGATAGTGAGAGAGCGGTAGTGAGAGAGCTTTAGTGTGAGAGTGGTAGTGTGAGAGTGGTAGTGTGAAAGTGGTAGCAAGAGAGTGGTAGCGAGAGAGTGGTAGCGAGAGTGTGGTACTGAGAGAGTGGTGGTGAGAGTGCGATAGTGAGAGAGGGATAGTGAAAGAGCGGTAGTGAGAGAGCTTTAGTGTGAGAGCGGTAGTTTAGAGAGTGGTAGTGTGAGAGTGGTAGTGTGAGAGTGATAGCGTGAGAGTGGTAGTGTGAGAGTGATAGTGTGAGAGAGGTAGCGAGAGTGTGGTACTGAGAGAGTGGTGGTGAGAGAGTGATAGTGTAAGAGTGGTCTTGAGAGAGTGGTTGTGAGTGAGTGGCAGTGTTAGAGTGGTAGTGAGAGAGTGGTAGCATGAGAGTGATAGTGAGAGAGTGGTAGTGTGAGAGTGGTAGCGAAAGAGTGGTAGAGAGAGAGAGTGGTAGTGTTAGAGTGGTGGTGAGAGGGTGGTGGTGAGAGTGCGATAGTGAGAGAGGGATAGTGAGAGAGCAGTAGTGAGAGAGCTTTAGTGTGAGAGCGCTAGTTTAGAGAGTGGTAGTGTGAGAGTGGTAGTGTGAAAGTGGTAGCAAGAGAGTGGTAGCGAGAGAGTGGTAGCGAGAGTGTGGTACTGAGAGAGTGGTGGTGAGAGAGTGATAGTGTGAGAGTGGTCTTGAGAGAGTGGTTGTGAGAGAGTGGTAGTGTTAGAGATGTAGTGAGTGGTAGTGAGAGGGTGGTACTGAGAGAATGATAGTGTGAGTGATAGTGAGAGAGTGGTAGTGAGAGAATGATAGTGTGAGAGTGAGAGTGAGAGAGTAGAGTGGTAGTGAGAGAATGATAGTGTGAGAGTGATAGTGAGAGAGTGGTCGTGAGAGAGTGGTAGTGAGGACCGGGCACAGGTAAGGGGGCGGGCAGGGCCAGCCAGCGCCTTCATGTTAAAAAGCAAGGTAATCAAGCCAGCTCGCTACAATAAAACATATACACGAGGTTCCTTTTTCTAACTGTCCCTGTTAGGCTGTCCACAGACAGAGGGCTCGTTTGGTGCACGTTAATTGTGACTCCCTTGGCCGCACACTACGCTTTAGCCAATCCTTTCAATGGCAGCAAAACGTCTGGTCGTGAGCACTACTGAACGATAAACACCACAACCACGTTACCCCGCCCTCTGGTCCTGACGACGGCTGCTAGCTCCCCGAAGGGTGACGCTTAAGCCTCTCTCCATGGTCCGCCGAGCTCTCCATCAGGTCAGCCCCGCTCTCCCCCGGCGCAGATTTCAGTTCAATGACTCACGTCGCTCCACGCAGTCACGCACAACAGATTCAGGAAATTGTGCACCGGGGATGTGATTTTTATGTCACGGCTCGCATCTCTGGTACAACCTGCTCCTCTATTTCAAGCCCATTACCGGCCATTATTGCTTCAGGCGTGCTGAGAACAGATTTGCTCAGTACAGCCTGAGCCCCACTATTGTGCAACGTTGTGAGCTGCGTCTTGCTTAGCAACAAGATGGCGCCGAATGTGGCAAACACTGCGATGAACAAACTGATGTAACAGAATCTGCCTTCTCCTACCCTGCCTCCAATCCCTCTGCCTGCCCTCCAGCCTGCCCCTTCACCCTACCTTCATCCTACAGACCCCCCCTTCTTCTTTCCATCCTCTTGTCCCCTCCATGCTCCCTTTACACTCTTCGGGGTACCCACCCCCATCTTTCATTGTGGCCCCTCATTCCTTCCCTTGCTTAAGACCAGCCCTTGGGCCTAGACTATCCCGTGACCCACAATCGCTTCACTCAGATCCATCTTCAGAGCCCCCAACCCCTGTGTATCACCAGCTGATGCTGTGAGGATTGTTCACTCCCCTTGTCAAGGACCCAGGAAGAAACCCTGCACATCAAATGCTTAACTTGTCGAACTGCTTTTCTGGCTCATTATATATTAAACGTGCTGTACTGTTCAATTTTTAAGTGTTATTCTTCTTGTATAATTCATACAACCCGTAGTTTGCTGCAGACAGATGTCTCATCGCTTGTAGTGACTAGCTGCCTGAGAGCAGAAGTCTGCTGTTCTAGAAGAGACAGGTTGCCATGTTACTCATGTAGCCTTCATCTCAGGCCTGGGTACCAGGAAGCAGAGTCTCTTCAGCATCCCACCAGCACACGAGCACTGTGGGTGATGGAAGAATGCATGAACTATGAGCAATATTTACAAGGGGTTTACGCAACGCAGCAAGACACCTTGTTGTGCTGCGTGGCGTGTGAGGGAGAGCCCAGCAATGCACAATGTCTATCAAGATATGGCCCATTCCTATTCTCTCCTTGCGGTGGTGTACCTGCATTGCATGCTGGATTATTTTGTGCAGGAAGGGGCACGTTCCTGCACACAAACAATCCTGGGAGGCTTTTACCTCTTTCCATGTGTGCTGCAGGATTTCACAGACAGAGTTAAAAACGAAGTGAAATAAAGGTATTTCTCCTTGTTACACTTCCCCCGGGGAGGCATATGGTTTTGACGCATCCCCAAGTTTAAAGAGCCTTGTAAATCTGGGGATGTGTCTGGGGATGTGTCAAAATCCATGGGTGTTGCGTGGGAACACCCACAGTAACGCCCACGGAATGCCTCCCTTGTGCAGAGTAAGGCAACACAGCGAGTTGTGCTGGCTTGGCTTTCTCCATATCTGTGACTCCATTCAAAGCCACACAAAGTGGCTTTGCGTGTCCTTATGGATATGATTGCAAGATTTGCGATACCATTGCGTCACAAAAATGATGTAACGGCGGTGCATGGGGCTCATAAACATGCCCAGTGTCTCAGCTTTTGGGGGCAAGTTACACATACCGGCTGACCAGAGTGAATGATTCTGGCTGGTGTCTCTCTAACTATCCCTATTGTGTCTAAATCCCCACTAACTGGGACTAACTGTGAAGAGCCATTTTGGGTGACATTCTGCATAAAATTTGCAATTCCTTCATGAAATTTGCAATTCCTTGGGGATTACTACTCACATTTACCTCCTGCTGTGCGCAGGGGTTAAATGTGGAAAAGGGGTGTGTTTAATGCATAGAGGGCGAGGTGGGGAGAATGTCTAAGTAAAGCAGTGAATGTAATTTAGCCCTTTGACTTATGAGGCAGTCGAATGGGGACCAGAGGGCGGGTCCTTGTCCGGATTGCACTTGAAGTCCGTACCCAAAATGATTTGGCTGGCTGGAATTTTTGCCTGGAGAAATCAGGTTGGGTGCTCCCACTGCCAGAAACTTCAGGTGTGGGAACACTAGGCCATGTATACCTGAAAGTGAGATGTATCCTCCCTGAGCATACCTAGGTCCAGATTTACCAAAGGTGACGCAAGGCAATGCAAGCCCTTAATAGGATTTCCTATGCAACACAAAGCCATTTGCATGTCTCTGCATGGCTTAGTAAATCTCGAATAACACAAGGTACTGCATTACTCTTGTTGGAAAGGCATTCCATAGGTGAAGCATAGGAATTCCTATGCATCCACCCATAGATTTTGATGAAATCACAGATTTCCTAAGGTCAATAAACTTGGGATTGCCTCAAAATGTTACACCATCCCAACAGAAGTGTTAAGAGGCAAAATGTCTTAATTTTGCCATGTTATCTCCTCTCTCTCTTTGGGCTGCAATGTGCAGCACACATAGAAAGAGGAAAATGCTTCAAAGGATTTTTTTTGCATGGGAAGGTTCTCCTTCCTGCACAAAACAATCCTGCTTGTAACACAAGCACCCTTGAGCCATGACATGTGTTGGCGCTAGGCAACAGGGAGAGAACAGGAATGTGTTATATCCTAATAGAGATAGTGGGTTTCTGTTCTCTCCCAGTAATGCACTGCAGCAAGTTGCCTTGTTGCAGTTCATTGTGTGAGTTTTTGATGAATCTGTCACCTAGTCTTTACTCAACTCAAAATCAGGACCTTGATGTCCTCAGTAATGTATTTCCAGAGGACGTTTGTGCAGTGTCAGAACCCTCTGGTATTATTGTCCAGGAGTTCAAAATCAGGCGTGGCAGCGTGTGGGCCCAAGTGCCCTACTCACCTACAGCATTTTTACTGTTTATTTTGACCAGTCCCTCCTCCTCTCCCACAACGCCAGGGTGGGTGATTGACAAGCATTAACATCACACTGAAAGAAATACATTTTAACACTGTGCTTTCTCAGAGAGAACCATTTTTCACTTTTTTATTCTTTAATCAGATACTTGGAGGTTTAGAGGGAGACTATGCAAACTATTTGTGGGTGATGAGGAGAAAGAGAGCAGGCGCAATACCTGCATGCAGCTCTTCTGGTTGTTTGGGATGCAGAGGGACATAGAATGGGATAATCAGACAAGAGTATATGGCATCCTTACCTTTTCAAATATGTATTGTAAGGAAATGGGTTGTCGGTTGACTGGGGTGTGACCCCAGGTCAAGTAGCAGCCACAATCTTTGTCAGTCCAAGGCACAAGTAAATCCCAAATTAACCTGTGCTCAGCCCCCTGATAGCTTGGCACATAGCAGTCAGGCTTAACTTAGAGGCAATGTGTAAAGTATTTGTACAACACTTCAAACAGTGAAACAGTGAAAACATCACTCAAAAAGACCCCACACCAGATTAGAGCAAAGTTTAATAAATGAAGCAAGACCACAATGACAAAAATCAAACCAGAGAACCAGAGATATCAATTTTTTAAGAAAAAAATGTAGTTAAGCACCTAAAAGCATGAAGGGCCAAGCGGGACAAGCCGACCGAGACAAAGTCATAAGCTCAGGCTGACTGAGATGGAGCACGGGCCAGCTACAGGGATCCAGTTAGACCTGCTGAACAAAAGTAGCTTTAATCCTGGTTTTTGGAGTGTTGCATGGATCAGCTTCGACGATGCAGCACGCATCTGAGGTGAGGTGATCCCATCAAAGAGGCTTGCGATGTGAAGGCCATTGTCTGAGATGTGATGCACAGTTGAGGCAATGTGTGGACTCCGAAGGGAGGTGAAGCTTCCATTGATGAGAGATGTGAGGATGTTCCCTGGAGAAGCATTGCACATTGACGGTTCGGAAGGCGATGCGTCAGACCCAAGATGCAGGATGCATCAGCAATGCAAGTCTTATGCGATGGGTCCAGTCTATGTGGCAGCAGCGATGCATCGGTTCTGCTCGGGCATGTGCCGATCCATAGAGGAGATGCTTCTTTTCCGCTCGGGATGCGTCACTCAGAAGAGAGAATGCATCATCTGCAAGGACCTTAGTCCAACATCCAAGGGATCATGGCTGGGATGGCACCACTTTGCAGGGAAGACTCACAGATGTCAGAGTCCAGTTGCAGAAGCAGGGTTGTTGATAGTCTGTTATGTCCCTGATACTTCAGATCAGGAGGCCAGCCAACTAGCCTTTAGAGTCACTCTGGGTTCTGCGTTCAAGAGAAATGCAGATTCAATCCTTTTCACCCAGGGAAGCAGGCAGCAGGTCAGCACAGCAAAGTAGGAGTCCAGCAGAGAGCTGTCCAGCAGAGTGGAAGTCTTTGAGCAGCACAGCAGTCTTTCTTATTTGGCAGAGTAACCACAGGTCGAGAGGTGTACTGAAGTGGTGGTGCCTGAGGTCTAGTTTTTACCCAGTGGTGCCTTTGATGTGGGGAGCCTTCCAAAGACACACCTATGAAGAGCACAAATATCCTACTCTCCCTGCCCTGGCTCCATATTAACTACACAGGGTATGCAGCCCTTTGTGTGGGTACTCTGGCCTGTTAAGGCTGGGTCCAGCTCGTCCCTCCCATCCTGCCAGTGATGGCCCATTGAGACCATCACTGGCCCAATCTCCCATTGTGTGTGGCTGTCTAGGGAAAATGCACAAAGCCCAACTGCCAAATGCACTCAGTCATGTGACCATAAACAGGCTTCAGGCACCAAATGGTTAAGGCAAGAAAATGGCAACTTCCTAAAAGTGGCATTTTCAGAATTGCAATTTAAAATCAGACTTCACCATAAGTTAGGATGTTTTGTTTACTCGTTAAAAGTATTTCTTTATTAGCATTTTCAGTGTAAACTACAGAGGATTCAAGTAACCCGTACCTAAACAATGGGCATAACAATCAACAATTGAAACATTCCTGTGCATGTTCTGGCTAGCCCAACCGAACCCCACCCTGGAATCCCCCAACAAGCATATTACATCAGCAAGCACACCTAGGAAGTTCAGATCGAATGGGTGCCCCCATTTAATCAATGGTAGGTATTCAGTCACTATTATTAAGTGTTCACTCCTCAATGACAGTCACGGGTATCAAAATGAAAATGTTGTTCCAGACAGTGATGACTGGTGTGGCACATCTGTATCCACCACTTGCTGGCAAGTGGCCAATACCTGAAGACTAGTCGGCATCCGTCATGGCATTGGAAGGTTGGGTGAGAAGATACACCTCCAGTGGCCCCCAGATATACCTAGATCTAGAGCTGGGAGGCAACAGTTCAGCATAAACAGTGAGCTGATCCCTACAATATACCAAATTCTGCAGCTGGTCTTTACATTACGGCATACAGCCTCTTCCCCAATTGCAAGCAACTTGTTTCTTAGCAAGAAGTAGGCTGACTGAAACACACTTCCGGAATCCCACCTCAATGTCCCAAGGTTGCCATCAATGGCGTGAGGGTGATTGGTTGAATAACCTAGTGTGATGGGGCAGCCTCGATTATCCCTGCAGTAACTCAAAATTTGGGGACATGACCAGGCTAAATGGAGGAAATCTGCCCCTTCTGCCCTGCATCTAGTGTACCTGTCATCCAGACAGAGATAATACTTGTGTAATCTTACCGGCATGTAATACATCCTGTGAAGGAATTTGTAATGGATGATGCATAGTCTGCTACTCGAAGCAATGCGCCCGTCTGCTGACAGCAATAAAGCCACTGTGCATCAGTGTGAGGGATGCCTAATTACAGGTCTCATCCCTTCCATGCTCCCCCACATGTCTATTCCCGTTGTGCCACATGGTATAGGATAGAAACCAGAAGGCGAGGTCCTTCCAAATTGAGCAGTATATGGAGTGTAAAATTCTGTCTTGTCGCAACCTGATGTATCAGAAGACATCTAGTGGTGTCTGTGTCTTAGCAGCAAGCAGTGTGTCACGATCAGCAAACTGGGTGTTTCTAAAGAGATCTCCCCAAGTGTTGACTCTGTCTCCTGTCAGCATTTTTTGGCACGCAGTCTTGCATGTAACTGGTATGGCAGCTTGATAGTGAAGTGGAATGGAAGGCGAGTACATTAGTGGCTTTCCAGCCCTTTTGGTCAGGTGACCCCAGGCTGCATTTGTGCAGGCACCAGTAGAGTCTGGAGGAGCTGTGGAGTGTGCCTTAGGTCCCAAGTAAGACATGGAGGGAATGAGGGGCATGTATCCCTTTTCAATGGCTGGGTGTGGTATGTAAGGTGGAGGCTTGTACCAGTAGATAGCATAGTGAGCTTGGGCGCATAGGTAATACAATTCCATGTCTTGGGCTTTGAAACCTCCCCGTTCAAAGGGCTGAGTAAGTAGTTCTTATTGCAGCCGCCATTGCTTGCCTGGCCAGGCTAGCTGACACAGTTGTGACTTGAGCATTTTAAAGAAATGTCGCCCCAGCGAGTGTCGGATGTTAAGAAACAAGTAAAACAGTTTTGGCAGTATGACCATTTTCATGAGAGAAATATGGCCGGCCAGAGAGAGGTGCAATGGTATCCGGTGAGAGATGCTATCCGTCACATTAGATAACACAGTGCAATAGTTCACACGCAGCCATTCCTTTCTATCTCTGGACTAGGCCAGGGCGGAGTTCGCGTAGCTGTGCTACGCGGAACTCCACAAAGTCGCAAAAAAACTCAGTTGCACTATGCGGAGTTCCGCTAGCGGACGGAGTTTCTTGCCGCATCCATTCGCGTGATGTTTAACGTCACTGGCAACGCGAATTACGTCCTTGCATTGGAATGCTCGCCCGAATGGAAGCACGAGGTTCACATGGGTGTGGCCATCTTGTTTTTTTTGCTTGTTATGGTGCTTGGGCCTAGTTACATCCTCTCTGTCCCATCCTCCACTTTTAAAACCTATTTCCCCCTAGTTTCTTTTTATTATGTTACCTTTTCTCTTTCTCTTATTATGTTTTAACTTTTATCCTAATTTTTGTGTTTTTCATTTTTTTCCATTTTTTTTTTTTCCTTCCTTCTTCCTAATCCTTCCTTATCTCTTCCCCTCCCTAAGTCCCAGCGCCATGGCCAGGCCCCAACTGCAAGTGCCAGCCACCTTCCTCGAGGGCAGTGGTGTGAAGGGGTTCAGCCTCGCCCCATATTTTCTGAGGTGGAGGTGGCTGCCTTAGTGTTCTACGTGCAGCGCCACCTCCCCTCCACCTTGGCAGAAGGCGGCAGGGCTGGGTCTGGGTACGGCCTCCGGGAGCACCAGCAATGCTGGGAGAGGGTGCGCCGGGCTGTACGCCGCAGCTCTGGGGTCCGGCGCACCCAGCAACAGCTGACGCACTGGTGGGCTGGCATCCTAGATTGGGAGACAGACCTGCTCTACCCGCTAGGTTGGGGGGCTCAGTGAGTAATAATTAATTATTAGTTGTATTCTATGCTAATAGTTTCTTCCCAAATAGCAAGCATGCTGCTCACACGCCGGTAAGTTAACTTTATGTTACAAATATAATATAATGTGATCATCATTTAGACAGGTGCTCGAAGCTACCTAATTGTACTTGTTTCTGGCGCTTACTTGGGCTGCTTAGGAAGTAATGCAGAGACTCCTGCTGTGCCCTGTCTAAGATAGGCATTGTTATTATTAGTATTAGTGAGTCTGCATGGTCTCTCACTTCTCTGTGCCTCTATTTTTTTATTTGTAGCTTGTACAGTGCGAACTGCCAAGCAATTTCCCAGTGATATGTAGTAGGTTTGCATGCATTCAATCTATGAATTGAAAGATCCAGAATGAGATGAGAAGTGTAGAAATCATTCATTGCAATTTATTAGTAATTTCAAAATGTAGTTTAGGAAATTCGGAATAGGGTTAGGAAATTTGGAATAAGATAGTCCACGATACTATTATTATTATTATTATTATTATACTGGCGCTCTGAATCTCTGATGCAGAAATGTTACTGTGTTTGCCTTTTCCTTTAAATAATATTCTTGGAGAGATTATTTATTAACAGTACCACTAATCTTTTCTATTTTTTTCCTTACATCGTCCAGCATCCAGGGACAGGAGGAGGGCTGGTGGTGATGAGGCGGGCGAGGCAGCTGAAGCTGGCCCCTCCACAAGTGTCGGGGCAGATGGCTCTGCTGGCCCGAGTAAATCCTTCTGTTGTTGTTAATATTAATATTTATTTATTTCCCTAACTTTTACCGCTACTCACCTAGAATTATTTTCTACCTTTTACTGTGCCTTCCTTCTAATTTTTTTCCAAATCCACTTCGATTTATCTGTTTCGTAAATTCTTCTTATCCCTGCATTATCCTATTTACTTATTTTCTATATTAAATGTTTCTTTACTTCAAACTGTCTGGCTGTACTAGTCTGTATGTAGCTTCCTTTCTTCTGCTTTGTCAGCAACCTTTCCCTCTCCCCTTATGATTCTTATCTTGTGGAGTGGTAGTAAGGGTCAGAGAACACATGTGCTGAAGACTGCATGCCCATGTAAGTTCTTCTACACATGTTTCGTGAGAAGACTTTCTTTTTCTTGCTGCAGCTCAATCATTAAATAAAGGGACAAAAGGTGTTTTTAACATGGTCATGTAATTCTTTGTACCCTCCAATGATGCTTATGTATTATTAGTATACTAGCAGTTGATGATCATGCACCATGGTTGGAAGTATGAGGCGGATGGCCCCATAGCATTAACCAACCAAGACCATGGGGGTCATTCCAACCCTGGCGGTCATCGACCGCCAGGGTGGATGACCACGGAAGCACCGCCAACAGGCTGGCGGTGCTTCCCTGCCCATTCTGACCGCAGCGGTAAAGCCGCGGTCAGAAAAGGGGATCCGGCGGTTACCCGCCGGATTTCCCCTGTCTGGGCTGAATCTCCATGGCGGCGCTGCAAGCAGCGCCGCCATGGAGATTCCGACCCCCTTCCCGCCACCCTGTTTCTGGCGGTTTTTACCGCCAGGAACAGGATGGCGGGAACGGGTGTCGTGGGGCCCCTGGGGGCCCCTGCACTGCCCATGCCACTGGCATGGGCAGTGCAGGGGCCCCCTAACAGGGCCCCAGCATGATTTTCACTGTCTGCTTAGCAGACAGTGAAAATCGCGACGGGTGCAACTGCACCCGTCGCACCCCTGCAACACCGCCGGCTCCATTCGGAGCCGGCTTCTGGGTTGCAGGGCCTTTCCCGCTGGGCTGGCGGGCGGTCCCTTGGGGGGCGCCCGCCGGCCCAGCGGGAAAGTCAGAATGGCCTCGGAGCGGCCAATTGTCAGTTTCCGCTTGGCGGGCGGCGCCCGCCGCCCGCCAATCTCGGAATGACCCCCCATATGCCCTTTAATGACCAATTATTGCACCCTTTTATTTCCCTCGAAAAAGTCAGATTCATCAATAACTAATTTCTGCCCCTCCATTACCATTTTTTTATTACTTGGCTACCTGTCTTTGAAAAAAATGCCAACCAAGAAAATGCCTACCTGACAAATTGATACAAGAGAAGTCTGTAACCAAAATATAGTGATGTATTGTGGTTGTATTTTGTTATTACATAAAAACAATAGAGCGAGGCGTATGTGGCGTCTAAAACGTGTAATGTTTTTTTCTAGCCACACCAACCACCAGTGCTGGGGCCAGCAGCGCCAGCGCAGATGCGGCTGTAGGAACAGTTGATGGGGGAGTCTCTGCGAGGGCAGTGGCCGGCGGTGGTAAGTCCTATTGCTTGCTTATTGACAATTATTAATATAATCACTACAAGGCTGCAAAAGTGTTGTTGTTGACTTACTCGTCAACACACTACTTTAGCAGATGCAGCGGAAGTTAGGTAAGTATTAAAGGCCTTTTCTCTCTGCAACTTAAAAGACTTAGGTGGTCATTACAACCCTGGTGGACGGTAATAAAGCGGCGGTAAGACCGCCAACAGGCCGGCGGTAAAAAATTTGCAATTACGACTGTGGCGGAAACCACCAACAAAGACAGCCACTTTAACACTCCGACCGCCACGGAGGTACAAACAAACAGCGCGGCGGTCACCGTCAACAGACAGGCGGGAGACAATGTACCGCCCACACTATTACGACAGGCCAATCCGCCACCTATTCCGGGGCAGATTCACCGCCGATAAAAACACGGCGGAAACAGGAATCCCGAAGGGAAAATGCTCACCTCTACACACCCCACGAGGAACTAGGACCCCATGGATCCGGAACTCCAAATTCTCCCTGCAATAGTCTTCCTGCTCCTCTACCAGGAGCACGAACGCCGGCGACGAAGACCACTGTGAGTCCTGCACCTACGACACAGGGGAGGGGAGAGGGAAAAAACAGGGACATACACACGCAACACCCTCACCCACTACAACACACACACTAATGCAAATCAATACATCACAGTTACACCCCCCCAAGCCCCCTGGAAGAATACAAAGACAATAGAAAATGAGTGTAACCATTGTAATATATTAAAAGCAAGTAGGCAGAAATATATATATACACCATGTACAAAATATATACCAAGCATAGTAGTCCAGGTAGTGCTCTAAGAAAGTCCGTGGAACACTGGGACCACACGGTATGGGCAAGGCCCACACAAGATCCCCGACCATGACGGAGAGAACACTGCAGGGGCATCAGAGAGCAACTAAACAGGAACCTCAGGGGGAGGGAAAGGGGGGGCACCTCAGCCGCTTGAGTGCACGACGCCAAATCCACGAGTGGGCCACATGCCCACTGTTCCATCCTGGGGAGTGCAAAGCCACAGTCTCTCAAGTCTCTACAGTGGGTGGTCTGCCCACTGCCATATCCTGGGGAGTGCAAAGCCACAGTCTCTCAAGTCTCTACAGTGGGTGGTTTGCCCACTGCCATATCCTGGGGAGTGCAAAGCCACGGTCTCTCAAGTCTCTACAGTGGGTGGGTTGCCCACTGTTCAATCCTGGGGAGTGCAAAGCCACAGTCTCTCAAGTTTATAACAGTCTTCACTGGTTCTGGAGGGGACATGGTGCCCAGAGTGCTTCATCCTGCTAAGGACAGAGGTAGTGGATGGTATGTTTGGCAGACCAGTACATCTCCCATGTGAATGCCATGTTCCCTGGCTCAGTGCATGACGCCCACATCCTGCGGAATAGCAGCATCCTTTATGTGATGGGTCAGCTCCAGAGGCACTGTGTGTGGCTATTAGGCGAGCACCTGGAAGCAAGACAGTGGGAATGGTTGTCTGGGTCTGGGGATATCCCTCCAGGTTAGTGCGTGTCTAACAGTTGTCCCTCGCCATTTGCAGGTGACTCTGTTTACCCCAACCTGCCATGGCTACTGACCCCAGTGAGGAATCCCAGGACAAGGGCAGAGGAACGCTACAATGAGGCCCATGGGCGAACTAGGAGGGTGATCGAGCGGACCTTCGGCCTCCTGAAGGCCAGGTTCCGGTGCCTCCATGTGACAGGTGGATCCCTATTCTTCTCACCAAAGAAGGTGTGCCAGATCATCGTGGCCTGCTGTATGCTTCACAATTTGGCTTTGCGACGACAGGTGCCTTTTCTGCAGGAGGATGGTCCAGATGGCGGTGTTGTGGCAGCTGTGGAGCCTGTGGACAGTGAAGACGAGGAAGCAGAGGAAGAAGACATGAACATCAGGGACTCAGTGATACAGCAATATTTCCAGTGAGACACAGGTAAGAGTACAGACCTGCCTCCTACATGTACTTTAACACTACTACCTCTCTACTGTCTGTCGTTTTCACCCAGTGTATGGTCACTGAGTTGTCACTTTCCCTTACGATTTCACAGATGTGTGTCCCACTGTGTGACATCTGCTTAGATTCCTCATGGACTAGAGCTGTGTGACATAGGTATGTTGACAATACAATTGAAAGAGCATTTTGTCACTGTAATTTCTAATACACTATTTCGAAATCACAGACAGACTCCAGATTGTTTTGTGCTTTAAGTTTGTTTATTTAAGTGCTCAATATTGGAGGGGGTAGTAAAATGGTGAGGGGTGACGGCGGAGGAATGTCCATGGCAGAGTCCAGTCTATTAGTCTCACAGGTGCATTGCCCATATGGGCATAGGAAGTGGAGCTGGGGCAGTTTAAGTATGGACAGGGTGACAAAGTGGGACAGTAGGATGACAATCAGGGTGGTCTCATTTCTTGGCGGGGGTCTTGGCATCGTGCTCTGTCTTGTTCCTGGGTCTCAGGGACCATTTGCGGGGTGGTTCTCCCTCTGCAGGGGGTGGGGTGCTGGTGTGGTGGTCCTGTGGCGGGGCATCCTGTCCACTAGCGCCGGCGGAGGTGGTGGGCAGTTCATCGTCCATGCTAGTGTCAGGGGCCCCTCCTGGTGTTCACAAGGTCCTTCAGCACCCCTACGATGGTGCCCAGGGTGGAGCTGATGGTTCTGAGTTCCTCCCTGAAGCCCATATACTGTTCCTCCTGCAGGCGCTAAGTCTCCTGAAACTTGGCCAGTACCGTTGCCATAGTCTCCTGGGAGTGGTGGTAGGCTCCCATAATGGAGGAGAGGGCCTCGTGGAGAGTGGGTTCCCTTGGCCTGTCTGCCCCCTGTCGCACAGCAGCCCTCCCAGTTCCCCTGTGTTCCTGGGCCTCCGTCCCCTGGACCGTGTGCCCACTACCACTGCCCCCAGGTCCCTGTTGTTGTTGGGGTGGTGGGTTGTCCTGGGTTCCCTGTAGTGGTGGACACACAGCTGATTGACGTGTCCTGGGGACGGAGGTATGGGCCCGCTGGGTGGGTGCTGTGCTGGTGGTTCCAGAGGGGGGGAAGGTATGTGGTGGCCTGTGACTGGGTGAGGGCAACCGACTGTCCCGAGGTCCCCGATGGGCCGGGCTGGTCATCTAGATCCAGTTGGACAGAGCTGCTGTCATCACTGTGGGCCTCTTCTGTTGGTGGTGTGGACATGTGTGGACCCTCCTGTCCGGTGACATTGGGTAGGGGTCCTGCAGGGGTATAAAGGATGGTTATTACATCTGTGTGTCATGGTGTGCAATGGGTGGGTGACCGTGTACCGCAGTGCTTACATTCCTGTGTGGGACCTTGTGTGATGATGGTTTAGGGGGTTGTATGGGTATGTGCAGTGGGCATGCTTTAGTGATGGGTGTCCATGCTTTGTTGTTGCATGCAGGGCTTGGTGTTGGGATTGGTGGTTTGTGATGTTGGGACATATGTGAGGAGTTGGAGTGCTCGGGGTGAGGGTGAGGGTGGGGGTATGTGATGGCATGCAGCTAGGGTGGGGGATGTAATAGTTAAGATTTGTCTTACCAGAGTCCATTCCTCCACCTACTCCTGCGAGGCCCTCAGGATGCAGAATCGCCAAGACCTGCTCCTCCCATGTTGTAAGTTGTGGGGGAGGAGGTGGGGATCCGCCGCCAGTCCGCTGAACCGCCAGGTGGTGTCTTGAGACCACGGAACGCACCTTCCCCCGTAGGTCGTTCCACCTCTTCCTGATGTCCTCCCGATTTCTTGGGTGCTGTCCCACTGCGTTGACCCTGTCCACTATTCTTCGCCATAGCTCTATCTTCCTTGCAATTGAGGTGTGCTGCACCTGTGATCCGAATAGCTGTGGCTCTACCCGGACGATTTAATCCACCATGACCCTGAGCTCCTCCTCCGAGAACCTGGGGTGTCTTTGCAGTGCCATGGGGTGGTGTAGGTGATGTGTGGGGTGGAGTGTGTGGTGATAAGTGTGCTGATATGTAGTGGGGTGTTGTGTGAGGTGCGTGGAAGTTCTGTTGGTGACGGTGTTGTGTGCCTGTGGATGCTGTTGTTCTTGCTGGTGCTGTCTCTCTCTGGCCTTCTTTCAGAATTATTGGTAGTAGGGGTTTGTGGGTGATGTGGGTGTGTGTTTTATATTGTAATGGGTGTGTGGGAGTGGTGTGTGTATGTGTATCAGTTGTGTGTATTTCGAATTGTCCAATGTGGCTGTGTTTTGTATGTGTGTGTGTATTTTGAGCGCGGCAGTGTGTGCCGCCAATGGTATACCGCGGTTGAAAGACCACCGCTTGGATTCGTGTGTCGTGATAGTGTGGGCGTACTTCTGTTGGCGTGACGGTGGAGGTTTTGTTTTCGCCAGTTTATCACTGACCTTTGGTGTGGCGGACTTGTGTGGGTGTCTGAATTTTGGCAGATTCCGTGCTGTGGGTCATAATAGCTGTGGCGGAATTCCACGGCCGTGGCGGTGTGTTGGCGGTCTTCTGCACAGCGGTAAGCGGCTTTTACCGCCAATGTTGTAATGAGGGCCTTAGGTTCATAAAATGAACTTGAACTATGATGTGTTTTGGAAAATTGAAAGAAGGATGGAAGTAGAATGGATGGGTGAAATATAATATGAGTGAAAGGATGTGTGTGTGGATGAAAGGGTGCATAATATTCATATAGGTGGGTGATGAGGAGGATGATAGGATACATGGGTGGGTGAAGGATGAATGAAAGAGTATACGGGTGAAAGGATGCCAGCCCAGGTGGGTGAAAGGGTATGGGTGAAAGGATTCCATGCCTGGATGGGTGAACGGACTACTCGGGTGGGTGAGATCTCTTGGATGGGTTAAAGGATTCATGGGTGGTTATTGGGTAAATGGATGTTGGTGAAAGGTTAGTAGAGAGCCCTGTATGGAATTTGGATGGTTTTAAATGGCAAAGGACTGGATGAGAGAATGTGAAGCTTACCTTAAATGGTGTGTATCAAAGCCAAGGGTGAGGAATAAGAGCACTAGAAGAACACATTTGCAATGATGAATAGATAAATGCTTGGAATCAAGAAACAAGGGAGCACTTCTGGATAGGGGCAGTCTTCTCATCTACTTTACTTGCTTGAAATGTTTTTTATCAAAGGTTTGATGCAAAGGTTTGGATGATATTTCAGAATATTCCCTTGACTCAAAGTATTTTTCAAGCAAGGCAGGTAATGTGTATCCCAGGCCAGCACCCATTTACCAACTCCGCCCTCCCTCGCTATGGCCTTTCACCAGTGCCACCCATGGTGACCTAACAGCTGCATGGTTCAATTTGGCAGAATTGTCATTGCAATGTTGGCTGTGCAATGTGCGTCTGTCAGCGTAAGTTAAGTTAATGTGTCAAACACTTTTCAATGCATGTCAACGCAAAAACAAGGCGTGTTTCCCTTTCCTCCCAGTGCCCACTGTGTAAGTCACTTCCTAGTACTTCCACTCCTTTAGGGGCATATTTATACTCCGTTTGCGCCAAATTTGCGTCGTTTTTTTCGACGCAAATTCGGCGCAAAACTAACGCCATATTTATACTTTGGCGTTAGACGCGTCTAGCGCCAAAGTATGAGGAATGAGCGTCATTTTTTTGCGTGAACGCCTTCCTTGCGTTAATGAGATGCAAGGTAGACGTTCCCGTCTAAAAAAATGACTACGACGCAAATGCGTCGTATTTATACTCCCAGGCAAAAATCACGCCCGGGAGTGGGCGGGGCAAAAAACCCCGCATTTGCGCCTCTTTTTAACGCCTGGGTCAGGGCAGGCGTTAAGGGACCTGTGGGCTCAAAATGAGCCCACAGCTGCCCTCCCATGCCCCCAGGGACCCCCCCTGCCACCCTTGCCCACCCCAGGAGGACACCCAAGGATGGAGGGACCCATCCCAGGGACATTCAGGTAAGTTCAGGTAAGTATAATTGTTTTTTTTTTTTTTAATTTTTTTGGGCATAGGGGGGGCCTGATTTGTGCCCCCCTACATGCCACAATGCCCAATGGCCATGCCCAGGGGACATAAGTCCCCTGGGCATGGCCATTGGGCAAGGGGGCATGACTCCTGTCTTTACTAAGACAGGAGTCATGTAAATGGCGTCTGGGCGTCGTTAAAAATGGCGCAAATCGGGTGGAGGCGATTTATTTGCCTCAACCTGACTTGCCCCATTTTAAGACGCCCTAACGCCATTTTTCCCTACGCCGGCGCCGCCTGGTGTACGTGGTTTTTTTCCACGCACACCAGGCAGCGCCGGTCTGCTAGCGCCGGCTAACGCCATTCAAAAAATACGGCGCCCGCATGGTGCTTCATAATGGCGTTAGCCGGCGCTAAACTTTTTGACGCTAAACTGCGTTTGCGCAGTTTTCCGTCAAAAAGTATAAATACGGGCCTTAATCTTTCTTAAATTCTGTCCTAGACTTCTGAATAATCTTAAAAATCCAATCTTTGCTTCTGCCACATTTTTCAAGCCAAGTGATAAATATAATTCATTATGGCTTCCATAACGGATTTACTTCTGTTCTAGTTTTTCCCTTTCAACTTTTGCCAACCAGAGTGAGTCACACTACTAGCCAAACCTTAGGCACATGATGATGAGGAATTGATTGATCAGTAAAGTGTGTACTCTACCTACCCATCCTAATCCCCTCTACCTGGCCGTGCAGTTGAGTAAGTTAAGAAGATTCCTTTCCTTACTGCAAAGCAAATGTATTGTATCAGAAAAAAAGTAGTTAGTACAATGTTTGGTGGAGGAGGGGCATGAGGACAGTGAGTAAAGTGGTCCATAAGTAAGTGCCTTGATTTTCCTGAATGGGATAGTTTGTGATGATGCAAATGCGCCAAATACAATCTATACCCCATTCCTTAATCCTCTCCCTGTACTGCAGTGCATTGCTCTTCCCAACACCTACTTATGGCAGACGGTATGTCTGGATGAGTGATTATATTATACTATGTGGCGTGTTTTATTCTTAGTATTCATTGGCCTTAGAGTCCAGGTAGAAAGAAGAATGGGCCATTGGAATAAAATAATTTTCTAGTACAGCTGCCCCAACTGCAGACAGTAACGAGTACAACTAGGGTGCCAGCTGACCTAGAAATGCCACCTTTAATTTAGCACAACAGGAGCGAGAAGAATATGTGCACTCCATAGTGCGTATTATGGCTGTGACAGTTATCACCTTAAAATTGAATGACCTGAGGTGACTACCAAATGTACTGGTACTGTGCCACTACAATACACAATTTTGAGCAAGTGTTGTGCTCAGAGCATTGTTTACAATTTCTCTTTTATCTTTTTTAATATAGCTATTCCTGCTGGTTCACTATCCTGGCAGGTAATAGCAGACCGGCTGCGGCGGACGAAGCTGGAGGCCATACCAGCTGAGTACCAGCGGCTGGTGGTCCTCAAGGAAGAGGTGGAGGAGGGGGCAGCAGCAATCGCTGCCAGTACTCAGGGCCCCAGCACCTCCAGCCCAGCAACATCTACATGGCAGTGCCAGGGCAGCCACCTGCCATCACATCATCCTAACTGGCCCTCCCTCGGACACTGTGTTTCAACGATGCATCCTTCAGAGGCTGGCGCTGATTGAGGCCCGTCAGGCACGTATGGAGGGGCTCCTCAGAAGAATCCTGGCCTGTCTTTAGTCAAGTGTCCTCCTCTGCCCCTTTTTTAACCTTTTATTTTAGTGGGTGGGACTTGTTGTTGGTGGAGAGGGTGGGAATGGGTTTTTGCTGAACTTTTCTTTATTTTTTCACCATGGACAAATGGACAGGTTTTTTGGAACATTGGTTGGGGAAAAGGACATTTGTTTGGAAGTAGGTTTTGGCTAGTTGTGGGTGGAAGGGGTAGGTATTTATTCATTTTGTTAGGGACTGGGGAAAATTAATAGCTATTTACAGTTATTTATGCCTAAAATATTTTTGGGGTGTTTAACTTCGCACTGCAGCCTTTACGCAGAGTGTTTTGCAAATCTGCTGATAGTGTCTTCCTTTTAGCACAGCATGTGTAGGTATAGGTAACCTTATCCTAATACTCTTCTAATCTCTGCAGTGCATTCTACAAAATTTGACCCATAGGAGTTGGGGGGGATTTGCAATTGCCAATTATATTGCTTAATCTAAAAGTACAACAATGCTCCATAATTCACTTACATGAATGGACGAAGTGAGGGCTGCATGGTTTCTCAAGGTACCATGGTGTTGTAGTAGTAGCATGCTAGCGCACCAACAATGAAGGCATCGGAAGCGAGGTCAAACTCCACGTAGATGAACTCAAACGAAGATCCTCCACACTGAATTGAGGTTGCTTTTACCACATCCGCCCCAACAAGTGTGTGATTAAGCAATGGTGTACATTTTTAATTATCACCTCAATAAATCACACAGCCTGGCAGAAGAGGGTTAGGAATTTCATGAATGGATGGGAAAGGGATTTTGGGAAAGGTGTGACAAAAAGAGAAACACTACACAAACACAATATTCATCTGGGAAAGGATGATCGGAAGCCTGTTGTTAGAGGAATAGAAAAACATGAATATGTACAACACAGAGATAACTTTTACATTCTGTCAGCCCCAGTGAGACCCAAGCTGTACATATCTAAAAAATGCTTGGTCACCTAGTTTGCAACATAGTACATATAATTAGTCTTGAGGTGAAGATAACACACAAAGGGGAATATTTAAGAGCCCCTAGTGCCATTGGAGTGTCACTTTTAGTGATGCTCCGGTGGTGCTATGCACTGCACCATATTTACAAGGTGGCGCTAATCCACTTTTTGTGGTTTAACGCCACCTTGTAAACACACCACCTACACATGCAGCACTTTGCATGGAAGGAGCGTGCAATGGGTGTTGCTGTGGGCGTGCCACAGCCACACCCATTGCATTTTGACACTGCCCCAGATTTACGAGTTTTTGTAAACCTGAGGCAGCGCCAAAATCTAACGTCACCTCAGGGGTAACGTTAAGATGGTGCAATGAGGAGAAATGCTTTAATTTTTCCTCTTTATTTGCTCTTTCTATGTTCCTTCCTGCACAAAAACAATCTCACCCCTCAAAGAAGCCATCCTTGCACTATAGTACAAGGGTTGCTGAGTTGGCGCACAGCAGCATATTTAGCGCAGGGGGAAACACAGGAGTGCACTGTATTCTAGTAAATACGGTGCATCCCTGCGTTATAAAAATTATGATGCACGACGCTGCGAACTTTGGCGCAGCGATGCACACCGTCATATTCTCTTAAATCTAGCCCATAGTCCTAAAAGAAAGAATATGGAAAGAAAAATTATACTAGTCTGTCTTGCCAAATTGGATAGTGTATCTGCAATCTTCTTGGATTGGCCCGTCAGTCTTCTTGGGTAGCTGCCTGAAGCAGTCCGATAAGCTAAGCATAAGTGTTATGGTGCAGGAGAAGAGAAGGCATGCAGATTGTAAAACAGAAATTATTTTTATTATATTGTACAATCAAGAAGGATTGCAATGGAAGGTAAGCTTAGTGAGGAGTAGTGTACCAAGAAGACCCAGAGGTGGCAGAGCAAAACAAAAGACCTTTGTGATCATTCATTTTATGACTGATGTGCGATCAATTAAGTGAGAGAAATTACAACAACCAACAATCACTGACAGCATATATTGGAATGATCAAACTCGCAACTGTCATGATCATCATAAATATCATTTGGCCTAGATCATGTGCACAATGTGACATTATCATCCATCATATGTCTGTCTCCTCCAGTTTCCTACAACAGGTCCCCCACGAACCACCACATAGTTTCAAGTTTGAGCCAGCCAGTAGACACACATTGCATTGCATTTCCCAAATCAAGTAATCAACGCAACTCTCACCACCAGTCCACAGCTTGGAGTAGGCCTCTTAGACTCATCCTTACATCATCCATGTTGATTTCCATGAAGTTGATAACTTCCGTCTTCTGGCTGTTGTCTAAATTGTCAAAACACGCTCTGATCCCTTCCATCACCCTCCATACTCTGATTAAAGATTACCATGTCCAACTCCATACCAACTGCTCCAAGGAGTCACAGTCTCCCGACCCAATTGAAATACAGCACATATTTATAAAAAATGATGCACAACAGTTGTGCATCAAAAAATGTAATGCAAGCTACCATCATTCCCTAGCACCATCCGTGTCCCATATTTAAAAAATGACGGACAATGGCGCTAAGGAATGGTTAGCGTCATAGAAAATGACAGTAGCCGGTAATAGATGGAATTAGAAAGAATGGCACTAGTGGGCCAAAGATGACGCCAGACTGATTAGCAGCTAAAAATCGGCCGCCAGTCAGCCTAGCGTCATTTTTCAGTCACACAAGCAGCCAAAAAATTACACCTGTCCAAGAATAGACATGAGACAGTTCAGCAACCACAGTGCCCAACACAGGGGACCAGTGTCCCCAGGACAGCCCCAACAGAACCAGTGTCAGCCACGGGGCCCCATGTAAGTAGCCCCCAGTGACAGACAACAGTCAAGCATGTATACTTACTTACGATGGGCTCCCTCCACTTGTAGTGTCCTTGTGGTGTGGGTCGTGGTGATGCTGGGGTTTGGGGTTGGCCTCTATGTGCCCGAAATAGTGACACCATGGTGGACTCCATGGTGTTTCCCTATAGAAATGTGCCTAACATCACTTTAACGCCTAGTCTGTCCAGGCGTTAAAATTTGATGCTAATCGGCCTTAGTGTCATTTTTTGGGCCTGCTTCCTTAGTGTGTGCCATTTTAACATCGAGACGTAAATATGGTGCTGGAGGGCTAGCGTCATATGGAAGGGAACGCCTACCTTGCATGTCATTGTTGCAATACGATGCAAGGTGGGTTGGCGCTCCCAAAAAGTTAAGTTAGCACCGCTTTTGCATTAAAAAAAATATGCTACGGTGGCGCAAACTTTCCATAAATATGGGCCTGAGTATTTTTCTTTCTGGACTAAAAACTTTTTTGATGGCTAAATGGACTGGTCGGGTCTTCTATGACAAATGTGAACCAGAAACCACAGTACCAGAAAACGAAGGAGTGTGAAAACACCGGCAAACAAATTTCGCTAAGTGTCAAAGGGGAAGGGGAAAAAAACACCTTCAAGAAAAAAATTGTCACACATTATTATCATGCCACCAACATTGTAAATCGATTATGACACAAACATAAGCCAGCGTAATAATACAGATAAACAATATAAATTAAACACCGACTCTCACTATTTGCCACCACTTGAGATGAGTCACATAAACCATCTCAACATTGAAACAAGTATCCCTCATATCAGTCGTTGAGATATATAGCACTACTACTTACCTGTTCCAATGAAGCAGAGTGGCACATTGCTGATCCTCTTTGATTCACGAAATGAAACATACATTGGCCAGTAAGTTGTAAATCAAATATATGGGACAGTCCTGCTAGGGGACAAAAGAAAGGATAGGCACAGAATGGAGGCAGGCATTGTCTCTCAAATCTCCTTGAATTGATTTTGGGGGCATTGGAGGCTTCTTCAATGAACACTGGTCCAACTACAATTTAGCCATACATGTGCCTAAAACTGTTGCAGTTCATTAGTCATTTAGACAGAAACAAACAATATGAAATAATAAGGTTCCCCCACCTAGCTACTTTGTTTTCTCAAAGCAGTTCATAGTAGAAATTAGAAAGTTCTATGGTGCCCCAGGTCTAATCAGGGAAGTAGAGTTTGTCCTCAAACTCAGGCGGTTCACCCAGAAGATGGTCAGCTAACATACTACCATGACCTGAGTCTGACCAATCATCACCCTCATCCACCTCCTGTTGTACTTCAGGTATGGTGTAATATGGTGGTATAAAGTGCTGATTCGTTTTGATCATGGTCAATCTCTTGACATTTTGGGGTGAGAGGCTGGTCCTTCTCACTGTCACAACTGCACTAGCTTCACTGAACACACACTCAGCAGACACACTGGCTACAGAGCAAGCCAGATACTTTATTGCCAGCCTGCTGAGCACTGTCCATTGGCGCCTCTTTCCCATGCCAATACACCAATGAGTTTTGATCCAGTTAGACCTATGTTGGGCCATCCAAGTAGGCCTGGACCATCCTCTCAATAGTCATTGGTGTTCCACCTTGCTCAAGCTCTTTTGCCTTCGCCTCTGCAGTGAACTTAAGCCCTCCTTTAGAAACCAATCAAAGGCAGATTTGGGGGCTGCTGCTCCTGTTCCTGTTGTTGTTGCTGGAATAGATTTTTGCTGCTGTGAGCCAACAGCACTGTCTGCAGGCCCTATGGAAGTTGTAGGCTGCTCCCCAGAACTTCTGCTCGTGAGTGGGCCTCTATTTTCCAGACGTTCTTGTTTGTAGGTCTCTTGCTTGCTTAGCAATCCATGTCTTGTAGATTGAAACATCCCCATCTGAAAAAGGAATGAAAGTGGCCAGTAATTGTTTGTACCGTGGGTCAAGAATTGTGGCACAGATGTAATGTTTGGATGACACAATGTCTCTTTGAAGCCTTGTTTTAACAGATAAGCGAAGGATTGAGCTCTCCGCCAACTTCTGCACATCTGTTTTTTCATCCGCACCTGCGTACGTTTCAGACAGCTCCTTTAGCTGTTTCTGCAGCATATGCACCAATGGGATAGCTTGGCCTATGGTACAGTCCTCCTTGCTGACTTCCCGTGTGAAAATTTCTAAAGGAAGTAGCATCTCTGTCAGGCATTTGGCCGGGCCCCATTGGTCCATCTCAATGATAATGCCTTTCACAGATACATCCCCTCTTTGCATGACATATTCATTGGTCGGTCTGTACTGCTCAAACAGACATTGTAACATGTATTAAGTAGAATTTCAAAGTGTTGGCACCCACTGTATGAGGGCTTCAACTGTCATTCTATTATCATGCTGGATAATCCTCAACAGCTTGTGGGATTTAAAAGAATGGGTGAAATGACTGCAGGTTCTACTGCATGTGGACAGTAAGTTACTAACTCGGGGTTCTATTTTGAGGAGGTCCTGTACAAAGATGTTTTTGCAGTGCGCCAAACACAGGACCCTGAAATGGCCACTATCTGAGATGGTCTTAACTATATTACTGCCATTGTCTGTGGCAGCAAATCCAATGTTAAGCCCTCTGGGGTGCAGCCATTCAAAGACCTTGTTTTTAAAGTTATCCAAGATGTTTGCAGCTGTATGGGATTTCTCCATAGCCAACAAAGCTTCTGTTGAATGCCTCTGAGCACCATTAAAAATTTCAGCTGTGTCAACACCTACAGATATAATTTCTCTAACCCCCACAAAAGAGATCCAATTTTCTGGCTTTCCGCATGTGCTGGGTGCAATTGACTGCACCCATTTCCGACTTCTCCCACCTGCAGCAACAGAACACTTATACAGGAACCGGAAACATACACATTCCATAAATGCACAGGCAATAGTGGACCACTGTGGACTATTTACGAACATTTTAGCTAAGTATCCTGGTAGTGTCCATGACGCCTACATATTCAGGCACAGCAGGATCAACAAACACTTCCAGGATGGTCAATATGGTAATGGCCTACTTGTGGGTAAGTCAACAAATCTAGCAATATACACCCAACACACCAACCCTGTAGGACACACAAGACATGCACTACTTCAAAAACACATGGCCAGGGTAACACAGCTCTGCAGGTAACAATACATATGCACCATGCTGCCGTACAGCACAATCAGGGCAGAGCACAAACACATACCTCGACATGTACGTAACACACCCACAACTTGACAGGCACACCACATGAAGGACAGGTGGAGCTATGTACCCTTTGCAAAATGAAGATGACCACAAACCACTACAACTGCCCACAGGGTGGCTACTAAATACAGCTCACACATACATTACACCAAACAAAGAATAGCACAGCAACGTCAATGGCATACACCATGTTCATGTAATGAAAGTCACATATAGGCACAGACCCCCTTAAATGATGCCATGCAAGTCTCTGCCAGAACATACATCAAATGCCAGACAACTGGTGCCAATACAAACTACATCTCATCAACACATACCTGACTTACCTGTAGTGTGCATATACATCTGCCTGATGCATTAGGTCACACACATAGGAATACAAAATTAATGGCCATCACATACCATGTGCCAGATTTGTGAGAAGTGGCACCACACCTACTGTAGTGCCACCTCAAATGCACCACTCACTGACCCACAGCACCATCATGGCTGTACCATAAACAATAAATGGCCCACCATGGGGCAGGGTCAGATCATGGATACTATAGTGGGACCCTGTAGGAGTATTTAGTACATCACTGACCTTACATGCACTGTGCTAAGGGACACATTTGTAAAGTAACTGAGCCCCATCCAATAGCCTGCACTGTGCATGTGTTGACAGTATAAATGCTGATCCATGAATTGAAAGATAGGAGAAACACTGATAGTGATGTTGATCATCCTGAAACAATGGGATACACACCCTTGGACACCTGATGGCTGGCATAAACATCAGCTGCCACTCAAGATCACTAAGGGACATATGTAAGAGCCCCTAGTGCCATTGTCATGGCCTGCACTTTATGTACAAGTTGGCAGATGACCACTCTTATGTGACTTGACACCACATTGTAAATAGGGCCCCCTCCCACGCAGCACATTGCGTGGAAGGGGCGTGCAATGTGTGTTGCCATAGATGTGTCACCGCAAGATACATAGCATGATGACGCTGACTCAGATGTAGGTGAGGCAGTGCCAACATCAAACACCACCCCACTGGTGGTGTTTGCAGGTTGCATTAAGGAAATAGACTATGGTTTTACCTCGTATGAATGTACCACCTATGCGTGCTACATACTGCTGCACACACAGAAAGAGCTAATTTCCCATGAATATAGTATATGTATAGGAATGTATCCCTTCCTGCACAGATTTATCCACCTCCACAGGGCAGCCAGCCAAGCACCCTGGTGCAAGGTTGTCAGTGTTGGTGCATGGCTACATATTTGGCGTCGGTGCAGGGGACAACAAAGGGTTGCCTTGTAACATATTACACATGGTGCATTCCTGGAAAGTGAAAATGGTGCAGCACAGCGCTGCCAATTTTGGAGCTGCGTTGTGCACTGTCACTTACTCATTAAAATGAGCCTAAGTGTTGCACTTCATCTCTACTGACACATGTCAAAATGGCTTGGATGTCCAGGCTTTGTAGGGCTACCATGATGTCACTACATCTGACCCCATTGTGTTGCAAGGATGTGTCATGTCCCCTCTAGTGACAGCACACTGCTACAAAGATGCACTACACAACACCTGGTACATACATACTGAGCATCAGTTATGAACCCAAATTATTTGTCCCAGGTCCTTGAGCCAATACCCAAGATTGTCATGTCCAACAACACAGTGCTAGTAAAACTAAGCACAAGGCCAGGAACTCACACCATACCACAAACACGTCTGAGTCACAACCAACTCCAACTAACAACTGCCATGCTACATACTAAACCTGTTGCAAGGTTTAACAACAACTTACATCTTTTACCTTTGCAGCGGAAGAGGGTTACGGCATACAGCCATGGGTGATGACCCTATTTGCAAACCCGAGCATAGCAGCAGAGCATGCCTACAATGAGGGGCACTGTCAGATACGCAATGTGGTGGAAAGGACATTTGGCATCCTCAAATCCAGATTCAGGTGCCTGGACCTGACAGGTGGCATGTGTTTTATGCCCCACACATTGTGAGTAAAATAATCCTCACATGTGCCATCCTGCACAACATATGTGTGCGAATGAACATGCCATTGCACGACCAGGTTGCTGACCTGCCTGAGGAGGAGGAGGAAAATGGTGCTGACAATATGGAGGGAGAACAGCACAACACAGCTGCTGAGGTACTTCGGGGACAACATATTGTTGACAACTTTTATACATAAGAACCACAGAAATCACATGATAAATTTGCAATTAAACAGTTCACATTTACAACCAATCCTGCTATGGTCTATTCAATCTCCACTACATATACCATAGGAATGTGACTCTAACCTCAGGGAGCATGTAACAAATACTAAACTGACAACTAATGTAGCAACATTATATGTGATGTGTTGGATTGTACTGCCACCATCACACACATCACTTACAGCCTTATCACTGGTATGTGACAACTGAAGGACACAATCCATGGACCACTACATATTCAGTACATTCACATTGCCAACTTGCTAATTAATAGCCCATCACACCCAACTTCATCATGTCCAATAGGATGTATGCAAGGGGCCCACACATGAGGTAGGTGATGTCAAAAAGCTGAAATTAAGTAATGTTGGAACTGAACACTGTCACAACCCAGTGTGAGAGTTGCAATGGCTGCATTGAACATGTGTGACGAGGGGGAGACTTCATCGGTAACTATGGTTATCATGATTTGCCCAGGGATATTCACCAATGGAAGAAGTTGAGCCTGCGCAGTCTATCCATGGTAAGCTGTCTTGCCACTGCCATGGGACACAACCTTGACACAGTGTAAACATGACCTCACTCATTGCACAGACACGTCTGGGGAATACACATTAGTATGGGTGAGAACACATGCAGCTAGGGCTGCAGGTCCACAATACAAAAACAATAACCATTGATAAATGCAATGAGTTAAATCAAAAATGTGTGATCCAACCATATACTGGGTGGAATGTAGGCAGAGTGTGTCATACACACTATGGGCCTGATTACAACTTTGGAGGAAGGTGTTGATCCGTCCCAAATGTGACAGATATACCACCAGCCGTATTACGAGTCCATTATATCCTATGGAACTCGTAATACGGCTGGTGGTATATCCGTCACATTTGGGACGGAATAACACCTCCTCCAAAGTTGTAATCAGGCCCTATGTACCAAAGATTTGCACATGTCAGACAAATATGTTGTCGTCACACATGTCTTCAGAAACTCCAAATCTAATTACAGAGACAGATGTGGGGTTATATTTCCCAGGTAGCAATAGTTCGCCCATCATCAACAATGCCTGACCTGTGTATGCAGCTTTAAATACTACATCACACATCACATACCAAAATACAATACACATTTACAATTCAGAACAATTGCATGGTACTGAATGCCAAACATATGTGGACACACTGTTGTTACACATGCATATATGCACGACATGCACATGATTGCATGCTGTTGACTCCGTAACACACTCATTGGTGGAACCAATCAATCAAACCCTTACCAAATTGCTGCATGGACTTCCACATGTGGCCATACCCCATATGCCACATTGCAGCACAGCACATGTGATATGTATGGTGAATCAGGGTGCATCCAAGGACAATGCAAGAAAACCACACAATCAAGAATTGAGGGAAAAAATATAATGCAAATGCATCAAAAACATCTGTTAACATTAATAATATGACACATGGGCCCTTAGCGTGAATTCTACGTTCACACTCCTCTTAATGCAGCCTTCTGTGAAATCGATGCATAACCGTCATGCGTCAAAGTAAACGAGGCATGTGCGTCATGTGTCTCATGTGTCTAAAATAAACTATGCATATGCCAAATGCATCAAATAAAAACACGCATAACTGAAAAATGGGATGCACATGCCCAGGAAGGGATGTAATAGGCAATCCTGTCAACAAGCAAGGTACAGTGGTTGTAGTTTCACTTTCTCTTTCCAGTCTATGACTTTGTGACAGTGTGTGGTTGAGTATTGGAGCTGATGGTCGATTGTTGGTTGTGATTGGAAGTTTGTGGTGTCCCTAGTGCCGTGTCCTGTGTAATTTTGTGAGCATTTTGTCCTAGAATTTGTGTTTTTGCGTAGTTTTTGTCCAATTTTGTATTTGTACTGTGTGGTGTCTGTCCGGGCTTATTAATTAGTTGGGATAGTTTAGTTAAGTTAGTGGGGTTAAGGTTCCTTTAATTTTGTATGATAACTTATTGGGGTCACCTCTGAACATCAGTTGACATGTCTGGCAAGGGGAAGATGACCAGAATGTCTGCTGATGAGCTTGGTGGATTTATTTGGCTGGTTGCACACTACCTGCCAATGATGCAGGAAATGGGTGGTCGGTGATCCTCAGCTACCGAACAGAGGCCAGGCAGCTGGAGTGGGGCAAGGCGCTCCACCACCTGAGACGTATTTACAAAACAGTCCGGAATGATCACCAGCTGAAGCATCGCTGGGCAGATCTGGTGGCCAGGTAGAAGGATCGGCTAGATCACTTGGCGATCAAGATCGGCTGAACTGTTGGTTAGACTCCCATTGGCATACTATTGACTGTTCACTGCTTTTGAATGTCAGTAACAGATAAGTTGGAGTCCTGCATGCAATGCTTGTGAACAGGTTGCATGCAATCGGTATGAAGAGTATCTGCGCCAGTTCAGGCCTGGAGTTCATATGTCCAACAATGATACCAATGCAGGTCTGATGTCTGATGAGTCCTGCACAACCATCAAGAAGGAATACATTTCAGAGCCCATAGCGTCACCTGTGCACCGTGTCATGTATGTAACGCCAAGGAACCGCCACCCTACCGTTTTTCCCAGGACTGTGTCAACAAAGTGGTACAATGCATGCATTGCGCAACTTTGTCAACTTGTCACGCACATGACCCCTGCCCCAGACATTATGGGGGTCATTCTGACCCCGGCGGGCGGCGGGAGCCGCCTGCCTGGAGAGAACCGCCAGAAGACCGTACCGCGGTCAAAAGACCGCAGCGGTCATTCTGGGTTTCCCACTGGGCTGGCGGGCGACCACCAAAAGGCCGCCCGCCAGCCCAGTGGGAAACAGCCCTCCATGAGGATGCCGGCTCCGAATGGAGCCGGCGGAGTGGAGGATGTGCGACGGGTGCAGTGGCACCCGTCGCGTATTTCAGTGTCTGCAATGCAGACACTGAAATACAAAGTGGGGCCCTCTTACGGGGGCCCCTGCAGTGCCCATGCCATTGGCATGGGCACTGCAGGGGCCCCCAGGGGCCCCACGACACCCCTCACCGCCATCCTGTTCCTGGCGGGCGGAACCGCCAGGAACAGGATGGCGGTGAGGGGGTCGGAATCCCCCATGGCGGCGCAGCAAGCTGCGCCGCCATGGGGGATTCCCAGGGCAGCGGAAAACCGGCGGGAGACCGCCGGTTTTCCTGTTCTGACTGCGGCCGAACCGCCGCGGTCAGAATGCCCAAGGGAGCACCGCCAGCCTGTTGGCGGTGCTCCCGCGGTCCCCGGCCCTGGCGGTATTTACCGCCAGGGTCGGAATGACCCCCTATGTTTGCAAAGGGGGTTTACCCGCCTTAGGGGGCAATGAATATGGGGCATTTTATTCCATGAGACAACTTTGCCACATCAGTCATGAAATAAATAATGCATGATCATTGCAGACTTTCAATTGAGCCGCATCTCTATGAAAAAGCGCCTCTGGGTGCCTTGCCGGACAAGCTTAAGTACTTGAGTTGTAAGTGTAGTGTCATGTATTTACCACACAACTCCCCCTTACACCATGTTGCGCCATTTTGTATAGACGACCCACACATGGTGTTGTCAGGGATGTGCTAAGGGGCACACATCATGTGGGGCAGCACTATGGGCTGGATTCACGAGAGGTTAGCAACATCTTGCATCATTGTGTGATGCATTAGCAGCACAAAATTAACATCAAACACATGATTTGTAATTTAGTGTTACTTTTGCGTCGGAAAATGACACAATACGGCGCTCAATTTTCATTACTTAAGTCCCAGGTGCTGCACCACTGTTGTCCTATTAGACGTGCACAGTGCAGGTGAGGGTAGAGGTGCACTGAGAGAGCTCATCGGTTGTCTCAGTCTGGTAATAGAAGTGCACACTGCAGGTGAGGGTAGAGGTGCACTCAGCGAGCTCATCGGATATCTCAGTCTGTGCACCGAGAGAGCTCATCAGATGTCTCAGTCTGGTAATAGAAGTGCACACTGCAGGTGAGGGTAGAGGTGCACCTAGAGAGATCATCGGTTGTCTCAGTCTGGTAATAGAAGTGCACACTGCATGTGAGGGCAGAGGTGCACCGAGAGAGCTCATTGGATGTCTCAGTTTGGTAATAGAAGTGCACACTGCAGGTGAGGACAGAGGTGCACCAAGAGAGCTCATTGGCTGTCTCAGTCTGGTAATACAAGCACCCACTCCAATATAGAGGTACACTGTAAGAGCTCATAGGCTTTGTTCATGCTGGGATACAAGTTCACACTGCTGGTGAGGACAGAGGTGCACCAAGAGAACTCATTGGATGTCTCAGTCTGGTAATAGAAGTGCATACTGCAGGTGAGGACAGAGGTGCACCAAGAGAGCTCATTGGATGTCTCAGTCTGGTAATAGAAGTGTACACTGCAGGTGAGGACAGAGGTCGACCAAGAGAGGTCATCGGCTGTCTCAGTCTGGCAATACAAGTGCACACTGCAGGTGAAGGTAGAGGTGCACCGAGAAAGCTCATTGGACATCGGATGTCTCAGTCTGGTAATAGAAGTGCACACTGCAGGTGAGGGCAGAGGTGCACCGAGAGAGCTCATTGGATGTCTCAGTTTGGTAATAGAAGTGCACACTGCAGGTGAGGACAGAGGTGCACCAAGAGAGCTCATTGGTTGTCTCAGTCTAGTAATAGAAGTGCATACTGCAGGTGAAGACAGGAGTCGACCAAGAGAGGTCATCGGCTGTCTCAGTCTGGCAATACAAGTGCACACTGTAGGTGAGGGTAGAGATGCACCGAGAGAGCTCATTGGATGTCTCAGTCTTGTAATAGAAGTGCACACTGCAGGTGAGAACAGAGGTGCACCGAGAGAGCTCATTGGATGTCACAGTATGGTAATAGAATTGCACACTGCAGGTGAGGACAGAGGTGCACCGAGAGAGCTCATTGGATGTCACAGTATGGTAATAGAAGTGCACACTGCAGGTGAGGACAGAGGTGCACAGAGAGAGCTCATCGGCTGTCTCAGTCTGACAAGACAAGTGCACACTGCAGGTGAGAACAGAGGTGCACCGAGAGAGCTCATTGGATGTCACAGTATGGTAATAGAATTGCACACTGCAGGTGAGGACAGAGGTGCACCCAGAGAGCTCATTGGATGTCACAGTATGGTAATAGAATTGCACTCTGCTGGTGAGGACAGAGGTGCACCCAGAGAGTTAATTGGATGTCACAGTATGGTAATAGAAGTGCACACTGCAGGTGAGGACAGAGGTGCACTGAGAGAGCTCATCGGATGTCTCAGTCTGGTAACACAAGTGCACACTGCAGGTGAGGGTAGAGGTGCACCGAGAGAGCTCATCGGCTGTCTCAGTCTGGTAATACAAGTGCACACTGCAGGTGAGGGTAGAGGTGCACCGAGAGAGCTCATCGGCTGTCTCAGTCTGGTAATAGAAGTGCACACTGCAGGTGAGGACAGAGGTGCACCGAGAGAGCTCATTGGATGTCACAGTATGGTAATAGAAGTGCACACGGCAGGTGAGGACAGAGGTGCACCGAGAGAGCTCATTGGTTGTCTCAGTATGGTAATAGAAGTGCACACTGCAGGTGAGGACAGAGGTGCACCGAGAGAGCTCATCGGCTGTCTCAGTCTGGTAATAGAAGTGCACACTGAAGGTGAGGGTAGAGGTGCACCGAGAGAGCTCATCGGATGTCTCAGTTTGGTAATAGAAGTGCACACTGCAGGTGAGGACAGAGGTGCACCGAGAGAGCTCGTCAGTTGTCTCAGTCAGGTAACAGAAGTGCACACTGTCGGTGAGGCTAGAGGTGCACCGAGAGAGCTCATCGGATGTCTCAGTCTGGTAACAGAAGTGCACACTGCAGGTGAGGGCAGAGGTGCACAGAGAGAGCTCATCGGATGTCTTAGTCTGGCAATAGAAGTGCACACTGCAGGTGAGGGTAAAGGTGCACCGAGAGAGCTCGTCAGTTGTCTCAGTCAGGTAACAGAAGTGCACACTGTCGGTGAGGCTAGAGGTGCACCGAGAGAGCTCATCGGATGTCTCAGTCTGGTAACAGAAGTGCACACTGCAGGTGAGGGCAGAGGTGCACAGAGAGAGCTCATCGGATGTCTCAGTCTGGTAATAGAAGTACACACTGCTGCTGAGGACAAAGGTGCACTGAGAGAGCTCATTGGATTTCACAGTATGGTAATAGAAGTGCACACGGCAGGTGAGGACAGAGGTGCACCGAGAGAGCTCATTGGTTGTCTCAGTATGGTAATAGAAGTGCACACTGCAGGTGAGGACAGAGGTGCACCGAGAGAGCTCATCGGCTGTCTCAGTCTGGTAATAGAAGTGCACATTGAAGGTGAGGGTAGAGGTGCACCGAGAGAGCTCATCGGATGTCTCGGTTTGGTAATAGAAGTGCACACTGCAGGTGAGGACAGAGGTGCACCGAGAGAGGTCATTGGCTGTCTTAGTCTGGCAATAGAAGTGCACACTGCAGGTGAGGGTAGAGGTGCACCGAGAGAGCTCGTCAGTTGTCTCAGTCAGGTAACAGAAGTGCACACTGTAGGTGAGGGTAGAGGTGCACCGAGAGAGCTCATCGGATGTCTCAGTCTGGTAACAGAAGTGCACACTGCAGGTGAGGGCAGAGGTGCACCGAGAGAGCTCATCGGCAGTCTAAGTCTGGCAATACAAGTGGACACTGCGTCGAGGACAGAGGTGCACCGAGAGAGCTCATCGGCTGTCTCAGTCTGGCAATAGAAGTGCACATTGCAGGTGAGGGTAGAGGTTCACCAAGAGAGCTCATTGGCTGTCTCAGTCTGGCAATAGAAGTGCACACTGCAGGTGAGGACAGAGATGCACCGAGAGAGCTCATTGGATATCACAGTACGGTAATAGAATTGCACTCTGCAGGTGAGGACAGAGGTGCACCCAGAGAGCTCATTGGATGTCACAGTATGGTAATAGAAGTGCACACCGCAGGTGAGGACAGAGGTGCACCCAGAGAGCTCAGTGGATGTCTCAGTCTGGTAACACAAGTGCACACTGCAGGTGAGGGTAGAGGTGCACCGAGAGAGCTCATCGGCTGTCTCAGTCTGGTAATACAAGTGCACACTGCAGGTGAGGGTAGAGGTGCACCGAGAGAGCTCATCGGCTGTCTCAGTCTGGTAATAGAAGTGCACACTGCAGGTGAGGACAGAGGTGCACCGAGAGAGCTCATTGGATGTCTCAGTTTGGTAATAGAAGTGCAAAATGCAGGTGAGGACAGAGGTGCACCGAGAGAGGTCATTGGCTGTCTTAGTCTGGCAACAGAAGTGCACACTGCAGGTGAGGGTAGAGGTGCACCGAGAGAGCTCGTCAGTTGTCTCAGTCAGGTAACAGAAGTGCACACTGTCGGTGAGGCTAGAGGTGCACCGAGAGAGCTCATCGGATGTCTCAGTCTGGTAACAGATGTGCACACTGCAGGTGAGGGCAGAGGTGCACAGAGAGAGCTCATCGGATGTCTCAGTCTGGTAATAGAAGTACACACTGCTGCTGAGGACAAAGGTGCACCGAGAGAGCTCATTGGATTTCACAGTATGGTAATAGAAGTGCACACGGCAGGTGAGGACAGAGGTGCACCGAGAGAGCTCATTGGTTGTCTCAGTATGGTAATAGAAGTGCACACTGCAGGTGAGGACAGAGGTGCACCGAGAGAGCTCATCGGCTGTCTCAGTCTGGTAATAGAAGTGCACACTGAAGGTGAGGGTAGAGGTGCACCGAGAGAGCTCATCGGATGTCTCGGTTTGGTAATAGAAGTGCACACTGCAGGTGAGGACAGAGGTGCACCGAGAGAGGTCATTGGCTGTCTTAGTCTGGCAATAGAAGTGCACACTGCAGGTGAGGGTAGAGGTGCACCGAGAGAGCTCGTCAGTTGTCTCAGTCAGATAACAGAAGTGCACACTGTAGGTGAGGGTAGAGGTGCACCGAGAGAGCTCATCGGATGTCTCAGTCTGGTAACAGAAGTGCACACTGCAGGTGAGGGCAGAGGTGTACCGAGAGAGCTCATCGGCAGTCTAAGTCTGGCAATACAAGTGGACACTGCAGGCGAGGACAGAGGTGCACCGAGAGAGCTCATCGGCTGTCTCAGTCTGGCAATAGAAGTGCACATTGCAGGTGAGGGTAGAGGTTCACCAAGAGAGCTCATTGGCTGTCTCAGTCTGGCAATAGAAGTGCACACTGCAGGTGAGGACAGAGGTGCACCCAGAGAGCTCAGTGGATGTCTCAGTCTGGTAATACAAGTGCACACTGCAGGTGAGGGTAGAGGTGCACCGAGAGAGCTCATCGGATGTCTCAGTCTGGTAACACAAGTGCACACTGCAGGTGAGGGTAGAGGTGCACCGAGAGAGCTCATCGGCTGTCTCAGTCTGCTAATAGAAGTGCGCACTGCAGGTGAGGACAGAGGTGAACCGAGAGAGCTCAATGGATGTCACAGTATGGTAATAGAAGTGCACACTGCAGGTGAGTACAGAGGTGCACCGAGAGAGCTCATCGGTTGTCTCAGTCTGGTAACAAAAGTGCACTCTGCAGGTGAGGAAAGAGGTGCACCGAGAGAGCTCATCGGCTGTCTCAGTCTGGCAATACAAGTGCACACTGCAGGTGAGGACAGAGGTGCACCGAGAGAGCTCATCGGATGTCTCAGTACGGTAATACAAGTGCACACTGCAGGTGAGGACCGAGGTGCACGGAGAGAGCTCATCGGATGTCTCAGTATGGTAATAGAAGGGCACACTGCAGGTGAGGACAGAGGTGCACCGAGAGAGTTCATCGGATGTCTCAGTTTGGTAATAGAAGTGCACACTGCAGGTGAGGACAGAGGTGCACCGAGAGAGGTCATTGGCTGTCTCAGTCTGGCAATAGAAGTGCACACTGCAGGTGAGGGTAGAGGTGCACCGAGAGAGCTCGTCAGTTGTCTCAGTCTGGTAATAGAAGTGCACGCTGCAGGTGAGGACAGAGGTGCACCCAGATAGCTCATCGGTTGTCTCAGTCTGGCAACACAAGTGCACACTGCAGGTGAGGACAGAGGTGCACTGAGAGAGCTCATTGGCTGTCTCAGTCTGGCAATACAAGTGGACACTGCAGGCGAGGACAGAGGTGCACTGAGAGAGCTCATCGGCTGTCTCAGTCTGGCAATAGAAGTGCACATTGCAGGTGAGGGTAGAGGTGCACCAAGACAGCTCATCGGATGTTTCAGTCTGTTAATACAAGCACCCATTACAATATAGAGGTAAACTGTAAGAGCTCGTAGGATTTGTTCATGCTGGGATACAAGTTCACACTGCAGGTGAGGACAGAGGTGCACCCAGAGAGCTCATTGGATATCTCAGTCTGGTAATAGAAGTGCACACTGCAGGTGAGGACAGAGGTGCACCGAGAGAGCTCATTGGATGTCTCAGTTTGGTAATAGAAGTGCACACTGCAGGTGAGGACAGAGGTGCACCAAGAGAGCTCATTGGCTGTCTCAGTCTGGTAATACAAGCACCCACTCCAATATAGAGGTACACTGTAAGAGCTCGTAGGATTTGTTCATGCTGGGATACAAGTGCACACTGCAGGTAAGGACAGAGGTGCACAGAGAGAGCTCATTGGATGTCTCAGTTTGGTAATAGAAGTTCACACTGCAGGTAAGGACAGAGGTGAACAGAGAGAGCTCATCGGTTGTCTCAGTCTGGTAATAGAAGTGCACACTGCAGGTGAGGGTAGAGGTGCACAGAGAGAGCTCATTGGATGTCACAGTCTGGTAATAGAAGTGCACACTGCAGGTGAGAACAGAGGTGCACCGAGAGAGCTCATCGGATGTCCCAGTTTGGTAATAGAAGTTCACACTGCAGGTGAGGACAGAGGTGCCCCGAGAGAGCTCACTAGCTGTCTCAGTCTGGTAATAGAAGTGTACACTGCAGGTGAGGACAGAGGTGCATCTATAGAGCTCCTCGGCTGTCTCAGTCTGGTAATACACTGCCAATCGGTATAGAGGTACACTGTAAGTGCTGGCAGTATTCCTTCATGCTGGGATACAAGTGCACACTGCAGGTGAGGACAGAGGTGCACGAGGGAGCTCATTGGATGTCTCAGTCTGGTAACACAAGTGCACACTGCAGGTGAGGACAGGGGTGCACCGAGAGAGCGCATCGGCTGTCTCAGTCTGGTAATAGAAGTGCACACTGTAGGTGAGGGAAGAGGTGCATCTATAGAGCTCCTCGGCTGTCTCAGTCTGGTAATACACTGCCAATCAGTACAGAGGTACACTGTAAGTGCTGACAGTATTCATTCATGTCGGGATACAAGTGCACACTGCAGGTGAGGGTAGAGGTGCACAGAGAGAGCTCATCGGCTGTCTCAGTCTGGTAATAGAAGTGCACACTGCAGGAGAGGACAGAGGTGCACCGAGAGAGCTCATCGGCTGTCTCAGTCTGGTAATACAAGTGCACACTGCAGGTGCGGACAGAGGTGCACTGAGAGAGCTTATCGGATGTCTCGGTTTGGTAATAGAAGTGCACACTGCAGGTGAGGACAGAGGTGCACCGAGAGAGGTCATTGGCTGTCTTAGTCTGGCAATAGAAGTGCACACTGCAGGTGAGGGTAGAGGTGCACCGAGAGAGCTTGTCAGTTGTCTCAGTCAGGTAACAGAAGTGCACACTGTAGGTGAGGGTAGAGGTGCACCGAGAGAGCTCATCGGATGTCTCAGTCTGGTAACAGAAGTGCACACTGCAGGTGAGGGCAGAGGTGCACTGAGAGAGCTCATCGGCTGTCTCAGTCTGGCAATACAACTGGACACTGCAGGCGAGGACAGAGGTGCACCGAGAGAGCTCATCGGCTGTCTCAGTCTGGCAATAGAAGTGCACATTGCAGGTGAGGGTAGAGGTTCACCAAGAGAGCTCATTGGCTGTCTCAGTCTGGCAATAGAAGTGCACACTGCAAGTGAGGACAGAGGTGCACCGAGAGAGCTCATTGGATGTCACAGTATGGTAAAAGAATTGCACACTGCAGGTGAGGACAGAGGTGCACCCAGAGAGCTCATTGGATGTCACAGTATGGTAATAGAAGTGCACACTGCAGGTGAGGGTAGAGGTGCACCGAGAGAGCTCATCGGCTGTCTCAGTCTGGTAATACAAGTGCACGCTGCAGGTGAGGGTAGAGGTGCACCGAGAGAGCTCATTGGCTGTCTCAGTCTGGTAATAGAAGTGCACACTGCAGGTGAGGACAGAGGTGAACCGAGAGAGCTCAATGGATGTCACAGTATGGTAATAGAAGTGCACACTGCAGGTGAGGACAGAGGTGCACCGAGAGAGCTCATCGGTTGTCTCAGTCTGGTAACAAAATTGCACTCTGCAGGTGAGGAAAGAGGTGCACCGAGAGAGCTCATCGGCTGTCTCAGTCTGGCAATACAAGTGCACACTGCAGGTGAGGACAGAGGTGCACCGAGAGAGCTCATCGGATGTCTCAGTATGGTAATAGAAGTGCACACTGCAGGTGAGGACAGAGGTGCACCGAGAGAGCTCATCGGCTGTCTCAGTCTCGTAATAGAAGTGCACACTGCAGGTGAGGGTAGAGGTGCACCGAGAGAGTTCATCGGATGTCTCAGTTTGGTAATAGAAGTGCACACTGCAGGTGAGGACAGAGGTGCACCGAGAGAAGTCATTGGCTGTCTCAGTCTGGCAATAGAAGTGCACACTGCAGGTGAGGGTAGAGGTGCACCGAAAGAGCTCGTCAGTTGTCTCAGTCTGGTAATAGAAGTGCACGCTGCAGGTGAGGACAGAGGTGCACCCAGATAGCTCATCAGTTGTCTCAGTCTGGCAACACAAGTGCACACTGCAGGTGAGGAAAGAGGTGCACTGAGAGAGCTCATCGGCTGTCTCAGTCTGACAACACAAGTGCACACTGCAGGTGAGGACAGAGGTGCACTGAGAGAGCTCATCGGCTGTCTCAGTCTGGCAATACAAGTGGACACTGCAGGCGAGGACAGAGGTGCACTGAGAGAGCTCATCGGCTGTCTCAGTCTGGCAATAGAAGTGCACATTGCAGGTGAGGGTACAGGTGCACCAAGACAGCTCATCGGATGTTTCAGTCTGTTAATACAAGCACCCATTACAATATAGAGGTACACTGTAAGAGCTCGTAGGATTTGTTCATGCTGGAATACAAGTTCACACTGCAGGTGAGGACAGAGGTGCACCCAGAGAGCTCATTGGATATCTCAGTCTGGTAATAGAAGTGCACACTGCAGGTGAGGACAGAGGTGCACCGAGAGAGCTCATTGGATGTCTCAGTTTGGTAATACAAGCACCCACTCCAATATAGAGGTACACTGTAAGAGCTCGTAGGATTTGTTCATGCTGGGATACAGGTGCACACTGCAGGTGAGGACAGAGGTGCACAGAGAGAGCTCATTGGATGTCTCAGTTTGGTAATAGAAGTTCACACTGCAGGTAAGGACAGAGGTGAACAGAGAGAGCTCACCGGTTGTCTCAGTCTGGTAATAGAAGTGCACACTGCAGGTGAGGGTAGAGGTGCACCGAGAGAGCTCATTGGATGTCACAGTCTGGTAATAGAAGTGCACACTGCAGGTGAGAACTGAGGTGCACTGAGAGAGCTCATCGGATGTCTCAGTTAGGTAATAGAAGTTCACACTGCAGGCGAGGACAGAGGTGCACCCAGAGAGCTCACGAGCTGTCTCAGTCTGGTAATAGAAATGTACACTGCAGGTGAGGACAGAGGTGCATCTATAGAGCTCCTCGGCTGTCTCAGTCTGGTAATACACTGCCAATCGGTATAGAGGTACACTGTAAGTGCTGGCAGTATTCCTTCATGCTGGGATACAAGTGCACACTGCAGGTGAGGACAGAGGTGCACGAGGGAGCTCATTGGATGTCTCAGTCTGGTAACACAAGTGCACACTGCAGGTGAGGACAGGGGTGCACCGAGAGAGCTCATCGGCTGTCTCAGTCTGGTAATAGAAGTGCACACTGTAGGTGAGTGTAGAGGTGCATCTATAGAGCTCCTCGACTGTCTCAGTCTGGTAATACACTGCCAATCAGTACAGAGGTACACTGTAAGTGCTGACAGTATTCCTTCATGTCTGGAGGATACAAGTGCACACTGCAGGTGAGGGTAGAGGTGCACAGAGAGAGCTCATCGGCTGTCTCAGTCTGGTAATAGAAGTGCACACTGCAGGAGAGGAGAGAGGTGCACCGAGAGAGCTCATCGGCTGTCTCAGTCTGGTAATAGAAGTGCACACTGCAGGTGCGGACAGAGGTGCACTGAGAGAGCTTATCGGATGTCTGGGTTTGGTAATAGAAGTGCACACTGCAGGTGAGGACAGAGGTGCACCGAGAGAGGTCATTGGCTGTCTTAGTCTGGCAATAGAAGTGCACACTGCAGGTGAGGGTAGAGGTGCACCGAGAGAGCTCGTCAGTTGTCTCAGTCAGGTAACAGAAGTGCACACTGTAGGTGAGGTTAGAGGTGCACCGAGAGAGCTCATCGGATGTCTCAGTCTGGTAACAGAAGTGCACACTGCAGGTGAGGGCAGAGGTGCACTGAGAGAGCTCATCGGCTGTCTCAGTCTGGCAATACAACTGGACACTGCAGGCGAGGACAGAGGTGCACCGAGAGAGCTCATCAGCTGTCTCAGTCTGGCAATAGAAGTGCACATTGCAGGTGAGGGTACAGGTTCACCAAGAGAGCTCATTGGATATCTCAGTCTGGCAATAGAAGTGCACACTGCAGGTGAGGACAGAGGTGCACCGAGAGAGCTCATTGGATGTCACAGTATGGTAAAAGAATTGCACTCTGCAGGTGAGGACAGAGGTGCACCCAGAGAGCTCATTGGATGTCACAGTATGGTAATAGAAGTGCACACTGCAGGTGAGGACAGAGGTGCACCCAGAGAGCTCAGTGGATGTCTCAGTCTGGTAATACAAGTGCACACTGCAGGTGAGGGTAGAGGTGCACCGAGAGAGCTCATCGGATGTCTCAGTCTGGTAACACAAGTGCACACTGCAGGTGAGGGTAGAGGTGCACCGAGAGAGCTCATCGGCTGTCTCAGTCTGGTAATACAAGTGCACGCTGCAGGTGAGGGTAGAGGTGAACCGAGAGAGCTCAATGGATGTCACAGTATGGTAATAGAAGTGCACACTGCAGGTGAGGACAGAGGTGCACCGAGAGAGCTCATCGGTTGTCTTAGTCTGGTAATAGAAGTGCACACTGCAGGTGAGGACAGAGGTGACCCGAGAGAGCTCAATGGATGTCACAGTATGGTAATAGAAGTGCACACTGCAGGTGAGGACAGAGGTGCACCGAGAGAGCTCATCGGTTGTCTCAGTCTGGTAACAAAATTGCACTCTGCAGGTGAGGAAAGAGGTGCACCGAGAGAGCTCATCGGATGTCTCAGTATGGTAATAGAAGTGTACACTGCAGGTGAGGACAGAGGTGCACCGAGAGAGCTCATCGGCTGTCTCAGTCTCGTAATAGAAGTGCACACTGCAGGTGAGGGTAGAGGTGCACCGAGAGAGTTCATCGGATGTCTCAGTTTGGTAATAGAAGTGCACACTGCAGGTGAGGACAGAGGTGCACCGAGAGAAGTAATTGGCTGTCTCAGTCTGGCAATAGAAGTGCACACTGCAGGTGAGGGTAGAGGTGCACCGAAATAGCTCGTCAGTTGTCTCAGTCTGGTAATAGAAGTGCACGCTGCAGGTGAGGACAGAGGTGCACCCAGATAGCTCATCGGTTGTCTCAGTCTGACAACACAAGTGCACACTGCAGGTGAGGACAGAGGTGCACCGAGAGAGCTCATCGGCTGTCTTAGTCTGGCAATAGAAGTGCACATTGCAGGTGAGGGTAGAGGTGCACCAAGACAGCTCATCGGATGTTTCAGTCTGTTAATACAAGCACCCATTACAATATAGAGGTAAACTGTAAGAGCTCGTAGGATTTGTTCATGCTGGGATACAAGTTCACACTGCAGGTGAGGACAGAGGTGCACCCAGAGAGCTCATTGGATATCTCAGTCTGGTAATAGAAGTGCACACTGCAGGTGAGGACAGAGGTGCACCGAGAGAGCTCATTGGATGTCTCAGTTTGGTAATACAAGCACCCACTCCAATATAGAGGTACACTGTAAGAGCTCGTAGGATTTGTTCATGCTGGGATACAGGTGCACACTGCAGGTGAGGACAGAGGTGCAGAGAGAGCTCATTGGATGTCTCAGTTTGGTAATAGAAGTTCACACTGCAGGTGAGGACAGAGGTGAACAGAGAGAGCTCATCGGTTGTCTCAGTCTGGTAATAGAAGTGCACACTGCAGGTGAGGGTAGAGGTGCACCGAGAGAGCTCATTGGATGTCACAGTCTGGTAATAGAAGTGCACACTGCAGGTGAGAACAGAGGTGCACTGAGAGAGCTCATCGGATGTCTCAGTTTGGTAATAGAAGTTCACACTGCAGGTGAGGACAGAGGTGCACCCAGAGAGCTCACTAGCTGTCTCAGTCTGGTAATAGAAGTGTGCACTGCAGGTGAGGACAGATGTGCATCTATAGAGCTCCTCGGCTGTCTCAGTCTGGTAATACACTGCCAATCGGTATAGAGGTACACTGTAAGTGCTGGCAGTATTCCTTCATGCTGGGATACAAGTGCACACTGCAGGTGAGGAGAGAGGTGCACGAGGGAGCTCATTGGATGTCTCAGTCTGGTAACACAAGTGCACACTGCAGGTGAGGACAGGGGTGCACCGAGAGAGCTCATCGGCTGTCTCAGTCTGGTAATAGAAGTGCACACTGTAGGTGAGGGTAGAGGTGCATCTATAGAGCTCCTCGGCTGTCTCAGTCTGGTAATACACTGCCAATCAGTACAGAGGTACACTGTAAGTGCTGACAGTATTCCTTCATGTCGGGATACAAGTGCACACTGCAGGTGAGGGTAGAGGTGCACAGAGAGAGCTCATCGGCTTTCTCAGTCTGGTAATAGAAGTGCACACTGCAGGTGAGGGTAGAGGTGCACCGAGAGAGCTCATTGGATGTCACAGTCTGGTAATAGAAGTGCACACTGCAGGAGAGGACAGAGGTGCACCGAGAGAGCTCATCGGCTGTCTCAGTCTGGTAATAGAAGTGCACACTGCAGGTGCGGACAGAGGTGCACCGAGAGAGCTCATCGGATGTCTCAGTCTGGTAATAGAAGTGTACACTGCAGGTGAGGGTAGAGGTGAACCGAGATAGCTCCTCGGCTGTCTCAGTCTGGTAATACACTGCCAATCAGTATATAGGTACACTGTAAGTGATGGCAGTATTCCTTCATGTCGGGATACAAGTACACACTGCAGGTAAGGGCAGAGGTGCACTGAAACAGCTCATTGGATGCCTTATCTCGAGGCTAACAGTGCATGCTGCATTGGAAGAAATTAATGAATGGTTCAATTGAGGTTTCACGGTATGATGGAAGTCAGGAAGAATGAGCATTGTAAATTCCCTATCCATGTCTTCCTACTGGCACAGCACAGAGTTCCACTGGGAGAGCCTCGTGACTGTTCTAATAGTGGGGTAATGATACATTATGGGTCCTGCTTGAGATGCAGTCTGCAGTGCCTCGGACATTGCAGGTTGGGAAAGAGGCGCACACTGAGAACTCATCAGATGTCTCTCTGCTCTACAAGTACATCCTGCAGGTAAGGACTGAGGTGCATTGAGTGAGCTCACTGGGCAGCTTAGCACTAGGCTGCTAGTGCATGACACTTCCTAAGAGACTGATGGACATATCAGGAAATGTAAATCAGAGTTTGATGTTAGATAGGATAGAGGTGCATCGTGAAATCTCTGGAAATATCCCGGTACTGTCATACACTACATGACTCTCTCGGATAGAGGGTCACTGGGAGAGCCATGTGAATGTTTCATGGGGGGCAATATTGCATCACAGGTCTGGGAAGAGGGTCACTGGGAGAGCTCTGGGATGTTTCTATGGAGGGGTGATATTGCATCACAGGTTATGGTAGAGGGTCACTAGCAGAACCATGTCTATGTTTCATGGAGGGGTTGTTTTGCTTCACAGGTCTGGGTAGAGGGTCACTAGGAGAGCTCTGGGAATGTTTCCATGTAGGGGTAGTATTGCATCACAGGTCAGGGTAGAGGGTCACTGGGAGAGCCATGTGAATGTTTCATGGAGGGGTAGTATTGCATCACAGGTTATGGTAGAGGATCACTTGAAGAGCCATGTGAATATTTTTAGGGGGGGGGGGATAGTATTGCATCACAAGTCAGTGTAGAGGGCCACTGACAGATCTCTGGGAATGTTTCATGGACGTGTGTTATTGCATCACAGGTATTGGTAGAGGGTCACTGGGAGAGCTCTGGGAATGTTTCCATGGGGGGGTAGTGTTGCATCACAGGTCACGGTAGAGGGTCACTGGGAGAGCCATATGAATGTTTCATGGGGGGCAATATTGCATCACAGGTATGGTTAGAGGGCCACTGACAGAGCTCTGGGAATGTTTCATGGAGGGGTAGTATTGCATCACAGGTCTGGGTAGAGGGTCATTGGGAGAGATCTGGGATGTTTCTATGGAGGGGTAATATTGCATCACAGGTCTGGTTAGAGGGTCACTGGGAGAGCTCTGGAAATGTTTCTATGGAGGGGTAGTATCACTTCATAGGTCTGGATAGAGGCTATTTCGGAGAGTTATGTGAATGTTTCTATGGAGGGCAGGGTAGAGGGTCACTGGAAGGGCTCTGGGAATGTTTCATGGAGGGGTAGTGTAACATCACAGGTCTGGGTAGAGGGTCACTGGGAGAGCCATGTGAATGTTTCATGGAGGGGTAGTATTACATCACAGGTCTGGTTAGAGGGTCACTGGGAGAGCCCTGGGATGTTTCTATGGAGGGGTAGTATTACTTCATAGGTCAGGGTAGAGGGTCATTGGGAGAGCTCTGGGAATGTTTCATGGAGGGGTAGTATTGCATCACAGGTATGGGTAGAGGGCCTCTGACAGAGCTCTAGGAATGTTTCATGGAGCGGTAGTATTACATCACAGATCAGGGTAGAGGGTCTCTGGGAGAACCATGTGAATATTTCTAGGGGGGTAGTATTACATCACAGATCAGGGTAGAGGGTCTCTGAGGGAGCCATGAGAATGTTTCATGGAGGGGTAGTATTGCATCACAGGTCAGGGTAGAGGATCACTGGGAGTGCCATGTTAATGTTTCTATGGAGGGGTTTTGTTGCATCACAGGTCTGGGTAGAGGGTCACTGGCAGAGCTCTGGGAATGTTTCAGGGGAGGGGCAGTATTGCATCACAGATCTGGGTAGAGGGTCACTGTGAAAGCTATGTGAATGTTTCTGTGCAGGGTTAGTATTACATAACATGTCAGGGTAGAGGTTCCCTGGGAGAGCTCTGGGAATATTCCTAGGGAGGGGTATTATTGCATCACAGGTCAGGGTAGAGGGACACTGGGAGAGCCATGTGAATATTTCTAGGGAGGGATAGTATTGCATCACAGGTCTGGATAGAGGGTCACTTCGAGAGCTCTGGGAATTTTTCTATGGCGGAGTACTTTTGCGTCATATTATCCTACGCAAGACCACCCCCTTCCCCCCCGCACCCCGGCACCCACAGATCTTTACATTGGTAAGTTAATCGAATGGACCTTTTGTGTTGTACTGGACGGGCGCCTCTGAAAAATGTAAGTATGGGAATGAGCGTCAGTGGCAAGAACAGCAGCCCAGGTCGGAAATAGCACCCACCTACCCCACCGACACCCCAACTCCCGAAGCTTCTCCAGTCCCCACAAACACACTATTCGCCAAAATGCCAGGAATAGCGGATGTGACGTCACACGCCATTTAACCTTTACTTTCGCTCACACATGCATGCTTACCCACACACGCACATTTACACATACACGCACTCCTCACTGGTAGGCACACTCTCACCTGCAAATGCACACATAACATACATTTAAAATCATTATTTACTTGCCTCAACCTCCAGGGAGGGTCATAATTCAGCAAATTGGAATACATTCTTTATTATACTAATAGTGAATGATACCATTATTCGCTATTAGTGTAATATAAAATTTACAAAAAGCAGGGAAAGTGGCTCTGCCCTTGTGTGCCTGGTAATGATTTTGCCACCTCCGAGGTCAGAGGTCGCAAAGGCAGTGCCAGGAGTTGTAAGGGGCAAGCCAGGGGTCGCAGCTGTGACCCAGGCGTCCCCTAAATGACGTCCACGCCGCAGATTTGTGGTAAAGTCCTGGCTCCTACTGGTGGTCTCCATTACTCAGAGGCTACATTTTCGGTGCCACAGTCCTTTAATTGCCTGGTTTCCCTGGGGCCCTGGCCAATCTCCACCTCTCAATGATTTCTTGACAGTTTACAGGATGCCCAGTGGTTGCTGTTGGCTGAAGTACCAGAGCGAGACATGCAAATTTGAGGAAAAATAAAAAGTGAAAATTCTAATGCATTTTGCCTTTTTGCAGGGTGCGTAAGAGTGGAATGTGTAGCGTGAGGAGAAGCTTATCTTCTTACCAGTGGCGTAGCGTGGGGGGTGCAGGGGGGGCCGGCCGCACCGGGCGCAACATCTTGGAAGAGACTAAATCCACGGGTTAGGGGGTGCAAATTACTTGCCTTGCCCCGGGTTAGGGGGCGCAAATTACTTGCCTTGCCCCGGGTGCTGACAACCCACGCTACGCCACTGCTTCTTACTCCCATGATGGCCAACCGGTCCATGAAGCTACGGGGAGTGTGTCTGGGCCAGCAAGGCATTGCTGTCCATCAATATGCTAATGACACCCAACTATACCTTAAACTTGGCTCACAAATAAACTTAAAGTGCCATTGGCTCTCAACCTCCTTAACCTCAGAGGGTGTCCAAACACCAAGGCCCCTATTTATACTTTTTTTGCGCTGCATTTGCACCCTTTTTATATGCAAAAGAGGCGCAAATGTACAAAATACAATTATATTTTGTAAGTTTGCACCTTTTTTGCGTCAAAAAATGGCGCATACGCAGTGCAAAAAAAGTATAAATACAGGCCCAAGTTACCTTGAATGTCTCAACACAACCAGAACTGAGGACCCACTGAGATCCTCGTACAAGACTGGCTCAACATTCTGATGTTATCTGGCTTCACCCGCCACTAAATGCATCGTTTGGTCAATCACTCCTTACGTGTCCTTCACAGGAGATCAAACGCCACATCTGCAGCTTACATTTCTGCACCAAGGAGCATATTTATGAATTTTTGGTGCTGGGCAGACCAGCAAGTCACTTTGCTGTTCTGTCCGGTGTCAAAGGGAAAGGGCAGTGATGCACTGTATTTAAGCAAAACGGTGCATTCCTGTCCTTTACCTCTGCAATGGGGCAGTTTTAGCAGCCTAGCGCCAACGTAGGCACCTTTGCACCATTTTGCAAGGATGCCAGCGTTGCATGCGGGATTATTTTTGTGCATGAAGGGGCAACTTCCTGTACAAAAACATTCCATGAAGGAGTTTTTCTCTTTCTAAGTGTGCTGCTGAATGCAACACGCATAGAAAGAGGAAAACATTTTGAGAAATAAAGATATTTCTCTTCTTTGTGCCTACGGTTTTGATGCATTCTCAGGTTTACATAGCTTTGCAACCCCACCGCAGCACCCCACACAACCCCACACCCCACACAACACCCATGGATCGCCCACTGACGCAGAGTAAGGCAACACAACGACTTGTTCTGTGTTGCCTTACTCCATATCGATGAGGCCATGTATAGTCACACAAAGGCTTAATAGATATGGGTCTATACTCTGCTCCACCACAGACTAAAAAAAGGTGATGCTCCTGCAGCACACAGGGCTTGTAAATATGCCCCTAACGGTGGCCCCATTGTATGAACATCTGGTCTATGGTCCCGCCCTTCATCTTATCACACACCAACGGAAGTAGCACACTGTTCACTGGTATCCCAGAGTTCTGATTGCTACCAGTGGAATCCATTACTCATTGAGTGGTTCACCTGAAAGAGATCAAATTTTACTAATAAATTAGTGGTATAGAAGTTAGCTTCTGATGTTTAATTAATCTACATTTAAAGGCCTAACAGAGAAACTAACATGAGTTGTAAAATATGCACGTTTGAATTATGGTGAGCCACGTGCCCACCATTAGCATTGTGCATCACAAGAGTTTTGCATTTCATTAAATGAAAGTACTAAATTGAGCTAACGTTAAAAATGTTTTATTAAAATATAGATTAATAATTGAAGTGTTAAAATGAATATGACTTAATCGTACTTATGCTGAATTAAATGAATTTTATTAGTATGAGTTGCATGCGTGCAGAAAAATCAATATACATTGAAAATTAGTTCTAACATGTTATAAATTATGTTTGTGAATAAATAATTTGCTTTGCATATATGAATTGTAAAGTGTGCAACAGGTTTAATAATGTATTCATGTGTATTAAGGCTTTTAGTTTCATTAGGTCTGAAAGGATTCATTTTGCAGCAGCAGTGGAAAATCACTTGTTTATTCTGTGCCCTCTGACCTGAATTCTTTCCTTAGGCTATTAATGTGAATGCCCTATTGTAATGTAGGCAAGAGACATGTTTTAGAAACAATAATGTTATATTATTTGTTTTAGCTGTCAAACAGGACAGGAAACTTGTAATGTTTCATGTGAAAAGTATTGGACTAGTTTATTGCGTTCCGTGAGAAAGGATCTCAAGTAACAAATAATTAGAGAATGTAATATTTTGTTAGTAACGTGAAGTCACCTGATGACAATGCACCTTTTCTGAGAAGATTCTTAAAAGTGGTGGTGCCATATGCAGTGATTGGATGCTGAAACTGACGTCCAAAATTTACCCACCTGAAGGAACAATCGAAAGGATTGTGGTTATTGTAATTAGTGAGAAACTTTGAAATGGAGTCAGTCTTCACTTAGTCCCACATCTGTTTCAATGCTGTTTAGAACTTTGTTGGAGTCTGCTTAGGTCTGCTCTCACATCCTCGAGTCCCCTGATGAGTTTTCTCATCATAGTCTTAACTGCCCTATTCTGTTATGTGGTTCAGTACTAATAAGGCTAACTAATTCTGAACTGTTGATTCTGTCTTATGTGCAACTCGTGTTCTGTACTGTCTTGATGCTGCTGTGAACTGACGTCAGAAGAAAGTGAACGTCCTGCCTGATTAATTGCTCCTGTCTGCTGTCCCATGAGGAGAGGTATAAGTAAATGTGGTTTCTTGTTTTCTTTAGCTAGTGACTTCCAGCAGCATAATTTATTTAGTAAGTTGCCCTAGTTAGATGTTTTTCCAAATTATTTTTTGTTTTGTTTTATTTTTGCTGTTTTTGCTTTTGCCCACATGTGTAAGCCAATTCCCACACATGCAAGTCCCAATTCTGGTTAGTATTAGGAATGGCCCAACTTTAAATCTGAAATCTGAAATTGAATGTCGAATTGTATTTTAATGATTTACCGATGCCACCACCATTTGCTTTGAATGTTAATAATAATGAGCATATTGTATTGTTGCTAATCTGTATTATTCTTTTGGAGTGTCTAACAGTATTGATGTTTAGTAGGTTGAATCTTTTCAGACCTTTTGGTCAGCCTATGTTTTTCATGTATTTTTATAGCTTAGTTTTGCGCACCATTTAAGTGACATTGATTTTAGGATTGTAATAAAGCTTTGGTTCTTTACTCGGGTTGGAGTTTGATTTTGTGTTAAATTGCTTATGGTGTCTAGAATTGTTTATGGTATAATATCATTGATCTCTTATTGAATGATTATGACTACTACACTTTTCACCAAGTCCAAAGATTCAGTTGATTTCAGAATGTGAGATTGGTGATAGTGTCTCACCAATGCAACAGTGGTTGTTGAACCCATAACTGGAGAGAAGATATTCTCAAATCTCAAACACATCTCCTCTTGGAAGAATATCATTGGATCACTGTATCAGCCAGAATCCATTTGAACATGTATTTTGTGAGCTACATAGCCCAGAACTTTGGTAAAACTTGTGCAGATTTACAAACTCTTTGCACTGGGTTTGCATCACAAAATTGATGCAAACCTGCACAAAATGTTTTTTGTTGTATTTACTTTCCATAGCCTGAAAATAGCACAAAGCAGAGCAAAGTGCTGTTTTGTGTTAATCTGTTCCGGGTGGGGGAGGTGTTCCATGGGTGGTGCATGGCCGTTCCCACGGAACTACCTATGGTTTTCGGCACAAGACCTACCTACTAGCAGCAGTAGACAGGCATCTGCTCCAAAAATGAATGTCACTTTGAAGCCATGTGCTGCACTGCACAGCGACACATCCAAAGTGGAAAATGTTTTTAAGTTAAACTAAGCATAGTAGTTTGCACCGGAAGAGTAACTTTCCAGTATTAAACCTATGCTAACTCACCTTGACTTCTTTGCAAAAGTGTGTGCATGTGTGTGACGCCCAGCAGCATGTTGAGCACCAACGATAGGGAGGGAGCAGGATAGTGCCAAATCTCTGGAGACAGGGAACTTGCGTTCTCTCTCAATCTCATATAACTCGGTGCAGCAACTTATGCTATTCTGCGTTGGGTGACAGTTTCATAAATCAGGGCCCTAGACTCTAAGCCTAACAGGACTGACTCAAGTTAGACTTACGACTGCATGAAATCCACAAACTTTGACTTTGCAGCTGTAAATCTTCTTACTCCTAAATAAAATTATCCCAGGATTGTGCAACCCAGTGTGGGATTAATTATAAAGCAAGCAGTGAGAAGGGGATGTCTTGGTGTGATTTCTTTATCAGCGTGAAAGGCAGAGCTGAACACCCTCAAACATCATGGAAAACGTTTCGCCATGGGGAACATATTTTAATGATGAAGCAAAAAAAACCTGTGCTGTTGCATAAAGAAACTGGCTTAGCACAATACATGTGTAATTGCAAAAAATGCGCAATAACACATTGGGGAAATTCCACTGCAAAAAAAAAAGAAATTCACAGAACCTTTCCAGAAGTCTTGCTGCAAATCAGCAACTGATGCAGATTTCAAGACATACTTCTTAAAAGTGTTGCAAATTCTATGAAGTTGCATCTCTTCCGTGATGTGCGGCAGTAGACCTGTGAATCTCGGTTTATCACTTTCTTTGTGAATAAGACCTATGGGGCCGAACTTAAGAAAGTGGCACTGCATCAAGTGCTGCACCGCTTTTCTTGCGCCCCCTATGCATCCCTAACGCCACCATATGTGCACCATATTTAAGATACGGCACACCATAGCGGTAGTTAGAACAATAACGCAACATTTTTATGCCATTGTGGCACTTTGCTACACTAGCGTCACAAATATTGACAATAGTGTAGCAAAGTGCAAGGAGGCCCATTGATTTAAATGGGTGAGTCATTTTAACACCTGCTCTTGAGCAGGTTTTAAATATGACACAAAAAATGGCACCGTGTAATCTTTTAACTTTCACTGCGCCATTTTTACGGGCCTCCTAACGGATGAACACCCCCCTTGCCTGGCGCAGGGAGTTACAAAATGGTGCAATGTATGCATTGTGCCACTTTGTAAATATGGCGCAGGGAAAAGGCCACCTTAACTCCACCTTAGCATCAAAGAAATGACTAAATGGCTAAATTGGCTCAAGGGGCTCTTAAATCTGCCGAAGGTGTTTAGTGGAGTAAACACTACTAGAAGTACATGCATTGTCCACATGGAACTCCAGAAGACACTCTAAGAATTTATACACAAACAGACTTGGTCCTCCCTTGCATCTGAGATGTGCTCCTTCGACGGAGCACTCCAGGAAAGGTCTCAAGCACTACATCTTCACATCCCTCCTGGACTGTATCCCCTTCCCTCCCCTTCTGGCACCCATGTGTTTCCCCTTTATTATTTTCCACATTTTTTAATTTGCGCAGGTCTCTCTTTCCAAACATTCGGTAGGAATCCTGTTGTTATGTGCAGACCTCCACTGTCCCCAGGGGCTGCATTTACACTCTATAAACACCCCCTAAAATCATTACAAAATATCTCTGTAAGCAATGTGAGGAGTAAGACTTGGTTTTTGTATAATCAATATTACTGGTAAGTAATTATAACATACCCATGTTGTTGAAGCTTGCAGCAAATTCATAATTTTAACTTACGGAATGGAAAATTAATTTTGGGGCATATTTACATGCCCATAGAGCCACCTTACGCTACCCTAGGGTCAAATTTGTTTTACGCTACGGTGGCGTTAAGGAGGCCTTTTTTCCTGCGCCATATTTACAAAGTGGTACAATGCACCAGGTTTAATTTATACAAGGGGGCATTCAGACACAGGGAGGCCCGAAAAAATGGCTCAGTGAAATTTACAACCTTTCAGTGCGCCATTTTTTCCATCATTTTAATTCCTGCTCAGAGCAGACGTTAAAATGGCGCACCCATTTCAATCAACCGGCCTCCCTGTGCTTTGCAGCACTAACGTCAACATTTTTTACTCTAGAGCAGCAAAGCACCACAATGGTGTCAAAAAGTTTGACGTTATGGTCCTAAAGAGTGCCATGGTGCGCCATTTTGTAAATACGACACAACCATGGCGTCGTTAGGTGGGGCAGGGGCCACACAAGAAAAGTGGCGCATCAGAACCAATGCGCCACTTTCTTGTTAATGTGCCCCTCAGTGTCTAACTAGAATTCCTGCTACAGTGATACAATTCTACCACTGTCACGTCACCCAAAGGGGGGAAATCTTGAGAAGGCATTCACCGAATGTACTAAATATACTGCAAATTAGGTCCCTCTTATTGGCTGAGAAGCTATACTGAACCCATCATTTGACGCCAGGCTTGTAGTCCCAAATAACCAAACCTTGCCTCACACTCCAACAGTTTGCCTCCCATGTACTGACTGAGAGTACATCACAATCAAAGATGGTAGAATATTTAGGCTCAGGGCTGGCATCCACTCTCTGGTCTCATGGCATTTTAGAAACACTGAGAGGCACATAGGCTGATTCTAAACACAACTTTCTGTTGTTTAGGAGGCTGCAGGGGTTTGTGCAGGGTGCTGAAAATTGCTGCAGGCTGCTGTCCAGAGTTCTAAATGAGTCTGCCCTGGGGGCAGAGGATTGCTGCCCTGTGAGTGCCCTTTGGGTCTTTGCACGTCGTGGAGGAGCTATGTTGTGACTACTGAATGCTGCTCTGTAGATTCTGACTTTGCAACTATGTGTGCTGATGTACCGTGTATGATTAGGGCTGCTGTCCAGAGTGCTGAATGAGTATGTTCTGAGAGCTGAGGACCGGTGCCCTGTGTGTGGTCTTTGAGTCTGTGCAGGTTGTTGAGGGATCATGTTATGACTGCTGAACGCTGCTTTGTCGATTCTGACTTTATGACCCTGTGCGCTGATGTGTTGTATGTGGTGAGGGCTGCTGTCCAGAGTGCTGAAGGCTGCAGTCATTTGCGCTGAAGACTCATGTACTGGGAGCTGAAAGCGGCCTCTCTGGGCGCTCAATCCTGATGCACAAGGTGAAGGATGCTATCCAAGGTGCTGAAGGCTGCAGTCCTGGATTTGGCTCTACATGGCCTCAAGGGTGTTCGGGAGCTATATCCTGAACGCTAGTACGAAGGAGCTATATAAAATTGTTATTCAGGCCCTTAGACTCTTCCACTCAGCGCTGGACTTCTTATTTTAGAGCCGGACATGTTGAACAAAGCTTCCGATTATTGACTAATCAATGCCCTTAATTGAGTGGTGCTGGCATAATGGATCACTTTCCTTGCAGCTCTTTTCTTGTTGATGCTTATTGACCCGTAACCTTAGCAATAGAGTATCACTGCTTCCCCGGGGCACCTTGGCTCTTGTAACTCTCTGTAGCAGACTGGTCACAACCTTCAGCAAGGAAGAGAAAACTGGTAGAAAACAGAAAAAATATGACCCAGGGACATGGTCCTGGCCAACCACAGAGGCAATTTCTTCCAGGTGAACTTCTGTGGAAACTAGAGAGGAATCTGTGTATATCCATTGCAGGGGCTCTGTAACCTTTAGACAGAGAGACAGCTATGAGCAATCTGCACAGCAGCCACCAGCAATACCTACACATTGACCCAGCATCCAGGACAACACTTTTCAGCACTAAACATAGGGCCTGATTTAGATCTTGAAGGTGTTACCACCAAGCCATGTGGGTGGCGGACCCAAAAGACCGTCAAGTCAATGGCGTTCTGTCTGCCGTATTTAGATGTATTGCAGCTAAGCCTAAGACTCCCACGACGGAGCCCCCTTCCTGACAATCAGGCAGATGGGTTCCTGCCAGCCGTTTTTAGATGTTACAGTTCTGCAGGCGGTGCACTGACGGTGGTTTGCTGAAGGAGAGAAAATAAATAAAAAATTACTGTGACATGTGTATGTCTGCAGTGGTCCTGAACTCATGTGCAGTGACCTCCAGTGTACAGAGCCAATGCAGGTTGCCTACCTTTGTGTTCAGCGACATGGATGGGTTATGTTTTCTCTGTGGTCCCGTGGCAGCAGCAATGGAGGGTCCCATTAAGTTGTGTCCAGCCAGAAATGGAAGTATATTCGGGGAAAAGGTGAGTTTACACCCCTTTCCACCCCTAATCCGCCAAGTTGGAAGTGGAGGTCGGACTACCACTTTTTGCTTGGAAGTGAGGCACATCCAAATCTGGTTGACGGTAAGTGAGTGTAGCTGAAGTCCCTCCATCAACCACTATTTCCTGTGGTGCCATTGCAGCAGTTGGGATTCCTTGACGGAGTTGGTAGGACTCGAGCAGGTTGAAGTCTTTGCGACTGCCAACATCTAAATTGGGCAGGCGGACGTCATGGCAGCGGACAGATATTCAGATAGAAAATGATGATGGTATTGTTAACCCCAATATCTAAATCAGGTACATAGACTCCTACAGCACCATGCCTAGCAGTGTTCAATGATGAACATGGACTCCTACAGAACTTTACATACAGCAGCCTTCAGTGCCAAGCACAATTGACCTAGCACTCTGGACAGCATCCTTCAGCACTGAGCATAGACTTCTAAAGAACCCTGCCCAGCACCATTCAGCACTGAGCACAGACTCCTACTAAACCTTATATACAGCAGCATTTAGGGATGAACAAAGGCTTTTTCATCACCCTGGGCAACAGCCTTCATTAATGAGCACACACTCCTTCAGCGCTCTAGACAGCAGCAATCGGTACCAATTCACACACAGACCCTCCACCTGCGACAGCATCCTTCAACACCAAACACAGACTCCTACACCACCCTTCCCAGTGTCCTTTAGGACTGAGCATAGAGTCCTACAGAACTTTATGTGCAGCATTCTTCAGCACAGCCGTGGCCCATCATTTGGGGCTGAGGGGCCATGCCCCCCCCCACCTTTTGCCCCTCAAAAAGAGTGTCTTTCAGGCAGAGCAAAGGTCAGCCTGGCAAACATTCCTCATTTTCAGGTCAGGCAGCTAGGAGCTAGACATGCGCTATTTGCACAGGCTCCCAGCTGCCTGAGCTGAACTTTGCTGGGCTGAAGAAGTCACAATCCTGTGGACGTAACCTCTTCAGCCTAGCAAAGGTGCCTTAAGGCCCTCCCCCTCATGATGAGGGGGAACATCACTGACTGCTTTGGTCCTGGGTGCATAAGTTCTAAGCCCTCAAGCGACCAGGGCGATTGTCAATCAGTGACACCTCGTCACAGAGTGGGGTGGGGTCAGCAGTCTCACTGACCCCATCCCACTCTGTGACAAGTTGGGACTGCTTCCTGCCATCATTGGCTGACCTTAGGTTAGCCAGTAAGGGAAGGCAGCAGTCACAGCCCTCCAGGGACCTCCGAGGGAGAGCTGAAGGTAAGTGTGTGTGTGTGTGTGTGTTTATTTTAAATGATTGTTTGGTGCAAGTGTGTATGTTTGAATATTTGATAAAGAGTGTTGTGAATGGATGTGTGTGTGTGCACACATGTGTGAATAAATAAGTGTGAGTGTGCATGTGTGCCTGTATGTCCCGCCCTCCCCTGCCTAAAATTACCAGCTGCCACTGCTGCAGCACCAAGCACAACTGACCTAGCCCCTAGGATAGCATCCTTCAGCACCGAGCATAGACTCTTACAGTACCCTGGACAGCACTACTCAGTAGCAATCATGGACTCATACAGAACCCTGGACAGCAGCCATTAGCACCAATCACACACTGATCCATCACCCAGGATAACATCCTTCAACACCAAACATACATTTCTACATCACTCTGCCCAACAACCTTCAGCACTGAGCACAGACCCCTACACCACCCTGCTCAGTAGCCATGAGCACCAATCGCAAACCGATCCAGGACAGCATCCCTCAACACCAAACACAAACCCCTACAGAACCCTGCCAAGCACTCTTCAACACTGAGCATAGGCTCCTTCAGAACTTTATATGGAGCGTCCTTCAGTGCCAAGAACAGCTGAACTAGCACCGAGGACAGAATCCTTCAGCACTGAGCACATACTCTTTCAGCACCCTGGACAGTGGCCTTAAACAATAGGAACAGATTACTTTAGCACCCTGGATAGCAGCCATGAGCTTCAATCACACACTGACCCAAGTCCGCATCCTTCAGTACTGAGGACAGACTCCTACAAACCTTATCTACAGCACCCTTCAACAATGAACACAGACTCCTTCAGCACCATCAACATCGGGCCTCAACTATGAGCATGGACTCCTTCAGTACCATTGAAACCAGCCTTCAACAATAAGCACAGACTCCTTCAGCAGCATATATACAGCAGCCTTAAAGAATGAAGAAAGACACCTTCAGCACCCGGGACAGTTATCAGAGCCAATCACACACTGACCCTGCACCTGTGACAGTATCCTTCAGTACCAAACAAAGTCCTACAGCACCCTGCCCCGCATTCTGCAGCACCGAACATTAAGTCCTATAGAACGTGACATACAGCATCCTTCAACACCAAACACAACTGACCTAGCACCCAGGATAGCATCCTTCAGCACTGAGCATAGACTTCTACAACACCCTGCTCAGCATTCTTCAGGACCAAGCACAGACATCTACAGCACTGTATCTACAGCAACCTTCAAGAATGAACATAGATCTTGCAGCACCCTGGGCAGCAGCCTTCAGCAATGAGCATAGACTCCTTCAGCACCCCGGATAAAAGCCATTAGCACCAATCACACACTGACCCAGCATTGAAGCAGTAATAAACATAGACACCTACTGCACCCTGCCCAGCAATCTTCAGCATTGATCAAAGCCTACTACAGACCTTTATATACATCGGCCTATAGCGGCAAGCACAACTGACCTAGTGTCCAGGACAGCATCCTTCATCACTGAGCATAGAGTTTGTTAGACCTAACAGCCTTAGGGTGATCATCCCCCAATGTTTTGCCTGCCTCCCTCTACTTTTTTGACACTGTTTGTGCTGGTTGTAGGACTCTGCGCACTTTACCACTGCTAACTAGTGCTAAACTGCATGTGCTCTCTCCCCTAAAAATGGGAACATTGGTTCCTACCCAATTGGCATATTCAATTTACTTGCAAGTCCCTAGTAAAGTGCACTACATGTGCCCAGGGCCTGTAGATTAAATGCTAATGGTTGGCCTGGAGCACTGATTGTGCCACCCACATAAGTAGCCCCTTAACCATGTCTCAGGCTTGCCATTGCAAGGCCTGTCTGTGCAGTTTCACTGCCACTTTGACCTGGCATTTAAAATGACGTGCCAAGCCTTAAATTCCCCTTTTTCTACATATGTCACCCCTAAGGTAGGTCCTAGGTAACCCATAGGGCAGGGTGCAATGTAGGTAAAAGGCAAGACATGTACCTTTGTATTTTACATGTCCTGGTAGTGGAAAACTCACAAAGTGGTTTCCAATACTGTGAGGCCTGCTCCTCTCATGTACTAGCATTAGAACTGCCCTCATATACGTTTGAGTGGTAGATTCTGATCTGGAAGGAGAAGCCAGGTCATATTTGATATGGCCACAATAGTAATAAAAACCTGCTTACTGGTGAGGTTGGATTTGATATTACTATATAAGAAATGGCACTTTTAAAAAATTGGCATTTTTCTGCACTTACTGCCATCTGTGCCTTACAGTCTGTCTCCAGTTCACATCTGGTCTGTGCTGGTTGACAGCTCCCCTTGTGCATTCCACCCAGACAACCACAAACACAGGAAACACAGGACATTTAGTCACATCTGAATTCATCTGCATACTGAATGGGTCTTCTTGGGCTGGAACGGGGAAAGACTCACACTTACATTTCAAAGGACAGTGGCCTACCCTCACAAAAAGGACTGATAACCCCCCCACAAGGATGCTGGCAGACAGGACTGGGCTGAAAGGGGAACTTGTGCACTTCAGATCCACTCTTTGAAGTTTCCCCCACTTCAAAGGCATTTGTGGGTATTTAAACTGGGTCTCGGACCCCACCAAATCAGACATCTCTGGATCTACAACTGAACTCTGTCAGAAGACTTGCCTGGCTGCCCAAAGGACTCATCTGGACTGCTTTGCTGAAAAGGATTGCTGCCCTGCTGTTACCCTACCGCCTGCTGGCCTCTGACTCTGCTGGAGGGACGCTGCCTTCCCCAGAAGGTCGGTCCAAGGGCTTGGATTGAGCTTGCCTCCTGTTCTGAAGTCTCAGTGCCCAGCATCCTTCAGCGCCGAGCATAGAGTCCTCCAGCACCCTGCCCAGCATCCTTCAGCACCGAGCATAGAGTCCTACAGCACTCTGCTCAGCGTCCTACAACACCCAACCCAGACTCCTACAGCACCCTGCCCAGCAGCCTCAAGCACCAGTCACAGGCTCCAACAGTATCCCACACAATAAACGTAATCACCGTTCATTGATATCTACAGCACCTTGGACAGCACACTTCAGCACGGAGCATAGACCCGTGCGGCACTTTAGCCAGCATCCTTCAGCTCTGGGCAGAGACTTCTGCTGAAATCCAAGACAGCATCTTTCAGCACCAAGAACAGACTTTCACCGCACCGTGGACAGAAGCCATGTGCATCGAGTGCAGGCTCTTACAGCTCCCTGGGCAGAAGCCTTCCGCACTGAGCACAGACTCCTGCAGCACCGTGGACAGCTGCCTCAGTAATGCGCGGTCTTCAGCCCTCAGAGCAGTCTCCGAGATCATTGTATACATTATCCTACAGCACTGAGCACAGACTCAGTCAGCCCTCATCACAGCAGTCTTTGACATGGAGCTAAGACTCTGGCAGCATCCTATACAGCACACTTTAGCACCTAACAGAGGCTTCTACAGCACCCAACAAGGATGCTGGCAGACAGGACTGGGCTGAAAGGGGAACTTGTGCACTTCAGATCCACTCTTTGAAGTTTCCCCCACTTCAAAGGCATTTGTGGGTATTTAAACTGGGTCTCGGACCCCACCAAATCAGACATCTCTGGATCTACAACTGAACTCTGTCAGAAGACTTGCCTGGCTGCCCAAAGGACTCATCTGGACTGCTTTGCTCAAAAGGATTGCTGCCCTGCTGTTACCCTACCGCCTGCTGGCCTCTGACTCTGCTGGAGGGACGCTGCCTTCCCCAGAAGGTCGGTCCAAGGGCTTGGATTGAGCTTGCCTCCTGTTCTGAAGTCTCAGTGCCCAGCATCCTTCAGCGCCGAGCATAGAGTCCTACAGCACCCTGCCCAGCATCCTTCAGCACCGAGCATAGAGTCCTACAGCACTCTGCTCAGCATCCTACAACACCCAACCCAGACTCCTACAGCACCCTGTCCAGCAGCCTCAAGGACCAGTCACAGGCTCCAACAGTATCCCACACAATAAACGTAATCACCGTTCAGTGATATCTACAGCACCTTGGACAGCACACTTCAGCACGGAGCATAGACCCGTGCGGCACTTTAGCCAGCATCCTTCAGCTCTGGGCAGAGAGTTCTGCTGAAATCCAAGACAGCATCTTTCAGCACCGAGAACAGACTTTCACCGCACGGTGGACAGATGCCATGTGCATCGAGTGCAGGCTCTTACAGCTCCCTGGGCAGCAGCCCTCCGCACTGAGCACAGACTCCTGCAGCACCGTGGACAGCTGCCTCAGTAATGCGCGGTCTTCAGCCCTCAGAGCAGTATCCGAGATCATTGTATACATTATCCTACAGTACTGAGCACAGACTCAGTCAGCCCTCATCACAGCAGTCTTTGACATGGAGCTAAGACTCTGGCGGCATCCTATACAGCACACTTTAGCACCTAACAGAGGCTTCTACAGCACCCAAGAGTGTTCCACACTAAACACAGCCTACTACAGCACTATACTACACTCTTCTGTTCTGAGCAGAGATTGCTACAGCACCCTGGACAGCAGCCTTCAGCACTTAACAAAGACTCCGACAGCACCTTGCAATGCAGCCTTCACCACTGGGCACAGCCTCCTACTGACCTCCACACCGCAGGCTTCAGATCTGAGCAGGCCCCCCCAACGCTCCCTATACAGCAGCCTTCAGCTCAGAGCACAGACCCCCCTAACACCCTATGGAGCAGCCTTCAGAGCTGTACATAGAATCCTACAGCATCATACACTGCAGCCTTCAGAGCTCTGCACAGGCTCCTGCAGCCCCATGTACTACAGCATTCATCACTTTGGATAGTGTCCACACAGCAGCCTCCAACGCTGAGCACAGACTCTTACAGCTCTTTATAGAGCAGTCTTAAGGGATGAGCACAAACGCCTACAGCACCGTATACAGTAATCTTCAGGTCTGAGTACAGACTTCTGCAGCACCCTGGACAGCAGCTACAGTACTGAGCACCGACGCCTACCGCACCATGGACGGCGGTCATCAGCACCAGGCGCAGTCTCCAGCAGCCTCAGCTGCAGCGCCAATCGTCTGGGATGCGCATATGTGTCTGAGAGTTATTCGAGCTGTCTGCTGCATGTAATATAATGGAACACCAGCTCCTCGTGGACCGACTCCCTGCCCTGAGGTCACAGCACAGAGCTGAACTGGATCTCCTCCTTCCTCTAGTTGTGTTGCCAACCAGTGGTCAAGGGCCACTATTCATGTAGAAAAGAAGTTTGGAGACTCCCACAAGGCTCCTTGGCATCTCTGCAACATTTTAATTTTCAGCTCAGTCCTCTTGCTGACTTATTGCATTTCACAGGGACCTACATTGTTATGTATCCACGACATATACTCATCTTCTGCCTGAAGGAACTGGGTGATCAACAGCAAAGTGACGTGGCAAACACCCCCCCAGCAGAGAGACACTGGATGATGTTCAATCATCTAAAATGCAATTTCCCAAACTCTCAAAATCGGTGGTCATGCTGGTGCCGGAGGTCTGCACTGAGGAGGTATGTAAACTGCGGTGGGAGTCTATGATCAAGTGCCTGAACCTAGCAGCATCTGTGAGGACTCCAGGGGGCTTATTGATAGAAAAGACACGTAGTGCAGCAGAGCGAGCCGCCTTGCTGCACTGCGTGACAGGGAAAGGACAGGAATTTGCTGTATTTAAGTCAATACAGTGCATTCCCGCCTTTTCCACTGCACTGGCACCATTGTGGCACCCCTTTGGCTAGCCAACACAGACATCTTGCACCGTGGTGCAAGGATCCCTCCCCTGCATGCAGGATTGTTTTTGTGGATGAAGGGGCATCTTCCTGCACACAAACACATTTCCCAAAGCATATTCCTCTATCCATGTTTGCTGCAGGATGCAGCACACATGGAAAGAGGAAGTAAGGAGGAGAAATAAAGATATTTCTCCTCGTTATGCGTTCCCTGGAAGGGTGTAGCGTTTTGGAATACTCCCAGGTTTACCAGCACCAGTAAATCTGGGAATGCATCAACATCCATGGCAGTTGCAAGGGAACACCCAACCAATGCCCATGGAATGCCCTGCCGCGTTGCTTTACTACAGATTTTTGAATCCACTCAGGGTCACACAAAGTTGTCTTGCATGGATTTATAAATCACATTTGGGGTTTGTGTCACGCATGTACCATGTCGAGTGGTGCAAACACGGTGCTAACCCCTTTGGTATATATTTGGACTTAAAATGTAACATGAAGACATCCTCTGAGGTCAATTTTTATTATTTTCAGCTCAGGCAACTGAAGAATTTGCTAATATTCTTGTTCTTTCAGCATCAAATTGAAGCAGTGAGTTTCTCCAGACTCAGTTACATAAACCAGGACTCTAAAAGCCTAAAAGGTTTGGCTTTCTCACCCACAGATTACTCTACTGAGTTCAGTACACAAACACTTGAGCGGGGAAGTCCAGTTTATTGTAGCCCTACACAACCCTACTAGACATACCTGCCGGTGTGGTGTCCATGATTTCTGAGTTACTAACAGTCCTGTAAAGGGGTCAGGGATTCAGTGGTAATTCACACCCAATTTTGTTCTTTAGAACAACACACAAAAGTACTTTAGTAAGAGAACTCACTATATATATATTTAGAAGAATTTATTTCACCAGTCTCATCTTGTTGCTTAGTACATGAGTAATAACCACACAAAATATAACTGAAACAGTACTAACTAATGTTAATAACAGCAAGAATATTATGCACATTTCTAACGTGCTTCTAATACCCTAAAGACTACTTCTATGCACTACTCTACGAGCACATGGAGTAGAAAAATTACCTCTACAGTTCCTTGGTTCTCAGTGTACTGCATACCTGTTAACAGCGAAGCAGCTTTGATTATCAGACTTCAGCCGGGAGAGAGTGTTCCCTCAGAAGAAAAGCACATAGCAATTGGGTGAAGCTCCTCTCTGTATTGGCCCTCAGTATAAGAACAGATGCTGCAGTAGTCTGGCAGGACCTCTTGCAATAATCTGGGGTGACAACATCAATGAGTGAGCCATCAGTTCATGGGGTTCCTGTAAGCTGAACATTGACTTTTATCCTACATTGGGGGACTTTCTATAAATCTGAGCCATTAACCAGTATGAACCAGCATGATGAAAATAAGTTAAAGGCTACATGCTTATACATTTATTGTCAGTTCTTGAAATGTAGAGACCATCGATCGTTATGCATGTACTAGGATGGTTGGGTCTGGCAAAAGGTTTCTTTTACCGGATTGAAATTGCAGTTTAAAACTGCACACACAGGCTGCCAAATTCAGACCTGAGATGTTTAAAGGGCTACTTAGGCTGGTGGTACAACCAGTGCTGCAAGCATTTAATTTACAGGCCCTGGGCACAGGTAATGTCCCTTTACTAGGGACTTACAAATAAAATAAAAATGCTAATTGGGCATGAGTCAATTCTACCATGTTTTAAGTAGAGAGCACAAACACTTTAAAACTTGTTAGCACTGGTAAAGTGAGCAGAGTCCTAAGGCTAGCAAAAACAAACTCAGCAAAACATGAAGTCAGTCAGTTCAAAGACAGCATCAAGCTTTGGAACTATAACAATGCTCTTAGAAGCATGATGCATCTACCTTCAGACTATAACAATACAATCCACCTTCGGGCCCATAACAACACATTTCAAAGCTGTTTACATCACATTTTGGACTATAACAATGCAATTCAATTCTTATGCATCAAACTTAGCTTTATAGCCATGCGGGTCCGACTCAAAGCCTTATGCATCAACCTTCTGCTTATAACAATGCAGTACAAAGCTTTATACGTCAAGCCGGTGACATTACAGTTCACAGCCTTAGAGATCAACCTTTGCTTGATTATCAACCTTCAGGCCTTTAACAATACAGTTCAAAACCCTCATGCATGAACTATCAGGCATGTAACAGTACAATTCAAAAACGTATGGATCAACTTCAGACCTATAATTCAGGCCTATACAAATACAAGTCAAAGCCTTATGCATAAACATTAGCCTATAAACATTGAGTTCAAAGGATAATGTGTCAACCTTTGGGCTCTAACAATACTGTTCAAAGCCTTATGCATCAACATTTTGGGCTATACCAATACAATTCAAAGCCTTAAACATCAGACTTCAGGCCTTTATCATTACAGGTTATAGGTCACTGTCTTGTGTAAGAACATTGGACTTATGGCAATACATTTTAAACCCTTCATGCCTATAATAATGCACCTGCAACCTGTATACATGAACCTTTGGCATGTAATAATACAGTTCAAATGCTTATGAATTAAACCTAAGGTCTATAACAATGCAATTCTAATTGTATTCATCAAACTTTGGCACATAAAAATACAGTTCAAAAGCGTATACATCAACCTTTGATCATCTAACAATAGATTTCAAAACTGTATGCATAATAATTAAATCCTTACACAGCTAACTTGAGTCTGTAATAATGCAGTTCAAAGTATTACGCATTAACCTTCAGACCTATAACAAAACAATTCATAGCCCTAAAACTTTAGCGACTAACAACACATTTGAAATCCTTTTACATCAACGTTCTACCCAATGACAAAACAGTTCAAAGCCATGAGTACCAACCTATGAGCCTATGACAATACAGCACAAAGCCCTGGGCATGAAACTTAACCCTATAACAACAGTTATGGATCAACCTTCAGACTTTAAGAATACAGTTCACATCTTATGCCTCAACCTTTGAGATATAACAATACAGTTCAAGGCCTTAATCATCAACCTTCAGGATTATAACAATACATTTCAAAGCCTTATGCATTATCATCAGGCCTATAATAATACTTTGCAAAGCTTTATAGCTTAATATAGGTCAAAGTCCTATGCCTCAACCTTTGAGCATTTCGTAATACAATTTAGAGCCTTATGCATCATCCTTCAGGTATACAACAACACAGTTCAAAGACATACTGCCAATGTTTGGCCTTTAACAATATAATTGAAGCTTAATGCACCAGCCTGAGAGTTACAACAATACCGTTCAAAGTGTATTCATCACACTTCCGGCTTATAATGATACAGTTCAAAGCCACATATAAATCTTCAAGCCTATGAAAATGCAGTTCAAAGCCTTATGCATCAAACTTCGATCTATACCACTACTGTAAATTGGCTAATGCATTAAATGGCATTAGAACATTGAAATGTAGGGAGACCCATTGAAGACAGTGGAGTGCTCTGAGCTTCTAATGGCTGGTAAAAGGTCAGAGCTCCAACATTCCAAAGTTTGTCTTTCACAGCAAAAGCTATGAGCAAAGGCATCATGGAGACGGAGGCGGTTTCAATGCCCTCACTCTGTGAGGCCTTTGTTTTGTTTATTAGAACATTCTGCCCTGATTCTATGACAGGGGTTTCCAATCAGTTGCTCTCGACCTTCCAGCAGCGAATATGTGATGGAAGAACTAGGTCCTAAACAACTACTTGCCTAAACCACTACTGCTAAACAACTAAAAAGTCTCTACAACGAAGTACTGAACAACTACTGTCTAAACAACGATTTTGCCTGAATAACATTTGCCTGCACAACAAATCTTAAGTTAAGATTTTCTTTTTTTTTAATGCTTTATAAGTTGTTTAGAATATATACATATATATAGAAATTCTAAAGGTTTATTAAATCTATATATGTGTATATATAAATATATAAAATCTGAACAACTTATAAACCATAAAAAAAAGAAAAACTTACCTTAAAATTTGTTGTTCAGGCAATCGTTATTCAGACAAAATCATTGTTTAGACAGTAGTTGTTTAGTACTTCGTTGTAGAGACTTTTTAGTTGTTTAGAAGTAGTGGTTTAGGCAAGTAGTTGTTTAGAACCTAGTTGTTTGTTCAGGATGTTTCCCTCCTGCAGCTTGCCGACACTCTGAGAGTAGCTCTTGGCTGTAAGGCTGTGTTGTCATGCATTGCAATTATTGTGATCTGGGCTTGTCTTTTAATCTAGGCCTCTTTATTGCAGCTCTTACTCACTGTCACCCAAACCAGCTGCTCGCACTGGATGAATCGAGTTCAGCTGTGACAGGGAGGGTGACACATTTCCCAAAACTCAGCATGAGCAGTGTTAGAGGCTGTCCACTTGAAACCACCTGCCTTGTACAGTCACACCCGGCTTGTCCATCTTATGCAACCTGTGCTGTGTGCCTCGGCGACAGCCCTGTCCCATGAGTTGTATGTAAGCCCGGGAGTGTAGCTATTGGCTTTTTTTGTTCCACAGGGGGTCTGGCACACTGGACCAATCACCTTTGGGCCAAAGGTGCACCTAGCAGTGAGTCCAGTGCCAGAGTCTCTGAAGAGACCCAGCCCATGGCTCTTCTATTTACTAATGAATGTTCCCTCCTCTGATTGGTGGACAATGTAATAATCTTTAATCAAAATATTACCTTGTGTAACTGTGATAACAATTTCATAATCCATAATATTGTAATATTATTATTGTAGATGGTACAACCTTTTCCTTGTTACCCCTTTTCCTTTCTCCCTAATAGAAGGTTCCCTTTTGACAGTTATGTACCTCCGCTGTTTTGTGAGATACTCTTTTTTAAACAAGGATGTAAAATGTGAAACTTTTTTAAATGTAGGTTATTTGACTGGAGAAAGATGTGTTTTTGAATTCAAGAGATGTTAATGAAGGAACTGTAAAATGAAGTGTTCATTTTAAGGCATAATGAACATAAGGTTAACACTTTACTTCAAGGGGCATATTTACAAGAAAGAGAACCATCACTTATCTTGCGTCTCGATGTGCCACCCTAACGACACCATAGGTGCACCATATACACAATATGGCCCACCATGGTGCACGTTAGGACAATAGCATCAAAAAGTTTTACGTTATTGTGGAGCTTTGCAGGATTAGCACCAAAAAGTATGGAGCAAATCCTTCAAAGTCAAGGGAGGCCCATTGAAAACAGTGGCAGTGTCACTTTAACGCCTGCCTGAAGCAGGCATTAAAAATGATGTTAAAAATGGCGCAGTGAAAGCTTGTAAATTTCACTGGTCCTTTTTTACGGGTCTCCCTGCGTTGGAACACCCCCCCTTGCATACATTATGCCTGGTGCAGACATAATGTTGAGCAATGGTTACAGTGTGGTGCAATGCAAGCATTGCGCCACTTTGTAAATATGGCATGGGCTAATGGCCTCCTTGACGCCACATTAACGTAAAAAAATGACACTAGTGTGGTACCAGGAGGGACAAGCGGCTTGTAAATATGCCCCAATGTTTCTCCCATTAAAATTAACTGCTTCCCCCTACGAAGTCCATAATATTTTTCAAAGCAAACGTGACACTGTTTCGAGCCTTCGAGCCAATGGTCAGGCTTGGCTTTAAGAGCCTCTGCACAATGTCATCTTAAGGATTTGGGTGGCCATGGGCAAGTATTATTTTAGTTGGCCCTACTGGGATCAAATTCGAATTTTGTTAGCCTTTCCTGTAAATTCAAGCCCCCAGAATGACAAATAGTACTAAATTATTTGTTAAATTTTAACAGGATCACAAACAACAGCTGAAACATGCATTGTCCAGAACCCCAAAAATCCTTCAGATGACACTGGTAGAGAGACAGAGGTAGATGAAGAGAGTGCACAGAGAAACTGAACAGACAGAGGTCATATGTAGAGAAAGTTCCGTTTTTTCTTAGGGGTCCCCTGGGAGGTGGGGGCCCTGGGCAATTGCCCACTTTGCCCATGCCTTAAACTGTCCCTGCACAATCCCAGCCATGAAAATGCTTGGCATTTGACAAATGCAACAAATGAACGCTAAAATATTACTAAGAGAAAGTCTCATTAAAATGCAAAAAGTGTATTTCTTTAACATGCAGAAGCTTTTCCTCCCAGCACATCAGATTATCTCACTGCAATCAAAGGGGTTTAATAGAAGTGATAGTTTTGAAACATGAACTAAGAAACATGGCCTTCCTCCCTCCTCCCCCTGACAATGTCATTAATGAGCCAAGAGACAAGTGAGTTGTTGTCTGCAGCCTTTGTGTGGTTTTGGTTGAAGTGAATACGTGGAGGAACTTTATAGTCCAGGGCACTTACAGTCCATTAAATCGAGCACAAGTGTGTTTGTAGTGTGCACACCCCGAACCCATGCATTTCAAGATGTTGTCATGTCTGATAATAAAGCCAAGGGAGGTGTCATGAGATTTATTGCAGGTTTCAGGATCACACCGGTTGGTAAAGAGGGGAAGCTGTGATAGATCCCAGGTTTTCTGGTTGCATGATGTACATGTCAACCACTAGATGGGTGTCTCTTTTATCCTATTAAGCAGCTCTAGTGCCTGATAGGGGAGACGTTTTGAGGCCTTGGTCATACTTTGACACTGCATTATGAAGGGCCCCTGTGGCAAAGGCACACCCCATCCTGTGGGAGCAGATGGAGGCTGATTATTCAGTTTGCAAGTGTGTAACATTTCTTCAAGTGCAAAAATTATTTTCAGAAAGTCCCCTTTTTTCTTTAAGGTAATGGTCTACTTTAGAAGGGACCCTAAAACCACTCCAATATTATTGATGATAGGTATAAAATTGAAATGGCTCAGATGGGGCACCATTGCAGCATTCTTAGGATATTTAGAAGTGGAAAGTTGTGTAAATGCATCACATGAAGGTGAATGAAAAAGGAACATTTGTTTGGAGACAGATATGGGCTTGAACTGTGGGTGACCTCCTTAAAGTCTGGGGAGGCATTTTATTTGTCAGATGGGTGAATATGAATAACAAAAGGGGTGACACCTGCCAGATGTAAATTGGTTGACAGGTAAGGTCTCAGCATGAGGATGCTGGTCTGATCTGTGCTGGTTCAGTGATGGTCAGGTGGCAGCCTTACATACCTGCATGTCTCCAGACAAAAGGCCAGTTCTTCGGCACATGCCAGTGCTTCCTTTCGCCCTGCCCTGGCACACTTCTGAGTGTACCTGTATACCTGCTACCGATGAAAGTGCTGAGATGTGATTGGGCTGGTCCTGGGAATTGTCCAGGATCAATGTGCAAGTTGCTTGGCTCACAGTCATTGTCAATGATAGAAGTAGCTCTAACTACAGAAAGGACTGGTCTGCATTCAGGCTTTAACAGTACAGCTCAAACCTTAGAAATCCACCTTTAAGCTATAACGATACAGTTTAAAGGTTTAAGCATCGTCCTTCAGGACCATAACAATGAGGCTCAGGGCCTTATGCATCATCTCTGGGGCTTATGCAGAAGCCTTCGGGCTTGTAAAAATGCAGTTCAAAGCTTTATACATCAACCTTTGGCCCTCTACCAATATGATCCAAAGCCTTTTGCAGCATTTACTGGCCTTTCACAATACATTTTAAAACCTTTAAGCACATAATACAGTTCAGAGCCCTATACATCAACCTTGGGCCCACAACAATGCTTTTAAAGCATTATGCATCGACTTACAGTCCTACAACAATGTAATGCATAGGATTCTGCAATACCTGTATGGACGCCTGACTCTAATTTCTATATATCGGCGACTTTTAACGCACCAGTCGCAGGTTATAAAGAAAAGACAGAGATCAACTGTAATGAGTTATTACAGTCGAGTTCTGATCTCACAACGCCTGCTGCCAGAGGCAGCAACTGCGGTGAAAGGCAGGTCAGGCCACGGAGGAACTGTTTAAAGCAACGAAAATGAAACGTTGCTTTTTGTTCCATTCCTTAGATACATATAGAAAAGTTAGAATCTTTCTGTGTACTTACTGTTTATTTATGTTGCCTGTGTTCCTTTGTGTAGTTTATGCTGGAAAAGTTTTAAGTGACATTGTAACATTGTAGTTAATTGTGATTCGAGTGCTTGGTTACATGGTGCCTTGTTCTTGTCTCTTCACTACTACTACTATTACCACTACTATACTACTGTACTACTACTAACACTACTCTACTAATACTGCTATACTACTACTAGAAGTACCTCTAGTACTACTACTAATGTCAATGCTACTAATACTACTACCACATTACTAATACTACTGTACTACTATTGCTCTACTACGACTACTACCGTACTACTACTAATACTACTATACTAATACTACTCCACTAATACTGCTATACTACTACACTAATACTACTATATTACTACTATACTAATACTACTATACTACTACTAGAACTACCTCTAGTGCTACTACTAATGTCAATACTACTAATACTACTACTACATTACTAATACTACTGTACTACTACTGTACTACTACTAATACTACTATACTAATACTACTCTACTAATACTGCTATACTACTACACTAATACCATACTACTACTATACGAATACTACTAAACTACTACTAGAACTACCTCTAGTGCTACTACTAATGCCAATGCTACTAATACTACTACTACTAACTACTACTGTACTGCTACTACTAAGGTACTACTACACTATACTACTAAATCTGTAATACTACTACTATATTTTTATGACTGTACTACTCCTACTACTTCTGTACCACTACTATGGTACCACCATGGTACTACTACTACTACTACTATTAGTGATAATAATAATAACACCACGGAAAGGATTGCTTCATAAAAACATCAGTACTTAAACAGCTTCTTCAGTTAATGTTTTTTAAATTTCATTTTTTATTGGAAGCATAAGGCAAGCAGATTTAATTGACAGTGTATTTTGTTACCTTTTCCTTTTTTTATCCTGATGGTATATGTTTGAATAATAAAAATCTGAAAAAAATAACCATTGCACCCCTTGCCAAGATCAGACCTCTTGATGTTGGCAGTGCTTTTTGCTGTCTGCCAGGACCAGACCCCGCCAGCCCCCACCACTGAGGCTTGGTTTACTAAGATTGCACTCCCCATGCCCCCTGCCAGCCCCAGCCACTGAGGCTTCGTTTAGTGGGAGTGGACTCCCCATCCCCCTGCCAGCCCCCGCCACTGAGGCTTGGTTTAGTGGGAGTGGACTCCCCATCCCCGGCCACCCTCGCCACCCCCCACCACCGAGGCGCGGCTTACTGAGATTGCACTCCCCATCCTCAGTGAAGGAAATGACACCACAGAACACAGACATGTGCTTCCCTAATTTCCTGGGACAACAAACACATGGCTGCTTTTAGTATCAACGCCACTAACATATGCTGAAGTGTCAAGAAGACGAGTGGAAGCCCTCAGCACAGTTTTAAACTGTCAAAAGATATAAACATGTTGAAGAGACATGTCTTTTTATTTTTAATGGGAACATGTTTATGGCACGTATTTCAGTGCACTTAAGAAAAACAAACGAGCCGTGTGATCTACACTCTCACCAAGGACTACAAGTAAAATGTGTTCCCGCCCCAATTAACCGAGCCAGCTGCCTCATCGTGTGTGAGATATTTCCTTCTCTACCCTCTCTTTGATTTCACTCACCCTGTTCCTGCATGTGTGATTTCACTCACCCTGTTCCTGCATGTGTGATTTCACTCACCCTGTTTCACTCACCCTGTTCCTGCATGTGTGATTTCACTCACCCTGTTCCTGCATGTGTGATTTCACTCACCCTGTTCCTGCGTGTGTGATTTCACTCACCCTGTTCCTGCATGTGTGATTTCCCCTGTCCCCCACCACCTGCATCTGTTATGTCACCTCTTCCGGTCACTTGACCCCTTGCTGCATGTGTGATGTCCCTGTCCTTCATTTGTTTTTGCATATGTTGCTTCCTGTCCACCTGCATGTGGTATGCCACCTGCCCCCTTTCTCAAGGTGCTATGTGATGTGTCCCTTTACTGAATGAGAAGCCGTCTGGCCCAATCCAGCATGTCATGTCACTTTCCCCCTTTCTGTCTGTGTGATGTCGCCTGCCCCCTTCCTTCATGTGCTATGTCACCTGCCCCTTTCTGTAAGTGTGATTTCTCCTGTTCACCTACCTCCATGTGCATGTCACCTGCCCCCTTCCTGCATGTTTGATTTCTCCTGTTCACCTACCTCCATGTGTTATATCACCCACCCACTTTCCTGCAGGTGTAATATCGTCTGTTCACTTCATGCGTGTATTATGTCACCTGGCCCTGTTCCATCAAAGTGCGATTCCTCCTTTTTCAGTATGTCTGGTGTTGCCTTCCCTTTACAGCATGCCTGTCATTCCTTCAATTACCTGCCCCCACTTACCAGCTGTTATGTCACCTGTGGCATTCTTCTCGTGTGATCTAACCTGCCCCTTCCTGCACGTGGCATGTCACACTACCTCTTCCTGCTTTTGTGATGTCCCCTGCGAAGGGTGAGATGACCAAGGATTGGGATGGGCATTTTCCATTAGAAACATGGTGACTACTGATTTGCATTTGGTGAGCCTCTGTCTAGAGTGGCTCAGTGATCGAAAAACGATGGGTTGAACTGTTACCCTGAGCGATTGTTACCGGTTAGACTATTTTCATGCATTCATTCCATCAAAGTTTGGGTGTCTGGTTGCCAGTAGTATGCCTGGAAGATTGAAAAAATCACAGCTTTACAAGCCTACTACTTCCAATGTTTGTGAAGTCCAAAAAGTAGCATCTTTCCACTCATTCAAGGTGTACATTTACTCCTTTTTGGCAAGCCGCTGTGAAAAATGATGTTGCTGGTTGAGGAGGGTATGAGACCTTCTCAAACAGAAGCCACAATCCCTGTCAGGGTGAACCACAAAGGTCACTAAATTAACCTGTACTTAACCTTCTGGTAGCTGGGCACAAAAGCTGTTTGGCTTAACTTAGAGGAAATGTGTAAAATATTTCTGCAGCACTTGAACAGTAATGAAGTGAAAACACTACAAAAGAAAATCCTGCCCCAATTTAGAAAAACAGAGTAAAGTGTAATTAATTATTTGATGCCAAAACAACATAAATCCACTCAGTAGAACAGGAGATATGTAATTTAAAAGATTTACGGTAAGTATAGTGCTTAAAACCACAAAGTGCCACTCACGATTATCTAGTCGTGGGAGACCTGGTGAAAGTCATGTGTTCAGGCTGACCATGAGAGTGGAGTGAATATAGGGCACAGGTCAGTCCCACTGAAAATGTAACCTTCTCACGCCCAGCATTAAGAGTCCAGTTCTCGGTGGAGGAAGTGGCGAGAAGCAGGGAGAGAGTCGAAGGAGGTCATCACTGTAGCGCAAAGAGTAGGCCGGACATCACTGATGGTTGTCACAGTTTTGTGAGGATGCTGCAGGTGCTGCAGATAGTCATTGCAAAAGGATTGCATTAGAGGTCACCATGGGCAGTCGATGCTCCAATGTGAAGTGCAGAGTGAGCTTTGCCAGTCATCTCTGGTAGTCACTGTAGCATGAAAAGTAAGGTTTACCAAAGCTTCGCGTTGGTGGTCACCCCTGGTACCAAGAGCTTGGCATGAATGTGTCCTTTTGTGGTCGCAAAGAGCTCAAAACCTAAGGATTTCACAGTTTCATCAAGGAGGAGCTTGACTGATGCCACACCAAAGGCCCAGGACCTGAAAGGCATCTCTTGGGGATCAGGAACTCACTCCAAGTGAGGCCAGCAGGGCTCAGACAGGTACAGTTGCAGGTAGAGGCAGGGCCAATGCAGCAGGTCAACTGGGCATTTGCAGAGGTGCCCCTGGAGCTTATTGTGTCCCTATCACTTAAAACAGGAACAGGAGGCCAGCTAACTAGTCCTTAGAGTCACTGTTACCTGGGTTGAAGGTTGCAGGTCCGGTATACATTCTCAGACTGCATTGCAGGCCTCAAGCAGCAGGACAAGCCTCGAGCAGCGGGGCAGGCAGTCCTTCTTCTGTAGTATCCACAGGTCCTAGAGTGTACTGAATTGTGGATCTGAGTGTCCTATTTATATACCTGGTGCTAGCTTTGAAATGAGAGAAGCTTCAGGAGTTCCCCTCCCCCCAACAGGTGTATGGAAATTCTTGCCTGCCTGTCCTTTTCACAGTCTGTCTGCAGTCACAATAGGGTAGTGTGAACTTCTTTATGTGTGAGCTGAGGCAGTGCCTTTGAAGTGCAAGTAGGGCTGTGCACAGCTCTGCCGTCCATCCTGCCTTAGATGACTCATCCTGCCAACACCCAGGTCCTCTTTTGTGTGGCTTGCTGATAGGAGTACACAAATTCTGACTTCTAACTACATCCAGTCATGTGATCCAGGAAACAGGCTGCAGGCACCAAATTGTTAGGACAAGAAAATGCCAACTTTCTAAAAGTGGTGCTTCAAAATTGTGACTTAAAATCCAACTTTACCAATAAAGAGGGTTTTAAATTGCAATTACTCAGACATCAAATATGATATTTCCACTTGTTTCCTATCAAATGTTATCACTTATTAAATATGATAAGGCAACCCATTGTTATTCTATGGGATTGGAATAGTAAAAAACAAACGTTGAGAGTTTTTCACTACCAGGACATGTAAAATTTCAAAATACATGTCCAATCTTTCAAATACAATGCACCCTCTCCTATGGGTTCTTTAAAGCAGAAGGGTTAGGCCTGGCAAAAGGTTTATTTTGCCTGGTCGAAATGGCAGTTTTAAAACTGCATACAGGCTGCAATGGCAGACCTGAGGCACTATTTAAGTGCTGCAGACTCACTAGTAGCATTTACTTTGCAGGCCTTGGGTACAAGTAGTACCAATCTACTAGGGACTTACATGTAAACTAAATTTTATATGGTGTGAACCAATTTTACCTTGCTCAGAAGAGAGGGCACAAGCCCTTTAGATCTGGTGAGCAGTCGTAAACTGCAAAAAGTCCTAAAAGCTAACAAAAAATGGGTTCAGCAAAACAGGTGGGGTGAAGGCAAAAAGTTTGTGGGTGACCCTACAGAATGTCCAACCCAACAAATGGCAACTATAGATTTATTATCACAATCCAAAAAGGAACAAGTTAAAATCTCTTAGTGAAATGATAACAATGAGAAAAACTGACATAGACCCAACTCAGGCCCCTCAGACCCAACTACCAAACCAAGGATGCATTTGAAGACTGTCACATCCCAAACACCTCTGCTGAATCTACAACCCTGACTGTCCCACCTAGTAGGGCCTAGTAGTTCTCCCTGGAAACTCATGATTATGTTAATCTTAGGACACAGCGGCCTGGAGTCCTTGTCATGGGATTATCTATTTATGTATTAATGTATTTTCAATGCACGCACACTCCATCATCTCTGCTACAAGAATCCTTGATGATAAAGTTGCCAAATTGGTGATTATGGGCAGGACTCAATGTTTCTAGTCCTCACCTTTCACAAATCATATTGTTAAGTGACTGAAGACCCCAAGTAATAAGCCAGAGTCGCAAATAGAAGAGGGTGCCCGGGCAAATTAATAGGGGGAGCTGAGCAAGATCAGAGTCATGGATCTGGCTTGGTTACAAGAGCCTGTGCACAAGCTGAGTCATGAAAATGTTTGGCATACATATCTTACAACATAATGTGAAAATATGATACAAGCTCTTCAAAATAAAAAACATTTTATTTCTTTAACATGAGGAAGCTTTTCACCTTAGTACATCTGATTATAGCGCAACAAATAATTTGTTAAAAGTGATTTTTAGAAACATTCATGGGTCACCACCAATGACAATGCCATTGGTGAATTAAGAGGCAAATCAGTAGTCATGAGAATACTAAGGGGCATATTTAAGAAGCCCCTAGTGCCTCCTTGTGCACATTTGCATCATTTTTACACCATACACATGCATTGTGCCACTTTGTAAACCCTTGCGTCACATTATGCCTGCCCTAGGCATAATGTATGCAAGGGGGCCGTTCCAGCCCTAGGACGCTCAAAAAAATTATGCAGTGAAATTTAACAGATTTTACTGCACAATTGTTTTGTGTCATTTTTAATGCCTGCTTGGTGCAGGCATTAAAATGACGCACCCGTTAAAATCAATGGGCCTCCTTGCACTTTGCTAGTCTTGAGTCAACATTTTCGATGCTAATGTAGCAAAGCGCCACAATAGCATCAACATTTTTTATACTATTGTTCTAACTACTGCCATGGTGCAGCTTATATTAAATATGGTGCAACCATGGTGTCGTTAGGTGCCAGTACGGGGGTGCAGAAAAAGTCACGCATCAAAGATGATGCACCACTTTTTCATAAATCTGAGCCTAAATGTGGCCTAGATTTCTATTATAGATAGAGCAACATTGCAGTCTACTAAATCAAGCATAAGACGCGTTATTACAGTTCACATCATGAACTCAAGTATTTAAAAGTGCAGTCATATGTGATAATAAAGAAAAAAGGATACTCTGTGAAATAAAATATTTGCAGAGGATCATAGAGTTGGGACAAGCAAGGAAGTTTCCAGGTTATCTGGTTTCACGTTTTGAAATTCAGCCACCAGATGGGTATCTCTCACTCTCTCTGTTTACATCAAAGCTCACAGTTTTTTGTCTTTCATTGTTGACTCATGACAAGAAAACCCATCACAGAGGACCTGAATCACCAAAGATAAACTTACACCTATGCGTAAATGTACTATTATTTTTTGTATTCACAAACTGCAAGTCAATTTCACTAATAGTAATTTCATGACTGTTGAGACTCTGTCCATATGAAGGTAGGCCTGTCCGATCTTTTTATCTGCGGTTCTCCACAGTCATTAATTTAAACTTGCTGTTGCGAGCAACAAAAAATAGTAAACTTACACAAAAGTGTAAGTTTACCTTTGTTAATCACCCCCAGAGAGAGCAGACCTGACATGGGATTTCATTACAAACTTCTCCAGAAACTTCCAGGAGCACAGGAAATGCCACAATGCAATCTCCATCTCACAAATATAGTGTATAGTACAGTCCTCCACATACGCATAAAGTTACATCTGACTTTGACTTACAATGCACCCGGTTTTGATTCAGGGTGCACCTTTCACTTTTGCGGACCATCATCTTGTGCGTTCTTTTACGATTGATGATTGTGTTTTGCTATAGTGATATCTTTTATCCACTCCTTCACTTTCCTCCAATTTGTCCCAGGTTATGGACTTTTTGTGCTGCAAAATGGAAATTCTAATGCTTGTCTACTGTAATCTGTAACTGCCATGCATTTCTGTTCCTATAAACTCTTCCCTTCTTTGAGTCAAAACGAGATGTGCCTTGGCGCTTGAGACATAGGTGTTGCAAACCAGCTATGCTAACATTATTGTTACTTACGAAGGCCATGTACCAGCTCTCATAGGCTCAGCCTTGCTTGTACTCCTGGTGCAGATTTAGAGCCTGATTTGGATTTCGGTGGACAGGTTACTCTGCCTGAATGGTGACGGATAGCCCATTGCCAAAATATAAATCCTATTACATCCTATTTATTTATATTTTGGTGGACGGTATATCCATTACTGTTGTGATGGAGTACCTGTCCTCCAACATCTAAATAAGGCCCTTAGTCATTCTATTGATGCTAGAAACCATCCGTAATACATTTAATTTTGCATCTTGCCTTTGCTCAGATATTTTGGGCTTGATTTAGAGTTTGGCGGGCGAGTTAGTTTGTCACAACAGTGAGATTTATATTTCAGCAGATGAGATATCCATCACCATTGTGACAGAGTAACCCATCCGCCAAACCCTAAACCAGGCCCGTTGTCTCCATTCAAATGTAGAGCGGTCCCTTTGTTGGTATGCTTTGTGACTCAGAATACCAACATTTGAAACATTTATCAGGCTCAAAACAAAATTTACCAAGGAATTTTGTGAGATAGTGCTTCTTCAGACGATAACCAGTTGCCCCTGTAGACTATGCGTAAGGTACGGCCATTTGTTCATATTAATTAGGTTAGCCTTTTAGGGACGATATGTTCCATCACAGTGCTACTGCCCCTTCTCCAGTGATACAGGTGCAGGAGTCCTGTCTTCCTCACATCCTGATAAACTGCGAGAAACATTAGCCTTGCTGTGCTATCACAAATCCTGCCCTGCCCCTCCTTTATATGATGTCAGGGAGTGATATATCCAATGGCAAGCCTTATATTGAAGGCGTGTTGCGTCACAGTGTTACCTCCCCTTCTCCAGTGATACAGGTACAGGAGTCCTGTCTTCCTCACACCTTGATATCCTGTGAGAAACATTAGCCTTGAGCAGCTGCGCTATCACGAATCCTGGTATGGGGTGATATATCTAATTGTCCACATTTCTTCAGGCCAAACCTTTTGCATGAGGGATGCTCCATCACAATACTGCTGCCACCTTCTCCAGTCCAAATAAAAAATAGATGGAATTTGTGATTCTTGAAAGTTCCATATTGAGATACATTTCTTCCTTCCCTGGAAGAATTAGTCTGTCAATGACATTTTTATAAAACACTTTCTTCAGCCCATGCCCAAGTGCTGATTTGCAGGTTTTTGGATCTTTCTCTTGAAACCCTACTCTTTGGAAGGGAGGTAAATTGTTGTAAGCCTATAGATAAACCTTCCCACTGGATGCTGCAATAAGGAAAGAACTCCATCTTTCCAATGCTCCTCTGGCACACTCCAGGAAAACCATTCCCTTCTCTAAGGGCCTGGAAATGGCCATCGAGCCAGCATGACTGAGGCCATGTGATTGAGGGTTTGGAAGGGGTATCTTCATACAAGCTGTTTTCCTAAGGGGATGCTTTTTGAGGATGCAGAAAAAAACCTACTTGAGTCTGTTCAAGTTTGTAAATATCTGCTGAATAGACCCAGCTCTTTGGGTTTTATTAGGAAACAGCAAACATAAGTTGCAACATTTTGAAAGAACCAGAATAATAAACATTGAATATGATAAATGTGAGTGAGTTCATAAAATGGGTATTTGAAGATAAATGAAGATTCACTTATGCTGTAGAACAATGAAATTAAATAAGGGTTAAGAGGGGTGGGAAAGGGGAGGGAGAAATATGTAATGATATTAATAATGGGATAAAAATGAAAACCAGATGAATATAATCCATACATATATGTTATTAAAACATTTGATTAGTCAAAGTAGCAAATGCACATAGAATAAAGCTGAAGGGTGTATTCAGGGTGTTTTTCCTACTTCGGCTGATATAGCAATAGCTGTTTTAATAGATGTGGTGGGTAGGGATACGTAGACAGTAACTGGAAGCCATAATAGATCTCTCTTTATTACTAAGGATATGGGAGAAACATAGGCGCATATTTACAAGACCCATAGCACTACTGGAGCGTCAGTTTTTGTGACGTTCCGGTAACGCTGTGCATTACGCATATTTACAAGGTGGCACTATGCCACTTGTTGTAGCTTAACACTGCCTTGTAAATATGCCCCCGATACAATTTTCTGCATCAGAGGGGCATGCAATGGGTGTTGCTGTGGACGTTCCACCACAACACCCATTGCTTTTGATGCTGCCCCAGATTGACAAGAATCTGTATATCTGTGGCAGCGCCAAAAAATAACACCACCCCAAGTGTGGCGTTAGCATTGTGCAACAAGGAGAAATGCTTTAATTTCTCCTCGTTTTTACTTTTTCTATGTGTGCTGCGTTCTGCAGCACACATAGAAAGAGCAAAACTGCCATGAATTACTGTTTATGTGCAGGAAGGGATCCCTTCCTGCACATAAACAATCATTCAAAAATGATGTTTGGTACTTCTATGTGTGCTGTAATATACAGCACACATAGAAGTGCCAAATCACCATTGTAGATTTTTTATGTGCAGGAAGGGACACCTTCCTGCACATAAACAATCAATCCCCTCAATGCAGACACCCTTGCGCTATGGTGCAAGGATGCCTACATTGGTGCTGGCAGCTAAATTTAGCAGCGGCGCAAGGGGAAATGCCGGGGTGCGCCATATTCTTATAAATATGGTGCATCCCTGCATTTCAAAACTGGCATGGTGCTGCTGATTTTAGCGCAGCACTGTGCTGCAGCAGTTTGTTGTAAATCTGGCCCATAGTATCTAAACTATGATAGAAACATGTGGCATTCCACCAGGATCGAAAAGTAAGATTATAAGCTTGTTTCCAATTTGGTGTTATTAAATGGAGAGCAACAGCTAACAATAAATCTATCAATGTATATCTTAGGTTTGAATTGAGCCACTGATGAGCTAAACTACTGAGAAAAATTTTGGCAGGGGAAAAGGGAATATGAACTTTGAAAATCTTGTTAATTTGTTGCCCAGCTTTTATCCAAACCAGGGAAATGGGAGGACATTCAAATAACATATGTTTTAAATCTGCATTTGGATATGAACAGGACCACCATGATGGGCTGATAGTTGGAGAAAAGGCGATGAGGGTTGTGGGGGTAAATAACAAATGGTGATAAACAAAGTAGAAGGTTTGCATAGTATTTGCAGCTTCTGTAGTTTTATGATGTGTAAGCCACAATTTGTCCCAAAAGGCAGCAGGCCAGCACTACATTAAGGGCCAGATGTAGCATTATTGCAAATTGCGACTTGCAATTTGCGAGTCGGTGCGACTTGCAAATTGCAAGTCGCAATTTGCAATGCAGAATGGTGTCTCAGACACCGTCTGCGAGCCGCTATGGGGTCGCAAAGACCCACCTCATTAATATTAATGAGGTGGGTCGCAAATTGCGGCCCCATAGCGACTATAGGCACTCACAAACATGGAGGCCTGCTGTAGTCAGCAGACCTCCATGTTCGTGACTGCTTTTAAATAAAGCAGTTTTTTTTTTTTTAAGTGTAGCCCATTTTCCTTAAAGGAAAACGAGCTGCACTTAAAAAAAAAACCGAAACCTTTAGTTTCAGTATTTTTTCAGGGCAGGTAGTGGACCACTACCTGCCCTGAAAAAATAGTTTTGGGCCCATTCACAAAGGGGAAGGGGTCCCATGGGGACCCCTTCCCGTTTGCGAGTGGGTTACCATCAACTTCAAGTGGATGGTAACTGCGACTCCAATGCGGTCGCAAATGGAATTGCATTCCACTGCGAATCGCAAATAGGAAGGGAACACCCCTTCCTATTTGCGATTCGGAAATGCATTTTGCGAGTCGGTCCCGACTCGCAAAATGCATTTCTGCATGGGAAACACGCATTTGCGAGTCGCAAATGGCAAATTTTGCCGTTTGCGAGTCGCAAAGTGTTTCCTGCATCTGGCCCTAAATCCCTTCCCAGGCCAATTCATTGATTTGGTTCTATCCAAATTAATATGTAATGACTTGTAAACAGCAGTAAAAAGTGTAGTGTGTATGGAAGGAGGGAAGCTATGGAAGGCAAGGTGGAACTGTACTAAACCATGGAGGCATGAAAAAGCTCATATTGTGGTTTGCATGCTCGTGGTAGGGAGAATGCCGTTTGGACATCAGAAAATCATAGAAATTGGTTATCAACAAAAACTTGTGACATTCCTTTCTAGGGCCAGGTTTTCCAATAGATAGATTGTTTTTTTATTTATATATATATACTGTATATATGGAACAGTTTATGATGCCAAATAGGTTGTTTTAGAAAATTAGCATTGGAGGGATAATTTGAAGATAAAAGAGTTGACAATAGTTTGCAGAAATGGGAAACACCTACTGTGTGTCATTGAGAAATATTTGCTGTAATGAAAAGAATTTCTTGGAAATCAAAAGGAGAAATGAGAGCTTTCCCCAATTGTAGTGCACAACTGAAGATGTAGTGGGAGTTCAGGGGACAGCCATCTAGCAGCTTATATTAAAGAAAATGATAATTATATGTTTTAAAGTCTGGGGATTTAAGGCCTCCATTAGATATATCTTTTTTTTTAAAGAATATAACGCTATAGCAGGATGTGTGCCTTTACAAAGAAATTTGGAAAGAATAGAGTCTATTTTCTAAAAGTAGTAATGCGGGATGTGGACAGGGATCATAGCAATCACATATAATATCACTGGATATAGCATAATTTTAATAGAATCATGTCTCCCCCACCAAGGGAGAAAGAGTGGATTTCATTAAGAAATATTGTCATTTAGGTCTAGATGTATCAAGCTCCCAGTTTGCATTTCTTAAATAGCGAGTTTTAAGAAATCGCTATTTGAGAAATGCAAAATGGGATGTATGAAAATTGCAATTCTGTAATAGCCATTTCTTAATCGCAATTAGGGAATGGGACTCCTTTCATCCCTATGGGTAAATGCTTTTGCATTTCCGAATTTGCAAATTCCTGTTAGGAATTCGCAAATTAGGTAATGCAAATCCCAAGGTGCTGGGGGCCTAAGGCCCCCTTTGATGCACCCCCAAAAAATATTTGTGGACATGTAAAGCGCACATATGCCCTAGGGGCATGTGTGCGATAAATGTCATTTTTAAAAATTGCACATGCTTACCACCAAACTTCAATTCGTGGTAATTGCATTTCCTAAATGCCAAAATCGCAGGAAATGCATGATACATGTGCACTGGTAATCGCAAACAGGTATTCCTTATTTGCGATTACCTATTCAGGGAAATTTGCGATTTCCTTAATGGAGTCGCAATTTCAGGGAATCGCTATTTTAGCAATTCCTTGAAATTGACCTGTGAATGCCTTTTATACATTCTGAAGGAATTTTTGCATTCGCAAACAGTGGAATTTTGTGATTCGCACCATTTGCGAATGGAAAAAGCTTTCATACGTCTAGCCCTTAGTGTCTTGGTGATATAATCAAAATTTAATTTTAAAGTTTCTTTAATAGTCTGTGCGAACCTCAACCCTAGGTATTTTATTTTGTAGGGTTGTCAAGTAAATCCTGTTGAAGCAAAAATGTATTTATTGCATAGGACGTTTAGAGGTAAAATCTCAAATTTGTCTTTATTATTTTGATAACCCAAAAGATGGGAAAAAGTAGTGTTTTGTTGAAGAAAAGGAAGAAGGGAAACAGTAATATGTTGAGACCCAACTTGGAAGCCAGAAGTAAGTACATCTTGTCGGATTTTGGTGAGAAAGGAATAATCACCTTTTCTGATAAACAGAAAAGGTGATAATGGACAGCCTTGGCGTACCTCTCTAAACAAGGGAAAAAAGTCTACCAATAGCAAAAATAGCAGCTGTAGGGCCTGTATACAACAAGGAAATTAAATCAATCAGCTTGGATGGCAATCCAATCCATTTTAATGCCTGAAACATAAAGGCCCATATTTATACTTTTTGACGCTAAACTGCGCTAACGCAGTTTAGCGTCAAAAAGTTTTGCGCCGTCTAACGCCATTCTGAAGCGCCATGCGGGCGCCGTATTTATGGAATGGCGTTAGACGGCGCAATCAGACCGGCGCTGCCTGGTTTGCGTGGGAAAAAACCACGTAGACCAGACAGCGCCGGCGTAGGGGGAAAATGGCGCATGGGCGTCTTAAAATGGGGCAAGTCAGGTTACGTCGAAAAAATCGTCTTAACCCGACTTGCGCCATTTTTTAACGACGCCCATCCCCCATCAACATGACTCCTATCATTGTAAAGATAGGAGTCATGCCCCCTTGCCCAATGGCCATGCCCAGGGGACTTTTGTCCCCTGGGCATGGTCATTGGGCATAGTGGCATGTAGGGGGGCACAAATCAGGCCCCCCTATGCCACAAAATATTATTAAAAAAAAAAAAAAAAAAACTTACCTGAACTTACCTGAATGTCCCTGGGGTGGGTCCCTCCAGCCTTGGGTGTCCTCCTGGGGTGGGCAAGGGTGGCAGGGGGGGTCCCTGGGGGCAGGGGAGGGCACTCTGGGCTCATTTTGAGCCCACTTGTCCCTTAACGCCATGCCTGACCCAGGCGTTAAAAAGTGGCGCAAATGCGCCGTTTTTAGCCACGCCCACTCCCGGGCGTCGCTTTTGCCCGGGAGTATAAATACCACGTAAAGGCCTGGGAGTCATTTTTTAGACGGGAACGCCTCCCTTGCATATCATTAACGCAAGGAAGGGGTTCACGCTAAAAAATGACGCACATTCCGGGAACTTTGGCGCTATTCGCCTCTAACGCCATAGTATAAATATGGCGTTAGTTGGCGTTAGTTTTGCGTCGAAATTGCGTCAAAAAAAACGACGCAATTTCGGCGCAAACGGAGTATAAATATGGCCCAAAGTCCCAAACAATTCTATCAAAGGTTTTTTTTTTTTTTTTTTTTTTTCTTATCATTTTATTCATTTAAACACAAACCAAATAAACATACATTAATACAGCAGATCTCTCGACGAGAGGATAAGGATATATGAGAACCATTACAAATCCTATAACTACTGTGGAATCCCAAATCGCAGGCGGGTCTCTGCCAGTATCTCTCTCTAAATGCTGATATCAAGGGATCCGTTCCAAAAAAGAGCCTCCACACCGGAGGAGCGCAAAAGTCTGCCGCCCCAGAGTAGGATAAGGGCAGACACACCCAATGGTATTAATCTGACATCGTCGAGCAGGAAGAACTGCAAAAAATAACAGTTGCAAAAACCTCTAAAAACAGGCAGGTGGAGCACACATTCACATCGCGCAGGATTATCATACAACAAGGTAACTCGCATGATCCAAGGGGGAATGAAACGCGCAAATGGGAGACATCAGTCACACAGCACCCTCAGTCTGCGTCGCCAGATATTCATTTAGAGGGGCCCACATATCTTTGGGGCGGGATCCCTCTGGCATAAGTTCCCAGAATACTAACAGCTGATCATGACAAAAAGCAGCATCTCGTAACCAATCAGACCTACGGGGGGCTCTCCCCCGGCCCCAGCACATCACGACTCTACGCTTAGCCAGCAGCATGAGAAGGCCCACCAAGCGTCTATGCGGGCCCTGAACCTCGTCCATATATCCCAACAGCGCTGTCTTAGGGGAGAGGGGGACCTCCACCTCTATCATTTCAACAATCGACCGTCTTATCTCCTCCCAAAACTTATACACTTTCGCGCACTCCCATGCCAGGTGAAAGAAGCCCGCGTCCCGAGCCCCGCAACGAGCGCAGCATGTATCCGCTAGCAGCCCCATGGAATGTAGTTTCTTGGGCGTATAATATAGTTGGTGCAGAAACTTAAAATGCAGCAGGCGCAGTCTATAATTCGGGGACAGTGTCCTCATATGAGCACAACAACTACGCCACATTGCCTCCGGGATAGGCTCCCCCACATCTCTCTCCCATGCAGTCCTAGAGGACACCACAAGGCCACTCCCCTGCTCCTGCACAGCATTATACAGCTTAGTTATCAGCTTGGAGGGGGATCTCGCGCTACAAAGTGCCTCCAGAGCACGAAACTCCAAGGGAGCATCCGGCACTTCAAAAAATCGATCTCGCAGCAAAGCGCGGACCCGGAGAGCACAAAAACGTTGCAACGGGGTGCCATCGCATTCCGAGAGTGCATCGGGAATATCCAACAGCCGACCGTCCACTACCCAGTCTCCCAGCACCGTCAAGCCAGCGTCTCGTAGAAACGCGCGTACACCTCCATCACGAAACATCTGGGCATCAGCCACTGCCATAACAGGCAGCGAAGGAGCGAAGGGTGCAGATATCCCAGCCCGCTTCATTAACGCTCTCCATGCTCCCGCAGTGCAGGAGACTGTGTCAACTCCTCCAGTACGGGGGGGAACCCGACCGCCGAGCGCGCATACCAAGCCGTCAGGCCAGACAGAATCACTCTCCGGTGCAAGGTGTGGCATATAACGGGTCGGATTCAGCCAATAGTACGCAAAATGCGCCTGTGCACAGTGATAATATAACTCCAGGTCTGGGGCTGCCAATCCGCCCCGCTCAAATGGCAGCGTCAGTTTCTCCCAAGTGATACGGGACTGTCGCCCCGCCCACGCCAGCTGAACAAGCACAGATCTCAGTCGCCGGAAATAGGCCTTAGTAAGTGGAAGGGGAAGATTCACGAATAAATACAAAAATTTAGGGAGTACCACCATCTTGGCAATAGCAATGCGACCAGTCAGCGAAAGTGGCAAAGCTTTCCAGACCTCCACCTTTTCCTCTAGCCATGTCAGTGCTGTCCCATAATTAGCAAGCCGAAGCTATTCCGCGTCGCAGCACAGGTGTATGCCCAGATAACGCACCGGTCGATCTGCCCAAACCAACGGGTATCGCGAGTCAAATCTCTCCACGCTAGGAGTTAGTGGCAGGATCATTGATTTCGACCAATTAATAGTGACCCCAGAAAAATTCCCGAAGCGAACAATTTCATCTAATAAGATGTCTAATTTCTGCCCGGGGTTTCGCACGTATATCGCGATATCATCTGCATATAAAGATATCAAGACAGGGCGTTGCCGGAACTGTAAGCCGCTATTGCTATATTTCTGTCGCAGTCCCACCGCCAGAGGCTCCATCGCAGCCGCGAAAAGAAGCGGAGACAGCGGGCAGCCCTGTCGCGTACCCCGCGAGATCAGGAATGGGGCCGATACACCTCCGTTAAGGCGCAACCTGGCAGTGGGCAGGGTATACAGCAACCTGATCCAGTTCACAAAACGCACGCTGAGACCCACCCGGTTCAGAAGCGCAAACATATATTCCCAAGCCAGGGAATCAAAGGCCTTAGCTGCATCAAGAAACACTGCAGCTACATCATCGTCTGTCTCTAATGATCCCAGCACCGCAAAGAAAGTACGCAGATTATGGCTCGTGGATCTCCCAGGGATAAAGCCTGATTGATCCGGAAGCACCATTCTAGAGAGTAGTGGCTGTAGTCGAGTCGCTATCATTTTTGCAAGAATCTTGTTATCAATGTTTATCATGGAAAGTGGGCGATACGAATCGCATCGTGTCGGGTCCTTCCCAGGCTTCAAAACAGTTATTATTAAAGCCTCCCGGAGGGAGGTCGGGAGTGACCCAGTCGCCAGAGACTCCTCATACACCTCCAACAAATAGGGAGCAAGGATGTCCACATATTCTTTATAAAAAGCAGGGGTTAAACCATCAGAGCCCGGAGATTTATCTCCGGGTAGGCTTCGAATCGCCGCCACCATTTCCTCTACTGTGAACGGCATATCCAGATACATCCTGTGTGCCTCCTCAAACCATACTAGCGCAATGTTCTCAAAATACTCCTTCATATCTGCCTCCCTAAGACCCACCGGTGGCGCGTATAGCTGCGAGAAATATTCTGTAAATACCTGCATCACGCCTCCCGATCCGGTCACCCTGCCGCCCTCAGTATCTATCGCCTCAGTAACGTAATTACTGGCCCAGGGGCCACGCAATAATCCAGCTAGTGTCCTCCCGGCTCTCTCACCCTCACCATACCTGCGAGCCTGTGCGTTTCTCCCAAGGAAACATACCTCTCTTAGAGAGGCCTCCTCATATAGGGACACCTCACGCCTGATTTCGGCAAGTACCTCGCTTGACCATGTCACCTCTAAGCGCCGTTCCAGATCGCCAAGCCTCCTTTCGATATCAGCCATCTCCCGCCTCAAAGCTTTCACTATCCCATGCTGCTTTGCAAGACACACCCCTCGGATAACCACTTTAAATGCCTCCCATACAGTGCCGGGGGAGTCCACCAAACCTCGATTCTCCTAAAAAAATAACCGAGCAGCCTCCCGTACTTCCTCTCGGAAGATGTCGTCCCGGAGAGCACCGCTGGGCAGCCGCCACATCACTATCGGTTGTAAGTCACTAGGTATCGCCAGGTCTAATAACACCGGTGAGTGGTCTGACAGCGTACGGGGAAGATGGTCTATTGCTCTAGTCCAAGCCTCCACATCTCTAGTGCCCAGCCATCGATCAATACGAGACCAACTGCTATGGAAGTAATTCAAGCAGGTGCCCTCGCGCACTCCTATATGTCTCTGCCTCCACAGATCCACCAGCGCACCTCTATCCATTACTGCTGTCAGAGATCTCGCTGAAGAAACATGTTGCATCCTAGCCGCACTCTCTCGGTCCAGCCAAGCATCTAGGACTACATTAAAGTCCCCGCCCCAAATCACAGCTCCAGCTCCCAGTGACTCCACTAGGCGCCATATCTCCAGGAAAAACTCCGGGTCATCTACATTCGGCCCGTACACAGCCACTAGCCGGCAAGCCCTGTCCAGTAGCACTCCACTCAGTATTACGTATCTGCCATTGAGGTCAGAAATAATTTCGCGTGTACGCCACTGCAACCCCTTACGGATAATGATTGCAACCCCACGAGCGTAGCTAGAGTATGTAGAATAGTGAGCCTCCCCGACCCAGCCAGCTTTCAGCCTGCCAACCATCGATGCCATTAAATGCGTTTCTTGTATCATACAGATGTCAATACCATGACGCTTAACATAAGCCATCACCAGCCGGGCCTTTCGGTTATCATTAAGTCCCGCACATTCCATGTCAAGCATCTCACAGCAGAGGTAACATCATCCCCCATCCAGAACCGCAGTCATACAACGCTGCGCATGAACACAGCTCTCCACCTGCCAAGAACTTAACAAATAAGGAACCTGATACGTTCCCCAATTAGCCCCATCCTTCCACCACCCACCCAGGCCCCCCAATCGGACCCTCGTAGTGACCCAACCAACCAACCCCAAAGCCCACACTGCAAACATAGAACAGGTAGCAACCAGACTCATCTGTGGGGGCAGAAGCCTGCCAATCGACTCTCCACCCAGGTGTTCTAGGGGAGAGGGGCCACGGGCCAAGCAACAGCTACACATCAGGGGCCAGATCGCGGGGCAGACCCACACATCCCCACAGCTTCAGACGTAATGGTGTCTCGAACATGACACTTAATCATTGTCACTGAGAGAGGCGTCCTCAGCGCCCACTCCCCCTGACCCCCCCGCCCCCGACTGCTTGGGTAATCGTCTAGCGAACTTAGTCGCCTGCTTTGGATCCGAGAAGTACAGCACTTTGCCTTCATGTCGCACCCTTAGTTTAGCTGGGTATAACAGGGCAAACCCAACTCCAGCCTGGCTGAGCAGGCGCTTTGTCGGTAGGAAAGCCCGCCTCTGGGCCTGTACACCTGGGGTATAATCGGGAAAAAAGTTAATTTCGGAGTTCTTATATACTAGAGGTCTTTTCTCCCTAGCTAACCGGAGCACAGTATCTTGGTCCCTATAATTCAATAGTCGTGCAATAATTGGGCGTGGAGGAGTGAAAGGAGGGGGGCGAGGGCCCAAGGAGCGATGTGCCCTCTCAATCACCAACAGCCGAGAGAGCTCGCCAGCAAACAGCTCTTGTAACATATTCTCGACGAAGTCCTCCATGCGGCCCATGTCGGTTGCCTCCGGCAGCCCCACGATACGGATGTTGTTGCGTCGGGACCGGGCCTCCAGGTCCTCATTTTTGTTTCGTATCACCTCCAGGAGACGCTCCATCTGCGCAATCTGTTCTCTATCACCACTGCGCGCATCCTCTACCTCAGATGTGCGAGTCTCCAGAGTCTCAAACCTGGCATCGTAGTCATCCACCCGGGCTCTGATGCGGTCAAGCCGCTCCGATACATGGTCCGGATTAGCGTCTATACCTGCCAAGCTGGTCTAAAGTTCCATGAACATGGATCTCACAGACATCTCTGGAGACTCCCCTTCGGCGTCTGCGTCTCCAGGCTGGGAGGCGGGAGGGGCACTGCGTTTTTCTCCTTTAGAGAAGGAGAGTTTAGCCTGTCGCTTATCTGCCTTGCCCATCTTGCAATACTTCACGGATAATGCAACTAGCGCCAGTCCAAGTGGACCTAACCAAGACTGCGGGTCTATGTCTCCGAAAATTCACCCGGCCGGCAACTTCGTTCTCCTCACCAGGCCACCAGGCAGCCCTCAGGCGCACTTTACAGTCTCTCCGCCTCCCAGGTCAAATCCGTTTCCAGTATAGGGGTTCCACAAACCCCTCCAGCAGCAGGGAGTTCCACACAGCACAGGAAGGAAGTGGGAGGGGGGCCAGCCGGGCACCAGATTTCAAAACCAGGATGTTTAAGCCCCACGAGCCAGGGGAGAACTCAGGAGCACGCTGCCGTACCAGCCAGGGCCTCCGCCCCCAGCCTCACCCCTCGCATCGCCCCTCACCTGGACTCATGCTGCCAAGGCAGTGCAGGGCTCCCAATGCAGTCCGCAGGGCACCAGCAATGTTCGTATGGAGGCAACCGGGGGCCAAACCGAGGTCCCCCCAGGTCGTCTCTCCACCAGGGCCCCGAATTCAGGCCCTCGCCTCCTCCAGTCTCAGCGTGCTCTGAGAGCACTTATTATCGACCGGGCCCAGTGCGCACCTGCCGGGGGCCCGGGAATCGGAAAGCTCGGAAGAACTCCCCAGCTGAGGGTCGGAAGAGGCCCAGGGGGCCGGCGTCCCCAGCCGCCGCGCACACCAGAAGCAAACAGCGAGAGAAGGGGGGGGAGGGCCGCGGCCCGAAGCAGCCGCCGATCAGGCTCCCCGGGCTCCCCCGCACTCCCGTCTCCTCTCCTCTCGGCCGGGAACAGCTGCAGCGTCTCTCCTCTCCGCACGCACTGCAGGAGTCAGCGCGCGCGGGCGACCGCCGGCGCCAGGCCCCTCAACACAAATCCAGCTCCCGGGCGCCCACAGCAGCCAAACCCGGCTCGCGTAGCGTCGTTGGGGTCCCCAGGGGGGAGTCTCAAGGGTCCGCTCCCTTCACCGCCGCCTGCAGGATAAGTTATATCGCATAAATTGCCCGGCCCCGGCAGAGCCTCACAGTGTGGCGGCCATCTTGCCCGGTGGTCAAGCCACGCCCCCCTATCAAAGGCTTTTTCTGCATTTAGAGCAATAGCAGCAATAGGTTGGTCTAGTATAGCGGCTTTTTTTAGGATGTTGAAAATGACTCAATCATTGTCAGAGGCTAGTCAACCCTTAACAAAACCAGACTGTTCAGGACCCACGATCAATCAATTAATCAACATTTGTAAAGTGCTACTGATCACCTGGGGGTCCCAAGGCGCTAGCTGGGGGATGTTGGTCAGTCGAAGAGCCCAGTCTTGAGGTCGTTCCTGAACTGAGCCAGCAAGGAGGACTGCCTGAGGTGGAGTGGCATTGTGTTCGAGGTCTGTGTGCCAAGGTAGGCGAAGGATCTTCCTCCAGCTGTGTTCTTCTAGAGCCTAGGGATGGTGGCGAGGGCCAGTTGAGCAGAGCGAAGTTGCCTGGAGGGTGTGTAGAAGGAGAGGTGGTGGTTGAGGTAGGCAAGCCCGATGTTCTGAAGGGCCTTGTATGTGTGTGTCAAGAGCTTGAAAGTGATGCATTTGTTGACTGGGAGCCAGTGTAGGTCTCTTAGGTGGGTGGAGATGTGGCTGTGGCGGGGGATGTAAAGATCCAGTCTAGCTGCGGCGTTCTGTGTTCTCTGGAGTCTGGTTTGGAGATTCTTGTTGATTCCAGCATAGAGTGCATTGCTGTAGTCAAGTTTACTATTGACGAGTCCTTCTTGCGTCAATGGGTATCCACTTGAATATTTTCCGGAGTAGGCAGAGGGTGTAGAAGCACGAGGAAGAGATGACGTTGACTTGGTGGGCCATGGATAGTGACGAGTCGAGAATGATGCTGAGGTTGCATGCGCGGTTGTTAGGCGATGGGGTATTTCTGAAGGCACTTAGCCACCAGGAGTCATCCCAGGCAGTAGTGGTATGGCCCAGTATGAGGATCTCCATATTGTCCAAGTTGAGCTTGAGGCAGCTGTCTCTTAACCACTCAGCAACTGCCTTCATACCGTTGCGGAAGTTTTTTTTTTGTTGCTGTTGATGGTTTGTCGGTGAGGGAGAGGATGAGCTGTGTGTTGTGGGCGTATGAGACGAAGTTGAGCCCATGGTGTCGGACGGTCTTGTTGAGCGGGGTCATGTAAAAGATGAAGATGGAGGGGCTCAGGGAGGAGCCCTGGGGAACTCTGCATCTGTTTTTGTCAGCTTTGAGGTGAAAGGTGGGAGCCTGACTGTTTGGGTTCGGCCGGTGACGAAGGAGCGGATCCACTCCAGGGCTGTGCAGCGGATGCAGGCATCGTATAGTCTGGTGCACAAGGTGGTGTGGGAGAAGGTGTTGAAGGTGGCAGAGAGATCAAGGAGGATGAGGGTTGCTGTTTCGCCGTGGTCCAGTAGAGTGCGGATGTCATCCATGGCTGCAAGGAGTGCGCTTATGGAGCTGTGGCTGCTCCTCAATCCAGATTGGGAGGGGTCAAGGATGTGGTTGGTCTCGATGAAGTCGGTGAGCTGTGTGTTGGTCGCTTTTTAAATTACCTTGGCTGGAAATGGGAGCAGTGAGATCAGTCTGTAGTTTTTCATTTCCGTTGGGTCTGCGGAGGGCTTCTTTAGTAGGTTCGGCCGGTGACGAAGGAGCGGATCCACTCCAGGGCTGTGCAGCGGATGCTGGCATCGTATAGTCTGGTGCACAAGGTGGTGTGGGAGAAGGTGTTGAAGGTGGCAGAGAGATCAAGGAGGATGAGGGTTGCTGTTTCGCCGTGGTCCAGTAGAGTGCGGATGTCATCCATGGCTGCAAGGAGTGCGCTTATGGAGCTGTGGCTGCTCCTCAATCCAGATTGGGAGGGGTCAAGGATGTGGTTGGTCTTGATGAAGTCAGTGAGCTGTGTGTTGGTCGTTTTTTAAATTACCTTGGCTGGAAATGGGAGCAGTGAGATCAGTCTGTAGTTTTTCATTTCCGTTGGGTCTGCGGAGGGCTTCTTTAGTAGGGGGTTCATCTCCTCATGTTTTCAGGTGCCTGGGAAGGTGGCAGTCTCAATGGAGCAGTTGATAGTGCTGCAGAGTTCAGGTGCGATGGTGGTGCCGGCTTAATTAAAAATGTGGTGGGGGCATAGCTCTAAGGGTGCCCCAGAGTGGATGGTATCCATGAGCTTCAGGGTGTCTTCTGGGTGAGGAGGGTCCAGTGGTTTGTGACCAGTTGGTTGCTGGGGTCTGTGTTGGTGCTGGAGTCAGTGGTGGTGCTGGTGGGCAGGAGGGGCGGGCCTTTGCATGCGGATTATTCATAGATGTCCTGTATGTTTGAGTGGAAGAAGGTAGCTGTAGTTTTTGGTGGAAGAAGGCAGCAAACCCTCATGTCCAGGAGATTTCCCTCTACGAAGTATAGAGACTGCATGGGATATTTCTGAAAGTGTAATATCTGCTCCTATCAAGTTTAAATCAATATGATGTGAGGGGGTGGAAGTGGTGGGTTAAAAATATGTGGCCAGATCTGATTGTAGTGTATTTGTGTCTGGAGAGTATACATTTGTATAAAAACTGACAAATTAATTTAGAATATCCTTATCTTTAAAAATCATATTTCCTGTAATATTCCATAAGGATTCCATTCTGGTTGTGTCTCTCCTGATTTTCAAATAATTAGCAAGCAATTTTGCAATTTTATTTTGACCTACATAATATTGTGCATTACTCTTCAACAAATAAGAGGAAGCAGCGTTTGTAGTTAATCTGTTAAATCTGAGTTTAGCGTCTATAAGGTGTTGTGGTGAGGTCTCGTTCTTAGAGTGGTAGTAGTCATATTCCAGTTTTTTTATTTGATCAAGTAATTGATTTGATTTGCTTTCCATATGTTTTTTCTTGGTTGATACAAAATGTATTATAAAGCCTCTAGCCTCTGCTTTACAAGAATTCCAAATCATTACAACTGAGGAGTTGGATGGAGTGTTAAGAGCAAATAATGAATTGGTAAAGACTTCAAATTGGGAGGTAAATTTAGAATCTAAAAATAGTGACTTATTGAAGTGCTATCTGCCTGCATATGGAAAAAAGCACATAAGACCAAGGTCATTGTAAACTGGAGCGTGATCTGAAATCAAAATTGATCATATCTCTGAATGAAGGACATGTTGGGCTAGGGATTTACTGAAAAAGAGATAATCTATTCGGAATTGTGAGTTGTGTCTGGATAGTTATCTAAAATGATGGTCCACTATTGTATAGTCAACAGAAATAGACCATACACATTAAAAATAGTTAACAGTATGTTATCTACATGGAGTTTAACAATGATCCATCCACTTTCAGAATCAGACTCTTGGTTAACAACCGCAACATGTATTTTTTTATGACAAAGAATCAATACTCCATTCTTCTTTCCCAGGGCAGGAGAAGCAAACACATTACCTACCCAACATCTTTTTAATTTGGCAACTTCTGATTCAGAAAGATGCAATTCCTGAAGTAATGCAACATCTGTTTTTAGTTTAGTTAAATGAGATAACACCTCTGCCGATAGGATTACCTAATACTTTGAGATTCCATGTAGTAAACCGGAGCGTAGCATTAAAATATTAGCGTGTACAAATAGTATGTTTAAAGTAGCAGGACTAATAAAAGAATAAAATAAATAATGAGAAGAATATGGAAATTGTTGAATGAGAGAAGGAATTGGGGATGGATAGGAGGATGAGGGACAGGAAAAGATAAAGGATATTATGGAACAACAGAAATAATAGATACAGTGAGACAAAAAGACAGTATAAGTCATACAAAGGATGACTGAGGACATACCTACAAAAATAAAGAACAAGGGTGGGAACACAACAACAGCTGAAGTCCACAGAGTGCAGGGGCAGCTCCGACTCGGATGTTGATTCACACAAAAATATATATGATGGGGACGAGATGTGAAGACATATACCTGTGATAAAAGACAAGAAGCAACGATGATTTAAACTTTGCAATGGTAAGAATAAACATTAACAGAGTAAAACCTTAAAAAACATTAGCGATCCAATAACTAAATAGTTATAAAAAGAAAACAGATGAGAGAACAAGTCGATATTCAAGTATTTTTTGAAGTGTCCAGATCTTCTGCTCCATGTTGTTGAAGAAATTGCTTAAGTGCTGCGGGTTCCTCATATGTGGTTGTCTTCTCCTTGTATGTCACCTGAAATAAGCATGGATGAAGTGGACCAAATCTAGCATTTATGGCTCTCAATTAAGGGTGCATGTCTAAAATTGTTTGTATCAATCAGCTGTAGCTTTAGCAACACCTTGAGAAAAAATTAGTCTGTGACCAGCCCATCTAATTTATTTTTTAGCTGTGAAAGAAGACATGACTTGTAATAGGTCTGTATATGTCAAAAAAAATAAAATGACTCTTTGTGGTTTTGTTGAGCCCTTGAGACCTAGTGTGTGTGCCTTTTATATGTTAAGGAGAATGGTCATTGACATATTAAGACGTTTTGGCAGAAAAGATTGAAAGTAGTCGGTTGGATTAGAGCCCTCAGTATTTTTAAGAAGCCCATATATGCATAACTTGTTCCTACGATATCTATTGTCAAGATCTTCAGTGTGGTTTTTGAGAGAGGAAATTTCGGACTTCAGATGTGAAATACGAGAAGCTGCAACTTGAAGATTTTTTTTGTTCCACCATTAAAACTTATCATCCAAATGTTGCAATGTTTTTGTAGTCTCTTCCATAAAGGGTTTCAGTGCATGGATTTCCTCTAGAATCACATCCATAGACGATGTGGATTTCACTGGTGATGGAGGGTCTTTTTTAGGCCTTATGTTTGACTCTGTTGGCAAGTTATTTAATGAGGCAGCCTTTGGAATGGCTCCCGAGTGGACTCAGATGTTTGAGCCTTTGTAATTGAAGACTGAGTGCGACAGAGGAGTAATATGAGGAATACTAAAAAGTTTAAGATGTCTTGTTTTTCCCATAGGAATTAAAAGGAGAAAGTTCTTGGGGATAATGCTGAAAAAGGGGATATTAAGAAGGATCACAACTGCTCCAAATACGTCGTTATGCAAGGGAAATGCGCTCGCCACCTCTCAAATTGGTGAGCGTGACCCATGGCCAGCCGCACAGCTCTGATGGATTTTTTCTTTTTGGAGGTATTAACATTAGAAGTGCATTTGTGAATAGCAATGGGCTTACTCCTTTGTGGTTGGATGCATGTCCCTCCCTAAACCTCTTCTTACTCCTCCCTAAACGTGTCCCATTTAGCAGTAAATATAGCACTTTTGCAGCCACTCCCTTTGGTCACTTCCACATTTTCTCCTGAGTATTAAACTTACTTGTGCGGGGATCTCCCTTCTGAAAAAATAAGGGAGTTGGAGATGGATATTTATACTTGTTTGTGAATAGCATTTTATAGTACTTTAGTAGTAATGTTGTAGTACTGCTAAATGTTCTGCAAAATGCAGTTTGTGAATAGGCCCTTGGGTGTGTAGAAAAGTGGATTACAGACACTCCGGAGTCTGGGACCCACACACTACTACTTTGGTCTGGATCGTTTAATGGCAAATTCCTTAACAGCGAGATAGAATACTGAGTGAGAAGCAGTTTATGGTTTCCATGGGAACATGTATCTTTAAATATATACATCACAGAAAGCTGGGTGAAAGCCATGGAGAGCAAAAATGAATAGCAAATGCAAAATAACATGTACAAAAAGGTTAGGTGTTCAAATCTCTCATATTCATCCACACTCACTTAACTATTTTGTGGCTAAATTTAGCCCTAACGTATTTGGGGGCAAATGTTTTATGGAGCCATGAAATGTGAGTTTTAATTTTTTATAGATAGTTTACATTTTGAATTCACATTTATGATGTGTATTTTTGGAGATTAAGGGCCATATGTACGAACACTTTTTCCCATAGACACAGAATGGGTAAAAACCTTTGCTACATCTGGCCCTAAGTGGCTTATTCACAAAGGCATATTGGAGTAGTTTAAGTAGCACTCCTGTAGGGGAAACGGCCTTCACAACGTGGCCGGAGCCATGCAGGCCGTAAGCAAGCAGGCATTACCATCCTTGCCCTGAACAACGCATGCATTTGCGTGGTTCAGGCACACAGGAGGAACAGCCAGAAGAGGAACGCGGTGGCCAGGCAATTGGGGCCAGGGGCCAGGGGGTCAGGGTAGTTTTTAGACAGGGTGGGGTAGGTTTTAGGGTTCAGAGTGGGGGTGGGGAGTCGGGGTTGTTTTTAGGACAGGGCGGGATAGGGTTTAGAGCAGGACAGGGGTCAGGGTAGTTTTTGGCACAGGGCAGGTTTTAGGGTTTAGGGAGGGGTAGTTTTAAAGACAGGGTGGGGTAGGTTTTGGGTTGGGGTGAGGGTAGTTTTTGGGACAGGGTAGGGGAGTTTTTAGGACAGGGTAGGTTTGAGGGGTTAGGCCAGTGGGGTGGGCAGTTTTTAGGAAAGGGTGGGGGAGTTTTTAGGACAGGGTAGGGTTTCAGGTTTAGAGCGGGGTGGGGGTCGGGGTAGTTTTTAGTACAGGGCAGGGTAGGTTTTAGGGTTCAGGGCAGTGGGTCGGGGTTGTTTTTAGGACAGGTTGGGGTAGTATTTAGGACATGATAGGTTTTAGGGTTTTCGGAGGGATGGAGGGTCGGGGTAGTTTTTAGGAGAGGGCGGGGTAGGTATTAGGACAGGGCAGGGTAACTTTTAAGGTTTAGGGTGGGGGGGTCGGGTAGTTTGTAAGACAGGGTGGGGTAGTTTTAAGGACAGTGTAGCTTTTAGGGTTTAGGGCAGGGAGTCAGGGTAGTTTTTAAGTCAGTGCAGGGTAGGTTTTAGAGTTTAGGGCGGGTCGGGGTAGTTTTTAGGACAGTCTGGGGTAGGTTTTAGGGTTCAGGGTGGGGTCGAGCTAGTTTATAGGATAGATTGGGAGACTTTTTAGGACAGGATAGGGTTTAGGGCGTTAGCTTTTAGGACAGAGAGGGTTAGGTTTTCAGGACAGGGATAGGTTTTAGGGTGGAGGGTGGGGTGAGGTAGTTTTAGGACAGGGTAGATTTTAGGGTTTAGGGTGGGGGTCAGTAGTTTTTTTAGGACAGGGTGGGGTAGATTTTAGGGTTCAGGGCAGGGGGTCGGGTCGTTTTTAGGACAGGGTGGGTTAGTTTTTGGGACAGGGTAGGATTTAGGGAGGGGGTCGGGATAGTTTTTAGGGTTTAGAGCGGGGCGGGGTCGTTTTTAGGACAGGGCAGATTAGGTTTTAGGGTGGGGGTCGGGTAGTTTTTAGGACAGGTGGGGTCGTTTTTAGGACAGGGTAGGTTTTAGGGTTGGGGTGGGGTGTCGGTGGTGTTTAGGACAGGGTGGGGTAGGGTTTAGGACAGGGCAGGGTAGCTTTTAAGGTTTAGGAAGGGTCGAGGTAGTTTTTAGGACAGGCTGGGGTAGTTTTTAGGACAGGGTAGGGTTTAGGGAGTGGGTGGAGTGTCGGGGTCGTTTTTAGGACAGGGTAGGTTTTAGGACAGGGCATGGTCGTTTTTAGAGTTTAGGGTGGGGCGGGTTGGGGTAGTTTTTAGGCTAGGGCAGAGTAGATTTTAGGGTTTAAGGCGGGGCTCGGGTAGTTATTAGGAGAGGCTGGTATAGTTTTTAGGACAGGGTAGGGATTACGGCAGGGGTGGTGTGGGCGGGGTAGTTTTTAGCACAGGGTGGGGTAGCGTTTAGGACAGGGAAGGTTTTAGGGTTTAGGGCAGAGGCAAGGGAGTTGTGTCACACAACCACGCATGGCGTTACCAAATATACCTTTACTAAGCATGCTTTTACAATGAAATTCGTTGTAAAGGAATGCATGGTGAAGGCATGTGTGGTAAAGACACGTCGTGGTTCCGACCGCGTGGTTAAGCCATGCGTGGTTCTGCCATGCGTGGTTCTGCCATACAACCTCCTGTAGTACTATTTTACATAATCATAGAAACCTTCTTGAATAGGTCCCAAATATCTAAAATGGTAATAAAATGCCAATATTCTATGGATGTTCATATACAATTAGTATAAATAGAAATTAATGTGCCCTCTTAGCATTTTTGGGGAGTTGGGTTTTTTGAGTGTGAATCACAAAGGCTTTAAAGAGTGTTTAAAAGAGTACTTTTGTTCTAATAAATGCTTCGGTGAATTGTAACTATATTTTCATATACTGCCTCTTTATGACCTCATGTAAACCTCTACACTGAGTGAGTGGGATGATGTCATCAGTGACTTTCAGTGCTGATACTCATTGTGATGTCAAATAAGAGTGATGCGACTTCCGATGTCATTAGTGATGCCATCACTGGCACAGCAAAGTTTCAGTTTATGTGAGAGAAGCCTTGTGTTTTTTACACAGTGAACTTCAAGAATTAAAGTTTTATCACCGAATTTCCAAGTTTGTTTCCATAACACAGCACCACTCTTTGCTAAGGCATATAACACTAACTCATCCACAACTGAACTTATTTCAGTTACTTGTATGCAAAAACAGATTAGTTTCCTATTTAAAAAAACACAAATTTACACATCATCCAAATCCAATGCAGGCCTTAATCTGGGGTTTTGTCCCTGAATCAATGAACAGGAAGAAAGGGCAGATGGGAAGGAATCTTGTTTTTGTACCACAACAGAAGCCAGCTGATACACAGAAGACCTCAAAATGACCAAGCAACATTGCAAATAAATGGAACGAAAAAGGGAGACTAGCTAAGGGAAAGTGGAAAAAGCACTTTCAACGCTGCCCAGAGGAGATACTACCAACTCATCTGAGAAGCCAAGAAGAAGGCCCAAGTTGAATTAATAAATGCCAGCTCGAAATGCAGCAAAGACATTTTAACAATCGTCAAAGACTTCACCACACCCACAGCTGTCACCAGAAACATCAATCCATTTCAAGGTCTGTGCAACGACGTCTTGAACTTCTTCAGCAGCAAATATGCAACCATATAGAGCAACCACAAGCGGACCCCCTGGCCCTCTCCAGGAGTTTCCCTGTGATGAAGGGGGTCGACACATTCACCACATGGGACACCATTAGTACAGAGGAAACTATAACAATCATGAAAACCCTATTATTACCTCACCTTTGACAATGGAGCAATCCTTATCAGCGAATCTCTCACTCCTTTCCTCAACACCTGCTTCAATACAACCACCTTCCCAGAACCATGGAAATGTGCATACACCAACACCCTCATAAGGAAATCCATAGCTCACTTGACTACAACTCACCAATTAATGACTGATAGCCCTCCTTCCCTAACCAGCCAAAGTCCTCCCCGCCAAACACCAGATTCTCAACACTACACAATCAGCATTCAGACCCAATCATAGCATGGAAAGCACCATTATAGCAGCCACAGATGACACCCGGATGATCCTTAATGGAGGGAAATCACAGCCCTCATCCTTCTAGACCTCTCAGCAGCCTTCACCACCGTCTAGCATCCCATCATAATGCAACAACTCCACAAACCTGCCATCCAGGGATTCACCCTCAAATGAATCTGCTCCTTCCTCACCAGAAGAACCCAAACGGTCAACATGCTTGCCCCTATGTCTCTGAAGCACAAGATCATATTTGCAGAGTCCTGCAGGGCTCCCCGTTTAGCCCAGCACTCTTCAATTTCTCCATGACCCCACATATGAACTCAAAACATAAAAACCTTCACTTGTGTCAATGACATGCAACTGATGCTACCCTCTCAGACAAAACACCCTACACCAGGAACATGTTCATCACATGCATAACAGAAGTAGCCACCTGGATTAAATCCAATTGCCTCAAATTGAAAGTCGACAGGTCAGTGGTGGTAGTTTTCTGGAAGGACACCTCACCACGGGACTGCACATAGTGGACCACAGACCTTTGACCCACCCCCATGCCCTGCTTTCAAGCGAAAAACCTCAGAATCATCATAGACAACAAACTGAACATGGCTGCCCAAGTCAATTCAGTGGTCTTGGCCTGTTTCAACACACTAAGGATGCTGAAGAAAATATTCAAGTGGCAACAGGCAACACCAGGAATATGATCACCGAAACAGTCATCAATAGCAGACTAGACTATGGAAACACCTTGTATGCAGGGATTACAAGCTAACTCACAAGCAGACAGCAAACCATCCAAAACCCAGCAGCCAGACTGGTCCTCAACCTCCCACGCCAAGCCCACATCACACCACACCTTAGGGAACGCCACTGGCTCCTGATACTCAAGCGCACACACTTTACTCACCCTACAAAGCTCTCAACAACACTGGCCCTGCCTACCTGAACAGCCACATTCACTTCCACCAACCTCACAGACACCCGTGCTCTGCCTGTCTCTCAGTGGCACACATCCCACGCATACCCAAAAGCAGAGCAGTGGGGCACGCCTTCTTGCCCCTAAAGCCTAGAATGAAGTCCCACATCACTTCAGAGCCTTCTCCTTTCCCATTGACATTTGCAAGAAGCTGAAGACCTGACTTTTCAAGTATGCCAGGGCTGGCATCACATATCTGCTAGAGAGCGCCTGGATACCCTGACGGGCAGGTAGCGTACTGTAAAAACACCGATAACATAACATAACTCCTACTTATAGGAGCTAAGTAAATACTCTGAATACTATTACAGTCTAAAGGCATCTGCACTTTAAAGTTTCCTTGACACATAGACACAGAGTTCATTCAAAGATGTTCAACAATCGCAAAGTTACCGACTTTTTAAAAACTTTTTGGGGAGACCGACTATTGAGCATATATAAGAGTTATTGATCTTTCACTGATTAATAAGGAATGCATACTTTACTTTCGGATTACAGAGGGTGCATGTATCCCACTTTTATTTATTATCCATAAGGTTATCTATTTCTTTACTTATGCTCAAAACCGAGCGGTGTCCATAGATGTCTATATATTTTGTTACCATTAATAAGAGCTTGCTGGTGCTCGACGGGCCACACAATAAATTGCCAGGCTGTGAGTGAGCTGCATCAGCAGGAGCCAGGCTCTTCCCTTCCTCTCCTTGACAGGAGTTCAGCGTGAGCTCCACTGGAGCTGTCTGATGGGCCCATTTATTCCATATTTATGCCGCGCTTTTGTTCCTTCACTGGTAAAGCATGACAGAAGGCAGTCTGTTTGTCTTTGCCAGGCAGTCATTCTTCAAAAGGTAGATGTGCAGAAAAGAAATAGAGGCCACCTTTTCTATGCTGGTAAGACAGTTTGCTGGGCTGAGTGCCTGGTGCAGGGATTTGTGTGTAACTTGCAGATTGCAACTTTGATTCCTGATTGGGCTCGCAGAGTCCATCGTATCTCCAAGGTCGCTGTGTTAGGTACAAGTATAAGGTTCCATCCCTGATAGGCAAGCAAGTTCATTAGGAGAGTGAAAGGCTTCAAAATGTAAGAAATTGGTTTGAATTAGTATCAATAGGTGACCAGGTGCATGTAAGTGCCAGGAAGGTTTGTGGTCCTGACTAGGGCTAAGTGATGAGCCATATAAGGGTTAGGAAAAAATGTGTGGGAAATGTGTGTCATTTTGGTGGAATGTTTGCAAAATGGTTCTCATTCAGCAACATGTACTAGACCAATATCCTGTGTGAAAATTCAAGCCAAGGACATTCCTCATGTACAAAAGTCACAGCAGATATAGACAGGAGAGTGGTATGGGAATAAATGTCACTTAGATGTGAGATTACATTTCCCACAGGGTATTTTCTGCTTGATCCAGATGTGGGGTGGAAATGTCCCCTGCATGGTACAGTGAGTGGTGTGTACCTCTGCGCTGCATGCCCAACTGCATGTGAAACTGGTATCCTAACTTTTTCTGGTCCTGCAACAGTGTTAATCCAGCATGTAAACAAGGGCATAAGCCTCTCCATGGTAGCATAAGGTCCAGATCTAGTGCCATGAACTGGAGCGCGTGCATCAATTGTGGCCACATAACCGATAAAGAACTACTGTCCATGTCCTGCGTTAGTCGCACATAGTCATCATGGCGCCATACTAAGCTTTATGAATCATTAGTTCTAACTAGACTTTGTGTGTCAAAGTGCAATCCACTTAATCACTTGTACAAATTTCCACTGTTATGTGACACTCCAGATCTTTGTGCTGACAATAAGTATTCATAAAGAGTGTGTATATGTGCAGTGGGTGTGTAGTATACGTACGACAGCAGGACTATCGGGGTTATTCTAACTTTGGAGGAGGTGTTAATCCGTCCCAAAAGTGACGGAAAAGTGACGGATTTACCACCAGCCGTATTACGAGTCCATTATATCCTATGGAACTCGTAATACGGCTGGTGGTATATCCGTCACTTTACCGTCACTTTTGGGACGGATTAACACTCCTCCAAAGTTAGAATAACCCCCTATGTGTGTGGTGACAGTCTGAGTCCTAGAACCATTGAGGATCATTTTGGATGGGCCCTGGTTTAGCATGGCAAAGGATGGAGGGTGGATACTGCTGTCCTAGGCAGTGAAAGGTTATTGCCTGAATTGCTGTGGCAAGAGGTCCAGGCACTGAAGTAAGGGGGTGAAGACAGGGCTATCTTTAGAAATTCCATGAGGTCCTTGATAGCAAAGTGTTGTTGATTAGCTCTTCCTGGGAGCTGCCATTTGGTAGATGGTAGGGGCTAAGGGTGGGTCATCAGTTTCAGTTGCTAAAGGTGATGAGGTTTCCAGGTAGAGTCTGCTCTTTGGTCGGTCCCTGATTACTGCTATAGGAGAGCTGATGACAGCGAGGTGGAGAGATCGCACACTTCATTGGCATTTTGGATATCCCTGCTTGGAGCCAACACCTGCTGAGAAAGTGATCACCTTGCACAGATGTTGTGTCTGCTAGACAGCCAGAAAAAAATAATTTGGAGGAGAACCAACCAAAACCAGTTCTGAAATGTAGAGTATCCACATCTCCTGTCTGCAAAGTAGGTATAAAAGTGGGACCAAAACAAACCCACTCTATTCCACCCCCAGTTTCTTTATGACCAAGGCAGGGAGTGGTCTGCAGAGTACTGAAAAAGCTGCTGGTTTCTGCATGACAGCCAGTGTTCTAGAGATGAGGGCTTATCACCTGAAGTCTGCAATTCTTGTGCGAAGAAATGCGGGTCTGCAAAGCGCCTAGATACCAGCTTTCCTGAGTAGAGGGGAATCGAGACTGCCTCTTCCTGCACAGAAGAAACTTACCAGGAGGAGAAGCTCAGCATGCTCCCGGCATGAGGAACACTCACAAGAAGCAGACAGAGGGAGGATCTGACCCTTGTAATGAGGGCCTTCTGGTAGCCCCTGTCCGCCATGTTGTCTCCCTGAGAACCAGCCCCCTCTAGGAGAAAACCTACAAAGCAGCATGACCTCAAAATGTTTAGAAATATTAAAAAAAATAAAGTAACATGAAATATGCATATTTCCCCAACATTTCACTCGCGTGTTCAAACATTTGGCTGGGTTTAGTCACAAATGTTTATAACAGGTCATTTTAATTTATGTTTGACTGGACATCCGTATCTTCAGAAACCCATAATTGGTTGCACCCATAATTGGTTGCAATATCGCTCTATTTCAACTTTCTACTTCTGTTAAAGGTGCACTAAAGAAAGAATGATTGTCTAGTTTGATGGTTTTGAAATTGAGGTCATTAGACAGCTATGTCCTCCCAGACATCCCCAAAGCATTTACATGTTATTCACTAATAAAAGAGTCTGCGTTAGATTACAGAGCTGCGTTAATGAATTTACTTAGTCAGCTAGAACTGGAAGTCTAATTTAGTGTTTAGGATATGTCCATGGCCCACAATACAGATTTGAGGGACTAGGGCCCATATTTATGCTTTTACATGCAAAACTGCATTAGCGCAGTTTTGCGTGTAAAAGTATACCGCCGGCTAGCACCATTCCTGGACGCAGGCTGGGCACCATATTTATGGAATGGTGGTAGCCGGCTGTAATGCCCGGTTAGAGTCATTGTAAATGACACTAACCGGGTGGGGGAGGCGTAGTGGGAACCTGAGTTTGTGCGAAAAATTATGGCGCTACACTGTATGGGGACAAAAAAATGCTTCTGAGCAGAGTAACGCCATTTCTTGACGCACAGCCCCCATGGACATGGCTCCTGTCTTAGTAAAAACAGGAGCCATGCCCACCACCCCGATGGCTATGCCCAGGGGAAAAATGTCCCCCTGTCTTGGCCATTGGGGCCAGTGCCATGCAGGGGGCCCCAGGTTAGGGCACCAGAGAGGGGAAAAAAATAGGAAATACTTACCGGGACCTACCTTGGATGGGTCCCCCATCCTGTGATGTCCCTCTGGTGTGGCTGGGGGTGGGTAGGTGTGTCCCCGGGGCCAGGTAAGGGCACCTGTGGACTCTTTCAATTGTCTCTGACCATGGAAACATGCCCGCATGTCCCCTAACGCCTGCTCAGACCCAGGCATTAAATAATGGAGCTAAGCAAGCTTAATGCCATTATTTAAGGCCACCCCCCCCGCTGTTGTTGATTTTAGCACGGGGGAATAAATATGGCATTAAGGCCATATCATCATTTTCTGCATGGGAACGCCTACCTTGCATCTCATTGACGTAAGGTAGGTTTCCACGTTCAGAACTCGGACGTTAACTCCATAGCTTTGCCGCTAGACCGGTCTAGCATCAAAGTATAAATATGGAGTTAGGGTTGCCCTGAATTAGCGTCATTTATTTTGACGCGAATTCAGTGCAAACCGAGTATACATTTGCCCCTAGATCTCTAGGGAATGATAAAAAAGGCAGCCAACAGGAGTAGTTGCATAATTTCAAATGCCTCATTCTTGGTACATCAAAGAGCAAGTAAATGAGAAGTAATTATAAGCTTAGATTATTATGAAACTTTACAACAGAAGAAAGATCCAGAAAGATATTTGGAGGGCTTAGTGTGTTTTACAAAAAACAGATATAAAATCTAAGAAAGCTCATGTGGAGCATTACATTCAGTTAATTATAGGGTGCACAGGAGTTCTGGCACATAGCTAATAATTATGAAAACATTTTCCGACTAGAATTCATAGCTGTGTGCCAGCAGCGTTATAGGTAGACTGTATTAATTGCAAATATCCTGGATGGATAATAGATACATTAAATATCTACATTCCTTTAGAGTTATGGAGATTTACAGATAAGAATTGTACATCTATAAATACTTTAGCAGAATAATGTTTATTTCTCTTCGGTTTTCCTCTATGTGTGTTTCATTTTGTAGCACACATAGAAAGAGGAAAAAGCCTCTCAGGAATTGTTTTCTGCAAGAGGGTGCCCCTTCCTGCACAATAACAATCCTGCTTCAATGGTGGAAGGGTTCCTGCATTGGTGCTAGGCTGCCAAAAGGGCCAGAGCGCTGGAGAAAGGACAGGAATGAGCCGTATCGGATAAATACAAGGTGACTTTCTGCTCTGCCTGCACCACAAAGCCCATAAATATGGGACCAGATTTCTAGGGAACTTTAAGCCCTAGACCGCTGCTGTGTGTGTGAAGCACAATTATTTAAGACCATGGCTTTTTTTTTATTAGCTCAACCCATCACTATGGAGAGGGCGCACAGTATGGGAATCAGCCCCAGTGGCATGAAGCTAGTCTCTTCGTAGCTGCTGCTTGGAGCTTTGGACAGTGACCAGACCTGCTCTTCTGTCCTTTTATTCCCGAGTGAGAGTATGTGTTTTCCACACAACATGGTGACATCTGCCTTTCCTGCTTTGCTGAGAGTTTCAGAAAGCTGAAGGCTAAGAGAATTGATGGGTTCCAGACAGGTTACTGAGTCATCAGAACATCCCCTCCTTTCTGTCTCAATTTCCCCTTCACTGCTGATCCAGTGATTGAACTCAATCTAAAAGGCTCTCCCTGGAGATTTAGGGATCTCAGACCATTGCCAGTGACATGTTAACTAATGGGAGACTTAGGCCCATATTTATACTTTTTTAGCGACGCATTTGCGTCATTTTGTGACGCAAAAGCGGTGCAAACTTACAAAATACAATTCTATTTTGTAAGTTTGTGCGCTTTTGCATCAGAAAACGGCACAAATATGGCACTAAAAAAGTATAAATATGGCCCTTAGGGTCTGATTTAGAGTTTGGCAGAGGGTTACTCCATCACAGACGTGGCGGATATACCGCCCGCCAGCTTACGATTCCATTATATCCTATGGAACTTGTAATACAGTGGATGGGATATCCTTCACGTTTGTGATGGAGTAACACCTAGGCCAAACTCTAAATCAGGCCCTCAGCCATCTGAAGTCAGCACTAGGAACATGTTAATAAACAGAAGACTTAGATACCTCAGGCCAATTCCAGGGACATGTTAACTAGCAATAAAGTTATATCTCAGTGTCTCTCCTTCCACGCTGTTAGATCAATACAAATATTTTGAAGCAACAAGTAATAGGATGCAAGGTACTCCTCGATCTTGAGTAATAGAAAGCATTGTTTGGCAAGGCCCTTCCCAGGGCCATTTCTTGTGAAGGAATAGTGTTTCTTCATCTGTCTTCCTCTTTGAATTCTCTGATGTCCTCCAAGCTGCAGGGCTTGTTCCCTTTGAAAAACAGTCATTGACACACACCCCCTGCTCTCAGCACCACTATTTGGACTGCTGTTAAAGTAATGCAGCCCAGATTTCAACTGTCCACGTCTCACATACATGCCTCCATTAAACCCTCCTCTGCTTCCCCTGCCCAACCCTTACTAGCTGAGTTGAGGCTACGTCGCCAATGATGTGCACGCCCCGCACAAGCTCTGATCTATGCTCATCAATGTCCCAGGCAAAGCAGCCTCTCTCTAAATCCATGCGCTCATTCCTGCATGCCCCGTTTTGTTTTGTGCCTGTTCTTTCTATGGCGCTTCAAGGAGTTGTTTTGGCACACTTTGTTTTGTTTTTTGGAATGCTATACTTCATTCCCCGGAAAGCGCCTTGCCTCGCCCTTACCAGGGCAAGCGCCCCTCAGATTCAGTAGAGGTCTGCCTTTCCCCCGAACGGTGCTTAATCCCTGTGAGGAGGTAATGGATGGCAACAAATAATTATTAAATACACTTCGTAAAATCCTGCGTGGTATAGCATACATGTTTATGAAGAAGCTGTTCTACTTGACTACAGATTGTGCTCCCATATACCTGGTGTGTAGTTCTGAATGACAGGTTCCTGTTCCCTCATAGAAGACCCTTAACCGTTTCACATTCACCAGACACCTAGGAGCGTAAACTATGAGGGGGTTTGTACCATGCTTGCACCACGCAACGTGGTACCTGAGTGGTGCAAACCACTAGCTCATATTGTTGAAGGCACACAAAGCCACTGTGCGTGGCTTTGAACGGCTCCAAAAATATGGAGTAAGGCAAAGAAGCACAAATCGCTGCCTTGTCTTACTCTGTGTTAGGGAGGCACTCAAAAAAAGTGAAAAAAAGCCTCTCAGGAATGCTTTTTGTGCAGGATGGTGCCCCTTCCTACCCAAAAACAATCCTGCATGCAACACGTGCACCCTTGCGCCATGGTGCAAGGGTGCCTGCTTGGTACTAAGCAGCCAAAAGGGCACCCGCGCAGGGGGAAAGGACAGGAATGTCCCATGCTGGATAAATACGGTGCATTCCTGCCCTTTCCCTGTGATGCAGGGCAGCACAGCGAGGTGACTTGCTGGGCTGCCCTGCGCCACAAAGCCCATAAAATGGGCCACAGGCATATATTTATGAGCGCCTTGTGCTGCTGTTGCGTCACTTTTTGTCATGCAACAGCGGCACACAGCTGTGCTTGGCTTTGAATGGCCTCTTAGTTATGGAGTAAGGCAAGGCAGCACAAATCACTGTCTTGCCTTACTCTGGTCAAGGAAGGTGTTCCATGGGCATTGTGATGGGTGTTCCCATGCAACACCCATGGATTTCGATACATCCCCAGATTTACAAGAACATGTAAACCTGGGGATGAGCTAAAACCTTGGGCCTCCCCAGGGGCGGCACAGCAAGGAGAACTATCTTTCTCATCATTTTTTCCTCTTACTATGTGTGCTACATTTGACATTACTCACAGAAAGGGGAAAAAGCCTCTCAGGAATGATTTTTGTGCAGGAAAGTGCCCATTCCTGCACAAAATAATCCTGCATGCAATGCAGGCACCCTTGCATCATGGTGCAATAGTGCCTGCATTGATGCTAGGCTACCACAACAGCACCAGTGCAGTGGAAAAGGAATGGAATGCACTGTATGCCATGGATACTGTGCATTCCAGCCCTTTATCTTTGAAGCAGGGCAGTCCAGCAAGGTGGCTAACTGCGCTGCCCTGCACCAAAAGCCCATACATCCTGCTTCACTCTCACTCGCACCCTTCCCTGCATCCACAAAAGCAGAGTTGGAGGACGCTAGTTCTCCTACATTGCACCCAAGACATGGAATAACCACACACGGCAAATCAGAGACTCCTCGTTACTTCTTGAGTTCAGCAAGAGGTTGAAGACCTGACTCTTCAAATAACTCTGAAGGGACCACATGCCTTCACACCTGCTCAAGCACCTGGATACCCTCATGGGTGAATAGTGCACTCTACAAATTGACATAAGACGACATAGGTAGCAGGGTCTCACTTTGGTGATCATTGTTGCAATAGAATTTGCACTTTTCTTCCTTCCTATTGGTCAATATACTTGAGATGCATTTTTTGTTGAGGACGTGCTCCTCTGTTCTCAACAGCCACCACTGTAAATGTAAATTCTGTTGGAGACAAGCTCTGTATCACTATCTGCAAAGAATGAGCGGTCTGTCAGAGCTTATAGCTCAGATGGTGATGCAGTGGTACCTCTTTCTCACCATCCTACACCAGACCCTCTTGCAAGACCTTTTATTAAAAATAGAACCTAGAATCCTTTCCAGAATTAACTTTAGGAGGTTCTTTTGACTGGGTGTACTGTTCCTACTGATGAAGAACAGATTCTAGCAGCAGGGTGGGGTAGAGTACAATGCTTCACCATAATTGGTCTTCTCCTATAGAATGTTTCGTTTCACCCTAAATAACTTTCTCCTGTAGGATGTTGCAATATAATTAGCCTACTCCTCTAGTATGCTTCACCATAATTAGCCTATTCCAGTAGGGTGTTTCACCGTACTTGGCCTTCTCCTGTAGGGTGTTTCACCATAATTAACCTATTCCTTTAGGATGTTGCACTATAATTAATCTAGTCCTGTAGTATGCTTCATCATAATAAGCATTCTCCAGTAGAATGTTTCACCATAATTAAACTTCTCCTGTAGGATGTTTCACCATAATTAGCCTATTCCAGTAGGATGTTTCACTGTAATTAGCCTACTTCTGTAGTATGCTTCACCATAGTTGGGATTCTCCAGTAGGGTGTTTCACCATAATTAGCCTTTACCTGTAGGATGTTTCAGCATAATTAGCCTTCTCCTGTAGGATGTTTCAGCATAATTAGCCTTCTCCTGTTGCATGTTTCACCATAATTAGCTTATTCCAGTAGGATGTTTCACCGCAATCACCCTTCTCCTCTAGTATGCTTCACCATAATTAGCTATTCGAGTAGGATGTTTCACCATAGTTAGCATTCTCCTGTAGCATGTTTCACCATCATTAGCCTATTCCAGTAGGGTGTTTCACCGTACTTGGCCTTCTCCTGTAGGGTGTTTCACCATAATTACCCTATTCCTTTAGGATGTTGCACTATAATTAACCTACTCCAATAGTATGCTTCATCATGATAAGCATTCTCTAGTAGAATGTTTCACCATAATTAAACTTCTCCTGTAGGATGTTTCACCATAATTAAACTTCTCCAGTTGGATGTTTCACCATAATTAAACTTCTCCTGTTGGATGTTTCACCATTATTAGCTATTCCAGTAGGATGTTTCACCATAGTTAGCATTCTCCTGTAGGATGTTTTACCATCATTAGCCTTCTCCTGTAGGATGTTTCACCATAGTTAGCATTCTCCTGTAGGATGTTTCACCATAGAAGCCTTCTCCTGTAGCATGTTTCACCATCATTAGCCTTCTCCTGTAGGATGTTTCACCATCATTAGCCTTCTCCTGTAGGATGTTTCACCATAGTTAGCATTCTCATGTAGGATGTTTCACCATAGAAGCCTTCTCCTGTAGCATGTTTCACCATCATTAGCCTGCTCCTGTAGGATGTTTCACCATCATTAGCCTTCTCTGTAGGATGTTTCACAACAGTAGCCTGAGCCTTCTCCTGCAAGATTTTTCACCACAATAATGAGGTAGTACATTTGTTACTTCTAAGACTTTTACGAATAGTAAGTGTTTGCACGTGCCTGTAAGAAGTTCTGAGAAATGCTTGCCTTGCACTTTAATTCTCAAGGACTGTTCAGGATCACATGAAGAGTGACAGGACCCCGTAGAAGCAGGTAGGGTTAGATCAGGTGAAAGCTTTTTTACCTCCTTTTACACTGCATCAAGCATTTAGTAAATATGTTCACTTAAGGCTCATTTATTCTGGTGCAATCTCTTCCCTCTGCATTATTCATTTCTGGTGCTGAACAGAACAAGCTTTTATATCTGGTAATTTGAACATTACCTTACAGGACTGAGCTGAGCGCAGCCCGTTGAAGCATCAGCAGTAACCTCTTTCTGGTGAGGGAGCTTCATCAAAAATGAAATAAGGTCCTGAACTGCAGAACCACTTCTGTTACAAGCAGCAGAGGATATACTTTACTCTCTGTCGCTGGCAGACCATCTAGGAAAGGTTAACATCCATATACCCTATGCAGCTAGTAAGTGGCTCACTACGATTTATCATTCAGCACCTGAATAACCTCATGGGTGATTAGCCGTGCTCTACAAATCCACATTACGTAACATAATATAAGATTTACAGGCTGAGTTCTACTCTTGGGTCTGCACGTAGTCGTAAAAGGTGGGCTCATGAACATTCTACTGATGCTCATAAATAAAAATAATTTGAGGACAAATCAGTCTCTACAGTGCTTCCTGCCACCCACACTGACATTATTAGACAAAGACAGTAAGGGGAACCACAGCAGATTTGCTGTCAATGGGCTTAGCTCCATGCTCACACTTCTAGTGTGACTGACAACACAAGTGGGGCCAACAACATGGACAGTCACTATGTGGTTGCTGCATTATTGGTAATAAGCTGTGTTTGAGGTTTGGCCTTGTCAATCACAAAAACACTCTGCCCATATTTATACTTTTTTAGCGGCGCATTTGCGTTATTTTTTGACGCAAAGGCAGCGCAAACTTACAAAATACAATTGTATTTTTTTTTATGCAAAAGCGCAATTGTATTTTGTAAGTTTGCACCGCTTTCGCGTAAAAAAATGACGCAAATGCAGCGCTACAAAAGTATAAATATGGGCCTCTGTATGTCAGTGAAGCATAAGGCTTCAAGGCAACCTGGGAGATTCAGCAGAGCTGGCGGATTCTGCCATCTTCTCCATGGGGTAACCGGGGCCAAGCCAGGAGGGAGTGGAGGGAACCTTAAGCTGACAGGTGGGCTGGTCCGTGTGGGCAATTAAGAGACAGTATTTGTGTGTCCCGTAGCCTGGATGGCAGTTATTCTCAGCAATCACTGAGAACTTATCGCTAGCAAGTTGGGCCATCTGCGGAGGGTATCTGACCCCTATACTAGAGTCATCTCAAACTTGCTGAGATCCGCCACCTGCATAACAGTGGTACTTCTTTGCACCCCTCTGTGGGCATTGATGTCATGATGGGTATCCACCAGTGCAATAATGCTTGACCAGGCCTATTTGTGCCAAACAATGACATATAGTGGGCATTCAAGGTGTGATTATACCCACCCATGGCATTTAACTAGCCCTGAAGTAATGTAGCATTCTTGTCATTCTGTGTAAATCCTGTGCATAGAAGTACATACCTCTGGCATAATGCTCATTTTGGCATGTAGGCCTCTATAATATAATGGTGCACACCGTAGCAAAATCTAGGCCTTGACATATCTGTAGTACATTTTGAAATTCTAGGGACATTCATAGCATAATGATGAAAATGATACGGTGAAACCCTATGGCATTTGAGTTGCATTCCTAGCTTGTGAAGGTGATATATGAACATATAGGGTAGAATTCTCACATATATGGCAGTATGACATGCCATAGGACATGCAAGTATGTGGTTAAAGAGGCACACTGATGTTTGAGGAACTTTCATTACTGAATACAAATTTACATTGGTAGTAAAATATTTCTATTGCTACAATCTGACAAGCTAAGATGTACAGACAAATGATTACACTCCACGGAGAGTTAGAGGGTGGGGTGTCAACGGTGCTGAAGGCAGCTCAGTGGTCTGGTAATATCAGAAGACAGGGATCATCTTCATCTCTGGTCACGAGGGATTCGTCTATGATGTGAAAGGTGGTGGGTTCTCTGCTTCAGGTTGATCTGAAGACTGGTTGTCCTGCGGGAGATGGTTGGCATTGATGTGAACCTGGAGTTGAAAATAGACTAGGGGGGTTATTACAACTTTGGAGGAGGTGTTAATCCGTCCCAAAAGTGACGGTAAAGTGACGGATATACCACCAGCCGTATTACGAGTCCATTATATCCTATGGAACTCGTAATACGGCTGGTGGTATATCCGTCACATTTGGGACGGATTAACACCTCCTCCAAAGTTGTAATAACCCCCTATATTTCCAGTGTTAACTGCTGCAGATCCAACCTATTTCACTAGTACCCTCTACAGCAGAGTACCAGTCTTGTTTCTTCTATAGCCTTAGAACCCGCCGTAGCGGGCTCTACCGGCTATTAAAGGCCCGCTCCCCGCGTTAAATGCCCGAGCCGAAGGCGAGGGCATTTAACAAGGGAGAGGGACTTTAATAGCCGGTAGAGCCCGCTACGGCGGGTTCTAAGGCTATTAGAACATTCTGCCTCTCAGGACAGAATGTTCTATTAAAAAAAATAATTTTCACGGAGCCCGAGGGGATTAAGATCCCCTCGGGCTCCGTGAGGCTTTGTTCACAGCTGTTGCTGTGAACAAAGCGAACATTGGAATGTTGGCGCTGTGGGCTTTTACCGGCCAGTAAAAGCCTGCAGCACTCCATTGTTTTCAATGGAGCCCCCAGCATTCCAATGTTCTAATTTAATGCAGATGATGGTAAAGACAGCCATCCTTTCCTGCCCTCCTCCACTCACAGGCACCGGTGGCATTTCCGCTTCAGCATAGACTGGTGCGGAGACAGCAGAACTCCACCCTGGCCCCACCACTAACGGCATGAGTTCTGGGTCCTCTTCACTGCACACTGGTCCACAAGCAGCAGATCCCCGTGTCCCCCACCACTCGCGAGCACCAGTGCCATTTCCACTTCAATGGAGAGTGTAGCAAAGATAGCAGACATCTCAGACCCCTCCCTTACGCCACAGGCGCCATTTCCCATTCGTTGTAAACTGATATAAAATGGCAGGCGTCGCCCCTCCCCTACACACACAGGCGCCGGTGCCATTTCCAAGTGGTAATCCACACCCAGGCTGATCATATGCATACGGAAAATAACACCTTCCCGCCACTACACAGATAAATGCCAGCCTTTATCTTTTAATTAAAAGCTGCAAAAACATTTAGCTGGAAGCCATACTTCTGCGAAATTAATTCCCAAAGAGGGAAGATTTAGAAGTTGTGAAAATGTATCATCCTTCAGCTATTATCAATGTACCTGTGGGCTGGGGGGGCAGTGATTGCAGGCAGGAGAATGTTCCATTGTTGGAGAGGTGGGGGTGGTGGAACAGCATTATCCATTAGGGATGAAGGGTGCAGGGGGAGACTTTCTTATCAGGCACAAGGAGCTAATTATTCATTTGCATTTTTATTTGTTATGGCTTTTGAAATTTCACTCTTCTCTGGAACATAATTGTAACAATTGGCTCCAAGAACTTTAGCAAACATTCATTCACAATTACATTCCAATATGAAAAAGATTCAGTGAATTATAAGGTCCCTAGAGGGTGACATACATTAAAAACATACATTAAAAACACATACATTTTTTGTCCATAAAATGCAATGCCTTTTAGCATTTTAATGCTACTCACAGATTTAGCAATTTAAGGGCCTCATTTAGATTTTGGCGGACAGAGCATGTTCTGCAGTGCCGAGGATACGCCACCCATCAAATTTAGAGCTGTCACCTGGTCCAGAGGGCATCTCTTGCAACTGCGGTTCCTGTCAATGTACAGAAAGTTTGACAGATGGCTCCGTCAACATGACAGAACCGTACAGCAAACCTTCATTTTTTTCTGTCTCAAAAACCAAATCTCAAAACTGCATTTTTTTTTTTAATGAAAAAAAAAACAATGACACCCTCACCATGCAAGATTTCTCGCGTGATGTGTCACTCATTTACAAGCTTTTACTGCCCTTTTCTGACAGGTTTTTCTTGGTAGTGGGGGATAGTTAAAAGTGGTCATTTGACCATCCACTCTAAATCGAGCAGACAGTCAAATTGCCAAACCTCCAATGGCACTTACACTTTCAGGCCATTGGAGATGTGAGTTAGTGGTGGGGACCAAAAAATCTCCGCCACTAATATAACTCAATTCCGCACGACTCTAAATGAGGCAGGTGAAACTTCAGTTTGGCAGAGAAAATACTTTTTTGCCATTGCAACAGCTTTCTTTCACTGTCAAACACCGAATCAGGCCCTCAACCTGTTTTCTCTATGTTTACAATTGTCTTGAGAATGACACAGGTCCAGTCATGTTCCTGAGAGAACTTTGAACATTGTCTCACAGGTTTTTATGAAGCAAATAAAATTACTACACATGCCTCTGTTTACAGAAGATCAGAAAGTGTAAAAAGGTTGTATTAAATGTGTGGTGCCTGTAGTACCACACATTAAACACAAATTATACATTTCAGATAATATTGTAATTTACTGCACTACAAATATGGTAATACCACTGTAGTTCAAGAAAAAGCTGCTGTTTCGGTTATCATCTGCAAAATTCTGGTGCCAAATTTGTAGGAGGCTGGCTCTCTATGTGGTGTGCACAGCCAAACACACTGTGCAGAGTGTGGACAATCACACATTGGTTTACAGAGGTAAAAACTAGACCACCAAATGCTCTAATTTTTATGGTGGTTTGGTCGAGCAGTTAGGCCAATCTTGGAGAAGTGCAAAACATTTGTTGTACTTACATTATCAATAAATGAAGACACACACTCAAAGGAATAACTTAAAACCAATTTACAAAAGTACTTCACATTTTCACAGATTTTTAGGACGAAGATCATCAAACTTGGGTAAATACTTTTTAAGAAATGATTTGTCAAAGTTTAGAAAATGGCTTGATTTTGTGCGTAATTACGCACCATAGGAATCAAAAGGAGAAAACTTTAAAAATACACATAAAATCAGACATTGCGTTTACCAATGTTTCCTTTTGTTTTTTAGGCTGAGGTTATCAAGGAGCCCTGTGGACCAGGTGGATGAGTTCAGGGTGTTACCGGTTTAGTGGGAAGAGCTGCTGAAATGTCCTTGGAGCTAGTGCATGACACTGCAGGGGACCGCTCGGAAAAACAATGTACAGGTGGACTTCAATATGAGTCCTGTGGATTCCCTTGGAGTGTAGAGGTTGCAAGGGGTAAGGGACATTTAGAGCACAGCTGGTTCTCCAGTACAGAGCCCAGGGAGGCTTGGTGCAGGGCAGATAGGTGAGCCAGGAGCTGCGTGCAAAGGTGCCCTTGGAAGCCAGAGGCAAGTCACTTTGAGGGTGGATTGCAGGTCAGCAGGGTCACTCCTCTGGGAAGGGTGGGGGTGATTCTTATGTGTCCTGAAGTTTCTTGACTGGGGCTTGCTCGTGGTCCTTTCGGAGTCTGGAATTCTTCTTGGAATCTGACATTGAGAGACCAGTACCCTGGGCTATTGCATGGTTCAGCACCCTTGCAGGACTTGTCCTCTGAGTCTCTGGGTGAAATTTGGTCCAGCTGTGGTGGCCGGTTCCTTTGTCAGCAGCCAGTTGGTGAACTAAACTTCACTGGTCTTTGGGTCTTTTGTTGCAGGGAAGGATGCCTTCACTCTGGAGGGAGATCTTTGGTGATTTTGAGAAGGGTGGAGGTCCTCTGGTGTTTTGTAGATTCGGTCGAATGTCTGTGCCACCCTGCAGAGGAGACTGTTGAGTCCTGGTTGCAGCAGGCAGGGTTTGGGGCCTTTTCTTTGCGCAGCAGGAATGCAGTTCTAAAGCCTTGGGTCTTCTTTGTTGCAGGCCTTCTTTTGTCCTTGGAATCTGATCTGCAGGTGTAGGAGTCCCCACTAAATACTGTACCTAGTAGCAACCAATGGGCCGCTATGGGACCACTTCCTGTGGGTGGAGGTCACTTCCCTATCCATGATAGGCTGTTGTTCTACCATGCAAGATGTAGAAAAATGGAATGGAGGAGTCACCTCATATGCAACACCTTAGGGGTGGTGCAAGGTGGGGGTGGCCACTCCTCCTGTCCTTTGTTCACTTTTTTGCCATTGATTCCACCAAAAGTCGGAGTTTGGAACATGGCGGCCATCTGCTGCTAGCAGAAGGGCTGGGGGGTCAAGTTTTAATGGTGGTAAGCCCTTTGAAGTTCATAGGTAGGGCTGTGCACACCTCTGCCCAGGAAGGGCTTTGTTCTCTGGACCCAAAGAGCACTGACTTTCACCCCAGGGTTCCAGAATCTTCTCTGGTGGTGGCAGGCTGGTTGTGACCAGGCAGCACCCATGCCAGGGAAGATAGCCTTTGCAGGGGGCATCTCTAAGGTGGCCCCTGGGTACATTTTGAAATAAATCCAATACTGGTACCAGTTTGGAGATATCATTCCGAGTTGTTTGATACCAAACATTTTGATATGAAACAACCCAGGGCGCAGAGTGGCCATCATGCAGCTGTGAAACTCGTACTGATCAGTGTCCAGCACATGCATTTAAAATGGCTGCTCTGTTCACTTACTATGTCCCAGGTTTGGCAGGGACACGGTAGGGGCATATTGCTCTTGCATCTATGCCCACACATGCAGTATAGGGAAACTCTGCCTTAGGGCTGGAAGGCCTGCCAGAGGGGTGACTTGCCTATATTGCGTGCAGGGTGAAGTGGAAAGGGCACACAGGATGTGTGTCAAGTCAGTTTTGCATTTCAGGATTGCACCAGGACACTCAGCCTCCAATGGCAGTGATGGGTGCACTGGGTGCATGGTCGCCGAGGGTGGCATAATCTGTGCTGCTGCCAACAGGGGTTTACCCTTAGTACCCTATGCCCTGGATACCTAAGTACCATTTACTAGGGACTTACAGTGGCACCTAAAGGTGTTGCCAATTGTACAAATGCATCACAACAGTGTTGGGAAAGAGAGCTGGCTCAGGAAACCTGGTTAGCAGGGGCACTAACAACTTTGAAACAACATCAAATACCAGGCAGAAACTGGGGGCTAACCATGTAAAAAGAGGCTCTTTCTCACACTACCCCCCAAATGAAAGAGGATGTGACTACGCTTTCCCTAATATGTTTTTATCATCTCAGTGGAAGAACCTGGAAAGGCCATCTGCAATGGCATTGGTAGTGCCAGGTCTGTGTTGCACTTGAAAGTCCTTTCCCTGTGGGGAAATAGACCACCTAAGCAGCTTGAGGTTTTCACTTTTCATTTGTTGCAACCATCTAAGAGGCCTGTGGTCTGTTTGAACAATGAAGTGAGAGCCGCCAAACAGGTATGGCTTCAGATTCTTCAAAGCCCAGGCCACAGCAAAGGCTTCTCTCTCTATGGCACTCCATTTGTATTCCCTAGGGAGTAATCTTCTGCTTATAAAGAAGCAGGCTAGTCATGTCCCTCATAATTTTTCTGGGCTAGTACAGCTCCTTCCCCCAGTTTTGAGGCATCTGTTTGGACAATAAACTGCCCGCAGTACTCTTGAGCTTGTAGGACTGGAGCAGAGCATATAGCATTCTTCAGAGTGTCAAAAGCCTTTTGACAACTCACTGTCCAGTTAACTATTTTGGGCATTACCGTGGAGGTCAACTCTGTGAGGGGGCTACTATGGTGCCATAATCCTTCACAAATCTCCTATAATACCCAATCAACCCAAGGAATACCCTGAACTGTATCTGGGTTGTTGGAGCTTTCCAAGCCAGAATTGTCTGGCTCTTGGGTTGGAGGAGTTGGATTTGGCCTCCACTTACCAGGGGACCCAAGTAAACAACTTTACCCTGTCCTATCTGGCAGTTACCGGCCTTGATAGTGAAGCCTGCCTTTTGCAGGGCGTCAAGGACCTTTCCTGGGTAGATCAGGAGAGCCTGCCAGGTGGAGCTGTAGACAGCTATGTCACCCAAATAAGCTGCACTAAAGAATTCCAGCCCAGCAAGGACTTGGTTCATCAACCTTTGGAAGGAGGCAGGGGCATTATTCAATCCAAACGGCATAACAGTTATGTTATGAAATTTTGCAGAGCACTATTAATACGCAAGGCTGTCTAGGTGCTAGGCTGAAAGTCTACATGGTACTACTGAGCAGGGTGCCTGGGGGTGATCTAAATATAGTGTCTCCTTGAAAAGCCCGGTTTTGACGGCTTTCCTGAAGGCTTGTAGGGTGGGAGCTGATTTAATAGTAAAAGGCAAAGAATAACATGCCTTGGAAGCTCTGCGAAAGAAACGTCTGTCTTGCCATGTAAGTCATTTGTATCTATGTACTGAAGAGAGCATACAAGATGCAGACCTGAGTGATCTGCCCGGTTTATACCAATTAATGTTATCCTTAAAAAAAGCAGGGCCTTGATTGTTTTTGCTTTATATGTAATGCAGAGAGCTTTGAATACAATGCTCTGCCTTGCAAGACGCCAATATAATTTTCTGAGATGATCAGAGACCGGAAAATATTTGCGAGTGTTAAGGAGTAAACGAGCTGCGGCGTTTTGCAGAGATTGAAGTTTGTTTAAGACTGATTGTTTCACATAGAGTAATAGACCATTCCAATAGTCTAACTTGGTCATTACCAAGAAGGTAACAGCTAGTTTCTGTAGGTGACCTGGGATAAATGGTAGAATTTTTTTTTAGGATCCTGAACATAAAGAAAGCAGACGTGGTTACCGATTTTTCATGGTCGGCAAAAGACAGTCCATTGTTGAGCAGGATTCCCAGATTGCGTGTCTTAGAGACTGGGACTGTTAGGGAGCCTAGTTCCTGTGGCCAGCTGGAGTCTGTTCAGAAGGAGGGATCTGTGCCAAAAAGTAGCACTTCTATTTTATTGGAGTTTCAGTCTCAAGCAATTGTTTTACACCCATGTGCCAATAGCACACATACAAAAAGAACAGATGATGGATGGAATGCTGAACAATGCAAGCATTCACCCCAGTCACAAAGATCTGGGTTTAATCCATCATTTTTTTGCTCACCACACCACCCCAGTTTGGACCCCGTCATATGCAAATCAGTCTTTACCCTGTTCCCCATGGGAACAGTCCAGCCCGAACTGCCAAGCCAGGTCTTCCCTTGACAGGAAACAAGCATCCTAGGACCAGTTTCAGGTTATCACCCTTCATCAGCTAGGCTAGCTTGAATCAATCATCCAATGTTTTTGCATTTATAGCACACATACAGTTTCAAAATCTGGTCCCAGTAGTAGGGTCTGTACTTGCAAAAGAGACAACAATTGCAATTTGCATGTCGTTGGCATAGGAAGTAAGTAAGAATCAATAGGATCTGATTAAACAAGTGTTGGACTTTTGCTTATGCAGGGTCATCCCCAGTCTTTTTTCGCCTCCTGCCTCCTATTTTTTTCTGACATGTTGCTGTTGGCTTTTCAACTCTGAGCACTTTACCACTGCTAACCAGTGCTAAAGTGCATATGCTCTCCTGTTTAAATTGTATGTAAGTGGTTTATCCATGATTGGCATATTTGATTTACTAGTAAGTCCCTAGTAAGGTGCACTAGAGGTGCCAGGGCCTGTAAATCAAATGCTACTAGTGGGCCTGCAGCACTGGTTGTGCCACCCACATAAGTAGCTCTGTAATCATGTCTCAGACCTGCCACTGCAGTGTCTGTATGTGTAATTTTACACTGTAAATTCGACTTGGCAAGTGTACCCACTTGCCAGGCCTAAACCTTCCCTTTCCTTACATGTAAGGCACCCCTAAGGTAGGCCCTAGGTAGCCCCAAGGGCAGGGTGCAGTGTATGGATAAGGTAGGACATATAGTAATGTGGTTTATATGTCCTGACAGTGAAATACTGCCAATTTCGTTTTCACTGTTGCAAGGTCTGTCTCTCTCATAGGATAATATGGGGGCTACCTTTAAATATGATTAAAGTGTAGATTCCCCTAGAGAGTAGATGGACATGTGGAGTTTGGGATCCCTGAACTCACAATTTAAAAATACATCTTTTAGTAAAGTTGATTTTAAGATTGTGCGTTTGGAAATGCCACTTTTAGAAAGTGAGCATGTTCTTGCTTAAACCATTCTGTGACTCTGCCTGGTTTGTGGATTCCCTGTCTGGGTCAGTTTGACAGTTGGGTTGTTTTTCACCTCACACCAGACAGTGACACAAAGGGAGCTGGGGGGTGATCTGCATTTCCTGATTAGCCATCTCTGCTAGGAGGGGGGGGTGGAGTGGTCACTCTCATCTGAAAGGACTGTGCCTGCCTCTAACAATGCTGTCTCCAGCCCCCTGGTGTGTGTCTGAGGCCTTGCCTGGGCAAGGCAGGATTTCACAAGAAGGTGTGAGTCCCCTTTGAAGAAAGGTGACTTCAAAGACTAAAATGGGTATAAGAAGGGCACCCAAACTTCCAAACTTTAGAAACACTTCTGGAACCAAGAGGAACCTCTGCCTGGAGAAGAGCTGATAGCTGAGGAAAACGTGCTGCCCTGCCTGTGACTGTGCTTTGTGGAGCTTTCCTGCAGTGCTGCTTCTGCCAGAGTAAGAGGGCAAAGACTGGACTTTGTGTGCCTTCCATCTTGAAGAAGAAATCTCCAAGGGCTTGATGTAGAGCTTGCCTCCTGTTGTTGAAGTCTCAGGGATAGCAAAGACTTCTTCCTGCCAGCACCTGGAGTCTCTGGAGAGACCCCTACTCTGCTCTGTGGTGCCCTTCCAGTTCCTGGGACCCTGAAAGGAGAGGCTGGCAGCCTAAGGACAAAAATACACGCACCGAGCACCGTGCGGAGAAAAGATCGACGCGAATCCGATCGCGGCTGAGAAAACGACGCGACGCCGGCTCCGCAGCTGAGAAACGACGCCGCAGGAAACGCGACCGGAGAATCGACGCCCGGAGCAGGAGAAACGACGCGCAGCATCGCTGACGAAGGCTGAGAGATCGCATCCTGCGCCGCGGGACTTTCGGACCGACGCGTGGCTGGCTTTTTCGACGCGCATCGCCGTGCCGAGTTGTTTTCGACGCATATAACCGTGCAGGGTTATTTTCGACGCACACCGCCCGTGCGGGGTTATTTTTGACGCAAACCAGGTACATTTACACGCTAGCAGCGCTAGTGTGTTGTTACAACTACCTAAAGACTCTTTTTATTTTAAACCTTTAAAAAATCATAACTTGACTTGTGTATGTTGGATTTTTGTCGTTTTGGTCTTGTTTTGTCTAGATAAATATTTCCTATTTTTCTAAACTGGTGTTGTGTCATTTTGTAGTGTTTTCATTAAGTTACTGTGTGTGTTGGTACAAATACTTTACGCCCAGCACTCTAAGGTTAAGCCTACTGCTCTGCCAAGCTACCAAGGGGGTAAGCAGGGGTTAGCTGAGGGTGATTCTCTTTTATCCTAACTAGAGTGAGGGTCCTTGCTTGAACAGGGGGTAACCTGACTGTCAACCAAAGACCCCATTTCTAACATTGGTGACCAGCGGTCGGGATTGGACTTGTATTTGTACTTGACATACAGTAATTAGGTGTACACTACTGTTTTGATCTCAGACCACTACGTGACCACATACTACTTGTTTGGTGATCTTTTGATTTTTCTCTTAAGGACTCTTTTTATTCTACTTCCATGATTTTGCTGATCCCTTGACTGATTCTTTTCACTTCATTGGGAAATTATTTTTTTCTGCCTTTTGGAACTTTGCACTTGTGACCATCATGTCTCAATCTGGAGATGCAACAGCTGGAGCTGTGTTTGAAATGGAGAAACTGAAGGAGTACTCAGTTGCTCAATTGAAACAGCTCCTTAAAGATCTTGACTGTCCCACTGAGAGCCCCACCAGGGAGGGGGTGACAATCAAGAAGGCTGGAGGGCACACAGAGGAGGAGAATATGGGTGGGGAAGTGCAGAGGATACACAGTGGTGTAGTGGAAGAACCTGTTACGCCTGGGGGGAGGGTCCCCACCAGGGATGGCAGGGTGTCACCCAAGGGTCTGACTCCTGAAGAGTTACAGGACAGACAGGCAGAAAGGGTTCGCCGGTTGGAGGCAGAAAAGTTGAGGGTGCAAAGGGAGTATGACAAGTGGGAAAAGTTGGAAGAAAGGAGGAGGAACTTAGAGATTAAAAAAATGATTTATGCTTACGAGCTTAAATTGAAAGAGCTGGAAGTCATGAGGGCTGAGTCCAGCTGGAATGGTGGCAGCAACAATTGTATATCCAGTGATGCTGCAGAAGTGCACATGCCCAGAGAGGTGGTGCCCTACTTGAAGGAGGGAGTTAACACACGCCAGGAGGTTCAGGGGTATGAGGTAGCTCCAGTGATGCACAGGGTCCCTGAGGCGGATTGGGGAACTGGCATGGGGAGTCATATTCCTACTGGTGGGAGGGACACTCTACTGACTCTAGGTGAGAGTGACAGGGAGAGGGGTTCCCCCCAGGTAGAAGTCCTGGTTATGGAGTGTGAAAACATCCCAGAAGAGTGTGGGTTGAGTGTCAGGGACAGTCAGGTACTGTCTCACCAGTCTCAGGAGGGTGATGTGGGGTGCTTTTTCAAAGCAGAGTCACTGGATGGTTGGGTGAAGGGTACTTTGGTTAATTCATGTGAGGGGCTGAGTGATGTAATTGCTGGAGAGCATATGTCTAGTCCTTATTTTCCAGAGCTATGCCAACACCAGGTGGAGTGTGAGTTCTCTGACCCCAGGGAGCTTACAATGGAGGCAGACTTCTGGGTGAGTACCAGAGAGTCTGAAGAGGCATTTGGGGGTGCTCCTGAGAGGAGTGGTCTAGGTAGTTCCCAACCAGGTGAGGTAGGGAAGGATTGTAGTGTCCCAGGTAGGTCCCAGTGTAGTGGGATGGGTGAGGGACCCCATGTCCAGTCTCAGAGGAGAGGGAATGGGGATGGGTTGAGGCCCAAGGTGCCCGAGATCCGGTCCCAGGTCCTGGAGGGTTCCCTGCGGGAACACCAGGAGGGGAGCCTAGCCTGTACCATAGGGCCATCTGTTGAGGGAGACCCCACAGTGTCAGGACAACTTGGGGGGGCGGCTGTAGCCAGCGTCCCACCAGTTCTGGTGTCTGGCAGTACCACTCCTAGTGAGGGGGTGCAGAAGTCCAGACAGAGGGTTGAGAGGGGGTTGCGGACCCCAGTGGAGAACCTGGAGGGTCAGGGGCCAGCTCTGAGAGCAGAGCCCCCCATGAATGACCTTGGTAAGACCATTTCTGGGTTGGGGGGAATCCAGACTCTGTCAGATGGGCAGAGGTCAGGAGACCTGCGCCAGCCAGACTCTTGTGTGGCCCTTCGGGACAGTGTGACCCTTGAGGGGGGTAAGTGTGCCCCCCTGGAAGTCCTGGTGTGCCAGGCAATGGTTCAACCGCAGGGTGGTGACTCTGGGTTGAATGATCAGGTTCAGGGGGTAAACTCTGACCTGATGGGGGGTAAGTGTGCTCCCAAGGAAGTCCTGGTGTGCCAGGCAGTGGTTCAACCGCAGGGTGGTGACCCTGGGTTGGATGACCAGGTTCAGAGGGTAAACTCTGACCTGGTAGGGGGTAGGTATGCCCCCCAGGAAGTCCTGGTTTGCCAGGCAGTGATCCAGTCTGTGGGTACAGACCCTGGATTGGGAGGCCAGGTTAAGGGTGTCCCCCCTGACCTGGAGGAAGGGGCTACTGCTAACAGTGCCCCTACCATGTTGTCTTCTGGGGGGGCCACTCCTAGTTGGGTGGTTCAGGACCCCAGAGGAGAGGGCAGGGGGAGGGAAGCCTCACCCCTGGCCCTGGTCCAACCTGAAGGTACAGACCCCAGGTTGGAGGATCAGTTGCAGGTTAACATCCCTGCACTGATGGAAGAATTGTGCAGGACTGCTTCTACAAGCACCCTGACAGTTTTTGACTCTGGGGGTGCCGCTTCTGTAGGGAGGTTACAGAGCCCCAGAGGGGAGGACCAGGGTCAGGTTGTCATCCCTGACCTGGTGGAAGAGAGAGTGGTCAAAGGGTGCCAGGCACCTGGGGCTACCACCCCCCACTCTCCACAGTCACAGTGGTTAGAGAGGCCTGAGGTCGGGCTCTCATCCCTGACAGTTGTCTGGGGCCACTGTGGCTTGCTGTCCTGGTGGACAGAGTTGCCCCTGGGGGGGGGAGGACGAGAGTCACACCCCGGGGGTGGAGTGGGCAACACCACTGTGTTGGCCCTGGTGGTACTATCTGCCCATTGCAATACATCTGTGAGCAAAGTAAAGTTAGGTGTTGCACAGATGGTGTCTGTAGATGTGGAGAAGGGTTCCCCATGGGTTAGCTTAGTGGGCCCTGAGAGTATGGACAGAGGGATCCAACTGGAGTCAGGAAGGCGTAGAACTGGAACATGCCCCTGCTGTTGTGGGCCTGGGTCCCTGTTCTATCGCCCCAATCAGGGAAGTACATCAAGGTATTGATTGTTCTCCCCTGGCTTTAGGCTGGTAGGGGGTCGTGTTGGACTTTTGCTTATGCAGGGTCATCCCCAGTCTTTTTTCGCCTCCTGCCTCCTATTTTTTTCTGACATGTTGCTGTTGGCTTTTCAACTCTGAGCACTTTACCACTGCTAACCAGTGCTAAAGTGCATATGCTCTCCTGTTTAAATTGTATGTAAGTGGTTTATCCATGATTGGCATATTTGATTTACTAGTAAGTCCCTAGTAAGGTGCACTAGAGGTGCCAGGGCCTGTAAATCAAATGCTACTAGTGGGCCTGCAGCACTGGTTGTGCCACCCACATAAGTAGCTCTGTAATCATGTCTCAGACCTGCCACTGCAGTGTCTGTATGTGTAATTTTACACTGTAAATTCGACTTGGCAAGTGTACCCACTTGCCAGGCCTAAACCTTCCCTTTCCTTACATGTAAGGCACCCCTAAGGTAGGCCCTAGGTAGCCCCAAGGGCAGGGTGCAGTGTATGGATAAGGTAGGACATATAGTAATGTGGTTTATATGTCCTGACAGTGAAATACTGCCAATTTCGTTTTCACTGTTGCAAGGTCTGTCTCTCTCATAGGATAATATGGGGGCTACCTTTAAATATGATTAAAGTGTAGATTCCCCTAGAGAGTAGATGGACATGTGGAGTTTGGGATCCCTGAACTCACAATTTAAAAATACATCTTTTAGTAAAGTTGATTTTAAGATTGTGCGTTTGGAAATGCCACTTTTAGAAAGTGAGCATGTTCTTGCTTAAACCATTCTGTGACTCTGCCTGGTTTGTGGATTCCCTGTCTGGGTCAGTTTGACAGTTGGGTTGTTTTTCACCTCACACCAGACAGTGACACAAAGGGAGCTGGGGGGTGATCTGCATTTCCTGATTAGCCATCTCTGCTAGGAGGGAGGGGTGGAGTGGTCACTCTCATCTGAAAGGACTGTGCCTGCCTCTAACAATGCTGTCTCCAGCCCCCTGGTGTGTGTCTGAGGCCTTGCCTGGGCAAGGCAGGATTTCACAAGAAGGTGTGAGTCCCCTTTGAAGAAAGGTGACTTCAAAGACTAAAATGGGTATAAGAAGGGCACCCAAACTTCCAAACTTTAGAAACACTTCTGGAACCAAGAGGAACCTCTGCCTGGAGAAGAGCTGATAGCTGAGGAAAACGTGCTGCCCTGCCTGTGACTGTGCTTTGTGGAGCTTTCCTGCAGTGCTGCTTCTGCCAGAGTAAGAGGGCAAAGACTGGACTTTGTGTGCCTTCCATCTTGAAGAAGAAATCTCCAAGGGCTTGATGTAGAGCTTGCCTCCTGTTGTTGAAGTCTCAGGGATAGCAAAGACTTCTTCCTGCCAGCACCTGGAGTCTCTGGAGAGACCCCTACTCTGCTCTGTGGTGCCCTTCCAGTTCCTGGGACCCTGAAAGGAGAGGCTGGCAGCCTAAGGACAAAAATACACGCACCGAGCACCGTGCGGAGAAAAGATCGACGCGAATCCGATCGCGGCTGAGAAAACGACGCGACGCCGGCTCCGCAGCTGAGAAACGACGCCGCAGGAAACGCGACCGGAGAATCGACGCCCGGAGCAGGAGAAACGACGCGCAGCATCGCTGACGAAGGCTGAGAGATCGCATCCTGCGCCGCGGGACTTTCGGACCGACGCGTGGCTGGCTTTTTCGACGCGCATCGCCGTGCCGAGTTGTTTTCGACGCATATAACCGTGCAGGGTTATTTTCGACGCACACCGCCCGTGCGGGGTTATTTTTGACGCAAACCAGGTACATTTACACGCTAGCAGCGCTAGTGTGTTGTTACAACTACCTAAAGACTCTTTTTATTTTAAACCTTTAAAAAATCATAACTTGACTTGTGTATGTTGGATTTTTGTCGTTTTGGTCTTGTTTTGTCTAGATAAATATTTCCTATTTTTCTAAACTGGTGTTGTGTCATTTTGTAGTGTTTTCATTAAGTTACTGTGTGTGTTGGTACAAATACTTTACGCCCAGCACTCTAAGGTTAAGCCTACTGCTCTGCCAAGCTACCAAGGGGGTAAACAGGGGTTAGCTGAGGGTGATTCTCTTTTATCCTAACTAGAGTGAGGGTCCTTGCTTGAACAGGGGGTAACCTGACTGTCAACCAAAGACCCCATTTCTAACAACAAGCCTCAGGGAAGAACCCTGCGGAACACCGCAGGGGATAGAGAATGATGGGGAAACAAATTTGCCGAGACCCGCCTCTTGAGGGCGATTGGAGAGGAACAACTGTAGCAGGGTCCAGGCTGCCCCGGTAATCCCAATGTCAGCAGGACATTCCAACAGCAGTTCACGGATGACCGTGTTGAAGCCGCTGACAAATCGAGCAGGATAAGGGCAGCCTGCCCTCCTCCATCAAGAGACTTCTGATTTCCTCTAACCATACCATAGGGAGGAAGCCAATACTTTCAATCTCTGGGTTATTTGTGAAAACCACATCTAAAGTATGTCCAGCTCTGTCTGTGGGACCAGTTAGGATTTGCAAGAGTCCTAGACCAGACATAATTTGAAGAAGTTGGTCAGTATCCTTATCCTGTGATTCATCAAGGTAAAAGATAAAGGGGGTCATTCCGACCCTGGCGGTCATGGACCGCCAGGGCTGGGGACCGCGGATGCACCGCCAACAGGCTGGCGGTGCATCCAGGCCAATTCTGACCGCTGCGGTGCGGTCAGAAAAGGGAAACCGGCGGTTTCCTGCCGGTTTTCCCCTGGCCTGAGGAATCCTCCATGGCGGCGCTGCAGGCACCGCCGCCATGGGGATTCCGACCCCCTTATCGCCAGCCTGGTTCTGGCGGTTTTGACTGCCAGAACCTGGTTGGCGGTAACGGGTGTCGTGGTGCCCCTAGGGGCCCCTGCAGTGCCCATGCCAATGGCATGGGCACTGCAGGGGCCCCCTAACAGGGCCCCACCAAGATTTTCAGTGTCTGCATAGCAGACACTGAAAATCGCGACAGGTGCAACTGCACCCGTCGCACCCTTTCCACTCCGCCGGCTCCATTCGGAGCCGGCATCCTCGTGGAAGGGGGTTTCCCGCTGGGCGGGCGGGCGGGCGGCCTTCTGGCGGTCGCCCGCCCGCCCAGAGGGAAACTCAGAATTACCGCGGCGGTCTTTTGACCGCGCAGCGGTATTCTGATGGCGGTACTTTGGCGGGCGGCCTCCGCCGCCCGCCAAAGTCAGAATGACCCCCAAAGTCACCTAAAATGGTGACATCAGAGCATACGATATTAACTTCTAGCAGATTTCTAATCTGCAAAAAAAGCAGCTCTGGGGCCCGGTGGTCAATATATGACCATGCCTTTTTGACAGTTTGATTGGCCAAAACAATTATGGAAAAGACAAGAGCCTCACAACTTGAGGATGGCACTGGATTGCATCGAGTTGAAAATTCTGTAATGTATATAATAGCCAATCCACCACCTCGTTTTCCCAGTTTATCTAGGCCGAGAATGGCGAAGCCCTCAGGTATTGCTGCTTGATTAGCGGGCCAGAGGAACGGTCAGTCCACGTTTGAGTAACAAAGACAAATGAGAGATTGTGTGCCTCTATCAGAGATTGTAGCTCTATGGCATGTTTAACCAATGAACACGCGTTAATAAGGAGCCCGTTTAGCCTCTTTTTGGGTTTGTTTCACTAGGATGTTGGAGGAATCGTGTTAACCGTGGTGCTTTCTGAGCATGGGACCAGAGTGAGTGGAAATGGCAACCGCACTGCGAGCAGACAAAAGTGATAGAGGTGTTGTTAAGGGAGGGCACTAGGAGGTCACAATAATTTCTTTTATCTGTGTTAAGTGTTAACAGCGTCTCCCGGGATTAAGTTGTTAGAAGTTCCCCATTGGAGGCTGTCAGTGAACTGATAATGCCCACTGGGAGCGGGAAATGTAGACCTCTCTTTTGCTCCTGGGGTCTGGCCAATCTGCTAGTACCCAAATGTCAAATCAAAAGTACTCAGATAGCTGGCTGCCCATTACCTATCTATGAGCTCATCAGCTCTCGGAATTGGGTGTGCTTTTAGTTACTGAATTGAGGCCCCTGTAATCCACCCAAAACCTCATTTTATTTTTCTCTCCTTTGGAGTGAGGTTTGGGACTAAAACTACTGGGTTATACCAGGGGCTGTTTGAGGGTTCAATTAAACCAAAGTCAAGCATTTTCTTGACTTCTGTCTGTATGCTCTCCTTTACAATGTCTGACTGTCTGTAAATGTTGTTCTTGATAGGCATGCTGTCACCGGTATCCACATCATGGGTACACCAATCAGTCTTCCCAGGGGTCAGGAAGAACAACTCAGCATACTGGTTGAGGACTTGCCTGCAATCATCTTGCTGTTGTTCCATGAGGGTGTCTGACAAGACTACTCCTTCCACAGAACCATCTTGTGATTTTCTGGAGAGGTGATCAGGGTTTACTCTCTTCTTCCTGTCTCTCATCTGTGGCCATGAGCATGGTCACATCAGCTCTGTTATAACAGGGTTTTAGGCAGTTCACATGGATAATCATCTTAGGGTTTTTGCAACTGCCTAAGTCAACTAAGTAAGCAACTTCCTCTTTCTTTTCAAGAATGCGATAGGGCCCTGACCACTTGTCTTGGAGTGCCCCAGGAGCCACAGCCTCCAACACCCAAACCTTCTGCCCTGGATGGAAATCCACCATAGCAGCATTTTGGTCATACCAGTGCTTTTGCAGCTCCTAGCTGGCCTGGAGGTTTTGGCTTACTTTTTCCATGTACTCTGCCTTTCTTGAACATAGGCCAAGTACATAGTCCACTATGATCTCCTTGGGCTCTTTAAGAGGCCTCTCCCAGCCTTCCCTTGCAAGACTCAGTGGTGTCCTAACAGGATGCCCAACAAAAGCTCAAATTGATAGAATCCTCCCAATAAACCCTGTAGGTACCACTGACACTACGCTTTTCTTCCTGTGCAACTTGCTGCCTCAGTCCCTCAAGAGTGGGACACACTTGTTGTCCCTGGCACAGATCCTCCCTGAAGGGCTGCCCTGGGCCCAAGAGCTCTGCAGGCTCAGTTGCCTCTAGGAATAACAAGTCCTCTTTCTGAGGAGTGGGGTCCTCACTTAAGATCTCTTTTGAAGCTGGCTTCCTAGTCTTTTAGCCCTTTCTCTTGGGAGGATGGTCCTCTGTTTCAGGATCCAACTCTCCTTTTCTCTCTGAAGATTTCACTGTGCTGTAGTCTTAACACAGGCCCATGCTGAGATCCCAAGCATGGCTGAATGGGTCTACAGTTCTACTTCAACCCAGGGGGAATGTTCCAGGTCATTTCCAAGCAGACAATCTACTGGGATGGAAGGGAACACAACCATTTCTTTTTGACCTACCACTCCCCCAATCAAATGTTACAATAGCCATTGGATGGAACTTTGTTCCATTGTCAGCATTGGTGACAGGATAAGACTTCCCTACCAGGAACCGACTGGAGTGGACCAAATGCTGGGTTCGCAATGGAGACCGCAATTCTTCTGCCCCTCAGGGCTTCAACTTTTTCCCCATTTATCAAAGGATTTTGCCTGTATTTTCATAGATTGCTAGGCTAGACAGCACAGGATAATTCTACCCCTCCCTATGTGACTGGTGTTTCCTCTGTGGGTTCAATGATATAGTCAGGCCACAACTGTGATCCCATCTGGAGACTAGCAACTGCATTTACTGCAGGTTGACTAGAGGCATGTTTGTTGTTTTTACACCTAGAGTCTCCAGTTTGGTGCCCTCTGTTCTTGCAATCATAGCATCAAGTCTTATTGGGATCAACGTTCTTACCTTTGTACCCTCCCCTAGACTGTGGGGATTCTCTACACCAACCCCCCTGTGCAGGTTTATGTGGGTCTTGAGAAGACACTTTATTTTTACTTTGGCTCCTATCTTTCCCTTGGGGGTGCTTTTTGGCCTTTTCCTTTTGGTCTCCCCCACCAGTGGTAGTTTTGGTCACCATTGTCTTGACCCTATGGTCTGCCTTCTTCCCCAACACGAGAGGAGAAAGTGAACCTAGGTCTACCAGGTATTGATGTAGCTTCTCATTGTAACAATTACTTGGCAGATGATCTCTCATGAATAGGTTATACAGCCCATCATAATCTTGTACCTTGTTACCAGCTAACCAGCCACCCAGCATTTTTTCTGAATAGTCCAAAACTCTGTGTTTTTCAAGCCTCCCTGAACTTTATGCTGTACTCTTCAGTTGTAAATCCAAAGCTCTCAGTCAGGATACCCGTCATAAGGTCATACGATTTAGTAGCTGCCTCATTCAGTGTCAGGAGTCTATCCCTGCACTTTCCTGAGAATAACTCCCACAACAGTGTGCCCCAATCTTTCTTTTCAATTTCCCACCCAATGCAGGCTCTATTAAAGGTGGAAAACCATTTTACTATATTATCCCCTTCCGAGAAGGGAGGGACAACTCCTTTTGGGAGTTTTACATTGACAGGTTTCTCTCTCAACACTTGGACGCTGCCACCAGAGATAGGTCCTAGGCTCAACTCCTTTCTTTTCAATCTCCAAAAGTTGAGCCTCTAAGTTCAGTCTTATGGTAAACCTGGCTAAGGCCATTTCTTCTTCTGTTGGTGCAATAATGCTAAGGGAAGAGGTGCTATCCTCATCCCCAGAGTCCACAGCATCTTCCGCTCCACCAGAGGTTTTTAATACCTACTTTCTCATTGAAGTGGGCCTTTTCATACTGAACTACCAGGAATCTAAGCTGGTCAACTTTAGTATTTTTTCCAGTAGGAATTTTGTACAGCTTGCAGAGTTTCCTTAACTGGGCGTAGGTATATGCCATGTATAGGGCCAGGTTGAGCACCTGGCTCTAGGTCTTTGAATCTGACATGTTTACTTCACTGGAGTTGGGACCTTTTTAGAAATTTTGACCCCCTTTTGGATAAGGCCAATAAAAGTGAGGAATTTTAACTATAACTAATGTTGTAGGGACCTAATCAGGGCCCTAGCAGTTGGTTTAAAAATGTGCAAACATTTTAGCCAATTGAAAAAAATGCAATTAAGCTAAAAACAATTTGAAAAAGTATTCATGTACACACAAATTGGCAAAGTGGTCTCAGCAAATGCAAAGTCTTTATCCCACCTCTGAGACACCTAATGTAGGAGGCAGGCTCTATGTAGTGTGCAAAGTCCAGGCAACCAAACATTGGCTTACAGAGGTAAAAACTAGGCCACCTATTACTCTAATTTTTATGGTAGCTTGGTCGAGCAGTTAGACCAATCTTGGAGAAGTGTAAAGCATTTGTTGTACTCACAGTATCCATAAATGAAGATACACACTCAAAGGAATAACTTGAGATCAATTTACAAAAAATACTTTAGATTTTTACAACATTTTTAAGACCAAATCATTAAAACAGGGTAAGTACTTTTAAAGTTTTGATTTTTAAAAGTTTAGGAAATGTCTTGATTTTCTGCATAATTACGCACCATAGGAATCAATAGGAGAAAACTTTAAAAATACACCTAAAATCAGGCAAAGGGTTAACCAATGTCTCCTTTTGCCCTTTAGGTCGAGGTTATCAAGGAGTCCTGTGAGCCCTGGCTACATTTTGCAATTAATCCAATACTGGTACCAGTTTGGATTTATCATTCTGAATTGTTTGATACCAAACAACCCAGGGTGCAGAGTGGCCATCTTGTAGCTGTGAAACTCATACTGACTAGTTTCTAGCACATGCATGTAAAATGGCTGCTCTGTTCATTCACTATATCGCAGGTTTGGCAGAGACACAGAAGGGGCATATTGCTCATGCATCTATGTCCACACATGCAGTATAGGGCACCCTTCCTTAGGGCTGGAAGGCCTGCCAGCGGGTGATGTACCTATATTGCATGCAGTGTAAAGTGGACAGGGCACACAGGCTGTGTGCCATGTCAATTTAGCATTTTATGATTTCACCAGGACACTCAGCTGGCAATGCCAGTGCTGGGTGCACTTGGATGCACGGTCCCTGATGGTGGCACAATCTGTTCTGCTGCGCTCAGGGGTCAACTGTTATTACCACATGTCCTGGGTACATAGTGGCATAGTGACAATTAAAGGTGTTGCCAATTGTGCTAAAGCATCACAACTAGGCCTGGGTGTAGTTTGCATAGCTGCGCTATGTGGAACTCTGCGAAGTAACAAAATAATTCTGCTTCTCTACGCGGAGTTACGCGAGTGGGGAGAGTTTCTTGCTGCACCCGTTCATGTGACGTTTTATGTCAATGGCAAAGTGAAGTGCGTTCTTCCACTGAAAATCTTGTGTGAACTGCGGCAAGCAGTTCTCATGGGTGCGGCCATCTTTGCTCTGTTGGAGCTGGGACTTACTTAGAATCCCTGATTAATCTCTTTGATCCTACCCCTATAAAACATATTTTCCCCTCATTTTTATTTATTATCCTACCTTTTGTCCTGGTATTTGTGTATTTTATGTTTTTTCAATTCTTTTGTGTCTTTTGTGTAACTTTTGTACTTTTTAATTTTTTTTGTTTAATACCTATTTTTTTCCTTCCTTCCTTCCTTCTTTTTCCTTTCTTCTCTCTTCCCCCACAGTACCCAGTGCCGTAGCACAGCTCGGGAGTGGCAGCGCCAGGGCCCCGATTCACCACCACCCGCTGCCTTCCTTTCTGTTGGTGGCGCTGTGGAGGGGTGCAGCCATGCCATTTTTCTGAGGTGGAGGTAACAGTTCTAGCTTTTTTATGTCCAGTGCCGCCTCTCCTCCATCCTGGCTGCGTGTGGCAGGCCTGGGAGTGAGTACGGCCTGCGGGAGCACCCAACAACAGCTGACTCAATGGTGGTCCGCCATCCTAGATAGAGACAAGGACCTGCTCGACCTGCTAGGCATGGAGGTTGTGGGGCTAGGTGAGTAACTAATAATTATCTATTAGTTGTGTTCCATGCTAATATTGTTTTCCCAAATAGCAAGCATGCTGCTCACACGCAGGTAAGTTAAGTTTACGTTACAAATATGTATTGTTATCTAGACAGGTGCTCAGTGCTACCTAATCGTACTTGTTGGCACTCACTTGAGCTGATTATTTATGAAGTAATGCAGAAACTCCTGTGTCCTGTCACTAAGATAGTGGTAGTTATGAGTATTAGTGAGTTAACATGTTCTCTCACTTCTTTGTGCCTTTATTCTTTGTGCCAGCAGACACGGCAGCGGTCGAAGAGGGGTGCACCCTTTCGCCCACACATCCTTCCATTTATATTATATTTCACTGATCCTTTCTCCTTCCACCCTACTTTCCCTTTTCCATCAACCCATCATAGTCAAAGTTCATTATAAACCTTTGTCTCCTAAGTTGAAGATAGAATATGCAAATAAATACTCAACTCCAAATGTATCTGCTAAAGCAGGGTGTTCACAAGTGAATTAACACTCGTACACCCTGGCAGTAAGTATATTACTAATTGTCAATAAGCCAGCAATATGATTTACCACTGCCTGCCACTGCCGCCGTTTAGACCCCCCCCCCATTGACTGCTGCCATGTCTGCTCTTCTGGTGCTGCTGGACCCGGCACTAGTGGTCGGCTAGAAAAAGCATTACAAATGTTAATTTTAGATGTGAGATGTGCCTCCCCCTTTTGTTTTTTTTTATAGCAAAATACAACCACAATACATCACTACAATTAGGTTACAGTATCTTTCTATCAATATATCAGGTTGGGCATTTTTGTTGGTTGGCAATTTTTGAAAAGCCAAGTAGTCAAGCCAAACAAAAACATTTTGTAATTGAGGGGCAGAGCTATTGATGAGCCTGATTTTTGAAGAGAAATAAAAGTGTGCAAAAATTGGTCTATGAGGGACATATGGTCTTGGTTGGCAAAGGCAATGAGGCCGTCCTCATACTTTCAGCAATGGTGCACGGTCATCAACTGCTGGTATACTAAAATAATAATACATACACAGCATTGCGGGGTCCAACATGACCATGGGCACTCCCTCATTTTACTGATTGAGCAGGAGCAAGAAAAAGAAAGCCTTCTCAACAAAAATAAAAGCATAAAATACCTTACTTGGGTGTGTCTTCACAGTAGAGTACCTGACCTAAAATGGGTTCTCTGAGTCTTACAGTACCATCAGTCCACAAGATTTCTTGTAGCTCATAGTGCCAAGCAAATTGTCAGTGATGTGTAGTATGCATTCATGCATCCATCTGTGCATTGAAAAATGCAGTCTGAGTTGGCCCATCAAAGGGGGTTAAGAGATTGAGAATGACATGAAAAGCAGAGATCACTCATTACAATTTATTAGTAATTCCAAAATGTAGTTTAGGAAATTTGGAATAAGGTTAGTTTTAGGACATTTGGAATAGGACGGTCCATAATACTAATACTATACAGGAGATCTGATTTAGAAAAGTTTAATGTTACCGTGTTTGACTTTTCCTGCCAATAAATATTTTTGGAGAGATTATTAACTGTACCACTAATCTTTTTTAATTTTATTTTCTTTATTTCTTACATCAGCATCCAGGGGCAAGAAGAGGGCTGGTCAGGTGGTTGAGGGGGCTGAGGTGCCCCCTCCACAAGTGCCGCGGCAGATGGCTCTGCTGGCCCCAGTAAGTCCTCATGTTGTTAATATTAATATTTATTTACCTAACTTTTACCGCTCCACATTTAGAATTATTTTTACCTTTTTATAGTGCCTGTCTCCTAACTTTTTCCAACTCCTATTCAATTTATCCATTTCCTAAATTCTTCTTATCCCTGTATTATCCTATTTACCTATTTTCTATATTTCAATTTTCTGTACTTTACTTCACACTGTCTCTCTGTACTAGTCTGTCTGTAGCTTACTTTCTTCTGCTTTGACAGTAAGCTTTCTCTCTCACATGATATATCATGTGGACTGATGGCACTGTAAGACTCAGGGAACCAATTTTAGGGTGAAATATGGATGAAAGTGTATACAGTAAAAGGATGCCTGCTTGGGTGGGTGAACGGATGTGGGTGAAAGGATGCTTGCCTGGATGAGTGCAAGGAATCCTCAAATGGGTTGGATGAGTGAATGGGTGAAAGGTTGCATGGGTGGGTAAACGGATATTAGTGGAACGTTCATGAGGGCCATGTTTGGAATTTGGATGGATATATGGATGGATGGTTTTCGATGGTGAAAGACTGAATGAGAGAATGTAAAGCTCAAATGATGAGTATCAAAGCCAAGGGTGAAGAATAAGAATACTAGAAAAACACTGCAATGATGAGTGAATAAATGTTTCGAATGGAGAAACAAGGGAGCTCTTTTGGATAGAGGCGTTCTTCTCACCTACTTAACTTGCTTAGAATGGTTTTATCAAAGTTTTCATTCAAAGGGTGGGGTGGTATTTCTGACTACTCTTTTGACAAACTGTATTTTTTAAGCATGGCAGATATTATGTATCCCACCCATCATCAATCATCACCTCCCTCCCTACCGATGGCATTTCACCAGTGCCACCCATGATGACCTAACAGCTGCATGGTTTAATTTGGCACTGCAGTGTTGGCTGTGCAATGTGCGTCTGCTTAAGTTAAGTTAATGTGGCATTTATTTACAAAGTTTTCAATGCATGACAATGTGAAAACAAGGTGTGTTTCCCTTCCCTCCCAGTGTCCACTCCATCACTTCCTAGCACTTTAATCCTTTAATCTTTCCTACGTTTTGTCCCTGCCTTCTGAGTAATTTGAAAAATCTATTCTTTGCTTGCATCACATTTTTCTGGCCAAGTGACATATTACATTATGGCTTCCAAAACAGATTTACATCTATTCAGATTTTGCCGTTTCAACATTTGTCAACCACAGTGACTCACCTGTAGCCAAACCTTAGGCACACGATCATGATGATGATCAGTAAAATGTCTGCCTACCCAGACTAATCCCTCAAACTTACCCTACAGAAGAGTAAGTTAAGATCCCTTTCCTTACTGCCAAACAAATGTATTTTGTTGGAAAAAGTAATTACAAAGTGTGGTGGAGGAGGGTGAGGCCAGGGAGTAAAGTGGGACTAAGTAAAGTGCCTTGACTTTTGTAGATGGGATAGTCTCTGATGAACGTACCAAATACAAACTATATACAATTCCTTAATTCTCTCCCTCTACTGCAGAGCTTCACATTTCCCAGCGTCTATTTATGCCAGACAGGATGTCTTCATGATCGATTTTATAGTACGTGACGTGTATCATTCATAGTATTCATCTGCCTTGTAGTCAGGGTAAAATTAAAAGGCATTTTGGAGAAGAGCAGGGCCACTGGAAGAAGATAATTGCCTATTACAGCATACAGTAGCAAAGTACGACTAACAAGTATGACTAGGGTGCCAGCTGAGCTAGCATGCCTCCATTACTTTAGCACAACAGGAGAGAGAATACTGCCCTCCATAGTGCATAATGGCTGTGACTCTAATCACATCAAAATCGAATGGCCCGAGGTGACCAGCAAATGTACTGCTACGGTGCCACTACATAATTTTAAACAAGTGTTTTGCACAGAGCATTGTTTACCATTGTCCCTTTTCTTTCTTGATATAGCTACTCTTGCTGGTCCACCTTCCAGACAGGAAATAGCAGCCTGGCTCTGGCAGCAGAAGCTAGAGGCCATCAGGGCTAAATACCAGTGGCTGCTGTTCCTAGAGGAGGAGGAGGAGGAGGCAGCTGCCAATGCTCAGGGCCACAGCCAACCCCCAGCACCTCTATCCTTTCAATATCGGCGCCGCAGTCCGCTGGAAGCTGCCTTTCCATCACTGCTCCCCCTCTATCAGACTGCGCATTTCAACACCGCATCCTACAAAGGTTGGCACAGATAGATACCAGGCAGGAGTGTATGGAGTGGCACCTGAATAAAGCTCTTGGCCTGCCGTTAGTGCACTCTTCTGCCCTTTTTTCCCTTTGTTTTGGTTGGTGAAACTTGTTGTGGGTAGAGAGGGTGGTAATGTGGGAGTTGTAACTGGGACAGTTGGACTTTGATGGACACTTGAGCTTTCTGGACATTGCTTGGTGACAGGGAGATTTGTTTGGGGAGAGGGGTGAGCCAGACAGTTAGGTATTTGAGAAGTGTGAACCAGAAAACAAAGCAGTGTAAAACCAGCAAACAAATCTCACTATGTGTCAAAGGGGAAGAAAAAAAATCACCTTCAGGAAAAACGATCACCACCAATGGCCACCAGCATTGTAAATCAATCACAAACACAATTGATTGTAATAATTATAGTTAAACAATAAACACCCACTCTCAGTGTCTGCCACCACATAAATCATCTCAGCATTGAAACAAAAATCACTCATAGATATATCATTTATTGGTACATAGCATTACTTACCTGTTTCAATTAAGCACAGTGGTATATTGTTGATCCTCTTTGATTCACAAAACACACATTGGCTAGTCTAAGTTGTAAATTAAATATTCTGGAGCAGTCTTGCTAAGGGATGAAAGAAAGAATAGACACTGGATGGAGGGAGGCATTGTCTCTCCAATGTCCTAGAAAGGGTTTGTGGGGGGTGGAGGCTTCTTCACTGCACACGGTCCAACTCCAAATCAGCCATACATGTGTCTAAAATGGTGACATTTTATTAGTCAGTGAGACACAAACAAAATAATAATGTTCCCCAAGCTAGCTATATCCTTTTTTACTTTTTCTTTTTTTTTCAAAGCAGTTTGTCGATAGAAAGTTCTATGGTGGCCTAAGTCTGCTCAGTAGTCAGGGAAGTAGAGTTGGTACTCAAACTGAGGTGTTTCACCCAGAAGTTAGTCAACCATCTCACTAGCATGACCTGAGTCTGATTAATCACCTTCATCCACCTCCTGTTGTAGTTCAGGTATGTTGTAATTTGAGGGTATAAAGTGCTGATTCATTTTGATCGTGGTCAATCTCTCGATGTTTTGGAGCAAGAGGCTGGTCCTTCTCACTGTGACAACCGCACCAGATGCACTGAACACATGCTCAGCAGACACACTGGCTACAGAGCAAGCCAGATACCTTATTGCCAGCCTGCTGAGCACAGGCCATTGGTGCCTCTTCCCATACCAATACACCAATGGGTTTTGATCCAGATAGACCTACGTTGGGTCATCCAGGTAGGCCTGGGCCATCCTCTCAATAGTCATTGGTAGTCCACCTTGCTCAACCTCTTTTGCCTTTGCATCTGCACTGGGCTTAAGCCTAACTTTAAAAACAATTTAATTTTGATTTTGGGGCTTCGGCTCCTGTTCCTGTTGTTGGTGGTATTGATTTTGGCTGCTGTGAGCCAACAGCACTCTCCACAGGCTCTATGGAAGTTGTAGGCTGCACTCCAGAACTTCTGCCCGTAAGTGTGCCTTTAATTCGCAGCTGTTACTTTTCTAGGTCGCTGGCTTGCTCAGCAGTCCATGTCTTGTAGGTTGAAACATCCCCATCTGAAAAAGGATTTAAAGTGGGCAGTAATTGTTTATACCGTGGGTCAAGAATTGCGGTGCAGATGTAATACTTGGATGACACAATGAGTCTTTCATTAACAGATAAGCAAAGGATTAAGATCTCCGTCAACTCCTGCGCATCTGTATTTTCATCCACACCTGTGTACATTTCAGGCACTTCCTTTAGCTGTTTCTGCAGCATATGTAACAATGGGATAGCTTGGCCCATGGTACAGTCCTACTTGCTGATTTCACGTGTGAAAACTTCAAAAGGAAGCAGCATCTCTGTCAGGCATTTGACCAGGCACCATTGGTTCATCTCGATGATCATGCTCTTTACAGTTGCATCCTCTATTTGCATGACATATTCATTGATCGATCTGTACTGCTCAAACAGATGTTGCAACATGTAATAAGTCGAATTCCAATGTGTTGGCACCTTCTGTATGAGTGCTTTAACTGGCATTCTATTATCATGCTCGATAATCCTCAACAGCTTCCAGCCTTTAAAAAAATTGGTTGAAATTGTGCATATTCTTCTGCATGTGGACAGTAAGTTGCTGACTTAGTTTTCTTTTTTAGAAAGTCCTGTACAATGATGTTGATGCAGTGTGCCAAATAAAGGACTCTGAAATAGCCACCATCTGACATGGCCTTAACCATATCGCTGTGATTGTCCATGGCAACACATCCAATAAGCCCTCTGGGCCACAGCCATTCAAAGACCTTGTTCTTAAAGTCATCCAAGATGTTTGCAACTGTATGGGATTTCTCCATGGCGAACATGACTACCGTTGCATGCTTCCGAACACCATTAAAAATGTCATCAGTGTCAACACCTGCAGGTATAATTTCTGTAACCCCCACAAAAGAGATCCAGTGTGCAGTGATGTACATGGAATCAGTGGCTTGGCAACTGGTCCACATGTCTGTTGTGGATTGTGTGGACAGCACTGTGTTGTGAGGCTTGTCCAACCGATTACAGAACATTGTGATGTAACGCTGGAACTGAAACTCTGGCAAAATAGGTCCGGCTGGGAATCTTCCATTCGGGCAGATGGCCACCACAAATTCTAGAAAGGCCACGCTTTCCACAAAATAAAAGGAAGGAGGTCCAGCGCTAGTATTTTAGCCAGCTACCCATTGTACGAACGTGCCATTGGGTGGTTGCGTTCATACCGCCCCTCCTGCCTAAACCTGTCAGTAATAGTAGCTTTAATTTTCTTCTTTACTGGTGCCACTGTTGCAGGAAACTTCTTGTAAGCAGACAGTGGCGGTGGGCTCAATGTGCATCTCAGTGGGGAGCCATTGTATGGGCTTGCTTTGGTGTTTCAACCTGACTCTGAGTCTGACTCTGAGTCTTTTGCCATTGTGATGTTGCTGGTGTGAGCGACGATACTACTGCACTGCTGAGAACAGGGCTGATTTGTGTAATGAAAATGTCACCCTCTTCTTCACTGCACCTTCCACTATGATTGGATCAGATTCCCTGCTTTGACCATCTTCACCAACACCACTTGCAGTTTTTTGGCCGCTAAGTGGCTCCTCCCAGATGATTGCATGGTGTTTTCTTACATGGGTTGTTTGGCCTCCGGTGCCATAGTTTGTACCAGGCTTACCCCGACTAACACTCGATCTGCAAATGGAGCATATGGCAATGTTCTTTTTCAATAACCATAAAGAAGTTCCAAACTGGGGAGTTCAACTTTATAACAGTGGTGCCATTGCCAATGTAAGAAAAAGTGGTGGTAGGTGGGTGTTTGGATGACTTTTGTCTCTATGTAGTGTGTAGTTCTACTGAGGTGGCTGTGGATGTATTTTGGAGCCAGGGACTTGTCAATATGGAAGGTGGTGGTGGTGATGGTGTCTGTGCCACATCCCTCAGAGCAGGTTAAGATGGGACAATGTCAAACTCCACTGGGGCTGGGCTAACATCCATGATGACTGGCTGGTCGTTGTCCTCCTCTTCTTTATCCATAAATGTAAGCCTTTCAGGACCTTCCTTTTCAATCCTTGTCTCTCCTGGCGTGTCTCAGACTGAGGTGGCATCCAAGTGGAGTCTTGATCATCAGAAGGGGAGCTTGAAGAAGAAGATGGTGGAGATCCCTAAGATAGTGGATCTTGTGAAAGAGGGGCATCTTCGACTTACTCGACAAGATGCTCAATATCCTGAAGTGCTCCTACTTCGGGAGGACCTACTATTGCTGAATGTGGCTGTTGTTGTCCACTGATCTGAGTTTCCGGCACTGATTGGGTACTACTTTGAGAAAGAGATAAGTCCAATCCAATGTCACTGCTTGATGGCGTTGCCATGATTAGAGTGGCTCCCTCCATGCCAGATATGAACTTGGGCCTAGTTTGGAGTGAGGCAGCTGATATGGGAATGCTGCTCCCAGCTTGCTCCCTGAAGGCCGGTGCGACAGGCACACATTTTTGCCCGAGAAAGGTCTAGGGCAACATACCAGTGGTAGGAAGCTCCTTCTTATCACTGGCCACTTTCTTGGTAGCATCTTTCTTTTGGGACATCTTGAAGCTGTCAGTTGGTGGTAGCGAGAGATGTCCATGTCGTGCGTGTGGTTACGTGTCCTGTCATGCACAGGCCTTCTGTCTGGCAGTATTGTTGGTGATGCCTCTTCTTTTGTGCACCTAAAATCAAACAACCAAGTAGAACATCAGTGAAACGTGGCATTATTGTAGTTGCATTAGTAGTACAAACAATGTCATTTAGTGGTTACTTAAATTATAAATAATTAACAATACAGTGTATCCATTGATAAAACCACACCAACATAAACTTTAATCATCGTGTACACTCAGGAAGCATAAGACAGAGCAATACCATGCAGATTTAACTGTTAGCTTTATGTGCATCAAGTTGACATGTGGCCCTCAGGAAGGTGCTTGCGACAATGGAATAATTCTTAGAAAATAAATGCTGTTGTGTGGCTAAGTGCAGGAAACGGCCTTTACCTGTAGCTTAGCCATGCAAGCGTTACCAGGCTTGCCGGAACCAAGCATATACCTAAAACACACAAATGCGTGATTTAGGCACCGAGAGGTATGCAGCAGCCAGATAAGTGGGGCTGGGGCAGGTGGGGGGATTTTTAAGGACAGGGTGGCGTAGGTTTTAGAATTCAGAGCGGGGTGGAGGGTCGGGTAGCTTTTAGGACAGGGTGGGGTAGGTTTTACGGTTTAGGGTTTAAAGTGGGGGTCAGGGTAGCTTTAAGGACAGGACAGGGTAGGTTTAAGGGTCGAGGGCGAGGGGTTGGGCTAGTCTTTAGGACAGGGTGGAGTCATTTTTAGTACAGGGCGGGGTACTGTTTAGGGTTTAGGGCAGGGGCGGTGGTCAGGGTAGTTTGTCTGACAGGCCAGGGTAGGTTTTAGGTTTAAGGTGGGGGTGGGCAGTCGGGGTAAGTTTTAAGACAGGGCGGGGTCGTTTCTAGGGCAGGGTAGGTTTTATGGTTTAGGGCTTGGGATCAGAGTAGTTTTTAGGACAGGGTGGGATAGTTTTTAGGACAGGGTAGGTTTTAGCATTTAGGGTTTAGGGCATGGGTTTGTGTAGTTTGTAGGACAGACTGGGGTAGTTTTTAGGAGAGGGTAGGTTTTAGGGTTTAGAGCAGGGGGTCGGGTTAGTTTTTAGGACAGGGCGGGATAGGTTTTAGGACAGGGCAGGGTAGTTTTTAGGGTTTAGGATGGAGCGCAGTGAAGGTCGTTTTTAGGGCAGGGTAGGTTTTAGGGCTTTGGGGATGCAGGGGTTGGGGTAGTTTTAAGGACGGGGTAGTTTTTAGGATGGTAGGTTTTAGGGTTTAGGGCAGGGGTTTGGGTAATTTTTAGGACAGAGTGGGGTAGTTTTTAGGACAGGGTAGGGTTTAGTGCATGGGTGGGGGGTGGGGGTAGTTTTTAGAACAGGATCGGGTATTTTTTAGGACAGGGTAGGTTTTAAGGTTTATGGCGGAGTGGGGGCTCATGGTACATAATGCAGGGTAGGTTTAGTGCATGGGTGGGGGGTGGGGGTAGTTTTTAGGACAGGGTGAGGTAGATTTTAGGACAGGGTAGGTTTTAGGGTTTGGGGCGAGGGGGTCGGGTGGGTTGTATCACACAACTATGCATGGCATTACCACATATTCCTTTACTAAGCATACTTTTACAATTAACTTTTTTGTAAAAGGCATGCGTGGTAAAGGCATGCGTGGTAAAGACGTGGTTGTGCTTCCACCGCATTGTTAAGCCATGTGTTGTTCTGCCATGCGTGGTTCTGTCATAGAACCCTGTGCACTGATGGCAGACATGGGGCTGACGGAGAAAATGGAAAAAAATAAAACATTTTTTTAAATTTACAATTGTTTAACAAAATTAAAAAAATGAAATGAAAAATTATTTTAAAAAATGAAGATAAAAACGTAAAACGAAAAATAGAATTAAACAAAAAAATTTAAAAAAATAATTTCATAAAAAAAGCTTGTGAAAAAATTATGAAAAATAAAATAAAAAATAAATATAACATTTTATAATATAAAACACTGTTCATACGGTACCAATTTGGTATGAGCATTCAGCTATTAGGCTTGAAGTGTAACAAACAAAATGGCCTCCAGCCAGATGGTCAAACAACAACATCCAGCAAGGAGGCATGGCCACAACAAAGAACACGTTCAAGCATATGGCAAAAGCACACTGGCTGCATACACAAAATGCCTGCCAACCACATGGTCAATCAACAACAACAACCAGCAAGGATGTATGGCCACAACAAAGAACACATGCAGGCCTATGACAAAAGCACACTGGCTGTCTACACAAAGTGGCCACCAGCCACATGGTCAAACAGCAACAACAACCAGTAAAGATGCTTGACCACAACAAAGAACATAGGCAGGCCTATGGCAAAAGCACAATTGCTGCCTACATAAAATGTCAGCCAGCCACATAGTCAAAGGACAAGCAGGATGAATGGAAAACAAAGAACACATATATGCCTATGGACATTGATTATACAAAAAAATGGCCTCTGGTCACATGGCATGGGGAACTAAGACAAATGATGGGCTATGGCAAACACACTCACACACTGTCCAGACAAAGGAGGCATTTATAACACAGGGGAAAAACAGCATTATGTCACCAATGCCAAAAACAAAAATTAAATCAGCTAAAAGAACATTTTACAACAACAACACACGTCCTACAAAGGCATCAAATATATTATCCCACCATATACTGTTTGCAGAAAAAAACGTGAAATACCGCCAAACGACATTTTGTAATTTTATCCAATGCCATACATGGTCTAAATGATGTTTCATTTCAACAGATACAACAAAAATAGTTGTTTCATCATGCACCCATGACTAGTACCTGGCTTGCAACTGGAAGGCCCATTAGCAGACTAGACCACATAGGGAATTGAGTGAACGTTGCAAATTTATTAAAAAACATTGAGAAAATGTACTGAACTGTGCAGCATTTTTTCCTTCAAAGAAGAAAGAGTGATTTAGCTGCTTCTCGCTGAGAAAATCTTCTCCAGGTTGCAGCCGGGGTCGATCGCACTAACTCACGCTTGCCTACGACAAAACAGAAGCACCCGAAGTCGCTTGAGCGGCCCAAAGCCACGCTAGCGGCTTAAAAATCTCACAGTAGCTCATGTCCTGCTAGAAAATCTCAATTGCACTTGTGAGTGCCCAGCAAGTCTCTCGCCGCACTTCCACGCACACACAATGACATCAAGAGCATGCCATAAAAAACTCCACTCCATTGCGGAGTGTGGAGTTAACTGGTAACTCCATGGTCTCGCCGGAACACGGAGTTGCCGAATTCAGCAAACTCTGCAAGCGGAGTAGAGTTTTAAACCCAGGCCTAATCACAACACATCAAATACGAGGCAAAAAGTGGGGGCTAACCATGTCAATAGAGCCCCTTCTCACAAAATTTGCAAGTTGAAATGCTTAAAAGTACACAAAAATTGTGTTGCTACCACATTGCTTATGTCACTTAACCTCTGGCAAGGGCTGTATGCCTCTGTCACTATGAGGCTAGCGTTTGGTTCTCCTCTCCAGGCCTAACAAGACCTCATTGCCATGTCATCCTAGGCCATTGCCATCCTAGGTCATGACATTTAATCTGTGCTTGCCCATTACCAAAAATCAGTACCAGCGATCCAGATAGCCATGCAGCTAGGGCACTCAGGCCATGGGTACATGTTTGTAACCATGCAGGGAACTTTTTCATCCCAACATTCTTTCTAGCATAATGGAAAGTGATTCGCTAGCACCTGACTTAATAATAATACTAATAATAATCATAAAGTTGCTTAAATTCATCCTTAAGACACAGAACCAGTTAAGAGCTATGCTTAATGAATCATATTACAAATCATACAATCAGTTTTGATTTTCAGACTTACTAGGTGATCCTAGCATTGACTGCAGTCATGTGGCTTTGCCACTGCTTATTTTGTTTGTCATAGTTTTTGTAAAAGTTTATTGCTGTTGAAGTTGCCGGGGCTTCGATAATATAATAAGGAAAAAAGTGGTAAAAAGCAAAAGATATATTTTTTGGTCCCAACAAGCACACATTTATATATTAGTTCCTGGCGTTGAGGAGAACTACTTTGTGCACAGGTACATACCTTGTGAAAGAGCAGAATGCTGTCACTCACAGTGAAGCTAGCCAGTGGCTGGAGTAGGATGATTGATTTGCCCATGCTACATGTTGAAGTGGGTGGAATAAAAATGTGAATGACACAACAACAGACCAATGGAAGAAGAGGACTGTCTGAAAGCCCCTACAATTATATTACATATATTATTCTAGTCAATTCAAAAGGTATTTGCTGACACCTGACCTGTGTCAGTGCGCAGTTTCTCTTTCAGGCAAAATGAAAGATATTCAGTGCACAGTACACAGAAATCTCAAATTTAAACACAACGAAGCACAAAGAATTAGTCCAGCTGTCCCTCAAAAGAGACCATGGCCCATATTCATGAAAAAGTGGCACATCAGAACTGATGAGCCACGTTTTCTGTGCCCCCCTACCGGCACCTAATGGCACCATGGTTGTGCTGTATTTATAATATAGTGCACCACCGAAGTCGTTAGCACAACAGCATCACAATTTTTGACGTTATTGTTGCACTTTGCTACACTAGCATAAAAAATGTTGATGCTAGTGTAGCAAAGTGCAAGGAGGCCCATAGTTATTATGGGTGTGTCATTTTAACGCTTGCTCTGAGCAGGCGTTAAAAATGACACTACAAATGGCACAGTGAAATCATTTAAATTTCATTGCGCCATTTTTGTGGTCCTCTTAGCACCGGAACACCTCCCTTGCATACATTTTAGCTGGCGCAGGCATAATGTGGTGCAAGGGGTTACAAAGTGGCGCAATGTATGCATTGCGCCACTTTGTAAATATGGCATGGCGAAAAGGCTACCTTAGCTTCAAACAAATTATGCTAAGGCAGCGCAAAGGTGCCGCAAGGGGCTCTCAAATATACTCCTGTGTGCTCAAATCCATTTGCAACCCTTATGCAAAAATTCCCGGTATACATAAATAATTGCTGATGGGACCCAGAGGCAACCATTGGCACAAATTAAGTACTGGTTATCCAGTTTATGAAAATATAAACATTCGCCATTAACAGCAAAGTAACCCCTTGCCCCCAACACACTGCATTCATGTCCATACTGGGAGCCCCTAAACCCTTACATTGCTCTGTAGTGCTGCCTCTACTTTGCTTCCCTCATGGAGCAGAATGCTACATGAGGGAAACAAACATTTTTCTGCCAAACACTCTACTTTGCACCCGTCCATACCAGCTATCTGTGCCCCATACTTATTCCAGCAACCCCCTGCTCTACTCTCCTCCACACCAGCTATCTGAGCAATCATTGGCTTTTCTGGTAACACCACCATTCGTCTATGGCTTTCAGCTCTATTTCAGACCCACTCCTCCATAAACTCTTCTATCGCCCCTCCTACAGTGCTTCCCACATCTGCGTCTCTGCATCTACCTCCCGTCTTGAATCAGAGCCCTCCTTTCCACACGTGATCAGCACCTGCTGCTAACTTTGGTGTAGGGCGCTCTGTTAAAAAATAACTTGTGGGGTCCACCAGTTTCGTGGTAACAGTAAAAATGTCAAGATAAACCTGGTAATTAATGTTACTGTTGGTGAGAGATCAGAATTTTGTCTAGTGGCAGCTTTTACTCATCAAAATGTAGCACAGTGAGATAGTGTGCCTGCTGCAAAGAACGTGTACCATGCAGATCACAAAACTGTGTTAGTGAACTATGAGTAGCGCTTTAAAAAAATTAATGGATGTCAGAGAGGTACATGGAGAGGTGAGGGACACTGAGAGTGGTAGTGAGGGATTTCGTGGAGAAGGAGATCATGGGGGGAGCAAAAAAGACTGTCACACCAGGCGCCACCAGAGCTAAATCTGGCCCTAAATGTGATTGTGATGGACACACCACTCTCATGGCTGCTTGGCAGGCCACTAGCTCCCTTCATTCTTTTCATCCACTCAACACCAGGGATGCAGGGTTACTGGTACTGTGACCCAAGGAAACCTATGGGACATGGGCAGTCAGGTCAGCGGCTTACAGTGGCAGTGCCAGCTGAGGCACCATAGGAAGCCCTGTGGTTGTCCCACTTCTAAAATTAGTGGGGGAAATGTAAGGCTAGCAGGTAGGGCAACCAATGTTTTTGCCAGGTGCTTCCCATTCGTCAGACCCTAAGGTACATATTCATGGTCTTTTGATGCTGGGCAGCGCTGCAAGTCACCTTGCTGTGCTGCCCTGCATCAAAGGTCAATACTAGTGTAGGAGGCTGGCCTGGCTTGTAGTGGGTGCCAAGGGGTACTTACACTCTGTACCAGGTCCAGTTATCCCTTATTAGTGTAGAAGAGGTGTTTCTAGCAGCTTAGGCTGATAGAAGGTAGCTATAGCAGAGCAGCTTAGGCTGAACTAGGAGACATGCAAAGCTCCTACTATACCACTGGTGTCATATGCACAATATCATAAGAAAACACAATACACAGATATACTAAAAATAAAGGTACTTTATTTTTATGACAATATGCCAAAAGTATCTCAGTGAGTACCCTCAGTATGAGGATGCCAAATATACACAAGATATATGTACACAATACCAAACATATGCAGAAATAGTAAAAGGAAGTAATGCAAGCAGTGTAAAGTTACAATAGATTGCAATAGGAGCACATAAGTATAGGGGCAACACAAACCATATACTTCAAAAGTGGAATGCGAACCACGAATGGACCCCAAACCTATGTGAGCTTGTAGAGGGTCGCTGGGACTGTAAGAAAACAGTGAGGGTTAGAAGAATAGCCCACCCCAAGACCCTGTAAGGTAGGTGTAAAGTGCACCTACAACCCCCAGAGAGCACAGAAGTCGTGATAGGGGGATTCTGCAAGGAAGACCAACACCAGCAAAGCAACAACAGTGGATTTCCGGACCTGAGTACCTGTAAGACAAGGGGACCAAGTCCAAGATTCGCGACAGTGTCGAGAGTGGGCAGATGCCCAGGAAATGCCAGCTGAGGGTGCAAGGAAGCTGCCACTGGATGGAAGAAGCTTTGTGTTCTGCAAGAACGAAGAGGACTAGGAACTTCCCCTTCGGAGGACGGATGTCCCACTTCGTGAAGAAGCTTGCAGAGGTATTCCCTCGCAGAAAGACCGCAAACAAGCCTTGCTAGCTTCAAGGGTTGCGGTTAGGGGTTTTGGATGCTGCTGTGGCCCAGGGGGGACCAGGATGTCGCCACTTGGATGAGGAGACAGAGGGGGCACCCAGCAAGTCAGGGAGCCCTCACAGAAGCAGGCAGCACCCGCAAAAGTACCAGAACAGGCACTTGGAAGAGGAGTGAACCAGAGTCCACCCGAAGTCATAAAAGGGAGTCCCACGACGCCGGAGGACAACTCAGAAGGTTGTGCACTGCAGGTTAGAGTGTCGGGGACCCAGGCTTGGCTGTGCATGAAGGAAATCCTGGAAGAGTGCACAGGAGCTGGAGCAGCTGCAAATCACGCGGTACCCAGCAATGCAGTCTAGCGTGGGGAGGCAAGGACTTACCTCCACCAAACTTGGACTGAAGAGTCACTGGACTGTGGGAGTCACTTGGACAGAGTTGCTGAGTTCCAGGGACCACGCTCGTCGTGCTGAGAGGGGACCCAGAGGACCGGTGATGCAGTCTTTTGTTGCCTGCGGTTGCAGGGGGAAGATTCCGTTGACCCACGGGAGATTTCTTCAGAGCTCCTGGTGCAGAAAGGAGGCAGACTACCCCCAGAGCATGCACCACCAGGAAACAGTCGAGAAAGCCGGCAGGATGAAGCGATACAAGGTTGCAGTAGTCGTCTTTGCCACTTTGTTGCGGTTTTGCAGGCGTCCTGAGCAGTCAGCAGTCGATCCTTTGGCAGAAGGTGAAGAGGGAGATGCAGAGGAACTCTGGGGAGCTCTTGCATTCGGTATCTGAAGAATTCCCCAAAGCAGAGACCCTAAATAGCCAGAAAAGGAGGTTTGGCTACCTAGGAAGGAGGATAGGCTAGTAAGACAGGTAAGAGCCTATCAGAAGGAGTCTCTGACGTCATCTGCTGGCCCTGGCCACTCAGAGCAGTCCAGTGTGCCAGCACACCTCTGAATCCAAGATGGCAGAGGTCTGGGGCACGCTGGAGGAGCTCTGGGCACCTCCCCTGGGAGGTGCAGGTCAGGGGAGTGGTCACTCCCCTTTCCTTTGTCCAGTTTCGCACCAGAGCAGGGCTGGGGGATCCCTGAACCGGTGTAGACTGGCTTATGCAGAGATGGGCACCATCTGTGCCCATCAAAGCATTTCCAGAGGCTGGGGGAGGCTACTCCTCCCCAGCCCTGAGACCTTTTTCCAAAGGGAGAGGGTGTAACACCCTCTCTCTAAGGAAGTCCTTTGTTCTGCCTTCCTGGGCCAGGCCTGGCTGGACCCCAGGAGGGCAGAAACCTGTCTGAGGGGTTGGCAGCAGCAGCAGCTGCAGTGAAACCCCGGGAAAGGCAGTTTGGCAGTACCCGGGTTCTGTGCTAGAGACCCGGGGGATCATGGAATTGTCCCCCCAATGCCAGAATGGCATTGGGGGGACAATTCCATGATCCTAGACATATTACATGGCCATGTTCGGAGTTACCATTGTGACGCTGTACATAGGTAGAGACCTATGTACAGTGCACGCGTGTAATGGTGTCCCCGCACTCACAAAGTCCGGGGAATTTGCCCTGAACGATGTGGGGGCACCTTGGCTAGTGCCAGGGTGCCCACCCACTAAGTAACTTTGCACCCAACCTTCACCAGGTGAAGGTTAGACATATAGGTGACTTATAAGTTACTTATGTGCAGTGGTAAATGGCTGTGAAATAACGTGGACGTTATTTCACTCAGGCTGCAGTGGTTGGCCTGTGTAAGAATTGTCAGATCTCCCTATGGGTGGCAAAAGAAATGCTGCAGCCCATAGGACCTGGAACCTCAATACCCTGGGTACCTCAGTACCATATACTAGGGAAATATAAGGGTGTTCCAGTATTGTAATTGTAATCGTATTTATATAGCGCTTACTACCCCTGACGAGGCGTCGAAGCGCTTTTCGGTGAGTAGCGTGCTACTCTGGAACCCAACAAGAATTAGTGATGGATTAGTATCGGGAAATAAGGAGTACAGTTTTAGTATTATTATGAGTTAATTTGAGCTGCGGATATGAGAGTTTGTTAGTTAGATTGACTGGAGTAATGGAGGGGTGGAGGAGGAAAGAAATCCAGAAGTATTAATTGGGAGTATATCATTAATTTACTCAACCCAAAGGCTTGGGATGAGTAAAGGGGGATGGAGGAGGGAAGAGTATGTGGAAGGGTTAGGGAGAGCATAGTAGCAGTGTAAGATAAATGCGGGATAATTTAGTAGGGTTTTGTGGGAGGTCACGGTAGTAGAGTGAGGTTTGGTGAGTTAGATGTGGAAGCGGAGGGAAGAGCTTAGGCAGAGTTATTTAGGAGATGAAAGTAGTAGAAAGGATTTGGGATGAGTCAGAGTGAGAATGGAGGATAGTTTGATAGAGACATGACATATGATGATGGGTAGATAAGTGTGATAAGATGAGAGCAGGAATTCATAGATATCTAGTATAATAACCCACCCAGGAGCCATGCAATGACCTACGAACATGCCAAGCACAGAAACAACATATACACATACATACATACATATATATATATATATATATATAAATATATATATATATATATATATACATACATACACAAACACGTGAATACACACACATACAATACATAATTAGAACCATGGGTAAAATATACTTAGTCAAACAGGTTTAAAGAGTATGTGTGTATTTTATTGTTATGACATAGTAGCGATACATATTTTCTAAAGAACTATACATAACTAGAAATATACACATAATCTGAAAAAAATATTTATCAACATAGGCATATGCAGTCCATAGTTGTTTGAATATGTTGGTTATGAAGGAAAGAGCCAACCCGAGTAGTTTTCTGAAGACAAGAAAGTTATCTGTGGCTCTCATAGTTATTTTAAAAGCATTTGGAAAAGTTATTCCCCACAGGGATGGGAGGGAGAGGGAGAGAGAGAGAGAGAGAGAGAGAGAGAGAGAGAGTCATATCACTGTTCACCATTTGTTAGTTGTTTAAAGATTGTACCTGAGAACTATTGTCCCTGCTTGTGTGCATCTCCACCTCAAACATTATGGGCCTCATTCTGACCCTGGCGGTCTATGACCGCCAGGGTGGAGGCCGGCTGAAGCACCGCCAACAGGCTGGCGGTGCTTCATTTCTTATTCCGACAGCCGCGGTCGCCCAGCCGGGTCCGGTGTTTTTCCACCGGATTTCCCCCGGCTGGCGGAATCCTCCATGGCGGCGCTGCTTGCAGCACCGCCATGGGGATTCCGACCCCCTTCCCGCCACCCTGTTTCTGTCCGTTTTCACCGCCAGAAACAGGATGGCGGGAACGGGTGTCGTGGGGCCCCTGGGGGCCCCTGCACTGCCCATGCCACTGGCATGGGCAGTGCAGGGGCCCCCTAACAGGGCCCCACAAGGATTTTCACTGTCTGCATTGCAGACAGTGAAAATCGCGATGGGTGCAACTGCACCCTTCGCACCCATGCAACTCCGCCGGCTCCATTCGGAGCCGGCTTCATTGTTGCAGGGCCTTTCCCGCTGGGCCGGCGGGCGATCTTTTGGCGGTCGCCCGCCGGCCCAGCGGGAAAGTAGAAATGACCCCCGCGGTCTTTTGACCGCGGAGCGGTCTTTCGACGGGGTAACTTTGGCGGGCGGCGTCCGCCACCCGCCAAAGTCAGAATGACCCCCTATGTGTTCGTCATCTAGCGAGGGGCGGTCACAATGCCCGATGACTGGGCTGCCTTAATTCCACCCAGCTCACCACAAAATGAGTCCTCCACTTGGAACCCAGATGTTCCCCAATACAAAAAAAGTCTCCAGCATCACTCCAACGCTTTCTTCACTTTGATGGCTTCACAAAGACTGTCACTGTCTGGCTTGAAGACTGCATGCATCACATACAGGGAGGTTCATTTGAACAAACATGAACACTCTAAAAAACAACTCCGCTCTCTGGTAGAAATAAAACTCGAAAAAGGAAACCTCTAATTAAGCTACACAAGCGAATAAGCAAATTCAAAAAGTATGTTACATTGAAACAATCATACTCTTTAAATGTTCCAAAGATTTGGAAAACTATTCCAAAATGCCACGTCAATCTCCCATCTCAAAAGAGGTGTTTGTTAAATGACCTTTCATAATTTCTACCAGACTATTGTATTTTGTCTTCTCAAATCATGTACAGCAAAGATAACAATGTTTTTGAAGTCCTAGGTGTCATGTTTACCGGCATGTTTCTTTGCTCGTCTCACTTTTATTCTATGCCTTGTCTCTTTAAAGTGCTCTGCCACTCTGGGCACATGGCCTTGATGGGCTCTGAGGGGATTAGTAAACACATTTCAATCTTTCTGATGTGAATCACCCATATCTGGCTCTCTTTAATGGGCCGGTGTCCAACTCCCTTTTAGTTGGCAAGGAACTGAGGCACTGTCAACAATCACAAATTACTTCTAAATACAGAGGTGGCTGAAGGAACAAGCACGTGTTTCTTCCATTTAAATACACCGAGGAGGATCTTACAACATCTAAAATCCCATCCACATCTGATGGTAGTAAAGTCTTTGTCAAATACAAATTAAGACAACTGGTATGGTAGTAATTTGACAACCCTTGAAAAGGTATTCGCCGAATTACAACTGATTCAAAAAGGAGAGGTCGGTACCACTCTCAGCAACTTTGCATAAACTCCATTCAAGCATATCTGTAAGTCCCTACATCGGAAAGGACCCTGTTTCTTTGCCAAAAAATCCGAGGGGGATATTACGACACGTATTTTGGCCGACTGCCCAAGAACTTGATATTTTCCCATTTAAGCACTGTGAAAAAGAGCTGGAGACCATTCACTCTCACTGACACAAGAACTGCTATGCATTTACCTAACTTAGTTTAGCAGACAACTCCTAGGCAAATGATACCACTAGTCTCTTAATTAGTCACCTAGATGCAAGGGCGTGAGTGAGAAAATACACCTCCTTGCAAAGACACCCGAACACCAATGGCACGCTAGGCCCCGAGAAAGATACAGTACGCTATCTTCCAAGTTGCCTAACTTCAAGGTGACCATCAGTCATCTACTTACACGGACCGTCGGTAAAATCAGCCACATATCCATTCTCCGTTACAGAGCCCGTAAATTCAGCCAAACATCCATTCCCCTGGATTGGTCTTCTTACGGACGACATTTGTCGTAAGTTCAGAGCTTCCGGGTCGCCCAGCAACCAACCCCGTGACCAAAGTATGCCAATGTGAATTGGTGAAATTGGTCACAGGCCTGTTAGTGACAATTTGGAAAGCAGAGATAGCATAACCACTGAGGTTCTGGTTAGCAGAGCCTCAGTGAGACAGTTAGTCATCACACAGGGAACACATACAGGGCACACTTATGAGCACTGGGGCCCTGGCCGGCAGGGTCCCAGTGACACATACACTAAAACAACATATATACAGTGAAATATGGGGGTAACATGCCAGTCAAGATGGTACTTTCCTACAACTAGGTCATGACATTTGATCTGTGCTCACCCATGACCACACATCAGTACCAGGGATTCATATAGACATGCAGGTAGGGTACTCAGGGCATGGGTACACGTTTGTCACCATGCAGGGGACTTTTTCGTTCCAACAATGTTTTTAGTATAACAAAAAGTGCATTGTGGGCAGGATTGTTTTTGTGCAGGAAGTAAGGCTTTTTCCTCTTTCTATGTGTGCTGCAGAATAATAAAGATATTTCTTCTTGTTACACCTCTCCTGGGTAGGCATAAGATTTTGATGCATTCCCGTGTTTCTTATGAATCTTGAAATGCTACAAAATCCATGGATTTTGCGTGGTAACACCCACACAGCACCCATTGAAATGCCTCCCAAGCGCAGAGATAGGCAATGCAACGATTTGCTATATATAAATTACAATACTTGAGATTTATGAAGACACGCAGGGCCATGCAAGGTGTCCTTGTGTGTCTTCATAAAACTTACTTAAGATTTGCACCACTCTTGCACCATGTTGCGTGCTGCAAGAGCGACACAAACCAGACCATAAATATGGCCCTAAATGACCCCATATGTCAGCTCTGATGGTACGGTTTCATCCTATGAGTGCAAAACAACAGCCCCGTGAGAAGGTATAAGGGCTGGCAGCCTACCTTGGATATTGGAAATATGCCCTTGGCAAGAGAAGTGCCATGATGTTCTGCTGATCAGTGTCTCTGTTGCCTCCCTCAGCCATCTTGTCCCACCTCAGCCGAGTTGCCCTAATTCCTGTCCAGTGCCAGAGCTGGGCTAGTGGGCCCATTCCACCTCCTGCAGTGTCAGCTTCCTGAGCATCATTTTAGGAAGTGTAATGTCCTGTGGAGCAGGGGGTGGTCTTCGCATTCATGGTCTATGGCACCAGGGGCCAGGGAGGCATGGTGGTGGCTGTGGGACTTTGACAGCCAACTTTGTGGACACCTGCTTCAAGGCTCTTTAGGGTCACCCTGAGCACAGCCCCTGTTAGAGTCCCATACAAAGCCAGCACCATCACATCTCTAACAGCTTGACATACCAAGGACAGCAGTCCCTTGCTCGAACATTTCTATTCGTTTTATGTCCACCTTGTAGCCAGCAGTAAAACATAGCACAAAGAGTTTAAAGAATCAGTGCAAGCACGCATGCAGGACGTTTTTTCACCCATTTTGGCCCCTTTCTTTAGCGGATACAAACCTACTGCAAATTCTGTGTTTCAGATCCATGTCACGAATGACTCATCCTGCAACTCACAGCTGGATTGCTTACACCGTGCTCTCTGCATCCCCTCTCTGCCCAGGGCTGGAAACAGAAAATACAATGAGATCCCATAGGGGTTAAGGTCCTTGCTGCAGAGATCTTTGAGTAACCAGGGTTAATGCACCTTCTCCAGAGCACAGCATCCAGGTCATCAATTTGTATTTTATGTCGAGAGCTCAGTGAGTTACTCAGTGAGATAATTGTGTTGGTTGAAGGATACAAGTTGCAATCCAAGTAACATAGCTTAGTGAGCTATGGATTGGCAAACACCACCTGCATGCAATTGCAGCTCAGTTTGTCTTGATCATTCGCTCTTCCAGGGTTGCTAGAAAGATTTGCTTTGGCTAGCAGTAAGGTCTTGCTCGTAAGTGCTGTATAAATGGTTACCAGTGTAATCACTGCAGGAGACAGATACAGCTGCCATCTCTCAGTGCATGCATGTCTCCTACATGCAGACCTTTGGGAAGCAGACACCTGCATTCGAATCATAGTTTATCTCTTAAGCACCTGCGAAGTGATAACAAGCTGATTATCTTTCTTTCCTTGGTGGAATTGGGATCAATGTGTTAGGCTCCAGACAGCTCCGAGCCAGTAGGAGAGTTCAAACAAGCCTTGGCAAAGACAATAGGTCTCACCTACGAGAGTAACTGGCTTTGACAATGATCAGTAGCCCTGCTGTGGAGCAGTGTGGCCACCGTGCAGCTTAGCTAAAATAATTATTAAAAAGGCAGCATGATGTGGACAGCTTTAATGTGTGCTTCGAGAACAAGCACATCAGCACTGGGCGCGTCATTGCGCTTTTTAAAATTGTTATTTTGTTTAGCGTGCGCACTCTACCCACTCCTCATCTTTTTCACTGTTCTTTCCATCTCTCTTTACTTCCTTTCCTCTTTTGCGCCCTCCTTCCACCCTCATTCCCTTTTTCTCCCCTCCCTTACGTTTACCTTTCATGGTCTTTTTCCCTTACACTCCTTTCCTTCTCCTTCTTTCTTTCATCCCTCCTCTATCTGGTTTTATCACTGTTTCCTTTCACATCTTCCCTTTCGCTGGCTCTTCCTCTCTTCTCTCTTCCTAACCTCCCTTCACTTTGAGCTTGGCATGATCTCCTCTCCCTCACACCCACTCTTTCCCTACCATCAGTTCTTACCTTCTTCCATCCACTCTTTTCCTGGAGCCTCTCAGTCTCCCATCACCCTCGTGCTCCTGTCTCATCTCTCCTTCCTTTGTTACTTCTCCCTCCTGCTGCCCTCCCCTTCTCTCCTAATCTCTTCTTCTGATAATTGCATTATTTGGCCCCTTTGAGATAAGGCTCTTGAGCCTTTCCTCTGTGAGGGAGGATGCGATTACAGCTGTTATCTCCTTTCTCTTCCCTTGTTTCTAATCCAAAGCTCCTTCTCATCACATTTCCACCCCAGGCAGGGAGCCATCAATCCAAAGTCTGACATGTATCTCACTCCCTGGTGTTTAAATCCCAAGAGAAGAGAGACCCCTCCCTCCCTTCTATGGCTTTTTGCTGGTAGCCTAAGGGGGCACAAATTAAGGCCCAGATTTACTAGGATTGTGTGCCAGGCTTCCGCCATGTTTCTGGCACAGCCCGACACAAAATCCTTTTTGGCATTTACTAAGCCACGCAGGTCACTGTGTAGCTTTACATGGTCTAGTAAATGTAAAGTAACACAAGGCACTCATAGTGCTGCGTTGCATTAGTTTGCGTTGCATGGGTGGAGCATGGGTGCTTCTTTGCATCCAGCCATAGATTTTGATGCAAACCAAGATTTACAAAGACTAGTGCATCTGGATATGAACCAAAATGTTACTTCTATGCGACAGAAGCATAATGAGGAAAAAATATATGTAGCACGCCTAACGACTTCCTTAGTCCCTGTGTGCTGTATTGTGCAGCACGCATACAAAGAGAAAAATGCCTCTTCTGTGTGGATGTGTGAGGATTGCTTTTGTGCAGGAGGGTGCTGCTTCCTGCGCAAAAACAACCCTGTCTGTAAAGTGCAAGGATGCCTGCGTGAGCACTAGGCTACACGCACTGCGGATGGTCACGGGGAGAGCAGAAATCCATATCTTTGTGTATATAGAGCAATCCATATCTTTGTAAATATAGAGCAATCCAAATCTTTGTAAATATAGAGCAATCCATATCTTTGTAAAAATAGAGCAATCCATATCTTTGTAAATATAGAGCAATCCATATCTTTGTAAATATAGAGCAATCCAAATCTTTGTAAATATAGAGCAATCCATATCTTTGTAAATATAGAGCAATCCATATCTTTGTAAATATAGAGCAATCCATATCCTTGTATATATAGAGCAATCCATATCTTTGTAAATATAGAGCAATCCATATCTTTGTATATATAGAGCAATCCATATCTTTGTAAAAATAGAGCAATCCATATCTTTGTAAATATAGAGCAATCCATATCTTTGTATATATAGAGCAATCCATATCTTTGTAAAAATAGAGCAATCCATATCTTTGTAAATATAGAGCAATCCATATCTTTGTAAATATAGAGCAATCCGTATCTATTGTAAATATAGAGCAATCCATATCTTTGTATATATAGAGCAATCCATATCTTTGTAAATATAGAGCAATCCATATCTTTGTAAATATAGAGCAATCCATATCTTTGTATATATAGAGCAATCCATATCTTTGTATATATAGAGCAATCCATATCTTTGTATATATAGAGCAATACATATATTTGTAAATATAGAGCAATACATATCTTTGTAAATATAGAGCAATCCATATCTTTGTATATATAGAGCAATCCATATCTTTGTAAAAATTGAGCAATCCATATCTTTGTAAATATAGAGCAATCCATATCTTTGTAAATATAGAGCAATCCGTATCTATTGTAAATATAGAGCAATCCATATCTTTGTATATATAGAGCAATCCATATCTTTGTAAATATAGAGCAATCCATATCTTTGTATATATAGAGCAATCCGTATCTTTGTAAATATAGAGCAATCCGTATCTTTGTAAATATAGAGCAATCCGTATCTTTGTATATATAGAGCAATCCGTATCTTTGTAAATATAGAGCAATCCACATCTTTGTAAATATAGAGCAATCCATATCTTTGTTTATATAGAGCAATCCAAATCGTTGTAAATAGGGAGCATTCCTGCTGACTTCCTTTCAACAGTGCAGCCTTGCATGAAATCATTGTAAATGGCCCCTAAATCTTTCTGTGTTCCCTGCATTGTGTTTTGGTTATAGTTGGCAGTGCCATTCAAAACCAGGTTGGTTCCTCTAGTAGGCCAGTAGGGTTGGGGCAGGGTCAGTTCCTTATCGGAGGATTCTGAAAGATCTAAAAAGCTGTCTATGGGAGGCGGGTAGGTTCGGGTCAGGATCAGACCCATGTAGGATGCTTCTGCAAGACCGAAAAGGCTGCATTAAAAGTCTCTTCCATACCAGCCATCTAATCTGCCCGCAGCCCCCCTACGACATTCTCAGCTGTCACTCACGGAGTTAGATACGGTTCTTTATGGCGGAAGTGGTAAGTATGGGGAAGGAGATGTGAGCGCTTCTGCACATGCACAGAACACATTTTCGGGCCCACCATAGAGAACTGGTTGGACTGGAGCAACGGTCAACATACAGATAAAGGCGTCCTTTTTCACTGCCCTTAACTTACACACTACGGTCCGTATTTATACTTTTTTAGCGCCGAATTTGCTCCGCTTTTTTACACGAAAGCGGCGCATATTTATCCTTTTGAAGCACCGCATTTGCGTCATTTTGTGACGCAAAAGCGGTGCAAACTTGCAAAATACAAGTGTATTTTGTAAGTTTGCGCCGTTTTTGCATCAAAAAGCAGAAAAAATGCGGCGCAAAAAAAGTATAAATATGGGCCACAATTTATTTTCTAAGTTTGCGCTGCTTTCGCGTCAAAAAATTACGCAAGTGCGGTGCTCAAAAAGTATAAATATGGGCCTACATCTGCACTACTTCACTTGTAGGATACTTAGGCCCATATCCATACTTTTTGAGCGCCGCATTTGCATCATTTTTTGACGAAAAAGCAGAGCAATCTTACAAAATACCATTGTATTTTTGTAAGTTTGCGCCGCTTTTGCATCAAAAAATGATGCAAATGCGGCGCTCAAAAAGTTTAAATATGGGCCTTATTTTGGGCACTGTGGGCACACCGCGTCAGACAGGTTGCAACAGGAATTACTGATACCAGGATGATCTGCAATTTCAGGATGAGAAACTTCCTCCCTATTTCTGCTTTTCCCTCAAGAAATGTGGAAGTACCCCAGAAATTGGTATCAGCCGCATAATTTCCTGCAGGCAACTCCCTATTTCCAGATACTTTTCCGCGGACATTTTCCACCAGGGTATACCTCAGAAAATCCAGATGTTGTGGTACTACTCCACGTAGATTTACCACACATCGCGGAACCATGATACAACAGGTAACCCCAAAACCATGGTCTTGGGATCTCTGCCACATTTCTGATATGGCTTTAAGTACTGCTGGAGTAATACTGCCTGACTGGGAACACAACATGGGACTGGTTCTTGGAGGGTTCTCAGCGCCATGTAGTGTTTAGACGCCATCACCGTACCCTTTACCTTCTCAGCACTGATGCAATCACCTCCCTCATATGGCCAGGGCCGCCGGAGTTATGTGGCATTAGAGGACCAAGTTATGGGGGAGTGTTGATTAATTCATGCTTCAAAGGAAAGGCACATTATCCGCCCTAGAAAGGCAAATTATGTTACATATTATGCATTTAGTGACTAAATAAGCAGCGTTTTACATGGCTAAAAGCAAAACATGCAGGAATTTCTTTGACATTAAAATGTAACTATTTCCGCATTTTAGGAGACAATGACAAAAAGACTCTCGATGCTATAAAGTGCTTAGGTTTCTTAAGAAGGAAAGCGATACACATTCAACACATCCTATTCAAACTGCTGATCACCAATGTAGTGCAATAGTTTTTGTTAAACATTTGCCTTTTGGGCAGAAAACAGACCGCTTTTACCCACCTCTTGAACAATAGGTGTGGCTCGTAATTCTGCATTGTGCAAGTGAGTGTTTAACGTCTGATCCCACTATAGGCACTTCTGTTCAGTAATTAAAGGCCTGCAGAACAGTTAGGTATAGTGGCATTCATTCTGTATGCACCACACTAAGGTGCACTTTTGTCAAGTCATCAGATCTTAGATGTAACATGTGCTTTCGTCCCAACTCTGAGCGTCCTCTTGAAACACCTGAAGACACTGAGGCCCATATTTAGACTTTTTTAGAATCGCATTTGCGTTTTGTAAGTTTGCGCCGCTTTTGCGTTCAAAAGCAGCGCAAATTCGGCGCTTAAAAAGTATAGATTTGGGCCTGAATGCTTTAGAGCAGTGGTTCTCAACCTTTTGACTTGGGTGGACCCTCCCGCCCCCCACTGTATCATTACTTGAACCTGGGAATCCCAACTGAATCTTTATTGGAATCCGGGGACCCCTCACTGAGTCATTACTGGAAGCCGGGGATGTGAACCTCAAAAAAATACACAGAAAATACAGACACAGTACTCCATCAAACACATACACAAATTATAACACGTAATTCAATTTGCAAATAAGTATGAATAAAAAAATACAAATTGTGATTTTTAATAGCAGGTTAGAACTTTACTAAATTCAATTGGAGCCACACATCCCCCTACTAGATTCTGTTTGATGCACCTGCACTCCTCCCACAAATCAATCTGAGGGCACTAATTTCATTTTTAGTCTCCAATTTCAAATTCCTTGACTTTTGCAGTACCTTTCAAAAGTGTAATTTGCACATTTAGCCACCTTATTTATATACACTTTATTAACCTATTAATATTATTTATTTTTCTAAGCAATCAAAGTCCCATGGGGAGGCTTCGCAGACCCCCCAGGTTCAGAAGTTGGGACCACTGCTGAAGACGCCCACCAGACATTCAATTGGAGTCTGTGCTGGGCAGCCTGCTGCCAAGGGAGTGAAGGCCACAGCCTCCCCTGACCTGGTGGCCTGGAGGGCCACCCACCAGTCTCCAAATGGCCCCCACCGATGTAAAGGTCAGGTGTGACTGAGCCCCCTCAGTGCCCAAAGTGGATGACACTCAAAGGCAAAGCGGGTTTCAGAAAGGACTCGTTGGGTCACCTTTGGTTGCTTGTCCTGACCAGCAAGCCGCCCTTTAGAGACATCTGTGTAATATACGTGGCGCAAGGACCCAACCTGACAACAACAGAGTTAAGGAATCAAAGAGCCCAAGTCTACTCCAATGATCTTCAAACTCTGCTATGCTGCATCCTCCTTACCTCAATCATTTTCATTTCCACCCCCTCAAAAAACAAACATATTCCATTAATCCTACTGCACACAAGTAAAGAGTTCCAGCGGAGTCTAACTAATAGAGGCAAGGATATTCCTTAGTGCTCACAAAAAATACATCCAGTGCAAAACAGAGCAAGCCAAATCTTTCAAGCAGTCATTGAGAGACAAGAGTCATTTTAAAAGATCAGTCTTACAATGAACCACATATTTAAAATTAAAGTATACATAAAGGAGCTAGGAATTTGTGACTCTAGAAGGCATCAAGCATATTTTGACAACAATTGATATTCATGCTGCCTTGCATCATTTGTCACTCTATCATATCTAGATAGATATCATGCGGGCATGCAATGTGTGACACCTTGAGCCAATCCTGGTTTTAAGGCAAAAACACTGCACGCTGGAGTCCATATTACAAGTGTTTAAAGAAAAACAGTAAATGCTAAAATGTAAAAACGCTGTTAAAACTCCATGACTGGCTAACAGTGCTTAAAATCACATTCAAGAGCCTGCTGGACAACATCTGGCAGACTTGTCATCCCAAAAATGTGTACAGTGTGATCCTTTGTAGAACTGAAGCCGTGAGTTGCTGGGGTTATCTGCTGGTCCCCTTTTTCTACAGCTCCTAGCCAGGACACAACATGCTGGAGACAACGTGCTGGTCTGTTATAGAGAGGCTTCTGACCACTCTTTTCACTTACTAAATCATACCAGTTAATGGTCCTGACGTTTGTTTGCTCTCCCTTGGTCCAGATTAAGTGCTTTTTCTTCCCTGAGCCACACGGCCTCCATGCAATCCCTTTGTGAACCTCAGGAGCCCCTCCCACAGTTTGAAGACATCTGGTCAACAGACACCAGAACATGCTTTCAGCAACCATAGACCAAAGGTATGTGTAAAATGTAGATGAAATGTCCAAAAAATTAAGCACAGCTCTTCAAGTATTTACTGTTAGTTTATTCTTTACACCTCAGCCAAAGCAGCAGTCCCAACTGACATTTCATTTCTCAGTCACCTCAGAGAGGCTGCATCGGAATTCTCATGACACAAGAATTCCATAGACACTGGCCAATCCCCTGAGGCTGTGGGCAGGATGTCACACTTCTCCCTCTTTCTACAATAACAAAGATATATACACTAACAGAAAATATGAGGCCTATAGCTTATTGTAAAATAACATCAAGAATCAGTAATAACAAAGAAAATACATTGGAGCATAGATGTGTCTACAACACTTACGCAGAATTATCCAATGAATAAAAGTATTTACACAATGAACAATTCTCAAAGGAAAATGTATAAACATAGGAATATTGCTAGATAATACAAGGCTTTCAAGTAATTAAATGAGGGTTGAAACAAAACTTCAAGAAATATGTGGAACTCAGTTGACCTTACAATCTTTAAAATATGTAGGGAGTCTTGTTACACGCCCACTCTTACTGATATAAATTTCCAATTTGTTGTTGTTTGACTTCACCAACGTATCACTCTTTGTGGTATTCCCTAATTGATGTTCATCTCTAATTTCTCTATCTATCTTTCTCTGAACTGAGATTTCAATCCCACTATCAGGTTGATCCGGCTCCACACATTTGACCACTCTACCCAAGTTCCATATTCTTCCATCCAGAAGTTTTACTGCATTGTGAAATAGTTTAATTATCTTCAATGGTTCTGTGAATTTAGATCCCTCTGACCTGTAGGAGATCTCACTTTAACCCATTCACCTACTCTAAAGTCAATTGCCTTGGTCTTGTGTGTCTTGTCAGAATGTTTCTTTTGTGTGCGTTGTGAGTCAAGCTCCTTTCACCTCCATGCTTGGTTCATGTCTATCTTTACCCAACCTTTATACCACTTCATCCACCCAGGCACTAATCTAGAGTTAGGTCTCCTACCCTTTAGCAATTCAAAAGGTGTCATGCCAGTAGTCTGATGTGGAGTGAGACGATAAGCTTCCAATCTACGCATTACTTCCTCTTTCAAACACAGTCCATTCACCTTAGCCAGTTGAATGCTTTCCTTTATGGTTTTGTTAAACCTCTCTACCACTCCGTTTGTTTCAGGATGATAAAGAGCACAAAGTTTGTGTTTTATTCCATTGCATTTCAGAAACTCCTTTGTTTCTCTTGAGCAAAACTGTGTTCCTTTGTCAGTCAATAACGTGTTGGGAAGACCTTCACGCATGAAAACTTCCAACAAAAATTTGATCACTGTGTTGGAACTAATGTCTGAAACCATTTTAATTTCTGGCCATCTTGAGTAGAGATCCACTAAAACTAAGATATATGGACATCCCTTTTCTCTAGACAATGGTCCCACTATATCCATGGCCACATCCATCCCAGGCCCTTCAGGTAACTGACGACACAACATAGGTGGAGTGTGTAACTTTAACACCTTATCACTGGCTGCACATGGTACATAATCCCTGACAACTCTTTATACAGCTCCATCAATCCCCGGCCACCAAAAGTCCAGATGTAACCTCTGTTTAGTCTTGCGGATGCCAAAGTGACCATCATGAGCCAGCTCAATCAACCTCATCCTTAAACTACTAGGCGGTATTAATTTGGTACCCCTAAATAGACACCCTTCCAACTCAGACAATTCCTCTCTGACCATCCAATAGGGTCACATCTGTCCCTGAGGCTGTGGGCAGGATGTCCCATTATGCATCATAGAGGAAATAGACATGGGGACTTGTTTACAGCGACCATGGACACTAAGATGTATCATAGAGTCAGTAGACACCAGGACATGTTTACAGTGACTATAAACACTGGAACATATCATAGCGACAATAAACACCAAGACATGTTTACAGCAACTAAAGGCACCGGGATATATCATAGAGGCCATAGACGACAGGACATGTTTACAGCGACCATGGACCCTAGGATGTATCATAGTCAGTGGAGACCAGGGCATGTTTACAGCAACTATAGAAACCAGAGCATATCATAGCAGCAATAGATGCCAGGACATGTTTACAGCAGCCAAAGGCACTGGTGTATATCCTAGCAGCCATATATGCCAGGACATGTTTACAGTGACCATGGACACTAGGATGTATCATAGAGTCAATAGACACCAGGACATGTTTACAGTGACCAAAGGCACCGGGATATATCATAGCAGCCACAGACCCCAGGACATATTTACAGCCACCATGGACACTAAGAGGTATCATAGAGTTAGTAGACACCAGGACATGTTTACAGTGACTATAGACACTGGAACATATCATAGCGGCAATAGACGCCAGGACATGTTTACAGCAACCAAAAGCACAGGAATATATCATAGTGCCCATAAATAACAGGACATGTTTACATCGAACATAGACACTGGGATGTATCACAGCAGCAATAGGTGCCAGGACATTTTTACAGTGACTATAGGCACTGGAATATATCATAGCAGCAATAGACACCAGGACATGTTTACAGCGACCAAAGGCACCAGGATATATAATACCAGCCATAAACGCCAGGACAGATTTACATCAACCATGGACACTGTGATGTAGCATAGTGGCAATAGGAGCCAGGATATTCTTTGCAGTGACTATAGACCCAAGATATATCATAATAGCAATAGACACCAGGACATGTTTACAGTGACTATAGACACCGGGATATACCATAGCAGCAACTGACACCAGGACATGTTTATAGTGACTATAGACACCGGGATATATCATAGCAGCCATTAAACACCAGGACATGTTTACAGAGACTATAGATCCAAGGATGTATACTAGAGGCAGTAGACACCAGGCCAATTTCACAACGACTATATACACCAGGATATATCATAGCGTCAAAAAATGGTAGGACATGCTTGCAGCAATCATAGACACCAGGACATGTTTGCAGAGTCTATAGATACAAGGATGCATACCAGAGGCAGTCGACACAGACTATGTTTACAGCGTCTACAGACACCAGGATATATCACAGCAGCAATAGATGCCAGGACATGTTTACAGAGACTATAGATACAAGAATGTATTCTAGAGGCAGTAGACACCAAGCCATGTTTACAACGACTATAGACACCAGGATAAATCATAATGGCACATGACACCAGGACATGCTTGCAGCAATCATAGACACCAGGACATGTTTACAGAGACTATAGATACGAAGATGTATACTAGAGGCAGGAAACACTAGAACATGTTTACAGATACTATAGATACAAAGATGTTTACTAGAGGCAGTAGACACTAGGACATGTTTACAGTGACTATAGATACCAGGATGTATAGTAGAGGCAATAGACACAAAGACACGTTTACAGTGGCTATAGACACCAGGATATATCACAGCAGCAATAGATGCTAGGACATGTTGGCAGACACATCAGACAACAATCCACGCTATATAAAATAGACACCAGTAAAAGAGAAAGTACATGCCTGTTGCAACAACAGGCACCACTAGGTAATTAAACAGGTACCATTACATATTTAGAAAGACATCATAGATAGGGCTGGCATTTTTTATGTTCTTTATTTTCGATTATTTAGTCTGCATTTATCCGTATTTATTTCTTCTCACCTAATTGACATGTATGCACATTTATTTTCCGTTCATTAAAAAATAAACTCGAAAGAAGTGCTCTTCCACAGTAGGTCTTCGGAAAGGTGTTCACTCATGCTCAGATGCCATGGGAGTTTTTGTGCTACTATCATGCTTGTGTTGCTCACACATCATGATATTTGTTGAATGTCTTCAGGCTCTCAGCCCAGATCAGAGCTCCCAGATTAACAGTACCTGAACTGGAAGCCTCCACAGCACGGCTGGCTTTGACACTGTCCGCCAGGTGCAGATTACAGGCTCCTGCTGCTGAGAAAGTAAAGTTTATCCTGAGCAAAGCCGTTCATCCCTCAGGCAGTGACAGGATCAAAAGCAAGCAAATTCAGCCTGATTAGATCTTTATTGAAACAAATAGATCTCAATCTACCCTCCTTGACTAAAACTCAAGAGGAGCAGATCCCCTACTCAGGAGAAGTGGGGGTGTATTTAATGAGAATGAAAGTATAAAGGGGAGGGTGTGAAACTACTGGGGGCGTAGGTTACATACAAGGGCTGTCAATGTCCATAGCCTCTGGACGGATGAGTCGAGAGGAACTGTGCTGAGGCCACTGCAGGCATCTGCCTTGTAGTGCAATCAGAAATGGACATGAAAGGGCACATTAATGCAGCAAATCACCTCAAATAAAGTTTGTGTTGCTGCTGTGAAGGGATTTCGCACTGTCCCCAAACACAAAAAACACTTTTTGCCCCCATTTAAAAATTTTGCTGGTGTTTTCCTGACTTTGATGGTGCCCAGGGTACTGTTAACCAGCCCCAGAGCCTGTGGTCTGATTACAATGAGTATGCAAATTAGGCTAGTTATAATTGGCAGTATCAACCTACCTATAAATCCCTAGTATATGGTAGGGCATGTAGGTTTAGGGACCCCAGCATAGGTAGTGCCCCCATAGGTGCACTGCTGAGGTACCAGGGTCATTTTATGGCAGGCCTGCCTTGCTGACTGCTTTAAAATTAAAGTTACATGCAAATTTGACTTGGAATTAAAAGTACTTCCTGAGTCTTAAATTACCTTATTTTTACATGTAAGTCACCCCTAAGGTGTGCCCCTGGGAGCCCCTAGGGTTGGGTGCAATGTAAATATAAGCAGGGACCTTATAACATATGTTTTATAAGCCCTGGTGAGGAAAAATAGCCACATTTGTTTTCCCCTCATTGTAGTGAATAGGCTACATAGGCTCCAAAGGAGCAAGACATGGCAAGTTTGGTCTCAAACTGATTGTTATAATAAATGCAACAACTTGCCATTGTTGGATTTAATATAACTAGTTCAGGGAAAGAGTTTTAGAATTCTTCCCAGAAGTTACCAGTTTCAGATCTGTAGTGCCCTTCTCTGATTGGCCAGCCTCTGGCATCCTGGCTAGGCTGCCTTGATAAGGTGTGAAGTGGCCTGGGCTGAATACAAAGGAAGGGTCAGTGGGAGGAGATCTACCTCATCAGATGGTGAAACAGGACGTGGGGGGGGGGTGCAGCCAAACTGGTCTTCAAAGGAGGGAAGGACATTTGGAGCAGCTCAGGACCTCCCCCATTTCCCGCAAACCCAGACAACCAACGCCCCTTTTGATTAGATTAGGAGAGGGCAGGTGAGGGGTGTGTTAAGGGTTATCAGAAACACCAATGGGAGGGCTCAGCCTGACCTAACCTTCAAAATTCAGTTTCTGCCATTTTGGATTTTTAAGAAATGTTGCTCCCTGGGATTGATTTTTGCCACACTTCCCAGAAAGCGGTCATCCAAGAGGGTAGTGTCCTGCCTGTGATTGGACAGTTGGCCACCCCTTGCTTTTTACCCAAGGAGCAGGGATAAATTTGGCAGAGCTGCACCCACACCTGAGGACTCTGCTGGAAGAAGATACTCGAGAAGGAGGACTGCCCTGCTGGACCCCTGGACTGCACCTGGACACTGCACTCACAAGGACTGCACCAACTGCACACTTGGGAATCAAACAAGAAAAGGACTTTACCTTGCTTCTGCAACTCAAGGCACAGATTTCCTGTAAGCACAAGTACAAAGGAGCTGCCCAGAGTCCCCTGCATCAAGTCCTGCAAGAAGAGCCCAGCTGACCAGCATCCAGTGGCCATTTGAGGATTCTGACCAGGTGCATTCTAGGAATTGTGGTCCCAACTCCCAAGGAGCAACTCAGAGATTCTCGAACCTTGGATCAAGTTGTGGACACTTTAAGGACCCAAAGAGGACCCCTGAAGAAGATCCAGACATTTGGAGACATCTGGAGCAACTGTTGTAAACAGCTTCATAAGTTGAAGAGGGGCATTGTGGGAGTTGTAGTCTCAGACCCGAAGAGGCAAACGAGAGGCTCTGAACCCTTGGCTGGTGCTGTGGCCCACTTTCTGAAAGTAAGTGTAGCAGTGTTACATCATGGGTGGAATGAACTCTGGACTTTGTCCCTGTCTATTGTAACCTTTTTTAACTCTATGAGCACTATTTGCTTCTAAGCGCTAGAATTACTTTTAATCTTTAAAAATTCATATCTCCGGTTCCCTACATTGGATCTCTGTTTTTTTGGTGTCATTTTAAAGATAAAAATATAGTCTATTGTTATAAATTGATGTTGGATTTTGATTGTGTTTTACTTATTTACTTGTTTTTTTTTTTTAAATGCTTTACACACCTGTATCCTAGCCAAGCTACCAAGGGTTGAGCAGGGATTAATTTATTGAAACCTGACTAAACCTAGTGCTGGTTAGTGGCCTATTGCTAAGTATAGGTACTTACCTGCCCTTAAACTTAACTCCATATGTATATTTTGACGCTAGTTAAAGTCATTTTTTGGATGCATTAACCTACCTTGCTTCCATGAGATGAAAGGTAGGCGTTCCCTCCCAAAAAATGGTGCACGGGAGGGAGGCGGGCTTAAATATTGCCACTAAGCATGCTTAGCGCCATTATTTAACGCCTGGTTCAGGGCAGGCGTTAGGGGACCTATGGGACTATTTCCATGGTGGAACACCATGGAATAAGTCCACAGGTGCCCTCCCCAGGCCCCAGGGACACCTAGACCCACACCAGAGGGACTGCGGAGGATGGGGGACCCCATCCCAGGTAAGTATAGTACGTAGAGGTACTTTTTTTTATTTTTTAAAGTGCCATAGGGGCCCCTGAAATGGGCCTCCATACATGGCACTGGGTGCAATGGCCATGCCCAGTGGACCCTTGTCCCCTGTGCTGTCCATTGGGGTGGCAGGCATGACTCCTGTCTTTTATAAGACAGGAGTCATGTGGTATGGTAGGTTTTGAGTCAAGAAATTACGCTAGGCAGGTTAGAGTCATTTGTTTGACTTTAACCAGCCTAACATAATTTTTTGGTGCAAGAAACTCCCTTCCCCCATACCTCCACCCCCACCTGCCTAACATTATTTTACTTGATACTATCCCACCCTTAGCGCCAGCTTGTGCCATTCCTTAAATATGGCGCCCAGCTGGCACTCTGGAATGGCGCTAGCTGGCGGTAAACCTTTTCACGCAACACTGCAGTAGCGCAGTTTTGTGTGAAAAAGTTTAAATATGAGCCTTAGTCTTTAATTTTTATTGAGAAATTGAGACAATATTTAGGGGCATATTTACAAGAAATTGTCACAGAAGTGCTGATGCACCAGTTTTCTTGCATCACCCCTGCCTCACCTAAAGACACCATGGGTGTGGCGTATTTACAATACAGCGCATCACAGTGAACGTTAGGCTAATAGTGTCAACTTTTTTGCCGCTATTGTGGCTCTTTTCTGCACTTGAGTAAAAATGTCTGTCTCTAGTGCAACAAAGTGCAAAGAGGCCCATTGTTTAAAATGGGTGAGTCACTTTAACACCTGCTTTGAGCAGGCATTAAAAATGACGATAAAAATGGAGCAGTGAAATCTTGTAGATTTCACTGTGCCATTTTTGCGGGCCTCCTAACGCCCAAACGCCTCCCTTGCATACATCATGCCTGATGCAGCCATGATGTGGTGCAAGGAGTAGCAAAGTGTAAATATGGCACGGTGAAAATTGCCTCCTTGAGCCACATTACCGTAAAAAAATTACGCTTGTGTCGCGGAAGGAGGCGCTAGGGCCTTGTAAATCTGGCCCTTAGTTTTTTGTTTATGCATAGGAATCAGTAACATTTGAAAACAGGGAGTCTTGAATATATCACAAGTTTATACATGAAGTAAACACCATTCCATAGGTATAGACACAAAGTAAAATACTTCAAAAGCATAGAGACAATAGAAACAACTGTGGACATATGAATGTACTCTTACAGCTAGGAGTAACTTTACCACTTTTCCCTCTTAACCATTTCTGAGTGTAAAGTTACTCCAAGGTGTAGACCACTCCTTCAGTTTAGAGGGCTGAGATGGCATATACATAATTTATGACTGTAAAGCTGAACTTACTACTAATAACTTTACAACTGTATTTTACTTTCTGCGTATGTAAAAGAAACCTTTGGATCCTGGGTGTAGATTTCCAGAACTGGGCTGGAGACATTCATAGGTGGGAAGGAGAACTTTACATGGAAGAGAATAAGAGAATGACATGAACCTGATCTAAATATCACACACATGACAATTTAATACTTGCCTATAATAAGCTTTGCTTTTTTCGTCTTCATCTTTTTGATTCTGCAACCACCACTTTTTTTTCTAAAATAATGCATCCCACAATTTTGAACAGGAAGAGAAATTTCATTGAGGAGGAGACTGTGTAGTTAAATTTGTGGAACATCACTAAAAAGAACTAAAAGTCTGTCTCCATTCACCCTTGTTGGAACACAGATGACTGCCTTATGGCAGGAGGTAGTTGACTTGTTCAGTGCATTGGGGGATGAAGCACCTACCTTGCGACATATTTAAAAAAAAGTGGCAAGATGAGAGGAGGTGGGTGAAAGAGAAGTTCTCCAGGATTCAGCTGCCACACACTCTTCCTGGAGGGGCACTTGGATGTTGTCTATGTCTCACCCACTCGAGAAGACTGTCTTCTCTACAATGCACCGGTTATTTAGGGTGCCTCTTTTGGACAACACTAATGTGGTGCCAGGTACAAAGTTCAACCTCTCTCTCTTACTGAAAAAACTCTGATTCTCTCACCCATATCCAACACCTACATTGTTGGGCACACATCACATACATAACCATCACAAATATCCTCTAACACACACCCTATATATATGTTGATGTTTTCATTGTTTGTCTTATATTTGTACTTGTTTCATACTGTAACTCTTTTGATTGGGTGCTTCAGCTTTTGCTGATCATCTTCAAGTGCAGCATGGCAACATGTAGGGCAGGTCCCACAACACAAACCACCTAGGCGTCTAGGTAAAGTGATCCAACCAAAAATACATTACATGCAGGTTAGTATTTGTAAACTTTCATTACTTTCATAACAAACAGCACAAGTTAAACACAACGATTGTCAGAACAAAGCTCAGAATGGAGCACCCTCTCAAGTGCTCTTAAGTGATGATACAAATAATACACTTGTCTGCTGCTCTAACTCTTCCAGAGGAGCACAGACGGTCGGCCAGATGGCTCTAAGGACAGTTCTGTACAGTGCTGTTATGCTGATGTACTGAGAATAGGATTGAGAGGACATACTCAGAAGGTCCCAGCCTTTAATATTGGGCTCAGTGAAGAAGGAGCTGCAATCGCTTCTGGTACATTGATGCTCTCTGCAGTGCGTGCTGATATCTCTCCAAATCTGTCCCATGCTGCATTGCTGAGCTAGGTCTCTGTACTCCATAAAGTTGAACCTAACTGGATGCGGGCATAGATCAGGGCACGGTCTACATGCAGGCCCTGATACATTGTGATGTGCAACATACAGGCTACAATAATCTTACACACAGTTTCAGGGGAGAACAACAACAATGCTCTTGTATGGTCAAGACATCTAAATCACAACTTAAGGATCCCAAAAGTGAGATCAAGAAAATATTGTGTACATATGCATGCCCCATTGAAGTTCTGTTGAAATAATGTAGATGAACTTCTTAGACATACGGGGCATCACCTGCAGCAAAGACCTGAAATTTCTTAACAGTGAGCTGTATTCTAAATATATACTTCACGTCTATGTAAAAGTAGTGAGGATCAAAGTAATGTGTTTGTTTTAGGAAATATGTTTGAGAGGCACCCCTTAATGTATATGTATCTCCGGTATGAGATGTTGTTACTCACCAATGAGCAACATGCTACCAAAATCCTCAGTAAGCAAGCAACATGACAGAGGTGACTGACAGAAGATTTCATCTGTGGATCCAGGACAGGCAGGATACACATTAGTGAAGCTGCCTCGGGCATCGTTAACAGGTTGCACGCTGATGGAGTGCCAGCAGTGTCTGTTGAGGTAAAGGTGAGCTCTTCTGTGAGGTGGCTCAAGTGCCACAGTAATGCAGTAAATGGCACCTACCTTATAAGGAAAGTGGGAAAAGGAATACAATTATTTTGTCACCTTTTGCTTTTCCACAAGTGACTGTGGTATGGTGACAAACTGGCGCACTAATCTATTGTTGCATCACAATACCTAGCATCAAGCCTGACTTGCATGTGAGATGCCTACACTGTCAGAGCTGACCCTCTGGAGAGATCCAGTGGCCATGGAATACAATATGTCTTTGGACATGGGAGAAAGCTGTAGGTGAATCAAGCTCCTGCTCCCAATCTGCAAACATGACAAGGATCATTTCAGATGAGGAGTGGTATCTGCCGAGGACTGCTTCTTTAGATAGCCCAGAGAAGTTGATTCTTTGCCTGTAAACCCTCTCTATCCTCCTCAATTAATCAAAACACCCCACCACAGAGATACATACAGCATACTGTAGCAAATGATCTTTGTCCAGACTCCTATCACTGACAAATACTCAAGTATCCTATTCACCGCACATTCCAGTACTCCATCATCCTAGGCCGTCACTGACGTCTTAGTCCGGGGTGATTAAATATTTAAGGAGAAGCAGGTTGAAGACTTTGAAAGACATGTTCCAGGGTGAACACTACTTTTCATAGGGGGAGACCCAAGGTGATAACACCAGCACCCTAACGGACATGCTAGTCTATCAGTGGCTGAGAATCTAAAAGAGAGAGTTGTTTCTAATGATGTCAAATGAACCCCTTAAATGGGTGATGCTCACTCTTATGGTAGTTAACCCTAGCAAGGCTTGATTAATTACAAATAATTTTAACTCCACTGACCACGAGGGATAAATGAGAACTAGGGCACACATTAGTGGGGGCACAGTGAACTAACTCTTCAAGCTGATGAAAGAAGTTTTCCCTAGGAGGAAATTCAGACTAATCCAACTAAACTTTATACACAGAGCTTACTAGATACTTGATAGCATGCCAAGGTGTTGGAGATGTAAACCTCCAGGGGCAGAATTACTGCAAATGGTCTGGTCCTACCACCAAGTCCTGGCATCTTGGATGGAAGTATGGGATTTAGGGCCAGATGAAGCAAAATCAGTTTTTGCGACATACAAATTGCGAGTCTGAGCGACTCGCAATTTGCAAGTCGCAAAAACGGATACATAATGGTGTCTCAGACACCTTCTGCGACTCGTTATGGGGTCGCAAAGACCCACCTCATCAATATTCATGAGGTGGGTCGCATTTTGCGACCCCATAGCGAGTCCCTGCACTCACAGGGATGATGGCCTGCTGTAGTCAGCAGACCTCCATGTCTGTGACTGCTTTGTAAATAAAGCATTTCTTTTTTTCATTTTGCAGCCCGTTTTCCTTAAAGGAAAACGAGTTGCAAAATGAAAAAAATACCGTAACCATTTGGTTTCGTTTTTTTCAGAGCAGGCAGTGGTCCATAGGACCACTGCCTGCTCTGAAAAAATATTTTTGTCGACATTCACAAAGGGGAAGGAGTTACCGTGTGACACTGGTGGTAACTGCGAGTTGGTTTGCGACCGCATTTGCGGTCACAAAGCAACTCTGAATTGCGATGTGAGTCGCAAATAGGAAGGGAACACCCCTTCCTATTTGCGAGTCGCATTCAAAAATTGCGAGTCGGTACCGACTCGCAATTTGTGAAGAGCATCGCAAAAGGCTTTTTGCATGGCGCAAACTGCGATTTTCGCAGTTTGCACCATGCAAAAAGCTTTCTACATCTGGCCCTTAGTGTGTAGAACCAACTTTGCCCCATAGATGCACTCCTGGGATATGTAAAAGACATCCCAAAACCAGTTCATAAATTAGTTGCCATTGCACTACTACTAAGTGGAAGATAACAATGCAATGTCAGAAAAGTCTGCACCTGATTACAGCTATTGGCTGAAAGAAATAACCACCTGTAGCTCTTATGTTTATAACATGCTTCTTCTGCGTGACTCTGAGGGCACATGGTCTTGCCTACACACCTGCCTAGAAGAACTGAAGTCATAACTGGGTATCCCAACAGGATGTTTACTGTGTCCCATCAGGTACCAAGAACACTGCTTGACGAAAGTGTATTTACGCCTGCTGTCTTATTTTGCATGTTATCTGCTAATGCTTGTTGGATTTATGTAACAGAATCAAGATAATGTATGTCATGCACTCAAGGGCTGTAATTAGCCACTTTGATAATGTTTAAAAGCATAGATAAAGATTTAAAAGTGCATATATAAAAATAATTATTCGACAAAATGGATTAGATTGGTTGGTGTTGGAACGTGTTTCACCTGTATGTGGGTAGTGAACTCAAAATAATCAACTCCTTGCATTACTAGTGGTATTAAAAGTGTTGAAAGCCTTTTTATACAATTTAATAGCATTAGCCTTAAAGAAAAAGAAATTATATTATATCTTCCAAAACAAAAATGGCATTGAATAAAATTAAACAGGGTTTGCTGTAAAGAAAGACACATTGGTAGTCATTATGACAGTGGCGGCAAATGCCACTTATCGCCGCAATGACGGCCGCCAACATACCGCTGTGGAGGCGAACATCCGTTTGCCAAATTATGACACACACACCAATCCGACAGAATGCTGCCACATACACAAATCCCCCAGCCCAAAGGTCAGTGCTAAAGTGGAGGTACGAACACCCATATCGTTACGCCAGCAAAACAATGCCTACCACGTTCTGACCCACGAATCCCCACGGCGGACATTCAACAGTGGTAAACCATTGGCGGTACGCACTGTTGTACATAGAGGCCCCTCCAGGTGGGCAAGTCCTCCAACTCAGAGACTGTGACCTTGCACTCCCAGCTAACTGTAATGGGTATGGAGCCCCCTCCAGAACCAGTGGGCAAGTCCCACACCTCAGAGACTGTGACCTTGCACTCCCCAGCAAATTGTAATGGGCATGGAGGCCCCTGCAGAACCAATGGGCGAGTTCCCCACTTCAGCTGAGGTGCTCCCCCACCACCCTTCCCCCTGAGGTGCCTGACCATTCACAACATGATGCCCCTGCACAGTGTAGTGCGGGTTACGTCATGGAACAAGTAGGGCCTTGGGCTGTGCCCTGTGGCCATGTGGGCCTTTTGTACTTGGGACTGGGCATTGGGCCTTTCAGAACAATGAATCAATGATTTTTTTTCATATGGACAATATGCTGGCTGTTGGCATACAATTACAATATCAGTACTGACTAACTGTTGTCCTTGCATTATTATGACGTGTGTCTGTGACATTGTTTTTCCTCTGCAGCTGGTTCTGTCTATGGTGTGTGTGAATGGTGTGTGTTGTGCGTGTGTTTTTAACTGTCCTTTTCCTCCCTCCCTCCCTTGTGTGCTTGGCAGCTGTACTCACCGGCGTCTTCTTTGTCAGCATTGGTGTTCCAGGTGGCGTATGGTGTAGAAGAGCATCAGGAAGGCTTGTATTTCAGGTTCCATGGAGGCGGTGGTCTTCTCTGTGTTCCTGATGGTAAGTCTTTCGTTTTCTGTACCGTGTTTCCGCCAGGCTTATGATGGTGTTGGTACCGCCCTGGAAATCCTGGTGGTTTGCTATGTCATAATACGGTGGGCGGTACCTTGTGTTCCGCCTGGCTGTAGTTGGCTACTGTCATGGTCAGGGGTGTTAACACATTGGCGGTTGGTGTGGTACATTGGCTGTCTCTGGGAGTTATCGTCGCATTGGTCATAATTTGGCGGTAATTACTGCCAGCCTGTTGGCGGTATTACTGCCACTTCAACAGTCACACCAATGTCATAATGACCACCATACTCACTCTTTAGAGAGTCAACAAACATCATGTCATAATTGTAGAGATAGTAGATACAAGTAGATCTTTCAAGAAACAACAGCCACAAGCTAAAATTTGTGAATACAGCAGTCCCTCTAATTTGATTTCTCTGTGTGCAGCAGCAAGGTATTAAAATGTGACAATTAAAAGTTACTTTCAGAAAAATGTTTGCCAAAACAAATAAATTTGCTTCTCAAAAAACACACGTCTTTTCAAATTGGCAAAATGGTTTTGAGCTTCCTACCCAATAAACATTTATTTTTCACATAGCTCTAGCTTTGTTACCAAAAATAACAATAACAATTTCCCAATGGCTTGCTGTGAGTCACAAACATGCAATAAATGCTGACATTAAAAACAAACACATCAAAAGCAGCAAAGAATATTTTATATAGCACATACTGTGAACTGAATGCTAGGAACCTTTGCTCTGGGACTCATCACAGTGATGGATTAAAGGAGTTTGAGTATCATGCCCTAAATGAAGTGCCTGGAGATTAACACAGCAAATTAAAAGATTGTAGACTTGGGCTAACCCTTTACATATGGTTTCCCCTTTAGCTTGGGATAGTCCAAGTTACAAATATTTAGGGGCATATTTATACTCCGTTTGCGCCGGAATTGCGTCGTTTTTTTTTAACGCAATTACGACGCAAAACTAACTCCATATTTATACTTTGGCGTTAGACGCGTCTAGCGCCAAAGTCCATGGAGTTTGCGTCATTTTTTAGCATGGACACCTACTTTGCGTTAATGAGATGCAAGGTAGGCGTTCACGTCTAAAAAATTGACTCCGAGGCATGTGCGTCGTATTTATACTCCCGGTCAAAAAAAATTACGTCTACCCTCGTTACCGTCATTTTTTAACGCCTGCTCAGGGCAGGCGTTAAGGGACCTGTGGGCTCGGAAGGAGCCCAGAGGTGCCCTCCCATGCCCCCAGGGACACCCCCTGCCACCCTTGCCCACCCCAGGAGGACACCCAAGGATGGAGGGACCCATCCCAGGGAACTTAAGGTAAGTTCAGGTAGGTATTTTTTTTTTTTTTTTTGGGTGGCATAGGGGGGCCTGATTTGTGCCCCCCTACATGCCACTATGCCCAATGGCCATGCCCAGGGGACATAAGTCCCCTGGGCATGGCCATTGGGCAAGGGGGCATGACTCCTGTCTTTGCCAAGACAGGAGTCATTTCAATGGGGGTTGGGAGTGAAAAAAATTACGCAAATCGGGTTGAGGCGAAAAATTTGCCTCAGCCTGACTTGCCCCATTTTTTGACGCCCAAACTCCATTTTCCCCTACGCCGGCGCTGCCTGGTGTACGTCGTTTTTTTCCACGCACACCAGGCAGCGCCGGCGGCTAACGCCGGCTAACGTCATTGATTAAATACGGCGCCCGCATGGCGCTTCAGAATGGCGTTAGCCTGCGCTAAATTTTTTGATGCAAAACTGCGTTAGCGCAGTTTTGCGTCAAAAAGTATAAATATGGGCCTTAGTGTCCTTGCAGATAAGCACTTTGGTCAACCGCCACAAATGTCAAGTGGTGGGCGAGGGTGGGACGGGGGAAACAAAAAAAAAAAAAGCTAATCACTGGCTGTTCACGCCATCACCTCCTGATGCATCGCTCCTCTTCTATTGGTGTCCCAGCATTCACTGGGACACCAGCACATGCTCCCCATGCAGTCCTGGCACTGCTCTCATTCTAAGCCTAACATGAGAGTATTACCTCCCAGTTGCTGAGTTCTGCACTGCAGACCTGAGGATACTACTGTAACATTCCATGAGAAGCTAGGAATGTTCAGTATTTTCCCTGCACAATTTATGTCACTCTTTAGCCAGGAAAATGTGTGACGAAAAACGTGCAGAATTACTTCGCCCTTTGTAATCCCTCTTTGGGCACTAACTTCTGTTTGCTTCCAAATCTTGATTACTCACCTTCTTGGCATGAAAGTCAGGATTAAACAAAACAGAAAATGCTTTGCTATTTGCAAATGTAAATCCAACATTTGTCATTTGTTACCCAGATGCACAGAGACATTTAGATGATGGGTCAGGTAAATTATGCTGAATCATCACCGTCACAAACCTGCCACCAGCCAACAGTCACACCCCTCTGTTGATGCCCCTCAACCTTAGTACTTGCAGCTGTACATGTTCTCAGATCTCAGAATGTACTTCAGTCACACTGCTCCACCAATGTTTCATTGCTCCCTTCAAACTGCATTCTAACCCCTGTGACTTTCACCTCTGTCACAGGGCTGACTTCAGCCTGCATCCATATAGCTCCACTGATGCATCACTAACGCCTTTGTTCACATTTAAAAAAGCATTTGATGTCACACTGTTGCACTTACACAGCTTTGGCAGTGCACTTCTTTCAGAGTTGCCAGTCCACGTTCACACAATTTTGACAATGCACCTTAGTTTTAAAACTGCTTTCTTTTCTTTATTGTAGAATATATAAAATGTAAACACTAATCAACATAACAAATGTAGGAAATAAAAATACAAAACTGTTAATAGTTATACAAAATAAAAGCTGTTTACAATTTTATGATGCAAATGGGAAAAGAAAGGAAATAAAATATAAAAGGGGGGAGATAAAAATCTACATTTGGAGATTGGGTAGAAAGATACAGTAATATGTACGTATAAAGGGAAAAACCAGAACCATGTATTTTAGAAAAGAGCAGAGAAATTACAAATTACAGTGGTTTAAAGTTTTCAAATAGAAAATTCATTAATGGAGACCAATATAAACCTCTATTTACAAGTGGTCTGCATGCAAAAGCAAAAGTAGTATCTAAGCAATGATAATGGCATACATTATTCCACAAAGCTGTAAATGATATGCTAGAGGAAGATTTCCAGTTAATTGTAACTTGCTGAAAAGCTAAGGCCAACATGAGATCAAATAACCCTTTTTCATGTGCATGTAATGCAATATTATCTGATAAGCTACCTAAAAAATTAAGACAACCGACACAGGGCAATTTAATTTAAAAATTATTATAACTTGGGAACAAACTTTCTGCCAAAAAGCAGCAGTAGGTGTGCATAAAAAGAGAACATGAAGTAAATCTCCATGCGAACATTGACATGACCAAAAAGCAGGGCTAGCGGTATTATCGTATTTGGCCAGGGATGCTGGTGTATGATACAATCTATGATAAAGAAAAAACATTGAGGTGTAGAGGCTGATCATGAGATTTGAAATATTCTAGACCATATGTTGTTCCAGAGAAAAATAGTACAATCACATGCCAAATCCAGTTCCCAAGTGAGTTTTACCTTGGTTTTAGGTCGAGAAGGGTCTGGAGCTTGAAAATATTTTTATACAAGAGAAGCTTTAGGTGTTAAAGACAATAATTTTAAAAGTGAATCAGGGGGAGAAGGGGAATGAGGTATGGAATCTGGTGGAAACTAATACAAAATATCCAAAACAGTCTCAAAAGAAGCAAAAATCTGTGCCAAAAAGATTGAGGGCAATCAAAAGTAGCTTGAAATTGAGGAAAGGAGTGAGGATTTAGGTCATCAAATAGATCTTGAACACAAATAATTCTCATGTTCCTCCAAGTTCTCCAATATAAGGTTCTATTATTTATAGTAATAAAACGGTTATACCAAAGGGGGGATTGTAAAAATGAGGCTCTAGATGATTTTGTTTGGTAATAAGGTTTCAACAAAAAACAAGTATGATTAAAGGGCGGGGGAGAAATTATGTTATTTTTTAAGAGCATAAAGAAAGGTGCAAGTAAGGAAAGCTCAATATTAAGCCATAAGGAAATAAAGAGGGAAGGAACAGAAGATAACCATTTGGCAGCTTGTGTCAGGCAAAAGCTTTATGATAGGTTTGAAAGTCTGGAAAATTCGCACCTCCACTAGCCTTGGTCTTTGGAATTTGGAATTTGCAAAGAAGTGAATCAACTTTTTTAAAGTAGATATCTGGTGTATGAAGAGGGGTCATGGACAGAATATATAATAAAATGGGCGTAATCCTCATTTTTATAGAATCCATATGACCCGACCACGATAAATAAAGAGGATTCCAGGAGGACAGTAATTTATCAGTTCTGTTGAAACAACTCTTCATATTGATTTTAACTGATTCTATAATTGAATTGGTGAACCAAATGCCCAGGTATTTGATTTTAGAATTATTCCAATTAAAGCGGAGGAGTCTTAGTGCACAATCTAGTAAGAGGCGGAATTTCTGTTTTCTCTGAATTAATTTTATAACCATAAACCGACAAAAATCTGTAATCTCTTTAAGCATAGCAGGGATTGAGATATCGGGGTTAGAAAGAATAAGAAGAATATCGTCTGCATAAGTGGATAGTTTTAAATGTTTATCATCATATTGAACGACTGATATCAGATTATTTTCATGAATACGAGAAAGGAAGAGTTCAAGAGCTAGGACAAATAAAAGAGGGGATAAAGGACAACCTTGACAAACACCTTTTGCAGGGAAATATAGTGGGATACACATTGTTAGAAATGGGGTCTTTGGTTGGCAGTCAGGTTACCCCCTGTCCAAGCAAGGACCCTCACTCTAGTCAGGGTAAGTCACACACAATCCAAATTATCCTGTGCCCACCCTCTGGTAGCTTGGCACTGAGCAGTCAGGCTTAACTTAGAAGGCAATGTGTAAAGTATTTGTGCAATAAATCATACAATAACACCATATAGTACCACAAAAACACACCATACAGTGTTTGTAAAAAAATATAGAATCTTTATCTGAATAATTGCAGGTCAAAAACGGTTAGAATGCAATAATTATACTTTGAAATATTACTGAAAAAGTGATATAAAATGTCTTTGGAATTGTAATATTATTGCAAAAGCAATATAAAGGCCCTCATTACAACATTGGCGGTAAATCCCACTTACCGCTGTGCAGAAGACCGCCAACACACCGCCGCGGAATTCCGCTACAGCTATTACGACCCATAGCTTGGAATCCGCCAAAATCCAGACACCTACAGAAGTCCGCCACACCAAAGGTCAGTGACTGCTGATAACAAAACCTCCACCGTCACACCAACAGGAATAAGCCCACACTATCACGACCCACGAATCGACGCAGCGGTCTTTCAACCGTGGTAAACCATTGGTGGTACACACTGCCGCTCTCAAAATACACACACATTTACAAAACACAACCACATTGGACAATTTGAAATACACAAACCTGATACACATTCACACACCACTCCCACACACTAAATACAATATAAAACACACACCCACATCACCCACAAACCCTTACAGAATTGCGACAGAAGGCCAGAGAGAGACACCACCATCAACAAACTAGCATCCACAGGCACTCAACACCATCACTCACACAACATCCACGCACCTCACATATCACACACAAACACATCACCTCACACATCACCCTCACCACCCCATGGCACCGCAAAGACACCCCAGGTTTTCTCTGGGTCATGGTGGAGGAAATCATACGGGTAGAGCCACAGCTATTCGGATCACAGGTGCAGCACACCTCCATAGTTAGGAAGATGGAGCTATAGCGCAGAACGTGGACAGGGTCAACGCAGAGGGACAGCATCCAAGAACACGGGATGACATCAGGAAGAGGTGGAACGACCTATGGGGGAAGGTGCGTTCCGTGGTCTCAAGACAACAGATTGCGGTTCAGAGGACTGTCGGCGGACCCCCACCTCCTCCCCAAGAACTAGCAACATGGGAGGAGCAGGTCTTGGCTATACCGCATCCTGAGGGCTTCGCAGGAGTAGCAGGAGGAATGGACTCTGGTAAGTCAAATCTTTAACTACCATATCCCCCACCCTACCTGCATGCTATCACATACCCCCACCCTCGCCCTCACCCCATCACTCCAACTCCTGAAATATGTCCCATTATCACAAACCACACATCCTAACACCAAGCCCTGCATGCAACAACAAAGCATGGACACCCATCACCAAAGCATGTCCACTACAGAAACCCACACAGACCCCAAAACAATTATCACACAAGGTCCTACACAAGAATGTAAGCACTGGGGTACAGGGTCACCCACCCATTGCACACCATGGCACACACAGATGCAATAATCATGCCTTTACACCCCTGCAGGACCCCTACCCAACGTCACCGGACAGGAGGTTCCAGACATGTCCACCCCCCCACAGAAGAGGCCCACAGTGATGACAGCAGCTCTGTCCAACTGGATCTAGATGACCAGCCCCGCCCATCTGGGACCTCGGGACAGTTGGTTCCCCTGACACAGTCACAGGCCACCACAGAGCCTCCCCCTCAGGAAACACCAGCACAGCACCCACCCAGCGGGCCCATACCTCTGTCCCCAGGACACGTCAAGCAGCAGTGTGTCCACCACTACAGGGAACCCAGGCAAACCCACCACCCCAAGAACAGCAGGGACCTGGGGGCAGTGGGCACACGGTTCAGGGGACAGACGCCCAGGAAAACTGGGGATCTGGGAGGTCTGCTGTGCGACAGGGGGAGGACAGGCCCAGGGAACCCACTCTCCACGAGGCCCTCTCAAACCTCATGGGAGTGTACCATCATTCCAAGGAGACAATGGCAACGGTACAGGCCAAGTTTCAGGAGACCCAGCGGCTGCAGGAGGAACAGTATTTGGGGTGCAGGAAGGAACTCATGTCCATCAACACCACCCTGGACGCCATTGTAGGGGTGCTTAAGGACCTTGTGAACACCAGGAGGGACACTGTGGCACAACAAGGGGCCCATGACAGTAGCCTGGACGATGAACTGCCCACTATCTCCGCCTGCGCTAGTGGACAGGAGGCACAGCCACAGGACCACGACACCAGCACCCCACCCCCTGCAGATGGAGAACCACCCGGCAAGTGGTTCCTGAGATGCAGGAAAAAGACAGAGAACAATGCCAAGACCCCCGCCAAGAAATGAGACCACCCTGAATGTCATCCTTCTGTCCCACTTTGTCACCCTGTCCACCATAAACTGCCCAGCTCCACTTCCTATGCCCCTTTGGACAATACACCTGTGATACAAATAACTGGACTCTGCCATGGACATTCCTCCACCATCACCCCTGACCATTTTACAACCCCCTCCACTATTTAGCACTTAAATAAACACCCTTGAATCACAGAGTCAGTCTGTGCTTTCACAATGTGTATTTGCAATAACTGAGGAAAATAGCACTGTCCATGCGATTGTCAACATACCTATGTCACACACCTCTTCATACCTGTGTCTCACTGGAAGTATTGCTTGATCACGTTGTTTCTGTTGTCTATGTCCTCTTCTTCTGCCTCCTCTTCTTCACTGTCCACAGGCTCCACAGCTGTCACAAGACCTCCTTCCGGACCATATTCCTGCAGAAAAGGCACATGTCATCGCAAAACCAAGTTGTGCAGCTTACAGCAGGCCACGATGATCTGGCACTCCTTCTTTGGTGAGTAGTATAGGGAACCACCTGTCATATGGAGTCACCAGAACCTGGCCTTCAGGAGGCCGAAGGTCCTTTCTATCACTCTCCTAGTTCGCCCATGTCATTGTAGCGTTCCTCTGCCCTTGTCCTGGGATTTCTCAATGGGGACAGTAGCCATGACAGGTTGGGGTAACCAGAGTCACCTGCAAATGTCGAGGGAAATCTGTTAGACACACACGAACCCTTAGGGACAACCCCAGACCCAGACAACCATTCACAGTGTATAAGGTCCTTGTCCTCACCTATTAGCCACACACACGGTGCCTCTGGACTTGCCCCATCACATAAGGGATGCTGCTATGTAAGCCTCAGAATGTAAGCGTCATGCACTGAGCCAGTAAACTTGGCGTTCACATCGGAGATGTACTGGTCGGCCAAACACACCGTCTGCACATTCATTGAATGGTAACTCTTCTGGTTTCTGTCCATCTGTTCACTCCTGCGGGGGCGACCAAGGCCACATGTGTCCCATCAATGGCACCTATGATGTTGGGGATATGTCCCAGGGCATAGAAGCAACCTTTCACTGTAGGCAAATCCTCCACCTGAGGGAATACGATGTAGCTGTGCATGTGTTTCAGCAGGGGAGACAACACTCTGGACAACACGTTGGATAACATAGGCTGGGAAATCCCTGATGCTATGGCCACGGTTGTTTGAAAAGACCCACTTGCCAGGAAATGGAGTACTGACAGGACCTGCACTAGAGGGGGGATTCCTGTGGGATGGAGGATAGCTGACATCAAGTCTGGTTCTAACTGGTCACACAGTTCCTGGATTGTGGCAGATCAAGTCTGTAGGTGACTATTACATGTCTCTCTTCCATTGTCGACAGGTCCACGAGTGGTCTGTACACCAGAGGATGCCGCCATCTCCTCACCTGCCCCAGCGGACGTGCCCTATGGAGGAGAACAGCGAGCGCAGAGTCAGCCAACTCTGAGGTAGTAAAAAAACTATTTTATTGCACACATTTGTCAATACGCTATGTGCCTGTCTCTGTGTGTATGCAAGGCCTATATATGTGTGACGCATTAAAAATTAATGCCATGTGGCCCCCTGAAATGGCGGCTGCCTGACCCGTAATGTGGGACAAGGGGATATGAGGTAACTGCGCTGGCGTTCTACACCGTCGCGGTAGGCGGTCGAAAGACCACGGCGCAATCCTGCATTGGTTAACATTGGGTCCTATGGGTTCCAGGAACCAATGACGATGTACGCTGGCGGTGACGGTACGCATCGCCGCGGACGTGACCGCCATTTTCTGTCTGTTCACTCATTTGATACCTGATCTTTGACAGGAGAGGACCTACACTGCAAGTGCTGCTGTGACCTCAGTCTGGAAGCGACAATGGCTCATGTGTCTGGGGAAAAGGGCCCCTGACTTCACATCAGAGGAGTTGGATAAACTAGTGGATGGGGTCCTCTCCCAGTACACGCTACTCTACGGTCCTCCAGACAAACAGGTGAGTACACTGTGAGCATGCTGTATGGGCAATCCCTGTTTGGAGTGGTATGGATGGAAGATACAGAGGAGGGGGGATGAGGCCTGCATGATTTGACTGTGAGTGTATGTGCATCAGGCCAAGGGTGGGAAAGTGGGACAATGACTGTGACGGTCCGGATGGTTAAAGTTTTACATTTTCACCTGTACTATTCCTCTAGGTCAGCGCCCACCAGAAGAAGGATATTTGGCGTGCCATCGCCAAGGTAGTCCGGACTCTGGTGGTCCACCACAGATGGAGCACCCACTGCCGTAAAAGATGGGAGGACATTCGCAGCTGGAGAAAGAAGAAGGCGGAGGCCCAGCTGAGGATGGCCTCCAAACGTGGGAGGGATGCCCGTCGCACCATGACCCCCCTGATGTTCCGGATCTTGGCGGTGGCATATCCGGAGTTGGATGGGCGCTTGAGGGCATCACAGCAGCCACAAGAGGATGAGTACTGTCACATCCATCTGACTCTGCGCGCATTGGAGGTGTCTGGGTGGTGGAGCTGGGCAGTGGGTTCCCCTAGGCTAGGGCGAGCTCTGTAGGCAAGGACCCTTTGTGAGGCAGGCTTGAAGTGGCACCCCATCCCCACCAGTGGTAAGAGCCATCTACACCTAGTCAGACTCCTATGACTTCCATGTGTGCAGCAATCGGGCATATGACATGTACCCCATGTTCCTGTGATTAATTAGGGAACTCTAAGTGCATGGCGTAGTGCAAAGGGCTGCTGTGTCTGAAGTGTCCGCCGACGGTAGCGGTATTGTATGCACTGAACATGTCTTTCTTCCCCCCCTTTTTGTGGTCTCCCTGTTCTTGTGTGCATTAGCATCATCAGGCGGAGGAGCTGTGCCACCGGAGCAGGAGGGAGCTGCATCCCACATGGCCCTGGAGGGCGAGACAACGGGAGTCTGAAGTCACCAGTGGGACGGAGGGCGAGGGGAGCTCCACGGCGGGGACAGGAGCTGAGACCAGCGACACCGACTCTTCCTCTGATGGGAGCTCCCTTGCGGGTCCCTCTGTTCCCACCGCATCTACAGGTATAGCCCCCACCACCCCTACCAGCACCTCCCTCCCAGTAGCCCCTTAGTGTGTGTCCTGTGGCCGCTCACCCAGGAGGGTGGGCATCTCCTTTGCCCCAGGCACCTCAGGCCCTACCCCAGTCAGCCCTGCTGCCCTCAGTGAGGAGGCTATTGACCTCCTGAGATCCCTCACTGTTGGGCAGTCTACCATTATAAATGCCATCCAGAGTGTAGAGAGGCAGTTGCAACAGACAAATGCATACCTGGAGGGCATTCATTCTGGCCAGGCAGCCCAACAGCGAGCATTTCAGGCTCTGGCCTCTCCACTGATGGCAGCCATTGTCCCTGTGTCCAGCCTTCCCCCTCCAACTTCCTCCACCCAGACCCAATCCCCTGTACCTCAGCCTATCCCAAGCACACTATCAGACCAGCATGCAGACACATCAACACACAAGGGTGGCTCTGGCAAACATAAGCACCACACATCCCACAAGCACTCACACAAGCATCATACCCATGCACACATACCAACATCCACTGCCTCCACTGTGTCCCCCCCTCCACGTCTCCCTCCTCCCTCCCTGTCACGTCTCCACTCACACCTGCATGCACTACATCTTCAGCCACTACCTCCATCACCAGCACGCCCATCACCACACACCGCTCACGTGCACTCACCACCCCTACTACCATTCATACATCCCCTGTGTCCTCTCCCAGTGTGTCTGTGAGCCCTCCTCCCAAACTACACAAACGCAGTCACACACTCACCCAACAGCCATCCACCTCACGACAGCCTCCAGCACATGCACCTTCACCCAAAGTCAACATACTACCTCTTCCTCCACTCCCAAACCCCCTCCATCTACCCGTCCCAGTGTGTCAAAAAAACTTTTTTCCTCTCAAATTTTGACCTCTTCCCTACACCTCCCCCCCCGTCCGTCCCCTGGGGCCCGCCTTTCCAGGTCCCAACCCAGCACCTCAGCGACCACATCACCGGGCACAGTGGTGCCAGCAATATCTGGATTCTGGAGTGCGCCAAGCAACAGGGCTGCCAGGGTCCCAAGGAGCGAGTCCAAGGACATTCCCCCACCTCCAAAACAGAAGAAGTTGTCCACATCCCGGAGTGAGAAGGCCAAAACACCTGCCACCAAGGGCTCAGCCAAGACAATAGTCAGTGAGCCAGCCACCAGCACGGCAGTCAGAGAGCCAGCCACCAGCACTGCAGTCAGTGAGCCAGCCACCTGCACCGCAGTCAGTGAGGCCGCCACCAGCACCACCGGCCCAATGACGGCCGCAAGCACTGCCGCCCCAAATGACCGCCGCAAGCACCGCTGCTACTGACCTCGCCGCATGCGCCGCCAGTGGCCACGTGACATCCTGATCCAGTGGCACTACAACAGACATGGCTGCCATCCCCAGTGGTAATTCGTACGAGGCTGGTGGTCAGTTCCAGGGGCCTGGGCAGCTTTGATGTTGCCCCACCGTCAGTCGAGTGTCACATCCACTACCTCAGTCCTTGGCAGGATGAAGCACTCTGGGCACAAAGCCCCCTCCAGCACCAGTGGAGAAAGGCATCCACTACCTCAGTCCTTGGCAGGATGAAGCACTCTGGGCACAAAGCCCCCTCCAGAACCAGTAGAGAAAGGCATCCACCTGAGAGACCGTGGCTTTGCACTCCCCAGGATAAAGCAGTGGGCAACCCACCCACTGGAGAGACTTGAGAGACTGTGGCTTTACACTCCCCAGGATAAAGCAGTGGGCAAAGCACCCACTGGAGAGACTTGAGAGGCTGTGGCTTTGCACTCCCCAGGATAAAGCAGTGGGCAACCCACCCACTGGAGAGACTTGAGAGACTGTGGCTTTGCACTCCCCAGGATAAAGCAGTGGGCAAACCACCCACTGGAGAGACTTGAGAGACTGTGGCATTGCACTCCCCAGGATAAAGCATTGGGCAACCCATCCACTGGAGAGACTTGAGAGACTGTGGCTTTGCACTCCCCAGGATACATCAATGGGCATGGAGCCCCCTCGTGGAGCTGGTGTCGTGCACTCATCGGGCTGAGGTGCCCCCCCTTCCCTGACCCCTGAGGTGCCTGTTTTATTTCGATCTGATGCCCCTGGAGTGTTCTCTCCGTTTTGATCGGGTATCGAGTGTGGGCCTCGCCCATGCATTTTGGGCTCACTGGTCCACGGACTATATAGGTGCAGTACCTGGACTTGAATTTTTGGTGTACATATTTGTTTATAGTGTATATAAATTTTTGACTAATGGATGTTTATTGATTACAATGGTTACAATCATTTCCTTTTGTCCTTGCGTTCTTCCAGGGGGGTTTGAGGGGTGTAAATGTAATGTTTCAGCATGTATTGGTGTGTGTGTTGTTGTGGGTGAGCGTGGGGGTGGGGGTGTTGCGTGTTGCGTGTGTGTGCCACTCCCTTTTCCCTCCCCCCTCCCCTGTGTTGTAGGTGCAGTACTCACCGTGGTCGTCGCCGCCGTCAGTTGTGCTCCTGGTAGAGGAGCAGGAAGACTATCGCAGGGAGCATTTGAAGTTCAGGCTTCATGGCGCCCTGGTTCCTCGTGGGCTGTGTGGAGGTGAGTTTTTTCCCTTCCAAGTCCTGTTTCCGGAGTGTTTTTGTTTGCGTTGAATCCGCCCCGGAAAAGGTGGCCTGTCATAATAGTGTGGGTGGTACATTTTCTTCCGCCTGTCTGTTGGCGGTGACCGCCATGCTGTTTGTTTGTACCGCCGTGGCGGTCGGAGTGTTAAAGTGGCTGTCTATGTTGGCGGTTTCTGCCATGGTCATAATAAAATAAAAAAATCCGCCGGCCTGTTGGCGGTTTTACCCCCATTTTACCACCGACCGCAAAGGTTGTAATATGGGCCACAATGCCTTAAAGCCTTCTAGAAACAACAAGTGTCTCTTGCAGGGCAAAGTACCTGGTTTGCGTTGAAAACTCCTTGCAAGGGGCCGCAGAGGAGGAGATGCGTGGAAAACAGGTAGGTGTGCGTCGGTTTCGCCCCTTCGCACACAGACTTGCGTCAACATTTTCCATGTGGGGAAGCTGTGCATCGATTTCCGGCACGCGGACTCAGATCCTCTTCCGGTTGCGGGGTTTTCGGACGCCCCGGAGTCGATGCGTGGAAAATCCTGGGCTTGCGTCAAAGTCACAATCGCTTCGTCGATTCCAGTGGACGATGCGTGGAAATTTCTCCTGCACAGTAGGCACGGCGTTGATTCGTCTCTGGAAGTCGGGCTGCGTCGTTCCGGGTCGGCTGTGTGTCAACCCAGTGGCCCGTGCGTCGAAGTTCCAGTCGCAGGCACTGCGTCGATCTTCCTGTTGCGGAGTCGGGCAGCATCGTTCCGGATTCTGCGTGCAGTGATTTTTCACTGCGGTGCGGGCTATGCACACTATGCGTCGTTTTTCAGCGCACTAGGAATTTCTTGCAGAGATGAAGTCTTTTCTGGCCCTGAGACTTCAGGGAACAGGAGGCAAGCTCAATCCAAGCCCTTAGAGAGCACTTCTGCAGCACAGCAAGAGAGCAGCAAGGCAGCAGGGCAAGAGCAAGGCAGCAGTCCTTCACAGAAAGCAGTCAGGTGAGTCCTTTGGGCAGCCAGGCAGTTCTTTTTGGCAGGATGCAGGTTCTGTTTCAGGTTTCTTCTCCAGGAAGTGTCTGTCTTGGTAGGGCAGGGGCCCTGTTTTTATACACAAAAGTGCCTTTGAAGTGGGGGAGACTACAAAGAGTGGCTCAGAAGTGCACAAGTTCCCCTTTCAGTTCAATCCTGTCTACCAGGGTCCCAGTAGGGGGTGTGGAAGTCCTTTGTGTGAGGGCAGGCTACTGTCCATTGTCATGTAAGTGTCAGGCCCTCCACCCTCCCAGCCCAGGAAGACCCATTCAAAATGCAGATGTATGCAAGTGAGGCTGAGTATCCTGTGTTTGGGGTGTGCCTGAGTGAATGCACAAGGACCTGTCAACTAAACCCAGCCAGGCGTGGATTGTAAGGCACAGAAAGATTTAAGAGCAGAGAAATGCTCACTTTCTAAAAGTGGCATTTCTAAAATAGTAATATTAAATCCAACTTCACCAGTCAGCAGGATTTTCTATTACCATTCTGGCCATACTAAATATGACCTTCCTACCCCTTTCAGATCAGCAGCTACCACTCAAACACTGTATGAGGGCAGCCCCAATGTTAGCCTATGAAGGGAACAGGCCTCACAGCAGTGTAAAAACGAATTTAGGAGTTTTACACTATCAGGACATGTAAACTACACAGGTACATGTCCTGCCTTTTGCCTACACAGCACCCTGCCCTATGGGTTACCTAGGGCATACCTGAGGGGTGTCTTATATGTAGGAAAACAGGAGTTTCAGACTTGGCAAGTACTTTTAAATGCCAAGTCGAATTGGCAGTGAAACTGCACACACAGACCTTGCAATGGCAGGCCGGAGACAAGGTTAAGGGGCTACTTAAGTGGGTGGCACAATCAGTGCTCCAGCCCACTAGTAGCATTTAATCTACAGGCCCTGGGCACCTATAGTGCACTTTACTAGGGACTTATAACTAAATTAAATAGTCCAATTGGGTATGATCCCATGTTACCATGTTTAAAGGGAGAGAGCATATGCACTTCAGCACTGGCTAGCTGTGGTAAAGTGCGCAGAGTCTAAAAACCAGCAAAAACTGTGTCTAAAAAGTGGAGGGAAGCAGGCAAAAAGTTAGGGGTAACCACCCTAAGGCTGTCAGGTCTAACGCACATCCATTAACTAATACTGTCGCTTGTGGATCTGTGTAGAGCAAAGAAATGAGTAAAATAATTTTGGGTCCGAAACCATACCAGTTCAATACTTTAAGTAAAAATGACCAATTCACTCTATCGAAACCTTTTTCAGCATCTATGGAAATAGCTGCCAGGGGATAAGAAAGATGAGAAGCTTTATTTAATACATTAAAAAATAATCTAGAGTTATCTAAGATTAGTCTCCCTTTAACAAAACCACATTTTTATTTACGTACTAATTTGGGCAAAAGTTGTTCAAGTCGCAGAGCAAGTAATTTGGCAAAAATGTTATAATTAACAATTACAAGGGATATGGGATGATAATTTTTACATTGTTTAGAATCCCAGCCATCTTTATGAATTATACAAATAGTAGCTTCCTGAAAAGTACCTCCAGCTTTGCCAGTTAGAAAGGAAAATTGAAAAAGTTGCAGGAGTCTCAGGAGCAAAATTTTGGAGAAATGTAAATGCAATACTACTGTAAAATGATTTGGGCCAAGCGATTTCCCTTTTTAAGTGTATTAAGTGCTTTGATTAACTCTGTAATTGTTAAATCAGATTCAAGAGGTTCAAAATCTAATGAATTATGGACAGGAGGTGTAATAGTATTAAGGTACGTCTCGATAAGACCAGAGTAAAGTGGATGATCCCGGAGTATTTACATTTTTGTAAAAATTTGTGAATTCAGCCAAAATATCACCATCTTTAAATAAATGGTTTTCGGCTGATGAATGAATGGATTCAATAAAAGAGCACTCTTTTCAAATGTTCAAATAATTGGCTAAGAGTTTCCCGGATTTAGAACTACCACCATAAAAACGAGCACTACTATGTAATAATATGGAGGAGGCTTGATCAGTTGATTTCTTATTAAAATTTAATTTGGCTTTAACAAGTTCATGTAGAGAGGAATTTGAAGATGTGGAATAAAATGTATGTTCTAAACGTTTGATATTAGTTAGTAAGAGTTTCTGCTGATGTACAAAATATTTTTTCTTTTTAGAAACAAAATCTATAAGAAAGCCACGCGCTGAAGCTCTAAAGGAGTCTCATAACAATTGTGGAGTTGTATCCAAAGTAGTATTTAAAAAGAAGAATTCATTAATAAACAATGTAAAGGAGGTGGAGAAGTTTGGATCCAACAAAAAAGCATTATTAAATCTCCATCAAGCTGATTTGTGATGCGATTGAACCAGTTCAAAATCTACAACAATTGGGGCATGATCAGACATAACAATGGGCTCAATAGTGGAAAAAATAAGGTTTTGTGATAAAGATTTACTGAGAAAAATATGATCCAAGCGAGAAAGCGAACCATGTGGGGGCGATTAGAAAGAGTATTCTTTAGGAATAGGATTACATGGTCTCCATGCATCAACTAAAGAGTTGTGGGAAATAGTGGAATGGAATTGCTTGTGAGATTTTGTGGAGAAAAGCAAATTTGAGCTTTCCGGTCAATAAAAGGTTCCATAATCTGAATACAGCCACTACCTAAAATAAAGAACTCATCCTTATATTGAAAACATTTCTTAGTAATATTAGGTCAGAATAAAAAATCCGGTTGAGTTGGACCATGTAGATTAAAAACAGTTAATGGATCATCATTCATAAGTAACGTTACAATCAACCATCTACCTTAAGAATCACTTTCTTGAGATACTGCAAAACAAATCAACTTTTAATGGCAAAGAACAACTACTCCATTTTTCTTAGTAGAGGTAGGGGAAACAAAGACTGACCCCCCCCAATTTTGTTTAAGTTTTAATGCCAAATCTGGATTATAAGAAGATGTGATAATATTCTCTGTCTTTTCACAGGGTTAACAAACCCTTTCACATTCCAAGATATTACTCTGAATCTAATCAGCAATAGATAAATATAAAACTACACGATCAACAATAATGTAGAGATCGTAAATGAAAACCAAAAGACATCCTGATAAAGAATGAAAAGAAAAAAGAGAAGAACATAGGAAACAGGAAAAGGGAAGACAAAAAGGGCAAGAAATCAAGTACATTAAGAGATGACAGTACATGTCAAACAACGACTGATCAATGTACCTTAATGGGAAACAAGAAGGAAACAGGGCATGGCAACACACAGGAGACAGCACAACCAACAGGAAGGAACGGGCCACACTGAAACTCCATATGGGAATAAATGGGAACAGGTACATGGGAGACTACGGTGTTCTGTAAAAAGATTTAAAAAATGTAGGTTTAACCAGCAATAAACATTGATAATTACCAATCTATGACAAATGAACAAAAGTAAAGGTAATTGGAATCAGTATTAATTCATCCTGAAGAGGAAGCGCCAGCAATGTCCATCAAATCCGTCGAATGAGATTGGATAAACTTTCTGAGGTCTGCAGGATCTTTAAAAGAGGATATGTTGTTCTCGAAAGTAACTTTAAATTTGCATGGAAGAAACAACCCATATCTTGCACTATAAAACGTAATGCAGGATGAAGTTCAAGTCTTTTCTTGGTTTAGCAGTAACTGTAGAAACATCTTGGGTCAAGAACAGTTTTGCACCAGACCATATAAGTTTTTTTTTTTCATTTTGGCTGCATTGAAAACTTGTAAAAGATCAGTGAACTTCAGAAATAAAATAAATACACAACAAGGTCTTGTTGGAACAGATGATGAAGTAAGTTGGGGTCCCAATCTATAGGCTTGTTGAATATTCAAGTTAGAGGTTGAAGGCAAATCCATCAATTTTGGTGGAAAGAAAGTGAAGAAAGAAGCCGGATCAATGCCTTCAATGCTTTCTGGAAGACCATACAAACACAGGTTATTACATCTATTCCTATTTTCAAGAACTTCAGCTTGTTTCTTCAGCATTAAAACGTCCTTCTCCAGAGCTGCGATTTTAGAGGAAGATTCCTGTATTTCAATAACACTTTCTTCAACCAAATTCATTCTAGATTCCATAGAGGACCATTTATCATCAAGATTTTGAATACGAGTGTTAGTTTCTTCAATAAATGGTCCCAAGGCTCTAATCTTTTCTATTACAATATCCAGAGATAAAGGAGATGTAGATTTTGTAGGAGAAAGAAGATCTTGTTTCTGTCTTTTATTTGCCGAACATGACAATGGGGACTTCGAGGGTGGAGGCGTAGAAGTCGTTGGACAAGAGGAACTAGTTTGAGTCAAGTCTAAAAGAGAAATGAAAGGTTCTATCAAATGAATCATGAAAGCTAATATTCGAAAAAGCTGTAGTAGATTTGAAAAGTTTCTTGCTTTTTCCCATATTTCAAATTTGAAGGAAAATCTAAGGAAGGTGATGTGTGAAATGAGCCAACAAGACCCCAGATTCAGTTCTGTCATAAAATGACTGAAGATCACTGAAAGTAATGATATTACAAAGAATTCACTGTGAAAACTTAAGAAGAATCTGAAGAATAAATATCCAACCTCAAAATGTCCATGGTTATATAGACAATATATGAGGGATATCAAAACAACTGACTTAAATCAGTAAAATGCTATTCCATGAGGCGATGAGTGAGGAAGAAGCAGCGCGATAAGAAAAACAAAATGGTGGCTGCAACTATCCAGGCAGCAAATCTGCCTCATTCAAGCCAAAACATACCCTGAAAAGACCCGAATCCAGCACAATCCATGCCAGGCATCCTCCTCCACAATAATCACCCTTTGAGGCAATCCCTCACAATGAGGAAATGCAGCAAAAACCTCCTGAAATTCTGGTGAGGCGTGGAGCTCCGCATCTAGGCGGCCATCTTAGGTGATGCCCTAGCCACGTCCCTTCACAACTTCTTTCAATCAGCATTCACACAGCTCTAACAAAGATCTTTCTTACCGGACTCCTTGCAGACTTTCATATTCCATATGAAGTACAGATTCAAACATATACCAAATTGTCTGCTCAAGGCCAGTTCAATAATGGTCAACCACTAATGTGTGTTTTTACTTAGCATTTTATACCACACTACTACTATTTCTAAACCTTAGAAATTCATTGAAAAAACAAAGGTTACATATGCATATATCTATCTATCTATATTCACGTTACATAGATGTAGAGTTAAGAACAGTGAATCTATACTTTCCTGTATGTATTTGCATTCTCATTAGTTGGGTTTGATATGTCATACAATGCATTGACTAAGAAATAGGATTGATGCAATGGATTCTGAGGCCCAGTTTTTGTTGACAGAAGGAAGGACTTCAACAAAATATATATTTATATACACATAACTGATATCTTCAACGTGGGGTTGTACAATATAATAAGCCTTTGTGGAAATTTTGTTAGGTGAGTAAAATCTGCAATAATTCCTGTTTAGTGTTACATAGTTAGTGTAATTTTTTCCCTTTTCCAAGTTACTCTTTTTGCACCTAATTTTCACTCACAGGTGAAAGGTTCAAGCAGAAACCAAGAGCCAGAAATGTAAACTCCTGTGTGCTGCAGCTGGGAGGCATTTCTGGGAGGCATTTTCTGCCTGAACCGGTCTTCTGCTGCGATCTCAAATGACTTTGTTTACAAGTGATATCATTAGCTAAAATTGTGACAAAGAACACCATTAAAAACATGTTTCACACACTGCAAGTGTAAGATACTCCATACATGCAGGTAAATTGTAATCCTTTATTGAGAACAAGTCGGTGACAATCCTCCCCAACCAGTCACCGCTATCAACTGTCACTCCCAATTTGTATTAAAACTCCCCCTAGGGTTATGTCACATTCAGGTTTTTTCTTTAAATTGATTATCACGTTTATAACCGTGTCTTCTAAAGAAGCACATTCTTTAATACATAGAACCCCATCATCACTTGAGGATTCATTTTCTTCCTCCCCTTCTCCTTCATTCTCATTTATAGACTTCACCATTCTCGTACCTACCTTGAATAACTTCTTCCTACATACCTTTGCAAAATGGCATATAATAACACTGTTTTGCACGTTTAGATTTTCTTGCTGGACAACACCTATCCCTGGCCATTTCCCCCTTATTTCCAGTCTTATCATTTGTCTCCATATTATTTTGGGGCACTCCTTTTCTCCCTTTATTACTATATTTATTTATCTTCTTTTATTCCACTTCCCTTGAGGTTTAACTTTTTCCTGCCACCTCCCTCTCATTGTTGCTCTTCACGGCTGCCTTTGTGCATCTTTTAGACATTTCTGCTTTCTTACTAATAGCCACTATTTAATTCAAAGGGAAATCACAGCACACCTACAACTTCTCCTGAATCCCTACATTATTTGAATGCATCACTAGTTGGTCCCCTATAAGACCATCGTACAATGGTCCAAATTTGCAAGTGACAGCAAGTTTCTTTAAAGCTTCTACGTAATCTTCAACAGTCTCTGTCTTAGATTGCTTCCTCTGGAAAAATTGATGTCTATCAATTTGCAGTACACACTGTAGGTTGGTAGTGATTATCTAAATCTTCCAATGCTTCTTTGAAAACAGCTACACTCTCCATGGGCCTCACTTTCTTCTCCATTTGACTGCACACATGCAACCCTTCTGGTCCTTTCCCATTCTTGATCCCATAGCAGATCTTCCCCCAACATGGCATTCTGCTACCTCAACATTGGTAACTAGGATACCACAACGCGTAGGTTTCAGGAAAATTACTCATATTATGTGTGGAAAACATTCAGCATTTTCGCCCACTCTTTAAACTAGGTCTGATAAGTCCCGAATGGGTGTGGCCGATGATGGTGCATGAGTTGTCATAAATAATGACACAACAACATGTGGGAATTACAATATGGTTTTACTGCAAGAGTAGCCATTATCAGTGCTTTAAATGGGCCGGAACTCACTGGTACTAAGTACCAGCACTTCTCAGTTTTCACCCTTTGAGTACCGGAACTTCCCCTTCTCAAAGGAGAGTACCAGTACTCAGAGGAGCAGGAGGACAGGATCAAAGGCATGAGTGCATGAGCACAACACTTCACAGTTGCACGTCGGTATTGTTTTAAGCTGAGCAGCTTTTGAGTTGCATCATCAGGGCACCCTGCAGTTTGGACAGCTTTCTTTGTAAGGTGATTCACAATGCGGGGTCCATTGACCCTGCACAGTTAATCCCATTGTAGAGGTGCGATGCAGGGCCCACTGCCTGTCCCATGCAAAACGGGACATTAAATCCAACGTGAGAAATGTTATATTTTTTTAGCAGATCTAAGCGGCTTGTGGAACAGAGAAGTTGGACTGCAAGCCACAGTGTGAAAAAAGCATTAGAGCTCTGTGTGGACACAGTTTTATAAGGGCAAAGAATGAAACTGCATTCAGTTTCCCTCAGCGCTCCCTAAGAGAGTGAGAGAAACATGAGAGAGGGGAGAATGAGATAAAGAGTGTGGAGAGTGAAGACAGGGAGAGCAAGCAAGAGACATTAATATAACTGAAATGGACAAATTCCATAGTTGGAATATGTCAACACTTAATAAGCTGTGATTTAATCAAACAATAACTCTCTGAAATATATCAACTAAGCCCCCTTCCTGCACCACTCTTTTATTTTTAGATATTTCAGACTATATACACGTGCAGCACTTGTGCCCAAAGTAATCCACGCACATACTTTAAATTGGTCCTGCTGGGGCATGGTGCATTTCCTGCTGTCTTTAAGGATTTTTTTTGCAATAAAGCCTAGAACACTGGAATTATGCTGCAGGGGAGGGCCAAATTATGCAGCAGAGTTGACTAAATTATGCAAGAAGAAAAGGCAAAATATGAGGCCTAATGCGACACATTTTATGATAGTATTAATACATTATTTTGTCATTTTCACATATAGTAACACTGAATGGGAAAAGATTTCACCTTATTCGTATCAGTTTACTACCCCGATACAGCAATAGGAAACTCAAAGATGATCAGCAAACCTTTGCAAGGCCATTCCACTGCACAGGAGCATTTGTCTCCATGTTTTCAGTAACTTTTAATCCGTTTAAACTGGAAACAATTATTTTGGGGAAATCTGCAGATTACGCAGCAGATAATATCTTATGTGGAAAATGCCTGAGGTGCAGAATCCCATAATTCCAGTGGCCCTGAAAATAGGGTTGCAAACCAGTGCCCTGAAATGCATGTGCTGGGTGGTTGACCACGGTGACCACGGTGACAAGGCTAATACTGTTTGCCACTGATTCTCTGGTAGATAGCTCTTTCAGGTATATGATCTGTGTGAATGTTAGTCTTGAGTTCTGCATGTGTACAGTTAGATGATTCGACAGGAGATGGAGAAAAACAATATAGAGATAGGATGAAAGGAAGGTACAGAATAAGGATAAGGGTGGAAGAGGAGGAAGAAGAAAGAATGATGGGTGAAGATAAGAGCATTATTAAGTTGAAGACAGGAGGATTCAGACAGGGAGTCACAGAAAAATAATTAGAGAAATTACGACAGAAGGGACTGATTGAAAGAGCAAAAGGAAAAGTAAGCATGAGGGAAAAGGAGATGGGAAAAGTGCAGTTTTTGATATCAAAACGAGCTAAAATGAATCACTTTACGGGGCTTCCACTTTTCTGTAAAAGTAGCTTGACACCAAAATTCATTAAAATACTATGGCCCTGACATTGGCGGTAAATCCCACTTACCACCACGCTGACTGACGCCAACATACCACCGCCGCCGCGGATTTGCATTCATCATATTATCACACACACCAATCCGTCACTATTCAGCTACAGACACAAGTCCGCCACACCAAATGTCAGTGATAAACTGGCGATATCAAAACCCACACCGTTATGTCATCAGAACTAGGCCCATCACATTATGACCCACGAATCACCACGGCGGACATTCAATGGCAGTAAACCATTGGGGGTACATACCGCTGTTCTCAAGATACACACACACATGGAAAACAACACCAAATTGGACAATTCAAACTACACACACCTGACACCCATACATACATCACACACCCACACCACTATAAAACACCCACCCACATTACCCACAACCCTTTAAGAATACAAACCATTGGCATAAGAAAGACACCACGACTACAGACAAGACCAGAGCCACACACCACCATCACCTATACACCACCCATTCACCCCACATCACACACCCCAATACAATCATCCCAACACCCTCACCCACACAACTCATACAACACCCATGGCACCACAAAGACACCCCAGATTCTCAGAGGAGGAGCTAAGGGTCATGGTGGAGGAAATCATCAGGGTAGAGCCACAGCTATTTGGTGCACAGGTGCAGCAGATATCCATTGCAAGGAAGATGGAGCTATGGTGGAGGATCGTGGACAGTGTCAACGCGGTGGGACAGCACCTCAGAACAAGGGACAACATCAGGAAGAGGTGGAACGACCTACAGGGGAAGGTGCGTTCCATTGCAGCAAGACACCAACTCGCTGTACAGAGGACTGGCGGCGGCCCCTTGCCTCCCCCCCACAACTAACAACATGAGAGGAGCAAGTCTTGGCAATCATGCATCCTGAGGGCCTGGCCGGAGTAGCAGGTGGACTGGACTCTGGTAAGTCAACTCTAAGCTACTATCACCACCCTACCTGCATGCCATCACATATCCCCACCCTCACTCCCATCACTCCACCACCTCCCACAGACACCCCATCACATCTCATTTATCCCAATGCCAAGCTCTGCATGCCATACCAATGCATGGACACCACTCACAGACCTGCATGGACACCTATCACTAAAGCATGAACACTAGAGAGAATCAGCTAGCCCACCACATACCAACATACACAAGTTTAAGCTGCCAAACAAATACAACCAAACAGGGCAACCCACCGATGCACAATATGTCACACACAGAAACCATAACACATCCTTTACATCCCCACAGGTATCCCAGCCAATGTCAGCGGCGAAGAGGTGCCAGGACTATCCAGTCCCCCCACAGAAGAAGCCCACAGTGATGACAGCAACTCTGGTCGCCTGGATCTGGATGACCAACCTGGCCCATCAGGGACCTCTGGACAGTCAGTTACCCAGGTACAGTCACACACCACCACAGAGCCTCCCCCATATGGAAACACCACCAAAGCACCCACCCACCCAGCGTACCCATACCTCTGTCCCCAGGACACGTCAATCAGCAGTGTGTCCACCACTACAGGGACCCCAGGGCACACCTTGCACCCAAGACAATCAGGGACCTGGGGTCATTGGCAGTGGGCACACGGTTCGGGGGACAGAGGCACAGGACAACAGAGAAACTGGGAGGAGTGCTGTGTGCCAGGAGGAGGACAGGCCCAGGGAACCGACTCTCCATGAGTCACTCACTGAGATCCTGGGAGCATACTAACATTCCCAGGTTACGCCGGGCTAGATCCTGGCCAACCTGCAGGAGAAAAGGCGGCTGCAGGAGGGACAGTACCAGGGGATCAGGGAGGACTTGCAGGCCATTAACACCACCCTGGCCTCTACTGCTGCTAGTGGACAGGGGGCCCCGCCATAGGACCAACAGGTCACCAGCACCCATCCTCCTGCAGAAGGTAAACCACCCCACAAACATTCCCTGCAATCCAGGCAGAAGCCAGAGACTATTGCCAAGACCCCGCCAGAAAATGAGACTCTCCTGATTGTCACCCTTGTGTCCCACACTATCACCCTGTCCACCTTGAACTGCCATTGCTCCTCTTCCTATGGCCCCTTGGGCAATTCACATGTGCTACCAATAGACCGGTAAAAATACCCTGGACTTTCCTCCATCATCAACCCAGCCCATTGCACTTGCCCCTCTACTTCTTAGCACTTAAATAAACACACTTTCAAAAAATGCAAGTATGGAGTATGTTAAACTTATATGTATTCGTTTAATCAGGTTCAAACATTGAAATTCAACTGTTCAGTAAAGTTCAAATAGGAAAGACCTGTAGTTGGCTGCAATGATGACACCAAAAGCGATATTGGGGCACCAACATCTGCAAAATGAGTTGCCAAAGGGTACAGTGAGTGGGCAAAGAAGTGGGAAATACCAGCATGCCAGTGACAAAGATTAACCATAAAATGAAAATGTAATGTGAATTAACACTGCCTTACCTGTGTGTCATTGGAAGTATTGTTGTATCACTGCAGTTCTGTTCTCCTCATCCTCATCCTCTGCCTCCTCATCCTCACTGTCCACAGGGTCCACTGCTGCCACATGGCCATCTCCAGCCTCCTCCTCCTGCACAAAAGGCACATGGCATGTGAGGGCCAGGTTTTGCAACATGCAGCATGCCACGATTATCTGGCAGACCTCCTTGGGTGAGTAGCACAGGGATCCACCAGTTAGATGGAGGCCCCGAAACCTGGCCTTCAGGAGGCCAAAGGTACATTCGATAATCCTTCTTGTTTGCCCATGTGCCTCATTATAACGTTCTTCTGCCCTTGTCCTGGGATTCCTCACAGGGGTCAGTAGCCATGATAGTTTTGGGTAACCAGAGTCACCTGCAAATATCGAGGGACAACGTTTAGCCCCACACTACCCCATATGGCCCACACCATACCCATACCCCAATATCTACTGGGTGGGAACCAGGGCTCACCTATTAGCCACATCCTGTGCCTCTGTAGTTGGGCCATCACATTTGGGATGCTGCTGTTCCTCGGAATATAGGCATCATGCACCGACCCAGGATACTTAGCATTGACATGGGAGATGTACTGTTCTGCCAAACACACCATCTAGACATTCATTGAGTGAAAACTCTTTCGATTTCTGAACACCTGTTAATCTTGACGGGGGGCAAATGCAATATGTGTACCATCAATTGCCCCAATTATGTTGGGGATATGTCCCATTGCATAGAAGTCAGCTTTCAATGTGGCCAAATCCTTCACCTGGGGGAACACAATGTAGCTGCACATGTGTTTTATCAGGGCAAACAACACTCTTGTCAGCACTAGTGAGAACATTAGCTGTGACATTACTGCTGCCAAGCCCACTGTCACTTGGAAAGAACCAGGTGCCAAGAAATTAAGCACAGATAGGACTTGCACAAGAGGGGGGATCCCAGTAGGGTGATAGATAGCAGATATCAGGCCAGGCTTCAGTTGGGCACACAGCTCTGTGATTGTGGCCCTATCAAGTCGATAGGTGAGGATAATGTACCTGTGCTCCATTGTTTCCAAGTCCACAGGGGTCTATACACAGGGGTATGCCTCCATCTCCTATTTATCCACAGCGGTAGCAATCTATGGGGCAAAAGAGTGAGGAGCCGGTCACAAACTGTACATCATAGCCACAACAATACAATGCATGATGTTAAACTTCAATGTAGAAGTGACATTTGTCCTGTATGTCCAATTTTGAACTGTGATGCAGTTATTATCCAGGGCCTGCCCCAGCCCCTCTGAAATGGCGTCGGCCTGTCCTGTGTGGAGGGACAGGTGGAAGTGAGGTAATTCCACTGACGTTGTGCGCCGTTGCGGTAGGCGGTCGAGAATCGCCGTGCAACTCCTCATTGGTTAATATTGGGCCCTATGGGGTACAGTGGCCAATAGTGATGTATGCCGGCAGTGACGGTATGCACCCCGCGGACGTGACCACCATTTTCTATCTGATCACTCACTTGCTACCTGACCTTCAACAGGAGAGGACCTACACTGCATGTGCTGCTCCGACCTGTGTCTGGAACCTACCATGGTTCGTGTGACTGGGGAAAGGGCCCCTGCCTTCACCTCGATGGAGCTGGAGCGACTAGTGGATGGGGTCCTACCCCAGTACGGACTGCTGTATGGGCCTCCAGACTAACTGGTGAGTACACTGTGAGCACGATGCATGGTTCAAGAATGCATGGAGTGGTGTGTGTAAAGGCCTCATGTGGGGGGGTGGATGGATGTCCCCTGGGCAGTGTACAGCTTGTGTGCTGGGCCCTGTGTGTGCAAATGGCAATGTGAAGGGGTATGGTGGGCCATAAGTTTAACAGGCAGGATGGTCTGACTGGTACCTTTTCCTGTGTGTATTTCTCTGCAGGTCAGCGCCCATCAAAAGAAGGGTATATGGCGTGCCATCGCCAAGGAAGTGTGGACCCTGGGGGTCTATGGCAGGCAGGGCACCCACTGTCGGAAACGGTGGGAGGACGTGAGACGCTGGGCAAGGAAGACGGCGGAGGCCCAGCAAGGGATGGCCTCCCAACGAGGAAGGGGTGCCCGTCCAACCCTGACCCCCCTGATGGTCTGCATACTGGCAGTGGCCTATTCAGAGCTGGATGGGCGCTTGAGGGCATCACAGCAGCCACAAGGGGGTGAGTACGTTGCCCATCATTACAACTTTTGCATGGTAGGGGGATACCCGGGTGGGGGATGTGTGTCAGTGGGTGCCCCTAGGCCAGGCCTGACTTTGCAGAGTGGGTCCCATGTTGGGCAGGGTTCTGAAGTGATAATCCTGCTACCTAGCTTGCAGGCATCCACTACTGGTCAGGTTCCCAGGTGTGGGCCCCAGGTGTGCTGCTGCTGGTGGTATGTGCCCCTCCCCATGCCCTGGTGGCTAGCATTATTAATGGCAGTGCATTGCTTTGTGCGTAGGGCTGTTGTCTGTGTGTGAGGGTGGTGTGTACACCAATGGTGGTACTGCAGCAGTGTATCCTGTTTCTCTTCCCCCTCCTTTTTGTTTTGTCACCCTGTCCTTATGTGCATTAGCATCATCTGGCGGAGGAGCAGAGGTACTGGTGATGGAGGGAGCTGCATCCCACAGGACCCAGGAGGCAGAGTCCACCGACGGTGAGGGCACCAGTGGGATGGAGGGCGAGAGGAGCACCAAGGCGGAGACAGAAGGGGACAGTTCGGACACAGATACCTCCTCCGATGGAAGCTCCCTGCTGGTGGCGGACACTTCTGTGACCACCCCAGCTACAGGTACAGCCGCCACCACCCTCAGCGAGTTGCCAGTGCCCGCTCACCCAGGAGGGTGGGCATCTCCTTCGCCCCAGGCACCTCAGGCCCTACCCCAGTTAGACTTGCTGCCCTGGGTGAGGAGGCTATTGAACTCCTGCGATCCATCTCTGTAGGGCAGTCATCAATTGTGAATGTCATCCAGGCAGCCCAAATGCAACAGAGTAATGCATTCCTGGAGGGCATTCACACTGGCTTGGCGGCCCAACAGAGATCAATCCAGGCTCTGGCCTCCTCTCTGATGGCAGCCATTGTCCCTGTTTCCACCCTCCAACTTCCTCTTCCCAATCCCATTCCTCTCAACCCCAACCTATCCCAAGCACACAGGCACATGAGCATGCACACTAGACAACACACAAAAGTGGCACAGGCAAACACAAGCACCACACATCATCCCACAGGCACTCACACAAACACCATCCAGATGCAGACATACCAACATCCACTACCTCCACGGTGTCCCCCTCCTCCTCCTCCACCTCCCTCCCAGTTGCATTTACACTCACACCTGCATGCACTACACCATCATCCACTACCATCATCACCATCACACCTAGCAGAAAACACACCTCACTTGCAGACACCACTACACCAGCCATGCACACTTCCCTGTGTCCTCTCCCACTGTATCTGCCCCCCTTCCCAAGGTACACAAACGCTAGGACTCAGACACCCAACAGCCATCCACCTCACAACAGCATCCAACTCATGCACCTGCACCCAAACACAACAGACAGACACCTCCTACAACCACTCCCTCTTCCTCCACTCCCAAACCTTCTACCTCTCCCCACCCCAGTGTCCCTAAGAAGCTTTTCCTCTGCACCATTGACCTCGTCCCTACCCCTCCCTCCCCATTCTTCACATCTGGCCAGGGTGCCAAAAACCCAGGCAAGCACCTCAGCCACCCAGTCCACCGGACCAGTAGTCTCCACACCCACTCGTGGTGGGAAAGGATCCAGGACACCAGCCGGCCTCAAAGAAAGTGTGCCTGTCCCAAGTGCTGCCCGGAAAGGCAAGGAGCCTGCCCCAAGCGCTGCCAGGAAGGGCAAGGGGCCTGCCCCAAGTGCTGCCAGGAAGGGCAAGGAGCCTGCACCAGCAGGCAGGAAGGACAAGGCCCCGGTGCAGGGACTCAGTCAGAGCCCCCACCACCAACCATGGTTGTGCAGCTGTCCGAGGCTTCAGGGGATGTACTGGGGCTCCCCCCGCAACCCCCACCACCACCACCAGTGGCAGCAGCCCCGGCCCCACCAGCAGCAGAAGCACAGCCACCACCAGCAGTGGGAAGCCCTCCAAGGCTGCAGGGGATGGGCTGGAGCTTCCCCCCACCACCACCAGTAGCAGCAGCACCAGCAGTGGGCAGCCGTCCGAGGCTGCAGGGTATGGGCTGGAGCATCCCCCTACCACCATCAGCAACAGCAGCATCGCCACCACCACCAGCAGCAGCAGCACCGCCACCACCAGCAGTGGGCAGCCACCTGAGGCTGCAGGGGATAGGCTGGAGTTTCCACCCACCACCACCACCAGCAGCAGCACTGTCACCACCACCAGTGAGCAGCCATCCAAGGCTGCAGGGGATGGGCTGGAACCTGCCTTCACCACCACCACCAGCAGCAGCACCGCCACCATCACCAGTGAGCAGCCATCAAAGGCTGCAGGTGATGGGCTGGATCCACCAGCAGCACCACTACCACCACTGAGCAGCCGTCACCACCAGCGGACAGCCTGTAGTCCTGCCTCCATGGGGTGCTGTGCCACCTGCCCCCTGCAAATCCTGTGGGAATGACAACCAGCTGACAGACTGTGACCTTGCACTCCCCAGGATCAGAAGCACAGGGCACGATGCCCGAAGCACAAGGCACGAAGCTCCCTCCAGAACCAGTGGGCAAGTCACCCACTTGAGATACTGTGGCTTTGCACTCCCCAGGATCAAGCACAGGGCATGTTGCCTCTTCCAGGACAGTGGTGTTGTTCCATCTGCCTGCTGAGGTGCCCCCCTGCTCCCCGTCCCCCTGAGGTGCCTGCCTATTTTCCAACTGATGCCCCTGCTGTGTTCTCTCCGGGTTGGTGCAAGTGACAAGTGGGGCCCTGGACTATGGTCTGTTGCCCTGTGGCCCAAGCACAATATGGACTGGGCAGTGTCTCTTGAACTGTACATATGTATATACCATTAGTTTGATTTTTGTATTTCTACTATTTTTATATTATAACACTCACTTTTCATCAATGCCTGTAGTCCTTGCATTATTCTTGAGGGGTACAGGGTGAATATGTTTTATTACTTCATCCTATTGTGTGTATGGTGTGGGGAGGGCGGGGGGTGGTGTGTGTGTGTGTCACTCTCTTTTTCCTCCCCCTCTCCCCTGTGTGCTAGGTGGTTGTACTCACCATGGTCGTCTTTGCCGTCGTTGGTGTTCGTGGTGGAGCAGCACGTAGAATAGCATGGGGAAGATCAGAAGTTCAGGCTCCATGGTGGCGTGGTTGTTTCCTGTGTCTCAAAGGTGAGTCCTTTCCCTTCTGAGATCTGTTTCCACCAGGCTTTTGATGTCGTTGGTACCACCCCGGAAAACGTGGCAGATTGATGTGTCATTATATGGTGGGCGGAACATTAACTTCTGCCTGGCTGTAGGCGGCTACCGCCGTGGTGGCCGTTATATCTGCCCTGCAGTGGGTGTGGTAAAGTGGCTGTCTATCCTCTCACCACCATGGCCATAATGTGGCAGTAGTTACCGCCAGCCTGTTCGCGGTATTACCATCACTTTATCACCAACCGCCAGCGTTGTAATGAGGGCCTATGTGTCCTCTTGCAAAGTTACCGGAAAAATGAAACAATTATGTATATTCATGGTAAATATTCAAAGAAGGCTCTTGGGCCATTTAAATACAAATAAAAACACACAGGAGGAACTATGTATACAATTTCAACTTTGCCATGAAGTCAGTTGGCTTGCAACAACTTAGGATAAATTAAATAAAAAAATCATCAATGTTTATTTTCTTAGTCACCACATGGAGTTCCACAACCTTTGTTTTTGTTCTTTAAATACTTTACATCAATATTCATCATTATTGTGTAACTTTTAAATCAACAACTACCACTTTAGGTGAATAAACATCATTATTGGATTCAAGGGAATTACAAAAGGTACTTTAAAGGAACCACCATAGCTGATTAAACAGTAACATTCTAGATAGAGAGGCAAAATCTGTCAGAAAGAATGGTATCATGGTATGTCCCTGTCTAGGTGTCTTTCTCCGACTGCATACAGTATTCTTTATAGTGGATACGTGATAATTCAGAATGATGTTCATAAATGTTTCTGTATCCTCATGCACAAGTCTTAATTTTGCTAAGAAGTCCTTTCCGCTTAGCCCCACCCCAACCTTCACCCCAAACTCCTCCCTCAGTCCAGGGCTTAATTTGGTGAGTACCTGCACTTATTTTTTCCATTTGAAGCATTAAACACTATGGAGCAGTGTGTTCATTTTTATCTCCTAATTAATATGTATGCAGTGATGATAGATGGCCCTACATACATAGCATTCCTGGATCTTCACTCAGCATTTGATCATGTGATAGCATGACAAATCTTGGGGTTGTTGCCAGCGATATACATTTTTTAAGGCGGCTGTATAATGAAGGGACAGCTAGTGTTAGATACGGCCTAAATGGGGAGCTGACTATACTCTTTTGAATTTCAAGTGGAGTGAGATAGCGCTGTGTCCTGGCCCTTTTTATTTTTCTTTTATACATCAATGGTTTGGAAAAATATTTTCTCAACTCTACCATTGATGTACTATGTGTTGGTACTCACCTCATACCTGCTCGGCTTTAGCAGGTGATGTTGTGCTTATGGAATGGACTCCGCTTAGGGTTCGAAAGTTTGAACACATCATAAATCATTCAAAGACCAATACCATGTTCTTTGGCCCACACATATAAACATAGGTCCTTTGTTGTTAATGGCTCAAAGATTGGCCTAATTGCCACCTTTTCTTGCTTAGGGGTCTTATTTCATGACACCTATGGACGGTCACTGCTGGGCTGTGTACAGGCGGGTGCTCTTGGGGGCAGTATAATGGCATTGTTTAAATTTGCCTTAAAGTTGGGTAGTAAACCTGTTAGAGAATTGATGTTGGTCTATAAATCCAAATTCTATCACAGGACCGGAGGCGAGGATTATGCAGATCTTTCTTCACTTTTTATTAAACAGCAAGTTCAAAGTTAAACAAAACATGAACAAAAAAAACTACAATCTCCATGAGCCCGCCGCCATGGTAACGAGTGTCCAATGAGGTGCACTCCTTCACGCCGGTATAAATATCCCCAAATGCGTCACACTTCCTCTTTCTTCACTGCTCCGACACGAGTCAGATAAGTGTCTTTCTGCTTCCGGTTCAGTTGTTTACTGCTTGGCGCGTTGCTACTTGTAATTATCTTGTGTAGCAACGACCGTTGCTACAAGCGTGTCTCGCTGAGAAAGAGCGTTCCGCTCGAGTGTTCATATTGTTTTTCCTCGTTTCATAATACACGTCGGGCCCACCAGAGGGCGCGCGCTGTATTCTAAGGCGTTTATCAGCTGTGTAGTTTTCAGCGCTCGGCGCTCGCTTCGGAATTCAGTTTTTTTTTTTTTGTATATTTATATGTAACAGCCTTTAGCTCAGTGGCATACGCTAGTGCCTCTGGTACAGGCAAGGCATTTCCCTACCCTGTGACACCCAAATTGGGTAAGAATTACCCCATAAGGGAAGGATAAACTTTTTCTCTTTCAATTGGTTTTCAGTGACAGAGGGGGTAGGGAATTACCCTTTATATATATATTTTTGTGTTTGGGTGTACTCTCTGTCCAGTCCTCCACATGCAATCCTCGCAGGAACATGAGCCTTTTACCAATATGTCCCCTGGTGAGGGTCCCTCTCACCGTACCCTTCCCCCCGGGGTGGACGCTTTGTTCTCGCAGGCTATTTCTCACGCTTTGGCCCCTCTTAGGGATACCGTAGCTAAACTTACGGAACAGGTGTACAAGGGTACCGGCATGTTTGGTGTGACGGGAGCGGAGGGTGATACCACTACCCTTTCGGCTCCCAAGAAAATGCGCAAGCGCGACGCGGGGCACCTGGAGGATAGTGATTTTTTATCCAATTCCAAGAGTGCGCGCGCGCATAAGCGCTTACCCTCCCGGGAGGGCAGCTTGCCCAGGGTAATGGGTGACATGCTTCACCACCTATGGAACCCTAATTTTGGGTCCCCTAAAGGCATCATGGGAGGTTCAGACGAGGACTCCTCATCTTTGGATGATGACTCAGGTCGCCCTTGGCGTCCTGGTGCTACCCTACCAGATCCTTCGGATCAGGGGGATTCTGACTCCGATATGTTTGAACCGGAGGGTATCTATCATCCGCGTTCCTCGGAGTGGCGTCCAGACCACAAGGTGGCTGACTATGTCGCCAGTAAAATAAGACAACCTCTAGACAAAGAGTTGCGTGCTCGTTTACGGGCGGAGTGCCCACGCCCGTCTTTATCAGATAAGGTCGCTTTCACGCCCGATATAGACCCTAAAATGTGTACTTTTTTTGCTAAATACACCAAGGATCCCAAGAAGGGGATCGATCGTTCCTGGAGGGCATGCCAGGATAAACTTCTCGATGTGTTAGGACCCCTCACACAGATAATTCAATTGGCGGAACGTGCCAAGCAAGCAAACACTCCCCTTCAGACGGACATTATACCAGGTTGGGCACAGAGAGCGGTATGTCTCCTGGGCAACGCGAACTGTGCCATCTCTGCGGAAAGGCGAAGGTCTTTATTGATCAAAATAGACCCCAAACTAGGGGAACTGTCTAACTCGGAGGCAGGGGCTGTTGCCCAAGGCAATTTATTTGGTGACCCTTTTGTGAAGGAGTTGGGGAAATTCGTGTCTACTTTTTCGGCTTTAGATAAAGCACAATCATCCATCAAGAAGATTTTCCCCTATAAGGTTTTTGGCGGGGCCGGACGAGGCAGGGGTCGCTCTTCCGGCCGTCCTTACCAGCAAGGCCCCGGTTCCTTCCGGAACAACGGCTGGCGAGATGGCAGACAGGGAACTTTCTTCCCCAACAGAGGCAGGGGGAAAGGCAGAATTTCCAGAAATGCGCAAGGAGCATCTAATGCCCCAGGGGGTCCCTCTGGTAAGGCTCATCCCTTTTTCCCCTCAAAATTTTGGAGGGAGATTGCGGTTTTTCAAGAACAATTGGAAGCGCATCACATCCGACGCATGGGTTCTACAAACAGTTTCAGGGTTTCAGATAGAATTCTGGGGTACCCCGCTTCAAGAAAAGCTACCACCGCCAATAGTGTTCTCAGCAGCAGACTCAGAGCTCATAGATTTAGAAGTCCAAGCCCTTCTTCACAAAGGAGCCATTTCCTTCACTTCCCTTCATCCCACAGGTTTCGTAAGCAACATTTTCTTGGTAGAAAAGAAGGACAAGGGGTTTCGACCTGTTATCAATCTTCGTGCTTTCAACGAATGGGTTGTTTACAGGCATTTCAAAATGGAGGGTATTCACATGCTCCGCGACCTCCTCTTACAAGGGGACTGGATGGTTCGTCTGGATCTCAAGGACGCATACCTCACAGTCCCTATTTTTCCGCCCCATCGCAGATTCCTGCAATTCATATGGAACGACCAGATATTCAAATTTACCACACTCCCCTTCGGTCTGTCATCGGCACCTTGGTGCTTCACAAAACTCCTCAAACCTGTAGTGGAAGCACTGAGGTTGCAGGGCATACGCCTCATCATTTATCTGGACGACATCCTTTTAATGGATCAATCCAGGTCTCAACTGTTATCCAATCTGAACACAACTATTGCTCTTTTCCAGGACCTGGGGTTCGTGATCAACCAACAGAAGTCGGAACTTACTCCGACCCAATCGTTAGTCATCCTCAGTGTTCTCATAGATTCCCGATCGGCGTCCCTCAGTCTTCCGACGACGAAGATATCCAAGATAAAGAAGGAACTGAAAAAAGTCCTTCGGCAAGATCAGATTTCGCTGCGTCAGTTAGCCAGAGTAGTCGGCCTGCTTTCCTCCTCAATTCAGGCCATCTTTCCAGGTCCCCTACATTACAGAGCCCTACAGCGCCTGAAGGCTTTTCACCTTCGTCGAGGGTTGATCTCCCTGTCTCAGGAGGCAAGGACGGAATTATTTTGGTGGCTGGACCACATGGAGGCATGGAACGGCAGGGCCATTTTTGGAGCAGCCCCAGATCTGGTGATAGAGTCAGACACCAGTCGCCAGGGATGGGGGGCTCGTTGCGGGAACATCTCGTTCGGGGGACGCTCGACCCCGCAGGAGCTCACCATGCATATCAATTGTCTGGAACTCCTGGCGGGATCATTTGCGATCAAGCCTCTCACGAGAGACCATGGGGGTCATTCCGACCCCAGCCAACAGGCTGGCGGTGCTCCGCAGGGCATTCTGACCGCGGCGGTTTGGCCGCGGTCAGAACAGGAAAACCGGCGGTCTCCCGCCGGTTTTCCGCTGCCCTCAGGAACCCGCCATGGGGATTCCGACACGCAATACCGCCATCCTGTTCCTGGCGGTTCGCCCGCCAGGAACAGGATGGCGGTATGGGGTGTCGTGGGGCCCCTGGGGGCCCCTGCAGTGCCCATGCCAATGGCATGGGCACTGCAGGGGCCCCCGTAAGAGGGCCCCACAAAGAATTTCAGTGTCTGCTTAGCAGACACTGAAATTCACGAGGGGTGCAAATGCACCCGTCGCACCTTCCCAATCCGCCGGCTCCATTCGGAGCCGGCTTCCTCGTGGGAAGGGGTTTCCCGCTGGGCTGGCAGCAGCGTTCTGGCGGTCGCCCGCCAGCCCAGCGGGAAAGCCAGGATGGCCTCCGCGGTCTTTCGACCGCGGATCGGCCATATGGCGGTTCCCGCCAGGCGGGCGGCGACCGCCACCCGCCGGCCTCAGAATGAGGCCCAAAGTCTCATGTGTAGTACTACTACGGATGGACAATGTGTCGGCAGTACAATACATAAATCGTTTAGGGGGGACGCAATCAAGGGCCTTAGCGGAACTTGCGAAGGATTTTTGGCATTTTTGCCTTCAACACCAAGTCTCAGTCACAGCAGAGTATCTTCAAGGAGCCCAGAATATTTGGGCGGATTGGAATTCCCGGTTTCTCAAGGATTCCAGCGATTGGCAACTACATCGCTCAATTTTTCAGGAGATCATGGATCGTTGGGGTCCTTGCTCGGTGGATCTCTTTGCGTCTCGATGGAATGCTCAGCTTCCCCGGTACTTCAGCTGGCGCCTGGATCCGGGAGCGGCGGCAGTCGATGCGTTTCTCCAGCACTGGGGTTCGCTTCAGGGTTATGCTTTTCCCCCGTTCCTTCTTATCCCGCGGGTAGCAGCACAAGTTCGCCGCCAAGAGGCAACAGTGATTCTAATCACCCCCTGGTGGAGGTCTCAGGCATGGTTCCCGACTCTGCTAGAGCTCTCGTGCGAATGTCCTCTTCATCTCCCGGGGTTTCCGTCGATACTCCAGGACCCGTCGGGTTTCTGTCACCCCCTGGTCCTTCAAGGTCATCTGTCTCTCATAGCTTGGAAAATTTCCGGCATCGTTGGCAAGACGGCCGACTTTCGCAGGAAGCTAAAAACTTAATTGCACAGGCCTGGGCCCCTGGTACATGTAAGCGCTATAGATCGGCATGGAACAGATGGTCTCATTGGTGTGTGGGCAAACACTGTGATCCCATGGGGGCCAGTATTACCACATCATCAATTTCCTTGCAGAATTAGCGGAATCCGGTGTGGCCTACTGCACGATCAATTCTTTTCGTTCAGCCATCTCCGCGGGCCACCCCCCTCTGAACAACCATCCGATCGGGGAACATCCCTGGATATGTAAACTTCTCAAGGGTATTAGACTCTCCAGACCTCCACAGCCCAGATATTCCGAACTCTGGGATGTGAACATAGTTCTTAATCTCTTAACCTCTTGGCAGGATAACCAGTATTTGTCGAGGAAAGAGTTGTCGGTCAAATTAGCCATGCTTCTCTGCCTCATTTCCTGTAAGCGGGTGTCAGATATCAGAGCACTGGATGTTTCCGCGCGAGTCTTTACTCCAGAAGGAGTCACGTTTACTATTTCAAGGAGAACAAAAAATAATACCAGGTCGGTATCCTATCCAGCTTTTCCTGATTCCCCGAAACTATGCGTTGTTAGATGTCTCAAGGTCTATGAAGAGGTGACCATATCTCATAGACCTCCAGGGGAGAATCAATTGTTGATTTCCATAAAGAGACCGTTTAAGGCGGTTTTGTCTCCTTCCATTGCCAGATGGGTTAGATGGATTCTGTCCGAAGCAGGTATCAATATTCAGATTTTTGGCGCCCATTCTACTCGGGGAGCCATGGCTTCCAAGGCCATACAAGTGGGGGGCAGATTTGAGGACATCATGCATGCTGCTGATTGGTCTTCTGATTCGACTTTTATAAAGTTTTATTTTAAACCAATTCATGAAGCAGCCGCACTTGTGGTGGGTAAGCTTTGAACCTGCATAATCCTCGCCTCCGGTCCTGTGATAGAATACGAAATTTCCTAGCTATCGTGAAGGAAAGTTTCAATTCTATTAAGGACACGGAGGCGAGGATTATCCCACCCACATACTATTCATTAGTTTGTTCCCTCCCGAATACGTCTATCTTCGTATTGAGGTAGTATACTTGCATTTCTCCCTTTATTTTATGATTATCATCGCTCATATTCTAATTTACATTAGGCAACACTTGATTCAGATTATGTTTACATTTTATAAATTAAAGATATGTTTTAATGTTCTTTAGATTATTTCCATTGTACTGAATTATTGTCCTACCGGATTAGTCTCTAATTATACCTCTTTTGTAGGTTCCGAAACTACAGCCAATTGACTCTACCAGGATTCCTTCCGCAGTGAAGTCGAGGAAGTGTGACGCATTTGGGGATATTTATACCGGCGTGAAGGAGTGCACCTCATTGGACACTTGTTACCATGGCGGCGGGCTCATGGAGATTGTAGTTTTTTTTGTTCATGTTTTGTTTAACTTTGAATTTGCTGTTTAATAAAAAGTGAAGAAAGATCTGCATAATCCTCGCCTCCGTGTCCTTAATAGAATTGAAACTTTCCTTCACGATAGCTAGGAAATTTCGTATTCCCCTCTATTGCCACATTGGTGCTGGATTATGGGGCATGCAGGATTATGATTTCATTCAGAAAGTGGAAATTAGATTTCTGAGAAGATTGTTGGCGGTTCCTCAGAGTAAATCCACCTTGGTGTGGCATCTGGAATTAAGGTTTGGTTATATCAAGGACATAATCAGGATTTGCCCAGCCTCACTCAGTTGGCTGAGTCTGAAAGATTGCATAGGTCTGGATAAAGGCATGGAAATCCCATGGCTAGTGGATATTACTCAAGTAAGGGCCTGACTTAGATCTCGGTGGAGGGAATACTCCATCACAAATGTGACAGATTCCCTGGCTGTCGAATTATGCTCCCATAGACTATAATGGGATTGTAAAACAGTGGACTGGAATAAATCCCTCCGCCAGGAACCCAATAAGGTCATAAATCACAATTTAAATATTCTAGACTTGTTTGACAAACCAGACGGTCTGATTAGTTCTTGTAAGAAAGTTTTAAAAGGAACATTTTTAGATTTGTGTTGATCTCAGTTACTGGAAATAGAGAGTAAGAAACCTGTCAGTAATTATGTCTCTGTGTCCAGCAGCCTTCAGGCTGCTTCATATCTCATTTGGATTCAGTACAGTTCTCCTAGATGTCTGTTGACACAACTACGATTTAATACTGTGCACTTTATGGCCGCTTTTCCGACCCCAGTCACTTATTATGTGACATCATAGGTTTGCTACTTTTTTAGTTTTATGCATTTTAAGACAACCTTTTTAATTCCAATTCTGAGACATGCTAATTTTAGGCAATATAAGGAAGCCCTGACTTTTATACAAAGTTTACCGTCAATATACGTCTGCTGGGCAACAGTGAAATATCTCCAACATGCTATTTGTTAAAGAAAAGTTTTGAGATGATTTTTATCCTTATATTTTTAGATATTGTTGGTATAGATATATTAGGTGAAGGTTTGAGACTGACTTGATTGTTAGTTGGAATGGCCTTTTTACCATATTATATTTGTATATGCTATCTTATTCTTACACCTGTGATGAATTAACATTCAGATCAAATTGGATTGTTTTTTAGCAAATTGCAATTTTATGATTGTGATGTAATTGATTAATTTTATGGTTTCATTTTAACAGAAAAAAGTTTATACTGAGTGGTTGACTGACACAGCAGCAAATATTTTAAAACTACTCTACTGGCTGTACATATCAACAATACACTTGACTGCTAAAAAACAACCTCTATAGAGGACTGTTTCCAGATCTGACTCAATTATCCAAGGCAAACTTGGTTGTTTCACAACCTCTCAACATTCAAGGACCTCTGGCCACATCCTGTGAAAGCATTGGTTGTCATGCATGTCCAGTCATTGCCTCAATTGGGTTGGACCAGCAATTAAACTGAAAATTGAATAATGCTATTGATCTGTAAACATCAAGCAATACTGAATCTGGCATGTTGTTTCATTTGGCACTGCAATGAGACTTTCAAATGTTTCCTTTTGTATCAAACATGAAAGTAAATCTCGAATGTTTTCAATAATCATGAATAATTCATAATATCAGTGTCAATTATATGTAGTTCCAAACTATTGGTTTTGTACAACTGAAACACAATAAATAAAACAACGGCCCTCATTATGTACCTAGGCCGCGGTGGTGGTCTCACTGCCGATGAGCCAGCAGTGAAGACCACCAAATTATGAGTTTTTTACGCGGTCTGCCGAGAACCTCCAGCACAGCAGACGCCATAATACCGCTAGTTGTATTACAATGCAGTAGAACGCCAGCATTTTTCTGCTGGTCGCACCGTCAGAAAAAGCTGGTGGTCTTGCATCCTGGTGACAGGAATAGGTATTCCTGTTGCCAAGATACACTCACACACACCTCCACATAACCGCACAAACGCACCCACATACTCCCACACACAAACACACCTCCACTCACCCACCCACTTGCGTCATACAACCCCATTCACACTAACATACATAAACAATGTTCTTCCATTTTCTTTCCTGTCTGCTGATGGATCACTTATTGTCCGAAATGTCTTTAGAGTGGCTTGCACTTAGATGATTTAATTGGTATGTGGCTGTTCACATAGTTTTCCCCAAAAAATGCTGACAGTGTTTAGAGGGCTGTTAGCTTCGGACATGAAGCTGATACAGTGAGAGTTAAGTTTAAGCATAAGGTGCCTATGGAGAAGTATTTAACCCCTTCGCTGCCAGGCCTTTTCCCCCTCCTGTGCCAGGCCTTTTTTTGGCTATTTGGGGCAGTTTGCGCTTAGGCCCTCATAACTTTTTGTCCACATAAGCTAGCCAAGCCAAATATGCGTCCTTTTTTCCCAACATCCTAGGGATTCCAGAGGTACCCAGACTTTGTTGGTTCCCCTGAAGGAGGCCAAGAAATTAGCCAAAATACAGTGAAAATTTCGTTTTTTTAAAAAAAATGGGAAAAAGAGGCTGCAGAAGAAGGCTTGTGTTTTTTTCCCTGTAAATGGCATCAACAAAGGGTTTGCGGTGCTAAAATCACCAGCTTCCCAGCTTTCAGGAACAGGCAGACTTCAATCAGAAAACCCACTTTTTCAACACAATTTTGGCATTTTACTGGGACATACCCCATTTTTACGATTTTTTGTGCTTTCAGCCTCCTTCTAGTCAGTGCCAGAAATGGGGATGAAACCAATGCTGGATCCCAGAAACCTAACCATTTCCAAAATGTAGACAGAATTCTGAATTCAGCAAGGGGTAATTTTCGTAGATCCTACAAGGGTTTCCTACAGAAAATAACAACTGAAAAAAAATATATTAAAATTGAGGTGAAAAAAACAGCAATTTTTCTCTACGTTTTACTCTGTAACTTTTTCCTGCAATGTCAGATTTTTTAAAGCAATATACTGTTACGTCTGCTGGACTCTTCTGGTTGCGGGGATATATAGGGCTTGCAGGTTCATCAAGAACCCTAGGTACACAGAGCCAATAAATGAGCTGCACCCTGCAGTGGGTTTTCATTCGATACCGGGTATACAGCAATTCATTTGCTGAAATATAAAGAGTGAAAAATAGCTATCAAGAAAACCTTTGTATTTCCAAAATGGGCACAAGATAAGGTGTTGAGGAGCAGTGGTTATTTGCACATCTCTGAATTCCGGGGTGCCCATACTAGCATGTGAATTACAGGGCATTTCTCAAATAGACATCTTTTTTACACACTCTCCTATATTTGGAAGGAAAAAATGTAGAGAAAGACAAGGGGCAATAACACTTGTTTTGCTATTCTATGTTCCCCCAAGTCTCCCGATAAAAATTATACCTCACTTGTGTGGGTAGGCCTAGCGCCCGCGACAGGAAATGCCCCAAAACACAACGTGGACACATCCCATTTTTTGACAGAAAACAGAGGTGTTTTTTGCAAAGTGCCTACCTGTAGATTTTGGCCTCTAGCTCAGCCGGCACCTAGGGAATCCTACCAAACCTGTGCCTTTTTGAAAACTAGAGACCTAGGGGAATCCAAGATGGGGTGATTGTGGGGCTCTGACCAGGTCCTGTTACCCAGAATCCTTTGCAAACCTCAAAATTTGGATAAAAAAACATTTTCCTCACATTTCGGTGACAGAAAGGTCTGGAATCTGAGAGGAGCCACAAATTTCCTCCCACCCAGTGTTCCCCCAAGTCTCCCGATAACAATGATACCTCACTTGTGTGGGTAGGCCTAGCGCCCGTGACAGGAAATGCCCCAAAACACAACGTGGACACATCCCATTTGTTTGACAGAAAACAGAGGTGTTTTTGCAAAGTGCCTACCTGTAGATTTTGGCCTTTAGCTCAGCCGGCACCTAGGGACACCTACCAAACATGTGCATTTTTGAAAACTAGAGATCTAGGGGAATCCAAGATGGGGTGACTTGTGGGGCTCTGACCAGGTTCTGTTACACAGAATCCTTTGCAAACCTCAAAATGTGGCTAAAAAAACAAATTTTCCTCACATTTTGGTGACAGGAAGTTCTGGAATCTGAGAGAAGCCACAAATTTCCTCCCACCCAGCGTTCCCCCAAGTCTCCCAATAAAAATACCTCACTTGTGTGGGTGGGCCAGTTGCCTGCAACAGAATAAAGCCACAAACCTGTAGAGATATAGGGGATAGCACAGAGAGTTGAGGACATATTCTTCTTTTATACATCTTTAGGTTGACTCTGCTTTGGGGACCCACACAAGTGAGGTGTCATTTTACTTGGAAGACTGAGGGGAACGCTGGGGAGTAGGAATTTTGTGCTGGAGCAGTGATAGTACAAACGAAAGTCAGGAAAATATGCTTTTTTAAGCAAATATTGAGGTTTGCAGAGGAGTCTGGGTAAGAAAATGTTGGGGGATCCACGCAAGCCACACCTCCCTGGACTCCTTGGGGGGTCTAGTTTTAAAAAATGTCTGGGTTTGGTAGGTTTCCCTAGATGAAGGCCGCACCCAGGACCAAAAACGTAGGTGCCCCTTCCCCCCCAAACACAGCTTGTTTTTTAATATATCATTTTGATGTTGTCCACCTACGTCTGTGATGTGCCAAACACAAAAATTGTGAAAAGTAACGCACTTAGGTTATGTGAAAAAGACCCCTCACCCACCAACCAAGTTGGTGACATGCTTCATCATCGGGGTCCCACCTGAGACACCTAGCGTGTCTCAAGTGTGCTGCGACACCTGATTACAGTGGAGCAGGTTTTGTCATTTGTACCACACATACTGATTGGATTTGGCACGAGGGTGAGTGATGGTTCAGTAGATAACATTTTATTAACAAGAGATTTCACAAAAGTGAAATGCACTGGTAATAACTGAAAGGCCAAAAAACGGAACCAATGACTCACAGCTCGTGAGCTGTAAAGCCATGGCAAGGCACCAACCGCTTTACAGTCCATTCACACACCTTTCATACATGACATGCACAAGACCATTCACGCCGCCAGCCACGGGCCCAGCACATTACAACACTAGCATCGACAGACAGCGCCAGTCAAGGGCCCATCACTTTCATACGCCCACATGCCTGATACAGCAATCACACCAGCTGATGAGTGTGTGGACTGGCGTTTGGCTGGCAACGCTAGCCAAGCGCCACCCCACCCATACCACCAGCCAAGCGCCACACCAAGCACACCGCCAGCCAAGCGCCACCCCAAGCACACCGCCAGCCAAGCGCCACCCCACCCATACCGCCAGCCAAGCACCACCCCAAGCACACCGCCAGCCAAGCGCCACCCCAAGCACACCGCCAGCCAAGCGCCACCTCACCCATACCGCCAGCCAAGCGCCACCCCACCCATACCGCCAGCCAAGCGCCACCCCAAGCACACCGCCAGCCAAGCGCCACCCCAAACACACCGCCAGCCAAGCACCACCCCAAGCACACCGCCAGCCAAGCGCAACCCCACCAAAACCGCCAGCCAAGCGCCATCCCACCTATACCGCCAGCCAAGCGCCACCCCACGCACACCGCCATCACTTTTTTGGTTTGTTTATAAACATCAAATAAACCACTAACTAATTATAAAATAAGTACAAAACTACAAACACAAAAGCTCTAACTAAATACATGACAGTAATGCCAACCGTGAAACCGAACATGTGAAAATATAAAATAGGCAGTTTACGTTCACGGTATTTCCCAAAAGTTATCCTTGTGTGGTAACTTCTAAAACAGCCGGGCACACACAGCCCAAGCTTTGAAGGGCATTCGGGGCAGTGCATCCGGCTCTCCCTCTGGATTGGTCTCCGGGCACATACTCTACATTTCTTTGTGGGCAAGTCTTTTTTGGGAGTGGGAGGAATGTGATCTGGAAAGTGTTGATCTTTCAATCTAGCCACATCCTCCACCACTTCTACTCTAGGAACTGTTGCCCGTTCCACCACAATAAGGCTCTCTATCACTGACTCCTGAAATTTAACAAATGTCATCCTTGACTCAGGTGAACAATCCTTGAACACAATAAAAGCATTAAAAGTTGCCAAATGAAATAAATGTAGGGCCAACTTTTTATACCAGACGTAAGACTTACGAAGAGCAGTGTAAGGTTCCAACCTCTGATCTACTCTATCAACACCACCCATGTGCCTATTGTAGTCCAAAATGCACGCAGGTTTGTGCACTTCCACAACCTGACCCCAAACAGTCACAGGGGAAGTACTCTCATAATGGATGGTAGATAGCATGTACACATCCCTCCCGTCTGAAAATTTCAGAGCTAGGAGCTCATTATTCCGCAAGGCACTGCACTGTCCCCTCTCAAGTTTTTTACAGACAAGCTCCCTTGGATAGCCTTTCCGGTTAGAACGGATTGTGCCACAAGCAACAGTGTCCACTCTAAACAACTCCTTGAACAACCGCACTCCAGTGTAGAAATTATCTATGTACAAATGGTGACCTTTGTTAAACAGTCGTCTACCAAGTTCCCACACAATTTTTTCGCTAACTCCAAAAGTGGCCGGACAACCAGGAGGGTCAATACTGGAATCCCTACCAGTGTAGACCCGGAAATTATACACATATCCTGTACTGCTTTCTGACAGCATATACAATATAATCCCATACCGTGTCCTCTTACTAGGAATGTACTGCTTAAAAACTAAACACCCCTTGAAAAGGACCAAAGACTCATCCACACTTATCTCTTTGCCTGGAACATAGACCTCTGAAAACCGATCTACAAAATGATCAAGGACAGGCCTAATCTTAAAAAGACGGTCACAATCAGGGTGATCTTGTGGCAAGGCTAAAGCATTGTCTACGAAATGCAGCATACGAAGAAGAAGCAAATAGCGATTACGTGTCATAGTTGCAGGAAATATAGCCGTTGCCATCAAGGGACTAGTAGACCAATAAGAAGCCAGTGACGGCTTCCTGATCAACCCGATCAAAAAAGTCAAACCTAAAAACGTTTTCCTCTCTTCCAGATATGTGGGAACCCACTGAGTAGCTCTAGACTGAGGCTTAAGTCTGGCAGCGTTGTCCCACAAATATTGCTCTGCATACAAATTGGTCTGCTCCACAATCTCTTCCAAAAATACATTGTCCATAAACAAGTGAAAGAAATGGACAGGCAAAAAGTTTTCCGTATTGACTCTACACCCTGGGAGACCAGTAAATGCAGGTAACTGTGGCTGCTCCATGTTTGGGCCAATCCAGGTGTCAGGGCTTCTAATGCGAAAAATCGGCCGATCTGCCCCCCGGGGGGGGGGGGGCGAAAAAGGAAAATAATGCCCCCCAATGGGAGCGACCCTAGCCCAAGGGGTCGTCCCCCAAAACTACCTAAAAAAGGTAATCCCTGGTGCCTAGTGCGGATTCCTGCTCCAGGATCGCAGGCCCCGCCCGCGATCCTGGAGCAGGAATCCACTGAAAACAGGCACCGGGGGAAAGGAAAAACCCTTTCCTTTCCCCCCGTGTCTGTTTTCCCCCACCCCCACCTCCCAAAGAGGGAAGGACTCACCTGCAGTCCGGCTCCCTCGACATGCTGGAAGCAAATGGCTTCCAGCACGTTCCTCTGCAATGTTTGATGACTTTGGCGCGCTGTAAGCGCGCTGACGTCATCGGATTGCCGAGGGAGGGGTCGGGGTGGAAGGGGAAGGGCTTCCCCTTCCATCCACGACCAGGTGGTGTGGGTGGGGGGCTCATGGAGGGAGCGCTAGCACTCCCCCCAGTTCCCGGGTGCAGTAGACGAGGTGATCTCGTCCAAGGCACCCGGGAACCGGTGCCTTGGACGAGATCACCTCGTCCAAGGCACCGTAGGGGTTAAAAGATTTGAAGTGTTGGTCTTCCCCTTTTGGTTGACCTTGGTATGCTGGTCAGACACTGAGCAAGGAGGTAGAGATGGCAAAGTTGTCAAAGCAGTCCAGGGTGGTTTGCAATGGATTGCTCGTGATCTTGCGATGACAAGGTTGAGGGTGTGTGAGGGAATGTGTTAGTTGTGTGACATGCTGTACCACATTAAGGGTGTCAATGAGGTTGAAGATAGAGTATCTTGTTTTTTATGAGGTTATGTTGTCTGGGAGGTTGAAGTCAACCAAGAAGTTGGTGTAGGTATGTTGGACAGATAAAGTGGCGAGGAAATCTGAGAATTTATCAGTGAAGTCCATGTTCTGCCCAGGAGACCTGTAGATGATTTTGAAAAGAGTGAAAATAGCATGTCAGCAGCTTCATGTAGTTGAGTGTTAACTTGCTCGCCTAGGGTGTAGTACCAGGAGGACTTATAGATGACCACAAGGTCTCCTCCATCCTTATGAGCATTCTCCATTTGATGTATGTTATAGCCCGTAGGTAGAAGGACATCGAGCATGTACAAGGTTGTGGGGGCATCAATCTTGTGATAGGCGATGAGGTCTGCAATGTCTGATGAGTAGAATTCTGCAGTTGGAATGTGTGTTTTGTAGTTTGAGGGTTTGTGGAGGTTAGTGATGGCAGTATGCAATACGTTTAAGGATCACTAGTGTGACCAACTATTTTTTATCTTGATCACTGGAGTAGAGGCCTATGGACCCACTTGTGTAAAGGTCTGCTTCTGTGCACTCATAAAGTTCCATTCGCTAACATCCTGAGTGTGCACTTATCACGTTGGTGTGTGTGGCCTGCATGTTACTTGTTTGGTGAATGTGAGTAAACCAGAGTAATGAAGGTCAGTTGGTTCCATTTTGGATGCTCCTGTCCTGGCCTTCCACAAAATGGAGGGTGGGGACTATTGTCCCAGAATGTTGAAGTCTATTGTTGAGGTCTATTATTCCTGCAGCTGGAGGCAGGAGGTCTTGACACTGATTGAGTGAAGGCAGAGTTCTCATAGGTATTTTATGAGGTCTACTGGGTAGCAAGCCCTGCTGTTGACTAGTCTTCCTGAATGCTTTCACTTGGTGGAAAGTAACAGTGAGGGGTGGGCCTGCAAACTATGCTGTGAAAAGTGAGGCCTGTGCTTTTGTCTTTCTCTGATTACTCCTTTAGTTGAGCTGATGACAGCCAGGTGCAGAAACCTCCTACATGCTTGTGCCTCTACAGAGGTGGGTTCTAGGATGGGGGTGACGCTTCTGGGAGAAGCATCACTCTCCTCAAAGGCTGTGTCTAGAAAACAGCCTGTAAAGGACACTTGAAAGAAGAAACACCTCAAACAGGTTCTACAGTTTGAGACAGCAGATCCACATCTTCTGTCTGCCAATTGTGTATGAAAATGGGATCCCAACTAACTAACTGTGATCCAGTTCCAGTTCCTCCATGACTAACAAAGCAAGTGCTCTGCAGACTTATTAAAGGCCTTCAGCGTAACCAGGCTGCTGTGTGTCTGACAGTCAGGCTCACAAAGGTGAGGGGATGTCACCTGAAGTCAGTATCTCTTCCTGGACAAGCAGTGTGCCTCCCCTGAAACACCTAGAAGCCTCCTTGCTTGTTGAGAGAGGGAATCATCATACCTTCCCTGCAGAAGGAGAGACTGTCCAGGAAGTAGCAAGATCCAGCATGGGCTCCGTGGCTGTGGAACACCCAGAAGAACAGACTTCTGGAGAGAGATCCAGGAGGACCCAGGTGTCAGAGTGCTACCACAGACTCACCCAATGATTCTAGGTGGAAAACACGATTCCGAAACATCCTGATTGCTGAGACCCATTCTGGGCTGTTATTGCCTGTTGGCAATTGGCACATATGGGGCTGCCTCTGTTGAATTTCCGGTGAGCCTATTTGTGGCTCCATTTTCATAATTTGTGACTGACCCATGCAGGGCTGCATCTGCCGAATTACAGATTGGAACACTTGGGGCTAAATCTGCAGAATCTGTAACTGGCCCATGTGGGCTGCAAATAATCAAGTGCTGATGGTCCCTAGATGCAACACCTGGGGTCCACCTAGCCTCAGCAGGGGTTGCAACTGCTGACTGGTGAGACACTGAGGGACTACAGTTACCAAGAGTCCAGGTGGCACACAGACATCACAGTACTGCTGATCTTCAGGCGATTGCGAAGAAAAAGCAAGTGGTTATACTGCCAAAAATGTGCCATCCCTGGTGGAAGGAACTTCACAAAAGCCTGCTGGTGTGCTGCTGTTCTCGTGAGTGTGCCACCATGCATTTCAAACACTGAGTAGCCTGGCGCTGATCCTAAGAGGACTGACTTAGCCCATGAAAGGGTAAGACAGTTGAGACTGAGCACACATTTGCATTGGCGATATTGAACTGCACCGGTGTTATTTTCACACTACTCTTGTTTATCCTAGGAAATTGAGGAGGGGAACTGACAACCAGGAAAGAGAACCAGGGTACAGTGGGGACAAAGAAGGAGTGGGATGTGTGCATCATCTGCCAACAGCAGCAGCCAGAGACACTAACGGCCAGATTTATGCTGGCCTTGTGCCGTTCCAACGCCACATTAGCGTCATTTTTTTATGCTAATGTGGCGTTGGCAAGGGAAAAACGCTGTACCATAGTTATAAAGTGGTGCAGTGCTTGCATTGTGCCACTTTGTAACCCCTTGCGCCACATTATGCCTACACCAGGCATAATGTATGCAAGGGGGCGTTCCCACGCTAGGGGGCCCGTAAAAATGGCACAGAGGAATCTATGAGATTCCTTTGTGCCATTTTTATCTGCATTTGTTAGCGCCTGCTAAGTGCAGGTGTTAAAAAGAGGCTCCCATTATGTTCAATGGGCCTCTGGGTGCTTTGCAGGATTAGCGTCATACATTTTTATGCTAATCCTGCAAAGCGCCAGACTAGTGTTAAAAATTATGACACTAGTCACCCTAACTACTGCCATGGTGCGCTGTATTTTAAATACGGTGCTACCATGGTGGCGTTTGGGGGGCGCTAAGGTGCGGCACCACTTTTCATAAATCTGCCCCTAACTTGTTTTCATTATTGTAGTGTGTAGTACTGGGTACAACTGTGTGATAAAAAATACTTTCTTCCTTGCAAAAATAAGTACTGAACTGTGCAATCTCTTCATTGGGTTTGTGATAGATTGTTGAGCCCTGAGCTCCAGGATCCCCACACTACCTCCCTGAGAAGCCTGTGAATGCTCTTCCTCGCCGCCACTTGTAGGAAGGGTTGTACTTGGAACCAGTTAGAGAGCCACATAGGACGGACCCAGGATACTAGTGGCAACGGACCTCAGGCACCATGATTGTGGCCCAGTAGCCCTGTGGCCCCTGCATTGGGTCTTAAAATAATGAACATATAGTCAGTCCCCTTTCACGTTGTATATACATTCACCTAAGAAAAATACAATCTGAAGGTTCTCTTTAATGACTGAATCATCAGTATTAATCCAAGTCTAGGGCTGGTACCAGGAGGTACTTGAAATCTGGCCTCCCTGACACTACTCCCCTCCCGCTTTCTTTCAGTTTAGAGAGTGTTTACCTCACGTACTCTGACCATGCACTTCATGCACGAGGAAATTCCGTTAAAAGACACACTGCTAGCTCTGTCCTCTATCCGCACATCAAGGGGGCCATGGTCCGTCATGCAAGCAAGTAATCAGCCCTCTTTACCTGGTTGGGTAGTAAAAGACAGCCATAACTGTGGTAAAGTAAGCGCCTCATCCCAGTGTCTCCCGGTGCTACTGCACCGGCTGCACTATTGAAAGCTGGTCCCCTGCTTACAGCCTATGGGGCAATCTTCCCATTTGCCTGCAGGGTAGCTCTACCTTACCGCCCCAGGCAGAGAAGGTGTGCGCAGTAGGTTTCGGGCACTTAGGTCCTGATTTATATTTTTGGGTGCAAAACTGCACCAACGCAGTTTTGCACCAAAAAGTTTAGCAATGGCTTGCACCATTTCTGAGCACCAGCCGGGCACCATATTTATGGAATGGTGCAAGCCGGTGCAAAGGGTAGGCTAGTGTAAAAACAAATGACGTTAGCCAGGTGGGGCTGGCGGTGTGGAAGAAGGGGGTTTTGCACCAAAAAAAGACGTTCGCCAGGTTAGAGTAAGACTCTAACCAGCCTAGCGTCATTTTTTGACGCAAAACCATCCATACCACATGACTCCTGTCTTAGAAACGACAGGAGTCATGCCCACCACCCCAATGGCCAGCACAGGGGACCAAGGTCCCCTGGGCATGAGCATTACACTCAGTGCCATGTAGGGGGCCCACTTCAAGGCCCCCAATGGCACTTTAACAAAAAAAATACTTACGTGTACTTACCTAAACTTACCTGGGATGGGGTCCCCCATCCTCCGTTGTCTCTCTGGTGTGAGTGTGGGTGTCCCTGGGGCATGGGGAGGGCAAGTGTGGGCTTATTCCATGGTATTCCAGCATGGAAATAGGCCCACAGGTCCCCTAACGCCTGCCCTGACACAGGCATTAAATAATGGTGCAAAGCAAGCTTTGCACCATTATTTGACCCCTCCACCCCCATGCGTGATTTTAGCACAGGGGGATAAATATGGCGCTAAGGCCATAGAGTCATTTTTTACAGGGGAACGCCTGCTTTGCATCTCATTGACGCAAAGCAGGTTTCCACGCCCAAAAAAATGACTTTAACTCCATAAATTTGGCGCTACACGGGTCTAGCACCAAAGTATAAATCTGGAGTTATTTTTGCACCGAATTTGCGTTAAAAAAATGACACAAATTCGGTGCAAAACAAGTAAAAATCTGCCCCTTAATGTGATCTGACAGCGCCAGGTGGCACAGGAGAGCCGAACCAGGGTTTCCACTGTACCAGGCAGGGCACACGCACAGACCTTCCTGGTCCATTTGGTTTTTATTGAGCCATATTTCAAAGTGAGCTCTATCGACTCTTAAAATCCATTTTAATAACTACGTCCTCGTAGGTTTAGAGGCCGCCTGAGCAGTAATTCGGTAATGAAAAGTGAGTCAAGTAATTTCAGGGACAATTGAAGCCTGAGTCACAGCTCACGTCCTGTGTAGGCAGGCTGTGTGAGCGCTGGCAGTTTCGCTCTCAGCGCTGCTGATTTCTTCAAGGGCGGATTTCGAATGCGTTAATAGCCCGCTGGGGACAGAGAAGAACAAGACTGTAGCCGCTTCATAGAGTGTGCCTCTCACATCATCAGCTCTATCTGCCTCAACCACTTTTCTCTTCATCACCCCAATCACGACCTTCCGTTCTGAGAGCTCTTTTCACTGATGTATGTGTCACCTTCCATGGTGGTCTCTTCCTCTCTTGTCAGGGGTGCCACTAGATATGAACTTTGATGGTTTGATGGTGGGCAGTGCTTAATTTGTAAATAAAAACGTGCCGGTGCTCAAAGCATGCCTTCTAAACACGCGGCTGCTGCAATTAAATGTGGGAACACGGAATACTGAGGCAGCGTAATCCTGAAGCTATCTCGGGCCTCTTCAATCCATTTACAGCCACTCCCTGCCCCCTCAGCTCACTCTTGCAGCTTTCTGCTTTCTCCCTTTGTGACACTTTTTCGTTTTTCTCTTCCTCCGTCTTTCCCAGGTCTGTCTTTTGCTCGCAGTAAACAATTGAGGCAGAAAAATAAGCGCCGGCCCTCAAAAATAAGCGCCAGTGCTCCGCACAGGAAACAACAAGAACAAATTAAGCACTGATGGTGGGATTGGGAAGGGGGTCTGGTGAACCAAAACTTCGAACAATGGGGCAGAGCTGTCCTTAGGGACAAGAAAAAAGAGTGATAAATTGCGCAGTGCACACATATTGGAAAAATCTGATTTGTTTACAACAACTTGTTTTCATGGATGACAATATTTAGAGGCTACTGACAGAGGTCTTTCAAAAGGCAAATGATTGGTTTGAAAACTAAAAAGCAGATTCATTCTACAGACTTCAATGCAAAGCACCTTAGGACAGGTTTTTGGAAAGTTAATTCAAGACACGACCCTTTCATCAAATTCTCTGAAAATTCCTTCTATTAAATGTCACTAAAGTCATAAAATATTTTTTATTCCACATTCAGAAATACCCTGCACCCTAACTATTGACCAGAGGTACATTTTGCATCTGCTTAGCAGCAGTGCTTAATTTGTAAAAAGTAAGAGCTAGGGCTCTCGTGAGGAGACCCCTGCAGCTTGCGTTACCCATTGCCCTTGCCATGGCCGCCAATGACAGTGCCAACACAACTACTAACCATCACGCTCCTACAAATGTGACAAGACAGACTATTCCAGACCCGAAACCAAAAGGAATGGCTTGTGTGGCAGGTATTAGTCATTTCTAATGTATATTGAATTGATAAGCATCTGTGGTTGGGCACATCTCATAATCAGACAAACAGTGCCACCATGTGGCAGACTGTCAGAAGTGCCAGTTTTCAGAATTACTTACCAGAGCTAAGCACCGGAAACTAGCGGCTCAAATTCAGCACTGCTTCACGGGACGTTGTTTTAGGGTGTATGACTGCCAAGCCTTGAGTTTGATTCCTAATGTATCTTCCATTCCTCCCATTCCTGAGCCATCCTACAGCAAAATAAAATATTTGTGAGCACCTCACATTGAGCAGTTTCTATATGTGATGACTGAAATACATCCATGCAGAAAGTCACAAGGCCTGAGGAAAGGGCAAAAAGGTCATTGCCTCAAAATAATGTTACAAGCATTGGTGCTCTAGCATGCAAAGCATGCAGATATTCCTTCAAACAACAGAATACATAAAATGTGTGGCTGGCGGGCAACGTCCTACAAAGAGGTCACTCCAACAGAAACCAAAATAGTGCCTCTTAGTAGCATATGTTATAACAGCAACAATCATGCTGCTTTCAATTATATTCTAAAGCTCCCAGTTCCTATAGTGTAAAATATATTAAAACAGCAATGCTGTTTTTTAATCCTGCAGGGCAATCCGCCTTATTAAATGTAACATTTGTTATGAATTTCTCAAAAATTCCTTTCACGATGAATTACCATATTCTCTATAATGATTATTCCTAAATGACTTTGCTAATTACAGCAATTAGCCTTGTCTCAGTAGAGAAAGGGGCAACCTTGAATGGGGTACAAGAGATGTTATGCTTAAAATGGTTAACAGTGTGGCACTGAAACACAGCAAGAAGTAACATACAAAGTAGTGTTCAATTCTCCAGTGCTTATACATTAGTAACTTACTATACATACTATCAGACTTTTACTAATTTTGACAGTCTCGGGCTCAACTTGACAACAGAATAATGTTTCTCAAGCATTTTGCTTTGCTGCTAAACTTCACTGATTTGAAGAAGTTGGAAACAATAATGCAATACTTACTCAAGAGGTGTGTAGGTGCACTGCCTTTGTAGAGACACCATCCCTGTCTTACAATGCACTCTTAGAAACTGATCATAGAGGTGTCTTCTTTAGATGGGAGATGTATGGCTCTAGTCATTTTTTTAGAAATGTATTTATTCAGCATTTATGGAAAAACAGTATAACAGTGTTGCGTAATGCAGTAAACAATACCAACAGCATGACAGGGTAGCAGTGCACTTGCACATAGTCACATTTTTCCAGTATTCCTTAATTCTTCAATATCCTAGAGGCAATCAGCAAGTGAGAAAAATACAGGAATAATTGGTGGGGGGAGGTGGGGGCAAGAGAGTTCTAGGGCATCGGGATAACAATCTCCAGAGTCTCCCTTAGCTGTCACCACTTCACCATGTAGGTGGGAGGGAGGTCGATCAGGTCTATGTACACCAGCCCCATCCCACTAATCTCCCTAAATATATCACAAATTCGGGCCCCCTTTCCCACCCCAAGTCCCCATATAGCCACCAAACTGAGCTCCAATTCACTGCGACTGCCACCTCTACTCACCCCCGTATTCTGCTCGTCACTCCCCGTATGCCATCCTCCCCGAAAATTCCATTCACTCAGGGCTTTGCGCTGCGGCACCAGGCTTCCGTTCCTGAGCATCAGAGTCACACGAGCTCCCAGTTGCCTGGCCGTCTGTTAGAAATGGGGTCTTTGGTTGGCAGTCAGGTTACCCCCTGTCCAAGCAAGGTCCCTCACTCTAGTCAGGGTAAAAGAGAATCACCCTCAGCTAACCCCCGCTCACCCCCTTGGTAGCTTGGCATGAGCAGCAGGCTAAAATTCAGAGTGCTAGGTGTAAAGTATTTGTACCAACACACACAGTAACTTAATGAAAACACTACAAAATGACACAACACAAGTTTAGAAAACTAGAAACTATTTATCTAAACAAAACAAGACCAAAACGACAAAAATCCACAATACACAAGTCAAGTTATCAATTAAAAAGCAAAAAGAGTCTTCATGTAGTTTTAAACACAATGCTAACACTGTTAGCATGAAAATGTACCTTGGGTGCGAGTGAGCGTCAAAAAGGGCTTGAGATGCATCGATTTCACTCACGAGCGAGACCTTGCGTCGTTTTTCCTTCAGTCGGGTCGGCATGTGTTGTTTCATCTCTCCGTAGAAGAGCGATGTGTTGATCCGCTAAGCACTCTCGGGTCCGGACAGGCCTTGCGTCATTTTTACACACCCATCGGTGTTTGCGACAGAAATTCAGCCGCACGATGGTCCGAAAATCATGCAGCGCGGGTTGCAATCTGACCAGCCTCCATCAGCGATGCTTCACGTCGGTTCTCCAGCCATGGGTGTTGATCTTCTGGTCGCGTTGCAGGCGAGTGTCGATTTTCAGCCACAAAGCCGGTGGCGCGTAAATATTTCAGCCGCAGATCGGAGTCACGTCGATCTTTTACCCGCATGGCGGTTGGTGCATGGATTTCTCACTCTTGGGCTGCCAGCTTCTCCTTTCAGGGCCCCAGGAACTGGATGGGCACCACTTGGCAGAGTAGGAGTCTCTCCAGAGACTCCAGGTCATGGCAGAGAGAAGTCTTTGCTGTCCCTGAGACTTCAAACAACCGGAGGCAAGCTCCAACTCAAGCCCTTGGAGATCTTCACAAGAAGGAAGGTAACACAAAGTCCAGTCTTTGTCCACTAGCACAGGCAGAAACAGCAACTGCAGGAGGGCTCCACAAAGCACAGTCACAGGCAGGGCAGCTCTTCTTCCACAGCTCTTCAGCTCTTCTCCAGGCAGAGGTTCCTCTTGGTTTCCAGAAGTGTTCTTAAGTCTGTGGTTTTGGATGCCATTCTCATACCCATTTTGCCCTTTGAAGTAGGCTTACTTCAAAGAAAAGTCTCTCTTGTTTGTGAAATCCTGCCTTGCCCAGGCCAGGCCGCAGACACACATCAGGGGGTTGAAGACTGCATTGTGTGAGGGCAGGCACAGCCCTTTCAGGTGTGAGTGACCACTCCTCCCCTCCCTCCTAGCACAGATGGCTCATCAGGATATGCACGCTACACCCCAGCTCTCTTTGAGTCACTGTCTAGTGAGAGGTGCAGCAAGCCCACCTGTCAACCTGACCCAGACAGGGAATCCACAAACAGGCAGAGTCACAGAAATGGTTTAAGCAAAAAAATGCCGACTTTCTAAAAGTGGCATTTTCAAACACACAATCTCAAAATCAACTTTACTAAAAGATGTATTTTTAAATTGTGAGCTCAGAGACCCCAAACTTCACATGTCCATCCGCTCCCAAAGGGAATCTACACTTTAATCATATTTAAGGTAGCCCCATGTTAACCTGTGAGAGGGATAAGCCTTCCAACAGTGAAAAACAAATTTAGCAGTAATTCACTGTAAGGACATATACAACACATTACTATGGGGGTGATTCTAACCCTGGCGGGCGGCGGAGGCCGCCCGCCAGAGTTCCCCCCTCCAGAATACCGCACCGCGGTCAGAAGACCGCTGCGGTTATTCTGGGTTTCCCACTGGGCAGGCGGGCGACCGCCAAAAGGCCGCCCGCCAGCCCAGTGGGAAGCACCCTTCCCACGAGGAAGCTGGCTCCGAATGGAGCCGGCGGAGTGGGAAGGTGCGACGGGTGCAGTTGCACCCGTCGCGAATTTCAGTGTCTGCATAGCAGACACTGAAATTCTTTGTGGGGCCCTCTTACGGGGGCCCCTGCAGTGCCCATGCCATTGGCATGGGCACTGCAGGGGCCCCCAGGGGCCCCACGACACCCCATACCACCATCCTGTTCCTGGCGGGCGAACCGCCAGGAACAGGATGGCGGTATGGGGTGTCTGAATCCCCATGGCGGCGCAGCTTGAGGATTCATGTGGGCAGCGGAAAACCGGCGGGAGACCGCCGGTTTTCCTCTTCTGACCGCGGCCAAACCGCCGCGGTCAGAATGCCCTGCGGGGCACCGCCAGCTTGTTGGCGATGCTCCCGCCGACCCTGGCCCCGGCGGTCCTTGACCGCCGGGGTCAGAATGACCCCCTATATGTCCTACCTTAACTATACACAGCACCCTGCCCTTGTGGCTACCTAGGGCCTACCTTAGGGGTGCCTTACATGTAAGAAAAGGGAAGGTTGAGGCCTGGCAAGTGGATGCACTTGCCAAGTCGAATTTACAGTTAAAACTGCCCACACAGACACTGCATTGGCAGGTCTGAGACATGATTACAGGGCTACTAAGGTGGGTGGCACAACCAGTGCTGCAGGCTCACTAGTAGCATTTGGTTTACAGAACCCTGGGCACCTCTAGTGCACTTTACTAGGGACTTAGTAGTAAGTCAAATATGCCAATCATGGATAAACCAATTACATACAATTTACACAGAGAGCATATGCACTTTAGCACTGGTTAGCAGTGGTAAAGTGCTCAGAGTTCAAAAGCCAACCGCAACCGGTCAGAAAAAATAGGAGGCAGGAGGCAAAAAGATTGGGGATGACCCTGCATAAGCAACGAAGTCCAACACCGTCTAAGTCCCCCTCCCCAGGCTCACCTCCCAGATGCTCAATCATGCTGCGCCAAGCTTCCAGATCCCTCTCCGCATGCTCATCCGTCCGACGTATGGCTCTAGTTAGACATAAATGATATGGTCAGACTTCACATAGCTGAGCTATCTCTCAGTCTACTTATAGGTTAGGGTTCAGACACTTAAGCCTACCCTTGAGGTGACAACCATCCCCAAAGAACATGAGTGACAAACCGTTCAATCAGCTTGATTTCTTCTAAAACTGCCCGGCCCTGTGTCTAGTGCCTGATGTCACCCACTAAACGTTGGGAAAACCTCTAACTGCAACATATGAGGTGATTTGTTAATTATAAAATGCAGCAACATTTGGCATTGAACTTACAACATCAGAAAAGATCTGAAGATAATAATTAAAATAGATGAATTTTAAGAGCCTTCCTCTATTTTGCAGTAGCCAAGCCAGAGGGCATTTCAAACAGAGAAATCAAAAATAAAGATGGGGAATATGCCCCCTTCCACCTTCCTACGCCACCAAGACTTTCTAAGTCGGGGATTCACAGCAGGAAGGAGGAGCCAAAATAAAGGAAACAGTTAGTAAACACTTGAGTTTCATGGTACCCATTTCATAGCAGGTTCTGTGGCCTTAGATGCTCCTTACAATGGCTTCTGCTAGAACATGGGAACTGTTGCTGGTTACTGACACCATGTGCACAGAGGCTGTAATATAGGGCTCCAGCAGAGCGGCTGATAACAATGCAGTGTTCTTTGGTGCATAGCGATCACACTGAGCCATTACTATGCAATGTAAGAACTTTTTTCGATTTGGGGTCTGTCGGGGCCTCACAATGATATATTTTCATAGCAGGATCCCTTGCAGGTGGGGAGCTAATCTGTATCAGTAACCAAGTGCAAAGGGCCCTTGGGCAGATCCGATAGTGGATGCATGGTATGCAGCTATACAGATAACAGTACGGGATTATCAATCCACTTGTGATGCTTATGTGAGCAGATTTTACTTTCCTTCCTTTTTCGAGTAGTGGCATGCATACATATTTTGGATATTTATTAGTCATATCATGGTGCTGAGTTGTTATATGTATATTACAAATTAAACATATTAGAGGTTCATCTGGACCATTCAAAGATGGTGGATTGTCTCTTGATGTAAACCCTCATTATGGGGTAGTCAATAGCTAGTAGTCAATAGTTGCCCTGTTTTGCAAAGCAGCGTTTCTAGTGCCTTGTATATCTAATATTAGCTCTGCTTAAGCAATATATGTATTATTAATGTTTTTGACCATCAAACATGCTAGTTTGTTAATAACTCTAGTATTATAAACAGCTAATCCTGGAACTCCAGCATGGGAACACAATCAGATATCCAGAATAGGAATCCACCACCATGCAGGCGTATTGACAACCGTAATTATTATGTAGTGGCCCAATGTAATCAATTTGCCACATCTGCCCTGGCAACTTCCCTCTCCCCAACTGACCAGTGACACTTTGCGGGACAGATCTCTGTTGTGTGTATTGACAAATAGGACAGTGAATGATCACAGTTTTTATCAAGTCTAGGGGAATGTGCATCCCTATACTCTCTGCCCAACTGTTAGTGGCCTTCTCTCCCAGGTGTCCGCATTTTTGGTGAGCCCACTTAGCCATTCCCACCAAGTCAGAATCCTGTGTCGCCACTTCTACCTCTGAGATTTTGGCTTTGTTGTCTGCAGAGGAGTAGAACCATTGTTCTAATTAATCGGTGGGACGGTGAACATCTACTTGATATACAGTAACGGTACTTTGCTCTAGCATTTCCCAAATTTCCTGCCACAATTCTTTGCAGCACACCTCCTTGGAAGTTATTTGCCTGTTATCTGCTTGCCACCTGAGAGGCCAAGTGGCCAACTCATTGGCAGTAGACCAAGAATCAGTATGAATGTGACATTTCACAGGTAATTCTTGTTTTAAAGCTTAATATACAGTATACCATTCTGTGTATTGATTGACAGGATTATATGACACTGTCTTCCAATGCCTCTTGGCCCCCACATACTTGGCTGAACTATCAGTTAACCATACATGGTTCCTATCCTCAGCGGACAATGACTCAAATGGCTCATCCTACCTCACAGTGGACTCTTTTACGTTGGGCACCTCCTGCAACATCTCATCATCCTTCATGGAGGCCTGTGCCTGGAATGAGGTATCTTTCATCTGTGTACGGGCTGCACATGAATCATTTTCTGTTTGTCTGCCTCGCCCTAAGCACCACTGTTTTGACAAGACTCTTCACCAGAATCAGAAAAGTCAGTGGAATCCCAAATATTAGCACCACAAACATCCAGATTCCAGTGGAGTCCTGCTTTAGCAATGGCTAAATGGACTTTCTTTTCATTAACTCTTCCCCTACTCTTTCTGTATTTATATTGAGCCACACGCACTGCAGCCTTCTCCGCAACGGTCTGGTAAGTATCAACTTTATCTTGCATTAATTTATTTTGACATGACAACATTGATGAGGAATCTTGGATTCAACTAGTTGTCTCTCTAATTGCTTACTTTCTTGTTCTAACTGAACACATTTCTCATGCATTTTCCTACAAGCAGATAAAAGGACCCAGCCCCGTCTGCCTAAGATAGATAATTCCCATCCCTTCTCTATGGGCACTTTTTGCAAGCAATTTAATACCTTTGTTGGTTCAGCGACTATTACACATGCGTCCCAGTTATCATTCAACCAGGCACTGCAAGCCCACTCATTTGCAAGCCCGTCATAAGGTGCTTTCTCCCAATCCGGAATTTCATTTGGCATCTGGGAACTGCCTTTAATTTTTTGCCAAATATTTTCACTTTTTAATCTTTTATTTCTAAATCCTGCAAGTGACTTCAAGTTGCTCTGCTTTAAACTAAGAGGAAACAATGCCAAAGAATGGAGCACTCTTAGTCTGAGTAATTAATTTATTAAGGAACTTCCCAGATATCAAATTAAAGCACACGAATATGTGAACATAAGCATTTAACTCAAATGCAGTGAAACAAGTGCATAAGCCAAAATACTCACAGCAGTTAAACAATGTCAGGCAAAAATGTGCAAACACCAGCAGTGAATATCTAACTATTTAGCTTAAATATATAAATATATATATATATGAATATAAATAATTAGTTAGGAATTAAAATGCATCACCATGGCGGTTAAATTCATCATGCTTGCCAACATCAAGCTGGAGAACCCTGAAACGGCTGAGGCAGGAGACTGTCCCCCAAAATGGGATTTTCCTGAGCAGTGCATCCACTCCCAGGCGAGCTCCTACCTTACTGGGAAGTTTCCTCACCTTTTACACCATAAACAACTCAATAGGGAAGATTCTAGTAACCCCCCTCCCTTCGGCTATGAAATTCAAACACTGGCTGTCCTCGGTCTGTGTCGAAAACACGCAAAGGAACGGGCCATGCCCCAATGCGCATTCCAGAGACAGAGCTGTACCTTTCCTTGATGAAAACATTCTCAGCATGAGACTCTCTTATCATGTCTACCTTCCACATCCCACATATTATGTTCTGGCATGGTGTGACCCTGTTCTGGTGAGAAAAGCACAAACATTTTCTGTGTGGAAAAAAAGCTCGGTGTGGAAAAACCCTGCGTTGCCGCTGTGACGGCAAATGAAGCTAAGTACAAAATGGAGTCAATAGTCAAGATGGAGTTGGTGGTCAAATACACATAGCACTACATGTGGGTCCATGATGCTACCACGGACATGTAGGGAATGTTAAATTGCACTTACATGGTGACTGAAACCCACACTGTTGGGATCAGTGCTGCACAACCACATGGAGACATACAGATGCAAAGTGAGTACTTTTATTTTTGTGGTGTGCTCATGGTTACATGCTATCAGGGCACAATGCAATTGAGGGTGGGCCGTTAGGTCTTTGGTAATTTAGTAAAAAGGACCTTATGTGACTCTACTACTCACACAAGAGTAGGGTGTATTGCCCATAGAGTTTGTTTGCTGTGCCCTGAACACAGAGCTATACTCATACCAGAATATAGGCTGAGTAGTGATATTGACTGGGAAAGAAATAGGTGATAGAAGCTACCACCCTGTAGTCATTAATGGGCATAATCCTATACAATAATTGCTGCCCTGGAGGGGAAGTCTGCACCACGCAGGTCTTATTAGATATGGCACATTCCTGTTCTCTCTCTGCACTGGCACACTAACAGCTGCCAAGCACCAAAGTAAGCACCCTTGAGCCATGGCTCAAGGGTACCTGCATTGAAAGGATTGTTTTGTTGCAGAAAGGGACACTTTCCTGCACAAAAACAATCCTCAGCGCCCAGCTACCTTTAGGGGGCATGGTGCTGCGCTTTACAAATGCTATGACTGATTGATTGATAGAGCTGAAGAATTTCACTTTTTCCACGTGTACTGCCGAATGCAGCATATGAAGAAAGAGAAAAAACAAGTTAAAAAAACGTATTTCCTTTTGACACAACTCTCCTGGTAAGGCGTAGCAATTTGACTCATTCCCAGGTTTGCTAGCGTTAGTAAGTCTGGGAATGCACCAAAAACCGTGGGTGGATTTGTGGGAACACTCACACCCCACTAATGGAACGCCTTCCTAGGGCAGGGTAACGCGAGGCAGAAACTTGTGCTGCCTTGTGGTACTCCATATTTTCAATGCCACGCAACGTCACACAAGCTGGCTCTGGATGACATTGTAACTCTCGTTTGAGGGCTTGTGGTATCCTTAGGTCACCTTGTGTGATGCAAGGGAAACACAAGCCTTTAGTACATCTGGGCTCAGGGGTACATCACAGCCCACAGGAACAGGTGGAGCAGCATACAGATTCTGTCTGTGCAACCAATGTGTAGGCACCAGGCATCATTGATCACTTACCCAAGGTATGATGCATGGATTGATTTAACTTTAGCAGCTTAGTGATTTAGAATAGTAGGAAGGAGGTTATTAATTTTTATTTTTGACTTTTCCATATTTTGAAAAGAGCTCCTTGTATAGTATGAAATTAACAAGGAACCATATTACGTAGGAATTTGGGCAAATTTCCATATTTACTAAGAATAATTCACCGTACATCATGAGACCTGGGTATGACCTATTAACAACTGTGGACTTTTTTTTGAAAGATTGAAGTGTCAATAGGACATTGGTGACTATATGGTTTACATAGAAGGCAACGAAATGAGCTTAACTGTGCTTGGAAGAGGACAGGAAAGTAAAATGTTTGACGTTTGGACAGAACTGAATTGAGGTTTTTATTCTGTGCACCATGGTGTTTGGCCTTACAACGAGGTCAGGCAATGAGATAAGAGGGTTTCAAAAAGTGCAAATTGAATAGAAGAAACAGTCTTAAACAAAGTTAGTATGTCAATGATGCTCTTAAGACCAGGAACACTAAACTGACCATGGTCACAGGCCTTGATCGAAGGCTTCATTGAATGAAGACATATTAGGAAGAGCATTGGCTGTATAGATAATATTGAATTGGTATACAAAGTAGCATAGGAATGCTATGTGGAGAATTCCATTGCTGTCATTAGAGAGCACCGGGGTCCAATTTATGCGGTGAAATACTGCTTATATTTTTTTAATTGAATATGTTTTGTTCCATGTAAAATCTATGGAATTGTGATTACTGTACTATAATTTTGCTTCTACCCCTGAAGAGATTCGTAAAAACAAAATGCCCTGGCTATGAATCATCAAACAACTAAATGAAAAACTGAAATGTTGGAAGCAGTAAGAAATTCGAGTTTTACCATAATTCGGACTCCTGTAGTACAAAGTGCAATGGATTTGAGTGGGAGGCTATAAAACACCAGATGGAGGGTGGTGAGATCAAATGATTCATTAAGAAACTGGCAGCTTACAGTGAGCATCAGAGAACTTGTAAAATGTCCTGAAAGTCACGAAAAGTCACCCTGCTATATTCTAAAGGCCTGGAAGCTTGTAAATAGCTGACTCAGGAAGGCCATCGTAGAACTCCATGGCGCAGTTCAAACTAGAAACTATGGTAGCACTAACAACAAGCCTTCAAGTCGAAGAGGATTAAAAGGAGGTTTTTTTTTCCAAGATCTGGAAGTAGCAGGACAACCCAACTTGCAACAGCAGGATGCGGCAGGTGGAAATGCCATCTCTGTACTCTTGTCTGATGTCATTCAGTACAGCCACAGGTGCAGTGTCGGTGCTTAAACCAGGTCGTAAACTCGTCTGCTTAGCACCTAGAAACTGGCGCTTCTCGAGATGTTTAGAAAGCTGTGAGGCAGAACTTCCCACCAATTTCAGTGCCTGCTGGCAAAAAAAGGAGTTTGATGAACCCTTGCTTCTTTCTACTGGTGATGATTCCAGAAGAAAACAAGCACTGAGAATGAAGGTGAAAGCAGGTGTAACAATCACTGATAAAGATTTTAGAGTCCCGACTAGACATTCATCATCTATGCTATGAGAGGTTATGAACTTACAACAGGTACAAAATGAGCCAACTAGGAGGCCTTGGAGACCCCCAAACTATATTGTGAGTAGGCCTGGTCGAAATGTTAATTATGATGGAGAAATTCATGTAATTTAGGGAATTTTGCTTTATTCCTGTTACGTAAAATTCCCCAAAATATGCCAATAATACACTTTTCATAAGTACACCCATTTGTGATAAGAATTTATAATGAATTGCGCAATTCACTATAAAAATGTAACGAAATGTGAGAGGCTGTTGTTCGCAGAGCTGTTGTTCAAATACATCCTCACACCAAAAACTGATGTGAGGATGCATTTTGAGCTAAAATATAGTGCTAAATGACTCACTACCATTTTGCATTATTATGTGTAATTTCACATAACTTGGTATAATTACCTGAAAACAAATCACACACATTTTGCACACTCCTTATTGTAAGCTATGGGCATGTATAGGACTCATTTTGATTGAAACACATAGGTAGATTTGAAGACTAAGGCCAGGATTTCAGGTGACAATTAGTACACATGGTAGTTACTACTGTGTGTGATGTTTAATTGATAACACAATGAACTTCTCCTGAGTTCCCAAGCTCAGAATGAAGCAGTGGAATCAGTATTTACCATAGTCTACTGCATGTTTGCTTGTATGTCTAAGCATTTTATCCTGATAGAGTTCCTCAACTTTTCCTAGTTAAATTTGCCAAGAGAAAACTGCAGATTTTTGTAACTGATGCACAACTCAAAATATCGACTTGTGGGCAAACATCCATGTGCACGTGGATTGCACTTTAAAACACAACTTTGAATCAGGGTCTAAACAGTCTTTACATTTTCAGAAGGCAGGGGTGGGTTATGTCAACAGAGACCTGCCTATCTCTGTTTTGCCATTATTATGGCCTTGCACTGCTGTATGGTTGAGTATGCTGCATTGTAGCATAGTTGAATTTAGGCAGTGCTTCATACTCATAATGAATAGCCAAAGACCATTTGTGGAGCAGTAACATGCTACTTTGTGGCGTGCCATAGATGAAGGGTGTGTGTTTGCCTGTTGTACCACTGAATATCGACACCCCAGACTATTGTGGTAGAAGAATATGGAGGACAGAATATCGAGGGACAAAATATCGAAAAGGTGCGTGCACATAGATGTTAGAGGACGGTTCTGACCATCAGGTCTGCCCTGATTTTTCACTTTTTGACCGCCTGGCTTTTGACTTTTTACTGTGAGGGAGCCTCCTGTGAGGGGACTCACGCACATAAAACACATAGTAAAATGGACTGCAGGTGTTTACCGCGGTGCTGCCATGCTAAAGAAAGGCTGCTGTGGCGCAGCAAGGGCAGGAGGCCCCGGGCGGGTTACATGTGATCATGTGTGCGCATGGATGTGCACCCATGTGAGGGATGTGGGAGGAGGATTCCTGGTGGGCCCAGCCAATAACTGCACTTAGGGAAAACTAGTGTAGGAGGAACTATGCAGAGTGGGTAGTGACCTGGACTAGGTCTCATGAGAGGGGTGTACACATGTGAGGGAGAGTCAGTGTGCTTACTGTCTTTTCACTGTAGGGACACTCAGTTAAATGCCAATGTCAGTGTGCTTAAGGTTTTGCATTGTGAGGATACTCCATTAAATGTCAACGGGAAAGGAGGGCCTAGGGTGCAGCTCCAGTTCTCTGGGGTCCACCGAGACCAGAGTCACACCAAAGTACACTGTAACCTGTAAGAAAAGAATGATGCAGTAGGGTAAAAGAGCATAGTTGTATAACTTATGGGTCATCCATTGATGTCATCTTTCTCTGACTCAGCTCAGGATTAGGGCCAATTACTGCTCTGTCCAGTTGCTTGAGCAGGGCCTGGCATCAATCAGCCAGCTGTCATTCCATGGCAGGAGCAGGCTGGAGAGGCCCTGCGAGGAATGTCAGTGAGGAGGGGCTGAGACTTTCAGAGAACATGTGGCAACTAACTCCTGGAGGATGCCATTTCAAGCTATCCCAGAAGACTGTGCAAGAAGGAGGGGATGGGGGCAAGGAAGTGACGTGGCACATCTGGATAGGCCAGAGGTGCAGACCTGCTGGACACTTCCACCCCCACTTAAAAGGTCCTGCACAGGGGAGAGCTCTATCTCTTGGCTGTGCTTCACTGCTGGACACTGGGACTGCAGACGGGTGTCATGGACAACCTCCTGACTGCCCTTGGGGCAGGGACTTTGCCCCTGAAGGTCTCCAGGCCAGCGAGGCGAATGCCAGGGCCAGGCAAGCTGGCCCTCTTACCCCCCCAGAGGACTAGTTGGGGGAAGGACTGGCTAGCGCAAGGAGAGCATGCTGCCCAGATGGAAGAGAGGGAACCCAGAGGAAAGGTTGGCTCAGGGAGTCAGTGGGACTGGCTCCCTATGATCTGGGACCCTTCGAGGCCAGGAGGCCTGAGGAGAGTGCTCCTGGTGGCAAGGGCTTGTCACCAGGAGCGAAACGACACAAGAATGATGCAAATCAGCCCTTGGGGGCCTGAGATGTCCAAGGAAAAATGATGGTGACCTTTGACCTCTGGAGAAGCAGCTACGAAGTGCGTGGGGCTCCGCAGCTGCTCGAGACTGTGCCCCGGGGTGGGCCAGGGCCCGGCAGCTGCCCCAGGAAGAAGAGGAGCGATATGAGTGCCGTTGCACTCCCCCTCTGGATGAGGGAGGGGCCCCAGACCCCATCCCAGGGCCCCGTGAAGCCTGGCCTGATTTGATTCGATGAGGGGGGTGGCGCCGTCGCGCACCTCCCCTGCCACGGCGGGTAGGGACCCTGGACCCCATCCCGGGGCCCCCTGTGGGCGAAGTAACGTCGGGGAGCACGGTCAAGCTCCCCATGAAGATTTGATGCAGGGGGCCCTGGAGCAAATCCTGGGGCCCCGTGAAGAATGAGGAATGGGGGGGCACCATCGTGCACCCCCGCCAGATGGCCGCCATTTGTGAAGGAGCCAGCGGCGAAGAAGAAACGGGGGAGCGCCGTTGAGCTCCCCGTGAAGCCTGGCCGGGGGCCCCAGACCCCATCCTGGGGCCCCCAGCAGAAGTCAAGTGGTGGGGCGCAGTCGCGCCCCCATGAAGATCCCCAGGAGGGGCCCCAGACACCATCCCGGGACCCCAAGAAGATGGTGGCATCGGGGAGCGCCATCATGCTCCCCGCAGAGACGAGGAGAGGCCCTGGACGCCATCCCGGGGTCCCGAAGCTGCAGAAAGGAAGGGGCCAGTGCTGTTGCACTCCCCCAAGTGGCCCATCTGGCCGCGAGCCTCCACGCGTCTGCCCGCTGGAGCAGGCAGACAGCACAGAGAAGGCCGGCTCCCGCAGCAGCACACGGAGGTGCTGGCCGTGCGGGGAGCCAGCGGGTGGGCTCCCTGCGCCACCCTCCAACGAGGGAGACTTTACCTTGTGTGGGGGTGCCCGGATGGGACCTGCACCCCCCAAGAACCAGCATCGGTTTTGAGCGGCAAAGCGGCTCTCCCCGGCGCAGCGGGAGAGCCACTCATTCAATATGTGGCCACCCCAGCATGCTTTGTGGGGCAGGAGAAGGGGGATAGTCCCCTAAACCAGCTTGTGGTGGTCCCAGGAAGATGGGGCCACCACCAAATTCATGCCCATGGACATGGGGAGCTGCAGGAGCAGCGCAGCCTCCCCCCAACGCCGTTTGTGTCCCCACCCTAGGTAGGGTGGGACAAAAGAAGGATAACCCCCAAGGCATCTACATGTAGTTAGAGTCCAAGCTTATGGTATCTTTTGTTCTGGCTTGTGAAACTGTGTCCACTAGAGGTGTAGGCTGGTATTACCCAATGTATTGAAATGTTATTTGATGGTCAATTAAAAATAATTTGAAAGTAATTCCAAAGTAATCTAAAAGTAGTCCTAATATTTAAATTGCTTGAATATGGTCCTATATGTTCTCTGTTGATGCTAATTTGAATAATGACACTGACAGCCATCTTTTGGCAAGAGAGATGAATTTAATTGCAGATGTAGGTGTGTTCATTTCACTTTACTGTCAAATGTTCAAATGTCGCAAGGGGGACACTGGGGACTGTTTTGCCATGTGGGTTGTCGGATTATCTCTTCCCTTGGAGGAGACATGGGAGATTACACAATGTTTTCCAAGAGTGATTCCATCACTTTGTGTATATTTGTAGATTGTTGCATAGTATTGAGTAGTGTGTGTGAGTAATAAATGTACGTTTACTTTATCAAAAGAAAAAGCACAGACTGGACAATCATTTATTGAGAGTCATGCTTGTGTGCTTGTGAATGGGGATTACTAGCCCACACCACCTCCCTTGAGTAAGCCTTGGACTGCTCTGCAACGCTACCCTATGAGAGTCAAGCGCTACAATGGGGTGTTTGATTCCCAGTGGCGGTCATGTGAGGACTCATTACTTGTGCAGACCACACAACTAATGACCCACCTTCCAACAATAGAGAAGTATAGATTTACTATTCCTAACTCCACATCTACATACCTTGAAGATATATGTATATCATCACGGTTCGTCAATGTGGAATTAGGCATTAAAAATCCAGATTTACGTACCTGCTGATACTTTATTCTCAATATTTTGTCCTTGATATTGTGTCCCATTGATATTCTGGAGTCGATATTGAGGGTGCATACAGTGTTTGCCTTGTAAAATATATAGGGAATTTTTTGATGTCATGCGCCATGACTACAGTTATGCATGTAATGCGTTTTATTACTATGTGTCTGAGTGATTTTGATGAGAAAATGAGTAAGATATGTTTTTTAAGTATTCAATTCTAATTGGTGGCTATACGTGTGTGAGTGCAGTCTGCTCTACTGGTGAAGTGTTTCAGTCTGTGGAGATGGCTGACACTGTTGAAATTGTGTCGTGAACACGCATTTGGCTGCATTCATACATTGGTTTAGGAGAGAAGCATGCGGGTATATGCCACCACACAAGTCTAAACTGCCATCTGTGGGGTGGTCTGTGAATATACAGTTCAACTCATATAGAACATGGGGCTAAGAATACGCATAGAGATGATGGAAGCTACCCTTGGGAGGTGCAAATTCATGGATTCAGATAGTGACGAGGCCTGAGAGTGCATCCTGCCAACCCCAAACAGCCTCCGGGGAAGGACAAATCCATTTGAACTTCACAGTACAATGGGGCCTAGAGAACTTATAGATACAGTTTGCTGAAAGCAACAATGGCCTGGGATCAGGGATGGAGCAAAGCTTTGGAGGCTTGGGGAATTAAGTAGAATCATTGCTAAACCTGATGGCAGATTATGTTATTATTTCTTTCGGTTTCAGTTTAAATATTAGCTTGATGTTATGAAGGGGTTTTGGGACTTTCATGGATAAGAAAAGAGCTATTCAAATGACCACACAATACAATATTAATGCCTCTAGGGCATTCTGATGGTCTTTTTCTTCCTCTGCCTTTTGTAGAAGTTAAAGTGTGGTGAAGTACTCCTTGTCTGTATTGGTGGTGGATTTGTATAAGGGGAGCTTTCACCCCAGTTGATCTTTCTTGATACATCTCTGTAGCACCACCATGGCCCCAATGGCAAGTTGCATCACACTGATGCAGTGCAAACGTCACACCAGTTAGTTACTAGTAGTGTGCAGTGACTACCCACCAATAGCATGCAGTTACAAGTTAAAACTCACAGAATGTGGAATTACTGTGCGGACCTAGATTGACATGGTGGTATTCCACATTGCATGCCCCTTTCTGTGGAGCTCCCCCGACACATTTACCACCTGCTCTGAGCAGATGATTAAAGTGCGCAGGGCGCTGTGGTAATACTGTGTGCACAACACTGGTTCTGTCAGAATGGCTTACAAAGCACCTATGCGTTAATGCAGAGGCTATGTGTAAAGTCCCCTGTAGGCTTCAATCACTACAGAATGACTCACACATACATTTTGAAGATTCACCCTAGAGGCTGAGTCGTATATTCTCTACAGTAGTTGTCTTTAATATACACATATCTATACGTGCTCCATAAAGGGTGAGGGGGCACAGTGCTCATGTGGTGTGAAAATAGTGAAATCAGAACAAAATGTATAGACACAGAATGGCAATGCCTGGGCTCATAAATACAATAATTGCAGAGTGGGCAAGGATATGTTTGAGAAATGTTTGCCCAATCTTGATATTACAGTCCAGGCAAATTTGTACAACCAGGACTTCATCAGGACAAACAACTGATCCGCCTATGAAATAGAGGGGGAGTGTCACTTGTAGAAGGCAAAGTCGGCTTATTTCATATGCAGCTTGTAGGTGAGAGGAGTTATAGGTTTATCATAGAGATCTGTTGAATCTAACATTGAGTTGAAATGAGCTTGACATTCATGAAACGTTTGTCCTTTATGCTGATATCATCAGGGGGTGACCTTTTGTGTCTTCCTCGCCTTCTCTTTCAAGCCCTGGGCTTAAACTGAGAGGCCACAGCTTTCAGGTATGATAACATAAATGGGCAAAGGGGCGTTGCCCTGCCATCCTCCCTTCTGGAGAGGCAAGAACAAGGAAATAAACACAGAGCAGCTCAGCTGAAAATAAATCATTGCTCGGAGAGTGTGCTGAATCTGCTGGGTGAACTCTGTGAACTTTGGAGATATCCTGCAGCATAAGTGCCAGCAGGGCGAGGATTTCCTTGACCTGCAGGCACACGCTACAGCAGTGATATCATGCTAATTACATGATAATTACAATGCAATTGATTTTTGGATGCAAAAACAGTGGCCCTGGGAGGAGTTAGCGAAGTTCCATTCACTGAAATGGCTGGGGTGGGGTAGGCCGACGTGGACAAGGAGGGAGTGGGGGCAACAATGTGTTGAGTGCACAGAGAAGCAGGCTGTGGGAGAGGCGCAGGGGGATGCTCATGGCTGTAGCACATGTTTGGTACTGCATTTGGTTTCACTTTGAAAAAAAGATTATGGAGCGGAGCATGACAGGGGGCTCCTTACTTCAACTGTAGAGTGCCAAGAGAGGGACGCGAACAACCATTGCACTAGTGGACTACGAAGCTTCTGCCCACATCAGGAGCATCGTCACCACCCCCCTTAGCAGCTACAGAGGGGTTGGGGTTCCTGATGGGCCTCTTCTGTCGGCACGTCAGCAGGCAAAGGCTCATCATTCATTTGAGAGGCTGAGTGAGTGAGTGAAAAGAAGGATGGATGAAATAGTGGATGTATAGATGCATGGATGAATGAGTTAAAGTATGGACATAAGAATGGAAGAGTGAAAGGCAGGAAGGATGTATGAGTGAAAGGGATAGATGGATGGATGGATAGATGGATGGATGATGAGAGAAAGGATGGATGGAGGGTAGAATGAATGAAAGGATGGATGAGTGGAAGGGTGAATAGATGGATGAGTAGATGGATGGAGTGAAAGTATGGATGGATGAGCGGAAGGATGGATGAGTGAAAGGATGTATGTAAAGATGGATGAGTAAAACAATGGATGGATGAGATCAAATCAGGGTAGATGGATCCCCGGAAGAAAGCATGGATGAATGGATGAGTGAAAGGGTGAATTGATGGATGAATGAATAGATAGCTAGATGGATGAGTGAGTGAAAGGATGGATGGCTATGTGAAAGGTTAAATAGGGGATGTATGGATGGATAGATGGGTTGAATGGTGGATGGATGGGTATAAGGGTGGATGGCTGAGTGAAAGGGTAGATAGATGGATTAACAAAAGGGAGAATGATGGAATGAAAGGATGGATGGAGAGAATGGGTGGATGAAAGAGCAAAAGGATGGTGGATGGATGATTAAATGGATGGATGAATGGAGGGATGAAAGGGAGAATGGATAAGTGAAAGGAAGGATGATTGCGTGGATGGATTGGTTTGATGGATAGGTGCCCCTGGGCCAGTGGCAGTTTTTTTTTATGGACTCCACAGCTACACTACACCCTACTTGTTTTGTGGTCCCTTTTTATTTAAAAATGAAACGCAGACCCACTTCGGGTCCAGCAACAAACTGAGGCAGCTCGTGACATTGTTTGATTGCTGGCACAGGTGCATGAAGGTGCCTGCGTCAGCCACCAGAGGTCCTATTCGGAGATGGTGAAATCCAGCACTGTGAGCATGTGTGTGACTGTGTGTGAGTTAAAGTGAGAGAGAGTCAGTGAATGAATGAGTCACAGTGAATGAGTGACAGTTATGATCAGTATGTGTCAGAATTAATGTGAGCAAGTCAGGGAGAATGACAGTGAGTGTAACTGAGTGTTACTCTGTGTGAGGCTGAGTCACAGTAAGACTAATTGAAAATGAGTGAGATCAATTGAGACTGAGCGAGTCAGAGTGAGACAATAAACAGTGCATAAAGTGTGAGAGAACCCTTCAAGAAAAAGCTCTTTGGAATGCGAGCATTGGATTACGCTCCACCACTTTTAAAGGTCACCAGCCGCCACTGCCTATTTGGACTAACAGCACATTCAACTGGGAGGGTCAAAGTCAAGCAGGAGTGCATCTCAGGGCGTGAGAGGCATTAAATGTGTTTGAGCGGCCAAAGGAAGAGACCATCAGTCAGTCATAGACACTAATAAGGAAGGGGGCATAGGTTACCCCGGTGTGAGAAGCTCCTGCTCTGTGACAGCCATCTCTGTCACTGGAGGGGTTATTTTTCTGAGGGTTTTCCCTTGCTACAAATACTAGCAAGAAAACTCTGGACCAGCGTTTCTCTGCCTTATAGCTAGGTTTGTGGTATGTGGATACCACAACATAAACAGACCACTCTTTTTAGGGTGATTAGAGCGTGAAAAAGAACTATTGTCTGTTTACTAAGAGCTTATAATGGGCCTAAAGCCCACCCTTTGCGCACCATTGGTTGGTTTTATTGTCATTCTCATTTGCTTGCTTCATATTTGATGACTTGCCTTGTTCATCTTGGGCCCAATTCACAAAGGGACTTATGTATAGTAAAATTACGAGTACAGAGTCTCTGCACTCATGGCAGTCACCCCCCTGGGGTGGAATCTCTGCATTACACGCTCTCTGCAGTATGCTTGTGGAGACTCTATCCCAAGTGCAGCAATGCACCCCAAGTGAGAAGGTTCTGCCACAAGTGTGGAGGTCCTACACTCGAAACTTTACTACAGATAAGTCCACTTTGTGAATCGGGCCCGTGTGCTTGCCCCACCCCTAGAGTATAGCCTCTTTAGTGTTGCCCTTCCACTGCTCACTATTAAGTTACTAACTTTTTCTTTTTGCTTAAGCACTCCATGAGAGTGCATGGGTTTGTTAAGTTGTCTCCTTCGTGTGCTTCGCCCCCACACTCAGCATTGTACTCTCTCATGTATGACCTTCGCTCCCTACAGCATTCCGTGTTGCTCTTGGTCGCCCTTGTGCTTCTCTCCCTTCCCCACTCTGTGTGTTGCTCTTGTCCACATCTGTACTTCTCCCTGCCCCCATGATGCTCTCCTTTATGCGCTGCTTTTCTCCACTCCCCATGCTTCACACACCAATTGCTCCTCCGTTGCCCCTCACCCGCCTGCTCTGTTTTTCTTATTTTTCTTAATTAATTAATTTATAAACAATTCTGATACTTTAAGAAATAAAAGTGATTTCACACTCCTTTTTTTTTCAATTTATTTAACAGTCCATTTTAGATCGTATAAGGTAAAAAAATAAACGCTTCATTTTGGTTGCTTGCATGCAACGCCAGGCGTGCACACTTGGTTATTGGTGGGCATGTGACTGTGTGTCATCCCACATGCACCTGCATACAAAATAATAGATTTTATTACACAGTTTTCTTTTTTCTTTTTGTTAATGCTGTACCCTATACAGAATGAACAGAAGGCATTTGGCAGAGTCAATTGGTCTCAAATCCAAACATATTAGTTTTGCCAATGCTTGCGTTTACATTTTGTCACGCAAGTGGAAGTTTTTTTCCCATCTTGCATAATAACAAGGTGCTTCATTTTACGTCGATGATGTCCGAGGTTCCTTTTGGGTGAAAAACTACAATAGAATTGAATCAAAGATCCACTGTGCAGCACCACTGAAAAGAACTCTCGAAAAGAATTTGGTTGGTAGTATGGGGAAGTTCTACTCATAATATTGACAACCTAGGGGGTATATTTATCAATGGTTTAGTGCCACAAGGGGTGCAGCTGCCGCAAAACCTTAATTGAGATTTACCAAGCCACGCAAGGCCACCTTGCGTGGTCCTCATGACTTGGTAAGTCTGTAGTAATGCAAGGCAGCGACTTGATCAAGATGAAGCTTGTGTACCAGCACATGCAGACAGCAGGAATGTGCCATATCATGATAGAAAGGATGCATTCCCGCCCTTTTTCCTTTCATGGTGTCTTGCTGCGTTGCGTGAAATAATGATAAATATGGCCTTCCATTTTTAATTCTGGCAAAAAATACACAGCAGCCAATTGGATTGTTTCAAGTGCTAGTCGACTAAGGGAGAGGAACAGGAGCTCAGGGAGGCAGCAAAAGGCATCCACCTCTTCAAGAAACTGCTAATCTGAAAGTTGCATTTTAAATATTAAGAGTTTTTTCATTCTTCATTTCTTGGCTCATGTTTCTGAATTTTTTGGCTTTTTCTGGCCTTAGGGTTATCCAGAATAGGACTAACTGAAGAATTTATGGTGTGCAATATCTACTTTTTGGGCTTTACAAACAGAAACTTGTTTTTATGGCTCTTAAATCGGCTAACATAAATGTCTTGGTTTCAATACACAAAAATGAGAATGAAGCACCATGGCCTTGATTATAAGTGCCTCAGGATGAGGTATTTACCAAGTGAATTAAATACCTATTACTCTGAGTATTCAGAAAATTGGCAGTTACGTATGGAATTGGTACATTTTGGCAGGTTTGATTTGTCAAAACGTACCCAATGAAAGTTTCAGAGGGGTTGGAGGTGGTATATGCCATTTAACTTGATATTTCAATACATGCGGTAACAAAAGCTATCACACATTTCACAATCCAGTCCCATACTTACATTCGGGACCGAACTGTGTTGCATTGGCAAACCCAATATTTGTAGCCAATTTCTGATCACAATGGGTGCTAGTTACACATTGCATTAAACAGAAGATATGTTTAGATCGTTATATTTCCCAACTTCTATGTGTACCCTGGTTGATCCATGTCCGACTTTCAGAGAAGGTCCAAAGAGCTTGTGAACAACTAGGAAGCCTAGGTTTTAAATCGTTTGTAAAGTGCTCAAGGGCATCACCTGCAGTGAAACAAGAATCCTAAGATGTTTTACATAGAACGTGGGACCATATTTATATAAGTCACATTGCTGCTCTGCACCACAGGGAAAGAGAAGAAATGCAGTGTATTTACAAGGATACAGCACATTCCTACCTTTGTCCCTGCGCTGATGCCTTTTTCGCAGCATATCGCCAGTGCAAGGGCACCTCCTTTGTAAGGAGGATTGTTTTGGTGCAGGAAGGGACACCTTTGTGCACAAAAAACAATACTCGAAGGTATTTTCCTCTGTCTGTGTGTGCTGCAGGATGTTGCACACATAGAAAGAGCAAAAATGAGGAGAAATAAAGATATTTCTCCCCATTACGCATCACCTGGGCAGCCATACCATTTTGACGCATTCCAAGGTCTATTACTTTTGGTAAATTAGGAAATGCATCAACATTCATGGATGTTGTGTGGGAACATCCACGCAACACCCATGGAAGGCCTTCCTGGGGCAGAGTAACAGAACACAGTGATTTGCACTGCTTTGCTTTACTCCTGATTAACCCTTGCGTGGCTTCATAAATGGTATTTTGGTCTTGTGTCGTTTCTGCACCACGTTGCATGGTGCAAGAGTGACGCAACTGGGCTCATAAACATGCCCCCTGGTATAGGGTTGAGAGGTAATGGTAAATCATCTGGTTTGTGGAAGTAATGCTAAACCAAAAGGACCACACACTGGCATACTATCAGACATGTAAGAATGGGGCTGAGAGGGGTCATTATTTCCCAGGCCCAGCACCTTCTGACTGGGGCCAGGTGCTTATGTTGCAATATCCATTTAAAAATCTTAAAGCAAAGCAACCCTTTCATTTATTAACGAAGAGTCAACTAACATGGCTAATAATACTTGCTGGCACCAGATGCTAGATTGGCTCTGCTTTCTCTTTCCCTGCAGGACATTTTGAAGTTTGAAAAAGGGCCTCATTTGAGTTTATTGACCCCACCCCGCACAATCCTTTGACTACCCACATGCTATGCCTGGGGTGGGAAACATTCCACTGGCTGATCATCCTGCAGATGGAGCACTTCCTCAAGAAGTCAGAAAAAAGTTTCCCCCCCACCAACACTACAGCAGACCCAGATACTTGAATTCACATCCACTGCATTATTGGTTGCCGGAACCACTCACATGAGATTTTAACACTCCCACCCCGTCCTGAATCTCCTTAGTTGATCATTGAAATACATCACAGATATTCAGTGGATCCTGTTAGCCCCCTGAAAAAATATTCCACCCAGGATTATTCATTACATTGCTATAGGCTTTAGTGTCTAATCTCAATGAGACCAGCAACGGCAGGACTGTGATGTGATGCTGCAGTTCTTCTAACACAGAGCCCACTTTGGCACATAAGCATAGCCTTATAAAAGACAATCACCATAGCTCTACTAATACCATGGGTTATCTGCAAGTGAGGCTACCAAAACTACCATCATAGCTGTCCCACAAAGTGCTGCATGGGGAGGCCCCAGCAGCCCTGATCCATTTTTCTTCTGACATATAGACTGTTTAGAGATTTAAGCACAGAAACATTGCATAGTATCATCATCCCATAGTACCGGAACCATGGATCCTCCAAGGGTAGAAATGCGTCCAACTCTATTATCATCACAGGGGCGTAGCTTAGTCAGTGAGATTCGTGGGGGTGTAAATCTCAAAATTCCCAACTAAAAATGTACTGGGCCACAGGGTGGAGGGCTGAGATGACGAAGGGTTGGGGTGGAGTCTTTTCATAAGGAACAGGGTCAGTACTAATTTGCATTCAGTGGACCTCTGTCTAGAGTGCCACATTGGGGGAAGAACAATGGACTGCAATGCTCACTTAACTGATTGCCACTAGTTGGACTATTTGCAAGCATTTATCCCATGACCTTCTGGGTGATTGAATGCAGTACGCCTGGAAACTTGAGACTGGGGCAGCTCTATAAGCCCCTACTTCCAATGTGTGTGAATTCCAAGAAATAGTACATTTGTACCAGTACTTCCATGGGTGCCGATTAACGACTTTTTGGTAAACCATTTACTGTATATATATTTAGTATCTCGATCCAAAAAAATAAGTTAAAACATCTTAGTGAAATGAGAACATTGAGAAAAACGACTCAGATTCAACTCAGGGTCTCCAGACCTAACTACCAAAGCCAGAATATATTTGAGGGGTGTTGCACCCCAAACATCCCTGCTGAAGCTGACCACCATTACCAGTGCCTGAGGCAGTACCACCTCAAGGTGTGCCATGGGGATACCCCAGGAGCCCCAAACTCTAGTTCCACTCTACTAGAGCCACTTCTGTCACAAAGGCATAGCACCAGTTAAGCATCTTTCCTGCTGATGTAGTAGCTCGATGGTCCCTCCTCTGCAAGTGGCGATACCAAAACTACGATCACCGCTGCCTCCTGCACCAGCACCAGTCGCAAACCGTAGCATGCCCACGCGCCACCGCCTCTGAAGCTCCACATTTCTAGTCCCACAGCTCTCTGACATAAGGTTTTGTGGCACTTCTGTTTCCAGTTTGTTAATCCATGATGAGATAACACCATGGATGGAAATGCATGTCTCGCGCTAATTCAGCATGCGGTGTGTTGGTTCGCCCTCCATTATTGGTGAAATGTTCAGTTAATTACCATCTGTATCCCTGTGCTGCTCGCACACACCCCTGCTGTTGCTGACAGCTCAGGCATGCTGCCATTCCTTCCAACACCTGCCCTGGCATCTGCTGTGAGAGCACCTTAGGGGCTGCCTGCCTTGGTGTGAGCTCCTTCATCTTAGAAAAGGTGAAGATTTGTGAATCCAACTTTGATGTGGGGTGGGGTGGAGGGTCTGTGTGCTTGGTGGGTGTCTGCCAGGTGCTGCGCCTTTATAGCAACAGTACTCTTTTCACTATGTTTTATAATTGCCTACTAACTAATTTCAACTGTACCAACAAATGCAGAATTTTTCAGTGGCACAAACAGCATTTGTAATAGTTTATCTGTTTTCCTTTCTTGCTCAAATGTCCATTTGAGATGCACTTAACAGGCCCCGATGCTAATCCTGGCTTCACTCTTTAACAACAAATTATAATCTTGGGTAAATGGCTCTACTTGTTACTGCCTCGTGTGCCCTTGAATGTGAAGTTTGAATTTGGACATAAGGTAGATGATGTGCTGTAGCTGCAGTGGGCCTTGGTTTGGGTAGGATGGGTAGGATGGGGGGACCTATCCCAGGTAAGTACAGGTAAGTTGAGGTAAGTATTTTTTTTTTTTTAAGTGGCATAGGAGGGCCTAATTTGGGCCCCCCTACATGCCACTCTGCCCAATGGACATGCCTTAACCAAAAAGCGAGGGGCCGTTTCCAGGTGCACTGCCACTCCCTCCATGCCCCCTACGTCCTGCAGACTGCCCAGCCACCTCCTCGACCACCACAGAGACCCCGGAAAACTGAGGCCTTGGGGGCAGCAGAGCACTAGAATGTGGGCACTTTTCGTGGAGTTACGTTCTGCTGCTTACCTTCTCCAAAGGGTCGCCCACGTGCACTACTAGCGAGTGGAGTACCAATCAGTGACGTAATGAAACTTGAGGGAGCCCCTCTGAAAAGTACATGGAGAGGCCCCCCCCTCCGGGCTCAGTCAGGAGCTCTGAGGCCAGAGTACTGTGCTGACGGGGCCCCTTGGAACTTTCAGCCCCCCCACCAATCCCCCACCGCACCCTAGAGCTGCAGGGGCCTATGTTACATCACCAGCCCCAATACCCCCTTCACCCATCTGGGGAGTGGTAGCCTTCCAAGGAGAACACCTACAACACCCTATGACACACAGTGAACTCAGCCGGGATCAGGGAGAGTGCATGGGGCTGCATAACGCCACATTTAGGGCATTACTAGTGATTCCTGACCCATTAACACTGGTATGCGAGACTGCATCCGAATGCACTTAAAAGACAATCTCTAGCAACGTCCAGTGCTTCTAAGCAAATTGTCTTCACTTGCAATTGCTTTTATTTAGTGCTTATTACTTCAGAGCAAAAAAAGCTAAGACTGAGTTTTTCTTTTTAAAGCAGTGACCACGGGCAGTTCAGACATTTGTGCTTCTAAAAATGCCAAGTAATGGTTAAAAACATTAGGACTTGAAAAATTATGCTGGCAAAATAGGGCTGGGGTGGGTCGATAGCAAAATGGTCAGTTGGAAGCAGTCCCAATCCCGTAGGTGAGATGATCCTTATTGCCTGTCGATTTTTATTTGTGCAGTTAAATATAGAGCAAACCTGGTCTAAAGGCATCAGGGTGCTTTACATGAGCACCAATTACTTCACACAAAATCTGATTATTTTTAAGCACAAGTAGATTAAGTGATTTTCCCAGGATCACAGGATGGTGAGTGTTAGACCTGGCACCCTTGGCGTGGTCTCCCCTAACTTTTTGCCTCTACTTTCCAGGTTGCTGCTATGTGCTGGACTCTGGTTCTGCTGTTTTTGTTACTCTGGGCACTTTACCACTGCTGACCAGTGCTAAAGTGCAAGTGCTCCGTATGTGAAATTGTATGTGTAATTGGTTTTTCCATGATTGGCATATTTGATTTACTAGTAAGTCCCTAGTAGAGTGCACTAGAGGTGCCCAGGTCCTATAAATCAAATACTACTAGTGGGCCTGCAGCACTGATTGTGCCGCCCACATGAGTAGCCCTGTAAACATGGCTCAGACCTGCCTCTGCAGTGTCTGTGTGTGTATGTGCAGTTTTAAACTGCCAGTTTGACTTGGCAAGTGTACCCACTTGCCAGGCCCAAACCATCCCTTTTTACACTTGTAAGGCACCCCTAAGGTAGGCCCTAGGTAGCCCAATGGCCAGGGTGCAGTGTATGTTAAAGGTAGGACATGTAGTGATGTGTTTTTAAATGTCTCAATAGTGAAATACCGCCAAATTCAGTTTTCACTATTGCAAGGCCTATCTCTCTCATAAGTTAACATGGGGGCTGCCCTTAAATATTCTTAAAGTGCAGTTTCCCTTTGAAAGCAGATAGAAATGTGGAGTTTGGGGTCTCTGAACTCACAATTTAAAAATACATCTTTTAGTGAAGTTGGTTTTTAGATTGTTAGGGTCATATTTATACTTTTTGATGCAAACCAGCAGCGGCACTGGTTTGCGCCAAAATTTTTACTGTGGGCTGGTCAGAGAAAAAAAAATGACTCTAACTAGGCAGTGCCGGCATAGGGGAAAATGGGGGTTGTGCATCATAAAATGGTGCAAGTCAGGTTTGAGGCAAAATACATGGCCCAAACCGGACCTGCGCCATTTTTTGACGCACAACCCTCATTGAAATGACTCCTGTCTTAGCAAAGACAGGAGTCATGCCCCCTTGCCCAATGGAAATGCCCAGGGGACTTCGGTCCCCTGGGCATGGTCATTGGGCACAGTGGCATGTAGGGGGGCCCAAATTAGGCCCCCCTATGCCACTTAAAAAAAATAAAAAATACTTACCTCAACTAACCTGTACTTACCTGGGATGGGTCTCCCCATCCATGGGTGTCCTCCAGGGGTGGGAGAGGGTGGCAGGGGGTGTCCCTGGGGTCAGGGAAGGGCACCTCTGGACTGCTTCCATGGTCAGAGACCATGGAAGTCAGCCCACAGGTCCCTTAACGCCTGCCCTCACCCAGGCGTTAAAAAACGGCACACATCAGAGTGGGTGCTGTTTTTTAAGGCCCACCCCCTCCTGTGCATCAAAATGACGTGGGAATATAAATAAGGCGCACAGGCCTTAAGGTCATTTTTTGGACGGGAACAGCTACCTTGCATGTCATTAACACAAGACGGTTTCCCGCATCCAAAACATGACGCACACAGAGGATTTTTGACATCCGCGGGGTCGGGCGTCAAAGTATAAATATGGGGCAAGGTTTGTGCCGAATGTGCATCAAAAATTTTGGCGCACATTTGGCGCAAACAGACTATAAATATGCCCCTTAGTGTGAAAATGCTACTTTTAGAAAGTAGGCATTTTCTTGCTTAAACCATTCTGTGACGCTGCCTCTTTGTGGATTCCCTGTCTGGGTCAGACTGACAGTTGGGCTGTTTGTGAATCTCCTTTAGACAGTGATACAAAGGATGCTGGGGTGTAACCTGCATATCCTGATGGGCCATCTGGGCTAGGCTGGAGGGAGGAGTGGTCACTTAAACCTGAATGGGCTGTGCCTCCTCTCACACAATGCAGTCTCCAACCCTCTGGTGTGTGTCTGGGGCCAGGCCTGGGCAAGGCAGGATCCTGTAAACAACAGAGACTTTTCTTTGAAGTTCGGCAACTTCAAAGGCAGAAAGGGATATAAGTATTGGACCCCAAGCCCCAGACTTTAGAACACTTCAAGGATTCAAGAGGAACCTCTGCCAGGAGAAGAGCTGAAAGAGAAGTGCTACCCCTGCCTGTGACTGTGCTTTATTGCTCTACCCTGCAGTTGCTGCTTCTTACTGAGAAAGGGAACAAAGACATGACTTTGTGGTATATTCCTGCTTCAGAGGTAGCTCCAAGGCCTCTGCTGAGACTCCTGCCTTGACAAATGGTGCCTCATCCAGTCCCTGGGCCCTTGAAAGGAGAAGCTGGTGGAAAACCAAGAAGAACCAAGTGCACCAACTTCAGATTACCCCAGACTGACGCCGTTGCCAGATTCCATTACGCTGCCTGTAACTGAAGCCGTGGTCCTCGCTGGAGTGCAACGACACCGCAGGCCCAACTCCGCAGCAGCCTTGCTGAAGTCCGTGACTCCAAGAATCCTGAAGTGCTGTGTCACCGACGTCTGTGACAGCCGACATTGCGCGCACCACGATGTGACTGCCAGATATCAACTCTGCCGGAAGTGAGCAGATCCAACGCTTCACAACAACTCTGCCTCACCTCCACCACTCCGCAGCAAGGGCCCGACGCCTCTTCGCGACGCCTCCGCCCCTTTGCCCTGGAGCACTAGAACCAATGCCACACCGAATCCACTGATGCTTCGATCCCTGACTGCGTGCACCGGTTTGTTTCCTCATTTTCACAAGGTACTGTACCTGGGAGTCTGTGTGACTCCATGACTGGCGCCATTAGCTTCGGATTGTCGGGAACGACTCCATCACAACGTTGTGATATCACGAAATCAAACCATTTGTGTTTCTAAGTGCTATATTGAAGTTTAATCTTTAAAAAAATCATAACTTTGCTTGTGCATTATGGAGTTTTGTTGTTTTTTTTTACCTGGTGTTGAGTCATTTTGTAGTGTTTTCACTATATTACTGTGTGTGTTGGTATAAATACTTTACGCATTGTCTCTGGGTTAAGTCTTTCTGCTAGTGCTAAGCTACCAAGGGGGTGAGCGGGGATTAACCGGGTGTGTTTCTCCTTTGCCCTGACTAGATTGAGAGTCTGTGCTTGGACAGGGGGTAACCTGACTGCCAATAAAAGACCCCATTTCTGACAGTGAGTTGATGCTGCGATTCAAACATCATTCTCCATCAGTTAGTATTAACGTCAGTGGCAGCTGGTGTTCTTTGAAAGTGATGGGTGTAATACAACTGAAGTGTTCACTTAATTTTATAAATTTGTCTCACTCTATCTCACAGTGAGACCCTGAATGACATATTTTGCAAAGGGTTTGCATCATAAAAGTATCACAAACCTGCACAAAATGTTTTTTAATGCACTTTCCTGCACAAACATGTTTTTCACTGGAAAGTTGCCTGAAACTAACGCAAAGCACTGCTTTATGTTACTCAGCGTCAAGGGGATGTTCCATGGGTGGTGCATAGGCATTCCCATGCAGTGACCCATTGTTTTAGATGCAACTCCTATCAACTAACAATAGTAGATAGTGTTTTGCGCCATAAAAAAAATGAAATGAAAGCAGGTGTTAAAAAGGAGAAATGTTTTTATTTCTCCTAACTTTTCCCATTTTGCACATGTACTGCTCTCTATGGCACACATCCGAAGTAGGAAACGTTGTAAAATTAGTAAAAGAATAGTATTATGTACTGGAAGGACACTCAGAACAAAACCAATGCAAGTCTCACACAGACACCCTTGCACTATGGTGCAAAGGTGTGGATGTAGCACGCAGCAGGCTAATTGTGGCCCAACGCTAGGGAACAAGGCTGGACTGGCCATGCCGGGTGTCGTATATTTCAGGGGCAGTTATGTATCAGTGCAGCAGTTTTAAGAGCACTGCAGAGTTCATTGCATATCCAACAGTATTGAGGTAACAGTAAAAGTGCCAAGATAGCACTGGTGATTAACATACCTGTTGGTGAGGGATCAGGATTTTGTCTAGTTGCAGTTTTGACTCATCTACAGTAGCACAGAGGGTTAATATGCCTGCTGCAAAGAACGTGTATTATGCAGATCACAGGACAATATTTATGTGCAATGCTCTGTGGGATACTGCATTTGTCATGGAGATCTTTTTGTTACTGTGCAGTTCATAAGTTACTATCATAATCTAGCACAGTGAGCTATGAACCGCCATCAAAGAGCTGCATGTAAACTGCATGGTACAGGTTAGAAAGTCATGTTTTCCCAGTCCTTGATTATCCTTATTTTGCTAACAAGGGTTTCTTTGTGTAGAAATAAATTATTAATAAAATCAACCTTATCCATTGTGTTACTTTCTGAATCTTGAGTTTATGCTTCCCCAAACCAAGCACTCTTAAAAAATGCCTACCACTATGTATGGCATGTGAATCCTACACCTTGTAGTATCCCGTGGCGTATGTAACAAATTCTATTCAAGGATTTACACACATATGATTTATTGCCTCTGTATGTGTATGTGATGGTAGGTGCTCCAACACCCTACGCTGGTAAGAGAGATGCTATAAAACAGATAAAATGCATGTGAGAGAGGGGTTATGGAGAGATGAGCGGCGCTGTTAGAAGGTGATGGTGAGCGGATCACTGAAGGGCTCCAATAAAGATCGCTGTAAAGATCCTGGTGCACTGTAAGGTCATCATTTACTACGCTTTAAAAACTAATACAACTGAATATATAATGAAAAATGCATTGAGGAATGCAAATTTTTTGCCTTTTTTTCAAAATTTTCTTTGGAGAAGAACCCCCCCAAGTTCCACTGTAGTGGCCAGGCTTTCTCACTATGCACCCTATGGGAGCTGGCCTGATAACATTGTGGATGATGCCAATACACATCTCAAATAAATGTTTTGGTCATTAGCACATTTTTTTAGGCACATTAAGCACTGGGTAGAAGTGAAAGTGTTTTATATGTGACAGAGTTACCTGGCGGCTGTGTTTTAGAATTGTAAAAGGTGGTCTAGTCCATTTCAAAATTATGTTTCATGTGGAACCACAAACATAAACACTTCAGATACTGAAGAAGCACGTGTTCTATATAGTTGCTTCCCTGACTTGGTTGAAGCAGGCAAACCCCAAATTTGGTGAATGGAGGTATAAAGCATAAAGCTTGTGAGGGCAGCTCAATTTCCAGGGTGCAATAGGAAGGATGTTTTGCGGGAGCCTCTGTTGGTGCATGTGTGCTAATCATTATTGTATGGCTTGTTTCCATCATAAACAAAAGAAAGGACTCCAATTATGGTGGCCTCATATTATGGTCTCCTCAGTGGACAAATGCTCTGTGTACTCCCCTATACTGCTAGCTATGCCTTCCATCTTCCTGCTAGACATCACCAAACATCTGTTCAGATGAAGGAATATGAGCTCCACACTGGCTGAGGGTGTGAGCGTTGTGCACTGGTGGGAGCCATAGGAGTTCATTGAGAGCAGTGCATCAGGGTTTTGGGCATGCACACACTTTCTCACATGCATGTGTCAACTTACCAGTCTACTTTTGGCTATCTCAACCTACTACTGTAATTGTTACATGGCTTCAGCTCCTTCACTAATATAGCTGCCAACACTTCTTCCTGTGAGGAATTGCTGTTGCAGCGTGCACACATTTAAATCTGTGCATCTTCTCCAACCTTCCTTCATTTGGAGAGAAAGAAACAGTGACAAGTTTGACTTAGGTGTAAGTGTGCATTTTTGTAAGAAAAGTTACCTACAGCTAACAGAATGGCAACTGGCGGTATAGTTGTAATTTACTATACTGCTTCATTTCGCAGTGCTTGGCCTTTTTTAAAGAAGTATTACAGGGCCAAAAACTGAAACATATTCATCAGTCATTTGAACAGTACCTTAGATGACAGAAATGACCACATTTAGAAAGTTACTCCTCCCAACCATTATTGCTGCTCCACATGATTGAGTCCAATCAAGATTATTGAGAAGTCATTACGTTTTCAAGTAAAAATGTGTGTATTACATGTTTTGACGCTTTTCTTGACCAAAAAATGTGGTATAAAACCCATGCATTTTTAAAGAACCATGGAAAATATTTCACAGTTACATGTGAAATTCAGATTTTGTTGTTATAATGGTAGTCCCCAAATGGCTGTGCAGATTTTTTGCACGATCTCGGCTACTAAGATTATGCAGCTTGGATGATCAAGGTTATCTTTATAATATGCAGAAAAATGCAAATTATGTGGCAATTTGTCTGGGGGTATTAGTTTAATCTGTTTGAGTTAGAAACAACATTTTTCGTACAACCTGCATATTTTGGAAATTATGGGCTAGATTTACAAGCCCCTACACCACCGGATCATCCCTTTTTTGACGCTCTGGTGGTGCTGTGCAGTGCGCCGTATTTACAAGGTGGCATTGAGCCACTTTTTGTGGCTTAACGCCACCTTGTAAATACGGCCCCTTCACACACAGCACTTTGCATGGAAGGGGCGTGCAATGGGTGTTGCTGTGGCCATTCCACAGCAACACCCATTGCATTTTGATGCTGCCCCAGTTTTACGAGAAATCGTAAATCTGAGACATCCCCAAAATCTAACGCCACCCCACGGGTGGCATTAGCATGGGACTATGTGTGCTGCATTCTGCTGCACACATAGAAAGAGCAAATCGCCATAGAAAATTGTTTTTGTACAACAAGGTGTTCCTTCCTACACAAAATAATCTCCCTCTCAACGCAGCCATTCTGGCACTATGGTGCAAGGGTGGCTGCATTGGCACTCGGCAGCAACTTTAGTGCCGGTGCAGGGATAAACACAGGGGTGCGCTGTGCTGCGCCACTTCTTTTAAATAAGGCCCTATGTGCCAAATTCAGTAAATCCATGATTATGCTGCAAACCCTACAGCTACAGATTCACAAAAATCTACTGATCTCACAATTGCCTGTTGTTTTGTCAATAACTTATTTGCTACAGGTAAACAAAACCTCACAATTTAAATGCCATGGCTGTTGTTAGCTGCACTTTGAATAAAACAGCATGCAGTATATAAAACAGATAACGGATACCTTGTTGTTGCCAACTCAGGCTTCTGCTGACATTTACAAACCACATGGCCAAAGATATCACCAGAATCCCTCAAAGATAATGTTGCACCAGATTACACAGTTACCTGTTATGCATGCTCTGTTTGTACTTAACTTCAAACCATTCTGTATATGCAAATAAGAAAAAGAACAGATAATGGATGGAATGCTGAACATTGCAAACATTCACCCCCAGTCACAAAAATGTGGGTTTAATCCATCATTTTTTGCCTACCAGGCCACTCCAGTTTGGACAGAGCCATATGCAAATCAATCTTGACCCTGCTCCCCATGGGAACAGTCCAGCCCGAACTGCCAAGCCAGGTCCTCCCTGGACCAGAAACAAGCATCCTGGGACCGGTTTCAGGGTATCACCCCTCATCAGCCAGGCTAGCTTGAATTCAGTGGCACAGTGAGCACGGGACCCATGGCTGGGCATACCCTTCCCACCACCACAACCGAAGCTCAGGTCTAGTTGCGCCCCTGCTTTACATCATCACCCGCACCACTTCAACTCTCCAGCGCTCTGTTCACAGTTACCAGTGGCCTTTCTTGTTCCATACAGCGCCTGAATCATGTTCACGCCTCACTGCTAAGATAACTCAGTGGGTTATAACTGCTGTGTGTTTCAGGACATGTGGTAATGCACTGTATCCCTCGAGTTTGACATGATATATGAGCGAAAGGTGCAAACCGGCTAAAATATAATGCTTCCATAAGCTTTAACAATCCAATCATGAATCTCAAAAACTAACAACACAAACATAACATCTTTCTTTCTCCCACCTCTCTCCACATCTTCCTTCTCTTCATCCTCTTCTCCTATATTCCTTTGTCAACACCCCCTATTTCTCTTCTCTCCCTCTCCCTCACTTCCCTTCTTTCTCCGATCCTCACTCCTTTCATCTTTAACTTTCTATCTTCTCTTCCTCCTGATATCCCTTCCACCGGCCCCCAACCCCTCCTCTCCTGCCCTCTCTCTGCCTGACAAGGAGCCAAGTGAACAAATCCACCAGCAGACGGTTCTGCAGCAACTGCAAACTACAAACCTGTCGTTCTACAATGTTTTTTATCCAACTCATTGTTTCCGAAGACAGAGCCTGTACAGCTCATACTGAGGATGGATAGATGGATGGACGGATGGATGAATGGATGGATGGAACATTTATATAGTGAGTGTTATGTGGGTGATGAAGCACTGGGCACGAGAAGAACTCTACACCACGTCTGGTGTGTGATTGAAATATTGTCTTTGTTTTGATCCTATGACTGATGTGTCTCCATGTCATGCACGATGACCACTGCAGTATAGTTATCGTGTTATGGGGTGCAGTCATTAGCAATATAGGTGATGAGTAAGTATGAGAGAAAGGCCCACAGGTTATGGCTAGCATTATCCTGACAGCTTTGATCAGCTCTGCAGGTCCTTTGTAATATTCTTATGTTTACAGTCCACATGCTGGTTACCCCACAGGGTTGTCCATTCAGAGACCGTATTATTCTGAGTATGGTTGGACGAAGAATCCCGCTCCGCTGGCAGAGTTTGCAGAGTTTTGCCCACTCCGCGCTCTGCTGGGTACGCAGAGTTTCAAAAGACTCCACAGGGCAGAGTTTTTACTCCTGCACGGCTTACCAACGTTAAGTTGGCAAGCTTGAATGAGAGAAATCGCTATGTTAGCAAACGCAAGTGAGATTTCTGAACACGGGCAGTCACGGCAGGTCACTCCCGCCCGCGTAGAGAAAGCTGCTGCTCATGTTCAGGAAGCTACTGCTGGAATACAAAATCTACTTGAGCGGCTGAAAGAAGTTAGCGCCCTCCAGGCCTAATCCTAAGGAGGCACGAAGAGATGGTCAGACATCTGCCAGCATGGATTGTACGCCACTCATCCCTTCCATGATTTTACATGTAAGTTGTGATCGTTGTAAGTGACAAGCTGCGATGCTTTGGTGCTATTATATGGTTACTCAATGCCGAAAATCATTGCTTAAGGATGACCAGGGTAAGGTGGCTGAGTGGGTTAAACCTTTACCCCAATCTATGAACCTAAACTTTACTGGATTAACTCACTCAACTGTAGTGTATCTTAAATGTACTGGGTGTAATTCAGTTTTGATATTTTAACAGAGTTCACCCACCGATGACACATCTCAACACCTAATTTTACAAACACAACAAAACACCACAGTCACATTAAAGAAATGCACCTTGATGATGGTAACATGCCGGACTCCAACAGCACTTACACAAACAGGACTCAAACCCTACACAACTACTCAAAGACATGAGATGCACCAGTGAAACCACACCCCAGGGGCCAACCCAGAAGTACAAAAGTATACAGTAGAAACATGGATGCCACACTCACATGCAGCCATCACAACACCAAGGTCTATGCAGGTGTCCACCTATGGCTCTCTAACAACACTGAATAGGGAAGAGGGTGTGGCGTAAAGGCCAGACCTGATAACTTTGGATCTGTGGAACCAGGTTCTAGTGTCAGCTTTGGTTCAACAACTTCTGCTTCTGAGCACATCATTTAATCTACCCATGCCTAAAACCTGAATGTGTCCTTGTGTAATGAAACTGGCGCTTATGTTGCGAACTCCAATATCTTCGATTGGAATTTGCGCTACATAAAAACTGTGAAAGAAAATCTGCAAAAAAGAGAACCAGAATGTTTTAAGACGCACATTATAATTTGAATGTAAGGTAGAATAAAATATGGTATTGAGTTGATTGTAATGTACCATCACACTAATGTCCTGATTACGAGATGGTCAGACTTTACCAACTCCTCTGTAAACTCCTGTTTGCACAAGAAGCAGACTCCTAAGATGGGTGGTATTTACTGCATTCCATAATTACTGGGTGTATTAAATATCTTATCCTTATTTACGTTTTGGTTGGTCAAACCTGATGGAATTTATCACCTGAAAAGTGTATGAAATTTACTGTACCATCCTGATTGTGGTGCTTTAAACTCCAAAATCTACACGTCATTTGCCAAAAACTTGAAATAGGTGCTACTTACCAGACACAATAAATAATGTAACCCAGTATGCCATTTTTTATCAGGTGGGACGAATAGCATCTTCATTCTGGCAAAGTGACAATGCCTTAACCTTAATTTTAACACCTAATGCTGTCAGTAGATCAGAACCCCATCCCCAACACCACACTCCCATGCAGCAGACATACCACTAAGGGCTGTGCAGATTACAATGCGTCACTGTCAACAATACTGAATGAAACTAAAACCGTCACCTTCTCTGCACACGAACCAATGCAACATCTTAACCACAAAAACTTCAAAGTGTGCATGCACAGTGTATTAGCTCCTTACTAATGCCTGCAGACTGCACCTCTTATGTACAGATGGTGGAATCACCCTCTCCCCAGGTGCAGAAAAGGCATTTGATTGCGTGAAATGGGAATGAAGCTACCTGTTTTAGGTACTAGAGATAGCTTATGACTGGACCTTCTAACCAATGTGCATTGGTTCTATGCTGTACCTGTAGCCAAAATATCTGACCCTCTTTCTATTAGAAGAGGTACCAAACAGGGCTGCCCTCTGCCACATCTTTTGTTTCTGATTCCACTCAAACATCTGCCAGCAGCCACTTCTGCGGGCATCAGTCTCTGGACACCATAATTCACCCATCCCCAGCTGGCGCGGAAAAGATTGCTAACTCTAGCCAACCCGCCTCATTGTTTCCTGACATTAACCTCAATCATATCTTGTATTTTAGACTTTTCGGGATACCGTATAGATGTGGCCAAAAGTGACGTTTTGCCTCTCAGAGCTTGTATTAGAAAGGGAACATGGAATCACATCCTTTGGAATGGGTCCCTGATAACTTAAAATACTTGGATATAATAGTCAGCCATGGGCAGAATAGCATGCTGAGGGAATAATGGATCTCTAGCACACATCAGACTTTTTGTGAGGGCCTGCTCTTGATCTAGCGCTCTTGAGGAGGGTTCTGTTTGTTAAAATGAATGTAGTGCCCAGATTCAATTACGTCATCAGTATGCTTGTATTGCTGGTATCACGACTGCTCATCAGGGAAATTGACACCAACATTAAACGAAAGCCTTTGTGTGGCACAGGGCGAGGCTGAGACTCAAAATGTCTAAACTATATGCCATGTTGTCTTCCAAGGGTCTCTGCTGCAGTGTCTTGCGAGTTAGTAATGACAGAACCCTGTTGGCTCCTGATGGACTGCGTAGACGTAGCTGTTAGAGTGGAATGCAATGAATGCTGGATTAGAATAGACCTAAATGCAGACAAATAAAGACATGTAATACTAAGCTATGAGTGTGTGGTGTTGTGATTAGTGGGTTCCTAGGCTGGGGAGGATGCTACAACTGACAACGAGGTAGGGGATAATTAACCGAAGATTGACAGTGCTCTTCCAGAAAGTTTGCCGTGGTCCAAGCAAACTGCTTGTGAGTGCCACATGTATTGTCATCATTGAAGTAAGGAGTCAACACTTAATGCTTGTGGAGTCAAAGCCCAACTCTAGCCGCTGTAAAGAAGCTGAAGATAACAAAATAATTGCAGAGAATCTTCACGTTGTTGGCCAAGTACCTGCTGGGCAGGCCATAAATAAAGGTACTGCACTGCCACGCAAGACAAAGTTATACATTAAACGGAGCTTTAATGGTAAAGAAGGATACAACCAGGTTTCACAGAGCAGCTGTTGATAGTCACAAATTGCAAGTTAACGCTGCAAATAGAAGTGCTGCAAGATAGAGCTCAATCAGGTTTTAACAAGAACAAACTGACGCTCAAAAATGAAGAAACAATAGACTTACCAAACCCATTAAAGATAGTCTTCATACCACAGCAATCGTGAAGTGGATCAAGGAGAACTCCCAGGAGTTGTGCTTACAGAGCTGTCCATACACAAAGTAGTTTGCCACCAAGGCTGACTAGTGGGGCTCAGAACACAGATGTAGGTGGTAGAAGAGTGAGGGCCGAACAAAGTGTTTCACTGATGGAGACCAAGAAGAAAGTCATGTCACCAGGTATCATTTAAAGATGCTCCAGAGGCCAGTATGTTGCAAGGTCTCAGAGATGGTGAGCAAGAATTTGCTTTAGTAAGTTCCACACCAGTCTACAATGCTGCTGCGTTCCTGAAGTCACCACCACCTTTTGATACCAGCAAGAAGCCAAATATTGGCGATAGTTGTACTACTTGTATAAACACATTCGATGACTGCATAGATGCAACTGAAGAGAATGATAACAGAAAGATTATGAAGTATCTCAAAACTCTTGCTGCTGATGGTGTAAAAGAAGTCATAAAGGAAATGCTGCAAGATAATTAAGAAGCCACATACTGTCAGATTAAAGAAGCTTTGAATCTCAAGTTTAATGAAATGCAAAATGTTGATTGTGAAAGGTACATTTTCAGTCAGGAACTCCACAGTTGGTGAAGTCATTGATGATATTGTGGAAAGATTCATCACACTCATCAAACACTCTAAGTTCAATTAATGTAATGATGAACAAGTTATACGCCTGAGAGTTATTGATTAATGCTTGTCAGATTCATTCAGACGACAAATGCAGAGAGAAACTCAGTCTGGAGCGCGTGTTTTTGGCTGACAGACCTGAAGAGAATGCTGAAAGACAAGCTGCTGACATGGAGGCTGGGATTGCCATAATGAATCTGTCATGAGTGTGAAAAGTGAGCCAAAGCAAGGCACCAAAGGACACAAAGTGTTGTCTACGTGTAAACAGGAGTTATTTTTTAGATGTGGATTTTCGTTTTCACACAAAGGTAAAAGACCACCCATTGGACAGATATGCAAAGGTTGTGAGAATGAGAACCATTTTGTGACAGTTTGCAAAGCAAAGGAAGAAGCAAGTGCATCACAGTGGAAAGACAAAATGCCTACCAGAACATTCCAGAAGCAATGCTCAGCGTACACCCACAATGCCAAGAGGTGACATCAGTTAAGGCAAATCGTCACTGAAAGAAGTTGATTGTCTTGTAAATCATCGTAAACATTTCTTCTGCATCAATATCAAGTGAAAGTGAGGAAGACGGTTGTGACATGTCGATGTTTATCTCAGGAAAATGTGCGCATGTTGGACTGACCGCACCTGAAAAAAAATGTCAGTCCAAGAAAAGTCAACATGCCAAAGCACCAAAGTCATTTAAACAATTGAAGATTACACTAAAAGTAAACGGTTGTTTGTTACCTTTCATTATTGATTGTAGTGTAGCGATAAATATTACACCTGAAAATAAATACAGTGAATTATCTTCATTACTAAAACGTATCCCATCGAAAACCAAAGTATATACCCATAAAAAGTCACGGTTCATTTGTAGAGACAGTGGCACACAGGAAAAAAGTAGGTGCAAGCTCCCATTCATGTGCTTCAAGGCACATCGTTAAGTGCCTGTTTACTCATTTTTAGCACAGCTGCTGATATGGGACTGATTTCTATGAATTACAATATGAATGTTCATTACAAAATAGTAAGCCAATTCCCATCCTTGTTTCATGGTTTAGGAAAGCTTAAGACTATGAAAGTAAAGTTGCATATTAATGAGGATGCCCGTCCTGTTGCTCAAAGACACAGACAAATTGCTTTACAAGAAGCTGTTGAAAAATAACTTGAATCATTACTTAAGCATGATATCTTTGAGCGTTCTACTGTTCCAATGCCATGGGTTTCTCCCATAGTGGTAGTGCCCCAAAAGGACAGTGAAGGACCTATAGGCATATGTGTTGACATGTGTCAGGCAAACAAGACACTTGAATGAGAATGACATCCAGGTCCACACATTGCTGACATGATAATGCAATTAAATGGTGCAAAGGTTTTCTCTCGCCTTGTGAAGCTCAGAAAGGCTTTCAGTGAGTAGAGTAAAACAGAGAAATGCAAAATCAGAAATTATTCTTAGTCCCAAGTGGGCAGCAAAATCAGGAGAGAAATGGGCAGCATCCCTAGTAGAAAGAACATAACAACTTGGAAAGTGATTCATAATCTTCTATATGTATGTCCATTTGTTATCACTGAAGACCCTGTTTGGTGTAACACAAAACCAGTGATTGCAGGAACACTCTTTTACAGGGCTAAATGGTTCAGATTAGGTATTAAGTAATTTGCTTGGAATACTGTGACCCCAATCCTATAAATTACCATTGTCCTGCCTGGAAGCAACTGCCAGTTTTGGGCCCAATATAAAGGTGTGATCCCAGACCTGTATGGTACCATCCTAAAACCCCATCTCCCTTTTAATAGTCCCACAGTGGAAACACTTAGGAATGGATGGCAGGGAAAACTTTCAGAACAGTTCTTTGATGAGAAGTGGTCTGATATGCTGCTAACTTCTGGCAAAGGAATTTGAGAAGCAAAGTTAGACTGAGGTTATTTAAAATATTCCATGGCTAGCATTGGGCATCTTTGAGGTTTCACAAGGTGAGCCTGAGCCAACTTCAAAAAGCTGGAGAGGTGTTCATATAGATAGTGACATATTACATGTCCTTTGGTTGTGCCCCTCCTTGTCCATCCACTGGTCATTGCCTCCTGTGCTGGCTGTATTGTGTGACATGTCTGACACAGAAGGGTTGACATCACACTGCAGATGGTGGTTTGCAATGTCCTAGACATAGCAAAACCTGTATTTTGAGAAAATGGAAATCACCTTTCTAGGGAAATGATGACAATGGTGAGCTAAGTTACAGACTTATGTGGTCATTGTGAACATGGCGGGAAACACCTCACCGCCGACGGTGGCGGAAACTACCGCCAACAGGCTGGCGGTCCGGTCCGCCAAATATGAAGCCAATGAGAAACAAGTAGCGGGCCATCCACACACAGCCATTTTTGTAGTCCCGCGATGACGGAGGAGGCTGCCCTCAGGCCTGTGGAAAGGCCCTTCCCGCCCACCAAATAATGAAACACCACACCGCCATCAGTTCTGGGGCGGGAACGACCCCCAGGCAAAGTGGCGGAAACGACCCATATAAAGGGAAACACTCACCGGAGGCACACAGAACACGCTGACGCAGACATGGAGCAAGAGTTGGAAATAATCCCAGTGCTTCTCCTTGCCATGTTCCTCCAGGACCATGACCGACGATGAAGATGATGACGATAAGTACTGCAGCCTAGTACACATGGGAAGAAAGGGCACAGTTACATACCCACCCCGCAATGCACTCCCAACACCCCCACCATCCCAAGCCATACATACCATAAAAAGATGTACTTATCAGACACAAGCCATCAGATACCTGCACCAATGCACAGACCTGTGCACACCACACCCCCACAGTGAACCGCTGCACAACGCATCTATATTGTGCCAACATCACTGCTGGGAACTCAAATTTAATTGTAACAAAGGATATGAATGTCCAAATAAGGCCATTGGCCAGTCCATTGTAAAGTCCCAGAAGGGCAAATATAGCCCACACTTGACCCCTACGATGATAAAGGAAACTCCACTGGGAAGGGGCATCAATGGGGCAGCAAGGAACCTCAGGGAACAGGGGCAGGGGGTGGCGGGGTAGGTACTCAGGTCTTGAAGGGGGTGTTTTAGGTTTAGGAGGTGGAGGTGTAGAGGGTTTGGGCTTGCCCTTGGAAGGAGAGGGAGTGGGCCTGGACCGTGGGGTGGCAGAGGGACCTGGGGCAACACAGGGCTTTTTCCTCCCTGGGGAAGGGGCACGGGAATGGGAAGAGCGGACTGGGGTGGACTTAGATGAGGAAGGAGTGTACTGGGCTAGGGCATGGGAATGTTTAGGGACAAGACGGGGTGGGCCAGTGGGTTCAAACAGGTCAACACAGGAGAGGAAAAGCTTCTAAGGTGCAGTTGGAGGGAATTTGGAGCCAGTCTGGGAGTGGAGGTTGAGGGAGTGGCAGTACAAGGTGTAGGTGTGATGGATGTGGAGGCAGGTGCCTGTTTAGTATGCTTATGTATGGTGGATGTGTGTGGTGTGGATGAGTGTGAACATTTGAGTGTTTTGGGAGGAGGGGGGGTGGACACAGTGGGAGAAGACAGGCTGCCAGTGTAGATGGATGTTGTGTGGGTGTCGGTGTCTGCAGGTCTGGTGAGTGTGCCGCAACTGTATGTGAATGTAGTTGTGGTGAGTGCAGGTGTGTTGTCTGGGGTGCATGACTGGATGTCAGCTTGTGTGGTGACTGTAAGAATGGGGGCAGCGGCAGTGACTGAGGGTACAGTGCATGTGGGTGTGCATGGTGAGGTCACAGACAGGGAGGAGGTGGAGGCTGACACAGTGGGGGAGGCGGATGTTGTGTGTGCTTTGGTATGTTGGGTGGGTGCCTGCCTGTGGTGGGAAGTGTGGTGCTTGTGTTTCTCAGTGTGCTTCTTGTGTGTTGATCTGTGTGCATGGCTGTCTGTATGTGTCCTTGGGATGGGTGGAGGGAGTGGGGTGCTGGAAGGTATAGAAGTGGTGGGAGGGGGGACAGAAAGACCAGGGACACTGGCTGCCATCAAAGAGGAGGCCAGAGCATGAAAAGATCACTGTAGGCCAGACATGGCACCTTGAATGCCTTCCAGGTATGTATTGCATTGCTGCATCTGTGATGCTAGCCCATTGATGGCATTCACAATGGTTGTCTGCCCTACAGAGATATTTCTCAGGAGGTCAATAGCCTCTTCCACAAGGGCAGCAGGGCTGATTGGGGCAGGGAATGAGTTGCCTGGGGCGAAGGAAACGCCCACCTTCCTGGGTGAGCGGGCACCGGAAACTCGTTGGGGAGCAACTGGGAGGTCAGTGATGGTATGGGGGTGGCGGAAGATGAGAAAGAATGGGTGGGCCCAGTAGGGTCCGCCACCACCAGGGACCTGCCAACGGAGGATGTATCAGAGTCACTACCTCCAGTGGTAGTTGCCTCCCTCGTTGTACTCCCCTCGCCCTCCAACCCACTGGTCCCCTTGGCGTCGGTCGACTCTGCCTCTTTAGAACCGTGGGCTGCTACATCCCCACTCGCCTGTGCCACAGCTCCGTTGCCAGATGATGCTACTGTACACAAGGGCATGAGAGCACAGGGGAGGGGAAACAAAACAAAACAGAAGTATGTCAATTCCTGAAAATATGTACATTTTGGGATACATACATTCCCACCAGCTCAGGCACAAACCCTCAGCAGACACAACACATGTTATGAATGTGCCCCTGACTAGTAGGCATGATCCCAGAATACACTACATTAACCTCCTGAACTACTACTTTGATACACTTTGTGAAGTGAACCCATGAGAGACTATGCCAAGCCAACACATCTACTAGTTCATGAGTGTGAGAAAGTAGCCTCTTTCTAGCCTTGTTACCCCCACTTTTGGCCTGTTTGTGAGTGTATGTCAGGGTATTTTCACTGTCTCACTGGGATCCTGCCAGCCAGGGCCCAGTGCTCATAGTGAAAACCCTATGTTTTCAGTATGTTTGTTATGTGTCACTGGGACCCTGCTAGCCAGGACCCCAGTGCTCATAAGTTTGTGACCTATATGTATGTGTTCCCTGTGTGATGCCTAACTGTCTCACTGAGGCTCTGCTAACCAGAACCTCAGTGGTTATGCTCTCTCTGTACAAATTGTCACTAACAGGCTAGTGACCAATTTCACCAATTTACATTGGCATACTGGAACACCCATATAATTCCCTAGTATATGGTACTGAGGTACCCAGAGTATTGGGGTTCCAGGAGATCTCTATGGGCTGCAGCATTTCTTTTGCCACCCATTGGGAGCTCTGACAATTCTTACACAGGCCTGCCACTGCAGCCTGAGTGAAATAACGTCCACATTATTTCACAGCCATTTACCACTGCACTTAAGTAACTTATAAGTCACCTATATGTCTAACCTTTACCTGGTAAAGGTTGGGTGCTAAGTTACTTAGTGTGTGGGCACCCTGGCACTAGCCAAGGTGCCCCCACATTGTTCAGGGCAAATTCCCCGGACTTTGTGAGTGCGGGGACACCATTACACGCGTGCACTATACATATGTCACAACATATGTATAGCTTCACAATGGTAACTCCGAATATGGCCATGTAACATGTCTAAGATCATGGAATTGCCCCCCCAATGCCATCCTGGCATTGGTGAGACAATCCCATGATCCCACGGGTCTCTAGCACAGACCCGGGTACTGCCAAACTACCTTTCCCGGGGTTTCACTGCAGCTGCTGCTGCTGCCAACCCCTCAGACAGGTTTCTGCCCTCCTGGGGTCCAGCCAGGCTTGGCCCAGGAAGGCAGAACAAAGGACTTCCTCAGAGAGAGGATGTTACACCCTCTCCCTTTGGAATAAGGTGTCAGGGCTGGGGAGGAGTAGCCTCCCCCAGCCTCTGGAAATGCTTTGATGGGCACAGATGGTGCCCATCTCTGCATAAGCCAGTCCACACCGGTTCAGGGATCCCCCAGCCCTGCTCTGGCGCGAAACTGGACAAAGGAAAGGGGAGTGACCACTCCCCTGACCTGCACCTCCCCTTGGAGGTGCCCAGAGCTCCTCCAGTGTGCTCCAGACCTCTGCCATCTTGGAAACAGAGGTGCTGCTGGCACACTGGACTGCTCTGAGTGGCCAGGGCCAGCAGGTGACATCAGAGACTCCTTCTGATAGGCTCTTACCTCTGTTGCTAGCCTATCCTCCTTCCTAAGTAGCCAAACCTCCTTTTCTGGCTATTTAGGGTCTCTGCTTTGGGGAATTCTTTAGATAACGAATGCAAGAGCTCATCAGAGTTCCTCTGCATCTCTCTCTTCACCTTCTGCCAAGGAATCGACTGCTGACCGCGCTGGAAGCCTGCAAAACTGCAACAAAGTAGCAAAGACGACTACGGCGACCTTGTAACGCTGATCCTGACGCCTTCTCGACTGTTTTCCCGGTGGTGCATGCTGTGGGGGTAGTCTGCCTCCTCTCTGCACTAGAAGCTCCGAAGAAATCTCCTGTGGGTCGACGGAATCTTCCCCCTGCAACCGCAGGCACCAAAGAACTGCATCACCGGTCCTCTGGGTCTCCTCTCAGCACGACGAGCGAGGTCCCTTGAACTCAGCAACTCTGTCCAAGTGACTCCCACAGTCCAGTGACTCTTCAGTCCAAGTTTGGTGGAGGTAAGTCCTTGCCTCCCCACGCTAGAATGCATTGCTGGGTAGCGCGTGATTTGCAGCTGCTCCGGCTCCTGTGCACTCTTCCAGGATTTCCTTTGTGCACAGCAAAGCCTGGGTCCCCGACACTCTAACCTGCAGTGCACGACCTCCTGAGTTGTCCTCCGGTGTCGTGGGACCTTCCTTTGTGACTTCGGGTGAGCTCCGGTTCACTCTTCTTCGTATTGCCTGTTCCGGCACTTCTGCAGGTGCTGCTTGCTTCTGAGTGGGCTCCTTGTCTTGCTGGGCGCCCCCTCTGTCTCCTCACGCAATTGGCGACATCCTGGTCCCTCCTGGGCCACAGCAGCATCCAAAAACCCTAACCGCAACCCTTGCAGCTAGCAAGGCTTGTTTGCGGTCTTTCTGCACAGAAACACCTCTGCAAGCTTCTTCACGACGTGGGACATCCATCCTCCAAAGGGGAAGTTCCTAGTCCTCTTCGTTCTTGCAGAATCCACAGCTTCTACCATCCGGTGGCAGCTTCTTTGCACCCACAGCTGGCATTTCCTGGGCATCTGCCCACTCCCGACTTGATCGTGACTTTTGGACTTGGTCCCCTTGTTCCACAGGTACTCTCGTCTGGAAATCCATCGTTGTTGCATTGCTGGTGTTGGTCTTCCTTGCAGAATTCCCCTATCACGACTTCTGTGCTCTCTGGGGAACTTAGGTGCACTTTGCACCCACTTTTCAGGGTCTTGGGGTGGGCTATTTTTCTAACCCTCACTGTTTTCTTACAGTCCCAGCGACCCTCTACAAGCTCTCATAGGTTTGCGGTCCATACCTTATTCGCATTCCACTTTTGGAGTATATGGTTTGTGTTGCCCCTATACCTATGTGCTCTCATTGCAATCTATTGTGACTGTATATTGCTTGCATTGCTTTCTATTGCTATTACTGCATATTTTTGGTATTCTGTACATATATCTTGTGTATATTTGCTATCCTCATACTGACGGTACTCACTGAGATACTTTTGGCATATTGTCATAAAAATAAAGTACCTTTATTTTTAGTATATCTGTGTATTGTGTTTTCTTATGATATTGTGCACATGACACCAGTGGTATAGTAGGAGCTTCACACGTCTCCTAGTTCAGCCTAAGCTGCTCTGCTAAGCTACCTTTTCTATCAGCCTAAGCTGCTAGACACCCCTCTACACTAATAAGGGATACCTGGACCTGGTGCAAGGTGTAAGTACCCCTTGGTACCCACTACAAGCCAGGCCAGCCTCCTACAATGAGGCTACATTTAATACAATGTTACAAAAAGGGAACCCTCTCATAGGCCTACAGACCCTGTCAAAACTAGCAATGACACTATTGCTCGGACGTGGAGGGAGGCAGGACTGCAGGGACACAACTGTCTATGTGCCTGACACTACAATGCATGCAACGCTTAGCATCTAACTACACTCATCATAGTGGCATCACAACAGTGTTGACACTCACCCCCTTGTGGCTGCTGTGCTCCCTTCAAGCGCCCATCCAAATCCAGATAGGCCACCGCCAGAATGCCGGCCATTAGGGGGAGTCAGGGTCCGACGGGCACACCTCCCTAGTTGGGAGGCCGTCCCCAGCTGGGCGTCTCCGGTCTTCCTGACCCAGCGCCTCAGGTCCTCCCACTGCTTCCTGCAGTGGGTGCTCCGCCGGTTGTAGACCCCCAGGGTCCGCACTTCCCTGGCGATGGCTTGCCACAGTCCCCTCTTCTGATAGGCGCTGACCTGCATGGGACACACAGAGTAAAGAAACAGACGTCAGTGTGGATGCCCCGTACACAAATGTCATGCCCGTTCATACTGACATGGCGTATGAAGACTTGCAAATGAACAAATAACAAGCAGAAACTGCCAGACACACTACGGGTGAGCATTCACACAGCAAACAACATTGTAGAAATGTATAGTGACACCATGTGTTGCGAGTGTATGTCCAAGCTCAAAATGTGTTCCTTCATCACCCATAGGTACATACCCATGTGGCGAGGGAGAGCCCCATCTGTTTACAAACCCCTAGTAGATCTGGCCACCCTGGAGGAATGTCACATCATCATTACTTACCGACTTCATCGAGCTACAATCCTTGACCTCTGTGCAGTAATGGATCCTGTTCTGAAGCTGGGCAATCGGAATCAGCAGGCCATACCTACAACTGTGCAGGTGCTATCTGTGCTCCATTTTTTGGCCACAGGCTCATTTCAAGTGACAGTGGGCCTGGCTCTAAGGGTATCTCAGCCAATGTTCAGCCACATCCTGTCCAATTTCCTGGATGCATTTGTTCAACACTTGCAAAGTTATGTCCAGTTTCTCCAAAGGACTGATCTCACCGCCATCAAATCAGGATTCTGTGCCTTTGCTAATATCCCCCATGTGATAGGTGCCATTGATGGAACCCACATAGCCCTCATACCCCCAAGAGTGAATGAACAGGTGTATCGGAATTGTAAGAATTATCACTCCATGAATGTCCAATTGGTGTGTACTGCTGATCAGTACATTTCACATGTCAATGCAAGGATCCCAGGATCCGTTCATGATTCATTTGTCCTGAGAAACAGCAGTGTGCCACACATGATGGGACAACTACAGGGGGGCAGGCCTTGGCTCATAGGTTAGTGTGTATGACATTGGATCATTTGCATAGCTGAAAGCCAGGCTGTATGCAAGAAAAATGTGTGTGTTTCAACCCTCTTTCGCCCACTTTTGCAGGGAATTCTGGGTACCCCAACATGCAATGGCTCCTGACCCCTGTGAGGAATACCAGGACAGATGTAGAGAGGAATTATAATGAGGCCCCTGGTTGTACTTCGATGGTGATAGAGTGCACCATAGAAAGCAATATTTCATTGCCTCCATCTCTCTGGAGGATCCCTGTGCTATATCCCTGACAAGGTGTGTAAGATAGTGGTGGCCTGCTGCATGCTGCACAACTTGGCTGTAAGAAAAGCTATTCCACTTCTGGAAGAGGACGGTGCTGTCCACCAGCCCTGAAACCTCAGAGGAGGGATGAAAGTGATGGTGAAGAAGAAGAGGGGGGAGATATCAGGACCCAGCTAATCTGCCTATACTTCCAGTGACTCTCAGGTACTGTTCTATGATGCTGATGTCTTCACTACATTGTTTAGTCTGACTCATGTAATAAGTACTGTGGTGTCCTTTACCAGTGAAAATACAAAATCATGACTGAAGTGGCAGATGTCAATGCACGCAATGGGATGTACAGTGTGACAAATTTCAGACACTACAGTGTGTTGGATCCCCTCCTGCAATAAAAGTGGCATTATGATGGTAACTAGCTAATACATTCACATTCATAATTGATCTCTCATATTGATTAAGGGCAGATATTTTGAGTGCACAAAGTTATTCAAAGTCAAAACATACATGAATGTTGGGACAGTGAAAGGGAGTGGGTACATGGTGAACAACATACTCTGGCACATATGATCAGCTGTTGGTTGCATAGGGGTATCATCCACGGGGCCATTGGAAAGAAAGCCACAAAAAGTGGCTTAACGCCACCTTGTAAATACGGTACAGGGCATAGTGCCACTAGAGCGGCACCTAAAGTGACGCTCTGGTGGCACTGGGAACTCATAAATATGCCCCTATGTGCCCTAGCAGACATTATTTGTGTGCCACGAGGCATGCAGGGCCTTCTGGGCTGCACCAAGAGGTTGTGTTCATTTACCTATGATGTCCTAGTGCCCGTCCTGCTATGGCTCTGCAAACTGGGTCAAGTACAACCCATTCTGCAGGTTCCATTTTGAGGTTAGTGAGAGTGAGAAGTCATAGGCTTCCCGGGAGTGCTTGAGCTCAGCATTCAACAGACAATGAACAGTACAAAAGTATATTAGTGTCAAGCCCAGTGCAAGAAAGAAAATATTTTAATCACACTTGTACTAAAAGTAGACATTTTAAGAAACATACAGGCCAGCGATCCTGAGCACTCTCTTGTAGGTTTTGCACCCACCCTGCTTCCTCGCTGCTTCCACCCCAGTATTCCTTCTAGCTTTGGGTTCCCCATCTCACTGGTAACCAGAGTGCTGCAAGTTAGGTTCGAGCACAGTTGGCAGATGCCCCTACAAATTAAGCACTGGCGAATGGGATAGCTGCAACATTTGTGACAGAGTATTCCCTCCGCCAAGACCTAAATCAGGCCCTACGATCTATCTTTATCCAAACTATTTCTTATAGCCTATTTCTGTCATTGAGTGGAGTACACATATGTAATCTCGAGACACAATCATAACCCAACTAGCTCACAAAACAATGTGATAACCCTCCACCAAGCTAACTCTAACCTTGGGGCTCTGAGTAGAGTGCCACTCGCTGCAAAGCACTTCAATGCCTCATCGGGGCCATGAATGCATTAATAATGCCATTACAATGACAGTTTCAGACTCACGACCACATAGTTGGCTCATTCACATGCTGATTGATATAATGCTGTGTATTGCTGCCTTGTGTCAAAATCTCTCAGTAAACTTAAAGAAGAGAGGAACTTTGCAACTGCATTGTTGGCTTTACAAGAGTTTATATCACTACATCCACACTGAAGCTCATTGATTACCAATCAAGCAATTGACTCTAAAAAATAAAAATATCTGCACGGTGTCCAGGGCTTTAATTGCAAAACTTGCAAATATATTTCAAACTAGTCACACCAAATCGCCAACCAGATCCTAAGCTCTTCCAAGTACACCTTACCGTGTCTCTGTTTGTGGTCACACAACCTGGGGGTGGGTCACAGAAATATGTAGGCTTCTCCCTTAGAAGCGCTCTTCCTTTGAGTAAGCAATTGCATCTTAGCCTGCTTTGAAGTTTCACTCGACCCCAGGAGGGGATACACCCTCTCCGCCCCCACTGGATAGCAGTGCTTGTGCTCAGACAAAGATGACCTTAGCATGGAGCATCTCCTGTGGACGTGGGCACTGTTAAGATCAGTTAAGGAAAAAACAGAGGGCGGACCAGAAAGTTCTGAGCATGGGGCAGGGCGGCCAGAGCTTTCCCAAGGTATTTTGCCCCTACATGTACGATTTGAGGTAACCTGCGTGCAGTCCTCATGTCTGCAGTCCTCTGTGAATATAAAACCCAAGAATCATACAAACGGGTCCTTTGCAAAGGATGCAACTAAGCGCCCCCTATGGTGCAGATAAACAGAGCCACCGTCAGCTCGATCCACTGACTCGCAACTGACCCAGTAATGAGTGACAATGAATCCATCTGGCGGTGCTTCGACGTGAGCGAGGAATGACGACAGTCTCACCTCGGACCACTGGGCCCGCGCTAGGACTCGCCATCGGCCCACCAGCACGTGCCCTTTTGCAAGTATTGTCACTTTACGCCTGATGGCTGGAGCGCCCGGGGATGGCACGGTCCCCACGTCAGCCTGTCCTGGATCAATCCAACCACATGCCAGGCAACAGACAATATCACACTTGGAAAGCCCCCTGCGGCGCAGAGTAAAGTGGAAATGTAGTGCGCACCTCAGAGAGAGACCAGAAGCTGCAAACCTACCCCAGCTCATTTTATTTTTTTAGAAGGTTTAAAAAGCAGCATGGCCTGACATACAATCCATTTTGCGGCTGCTAATCCTGCGATTCACAAAATCACAGGGTCTGTGACTGCAAATGACATTTAGAAAAGTATAAAAACCACTTTGCGATTTGGTAACAAGTCACTGAATTGCAAAATGGCTTAAGAAATCCATCACAAATCGCTATTTGGAAGGGCTGTGTTTCAGATCTCCTTTCAAATAGCAATTTGTTACGGTTTGTAGCGAAATTCAGTCCCTAAATATTGAAATTTTACTGACACCTCAAAAGAGGCATACATATTCACAGATGGGAAGGGGGGTCCCTTGGCACCCCTTTGCCTCTGTAAATGTTTAAAAAAACGTTTGTTTTGGAGTAGACAGTGGTCCATGGGGCACTGCTAATTCTCAAATAAAGAAACAAAAACACATTACTTTTTAAATATAGTCATCTTTTTTGGAGGAAACGGGCTGTATTAAAAGAAAAAGTTGACATTATTTAAAATCAGATCACAGACATGGTGTTCTGCTGACCCCAGCAGGCCACCATCCCAATGATGGCATTCATTCATTGTGAGTTACAATTTGTGACCTACCTCATGAATATTGATGAGGCAGGTTGATTTGCAAACCTCCCACGATTCATACCACATAGTTCATAGTACTAGTTCAGTTCACGAAATTCCTTTCCCTTTGCAAAACCTCAGTAGCCAGTTTAGAACTATTTTTTTTGCAAATGGAGGTTTCGCTCATCAGCCTTAAGGCCTCGGTTACCAGTCTCTTGTCGACCTATGGACTCATGCTTGCAAATGATGCAATGTATATGGCAGCCATAAATTACGGGGGCGATAAAGCCCACACATTGTGATTTTTCATTCTGATAAAAACCTGCTGAAATTTATTTGGGGACAATGCTTTGCAGGTAGGGATATGCAGATTTTGGCGCGGAAGCACAAAATCCATGTTATGCCCCATTTTCGAGGGAGGAGGTAATGCTTGGTATTTACTACACCAACTAAACTTGGAACCCTATGATATTGTTTTTTAAGGGTGCAAATCAAGGCACACCAACACCGGGTCATTCGTAATTGTGACTCACTCACCTCCCGTCATTCACTTCATTGTATAGAAACAGCGTCCTTTTCACAATTTTTTCGGAAGGTAATTTCAGAGTAATATGAGGAGTTTTATAACGCTCTTCCGTGTCTCCTTTTAATTATTACGCTGCAGGGAGAACGAGTCATTTTATAGTTTCAAAGCCACAGATTTAATTCTTATCTGGAGATTTTCTATGTTATGGTATCCGTAATGTATGCAACACAAATCACAGACTTTTCCTAGCGGCGCTAAAAAAAAACAACATCTCAGATGCTCCTTTAATCGAATAGGGATGATGAAAGGCGGAGTTGGCCTTACAGAGCTATGAACCTTTCCAATCTAGAACGCTGAAAGGGTTTTCAGTGCCCCAGGTGAGCACTATATAGATGCGAACACAGTACTTGAGCGCCCCTCATACGCTGATAGACAGGCCATGCATGGACATCATTTAGGGGTCGCCAGGGGTCGCAGCTGAGACCCCTGGCTTGCCCCTTGCAGCCCCTGGCACTGTCTTTGCGACCCCTGGGCTTGAGATGTGACACAAACAGTGGCAGAAACACAGTGGCATCACGTCTTATGGGTGTTAGTTGGGGCCCCTTTCTCTTTGTTTTCTCTCAGTTTTTTATTACATTGATAGTGAATGTTTAATTATTCGCTATTAGTGTAATACTAAATGGAGTACAATTAGCTGATTAGACTCCCCTCACAGCTGAGGTTACCAAAAAAAAAGTTTTTTAATGTATGTTATGTGCGTGATTGAGGGTGAGTGTGTTTAGATAACTGACTGTGTGTGTGTAAGTGTGACTGTGTGTGTGTGTGAGTGGAATTGAAGGTCAAAATGAGTGTGTGACGTCACTTCCGCTACCTCTTTTGGTGAGTTGACGTTCATGAGGTCATGGCCTCTCACTTTCTCTACTTTCTTTACTTTAGCACCACTTCTGGTTTGCACTGTACGGGTTTACCTCACCACACTTTACTGAAGCCCTGGCTCTTCAACGCTGAGCTATGTCCAGGGCTGTACGTAGAACTTAGCCCCGATTAACAAACTTAAACCAGTTGTGTAGTGAATTCCAGCCTCTTCGATGGGTCTATCTGCCCCGTCTCGACCTTTAGAAGTATTTAAGTATCCTGTATTTCTTTCTCGGCCTCTAGATGCATGTAAGTATCCTGTGTTTCTTTCTCGACCTCTAGATGAATGTAAGTATCCTGTGTTTCTTTCTTGACCTCTAGATGCATGTAAGTATCCTGTGTTTCTATCTCAACCACTAGAAGCATGTAAGTATCCTGTGTTTTTTTTTCGACCTCTATATGCATGTAAGTATCCTGTGTTTCTTTCTCAACCTCTAGATGCATGTAAGTATCCTATGTTTCTTTCTTGACTTCTGGATGCATGAAAGTATCCTGTATTTCTTTCTCATCATCTAGATGAATGTAAGTATCCTGTATTTCTTTCTCGGCCTCTAGAAGCATTTAAGTGTCCTATGTTTCTTTCTTGACTTCTGGATGCATGTAAGTAGCCTGTGTTTCTTTCTCGACCTCTAGATGCATGTAAGTATCCTATGTTTCTTTCTTGACTTCTGGATGCATGAAAGTATCCTGTATTTCTTTCTCATCCTCTAGATCAGTGGTCTCCAAACTTCTTAATGCCGCGCCCCCCCAGTTGAAAAATAAAAATCTATGGGCCCCCCTCAGAATTTTTCACAAATATTTTATAAGGATGGCAATGTTTAAATATGTCCAGACCTATTTAAACATTGCAGTTAGGTGCTGTTATCTTTTTAAAAATGCAATAACATGCTTTTGTTTAAAACAAAGGCCTGTTATCGGTAGAATGCTTCTTTTGTCCAGAGTTTGGCGCCCCCCCTGGGAGCACTTGAGGCCCCCCTAAGGGGGCCCGCCCCACAGTTTGAAAACCTCTGCTCTAGATGAATGTAAGTATCCTGTATTTCTTTCTCGACCTCTAGATGCATGTAAATATCCTGTTTCTTTCTGAACCTATAGATGCATGTAAGTATCCTGTGTTTCTTTCTCAACCTCTAGAAGCATTTAAGTATCCTGTGTTTCTTTCTTGACTTCTGGATGCATGTAAGTAGCCTGTGTTTTTTTTTTACCTCTATATGCATGTAAGTATCCTGTGTTTCTTTCTCAACCTCTAGATGCATGTAAGTATCCTATGTTTCTTTCTTGACTTCTGGATGCATGAAAGTATCCTGTATTTCTTTCTCATCCTCTAGATTTATGTAAGTATCCTGTGTTTCTTTCTCAACCTCTAGATGCACGTAAGTATCCTATGTTTCTTTCTGGACCTCTAGATGCATGTAAGTATTCTGTGTTTCTTTCTCAACCTCTAGATGTATGTAAGTATCCTGTGTTTCTTTCTCGACCTCTAGAAGCATATAGATAGTCTGTGTTTCTTTCTTGGCTTCTAGATGCATGTAAGTATCGTGTGTTTCTTTCTCAGCGTCGAGATGCATGTAAGTATCCTGTGTTTCTTTATTGACCTCTAGAAGCATGTAAGTATCCTGTGTTTCTTTCTCTGCCGCTAAATGTATGTAAGCATCCTGTGTTTCTTTCTCGACTTTTAGATGTATGTAAGTATCCTGTGTTTCTTTCTCAATCTCTAGATACGTGTGAGCATCCTGTGTTTCTTGCTCGACATTTAGTCGCTTGTAAGTATCCTGTGTTTCTTTCTCGACCTCTCGAAGCATGTAAGTATTGTGTGTTTCTTTCTCAACCTCTAGATGCATGTAAGTAGCCTGTGTTTCTTTCTCGACGTCTATATGCATGTAAGCATCCTGCGTTTCTTTTTCAACCTCTAGATGTGTGTAAGTAGCCTGTGTTTCTTTCTCGACGTCTTAATGCATGTGAGCATCCTGCGTTTCCTTCTCAACCTTTAGATGCATGTAAGTATCCTGTGTTTCTTTCTCAATCTCTAGATGTGTGTGAGCATTCTGTGTTTCTTGCATGACCTTTAGGTGCATATAAGTATCCTGTGTTTCTTTCTCAACTTCTGGATGCATGTAAGTACCCTGTGTTTCTTTCTCAACCTCTAGATGAATGTAAGTATCCTGTGTTTCTTTCTCGACCTCTAGAGCCATGTACATATCGTGAGTTTCTTTTTTGACCTCTAGATGCATGTAAGTATCTTGTATTTCTTTTTCCACTTCTAGATACATGTAAGTATCCTGTGTTTCTTTCACGACTTCTGGATGCACGTAAGTATCCTGTGTTTCTTTCTTGACCTCTAGATGCATGCAAGTATCCTGTGTTTGTTTCTCGACCTCTAGATGCATGTATGTATCCTGTGTTTTTTTTTCGACCTCTATATGCATGTTAGTATCCTGTGTTTCTTTCTCAACCTCTAGATGCCTGTAAGTATCCTATGTTTCTTTCTTGACTTCTAGATGCATGTAAGTAGCCTGTGTTTCTTTCTCGACTTCTCGATGCATGTAAGTAGCGTGTGTTTCTTTCTCAACCTCTGGATGCATATAAGTATCCTGTATTTCTTTCTCGACCTCCAGATGAATGTTAGTATCCTCTATTTCTTTCTCGACCTCTAGATGCAAGTAAACATCTTGTGTTTCTTTCTCGACCTATAGATGCATGTAAGTATCCTGTGTTTTTTTCTCAACCTATAGAAGCATTTAAGTATCATGTGTTTCTTTCTTGACTTCTGAATGCATGTAAGTAGCCTCTATTTCTTTCTAGACCTCTAGATGTATTTAAGTATCTTGTGTTTCTTTCTCGACCTCTAGATGCATGTAAGTAGTATCCTCTGTTTCTTTCTCGACCTCGGGATGCATGTAAGTATCCTGTGTTTCTTTCTCAACCTCTAGATGCATGTAAGTATCCTGTGTTTCTTTCTTGACTTCTGAATGCATGTAAGTAGCCTGTGTTTCTTTCTCGACATCTAGATGCATATAAGTATCCTGTATTTCGTTCTCAACCTCTAGATGCATTTAAGTATCCTGTGTTTCTTTCTCAACCTCTAGATGCATGTAAGTATCCTGTGTTTCTTTCCCGACCTCTTGATGCATGTAACTATGGTGTGTTTCTTTCTTGACCTCTAGATGCATGTAAGTATCTTGTGTTTCTTTCTCGACCTCTAGATGTATGTAAGTATCCTGTCTTTCTTTCTCAACCTCTAGATGTATGTAAGTATCTTGTGTTTCTTTCTCGACCTCTAGATGCATGTAAGTATCCTGTGTTTCTTTCTCAACTTCTGGATGCGCATAAGTATCCTGTGTTTCTTTCTCGACCTCTAGATGCATGTAAGTAGTATCCTCTGTTTCTTTCTCGACCTCGGGATGCATGTAAGTATCCTGTGTTTCTTTCTCGACCTCTAGATGCATGTAAGTATCCTGTGTTTCTTTCTTGACTTCTGAATGCATGTAAGTAGACTGTGTTTCTTTCTCGACCTCTAAATGCATGTAAGTATCCTGTATTTAATTCTCGACCTCTAGATGCATTTAAGTATCCTGTGTTTCTTTCTCAACCTCTAGATGCATGTAAGTATCCTGTGTTTCTTTCCCGACCTCTTGATGCATGTAACTATGGTGTGTTTCTTTCTTGACCTCTAGATGCATGTAAGTATCTTGTGTTTCTTTCTCGACCTCTAGATGTATGTAAGTATCCTGTCTTTCTTTCTCAACCTCTAGATGCATGTAAGTATCCTATGTTTCTTTCTTGACTTCTGGATGCATGAAAGTATCCTGTATTTCTTTCTCATCCTCTTGATTTATGTAAGTATCCTGTGTTTCTTTCCCGACCTCTAGATGCATTTAAGTATCATGTGATTCTTTCTTGACCTCTAGATGCATGTAAGTATCTTGTGTTTCTTTCTCGACCTCTAGATGTATGTAAGTATCCTGTCTTTCTTTCTGGACCTCTAGATGAATGTAAGTATCCTGTGTTTCTTTCTCGACCTCTAGAGGCATGTACATATCGTGAGTTTCTTTTTTGACCTCTAGATGCATGTAAGTATCTTGTGTTTCTTTTTCCACTTCTAGATACATGTAAGTATCCTGTGTTTCTTTCTCGACTTCTGGATGCAAGTAAGTACCCTGTGTTTCTTTCTCAACCTCTAGATGAATGTAAGTATTCTGTGTTTCTTTCTCAACCTCTAGATGCACGTAAATATTCTGTGTTTCTTTCTCAACCTCTAGTTGCATGTAAATATTCTGTGTTTCTTTCTCAACCTCTAGATGTATGTAAGTATCCTGTGTTTCTTTCTCGACCTCTAGAATCATATAGATAGTCTGTGTTTCTTTCTTGGCTTCTAGATGCATGTAAGTATCCTGTGTTTCTTTCTCAGCGTCCAGATGCATGTAAGTATCCTGTGTTTCTTTATTGACCTCTAGAAGCATGTAAGTATCCTGTGTTTCTTTATCTGCCGCTAGATGTATGTAAGCATCCTGTGTTTCTTTCTCGACTTTTAGATGTATGTAAGTATCCTGTGTTTCTTTCTCAATCTCTAGATACGTGTGAGCATCCTGTGTTTCTTGCTCGACATTTAGTCGCTTGTAAGTATCCTGTGTTTCTTTCTCGACCTCTCGAAGCATGTAAGGATTGTGTGTTTCTTTCTCAACCTCTAGATGCATGTAAGTAGCCTGTGTTTCTTTCTCGACGTCTATATGCATGTAAGCATCCTGCGTTTCTTTCTCAACCTCTAGATGTGTGTAAGTAGCCTGTGTTTCTTTCTCGACGTCTTAATGCATGTAAGCATCCTGCGTTTCTTTCTCAACCTTTAGATGCATGTAAGTATCCTGTGTTTCTTTCTCAATCTCCAGATGTGTGTGAGCATTCTGTGTTTCTTGCATGACCTTTAGGTGCATATAAGTATCCTGTGTTTCTTTCTCGAATTCTGGATGCATGTAAGTACCCTGTGTTTCTTTCTCAACCTCTAGATGCATGTAAGTATCCTATGTTTCTTTCTTGACTTCTGGATGCATGAAAGTATCCTGTATTTCTTTCTCATCCTCTAGATTTATGTAAGTATCCTGTATTTCTTTCCCGACCTCTAGATGCATTTAATTAGCATGTGATTCTTTCTTGACCTCTAGATGCATGTAAGTATCTTGTGTTTCTTTCTCGACCTCTAGATGTATGTAAGTATCCTGTCTTTCTTTCTGGACCTCTAGATGAATGTAAGTATCCTGTGTTTCTTTCTCGACCTCTAGAGGCATGTACATATCGTGAGTTTCTTTTTTGACCTCTAGATGCATGTAAGTATCTTGTGTTTCTTTTTCCACTTCTAGATACATGTAAGTATCCTGTGTTTCTTTCTCGACTTCTGGATGCAAGTAAGTACCCTGTGTTTCTTTCTCAACCTCTAGATGAATGTAAGTATCCTGTGTTTCTTTCTCGACCTCTAGAGGCATGTACATATCGTGAGTTTCTTTTTTGACCTCTAGATGCATGTAAGTATCTTGTGTTTCTTTTTCCACTTCTAGATACATGTAAGTATCCTGTGTTTCTTTCTCGACTTCTGGATGCAAGTAAGTATCCTGTGTTTCTTTCTCAACCTCTAGATGCATGTAAGTATCCTGTGTTTCTTTCTCAACCTCTAGATGCATGTAAATATTCTGTGTTTCTTTCACGACTTCTGGATGCACGTAAGTATCCTGTGTTTCTTTCTTGACCTCTAGATGCATGAAAGTATCCTGTGTTTTTTTCTCAACCTATAGAAGCATTTAAGTATCATGTGTTTCTTTCTTGACTTCTGAATGCATGTAAGTAGCCTCTATTTCTTTCTAGACCTCTAGATGTATTTAAGTATCTTGTGTTTCTTTCTCGACCTCTAGATGCATGTAAGTAGTATCCTCTGTTTCTTTCTCGACCTCGGGATGCATGTAAGTATCCTGTGTTTCTTTCTCAACCTCTAGATGCATGTAAGTATCCTGTGTTTCTTTCTTGACTTCTGAATGCATGTAAGTAGCCTGTGTTTCTTTCTCGACATCTAGATGCATATAAGTATCCTGTATTTCGTTCTCGACCTCTAGATGCATTTAAGTATCCTGTGTTTCTTTCTCAACCTCTAGATGCATGTAAGTATCCTGTGTTTCTTTCCCGACCTCTTGATGCATGTAACTATGGTGTGTTTCTTTCTTGACCTCTAGATGCATGTAAGTATCTTGTGTTTCTTTCACGACCTCTAGATGTATGTAAGTATCCTGTCTTTCTTTCTCAACCTCTAGATGTATGTAAGTATCTTGTGTTTCTTTCTCGACCTCTAGATGCATGTAAGTATCCTGTGTTTCTTTCTCAACTTCTGGATGCGCATAAGTATCCTGTGTTTCTTTCTCGACCTCTAGATGCATGTAAGTAGTATCCTCTGTTTCTTTCTCGACCTCGGGATGCATGTAAGTATCCTGTGTTTCTTTCTCGACCTCTAGATGCATGTAAGTATCCTGTGTTTCTTTCTTGACTTCTGAATGCATGTAAGTAGCCTGTGTTTCTTTCTCGACCTCTAGATGCATGTAAGTATCCTGTATTTAATTCTCGACCTCTAGATGCATTTAAGTATCCTGTGTTTCTTTCTCAACCTCTAGATGCATGTAAGTATCCTGTGTTTCTTTCCCGACCTCTTGATGCATGTAACTATGGTGTGTTTCTTTCTTGACCTCTAGATGCATGTAAGTATCTTGTGTTTCTTTCTCGACCTCTAGATGTATGTAAGTATCCTGTCTTTCTTTCTCAACCTCTAGATGCATGTAAGTATCCTATGTTTCTTTCTTGACTTCTGGATGCATGAAAGTATCCTGTATTTCTTTCTCATCCTCTTGATTTATGTAAGTATCCTGTGTTTCTTTCCCGACCTCTAGATGCATTTAAGTATCATGTGATTCTTTCTTGACCTCTAGATGCATGTAAGTATCTTGTGTTTTTTCTCGATCTCTAGATGTATGTAAGTATCCTGTCTTTCTTTCTGGACCTCTAGATGAATGTAAGTATCCTGTGTTTCTTTCTCGACCTCTAGAGGCATGTACATATCGAGAGTTTCTTTTTTGACCTCTAGATGCATGTAAGTATCTTGTGTTTCTTTTTCCACTTCTAGATACATGTAAGTATCCTGTGTTTCTTTCTCAACTTCTGGATGCAAGTAAGTACCCTGTGTTTCTTTCTCAACCTCTAGATGAATGTAAGTATCCTGTGTTTCTTTCTCAACCTCTAGATGCATGTAAATATTCTGTGTTTCTTTCTCAACCTCTAGTTGCATGTAAATATTCTGTGTTTCTTTCTCAACCTCTAGATGTATGTAAGTATCCTGAGTTTCTTTCTCGACCTCTAGAATCATATAGATAGTCTGTGTTTCTTTCTTGGCTTCTAGATGCATGTAAGTATCCTGTGTTTCTTTCTCAGCGTCCAGATGCATGTAAGTATCCTGTGTTTCTTTATTGACCTCTAGAAGCATGTAAGTATCCTGTGTTTCTTTCTCTGCCGCTAGATGTATGTAAGCATCCTGTGTTTCTTTCTCGACTTTTAGATGTATGTAAGTATCCTGTGTTTCTTTCTCAATCTCTAGATGCGTGTGAGCATCCTGTGTTTCTTGCTCGACATTTAGTCGCTTGTAAGTATCCTGTGTTTCTTTCTCGACCTCTCGAAGCATGTAAGGATTGTGTGTTTCTTTCTCAACCTCTAGATGCATGTAAGTAGCCTGTGTTTCTTTCTCGACGTCTATATGCATGTAAGCATCCTGCGTTTCTTTCTCAACCTCTAGATGTGTGTAAGTAGCCTGTGTTTCTTTCTCGATGTCTTAATGCATGTGAGCATCCTGCGTTTCTTTCTCAACCTTTAGATGCATGTAAGTATCCTGTGTTTCTTTCTCAATCTCTAGATGTGTGAGAGCATTCTGTGTTTCTTGCATGACCTTTAGGTGCATATAAGTATCCTGTGTTTCTTTCTCGACTTCTGGATGCATGTAAGTACCCTGTGTTTCTTTCTCAACCTCTAGATGCATGTAAGTATCCTATGTTTCTTTCTTGACTTCTGGATGCATGAAAGTATCCTGTATTTCTTTCTCATCCTCTAGATTTATGTAAGTATCCTGTGTTTCTTTCCCGACCTCTAGATGCATTTAATTATCATGTGATTCTTTCTTGACCTCTAGATGCATGTAAGTATCTTGTGTTTCTTTCTCGACCTCTAGATGTATGTAAGTATCCTGTCTTTCTTTCTGGACCTCTAGATGAATGTAAGTATCCTGTGTTTCTTTCTCGACCTCTAGATGCATGTACATATCGTGAGTTTCTTTTTTGACCTCTAGATGCATGTAAGTATCTTGTGTTTCTTTTTCCACTTCTAGATACATGTAAGTATCCTGTGTTTCTTTCTCGACTTCTGGATGCAAGTAAGTACCCTGTGTTTCTTTCTCAACCTCTAGATGAATGTAAGTATCCTGTGTTTCTTTCTCGACTTCTGGATGCAAGTAAGTATCCTGTGTTTCTTTCTCAACCTCTAGATGCATGTAAGTATCCTGTGTTTCTTTCTCAACCTCTAGATGCATGTAAATATTCTGTGTTTCTTTCACGACTTCTGGATGCACATAAGTATCCTGTGTTTCTTTCTTGACCTCTAGATGCATGCAAGTATCCTGTGTTTGTTTCTCGACCTCTAGATGCATGTATGTATCCTGTGGTTTTTTTCGACCTCTATCTGCATGTTAGTATCCTGTGTTTCTTTCTTAACCTCTAGATGCCTGTAAGTATCCTATGTTTCTTTCTTGACTTCTAGATGCATGTAAGTAGCCTGTGTTTCTTTCTCGACTTCTCGATGCATGTAAGTAGCCTGTGTTTCTTTCTCAACCTCTGGATGCATATAAGTATCCTGTATTTCTTTCTCGACCTCCAGATGAATGTTAGTATCCTCTATTTCTTTCTCGACCTCTAGATGCAAGTAAACATCTTGTGTTTCTTTCTCGACCTATAGATGCATGTAAGTATCCTGTGTTTTTTTCTCGACCTATAGAAGCATTTAAGTATCATGTGTTTCTTTCTTGACTTCTGAATGCATGTAAGTAGCCTGTATTTCTTTCTCGACCTCTAGATGTATTGAAGTATCTTGTGTTTCTTTCTCGACCTCTAGATGCATGTAAGTAGTATCCTCTGTTTCTTTCTCGACCTCGGGATGCATGTAAGTATCCTGTGTTTCTTTCTCAACCTCTAGATGCATGTAAGTATCCTGTGTTTCTTTCTTGACTTCTGAATGCATGTAAGTAGCCTGTGTTTCTTTCTCGACCTCTAGATGCATGTAAGTATCCTGTATTTCGTTCTCGACCTCTAGATGCATTTAAGTATCCTGTGTTTCTTTCTCAACCTCTAGATGCATGTAAGTATCCTGTGTTTCTTTCCCGACCTCTTGATGCATGTAACTATGGTGTGTTTCTTTCTTGACCTCTAGATGCATGTAAGTATCTTGTGTTTGTTTCTCGAAATCTAGATGTATGTAAGTATCCTGTCTTTCTTTCTCAACCTCTAGATGTATGTAAGTATCTTGTGTTTCTTTCTCGACCTCTAGATGCATGTAAGTATCCTGTGTTTCTTTCTCAACTTCTGGATGCGCATAAGTATCCTGTGTTTCTTTCTCGACCTCTAGATGCATGTAAGTAGTATCCTCTGTTTCTTTCTCGACCTCGGGATGCATGTAAGTATCCTGTGTTTCTTTCTCGACCTCTAGATGCATGTAAGTATCCTGTGTTTCTTTCTTGACTTCTGAATGCATGTAAGTAGCCTGTGTTTCTTTCTCGACCTCTAGATGCATGTAAGTATCCTGTATTTCATTCTCGACCACTAGATGCATTTAAGTATCCTGTGTTTCTTTCTCAACCTCTAGATGCATGTAAGTGTCCTGTGTTTCTTTCCCGACCTCTTGATGCATGTAACTATGGTGTGTTTCTTTCTTGACCTCTAGATGCATGTAAGTATCTTGTGTTTCTTTCTCGACCTCTAGATGTATGTAAGTATCCTGTCTTTCTTTCTCAACCTCTAGATGCATGTAAGTATCCTATGTTTCTTTCTTGACTTCTGGATGCATGAAAGTATCCTGTATTTCTTTCTCATCCTCTAGATTTATGTAAGTATCCTGTGTTTTTTTCCCGACCTCTAGATGCATTTAAGTATCATGTGATTCTTTCTTGACCTCTAGATGCATGTAAGTATCTTGTGTTTCTTTCTCGACCTCTAGATGTATGTAAGTATCCTGTCTTTCTTTCTGGACCTCTATATGAATGTAAGTATCCTGTGTTTCTTTCTCGACCTCTAGAGGCATGTACATATCGTGAGTTTCTTTTTTGACCTCTAGATGCATGTAAGTATCTTGTGTTTCTTTTTCCACTTCTAGATACATGTAAGTATCCTGTGTTTCTTTCTCGACTTCTGGATGCAAGTAAGTACCCTGTGTTTCTTTCTCAACCTCTAGATGAAAGTAAGTATCCTGTGTTTCTTTCTCGACCTCTAGAGGCATGTACATATCGTGAGTTTCTTTTTTGACCTCTAGATGCATATAAGTATCTTGTGTTTCTTTTTCCACTTCTAGATACATGTAAGAATCCTGTGTTTCTTTCTCGACTTCTGGATGCAAGTAAGTATCCTGTGTTTCTTTCTCAACCTCTAGATGCATGTAAGTATCCTGTGTTTCTTTCTCAACCTCTAGATGCATGTAAATATTCTGTGTTTCTTTCACGACTTCTGGATGCACGTAAGTATCCTGTGTTTCTTTCTTGACCTCTAGATGCATGCAAGTATCCTGTGTTTGTTTCTCGACCTCTAGATGCATGTATGTATCCTGTGTTTTTTTCGACCTCTATATGCATGTTAGTATCCTGTGTTTCTTTCTCATCCTCTAGATGCCTGTAAGTATCCTATGTTTCTTTCTTGACTTCGAGATGCATGTAAGTAGCCTGTGTTTCTTTCTCGACTTCTCGATGCATGTAAGTAGCGTGTGTTTCTTTCTCAACCTCTGGATGCATATAAGTATCCTGTATTTCTTTCTCGACCTCCAGATGAATGTTAGTATCCTCTATTTCTTTCTCGACCTCTAGATGCAAGTAAACATCTTGTGTTTCTTTCTCGACCTATAGATGCATGTAAGTATCCTGTGTTTTTTTCTCAACCTATAGAAGCATTTAAGTATCATGTGTTTCTTTCTTGACTTCTGAATGCATGTAAGTAGCCTGTATTTCTTTCTCGACCTCTAGATGTATTTAAGTATCTTGTGTTTCTTTCTCGACCTCTAGAAGCATGTACGTATCGTGTGTTTCTTTCTTGATCTCTATATGCATGTAAGTATCTTGTGTTTCTTTCTCGACCTCTAGATGCATGTAAGTATCCTGTGTTTCTTTCTCAACTTCTGGATGCGCATAAGTATCCTGTGTTTCTTTCTCGACCTCTAGATGCATGTAAGTAGTATCCTCTGTTTCTTTCTCGACCTCGGGATGCATGTAAGTATCCTGTGTTTCTTTCTCGACCTCTAGATGCATGTAAGTATCATGTGTTTCTTTCTCGACCTCTAGATGCATGTAAGTGTCCTGTGTTTCTTTCTCAACTTCTGGATGCGCATAAGTATCCTGTGTTTCTTTCTCGACCTCTAGATGCATGTAAGTAGTATCCTCTGTTTCTTTCTCGACCTCGGGATGCATGTAAGTATCCTGTGTTTCTTTCCCGACCTCTAGATGCATATAAGTATCATGTGTTTCTTTCTTGACCTCTAGATGCATGTAAGTATCTTGTGTTTCTTTTTCCACTTCTAGATACATGTAAGTATCCTGTGTTTCTTTCTCGACTTCTGGATGCAAGTAAGTACCCTGTGTTTCTTTCTCAACCTCTAGATGAATGTAAGTATCCTGTGTTTCTTTCTCAACCTCTAGATGCATGTAAATATTCTGTGTTTCTTTCTCAACCTCTAGTTGCATGTAAATATTCTGTGTTTCTTTCTCAACCTCTAGATGTATGTAAGTATCCTGTGTTTCTTTCTCGACCTCTAGAATCATATAGATAGTCTGTTTCTTTCTTGGCTTCTAGATGCATGTAAGTATCCTGTGTTTCTTTCTCAGCGTCCAGATGCATGTAAGTATCCTGTGTTTCTTTATTGACATCTAGAAGCATGTAAGTATCCTGTGTTTCTTTCTCTGCCGCTAGATGTATGTAAGCATCCTGTGTTTGTTTCTCGACTTTTAGATGTATGTAAGTATCCTGTGTTTCTTTTTCAATCTCTAGATACGTGTGAGCATCCTGTGTTTCTTGCTCGACATTTAGTCGCTTGTAAGTATCCTGTGTTTCTTTCTCGACCTCTCGAAGCATGTAAGGATTGTGTGTTTCTTTCTCAACCTCTAGATGCATATAAGTAGCCTGTGTTTCTTTCTCGACGTCTATATGCATGTAAGCATCCTGCATTTCTTTCTCAACCTCTAGATGTGTGTAAGTAGCCTGTGTTTCTTTCTCGACGTCTTAATGCATGTAAGCATCCTGCGTTTCTTTCTCAACCTTTAGATGCATGTAAGTATCCTGTGTTTCTTTCTCAATCTCTAGATGTGTGTGAGCATTCTGTGTTTCTTGCATGACCTTTAGGTGCATATAAGTATCCTGTGTTTCTTTCTCGACTTCTGGATGCATGTAAGTACCCTGTGTTTCTTTCTCAACCTCTAGATGCATGTAAGTTTCCTATGTTTCTTTCTTGACTTCTGGATGCATGAAAGTATCCTGTATTTCTTTCTCATCCTCTAGATTTATGTAAGTATCCTGTGTTTCTTTCCCGACCTCTAGATGCATTTAATTATCATGTGATTCTTTCTTGACCTCTAGATGCATGTAAGTATCTTGTGTTTCTTTCTTGACCTCTAGATGTATGTAAGTATCCTGTCTTTCTTTCTGGACCTCTAGATGAATGTAAGTATCCTGTGTTTCTTTCTCGACCTCTAGAGGCATGTACATATCGTGAGTTTCTTTTTTGACCTCTAGATGCATGTAAGTATCTTGTGCTTCTTTTTCCACTTCTAGATACATGTAAGTATCCTGTGTTTCTTTCTCGACTTCTGGATGCAAGTAAGTACCCTGTGTTTCTTTCTCAACCTCTAGATGAATGTAAGTATCCTGTGTTTCTTTCTCGACCTCTAGAGGCATGTACATATCGTGAGTTTCTTTTTTGACCTCTAGATGCATGTAAGTATCTTGTGTTTCTTTTTCCACTTCTAGATACATGTAAGTATCCTGTGTTTCTTTCTCGACTTCTGGATGCCACTAAGTATCCTGTGTTTCTTTCTCAACCTCTAGATGCATGTAAGTATCCTGTGTTTCTTTCTCAACCTCTAGATGCATGTAAATATTCTGTGTTTCTTTCACGACTTCTGGATGCACGTAAGTATCCTGTGTTTCTTTCTTGACCTCTAGATGCATGAAAGTATCCTGTGTTTTTTTCTCAACCTATAGAAGCATTTAAGTATCATGTGTTTCTTTCTTGACTTCTGAATGCATGTAAGTAGCCTCTATTTCTTTCTAGACCTCTAGATGTATTTAAGTATCTTGTGTTTCTTTCTCGACCTCTAGATGCATGTAAGTAGTATCCTCTGTTTCTTTCTCGACCTCGGGATGCATGTAAGTATCCTGTGTTTCTTTCTCAACCTCTAGATGCATGTAAGTATCCTGTGTTTCTTTCTTGACTTCTAGATGCATGTAAGTATCATGTGTTTCTTTCTCGACCTCTAGATGCATGTAAGTGTCCTGTGTTTCTTTCTCAACTTCTGGATGCGCATAAGTATCCTGTGTTTCTTTCTCGACCTCTAGATGCATGTAAGTAGTATCCTCTGTTTCTTTCTCGACCTCGGGATGCATGTAAGTATCCTGTGTTTCTTTCCCGACCTCTAGATGCATATAAGTATCATGTGTTTCTTTCTTGACCTCTAGATGCATGTAAGTATCTTGTGTTTATTTTTCCACTTCTAGATACATGTAAGTATCCTGTGTTTCTTTCTCGACTTCTGGATGCAAGTAAGTACCCTGTGTTTCTTTCTCAACCTCTAGATGAATGTAAGTATCCTGTGTTTCTTTCTCAACCTCTAGATGCATGTAAATATTCTGTGTTTCTTTCTCAACCTCTAGTTGCATGTAAATATTCTGTGTTTCTTTCTCAACCTCTAGATGTATGTAAGTATCCTGTGTTTCTTTCTCGACCTCTAGAATCATATAGATAGTCTGTTTCTTTCTTGGCTTCTAGATGCATGTAAGTATCCTGTGTTTCTTTCTCAGCGTCCAGATGCATGTAAGTATCCTGTGTTTCTTTATTGACATCTAGAAGCATGTAAGTATCCTGTGTTTCTTTCTCTGCCGCTAGATGTATGTAAGCATCCTGTGTTTGTTTCTCGACTTTTAGATGTATGTAAGTATCCTGTGTTTCTTTTTCAATCTCTAGATACGTGTGAGCATCCTGTGTTTCTTGCTCGACATTTAGTCGCTTGTAAGTATCCTGTGTTTCTTTCTCGACCTCTCGAAGCATGTAAGGATTGTGTGTTTCTTTCTCAACCTCTAGATGCATATAAGTAGCCTGTGTTTCTTTCTCGACGTCTATATGCATGTAAGCATCCTGCATTTCTTTCTCAACCTCTAGATGTGTGTAAGTAGCCTGTGTTTCTTTCTCGACGTCTTAATGCATGTAAGCATCCTGCGTTTCTTTCTCAACCTTTAGATGCATGTAAGTATCCTGTGTTTCTTTCTCAATCTCTAGATGTGTGTGAGCATTCTGTGTTTCTTGCATGACCTTTAGGTGCATATAAGTATCCTGTGTTTCTTTCTCGACTTCTGGATGCATGTAAGTACCCTGTGTTTCTTTCTCAACCTCTAGATGCATGTAAGTATCCTATGTTTCTTTCTTGACTTCTGGATGCATGAAAGTATCCTGTATTTCTTTCTCATCCTATAGATTTATGTAAGTATCCTGTGTTTCTTTCCCGACCTCTAGATGCATTTAATTATCATGTGATTCTTTCTTGACCTCTAGATGCATGTAAGTATCTTGTGTTTCTTTCTTGACCTCTAGATGTATGTAAGTATCCTGTCTTTCTTTCTGGACCTCTAGATGAATGTAAGTATCCTGTGTTTCTTTCTCGACCTCTAGAGGCATGTACATATCGTGAGTTTCTTTTTTGACCTCTAGATGCATGTAAGTATCTTGTGCTTCTTTTTCCACTTCTAGATACATGTAAGTATCCTGTGTTTCTTTCTCGACTTCTGGATGCAAGTAAGTACCCTGTGTTTCTTTCTCAACCTCTAGATGAATGTAAGTATCCTGTGTTTCTTTCTCGACCTCTAGAGGCATGTACATATCGTGAGTTTCTTTTTTGACCTCTAGATGCATGTAAGTATCTTGTGTTTCTTTTTCCACTTCTAGATACATGTAAGTATCCTGTGTTTCTTTCTCGACTTCTGGATGCCACTAAGTATCCTGTGTTTCTTTCTCAACCTCTAGATGCATGTAAGTATCCTGTGTTTCTTTCTCAACCTCTAGATGCATGTAAATATTCTGTGTTTCTTTCACGACTTCTGGATGCACGTAAGTATCCTGTGTTTCTTTCTTGACCTCTAGATGCATGAAAGTATCCTGTGTTTTTTTCTCAACCTATAGAAGCATTTAAGTATCATGTGTTTCTTTCTTGACTTCTGAATGCATGTAAGTAGCCTCTATTTCTTTCTAGACCTCTAGATGTATTTAAGTATCTTGTGTTTCTTTCTCGACCTCTAGATGCATGTAAGTAGTATCCTCTGTTTCTTTCTCGACCTCGGGATGCATGTAAGTATCCTGTGTTTCTTTCTCAACCTCTAGATGCATGTAAGTATCCTGTGTTTCTTTCTTGACTTCTGAATGCATGTAAGTAGCCTGTGTTTCTTTCTCGACATCTAGATGCATATAAGTATCCTGTATTTCGTTCTCGACCTCTAGATGCATTTAAGTATCCTGTGTTTCTTTCTCAACCTCTAGATGCATGTAAGTATCCTGTGTTTCTTTCCCGACCTCTTGATGCATGTAACTATGGTGTGTTTCTTTCTTGACCTCTAGATGCATGTAAGTATCTTGTGTTTCTTTCACGACCTCTAGATGTATGTAAGTATCCTGTCTTTCTTTCTCAACCTCTAGATGTATGTAAGTATCTTGTGTTTCTTTCTCGACCTCTAGATGCATGTAAGTATCCTGTGTTTCTTTCTCAACTTCTGGATGCGCATAAGTATCCTGTGTTTCTTTCTCGACCTCTAGATGCATGTAAGTAGTATCCTCTGTTTCTTTCTCGACCTCGGGATGCATGTAAGTATCCTGTGTTTCTTTCTCGACCTCTAGATGCATGTAAGTATCCTGTGTTTCTTTCTTGACTTCTGAATGCATGTAAGTAGCCTGTGTTTCTTTCTCGACCTCTAGATGCATGTAAGTATCCTGTATTTAATTCTCGACCTCTAGATGCATTTAAGTATCCTGTGTTTCTTTCTCAACCTCTAGATGCATGTAAGTATCCTGTGTTTCTTTCCCGACCTCTTGATGCATGTAACTATGGTGTGTTTCTTTCTTGACCTCTAGATGCATGTAAGTATCTTGTGTTTCTTTCTCGACCTCTAGATGTATGTAAGTATCCTGTCTTTCTTTCTCAACCTCTAGATGCATGTAAGTATCCTATGTTTCTTTCTTGACTTCTGGATGCATGAAAGTATCCTGTATTTCTTTCTCATCCTCTTGATTTATGTAAGTATCCTGTGTTTCTTTCCCGACCTCTAGATGCATTTAAGTATCATGTGATTCTTTCTTGACCTCTAGATGCATGTAAGTATCTTGTGTTTCTTTCTCGACCTCTAGATGTATGTAAGTATCCTGTCTTTCTTTCTGGACCTCTAGATGAATGTAAGTATCCTGTGTTTCTTTCTCGACCTCTAGAGGCATGTACATATCGTGAGTTTCTTTTTTGACCTCTAGATGCATGTAAGTATCTTGTGTTTCTTTTTCCACATCTAGATACATGTAAGTATCCTGTGTTTCTTTCTCGACTTCTGGATGCAAGTAAGTACCCTGTGTTTCTTTCTCAACCTCTAGATGAATGTAAGTATCCTGTGTTTCTTTCTCAACCTCTAGATGCATGTAAATATTCTGTGTTTCTTTCTCAACCTCTAGATGTATGTAAGTATCCTGAGTTTCTTTCTCGACCTCTAGAATCATATAGATAGTCTGTGTTTCTTTCTTGGCTTCTAGATGCATGTAAGTATCCTGTGTTTCTATCTCAGCGTCCAGATGCATGTAAGTATCCTGTGTTTCTTTATTGACCTCTAGAAGCATGTAAGTATCCTGTGTTTCTTTCTCTGCCGCTAGATGTATGTAAGCATCCTGTGTTTCTTTCTCGACTTTTAGATGTATGTAAGTATCCTGTGTTTCTTTCTCAATCTCTAGATACGTGTGAGCATCCTGTGTTTCTTGCTCGACATTTAGTCGCTTGTAAGTATCCTGTGTTTCTTTCTCGACCTCTCGAAGCATGTAAGGATTGTGTGTTTCTTTCTCAACCTCTAGATGCATGTAAATAGCCTGTGTTTCTTTCTCGACGTCTATATGCATGTAAGCATCCTGCGTTTCTTTCTCAACCTCTAGATGTGTGTAAGTAGCCTGTGTTTCTTTCTCGACGTCTTAATGCATGTAAGCATCCTGTGTTTCTTTCTCAACCTTTAGATGCATGTAAGTATCCTGTGTTTCTTTCTCAATCTCTAGATGTGTGTGAGCATTCTGTGTTTCTTGCATGACCTTTAGGTGCATATAAGTATCCTGTGTTTCTTTCTCGACTTCTGGATGCATGTAAGTACCCTGTGTTTCTTTCTCAACCTCTAGATGCATGTAAGTATCCTATGTTTCTTTCTTGACTTCTGGATGCATGAAAGTATCCTGTATTTCTTTCTCATCCTCTAGATTTATGTAAGTATCCTGTGTTTCTTTCCCGACCTCTAGATGCATTTAATTATCATGTGATTCTTTCTTGACCTCTAGATGCATGTAAGTATCTTGTGTTTCTTTCTCGACCTCTAGATGTATGTAAGTATCCTGTCTTTCTTTCTGGACCTCTAGATGAATGTAAGTATCCTGTGTTTCTTTCTTGACCTCTAGAGGCATGTACATATTGTGAGTTTCTTTTTTGACCTCTAGATGCATGTAAGTATCTTGTGTTTCTTTTTCCACTTCTAGATACATGTAAGTATCCTGTGTTTCTTTCTCGACCTCTGGATGCAAGTAAGTACCCTGTGTTTCTTTCTCAACCTCTAGATGCATGTAAGTACCCTGTGTTTCTTTCTCAACCTCTAGATGCATGTAAGTATCCTATGTTTCTTTCTTGACTTCTGGATGCATGAAAGTATCCTGTATTTCTTTCTCATCCTCTAGATTTATGTAAGTATCCTGTGTTTCTTTCCCGACCTCTAGATGCATTTAATTATCATGTGATTCTTTCTTGACCTCTAGATGCATGTAAGTATCTTGTGTTTCTTTCTTGACCTCTAGATGTATGTAAGTATCCTGTCATTCTTTCTGGACCTCTAGATGAATGTAAGTATCCTGTGTTTCTTTCTCGACCTCTAGAGGCATGTACATATCGTGAGTTTCTTTTTTGACCTCTAGATGCATGTAAGTATCTTGTGTTTCTTTTTCCACTTCTAGATACATGTAAGTATCCTGTGTTTCTTTCTTGACTTCTGGATGCAAGTAAGTACCCTGTGTTTCTTTCTCAACCTCTAGATGAATGTAAGTATCCTGTGTTTCTTTCTCAACCTCTAGATGCATGTAAATATTCTGTGTTTCTTTCTCGACCTCTGGATGCAAGTAAGTACCCTGTGTTTCTTTCTCAACCTCTAGATGCATGTAAGTACCCTGTGTTTCTTTCTCAACCTCTAGATGCATGTAAGTATCCTATGTTTCTTTCTTGACTTCTGGATGCATGAAAGTATCCTGTATTTCTTTCTCATCCTCTAGATTTATGTAAGTATCCTGTGTTTCTTTCCCGACCTCTAGATGCATTTAATTATCATGTGATTCTTTCTTGACCTCTAGATGCATGTAAGTATCTTGTGTTTCTTTCTTGACCTCTAGATGTATGTAAGTATCCTGTCTTTCTTTCTGGACCTCTAGATGAATGTAAGTATCCTGTGTTTCTTTCTCGACCTCTAGAGGCATGTACATATCGTGAGTTTCTTTTTTGACCTCTAGATGCATGTAAGTATCTTGTGCTTCTTTTTCCACTTCTAGATACATGTAAGTATCCTGTGTTTCTTTCTCGACTTCTGGATGCAAGTAAGTACCCTGTGTTTCTTTCTCAACCTCTAGATGAATGTAAGTATCCTGTGTTTCTTTCTCGACCTCTAGAGGCATGTACATATCGTGAGTTTCTTTTTTGACCTCTAGATGCATGTAAGTATCTTGTGTTTCTTTTTCCACTTCTAGATACATGTAAGTATCCTGTGTTTCTTTCTCGACTTCTGGATGCCACTAAGTATCCTGTGTTTCTTTCTCAACCTCTAGATGCATGTAAGTATCCTGTGTTTCTTTCTCAACCTCTAGATGCATGTAAATATTCTGTGTTTCTTTCACGACTTCGGGATGCACGTAAGTATCCTGTGTTTCTTTCTTGACCTCTAGATGCATGAAAGTATCCTGTGTTTTTTTCTCAACCTATAGAAGCATTTAAGTATCATGTGTTTCTTTCTTGACTTCTGAATGCATGTAAGTAGCCTCTATTTCTTTCTAGACCTCTAGATGTATTTAAGTATCTTGTGTTTCTTTCTCGACCTCTAGATGCATGTAAGTAGTATCCTCTGTTTCTTTCTCGACCTCGGGATGCATGTAAGTATCCTGTGTTTCTTTCTCAACCTCTAGATGCATGTAAGTATCCTGTGTTTCTTTCTTGACTTCTGAATGCATGTAAGTAGCCTGTGTTTCTTTCTCGACATCTAGATGCATATAAGTATCCTGTATTTCGTTCTCGACCTCTAGATGCATTTAAGTATCCTGTGTTTCTTTCTCAACCTCTAGATGCATGTAAGTATCCTGTGTTTCTTTCCCGACCTCTTGATGCATGTAACTATGGTGTGTTTCTTTCTTGACCTCTAGATGCATGTAAGTATCTTGTGTTTCTTTCACGACCTCTAGATGTATGTAAGTATCCTGTCTTTCTTTCTCAACCTCTAGATGTATGTAAGTATCTTGTGTTTCTTTCTCGACCTCTAGATGCATGTAAGTATCCTGTGTTTCTTTCTCAACTTCTGGATGCGCATAAGTATCCTGTGTTTCTTTCTCGACCTCTAGATGCATGTAAGTAGTATCCTCTGTTTCTTTCTCGACCTCGGGATGCATGTAAGTATCCTGTGTTTCTTTCTCGACCTCTAGATGCATGTAAGTATCCTGTGTTTCTTTCTTGACTTCTGAATGCATGTAAGTAGCCTGTGTTTCTTTCTCGACCTCTAGATGCATGTAAGTATCCTGTATTTAATTCTCGACCTCTAGATGCATTTAAGTATCCTGTGTTTCTTTCTCAACCTCTAGATGCATGTAAGTATCCTGTGTTTCTTTCCCGACCTCTTGATGCATGTAACTATGGTGTGTTTCTTTCTTGACCTCTAGATGCATGTAAGTATCTTGTGTTTCTTTCTCGACCTCTAGATGTATGTAAGTATCCTGTCTTTCTTTCTCAACCTCTAGATGCATGTAAGTATCCTATGTTTCTTTCTTGACTTCTGGATGCATGAAAGTATCCTGTATTTCTTTCTCATCCTCTTGATTTATGTAAGTATCCTGTGTTTCTTTCCCGACCTCTAGATGCATTTAAGTATCATGCGATTCTTTCTTGACCTCTAGATGCATGTAAGTATCTTGTGTTTCTTTCTCGACCTCTAGATGTATGTAAGTATCCTGTCTTTCTTTCTGGACCTCTAGATGAATGTAAGTATCCTGTGTTTCTTTCTCGACCTCTAGAGGCATGTACATATCGTGAGTTTCTTTTTTGACCTCTAGATGCATGTAAGTATCTTGTGTTTCTTTTTCCACTTCTAGATACATGTAAGTATCCTGTGTTTCTTTCTTGACTTCTGGATGCAAGTAAGTACCCTGTGTTTCTTTCTCAACCTCTAGATGAATGTAAGTATCCTGTGTTTCTTTCTCAACCTCTAGATGCATGTAAATATTCTGTGTTTCTTTCTCAACCTCTAGATGTATGTAAGTATCCTGAGTTTCTTTCTCGACCTCTAGAATCATATAGATAGTCTGTGTTTCTTTCTTGGCTTCTAGATGCATGTAAGTATCCTGTGTTTCTATCTCAGCGTCCAGATGCATGTAAGTATCCTGTGTTTCTTTATTGACCTCTAGAAGCATGTAAGTATCCTGTGTTTCTTTCTCTGCCGCTAGATGTATGTAAGCATCCTGTGTTTCTTTCTCGACTTTTAGATGTATGTAAGTATCCTGTGTTTCTTTCTCAATCTCTAGATACGTGTGAGCATCCTGTGTTTCTTGCTCGACATTTAGTCGCTTGTAAGTATCCTGTGTTTCTTTCTCGACCTCTCGAAGCATGTAAGGATTGTGTGTTTCTTTCTCAACCTCTAGATGCATGTAAATAGCCTGTGTTTCTTTCTCGACGTCTATATGCATGTAAGCATCCTGCGTTTCTTTCTCAACCTCTAGATGTGTGTAAGTAGCCTGTGTTTCTTTCTCGACGTCTTAATGCATGTAAGCATCCTGTGTTTCTTTCTCAACCTTTAGATGCATGTAAGTATCCTGTGTTTCTTTCTCAATCTCTAGATGTGTGTGAGCATTCTGTGTTTCTTGCATGACCTTTAGGTGCATATAAGTATCCTGTGTTTCTTTCTCGACTTCTGGATGCATGTAAGTACCCTGTGTTTCTTTCTCAACCTCTAGATGCATGTAAGTATCCTATGTTTCTTTCTTGACTTCTGGATGCATGAAAGTATCCTGTATTTCTTTCTCATCCTCTAGATTTATGTAAGTATCCTGTGTTTCTTTCCCGACCTCTAGATGCATTTAATTATCATGTGATTCTTTCTTGACCTCTAGATGCATGTAAGTATCTTGTGTTTCTTTCTCGACCTCTAGATGTATGTAAGTATCCTGTCTTTCTTTCTGGACCTCTAGATGAATGTAAGTATCCTGTGTTTCTTTCTTGACCTCTAGAGGCATGTACATATTGTGAGTTTCTTTTTTGACCTCTAGATGCATGTAAGTATCTTGTGTTTCTTTTTCCACTTCTAGATACATGTAAGTATCCTGTGTTTCTTTCTCGACCTCTGGATGCAAGTAAGTACCCTGTGTTTCTTTCTCAACCTCTAGATGAATGTAAGTATCCTGTGTTTCTTTCTCGACCTCTAGAGGCATGTACATATCGTGAGTTTCTTTTTTGACCTCTAGATGCATGTAAGTATCTTGTGTTTCTTTTTCCACTTCTAGATACATGTAAGTATCCTGTGTTTCTTTCTCGACTTCTGGATGCAAGTAAGTATCCTGTGTTTCTTTCTCAACCTCTAGATGCATGTAAGTATCCTGTGTTTCTTTCTCAACCTCTAGATGCATGTAAATATTCTGTGTTTCTTTCTCAACCTCTAGTTGCATGTAAATATTCTGTGTTTCTTTCTCAACCTCTAGATGTATGTAAGTATCCTGTGTTTCTTTCTCGACCTCTAGAATCATATAGATAGTCTGTTTCTTTCTTGGCTTCTAGATGCATGTAAGTATCCTGTGTTTCTTTCTCAGCGTCCAGATGCATGTAAGTATCCTGTGTTTCTTTACTGACATCTAGAAGCATGTAAGTATCCTGTGTTTCTTTCTCTGCCGCTAGATGTATGTAAGCATCCTGTGTTTCTTTCTCGACTTTTAGATGTATGTAAGTATCCTGTGTTTCTTTCTCAATCTCTAGATACGTGTGAGCATCCTGTGTTTCTTGCTCGACATTTAGTCGCTTGTAAGTATCCTGTGTTTCTTTCTCGACCTCTCGAAGCATGTAAGGATTGTGTGTTTCTTTCTCAACCTCTAGATGCATGTAAGTAGCCTGTGTTTCTTTCTCGACGTCTATATGCATGTAAGCATCCTGCATTTCTTTCTCAACCTCTAGATGTGTGTAAGTAGCCTGTGTTTCTTTCTCGACGTCTTAATGCATGTAAGCATCCTGCGTTTCTTTCTCAACCTTTAGATGCATGTAAGTATCCTGTGTTTCTTTCTCAATCTCTAGATGTGTGTGAGCATTCTGTGTTTCTTGCATGACCTTTAGGTGCATATAAGTATCCTGTGTTTCTTTCTCGACTTCTGGATGCATGTAAGTACCCTGTGTTTCTTTCTCAACCTCTAGATGCATGTAAGTATCCTATGTTTCTTTCTTGACTTCTGGATGCATGAAAGTATCCTGTATTTCTTTCTCATCCTCTAGATTTATGTAAGTATCCTGTGTTTCTTTCCCGACCTCTAGATGCATTTAATTATCATGTGATTCTTTCTTGACCTCTAGATGCATGTAAGTATCTTGTGTTTCTTTCTCGACCTCTAGATGTATGTAAGTATCCTGTCTTTCTTTCTGGACCTCTAGATGAATGTAAGTATCCTGTGTTTCTTTCTCGACCTCTAGAGGCATGTACATATCGTGAGTTTCTTTTTTGACCTCTAGATGCATGTAAGTATCTTGTGTTTCTTTTTCCACTTCTAGATACATGTAAGTATCCTGTGTTTCTTTCTCGACTTCTGGATGCAAGTAAGTACCCTGTGTTTCTTTCTCAACCTCTAGATGAATGTAAGTATCCTGTGTTTCTTTCTCGACCTCTAGAGGCATGTACATATCGTGAGTTTCTTTTTTGACCTCTAGATGCATGTAAGTATCTTGTGTTTCTTTTTCCACTTCTAGATACATGTAAGTATCCTGTGTTTCTTTCTCGACTTCTGGATGCAAGTAAGTATCCTGTGTTTCTTTCTCAACCTCTAGATGCATGTAAGTATCCTGTGTTTCTTTCTCAACCTCTAGATGCATGTAAATATTCTGTGTTTCTTTCACGACTTCTGGATGCACGTAAGTATCCTGTGTTTATTTCTTGACCTCTAGATGCATGAAAGTATCCTGTGTTTTTTTCTCAACCTATAGAAGCATTTAAGTATCATGTGTTTCTTTCTTGACTTCTGAATGCATGTAAGTAGCCTCTATTTCTTTCTAGACCTCTAGATGTATTTAAGTATCTTGTGTTTCTTTCTCGACCTCTAGATGCATGTAAGTAGTATCCTCTGTTTCTTTCTCGACCTCGGGATGCATGTAAGTATCCTGTGTTTCTTTCTCAACCTCTAGATGCATGTAAGTATCCTGTGTTTCTTTCTTGACTTCTGAATGCATGTAAGTAGCCTGTGTTTCTTTCTCGACATCTAGATGCATATAAGTATCCTGTATTTCGTTCTCGACCTCTAGATGCATTTAAGTATCCTGTGTTTCTTTCTCAACCTCTAGATGCATGTAAGTATCCTGTGTTTCTTTCCCGACCTCTTGATGCATGTAACTATGGTGTGTTTCTTTCTTGACCTCTAGATGCATGTAAGTATCTTGTGTTTCTTTCACGACCTCTAGATGTATGTAAGTATCCTGTCTTTCTTTCTCAACCTCTAGATGTATGTAAGTATCTTGTGTTTCTTTCTCGACCTCTAGATGCATGTAAGTATCCTGTGTTTCTTTCTCAACTTCTGGATGCGCATAAGTATCCTGTGTTTCTTTCTCGACCTCTAGATGCATGTAAGTAGTATCCTCTGTTTCTTTCTCGACCTCGGGATGCATGTAAGTATCCTGTGTTTCTTTCTCGACCTCTAGATGCATGTAAGTATCCTGTGTTTCTTTCTTGACTTCTGAATGCATGTAAGTAGCCTGTGTTTCTTTCTCGACCTCTAGATGCATGTAAGTATCCTGTATTTAATTCTCGACCTCTAGATGCATTTAAGTATCCTGTGTTTCTTTCTCAACCTCTAGATGCATGTAAGTATCCTGTGTTTCTTTCCCGACCTCTTGATGCATGTAACTATGGTGTGTTTCTTTCTTGACCTCTAGATGCATGTAAGTATCTTGTGTTTCTTTCTCGACCTCTAGATGTATGTAAGTATCCTGTCTTTCTTTCTCAACCTCTAGATGCATGTAAGTATCCTATGTTTCTTTCTTGACTTCTGGATGCATGAAAGTATCCTGTATTTCTTTCTCATCCTCTTGATTTATGTAAGTATCCTGTGTTTCTTTCCCGACCTCTAGATGCATTTAAGTATCATGTGATTCTTTCTTGATCTCTAGATGCATGTAAGTATCTTGTGTTTCTTTCTCGACCTCTAGATGTATGTAAGTATCCTGTCTTTCTTTCTGGACCTCTAGATGAATGTAAGTATCCTGTGTTTCTTTCTCGACCTCTAGAGGCATGTACATATCGTGAGTTTCTTTTTTGACCTCTAGATGCATGTAAGTATCTTGTGTTTCTTTTTCCACTTCTAGATACATGTAAGTATCCTGTGTTTCTTTCTCGACTTCTGGATGCAAGTAAGTACCCTGTGTTTCTTTCTCAACCTCTAGATGAATGTAAGTATCCTGTGTTTCTTTCTCAACCTCTAGATGCATGTAAATATTCTGTGTTTCTTTCTCAACCTCTAGATGTATGTAAGTATCCTGAGTTTCTTTCTCGACCTCTAGAATCATATAGATAGTCTGTGTTTCTTTCTTGGCTTCTAGATGCATGTAAGCATCCTGTGTTTCTTTCTCAACCTTTAGATGCATGTAAATATCCTGTGTTTCTTTCTCAATCTCTAGATGTGTGTGAGCATTCTGTGTTTCTTGCATGACCTTTAGGTGCATATAAGTATCCTGTGTTTCTTTCTCGACTTCTGGATGCATGTAAGTACCCTGTGTTTCTTTCTCAACCTCTAGATGCATGTAAGTATCCTATGTTTCTTTCTTGACTTCTGGATGCATGAAAGTATCCTGTATTTCTTTCTCATCCTCTAGATTTATGTAAGTATCCTGTGTTTCTTTCCCGACCTCTAGATGCATTTAATTATCATGTGATTCTTTCTTGACCTCTAGATGCATGTAAGTATCTTGTGTTTCTTTCTCGACCTCTAGATGTATGTAAGTATCCTGTCTTTCTTTCTGGACCTCTAGATGAATGTAAGTATCCTGTGTTTCTTTCTCGACCTCTAGAGGCATGTACATATTGTGAGTTTCTTTTTTGACCTCTAGATGCATGTAAGTATCTTGTGTTTCTTTTTCCACTTCTAGATACATGTAAGTATCCTGTGTTTCTTTCTCGACCTCTGGATGCAAGTAAGTACCCTGTGTTTCTTTCTCAACCTCTAGATGAATGTAAGTATCCTGTGTTTCTTTCTCGACCTCTAGAGGCATGTACATATCGTGAGTTTCTTTTTTGACCTCTAGATGCATGTAAGTATCTTGTGTTTCTTTTTCCACTTCTAGATACATGTAAGTATCCTGTGTTTCTTTCTCGACTTCTGGATGCAAGTAAGTATCCTGTGTTTCTTTCTCAACCTCTAGATGCATGTAAGTATCCTGTGTTTCTTTCTCAACCTCTAGATGCATGTAAATATTCTGTGTTTCTTTCACGACTTCTGGATGCACGTAAGTATCCTGTGTTTCTTTCTTGACCTCTAGATGCATGCAAGTATCCTGTGTTTGTTTCTCGACCTCTAGATGCATGTATGTATCCTGTGTTTTTTTTCGACCTCTATATGCATGTTAGTATCCTGTGTTTCTTTCTCAACCTCTAGATGCCTGTAAGTATCCTATGTTTCTTTCTTGACTTCTAGATGCATGTAAGTAGCCTGTGTTTCTTTCTCGACTTCTCGATGCATGTAAGTAGCCTGTGTTTCTTTCTCAACCTCTGGATGCATATAAGTATCCTGTATTTCTTTCTCGACCTCCAGATGAATGTTAGTATCCTCTATTTCTTTCTCGACCTCTAGATGCAAGTAAACATCTTGTGTTTCTTTCTCGACCTATAGATGCATGTAAGTATCCTGTGTTTTTTTCTCGACCTATAGAAGCATTTAAGTATCATGTGTTTCTTTCTTGACTTCTGAATGCATGTAAGTAGCCTGTATTTCTTTCTCGACCTCTAGATGTATTTAAGTATCTTGTGTTTCTTTCTCGACCTCTAGATGCATGTAAGTAGTATCCTCTGTTTCTTTCTCGACCTCGGGATGCATGTAAGTATCCTGTGTTTCTTTCTCGACCTCTAGATGCATGTAAGTATCCTGTGTTTCTTTCTTGACTTCTGAATGCATGTAAGTAGCCTGTGTTTCTTTCTCGACCTCTAGATGCATGTAAGTATCCTGTATTTCGTTCTCGACCTCTAGATGCATTTAAGTATCCTGTGTTTCTTTCTCAACCTCTAGATGCATGTAAGTATCCTGTGTTTCTTTCCCGACCTCTTGATGCATGTAACTATGGTGTGTTTCTTTCTTGACCTCTAGATGCATGTAAGTATCTTGTGTTTGTTTCTCGAAATCTAGATGTATGTAAGTATCCTGTCTTTCTTTCTCAACCTCTAGATGTATGTAAGTATCTTGTGTTTCTTTCTCGACCTCTAGATACATGTAAGTATCCTGTGTTTCTTTCTCAACTTCTGGATGCGCATAAGTATCCTGTGTTTCTTTCTCGACCTCTAGATGCATGTAAGTAGTATCCTCTGTTTCTTTCTCGACCTCGGGATGCATGTAAGTATCCTGTGTTTCTTTCTCGACCTCTAGATGCATGTAAGTATCCTGTGTTTCTTTCTTGACTTCTGAATGCATGTAAGTAGCCTGTGTTTCTTTCTCGACCTCTAGATGCATGTAAGTATCCTGTATTTCATTCTCGACCACTAGATGCATTTAAGTATCCTGTGTTTCTTTCTCAACCTCTAGATGCATGTAAGTGTCCTGTGTTTCTTTCCCGACCTCTTGATGCATGTAACTATGGTGTGTTTCTTTCTTGACCTCTAGATGCATGTAAGTATCTTGTGTTTCTTTCTCGACCTCTAGATGTATGTAAGTATCCTGTCTTTCTTTCTCAACCTCTAGATGCATGTAAGTATCCTATGTTTCTTTCTTGACTTCTGGATGCATGAAAGTATCCTGTATTTCTTTCTCATCCTCTAGATTTATGTAAGTATCCTGTGTTTCTTTCCCGACCTCTAGATGCATTTAAGTATCATGTGATTCTTTCTTGACCTCTAGATGCATGTAAGTATCTTGTGTTTCTTTCTCGACCTCTAGATGTATGTAAGTATCCTGTCTTTCTTTCTGGACCTCTATATGAATGTAAGTATCTTGTGTTTCTTTCTCGACCTCTAGAGGCATGTAAGTATCCTGTGTTTCTTTCTCGACTTCTGGATGCAAGTAAGTACCCTGTGTTTCTTTCTCAACCGCTAGATGAATGTAAGTATCCTGTGTTTCTTTCTCGACCTCTAGAGGCATGTACATATCGTGAGTTTCTTTTTTGACCTCTAGATGCATATAAGTATCTTGTGTTTCTTTTTCCACTTCTAGATACATGTAAGTATCCTGTGTTTCTTTCTCGACTTCTGGATGCAAGTAAGTATCCTGTGTTTCTTTCTCAACTTCTGGATGCGCATAAGTATCCTGTGTTTCTTTCTCGACCTCTAGATGCATGTAAGTAGTATCCTCTGTTTCTTTCTCGGCCTCGGGATGCATGTAAGTATCCTGTGTTTCTTTCTCGACCTCTAGATGCATGTAAGTATCCTGTGTTTCTTTCTTGACTTCTGAATGCATGTAAGTAGCCTGTGTTTCTTTCTCGACCTCTAGATGCATGTAAGTATCCTGTATTTCATTCTCGACCACTAGATGCATTTAAGTATCCTGTGTTTCTTTCTCAACCTCTAGATGCATGTAAGTGTCCTGTGTTTCTTTCCCGACCTCTTGATGTATTTAAGTATCTTGTGTTTCTTTCTCGACCTCTAGAAGCATGTACGTATCGTGTGTTTCTTTCTTGATCTCTATATGCATGTAAGTATCTTGTGTTTCTTTCTCGACCTCTAGATGCATGTAAGTATCATGTGTTTCTTTCTCAACTTCTGGATGCGCATAAGTATCCTGTGTTTCTTTCTCGACCTCTAGATGCATGTAAGTAGTATCCTCTGTTTCTTTCTCGACCTCGGGATGCATGTAAGTATCCTGTGTTTCTTTCTCGACCTCTAGATGCATGTAAGTATCATGTGTTTCTTTCTCGACCTCTAGATGCATGTAAGTGTCCTGTGTTTCTTTCTCAACTTCTGGATGCGCATAAGTATTCTGTGTTTCTTTCTCGACCTCTAGATGCATGTAAGTAGTATCCTCTGTTTCTTTCTCGACCTCGGGATGCATGTAAGTATCCTGTGTTTCTTTCCCGACCTCTAGATGCATTTAAGTATCATGTGTTTCTTTCTTGACCTCTAGATGCATGTAAGTATCTTGTGTTTCTTTCTCGACCAAGAGATGTATGTAAGTATCCTGTCTTTCTTTCTGGACCTCTAGATGCATGTAAGTACCCTGTGTTTCTTTATCAACCTCTAGATTTATGTAAGTATCCTGTGTTTCTTTCTGTAAGGCCGAATAGTTTTGTACCTCACTTTACCTGACATATCAACTGAATGGTGGTAAGGCCCATTGATTTTTCCAGGATGAATGGAAGTACACCTGGTGCGGCTGTAGGGAAGCCAGGATTAGAAATCAAGGCTGCTCATTCTACACGGAGTTGCTGGAACACACCTTAACTTTGGTTAATGGAGAATCAACCTGTGGTGCTCCTGGGATTGGAGTTTGCTGGACCTGTAGATAGCTGCATCTTCATGTGGCTCCTATCTCCTTTCTGTTGAAGGTCCCCTACTTGCACACCCATTCACGGTTCCACCGGGCAGACAGGGGCTGCTGGGCCTCAACCATGGTGTTTGAGGTAGTTCACCTCTGCTGTCCATCCTAATTTGGGTCTTCAAAGTGGGCCAAGTTTTTGACTCTCAGGGAAGCACGTAGGAGCAGTCACAGATGTCTCAGGAAGGTAGTGTTCGGGTATAAAAGCTCAGGACTCAACAGCCAACCAATAGTGACGCAATATATAGTCTAGTGTTCAGCGTTTGTGGAGAAAGAAAGTACTTTAATCACACAGCAAAACTAATCACTGCACAACAGGATGAGAGCGTAAGACAGAGTGATAAACAGAGGTGAATAATAGAGAAACGATACACCACCCTTACTACCTAGCACCCCTCTGCTTCTCACAATGGTTGAGTTTCTATCTCGACAGTTCTGAACACCATGCATTGTAGGCAAGGATTAGGCACAGTTGCAAATAACTCAAAGCAGTCTCACTCATTAGCAGAGCAACTTGGTCCAATGTCTTTTTCAACCCTTGGTCCTAAACGGTGTGGCGGTCTTGCTCACACCTTTCATTCTGCCTCGGTATACTAGGCTAAATGTCACACTTGCATTGCAGGCCAGGCTATATGACAGTCAGTGCTCCCACTCTTAATCTGCTGGTCCTCTCTTCACTAGGCCAGAACGGCAGCCTTGTTCAGGTTAGCTTTCTTGGAGCTATCTCGCCTGGCAGGTCTGTGCAATCACACCAATCTTCAGCAGAGGCAGCCCTTGCTTCTGTTCTGGCCACACACCAATGATCAGATGTAGCAGGATAGCATATCCCTCATTAGATAAGTAAATACAGGTCCCTTTACTGCAGTTCTGAAGTTAGTGTGATGTATGGAGGGCTTCATCTTCCCGAGAAGACGGAGCTGGTAAGAGGCAGATTTTGTTAACTTTTCAGTGAAGTGAAGTTTTGGACTGGTAAAGCCAAGTGATTTTGTATGTCGTTCCAGGAATAGACTGATGCTTAGAGGATTGAGAGCAGCCAGTTGTTGATGGACTGAGGGTGCATAGTCTGTGCTAGTTCATTTTCAGAGTATAGACATCCAGCTACTCTGTCAAGAAAGGACATAAGATTTGTAATACTGGATGGATCTGACTCTCTAGAGGTGTAGCCGAGTGCCTTCACAAAATTGATTTGTGAAGATAGAACATTCCAACCACCACTCTGATAAATCTATCTATAAAATGAACCCCTAAGGTGAAAGGATATTTTATTGAAAGAAATGCTGGTTTGAAAAAGTCTAGTATCACAAATTGGGATCTTGAAGGAGGAATAAAGTTAACCAGCTTAAACCATTCCCTTTAACCACATTCTCCAGTTCAGAATTTGAAGGAGTTAGCAGTTACCGATTTGAAGTAGCGCCTAGCATGCATCGTCTTCACCAGTGAAGTTTAAGGCGTTATCAATTACCTGAACCAGGTTGAAATGTGTTTAAGGGTTGTTATTCAGGAAGTAAGTTAGGAGTTGGGAGGCACAGCTCTCTTGCTTATTTTGCCCAGTAAAGAAAGTTTTGATATTGGTCTAAAATTCTGAAAGTCAGTTGTGTCCAAGTTTGGGTGATTTGATCAGATTTCAGAAATGCAAGGAATATGGCCCTCATTCTGACCTTGGCGGTCTTTTCGCAAGACCGCTGAGTTACCGCCGCGGTGAAGACCGCCGACCGCGGCGGTGTGCCGCTGTGCGCATTCTGACCGCTGGGAGCGTTCCGCCGGAAAACCGCCAGCAGCCACACTGGCGGTCGGCGGGAAAGTGGAGACTGGTCAACCTCCACCGCCACGCCAGCAGAACACCGCCCACAGAATTACGACCCACATTTCTGTGTGGCGGTCTTCTGTTGGCGGTCTTCTGTTGGCGGTCACGTCCCTATGGCTCCCGTCGCCTCCCGGAGGACCAACGCACAAGGTAAGTTGATCGTCCGTGGGGGGAGGGGGTGGGGGGGTGTTGTGTGATGTGGGCGTGCATGGGGGTGTGCGTGTGAGTGTGTAGAGGGGTGCTGCTGTGTCTATGGGTAATGTGTGCTGTTCGGCAGGTGCGCATGTCGGCATGTATGTGTGCGGGTATGTGTCCCCGTTGTGTATGTGTGTGTAGGGGGTGTGTATATGTGCATGTTGGGGGTGTGTGCATGTCGGGGTACATGTATGTGCATGTCGGGGTGGGGGTGGGGAGGGGGTTCGTACCACCTCTGGGGGGTGGCAGGGGGGTGGAGGGTGTGGGGGGAGGACTCGGGTGGGTAGTGGGGGGTGGGGGAGACCCCTATCAGTGCCAGGGAAGGAATTCCCTGGCCCCGATAGTGCTTACCGCCATGGTTCGCACGGCGGTTCCCGCCCGCAAGAAACCGCGGCGGTAGGCAGGGTCATAATACCCTTGGCGGTCTTGGGACGACCGCGGGGCCGGAGTGCGCAAACTCCAGCCCCGCGGTCATGACCGCCGCGGCGGTCGGAGTGGAGAAGTAGCGGTCGGTCGCGGTGGGGACCGCCGCGGTCAGAATGCCATTTTTAATACCGCCGGTCTGTTCGCGGTCCGACCGCCGTCTCTCCGCCGACCGCCAGGGTCAGAATGAGGGCCTATGTCTTCTTCTGGAGATGTAATAACAATTTTGACAAGAAGATGGAATATACATGTTTTCAACAGTTTGTAGGTGAGTTATTGAAATTGAGTCTTTGTAGTTCAAAGAAGGATTGATGGGATAAAACATTTGAAAGATAGTTTGCTGATCAAACCTTTCAAAGGAGGACCTTTTGGCAGTGACTTCAATAAAAGTCATTCTTAGAAGAACATTAAGATTCAGAGTGAATAACATTGGCTTTCTGAGTAAATAAGTTATCAATGTAGCCTAATCTCAACAGTTTCAAATTTCTGTAAGTGAGGTAAGGTTTGCACAGTGCTTTATGATGTGGAGAAGAGTTCTAAGGTAGTTTGTGGTTCTTTTGAAATTATTCGTCAAGTAGCTATATTGAGTTGGCAGCATAAGAGCTTTGTGGCTTTTCCTTTGTCCTTCAATGACTGTGTAGATTTTGCTCTTCTCTAAAGTTTCTAGTTTTCTGGTTGCTCATTTCTTGTCACTGAGATTTCTTGGGTACGATGGTGAGAAAGGTACATCTTTACTGTATATAATACTAATTGTGCGAGTTAATCCACAACTCATTGGAGATGGCTGACTCACAGATACTGGTGATTTCGTTGGGTGGTAACATTTGGTATATTTGTAGAGAAAGTGATGGACTTAAATTCTTCTGAAGTAAATGCACAGCTACAAACTGCTACACACTTGTCATTTCTTTACTTTTGAAGTGAATAACAATTTAGTCCTCAATTTCCGTTTATGTAGAGGAGACTATAAGTACCAAAGTATTTAACTTTCTTCTTGGCGTTCTTATCCCTGCGCAGGTCCCACTTCCATAATAACTTGTTTACATTGGAACGTTTTGAGCAGCCAAGTGGAGATAAGGCATGACTCCTTAGGATTCCTTAGGGATCCTTCCTTACACCTTCTCCAAAGATAGTAACATCCTAGTTCAAACCTGCTTAACTCATGCTCTGTATTTAGCTGCCTCTCCATTATTGTGGAAATCACTAGACATCATCCTGGGCAACAATCGGCAAACACACATCATCCTTCTGAATAATGGAGCCAAGCACCAACTCAGTCTCCTGCAGGGTATCACACCTTTTATCTCAACAAACTGATTTTAAACACGTTGTTTAAGGTCTTGCAATGGTAAGACTGGACTTTGGAAACTCACTACTTCTAGGCAATAGTAAACCATACCTAGCCTCTCTGAAATCAGCATTACACACAGCACAATGGCTGGGCACGTGACTGCCGCAGGAATATTACTAGGCATTAGTACACCATATCTGACCCCTCTGAAAGCAGCATTACACACAGTGCAGTGGCTTTGCTGGTGAATAGAACAACATAATTTGACCATATTTCTCCAATCCTAATCACAATGAGTGGCTTCCTAGTGAGGCAAAATGTATCTATAAAACTAATTTACATCACCCATAGGGCACTTCAGTCTAGAGATCTACTCTACCTAGCACATAAACTAGCCATCTCAGGTGGTTACAGCACTGACTGGCCCTTACTTAAAATTCCTTCACTCACAAGGACAAAGAGCCTGGTTTACAGCTAAGCAGAGAGGGAGGACCAGTGTAAATCAGCAATCTTCCCCCGCAGCAAAACCAGTGGTCCTCCCATGCATCTTTCAGTCAGTAAATGTAGAGCCTGCATTGACTCTGCCAGTGTAAACCTCTGCTGTGGGGCCATTCTGAAAGAGGACCGCGAGGTCACCACGACAGAGGGCCATGAGGTCACAGTGACAGCCGGCAGCCAGGTCACTGTGACGGAGGGCAGTCAGGTCACCCTAGCAGGGGACCACCAGGTCACCGTGGCAGAGGGCCACCAGTTCATTGTAGCAGAGGGCCGCCAGGTCACCATGGCAGAGGGCCGCCAGGTCACTGTGACGGAGGGCTACCGCCAGGTCATTGTAGCAGAGGGCCACCCGGTTCTTGTGGTAGAAGGCCGCCAGGTCACAGTGACAGAGGGCCGCCAGGTCACTGCGGCAGAGGACCACTAGGTCACAGTGACAGAGGGCCACCAGGTTACCGTGGCAGAGGGCCGCCAGGTCATCGCGGCAGAGGGCTGCCAGGTCATTGTGGCAGAGGACCGCAGGTTACCGTGGCAGAGGGCCGCCAGGTCACCATGGCAGAGTTCTGCCAGGTTACGTTGACAGAGGGCTGCCAGGTCATTGTGGCAGAGGACCGCAGGTTACCATGGCAGAGGGCCACCAGGTCACCGTGGCAGAGTGCTGCCAGTTCACCTTGACCGAGGGCTGCCAGGTCATCGCGGCAGAGGGCTGCCAGGTCATTGTGGCAGAGGACTGCAGGTTACCATGGCAGAGGGCCGCCAGGTCACTGTGGCAGAGGGCTGCCAGGTCACCTTGACAGAAGGCTGCCAGGTCACTGTGGCAGAGGGCTGCCAAGTCATCGTGGCAGGGGGCCGCCAGGTCACCATGGGAGAGGGCCACCAGGTCACCATGACAGAGGGCCGCCAGGTCACCGTGGCAGAGGATCACCAGGTCACCAAGACAGAGGGCCGTCAGGTCACTGTGGCAGAGGCCACAAGCTCATTGTGGCAGAGGGCCACCAGGTCACTGTGGCAGAGGGCCACTAGGTCACCATGGGAGAGGACCACCAGGTCACCAAGACAGAGGGCCGCCAGGTCACCATGGCAAAGGGCCACCAGGTCACCATGAAAGAGGGCCATCAGGTCACTGTGGCAGAGGCCACCAGCTCATTGTGGCAGAGGGCCACCAGGTCACTGTGGCAGAGGGCCGCCAGGTCACTGTGGCAGAGGGCTGCCAGGTCACCGTGACAGAGGGCCACCAGGTCACCATGTTGGTCATACTGCCCTACCAAGGACTAGTCAACCACCACTCATTTTTCTTGGTCAAGTCTGCCATGCAATTCATAGTGACTCAGGCAACAAACTTTGAGCGCTTCTCTTCTTTGACCCAGGTCACAGACATGCTGGACGGTTTTCATGGAAGTTCAGAGGGAAATTTTGAACCACGAGCCTCAGTGAGACACCCAGAAAAACACAAAAGGGTGCTGCAAAGGCCTTCCTGGGGGGGTTTGAAAGAGGGGACAGGATAATTCACTGCAGGTAATCTTTCTCTCATAGAGCATGGTTTGGAGTTTGATAGGAACTGAAAATCATCCATTTTGTGAAGTAAATGGTAAACACAGGGGTTAGTCTACCAGCTGCACATTCGCCATCTTGGGGGTAGCAGAGTGGCAGGAATACAGAGGTGGGTCAGATTTCATAACTAAAGTTTCCTCCAAACAGCAAGCCCTTAGTGTATTTCAGTTCCAGTGCGGCCCAGAATGGCTGTGAGAATGTCTCCTAATGAGGGGGTGAGGGGTCGTGGCCTCTGCCTGTCTGGGAAGTTAAATATTTTATGTGGAAATCAGATTTTCCTCTCCCTGTTTCCCCTTCCTGCTTCAGCCACCATTAACCCCCCCCCTTTCACCCCTGCCTTCAGGGATGCTTTGGGAAAAGTGGTCCAGGGCCCAGAGCCTTTAAAGGCCCCCACCTGCTGGAGCTAGCTCTTTTTTGCAGAGTCTGGCCCTGACCACCTTGATTAATTCTTAAACAGATTGCTTTAAATACCGTTTTCCCTTAACTTATCTTTAATATGGGTGATGTGTGAGATTCTATTACAGACATTTGGAAAGAAATGTTTTGTTTATGTTTCATGCAACATCCATAAAAAAGTTTTTTTAAAGATCAGAACAGAACCTCACATATGAGAGATGGGAGGGTGCCACAGATATTGTTTACAGTAATTATTAAGCTGCTGCTGTGTTACAATATTGAAAACATAAATCAATATCCCTGGATATTAGATGTAAACGCATTTAGAATGTGTACCAATGTGTCTGTGCCCTGTCAGTGACCTGAGCAAAGAAGGCATGAAAGAGCTGAGATTGGTTCATAAATTCAAAGCTTTCCAGGGAACCCCAAAATACGTTTAGCCCAGGGACCCAAAAGTCCTTATGCTGTCCCTGCCTCACTTTTATTTAAACTAAGCATGGTCATGACCACAGACCAGCCTAGTAGGGTACATGGTCACTGATTGCCTAATCCATTTTTCGTAACACTGATTAAATGAGCTCCACACTCATGGCTCTTATTGGTGCCTAACGGTGCAGGAGCCCGCCTAAGAATCAGGTTTCGCTGACACAAGGAGAAACTGGCTTGCCGTTTTTTGTAGAGTCCATCAGGAGAGCTTTCGTGCCTTGGCAAGAGATTAGAAGATGGAAACCCCAGAGATCTTGGTGGAAATAAATCCATAATTCAGGAGAAGACTGTTAGACTTTTCATCCTTGGCGTGGTCTCCCTTAACTTTTTGCCTCTCCCTTTCCCAGGTTGTTGATGTGTGCTGGACTCTGATTTTGCTGTTTGTGTCACTCTGGGCACTTTACCACTGCTAACCAGTGCTAAAGTGCAAGTGCTCCTTTACAAAATGTGTATGTAATTGGCTTATGCATGATTGGCATATATGATTTATTACTAAGTCCCTAGTACAGTGCACTAGTGGTGCCCAGGGCCTGTAAATCAAATGCTACTAGTGGGACTGCAGCACTGGTTGTGCCACCCACATAATTAGCTCTGTAATCATGTCTCAGACCTGCCACTGCAGTGTCTGGAGTTTTAAATGTAAATTCAACTTGGCAAGTGGGTTAACCTTCCCTTTCCTTACATGTCAGACAACCCCTAATGTAGGCCCTGGGTAGCCCCAAGGGCAGGGTGTAGTGTATGGTTAAGGTAGGATGTATAGTAATGTGTTTTATATGTCCTCACAGTGAAATATTGCTACAGTCGTTTTTCACTGTTGCAAGGCCTGTCCCTCTCATAGGTTAACATGGGGGCTACCTTTAAATCTGATTAAAGTGTAGATTCCCTTTGGGAGCGGATAGACATGTGGAGTTTGGGGTCTCTGAGCTCACAATTCAAAAATACATCTTTTAGTAAAGTTGATTTTAAGATTGTGTGTTTGAAAATGCCACTTTTAGAAAGTGAGCATTTTCTTGCTTATACCATTTCTGTGACTCTGCCTGTTTGGTGATTCCCTGTCTGGGTCAGTTTGACAGTTGGGCTGGTTGCACCTCACACTAGACAGTGACACAAAGGGAGCTGGGGTGTAGTCTGCATTTCCTGATGAGCCATATGTGCTAGAAGGGAGGGGAGGAGTGGTTACTTACACCTGAAAGGGCTGTGCCTGCCCTCACAGAATGCAGTCTCCAACCCCCTGGTGAGTGTCTGGGGCCTGGCCTGGGCAAGGCAGGATTTCACATTCACTAGAGACTTTGCTTTGAAGTTGGCCTACTTCAAAGGGCAAAATGGGTATAAGAAGGGCACCCAAAACCACAGACTTTAGAACACTTCTGGAAACCAAGAGGAACCTCTTCTTGGAAAAGAGCTGAAGAACTGAGGAAGAAGAGCTGCCCTGCCTGTGACTATGCTTTGTGGAGCTCTCCTGCAGTTGCTGCTTCTTCCAGAGAAAGAGGGAAATACTGGACTTTGTGTGCCTTCCATCTTGTGAAGATCTCCCACGGCTTGATTTAGAGCTTGCCTCCTGTTGTTTGAAGTCTCAGGGACAGCAAAGACTTCTCTCTGCCAGCACCTGGAGTCTCTGGAGAGACTCCTACTCTCCCTGGGGTGCCCATCCAGTTCCTGGGACCCTGAAAGGAGAAGCTGGCAGCCTAGGAGGAAGAAATCCACGCACAGAACGCTGTGCGGGGAAAAGATCGATGCGACTCTGATCTGCGGCTGAAAAATTGACACGCCGCTGGCTTCACGGCTGAAAATCGACGCTTGCCTACAACGTGGCTGAAGAATCAACGCATGGAGCTGGAGAAACGACACGCAGCATCGCTGATGGAGGCTGGTGGGATCGCAACCCGCGCTGCGTGGTTTTTGGATCATCGTGTAGCTGGATTTCCGACGCAAGTACCGATGGGCGTGTAAAAACAACGCAAGGCCTGCCAGGACCCAAGAGTGCTGACCGGATCGACGCATCGCTCTCCTGCGGAGAGAAGAAACGACACGCATCGACCCGACGAAAGGAGAAACAACGCAAGGTCCCGCTCGTGAGTGGAATCGACGCATTGCAAGCCCTTTTTGACACACACTCGCCCGTGCTGGGTTATTTATGACACACCCAAGGTACATTTTCACACTAACAGTGTTAGTGTGTGTTTAAAATTACATGAAGACTCTTTTTGCTTTTTAATTGATAACATGACTTGTGTACTGTGGATTTTTGTTGTTTTGGGTCTTGTTTTGTTTAGATAAATATTTTCTATTTTTCTAAACCTGTGTTGTGTCATTTTGTAGTGTTTTCATTAAGTTACTGTGTGTGTTGGTACAAATACTTTACACCCAGCACTCTGAAGTTAAGCCTACTGCTCGTGCCAAGCTACCAAGCGGGTAAGCGGGGGTTAGCTGAGGGTGATTCTCTTTTACCCTGACTAGAGTGAGGGTCCTTGCTTGGACAGGAGGTAACCTGACTGCCAACCAAAGACCCAATTTCTAACAAAGACCAACACCCTAGCTGTTGTTTCTGCACTCAAGAAACTGTGAGAAGGACCCGGGAGGCAGAGAACGAATGCACAAGGCAGGTAGGGAATTAACTTATCCCTTAAGGTGATATGTAATCTAAAGAGAAAAAAACAGGAAGTACCAAGTAATGTGCTCTTCCATAGACCAGCCTCGAGACAGTTGGAGTATTTACAACTGCAAGATGGAGTTAGCCGGTGCACAGGTTCAGAACCTGAACAACAGGAGAAAGTCACTCAGATACCAGAGTAAGTTCAGACTCTATCCTTCAGATCTTCGTCTGGGCCTACAAGGTCCTCATTGCTACCTACCAGTTTTATTTTTAGTTTTATCTAAGCCCTGCTTCAGCCGCTTGTTGCTCACTTACTCCAGTACTTATCACATGCAGGGTTGCAACAATGGACCGGTCCCACTCTGATCTCAACCAATGAGAGGGGGAATCTGAGTGCCATCTGCATGGGTATAGAATTGGAGACCTTGGATGCAGATCAGATGAGCCAACAGATCTAAGTCTTGGTGACAGTGAGGAGTCCTGGGGACTCTCAGAGGGCAGCAGGTGGTCTTAAAAAACCCAAACTCTCCTGTGTATGACGTTTTTCCATCCTTACCTCACCCTCACTTTCCCTCACACTCTCCTGTAATGCGTGGATTCTCCTTTCTACCCTCACACCCTGCAGTGGTTTGGGATTTTTTTCATTCTCACTTCACACCCTACTGCGTTTTGGGTTTTATTCCCTTGTTGTTTCAAACTCTCTTGTTGTTTTGGATTTTTCCATTCTCCCCTCAGAAGCTACTACTGTTTGGGGTTTCTCCATTCTCCTGTCACATCCTTCTTAGCTATGGGGCTTCTCACTATCCCCTCACATTTTCCTCTGATTTGGGTTTTTCAAACCCCCCTCACATTTACCTCTGGTTTGGGGGTTTTCCATTCTTCCCTCACACTTACATCTGGTTTGGGGGTTGCATTCTCCCCCTCACACCCTCCTGCTGTTTGGGCTTGCTCCATTCTCCTCTCACCCCCTTTCTGAGTTTGGGGCTTTCCATTCTCCCCTCACACTCACCTCTGGTTTGGGTTTTTTCATTCTCCCCTCACACTTACCTTTGGTTCGGAGTTTTCCATTCTCCTCTCACATCTACCTGTGGTTTGATGTTTTTCATTCTCCCCTCATACTTAACTCTGGTTTGGGGATTTCCATTCTCGCCTTACACCCTCCTCCAGTTTTGGATTTCTCCATTCTCACCTTGCACCATCTTGAGATTTGGGCTTTTTCCCTTCTCACCCTCTTGTCATTTTTGGTTTCTCCATTCACTTCTTCTGTAGTTTGGGGTTTCTCCATCCTCCTCCCACTCCATCGAGCTGTTTGGGGTTTTCCAGCCTCAGCTCACAAACTCCTACAGTTTGGGGTTTCTCCATTCTTCCCTCATACTCTCCTGCGGTTTGGAGTTTCTCCATTTCCCCTCACACCCTCGAACTGTTTGGGTATTCTCCATTTCCCCCCACACCCTCGAATTGTTTGGGGATCCTCATTCTCCCCCATGCCTTCCTTCAGTTCTAGATTTTGAGCTGTCTCCTCAGCCTGTCCATCAAGTTCTTCTTCCATGTGACACTTCTTTAGCGCCCTCTGCTGGCCCTAGAGGCACCAAGCATCCCTTCAATGAAAGAAGAGGACAGTGTTTTCCATTTTCCTCCAGAGAGGAGCGGACTTTGGACCACGATGGATGGAGAGAGGGGTGAGGGAAGCACATAAAGCATCTTGTTTGTTTTTTTAAACTCCAGCTAAGCTACTACGGTAATGGGAACCTGCATCTTGTTGTTGTGGCAACGAGAATGTTTCCGACCAGATATAATGCAACATCGTCGGTGATTGAATCTAAGTACCATTTCTCACTGAAATTACAGGCACTAAATGCATCTAATGAACACCACTCTCCCCCAACACGTCCATTTGCGCGCCTTCCGAAATCCCATTTCAAGATCTCATCATCTGAACAGTAGGCAATTACCAGTGTGTAATCCCACTAAGGGTTGGGGGGTGGAGTGGCGGTTCGGAAGGGGTGGGGGGTCGGAGGCAGGCAGTACACCCTCTGAACCTCCTTAGACCCAAGTAATGACCTGGCACAGGGTGGGACGTTTCGGTGTCCTGGTCAACCCAAGGGTGGCTGATGAGGGTATGTGGTTGTGGCCAGCAAGAGCCCGTGCAGGGGGCGAGGGATGGGGGGAGGCACCAGCACATGCCAGAGACGTTTTAAGGCATGGGCAAAATGGGCCCTGGCTCAGGGCAACATCCTTTTCTGCAGAGAGTCTTGCCCCGATGACCTTGAACGGTTCTTTAACAGATTGTGCTAAATAACATTTTTCTTTTAATGCAGGTGTAATTTGGGCGTTGTTTAGGAGTCTATAAGAGACATTTTGCAGAGAAATTTTTATATTTTTCAGTACCATCCAACATCCATAAACAAAGTTTCTTTTAGATCAAAACAGTACATCACGTATGAAAAATGGGCGGGGTCCCACAGATTGTTTGCAATAACATTAGTGAGCTGCTGCTGCTGTAATACTGAAAACACACATCACTGCCCCTGAATATTAGATGTAAACACATTTAAAATGTGGACGAGAGTGCCTGTGCTCTGTCAGAGCCCTGGCCAAAGAGACCACGAAGGAGCTTATATTGGATTTTAAATTCAAAGCTGTTCCGAACACGGACCCCCAAATTACATTTGGTTCAGGGACCCCGGAATTCTTAAAATGCCCCTGGCACATGTGGGTGCAATGAATGGCCTCTCTACATGGGGGGATGCAACGGTTTCTAGCCGCTTGTTAAACAATTGAGTGAAGCCATCAGGGGAGCTGCATGGCATGTCACACCAGGCTATGTAAGGGTATGTGACGTACTTTTAGGGGAGTCCTGAAAAAGTCCTACACACTCCTGGTGGTGCCTAGGTGGCAACTCGCTTTCAGATCTGAGCATATCTGTTTGGAGCACTACTAAACTCCTATTACAGGGAGGGCACTTTTCTGACAGATCCACGCTTGACCGGAGTATGTTAGATTTGGTACTGAGAAAGAAGGACTGCATGAAGTGTTGGGGTCGAAGACCACCTTGGATCGACAGTTCACTAGAGGGCATATTTATTCTTGTTTTGCACCAAATTTGCATAATTATTTAATGCAAATTCGGTGCAAAACTAACTTCATATTTATACATTGGAGCTAGACCCGTCTAGCACAAATGTATGGAGTTAAAGTAATTTTTTGGACATGAAAACCTACTTTGCATCAATGAGATGCAAAGTAGGCGTTCTCATGCAAAAAATGACTCTATGGCCTTAGCGCCATATTTATCCCCTGTGCTAAAATCACGCACAAGGGGTAGGAGGGGTAAAATAATGGTGCAAAGCTTGCTTTGTACCATTATTTAACTCCTGGGTCAGGGCAGGCATTAGGGGACCTGTGGGCCTATTTCTACAGTGGAACACCATGGAATAGGCCCGCAGGTACCCTCCCCAGGCCCCAGGGACACCCCCACCCACACCAGAGGGACAGGGGAGGATGGGGGACCCCATCCCAGGTAAGTATAGGTAAGGACAGGTAAGTATATATATTTTTTAAAGTGCCATTGGGGGCCCTCAAGTGGGCCCCCCTACATGGCACTGGGTGAAATGGCCATTCCCAGGAGATCCTGGCCCCCTGTGCTGGCCATTGGGATGGTGGGCATGACTCCTGTCTTTTCTAGGTCAGGAGTCATGTGGTATGGATAGTTTTGCGTCAGAAAATGACGCTAGGCTGTTAGAGTCATTTTCTTTTTTACTCTAACCTGCCTAATGTCATTTTTTGGTGCAAAACCCCCTTCTTCCATACCACCAGCCCCACCTGACTAACATCATTTTTTTTTTACGCTAGCCTACCCTTTGCACCAGCTTGCACCATTCCATATATATGGTGCCCGGCTGGTGCTCAGAAATGGTGCAATGGGCTAAACTTTTTGGTGCAAAACTGCGTTGGTGCAGTTTTGCACCAAAAAGTATACATCAGGGCCAATGTGTTGAGGTTTATATCTAAGAGCTCTTCAACAATGGTGCTTTCAAAGCCAGGGGTTTTAGACCTCGAGCCTGTGAAGATGCTGCAATACATCCAAGAGCATGGACATAGACAACTCCAAGAATTACCAACACATCAAGAAACATTAGAAGACAGACTGAGCCCAAGTCCAACCTGTACCGAAAGAATGTAGCAGAAGTGGGCAGATGGAAAAGACTGTTTTTCGGAATCAACAATCATATCAGGAGAATACGAAAATGTATTTACAAATGTAAAGGAGAGTGGGTAAGGCAACTTCCCAAGAAAAGGTCACAACAAAAAATGGCCCCAAAAGTTAAACTGAGAATAGAAAGTATATGTTCTGCTTTTCGATGATCTTAATCTCTGACATAAAGTTCTTTCTTCCGCATCACATTTTTTCTGAGCTAAATTCTCAATTTGGACCTAAAATGTCTAACCTTCTTATCCACTCACACGACAGGTGTTAAACAGGAGGCTCCTCTGCATGGTCCTTGCAAGTATGCATCACTCTGCTGAATTACTGCAAACATGCAGCGCTGAGCTGCACTACTGCAAGCATGCATCACTGGGCTGAATTACTGCAGGCATGCATCACAGCTGAATTACTTTAGGCATGCATCACTGTGATGTATTACTGCAAACATGCATCACTGTGATGAATTAGTGCATGCTTGCAGCACTGAGCTGAATTACTGCAAGCATGCATCACTGTGCTGAATTACTACAGGCATGCAGCACTGTGATGAATTACTGCAAGCATGCAGCACTGAGCTGAATTACTCCATCACGTAGCACTGAGCTGAATTACTGCAAGTATGAAGCACTGAGCTGAATTGCAGTAGGCTTGCATCACTGTGCTGTATTACTACAAACATGCAGCACTGAGCAGAATTACTGCAATCATGCATCACTGAGCTGAATTACTGCAAGCACACATCACTGTGCTGAATTACTACATGCATGCAGCACTGTGATGAATTACTCCAAGCACGTAGCACTGAGCTCAATTACTGCAAGCCTGCAGCACTGAGCTGAATTGCAGCAGGCTTGCATCACTGTGCTGAATTACTGCAAGCATGCAGCACTGAGCTCAATTACTGCAATCATGTATCACTGAGCTAAATTATTGCAAGCATGCATCACTCTGTTCAATTACTGCAGACCTGCATCACTGTGCTGTATTGCTGCAACCATGCAGTACTGAGCTGAATTACTGCAAGCATGCAACACTGAGCTGAATTACTGTAAGCATGCAACACTGAGCTGAATTGCAACAGGCATGCATCACTGTGATAAATTACTGCAAGCATGTAGCACTGAGGTGAATTACTGCAAGTATGCATCACTGTGATGAATTACTGCAGGCATGCATCACTGTGATGAATTACTGCAAGCGTGAAGCACGGAGAAGAATTAGTGCAGGCAGGCATCCCTGTGCTGAAATACTGCAGGCATGCATCGCTCTGATGAATTACTGCAAGCATGCAGCAATGAGCAGAATTACTGCAAGCATGCATCACTGTGCTTAATTGCTGGAGGCATGCATCACTGTGATGAATGACTGTAAGCATGCATAACTATACTGAATTACTGTAAGCATGCATAACTATACTGAATTACTGCAAGCATGTGTCGCTATTGAATAACTGTAACCATGCATCACTGAACTGAATTACTGCAGGAATGCATCTCTGCTGAAGTACTGCAAACATGCATCTCTGCTGAAGTACTGCAAACATGCACTCCTGTGCTGAATTACTGCAAGCATGAATTCATGTATTGAATTACTGCAAGCATGAATCATTGCTGGATTACTGCAAGCATGCATCACTGTGCTGAATTACTGCAAACATTAATCATTGTGCTGAATCACTGCTGAATTACTGCAACCATGCATCACTGAACTGAATTAATGCACTTATTCATCACTGTGCTGAATTACTGCAGGCATGGCATGCATTGCTGCTCTGAATATCTGCATGCATGCATCACTGTGCTGAATTACTGCAAGAATGCATTCATGCACTGAATTACTGCAAGCATGCATCGCTGTGCTGAATTACTGCACGCATGCATCACTAAAATGAATTACTGCACACATGCATCACTAAGCTGAATTACTCACAGAGCGAGTCTCTTGTGAGATTCTGGTCTCAGTGCACACAACAATCCTGCATGAAACTGATGTAGTTAGGGATTGGTGACCCACAGCAAGGCTCAGTGGTCCAAGAGGCGAGAAGTGGGGAGCGTGAAAGTAAGGTGGAGTGTAAAGTCTAGTCTTTCGCAACCAGGTCCTACACTGATTCCTGTTTATATGTATATGCCCCACGTTTTTGGCATTGAACTTGCATGGCAGAATGAATCAGAAATGTGTCTTATAGGTACGATGCAACCCATTATGGACTACCATTGTAAGTATGGTGTACAAAATATAGTTTCGACGTAGCCTGCCAGGTCAGTGAAGTTTATTTCTGGCATTCACGTAGCTGGTCGTTGTCCCCTGACAATGTTGTGTGGGATGACTGGAGACAGTAGCCTCTTTGGAAGTGCACCGCAGATCCCTTCAGGTCCCATCTCAACAGGTCAATTGGTGGTGCTGGAGGACAGGAGACAGCGGCCCATGGTCTGCTGTTTTGTCCCACTGCGGGTGTTACTCTTAAAAGGCTAATTTGTGCAAATGTTTTGCATTTCTCTGAGTAAGAAACTCCCAGCTCTACCTTACTTCCTGCTGACACCTGAAGACAATGTGCTGGCTTGTCCGAAGGTGTATCAAACCAGTCCTAAAATACAAACCTTATCTAAGAATATGGTTTAAAAAGGGGCCTGAGTCAGTTTTGGAAGACTTCTCACTGACTGGATCGAGTCAACACACTGCTAGATTTTGGAGACTCGTCTGAGCGAGAGAGGTGGTGTTTATGGCACACCCAGCTTCACAGTCAGGTGAGGGGACATCACCTGAAAAGTCTGCTTCTTTCTGCTGGTGGATCTGAGGTTGCGCTTCTTACTGCATCACATCAGCGTTCTCTTGCCAGCCCTTGTCCGGCCCATCTAGGTCTAGAAGTAGGAGCCACCTCCATAGTACCGTCTCGTACATTACTAAACCGCTCCCTGTTCAAAGGTGCCGGAAAATTTCAGTCGTCATTTCGCTACAGCAGAAACCAAGGGCCTGCTTTAGATATTGGCGGATGGCTTACTCCATCACAACAGTGACGGATATACCATCCACCAAAATCTAAATCCCATTATGTCCTAAGGGATTTAGATTTTGGTGGATGGAATACCAGTCAGCATTGTGACAGAGTAACCCATCCAAAAATATTTCAGTCAGGCCCTAAATCTGGATCTTAGCATATTAGTACATTATGGCTAGTTTACCTCCTACAGCATTTAGGGGCATCACTTGAGAAGGTAGTGGCTTCTCAGCACTGGAACTTTGTAGAAAGTCATAATAGTCTGGATCATGCCGAGGTGGGTTTCCGCCCAGGCAGAATGACTGAATTGGCCATGTTGTTCCACATGGAGACCTCTGATGGATGTAGATGGTGATGGTGTGGGGTGATTTGTTCGCTGATGTCAAAATTATCAACCCTCACTTCCTTTTCTGGAGCTACATGGCATAGGTTGTTGAGACATTTTACTGGATTGGTTTACTTTGTTTTTATCCAACAGATCTCAAAGGGTCCTTTTGTCGAAATTTCCCCCTTATGCAGGTGACTTTTAAAGGAGTTTTGTTCAAAAGAGCTATATTATCACCAGTGCTTTTTCAATGTTTATACTTTATTGCATAATTAATAAAAATAATTGCAATCACCACATAAAAAAGCATTAGAGCACCATAAGTGTTCAATACATTCATATTCTCTCATAGTATTTATAGACCAAATAAACTCTACTGACGTTTTGAACATCTAGTGGCATACAGTCATACATACCCGATCAACACTGAGCCACTGACCGGTGTATTATACTAGCTCAAAGGGCACTAAGTGATAAACAAACATCAGAAAACGTTGGGCTGTTAAAATGTAATTTGTCCAGTCCAAGGGCTGGGTATAAAAGTTCAGTTGAAAGAAATGCTGTGACCATTGCTCGAGTGAAAGAAGCTGACAGTGTTTATTTCTGGTACGAGCTGGTGACTTGGTCAACCGTCTTGTTTTTTTGTTGCATGTTGTTAGACCTGACAGCCTTAGGGTGGTCACCCCCAAACTTTTGCCTGCCCCCTCCACTTTTTGACACTGTTTTTGTTGATTTTAGGTCTCTGCGCACTTTACCACTGCTAACCAGTGCTAAAGTGCATATGCTCTCTCCCTTAAAACATGGTGACATTGGCTCATTCCCAATTGGCATATTCAATTTACTTGTAAGTCCCTAGTAAAGTGCACTGCATGTGCCCCGGGCCTGTAAATTGAATGCTACTAGTGGGACTGCAGCACTGATTGTGCCACCCACAGAAGTAGCCCCTTAAACATGTCTCAGGCCTGCCTTCAAGGTCTGTGTGTGCAGTTTCACTGCCACTTCAACTTGACATTTAAAAGTACTTACCAAGCATTAAACTCCCCCTTTTCTACATATAAGTCTCCTCTAAGGTAGGCCCTAGGTGACCTATAGGGCAGGGTGCTGTGTAGATAAAAGGAAGGACATATACCTATGTGTTTTATATGTCCTGGTAGTGGAAAATTCCTTAATTGATTTTCCACTGCTGTGAGGCCTGCCCCTTTCATAGGCTAACATTAGGGCTACCCTTATATACTGTTTGAGTGGTAGATTCTGATCAGAAAGTAGTAGACAGGTCATATTTAATGCAGCCAGAATGGTAATACAAAATCCTGCCGACTGGTGAGGTTGAATTTTATATTACTATTCTAGAAATGCTACTTTTAGAAAATGAGCATTTCTTTACACAAAAAATCCTTCTGTGCCTTACAGCCTGTCTCCAATCCATGTCTGGGCTGGGCTGGTTGACAGCTCCCTTGTGCATTTCACCCAGACAACCACAAACACAGGATGCTCAATCACAGCTACACTCATCTGCATATTGAATGGGTCTTTTGGGGCTGGGAGGGTGGAGGGCCTGACACTTACATTTCAAATGACAGTGGCGTGCCCTCCCACAATGGACTGCCAAACACCCTACTGGGACCCTGGCAAACAGGGTTGTACTGAAAGGGGACCTTGTGCACTTCAAAACCACTCTTTGAAGTCTCCTCCACTTCAAAGACACTTTTGGGGATATAATATGGGTCCCTGACCCCACCAACTTAGACACTTTTTGGGACTCACACTCTGCACCAGAACCTGCAACCTGCCAAGAGAAGTTGCCTGGCTGCCCAAAGGACTCACCTGGAATGCTCTGCTGTAAAGGACTGCTGCCTTGCTGTTGCTCTGCTGCTTTGCTGTCCTCTGGCTCTGCTGAGAAGTGCTCTCCAAGGGCTTGGATTGGGCTTGCCTCCTGTTCCTGAAGTCTCAGGGCCACGCAACAACTGTGACTTCATTCCTCATACCCAGGATTTCAACGCATTGTCCCTGCGCATCAAAAGACCCCGCATTGCAAAAGGACACAACGTCCTTGCAGCGTTGAAAAGAATCTACGCATTGTCTGCGTGCGCCCGGCAGTCCAACGCACACCTATGTTTTTTCACGCATCTTCTCTACCGTCTTCATGCATGTAATTTTGACGCAAACCAGGTGCTTTGTGCTTGCAAGAGACAATTGTTGCTTTTAAGAACTAAAGACTCTTATTATTATTATCAAAGGGATACTTCAACTTGTGATTATCAAATCTTGATCATTTTGACCTTAATTTAATCAGATAACTATCTTATATTTTTCTAAACCTGTGTTGTGTCTTTTTGTGGTGTTCGCATTGGGTTATTGTATGATTTATTGCACAAATACTTTACACATTGCCTTCTAAGTTAAGCCTGACTGATCAGTGCCAAGCTACCAGTGGGTGGGCACAGGATAATTTGGATTGTGTGTGACTTACCCTGACTAGGATTGTGGGCCCTACTTGTACAAGGGTGTATACCTCTGCTAACTAGAGACCCCATTTCTAACACGTTTTAGGAGCTGTTCAGTTTTTAAAATAAATTTAGCCAAACAGGCCATGTATTGTGGAGTCAACCCTTTGAGACTAAACAAAATTGCCTGCCGGCACGATCTAATACCATTGGCATTGAAGATATTTTTAAAGTACAATTTCTGCCAAGATAACAGAGCAGGGGATATACAAAGGATGTGTAGGAAGTCTTCCCGGTGATGTGCGCAAAGTCTGCATCTTCCGCTGTTTGCGGGTCTAAGCCGTTTTGGAGCAGCATCCAATGAAGGTAGTAGTCGAGGTCTGGCATGGAGGGCCTTTAGTTTTAGAGTCAATTTTAATATTTCTGCCTTGTAAGGCTGTGCTGTAGGAGCCTTATAAATGTTAATTGTCATCCATGAGTGCGATCGCTTTCTGAACTTGTCTCCAAGACAGCAGCTTGACTTGTTTGTTTAGTAATTGCTTGAAGTGTTTGTGAGGTAAAGACTTTTGCCATAGCTCTTCTGTCTGCAGATGCTTTATGGCTGAAGTGATTCTCTTTGGCCATGGATTTGGGAGTTCTGCCATATTCGTGCCAATTTCCTCCCAAGTCAGTGCCTTTAGTGTAATTGGTTGAGCCTGTGTTAGAATGGAGGCATATTTAAGCAAAGTTCTGTCTTGTGATAATGCTTGGTCTTGTAACCCAAATTCCAATCTGATCTGCGCAGGATAGGAGCTTTGTGGAAGGTGAAAGAGAAGGCGAAAGACTTTGCTCTGGGCAATGTTCATGAAGTCGTTGAACTTACCGGGAAAGATTTCCAGACTATGGCCCTCATTACAACATTGGCGGTAAATCCCACTTACCGCCGTGCAGACGACTGCCAACACACCGCGGCGGCGGCGGAATACCGCTACAGCTATTACGACCCACAGCCCGGAATCTGCCAAAAACCAGACACCCACACAAGTCGCCACACCAAAGGTCAGTGATAAACTGGCGATAACAAAACCTCCACTGTCACGCCAACAGGAATACGCCCACACTATCAAGACCCACGAATCCACACAGCGGTCTTTCAACCGCGGTATTCCATTGGCGGTACACACCGCCGCGCTCAAAATACACTTATAAAACACAACCACATTGGACAATTCCAAATACACACACCTGATACACATACACACACCACTCCCACACACTCAATACAATATAAAACACACACCCACATCACCCACAAACCCCTACGACAAAAATTGAGATGAAGCCCAGAGAGAGATACCACCATCAACAACACTAGCATCCACAGGCACACAACACCATTACTCACATAACATCCATTCACCTCAGACAACACACACAAACACATCCCCTCACACATCACAACACACCACCTCACACATCACCCACACCACACCATGGCACTGCAAAGACACCCCAGGTTCTCTGAGGAGGAGGTCAGGGTCATGGTGGAGGTAATCGTCCGGGTAGAGCCACAGCTATTCGGATCACAGGTGCAGCACACTTCCATAGCCTGGAAGATGGAGCTATGGCGCAGAATCATAGACAGGGTCAACGCAGTGGGACAGCATCCAAGAACTAGGGATGACATCAGGAAGAGGTGGAACGACCTACGGGGGAAGGTGCGTTCCGTGGTCTCAAGACACCAGATTGCAGTACAGAGGACTGGCGGCGGACCCCCACCTCCTCCCCCACAACTGACAACATGGGAGGAGCAGGTCTTGGCCATACTGCATCCTCAGGGCCTCGCAGGAGGAATGGACTCTGGTAAGTCAAATCTTAACTATTACATCCCCCACCCTACCTGCATGCTATCACATACCCCACCCTCACCCCATCACTCCAACACCTCACAAATGTCCCACTATCACAACCCGCACATCCCAACACCAAGCCCTGCATGCAACACCAAAGCATGGACACCCATCACCAAAGCATGTCCACTACAGATACCCACACAGAACCCAAACCGATTATCACACAAGGTCCTACACAAGAATGCAAGCACTGGAGTACAGGGTCACCCAACCATTGCACACAATGGCACACACAGATGCAATATTCATGCCTTTACACCCCTGCAGGACCCCTACCCAATGTCACCGGACAGGAGGTTCCAGACATGTCCACTCCCCCCACAGAAGAGGCCCACAGTGATAACAGCAGCTCTGTCCAACTGGATCAAGATGACCAGCCCGGCCCATCTGGGACCTCGGGACAGTCAGTTCCCCTGACACTGGCACAAGCCACCACAGAGCCTCCCCCCTCAAGAAACACCAGCACAGCACACACCCAGCAGGCCCATCCATCTGTCCCCAGGACACGTCAAGCAGCAGTGTGTCCACCACTACAGGGCACCCAGGCAAACCCACCACCCCAAGAAAATCAGGGACCTGGGGGCATTGGCAGTGAGCACACGGTTCAGGGGACAGAGGCACAGGAAAACAGGGGAACTGGGAGGACTGCTGTGCGACAAGGGGAGGACAGGCCCAGGGAACCCACTCTCCACGAGGCCCTTTCCAACATCATGGGAGCGTACCATCATTCCCAGGAGACGATGGCAACGGTACTGGCCAAGTTTCAGGAGACCCAGCGGCTGCAGGAGGAACAGTATCTGGGGATCAGGGAGGAACTCAAGTACATTAACACTACCCTGGTCACCATTGTAGGGATGCTGAAGGACCTTGTGAACACCAGGACGGACACTGTGGCACAACAAGGGGCCCCTGACACTAGCCTGGATGATGAACATCCCACCGCCGGCGCTGGTGGTCAGGAGGCACCGCCACAGGACCACAACACCAGCACCCCACCCCCTGCAAAAGGAGAACCACCCCGCAAACAGTCCCTGAGATCCAGGACAAAGACAGAGAACAATGCCAAGACCCTGCCAGGAAATTAGAACCCCCTGAATGTCATCCTTCTGTCCCACTTCGTCACCCTGTCCATCCATGAACTGCCCTAGCTCCACTTCCTTTGCCCCTTTGGACAACGCACCTGTGAAACAAATAGACTGGACTCTGCCATGGACAATCCTCCACCATCACCCCTGCCCATTTTACAACCCCCTCCGCTATTGTGCACTGAAATAAACACCCTTGAATCACAAAACAAGCTGGAGTCAGTCTGTGCTTTCACAAATGTGTATTTGCAATAACTATGGAATATAGCAATGTCGATTGTATTGTCAACATACCGATGTAACACAGCTCTAGTCCATGAGGTAATATAGCAGAGGTCACACGGTGGGACCCACATCTGTGAAATGGAAAGGCAAAGTGACTAGTCAAGGTCAATACACTGGGTGAAAGTGACAGACATATGATGGGTCTAACAACTGTATGAGAGGTGTGAGGCAGTGACATCTTCCTACCTGTTTCTCACTGGAAGTATTGCTGAATAACGTTGTTTCTGTTGTCGATATCCTCTTCTTCTGCCTCCTCTTCTTCACTGTCCACAGGCTCCACAGCTGCCACAAGACCTCCTTCTGGACCATCCTCCTGCAGAAAAGGCACCTGTCATCGCAAAGCCAGGTTGTGCAGCATACAGCAGGCCACGATGATCTGGCACACCTTTTTTGGTGAGTAGTAGAGAGAACCACCTGTCATATGGAGGCACCGGAACCTGGCCTTCAGGAGGCCGAAGGTCCTTTCGATCACTCTCCTAGTTCGCCCATGTGCCTCATTGTAGCGTTCCTCTGCCCTTGTCCTGGGATTTCTCGCTGGGGTCAGTTGCCATGACAGGTTGGGGTAACCAGAGTCACCTGCAATTGTCGAGGGACAACTGTTAGACACACATTAACCCTTAGGGACAACCCCAGACCCAAACAACTATTTACAGGGTATAGGGTCTTTTCCCTCATCTATTAGCCACACACGGTGCCTCTGGAGTTGCCTCATCACATAAGGGATGCTGCTATTCCTCAAAATGTAAGCGTCATGCACAGAGCCAGGAAACTTGGCATTCACATGGGAGATGTACTGGTCGGCCAAACACACCATCTGCACATTCATTGAATGGTAGCTCTTCCGGTTTCTGTACACCTATTCACTACTGCGGGGGGTACCAAGGCCACATGTGTCCCATCAATGGCACCTATGATGTTGGGTATATGTCCCAGGGCATAGAAGTCACCTTTCACTGTAGGCAAATCCTCCACCTGAGGGAAAATGATGTAGCTGCGCATGTGTTTCAGCAGGGCAGACAACACCCTGGACAACACGTTTGAGAACATAGGCTGGGACATCCCTGATGCAATGGCCACTGTTGTTTGAAAAGACCCACTTGCCAGGAAATGGAGTACTGACAGGACCTGCACTAGAAGGGGGATTCCTGTGGGATGGCGGATTGCTGACATCAGGTCTGGCTCCAACTGGGCACACAGTTCATGGATTGTTGCACGATCAAGTCTGTAGGTGACTATTACGTGTCTCTCTTCCATTGTTGAAAGGGCCAACAGCGGTCTGTACACCGGAGGTTGCCGCCATCTCACCACCTGCCCCAGCGGACGTGCCCTATGGAGGAGAACAGCAAGCAGAGAGTCAGCCAACACTGAGGTATAACTAAATGTCATTAGCAAACATTTGTAAATCCGCAATGTGCCTGTTACTGTGTGTATGCAAGGCCTAGATAGGTGTGATGCAGTTAATATTAATGCCATGTGGCCCCCTGAAATGGCGGATGCCTGACCTGTAAGGTGGGACAAGGGGATATGAGGTAACTGTGCAGGCGTTCCACACCATCGCGGTAGGCGGTCGAAGACTGCAGCGCAATCGTGCATTGGTTAACATTGGACCCTATGGGTCCCAGGAGCCAATGGCAATGTACGCCGGCGGTGAAGGTACGCACCGCCACGGACGTGAGCGCCATTTTCTGTCTGTTCACTCACTTGATACCTGACCTTCGACAGCAGAGGACCTACACTGCAAGTGCTGCTGTGACCTCAGTCTGGAAGCGACAATGGCTCATGTGTCTGGGGAAAGGGCCCCTGCCTTCACTTTGGAGGAGTTGGAGAAGTTAGTGGATGGGGTTCTCCCCAGTACACGCTACTCTACGGTCCTCCAGACAAACAGGTGAGTACACTGTGAGCATGCTGCATGGGCAATGCCTGTTTGGAGTGGTGTGGATGGATGATACATGGGGAGGGACTGAGGCCTGCATGTGCGGACGGTGAGTGCATGTGCGTCAGGGCAAGGGTGGGAACGTGGGCAAATGACTGTGATAATCCGGACGGTTAAAGTTTTTCCTTTTCCCCTGTACCATTCCTCTAGGTCAGCGCCCACCAGAAGAAGGATATTAGGCGTGCCATCGCCAAGGACGTCTGGACCCTGGGGGTCCACCACAGACGGAGCACCCACTGCTGGAAAAGATGCGAGGACATTCGCCGCTGGAGCAAGAAGACGGCGGAGGCCCAGCTGGGCAGGGCCTCCCAACCCGGGAGGGGTGTCTGTCGCACCATGACCCCCCTGATGTTCTGGATCCTGGCGGTGGCGTATCCGGAGTTGGATGGGCGCTTGAGGGAATCACAGCAGCCATAAGGGGGTGAGTACCGTCACATCCATCTGACTCTGCGCGCATTACGAGGTGTCTGGGTGGGGGAGGTGGGCAGTGGGTTACCCTAGGCCAGGGCGAGCTTTGTAGGCAAGGACCCTTTGTGAGGCAGGCTATGTGGCACCCCAACCCCACCAGTGGTAAGAGCCATCTACACCTAGTCAGGCTCCTGTGACTTCCATGTGTGCAGCAATCGGGGATAGGCCTTGTACCCCATGGGCATGTGATTAATCTAGGAACTCTAAGTGCATGGCGTAGTGCAGAGGGATGCTGTGTCTGTAGTGTCCGCCAATGGTAGTGGTATTGCATGCACTGAACATTTCTTTATTTCCCCCACCCTTTTTGTGGTCTCCCTGTTCTTGTGTGCAATAGCATCATCAGGCGGAGGAGCAGTGGTACCGGAGCAGGAGGGAGCTGCATCCCACTTGGCCCTGGAGGGCGAGACAACGGAGTCTGAAGCCACCAGTGGGACGGAGGGCGAGGGGAGCTCCACGGCGGGGACAGGAGGTGACAGCAGTGACAGCGACTCCTCCTCTGATGGGAGCTCCCTTGCGGTGGCGGGCCCCTCTGTGCCCCCCGCATCAACAGGTACACCTGCCACCCCCCATCCAGCACTGCCCTCCCAGCAGCCCCTCAGCGTGTGTCTCGTGGCCGCTCACCCAGGAGGGTGGGCATCTCCAGGTCCCAACCCAGCACCTCAGCCACTACATCACCGGGCACAGTGGTCCCAGCATCAGCGGGCTTTTGGAGTGCGCCAAGCATCAGGGCAGCCAGTGTGCCACGGAGCGAGGGCAAGGACATTCCGCCACCTGCGAAAGTAAAAAACTTGCCCACAACCAGGAGGGAGAAGGCGAAAACACCTGCCACCAAGGGCTCAGGGAAAACAAAAGGGGATAGTGGCAAGACAGCTGCGCCACCATCCAAGGTGGGGAAGAGCCAGAAAATCAACGGCAGGTCAGGAGAGGGCATGGTGGCACCGACTATGGGACTAGTGTCACACCTTCTGTCCATGTCGACCCCAACCGGTACGGCGGAGAAGACCGCCACCTGCACCGCCACCAGCTCCGCCGCCACAGAGCCCGCCACCAGCACCGCCACCAGCACCGCGGCCACAGAGTCCGCCACCAGCACTGCCACCATAGAGTCTGCCGCTAGCACCGATGCCATAGAGGCCCCCGCAAGCACCGCTGCCACAGAGTAGGCCGCCAGCACCGATGCCACAGAGTCCGCCACCAGCACCACCACCACAGAGTCCGTCGCCAGCACAGAGGCCACAGCAAGCACCGCTGCCACAGAGTCCGCCGCCAGCACCGATGCCACAGAGTCCGCCGCCAGCACCGATGCCACAGAGGCCGCGGCAAGCGCTGCTGCCACAGAGTCCGCCACCAGCACCGATGCCACGGAGGCCACCGCTGCTACTGACACCGCCGCAAGCACATCCAGCGGCCCGCGACATCCTGAGCCAGTGGCACCACCGCGGACATGGCTGCCATCCCCAGTGGCCAGTAGACCAAGTCTGGTGGTCAGTTCCAGGAGCCTGTGCAGCTTCCATGATGCAACACCTTCAGTGGAGAAAGGCATCCACTACCTCAGTCCTTGGCAGGATGAAGCACACTCGGCACAAAGCCCCCTCCAGAACCAGTGGAGGAAGGCATCCACTACCTCAGTCCTTGGCAGGATGAAGCACTCTGGGCACAAAGCCCCCTCCAGAACCAGTGGAGTATCACATCCACTACCTCAGTCCTTGGCAGGATGAAGCACTCTGGGCACAAAGCCCCCTCCAGAACCAGTGGAGAAAGGCATCCACTACCTCAGTCCTTGGCAGGATGAAGCACTCTGGGCACAAAGACTCCTCCAGAACCACTACCTCAGTCCTTGGCAGGATGAAGCACTCTGGGCACAAAGCCCCCTCCAGAACCAGTGGACAAAAGGCATCCACTACCTCATTCGTTGGCAGGATGAAGCACTCTGGGCACAAAGCCCCCTCCAGAACCAGTGGAGTATCACATCCACTACCTCAGTCCTTCGCAGGATGAAGCACTCTGGGCACAAAGCCCCCTCCAGAACCAGTGGAGAAAGGCATCCACTACCTCAATCCTTGGCAGGATGAAGCAATCTGGGCACAAAGCCCCCTCCAGAACCAGTGGAGAAAGGCATCCACTACCTCAGTCCTTGGCAGGATGAAGCACTCTGGGCACAAAGCCCACTCCAGAACCAGTGGAGAAAGGCATCCACTTGAGAGACTGTGGCTTTGCACTCCCCAGGATAAAGCAGTGGGCAATCCACCCACTGGAGAGACTTGCAAGACTGTGGCTTTGCACTCCCCAGGATAAAGCAGTGGGCAAACCACCCACTGGAGAGACTTGAGAGACTGTGGCTTTGTACTCCCCAGGATAAAGCAGTGGGCATGGAGCCCCCTCGTGGAGCAGTGGCGTCGTGCACTCATCCGGCTGAGGTGCCCCCCCTTCTCTTCCCTCTGAGGTGCCTGTTTCATTTCGATCTGATGCCCCTGCAGTGTTCTCTCCATTTGAAGACTGGTATCAAGTGTGGGTCTCGCCCATGCATTTTGGGCCCAGTGGTCCACGGACAATTATTGGTGCACTATCTGGACTTGTGTAGTTGGTGTAAATAATTGTATATACTGTATTTCGAGTTTTGACTACTGTTTTTTTCATGATTACAATCGTTCAACTCATCCTTGCATACTTGAAAGGGGGTGTGGGAGTGTAAATGTAATGTTGCAGCATGTATTTGTGTGTATGTTGTTGTGGGTGAGGGTGGGGGTGTTGCGTGTTGCGTGTGTCACTCTCTTTTCCCTCCCCTGTGTTGTAGGTGCAGTACTCACTGTGGTCGTCAACGCCATCTTTGTTGCTCCTGATAGAGGAGCAGGAATACCATCGCAGGGAGTATTTGGAGTTCTGGCTCCATGGCATCCTGGTTCCTCATGGGGTGTGGAGAGGAGAGTGTATTCCCTTCCAAGTCCTGTTTCCGCCGTGTTTTTGTCCGCGTTGGTTCCGCCCCGGAAAAGGCGGCGGATTGGCCTCTCATAATAGTGTGGGCGGTACATTGTCTTCCGCCTGTCTGTTGGCGGTGACCGCCGTGCTGTGTGTTTGTACCGCCGTGGCGGTCGGAGTGTTAAAGTGGCTGTCTATGTTGGCGGTTTCCACCACGTCGTGATTCCATTTGTTTTTCCGCCGGCCTGTTGGCGGTATTACCGCCGCTTTAACACCGACCGCCAGGGTTGTAATGAGGGCCTATATGCCAAGGCAGGCAGGAATTTTGCTTTAATCACTGTAAGGAATGGACACCAGGTTGGACTTTGTAGTTTCGAAGACAGGGAACACAGGGTGTTTCGGTGCAGGCAATTCGACCAGTGCTCCTGTAGCCATACACCCAGATATTTATAGCTTCCGCTTCTGTCCACTGGTTGATTCCCAGTGCTTTTTAACAACCCCTTGCTCATCTGTTTTATACTTTGGATGTAAAATTGTAAGGGGCAGATTTATCAAGACATTGCACTGCTGTAAAGTCGAGCAAGTGGGGCAGAGATTTGTTAAGATATTTACAAAACTGTTTTTTCATTGGACATTTGCCCGTAAGGTAGTGCAAATAGTGCTTTGCGCCTTTTTTTGTGCTACTTTGCATATTGGGGGCACTCCAGAGGTGGCACTTGGACATTCCAATGCCACCACCAATCAATATTCCCATAAAGCCAATCTACCAAATTTATCAGCTGAAACATTATGCCTCCTTGAGACCAATAGAAATGTATTTATTTCTCCTTGTTTTTCACACATTCTATCTGTGCTACACTGCACAGCACACATTCAATGTATGAAATGTTTTAAAGATTTTCTAAGCATAAGATTTATATTGGAACAGTGCTCTTCCTTTACAAAACCTATGCTAGACAGCACACACAATTTTAGCACTGTGGTGCAAATTTGTGTGTGTGGTGTGAGGCAGTCTTTGTGCACAGTGCAGAGAAAGACAGCAGCAGCAGGCCATATCTAGTAAATATGGCCCTTCCCTGCACTCCCTCTTGCACAACACAGAGAAGCAACTTTGGCCCTGCTGTGGTGTGTGCTATTTTTTAAAATAAATCTGCCCCTAAATGTATGCTGAAGCTATGCAACTGTTGTTCAGCCTGACTCAGCAGACCTTCCAGGTACCTTAAACACTGGAGTTCCTTGATGACTTGCTTAGCAGCCTTTCACTGGATAATGTCTGCCAAAAATGTCTGAGGTTGAAAACCCTCAAAGACTGAAGTGTCCTTCTTTATAGAATGGTATGAAATGGACTCTTTTGATGGACTCTATGCCTGGACCCGCCACCTCAGTACATGATCTATACAATCTACAACTGGACATTTTAAATATGTTTACAGAAATCTCTGAGAAAACTTCCAAATCCCTGAGCCAAAATTCATCTGCTTGACGACTGAAATCAGTCTGAAAAAATGGGATTATACTTCCCCTCCAGCACTGTCTTCTGATTCACAAATATATCCCAATGAAGTCCTCAACAATCTTACACAACACAATCTACTCCTTTACCACACCATTCATGCCAGACAAATTTAGTTGGTACATTCCGTCTTCGTAACTTTGACCTTATAACCAATCTCTTTTGCACATTGTCCTTATGGAGAGCCTGTTCCACAGAAAGTGCTTTCTTGTTCGCTGCATCTAAGCATTGGAACACTCTTCAGCTCTGTTTTTATGCCCAACTCCCTCTCCATCTTTAACAAACAGTTGAAAACGTAGCTCTTCAGTCAATGACTTCTTCGTCTACCTTTTTTACCATAGTAATTGAGTTAGGTCACCTAGCAACAGGAAGCTTCAGCATCAAAGCACGGTATAAATACCTCTTAACATGACATAAAGAGATAATGGTAAGGTCAGAGGGAGACAGGTAGAATGTGTGGATGAGGATCAAAGCTAAGCTGAATTAATGAACAATACCTTTACTTAACACATCATGATGTTATGTGTGCTTGGATAAATAAAATAAGCACAGTCAAAACATGGATAATAGATGCACACAACAGGGCCAGGTGGACTAGAAGAAACAAGAGTGAGTAATGTAACAAGCCCAGATAAGATCGACTTTGTTATACCTAAGGAGTCAACGTCAGCACCATAGCCCACCTTCTGGCTTAACCCATCTTTACTGCTGGTCATCTGCACAAACACTGATTAGTCCCAAGTGGCAAAATGGAACCAGAATGTACCCTGACTCCCATATGCTGCTGGCTATGGTGATGGGGCAACGTCTGTAAAAACCTGTCACTAACACAGTTGTTGGATTATCCTGAACACTTGTGCTTCCTGAGAGCATCTGAAGTTGGATTCACTCTAAGAAGGAAGTGCCAGACAATTATAATAGAATTTGTTGACTATGTGATTTGGGAATTAGATCCAACAAGGGTGAACAATGTGGTCTAATTGGATTTTACCAGTCTTTGATAAAATCCCACAGAGAAGACTGAAGGACATCTGACTATGTAGGGTTGGCATAAAACCCTGGAGCTGACCTGGTTTGGTTCAGGATCTCTTTAAGAATCAAGAGGCAACATATGCTGGTGAAATGTATTCAGGCTGGAAAAAGGATGACCATTGGCATATATAAGTAATCTGTTCCATAGTTGATCCTTTTCAAAGCCCTTATCAGGGACAGTGTATAAGGATGCCAGAAGAAGGGAGGATGTTATTCAATTGGCACTACGGTCTGAAGCCAATCTTGTGCAGACAAAACACCCACAATGCATTAGGCTTTCATTAAAATGAGTCCTGGAAAGGAAACAGTGTCTGTAGTCATCTGGAGGGAGGTGGACACTCTATCTAGGGCAGATATTTCACCATCACAGCAGGTCTCCCTGAAGTGGATTAGACATGTGCTCGTCTTCTAGGGGCTAAAGCATGTTCTAGCTACACATTACTTCATTTTCTGAACTTCAACTCTTTCCACGCTGAATTCCCTTTGTGGGACTGCCATGCTATGACCCCACAATTCAACTGTGCATTCCTAATGATGTCCTTTAGTTCAAAATAGAACATACCCAAGGCTTTTTCACCACTGTTCTCAATGTTTCCTCTATAGAACTTCTTTCTTCATCTCACATCCATGACCCCTTATTCAACCTCTGCCGTAGCCGGCTCTGTTCCTCATCCACTGATGCCCCAACTTCTCCTGCCTATTCTCTGTTTTTCCCATTGCCTGCACATCTTGCTGATTATCTAACTTGATTCTTTGATCTTATGCCCATGTCTTGCCTCCCTAAATTTCCTCCTCCATCCTCTAGTAATTCCAGGCCATCTTCTTAACTGATGTTGCCCGAATTGTAGACCTCTTCTTCCCCGCTGTCTCCTTTCCCTATTGTTCTCCACTCCAACAATGCTCTTCCTTGTTTATGCTGTGCACATGGTCACTCAATGTGATGAACAAAATGTTCTTGTAAACGCTTGCACACGTGTTGCATTAATCATTGCAGAGAGGCTGCTCTGTTCCTTACACTATGCTCCACTTGTCACGGGTAGGACCTTCAAAACTCTACCTGCTTTCTGCTTCTCAGGTAGAAGTCACCCTGCACCTGACCATCCCTCTTTATAACTAATAACCAGGACCAGGTGGGCTATCACAAGGCCTGAAAATCACCTCGTGGGTGCTTTATAAAAGAGTTTGCATGCAGGACTCCCTCTTTTATGAGCACCATGTGGGGTTTTCTGTGACTCTTCTCTCCTTCTGACTTTCAGAGCCAGGATCTCATCAGTCGCTTCACATCTCTCACCTGATCTTAACCAGGGGATGCACTGGACTGACCTGTACGAATATTCTTCCATCTACTTCCCTCGTCCATCCATGCTATTTTCCACATGGTTATACCTGTAGGCCTATTATGCTCTCTTGCAGCATTTGCTCTAGTATCCTTAGAAATATTCACTGTCACTTGTCTTTCTCGATCCCCTCCCCTCTCTAAGCCCTCTCAGGTGGGTCACTTACCAACAAGCTCTCCTGGTACATTTTGTCCACCCACTATGGACACCTCAACTTTCAACTTCTTTATGCTCGCTGTGGAAATTATGCCCTAGCCCACCCACACAACTTTTGCCCCTAACCCTAGCCTTCTCACCTTACCCACTCCTGGTACTAAATGACTGCTTGCCCATGACTTACTCATTGCCTAAAGTTCTCATATTTGGTGGCACATTTCCATCTAAAGGCTAAAATAATGCCCATTGTGTTTTCTACCCCCACCTACATAAAGGTCTCCCATGGTCATCATGCATGTCTGCAAAGCCACCATTTCCTGAGGTTCCCTTCCCACCGGCTCTTCATGCTTGTCTCCATTGTAAGTGTTTCACTGGGAGTTCCACATGCTCCTCATGCTTGTCTCCAAAGCCACTATTTCCTTATGGTCCTCTCTGAGCCCACATACAACTTTCTGTTCTTGCTCAGTATTTCCACTGAACCTACAATTCCAGCTGCAGTCCACCTCAAGGTGCAAGAGGTATACCACGACCACTTCTGTTATGCATCTGGACTTTGTTCTTACTGACCACACCTCTCTCACTTCCAAAGCATCACTAATAGTCCCATTTCCAATCACTTAACACTGATGCCATCATGACACAAACCTCTCTTTCAGAAGCAATTGCCTTGTTTGCTAACACAACCACCTCCTGTCTCTGATCAGCTGGAAAGCACCAGTGAGCTTGGCAGTGGACACTCTTCATTTAGAATTGAGAAATACAAGCAATGATACTGGCAGAGGAAATTTCAGGAAGGGACCACAGATCCACTCTGATGCACTGCCACACACTTCTTATCATCCCATGTCTGACTGTACCTCCCAGGGAAGACAAAGCTGTTTCTTCTCAGCATGCACCATGCGTTGGGGGGCACTGATCACAGCCATTTTATTTCTTTCACTAGAGAGATATTTGGTATCAAGGTGGGCCAGAAGCTTTGTGAGATATAGAAATTGGCATCCAAAATGCATGTCTACAATTTTGTACACAAATAATTTCTTGGTGATGAATTACATGTAAGGAATTGTGGTTACAACCATAGAGATATTGGTGTTGTTAGATGAACTCTTCATATGTGAATTTATTTCTTAAATATCCAATTATATTCCCATTTACTGATGCATTTATTCATTTATTTATTTTTAAAGCAGGCAAACACCTAAAGGTCTCCCAATGATCAGAGTACACAACACAGATTACTTGAGGAGGACTTTAGCAGAAAGGGTATATTTTCAGTTTATTATAAATTAGTCCAAAAGCTCAAGAGGCCAAAGAGATCCAATGCAAGGGTGTTCTGGAACTGTTGACCTAAGGCTCTGAGGGATCTTATGCCGCTCCTGGCATGACTATAAAAATTGTCTTCTGACCCGAGTTCTCCTAGGAATTATCAAGATACCACATTTGTCAGATGTGATACTACAATAAGATCAAGATTTTAGCCACATGGGTGGACTAAAAGAGGCTGAGTGACACCTTTAATGCATAGTCCATCTCACAACTTCTTCTTAACGTTTACAGCATCTCACTGTAACAACAGCTGAACTGATGTTCTTAGATTCCATAGATTGTGGTGCATTCCTGTGGTACACAGACATATGTAACACAGCGGTGGTAACATTACAACTAAGTGGATGAATTCTCAATGAATCTCCATCGGCATAGAAAAAGAAGATTGAAAAGGAATGCTCAAACCAGAAATTCCAAAGTGTTCTTCACAGGACACAGAAGTTGTTAAGAATGTGTCAGGCTTTTCTTGAACGAACGTTCTGGAGTAGCTTGTCCACTAAACTGGTGGTCCACCACTTTATTTAGAGTCATGTTGGCTGTCATGTTTCTGCTGACAGTGATCCCTCTGGCTCTGTCGGTAGAAATCTTGGACCGAAGGTCCGACAGGCTTTGGCATTTCAGTCAAAGTACCTTAGACTTTTTTTCCTGGGTAGGACCAACAGGAAATGCGTGTTGGTCCTGATCAGAAAAAATATAAAAATGTTCCTACCCACTGGAAGAAAATTCCCAGCATGTCAGGGGTATTTTGTCTTTGTTTTTTAAATAAAAAAAGAAATTGGCTAAGCGATCACATTAACCATGGCAGCTGCTCAGCAAATTTTCAGTGCTTTCAGAGGAGTCACTGTGACTGCATTTGTTTTGTAAGCATAAGAATCTCTGCCAGGTAGGCAAAAGTCACTAAATCTAGAGGTCTTTAATCCACCAGAGCAGTGGAGTACCTGCCTCCGATGCCCTGGCAGAACGGAGTAAAGCTCACCACACTTTCTAAGTAACCCACAAAGTCTCCTCTTAATAAACAAATATTCTTGAAAAAAATAAAAGAAAATGTTTAGAACTAACAATTGACAAATTAAGACAACTGCTGTGGAAATATATCTTCACCCTCTCCAGCCTGGTTCATTGAACATTCCAGCCCTAGTGAACCAAAACCTACACAACCTAAACCATTTCAGAAACTAATATATGTACCAAGAACATATATCAAGAACCAAGGCCCTCATTACAACCCTGGCAGTTGGTGATAAAGCGGCGGTAATACTGCCAACATGCCGGCGGTAATAAATATGAAATTATGACCATGGCGGAAACCGCTCAAGCAGACAGCCACTTTAACACACCGACCGCCAGGGCGAAATCAACAGGCACCACGGCGGTAACCGCCTACAGCCAGACAGAAGACAATGTTCCCCCCACTGTATTATGACACACCAATCCGCCACCTTTTCCGGAGCGGTACCAACGACATCAAAAGCCTGGCAGAAACACTGCACAGAAGGGAAACGACTCTTCTCTGTACACTCAAGTAAGAACCACACCGCCATGGAGCCCGAGTTGCATGTGTTCCCCATGCTCTTCTACCTTCTGCTCCACTATGAACACCAACGCCGACGAAGACGACCACGGTGAGTACTGCCGCCTAGCACACAGGGGAGAGAGGGAGAAAAAAGAGAGTGACACACACACGCAACAACCCCACCCCCAACACCATACACACATGCAGATGCACTAACATTACATATTCAACCCGTACCCCTCAGGAATAATGCAAGGACAAAATGAATTGATTAAAGTGAGTGTAATAAGATAAAATACTATAAATACGTTCATCCAAATCAACAAGTACATACATGTTTACAAATGTTGGGACACTGCTCAGTCCTCACTGTCTGTGGGCCACATCACATAGTCCAAGGCCCCACCTCACTCCTGCAACAACACGGAGAGTACACTGCAAGGGCATCTTGTCGAAAACAGCCATGCACCTCAGGGGAACGGGGAATGGGGGGGCACCTCAGTCGGAAGATGGTACAACGCCACTGGTCCTGGAGGGGGCATCATGCCCTGTGCTTGGTCCTGGGGAGTGCAAGGCCACAGTCTCTCAAGTGGGTGACTTGCCCACTGGCTCTGGAGGGGGCAACATGCCCTGTGCTTGGTCCTGGGGAGTGCAAGGCCACAGTCTCTCAAGTGGGTGACTTGCCCACTGGCTCTGGAGGGGGCAACATCCCCTGTGCTTTGTCCTGGGGAGTGCAAGCCACAATCTCTCAAGTGGGTGACTTGTCCTCTGGTTCTGGAGGGGGAATTGTGCCCAGTGAGCTTCATCCTGTGGAGGATGGGGTGAGTGGATGGCTTCTTCTGGTTCTGGAGGGGGCATTGTGCCCAGTGAGCTTCATCCTGGGGAGGATGGGGTGAGTGGATGGCTTCTCCACTGGTTCAGGAGGGGGCATTGAGCCCAGTGAGCTTCATCCTGTGGAGGATGGGGTGAGTGGATGGCTTCTCAACTGGTTCTGGAGGGGGCATTGTGCCCAGTGAGCTTCATCCTGTGGAGGATGGGGTGAGTGGATGTCTTCTTCCACTGGTTCTGGAGGGGGCATTGTGCCCAGTGAGTTTCATCCTGGGGAGGATGGGGTGAGTGGGTGGCTTCTCCACTGGTTCTGGAATGGGCATTGTGCCCAGTGAGCTTCGTCCTGTGGAGGATGGGGTAAGTGGATGGCTTCTCCACTCTTTCTGGAGGGGGCATTGTGCCCAGTGAGCTTCATCCTGGGGAGGATGGGGTGAGTGGATGGCTTCTCCACTGGTTCTGGAGGGGGTATTAAGCCCTGTGATGCAGATCTTGGGGCGTGCAAGGTCACAGTCTCTCACCTGGGTGTCAAACCCACAGGATTTTCTGGGGCCAGGCCGCACAACAGCCCATGGAGGCAGGACTACACACTGTCATCCGGCGGTGCTGGCAGTGGTGGTGGGAGGTTCCAGCCCTTCCCCTGCAGCCTCGGACGGCTGCCCACTGGGACTGCTGCTGCTGGCAGTGGTGCTGGTGGCGGTGCTGGTGGCGGTGCAAGTGGCGGTGCAGGTGGCGGTGCTTGCAGTGGTGGGGGGAGGCTCCAGCCCTTCCCCTGCAGCTTCGGACGGCTGCCCACTGGGGCTGCTGCTGATGGCAGTGGAGCTGGTGGCGGTGCAGGTGGTGGTGCAGGTGGCAGTGCTGGCAGTGGTGGGGGGAGGCTCCAGCCCTTCCCCTGCAGCCTCGGACGGCTTCCCACTGGGGTTGCTGCTGCTGGCAGTGGTGCTGGTGGCGGTGCTGGTGGCGGTGCAGGTGGTGGTGCAGGTGGCGGCGCTGGCAGTGGTGGGGGGAGGCTCCAGCCCTTCCCCTGCAGCCTCAGACAGCTGCACCACCATGGTTGGTGGTGGGGCTCTGACTGAGTCCCTGCACCAGGCCCTTTGTCTCTACTGCCTGCTGTTGAAGGTCCCTTGCCCATCCTTCCGGCAGCTGGTGCTGCCTCCTTGACCTTCCGTCCTGCAGCTGGGGCTGCCTCCTTGCCCTTCCGTCCTGCAGCTAGGGCTGCCTCCTTGCCCTTCCATCCTGCAGCTGGGGCTGAATCCTTGCCCTTCCTCGATGCACTTGGGGCTGGCACCCTGTCTGTCTGCCTGGCTGGTGGCTGGGATCCTTTCCCACCTGGAGTAGTTGGGGACACTACTGTGACCGTGGACTGGGTGGCTGAGGTGCTTGCCTGGGTTTGACCGCCCTGGCCTGACGTGATGGACGGGGGAGGGGTAGGGAAGAGGTCAATGGTGGAGAAGAAAAGCTTCTTAGGAACATTAGGGCGGGAAGAGGGAGATGGTTTGGGAGTGGAGGGAGAGAGAGTGGTGGTAGGAGGTGTCTGTCTGCTGTGTTTCGGTGCAGGTGCATGGGCTGGATGAAGGTTGTGAGGGGGATGGCTGTTGGGTGTCTGAGCGCTTGCGTTTGTGTACTTTGGGAGGAGTGGGCACAGACACAGTGAAAGAGGACACAGGGGACGTGTGCATGGATGGGGGGGTGTTGACTGCCAGTGAGGGGCGTGTACTGTTAGGTGTGCGGGTGATGGTGGTAGTGGATGAGGATGTAATGCATGCAGGTGTGAGTGGAGACGCAACTGGGAGAGAGGTGGACGATGAGGAGGAGGGGGCCATAGTGGAGGCAGTGGATGTTGGTATGTCTGCTTCTGGATGGTGTTTGTGTGAGTGCCTGCGAGATGAAGTGTGGTGCTTGTGTTTGCCATGTCCACTCTTGTGTGCTGTCTTGTGTGCATGCTGGTCTGACTGTGTGCTTGGGATAGGTTGGGGTTGAGGGGAATGGGGTTGGGAAGAGGAAGTTGGAGGGGGAGGCTGGAAACAGGGACAATGGCTGCCATCAGATAGGAGGCCAGAGCCTGGATTAATCTATGTTGGGCCGCTAAGCCAGTGTGAATGCCCTCCAGGAATGCATGTGTCTGTTGCATTTGGGCTGCCAGCCCCTGGATGGCATTCACAATGGTTGACTGCCCAACAGAGATGGATCGCAGGAGGTCAATAGCCTCCTCACTCAGGGAAGCAGGGCTAACTGGGGCAGGGCCTGAGGTGCCGGGGCGAAGAAGATGCCCACCCTCCTGGGTGAGCGGGCACGGGAAACTCGCTGAGGGGCTGCTGGGAGGGCGGTGCTGGTATGGGGGTGGCGGCTGTACCTGTAGCTGGGGTGGGCAAGGAAGTGTCCGCCACCACCAGGGAGCTCCCTTCGGAGGAGATATCCATGTCCGAACTGTCCCCTCCTGTCTCCGCCGTGGTGCTCCCCTCGCCCTCCGTCCCACCGGTGACCTCACCGTCGGTGAAGTCGGCCTCCTGGGTCCTATGGGATGCAGCTCCCTCGGTCACCGGTGCCTCTGCTCCTCCGCCAGATGATGCTAATGCACATAAGGACAGGGTGACAAAACAAAAAGGTGAGGGGAAGACACAAAGAATACACTTGGTCAATGGTGCCAACACCACCACCTTTGGCGTACACTTTCACATGCGACCCACCCTCCTCCCCTCAGAGGCTCCCCTATTATACAGATATTGAACTTCACACTTGTACTGGAGGGTCTGGGGGAGTTCAGCCTCTGTTGGGAGTGTTTGGGAGGGGCTGAATCCTTGTTGGTTGGCGCTGGGGTTTGGGTCTTTTCGCAGAGCGGGGTGGATGGACTGTGGAATAGTCTATAAGGCCTACTGAGGCCTGCGGGTTTTGGACTTGCTGACTTGCTGCTTTGTGTGTTTGGAGTTGCTGTGGGGCTCCCACCTCGACGGCGGGGATGGTTCAGGCATGTGAGTCTGTGGGGGATGCCAATACTGGAGAACTGCAGTTACAGGTAAGTAACAAATTTTCTTACTCCACACCACTGCACTCTACTCTGCACCTCTCCACTTTACACAACTGCACTCTGCACCATTCCAGGCCACTGCACTCCATGCCTGTAGGAAAATGCCACTGTTGGCATGATTTAACCCCCCCCCTCCCTTTTTGCCTAGTGTTGATGCCAGCTTTGATTGGAAGTGTGCTGGGTCCCTGCTAACCAGGCCCCAGCACCAGTGTTCTTGCCCAAAAACTGTACCTTTACTACCCAATTGGCACTGCTCTGGCACACAGATAAGTCCCTTGTAAAAGGTACCCATTGTACCAAGGGCTCTGTGGCCAGGGAAGGTCCCCAGGAGCTGTAGCATGTATTATGCCACCCTAGGGGACCCTCTCACGAAACATTTGTACACTGCCATTGCAGCTTGTGTGTGCTGGTGAGGCGAAAAGACAGTCAACATAGCAATCTCCTCAGAGTGCCATGCCCTTAACCCACTGCCTGTGGCATATGTATGTCACCCCTCTAACAGGCCTTACAACCCTAAGGCAGGGTGCACTATACCACAGGCGAGGGCATAGCTGCATGAACAATATGCCTCTACGGTGTCTAAGTCAGTTCTCAGACCTTGTGAGTGCAGGGTAGCCATACTGCGTTTATGGTCTGGGAGTTAGTTATTACAAACTCCACAGCACCATAATTGGCTACACTGAACACTGGGAAGTTTGGTATCAAACTTCTCTGTGCAATAAACCCACCCTGATGCCAGTGTGGAATGCAAAATGCACACACAGGGCATCTTAGAGATGCTCCCTGTATGTTAGCCAGCCTGGTAGTGTAAGAGTGACCGGTCTATACCTGCCTGCCACTTCCAGATGAGTTTCTGACCACATGGGGTGAGTGCCTTTGTGCGCTCTGTGGTCAGAAGCAAAGCTTTTCCAGGGTGGAGGTGCTTCACACCTCCCCCTGCAGGTACTGTAACACTTGGTGGTGAGCCTCAAAGGCTTAGGCCTTGTGTTCAGTACCCCAGGGCACTCCAGCTAGTGGAGACGCCGGCCCCCCCAGACAGGCCCCCACTTAGGACAGCAAGCCCCGAGGGATACTTAAGAAAAACAAGGAGGAGTCACACCCTCAGCCAGGAACACCCCTAAGGTGTCCAGAGCTGAAGTGGCCCCCTCCTTTAGAAATCCTCCATCTTGTTTTGGAGGATTAGGACTAATAGGGAGGTGCCCCCCCCCCCTTCCCAAAGGGAGGGGGCACAAGAAGGGTATAGCCACCCTGGGGACAGTCCTCTAATCCTAAAAACGCCCCTAAATTATGTATTTAAGGGCTCCCTGAACCAAGAGATTTCAATTCCTGACAACCTCAAGAAAAGGAGGACTGCTGAGCTGAGACCCCCACAGAAAAGAGGAGACAACAACTGACTCGGTCCCAGCCCAACCGGCCTGTTTCCTGTTTCAAAAAGCTGCAAAAGAAGAAACCACGCTTTCTACAGGACCAGCGACCCCTAAAAAGCCTCTAGGGGACTCCCTGCATCACCGAGGACCAAGAAACTCCAATGGACCTGTCCAACAAGCAGAAAAAGCAATCATCTTTAAAGGGACTCCCACCTCACTCCAGAAACGTGAGTCCAAAACTACCCTGCACCAGATGCCACTGGCTCGTGTCCAGAGGAGCCAACCAGCCAGAGAGGACCCCCAGGCGAATCCGACCTAGTGTCTACCCTGGGCTGACCTCTCCACGATGATGCCTGCAGTGGGAGTCCCGAGGGACCCCCCTGACTGCGACTGCCCGGGATGAAGATTTCCGATGCCTGGAGAAGCACTGCACCCCCCAGACGAGAGAGAGACTGACCACAGGTGCAGTAGTGACCAGCAGGTGGCCCCCCCTCCCTGTCCAGTCGGTGGCTTGCCCGAGAAGCCCCCCTGTGCCTTGCCTGGAGCTCATAAGTGACCCCTGGGGTCCCCCCCCCATTGAGTTTCATTGGGAACCAGACCTTCACCCAGCCGCAAGTCTTTGAGTGTGTGTTCTCATTTATTGCCTGTGTGTGTACAACAAATACTTAACACTTCCCTCTAATAGGCCTAACTGCTCGACCACACTACCACAAATGGAGCATTAGTCTTTTTAAGTATTGCCTCTGTCAAGCCTCTTGGGGAACCCCTGGACTTTGTGCACACTATCTCATTTTGACATAGTGTATACAGAGCCAGCTTCCTACAATGCCTCTTCCAGCTCCTGTGTACCACTCGATGCCAATGCATTCTTTGCCATTCTACACCACTGTACTCTTCCCCACTGGACTCTACACCACTCCAGGCTAGGACAGACCAATCTACTCTGCACACCTCCACTCAACGCCACTGCACTCTTCACCACTCTGCAACACTGCACTCACGCCAATACACTTTACTCTGTAACTCAACAATATGCCCCTGCACTCTAAGCCAGTCTAATCTCTGCACCATTGCACTGTATGTCACTGCAATCCACACCAGTTTACTCCATGCGATTCTACTCACTATGCAACTCCACTCTACCCTGCACAACTCCACTCTACCCTGCACAACTCCACTCTACCCTGCACAACTCCACTCGGCTCTGAATCAATCTACTTTATGCCACTCCCCTCTGTGCTGCTGCAGTCGACTCTGCATCGCTGTAATCTACATCACTCTGCTCCATTGCGCTGTGACGCTCAACTCTGCAGTACTGCAGTCTGTCACTGAACTCTACACAACTCTAATCTGTTCTACGCCACTGCACTCTGGCAGTGTACACCACTCTGGCAGTGTACACCACTCTGGCAGTGTACACCACTCTAAGCTACTCTACACCACTGCACTGTACCACTGTAATCTACTGTGCCAGCCCACTCTGCGCTGCTCCATGCCGCTCTACTAGACTCCACACTATGCCAGTCCAATACACAAGACTCTCTACCAATCTACCCGACTCCACACTATGCCAGTCCAATATGACACCCTACCACTCCAGAACCCTACTCCACTCTTTACTATTTCACCCTATCTTCCATGAGTCTCTACGCCACTAACTTTTAGCTGTGCTGAACAGCAGCCATATTGGTGTACCACATAGCTAAAACACATTGGCAAAGCCAGTAGTTCTTGCACAGGCGTGACCTATTGGCTTTGCCAGTGCGTGGTGTGTGTGTGTGTGTGTGTGTGTGTGTGTGTGTGTGAGAGAGAGATTGTCAACTATTTGGTGCTATGTCTGTGATGTCAGATGTACACCCTGGAAACCCCTCTGCATGGTTGCCATCCTTCAGATTCTTTTTTTCCATTGTCTGATCTGGAAGCAAGGTTTTGAGCTTTTGAGCCATTGAAGAGACAAACAACTGTTTGTCAACAGAATATTGAAGCCAAAAACAAGAAAATAAGGGGACATCACCAGATCGATTTATAGGCACCATCGAGAGACCACATGGGTCAAGGAATGCACATCTTCCATCTTTGAAGATAGAGCTTAATCCCTTTAGGTTCTGCCCAGAGGTACCTTCACAAGTTTACTCAGAATCAGCCTCGGGTCCGAAAGGTGATCAAGAGGGGTGGAAGGAGAATATGCCCATGGAGGAGTCTAACAATTCCAAAAAGAAAGGCACCTTTGATGACCACAAACGTGCTCTACATGGGGAAGCAGCCGTGCCGGCTCAATTCCAAAACTGACATACTGGTGTTTATTAGAGGTTTCAGCTCCACATATTTCCTCTCCTGGCTCTTGCACTTATCTGCCTTTCAAGGGGTGAGTCTAACTCCTTGCTTCTTATTGGAGCCTCAAGAAGACGAGGAAGAGCTCTTCTACAAAAATGAATTGTAAGAGGAAGATTAGTTGAAACAGAGCTATTTGCAGGACCCCAAATCAATAGAAGGTAATTGGTGAGATCTAGACGGTGGCTCACCAGAGTAAGGGATCAATACATACCTCCAAAATATCCCCACCCACAACTGCATAGCTGTTGTTAACACCTTCATTCAGAGAGCAGCGTACCTGCCCATGCTAACAAGCATTCTGGTCCTGGGGGAGGAAAACCATTAAAGAGTCAGCTTCTGGCAAAACAGTAACTCCCAGGATAGGACAGAAATGCAAGCATACTTCCCAAGACCCCATTTACATAAATTACAGTACAGTTGCAGACTCAGTCATCCTAAGCAAGATCCACTTCCATAAGACCACCACCAGACAAGGAGAGCAGGAGGATGGAGAATACGGGCTGAAAAATGACGAGAGCAGCTGCCAGTGGCTCATAGGCAATTCTGTGCGCTTCTGAACAGATATGAGCACCTGTAATGGGTATGTTTTAAAGCAGCATCTTTAAGAGCAGAACAGGAAGATGACAAAACCAGTGATCGTAATAAACGCCTAAAAACAAGGTTGCTGGAGACGTTTACCCCATGGCCCATCACGTACCCCTAGTGTACAATATAAACGCAGCAGATGCCGCAGTTGAGGCTCACCTTTCTGGAGGGGGCAGGCCACCCTGACTCTTGGGCTTGGCAAAGATGGGGCGGGGCTGTGCGCTCAGAGATCCCATGGCAGAGGGGATCTGGAATCCTTCCTGGAGGTGGGCTGGTGATGTACTGGAGCGTAGTCTGTGTCTGACTGAGACGCGCGGGTTCTGTCTTCCTCTGCTGGAGACGCGGAGTGGAAGGTTTCTCCCTTTATAAAGCACCTGTAAGCTCCGCCCGCTAAGCCACACCCCGTCCACCCTCGAAGTAGGTAAAGGAATTCCCGCCTTTTACCAGGATGATGGATGGATGACTAGATATTTTTTACCCATGATTCTAATTATGTATTGTATGTGCATATGTGTGTGTATTCATGTGTGTGTGTGTATAAATATATATATATATATGTGTATATGTTGTTTCTGTGCCTGGCATGTTTGTGGATCATTGCATGGCTCCTACTCATCACTCTTATGTCATGTCTCTATCAAACTATCCTCCATTCTCACTCGGACTCATCCAAATCCCCTCGACCACTTTCATCTCCTAAATATCTCTGCATAAGCTCTTCCCTCCACCTCCACATCTAACTCACCAAACCTCACTCTACCTCTGTGACCTCCCACACAACCCTACTAAATTCTCCTGCATTCATCTCACCCTGCTACTATGCTCTCCCTAACCCTTCCACATCCTCTTTCCCCTCCGCTCCCCTTTTATTCATCTCAAGCCTTTGGATTGAGTAAATGAAGGATAAACTCCCAATTAACACTTCTGGATTTCATTCCTCCTCCACCCCTCCATTACTCCAGTCGATCTAACTAACAAACTCTCATATCCGCATCTCAAATTAACTCATAATAATACTAAAACTGTACTCCTTATTAAATTATACTAATCCATCACTAATTCTTGTTGGGTACCGGAGTAGCGTGCTACTCATCGGAAAGCGCTTCGACGCCTCGTCAGGGGTAGTAAGCGCTATATAAATACGATTACAATTACAATTACAATTACACTACACACTCAAGGACCAGCCCTATGCACTAGGCAATGCACTACCAGTCACAATGCTAGTCACCAGGCCATGGATAGGGACACCTAACACCAATTGCAGCATACCTGAGACCCACAGACCCCTGCTCAGTAGTGGATGCCTACTAGCTTGGTTGGAGTACTTTCACATCCGAACCCTGCCCAACATAGGACCTACCCTGCAATGCCAGGCCTGGCCTTAGGGCACCTATAGGGCCCACACCCTCCACCCGGATACCACCCCATTATGCGCAAGATGTATATTGGGGCACTGTACTCACCCCCTTGTGGCTGCTGTGATGAACCCAAGCGCCCATCTAGCTCCGGATAGGCCACTGCCACTATGCGGACCATCAGGGGGGTCAGGGTTTGACGGGCACCCCTTCCTCGTTGGGAGGCCATCGCCAGCTGGTTCCCTGCCGTCTTCCGTGGCCAGCATCCCAGGTCCTTCCACTGTTTGCGACAGTGGGTGCTCCGTCTGCTGTAGACCCCCAGGGTCCGCACATCCTTGGTGATGGCACGCCATATACCCATCTTTTGATTGGCACTGACCTGCAGGGAAATAGACACAGTGAAAGGTATTAGTCCGACCATCCTGCCTGTTACACTCATGGCCCACCATGCCCCTTCACTTCCCCATTAGCACAGACATGGCCCACCTAACATGCTGCACGCTGTCCACGGTCCATCCACTTCCCACCCCCTACATGAGGCCTTCACACACAGCACTCCATGCATTCACGCTCCATGCATCGTACTCACGGTGTACTCACCTGTTGGTCTGGAGGCCCATACAGCATTCGGTACTGGGGTAGGACCCCATCCACCAGTCTCTCGAACTCCGCCAAGGTGAAGGCAGGGGCCCTTTCCCCAGTCACACGAGCCATGGTCAGTTCCAGACACAGGTCACAGCAGCACATGCAGTGTAGGTCCTCTCCTGTTGAAGGTCAGGTAGCAAGTGAGGGATTAGATAGAAAATGGTGGTCACGTCTGCGGTGGTGCAAACTGTCACCGCCGGCGTACTTCACCAATGGCCACTGTACCCCATAGGGCCTAATGTTAACCAATGAGGAGTTGCACGGCAGTTCTCGACCGCCTCCCGCAACAGCGCACATCAGTGGAATTACCTCATTTCTACCTGTCCCTCCATACAGGACAGGCAGATGCCATTTCAGGGGATGGGGCAGGCCACTGATCCTAACTGCGTCACAGTACACAAATGCACCATTTGGACATCTCCAACGAAATACTGTTACAATCACAATATGCATTGAACTGTAGTGGTTGGAATTAAGAGATAATGACCAGCTGCTCACTATTTTACCCCATAGTTTGCAACCGCTGCGGATGACCAGGAAGTGGAGACACCCCCCCGTGTACAGACCCCTGGTGGACTTGGCAACAATGGAGGACAGGCACATTATCCTCACCTATAGACTTGACAGGGCCACAGTGACGGAGCTGTGTGCCCAATTGAAGCCTGACCTAATCTCTGCTATCCGTCACCCAACCGGGATCCCCCCTCTTGTGCAAGTGCTATCAGTGCTCCATTTTCTGCCAACTGGCTCCTTCCAAGTGACAGTGGACTTGGCAGCAGAAATGTCTCCGAGCCAATGTTCTCAATAGTGCTGACCGGAGTGTTGTCTGCCCTGATTAAACACATGTGCAGCTACATCCTTTTTCCCCAGGTGGAGGAGTTGGCCACAGTGAAAGCTGATTTCTATGCAATGGGACATATCTCCAACATCATGGGGCTATTGATGGAACACATATTGCATTTGTCCCCTCCCCCCCGGCAAAATGAACAGGTGTTCAGAAATCGAAAGAGCTTTCACTCCAGGAATGTTCAGATGGTGTGTTTGGCGGACCAGGACATCTCCCACGTCAATGCAAGGTATCCTGGGTCTGTGCATGATGCCTTTATCCTGAGGAATAGCAGCATCCCAAATGTGATGGCTCAACTCCAGAGGCACAGGGTGTGGCTAATAGGTGAGCCCTGGTTCCCACCCAGTATATGTTGGTGTATAGGTATGGTGTGGGCCCTAAGGGTTAGTGTGTGACTAACAGTTGTCCCTCCATATTTGCAGGTGACTCTGGTTACCCCAACCTCTCATGGCTACTGACCCCTGTGAGGAATTTCAAGACAAGGGCAGAGGAACGTTACAATGAGGCACATGGGTGAACAAGAAGAATTATAGAGAGGACCTTTGGCCTCCTGAAGGCAAGGTTTTGTTGCCTCCATCTAACAGGTGGATCCCTGTGCTACTCACCCAAGAAGGTCTGCCAGATCATCGTGGCATGCTGTATGTTGCAAAACCTTGCCTTGGGTCCCAAGGTGCCTTTTCTGCAGGAGGAGGAGGCTGGGGATAGCCGTGTGGCAGCAGTGGACCCTGTGGACAGTGAAGATGAGGAGGCAGAGGATGAGGATGAGGACAACAGACGTGCAATTATTCATCAATACTTCCAATGACACACAGGTAAGACAGTGTAACTTCACATTTAATTGACAGTTTTGTGTTTGACATTGTCATTGACAGGCTGTTTTTCCCACTTCTATGGCCACTCACATTACTCTTTGGCATCTCTATTTGCAGATATTGGTGCCCCACTATTGTTCCTGGTGTGTTCACTGCAGCCAACTACAGGTCTTTCCTATGCATACATTACTGTACAGTTGAATAGCAATGTTTAAACCTTGATAAACAAATGCATACTTAAATCTTTTGACATACTCCATACTTGTATTTTTTCTAAGGGCGTTTATTTAAGTGCTAAGAAGTAGAGGGGGAAGTGCAATGGGCTGGGGATAGAGGAAAGTCCAGGATAGAGTCCAGTCTATTTGTATCACAGGTGCATTGTCCAAGGAGGCATAGGAAGGGGAGCAATGGCAGGTCACGGTGGACAGGGTGACAGAGTGGGACACAAGGATGACAATCAGGAGAGTCTTATTACCTGGCGGGGGTCTTGGCAATAGTCTCTGGCTTCTACCTGGATTGCAGGGAACGTTTGCGGGGTGGTTCTCCTTTTGCAGGGGGAGGGGTGCTGGTGGCCTGTTGGTCCTGTGGTGGGGCCTTCTGTCCACTAGCGGCAGCTGAGGTGGAGGACTGTTCATCGGTTTGGCTAGAGTCAGGTGCCCGGTGGTGTGCCACTGCCTCCCTCATAGTGTTGGCCATGTCTGCCAGCACCCCTGCAGTGGAGACCAGGGTGGTGTTGATGTCCTTCAAGTCCTCCCTGATCCACAGGTACTGTCCCTCCTGCAGCCGCATGTTCTTTTGCAACTTGTCCAGTATCTGGCCCAGCGTATACTGGGAATGTTGGTATGGTCCCAGGATCGCGGTGAGTGCCTCCTGGAGAGTCGGTTCCCTGGGCCTGTCCTCCCCCTGTTACACAGCAGTCCTCCCAGCTTCCCTGTTGTCCTGTGCCTCTGTCCCCTGAACCATGTGCCCTTTGCTACTGACCCCAGGTCCCCGATCGTCCTGTGTTTGTGGGGTGGCCTGGGGTCCCTGTAGTGGTGGACACACTGCTGATTGACGTGTCCTGGGGACAGAGGTATGGGCCCGCTGGGTGGGTGCTGTGGTGGTGTGAGACTGTGCCTGGGTAATCGACTATCCGGAGATCCCTGATGGGCCAGGTTGGTCATTCAGATCCAGGCGAGCAGAGCTGCTGTCATCACTGTGGGCCTCTTTTGTGGGGGAACTGGATGTTCCTGGCACCTCTTCTCCGGTGCAATTGGCTGGGATACCTGTGGGGATGTCATTGCAGTGTTATTGTTTCTGCGTGTGACATATTATGCTTGGGTGTGTTGCCCTCTATGGTTGATATTGCCCTGTCAGATTTGCCTTGTGTGAGTTGTTATTTGGTGGGCTAGGTGATTCCCTCCAGTGTGCATGCAGTGGTGATAGGTGTCCATGCAGGTCTGTGAGGGGTGTCCATGCATTGGTGTTGCATGCAGGGCTTGGTATTGGGATGAGTGGGTTGTGATGGTGGGGTATGTGGGAGGTGGTGGAGTGATGGGAGTGAGGGTAAGGGTGGGGGTTTGTGATGGCATGCAGGTAGGGGAGTGATAGTAATAGAGATTTGACTTACCAGAGTCCAGTCCTCCTCCTACTCCTGCAAGGCCCTCAGGAGGTATGATTGCCAAGACTTGCTCCTCCCATGTTGTAAGTTGTTGGGGACGAGGTGAGGGTCCACCGCCAGTCCTCTGTACTGTGAGCTGGTGTCTTGCTGCCACGGAACGAACCTTCTCCCATAGGTCGTTCCACCTCTTCCTGATGTCATCCCTTGTTCTGGGGTGCTGTCCCACGGCGTTGACCCTATCCACCATTCTCCATCTTTCTAGCAATGGACGTCTGCTGCACCTGTGATCCAAATAGCTCTGGCTCTACCCTGCTGATTTCCTCCACCATGACCCTTAGGTACTCCTCTGAGAACCTGGGGTGTCATTGTGGTGCCATGGGTGTAGTGTGAGTGATGTGGGTGAGGGTGTGTGGGGTGATGTGTTGGGGTGTGTGATGTAAGGTGCATGGGTGGTGTATAGGTGATGGTGTTATGTGGCTCTGGTTGTGTGGGTGCTCTTGCAGTATCTCTCTCTGGTGGCAATGCTTTGTAGTCGTAAAGGGCTGTGGGTAGTGTGGGTGTGTGTTTTATAGTGGTGTGGGTGTGGTGTGTGTATGGGTGTCAGGTGTGTGTAGTTTGAATTGACCAATGTGGGTTGTTTTGTTAGGTTGTGTGTATTTTGAGCGCGGCTGTATGTACTGCCAATGCTTTACCGCCATTGAATGTCTGCCACGGTGATTCGGGGGTCATAATGTGATGGGTGTTGTTCTGTTGGCGTAACGTAGGTTTTCCTAACGCCAGTTTATTACTGACCTTTGGGCTGGCGGACTTGTGTGTGTGGCTGTATAGTGACGGATTGGTATGTGTGTGTCATTATATGGTTGGCGGTTATCTTCCGCCGCCGCGTTATGTTGGCGGCAGTCGGCATGGCGTTAAGTGAGATTTACCGCCAATGTCATAACGAGGGCCCAAATCTTTATCAGATCCTGTGCTTCTGCCAGTGCTACAGAGGCCTAGGAAAAACACTGTGCCAAGAATCTGCAAGGAATTATGCAATAAACAATATAAAAATTACAATATTCCTGTTAAACAATGTTTCTAGTGTTGTGTCAGATAATGCTGCAGGAAATCTAGAGTTATCCTAGAAGGGGGGATAAGAATAAGGATGGAGGAAGATGCTGAGGAGCAACAAATCCGGCCAAGAATCAAGACCTGGCTGTTCAAATGAACAGATCACCAAGAAGCAGTTAGCAACTCCAGCGCCTTAAGACCCTCATTGGTGATTTGCTGAGCTTTATAAATCCTTGATTGACTGATTGCTTGATTGATTGCTTGATTGATTGATTGAAAGAATGCAAAGTAAAATGTCCAGCAGTCAAATGGCTGGAAAAAGTTGGACCATGCATGACGACGGACCAATAACAAAGAATGTCAAGAAGACAAAGCACCCACAAGCACTTAAGGTGTACAGTAACACTCTCTGACTAGATTTTCTGTAACTTTCCGAACACTTAACTAACTTCCACACTCACTTTTCCCTACACCGTTGACCTGTTCACCAGGAAACTACACTAACCTTTAAAACAGAAGAATGGGACGGAGGCTGCAAGGGGCCCTTTGGATCCCACTTGCAGCTGTCTTTTACTATCTAACTGTGGACAGGGGTGCCCATTATTCTTGCTTGCTTGAGGGCCCATGCAATTCTTGCTATGCCACTGAACAAGAAGAATGATAAAACACAGTGGTCCAGTTAATGTAACAAACATTCAGAAGGAGGCAAGACCTCTCTGGAAAAATCAATGTGCAATATTTAGTATATTTTGGCTTAAAGAAACCATAAAAGTAGTCAGTGGCAGCTGCTGCAAATCTAAAGGGGAAGGGCAGGCAAGGGGAGGGACAGAGATGGGGGGATAAAAGAAAAATAAAGTTAAAAAACCTTATCTCTTCCTTTCCCCACCGTCGCTTGCCACCTCACTAGTCTCTCCTCTTCCCCTGCTGTCCCAGCATTCACTAGGACACCAGCACAGGTTCCCCAGCAATCCTGGTGCTGCTTTCATGCTAAAGCCAGCATGAAAGCAGCGTCAGAATTGGTCTGAGCAGCTTGGACTGCCGCTCAGACACAACCCTGGGGTCCGTGCAGTTTCTCCAGCCCGGCTGTTCAACACAGCTGGGCAGGAGAAACCTAAGTGTGCATGTGTGTTTGGCCAGCCTGAGACTGCCAAGCCAAACACACATGCGCACTTAGGTGCACTCTCTCCTCCTCCCTCACACCTCTCCCCACTCCTGTGGCCCAGCCCAGCCCCTCTCTGAACATGCTGCTGGCTGAGCCAGGAGCTGAAAGATAAAACAACAATTAGATATTGTTTTATCTTTCAGCTCCTGGCTTAGCCAGGGTGGCGACGCTTCTTCGCCATTGCAAAGGAGCCTCCCCTAACAGTAATACATACATAAATAAATTAAGAACATTGTTACATACAAATCAATTCTCTGTACTAAAAAATATTAAAAACCATCATAAAAGTATATGATTTCAAAAGTGCAAATACAACATGTGAATGAAAGTGCATGTGTTAAAGGCAAAAACCCTGATTTGAGCCATCAAGCCTCTTGGGGTATCACACGGGACACAAAATGGAAGTGACCATGAAGGTGGCTTCTGGCACTGGCTTCCTCTCATTGACTACTCCCTAGTCGTGTTTCAAATGCCTAGCCACTCTACCCCTTCCATGAATAACAGGTTAATTGTCTTTTTTTCTAATTCTATTGTCCCCTTTTTTTCTCTCTCTTCTCTTTAATTCACTGCTGCTATCCCCACATTTGATGAATAGCGTATTCTTTTTCTTTTAAAGGTTTTTAGAATTTGTATGCAAAGGCCTAGTTTAGGCAGAAAATGAATGAAATTGTTATTGATCGGGTGGCTTGGAGGTGGCCCCAGCAATCTGAAGTGTAGCCCTGGAACTGGGATTCCACAGAGCATGGTGAGTAACTGCAATTTATCAATCACCAAAAGTGAGGCACACTGGCACAAGGTGTCTATTTCGGGTGTACTTTCCATCAAGAAAGTGTGCCAATGAAGAGGTTGACAGCAACAGTGCTATATCTTAATAGAGATTGTGCTGTCCGGCCCTGTTCATTTCATCCAAGGGGAACTTCTTTGGCTGGTGGCCTGCTTTGCATGAAAAAAATAGTAAATATGGAAACAATGAATGCCTTTTGCTTCACTTTTTGATCAATTTCTGATACCCATTCATTAATTCCTTCTCATTTCTCGCTGCACGAAATGACAACAGGCTTCATTGTTAAAAAATATAAATTATTTAATATTTTCAGTAAAAATAATATTGAAGGATTCAAACATCATTGCATTGTATGCCCACTTCAATGCTGGAATCTTCTTACCTATCTGTCAGAGAGTGTGGGGCACACCATCAGGACCAGCGCAACTGATGTGCGCCAAGAAGACTCTTCAATGATGTGGTCTTAATCTGGAAGGACTCTGATTCTGCATCAGCTTCACTGGTACCTTCAGGTTGAGTTATCGAATGCCACCTGGTCTGTTGTCACATCATGAGCACTTTGCAAACATGTTTGAAGCCCCCCTGTTTACATCTTCAGAGCTTCGTGGCTGCAATGGGGATTGTGACATCCAGCTGATGAGCATGTGGGAAAGTAGATGTAGAAACAGAAAAAAAGTTTTAAAAAAAAAAAAATGTGGTGTGTGCGTGTGTGTGTAAGCGTGCCTCCACCTGTGTGTGCCTGAGTGTGTGTGTGTGTGCTTCTGTGTGTGTTTTGTGTGTCTGTGTGTGTGTCTGTGTGTGTGCATATGTGTGTGGATGTGTGCATGTGTGCTTCTGTGTGCATGTGCAAATACGTACGCTTGTTTGTCTGGCTGTATTCCATCCAGGAGCAAAGGATCTACCACTTACACCAGACATCCCATGGCATTCGATGACGACCCCTAAACAACCTGCACATGGGTTGATCTAAATATGATGGGGCCTACCTTGAGCCAGATGGTGATAACTCACGGTATGACTATTACTATAGGGCATCTCTGGTATGATGATGCACACACCTCACCTAGGTGAGAATATTGCTGAGTATTATGGGCCTAATGGTGGCAATTCTTGGCATAATGTGGCATCAATTGTATGGTATGGTATGCTTCCAGTATTTATATTGCTATTACTACCCTTGACGAGGTGTTAAAGCACTCTGCGTTCTCTGACCTTGTTGTCAGGACAGGACGCTCCCCCCGCCGCGCAGCGCACCCTGCAGGTGCTCTGTCCCTGACTGCCGCTGCTGCCCGTGTTCGAGGCCCCCCTCCACCCGCAGGCCCCCGCCTGCGCCTCATCCCTGGTGGCCCAGTGGTGGGCAGTAAGGTTTGCTTCTGTCGTGTCTGTTTCCTCACCGTCTCTCCCTGTTATGCCCACTGTATTCTCTGTATTATAATCACGTTGTCACTGTTATTCAATCCGTGCCCTTTGTGCTGCCTCTGGTTGTCCTAGTATCTGTATCTGTTACCTAGTAGTCACGTTATTTTTGTCCTCTCTGTGTGCTTGTTCCGCTTCTTGCTCTCTCCCCTTGCGTGTCTCCCTCCTCCTTTGACCCCCCCGCCCCCAATCCAGCGCCATCCGCCCGCTTCCCTGACTTTTTTCTCTCACCCTACACCCCCTTCCCTCCCACCTCCCCCTCCCCTCTAGCTACCTAGCGTTATTTTTCTCACCCCCCCTCCCTACTCGCCGCTCCCTCTCCCGTTTTTCCCGCCGCTTTGGCCCCACCCGCCCCCAGCTCCTCCTCCCTCCCTCCACCCCCTCTTAATGCAGGTTGCTGCGCTGCGAGGGCGCGTTCTCTGACCTTGTTGTCAGGACAGTACACTCCCCCCGCCGTGCAGCGCACCCTGCAGGTGCTCTGTCCCTGACTGCCGCTGCTGCCTGTGTTCGAGGCCCTCCTCCACCCGCAGGTCCCCGCCTGCACCTCATCCTTGGTGGCCCAGTGGTGGGCAGTAAGGTTTGCTTCTGTCGTGTCTGTTTCCTCACCGTCTCTCCCTGTTATGCCCACTGTATTCTCTGTATTATAATCACGTTGTCACTGTTATTCAATCCGTGCCCTTTGTGCTGCCTCTGGTAGTCCTAGTATCTGTATCTGTTACCTAGTAGTCACGTTATTTTTGTCCTCTCTGTGTGCTTGTTCCGCTTCTTGCTCTCTCCCCTTGCGCGTCTCCCTCCTCCTCTGACCCTCCCACCCCCAATCCAGCGCCATCCGCCCGCTTCCCTGACTTTTTTCTCCCACCCTACACCCCCTGCCCTCCCACCTCCCCCTCCCCTCTAGCTACCTAGCGTTATTTTTCTCACCCCCCCTCCCTACTCGCCGCTCCCTCGCCCGTTTTTCTCGCCCGTTTTTCCCTAGCGTTATTTTTCTCACCCCCCCATCCCCCTCCCGCCGCCAGCTCCTCCTCCCTCCCTCCACCCCCTCTTAATGCAGCCCGTCTGCGCCTGTCCCCGCCTGGCCCGCGCCCAGCGCCAGAACCCCTGGACCTCGCACTCCGCACCGCACACCGCCCAGTCTCAGCTACGACGCTGCTTCCCTCCACGCACTCAACAAAGGCCGAGACCAACACTGCTACCAAGCCGCCCGAAGCACACCCACAGACCTTTCGCCTGCTGCAACTGCCACTCCACCTGCGACCGAACCCCAAAACCAACAACCACCAGACCGAACCACCTCTGCTGCATACTCCTCAACACCCGCTCCGCACGCAAACACGCCGTGGAACTCTGGGACCTGCTCGACAGCACCGCCCCAGACGTAGCCTTCCTGAGCGAGACATGGTGGAACGACTCATCCGCGCCAGACATCGCCATCGCCATCCCAGACGGATACAAGATCTCCCGCAGGGACCGCACCAACGGCTACGGAGGAGGACTCGCCATCATCCACAAGTCCACCCTCAAGATCATCACCCACACTGACGATCACTTCAACACCGCCGAGCTTCTACACTTCCGGATCCACACCGACCCCAACACCACCCTCAGAGGAACGCTTGTCTACAGACACCCAGACCAGTTCTGCGGCGCTATCACCGACCTCGCAAGCACCCACTCACTCACCTCCACGGACCACATCCCCCTCGGGGACCTCAACTTTCACCTCGAGAACAACAACGACCACAACTCCACCACGCTGATCAGCAACCTCACAAACCTCGGACTCAGACAACTCGTCACGTCACCAACCCACGCCGCCGGACACACACTGGACGCCATCTTCTCCAACAGCGACCACGTTACCTTCAACGACACCACCGAACCCTACTGGACCGACCACAGCTGCATTCACTTCACCTACAACAAAAACACTGCACACCACCACAGCCGCCAACTCCCCCGCCGCAGCTGGGGCAAACTCACCGAAGAACAACTTCTCAGCACCCTCTCCCAGAACCCACCGAGCGAGCCCACCGACCCGGACACCGCGGCCTGCGACTTCAGACAATGGATCAACAACTGCGCCAACATCATCGCCCCGCTGAAGAAACCCCCCAGCAACCTCGCCAGCAAGAAAGCCTCCTGGTTCACCGACGAAGTCCTGGCCTCCAAACGCGCCTGCAGGAAACTGGAAAAGAAATGGCTCCAAGAACGCACACCGGACAACCACGCAACCCTCAAAGACGCCACCCGCCGACACCACCACCTCTTCAGGACCACCAAGAGGTCCTCCTTCAAAGACCGGCTAGACAACAACGCACACGACAGCAAAGAGCTCTTCCGCATCGTAAAGGAACTATCCACCCCCAGCGCCAACGTCAACGACATCCCGCCCTCTCAGGAACTCTGCGACTCCCTCAACGCTTTTTTCCACAGCAAGATCGCCGACATCCACAGCAGCTTCAACATCCCGACCACGCCCACCCCCGTCACCGCCTCGAACCCAAGCATCGCCAACCCCATCATCGCCTGGTCCAACGTCGACGATGACACAACGTGCAAAATCATGAACTCCATCCACTCCGGATCACCGACTGACCCCTGCCCCCACCACATCTTCAACAAAGCCGACTCTATCATCGCACCCCAACTCCGCAAGATCATCAACGCCTCCTTCGGAACAGGCACCTTCCCGGAAAGCTGGAAGCACGCAGACATCAACGCCCTCCTCAAGAAACCCAAAGCCGACCCCAAGGACCTCAAGAACTTCCGCCCAATCTCCCTCCTCCCCTACCCAGCAAAAGTCACAGAAAAGATCGTCAACCTTCAACTGACACGCCACATCGAAGACAACAACATCCTCAACCCCTCACAAACCGGATTCAGACGCAACCACAGCACCGAGACCGCCCTCATCGCCGCCACAGATGACATCAGACGCCAACTCGACCACGGCGAAACCTCCGCCCTCATCGTCCTAGACCTCTCAGCGGCCTTCGACACAGTCTGCCACCGCACCCTACTATCACGCCTCCAAAAAGCCGGAATACAGAAAAAAGCCCTAGCCCTAGCCTGGACCTCATCCTTCCTCTCTGACAGAACACAGACCGTCCGCCTCCCACCCTTCCGCTCAGAAGCCAACAACATCATCTGCGGCGTCCCCCAGGGCTCCTCCCTGAGCCCGACGCTGTTCAACATTTACATGGCCCTTCTCGCACAAGTGGCCCGCCGTCACGACCTCAACATCATCACCTACGCCGACGACACCCAGCTCATCCTCTCCCTCACCAACGACCCCGCCACCGCCAAAGCCAACCCCCACGAAGGAATGAAAGCAGTTGCCGACTGGATCAGAAATAGCCACCTGAAACTGAACACCGACAAGACAGAAATCCTCATCCTCGGGACATCCCCTTCCGCCTAGGACGACTCGTGGTGGCCCACCACCCTTGGAACAGCTCCAACGCCCACCGACCACGCCCGCAACTTGGGATTCATCCTCGACTCCGCACTCTCCATGGACAGACAAGTCAGCGCCGTCACCTCCTCCTGCTACAACACCATCAGCAGGATCTACAAGTGGATCCCGATCGACACCAGGAAGACAGTGACCCACGCCCTCGCCAGCAGCAGATTTGACTACGGCAACGCACTCTATGCAGGTATCCCTGCAAAACACCTCCAACGACTTCAACGCATCCAAAACGCCTCTGCCCGACTCATCACCAACGCACCCCGCCACATCACCCCCCACCTCAAAGAGCTCCACTGGCTTCCCGTCGACAAGAGGGTCACCTTCAAGCTCCTCATCCACGCACACAAAGCACTCCACAACGCCGGCCCCACCTACCTCAACAACAGACTCGATTTCTACACGCCGACCCGCCAACTGCGATCCGCGAGTCTCGCCCTCGCCACCATCCCCCGCATCCAGCGAACCACCTCCAGCGGCAGATCCTTCTCCTACCTCGCCGCCAAGACCTAGACAACACTCCCTACCCACCTCCGGCAGACTCAAGACCTACTCGCCTTCAGAAGACTCCTCAAGACCTGGCTTTTCGAGCAGTAGCAGCCCCCCCCCCCCCAGCGCCTCTATAAATGTCTGTGATTGATTGATAGATTGATGATAACATCAGAGACTTTGGCATCCATAAGATATACATTTTGCCATGCTGCTTATCACAGAGCTAACATGCCACTTGTAAACAAACTTGCAGCGCCAGTAGTAGCAGCTGGTATCCCTGGTGACACCTAAGAGATGTCTATTTGTGTAATGGCCAAGAAAAATGCTGTGATCCAGCCTTGCTTTTTCAACTCTGTGAACTCAAGAGAATCTTAAACTAAGGGCCTGATCTTGAGTTTGACAAATGGGGTTACTCCTTCACAAACACCGTATTACGATCCCATTATATCCTATGGGAATTGTAAAAGGGCAGATGGGACATCCGCCAAACTCCAAATCAGACCCTTACTCTTCCCCACATTAACTCACTATTCTAAGGGAAGCCTTAAAGGCCTGACTCTATCATCACTAAGCTTCCTCTGCCGTAGACCTGTACTGGTTATCTCTAGTGCCAAGAAGCCCTTGTTATCTTACCTCACCTTCTCCAGCCCACCCATAGATTAAAATGTCACATTTCCTGCCCATATTTGGTCATAATTTCCTTCATGCTTTCCTATAGCTTGATATTTCCCTCCTTCAGCCTATGAGGCCTAGCTCCTTCCTTCCCTTGTCCTCAGCTTCAAATTTAAGGTACGGTGGGAGAGGTTGGTGGTACGAAAAACGACATTTAATCTGACCATAAGTGACGCAGAATTCCTGCCAATGGCGGCCATCAACAGACGTCACGTGCCGCCTCTGATTGGATGAGGGGGTCAGCCTGATCCATCCTACCGGAGGTTTAAGGATATTATTTTTTAAAACGTCATATTTGACTACTACCTACAGGTTACATCGTAGAAACTACTTTGGCTGCTGACGTAGAAGAAATGCAGTGGAATTAACGGCCTTTCACTGCTTAACAGCCGCATAAAAACAACAAAAGAAAAAACTCAAAAAAGAGCAGGCTTCAGAAGCAGGCCCTTGTTCAGACGAAGACTGAACAGCAGTACGGGCACGTCCTCGATTACTGCACACAGTGTAATTCACGAAACTACATATTAAATTGTACTGGTCCTCGAATTGCCAATTCACACTTCAAATTTAATTAAAGTTCTCAGGGCTGACATACACATTTTCTTTCATTCCTCGTTTTGAGGACAGATTCGGTGTAATTGGAAACTAGAAAACAGATGTCCGCGCCTTGCCCTTGCGATGAGCAGAGATGCCTCGTCCCGCCTCCCAGTACCGCGTCTCGCGCGCAGCCAGCTCCCATCACCGACCAATATGGAGGGAAAATCAATAAACATGCGCACCACGGTCCTGCTCCTCACACAGTATGAAACCATTTTCGGAGCTGCCATTCAGGGCCCCCTCGGGCTCTAATTTGTTTATCAGGCCTCGCTAGCACCATTTGTATGCATACAGCCAAGGCCCTACTAACACTTTGAGCATACGGGCAGAAAGGGACTGTATGAGGCCCCTCTAATTTGCATACAACGTGACATCACAGGTAATGATAGCACATGAAGTGCTATCAATTGACTATTGGGAGAGAGGGGTGCAGCACAAACCACTGACCACTTTATTGTGTGAAGAAGGCCGATTTATTGAGACAGACGTTCCTTACCAGGCCAACTACCTTACAAAGCTATAACCTCGCTAAACATCTAATTAACTGCCCAATGTCCAACCCCCTTCCATACAGTTCCCACCCTGCAACTATCTCTTTTTATTCTAGTGCTTTTCAAAAGTTTCCGACTTTATATTTCCGTTAAATCTTTAGCTACATTTATGGACCTCTACACATCCAAACTCCTAACATTAACCTTGAACTTCCTGCCTACCCTCTCTTTCCACATGATTCACCCACTGCCAACGCCAAATAAACATCTGTCAACTCCTAGAAAACTTTCCAGGCCCCCACTAAACACCCGTCTCAAGGTACACCGTTACAGTAAACGTCTTGCACACCTGTCTCAACAACTTAGCCCCACCTTATAAATAATCTAAAAAACAAAAATAAAACCTTAATCAAAATGTGGAGATGGGTGGGTGGAGAAAAAAGCACAAAAGGGGTCTCTGCTACCAGTCGCCAGGTCACCTGAACCAAAAGTGGTGGCAGGCCCACAACTATATCCTTTTATTCTAGTACCTTTCAATTGTTTCCCATTTTCTATTTCCTTTAAAGTGTAGTAGTTGGACTCTTGCTGTAGGCAAGACTGCTGGTTTAGGGATGACAGCACTTTTGTCTGTAGGCGACTATGGCCTATCCTACAACAAGTCGCAACTGTCGTCCCAACCCTCCGCTCACAAGTAGTACCTCACCAAAAACCCAAACAGTAAAAGGTGATTTCTGGCAGCCTTCACGCATGGACTCCAGTGTACAACATTTCAGGGGAGTGAGGGTTAAACATATGAGCAACAAGGTTCAGTCACACACAGGCAATGAAAGAGATGCAGGAAGGCTTTTCATAGATTTATTAAAAAGACAATTTGCGATAAAATGCATGAGCTGCAATGAGTAGGATAATACACAGTTCAAGAATCATAATTTTGAAAATGAGAGTCGTGAATACAAAGACCCCCACCATCTTGCAATAAACATAAGATGTAAAACAACCCAAACACCCTAGCGTGGTGAACCTAATCTCTAACCTAAAAGTGAGCTAGGTGTGATAAACCTAATCTGCCAGTACCGTGTCCATGAGAAGAGACCCCCCCAACCCTCATTACCTTGGAATGAGGTCTCTAGATCAGACTGCGTGGGGACATCAAGGCTGGGTCTGCATCAAGACGACGTGTAGCATAGATAGCGTTGATGGCATCTTGTAGGAATAAACTTGTCTGCGTGAGATGTATTTATACAGATCTTGTAAGACCCCTGAACCAGCTATATTCCCAAACAATATATAAGAAATCATGCTTGGGGCGGCAGTTATATAAACAATTCACTGCAAAGTACATTATGTTTCTGTCACAGGTAAGTGGGAACTGGACATGATGTGTATACCTACGTATATCACTTTTCTTTGACGCTGATAGTGACGCCTTCACAGAATGACACTGATAATGGGAATTCAAAACATTTTCCTAACTATAAACATAGCATCCACCCTAGAAGAAATAATTAAATAAATGCTATAACACAGAGCAGGCTAAGTGGGTTAAAAGTCACTAGGTGACGGGGCACAGACTTGCAAGCCAAAAGGCTAAGCGATCTCCTGGTTCCCAATAAAACTAAATAGGATCCACTCCATACTATGGCTACATTTATGGACCTCTAAACAATCAAACTCTTAACATTAACCTTCAACTTCCTGCCTACCCTCCCTTTCCACATGGTACACCCACTGGCAATGCCAACCAAACATCTGTCAACTCTTGGAAAACTTTCCAGGCCCCCGCCACCCAAAAAAAGGTACCCTGCTAACTTTTCTGCCCCCTCGCCAACTTTTCTGCCTGCTAGACAAGCTTACTTCATTGGGGCCACATTCAGGGGCTCATTACGACTTTGGCTGGCGGCGGTGGACGCCCGCCAAAGTCCCGCGTCAGGATGACCGCCTATGCGGCATTTCCTCCGTGGGCCCTATTTTGAGTTTCCTGCTGGGGCAGCAGGCAGAAACAGTGTTTCCACCCGCTGGCCCAGCGGAAAACTCACCACAACATTGACACCGGCTCATAATCGAGCAGGTAGCAAAGCTGTGATGCGTCAGTTTCGTCAGCACCCATTGGGCTTTTCACTGCCCGTAATTTGGTCAGAGAAAAGCGCGATGGGGCTGTCCATGGGGGCCCCTGCACTTCCCATGCCAAGTGCATGGGCAGTGCAGGGTCCCTCTGGGGCCCATGATGCCCCCTTTCTGCCAGCCTTTGCATGGCGGTCCGACCGCCATGCAAAGGTTGCAGAAAGGGGACTTGTAATCTGGAGGGCAGCATTGCTTGCAGCACTGCCCTGGTGGATTACGACTACCGAGACCTCTAGGCTGTCAACTGGTGGCAACCTGGCAGTGCTGGTGGCTGTAATGTGGCAGTCAGATCATCAATATGGTGACGGTCCGACCGCCACTGCGAGTGCAGCGGTCTTAAGACCGCCACACTCGTAATGAGGGCCTCAGTGTACTAACCAATACTTCACTTAATTCTAAGAGGTATAGGGGGTCATTACGACCTCAGCGGTCTTTTTGCAAGACTGCTGAGGGACCGCCATGCGGAAGACCGCCTGTGCAGGCGCTTTGCCGCTCGGCGTATTATGACTGTTGGCTGCTCTCCGTCGTTATTCCAATGGAGAGCTGCCAACAGCCATACTTGCAGGCGGCGGGGAAGTGGAGGTTGCTCCACCTCCACCGCCACGCCAACAGAACACCGCCTAGCGAATCACGTCCTGTGATTCGCCGTGGCGGTGTTCTGTTGGCGGTGTGGTGTCGGCAGAGCTGCCCCCATGGCTCCCGTCCCCTCCCAGAGGATCGACGGACCAGGTATGTCGATCGTCCGTTAGGGGTGGGGGGTGTTGTGTGTTGTGTGCGTGCATGGGGGTGTGCGTGTGTGTATGTAGAGGGGGTGTGTGAGTGCGTGTATGCTTGCGGGGTTTTGTGTCTATGGGAATGAGTGCATGTATGGCTGTGGGTATGTCTGAATGGATGTGTGCGTGTATGTTTGAATGTGGGTGTGCATGTCTGACTGTGTGTGTGGATGTAGGCATGTATGTCGGGGTGTGTGCGTGTGTGTGTTGGTGGTGCCTGCATGCGTGTCGGGTGTGTGTGAGTAATGTTATGTTGGGGGTCGGGGTGGGGAGGGGGCACTGCCACCTTTGGGGGGTGAGAGGGGTGGTGGGGGGTGTAGGGGAGGGAGTCCGGTGGGGGTGGGGGAGATCCCTATCAGTGCCAGGGAAGGAATTCCCTGCCACTGATAGTGCTTACCACCATGGATTTCATGGCGGTTGAAACCGCTGGAAATCCACGGCGGTAAGCCGGGTCCAAATACCGCCGGCGGTATACTGAAGGCCGCCGGGCTGGAGACCCAGGTCTTCAGCCCGGCGGTCGTCTCCGCCCTGGCGGGCGGGACGAAGAACCGGCGGTTGACCATGGCAGTAACCGCCATGCTCCTAATACACCAAGGTAAGACCGCCAGCCTGTTGGCGGTCTTACCGCCGGTTCGCCGCCATCAGCCAGGGTTGTAATGACCCCCATAGTTCCATCCAGATGCAAGACAGATGAACTCCATCTCCTCGAAAAAAGTCCTTGTTCTCAAACCTTATATCTGCATGTGAAATGCAACCAAAACCAATATCCCTGCAAAAACAGGACATTTCCCGATTCACATTTTGTCGAGCTCTACCTATGACAGCAGGCTTGCTTGCTCCTCTCCAAACCCTCCTCCTCTTCCACTCCGTCCACAAGACAAAGCAACCTGCCCAATGCTCCTTTATCTGCAAAAGGTCCCTTTTCATAGACCTCATAATCATAACTCTTTTTTCTTTCACCAGATCATTTTTCCCAGCATTTATTACCAACACGTCCGGGCACCTTTCACCATCTAACATCCCATTGAAAGACTGAACCAAATCCATCTAGCACATGCCCCCTCTCCCTTTCCACATGATGGAGAACAACATTTGGTTAAACCCCAACTTAGCCCCAAAGTCCCTCTTTTCATCTTGCCTCTCTGCCCATTTGACGAAAGGGTGGCCCACCACCCAATTGCTCATGTCTTCCACCAATGGCCCGCTACCAAACCTGCAAGAAACAAAAACTAGTATTTAGATATTCACAATGGAGCACCTGCTGCGCTTCCCTCAGTCCCCTCAACATGCACATTGCATCTGTAACAGTTTGATGACCAGCTACCCAAATTTATAGTATCTTTGTGCACCCAGCCCCTATGACCCGCTTCTGTAGCCATGCCAATGAGGAAAGAGGGCATGCCAAAATCTGTTGGAGGCACCCCTAACTCCACCAGCGCCTTGTGGAGAGCTGACAACAGTTGATATGCCGAAGCCTTCGCTACTGACAAGTGCCTGAATACTAATCCCATGTCTCTCCGGCAGCAAGCCACTCACGCTTCGCATCATTCTACTGGGCAATGTCCATCCAATCCCACAGCATGTTTTACCACACTCCAATTGCTCTCTCTGACATGTCTTAGAACTTGCAAGCCATAGTTCCAGCCTGAGCCCCCTCTTGTCTACTTCCTCCCACAATACCCATCCCCTACCCGTGCTGTCCCACAAAACCAACTCCATAAAAGTGCCATAATACATCCAAGCCATAACCGTGGGAAGCAAATAGGATTCCCCCGCATCTCTGCGCACCACTGGCAGATGTCCCCACACTCTTCAGAATAAAAGGCCACGTCAGTGGCTTCCTGATCCTTCCCATTCGACCCTGCTCCCTCACCCCAACCTTCCAGCATCCTGTGTCCTACTTCCCCAGCTGGGGGGTGTACCCCCCACAACAATTTTTTTCATGAACACCACTCCTGCCAATTTACCAGAAATGGTAACCCTCCAAAGGCCCTTCTACATTAAGTCAAGTGTAAACCGAATTACATCTTCCACTCTCAACCAGCCCACCTCCCTGCACTCTGCCCCAATGCTAAAAATTCTGCCCAAGCTTGCTGCAAGCTGCCTGAGTCGACAACGAGAGGGACCCTACTACCAGCTGTAACATCCTGCATTGCATGGGGACCACAACGTCTCCAGCATATGCTTCAGGAATCTGTAGGCGTCCTTGGCTAACCCACGGAATGTCCCTCACTGTGAACGAGACAAAGCATCCGTGATCTCATTGTCCACCCCAGGTAAATGTTGCACTGTGAAATAAATGTCATGACGGAAACATCCCAACACAAATATCCGCAGCAAATTCAATACCTGCTCATCTCTTGCTGATTGTTTGTTCACCACTTGAACTACTGACATGTTATCTACTCTGAACAGCACCTTCTTGTGCGCCAGCTCCAGTCCAAATAAAGAGACAGCCACTATGAGAGGGAACATTTCCAGAAATGCAATACTTCTACCCCCTTGCTTCCACTGTTCTGGCCATGCCTCTGCGCACCACCAACCCTGCCAGTATAAACCAAAGCAGAGGCAGCCCGCTGCATCAGAAAATATCTGTACGTCCCATTCCATGAACTCCTGCTTCACGAGCGGAATCCCATTGAAGGATCACAAGAAAAGTTCCCACATCCCCAAGTCCTCTTTAACTCCTGCTGACAGCCTGATGTGATGGTGAGGCAGGGACAATCCCGGAAGGGCCAACCCCAGTCTTCTACAAAGCATTCTGACCCAGCATCACTTCCACCTCTCTCACCTTCATTTATTTTTGAGCTAGCATGCAACTCAACAGACTCAGCATTTTCTCCCGTTTCTCCTGTGGTAATCTTGCCTCATTCTTTGTGAATCAATTTAAATCCCTAAAAATGTCAACACTGTCCCTGGGCCAACAGTTTTTCTGGTACTAAAGGGACCACTAGTTCACTCATGAGCTCCTGGAATCTTACCAGCAGCTGCTTGCAGTCCGCAGAGATGGGTATACCCACAAAGAAAAAATCTGCCAAAAGACCTGCTACCTGTGTACCATCCTGCAAAACACTGGACACAATGTTAGAGTCTCACATCTTATACTGATCACAACCCCTCTCCATCTCAAACTTCTTCCTCCAGGTTTTCTTTGTCATAGTCCACTAACATGACACCTCAGGGCATATTTATAATCCCCTAGTGCCACCTTGCGCCACATTAATGTCATTATTTTTTCCATTAAGGCTGAAATCCCCGCACCGTATTTACAGAGTGGCTCAATGCATGCATTGTGCCACTCTGTAACCCTGCGGCAGGCATAACATATGTAAAAAGGGTGTTCCCCCGTCAGGGGGGACGAAAAAATGGTGCAAGGAAATCTAGGAGATTTCCTTGCGCCATTTTTTACGACACTTTTAAAGCCTGCTCAAAGCAGGCATTAAAAGGGGGCTTCCATTCTTTAGAATGGGCCCCTATGTACTCTGCAGGAGTAGCGCCAACAGTTTGGAGCTACTCCTGCAGAGTACATATTAACCCCTACCCTACGCCATGGTGCACTGTATTTTAAATACGGCACACACATGGTGGCGGTAGTGGGGCGCTAATGGGGGCAGGGAAAGTGGCGCTGCCCCTATAGTCTCCTTGGAATCTGCTCCTCTAACAATTTTGCTCACAATCCAAGCATAGACCGAATTGTATTCCGTAGCTATGGATGGACGTGCAGTGTCCCGGGAGGCCAAATAAACCTTTCCATGCTGTTTCACAGACACCATTTGTGACTCCGTCGCGTTGTGGAGACTAGAGTCCGTCCATGACCTGCTAGCCATTGGGACTGACCACGCCGTTCCAGACTTATGTTTGTCAGGCACGTAGGATCCCCCAGAGACATCCTGCGAACCACACTGGGCCCAGCCATCTCTTCCTTCCTGTCCCAATGAGCTGCCTCCAGCTTTATTGAATCCGGAAATCTGCGCTGTTCCTGAACCTGTGGAGAAAGAGGCAGTACTGATGTACTGCCACCTGTTCTGAAACACACCCTATCCACCACCCCTTTTTCATATTCCACTTCTACGCTGCCTGGTACACCCCCTAGCACATCACACTTCTCCCCTCACCCCTCCCTCTGGCCCTTCCTCTCATCCTCCTACCCACTCGATTCCATCAAGGCTTCCAGCAGTGCCTGACACCACCTCTCCCTGACAGTCATATGCAATGAGGGGTCCCCATGTATACCATAACTGCCTTCCCCTTCCTCCTACTCGGCCCTCTAAATGCCCCCTCTGCCCACCTGACCTGGATCCCTTGTGGTGCCCTCTATAGCCAGTCCAATTTTGTCATTAGAGGAGCCCTTGTGCCTCTTCTGGTACCCTCTCCCCTGCCTCCCTCTAGTCCTGGGGGCTGGGGTCAGCTCCCATCGTCTCATTGTGCCACTGAAGGGCCAGGAATGGGCCCTGTGCCTTCAATCTTTGCTCGTCTTTGATCCATGCTCCCTGACACAGGAGGGTCACAACCCGCCCACTTTGATGCCTCCTGCCTGACACCACCTTTCCCTACTATCGCTGATGGCCACACCCTCACAACCTCTCGCTCCAGCCACAGGCAGTTCCGCACATGTCGCCTGCGCCCCGCCTGCTTTGCTGGCTGCACGTCCTTTCCTTGAGGGGGCAGCACTAATGACACCGCCCTCGCTCCTGCTGTATTCTTCTTCGCAGCACGATACACATGTCAACCGTGCGGAGTGGTGGCACCTTCCTGAATCTATTGCCTATTGCTGCTGGTCCGTATGCCTGAACTCATCCCTGTCCCCAGGGCAGACTTTACTCCTTCACAGGGAAAGCTAGCCCTGCCTGCCCCCAACAAAGATGCCCCCCTCCTTCCAGTACCTCGCAGGGCCACACCCCGAGATAAAGGGTGGCCTCTCACACTTACTCTCACTTTCAGTTCCTCACCGCCCATCGCTTAGCGGCAGGGAGCACGCTGCAACTGCAGCCGCCACACTGGCTGGAGCTCTCCAAGCTAGGGTGTGCTCACCAACTCTTCTCCACCAACCACGAGGTCGGCCTCTTTGAAGAGTCTCATTACCTCCACCACCTTGCTGTCCACCTTCAACATGTTCATGGTAAGACTCACCTATCTAACTATACCATGTACTTGTAAAAAAGCTACTACTATTGCTAACTTGAAAGGTTTTACTTAAACAAAAAAGGCACAAAAGGATTTCCTGCCACCAGTCGCCAGGACACCTGAATCTAAAATGGTGGCAGAGAGACCAATTACACCCAGGATATATGTTTCTGCAGGCACCAACTGCATTGATGACTGGCTGCGTGGATCCCCTCTCCTGCTGAATTGCGTGGATCCTGCATCACAGGCAGTGGACTGAAGTGGTCCTGACGGACCTCTCTTCTAGCTGTCCAACTTGGGTGGAGATAAGCCCCCCACACAGGACAGTACCCCCTTGCACTGCATCCTTTGCAGCTGCCAAGACTTGTTGGCATCTTCTCTAGAAGATCTTCAGGCATCTTGAAGCCCCAGCCCCCAGCACTCCATCCTGTGAAGCACAGCTCTCTGAGTGGTTCTCCGGTGAGAGCCTTTGTCGTAGTGCTGCCTGGGCCTCTTCCTCAACCTTCATGTCCCTGTCCTGTGGGACCTCTGTGGGTGCTGCCTGGGCTTCTGTGGTCTCTCTGTGTTGCTGAGGATCCACTCTGACTTCCCTTCTTGGGTGAAGTCCACCTGGTCCTTCCTGGTTCCCAGCAGCTCCACTTTCTGCTAACCGCATGTTTTGCATGTGCTTTTGGCTGTGCTAAGACTTGTTGGCAGAATCTGAAGATGCAAACCTGTCTGCAATACTCCTTCCGGAGTGGGACATCACTGGCATTCTCCAGGAACTCGAATTCGTCTTCTTGGGTGCAGTGCTGACTCTCCTTCCACGCCGCCTCACCTCTTGCACTTTCAGTCTAGTGGGAAGGGGCTCCTGCCCTTCCTGGACTCTTCTGTGCTTCTTGGACTTGGTCCCCTTTTTCCACAGGTCCTCTTGTCCACGAATCCACTGTTGGTGTCTTGCAGTCTCTTCTGGGTTTTGCAAAATTCTTCTTTTCTTTCTGTGTGTGTTCTATGAAACTTGCTGTGATTTACTCCTGCTTTCCTGGTCGCTGGGGTGGGTTGTGGTACTTACCTTTGGTCTTTTTTAGTACCCCCGGCTCCCCTCTACACACTACACTTACCTAGGTGGGGGCCCGACTTTCTCATTCCATTGTTTTAGTGTATGGTTTGTGCTACCCCTAGGCCTATTTCTCTCTATTGTGATTTTCAGTAATTGCACTGTTTTCTAACTATTTTTAGGCCTTTTTCTGCAAAGTAGTGTATATAATTTGTGCATTACTTACCTCCTAAGGGAGGATAGACTCTATGGTATTTTTAGTATTTGTATCACCAAAATAAAGTACCTTTATTTTTGTAACACAGAGTGTTTTCTTTCATGTGTGTGAGTACTGTGTGACTACAGTGATATTGCATGAGGTTTGCATTTCTCCTAGAAAAGCCTTGGCTGCTCATCCACAGCTACCTCTATAGAGCCTGGCTTCTAGACACTGATTACACTAATAAGGGATAGCTGGACCCGGTGTAAGGTGTAAGTACCACAAGTACCCACCACACACCAGGCCAGCCTCCTACACTGTATATGAGTACCAGTTGTGAACCATGAGTGTGTGCCAGTCATGAACTGCAATCACGGATTCAAGATGGTTGTGCACTGTGAAGGCTATTGAATATCATCAGCAGCTCATAGCATAGAGACTACGGAGGTGGAATGCAGTAATGAGCATCCCTTGACAAAGCTGTTTGGTGAGCCTGGTGAGTAGCAGTGGACAGGGAGAAGTTGCCCCATCATAGAAGGACAGGAAGGGCCAGATTTACAAGGTCCTAGTGCCACTGGAGAGTCACTTTTAGTAATGCTCCAGTGGCGCTATTCACTGCACCATATTTACAAGGAGGCGTTAAGCCACAAAAAGTGTAAATATGGGCCCCTCCAATGCAGTTTTCTGCTGGAGAGGGGTGGGCAATGGGTGTTGCTGTGGGCTTTCCACTGAAACACCCATTGCTTTTGATGCTGCCCCAGATTCATGGGAAATCGTAAATCTGTGGCAGCGCAAAAACTAATGCCACCCCAGGGGTGGCGTTAGCATGGCGCAACGAGCAGGAATACTTTTATTAAACAATCACACCCCTCAACGCAGACACCTTTGCACTATGGTGCAAGGAGGCCTGCATTGATGCTGGCAGCTAAATTTAGCACCAGCGCAGGGGGAAACACAGGGGTGCACCGTATTTTTGTAAATAAGGAGCATCCCAACGTTTCAAAAGTGGTGCAGGGCTGCAAATTTTGTCACAGCGCCACGCTGCACCACCTTTTTATAAATCTGGGCTCAAATGAGGAAAGGCGTAATAGAAGATGTCAATGGGTTCTACTGAGAGACTCGCAGGCCTGGCAGAACAACCTTCATCAGTTTTTTCAAATGCAGAAAGACTGCCCATGGGCAAGATAGATCATAGTGAAATTAAAGAAAATCAGAAGATTAGAGCCCCTGGGAGCCTGATGAAAGGGTAGTGCATTGGGTCGAAGTGGATCCTGGTAACAAAGGAGAAAAATAAAAACGAATATCAGAGGGTAAAAGGTAAGACTGATACAGATGTTCAGGGTCCTCAACCTGGGGAAGGGGACTGCACTTGGCAATGGAAGTGAGAAAAAGGATGCAAGATCTAGATATTCAGGGCATCATTTACAAGTGGCCTGCAATGGCAAAGCGTTACTTTATATGACCTTCCGGTGGTGCAGGCCTCTCAATTGTATCTCTGAGGCTACGCAAAGCCACCCTGCATTGTTTTTCATGACCTCATATATATGGACTAAGGCAAGGCAGCGCAACGTGCTGCGCTGCCTTACTCTACGTCAAGATGGTGCTCCACGGGCGTTGCAGTGCGTTTTCCCATGCAATACCCATGGGTTTTGACACATTCCCAGATTTACAAGAATCTTTTATCCTGGGAATGAGCCGCAACTGTGCGCCTCCCCGGGCGAGTTGTAACAAGGAGAAATAACTTTATTTCTCCTTGTGTTTTCCTCTTTCTGTGTGTGCTGCGACCCGCAGCACACACAGAATGAGGAAAACACCGCCATTGATTGTTTTCCTGCTGGAAGGTGTCCCTTTCTGCACAAAAACAATTGCGCCAACAAAGAATAGACTTGCAGCATGGTGTAAGGGTGCCTGTGTTGGCGCTCAGCAGCAATTTCTGCGCTGGTTGAAAGTACAGGAATGCACCGTATCACGTAAATATGGTGCATTCTTGCCCTTTCGATTTGACGCATGGCGGTGCAGCTAAAAGGCCTGTGGCTCTGCCCTACACCGAGGCCCATATTTATACTTTTTCTGTGCAGCATTTGCATCATTTTTTTATGGAAAAGCGACGCAAACTTACAAAATAAAATTATATGTTGTAAGTTTACGGAGCTTTGGTGTAAAAAAATTACACAAATGCAGCACAAAAAAAGTATAAATATGGGCCCAAATGTTTGTAAATGAGTTCCACAGTTTTTGTTTAATATAAGTTGTGCACAAATATTGGTAGAGTAGGAAACCAGTGATAAACAAATGCACTGAGTGTGTGACTATCTGAAACACACCAGTAGAATAAATCACTTCAAAGCTGCAGACAATTGTTTTTTGCAGATATTGTAAATGAGAGGCAAAGAGAAAAAACAATTTGCCAGGGAAGAAACTTGCTGATTAAGTTCATAGTTTGCCGCTTAATATTAGATCATATTTCCACAAGACAATGCAGGAACAAAGAAGCGTCTTAAGACAACTGACAGCACGGAGAATGTTCAATAAAACAAGCATTGGCAAAGCCAATATGTCTAGCCTTTTGATAGCATTACCTGACCTTTTGGCTTTGTGAATACATTTTGCAGATGGTTTTCCGCATTGGTAAAAAGTCAAAACAAAAAAAGCTTGTTTGGTGATGCAGAACAGCGGAGGGAAAAGACAAAGCCACCACAGACTGTTGACCTATGTGTATGTTTGCACGCATCTCCATGCATGCACACCTGTGTATCCTGAGCAAGCGGCCATTTGTTTTTGCTATTTTAACTTTCAATTTATTGTTTCAAATGTTGGATCCTAATCTTAGAGTGGAAAAATAAAGACAATATTTGTGCGATAAAGAAAAACTGAGTGAACCGGTAGCAAATTGGAGCTCCGGAACTATCCAAAAAAAAATATGTTTTTTTTAACTGCAACCGTGAGGGTTTGTGGAGCAACAGGTGACAGGATGGCGAACTGAAAGGCGATGCTAATGCCAGAGTGGGGTGAAGGGTTGAAATTAAACAAAAATTAAAAATGAAAAAAATCAGGACAGTGAGGTGTGGAGGTAGCAATGGCCACAAGAGGGGCCAACGCAGAACTGAAGAAAGTAGGGTTGGGCGGGTGGGGTGGGGTCAGGGTTTAGAAGACTAGCACAGAAAGTACAGAACAAGAAAACCCATGCACACCCAAGGAGTGCTGAAAAAAAAGAAAAAACATATTCCCTGAATATTAACGATGGAAGAATACATATCATCCAGTTAAAAGGATGGTGAAGAAGCTATGCTCCAGGGAAGAGAGAAACACAAGAAGGGGAAAGGAAGCTATTGAATAAGAAGCAAGCAAATGAGATCAACAAGAAAGTCAACGTATGGTAAGTAATGAGCTGACCCAAAGGTATTGTCTGCAATAGGTCTCCTACCCAACAGACAGCTATAAGCTGACTGTAGGCCAGACCTAAAAATGCTGATGTTACACAAGAAACAAGCATACATTGAAACATATTTAATGGCTTTCGAGGTAAGGGAATCTCATTAGGAGGGTCTGACGTTCGTTTTACTCTCAAGTTTAGTGAACAAAATGGTCATCTTCCCTCCTTGATCTTCTAAGTAATTCATTTAGTTCGAAGCAATTCCATAGAAAGTTCAAGAGTTTTATTTTGGTGTCAAGAGCTTGAGTAGGACTTTGAGAGGTTGAGGAAAGCGGCTGTGGTCTTTGCTACTAGGTGCAAAATGGAGTGAAAAGTACATCGGTTCCAGTGATCACCAAACCTTAAAAAGACTTACAGGTGTATTGAGTTGTTCTCTCTCTACAACCATCAGATCTCCAGCTCGAAGAAGATCAAGAGACCGGTGAGCTTTTCTGAGCATCCTAATCCTTTACAGAATTGTGCATATAGAAGGACAATCTAACCTCTGTCCTTCTAGTCTGCACTTCTGCTTGGGCAATGTTCCATGCTTCTTCATCTTTCCAGTTCCACCCTGCCCAGGAAACAGTCATTGGTCATTATCCTGCGAGAGCTCAGTGGCCTCTGGGTCCTGTGCTTTCATCCAGGTCCTAGTTTCCCACTCCACCAGGGGTAGGTCTTCTAGATTCTTAATCACTTTCAAACGTGTCCAGTGGCAACACTTTTAAAGTGGAAATTATTTTTTTCTCCTTTTCCTTCTTTATCTCTACACCACTACCTTCTTCCTTTATCATAGAGAACCTACAATCCCCTAGGTTTCACTGTAGTGTTGACAGAAATGGGGTTTCTGGTTGGCTAGGTTATGCACCTAAGCCAGTCAGAATACACCCACTCTAGTCATGGCAAGGGAGTTACACACCCAAGATAACCCCTGATCACCCTCTTGGTAGCTTGGCACAAGAAGTCAGGCCTATCCCAGAGGCAATGTGTAAAGCGTTTGCACAATACACACAACACACGTGATGCACTATTCGCACCACAAAGGAAACACACCAAGTTATACAAAAATAAACTGTATTGTACACAACATCACTAGACCAAATACAACTTGTTAGTGATACTCTGTTACCCAAGCATTTGTCAGAACATTACACAGTACTATTACTCTGTGAATGCTAGCAGTAGTCACATAAAACATATATGTTACTGGTTATTTTGCAACATAATCAGTAGTCACTTAAACATTACTAAAAAGAATGCACATGCCATAATAAACATAAATGCCCATAAAAGGAACATCAGAGACCACATGGCTAGTCAGCAAAACATATCACCATAAATGTCTAGGTCACGGTAAACATATTACCAAAAGGTGCACATGTCCTAGTAAACATACCCTCAGAAAGTGCCCATACCCTCAGAAAGTGCCCATACAAGGAACACCAGAGAATACAGGGCCAGACATGAAAACATATCATTAAACATAAATCAGGGACATGGATCATGAGCGTATTTCAACATCGTGCACAGAAGAAAATACCATGGTTCCCAGGGGGGCTTAGGTCAGCCTAATAGCTAGGGCTGCCATGCCCTAGGAGATACAAGGGACGTCCGTGTCCTGATCCTGGTGCTCCTCGCGCTTCGAACATCATGGGGCACAGTCTGGCCCTCCGTGGGATGGGGCCTCTGTTGAGGCCTCCGCCCGTACCCATAAAACAATGCCCTCTAAACTCAAGGCTTCCCCCGCGATCATCAAATAATGCCCCGGGTGCGGGGGGAGAGGGAAAGAGAACCCGCTCCCAGTAATGGAGGCAGCCCCACTCCTTACACGGGTGCCGCCTTTCAACAAGAGCCTCCTGGCTCTGTGGGTGGGGGGCACAAACTTCGCTGAGCCTGAGGGCTCTAGGGCCACGATCCTGCACTCCCGCCCAGCCACTTGTCCCTCTACTGCAGTCGGGAGACAGGCAGATGGCTCGCCTCGATGGAGGGAGGTCTCCCGAGGCCTTGTCTCCTCATCCAGAGGGAAAGGGAGAGGGGCACACCGCGAACACTCCTGAGCCCAGCGCCGTGCTTCCTCTTCTGTCTTCACTTGCCTGTGCCCCAGGGGTCCCCAGTGCAGCGTGTTTCAGACGTGCTTCGAGACACAGCCTGCCTGGGTCACGGCGGTGACTTCTCCTGCAGGCAGGACTTAGAAAAGAGCTTCTCATTGCTAAACGACTAACAGCAGGAGCGCTCTCAAGGCGCCAAACAATTAAAAGGAAGAGCGTTCTCAAGGTGCTAAGGGAATTAGGTAAAGCATTTCTCAGGCACTGCTACAATCAAGGCAAAGCTTTCCTTTGTGCTGAAAAGCAAGTAGATGTAGGGGGCAGGGGCCACAACACCCAGCCCCTGGAGGACACAAGTGTAGCAGAGGGCTGTAGGGCCCAAAAGTAGGCCAGCACAAGGGGTATGCAGTCAGTGGCAGTTTCTCCTAGAGGCCCAGCCGGTCAGAGGTCAGCATAGCAGCAGCAATCCAAGGTGGTTCCTGGTGAGTCCCTCCAGCAGCATTCTGTGTCCATATCCTTAAGATGTTTCGTGTGCATTTTACATGGCGAAAATCCCCTGTACTTATACTCAGTTTTGCAAAGCCCTTTCAAATAGGGGGAGAAGAGGTTCCAATGATTTACAACTGGTTCTAGGAGTGTCTCCTCTCTCCTCCAGCACAGACTGCAGACATCAGTTGGGGGTAAATAAGCCCTTTGTGTGAGGCCAGGGCACAGCCTTTACAAATGCAGGTGTACCCCACCTCACCTTCTCTCAGTCCAGGAAGACCATTCAATATGCAGCTGCACTTCTGGCCCACAACTCCACCCTCCCTGTGTACAGGCTTTCTGAAAAGTGTGCACAAAGCCCAGCTGTCACCAGACGTGGATTGGAGTCAAGCTGCAAAACACCAGAGTCATAAGCACAGAGAAATGCTCACTTTCTTGAAGTGGCATTTCGCTAATGGTAATAACAAATCCACCTACACCAATAAGCAGCATTTCTCACTACCATTACAACCATACCAAACATGCCTATGCTACCCCTGATAAATCAGACAATACCCTCTAGACATAAGGCAGGGCATTTCCAATGCAATCCCATGAGAAGGCAGCACTCACAGCAGTTAGAAACCAAAAAGGCTGTTTGTCACTACCAGGACAGGCCACACAACCAGGCACATGTCCTGCCTTCCACATACATAGCACCCTGCGTATAGGGCTAGCTAGGCGCTACCTTAGGGGTGACTTACATATAGTAAAAAGAGAGTTCTGGGCCTGGCAAGTAAAGTTAGATGCCAGGTCCCTGTGGCAGCAAACTGTGCATAGAGGCCCTGCGCTAGCAGGCCTAAGACAGGTTTGAAAGGCTACTTCAGTGGATGGTGCAAGCAGCGCTGCAGGCCCACTAGTAGCATTTAATTTACAGGCCTTGGGTATGGAGATACCACTGTACAAGGGACTTACAGGTAAATTAAATATGCCAATAAGTTATAAGCCAATCATACCAACCTTAGGAGGGAGAGCACCTGCACTTTAGCACAGATCAGCAGTGATAAAGTGCTCAGTGTCCTAGAGCCAATAGCAAGAGGTCAGATAAAATAGGAGGAAGGAGGCAAACAGCTTGGGGTTGACCCTGCAAAAAGGGACAGGTCCAACAGGTGTTTAATTTACACAGAACCTGACCCATGATCCCAGTCCTCCTTACATCATTAAGACACTTTCAACTGCATGATAATAAACTTATCCCAAAGTGTCAGCCAACTGTCTTTACAGTTTTCTTTATATAATCCATACTAGCTAGGGAATTAACATGCATCCATAAGTCTATTGGGTTGTGCAAACAGGGTGCCCATCCTCTTTTGTTTGTTTGTAAAGAGCACTGCATTGCTGAATTAAAGTGTGTTTCGTGCCACAGGTTGATACAAACAATGATCTTTCATGTGCATCACCAGAGATAATTTTGTGAATAGGGTATAAAAATAACCCCTATCGATAAACTTGTAGACCACGACTTGTCACCCGTGAGGGGATCAGGGCACTGACCCCTAAGGCAAAGAACACTATGTTCAAAGCTATCTATGCGGTTCTTCCCAATTACTGCCAGTTAGTGTTGGTATTCTGTCTTTTCTGGTTTGCGTGCATTATTTTTATTGTTTGTAAATGAAAATATGTGCAATGCCCTATTATTATTATCTAAACAAAACAAGACGAAAACGACAAAAATCCACAATACACAAGTCATTACTAAAAATGCAAAAAAGTCTTCATGCAATTTTAAACACAATGCTAACGCTGTTGGCATGAAAATGTACCTTGGGTGCGTCAAAAATAACCCGACACGGGCGAGTGTGCGTCAAAAAGGGCTTGCGATGCGTCGATATCACTCACTCACGAGACCTTGCGTCTTTTCTTCTTTAGTCAGGTCGGCGTGCATCGTTTCTTCTCTCCGCAGGAGAGCGATGCGTTGATCCGGTCAACACTCTCGGGTCCAGGTGGGCCTTGCGTAGTTTTTACACCCCCAGCGTTGGAAATCCAGCCGCACGATGATCCGAAAACCACACAGCGCGGGTTGCGATCTCACCAGCCTCCGTCAGGGATGCTAGGCATCTTTCTCCAGCCGCGGGCGTCGATCTTCCGGTCGCGTTGCAGGCGAGCGTCGATTTTCAGCCATGAAGCCGGCGGCTCATGGATTTTTCAGTCGCAGATCAGAATTGTGTCGATCGTTTCCCCGCACAGTGGTCGGTGCGTGGATTTCTCACTCTAGGGCTGCCAGCTTCTCCTTTCAGGGTCCCAGGAACTGGATGGGCACCACTTGGCAGAGTAGGAGTCTCATCAGAAGCTCCAGGTGCTGGCAGAGAGATGTCTTTGCTGTCCCTGAGACTTCAAACAACAGGAGGCAAGCTCTAAATCAAGCCCTTGTAGAGTTCTTCACAAGAAGGAAGGCAACACAAAGTCCAGTCTTTGTCCTCTAGCACAGGCAGAAGCAGCCACTGCAGGATAGGTCCACAAAGCACAGTCACAGGCAGGGCAGCTCTTCTTCCTCAGCTCTTCAGCTCTTTTCCAGGCAGAGGTTCCTCTTGGTTTCTAGAAGTGTTCTGAAGTCTATGGTTTTGGATGCCCTTCTTATACTCATTTTGCCCTTTGAAGTAGGCTTACTTCAAAGGAAAGTCCTGTTTGTGAAATCCTGCCTTGCCCAGGCCAGGCCCCAGACACACACCAGGGAGTTGGAGACTGCATTGTGTGAGGGCAGACACATCCCTTTCAGATGTGAGAGCCCACACCTCCTCTCCCTCCTAGCACAGATGGCTCATCAGGAAATGCAGACTACAACCCAGCTCCCTTTGTGTCACTGTCTAGGGAGAGGTGCAAACAGCCCAACTGTCAAACTGACCCAGACAGGGAATCCACAAACAGGCAGAGTCACAGAAATGGTATAAGCAAGAAAATGCCCACTTTCTAAAAGTGGTGTTTTCAAACACACAACTTCAAAATCAACTTTACTAAAAGATGTATTTTTAAAATTGTGAGCTCAGAGACCCCAACCTCCACATGTCTTTCCGCTCCCAAAGGGAATCTACACTTTAGTCATATTTAAAGGTAGCCCCCATGTTAACTTATGAGAGGGACAGGCCTTGCAACAGTGAAAAACAAATTTAGAAATATTTCACTGTCAGGACATATAAAACACATTACTATGGCCCTCGTTACAACCCTGAAGGTCGGTGATAAAGCGGCGGTAACACCGCCAACAGGCCGGCGGTAAAAAAAATGGAATCATAAACACGGCGGAAAAGGCCAACACATAAAGCCACTCTAACACACCAACCGCCACGGCGGTAGCAACAAACACCGCCGCTGTAACCGCCAACAGCCAGGCGGAAGACATTGTACTGCCCACAGCATTACAACAGGCCTATCCGCCAGCTTTTTCCGGGGCGGTACCAACGCCATCAAAAGCACGGCGGAAACAGAACACTGAAGGGAAACAACTCACCTCTCGACACTCAAGGAAGAACCCCAACGCCATGGAGCTGCAGTTTTTTCCAATGCTGATGTACCTTCTTATACATCAGGGACACAAACACAGGCGAAGACGACCACGGTGAGTACTACACCTAGCACACAAGGGAGGGGGGAGTAAAAAGAGAGTGACACACACACGCAACACCCCCACCCCCAACACCATCCACACAAACAGATGAAACAACATCACATATACACCCCGTAACCCTCAGGAATAACGCAAGGACAAAATGAATGGAGTAAAATGAGTGTAATAGTACAGTTTTAGATATATACATCCTTAAACAATAAACAGTATGTACAATATATACAAAAGGAGGGACAATGCCCACTCCAAAATGTCAGTGGCCCACTAGGCCATAACACATAGGCCAAGGCCACACTTGACTCCTGCCTCAATACGGAGAGAACACTGCAGGGGCATCAGGTCAAAAAAACACAGGCAACTCAGGGGGATGGGGAATGGGGGGGCACCTCAGCCGGAAGATGGTACAACGCCACTGGCCTGGAGGGGGCTCCATGCTCACTGCTTGGTCCTGGGGAGTGCAACGCCACAGTCTCTCAAGTGGGTGGTTTGCCCACTGCTTGGTCCTGGGGAGTGCAAAGCCACAGTCTCTCAAGTGGGTGGGTTGCCAACTGATTGATCCTGGGGAGTGCAAAGCCACAGTCTGTCTAGTGGGTGGATTTCCCACTGCTTGTTCCTGGGGAGTGCAAAGCCACAGTCTCTATAGTGGGTGGGTTGCCCACTGATTGATCCTGAGGAGTGCAAAGCCACAGTCTCTCTAGTGGGTGGTTTGCCTGCTGCTTGGTCCTGGGGAGTGCAAAGCCACAGTCTCTCTAGTGGGTGGTTTGCCCACTACTTGGTCCGGGGGAGTGCAAAGCCACAGTCTCTCAGGTGGATGCCTTCTTCCACTGGTTCTGGAGGGGGCCTTGTGCACAGTGTGCTTCATCCTGACAAGGAGGGGCTGAGTGGATGCCTTCTTCCACTGGTTCTGGAGGGGGCCTTGTGCCCAGTGCGCTTCATCCTGGATGGGGCACGGTTACACTCTCTCACCTGTGTGTCACACCGACAGGTGTTGCAGGGGCCAGGACGCACTGCAGCCCATGTAGTCACCACTACACACTGCTCGCCGGCAGTGACGGCTGCTCAGTGGATGCCAGTTGCGCTGCAGGTGGCGGTGCTGTCAGTGGTGGTGGTAGCCTCCAGGCCTTCACCTGCAGCCTCGGACGGCTGCCCACTGGAGCTGCTGCTACTGGCAATGGTGCTGCTGGCGACGGTGCAGGTGGCGGTGCTGGCGGCCGTGCAGGTGGCGGTGCTAGCGGCCGTGCAGGTGGCGGTGCTGTGAGTGGTGGTGGTACCCTCCAGGCGTTCACCTGCAGCCTCGGACGGCTGCCCACTGGGGCTGCTGGCAGCGGTGTTGGTGGCGGTGCTGGCTGCGGTGCGGGTGCGGGCCGTGGTGCAGGTGGCGATGCTGTCAGTGGTGGTGGTAGCCTCCACGCCTTCACCTGCAGCCTCAGACGGCTGAACTGCCATGGCTGGTGTTGTGTGCCCCTTCCTGCCCTTGGCAGATGGTGGTGCCCCCTTGCTTCTGCCAGATGGTGTCTTTTTCTTGCCCTTGCTGGCTGGTGGTTCCTCCTTCCCCTTGCTGGCTGGTGTCCCCTTCTTGCCCTTGCTAGGTGGCTGACCCTTTTTGGCCTTGGCAGGTGGTGCTGGAACACTGGCTGGGCTGACGGGTGCCTCCTTGGAGCCTCTCACACCTGCAGTTGCTGCAGAAACCACAGTAGCCGTGGACTGCGTGGCTGAGCTGCTGGGCTGGGTTCTGGCCACCCTGGCCGAGGTGAAGGAGGTGGGGGGAAGGGAATAGGTCAATGTTGGTGAGGAAAAGCTTCTTAAGGACACTGGGGTGGGAAGAGAGTGAAGGTATGGGTGTGGAGGAAGAGGGAGTGGTTGTAGGAGGTCAGTCTGCTGTGTTTGGGTGCAGGTGAATGGGCTGGATGCTGTTGTGAGGTGGATGGCTTTTGGGTGTCTGAGTGCTTGCGTTTGTGTACTTTGGGAGGAGGGGTCACAGACACAGTGGGAGAGGACACAGAGGACGTGTGCATGGATGTGGGGGTGGTGACTGCCAGTGAAGGGCTTGTAGTGATAGGCGTGCTGGTGATGGAGGTAGTGGATGAGGATGTAGTGCATGCAGGTGTGAGTGGAGGTGCTACTGGGAGGGAGGTGGACGATGAGGAGGAGGGGGACACAGTGGAAGCAGTGGATGTTGGTGTGTCTGCATGCGGATGGTGCTTGCGTGAGTGCCTGTGAGATGAAGTGTGGTGCTTGTGTTTACCTGAGCCACTTCTGTGTGTTGATTTGGGTGTTTGCTGGTCTGAAGGTGTGCTTGGGATTGGCTGGGATTGAGGGGTTTGGGACTGGGTAGAGGAAGTTGGAGGGGGAGGCTGGAGACAGGAACAATGGCTGCCATCAGTGAGTTGGCCAGAGCCTGGATTCCTATGTTGGGCCGCCACGCCAGAGAGAATGCCCTCCAGGTATGCATTTGTTTGTTGCAAATGCCCTGCTAGACCCTGGATGGCATTCAGTATGGTTGACTGTCCAACAGAGAGGGATCTCAGGAGGTCAATAGCCTCGTCACTGAGGGCAGCAGGGCTGACTGGTGCGGGGCCTGAGGTGCCTGGGGTAGAGGAGATGCCCACCCTCCTGGGTGAGCGGGCACGGGAAACACGCTGAGGGGCTGCTGGGAGGGTGGTGCTGGTACGGGGGTGGCGGCTGTACCTGTAGTTGGTGTGGGCACAGAGGTGTCCACCACCGCCAGGGAGCTTCCATCGGAGGAGGTGTTGCTGTGGGTACTGTCTCCTCCTGTCTCCATCATGGTGCTCCCCTCACCCACCGTCCCACTGGTGCCTTCACCGTCGGTGGATTCGGCCTCCAGGCCCATATGGGATGCAGCTCCCTCCGTTGCCGGTGCCTCTGCTCCTCCACCAGATGATGCTAATGCACACAAGGTCAGGGTGACAAAACAAAAAGGGGGGAGAGACAGAGGATACACTTGGTCAATGCCAGCAACAACACTACCGTTGGTGTACACAACTGACAGGGAAGAGCCCTATGCACTAGGCCATGCACTAACAGTTACAATGCTAGTCACCAGCCCATGGGGTAAAATGCCTAACGACATTAGCTGCGCACCTGGAACCCACAGGACCTTGCCCAGTAGTAGATGCCCACTAACATTAATGGGGTTGGAGTGCATCTGAGCTTGCCCATCATTGAACATACCCTGCTATGTTCGCCCTGGCCTAGGGGCACCCACAACCCACATCCCCCACCCAGGTAATACCTTAACGCGTGCAAAGTCATGATCATGGCTGCTGTGATGCCTTCAAGAGCCCATCCAACTCCGGATAGGCCACTGCCAGGATGTGAAGCATCAGGGGGGTTGGGGTACGGCGGGCACCCCTTCCTCGTTGGAAGGCCAACCCCAGCTGGGCCTCCGCCGTCTTCCTTACCCAGCGGCGCTGGTCCTCCCACTGTTTGCGGCAGTGGGTGCTCCTCGGTCAAAGAATCCCAGGGTCCGCACCTCCTGGGTGACGGCACGCCAAATACCCTTTTTCTGATGGGCGCTGACCTGCAGAAAAAAAGCAGCAGAAAAGGTATTAGTCATACCGTCCGGACTATTATTCTCATGGTCCACCATATCCCCCCCATCCCCTTACGCACATACATTGACCACCATACATGCAGCACTCTGCCCAGGACCCCTCAGACCCCCCCTTACACGAGGCTTACACACACTGCAATCCATAAATTCATGCCCCACGCATCATGCTCACAGTGTACTCACCTGTTTGTCTGGAGGAACATAGAGTAAAGGGACCTCCTCACAGGTCAGGCAGCCACCATTTCAGGTGGGCACAGGCCATGGCACCTAATTGCGTCTCAGCAGACATTGGCACATCAACTGACTTTTCGAGTTCACATACTGTTTCTGTAAAGCAAAAATTGCATATTAATGTGGAAATATGTTTGAATATGACCTTCTGCTCACCATTTTTCACCCTAGAGTTCAACCACTGAGGATGAATACGAGATGGAGACATCCCCCCCTTGTACAGACCCCTGGTGGACCTGGCGACAATGGAGAACAGGCACATTATCTTGACCTACAGACTTGATAGGGCCACAATTCAAGAACTGTGTGCCCAATTGGAGCCAGACCTGATATCAGCTATCCGCCACCCCAAAGGTATCCCCCCTCTAGCGTAGGTCCTGTCAGTGCTCCATTTCCTGGCAAGTGGTTCCTTCCAAGCGACAGTGGCCATGGCATCAGGGATGTCACAGCCTATGTTCAAAAACGTGCTGATCAGAGTGTTGTCTGCCCTGATGAAACACATGCGCAGCTACATCGTATTCCCCCAGGTGGAGGATTTGGCCACAGTGAAGGCTGACGTCTATGCACCAGGACATATCTCCAACATCACTGGTGCCATTGATGGTACACATATTGCATTTGTTCCCCCCTCCCTCAGAGAAATGAACAAGTGTTCAGAAATAGAAAAAGCTTTCACTCTCTGAATGTGCAGATGGTGTGTTTGGCGGACCAGTACATCTCCCATGTCAATGCAAAGTATCCTGGCTCTGTGCCTGATGCCTTTATCTTGAGGAATAGCAGCATCCCATATGTGATGTCTCATCTCCAGAGGCACAGGGTGTGGCTAATAGGTGAGCCTATGGTCTCCACCCACTTGATGTAGGTATATGGGTTGTGAGTATGTGGCTAACAGGTATCCCTTGATATTTGCAGGTGACTCTGGTTACCCCAACCTCTCATGGCTACTAACCCCAGGACAAGGGCAGAGGAACATTACAATGAGGCACATGGGCGAACAAGGAGGATCATTGAGCGAACCTTTGGCCTCCTGAAGGCCAGATTCTGGTGCCTCCATCTGACAGGTGGATCCCTGTACTACTCAACGAAGAAGGTATGCCAGATCATCGTTGCATGTTGCATGTTGCACAACCTGGCCTTGAGACACCAGGTGCTTTTTCTGCAAGAGGATGAGCCTGGGGATGGTCATGTGGCAGCGGTGGAGCCTGTGGACAGTGACAAAGAGGAGGCAGAGGAAGAGGATCAACAGTACTTTCAGTACACAGGTAAGACATTGTAACTTCACCTTCCATTGCAGTTTTGTTTTGGACATTGAACATGGCAGCCCTATTTCTATGGCCACTTACTGTACCATTTGGCATCTCTATTTTCAGATCTCTGTGCCCCACTCTGGCTCCTGTTGTGTTTACTGCTGCCCACTGCAGGCCATACCTATGTAAATATTGCAGTACATTTGAAATGCAATGTTTACAGTTTGTTAAACTAATACATATGTCAAACAATCGACAGACTCCATATTTGTTCCAAGGGTGTTTATTTAGGTGCTAATAAGTGGAGGGGGTATTGCAATGGGCTGGGTTGCTGATGGAAGAAAGTCCAGGGTAGAGTCCAGTCTATTTGCATCACAAGTGCATTGTCCAAGGGGGCATAGGAAGTGGAGCAATGGCAGTTCAAGGTGGACAAGGTGACAGAGTGGGACAGAAGGGTGACATTCAGGAGAGTCTTATTTTCTGGCAGGGGTCTTGGCAATGTTCTCTGGCTTCTGCCTGGGTCGCAGGGACCGTTTGCGGGGTTTTTCTCCTTCTGCAGGGGGTCGGGTGCTCGTGGCCTGTTGTTCCTGTGGCGGGGCCTCCTGTCCACTAGCGTCGGCAGAGGTGGAGGGCTCTTCTTCGGTGTGGCTAGTGTCAGGGGCCCGTTGGTGTGCCACTGCCTCCCTCATGGTGTTGGCCATGTCTGCCAGCACCCCTGCAATGGTGACCAGGGTGGTGTGGATGTCCCTCAGGTCCTCCCTGATCCCCAGGTACTGTCCCTCCTGCAGCTGCTGGGTCTCCTGGAACTTGGCCAGTATCTGGCCCATGGTCTCCTGGGAATGGTGGTATGCTCCCAGAATGTTGGTGAGTGCCTCATGGAGAGTCGGATCACTGGGCCTGTCCTCCCCCTGTCGTACAGCAGTCCTCCCAGATTCCCTGTTGTCCTGTGCCTCTGTCCCCTGAACCGTGTGCCCACTGCCACTGACCCCAGGTCCCTGATCGTCCTGTGTTTGTGGGGTTTCCTGGGTTCCCTGTAGTGGTGGACACACTGCTGACTGACGTGTCCTGGGGACAGAAGGATGGGCCCGCTGGGTGGGTGCTGCGATGGTGTTTCCTGAGGGGGGAGGCTCTGTGGTGGGTTGGGACTGTGCCTGGGTAACCGACTGTCCAGAGGTCTCTGATGGGCCAGGTTGGTCATCGTGATCCAGGCATGCAGAGCTGCTGTCATCACTGTGGGCCTCTTCTGGGGGAGGACTGGATGTGGCTGGCACCTCCTCTCCGGTGACGTTGAGTGGGGGACCTGTGGGGATGTAAATGCAGTGTTATTGTTTCTGCGTGTTCCATCTTGTGCATGGGTATGTTTCCCTCTATGGTTGTTATTTGCAAGGCAGCTTTGGCTTGTGTGAGTTGCGATTTGTTTGGCTAAGTGATTGTCACTAGTGTGCATGTTGTGGTGATAGGTGTCCATGCAGGTCTGTGATGGGGGTCCATGCATTGGTGTTGCATGCAGGGCTTGGTATTGGAATGGGTGGGTTGTGATGGTGGGGTATATGTGAGGTGGTGGGGTGATGGGGTGAGGGTAGGGGTTGTTGTTTGTGATGGCATGCAGGTAGGGTGGGGGATAAAGTAGTAAAGATTTGACTTACCAGGGTCTAGTCCTCCTGCTACTCCTGCCAGGCTCTCAGGATGCATGATCGGCAAGACTTGCTCCTTCATGTTGTTGGTTGTGGGGGAGGAGGTGGGGGTCCACCGCCAGTCCTCTGTACAGCTATCTGGTGTCTTGCAACCACGGAACGTACCTTTCCCGTAGGTCATTCCACCTCTTCCTGATGTCATCCCTTGTTCTTGGGTGCTGCCCCACGGCGTTGACCCTGTCCACGACTCTCTGCCATAGCGCCATCTTCCTTGCAATAGATGTCTGCTGTACCTGTGATCCGAATATCTGTGGCTCTACCCTGATGATTTCCTCCACCATGACCTTTAGCTCCTCCTCTGAGAACCTGGGGTGTCTTTGCGGTGCCATGGGTGTAGTGTGAGTGCTGTGTGTGAGGGTGTGTGGGGTGATATGTTGGGGTGTGTGCTGTGAGGTGCGTGGATGGTGTATGGGTGATGGTGTTTTGTGGCTCAGATTTAGTGGGTGCTCCTGGCTTGTCTCTCTCTCACTTGCCAAAATCTTTGGGTCGTAAAGGGTTGTGGGTAGTGTGGGTGTGCATTTTATATTGGTGTGGGTGTGTGGGTGTGGTGTGTGTATGTGTGTGAGGTGTGTGTAGTTTGAATTATTCAATGTGGCGTAGTTTTGTATGTATGTGTGTATTTTGAGCACGGCTTACTGTGGTTGAATTGTGGTTTATGATGCTGTGGGCGTATTTCTGTTGGCGTAACGATGTGGGTTTTGGTACCGCCAGTTTCTCACTGACCTTTGGGCTAGAGGACTTGTGTGTATGTCTGGGATAGTGGTGGATTTCTATGTGTGGGTCATAATATGGGTAGCGGTATACCGCCGCGGTCGCAGTATGTTGGCGGCAGTCAGCATGGCGGTAAGTGGCACTTACTGCCAATGTTGTAATGAGGGCCCATATGTTCTACCTTAACCATACACTGCACCCTGCCTTTGGGACTACCTAGGGCCTATCTTAGGGGTGTCTTATATGTAACAAAAGGGAAGGTTTAGGCGTTGAATTTACAGGTTAAACCTGCACACACAGACACTGCAGTGGCAGGTCTGAGACATGATTACGGAGCTACTTATGTGGGTGGCACAACCAGTGCTGCAGGCCCACTAGTAGCATTTGATTTACAGGCCCTGGGCACCTCTAGTGCACTGTACTAGGGACTTACTAGTAAACCAAATATGCCAATCATGGATAAACCAATTAACCATACAATTTACACAGAGGGCATATGCAGTTTAGCACTGGTTAGCAGTGGTAAAGTGCTCAGAGTTCAAAAGCCAACAGCAACAGGTCGGAAAAAATAGGAGGCAGGAGGCAAAAAGATTGGGGATGACCCTGCATAAGCGAAAACATCCAACAATAAGGAAGGGAAGAACAAGGTGGGACAATTCCTAAAATCAGACAAGATGGGTCCACCAAGACTATCGGAAGGTATTGGGTACTTATGGAGTAGTCTCTGCAAACAGGAGAGAAAAAGAAGAGGCACTGTCAAGTGGTTGAAGAAGCAACACCCATCCACCTTGGCAAACTCTTCTGGTGCAATGGTCCGCTGTTCATGCTTGTGAAGGGTGAGCAGGGGCCAGACCCCTTGCAAGGTTGCGCAAGGCAATTGCCTGCTTTGTCCATGCCTTTAAATAGTTTTGAAATTGAGCAAAAGCCAAACTAGTGATCTGGGTTATCCCTAAGTGTCAAATACACATAGAATCTTCAGAATATTTGGGATGTAAATTGCACAAACAAACTGTAAATTTTTTAAAATGTAATTAGTGTTTCTTTAACATATAACACTGTTTTCCCCGTTATATACATTTAGATCTCAGATTGAACTGGGAACCAGTTACCTTTCGGTACCTAGTGATTAATATTTACCGTTCTCTCACTGATTTCCAGGATAGAAATCTCTGAAGAGCCCCACGGTCCCTCCAAACCCAGACTGCTTTTTGGTCTTCTCTTCTGCTTTCTGTAGTGGGCCATGTGGCACTAGTGAAGATGGTGTGCTACCCCAATGATAGTATTATTTTGCAAACCTTCCCCTGCTCGTCCTTCATTCCTTCTTAAGACATGCCACACATGGGTGTGCGTGGCCTAAGGCTGATGGAGCAGCACGAGTAAAGCGGAGCTCCCGGCGGCCTCCAACCATCATACACCAATCCTGCCCTCCCCAGCCCCTGGACTCGGCAGGTATGACCCGAATCGAGTGGCGGAACCCCTGGGGCACAAACTGAACCAAACCACGGGGGGCTCGGACAGCCCAGGAAGGGCAGAAGGACTGGGCCCCGAGGAGGACCCGACAGTCAAGATGGCAGCGCCGGAGGAACGAAGTAGATGAACCCGAGACGCTAGCTGGAGGGGCGGGGCTTGCCCAGCTGCCGCGCCGCAGGGCCTTGCTGGCAGATCGGTGGGGCCACGACTGGGCCTGCACCCGAAACTGCTGGGACCTGAAGTGTACGCAGTGAGTGGTGGAGCGAGCGCGCACCTCCTGTAAAAAAAGGGCGCCGCTCCCACGACGTGGCTCTGGACCCCGCCGGGTTCCAGGAGCCCGGAGGCTTCCCCCTGACTCTTGCCTCGCGACCAGGGAGAGAAAAAGAAATCAGCCGGTCCTGGGATGGGGACGCGGCGGGGGCCCCTGATCCCTGGGCTGGTGCCACAGAGTACCGGGACCAGACCGCGCCCCGCCCCGGGACCAGACCGCGCCCAATAATAGCGAAGCTGTTACTTTTCAAAGATAGAGACTTCATACTATCCCAAGCGAGGAAAAAAGGTGAGATCATGATGGGCGACCAGCGGATAATGCTCTTCCCGGACTTCACTAGGGACACCCAGAAACAGAGAGCCACGTTATTGGAGGTCAAGCGGCAACTCAGGGAACGAGGCATCCGATATGCTATGCTGTTCCCAGCCAAACTGAAGGTCGTCACAAACAACGACACTCTGTTCATCACAACACCGCAATGAGCACAAGAATGGCTGGACACGTTGGGAATGACTGAGAGCGAGAACCAGGATGGAGCCATCAAATCACGTAGGGAAACTCACCAGAAGAGGAGGAGACGCCCGACTGGCGCAGGCCCGCCACGCAACCAGGCACTATGGGAGAGGAGGGAAGCGGTGAAAGCCGTAGCATCCCTAGGACAGGGGGCCCCACCTCCCAACGCCCATCTGAGACTCAATCTGACCGGAAGTCTGTGCCCGATGATGCCTCCTGCTCATCACAAGATACAACTGACAACCTACCAAGAATCACCCCAGGGACATCCGACGAGATCATTTGATGGACAGTAGTATTTACTACATGCCCAGGAGAAACAAATAAAGAGACGTAACACAGAGGAGAGACACAGCCGGAGGTCTATATTAATATGGAACAGAAGAACCTGCCGGGCCCTGGAGATGCCCGCACACAAGGACAGTGAAGAATAGACTGCAGGGCCCTGAAGTTTCGCCAAGATACAACAACTGCAACGGGCAACCGGGTAGAAAGACACGGAATCAAACGTACCAGAGATGGGAGGGGGCTCACGGGTCAAGCATGCGGTTATTGCCTCGGCCCCCACACACAATGTTTACTGAGTGGGGGAAGGTTTGGATGGGGAAAGTTACAACACCGGTCCTGGGGAGAGGGTGTTTTGTTAATAAGAGAATTGTTAAGTTTGTAGTTAATAGGGTTAAAGTAGGGGATTCAGCTCCAGATCGCATGTCCAACTGGCCGCACCCATGGCCATTGTCATACACGAGATGGGTATCTAAAGACAAAGGCACCAACGCACCACACATACCCACAGACCATGGATAGATCACAAGATTATAGGCTTCTTACCTGGAACGTCAGGGGATTGAACAGCATAAATAAGCGTTACAAAGTCCACAACCAGCTCAAAAGGCGAGGAATACATATAGCAATTCTACAAGAAACACACCTTATAGGGAAGGAGGTTGCAGGTCGTCTGGGGGGACAGGACGTCACATTGGGAGGTATTTATGCCCTAACCAAGACCAGAACACCTTCCTAAATGCAATCTCACACAAATGGGGACCACATCTAACCCAGACAACAGTTGTGGGGGGGCGACTTCAACTGTATAATAAACACAGAGCTAGACAGATCCCACCCATCTCTTGAGCGCTCCCCGATACTTAAGACAGCCAAGAATTTCCCAGACTGGCAGAGGGATTGGGGTTTGATAGACTCCTGGAGACACCTCCATCCGCAAGAGAGGGACTACTCTTTCTACTCGCCTATGCATGACTTACACGTCCGACTGGACGTTTTCCTGACTTCACCTGACGTGAATTGCACAGTACCGAGTGCGGAATATCTCTGCAATCACAATTTCTGATCACAACCCGCTAATACTCACACTGGACTGGAAAAGAGAACGCCCCTAGATACCAGACTGGCGACTGAATGTGGTATCACTAGAAGAAAGTGCCTTCCGGCAAACCGTTAGAGGTGCAATTAAAGAATACTTTATATACAATCAGGGCTCTGCATCATACCGAGCTCAAGAGTGGGAGGCGTTCAAGGTGACTAATAGGGGTGAATGTATGGCTGGACTAATGGGGGTCAGACAGTCCCTAGAGGGGGACCTTGCTAAACATGAGACAGCACTGAGAACCCTGGAACGTAACAGACCTGACGACCCAGAACTGAATATTCGAGACTAAGAACAAAATAGCAGTAGCTCTGGAAAAACTTAGATGCTTTGACTATAAGAAACACCTCACAAGACAGCATGCAGAAGGAGACAGAGCGGGGTCATTGCTGGCCTGGCTTGCAGTTCCGCAGACACAGCAGTTGCTGGTGATGGAGATAGTGGACACGACAGGAAGAAGACTGTACGGACAGGGTGAGATCAATACTAGCTTTACCAAATACTACTCAACACTATACGCCCCCATAGCGGCGCCGTTAGAGCACGGACAGTTGAGACGACTGGAAAGTATCCAACTCCATGCCCTGGGAGGGGATGATCAACAGACACTGGTGGAGGTGATCACCCCGCGAGAGGTGACCGTGGCAGTGGAGGCAATGGCCAGAGGGAAGGTACCCGGGGCAGATGGCTTGAGATCCGATGCCTGCCCCGGTCCACGAGCGAAGCCATTGTGGTCCCACTTCCAAAACAGGGCCGCCCGCCCACTGATGTGCGTTCATATCGCCCTCTATCCATGCTTAATATGGACTACAAAATACTAATTTGCATCCTCGCCACAAGATTATTACCACACATGGAAAAACTGATCCATCCAGATCAGACAGGTTTCATCCTAAATCGCAGTACCGCCATTAACATTAGGAGACTGATTAAGATAATGCAATCGGGCTCCCCAAACCTCAATACAGCAGCAATCATAGTGGTGGATATTGAAAAAGCATTTGACAGCCTCAGGTGGGATTACCTAGAGACAGTAATGAAGCAGATGGGTATGGGCCCGGGGTTCCTCAGATGGATGAGGCTGTTATATTCATCCCCCACAGCACGAGTTCGCACAGGCCGAACAATTTCGAGCTCGTACAGAATTGGAAGGGGCACAAGACAGGGATGCTCGCTATCGCCATTGCTTTTTGCCATTGCAATGGAGCCACTGGCACAGATGGACAGAACTGGGGAACATTACGAAGGACTAACAATAGGGGATAAGACACACCAGAAGCGGATGATATGTTAATATTCCTGAGAAATCGAACACGGGCCTACCTGGGGCATGAACTTACTGGAGCAGTTTGGTGATATGTCTGGCCTCCGCATAAATTGGCAGAAATCCCTCCTCTTCCCACTACAAAAAGGGACACTCCAAATTATACCTGACCGCGGCCTGGGATGGTCCTCGACCGCGGCCTGGGATGGTCCTCGACCACCTTCCGCTATCTGGGTGTCAAGATATATCATGATCTGAAAGACCTATTAGAGGGCAATGTAAATAGTGGGGTTCGGAAACTGAGAGCAGATGCCCAATTTTGGCCGTCACTGTCTTTATCGGTGATCGGCCGGGTAGCCCTGGTGAAGATGGTGGCCCTGCCGCAACTGCTGTATAGCTTCTCGACCTTGCCCATACTGATCCTCCGCTCAACCTTCTGAGAGATTGATTCTATCCTCACTAGCCTCATTTGGGGGGCGGGGCGTCACAGACTGGCCCTGCACAAACTCCAAAGACCAACAACGGAGGGAGGGCTGGCAGCCCCAGATATGGAGTTATATTATCTAGCAGGCCAGCTTCAATGGCTAGCTAAGGAGTGGCAAGCAGCAGTCCTGGAGGTACCTGGGGGGGGCACCCGGCGCACTGCCCAGCCGCGACCCTTACAGAGATTCTCCTAAATCCTAGGGGGAAGAGGGAGGCGAGTTTGCTGGACCTTCGGGTCATGAGTAACTGCTGGAAACGTAGCCTACAGCGCACACAAACCACATTCCCATACTCACCAAACCTCCCACTAGCCTGCCTGACCATGCTCCCTGGGGGGAAGGCTATAGCGGGGGTCACAAAGCTAGGGACATATGGCGTCACCGTGGTAGGAGACCTCTTCCGAGACGGAGAGCTAATGACATACACAGACCTGATGACACACTATGGAACGCCACCGGGGATGTTCCTCATGCACAGGTCACTAACAGCATTAATTCAGCAACACTGGAAACAAGGATTAAGGGAACCCCCCACACACGCTGCATGCCAAGTCCTCTGCACAATAGGAGGAGACTAGAAGGTGGTATCCACACTCTACAAAACATTACAAAAAGACACACTATCCCCCCTAGATCGACTAAGGACCCTCTGGCAAGCGGACGTTGAGGAACAGATAGATGAAGCGCAATGGGGGAAAATCACAGCACATGTCTATAGGGTATCCAGAAATGCCCGGTTTAAGGTGATTAATCTATATGTATATCACAGAGCGTGCCTCAGCCCTGCAAATATAACAACGATATCTAATAATACAAATAGTGTATGCCCTCGATGCACGGAGCAACCGACCTGATACACATGCTATGGAAATGTAGGGCATTAACACAATACTGAGATGAGGTTTTACACAACATTACAACAGTGACAAACAGGAGGCTCAGAGCTACTCCAATGGTGGTGCTACTAGGGGGTTTTCCCAGACCCCACCCGAAGAGAATCACAACTAAATACATAGATTTAGCATTGATTTTGGCAAAAAGGGAGATTACAATGCACTGGAAGGACCTCAGAGGCCCACATACACCAAGATGGCGGGACACACTAATCAAATGGGCCGAGGCAGAGGGAAGGGTCCTACACCAAGAAGTGGCAAAAGGGGCTGGGAATGTGGGAATGGTGCAGCAGTGGGACCACCTGCTAGACCACTTGAAGGACCCAAAAACTGAATCCCAGGAACAGAGCGCATCCTCAGAGGGGTCAGATACAGCCAAGGAATAACATCGCCAATATATACAAAGACATGGGCCGAACCAGGCCATAAATGGCAGTGACCCGGAATGACAATGCCCAGATGGGACGGAGTACTAGGAACAGAGCTGACATAGGAGTACGGGGTTGGGGGAGGGAGTTTGAGAGTTATGTTGTTTAATGATTGCTTGCTGACAAAATGATAATACAAATATTTGTTTTTTTTAAAAGACATGCCACACATCTGATTTGGTCGCTGAGGCGCTGTCGGGTAGCTCTTTCCACTTTAACGCTACCTGTGACTGCAGGTAGATTAGGTCTTCTGGACTTAGAATGCTATTATTCAGCTGCACAGGTCCAATGGGTGGCTCGCTGGCTTTCTGCCCACCTCCCTTCATGAGATGGGGTTTATCAGTAAAGACTTTTAAGGAAGTCTTAATGCACTGCTCATTGTTGCCTACTGACCATTCTATAGATCACCATCCAGGGTTATCATGCACAGCTTTCTCTTGCCTTGCTGGAACCTGTAAACTCACTAACATTAAGAAACCCTGTGCTCCTGCACTACCTTTGCTAACCCTTCCCACTCCCACAGGACAGCTTTGCTCAGAGCAACTCCATCAGTGGCACGCTGCAGGTATCTTAAAATTGGGGCGATTTGCTTCTGGACGGCGAGCTACTAAATTTCCAAACCCTTGTGGCAGACTACCATCTTCACCCAGGTCAACTCCTTGCTTACAGACACCTTAAATAATCATAAAATGCCCTATTTCATGTCTGCCACTTAGCACTAACCCTACAATAGGTGTGCAAGAAGCTCTACACCATAGGAACTGGTGGCAAACTGATAGAATGGGTGTACAGACCTTTCCTGCAACATGGAAACCACAACAGGTTTTCTCGTCATACTACCTGGGTGATTGATTTGGCCAAACCTCTGCAAGATACGGATTGGACTAAAATACTGGATTTTCCGCACAAAGTATTCCACAGCTGTCACTTTAAGTACATTCATAGTGCTTCCTTGGGAATGCATTCCACCCGTTGCTTGCCATTGGCCTTGTTGTTTGTAATTCACATTTTGTTGCTTTCAATTTGCTGGCTGTATTTGTTTTAGGCTATGCAGCTTGAGTTTGTTCCTTCCCTTGCCCAAACCGTATTTACAGTATCCCTCCGAGTGCTCCCTTTCTGTAAACAGGCCTGTAAATCTTGTTATTTTCTCATCACATTTGCTGTGCATTCAAAGAACAAAGTCAAATGTCAGGCTCTGTCTTCGGTGGGAACTTAGGGCCAGATGTATCAAAGCTTTTTGCATTTGCAAACGGTGTGAATCGCAAAATTCCACCATTTGCAAATGGAAAATTGCCTTTCAGAATGTATGAAAGGCTTTTGCAATGCAATTTCAAGGAATCACTAAAATAGCGATTCCCTGAAATTGAGACTCCATTTAGGGAATCACAAATTGAAACCCTAAATAGGTAATCGCACATAGGGAATACCTACGTGCGATTACCAGTGCACATGTATCATGCAGTTCCTAAGTGCGAATTTGGCATTTAGGAAATGCAATTACCACAAATTGAAGTTTGGTGGTAAGCATGTGCAATTTTTAAAAATGCATAAAAATGCATTTTTAAAAATGACATGTAGCGCACACATGCCCATAGGACATGTGTACGCTTTACATGTCCACAAATATATTTTTTTTTGAGGTGCATCAAAGGGGGCCTTAGGCCCCCATCACCCTAGGATTTGCGTTACCTAATTTGCGAATTCCTAACAGGAATTCGCAAATTCGGAAATGCAAAACCATTCACACCTATGGGCCTACAGGCCTATAGGGATAAATGGAGTCCCATTCCCTAATTGTGATTCACTAAAAGCGATTGAACTATTTAAGAAATGCAAACCGGGAGCTTGATACATCTAGCCCTTAGTGTTTACTTTTCTTTATCTGACTTCAAATTGATAGGATTTATGCGACAATCTTGCTGGATACTGGGGTTAGGAAAGAGTTTTTTCTATCACATGACAGCATTTAATAAACTTCAGAATATATCGGAATTAGGAGTACAAATGAAGCACATTTTCCTTAATCTTGAACTGTGCTGGAAACAAATACCTTCATATGATAAAAACTAAATCATTGCATTAGGTGATGCAATTTCCACACATCATCGTCTGTGCACAGTATAGTTTGATTTGAAAAACTGTATGTCTGGGCAAATGGAATGATCATTTCAATCAAAAATGTGTTGTCTGTAATAGCAGTACCCTATTGCCCCATCCCTTCTTCTCCTTCCCTGCACCCCCTGCCCAGGAAGTAGTCATTGGTCATTGTCCAGTTAGAGTTCAGTGAATTCTGTAGCCCACTTTTTTCTTCACATGTTAGCTCCCCACCACCCTCTTCACAGCGGAAAAACAATACATCCTGTAAAGAATACAGGGTGTTCAAAGAAATAAATCTCACCAAAATCATAGACAACACAAACTCTACAACTCACATATCAACTCCATGCTCTTATCTTTGATCAAGGAACTCATCCACCTCATCTCATCCTTCTGAACCAAAATAATCAACACATCAGTGGCCCAAGATATAGTGCCAGACTGCAGTAAGAACCAGCCATCCTCAATTTCACTGATGACATCTATAGGATATTGGTGAAAGGGCACTCATGGCTGCTCATTCTACTCAACCTTTCATCAGCATTTGACACAGTAAACCCTGACACTCCCAGAAAATCCCTAAAATCTCGAATGGGCATTGGAGGTATAGAGCAGGGATGGTTCTCTACATGTACTAAGCTGAGCATCATGCCCAAAATGCAGAGTTTGGAGTCATACCTTCAAACATCAACTCTCTGCCGCATGTCAAGGCCATGCCCTATATACTACCTTTTGCTGCATGTGATTGTAATACTTCAATACCCATCACTTGATGTCATGAGTAATTGTTTTATGTTTTGCCCCGCCTTGAGGCTGTTTTTGTCACGACTTGCAGACTGCCTCGGTTAGATATACTTCAGCGTGGGCGAACACATTTTTTGTCTCTCCCCTTTGTGTTGCATGGCAGCCATGTCGCTCACAGCGCAAACAGGCACAAACTCGATCGGCCGTATTGAAGCACTGGTCATATTGTTTACAGTTGCCTAATCAGAGTCATTTCTTGTGGCTCTCCCCTTAAAGCGCTTGAAATTGGTAAATGCGTTACATAAAACAGAAATCCACAAAGCGAAAAGGGCTCTCACAGCACAGCAGAAGTGCTGATACTACAATATTCAATGCACTTGGGAAAACTTGACCTATAATGCTTTGCAAGCATTCTTTTTTACAACATTTGTGCCCATAACTCAACCTGGGGTGCTCCTAGGACAATGCAAGCACCACAAAAACACCCAGCACTCCTGTGTTGGTCATCTTTGGGTCCCCACACTGTTATTAGGGACCCCAAGATAATAACCCCTCCCACTATTCAGTGTCTTTTTAAGCATTCTCATGGTTACTACCTTTGTTTTATAGCTAGGAGAAGGTTTGTTTTAAAGGCCTTGTTTGTAATATCATTGCAGTAGACCTGCCAGTCCTAAATACGCTGTTTAGGGGCTAAGTAAATAGCTGTACTGCATTACTTTCTCCTGTTTTCTTCATGGGGTTATCCCCTCTTGGGCCTAACAATATGGTTACATGACCATGTTTCTTACAAATGATATTTTTGTTACGGTGCCCCTTAGGGGCTGTTTTGGGCATTACAGTTTAATGCCAAAAGTTTATTTCTGATAAAGGTTTAAATGATAATTGTATATGTTTTAATAATCTCTCTTTATTACAATTATGGCCATAATTCAGGCCAACTTAACATCCTTATTACACTATGACTGTTTGAAAACTCTTGATATTTTTGGGTGACCCTTCTAGTTTATTTTTCCTCTGTGGCTGTCTTGTGGTTTTTTTTTTGGTTTTTTTCAAGGGGGGGGGGGGTAGTTGCGTTAGCCAGCCAGCAACCCTTATGGTGGGATGGTGAAAGTGGTATTTTCATTGGATTAGCATGGTAGATTTAAATTAGGATGCTCAATGGCAACATTTTCATTTTGTGCTGCAGATAGGGGAAGAAGGTAAGTGGAAGTGCTTTAGTTATGTGCAGGGCCACTGAAATTATATGGCAGGGAAAGACGAAATTATAAGGCAGTGTTGACTAATTTATGTGGCAAGAAAAGTCCAGTTATAAATTTACAAAGTCAATTCCTCTGACTGATACTGTTGGTAATGCACTGGCACAAATTTCCTACCACCCAGCGTTCCCTGCGGTCTCCTGATAAAAATGATACCTCACTTCTGTGGGTGGCCCAAGTACCTCTGACAGGGAAGGGCCGAAAACATGTAGAGATTCAGGGGATATCACAGCGAGTGGATAAGCACAATTTTTTCAATACGTTTCCAGGCTGACTCTGCTTTGGGCACCCACACAAGTGAGGTAACATGTCTGGTGTCTCGGGTGGGACCACAATGATGAATTGCCAAAATATTTACTACCAAAAGGGGAGCAACCCTTGCCCAAGGGGTCGCTCCCTGAAATAATTATACGTAGAATCCCTGACTTTTAGTGGGTTTTACACCCTTCCTTCCCTGGACAGCTAGATCACCCAGGCGATCTAGCCCCAGGGGAGGCCAAAACTTTCAAAAACATCTTGTCCCCAGGGCAGTGACCTCTGCACAAGTGGTCGCTGCTCTAAATGTTTTACAAAAAAAGTTAATCCCTGGCGCCTAGTGGGTTTCGACCCATCCGGGGTCCAGATCAGCCAACAAAATGGGTGATCTAGCTCCAAAGGGGGCCGAAACACAGAAACACTTGTTTACTCCAGGGCAGCGACTCTTGCCCAAGGGATTGCTGCCCTAAAAAAACATTAGCAAAACAAATCCTGGTGCTTAGGAGGGGGGGTCAGATTGGCCACAAGTCGGACGTTCTAGCCTACAGAAGGGCCAAAACAAGAAAAAACATTTTGTCCCCAGGGCAGCAACCCTTGCCCAAGGGGTCGCTGCCCTGAATGTAAAAAATTAAATTAATCCCTGCCACCTAGTGGGTTTTGACCCCCCCCCCCCCGGGGGCTAGATCAGCCATAAAAACAGCCAATGTAGGCCCAGGAGGGGCCGAAACACAGAGAAACATATTGCCCACAGGGCAGCGTCCCTTGCCCAATGGGTCGCTGCCCTAAAAATAAACTAAAAACAATCCCTGGCACCAAGTGGGGTTTGACCTTCCCCGAGGGCAGATCAGCCAAAAAAATGCCAACCTAGCCCGGGGGGGACAAAAAATGGATCTAATACTGGCCCCCAGTGAGCAACCCTTGCTAAGGGGTTGCTCCCCTAGATAAACAAAAAAATCCCTGGTGCCTAGTGGATGACTTCCTGCTCCACCATTGCAGGCCTTGCCTCGTGGAGCAGGAATCCATTCAAAACAGGCACAGGGGGAAAGGAAAAACTATTTCCCCTGTGTCTGTTTTCCCCCACCAACGCTCCCAGGAGAAGGACTTACCTAAATGGAGTCTCTCTCCTCGACACGCTGGAAGCAAATGCTTCCAGCACTTCCATGGCAGCAAGTGATGAGGTTTGCACTCCGTGAGCACTGACGTCATCAGATTGCCGAGGGGGGGGGGGGCAGTGGAAGGTCTTCAGGGACTTCCACTTTAAGATGCAGAGCCTCCCATTCAGTGTCGGCCTTTCAAATTCAAGCAACTGCATTTAAAATAATGGAGTACATACTTCAAAGGGAAAGATAAGTGTATGTGAAGATGGGAAGTTCACATTATGAAGTCTCATCATTTAATTCATATGTCACTGCAGGTGTCTGTTCTATGTAACCAGAGAGAAACAACTGAACCCTGGTTGGCGCGGTGACTGATACTGATTTGTCTATTTATAGTCCTAGAGATAGACGAGTCAGGGAGAGATATTGATTGTGTGTGTGTGTGATTGCATTCGGTTTGGTGCAGTGGTGAATAGTGACGTGTATTTATAGTGCTAGAAGGTTCCAGCCCGCAACGGAAGGCACTACTAATATACAAGTTGTTTTTTGTAAAATAGGGGCAGTAGGTTAGTGACCTCCTATTTCGGGGTTTTATAGCAGTTTCATGATTTTTCCAGAGTTTTGCATTGCTCAAAGGGTGTGCATATCAGAAATAACCTCTTTTCATTAACTTCGCTGCTTGGTCTAACTTGTTAGCAAGTGCCACCCCAAGTGTCACACTAATGGCAGTTTGATGTCCCCATTAATACATTGAAACCATGTAAATGTCACTAATAAGTAATCTAAGATCTTGACAGCTATGCTAAACCTGCCTGTATCCCTAAGTGTAATGTTTGCGTCAACAGGGTGCTTGTGGACCACACACAATGTAATATTTTGGTGGACAAAAGCCACTTGATCGTTGATATTGTTTGGAAAAAGCCCCACATTGCTTAAGCGAATTGAACTTTCTTTGAGCAGAGAGATTGGGCCCCTATGAAAGGATCTTTCATCGGGGACGTTTGCATCACCAGGGACAGTTTTGTGTATGGGGTATAAAAATAACCACAAAGACCAAAAAATAACCACAAAGACCAACAACGCTAGTTTTCAAAAATGTTATTTGTGTTTGATCCTAATTTAGACCAGTTAAATATTCTGCAACTCTTTTTTTCTAAGAAAAGTTATGTGTTTGCTTCTAAATGAAAATATGTGCAATGCTATACCATACCAGGCCATACATAGGATCCCATGCCATAGCATTCCCTATCATGAAATACCACACCACACCATGTCATCATAACATAACATATATCACGTAATTTCTTACCTTATACTCACCCAGCCAGAACATGCCACACCATATCATAGGATTCCTCTAGCTAAGCTGGCGTGCCTCATCAGACCATAACACTGCATTCTCCTCCAGCACAATATACCATAGCGAGCATCCTTTGTACTTGGCCCCTCTAGCTTAGATGCTGCAGTCCCTGTGTAAAGGGGTCAAGAGTGGATTTCTCCGGTGCGCTCTTCCCCTTTCCCCCCCCCCCCCCCCCCCCCCCCCTCCAACCGCTCTGAAGCCTCGGATACTCTGATCTGGAGTCCGGACGGTGGAGATATTAACAAACAGTGCACAGCTTCCCACGCGAGGCCGGCGCGGGACGAGGCCTCTGACAGCTCAAATTGTCGGTTTCTGGCGGGAGAAGTCAAGCGTGGCGTGCGGCGGCTGTAATCTCCCGGGCTCTGGGGGGAGCGTCACTGGAAAGTGGGGCGGGGGGTGCTTGGACAGGAATGCGGAGAGCCTGGGAGAGAAGTGAATGTAAAACATCGAGAGGAGAGATGTCTGTGCTGCTGTGCGTGAGCAGTTGTAACCATGCCTGATAACTCATTCATGCACATCCACGTGATCGACGAGTGAAAACTCCAGTTGCACTGGCGTAACAAAGGCTCCGAGCTCCACCGGGCCCCTCCTCAGCACAGTATCCTGGCCTGAGAGCTACTGCGTGAGATGGGGACGGGGACTCGTACTGTGCAGGGGGGCCCCCTCAAGTTTCGATAAGCCCCTGCCTCGTGATAACGCGTCCCGTCCTTATAAATTACTTGTACCTGGACACGTTGGAGGTCGGTGAACCTTTTAGCTGAGTTGGGCTCTCCTCATCATAGAATAGTCGGATCACTTAAATCTATAATCAATAACTATTGTAATTGAGACCCAATACTCTATTACTAGATCAAAATAACACGTTAGGAATCAAATAACAGTTGGTATTTTGACGCAACATGACCTTTCAGTCATGAATAACCACAACAGTTTATTAAAAGTTAATGAGTTTATTTCCCTATATTAACAAAGCTAAAACAATATATATGAGTCTCAAAATCAAATGATATATGTATACGAACATTACTAGCTGTCCATAACGGCGGAAGAAACGCAATCTACGCAAAATCTGAATTATAATACACTCAGTTATAGCAATGCAAATCACTAATATGAGTAACTGAATTTGATTAATTACATACATCGGTCAGCATAACAAGATTCCAATTCAACATGGTGCGTCAAGTGAATACCTCGACTAACCTCTAATTGGCATTGGCATGTGGGGCTTCATGCAAAACGAATTTAGTCAACACAAATTTGGAAAACTTCTAGCTTGGGCCCTATCAAAATAGCAGTTGGTACCTAAAAGGAAAAACACAATGCATAATACAATTATCCTTTCATAATTACCAAATACAATCAGCATACAAGGAAAGTCTTCGTCCTTCAGGTACCGGTTCGATCAGCATGGGGCAGCTTTCAAAGGGGCAGAGTTAAGGGCAAGTTTCCTTGCGGCAGCAAGGAGAATGGGGCAAAGTTACTGCATGGGCAAGACGGGGCAATTTATAGTTAAAGTCTCTATGGTGAGAATTCTTAAAGTCTCTTTCTCTGGAATAGAGAAAGGGGCATCAAGATGTCGTCCAAGATGGCGTCTGGCATTTGGCTTCAGAATGGCATCAAGGAAAATGGCTGACTTCTCTTTGTCCAGTGGGTTTAAGTAAGAAGCATTCCAAAAACGTCATGGTCTTCCATTGGAGGCTTCATAGGGTGGCTTCAATTTGACCAATGAATAGTGTCTTTCTCCTAGTACTCATTTTTGCATACATTGTCCTTGGAGCCTTGGAACACAAGTTGCAACAAAGTTTGCCAATTAATTTTATCTTAAAGCCTTTATTGTCCGTACCTGGAGGAGCTGACCTTGTATCAAAGGGGATGAAACCGGCCTAGCACGAAACCTTGGAGATAAGTGTATTAGTCATCTCTACTGGAAAAATACGGAATAATGTCTTTTTGTTAATCAAAGTGAAAACCACGCAGTTAAATTTGAGACCAGGCGACTAGGCCAAAGCTTCTACTAAATTTAAGCTAAGCATAAAACAGTTTCAACAAGAAAATCATAAAACACATTTGCAATTATGACGGATTACTACATTTTTCAATTCTTCATGATTAATTAAGCTTGTTTATAATAATGGCGAACTACTCCGTGGGCACAATTTCCCACGTACATTATTTTCTTTACTAAAATCACACTACATTATACGATTTTGGTTACGTGATATATGAATATATGTTGGTCCTTCTTTTTCTGCGTCATCAATCCCTCCTCTGATGACTAATTATGTCATCACATCAAATTTTCCCACAAATTGTATTCCATTAAAATTCTGTTTTAGTAATTTGGCACTTCAGTCAATTCCCTCTTTCTTTTGGTTCCCTTTGATTTTTCTCTGTATATTTCTATCATTTTATTTTGTTCTTTCTCTTCTCTTTTCCTTTCGTTTCTAGTTTTCAATATTTTAATAGCTTTCCATATTCCCCAAATACCTAATAAACAAATTAATACTATTAATATTCCTTTTACTATTTTCAGTAATAATCCATTCCAAATGTTGCTGAGCCAATTTCCCATGGAAGCAAATCCTTTTCCAACCTTTTCCCATACTCCTGGTTCTTTTAATTCTTTCAAATCTGTACTTTCGTTAGTTAAATTTGTAAGCATTTTTTAATCTGCCCGCTGTTGTCCGGAATATAAGTACAACAGTGACGTGTACCAAGCATTTTGCAAACGCCCCCATCCTTTGCTAAAAGAATGTCTAAAGCAAGCCGATTTTGAAGAGTCATAGCTCTTTCTGCAGCAAGTTCAGCATCCATCAGGATTATAGCTCCTGAGAATTTTGTCAGCATGTTATCCACAATAGTAGACAACTTTCGTATTTTAATTGAATTCAGTATGACTCCCACTGAAGGAATCATTGCTCCGAATATATCTCCTACCACACCAGAAGCTGTCTCCCTTTTCTGAACATGATGTGATTCAGACAGCCTTGGGAATCTCTTTAAGTCGTCCAATTGATAAACCTTTGGGAACACTATTCCCAAATAACATCTCCCATACCATCCTTTAGGAAGACGATAATAGGCGTTAAGTCCAAAAATACAATATACCCCTGGAATAACTGGGTCTTGTCCATTCAGCATGAACGTCCATTTAGGTTGAAACAAAAACGTATGTTTACATTCACTCGTTCCCACAAAGACTGTGTCATAATATGATTTATGTCTATGTACACAGAACCTCCCTACGTGTAATGCATCTAAAGCTATTTTCCCTTGTGTCTTTATCGCGGCAAAAGCATTATTATCTACAGATGTCCTTTTGTGTAATTCCCTTTCTAATTTCTCCTTCCCCGCTTTCCTCCTATCGTCAGTGTGATCTAAAAAGCTTTTCTCCATCGGTGAAAGCAAGCATGTAAGGTTCTCTCTGTGTGCGTAAGCTGTGTGAAAAGGTGACAATGGCTCAAAGAAACCCCTCATTAGCTTTATATAATAATCTCTTGCTATTTTACTCAGGTGCTCTATTATGGGGATATATGCAAATACAACATCCTGATTGGAATAAAAGAAATGAATATACTCCTGACCATAAAATCTGGTCATTATTAAACTACATGAAATTCCATACGTAAGAGGCATGCTATGATATGTCACCCCTTCCATTGCTGAGGTAGGTATTTGTGTGCATACATAACAATCTTTCGCATCCATTGTCTCAACATACTCACTCAACAAGCGATAGAAAACGTTGGACGAAAGTTCCTTCTTAACATGCAAATGTCTTTCGCCTTGTTCGAGTTTCTTCAAAGGAGTTTGTTCAGTAAAAGGTTTCGAAGTAGAAGCATCATTTGCGTCTCTCTCATTCTTTCCATGCATTCCAAAAACTATTGCTATAACTGTTAGTACGCATGCAGTTATTAGACCTATACACATGTATTTACAACACTTCATTTTATGTCCCTGTGTAGTGTAGCCTGTCATGATCTATATAGAATCAGAAAGTTGAAGACACTTTATCAAATCAGATTTGCAGATATATATAAAGCTGAACGAGTTCAATGTTCACACGATTCTTTTTAGCAGCATTAGTCTCTTATCGGTTTAGCAGCTTTGTCTCAAAATCGGTTTCAAAGTCAATCAAGTTAGCAATGTCTCATCCGGTTCAAAGGTCAATCAGGTTATCAATGTCTTATTCGGTAAGGTTCATGGAATTTCACTTTTCAGGTACCAAAGTGTCGTTCTGCTTCTTCGTTCTCAAGACTGAGAGATAGGAATTTGTCTGACCAATCGTTAGTGGCTATGTATACCCACTCCGGACCAGAACATCTTCTGCTCGGTATTCTTTTCCTTTTCAATTTTGCCTCACCTTTTGATTCTCTCTCGCTGGTACTTTCTTCCTTGGCCGGGTCTTTCTCTTCACTTGGTGTTGTTATTGCGACAGACACTTCTTTTCTTTTCTCTTTCAACTTTGGCCCTTCACTTTCGTTTAATATTTCTCTAGTCCTTAATTTCACTGGCGATATGCTTTGTCTCCGTTTCGCACTGTTTTCACCTGATGGACCTGCAACCGGTGCTGGAAGAGTTTGAACAGTTTCACCCTGTCCTGTCTTGTCTTCTCCCTCTAGGAGGTCAATTAGGTTCTCCTTTTCTTTTCCTGTATCATCTGCTTCTGGGAAAGCCCTCCTCTGATCAGGCACTCCTGCTCCTTCACCTGTCTCAGGCTCTTTGTCATCTTCAGGACCTTCGTCACTTCCTGAGGCTTCTCCTTGGTCCTCCTCAAATGAATCAGTTGTTTCTTCCTCAGAAAATATCTCTCTTCCTCTATTTCTGCTTGTTCGCCTCCAGGTTCTGTCTAGGTGCCTGGTACTCTTTTGTCAGTCACTGGTGATTTCAGCGCTTCAACTTCCTCTTCTGTGGGGCACGTCACCCTTTTCGTGTGACTGGCGTGAATCCAGTTGGGAACTCCCGCACACTTCACAGCGGTGGTAGTTGTCAGAATCACTTGGAAAGGTCCTTTCCAACGGGGGTTCCAAACACAACTTCCTCACGTGCTTTTTTATCACGACCCAGTCACCTGCTTTCAGGGCGTGTCCTGGACCTTGGATCGGTGGCAAGGTGGTTGCCTCCACCTGGTGAAAAAAAGAGCGCACCACATCAGCTAGACCTTTGCAGTAGTCCAACACCATATCATCTGTAATATTCAAAAGAGCATTTGCAGGAACTGCTGGAAGCCTCATGGCTCTGCCCATGAGGATCTCATGTGGGGACAGTCCAGTCTTTCTATTGGGGTGTTCCTCATTGACATTAACACCAAGGGCAATGCGTCAGGCCATTTCAAGTTTGTTGATGCACATATTTTCGCCATCCTTGATTTCAATGTGCCATTCATTTGCTCCACTAGTCCTGATGCTTCAGGGCGGTAGCTACAATGCAATTTTTGCTCAATGTTCAGCGCTGCACACAGTAATTTTATTACTTCGTTATTGAAGTGACTTCCCCTATCTGATTCTAAGGAGATTGGGAATCCGAAACGTGGTATTAGTTCTCTCAGGAGTAGTTTTGCAACTGTAAGGCTGTCATTTCTACGTGTGGGGTATGCTTCAATCCAGTGACTAAAAATGCACACAATCACCAACACATATTTCAAGCCTCCATGCACAGGCATCTCAATAAAATCCATTTGCATCCTGATGAATGGACCACCTGCTCTTCCAATGTGGCTCAAATTTACTACTGTTCCCTTCCCTGCGTTCATTTGTTGGCAAATGACGCAACAATGGCAAACTGCTTCAGCAACTTGACGGAATTTGGGATTAAACCAATCAATTTTAAATAGTCTAATCATGGCATCCCTTCCAAGATGGGCTTGTCCATGATACAGTCTGGCTAACTGCGTCAAAAGACTGTTTGGCAGAACCAATTTCCCTTCACTTGAAACCCACAAATCATCTGGTTTCTTTACGCACTGTAACTTGTTCCATGAGAGTTTCTCATCTTCACTGACATCATTCTGTAGGGATTTCAATTCTTCAATTGTATCTACAACCTTTAGAGCAAAGGCTTCACTTGGTTCAAGTTCTGGCTCATTTATCAAGTTCCATTTGTCTCTGAGCAATATACAGTTCAATGCGCAAAACCTTGCGACTTGATCTGCATACCCATTTCCCAAAGAAACATAGGGGGTGATTCTAACCCTGGCGGTCGGTGATAAAGCGGCGGCCAACCCGCCAACAGGCTGGCGGTCCAAAAAATGGAATTCTGACCCTGGCGGGAACCGCCAACACAGCCCGCCACATTACCACTCCGACCGCCACGGCGGTACAGACAAACAGCGCGGCGGTCACCGCCAACAGACAGGCGGCAGACAATGTACCGCCCACAGTATCATAACTCACCAATCCGCCACCTTTTCCGGGGCGGGAGCCCCGCCGATAAAAACACGGCGGAAACAGACTACGAACGGGAAAACGCTCACCTCTACGCACTCCACGAGGAAGGAGGACAGCATGGAACCCGAATTAAACATCCTACCTGCTCTCGTCTACCTGCTCATCTACCACGACTACGAACGCCGGCGCAGACGACAACGGTGAGTACTGCACCTACGACACACGGGAGGGGGGAGGAGGAAAGCTTACGGCACACACATATGCGACCCCCACCCCCCCAAACTATGTACACACCAATGCAGAGCAACAAGTCACAGTGACACCACCCAAACCCCCCTGAAAAATGCAAAGACATAATTAAATTGTGAATAAAAATTTATGTACAAAATAGGTCTGAAAAGTATTGGTCAACTAGCCAAAAAATCAATATCAAAATAATGTTATATACAGTGCAATGGATAACCGAGGCAATTAGTCCTGCACATCAAAAGAAAATCGAAGTGTCCGTGGGCCAAAGTGTAACAACACAAGGGCAAAGCCCACACAGGAGACCTGAGTCCTTTGGAGAGAACACTGCAGGGGCATCTGATGAAAAAACTACAAGCACCTCAGGGGGAAGGGAAGGGGGGGGCACCACAGCCACATGAGTCCACGACGCCAGATCCACGAAGGGGCCACCATGCCTACTGTGCCATCCTGGGGAGTGCAAAGCCACAGTCTCTCAAGTCTCTACAGTAGGTGGGTTGCCCACTGTTACATCCTGGGGAGTGCAAAGCCACAGTCTCTCAAGTCTCTACAGTGGTTGGTTTGCCCACTGTACCATCCTGGGGAGTGCAAAGCCACAGTCTCTCAAGTCTCTACAGTTGGTGGGTTGCCCACTGTGCCATCCTGGGGAGTGCAAAGCCACAGTCTCTCAAGTCTCTACAGTAGGTGGGTTGCCCACTGTTACATCCTGGGGAGTGCAAAGCCACAGTCTCTCAAGTCTCTACAGTGGTTGGTTTGCCCACTGTACCATCCTGGGGAGTGCAAAGCCACAGTCTCTCAAATCTATACAGTAGGTGGGTTGCCCACTGTTCCATCCAGGGGAGTGCAAAGCCACAGTCCATCAGGTGGATTACAGTCTCCACTGGTCAAGGAGGAGGCATGGTGGGCACAGTGAACCGTTAACAGTGCATGCAGGAAGGGCCCAGCGGAGCGGTGCCTGAGACGGCGGGGCCCAGCGGAGCGGTGCTTGACAGGAAGGGCCCAGCGGAGCTGTGCTTGAGACGGCGGGGCCCAGCGGAGCGGTGCTTGAGACGGCGGGGCCCAGCGGAGCGGTGCTTGACAGGAAGGGCCCAGCGGAGCGGTGCTTGAGACGGCGGGGCCCAGCGGAGCGGTGCTTGAGACGGCAGGGCCCAGCGGAGCGGTGCTTGACAGGAAGGGCCCAGCGGAGCGGTGCTTGACAGGAAGGGCCCAGTGGAGCGGTGCTTGAGACGGCGGGGCCCAGCGGAGCGGTGCTTGACAGGAAGGGCCCCGTGTAGCGGTGCTTGAGACGGCGGGGCCCAGGGGAGCGGTGCTTGAGACGGCGGGCCCAGCGGAGCGGTGCTTGACAGGGAGGGCCCAGCGGAGCGGTGCTTGAGACGGCGGGCCCAGCGGAGCGGTGCTTGAGATGGCGGGGCCCAGCGGAGCGGTGCTTGACAGGAAGGGCCCAGCGGAGCGGTGCTTGACAGGAAGGGCCCAGCGGAGCGGTGCTTGAGATGGCGGGGCCCAGCGGAGCGGTGCTTGACAGGAAGGGCCCAGCGGAGCGGTGCTTGAGACGGCGGGGCCCAGCGGAGCGGTGCTTGACAGGAAGGGCCCAGCGGAGCGGTGCTTGACAGGAAGGGCCCAGCGGAGCGGTGCTTGAGACGGCGGGGCCCAGCGGAGCGATGCCTGAGACGGCGGGGCCCAGCGGAGCGGTGCTTGACAGGAAGGGCCCAGCGGAGCGGTGCTTGAGACGGCGGGGCCCAGCGGAGCGGTGCTTGAGACGGCGGGGCCCAGCGGAGCGGTGCTTGACAGGAAGGGCCCAGCGGAGTGGTGCTTGAGACGGCGGGGCCCAGCGGAGCGGTGCTTGAGACGACGGGGCCCAGCGGAGCGGTGCTTGACAGGAAGGGCCCAGCGGAGCGGTGCTTGAGACGGCGGGGCCCAGCGGAGCGGTGCTTGACAGGAAGGGCCCAGCGGAGCGGTGCTTGACAGGAAGGGCCCTGTTCAGCGGTGCTCATCTGCACGGCGGGGCCCTGTTCAGCGGTGCTCTTCTGCACGGCGGGGCCCTCTTCAGCGGTGCTCTTCTGCACAGCGGGGCCCTGTTCAGCGGTGCTCTTCTGCACGGCGGGGCCCTCTTCAGCAGTGCTCTTCTGCACGGCGGGGCCCTCTTCAGCGGTGCTCTTCTGCACGGCGGGGCCCTCTTCAGCGGTGCTCTTCTGCACGGCGGGGCCCTCTTCAGCGGTGCTCTTCTGCACGGCGGGGCCCTCTTCAGCGGTGCTCGTCCAGTAAGTCAAGGGAGCCAGACCTGGCCTGGACTCCCTGCTCAGTCGCCCTCCGACCGTGCTGTTGCTGGACCCTTCGGTGACGGAGTCCTGGGCCCTTTGGTGTCCTCCCTAACACCCGGGATGGGGCTTGTGGTGCCCTCCTGCTCCGCGCTCCTGCTGGCTGACTTCTCCGCCCTGCTGCCCTTTCGCTCCTTAGATGGGGCTCTCGGGCCCTTGCCTCCCCTAGATGTTGTGGCTGGTGAAGTGGGCGAACTTTGCTCCTTGGGGGCAGCCGTGTCAGTCCTCTCACGGCGGCCCTTTAGTTTCCTGGTCCTCTTGCCTGGGGGGGGGCTGGCTGTCCCCTTGCTGCTGATTGAAGTGTCACTGCTGGCAAAGGGTGGACTCCAGAACCCATGCACCACAGTGACACTCGAAGCTGGGCTGGTGGTGGCTGAGGTGCTCTTGGGACTCTTTGCAGATGGAGGGGGTGGGTCATGGGAGGGAAAGAGGTTAAGATTAGCGAGGAAAAGTTTTTTAGGACCAAGGTAAAGGGTAGGAGAAGTGGTGATGGGAGTGGAGGAAGAGGATGTGGTTGTAGGAGAGTCAGGTGTGCTGTCTTTGGGTGCAGGTGCTTGTGCTGGAGGCTGTCGTGAGGTGGATGGCTGTTGGGTGGGTGTCTGCCTGCGTTTGTGTGTCTTGGAAGAGGGGGTGACAGACACAGTGGGAGAGGACACAGGGGACGTGTAAATGGTAGTGGGGGTGGTGACTGCATGTGTGCGGACTGTACTGGAGGGTGTGCTGGTGATGGAAGCACTGGCTGATGGTGGTGTGCATGCAGGTGTGAGTGTAGACGTCACAGGGAGGGAGGAGGGAGACGAGGAGGAGGGGGACACAGAGGTGGTAGTGACTGTTGGAATGTCTGCATCTGGGTGTTGCTTGCGTGAATGCTTGTGGGTTCTGTGGTGCTTGTGTCTGGATGAGCTGCCCTTGGGTGTTGAGGTGTGTGCAGGCTGGTCTGATGGTGTGGATGGGATAGGCTGAGGAACAGGAGACAGAGACAGGGTGGAGGCAGTCAGAAGAGGGAGGCTGGAAACAGGGACAATGGCTGCCGTCAGTGCTGAGGCCAGAGCATTGAACGATCGTTGATGGGCAGCCTGACCCGAATGAATGCCCTCCAGGTAGGCATTGCTCCGATGCACCTCCCTTTCCACCCCCTGGATGGCATTCAAAAGGGTAGTCTGCCCAACAATGATGGTCTGAAGGAGGTCAATGACCTCCTCACTGAGGGCAGCAGGGGTGACAGAGGCAGGGGCTGAGGTGCCTGGGGCGAAGGAGACGCCCGCCTTCCTGGGCGAGCGGGCACGGAGCGTAGGCTGAGGGGCTGCTGGGAGGGCGGGGCTGGTGCGCTGGGTGGCGGCTGTACCTGTAAAGGCAGGGGGTCCGGATGTTGCCGCCACCGCTAGGGAGCTCCCATCCGAGGACGTGTCGGTGTCGCTGGTGTCACCACCGGTCCCCGTTGTGGTGCTCCCCTTGCCCTCCGGATCACTGGTGCCCTCGTGTCTGTTCCTGGGCCCACCTGGGCCTTGTGACTTGCAGCTCCCTCGTGCTCCGATGCCAATTCTCCTCCGCCTGATGATGCTAATGCACACATGCACAAGAAGATGAAGAAGAAGGGTGGGGGGAGAAAAACGAAGACCAGGTTGAGTGCATGCAATGTCAACACCGTTGGCGGAGAGGACAGACACAGGAGCCTCATGCACTAAGCCGCGCATTCGGGGTACACTACTCAGTACTTCTGACTAGGACAACAGGTCTAGAGACGACAAACGCGCACATGTGTGATGCTGGACCATCGATAGCTGTACTTGTCACCCTACAGAGGTGGGGGCCGGGAGCACAGGGCCATGCCTAAAGGAGAGGACTACACTACAGAAAGCGCCCTGACCTAATGTCACCCACAACCCTCCTCCCCCACCCAGACACCTCCACTGCGCAGAAAGATAGCAGAATGTGCTGATACTCACCCCCTTGTGTCTGCTGTGATGTCCTCAAGCGCCCATCCAAATCAGGGTAGGCCACCGCCAGGATCCGGGACATCAGGGGGGTCAGGGTACAACTGGCACCCCTCCTAGGTTGGGAGGCCATCCCCAGCAGTGACTCGGCGGTCTTCCTGGTCCCGCGGCGGATGTCCTCCCACCTCTTGCGGCAGTGGGTGCCCCGTCTGACGTGGACCCCCAGGGCCCGGACTTCCTTGGCGATGGCACGCCAAATGTCCACTTTCTGATGGGCGCTGACCTATTTGACATGTACAGGGTGGGAAGGAAAAATTCATCAATTTTCTGCATGTTAGATGTGATTGCCCCCCCCTCCCCAACCTTGCCATATGGCACATGCTCTCATCTGTCATGCGTTGCACTCCTCATTCACCCCCCACCCCACCAACTTACATCCACCCCACTCCACACAGGCATAGGCCATTCAATGTGCACCCAGTGTACTTACCTGTTGGTCTGGAGGACCGTAGAGTAACGCATACTGGGGGAGGACCCCATCCACAAGTTTCTCCAACTCCTCAGACGTGAAGGCAGGGGCCCTTTCCCCAGTCGCAGCAGCCATTGTCTCTTCCAGACCGAGGTCACAGCAGCACTTGCAGTATAGGTCCTCTCCTGTGGATGATCAGGTCTCGAGTGATTAAGCAGATAGAAAATGGCGGTCACGGCCGCGGCGGTGTGTACCGCGACCGCCGGCGCACCTCGTCATTGGCTCCTGAAACCCATAGGCTTCAATGTTAACCAATGCGGCTTCGTATAGCGGTCTTCGACCGCCTACCGCCACGGTGTGCCACGCCAGCGCATTGACCTCACATCCCGTTGTCCCACTTCACAGGTCAGGCAGCCGCCATTTCAAGGGCCCACATGGCATAATTTGTACTGCGTCACACAGGCCTAGGCCTTGCATTGCCACACATACACGCCTTTCAATACATAGATAATCGTGTGCTCGGCATGCTGTGGTGAACTTACCTGTGATTTGCTTGACTCTGTGCTCCATGTTGTCCTTCCTAGGCACAGTCCGCTGGGACTTGCGAGGAGAAGGATGAATCCTCGCGTGTACCGACCGCTGCTGGACCTGTCGACAATGGAAGAACGCCATATCATACTACGATACCGACTTGACCGAGCCACTATACATGAACTGTGTGCCCAGCTGGAGCCAGCCCTGATGTCCCCCATCCGCCAACCCACAGGAATTCCCCCTCTAGTGCAGGTTCTGTCAGTCCTCCATTTTTTGGCAAGTGGCTCATTCCAGACAACAGTGGCCATGTCATCTGGAATGTCTCAGCCTATGTTTTCAAAAATTTTGTCTAGAGTGTTGTCTGCCCTGACGAAACACATGCGGAGCTACATTGTATTCCCTGAGGAGGTTGATTTGGCCACTGTGAAGGGTGATTTTTATGCCCTTGGACATATCCCCAACATAATTGGTGCCATTGATGGGACCCATGTGGCTTTAGTACCCCCAAAAGACGATGAGCAGGTGTACAGAAACAGGAAAAGTTACCATTCTATGAACGTCCAGGTGGTCTGTTTGGCTGACCAGTACATCTCCCATGTGAATGCCAAGTTCCCTGGGTCAGTGCATGACGCGTATGTGATGCGTAATAGCAGCATCCCTTATGTGATGGAACAGCTACAGAGACAACGTGTGTGGCTAATTGGTGACTCTGGTTACCCCAACCTGCCTTGGCTATTGACCCTAGTGAGGAATCCCCGGACCAGGGCAGAGGAACGGTACAATGAGGCCCATGGGCGAACTAGGAGGATCATAGAAAGAACCTTTGGCCTCCTGAAGGCCAGGTTTAGGTGCCTGCATATGACAGGGGGATCCCTGATGTACTCACCAAAGAAGGTGTGCCAGATCATCGTGGCCTGCTGTATGCTTCACAATCTGGCATTGCGACGTCAGGTGCCTTTCCTGCAGGAGGATGGTCCAGATGGTGGTGTTGAAGCAGCTGTGGAGCCTGCGGAGAGTGAAGAGGAGGAAGACGAAGAGGACGACCCAGACAACAGGGACAGAGTTATCCAACAGTATTTTCAGTAGCACACAGGTAAGAATCACCCACGCACCCACATTTACTGAAAGCCCCCTGCATCTTTACTTTGTGTATTTCCCCCCAGTTCTTTTAAACTGATGTTTGATTTTTCCTTCCCTTTTCAGTGCTGTATGACCCACTGCGTGACTTCTGCTTGGTTAGCCCATGGACTAATGCTTATTGACATCGGTATGTTGTCATCACAAAAATAACAGAACATTATTGATCAGTAATGTGTTATACATTTGTAAATAATACAGGCTGACTCCTGAATGATTTCAGTGCAATGAGTGATTTATTTTTAGTGCTAGATATTGGTACATGATATTAAAACGGTGATGGGTGAGGGTGGAGTTATGTCCATGGCAGAGTCCAGTTCTCAGTTTCACAGGTGCATTTTCCATATGCCTGTGGAAGGATGGAGCAGGGGCAGTTCAAGGTTGGACAGGGTGACACTGTGGGACAGTGGGATGACATCAGGGGGTATCTTATGCTGGCGGGGGTCTTGGCATCCTACTCTGTCTTCCTGTGAGATCTCAGGTTCCTCTTGCGGGGTGGTTGTTCTTCAGCAGGAGGTGGGGTTCTGGTGGGCCGTCGTTCTGTGGGGGCCTCCTGACCACTAGCGCCGGCGGAGGTGGTAGGCTGTTCCTGGCTAGTGACAGGGGCCCTTTGTGGTGCCACATGGTCCCGCAATGTGGTTTCTATCCGGTTGAGGGCCTGGACTATGGTCCCCATAGCGGTAGCGATGTTCCTGAGTTCATTGCTGAACCCCATGTAGCGTTCCTCCTGCTGTGCCTGGATCTCGGTGAACCTGGCCAGTACCGTCGCCATCGTCTCCTGGGAGTGATGGTATGCTCCCATGATGGTGGTGAGGGCCTCTTGGAGAGTGGGTTCCCTGGGCCTGTCCTCCCCCCCCTGTCGCACAGCAGCCCTCCCACTTGCCCTGTTTCCCCGGGCCTCTGTCCCCTGGACGGTGTGCCCACTACCACTGCCCCCAGGTCCCTGTTGTTGTTGGGGTGTTGGGTCAGCCTGGGTGCCCTGTAGTGGCGGACACACCGCTGCTTGATGCGTCCTGGAGACAGAGGCATGGGCCCGCTGGGTGGGAGCTGTGCTGGCGTTCCCAGAGGGGGTTGGGTCTGCTGTGGCCTGTGTCTGTGTGTGGGGAACCGACTGTCCAGAGGTCCCCGATGGTCCGGGCTGGTCATCAGGTTCTAGGTCGACAGAGCTGCTGCCCTCGCTGGGGGCCTGTTCTGGGGGTGGGATGGACAAATCTGGACCCTCCGTGGCGGTGTGTTGGCGTTCGGGCCCTGCAGGGGTAAAGGAGTATGGTTATTGTTTCTGTGTGTGCCATGGCGTGCATTTTGAGTGCCCTTGTCCCCCAGTGCTGGCATTCCCTTGTGGGAGGTGTTGTGAGGGTGGTGGGGGGGGGGGTGTATGGGTATGTGCAATGGTCATGCTTTGGTGGTGGCTGTCTATGGTTTGTGTTGGCATTCAGGGGTTGGTGTTGTTTAGGGTGGGTTGTGCTGGTGAGACATTGGCAGGGAGGTTGTGTGCTGGGGGGTTGAGATTGGGGGTGAGGGGGGGGTTGGCATGCTGGTGGTTGGGGGGGGGTGAAGTAGTTGAGATTCGACTTACCAGAGTCCATTCCTCCGTGTACTCCAGCGAGGCCATCAGGATGCAGGATGTTTACTACCTCTTGCTCCCATGCTGTGAATTGGGGTGGAGTGGGTGGGGGTCCGCCGCCAGTCTTCTGCACAGTGATGTTGTGTCGCGACACCATCGAGCGCACCTTCCCCCGTAGGTCGTTCCATCGCTTTCTGATATCTTCCCGATTTCTGGGATGCTGTCCCACAGCGTTGACCCTGTCTACGATCCTTTGCCATAGCTCAGCCTTCCTTGCTATAGTGGTGTGCTGCACCTGTGTGCCGAAGAGCTGGGGCTCAACCCTTATAATTTCCTCCACCATGACCCTGAGTTCTTGGTCCGAGAACCTGGGGTGTCTTTGGGGTGCCATGGGGTGGTGTGGATGAGGTGTGGGGTGGTGTTTGTGGTGATGTGCGTGGTGATATGTGGTGATGTGTGCGTAAATGTGGTGTGGGTGATGAAGTTGGGTTCCTGTGTGTGTTGGGGTTTTCGATTGCTGTGCTCGCTCTCTCTATCTCTATCTCTATCGCCTTCTCTCCGATTTCCAACTAGTGGGGGTTTGTGGGTGATGTGGGTGTGTGTTTTATAGTTGATTGGATGTGTGGGAGTGTTGTTTGTATGTGTGTCAGGTGTGTGTATTTCAAATTGTCCAATGTGGCTGTGTTTTGGAGCTGTGTGTGTATTTTGAGCGCGGCGGTGTGTACCGCCAATGGAATACCGCGGTTGAAAGACCGCCGCGTGGATTCGTGGGTCAGAATGGCATGGGCGTGTTTGTGTTGGCGTGACGGTGGAGGTTTGGTCATCTCCAGTTTTCCGCGGCCCGCTGATGCGGTGGCCTTCCTTGGATGTCGGGTTTTTGGCGGTTTCACAGTTGGTGGTCAGAATGACCGTGGCGGTTTACCGCGGCCGCGGCGGTAGAATGGCGGACTTCTGACCGGCGGTAAGGGCCTTTTACCGCCGAGGTCAGAATGACCCCCATAGTCTTGTGATTTTGAGTGTGCACTGCATTTTACCACTGCTACTTCTCCTGGTAACTGGATGGCATGTAACAATTCTCTTATTCTTTCACCATTTTTCACTGGTGATCCTGAAGAGGTCATGAAGCCACTTTGTGACCACAACTGTCCAAAGTCATGCACTATTCCAAATCCGTACTGACTGTCAGTGTAAATGGTGCCTTTCATTAATGTGGAAAGTTGGCAAGCTCTAGTAAGTGCTACCAGTTCCGCTACTTGTGCAGAGTAAACTCCTTGAAGCCAAGATGCTTCCAGAACACCTGTTATTGTACATACAGCATATCCTGCTTTCAATATTCCTAGTGCATCTCTTAGACATGAACCATCAACAAAAATAACTTGATCATTTTCGTCCAATCGGGTGTCTTTGATGTCAGGGCTTGGTTTTGTACAAAATTCAGTCACCTGAAGACAGTCGTGCTTGATGTCTTCAGCGTTCTCGATTTCGACATTTTCACTGGGAAACAAGGTTGCTGGATTCAACGTAGTGCACCTTTTCAGCTGCACATTAGGTGAACCCAAAATTATTGTCTCGTACCTTGTAAGCCTAGCACCGGTCATGTGCTGTGTTCGGGAACGTGTTAAAAGTATCTCGACTGAGTGAGGGACCATGACTGTTAAAGAATGTCCCATCACTATTCCTTCACTCTGATTTAGGCTGATACCAACTGCTGCTACGGCACGCAAGCACCCTGGCAGTGCTGCTGCGACCGGATCCAAAGTAGCTGAAAAATATGCTACTGGTCTGTTTACGCCACCATGGGCTTGAGTCAAGACACACAAGGAACATGCCTCACGTTCATGACAAAACAATGTAAAAGGCTTTGTGTAATCAGGCATACCTAAAGCTGGAGCCCTGCACATGCATTCCTTTAATTCAATAAAAGCATCCATCTCATCTCTTTTCAGCACTATTTCATCCAGCGCATCTTTCTGGGTCAGTTTCAGTAAAGGTTTTGCTAGAGTTGAGAAATTGGGAATCCATTGGCGACAGTAGCTCACCATTCCCAAAAACTTTCTCACCTCTCTTCTCGTCTTTGGTGGACTCATTTGAAGTACGCTTGTTATTCTCTCTTTCATAATTCTTCTCGACCCTTTCTCTATTTGGAGACCCAAATATTTCACTTTCTTCTGACAGAACTGTAATTTTGAAGGGGACACTTTGGCGGTGATTCTAACCGCGGCGGGCGGCGGTCGCCGCCCGCCATGCGGTTACCGCCAAATGACCGCACCGCGGTCACAAGACCGCGGCGGCCATTCTGGCTTTCCCGCTGTGCTGGCAGGCGACCGCCAAAAGGCCGCCCGCCAGCACAGCGGGAAAGACCCAGCAACAATGAAGCCGGCTCCGAATGGAGCCGGCGGAGTTGCTGGAGTGCGACGGGTGCAGTAGCACCTGTCGCGAATTTCAGTGTCTGCTAGGCAGACACTGAAATTCTTTTTGGGGCCCTCTTACGGGGGCCCCTGCAGTGCCCATGCCATTGGCATGGGTACTGCAGGGGCCCCCAGGGGCACCGCGGCACCCCCTACCGCCATCCTGTTCCTGGCGGGAGACCCGCCAGGAACAGGATGGCGGATTGGGGTATCAGAATCCCCGCGCTCCGCCGCCATGGAGGATTCTCAAGGGCAGCGGAAAGTCGGCGGTACACCGCCGACTTTCCGTTTCTGGCCGCGGCTGAACCGCCGCGGTCAGAATGCCCAGCGGTGCATCGCCAGCCTGTTGGCGGTGCTACTGCGGTCATTCGCCCTGGCGGTTTTTACCGCCAGGGTTAGAATGACCCCCTTTGTGTCCGTTCCTTCCCAAATGGTTCAATAGGGTAATGGTGTCTGCTGTACAGTCATTTTCTGTCTTGGATGCGATCAGCAAATCGTCAATATACTGTACCAAGGTTGATTCAAATGGTAATTCCAATGATTCCAAATCTTTCTTTAGAATCTGATTGAAAATTGATGGTGACTCCGAAAACCCTTGAGGAATTCAACACCAACTGTAGACTCTGTCCAAAAATTTGAAACAAAAGAGAAATTGGCTGTCCTCATGAAGAGGCACAGAAAAGAAAGCTTGTGATAAGTCGATGACTGAGAACCACTCAGCATCACAGGGAATTTGAAACATTATCACAGCTGGATTTGGTACTGCGGGACAACATTTGACTTATGTCATTTATTTTCCTCAAATCCTGAACAATCCAGACCTTTCCACTCGGTTTTATTAGTCCCATGATTGGTGAATTACATGGACTACTTAGCACTTCTTTCAGTACTCCCTGTTTCACAAACTCGTCAATGAGTTGGGCGACTTTCATGAGGGTGTCTTGCGGCATATGGTATTGTGGTGTCTGGGGAAAATGTACATTGGGTTTTACGGTCACTTTCACTGGTTCTACTCCTTTGACCAATCCTACTTCTTTCCCTGTGATATCCCACACTTCCTTTTCAACTGTTTCCTGCAACTCAGCAGGAATATCTGCTTCAGTGAGCATTGGATAAAGAGTAATCAGGGGATACTCTTCATCGACAGTTTCCACTTCGTCTCCTCCTAAACTGTCCTCTTCTTCCTCATCACTATTTGTCTGAATTTTAATTCCATCGTTTGAACACATAATCGAGCATCCCAATTTACACAATAAATCTCTCCCTAATAGTGATATCGGGCTTGAGTCACCCACCACGAATTTATGTGACCCTTGATAGTTACCAATTCTGACTTGCACTGGATCTGTGATTGGGTTTGTCAGGTACCTATTTGCTACTCCCACTACTTGAACTGTTCTCCCTGAAAGTGGCAAATTTGGTACTTTGATGCTTCTAACTGTAGAACGTGTAGCTCTGGTGTCAACCAAGAACGAAACACGGTGACCCATAACTCTTCCTTCCACATACGGACCCTTTTGATCAACTTCCAAGGATGCTGCAAGCATACAATTTCCCTCCTCATCTGAACTTTCACTCTCCCACACATCGGTTATTCCATTCTCACTGTATAACAGGAATTGGTGTACTGTGTCATTTTGGTTCATCCCTTGACCCGCGACCTGTTGAGGAAGCATTACTTGTTGCTGATTCATTGGTGCTAAGGGTATTTGCATTTGCTGGTTAGGTACCATAGGAAAGTGCTGTTGCATTGGCTGCAACTGTGCCATTTGTGCATGGGGCATTTGCACCTGCTGCGGCTGTATGGGTTGTAAACCCTGCATCGGATTTATATTATTTTGAAAATTTGGATTTGGGCCCCTCAATTTCGGTCCTCTCATATTCTGAAATGCATTGACATCATTGTTTTGCTGGCCTACACCTTCCTGCACCATCATTGAGCACTCCCGTTTCCAATGCCTGACGATTCCGCACGTGTGACATGACATCACCTTCTTGATTGCCTGTATACCGTTTGGAATCATAAAAGTATTTAAATCAGGACCATTATTCACAAAACCTCCTCGGCCTCTGCCTCTCATTTGTGGCTGAAACATAGCATTTCCCTGCTGTTGCTGCTGCGGCAACTGTTGTTGAAAACCTTGTAAACCTTGCAAACCTGTCTGAGCTGCTCTAAGCTGCATCACCATCACCTTTTCTTTCAACCTTTTCTGCTTTGTCTCAATCTCACCACTACAGTATTTTGCGTAGTTCAACACTTCGTCGATCGATTTTGACTGCCAACAAATCAAATGCATTTTAATAATCTGACTGATCTCGGGTCTCAACCCTTCCACAAATATGAACACAAAATGGAGCATGTCCTTTGCCTCAATTGTTTCCGTGCCACTGTAGTTTTTAAACGCTTTCAACAATCTCTCATAGTATGCATGTATCGACTCTTTAACCTCTTGTGCTGTTCTGTCAATCCTCTGCCAATCCACATTTTTCGACGCAACCTTTGTTTTCAAGTGCTCAATCACCTTATGGTATAAACTCATTACCGTAGGTGATGGTGCACCTGTATCCCTATCTCTTTCTGGTTCCCTTGTCGGCCAACCTACAGCCCTCTTACAATCTTCCCACAAATCTGCCAGAACCACAATTTCGAATAAAGTGTTCAGGTCTTCCCAAAGACATTTTGCGAGTTTCACAAATCTATGTGTTTGTTGATACCATTCAATCGGTTTCTCTCTTAATTTAGGGAAATCTTCCGTAAAGGATTGAATATCGCACCTGTGCCACAGTACATGTACAAGTTTTCCCCCTGCTGTTTCTCTCATTGGCAACATGGTTATCAGGTCGTCATTCTGTTGTGCTTTTTCATTCCGATCTGGGGTACTTTCTTTCTTTTTGTCCTTTTTCTTAACCCATCTACTTTCCCACTTGTCTAAACATCTCCAGACCTGCGCGCTCTCCAGTATCTCCTTAAGGTGTGTTTTCATCCCTGCAGATCTCATGTGTTCAAAGTCTTTTGTCTCAAAGTCTAGCCTGTAACTTCTGCTCAAGTGTTTAGTCTTACCTATATCGATCTCGTTTCTGTCTGCAATTTCTTGTAACTTCTTATGTACCCTGCTTACTTCTCTTGTAATCCTAGGGCACATGTATCTCAGCTCTTCTTCCTTGTATGATTCTAACCTTTTCAGACCCATCGTTCCCTCCACTAGTTCATCTGCTTCCATGCCCAATCTTATTTTATTCAGGTATTCTTCTCCCTTCCCGCTGGGTGTACTCTGTGGGGAGTTCAAACTGTTGAACCATTGTGTTAGCTGTTGTGCGTTCAGTCCCATCAATGTAGCACTTACATCAACTGCTACCGATGGTTGCTGTAACACTTCAGTTTTTGAAGTTAGCGGTACTATTAGTGGTGGATTTGACCTTACCACAGTTGACGGAGCACAAATTGGAATCGGACTAAATTCCGACATAGACCCAGATCTATTTGGCAGTGTTCCTACCGGAGTCGTTTCTGGAGTGTTTTCTATGCATCTTCTCCCTGTCTCACTTTGTGTCATTACCCCTTGATCGCATACGTTTGGGTTTGCCTGTATATACAATGGCACTGGAGGACCTACAGTGATAGGCAGAGATATTGCATCTGGATTCTGTCTGTTCCCCGAATTCTGTAGCATGTTAATCCCCACATTATGGTTCATCATTGCTGGCATACCTAACTGGCTCTCTGTTACTCGAGTGTACCTCGGCACTTCTTGTACCTGCTTTTGAGGCATCAAAATTTGTGTTGATTCGGCTTGAATCAATGTCGGTCTTTGATAATTCTCTCCTCCCTGCGCCATTAAATCAGAAGTCATTCCCAGATTATGCTCATCACAGCAGCGCCTTTGAACCTGCGGCTGATAATTATCGACAGGATTAAATTTAGGCATGTCAGGATATATCCTCTGAATTTGTGGTATTTGTGGTGCAAAGGGCATATCGGAACTGCTCTGCCTCTGTGATATTCTCAAATTCGGTGTCACATTACCTTGTATTGGTTCTGGAGGGGCAGTACTAGTGCTTGAGCCTTTTTCGCTTTCCACATATGGTGGCGGGCGATCATTTAGCAATTGTATAATGAACTCCTCATCGTCTGACTCGTCTGATCTTTTCGAATTTCAGTTGTTTTCTCTATCTCTGGACTGACTCCTGTTTGTTTTATAGGTAGCTTTCCTTCCTTCTGTCTCTGCTTCATCAGTAATTGCTGGAAACAATTTAACTCCATACAATACATCTGATCTCCAAACCTTTTGTTTGCTATCCCATCTAGCATCCGCTAGTGTCTTTTCTACTTTTCTCACTCTTGTCTCAAATTTCTTTTGTTGTTAGTTTCTAGCTATTAGCTCCCAAATTGCTAATGCCTCAAACTATGCTGGTCTTGGAGGTACTTTCATGTCGTATAGCGCGAATCTTAAATTCTCCAAAACTCTTAGATTAAACGACCCATGGATAGGGAACGCTACACTTCCATGCTTTTCTGTTAATTTGCACCATTGCTTTACCGAAAGACATGGTGCGACACCCTTTTCTTCAATCACGATGTAAGCTGGTGTACCCTCAGGCGGTGTTTCTTCTCCTACATTTGCTTTAATATATACGTCTCCCCTCAAGGCACTCTTAAATGCTTTGGAAAATTTCATCTTTTCCGTCTTTTATTTTTCTAAAATATGTAATCAATAAGTGACTTTAATTCCCGGAATACTCTTCGCGTGCCTTTCCCCACCAATTGCGCTTCACGGACTGCATCCAATCCGTGCGTGACCCTTCTCACCAACCAACCTATCCCAGCGCGGCTCCTAGTGACGTCACACTCACACACTGCGGCTGAAAAAGTCCTGCGGCTTGTCCTCTTTCATTCAACTTCACTCAAAACTTATTTCCGCAATATATCGCGAGCACTAACCAAAAGAAGAAAACAAATCTGTCGGTTTACTACAGGAAGGGTAATACGATCGGTTCAGAAACCTTAGGGATTTTTCACTAGCCTCTGCAGTTATTCCATCTTTCTCGGTTTCCCACTTTCGCAAGCAAAATTTGACCCGCAAACTTTACTCTCAACTGATCAATGAACTATTCTAGTGCACCTTAGAATTCATCAAATCTCAAAGTCGAAAATTTTCTTTCATTCCTCAATATTCATACTGACTCGTTGACCACGCCAGATCAACCTATTAAACCGAACAGATTACAACATCAATCAAGTGTCTCATACACTTTTCAACATACTCCGGAGTCTCTTGACCTCGCAGGGCCCGTCTCAACATCAACAACCACGTGGACAATTTTTCCTGCACAAAGCACTACACACATGTGAAGTTCGATGACTTCCCTACTCTCACACTTTGGAGTAACACTCCTCTAAAATCTTTTAATTGGAGTTCGTAACCCCCTAAAATCCTCACAAACTTCTCAATTAATCTGCGGCAATAAGCTGTGCCAGCGCAAAACCCTAACTTCTCTCATACCATCACTAGAAACGCCGGAAAATTCTCACACCTCCATTTCCTCCATTCGCAAGCTCCGAGATTCCGGGAAAGTCACTGGGGAATTAGGGCATCATCATCTCTCCAACTTGTTTTATCAAAGAAAATTCTAACTTGACTCCGTCTATTGTTCGAATGGGGTCCCAAAGGGCGAAACCATCCTCTGTTACCATCTACTGATAACGTGTCCAGTCCTTATAAATTACTTGTACCTGGACACGTTGGAGGTCGGTGAACCTTTTAGCCGAGTTGGGCTCTCCTCATCCTAGAATAGTCGGATCACTTAAATCTATAATCAATAACTATTGTAATCGAGACCCAATACTCTATTACTAGATCAAAATAACACGTTAGGAATCAAATAACAGTTGGTATTTCGACGCAACATGACCTTTCAGTCATGAATAACCACACCAGTTTATTAAAAGTTAATGAGTTTATTTCCCTATATTAACAAAGCTAAAACTATATACATGAGTCTCAAAATCAAATGATATATGTATACGAACATTACTAGCTGTCCATAACGGCGGAAGAAACGCAATCTACGCAAAATCTGAATTATAATACACTCGGTTATAGCAATGCAAATCACTAATATGAGTAACTGAATTTGACTAATTACATACATCGGTCAGCATAACAAGATTTCAATTCAACATGGTGCGTCAAGTGAATACCTCGACTAACCTCGAATTGGCATTGGCATGTGGGGCTTCATGCAAAACGAATTTAGTCAACACAAATTTGGAAAACTTCTAGCTTGGGCCCTATCAAAATAGCAGTTGGTACCTAAAAGGAAAAACACAATGCATAATACAATTATCCTTTCATAATTACCAAATACAATCAGTTTACAAGGAAAGTCTTCGTCCTTCAGGTACCGGTTCGATCAGCATGGGGCAGCTTTCAAAGGGGCAGAGTTAAGGGCAAGTTTCCTTGCGGCAGCAAGGAGAATGGGGCAAAGTTACTGCATGGGCAAGACGGGGCAATCTATAGTTAAAGTCTCTAGGGTGAGAATTCTTAAAGTCTCTTTCTCTGGAATAGAGAAAGGGGCATCAAGATGTCGTCCAAGATGGCATCTGGCATTTGGCTTCAGAATGGCATCAAGGAAAATGGCTGACTTCTCTTTGTCCAGTGGGTTTAAGAAAGAAACATTCCAAAAACTTCAGGGTCTTCCATTGGGGGGTTCATAGGGTGGCTTCAATTTGACCAATGAATAGTGTCTTTCTCCTAGTACTCATTTTTGCATACATTGTCCTTGGAGCCTTGGAACACAAGTTGCAACAAAGTTTGCCAATTAATTTTATCTTAAAGCCTTTATTGTCCGCACCTGCAGGAGCTGACCTTGTATCAAAGGGGATGAAACCGGCCTAGCACGAAACCTTGGAGATAAGTGTATTAGTCATCTCTACTGGAAAAATACGGAATAATGTATTTTTGTTAATCAAAGTGAAAACCACGCAGTTAAATTTGAGACCAGGCGACTAGGCCAAAGCCTCTACTAAATTTAAGCTAAGCATAAAACAGTTTCAACAAGAAAATCATAAAACACATTTGCAATTATGACGGATTACTACATTTTTCAATTCTTCATGATTAATTAAGCTCGTTTATAATAATGGCGAACTACTCCGTGGGCACAATTTCCCATGTACATTATTTTCTTTACTAAAATCACACTACATTATATGATTTTGGGTACGTGATATATGAATATATGTTGGTCCTTCTTTTTCTGCGTCATCTCTCGGATGTACAGAAATATTGTTGTAAAGTTAGGTTCGATACATTGGCGTAACAAAGGTCCTGAGGGGAGGGATTGGGGGGAGGGGGCTCCCAATCCCTAGTGGGCCCCTTCTGCATAGTACCCTTGCCTGGAAGCTGTGTCAGTTCGCCCTCAATTTTTGTTACGCCACTTGACCCACTTCGTTTAAAGCATTATGCGCTTAGCAACTATTTGATAGTTGTGTATTTATTCGAGAGCCTTGTAAATACTTACAATTCACGAAGTTCACTGCTATATCACACCTTCCTTCCTGTAAGTGACTGGGTTATTAGTTGAGAGGGGTAAGATCCCACTCATGTAGCAACCACAATCCTTGTCAGGGTGAACCACAAAGGTCACTAAACCTGTGCTTATTCCTCTGGTAGCTTGGCTCAGATTTAATTTAGAGGCAATATGCAAAATATTTATGCAGCGCACAAACAACTATAAAGTCAAAAACAACACAAGAACAATCCCAAATAAATTTAGAAAAAAAATAGGATATTTTAATAAGTAAAGTAATACCAAAACAACAAAAATCTAAACAGTAGGACCAGGATTATGACTTTTAACGTTTTAGATAAAAATAGAGCCAAAAGGCAAAAAGTGACAACTGCAGGTATCTAGTCGTGCCAGACAGGGATAAAGTTAGAAGATCAGGTTATCCGCGATGGAGGGCCGGTGGGTACGGGACAAGGTGCGACCTGCTGGGAGTTGTATCTTTTGTCTTTCTGTGGCTCCACCTGACACTATGGGAGTCATTCTGACCTCGGCGGTAAAAGGCTCTTACCGCCTGTCAGAAGTCCACCATCATACCGCCGCGGCCACGGTAAACCGCCACGGTCATTCTGACCCACAACTGCCAAATCGCCAAAAACCCGACATCCACTGAAGGCCGCCTCATCAGCGGTCAGCGATAAACTGGAGATGACCAAACCTCCACCGTCACGCCAACACAAACACGCCCATGCCATTACGACCCACGAATCCACGTGGCGGTTTTTCAACCGCGGTATACCATTGGCGGTACACACCGCCGCGGTCAAAATGCACACACATTTACAAAACACAACCACATTGGACAATTCGAAAGACACACACCTGATACACATACATACACCACTCCCATACACCCATCACTATATAAAACACACACCCACAAACCCCCACAACTCGAAATTCAGAGACAAGGTGCAAAAAACAGAGAGAGAGCACAGGGAATGCAAAGCACAACACACACAGGAACCCAACATCATCACCCACACCACATCTACGCACAAAACACCACACACCACCACACTCATCACCACAAACACCACCCCACACCTCATCCACAGCACCCCATGGCACCCCAAAGACACCCCAGGTTCTCGGACCAAGAACTCAGGGTCATGTTGGAGGAAATAATGAGGGTAGAGCCCCAGCTCTTCGGCACACAGGTGCAGCACACCACAATAGCCAGGAAGGCGGAGCTATGGCAAAGGATCGTCGACAGGGTCAACGCTGTTGGACAGCATCCCAGAAATCGGGAAGACATCCGAAAGCGCTGGAACGACCCACGGGGGAAGGTGCGGTCGATGGTGTCAAGACACAACATCGCTGTGCAGAAGACTGGCGGCGGACCCCCACCCACTCCACCCGAATTCACAGCATGGGAGCGGAGGAATGGACTCTGGTAAGTCTAATCTCATCTACTTCACCCCCCCACCCACCAGCATGCCAACCCACACCCCCACCCTCACCCCCAACCCCCCAGCACACATCCTCCCTGTTAATGTCTCACCAGCACAACCCACCCAACCCAACACCAACCCCTGAATGCCAACACAAACCATGGACACCCATCACCTAAGCATGACCACTGCACATACCCATCCCCCCCCCAAACCACCCTCACAACTCCTCCCACAAGGGACTGCCAGCACTGGGGGACAAGGGCACCCACAAATCGCACGCCATGGCACACACAAAAGCAATAACCATACTCTTTTACCCCTGCAGGGCCCGAACGCCAACACACCGGCCAGGAGGGTCCAGATTTGTCCATCCCACCCCCAGAACAGGCCCCCAGTGATGACAGCAGCTCTGTCGACCTAGAACCTGATGACCAGCCCGGACCATCGGGGACCTCTGGACAGTCGGTTACCCTCAGTCAGCCACAGGCCACAGCAGACCTACCCCCCTCTGGAAACACCAGCACAGCACCCACCCAGCGGGCCCATGCTTCTGTCTCCAGGACAGGTCGAGCAGCGGTGTGTCTACCAGTACAGGGCACCCAGGGTAACCCACAACCCCAACAACAACAGGGACCTGGGCGCAGTGGTAGTGGTAGTGGGCACACCGTCCAGGGGACAGAGGCCCAGGAACAAAGGGGAACTGGGAGGGCTGCTGTGCGACAGAGGAAGGACAGGCCTAGGGAACCCACTGTCCAAGAGGCCCTCACCACCATCATGGGAGCCTACCACCACTCCCAAGAGACGATGGTGACGGTCCTGGCCAGGTTCCAAGAGATCCAGGCCATGCAGGAGGGCCAGTACATGGGGTTCCGGGAAGAACTGCGCAGCATCAGTTCCGCAATGGGTACAATCGTGGTGGCACTCAACCAGATTGTCACCACATTGCGGGACCATGTGGCCCCCCAAAGGGCCCCTGCCACTAGCATGGAGGAAGAACAGCCCACCACCTCCGCCGGCGCTAGTGGTCAGGAGGCCCCGACACAACAGCAACGGCCCACCCGGACCCCACCCCCTGCAGAACAAGAACCACCCCGCAAGAAAGGCCTGAGATCTAGGAAGAAGACAGAGTAGGATGTCAAGACCCCCGCCATGCACGGAATCCCCCGGATGTCATCCCACTGTCCCACTTGTTCACCCTGTCCAACCTTGAACTGCCCCTGCTCCACCTTCCACAGGCATATGGACAATGGACCTGTAGGAATGACAGTCTGGACACTGCCATGGACATGCCTCCACCATCACCCATCACCCTTTTAGAACTATACACCTATTTGAAAACTACAATAAACACAATTTTTGCACAAAAACAAACTGGATTCTGCTATCTATTTATTTAAACCAAATGTATTCGAGATAACCAACAAAACACTTCTATTAACATTGTGATGACAACATACCAGTGTCACACAGCGGTAGTCCATGGGGAAAAAAACCTGAGGGCACTCCGTGGGGATCAGATCACTGAAATAGGAAGTGAAATACACAGCTAAGTTACCATACATTGGGGTGAAAGTTCAGACAGTAGAGAGGCTGTACAGTTACAGATATAATACAATGCAGGAGTAGATTCTTACCTGTGTGTCACTGGAAATACAACAGTATCACTCTGTCGATGTTGTCTGTGTCGTCCTCTTCGTCTTCCTCCTCTTCACTCTCCGCAGGCTCCACAGCGGCCACAACACCACCATCTGGACCATCCTCCTGCAGGAAAGGCACCTGGCGTCGCAAAGCCAGGTTGTGAAGCATGCAGCAGGCCACGATGATATGACACACCTTCTTTGGTGAGTACATTAGGGATCCACCAGTCATATGCAGGCATCTAAACCTGGCCTTCAGGAGGCCGAAGGTACGCGCAATCACCCTCCTAGTACGCCCATGGGCCTCATTGTACCGTTCCTCTGCCCTGGTCCTGGGATTCCTCACTGGGGTCAATAGCCAAGGCAGGTTGGGGTAACCAAAGTCACCAATTAGCCACACACGGTGTCTCTGTAGCTGTTCCATCACATAAGGGATGCTGCTATTTCGCATGATGTATGCGTCATGCACTGACCCTGGGAACTTGGCATTTAAATGGGAGATGTACTGGTCAGCCAAACAAACCACCTGGACATTCATCGAATGAATTTTTTTTCGGTTCCTGTACACCTGTTCATTGTCTTTTGGGGGAACCAAAGCCACATGGGTACCATCAATGGCACCAATGATATTGGGAATGTGTCCAAGGGCATAGAAATCACCCTTCACCCTAGGCAAGTCACCCACCTCAGGGAAAATGATGTAGCTCCGCATGTATTTCATCAGGGCAGACAACACTCTGGACAACACCTTTGAAAACATAGGCTGAGACATCCCAGATGAAATGGCCACTGTAGTTTGAAATGATCCACTGACAAAAAAATGCAGTACTGACAGCACCTGCACTAGAGGTGGAATCCCTGTGGGTTGGCGGATGGGTGACATCAGGTCTGGCTCCAGCTGGGCACACAGTTCCTGTATAGTGGCACGGTTGAGTCTGTAGGTGAGTATGACGTGTCTTTCTTCCATTGTCGACAGGTCCACCAGCGGTCTGTACACGGGAGGATTCCTCCATCTCCTCGCAAGTCCCAGCGGACGGTGCCTAGGAAGGACAACATGGAGCACAGAGTCAAGCAACCCACAGGTAAGTGCCCACAGCATGCACAGTACACGAATCTCTCGGGATTGAATGGCTAGTATGAATGTCTGTGCAAGGCCTAGCCATGTGTGACGCAGTAGGAATTAAGCCATTTGGGCCCTGGAAATGGCAGCTGCCTGACCTGTGAAGTGTGACAATGTGAAGTGAGGTCATTGCGCAAGCGTGGCACACCGTGGCGGTAGGCGGTCGCAGTCCGCGGCGCAAAGCCGCATTGGACAACATTGAACCCTATGGGTATCAGGAGCCAATGGCGGTGAGCGCCAGCGGTACGCACCGCCGCGGTACGCACCGCCGCGGCCGTAACCGCCATTTTCTCTATGCTTATTCACACGAGACCTGATCATCCACAGGAGAGGACCTATACTGCAAGTGCTGCTGTGACCTCGGTCTGGAAGTGACAATGGCTGCTGCGACTGGGGAAAGGGCCCCCGCCTTCAGTTCCGAGGAGTTGGAGAAGCTCGTGGACGGGGTCCTCCCCCAGTATGCGCTACTCTACGGGCCTCCAGACCAACAGGTGAGTACACGGGGGGCAATGCATAGTGCCCAATGCCTGGGTTGAGTGGGGAGGATGTACGATGGAGGCGAGGGCAGCGAATGAGGAATACATGGCACGACAGATGAGAGCATGGACCCCCCTGGCAAGGTTGGGGAGGGGGGGCCACTCACATCGAGCATGCAGAAAAGTGATGATGTTTCTCTTCCCCCCCTGTACATGTCACATAGGTCATCGCCCATCAGAAGATCGACATTTGGCGTGCCATCACCAAGGACGTCCGGGCCCTGGGGGTCCACAACAGAAGGGGCACCCACTGCCGCAAGAGGTGGGAGGACATCCGCCGCGGGAGCAGGAAGACCGCGGAGGCTCTGCTGGGGATGGCCTCCCAACCTAGGAGGGGTGCCAGTCGTACCTTGACCCCCCTGATGTCCCGGATCCTGGTGGTGGCCTACCCCAATTTAGATGGGCGCTTGAGGACATCACAGCAGACACAAGGGGGTGAGTACCAGCACATTCGGCTATGTAGCGCGCAGTGGAGGTGCCTGGGGGGGGAGGAGGGCTGTGGGTATCCCTAGGCCAGGGCGATTTCTGTAGGATAGGCCCGTCCGTGAGGTATGGTCCTGTGCCCCCGCCCCCCACCTCTGTAAGGTGCCTAGTAATGTGATTCATGGACCAGTGTATACTGTGTGGGCAGTTGTCGCCCATAGGCTTGTAGGGCATGTCCCAGTGAATGAGTAGTGAACCCCAAGTGCGCAGCGTAGTGCAGGGGGCTTCTGTGTCTGTCCTCTCCGCCAACGGTGTCCCCAATGCATGCACTCAACTTGTCTTTATGTTTTCCAACCCCCCACCCCCATTTTCTTTGTTTTTCTGTGAATGTGTGCATTAGCATCATCAGGCGGAGGAGAAGTGGCATCGGCGCAAGAGGGAGCTGCATCTCACATGGCCACGGAGGGCCATGCAACGGACTCCGACATGACCAGTGAGACGGAGGGCGAGGAGGGCTCCACCACGGGGACCCGTGGAGACGTCAGCGACACCGACACGTCCTCGGAAGGGAGCTCCCTTGCGGTGGCGGCAACATCCGTGCCCACCGATCCTACAGGTACAGCCGCCACCCAGCGCACCAGCTCCGCCCTCCCAGCAGCCCCTCCGCCTTCGGCCCGTGCCCTCAAGGCCAGGAAGCCGGCCATCTCCTTCGCCCCAGGCACCTCAGGCCCTGCGCCAGTCACCCCTGCTGCCCTCAGTTAGGAGGTCATTGACCTCCTGAGGACCATCATTGTTGGGCAGTCTACCTTTTTGAATGCCATCCAGGGTGTGGAGAGGGAGGTGCATCAAAGCAATGCATACCTGGAGGGCCTTCATTCGGGTCAGGCTGCCCATCAACGATCGTTCAACGCTCTGGCCTCAGCACTGACGGCAGCGATTGTCCCTGTCTCCAGCCTCCCTCTTCTGACTCCCTCCACCCAGTCCCACTCCCCTGTTCCTCTGCCTATCCCATCCACACCTACAGACCAGCCTGCACACACCTCAACACCCAAGGGCAGCTCATCCAAACATAAGCACCACAGAACACACAAGCATTCACCCAAGCAACATCCAGATGCAGACATGCCAACAGTCACTACCTCCTCTGTGTCCCCCACCTCCTCGTCTCCCTCCTCCCTCCCTGTGACGTCTCCACACACACCTGCAAGCACACCACCATCAGCCATTGCACCCATCACCAGCACACCCTCCAGTACAGTCCGCACATGTGCAGTCACCACCCCCACTGCCATGTACACGTCCCCTGTGTCCTCTCCCAGTGTGTCTGTCACCCCCGCTTCCCAACCACACAAACGCAGGCAGGCACCCAAACAACAGCCATCCACCTCACGTCAGCCTCCAGCCCAAGCACCTGCACCCAAAGACAGCACACTTGACTCTCCTACAACCACATCCTCTTCCTCCACTCCCATACCCACTCCAGCTACCCTTCCCATGGCTCCAAAGAAAATGTTCCTCTCTAAACATGACCTCTTTTCCTCACCTGACCCACCCCCTCCATCCCGTAAGAGTTCCACAAACACCTCAGCCACCACCAGCCCAGCAACTCCCAAGAACGTCGTGCCTGGTTTTTGGAGTCTGCCCTTTCCTTGGTCTGGGACATCGTCCAGCAGCAAAGGCACAGCCAGCCCCCCCCCCCCCCCCCCCTGGGAAGAGGAGCAAAAAACTCAAGGGCAGGCGCGACAGGCCTGATACGCCTGCCCCCAAGGAGGGTAGCCTTACACCGTCACCTGCCACATCGGGTAAGGGAGCCAAGGGCCACGGACAATCTGCCAAGGAGGGCAAGGGCAGCAAGGAGCAAAAGGCAGGGAGCAGCCGACCTGGCCATGAGGGCCCCACCAGCTCCATTCCGGGGGTATCGGAGGAGACACAGGGCCCGAGGGCTCCATCACAGGAGGGCCCCGCAACGGAGAGGTCCGATGCAGACTGAGCGGCAAGTATTGGCCAGGTGTGGTTCACTGGAAACACAAGACAGGCACCGCTGAACAGGGCCCCGCCGTCTCAAGCACCGCTGAACAGGGCCCTTCAAGACAGGCACCGCTGAACAGGGCCCCGCCGTCTCAAGCACCGCTGAACAGGGCCCTTCAAGACAGGCACCGCTTAACAGGGCACCGCCGTCTCAAGCACCGCTGAACAGGGCCCCGCCGTCTCAAGCACCGCTGAACAGGGCCCCGCCGTCTCAAGCACCGCTGAACAGGGCACCGCCGTCTCAAGCAACGCTGAACAGGGCACCGCCGCCTCAAGCACCGCTGAACAGGGCACCGCCGTCTCAAGCACCGCTGAACAGGGCCCTGCAAGACAGGCACCGCTGAACAGGGCACCGCCGTCTCACGCACCGCTGAACAGGGCCCTTCAAGACAGGCACCGCTGAACAGGGCACCGCCGTCTCAAGCACCGCTGAACAGGGCCCCGCCGTCTCAAGCACCGCTGAACAGGGCACCGCCGTCTCAAGCACCGCTGAACAGGGCCCCGCCGTCTCAAGCACCGCTGAACAGGGCACCGCCGTCTCAAGCACCGCTGAACAGGGCACCGCTGTCTCAAGCACCGCTGAACAGGGCACCGCCGTCTCAAGCACCGCTGAACAGGGCACCACCGTCTCAAGCACCGCTGGACAGGGCCCTTCAAGACAGGCACCGCTGAACAGGGCACCGCCGTCTCAAGCACCGCTGAACAGTGCACCGCCGTCTCAAGCACCGCTCTGCTGGGCCCTTCCTGTCAAGCACCGCTCCGCTGGGCCCTTCCTGTCAAGCACCGCTGAACTGGGCCCTTCCTGTCAAGCACCGCTGAACTGGGCCCTTCCTGTCAAGCACCGCTGAACTGGGCCCTTCCTGTCAAGCACTGCTCCGCTGGGCCCTTCCTGTCAAGCACCGCTCCGCTGGGCCCTTCCTGTCAAGCACCGCTCCGCTGGGCCCTTCCTGTCAAGCACCGCTGGCCCATTGGCAGTCCCGGTTCTGTGTCGGGCAGGCCTTCACGACGCACTCTGCCCACCATGCCTCCTCCATGACCAGTGGTCTCTGTAATCCACCTGATGGACTGTGGCTTTGCACTCCCCAAGATGTAACAGTGGGCAACCCACCCACTGTAGAGACTTGAGAGACTGTGGCTTTGCACTCCCCAGGATGTAACAGTGGGCAACCCACCCACTGTAGAGACTTGAGAGACTGTGGCTTTGCACTCCCCAGGATGGCACAGTGGACAATCCACCCACTGTAGAGACTTGAGAGACTGTGGCTTTGCACTCCCCAGGATGTAACAGTGGGCAACCCACCCACTGTAGAGACTTGAGAGACTGTGGCTTTGCACTCCCCAGGATGGCACAGTGGGCAATCCACCCACTGTAGAGACTTGAGAGACTGTGGCTTTGCACTCCCCAGGATGTAACAGTGGGCAACCCACCCACTGTAGAGACTTGAGAGACTGTGGCTTTGCACTCCCCAGGATGGCACAGTGGGCATGGAGGCCCTTCGTGGATCTGGCGTCGTGGACTCATGTGGCTGAGGTCCTCTCCCTTCCCTTCCCCCCTGAGGTGCCTGTTTTATCATTTTGTGATGCCCCAGCAATGTTCTCTCCAATGGACTCGTTCTCGTGTGTGGGCTTTGCCCATGTGTTGCTGCACATTGGCCCACGGACATTTGGACTTTGAAAGACTGGGCCGGACTTTTGCTACTTGTATGTATATAGTTCTAGATGTGTATTTATTAATCATATATTGCTAAGATCGCTATACTTTATTGTTGCAATAATATAGTTCTACTTTTACATTCATTGCCTTTTGTCTTAGCTTTTGGGGGGGGGGTTTGGGGGTGTCACTCTGACTTTTTATATGCATAGGTGTGTAGGTATTTCGGTCGGGGTGAGGGTGGGGGTGGGTGTGTGGCGTATGTGTGTGCCCGTAACCTTTCCTCCTCCCCCCTCCCCTGTGTCATAGCTGCAGTACTCACCGTTGTCGTCTGCGGCGAGGTTCGTGATCCTGGAAGAAGAGCAGGAAGGCAATGGCTGGGAGGATGTGGAGTTCGGGTTCCATGCTGTTCCGATTCCTCGTGGAGTGTGTCGAGGTAAGCGTTTTCCTTTTGAAATGTCTGTTTCCGCCGTGTTTTTATCGGCGGGGCTCCCGCCCCGGAAAAGGTGGCGGATTGGTGAGTCGTGATGGGGTGGGCGGTACATTGTCTGCCGCCTGCCTGTTGGCGGTGACCGCCGCGCTGTTTGTTTGTACCGCCGTGGCGGTCGGAGTGTTAATGCGGCGGCCTGTGTTGGCGGTTCCCGCCAGGGTCAGAATTCAATATTTTTGGCCGCCAGCCTGTTGGCGGGTTGGCCGCCACTTTAACACTGACCGCCAGGGTCAGAATGACCCCCTATGTCACTTTGCCAATCAGGAGCTTCAAGGTACTGCAGTGAGAGACCCTACATCAGACTGTGCCACATTATGTCGGAGCCTATGAAGCTGCCAATTAGGAGCTGTGAAGTGCTGCGATGCAAGGCCTTTGTGTCGGCCTGCATCATATCTGGTTACCCGACGATGAGGATCTGCGAATGCTGCAGTGAAAGGCAGTGCATTGCACTGTGTTGATCCAGTGAGACATTCAGTTTAGCAGGGAGGAGGACACTCTGACTCCATCAAGGGTCCAGGGCCTTCAGGACAGCACTTAGTGGAGTCATAACTCAATTCCACAGAGTCCAGCAGAGGGAAGCAGGACATGTTTAGTTGGGACTGGTCAACTGGAAATCAGGAGAGGCTGGAAGCTTGTTGTGTCCCTGCAGTGTATGCCCTGAATCACTCTGTGGTACGCTACGTCGAATCTAGTGAACCCTTGCGTTGTTCTGGAAGGAGTACACTCTAGCTCCAGCAAAAAGGCGAGGACCTTGAGAGCAGCACTTGGGGGGCTGGGCGGGGAGGTGTCAGGACTCACTTCTACAGAGGCCAGCAGAGGGGCCAGGTCAGGTCCAGCTGGGTCTGGCCAGCTGGAAAGGTGTGATGTGCCAACTACGGTTCTCCGGTCTGACTTAGTCACATGATCAGGCCAACAACTATGAAGTGCCAGGTGCTACCTACAGGGAATTGTAACTTTTGCCCTTGGTGTGGGACTGCGAAATCCTGCAGTGCGGAACCTAGCAGTGCTGCAGTGCAAGGCTGCACACTGCTGCAGTGTGAAGGATCAGGAGTTCCAGGGAGGCGAGGCCCTGTGTCAGGCTGTGCCACGCTGTGTTGGATCCAATGAAGCTGCCAATCAGGAGCTGCAAGGTGCTGCGATCCGAGGCCCTTTCGTCACCCTGTGTTGTATATATATATATATATATATATGTTAAAACCACCAATTAAGAGCTGCGAGGTGCTGCAGTGCGAGGCCATGCATCGCGCTGCGTTGATCCAGTGATGCCTTCAGTTGAGCAGGGAGGAGTACACTAAGTCAAGGGTCCAGGAACTTGAGGACATAACTTGGGGGTCATGACTCAATTCCACAGTAGAGGGTACCAGGTCAGGCCCAGTTGGGTCTGGTCAGCTGGATCCTGGGTTCAAGGCAGACAGGTCCAGTATTCTGATAAGAGGTTCTGGGGTCACCACTTTCATTCCCAGGGCCAGAATGTGGGTGGGTGACATCCCATTTGTCCAACCCTAAACTGGTTCAGGTCAATGCTTCCCTTTTTGTTTGGTCTGGCTCCAGCCTGACTAGAGAAGCAAAAGGCAGGCAGGCCCAGTTGTGAGCACCATTTACCAGTGACACAACAGGCATCTTCTGAAGTCACAAATGGGCTGGGTACAGCCCTCAGGCTACCTTTTAAAATACATGTAGGGCTGGGTGCAGACTCCCTGGCTCGCAGGTCATCCTGCTCAGGAGAGGAACATTTCTTCCCAAACCCAAGGGTCTTTCGTCCTCTTCCTGGAAAGAATGCACATCACACCACAGGAAAGCCATTAAAAGTCATGACCCTGGACACTTTCAGAAAGGCACATTAGATTTAGGCAGAAAAATGTCAACTTTCGTAAAAGTGTCATTTTCAGAATAGTAATATAAACTTCTACTTTGCCATTAAAGGAGATTTTCAATTACCATTCAAATGAGTGAAAAAGTACCTCTCTAGCTGTTCCCAAATTGAAGTTATCAATTATTAAATGTAGTTCGGTAACCCAGTGTTAATTTATAGGAGGCTAGTCTTACCACAGTGAAAAACAACTTTGGGGGAGCAGTTCGGGCTGGACTGTTCACATGAGGAGCAGTGTCGACTGATTTCCATATGGCTGGGTCCAAACTGAGGTGGCATGGTGGGCAAATAAAACCGATGGTTTGGGATGCAGCCTGAGAGATTGCCAGCAGCTGAGATTAATTCAAGCAATTCATCACCTGCTTATTTTTGCCTTTGCTGCCCTACGTACACCAGGTATGCCCAGACGTGGGTCCCAGGCTCACTGTCTCACTGGAGCCAAGCCATACCTGCCTGAAGAGCCCTAACTAGGGTGAATCCAGTCCTGGGTTGCTTTCGTTCCTGTTCAGGGGTGACCTGGCCTGGCAGTTCCAGTTTGACTGTTCCCATGAGGAGTAGAGTCAAGACTGATTTGCATATGGATGGGTCCAAACTTAATTGGCATGGTGGGCAAAAAAATGATTGATTCGGATGCGGCCTGATCTATTGCCAGTGGCTGAGAATAATTCAAGCATTCCATCTATCACCTTTTTGTTTTTGTATCTACGAAATCCGATAAGCCTTCTACATCTCTTACAAACAAGTGTTCACCCCACACTGGGCACTGGGTCCGCAGTAGGTCTGCCCATCCAAAAAATCCAACAAAACTTCTACTTCTCTTGCAAACAGGGGCTCATCTCAATTGGGCATTAGGTTCTCAGTAGGGCTGGCCATTGAGACAGTCCAACAAACCTTCTACATTTCTTGGAAGCTTGTGTTCATCCTGTGCTGGGCACTGGCTTCTCGATAGGGCTTGCTATTGAGGAAATCTGACATTTGGGCTACGTCCCTTGCAAGCAAGAGTTCATCCTGTGCTGGGCTCCAGGACTGTGGTAGGGTTGGCCAGTGATGAAATCCAACAAAACGTCTATACCACCTGCAAGGAGGTGCGCATCCTGCGAGTGGGTACGAGGTCCGTGGTGGGGCCGGACATCTATGAAATCCAACAAGCCTTCTACATCACTTGCAAGCAGGTGTTCATCTCACACTGGCCACTGGGTCCATGTTGGGGCTGGCATTCAGAAATCAAGAGTTCTCTTCAGCAGCAATGCTTAGTTTTTATTGGATTTGCATCATTTACACTATTGGTCATTGGCTCATTTATTCTCAGCTTTACAACATTGATGTCCTAAGAACTGTGCACGATGTCTCATCAAACTGAACCATCAGGTAGTGTTGTCACCTTCTCATCTCATCCCAGACCTCTTCTTTTTGAGGTCCATGAGGGCTGAGGAGTGATTAATTTTAGTTCCTATCAACACTGCTGGAGGGATTCTTAATGTTTGCCTTGCTATACCAGCAAAAGGCTCTCCCACTGCATGGCAATAGTACACTGTTTCCCCTCGCAATTCCATGGATCACCTGTTTAGCATCTACATAACATCTGCCCTCTATGTGCATGATGGTATGAAATAATTATAGTAAACATGAAGGTGTTCCCTTTTGCCCCAAGTTGCTAAACTAAGGCCCAGATTTAAGAGGGCCTAACGCCATTCCAATGCCACATTAGTGTCATTTTTGTATGCTAATGTGGCGTTGGAAGGACAAAAACGCCGCCCCATATTTACAAAGTGGCACAATGTTCGCGTTGCGCCACTTTGTAATCCCTTGCACCGCATTATGCCTTCGCCAGTCATAATGTATGCAAGGGGGCATTGAGGCACTAGGGGGTGCTGACAAAATGGCGCAAAAAAATCTCAGAGATTTCTTTGCTTCATTTTTATCGGCACTTGTAACGCCTGCTAAGAGCAGGCGTTGAAGGGAGGCTCCCATTGATTTCAAAGGGCTTCTGGGTGCTTTGCAGGATTAGCGGCAACATTTTTGATGTTAATCCTGCAAAGCGCCAGACTAACGTCAAAAAGTATGACGCTAGTACCCCTGACTACCGCCATGGTGCGCCAAATTTTAAATATGACGCACACATGGTGGCGTTAGGGGGGAGCTAAGGGGCACAAGAAAAGTGGTGCTGCACTAGGTGAAGCACCACTTTTCATAAATCTACCCCCAAGTTTACATGGGAAGACCCATAGGCATCTCAACTTTGTGTGACTTCTAGACATCAAAATCTATGAAAAGCTACCTCCCGACAGGGCCTCTGCGGAGAACATAAAGGGGAAAATACTGATTTCAGATTACAGGCTTTGTAGAACAATGGATTGTCTCACAATCTCAGGGCACAAAAAGCGTGAACTTGAGGAGTATTAGATCTGCACTTTGAGGAGTCCCTTTAAACTCTGCAAAAAATGCACAGGAAGCAATAAAAAGGGGCAGGGTGGCTCAGCTCCTGGATGAATCATAGACTTTACTCCCTACCGGGGTGCAAAGAATTAGAATGTTACTGTCTGCAGCTCACTAAGCCTTTCTTGAGTCGGGGGCAGTCAGAGTAAAGCTCGAGTGCATTCTGCAGGTGGTGTAAAACATGAAATGTGCAGGCTAGATGTTCCCAGTGGTATCTCCCTACCGTCAATTTGTATGTGTGTCTGTATTCAAAATGAGTACAATTGTAATTGAATTTCAGCCAGGAGGAAGCCTGCCAATACCCTGCTCTGATAAGCAGGAAGGCAGGATGTGGAGTCATAACTCAATTCCACAGAGTCCAGCAGAGGGAAGCAGGACATGTTTAGTTGGGACTGGTCAACTGGAAATCAGGAGAGGCTGGAAGCTTGTTGTGTCCCTGCAGTGTATGCCCTGAATCACTCTGTGGTACGCTACGTCGAATCTAGTGAACCCTTGCGTTGTTCTGGAAGGAGTACACTCTAGCTCCAGCAAAAAGGCGAGGACCTTGAGAGCAGCACTTGGGGGGCTGGGCGGGGAGGTGTCAGGACTCACTTCTACAGAGGCCAGCAGAGGGGCCAGGTCAGGTCCAGCTGGGTCTGGCCAGCTGGAAAGGTGTGATGTGCCAACTACGGTTCTCCGGTCTGACTTAGTCACATGATCAGGCCAACAACTATGAAGTGCCAGGTGCTACCTACAGGGAATTGTAACTTTTGCCCTTGGTGTGGGACTGCGAAATCCTGCAGTGCGGAACCTAGCAGTGCTGCAGTGCAAGGCTGCACACTGCTGCAGTGTGAAGGATCAGGAGTTCCAGGGAGGCGAGGCCCTGTGTCAGGCTGTGCCACGCTGTGTTGGATCCAATGAAGCTGCCAATCAGGAGCTGCAAGGTGCTGCGATCCGAGGCCCTTTCGTCACCCTGTGTTGTATATATATATATATATATATATGTTAAAACCACCAATTAAGAGCTGCGAGGTGCTGCAGTGCGAGGCCATGCATCGCGCTGCGTTGATCCAGTGATGCCTTCAGTTGAGCAGGGAGGAGTACACTAAGTCAAGGGTCCAGGAACTTGAGGACATAACTTGGGGGTCATGACTCAATTCCACAGTAGAGGGTACCAGGTCAGGCCCAGTTGGGTCTGGTCAGCTGGATCCTGGGTTCAAGGCAGACAGGTCCAGTATTCTGATAAGAGGTTCTGGGGTCACCACTTTCATTCCCAGGGCCAGAATGTGGGTGGGTGACATCCCATTTGTCCAACCCTAAACTGGTTCAGGTCAATGCTTCCCTTTTTGTTTGGTCTGGCTCCAGCCTGACTAGAGAAGCAAAAGGCAGGCAGGCCCAGTTGTGAGCACCATTTACCAGTGACACAACAGGCATCTTCTGAAGTCACAAATGGGCTGGGTACAGCCCTCAGGCTACCTTTTAAAATACATGTAGGGCTGGGTGCAGACTCCCTGGCTCGCAGGTCATCCTGCTCAGGAGAGGAACATTTCTTCCCAAACCCAAGGGTCTTTCGTCCTCTTCCTGGAAAGAATGCACATCACACCACAGGAAAGCCATTAAAAGTCATGACCCTGGACACTTTCAGAAAGGCACATTAGATTTAGGCAGAAAAATGTCAACTTTCGTAAAAGTGTCATTTTCAGAATAGTAATATAAACTTCTACTTTGCCATTAAAGGAGATTTTCAATTACCATTCAAATGAGTGAAAAAGTACCTCTCTAGCTGTTCCCAAATTGAAGTTATCAATTATTAAATGTAGTTCGGTAACCCAGTGTTAATTTATAGGAGGCTAGTCTTACCACAGTGAAAAACAACTTTGGGGGAGCAGTTCGGGCTGGACTGTTCACATGAGGAGCAGTGTCGACTGATTTCCATATGGCTGGGTCCAACTGAGGTGGCATGGTGGGCAAATAAAACCGATGGTTTGGGATGCAGCCTGAGAGATTGCCAGCAGCTGAGATTAATTCAAGCAATTCATCACCTGCTTATTTTTGCCTTTGCTGCCCTACGTACACCAGGTATGCCCAGACGTGGGTCCCAGGCTCACTGTCTCACTGGAGCCAAGCCATACCTGCCTGAAGAGCCCTAACTAGGGTGAATCCAGTCCTGGGTTGCTTTCGTTCCTGTTCAGGGGTGACCTGGCCTGGCAGTTCCAGTTTGACTGTTCCCATGAGGAGTAGAGTCAAGACTGATTTGCATATGGATGGGTCCAAACTTAATTGGCATGGTGGGCAAAAAAATGATTGATTCGGATGCGGCCTGATCTATTGCCAGTGGCTGAGAATAATTCAAGCATTCCATCTATCACCTTTTTGTTTTTGTATCTACGAAATCCGATAAGCCTTCTACATCTCTTACAAACAAGTGTTCACCCCACACTGGGCACTGGGTCCGCAGTAGGTCTGCCCATCCAAAAAATCCAACAAAACTTCTACTTCTCTTGCAAACAGGGGCTCATCTCAATTGGGCATTAGGTTCTCAGTAGGGCTGGCCATTGAGACAGTCCAACAAACCTTCTACATTTCTTGGAAGCTTGTGTTCATCCTGTGCTGGGCACTGGCTTCTCGATAGGGCTTGCTATTGAGGAAATCTGACATTTGGGCTACGTCCCTTGCAAGCAAGAGTTCATCCTGTGCTGGGCTCCAGGACTGTGGTAGGGTTGGCCAGTGATGAAATCCAACAAAACGTCTATACCACCTGCAAGGAGGTGCGCATCCTGCGAGTGGGTACGAGGTCCGTGGTGGGGCCGGACATCTATGAAATCCAACAAGCCTTCTACATCACTTGCAAGCAGGTGTTCATCTCACACTGGCCACTGGGTCCATGTTGGGGCTGGCATTCAGAAATCAAGAGTTCTCTTCAGCAGCAATGCTTAGTTTTTATTGGATTTGCATCATTTACACTATTGGTCATTGGCTCATTTATTCTCAGCTTTACAACATTGATGTCCTAAGAACTGTGCACGATGTCTCATCAAACTGAACCATCAGGTAGTGTTGTCACCTTCTCATCTCATCCCAGACCTCTTCTTTTTGAGGTCCATGAGGGCTGAGGAGTGATTAATTTTAGTTCCTATCAACACTGCTGGAGGGATTCTTAATGTTTGCCTTGCTATACCAGCAAAAGGCTCTCCCACTGCATGGCAATAGTACACTGTTTCCCCTCGCAATTCCATGGATCACCTGTTTAGCATCTACATAACATCTGCCCTCTATGTGCATGATGGTATGAAATAATTATAGTAAACATGAAGGTGTTCCCTTTTGCCCCAAGTTGCTAAACTAAGGCCCAGATTTAAGAGGGCCTAACGCCATTCCAATGCCACATTAGTGTCATTTTTGTATGCTAATGTGGCGTTGGAAGGACAAAAACGCCGCCCCATATTTACAAAGTGGCACAATGTTCGCGTTGCGCCACTTTGTAATCCCTTGCACCGCATTATGCCTTCGCCAGTCATAATGTATGCAAGGGGGCATTGAGGCACTAGGGGGTGCTGACAAAATGGCGCAAAAAAATCTCAGAGATTTCTTTGCTTCATTTTTATCGGCACTTGTAACGCCTGCTAAGAGCAGGCGTTGAAGGGAGGCTCCCATTGATTTCAAAGGGCTTCTGGGTGCTTTGCAGGATTAGCGGCAACATTTTTGATGTTAATCCTGCAAAGCGCCAGACTAACGTCAAAAAGTATGACGCTAGTACCCCTGACTACCGCCATGGTGCGCCAAATTTTAAATATGACGCACACATGGTGGCGTTAGGGGGGAGCTAAGGGGCACAAGAAAAGTGGTGCTGCACTAGGTGAAGCACCACTTTTCATAAATCTACCCCCAAGTTTACATGGGAAGACCCATAGGCATCTCAACTTTGTGTGACTTCTAGACATCAAAATCTATGAAAAGCTACCTCCCGACAGGGCCTCTGCGGAGAACATAAAGGGGAAAATACTGATTTCAGATTACAGGCTTTGTAGAACAATGGATTGTCTCACAATCTCAGGGCACAAAAAGCGTGAACTTGAGGAGTATTAGATCTGCACTTTGAGGAGTCCCTTTAAACTCTGCAAAAAATGCACAGGAAGCAATAAAAAGGGGCAGGGTGGCTCAGCTCCTGGATGAATCATAGACTTTACTCCCTACCGGGGTGCAAAGAATTAGAATGTTACTGTCTGCAGCTCACTAAGCCTTTCTTGAGTCGGGGGCAGTCAGAGTAAAGCTCGAGTGCATTCTGCAGGTGGTGTAAAACATGAAATGTGCAGGCTAGATGTTCCCAGTGGTATCTCCCTACCGTCAATTTGTATGTGTGTCTGTATTCAAAATGAGTACAATTGTAATTGAATTTCAGCCAGGAGGAAGCCTGCCAATACCCTGCTCTGATAAGCAGGAAGGCAGGATGTGGCTGGAGTCCTGTCTCTGATAAGCAGAAAGACAGGCTGTGGCATGAATCCAGGACAGCAGAGCTAGGAGGGGTGTGCACTCACACCCACCCAGGCACCATATCTATTGAATTACTGTCTTTCCGGAGAGGGAAGCTTGTCACTCAATCTTGAGATATTGGGCAGAATCCAGGGACTCATTAGATGAAATGTTTTGGATGGATAGGGGGAGTGATGCTTAGCGGGGCAGGATCTGGATTTAGCTGGTAGGAAGAACGTTTCTTTTAAAGCGGGCATGTCCAACCATGGTCTAAGAAGGTCGTATTTTCAGGCGAGCCACTAACTATGTAGATGAACCTCATTTAGATTAATTGCATGGAAATGTATTTATGTGATTTCCTGAACAACTGGCATGGACAAGTGTCAAATGTGAATGTGTTTCTGCCCCTTGTGGCCTGTTTGAGAGCTACGTCCAGTGCCCTGCTGTGTTTGATTTTTCTTTTCCAGAGTCACTTTATTACCAGTAAAAATGCAATTTTCTTGTTGATATAACTGTTGATCCCTTTATTGGTTTCCCTTCATTTGTACAAGATTTTACTTAAATCTAATTGTTATTTGTCACACATGTATTACAAGCATTTCTCTGAAGGGAGTATTACTGTGTGAGACAATTACACGCATTAGGTTTATACTGTGCGTTGGGGTGAAAACTGTGCTGTAAGCCCTGAAAAAGTAAAAAAAAATGCGCTACTGGCTATTGGGGTAAAATTAGACATTACAGGCATAGGATGTGTTATAGGTGTACAATGCAGCAGATAGAGAGAACAAGTATTGGCATAGCCAATAGATCTCGCATTTGGGAACTTATAAGTATTTAGCCATGCAGTAAATTACATTGGCAGATGGAACATACCATAGCTGACGTGCAACCCCTGGTGACCCCCTAGAGAAGAGTCACTCAAACATATCAAGGGTGTTCGAACAGTCATAGTGCAACAAGGATGTTATGTTGGTATGAATCATGATCACAATTGCAATAAGGAGAGATCAATAAAACATATACAATCATCATGTAAACTCAATAAAAAACTTTTATCGGAAATAAACTTTGTGTTTGTGCATTCCATCATACACTTGGCATTAGACTGTAATGCTCACAACAAACCCTAGAGGGCACCACATTAAAAAAATAGCATTTGGAAGAAAATGGTCATTTAACCATATTGTCAGCCCCTAGGGGACATAACTACATAAAAACAGAATGGCAGAACAAATGCACTGTAACCATTTATTCAGCCCCTATAGCACATAGTACATTACACATTCTCAGGCCTAGCAGGCCTACTAAAATAATATTACAAAGAAGACCCTTAAAACACAAACTACTCCCAGCTGCAAAACAAATGTTCCAGTCATGAGACAACTTACAAAGATATTGAACAGTGGGAGAGATTATTATTTTGGGCCTCCCAACCTAGTATGGGGACCCAGAGATGATCTAGACAGGAGGAGCACATCATGCTGACTGTTTTGATGGTGGTCCCTTTGTCCTAGGACCACCACACGGTGAGTTATGGGCAAAAATGTTTTGTAAAATAAATACCTTGCAAAGCATTATGGGGCGAGTTTCAGAGTGCAGCGAATATTGTAGTATCTTGACTGTAATGCTCAGAACAGCCCCTAGAGGACACCACAATAATGACTGTAATGCTCGGACAGCCTCTAGAGGACACCACAATAAAAATAGTATTTGGACGAAATATGGTCATGTAACCATATAGTCAGACCCTAGAGAGCATAACCACATGAAAACAGACTGGCAGAAATAATGCAGTGTAACCATATATTTAGCCCCTAGAGAACGTAGTGCATTACACATTTTCAGGCCTAGCAGGCCTACAATAATAATATAACAGACAAGGTCCTTAAAAACACAAACTATTCCCAGCTGTAAAATAAAAGTTCCAGCCACGAGAGAGCTTAAAAAGTCACTGAATGGCGGAGGTTAATATTTTGGGGTCCCCCAACTTAGTGTGGGGACCCAGAAGATGGCCTGGATAGAAAGAGCATGTCGTGCTGAACACTTTGATGGCGATCCCATTGTCCCAGGACAACCACAGGCTAAGTTATGGACAAACATGTTTCGTAAAACAAAAGCCCCGCAAAGCATTAAGGGGCAAGTTTCCAGAGTGCTGTGATCTTGTAGTATCGGCTCTCCCACTGTGCCGGGAGAGCCGCGTTGAGGACTTCTGTGTTTTTTCTGTTTAAAATACACCAACTGCTAAACTTCTATGTAAGTGGTACTCATGTAAATCGCTCCCCTGATCAGGTTTCCCCAGATGTTAGGAGTGGCCATTACACTCTGTGACAGCGTGAACGTAATTGTGATGTCCAACAAATATGTTCTCTTAGTGAAATCACCTGGGTGGGAGCTTGAATTCAGTGGCACACAAAGGAGGGATCATTTAGAAAAATGCACCAATAAAAAGGAAGCATTTAAGACAAGCACAACAAAGAACGAATGGCAATCGTGAGCGTGGTTAAAGCCCATAGACTGAATACGGCGCACGCGCACTGCCTAGGCTCGACCTAAAAATACATAGTTTTAGCAGGTTGGTTGAGACCTGCACAGGAGTGGCAGATTGTGAACAATAAGATGTGCATCAGTTGAAAATCTGTACAGAAGCAGTTGGGAAGCATCAGGCTGATCAAAGAGTTTTTATCACGTTTATCCCACTCAAAAACCAGTTGAAGATTGTTAGAATCCCATCACATCCTCAGGACTTCTAGAGGCTGAAAAAATGTAAGTTTGACAAAAACTTTCAAAAGTACTATTTATTTGTCCCAAAACGCCAGTCTCATTGCAGGGAGCACTTGGTAAACTGATGGAGGAGAACTCCACAGCAGACGGCCTTCTGGGTTCTCTCCAAAGCCCTCAGATCAGCAAGAAAGATGTCCCACAAGAGGCATGAGCCCAGGGCTCGACACTCCAAAAGTCACATAAACAAAGTACAAACAGAAGAAACATTTGAAACTCACAGCTGCAGATATGCAAAGTTGCAGACACTTTTACTGAACACTTCTCAGAGTATTATTATTAATTTAGAAAGGTTGCAAAGTTTTTCTCTTTGCTATTTGAATACGAAATTATGACCTTATGACAATTTATGTTACACATAAGCTGGTGTAATACTAACAAGTTAGTTCTACGTAAGATATGCTTCACAGCTGGGTTTTTTCCAGGACACTCTCATTAGACAAAGCAAAACTCTTAACAACTTAAAAATGCAGAGGACAAAAATCTGCAACATTTGCCATTGTGCATTGAAGGCCGCTAATCTGAAGAGGGTGGGTAGGTCAGTTGGGAGGAGGGACAGGAATAGGGGGGTGATAAAGAAAAAATAAAACCTACCTGTTCCTGTTGCCACTGCCTCTCGCCTTGCTCCTCTGCTCTTCTTCTTCTGGTGTCCCAGCATTCACTAGGACACTAGCACAGGCACCCCAGCAGTCCTGGCACTGCTCTCATGCTAAACATAGCATGAGAGCAGCACCAGGATTGGTCTGAGTGGCGTCTTCTGCCGCTCAGACAGTGCCCTGGGGTCTGTGCAGATTCTCCAGCTCGGCAGTGTAGCACAGTCGAGTTGGAGAAACCTAAGTACGCAAGTGTGTTTTATCCGGCCTGAGACAGCCGGTCAAACATACATGTGCACATAGTGCACTAACTCCACTCCCCCTCACCTTTCCCCTGCCATGGCCCAGCCCTGCCCCTCCCTGCACTTGCTGCTTGCTGAGCCAGCAGCTGTAAAATAAAAAGATAACACAATATTGTTTTATTTTAAACTCCTGGCTCTTAGCCAGGGGGTCAATGCTCCTTCGCCATTGCGAAGGAGCTGCCCCTGGTGGGTTACAACCATGAGAGTCGGTCCCTGGGCTAGAGTTTGTTCTTTCTTTTAAGTTCCAAGGGGATTCTGAGACCCTGATAGGGGTATTTGACTGGTGCAAACTATTCCCAGAGGTTGTAACTACTATTCTTCCACATGAAAGCTCCACTGTCAGCCCGCACCCTCTTTGACTTCAGAATAAGGTACATCCTGCCCTACGAGCGAGTCTCTGGCCTGACATTATTATCTGTATGAAGTCTGGGAATCTATCTGCATCATGGGTTACAACAAGAGGTGGTGTTTGGACAAAATAACGGGAACACAAATATTGTGGGACAGAAAATCTTTTCAAAATATCAAGAAGAATATCGTGAAGTTCATTTTCTTTTGGAAAGTAAAGTTTTACTATATACCTCCACATATATGCACGTTGGTGATGTATATATTTTCAAGGTACGTAGATCTGGAGATAAGAATAGTAAACCTATGCATGTACCATCCTTCCACACTCCCAACTCCATCCACTGCCTCTCTAAGTCTGCTATTCCAGTACTTAGACCCACATACATCTCTGCCAATGCATCTCGGGCATGATATGTGGCCCTTCTGTTTTTCCACCACTGATGACATCACACAGCTCTACCACTACAACTCAATCTAGTTCTTATTTTATTCCAACAGTGAGACACCCACACAGCTCTGACAATGCACCTCAATCCTGACATGTAGATGCTGTTATTCCATCACTTGGAACAACACACAGCTGTGTAGGATTCAATATGCAACACAAAAGGATGATGGACGGGGTGCTCAAACTTTTCAAACACTCACCCCCAAGTAACAGATCTGGGTTTAATCCATCATTCTTTTGCTCACCATGCCGCCTTAGTTTAGCCCCAGTCATATGCAAATCAGTGTTGACCCTGCTCCCCATGGGAATAGTCCAGCCCGAACTTCCAAGCGATGTCCTCCCTGGGCCGGAAAAAAAGCATCCAGGGACTGGTTTCAGCGTATCACCCCTCATCAGCCAGGCTAGCTTGACTCCAGTGGCACAGCGAGCAAGGGACCCACGTCTGGGCATATGCTGGCCACTTACGGTGACTTTAGCAACACAAAGGGATGATGGATGGAGTGCTGAAATGTTCCAAAACTACAATATGAAACCATTACTGTTAGGAAATTGAAACACATTCGCAGCTCTGCTGATGCACCTCCGCCATCACCTACATTAAATTACATTCATCAAAAAGAGTCTGAATTTTTTCGAGAACAAGTACATGTCCATTTTCTAAATATTAGCTGCAGTACATACAGAAGGTAAAGAAACAGAATTTCGCAGAATAGGATGACAAATTCAGAGCATTTGTGACTCTGATGATGCTACTTCTAAATTCTTAGGTAGTGACTGAGAAGTTTATATCTTTAGGGGAAGCTATCATCTCCTTATTGACCTGGCCAATTAAACCGAGGAATAACTTCCAGTAACATTATAACTGGTTGTCATTTCTGCAACCTTACTTTGGCTGCAAATGGAGCAGATATCATTTTGGAAATTAGTGGAGGTGTGCAGCATTATTCGCACACATCCTGGTAATTACCTCAATGTAATGCTGCATCACTGACATGTTTTTAATAACTTCTTATTTTTACAAAATGTTGATACAATATTAGCATACAAGTTTCCAATAAAATATCTTATCTATTATTCATTGTAATATATGATCGCTATATGCAAACAGGATAATTAGTTCTAAATTATGAGCTGTGGCTTAAATCCCTATCAATGCTCAAACTGCAGTTTACACATGGATCAGAATTCTGAACTGTTTGCTAATCGTCAAGTGATATTCAGTGGCAGCTGCTGCCAGTAGTGCTTGGTGGGGCAGCACGCGTATCAGGGGAGGTCGGACTAATAATAAAGAAATATAGGCTTACCTGCTGCCTCGCTGTTTCTCTGCTCCCTCTGCTCCCTCCACCTCGGTGCTTCTGTGCTTGCTTCCCTCATCACCCAATCCAGATGATTCTCTCATGCTGTTACCCAGCATGAGAGTAGCACTGGGATTGGTCAGCGCTAGCTGAAATGCCACTCACTTTGGGACAGGAAGCCTGCACTGGTTCTCCACCCGGCTGTGCAATACAGCCCGAGTGGAGAGTTCTATGTGCGCATGTCAGTTTGGCCAGCCTAAGGCAGCTGGCCAAACTGACATTCACACTTAGAGTGCACTGACTACTCCTCCTCCCTGTGCTGACGCATAGGATGACACTGCTCCGCCCTACACTCGGCACGTAAACTGGCCGGAGAAGTGAAAAATAACATGATAATAAGTTTTATCATCATTTTATTTTTCTGCTTTCAGCAGTGGGGCAACACTCTTCCACCGTAGCTGAGGGGCTGCCCCTGGTGATACTAACTGCATACTGTAATGATTGCAATTATCCGCTGACAATTTCACAAGAAAACTGGCAACATTTATCGGTGGAAAAGAACAGGGAAAAAGGCAAAGCATGTGAATGTTGGTGCATTAAATACACATTTTGCAGGTTGTGTCTCAATTGTACCTGCAAAACGTATTATAGGTGATGTTTGCTGCACCTGACATATATGTTATAGGCATTCACCAGGTGTGGAATATGCTACATCTGTTACATACAACTCATAATCAAACTCTTATTATAAAAGAACGAACAAAAGATTGGCAAAGCCTACTGTTCTGACTTTCATATGGTAAGAAGCATTGGCAAAGCCAATATGTCTGGCTTTTGGGTATGGGAAGTTTTTGGTAATATTTGGGTGATTTTTTTGCATGTGACCTCATCTGTCCTACAATGAAAATCCCAGAATGAAGCAACATCTTGGGCTGAGTGCTGGGCGTAGCGCCCCTTTTCTAAACAGGCTCTGTTAGCAGAGTTAAATTGTACCCTTAATAAAGAGTGTTATGGAAGGAACCAGAGGGTGGGGTTTGTGTGGAAGGCGGTAAACTTGAAAGACATACTCATCCTAATGGTGCATAGCATACACCTTTAAAAAAGGGACTGACTTTTTGCTGCAAATATAGGAAAGCCTGTGTGCACACACTGATTGACCTGGTCAGTTAAAAACTGAGTGTCATAGGCGTGGCTTCGGGCGTCAAGATGGCGGTCGCACTCTGAGAGTGCTCTGGACCCCTCCGTCATCCGCCCTTAACTACCGCGGTCCAAGGGAGCCAAAAACGCTATACATGGCTCCCCGGCATCCCGGGGGCCCGTAGAGAGGTCTGCTGGGGCGATCTGGTGGGAAGCCGGCGTCCCGCCTTCACATAGCGGTCCGGCCGATCCCGTGAAGAAGTGTTCAAGATGGCGGCCGCGGCGAGATGCGCCCGGCGGAGCTGATACGGGCTTGAGAGCCCCGCCGGAGACGAGTGCTGCAGGTTGGAGAGCGGCGGGGGGCCCGGAGAGGGCTGGGGCGTGCTCCGGCAGTGGGTCCCGGCCGCTGGAGTGCCGACGAGCCCCCGCCTCTCGTCGAGGCGGAAGACGCCGGGTGAGCGGCGCCGCGCCGACGCGCGGAGGCGCGGGTGCGGCCCGAGCAGCTTGCGGGACCGCACTGAGGCCGCGGCAGAGGCCTTTCCCCCGGGGTCCTTCTCCTAGCTGGAATTAGGAGCTGGAGGCGTGCTGGGGATCAGGACACGACCGGAGATCCAGGTGGTGCCCCGGGGGGGCAAAGACGTAAATCGGAGATCGGATGGGGGTGGAGGGGAGAAGACAAGCAGTGACATCCCCACCCCCCCATCCCTGCAGCGGTGGGAGAGGGCCTGAGGGCCTGGAGGCCTGGTTCCGACCTCCCTCGGGCCCGGATCCAGACGGAGCACGGGCTGGACTGCGGCAGAACCTAGACTGCGGGCTGAGCAGTAGAGAACAACACCTTGGGACATTCGGATACCCTGGTCAGAATCGACTCGAGAGATTGAGAGCCCGGTCGTGACGGAACGGGGCCTACGGCGGGGGCAGAGAGGCCTTAAGGTGGAGAAGCCTGGGTCTGGGTCTTGGACGGGTCCCCCCCACCCCGATGGAGAGAGCGAGAAAGGGACCTGAAAAGAAGGTGCCAACGGTGCCAACGCTAGCCGCCCTTGCGTGATCGGACACTGCGAACCCCCATACAGTCCAAGGCGCCGGACAACACACCGAATTCTCAGGCTTGAAACCGCATTAAAGAAGGTGTGGCCCACCTGACACCCGCTTCAAGTGCCACGATGGGAAAAGACAAAACGGACAAACAACCTCCGCCCTCCCAACAAAAAATCGACCAGTTCACGACTACGATGGGCCAACGGGGAGGGGGAGAAGTGGCTGGTGGGAGCCCGGCCCCAGACGGGGTGAGTGCCATTCTCCAAGCTATTCAATCATCGCAGATGGCTGTGGAAACGAAAATTGGAGAGGTGCGAGTGGACATGGGCCTCATTAGGCAAGACCTTAGGAATGCAGTAACTCGAATTACGGAGGTGGAAACCCGAGTTTCCCAAACCGAAAGTGATTTGTCTGACCTCAAAACCAAAGTGGCCCAACTACAATCCCGAACAGGCGAGCTTCACCGCCGCGCAGAAGATGCGGAAAACCGGGCCAGACGCAACAACCTACGTTTCATAGGTTTCCCGGAGGGCATAGAGGATGACAAGGCCGTCGAATTCCTGGAGAGGTGGATTAAATCTTGGATGCCGGACCAATCCCTCTCGCCCCTGTTTGCAATTGAAAGAGCCCACAGGGCGCTCGCGCCTCGCCCACCCCCGGGCGGCCCGAAGCGCCCGATGATCGCACGATTCCTTAACTTTAAGGACAGAGACAATATCCTCAGGGAGGCGAGGCGGCAAGACGGTACGCAGTGGGAAAACCACAAAATCCTAATTTTCCCGGACTACACCAGAGAAGTCCAAACCCGCCGTAGGTCGTACGAACATGTTAAGCAAAAACTTAGGGCAATGCAACTCTCGTACATGCTCCTTTTCCCCGCACGCCTCAAAGTCCTCATGGCTGGGAAAGCTTATTTTGTTTAATCTCCTGAGGAGGCTTGGGACTGGCTGACAGAGGAGGGCATCGGAGCCCGAAAGGGTCCCCCCATAACCACTGGAAGAACCCCACATGTTGAGCCCTCGCCGTCGGGGGGCCCCGGAGGAGCCGGCGACGCACCAGATCCCGGAGAGGCAGACAGAAAGACTCGATCGCTCCGGCAGAGGATGGAACAGCCCGGGACCCCAATCCTCATACCGAGACTAGCACTGAGGCTCTTTCGATGCCTCGGACACCGTCCCAGCCCGCCGAGGACGGGCGATTGAGTCAGTCTCCGGTACTCGGCTGACGGGATATGTGAGGCCCCTGCGCGAGACGTGGGGGGATTCAGGCTACGTTTGATCCACTCAGGCGACCCCTGGCGAGACTAACATTGATAGCACCGAAGACTTCCTAGAGTATGGTGTTGAAAGCTTGATTTGTGACTGCTAATTGCAATTGATCCGAAGGAAAGGAGGGGTCCATCACTCCACTCCAACGACAGCTCCACTGGCTGTCTGGTTTTGGTTGGGTACATGGGCGACAGATGCTTCCGGGGGGGGGAGTATGGGGAGGGGGGGAGTTCAGGGGGGAGGGGAAGTTTAAGTTAGGTTTAAGAGGCGACAAGTTAGTTAGCCTGGTTTGTAAATTTAGAATTTCGCAGTCACGTTCGAAATGGTCATCCCAGGGCCTGCACCCACACATCCAAACATGCCCAACATCGGCACACCTCACGCTTGGTCCTCAGTAACCCAGGTCCTCTCCTGGAATGTAAATGGCCTATTAGACAAGATCAAAAGATCGGCAGTATTTAATACCCTCCGCAGGTATTCCCCCTCAGTGGTTCTCCTGCAGGAGACCCATCTTCTTGGGTCCAGATGCCCTATGCTTGCGAGGGGAGGATACGATAGGGTATACCATGCAGGATTTTCCAGAGGCTCTAGAGGAGTGGCTATTCTGCTCCATCGATCTCTGCCCATGGTGATCACTTCCACGCAATCTGACTCACAAGGTAGATTCATGGTAGTCACAGGGACTCTTCACGGACAGCCGCTAAACTTGGTATGCGTATATGCACCCCCGGCAAATCTTGACTCCTTCCTACTTTCGCTCCACCGAGTAACCTCAGGATTACCCCAAGGAACCACCCTACTGGGTGGCGACTTCAACGCGGTCCTTGACCCAAAGCTGGACATCTCTGGGGAACTACCATAAATAGATCCAAGCGAGCCTCAGCCCTAAGTAATTGGGCGGAGAGCCTCGGCCTGTGTGAAGTGTGGCGCACCTGGCATCCCAGAGAACGCCAATACACACATACTTCGGCAGCCCACCAGACGCAGTCCAGAATAGACCTGGTGTTCATGCCCGCCCTAGATTTCTTAAAAGTCGCAGGGGCAGAGATTCTTCCACGGGGTATCTCCGACCATGCACCAATACGAATCCGACTGGGCAGAGCAGACCTTACCAGACGGCCTATGTGGCACTTGAATGCGTGGCACTTACAAGATAAAGAGTATACCCATGATATCAGGTCGCACCTCGGCCAGTATTTCGAATTAAATGAGGGCTCGGTTCGGTCCCCGGGAATGCTATGGGCTGCCTGCAAGGCCACTATTAGAGGTCACGCCAGAAGCATTCTTCGGTCCCGTGAACGGGATCAAAACTCACAGATCACCGAGCTAGAGAACAAGGCCCGGAGACTCGAATGCCAACATGTAAACTTGCCATCTGCCTCGACTATGAGGAAACTGACCAGGGTAAGAGAGGATATCAAACATATAATGCTAGATTCGGCCAAGCACATGTGGAGAGCCTCAGCAGCCCGAATCTATGGATGGGGGGATAAGAACGGGAAGCTACTGCATTGGCTGGCCACCCGCCCCATGGCTAACAGAATTATACCGGAGATCTTAGATGACTCGGGCACCCTTGTCAAAACAGCAGTGGAAATCGCACATAGCTTTGCCTCCTACTACGCCCGTCTATACGCCGGACACCCACGCCCTGCTGTTGAGAGAGAGTCCCCCCTACTAAATGAGATTACCCTTCCCGGGGTATCCCCAGAGGCGAGAGACAGACTGGACGAGGCCATTGGTCTTGTAGAGATCTGCAGCGCAATATCGGGCCTGGCATCAGGCAAAACACCAGGACCCGACGGCTTTCCAGCGGAATTTTACAGTAAATGTAGTGATATTCTGGGCCCCCACCTGCTCAACATGTACGAAGAAGCGGAGAATCAAGGCCGCTTCCCAACAGAGATTGATCAAGCCACTATTGTGGTGATCCCCAAAACCCAACCCCCATCACGACACTGTTCGGCGTACCGGCCTATCTCGCTCCTAAATGTGGAAGTCAAGGTGCTTTCTTCGATCCTTGCCTCCAGACTGAAGGAGGTAATGCCCACGCTGGTGCATCCTGATCAGTGTGGTTTTATGCCCACCCGTAGCACAAGGCACTGCATCAGACGACTACACCTTGCTTTGGCACACCGCGAGGCGCTATCGCATACACAATTGGCACTGCTTTTACTCGACTTCGAAAAGGCATTTGATACGGTAGATTGGTCCTACCTCGAACAGGTCCTATATAAAAATGGGCTTGGACCTAAATTCCGGGGATTGGTGAAACTCCTATACTCTAACCCGACTGCCCGTATCAGGGTGAATGGAGTGGTCTCCGATCCAATCCCCATTGGCCGTGGGACTCGGCAGGGATGCCCGTTATCTCCCCTGCTCTTCGCACTAGTGGTAGAGCCACTGGCGATATTACTGAGAAGCGATCCACTGATCGAGGGCTGGCGCTGGCCCTCTGGTTCGGAGGACAGAGTGGCCTTGTACGCGGACGATGTGCTCCTGTACATCTCCAACCCATCCAAAAGCGGCTCACGCGTTCTAGAGATCCTTAGACTTTTCGCGGAAGCCTCAGGATTGACCCTGAACCCAGCCAAATCTTTGCTGATTCCCCTTCATTGCGCGCGCGACTTTATAGATTGGCAACGAAATATCCCTGTACGGAAAAACAGCTTCAAATACCTCGGGATACACATCTCACTTCTCCCCGAGCTAGCGTGGGAACTCAATGTCACGCCGCTTACAAAGAAAATCAAAACCGACCTTCTGCGCTGGAAGGCCCTCCCCCTGAATCTACTTGGTAGAATAGCGCTGTACAAGATGATGATCCTCCCCAGGCTCTTATACCTCCTACAGAATTTCCCACTCCCCATCCCCGTGAGATGGTTCAAGGAGATGGACTCTTTAGCACGCCAATTCATATGGCGTAGCTCACGTACAAGATTGTCGCTAAGAACCTGTCAGAGGGATGTATATGAGGGTGGACTGGGCATGTCGAAAATTCAATACTATTATCTAGCGATGCACACACTTGTAATCAATGACTGGATGGGAGGTGGATGGACAGACCCCGCATACCAACTAGAATTACAGACAATGGGCTACCCACGGATCCTTGACACACTCTACGGGAGCCCGATACCCCGAGGGACCCCAGATGTGACCAAAGTGGTACTTCTGGGATGGCGTACTGCCCAGAAAGTGACGGGGTGGTGGGGACGTCTAACCCAACAAACCCCGCTTTGGCATGGAAAGCAGCTGATACATGTGGCAGGTCTGGAGGGCTTTCAAAAATGGGACACCATAGGGATCTCCACACTGGGAGATATTTGGAGAGGATCACACATACGATCTTTTCAAGACCTCCAGAAACAATATTCCTTAAACAAGACACAATTCCATTGATATCTCCAGTTACGCCACGCTCTACTAGTTCACCTACAGACAGGGGACACCATACCTGAACATAGCCCCATGGAAGCCAAGGCACTGATGGGAGACCTGGGAAGGGGAGGGGTTTCTCAGATTTATCGCACCTTAATCACCGCCGCTGGGGGACCCCTGAGAGAGCTTCGCCAAAGGTGGGAGAGTTGGGTGGGACCCATGGAGGAAGCGGACTGGACAGAAGCACTAATGGCCCCACGCTCCCTAACAATGGCCACACGCTTCCGGTTAATACAATCCTATTTCCTACATGCTGCATACCTCACACCCGCCATGTTACATAAAGCAGGCCTCCGCCCCACAGCGGAATGCCCCCGCTGCAGGTATCATACAGCCGATTTCTACCACATGGTATGGGCATGTCCGACTATAACGGCCTATTGGGAAAAGGTGGTGCAGGAGATATCCCAGGTCCTACAGGAGGAGGTAAAGAGGTCACCACTGCCCCTCCTTCTGGGGGTCATGGGAGATACAGAGCTACGAAGAGCAGATCGGTCCTTCTTAGGGGTGGCATGTCTAGTGGCCAAAAGGGATATAATGGCAGATTGGAAGGCCAGGGTGGCTCCGACATTGGCTAAGTGGAGACGGGGTGTGGATTGGTGTGCGCAGCGAGAGAAACTAGTGTACGAGGCCAGAGGCTGTTTACACAAACACAAGAAGATATGGGGGAAGTGGGAGGACGTAGCAGGCCTTTAAGCGTTGATGGTGAGCAATATTTAGTAATAAAATGTGGCAGGGACCGAGGATTTGACCATTATTGTTTGATGCCCGTTGGCATCATGTTCTACTGTAAGCACAATTGTTTTATGGAAAATTAATAAATTCTCTTTATCAAAAAAAATAAAAACTGAGTGTCACTGTGGCTGACATCCAAGTGTGAACTCTAGTCACTCTCATGGCCTGTTTACGGGACTTTCAGCTTGAGAGTTGCTCCTGCTGTGACAGACTGCTTTTCCATAGAAAGAGAGAGTAGAAGAGTGGATACTTTAAAAGGAACATAACTCCAACATAAAACCAGACCCACATTTTGTGTCTGGAATGGAATATAAATAGGGGAGTTTGAGAACTCTGCAGCACACAGAGAAAGGGGAAAAGGCCTCCCAGGATTCTTTTGGTGCAGGAAGGTGCCACTTCCTGCACAAAACAACCATGCCCACAATGCAGACACCATTGCACCATGGTGCACCCTTGGACCATGATGCACCCTTGCACCATGATGCACCACGGTGCACCCTTGCACCATGATGCACCATGGTGTACCCTTGGACCATGATGCACCCTTGCACCATGATGCACCACGGTGCACCCTTGCACCATTATGCACCATGGTGTACCCTTGGACCATGATGCACCCTTGCACCATGATGCACCACGGTGCACCCTTGCACCCTTGCACCACGGTGCACCCTTGGGCCATGCTCCAATGGTGCATTCCTGCCCTTTCCAAGTGATGCAGTGCAGTCCAGCAAAGTGACTTGCTGCGCTGCTCCTCCGTTTCGTAAATCTGGCCCTTAGCTTGATGGCTTAGTGCAACACAGGCGTCTCTGTCAGACCCATCACATACAAAGACCACTAGGAGCCCCTGGCCAGACCTAGAGGGACAGATGGGGAGAGGGTAGGTAAGGGCGTTTTGAAAGCAATGAAAATTAGATGGTAAGGTGGAAAGCGGAGGAGGGGATAAGATGAACAAGGGTGTTTGCGCTGCCTTTGCTTTGGCAGGAGACACAAACAGAAACAGGGATGAAAGAAAGATGGGAGAGAATACAAAATATAAAGGAGGTTGGCAGGAGGACTAGAGAGGGGTTGGGAGACATTAAAACAGATAAACATGTGGGAGAAGGAAGAGTAGGGCAGAAGAGATGAAGAGGAAAAGACAATGGATATTAGCGTAGACGAAGTAGTGAAAGGAAGAGATAGAGAAGGGGCAGTGGTAAATGAAGGGTAGCGATTGTGAAGAGAAGATGAGAGAGGAGGGAAAGAAGGGAAGAACAGTGTACAGAGGTGAAAGGGGATAGTGAGAGTATGGGAAAGGCATAAATGGAAGACATTTGCTGAAAGGACAAAGCAAACAGAGAAAGGGTTATGAGTGCAGAAATGAAGGGAGACAGGGAGATAAAGGCTGAGAAAGACAGATGAAAGACGCTGCACAGTAACAGATGAAGCAGAGGCACTTAAGCGATAAGGGGGGAGGCTGAGGGAGGAGGAGACAGGGAGAAAGTGTGAAGGATTAAGAGCAGCTGAGAGCAGAAGGAGCTGGTGACAGAGTGGGGATGAGAAGGAGATTATTTCTAGATAAAGACCTTAAATAAAGAGATAATTGTTTCTTCGGTGACAGCAGAAGCCTGATGAAGAGGAAAGAGCACCAGCATCTGCCTTCTTAGGGATTCCTGAGGAGCCGGGGTGCAGAGTGTGGAACCTCCTGCCTATCCTTCACCCCTCCTTCCTACCCTGTCTTCCTCCCGCCAGCCCTTCTCCACTGCTAGCATCAAGCTGGCCACCAATAAGGACCTTGTAAGGGACATGCATCAAAATAAGACAAATAGGGCCTGATTTAGATTTTGGTGGACTGGTCACTCCCTCACAATGGTGACGGGTTTCCCGTTCGCCAAAATATAAATCCCATAGGAAATGATAAAATGTATATTTCCGTGGATTGGATATCCGTCACAGTCATGATGGAGTAACTGTCCACCAATATCTAAATCAGGCTCGAAGAGGTTCACTGATGAGTCATTAGGAGAGGAGCCTGGCAGGGGTGCATCCCCCGGTGATGCAGCATGGGAGGGCAGGGGAATGCTGGGAGAAGGCAGCGGGATACACCTGGCCCACCCAGGCACCCAAAGGGGATGCAGAGTGGGAGCAGTGGAGGGCAGAGAGAAGATAGTGGTGTAGCATACATTTTAGGACTTCCTTTTCCATCAGTCATCATTCCTTTTCCTCCAGACTTCATTCCTCATTTCTCTTCCTTCAGTTCTAAACTTCGGCAGCCATTCATCATCCTTCATCTCTCATCTCTAAAATCTGCTTCCATTATACATCATTCCATCAGCTTTCATCGCTTAGGATTCATTCCTGATCCACTGTCCCTTATCAAGCCACCCCCCATCCATTACAAATAAATAGTCATCAATTTCTCCTCATCCATCATCTATCATCTCTCATCCATCATTCCTCATGCTTCATCCCTCTACTACCATTCTTTAACTAGCTTCCCTTATTCGTTAGCAATCATTCCTCATCACTCATCCCTCTCTACTCATCCCTCACTAATGTTCACACTTCTAATCCCTAATCCTTCATGTTAACTCTCATCCATTATTCATAGCCCTCGTTCCTTATGCTTTATTCATCATCCCTCAGCTATTATTCCTTATCTTTAATCCAAAATTCTTCATTCCATCATTCCTCATCAGTCTCAACCCATTCCTCATCCCTCTGGCATCATTTGTCATTTCTGGTCTCTTCCTTCATCCCTCATCCAATACTCCTCATCCAGGATCAAAATTCCTCATTCTCATTTCTTACTCCTCATAACTCACATACTCTCCTCTTTCCTGTCTGTACTAGTGAGGAGCAAAAGTGCCAATGTTATCGGTCGTGCTCAATAAAGACACATTTTTAATTTTGGACATTTCTTGTATATACAGGGAAGCCAAAAACCAGCTTCACAGTAATTATTTGATTTATAATGTCAAAACATGTATTTAGAAAGCAGATAAAAATATTTTCCAAGTAATAAACATTCAACCAACAGATGAAAGAGCCATACTCCTGGAAGATATTTGACCAACTGAAGCAATAGCTGGGCTACATATATTGCTTACCCAGAGTCCTTATCACCTTACTAACCACATCAAAAAGTGAAATAATGAAATACAGGGATTGGAAAAGCTATGTTCCATTGATAACATGGCCCAAAGAACTGAGTGCCCTAGCAACAACTTCAAAAGAAAGCGAGGAGTTATCATAAACTAAGCCCTCACCTTGATCCCTCAAGTTAACCAAGTAACAAAACCTACATTTCATAATCTGGAGAGTATTTTCCCACATCTGGGATTCCCACAGAAGATCTAAGTAATTACATCCTTCATCAGGTCTCAATTGAATTATGAAAATTATCTGTAACATGGAACATCAATTCCAACTACGAGTAATTTCACATAATCCAGAGTTCAGCTGCAAGAAAATCTCAATTTGTAAACCTATGAGAACACATCTCCCCTGTATGAAAGGCCCATCATTAGTTGGTAGTTCTACCTTCAAGATACTTTGCATTACACACAAGGCAATAGATGGCAAAGGATCAATATTCCTACAGGTGAAGTTGAAATCCAGGTAATCATACAATCTGATAGGAAGAAGACCATAGGTGTCCCTTCCTTCTCTGCCCAAACTACTAAGGTATGGAACTCACTTCCAGCTAGGACAAGAGCCATCCATAAATATCTGGCCTTCAGGTTTATGGTGAAAATTAGGGGTGGGTGAAATATTCTGTTCAGCCAGTGGAATTGATGGAATTTTGGCCACTCTGTGTTATGTTTCAACGTAGAGTTCTGGCCAAATTTCACCAGTCATCTTGTGGTGGATTTTTTCTCCTGTGGGGCTCCAAAATATGTGAGCTGGAGAGTGCGAGCAAGATTTGGCATCCCCTAGCACAATTCTGTAATGCAGGTGGTTGCCGGTGTGCACGAGCGATCGTGGTCAGAGGGCTGCAATTCAAGCAGATGTGCTGCTGCTCGAGTACAAAAATCTACTCGAGCGGCAGAAAAATCAACTTGAATGGTCACATGCTCTTAAGCAATGCATGGTGCCACTTGCGATGATTTTCAGTGCTGCTGGTGCCACTGATGATAAATTGCAGGGCAAGTTGCATATTTTCAGCCAGTTGGCAGAATTCCACTGAATCTCACTGAGTTTTTCTGTAATTCCACTGAATTCTGCAGAGTGAAACTCTGTGAGTTCCACCCACCCTATTGAAGATCTGATTTCTTGGACACAAACAGTCCATGCACACTATGCTACCTCCCTAGCAGGTTGGAAACCTCTGGATCCAAGATAGTACAAGCAAAATCACTAAACATGTATGACCCAATGCATATGCCTTCCCATTATTGCACTGTACACAAGTCAAAAGAGGCTACAAGAAATCTTATCTGAACAGCACAATCGGCCACTGAAGTTGAACAGCACTGGCTAATATTAGGAACAATTTAAATGATGACAAAATAATAGTGCTATTGTTGAGACTGAGAATGCTAATACCTAACCACATTCATTGTTTTGCAATTCAAATAAATAACTACATTTTATTAACATAAATGTACTCTCTCTGTGACCATCACATGCCTATTCAACATGTTCTGCTCATCATTCACAGTAAGTGTAAAATGAGCACTAATTATCTGCTTGAATCAGAAGTTCAGCACTACAATGGAATGTGAGCTCTTTAATATAGTTTGAAACAACCATATTTATCAGAGTAGTTGGTAATGTTATGATGTTTGTTTACAAATAGCCTACTCAATCTATTAAATGCATGAAGAATTGATGAAGTTTTAACTTTCACATATAAGGAAGGGCAAATTAGAGTCACTCACATTAAACATTAGAAAATACATGCTAATGCTTGAAAACTGTATCATGAACTTGAGCTACCAACACAGCTGAGGCAAGATGGCGGCCACCTGAGTCAGCCGTACATGACACCCTCTTCTCCTCCATGACTGCGGCCGTATGGGTCCAACGAGTTCACCATCGGGCACAAATACTCTATTCATGCTCAGATCGAGGGCCCCTGTTCGGTCTTGGCTAATGGTTCTGCTCTGGATCCCACTGGTTGTTTCGGGTTCTGCCCGGACAGCCTGAACATCTGGTTACTCTTCGCTCACCTTTCAGTGCACCCAAGATCAGTTGCACCTACTGTGTTTGCTGCATCTACTGCGTTGGATCTCTGGGGAAACTGTAGCAGCTTGGATGGTGCTGAAGGTGAGAGTGGTCAAAGTGGCTCGAAGTTCAACTCAGGCCACAGACTCTTTGCAGGATATTCAGGTGAAGTGACCTGGTGATATTCAAAGTGGAGGAACTGTGTCTAGGAAAATGGACGTTCCGGCAGGGCCTAGGGCAATGCCTAAGTCTGTGCCTCTGGGGCAAGCTGTGTCTGGGGCTTTGGCTACCCCCACTACTTTGGCTGCCCCTGCTGCCCCAGCTGCCCCCATTGCTGCCAATGTCTCTGCCCCTGCTGGATTGCTTTGGGATTTTTGTATTGCTTTTGGGGCATAGCAACTTGTGTCGCATAGTGGAAGGCTCAGAGGGGGCAGCACTTGATTTGGAATTACATCATTCTGGCTAATCCAACTGGCCGGGGCCGGAGTTAGACCCTCAATTGTTATTATGTTAAGGAGACACAGCAGGCTGAATGGAGTATGGGGGAGTACTGGTCTGGAGACTGCCAGGGCTTTTTAATGGGTTGGAGACCTTCTGTTAATACAGAGCCAAGTGTTGTCACCTAACTGTGCTAAATGAGGGTGGTCTTACCTATATGAATCAATATCTTCATCAATTTCTGGCATATCTTGCATAAAGAAAAGCACTGATTGAGTAGGAGCCCTGTGTGAGAAGTGTATTCTGGGCTGTCTTGCTGCCTTATCTTCTACATGCTGTCTCCTAGGGCAATTATCACAGATCATGTAACCCTTAAAGATATGGCTCAGGACACCTAGCCTTGAATCAGAGTTAGCGTCAGTAAAGGAGAAACCTTTGCTCACAAATCTCTCATCAATGTTCACTAGAAATTGGGGGACTTTGAGAATCTGCACAGATGCAACAATGTAAGGGTGCTCGGCATTAAGGAGGGGGTTGAGGGAGACAATGCAAGATGTTTTATCATTAAACTTTTTCAAGCTGCCATCCCTGATGTCCTTGGGGAGGTTTGGCAATGGGAGGTTTAACGAGCACATAAATTCCCTTTCTATCAGAAGCAGAACCAAAATAACTCGGTGACCGCACCTTCCAGCACTATGCCTAAGGCTATATTTGCATCTGCAGCAGGCAGTTTTTGAAAAAGTACCCCCGGAAGCGAAGTGTAGTGTAGATGGACATGTGTGTTTTTTTGTACTCCCTGATTTCTGTCACACAACAGTTGAGAGGCGATGAAGATTCAGGCACATTATTAAGCCCTTTCAGGATAAAGAAGCCAGGCATTTCTGTTGATTCCTGAAAGGTTAAAGACTATACATAATGAAAAAAACCTGCATGTTGAACTCAGAGATAAAGGACAAGGATTATCTTGAGATTTCTCTTGTGATCCTCATTTTTTGTATAGTATTGTGTTGGAGACTTAGCAATGAGTTAATGTAGGTCACCATCACATTTACAGAATGGGGTATGTAGCCATGATGCACAGTACTTTAACATTCATACATCCCATTCTGATTCGATATTTGAAAGAGATGCGCTAAGCACGCCCCTTCCAAATACCAAATTTGTATGTGTTCACAATTCCAAACTGCTATTTGGTAACGTGTTACCGAATCATAATTTGGGATTGGGCCGTTTGTGCCAGAAAAAATGCTTTTTTCATCTGGACCCTGGCTCTCAGAATTATGCACAAAGAGGTTGCGAATGGATTTAATGCAGTCCATGACGAATCCAGAAATGTAGTTAATTCTCCCAGAGACATTGCCAGAGGTTTTGGGGAATATTATAAAACTGTCTATCAGGAAAACCAGTTTTCCACTCCAGATCAAATCAAGAAATACCTGGGGTAAGTGGACGGAGCTACGTTAGGAGAGGCAAATAGAGCATGACTAGTCATCACGTTCCTCACGGAGGAAGTTACAGATGCATTGAACTCACTCGCATCTGGTAAAGACACGTGGCCAGATAGGTTCCTTCTGGAATTCTATTTAACTTTTCTGGAGGCAGGGCAACCCCAGAGTCCTGGGCAACAACAAATGTGGTAGACCTTCTAAAAAAAAGGAAACCTGATGCTGGGCCCAGGGTCCTAGGCCAATTACACTGATCAACAGTGACGCTAAGTACTGGCTTTTGGCTGAGGTCATTGCCAAACTGGTGTCTCCACGGCAACACAGCTTTATGCCAGGCCACAGTATGACAGACTATGTAAGAAGGCCCACCATGCTGTTTGATGTAACCGAGACTCAGAGGGCCTGCATAGCAATGATCCTGCTTGATACCGAGAAGGCTTTTGATCGCGTTACCTGACAATGTCTCTGAGAGGTTTTACACAAGGCCGGGGTTGAATTTGGCTTTCAAACAGCTATTCGCAGTATGTATTGTAGCTTAACATCAAGACTGCCTTTAATGGGAGTTGAGTCAGAAAACATAAGGATCGATCGGGGGACCTGGCAGGGGTGCAACTGCTTTCCTTTGCTTTATATAGACCTCTTATTTGTGTAAACTCTTAGATAATATGACTGTTACTCCTGTGATGATTAACAGCTTCACTTCCAGGCCATTAGCACATGCAGCGTGCAGATGATATTGCTATAGTCACCACAGGTTATGATAACTCAATCCTGGTGGTGGAGGAAGAGGCTGTCTGCTTTAGGCAAATATCAGGCAGTGGTGGGGGACACAGCTTAAAAGTAATGGGGTGGGTGGAGGGGAATCGGGGGGGGCGCGTGGGGAGGGACCGCCAAGGGGCACAAGGAGGTTTTAATAATAAACAATGCTAAAACACTTACCTGGTGCTCCAAGACACCTTGCGCTCCTCTGCTTCCTGGTCCCAGCAGGCCATGGGACAGCTTCAGAGACTCCCTCTGCAATCCCCACACTGCTCTCATGCTATTACCAAGCATGAGAGCAGTGCAGGGACTGGCCTGAGCAGGCTGGTTTACTTCTCGCTCAGGCAAAGGGAGCCTGTGCTGTTTCTCCAACCCAACTGTCAAATACAGCTGGCTTGGAGAAACCTAAGTGCCCATATCTGTTTGGCCAGCCTAAGATGGCCGGCCAAACTGGCATGCGCACTTAAGTATTGTGTAGCCATTTTAGCTATAGCTCCATGCACGTTATTTTAACACACTAGGCCAAGCCGCTGTGCATCTTAACCTGGATATATTTTATTCAGCTTCATTTTATTATTGTTACAATAGCCACTTTTACGGTCTAGTTTTATTTTCTGTTTATCTAACTGTTTTTTGCTAGGACAGCACTCTGTTCACAAACAAGACATTCTTGCTCACTCTGTGCTTCTTCCAAGGCTACAGCACGGTACGTTGCCAGTGAACGTGGTAGAAGTTTAGTCTCCAACATTCGTAGAAAACACACACACATCCTTACATAGGGACATTTTCTCAGAACATCAGCTGTGGTGTTAATAAAAACACTTCTTTGTCCCTTACACGTTAGAGGGAGATTCCAGCCAGAGAATCACGTCTGTGTGCTGATTGTCGAATGCTTCGCTGCAGCTGTTTTGCAGACCACAGGCCTTTGCTCAGGTATGGGGGATGATGTCTTCCCAGGGGAACTTGAAGGGCAGAATTAGAGCTTAACATGCTGTGCCCTATCATAGCCAAGGAAGGAATTAGTCTACTGACCATAGTGACAATATGATAGCGTTATTTCTATGCTTCACTCTTCTCTCCACAATTTTAATACTGTCATGCTGTTTCGTCCTGGTTATTGCAGCTCACGCTTTGCTATCTAAGATGCAGTCCTTTTATTAATATCATTATTGAAACATATACTGCCTCTGTTTCTCATTTAAATATGAGACTAAATGTAACTGAGAGAAACGGATGAGACCCGAGTGACCACGGCTTCCCTGAGAAACCAAGTATGTCATGCGCTCGGCTGCCCAGTCATCCCTATCCTTGGGCAGAGATGAGGCACTGCTAGTTAGCTGGAGCAAAACCCGGATTGGAGCGACAGGTGTCACCCACAGTGGATCAGACTCAGTCTCCCCACGCTGCAGGCGATTCTGCCACTAAAAAATCCAGTAGTCTCATTAGAATAATGAGAGCCTGCGCGACATAAGTGCACCCCACTCCACTCCACTCCTCCTCCCTCCTATGGCCCAGCCCCACCCTTCTCTGCACTTGCTGGCTCAGCCAGCAGCTCAAAAACAACAAAACAATAATATAGTTTTATTTTTCAGCTGCTGGCTCTTGCCAGTAGGGTGATGTTCCTCCGCCATTGAGGAGGTGCCGCGGCTGATATCAGGGTATCTCTTAAACTTGAATCAGTGTAAAATTAAAATCTTGTGTAATAATGATAATAAGGCCCTCATTACAACCTCAGCAGTCTTTTCCAAAGACCGGCGAGGCTGCGGGAGCCACAATACCGCAAGTGCTAGTGGTATTTCTGGCTCCCTATTATGACTTTTCCGCTGTGCCAGTGGACGGTAACAGTGTTACTGTCCACTGGCCCAGCGGAAAAGTCACATCAACATTGCTGCCGGCTCATCATAGAGCCGGCAGCAATGCTGATGTGCAGCGGGTGCAGTAGCACCCGTCGCGCATTTCACTGCCGGAAATTCGGACAGTGAAATGCCCGATGGGACCCCCAGGGGCCCCCTGAGTCCCCTTACCGCCAGCCACACTGCCATGGACAGGCTGGCGGTAAGGGGAGTCGTAATCCCCAGGACAGCGCAGCCCTGGTGGATTACGACCACCGGTACCGCCATGGCGGTATACCGCCGGTCCCGGCGGTGTTACCGCAGCGGTACCGCTGCAGTCAAAATATAGTGTTCTGTACCGCCAGCCTGTTGGCGGTACGAACGCCACTATAGCCCTGTTGATCACCGACCACCAGGGTTATAATGAGGGCCTAAGTGTTAGGATACCTGGAGGACAGATAGAATGGCTTATCTAGGTATCACAATTGTTCCCAAAATAGAGAAACTTGTTCTTCCAACTATGTGCCTGCTGTTCGGAAAATTAAGCTGGCACCTATTAATAATGTACATTTAACACTCATGGGGCATTGTAATGTTATCAAATTGCTGGTGCTTTCCAAGATCCTTTATCTGTTTGGGTGAACTCCCTTAGCAATTGGATGGAATAGATGAAGAACGTTGAGGGGATCTGTAATAACTTTATTTGGTAATACAAGTGGGTTAAGAGTGCTCAGAGATATCTGGTCATGCCTCTAGATAGAGGTGGTAACTTTAAGTACTATTATTGGAAGCAATGCTGCAGCACATGGAGATTTTGATAACTGATACGGGTAATGTGTGAACTCTGCGGCAGCAAGCCTTTCCAGCATTTACAAGCTATCTCTGAGCAAAAAAACTAGTGGTTATTTTTTGAAAAAATTGGAACCCAGTCACAATGAAAAGTTTAGGGGCCTGATTTAGAGTTTTGTGGAGGGGTTACTCTGTCACAACAGTCAAGGATATCCCATCTGCCGAAATATAAATCCCATTATATCCTATGGAATTTATATTTCAGAGGACGGGATATCCATCACTGTTGTGATGGAGTAACCCATCTGCCAAACACTAAATCAGGTCCTAAGTTTTAGACAGTTAAGGTGGCCCATAAAATCTGGTCTCTTATGCACCACTTTGGCACACTCCTTGGTTCCCTCCGGTTTTCCGTGAATGCCAATGTTGGGCAATTGAGACTAGGAGAAAGTAAGAGTATGTAAAATCAGTGATCTCTAAGATTTTATTTACAGCAGGAGTATGATTAAAAAAATAATTATGTTTTTGAAATACCTGAAAATGAAGGACTTCTTCCTTAAGTTTGACAAAGGTATAATCTCATTGAATAAGAGTGTTTTGTGTAGAGTCTGAAGCCTGGGGGTGAGGTAAAACTAAGGGCATTAACTAGGTTACTCGTTGAATTTGATTTTGATGATATCGACATAAAATGCACAAAATAGACAATAAGGGTCTGATTTAGATCTTGGCGGAGGTGTTACTCCATCACAACGATGGTGGATATCCTGTCCGCTGAAATATAAACCCTATTGTATCCTATGGGATTTATATTTCGGTGGATGGGATTTCTGTCACCGTTGTAACAGAGTAACACCTTCGCCTAGATCTAAATCCATCCTTAGGACTGTGTACTGCTCTCGATAATGCCTTCTTTCGGATGTTCCTGAGTCTGGGGAAGAAGGCTCTGGTTTGCAGTAGGTTAAGAAGCCAACACTATCAGACCGAACACATCATCCAGCTGCTTTATTCCTCTATAACTCTGGCTCTTCCCAGAGATGCAATAGAAGAGTATCTTGCTAGAATTTTAAATGTCCAAAGCATGATCATCCATCAGGAGATCCTTTTAGGGATAAGAAGGACAAACGTAACCTCTATCCAATATTTGTAGCAAAGGCAGTAGTTTGCATCTGTATTGCAGGGACCTGGCTGAAGCAGGACCGTCCCCCCTCCCCCCTCCCCACCCCTCTTTCCATCAATGGCTGTCTTATTTACTGTCAATTTACCATCTGGAAAATTGATCATATCAATGTAAGGGTAGAAGGGCAAGATGGAGGGGAGCTCTTGTGTGGTCATCTGTGATGAATTGGGTAATGGATTGTAATCCAGGGTTTACCTCTTTTTGTTTTGATGAAGCTTGACTTTGGATTAATGATGTATAATTTTACAATATTTATACGTTTTTCTAGATTATCGGCTCAACATAATTTGGATGAACTGACAAAGCTTGATTTTGGAATAATGGTTAGCTATGTAATTTGGATATACACAATGCTATCTACATTCTTGGAATTGTAATGTTTTTTTTTTCATTTCTTCCTAAATAAACTTTTTTTTAAACTTTAGCTATTTTACACGAAAAAGTAGTAACAGCAGGCTCCCACAGAGCAGCTTGTTACCCATCTGCAAAGTGGTCCAATTCCTCGTCAGGGGTAATTAGCAATATGTAAATGTCCATGCCTTACCATACCATTCCATTCTACACCACATCATGCCACACACCATGCCACACACCATGACACATCACGCAATGCCACTCCATACCATACCACACCATACCATAGTATACCATGCCATACCATACCATAGTATACCATACCATACCATACCGCACAATGATTGACCATACCATGCTGTAGCTCACTTAAGTTCTTATTCCCATGAATAAATATGTACATATTTTTTTAGGTTTGTTACATTACACATCTGCAAGTTTATTGTTATCTAATGTTATTCAGAACACACCCCCACCATTGCTTCTAGAGAGGGAACAATGCAGGACGGGTTTTACAGAATGTTGATTACATTTGGAAGGAGGGAAACAATGCCTACTTTGGAATCAAAGATAGAAAAAGGGACAATGTGTTTTCTCGTTATGATACATGATGGTCTGGGGATCATTTCTCCTATTAAAGCTAATTTAAATTTGTTTCTAAAAGCAGGTAATGAAACAGTGTGTACCAAACAAATAAGCATAAGGTCCTTTATTTGCTATGATGTGTATGGACATTATTTCCAGCAGTGAATGAGTGTCTATTTGTGCACAGCTATTAACATCTGCGCTTTCATGTCTCACCAGAGGAAGGAGGAGTAAGGGGAAAGGAATGAGAGCTGAGGCATGAGGAACAAGAAATGGAAAGTGAAGGATGATAAATGTGGGACGAGGAATGGAGGGCGGGAAATAAGTGGTGATGAATGCAGGAAGGAGATTGTGGATAACGGATGATGAGTGATGGAAGAAGGATGAGGGATGATGATTGGGGGGTATAGGATGGCGGATAAGGGATGACGTATGATGGGTTGTAATGTGGGTAAGGATGGTAGATGAGGAATGAAGGTTGAGGGATTACAGATGATGAATGATAGTGAAGAATAATGGATGCAAAATTAATGGCTTTTCAGCCTATTGACTTAGCCAATGTTTTATACACACACTGTGTAGCATCTGCAAAAAACAAAAATAAGGGATAAAAAGAGCAAAAACACAGCTACTGTTGGCAACTGTGTCATTCCCAAGGCACACACATGCATGGCGATGTAACTGCTCGCCATGTCACTAAACATGTGCATGCCTAGGAAAAAATGTGAGTGCCATTGTTTACTGTATTTACCAATCCAAGATGGCAGACGCCATTTAGATCACTAAATGAACAAATGTAGTGTTAGTGGCAGAAAAGCACTTTTTGCACTGTGGAGGGGCTCAGTAGCACAGCCGGCAGGACATCAAAGAAATATAACTTTGAAATAATGTAAAGGACCGTGAAGAGTTTAGGAAGCAACAGAGCAGTAGGTTGGGGGAGTGGAAGGGTGGGAAGTAACAGTGAGTGAACAGAGGGCATGACAGAAACACTTGATACTGAGACTAGTGGAGACTAAACACATAATTAAAACAAAGTTAGGGAGTGGTGGTAAAGGCAATGGACAAGCTTGGGGAGAGGGATGAAGGAAACAACAGAGAACACGTAGCGGAGGTATTTGGGGGGAGGGAGGGAGCAGCACACAAGGGAGAAATCAAGAAAACGTTCATTCTCATGGAGTGCTAAAAAAAAGAGGCAAGAGGTTCCTTGAGTGTGAAAGTAGAAGAAAATAAGTAATCCAATCAAAAGGATGGTGAAGAGGCTTTGCTTCAGGAGAGAGACAACATACAAGGAGAAAAAGGCACATCATAGAATAAGAAGCAAGAAAATGAGAGTGACAGACCAAGCAATGTTAATCAATGACTGTATGCATGTAAACATGTATGTATGTATATATGTGTAGGAAATTGGGTTGTTGCTTGACTGGGGTGTGAACCCTGGTCAAGCAGCAACCACAGTCCTTGTCTGGGTGAGGCACAAACCAACCTTAGATAAACCTGTGTCCAACCCTCTGGTAGCTTGGTACAGAGCAGGCAGGCTTAACTTAGAGGCAATGTGTACAGTATTTGTGCAACACTTCAAAAAGTAATAAAGTGAGAAACATCACACAAAAAGGATCCCACACCAAGTTTGAAAATAGAGCTATTTTTTATAAAACAATGCCAAAACGCCAATTTGTAGAACTGGAAATATCCAATTTTAAGTTTCAGTAAAAATAGCACCAAAAGTAAAAAAGCATCAACGTGGAATGTCTGGTCGTGCTGGACAGGGACCAGTTCATAGGTTCAAGCTTACTGTGATTTGGGCTGGCTAGAGGGACCCATTTAGGCCCTCTGAACAAGAGTATCTTAGATCCTGGTTTGTGGAACATTGCGAGGTTTCTGACTGAAGGTCCATAGCTCAACCAAGGGAATGGGTCCATTGTGAGGAGATGTGGAAACGTGATGCAAGGTCCTGCATATTTGCTGAGGATTCCGTTGATGAGGGCTTGCGATGTGAAGTCCGATATCAAGGATGTCTCACACAGTTGAAGTGATGCAGTGGTTACAAGCAGCTGTGAGGCTGGGTGCGAGATTCAGCATCATCATCAAGGCTGCCTAGATAAGTGATGCGAGAGCCTGTGTCAGGAAAGCTTTGCACAGATGGCAGTTCTGATGCAGCTACGGGGTCAATGAGGAGTCCTTTGCATTGGAAGAACCCTCACAGTAGAGGGAATGCGTTGGTGCCGAAGGCGATGGGTCCAACAGAAAAGGGGATGCGCCAGTTCTGTTGGAGATGTGCAGCCCAGTGGAGGAGATGGGTCAGTTCTGCAGCATTCACAGAGGGACTAGCAGAGCACTTTCAGGTACACCTCCAGGCAGAAGGCCAGCCAACTAACCCTTGGAGTCACTCTGGTGTCTTAGGTTCAACAGATGCAGGTCCAGACTGTAGGAAAGTACCATCTTGCCTGGCATGTTACCCCCATTTTTACATGTATGTCAGTTTGTTTTTGCCTGTCTCACTGGGATCCTGCAAGCCAGGACCCCAGTGCTCATAGCTTGTGGCCTGAATGTGTATACCTGTGTAGTGACTAACTGTGTCACCGAGGCTCTGCTAACCAGAACCTCAGTGCTTATGCTCTCTCTGCCTCTCTGTATCCCCCTGGATACTTTCACGACTCTTGGACTTGGTCCCCTTGGTTTGCAGGTCCTCAGGTCCAGGAATCCGTCTTCAGTGCTTTGCAGTCTGTTGTGGTCTATGCAAAATCCTTTATCACGAATTTAGTGTGTTTCTGGGGAAATAGTGGTACTTTACTCCTACTTTCCAGGGTCTTGGGGTGGGGTATCTTGGACACCCTTAGTGTTTTCTTACAGCCCCAGCGACCCTCTACACACTACACTAGCCTAGGGGTCATTCGTTGTTTGCATTCACTTTCTTAGTATATGGTTTGTGTTGCCCCTAGGCCTAATGCATCCTATTGTATTCTACAGTGTTTGCACTACTTTCTGACTGTGTTACTTACCTGATTTGGTTTTCTTTGTATATTTTCGGCATTTTACTTACCTCCTAAGGGAGTATATCCTCTGAGATATTTCTATGACATTGCCACTAAAATAACGTACCTTTATTTTAGTATTTTCTTTCTTATGATATAGTACCTATATGATATAAGTGGTATAGTAGGAGCTTTGCATGTCTCCTAATTCAGCCTAAGCTGCTCTGCTATAGCTACCTCTATCAGCCTAAGCTGCTAGAACACTACTACTCTACTAATAAGGGATAACTGGACCTGGCACAAGGTGTAAGTACCATTGGTACCCACTATAAGCCAGGCCAGCCTCCTACACAGACCTTCTCATACAGGCAAGAGGGCAGCCAGCAGCAGGTCAACACATTAGGGCAGCAGTCCTTAAGAGCAGCAGTTCAGCAGAGTTGCTGTCCTTTCAGAAGGACAGCAGTTCTTCTTCCTGGCAGAGTATCCACCGTTCCAGAAGTGTACTGAAGTTTTGATGCCTAAGGTCCAATATCTATGTTCAGGTGTGTCTTTGAAGTGGGGAGAAACTTCTAAAGGTATGCCTTTGAAGTGCACATGAGCACTGCCTTCCTTGCTCTGGCTCCTACCTAACTACAGGGGGTATGCAGCCATTTGTGTGGAAGCATGACACAGCCTATTCAAGAGTAACTGGGGTTGTGCCCAGCTCCTCCTTCTCATCCCACCAGTGATGGCCGATCCAGCCACCTAATCTCCCGATTTTGTGTAAAGACGCAAAGACCTGCTGTCAACTACACCTAATCACATGACCCAGAGACAGGCTGCACCAAATGGCTAAGGCAGGAAAATGCAAACTTTCTAAAAGTGGCATTTTAAAAATTGTAATTTAAAATCTGACTTCACCATTAGTTAGGATTTTTCATTACAATTCCAAAGACACCAAACATGAATTGATTGCTATTCCCATTTGGAAATTGCAGCTTCTTAAATGTAATTAGGTAACTCCAATATTATTCTATGGAAGAGGTAGGCCTTGTAGTATTGAAAAAGGGTTTTCCACTACCAAGACATGTAAAAACTTAGAAATTCATGTCCTATTTTTTAAATACATTGCACCTTGCCCTCTGGGCTCTCCAGGGCCACCCTAGGGGTGACTTATGTGTAGTAAAAAAAAATGGGTTTGGCAAAAAAGTATATTTTGCCAGCTTGAAATGATAGTTTAAAATTGCACACACACATGCTGCAATGGACTGTCTGAGACATGTTTAAAGTGCTACTTAAGTGGGTGGCAGAATCAGTGCTGTAGTGCCACTAGTAGTTTTTAAGTTACAGGCCCTGAGCACAGGCAGTGCTACCTTGCTTGGGGCTTACAAGTATATTAAATATGCCAGTTGAGTATAAGTCAATCTTAGCATGTTTAAAGAGAGAGCACACGCCGTTAGCACTGGTCAGCAGTTATAAAGTGTGCAGAGTCCTAAACTCAGCAAAAGCAACACCAGCAAACAGGGGGGTTTGAGGCAAAAACTTAGGGGGAAAACCACACCAAGGATGCCATGTCTACCAGTATGTATGTGGTACTTGTAGAGCATAAACCTAGTCAACAAAGCAGTGCAGCACTGTACATGGTCAAAGGCAAGTCTAAAGTCAATAAGTTATAGAAGAGGTAGCTGCTTATTGGATTGTTTCTGCATTGTTATGTAGCAGTCCATAAAGGGCTTCGTGTTCATCTCTTTCCTAAATTGTTCCAGATCCTGGGTGCATTGATAGAAAAGGCTTGCAGCCTTGGTTTTTTTCTCTTATACTTCTTAGTCTTCAGACTGATGGTGTCCTGGCTGTGAATGTGCAGAGAGCAACCGAAAATGACAAGCCTGTCCACAAGATAACCGGGGGTGCTGGTCATGATGGTTTCAAGGACCACCAAGGGGAGTCAATGGAGGTAAATTAGGATAGGTGTGATACGATCAAATCATTTCCGGTCCGGGATCAAATGTGCTGCGCCAAGCAGGGTGACCTTAAGGGGTGCCAGTGTTGAGTCCAAGAGGCCATGGAACAGAAATCTACCACCTGGCAAAAGTGAGAATTTAAGGGCCTGAACAACAGTTCTAAAGTTGCTTTCTGTGAGAAACATTTTCACTTTCTTTAAAAGAGAGAGCTGGTATCGAGGTCTCTTTGTGAAATAAACAATGTATTCCTTGAGGGTGAGTTTGAGGTCAAAGGTGAATCGAAGAGACTTGGCATTTGGTGAAATTTGGGTCTCAAATGTATTAAAGTTCATGCAAAGAGCCAGGTTTGTTCTTTTATTTGCTTGTTAAATAACATGAATTCTGTTTTAGTTGGTTTGGGTTTCATGTGAGCACTGAACATCCACGTCTAGATGAGGTGCAGGCAGTGTTTGAGGCTTTGTATGTTTGGAGCAGAAGAGAATTTCAGGTAGAATTGTGCATCATTGGCTGATTGGTTAATCTTGATGCTTTCATATGTAAGTATGGAACCCAGAGGGTACTCCCCAGGTCATGGGCTCTTTTGGGACCCGTAGGTGACCATGTGACCAAGCTGGTGTTAGTTGGAAAAGTAGGAGAAGATCCAGTGAAGGAAATTGCCAGTGAATCCCATTCTCAATTCCAGGTTGTGGATGAGGGTTGGGTGGATGAATGTGCCAAAGGCAGATAAGAGGTCCAGAAATATCAGGATGGGTCATCTTTATTTATGGTCAACAGGGCATCATCTATGATGTATAAGACAGTGATCTATGTTCCGTAGCGTTTAGGCAATACTTAGTATTGATATGATCTCGGACTTGAGCATAGACCACTTTTTCAATGATCTTGAAGAATGATAGGTGTTTGATGAGCCAGTAGTTGGAGCAGTCATCAAGGTCTAGTGTAGGTTTCTTTAGGAGTTGGAGGGTCTGGTCTATCTTGAGAGCTTCTGGGAAGATGCCTAGAGTGAGGGAAGCATTGACAATGGTAAGGGTGAAAGCAGCGCTTTGAAGAAGGGCAAGGGTAAGACCTACTCTTCATAGGAAGTGACTTTGAGAGAGTTAAGTAGGTTGTTGAGATCTTTAAGAGACAGTGCTTTGAAGGATAACTATTGTGGGATTGTACAAGAAGAGGTCAGCGGGATTAGTGAACCTGGCTTGGTGTTGTTAATGTGCTATTGGATTTTCTTTATTTTTTTCACTGATGAAGAGGTTGATGGTGTAGGAGGTTGGCCTGGCTTATAGTGGGTACCTGATTGTACTTACACCTTGTTCCAGGTCCAGTTATCCCTTATTAGTAGATTAGTAGCATTCTAGCAGCTTAGGCTGATAGAGGTAGCTATAGCAGACCAGCTTAGGCTGAAATAGGAGACATGCAAAGCTCCTACTATACCACTTATATCATATAGCACTATATCATAAGAAACACAATACTTAGAGTTACTAAAAATAAAGGTACTTTATTTTAGTGACAATATGCCAAAAGTATCTCAGAGGATATACTCCCTTAGGAGGTAAGTAAAATACACAAAATATACACACAGACCAAAATCAGGTAAGTAAAACACTTAGAAAAGTAGTGCAAACACTGTAGAACACAATAGAATGCAATAGGAGAAAATGGGCCTTGGGACAACACAAACTATATACTCGAAAAGTGGAATGCGAACCACAAATGGACCCCAGCCCTAGGTGTAGTGTGTAGAGGGTCACTGGGAGTGTAAGGAAACACTAAGGGTATCCAAGATACCCCACCCCAAGACCTGAAAAGTAGGAGTAAAGTTACCCTACTACCCCAGAAAGATATAAAGTCTAGATAGGGGATTCTGCAAAGGCAACAACTGACTGCAAAACACTGAAGATGGATTCCTGGACCTGAGGACCTGTAAAGGAAGGAGACCAAGTCCACAAGTCACGCAAGCGTCTGGTGGGGGGGGGGTGTGGGCAGGGCCCACTAAACCCTGAATGAAGGTGCAAAAGGGCTGCCTCTGGGTGGAAGAAGCCAAAGATTCTGCAACAACGGAAGATGCCAGGAACTTCTCCTTTGGTCAGAAGATGTCCCACGGTGTGCTGGAGGACGCAGAGTTGTTTCCATGCAGAAAGACCGCAAACACACCTTGCTAGCTGCAAGAGTTGCAGTTAAAGGTTTTGGGTGCTGCCAGGGCCAAGGAAGGACCAGGAGGTCGCCCCTTGGAGGAGAAGACAGAGGGGGGCGCTCAGCAACAGAGAGAGCCCATGCAGAAGTAGGCAGCACCCGCAGAAGTACCTGAACAGGTGTTCAATGCAAGGAAGGCACCATCTGTGCCATTCAAAGCATTTCCAGAGGCCAGGAGAGGCTACTCCTCTCAGGCCCTTAACACCTATTTCCAAAGGGAGACGGTGTAACACCCTCTCTCAGAGTAAATCCTTTGTTCTGCCTTCCTGGAACTGGGCTGCCCAGGCCCCAGGGGGGAAGAAACCTGTCTGAGGGTTGGCAGCAGCGGTAGCTGCAGAGAAAACCCCAGAGAGCTAGTTTGGCAGTACCCGGGGTCCATGCTGGAGCCCCGGGGATGCATGGGATTGGCACCCCAAAAACAGATTTGGCTTGGATGGACAATTCCATGATCTTAGACATGGTACATGGCCATGTTCGGAGTTACCATTGTGAAGCTACACATAGGTATTGACCTATATGTAGTACACGCGTGTAATGGTGTCCCCGCACTCACAAAGTCCGGGGAAATTGCCCTGAACAATGTGGGGGTACCTTGGCTAGTGCCAGGGTGCCCTCACACTTAGTAACTTTGCACCTAACCTTCACTAAGTGAGGGTTAGACATATAGGTGACTTATAAGTTACTTAAGTGCAGTGTAAAATGGCTGTGAAATAACGTGGACGTTATTTCACTCAGGCTGCAATGGCAGTCCTGTGTAAGAATTGTCTGAGCTTCCTATGGGTGGCAAAACAAATGCTGCAGCCCATAGGGATCTCCTGGAACCCCAATACCCTGGGTACCTAGGTACCATATACTAGGGAATTATAAGGGTGTTCCAGTGTGCCAATCAGAATTGGTCAAATTAGTCACTAGCCTGCAGTGGCAATTTTAAAAGGAGAGAGAGCATAAACACTGAGGTTCTGGATAGCAGAGCCTCAGTGATACAGTTGGGCACCACACAGGGAACACATCCAGGGCACAAGTTATAAGCACTGGGGTCCTGGCTAGCAGGATCCCAGTGACACAGGCAAAGACAACCATACACACAAGTAAAAATGGGGGTAACATGCCAGGCAAGATGTACTTTCCTACAGATGGCACTGCACTTGTCTGTGGAGTGTAGGACAAGTGGGTCAGACAAAGCTATAGAATCATAGAAACTGCTATTTAAGAAATGCAAAATACTAAGTACAAAGATACCGATTTCCTAATAGCGAGTCCTACAAAGTAGTAATCTCTCTTAGGAAATCGGTATTAAGAAATCCCATTGCATTTGAGTCAATGGACCGGTTTTGCATTTCCTAAATAGTGACTTCTTATTAAGAAATTGCTATTTAGGAAATGCAAACCATGGATGGCAATGGGAAAAAGACCCCCCCTTGGTGCACCCCAGAAATAGGGATACACCTGTAGAGCACACATATGCTGAAGGGACATGTGTGCGCTCTATTGCATTTAAAAAAAAGCACCTTGGGGTGCTTTCTTTAAATTGCACCTGGTTGCCACCGACTTCAAGTCGGTGGTAATTGCATCTCCAAACTGCCCAAGTCGAATTTTGGAAACTCATGGTACATCAGAATAGGAAATGCAAATAGGCAATTTGCGATTCCGTAAAGTGCTTTGTACATACGAAAAGGCAAGTTTGCATTTCTCAATAACCTGAATTACCAATTTGGACCATTAAGAAATGCAAATAGGCTTCGTACATCTGGCCCATAAAGTGTAAATAAGGTAACTGCGAAAGTTGTAGCATTACATTACTACATAGGAATTGTTTCCATACAACTGACACAACTATACCCTGGTGATATCATATCACCATTGCTAAAATTAAAAATAAATATAACATTTACCCACAGTGAACATGGATGTCATTTAGGGGTTGCCACGGGTCGCACCTGCTATCCAAGATTTGCTTCTAGTGACCCCAACCACCTCTTTTGCGACCCCTGACCTCAGAGGTGACAAAAGCAACACCAAGCACAGAAGGCAAGCAGTTCCCTGATGAATACAGTTTACCATCTGCAGGTCACACTGGAAGGTTATTTTTGAGTTGGAAAAATATAAATTCAATAGAGCTGGTTATAAATTCAATTCTATTGATATTACAAATTAAATTAAACAATTAAAAAAAAATTAAACACATTAAAAACTCCAATTTTTTTAAACTGTTGTCATGGTCCATTACTATGGAAACTTGAAAAAATATATGTTTTTGAACAGAACTGTCACCTCTGCGTTCCCCATTAGTTCATATACAGTGTATAGTTCTTATGAACTAATACTAGTGGGGATGACCACTGCATCTCCATTTGAATTAGCAATACATTCCCACTTAGAAATAAATATACACTTGGCTTCTGTGATGTCAGTTATTATGATGTCAACGGATTGAGGTCTTGTGGCATTATTTCCTAGGATTCAAGGTCAAAGGCAATATAACGGCACTTCCTGTGATGTGAATGAGTTGTGAGGTCCTGGCGTTTTAGTGAATCGACGTTCATGAAGGTGAATACACTCTACTGTTAATTACTAAACAACAACGAGTAGTTAGAAATAAATTAAAAATAATGACATTACTCAGTCTGTTTTGTAGAGAACTTAATGTAGAACACTTAAGTTTAGTTATTATACGTATGAGGGTAGAATGTAGAATGTCAGAGGTGTGTGCATGAGTTAGAATGCAGCAGAGAGAGATTGTAGCTAGAAGTGACAGTTGAGGAGAAGCAGGGCAAAGACGCTGCACACGTTGTACCAGTCTGCTTTTATTTATGATTGGAATAAACCTATGAACACCAGACCATGTGAATTTCAATGTTTACTTAACAAAATTGGCGATGACTGGAGGACAACGAAAGAAGAGCAGACTGAGAAGCGGAATATCCTATTTCAGGAAGATTACTGCAAGTTATTTTAAAAAAAAGAAGAGGAGGGGGCTGGAAGTGAGTTATTATTGGCAGTTGACGTCGATTCAGTGCTGGAGGAGAGCATGGATTAATTACTGCTTGGTCTATTGACAGTAGGAGAAATCAAATGAGGTTGCTGTGAAGAGCGTGAGCTAGTTGCGCATTCAGTTGTAAGCGAGAGAGTCTGAGCATGTTAATGCAAGCTCTAGTTTTGATATGTGGTGGACGTCATGTGCTGCGGATCACTTTTGGAAAGACAAGGCCAATTTTCAACAGGTAAATTGTCAAATGGTTTTGGTGGCCATTTTGGAAGTTTGGGAATATTTATATTGAAAGCAATTTTCATTATGGATACCTATGAGGGTGTAGTCTGAACGGTGGTACACCTTGTTTTTGGTGAAGATAGGACGGTGTGGCATTCAGTTGAGTCAACACAGAACAATTCCACATATTTAGATATATTTAGTTTGTTTATATAGATAAATTGGTATTTACAAACCTCCATTGGAGATAATCAATACATATCAACATGAGTCAACAAACATTTGCTTTATGTCCTCCATAAGCTTTTTGGCCTGCAGGATCGGAACCATTCATGAAGTGGAATGAGTGGAAGGAGTACTTTTTGAATTACATAGAAACGGTGGATTTGGATGGAAAAATGACACCTGAACATAAAACATGCATTCTTTTGCACTCGTTAGGCCCTCAGGGGCTAAAAACATTTAATCAAATAGAAAAAACAAATCTAGGAGGTGGTGATAATAATGCCTTTAGTATGGCATTAATCTATTTAGATAGGCATTTTGCTCCGAAAGTATGCATGGGCATAACCAGGTTAAATTTTTTTCAAAGAAAACAACAGAAGTCGGAGTCAATTGATGAGTATGTCAGTGAATTTAGGAAACTTGGTTCAGATTGTGCATTTGGTGTTTTATTGGAGGATCTGATACATGATCAAGTAGTGATGCATGCTTTTAATCCAGCAATACAGGAGGGACTATGGATGAATGGAGATGCTTGTTTGAATGATGTGCTTGCAATTGTGCGTAAAGCTTTAACGTCTAGCAGATGTTCAAGTGCATTAAGAACTGAATTAAGAGAACCAAAGGAGACTGTGGCAAGAATACAAACTAATAAAGTACATACGTGTGCTGGAAATAAGGTGAAAGGTGAAAAAATGTATGACAAATCTAACAAGTGCTATAGATGTGGAAGTACTGAACATGTGGCGTTTGCGAAATCCTGTCCTGCCAAGAATTCAAAATGTAGCATGTGTGGAGTAGTGGGACACTATGCGATGGCATGTAGGAAAAGACTGAAGTCTATTAAGTGTGTGAGAGACAATGAGGGTATTAGCACTGATAAAGGCAGTAGTAATAGTGAGGATAGTTGCTCAGAATTTTCTTCAGATTTAAGGATGAAAATGGTACTAAATGTTAAGGATAAGTGTTTGGTTGTGCAGAACAAGCATGAATGTTGGATGAAAGTTGGAAGCGTCAATATTAAAATGTATTCTGATTCTGGTTCACCATACACCATAATCAGTGAAGATATATGGAATACATGTTTTGTGAATAAGGTTGGGTCCAAATTGTTTACTCTGGATATTGATCCTGAAGGGTATGGAGGTGAACGAATTGATATTGTAGGGTGTTATTGGTTTAAGTTTGAGTTTAAAAACCGTAGTGCTTATGGAAAGTTGTACATTTCTAAAAAAAGGTCCATCGGTGCTTGGGTGGAAAGACCAAAAGGAAGTACATATCATACTTGATCCAAATAGTAAGGAGCAAGTATTAGTTATGGACAATGGAGTTAAGTTAGGTGATGAGATGTTACAGAAATTTCCTAATGTATTCAAGAATGTAATTGGAAAGTTGAAAGGTTTTGAACACAAAATTAGACTCAAGGTAGGGACTATTTAAAAAATCCATAAGGCTAGAGGTGTACCTATTTCATTGAGAAATAAAGTTGCAACAGCATTGGAAAGACCGATAGCTGCAGGAATAATTGAGCAGTTAGAGGCCTCTGAATGGGTCTCTCCCATGGTAGTTGTGCGCACGTGTAATGGAAAAGTACGATTGTGCATTGATTTGCACCATGTGAATAACAATATTATTGTGGATCAATTTCCATTCCCTAGGATAAATGAGATGATGTCTATGTTAAATGGAGCTAAGTATTTCTCAACAATTGACTTGTCAGCAGCATATCACCAGATACCTTTGTCGATTAACAGTCAGAAGTACACAGCATTTATTACACCACAAGGTTGCTATCAATTCAGAAGGATGCCTTTTGGTTTGGCATCAGCAGCTGCAGTTTTTCAGCAACTAATGCATCAGTTATTTGGGAAAGTTAAGGACACAAAATTCTTTCAAGATGACCTACTTATTTTTGGAGAGAGTAGAGAACAGCATGATAAAACTTTAGAAGAAGTGTTAGGAATTCTGGCTACACATGGATTGGCTATAGAACATACTAAATGCACGTTTGCAAAGAGCCCGGGCACATAATCAACAGTGATGGAATCTCACCTAAGAAAACACTTATTGATGCTACTAAGTTAGCACCTGCACCAACGTGTAAAGAAAAAGTTAGTTCATTTATTGGTTTGGGGGAGTTTTGCTCAAAATATATTCCAAACTTTGCAACCAGAACATACAATGTAAGACAATTACTCAAAAGAAAAACAAATTTGAATGGCCAGCCGAATGTGAAATGAATTTTCAGGATGTTAAAGAATGTATTAGCAAGGTAGCTTCTTTGAAATGGTTTGACCCTGAGACACACAGCGTTATTACAACAGATGCCAGCAATAAGGGTTTGGGAGCAGTGCTAACACAAGTACAGGATGATGAAAAAAAACAATGTTGTTGCTTATGCTTTACGATCCCTATCACCGACAGAAGAAAAATATTCTGTAATTGAAAAAGAAACTTTAGCTTGTGTTTGGGCAACCAATCATTTTAAAGCATTTGTGTGGGGAAAAAGTTTACTTTGAGTTGTGATCACAAACCTTTAATGAAGGTGTTAACAGCAGAAGGAACAATAAATACCTCAGACAGAGTAGCTAGATTAGCAGTTAGACTTCATGATTATACCTACAATGTAGAGTATATTCCAGGAAAAAAAATAGGTGATTGCATATTTTTTGTCGAGATGCCAAAACAATTGGAAAAGTGTGAGGATGAATTGTGGAATTCAGAAAAAGTGGCATATTTACATGATCAAGGAAAAAATAGTATTTCAGAAGATTCATGGAATTTACATTATTCTAAAGATAAGCAACTAACTGTAGTAAAAAATGTTTTTGAGAAAGGATGGAAAAAAAGGTAGAACTGGAAATATAGCCAGACCTTTTTGGGAAGTCAGAAATGAATTGAGTGTGCATGAGGATTTTTTGTGGAGAGGTGACAGGGTGATTCCTCCTAAGGGAATGAGAAAATCTGTAATAGAATTGTGTCATGAAGGACTTTGGAATAGTCAGAACTAAGCAAAACTGCTGACAAAACTTTGGTAACTTTAAAGCCACCCATTGGTATGTGTAGGCTACCTGAAGCACCATGGGAAAAAGTAGCAATTGATATCATGGGACCAATTGGGAGAGAAAATAAGTACATTTTAGTGGTCATGGATATGTTCTCAAGATGGCCCATTATTAAGATTGTGGAGAAGGTTGACACCAATGATATTCTTTTATTCTTAGACCAGTTGTTTCAGTGTGAAGGTATACCTGCATGTTTGGTAAGTGGCAATGGAGTATAATTCACGTCCCAAAAAAGCCAAAGAATATTTTGAAAGTTTAGGAGTTACACATAGAAATACTTCTTTGTACAATCCAAACAGCAATTGCATGGTTGAACATTTTAACCGTGTCATAAAGAATACTATACAGTGGGCAGTTCGTAACCATGAGAATTGGGAAATGCAATTAGGAAAGATGGTGTTGGCATATAGAGTTACTACTTGTGAGGCTACAGGGTATTCTCCTTTTTTTTAATGAGAGGTAGAAATCCTAGAACGAAAAACACACCAGGTTGGTTGTTCAAAACTAGCGTTGTGGAATGGTCAGAGAGTTTTGTAAAAGAGAAACTTGAATCTGTGCAACAAAAAGGAAAAAATTGGTATGATGATAAACATGCTACTAGGGAATGTAATATTTTTGTTGGACTGTGGGTGAGAGTAAGGAAACCTTGTAAGGTGCCAAAGAAGAAAGCAAATTTTATCTTTGGAAGTTGTTAAGATAATGAATAATGCTGTAAGGCTGAGTGATGGAATATAAAAAGGATTGCTAAGTGCCAGGCTCCTTCTGTGGAGAGCAGGAAAATGTTTAGCAAGGAATTTATAATGGATGGTATTCTAGATAATACTAAATCCAACAAAGAGGTCATGGTTGATGCACAAAGTAATTCTCAAACTGTTTGTGAGGAGATGAGAGATACCGTAGAAGGTAATAACATGGATTTACAAGAACATGATTTTTGTAAGGATGTACATGAAGCAAAATCTAAGGATATTTAATGAAGTAAACAAATCCAGAAGAAAAAAAACTCCTATATGGTTGAAAGGTTATATATCACAAAAATATCCTTTATAATATGTAAAATGGAGTCACAATGTTTTAGCTTATGGTTATGGCATTTATTGTTTAAAAAAAGAAAATATTAAGGAAAGGGGATGTGTTATATAGAACACTTATGGTGGAACACTTATGTTTAGTTATTATGCGTATTAGGGTACAATGTAGAATGTGAGAGGTGTGTGCGTGAGTTAGAATGCAGCAGAGAGAGATTGTAGCTGGAAGTGACAGTTGAGGAGAAGCAGGGCAAAGACGCTGCCATGCATGGTTTGCAGGAAAGTTGTGCTATAAATCAAAATGTGCTCCCTACCATTGTGATGACAAAACAAAAGAAAACAAGCATAGCCCTCTCACTGCTTAGGAAGGAAGCAACATGTTAACACAAAAAACAAGTAGGTGAACTGATGCCAGGAGGCATCACAAACATCAAGAAAACAATATCAGGCAATATATTATGACAGCAACCTTAGAGTAAACAAACCTTCAGCTCTACAATTTAAAAAACAATCCAACACATTGTTGTCAATAATCTAAAATAGTAACTTCAACACTGATACTTATAACTGAAAATGTATCTCACTACGACCATGGAAAAGATCCCAAACTAGGTACAAAGTGACTCATCCGAGTGGTCCACCAGTAAGATTACGTAAGGCAGACAGGCAACTCTAGCCCAATTCTTCAATTCACATTCATAAAGTACTCATGAATCTCTGTCCACACTACTTTCTTCAACTTTAACCAACAACAAACCTAAAATTTACTATCCATGCCTACATCATGATTATTAAGACAAATACTGACCACAGTTGCTCGACCCTGTTCCTCTATGCAGAATTGTTAATGCGTTTCCTCATCTTTCTCAGGATTCAAACCCTTCACAGACGTCGACTGACCTTTAGACCAGTAAAGGGCTTTGGTTTACCATACACAACCATTTCAAACCCCACTCCAACAAATTTAAACACCATGACCAATGTGGCCACAGAAGGAAAACTCCAATCAATAAAAGATTCAAGACTTTATTTTACATCCCAAAACCTAAAGTGATGTAAACTGTGTGCAAAATCAAATTGTAAAGATAAATCAACGCCACTGAGTGCCAAAACGCGAGGCAAGTTTAATCTGCTTAGCCTCAACACCAATAAGCATTCAAGAAGAATAATTCATATTATTAAAGTTATAATACGAGCAATAGAAACATATCTCAAATCAGACTGTGTTGACATTTGACAAATAAAACTAAACAGAGATCAAAAATCAGGGATGGACATGAGTTATCCCTCCAACTAACTAAATTAGGACATGCATGTGTGGGAACGGACCAACACATGCAGACAAAAGACAAAAGGAGACAAAAATAATTTGAAAAACAATCTATCTCGGGATAGGAGAAACTAACTAGAAAAATAAAATAGGTAGGTGTCAGCATGCTAGCTTCTTTTAGAAAAAGGGCATGTCAAGGAAAATAACTTTAACAGTATACCTCTTCTAGGGTCGGCATTCAAGGATCTTTGTCAGAAAAGCATGTAGATCATCAGCAAAGTCTGTTAGAAGCACCATCAGGAAAAGTGCAGAACACAAGCCGCACGGAGAACAGCTTGTGGAGCCAACCGGAGGACAACTAACTCAAACTTACGAAGTTCCATTCCTATAGTAAAGGGCACAAACGTCTCTTATTCAACAGTTCAGTGGTCCAACATCACTCAAAAAGAGCAGTATCCATTCAGACTCTAAACGCAAATCAGAGTTACAACATTGCAAAGTTTTCTCAGGTTTGGTCTGAAGTCTTCTCCTTCTTCTGTCTGAATCCAACAGTCAATTAAAAATTGCTACCAGTTTGCAACAATATGAATTCTTCCCGGGGTATACAATGGACTCATCTTCTTCCCATGTGAATACACATATTGATAGAAACAATTTATTTCACGTTTAGTTCACGTTTAGTTCACAGATCTATATGTTGCGGAACCAAGGTCATTAAGAAACAAGTCTTGTCAAATTAAACAAAGGAATCCTTTGGTATTCATAAGAACAACCTAATGGAAAAATGTATGTTAGAAAGGAAGAATGATTCATCACGTTTAAATGACTGCAAATACAAGGTCTGCTGGCCTAGTTATGCTAACACAAGAAATATGGATGAATTAATATCGTAGTTAATAAAACACCCGTAATATGCAAACTTGCAGCATTAGTAATATGTCATCAGAATAAGACTAACATTTCATTACGAATTGCAAACTTGTTAAAGCATCACGTTAAATATGACAGAGAAGGGCATTTATTTCTATGCATATGTCTATTTAAACTCATAAATCACACATTAAACATTATAAAACCAAACTTGTTTGACTACTAGCAGTTAGTCTAATGTTACAGCAAAATTATTTAAATCTTGTTAGCATATTGTTAAACCTGGTAGGCACAATGGTGACCACCACCATTGAAAACATGAGCACTTTCAAAATATGTCTCAGTGCAGCTTTTCTCTACGCTAAGCTTTTAAACATGAATGAAAATGTCACCTACTGCTGACATCTGGGTCACTAAAAGCATTATTAAAATTTACGCTCCAACAATGTGAAGTGATGAAAACACCACCTTTGCCTCACATTCCACATTCCCACTGTCTTCCGTTTCCTACCCACCTCCACACTTTTCCTCCTTAGCCTATGGCCACCTCTCAGTACTTTATATTTATAGGCAGCCTTCTAGGTTGACACCACTTTCTATAATAACTTGTATCACGGATCATACACAAGTGGTCAGCATTCTCGCCTCTCTAACATTTTCCCACTGGATCAAGTCTGAAACTCAAGAAAACAAACTTCTGAACAAATTAGTGAGGAATTAACTAACCCACAAAATACTGAAGGAACAACCTCAACCAATTATTTTGCAAACCTTTGCTCACTGCCTAACAATACCCTACGGAGCAAGCTTTGCAAACTACTCAATAAAAAATCACAAACGAAAGAAACAAAGGAGCAAAAAACAAACCAAAGACTGCAAAGGAAAGCATCCCTCTCTGAGAGCACCCACAAAAATCATGTTTAACTCCCTTACTAAATACTTTGCCCTATAATTACCTCTCCTGGAACACTACTAATCAAATCAACTTCCAATTCGCAACAAACCACAACAGGAACTGGCAAACTAATTACAGTTTAACAAACAAGTGGGCTCCCATACACACAACTCTTACTTATGGCACTCCGGTCCTCCTAGTCATTAGCCACCCCACCCTCAACACTAAACCACCTGGGGAGTTCAGTACAACATCCTCCCCTGCACAATACCAGCAAATCACAGGTAATCTATTTCACTTCTTTATCTCTCAAAAAAATACAGCCTTCTCATCTCGAAAACCCAACCTTGCCTCACCCTTTCACGAGCGTCACAACCTCTGTCACTCTCAGCTAAAGAACCAACTAGTAACTTCCCCTTCTTCACTACACCAGCTAGGAAAATAAACATATCACTCCCCAATAAAATAATTCTAGCTGACGCGTCAAGAATTTCCAATTCTATTAAGGACACTGAAGCAAGGAGTATGCTTCTCTTTCTTTACTGACCAAGTTACAGCAGTCAAATAAAACACTTTAAAGTAAAAAAAACACATGTCCCATGAGCCCCCATAGTCCATGGTCTTGCCCAATCAGGGTCTTGCTCCCCTTGTATATGTCTATGTAATCATAGTCTTTCCTCTTTCTTTGCAGACTAATCAACAATATATCGACAACCTGAATCCAACTTTGAACCTTAAAACCACAACAAGTCCATCACAATGGTGAATTCAATTTAGGAACGAATGTCAAGACATGCAGCAGGGCAACAAAGTCCGTCTTCCAAGACCAGTTTGACCATATGCCTGAATTTGTTATCTGTTCTTGACAGAAAACAAACAAAAATATGCCAATAACAACTAATCATGAATTTGAAACCACATCAGGCGGGGTACTGAAAAACAATATCATGACAACAATACAAATGTCAATCAAATCCATCATATTCAGCAATGATATGTGAAACGGTCTGCTATACGGGTGGGATAATCCTCACCTCCTTGTCCTTAATAGAATAGAAAATTCTTGACGTGTCAGCTATATATATTTTATTCTATGACAGGACCAGAGGCTTCAGACTATGCTAGTTCAAAGCTGAGCCACTATGGTGGATGTAACATCAACAATTGGTTGATGGTAAAACATTTTGAATGTGGAATCAGAGGAACAATCTTCCATGGACATTATGTCCTCCAAATGACAACCTGTGCTCAAAGCCTTATAGGCCATAGCTTTATGCACAGAATGGGCTCCAAACATGGTAATGTCAATTCCCGCTTTTCCCAACAACCACCTAACCCAACGGACCAGAGTAGCTGTTGAGACTGGACCAAAAAGGCTCTGTAATGAAATAAGCAATTGACCAGAAATTTCTCTACAAAACTCTTGAGTACAGTCTGCCTATGAAGACTGTACTCAAGAGTTTTGTAGAGAAATTTCTGGTCAATTGCATATTTCATTACAGGGCCTTTTACATTTCACCACACACAACTTCTGGTTATGGGGAAAATCAGAGTAGGAAATACAAGGAGATTCAGTATTTGCATGTCTAGAAATAGGAAATGAGACCCCTGGTGGAGCAAATACTCTAAGTGCTAGATCCAAAGCATGCATGTCAGAGACGTGCCTACAGGAAATCTGACACACCAAAAAAGCCAACTTCGCCGACAATTGCTTACAAGAGAGATCCTCATTCCACCGCCAGGCTCTCAAAAAATGCAAGACTACCTCAACATGCGCTAATGTGGTATACCTCAGTGGAGGGGAACGACCAAGGGGTGTTCCCTCATGTGTTTGCCATCTAAATGCGGGTGGCCTGCTTAGACAGCCAATCTAAAATTATTAATGGTCCTATACGCCAGGTCCTGAGAGGCCTAATCTGAAAGGAAATCATCAGTCATATGTATCCCTGCCCCCAAGGGATCAACACTCCATTCACCACTCCAACATACCCATCTCTTCCAACATGCCTCATATTATTGAGGAGTGGAGGAAAGCCAAGATTATGATAAGAAAAACATTGCATTCTCTGAAACTCCCGGCATTTGCCAATGTTGCCAGAAAGTCTCCACGACAAGAGGGACAGTTGACCCGCCATTATCAATGGATGAAGAAGACCCAAAGGGTCGGAGAGAAGAGTTGGGAAGGGTGGAATTGATACTGGAGGAGCACAAGGCAATGACATTGTGACTGGAAACCATGACTGGGCTTTCCAATGCCCGGGTCACCAAGACCATCTCTTCCAATAGCCTCCTCACCTGAGAGAGTACTCTCTGAATCATGGAGGGGGGAAACGCATAAAAGAGCCCCTTCGTCCACGACTGAAGGAATCCATCAGAACCTGCTGCTAGAGGATCCGGTTTCCAACTGTAGAAGAGAGGGAGCTGAGTATTCAGACGGGATGCAAGCAGGTCTATCATGCATGGGCCCCACAGTAGATAAGATTTGAAAAACTTGAGTTAAGTTTCCAGTCGCTGGCAACCCTCAGGAAATGAGAGTTACAGTCTGCTAACATATAGGAGCTCCCCAGAATGTATTCTGTGGTCACCGCAATGTGATGCTGGAGACAATAATGGCAAAACTCCTTGCCAATCTTTATCAGAACTGTGACTTCACTCCCCCTAGGTGATTTATGTAATAGACTGCTGAAACATTGTCAATGTGGAGAAGTATACAGCAGCTCACTATGCCTGGGGAAAGGGCTTGAATCACAAATGCTCCCACTAGTAACTCTAAACAATTGATGTGTAGACTCAGCTCCTCAGGGGACCATCTGCCCTCCGTCTCCACTGAACCACGCCGAGCCCCCCAACCCCAACGGCAGCATCTGATTATATTATTATCTCTGGAGTCGAATGAAAGATGGCTTTGCCACTCCATGCATCCTTGTGCTCTACCCACCAGGCTATCTACGTCCTGGTAACCTCTGAACGTATTATCTGCTCCGAGTAAGTTAACCCTTTATGGAGATGTAAAATCTTGAGACGTTGAAGGGCCCAATAATAAAGAGAGCCAGGAAAAATGGCTTGGCTTGAGGATGCTAACAGGCCCACCAGGCATTCCAGGGTCCTCAAGGATATATTAGGAGAGGCAAGGGCTCTCCTCCACTCTTTCTTGATGGAAATCCATTTCACCAGAGGCAACCTAAATTGTGCCCTTATGGAATCCACCTGAAAGCCTAAGAATTCTATGGCTTCGGACAGGGTCATGACTGATTTGTCGAAGTTGATGATAAAACCGCGTTCTTGTGAAATGTGGATAGTCAAAGAGAAATGCAGAAGGATCATGTCTTTGCTTTGCGCCATGTCAGAATATCGTTGAGGTAAATAATGAGGTGAACCCCTCTCTCTCTGAGGTATTGAACCATCGGCCGTAACAGTTTGACGAAACATCAAGGGGCTGAAGAAAGGCCAAAGGGAAGGACAGAGAACCCTTATCATTGGCTTCATCAACAAAACTGAACAAAATGTCGAGGAGGAGCAAAGATGGGAACTGTTAAGTATGCGTCTTTGAGCTCGAGACGCACCAGCCAATCGCCTTCCAATAATAGATTGCGTAGAAGATGAATGCCCTCCATTTTGAAATGGCAGTACACTATCCAAGAACTGAAGGCTTTGAGGTTCAGGACCATACTGGAGCCCTGCCTTTCTTTTGAGCCAAGAAAATTGTACTTACAGGTCCCTGGGAATGTGGAACAGATTTGACTATCGCTTGTTTGAGAAGAAATGAGCCAATCTATGAAATTGCTCTCTGTTTGGGGAAAAAAAGAAGAGGAGGAGGAAGAGTTCCGTGATGCAGGGTGGAATAAAATTCCAGCTTGTACCCCAGTACTGTCTGTAGAACCCATGGATCTTGAGTAATTCATTCCCAGGCATTTAATCTTATCCTTCCCCCTAGAATAACCTCTGAAAAAGGGATCACTCTCACCTGAGTAGTTGGTATCAGTGGCATTGGCACCTCCTCGGTTTCCACATCTGTATGCACGATTATGACCTCCTCTGCTGGGGAAGGGATAAAAGGTGGCACTGATGTAGTATTTATCCAGAGCTCATTGTGATAATCCTCTAGAAGCCTGCTTAAAGCCGCGGCCTGGCGATCGGCCCTGGAAGCATGTGGCCCTGCCAAAAAGGCACCCACTGAACATCTTTTTCATGGATGTTGGGGTCTTATCTCGAGCAGGAACAATGGCAACATACTTTCCCAGGTCTTTTACAAACATATCTCTGAATAAAAGGCAACTTGCTAGAGTGCCTGTCTCTGTAGAGGCCAACTCCACCAATTTAGGGTCAATACGCATCAAAAATGATTTCCGGAGCTCTGTGGACATGGCTCAATAGGCATTGCCCAGTAGGGATATGGCTCTCTGGGCCCACTCCAGAATCATTTCGGGATCCAGCTTAGAGTTTGCTTCTTTTGCTTGATCTGCGGGTTCAAGATTTTTTGTGATGGTGCCAGAAACGTCCATAAGTTTATCTTGACATCCTCTCCATGCCCTGTCTAGACCTTTCTTGGGGTCTTTTGCAAATCTCTTAATGAAGGTCCCCATATTGGGGTCCAACTCTGGCATTTCCGCCACCTCACTAAGGAGAGGGGGAGGAGGGCATTCTGAGCGTAGAGTGGTGCGTACATCATGTTAAAAACCTTTCCACAATCTGTTCAGCATATAGTGCACCACCTCCATACACGGGATCCATTCTGTGGAGTGTGGATGTATATTATTCTCTTAGTCAAAAAGCAGGTTTGGTGGACCTGGGACCACCTCACTTAATTGATGAGTTTTGTATTTACGCTCAAAGGGAGGTGTTGGCTTGCCTTGTGCCTTATCAGAGTCAGAGGATTGAGATGTGGACGAGGGAGGAAACTTTGTGGCCTGTGAATTAGGAACTGAGAAGGTTCCAGAAGAACTTAGAGATGCAAAGCTCCTGTACTTAAGGACTGAAGCTGCCATATGCTCAAGAATTTCAGCAGAAGAGGTAGGTCCAGCTGAGGCTCTCTGGGCAAAGCCCAACTCTGTATTCTGACTGTCCCTGGCTGAGGTATCAGAAGGGGGACTCCCTCATTAGTTCATGTTGTCCAAACCTCACCAGTGGTTGAATGAGTGGCTTCAGAGCCTTAATTAGAGCCCATTTCACAGAGTTATGAACATGGTTCCCCAGGGCCTCCACTAATCTCTCCTCCATCTGGTGCTCGTAGGGCACGTCAGAAATATCCTGATGATACTCTTTCTCCTCAGTGTAGTACAACATGGCAGTGAATAAATCACAAGGAAATGGAGGCATTTTGAGGGGCGGATAAGCCCCAGCAGTATAAATTAGCTCACAAGAGTAAATTAATAAAGGAGACAAAACATGTCTCCACCAGCAAAGATAGATTGTGGAGGGAGCAACCTGCCTCAGTTCCATAGGGCAAACCCTTTTAGTGTTTATGCGGGCCCCTCGGGCGTTCAAGGGGATGAGAGCACCTAACTAGCTGCAGCACTGCACGCGAAGCCAATCCGACATGAATTCACACCCCGGTCAGCTTTGTGCGCTTGTGCGACATCAGAAGTAGAAAGAGGGCTCTGTCCTTAACGAAAAATACTATAATTCCAGAGACATATATAAGGGGAGAAAGCCCCTGATTGGGCAAAACCATGGACTACAGGGGCCCATAGGAAATGTGTTTTTTTACTTTAAAAAGTTTTAATTGGTCAGTAAAGAAAGAGAAGTATAATCTGAAGCCTCCGGTCTTGCCACAGAATTCCATCCTACCCCAAAAAATAATTCCTAAAACTACTATTAGAAGAAGGTATCACCAGCATTTACACCAGGCAACTAATGATGGCAGGAATACTCACTTTCAACCACCTCTGCCAAAGCCAACCATAGATTAGCAACAGGGCAGCCCTGCCAAGAGCACTCTTTTTAGGGAGTTAAACTTTCAACAGTACTAAACTACGTAGGAGGAACTGTTACTCCCCGATTGCACTCTCTACTGCACAAATCAGTGACTTCCCTGACTGTGGAAACCGACAAGACCTCTTATTGTAAACACTGAAACCAAACAGTTCTAGGTAACATGTTTCCCTTGACTGCGTAACTTACGCTCCAAAGAATTTGCACCCAATAGAATAGCAAACATTAGACGGAACACCTCTTATACATCCAAAATACAACTCTAATACCTTCTAGATAATGATCAACTGGATCATAACTGCACTTCCTGGAAAGAAAACCCCCAGAACATAACATTCAACAAAACTCATTGGAGAGAACAATGATGACATATTCAACACAACACACATAGGATACTGTTGGGTTCACCTCGCTCAAAACAGCATCAAAAATAAAGAAGGAATGCACAAAACAGAACACATTAGACAGAAGACTTCTCATGGATCCAAAACATTGTGGGAACATCTTCTAAGTGAGTATCAACAGGATCACAACAGCACGTTCCAATAAGGAAAAAAAAGCACATAACATCCAGCAAAACACATTAGAAAGAACACCTTTCATGCACCCAACACATCCACAAGAATAGCTTCTAGATGAGCATCACCAGGTTCACAACAACATGTCCTGTTAAGAAAAAATGCACAAAAAACTGCAAACTCACTAGAATGAACAGTGACCGCATATCCAACACAACACACATATATTAGACAGTTGGATTTCCCCACATTCAAAACATTACAAATAATGAAGCAATGCACACAACATCCAACAGAATATGTTAGATAGAATACCACATGTCGACCCAGCAGAGGACAGGTGTGCTGCGGAACAATTTGGCTATCACTGTACACAGCAGCATCAACCATGAACAATTAGCACACACCATCAAACAGAACGCATTTATTTGGACTGAACACCTCTCATGCGTCCACCACATCTCAGGAATAGCTCCTAAATGAGCATCACAGGTTGATAACAACACCTCCCATTAAGAAAGAACACACAGAAAACAACAAAATTCACTAGCCTGAACACTGACCATTTACCCAACACAGCACAGATATATCATACTATTAGGTGTCACTGTGAAGAAGTAACTTACACAACATCCAGCACAACACATTAGACAGAACACCATACAGCAAAGGTATGTATTAGTATGACGTGGCCAGCTTTGTGGTCATGGCACCACCGACCATGAAGAAGTAACAAGCGCAACATCCAACAGAAAGCATTAGACAAAATGCCCCACATACATCCGACACAGTTCAGATACTACATGGAGGTATTTATCACCGTGTTTACAACAGTCCCTCCTTCTGGACAAGTCCATTGCATTCCACAACACAATCTGTGACCCTAAAATCTAACATACATCTAACACATCAAACCTAGGCCAGTGTGTCGCTACTCTGGCTCCTCAGCACTGTACTCTGCCTTTGGTTTGCTGAATCAGATACCACGTTCTGGCAACCAACATGGCAACCCAGGCGGCAGGCATTCAGGGGCATATTTATGACTAGGGCTGCGTCGTTCTTGCATCACTCAACGTGGTGCTTGCACAATGCAAGCCCAAAATGTGATTTATCAAGCTACACAAGGTCACCTTGCATGGCCCTGAGGGGCTTGATAAATTCAGAGTAATGCAAGGCAGCACAAGTCGCTGCATTGTGTTACTCTGCCCGAAGGAGGTGTTCCATGGGTGTTGCGTGGCTGTTCCCACGCAACGACCATGGATTTGACACATTTCTAGATTTACCAAAAGTGGTAGACCTGGGAATGCACCAAAATGTTACGCCTTCCCAGGTGAGGCGTAACGAGGAGCAATATCTTTATTTCTCCTCGTTACTTCCTCTTTCTATGTGTGCTGCATCATGCAGCCCACATAGTGAGAGTAAACCCCTTTGCTCAATGGTGCCTGCGTTGATGCTAGCCAGCCAAAATGGTGCCCGCGCAGGGACAAAGGCAGGAATGTGCTGTATTCTTTTAAATATGGCACATTCCTCCCCTATCGTTGTCAGGCAGCGCATCAAGGTGACTTGCTGTGCTGTACTGTGTTATTTGCCTTGAATATGGCCTTCAATTTAAGACCCCTGCCATACCCCGCTAACCTGACCTAAACGAGCAAAGGGATCACAATGGTAGAGCTGAAACAGACCAACCAGGCTCTACTCTTCGACGGAATCCTTGGAATCATAGGATGAAGATACCCAGACTCGGTCAATCCTGCAAGGCCATCCTGGTGGCAGAACACTCTATCCTAAGATGCCTTTACTTGCAATTCTCAAGCATTCATACTGTCTGGTACCCACCACAACACTGTCAAAAAGGTTCTAGGGGAGTTTTGGGGCATCAGGATGCAAGGGCAGACTAGACAGCTTTTAGGAGCTATAAAAATGCTTGGAGCCAGTGCTGTAGCTTCTGTGGGATGTTTGGGGTGTTACAGGCCCCCCTAATTCATGTCTTTTATGGTACATAGTTGAGTACAGGAGATTTCAGTTGGGTATGGTGAAGTGTCTGCGGGATTTACATACCCACAGACAAAAACATACACACACTCTCTCCCTCTTTCTGTTTTGAAAGTCTTCAAAGCTGTTTGCTATTTTATGAAAAATCGTGTTTTCTCTCAGTTACTCCCCTACTAAACCTCACCCCCTACCTTTCCACTGCCCCTTAAGCCCCTTTCAACGACTGTTTGTCGTATGATCTATTTTAACCTTTTTTGCCACTCTGATTGTTGGAAAATCCGAAACTCAACACAATCCGCGCCCCCCACCCCAATCTTACTGACCCAGCCACGCCCCTGCTTGCAGCAGGACTGAAGCCCGCTTTACCGCAGATCTATGAGTAAAGACCCACACTGCGCTATCTATGGCGTCTCTGTCAGCCCTCGTCCGCTCCCAAGACCCCAATGGCCTCTCTGTTTTCCGTCAGAGCGGCCGACAGACCGGTCCGCGCCGAGAGCTGCTAAATTGCCTTCTAAGTGTGAAACGGTTTCAGCGATTTCTTCCCATTTTCCCCGGGTCCGAGCTATCTCCTGTCTAATGGGCGCAGGTGAGGGTCTGGAGTGGAGAGAGACATATCTTGCGCCTTACTGAGAAATTCAGAACTTAACCCATTTTTATAGTTCATGTTAAATTGGTCTGCTGCAAAACGATGCTCTGTGTGAAATGATGTTGGCAGTCGGTCCACGGGCGTCAGGAAAAGCCCATTCCAATTGCTTCTCAGCCCGGCACGCCGCAAGCAAGAAAAATATGTGTAACTATCATTCTACAGTGTTTGGGCTTGTACTAGAATAATTTGCTTGTTTTAGTAGGCTGTAGACACTAAAAATGTATTGTAAAAAAAACTGCTACATGTTGGGGACCTTCGAGTAAACGAAACCCCCTTAGCATTTCTGCCTTCAAAGTGTCAATGATCCGAGATTAGATGAATTTGTTTTGCACAGTTCACATTGGAGTAGGCGGCAGAGAGACAGAGTCAGGAAGACATAGAAACTGACATTTTACATTTCTAAAGATGTTCAAGTAAAAAAGGGTCTGACAAGATCCCAAGATGGCAGTTTAGCTGCCTCACAAAATGGTCATCTGACAAAATGTCCGCCTGACAAATGCGTGCTGCCCAGTTCCTTCCTTGCTCTGCTAACTTTCTGTAATTCCCACTCCTTGCATCCCCTTATCCTCTCAGTAGCAAATACACAGAAGAAGTTGTAGAAAGGCTAATGGTTGGAAAATGGGTCCATCATGTGATGTCATCAAAGGTTAACGAGTGTGTGATGTTTCTTTGTCCATACCTGGAATTTTGCTGAACTAGCATCAGTGGGAGTCTCCCAGGGTCCTATAGAAATCTCATCTCATTTAATGAGGGCTATATTGAACCTTTTTTGATGGCCTCCACGCATCTCTACTAATTCCATGAGAGTTCAGTTGAACCTTTCTGGCGCTTTCGACATTCCTCCACATATATCAGCCAGGGATGGTCAGAATACAGAGTTGGGTCTTGTATGCATCTCATCTCATTCCATAAGGATTTTGTTGAACCTCTCTCACTGTTCTGAGGGTCCTCTATGTATCTTATCTCACCCAGTGAGTGCTCAGTTGAAATTTTCAGACCCTTCCTAGGGTCCCCTACGTAGCTCTCATTCAGTGAGAATTCTGTTGAAACTTATCCACAATTCCAAATTCTTTCTCACATCTTATCTCATTCCTGTTGAACCTTTGAGAATCTTCCATGGGCCCTGCGCGTTTCTAATCACATTCTATGAGGGTTCTCTTGAAACGTTTCAACTTTTATTCAATTGTGGGCGATTTGGCTCAACTTATGGTTCTTCACATGACCACGTCCAGTGTTTTCTTTTTTTGGATGCCTTCCAGATCTCCACGTATCTCCATCTGGGTGGGTGCAGTCATGGCCAGGGAGAGATCTTTGTCAGAGGGCGGCTTGTTTCATTAGAACATCTAGTGCAATAGTTTAGGTGATCTCACACTCACCAGGGTTCTTGGGTTGCCATTTACCCATACAAAAGTTGATGCTCATTCTAAGACATTATTAGTAAATTGTGCAGACTATCGCAAAGTTGTTTAGAGTAAACATTGAATATGAAACTTATTTATTTTTCAGATATGAGCTATGAAGCATCTAGACTAGGGGTGTTCAAAAACTGCACAAGTTGCTTTATCATAGCTATGAGAAATTTTAGCAAAATTACGCAAACGCAAATCTGTCATTTTGCAATACATTGATATATATATTCATAGTGCCGCTCTACGTCTTTGGGAATTGATACCGCATCTTCCTCAATTTCAGCAACTTGAGATTCAGGTGAGGATTGGTCAGCTGTCAAAACTGAAGATTCTAGATTAGGAGAGATTTGAAATATTTTCAGATGTGGAGTTTGTAAACAACTCTTCAAGAGAACCCAAGAAACTAGACATGTGGATGAATGATTCAATCATTTTGAAGCTTTTCTGATTTCTGATAAAGTAATCTGATATTTAGATATATTATCTGCTTAGTGATAACGGCATAAATAAGGAATGGTATTTGGACAGCACAAACTTGGCGCAAACTCAAATCTCCACAATGCCCACAGCAGGAATGACAGAGAGGGGGCATTTTACAAACTATGAAAGCTTATTGACAAGTTAATAAAGTTAAAATCTCAAATCAAATCAGTTAGGCAGAAAATGCAACTACACTTTATTAAAGACAACATTTTCAAGGTGAGAAAAATTCCTTTCACATAAAGAGAATGTAGATAAGTTGTAAACTTTTTGGAGTAACTGGTGACAGCAAATACAGCATGGAAAGTGGAACCAAATGAAAGTTACAAACAAGGAAAGTAGAAATGTACTTGCTAAAGAAAGTAAGTCTATGAAAAGAAGGAGAAAGATCAATTTATGGCTTCTGAGTGCCTTCCACAAGGATGTATATGTGATTCGGCCTCTGATAAATGGATAGGATTTTTTTGTTAATTAGTATCTACAGTACAAAGTATTGTCATTAGGGACAGATGAAGAATGTTGCTGATTATTTTTGGGTGCCGAATTGACCATGATTTATACCATTTAGTTATGTGTTATGGTCCAGTCATCAATTACCCATCTGCTATTTATAACTGAAGTTGGCATTTGTCTTCTAGTGAGATTAAAATATAATTTTGATGGGAAAATTTAATTTTCTTTCTACTGATCCTCTGGATTAAAAAAATCCCAAATATGCTCCAAATAAACTAAAACCACTAATGCATTTATGTCAACAAAAAGAAAGTGTTGAGAGTTGAACAACAAGTTACTTTTTGGAGCCAGAACTTGGACTGCCCGAGGTGTGGTTGACTGCTTTATGAAACCACCATGTAATAACACAAGTGGATTGTGTGATAAACACTTGCCCACAAGAAGCTGCAACTATCATGAGGAAAATGCTGTGGGCATAAGAAAAATCTCTTTGCCCAGTGAAGTACTGCAGAAGTCAGTACGGAAGATCCCACAGCACAAGGCTAAGAATTCCAGGAGGCCCACCTCCTAGAACTAGAAACAGTAACCAGGAAGTGGAGGAAGCCAAGCAAGAACGGCTGAATTAATACAGCTGTGTTGTAACACATACGCCATCCAAACTGGGGTCCTTATATATGAAACATCCATGTGACAATTCCCCATGATGGATTGGGAATCCAATAGACACTGTAGTAAGAAGTGACCATATGTGGAGCCCCTTTAAAGCCTACCTGAAAGCTTTTAGGCAAGTGATTGCCCTTCTGGAATCAAGCCCGCAGGAGAAAGCCAATAGTGCTCAGCAGCAGCAAGTGGCTGGGAAGCTCCAAGAGTACTAGCCCCAAGTGAATGTTTTCCCTTGTCTGGAACTACAGGCTTGAGAAAGCAGCTTAAGGCTCCTTGATACCATTGTATCACAGCTCTCGGGAACCACAACACCATGGTGCTCTAAAACCAATAAAAAGGTACATTCACAACAGAGTGCTGAGAGTGAGAGACTCTTTGAGACAAGATAATCCAGCAACAAAACATTTAACAAATTTTCTCGGGTTGCGTTAAATCATCATCTAGCTTTGGTTATTTCTAGGGGCGTGTGAAATATGCGTAATTTGCTTTTGCGGAACTACGCAAAATCTCTGAAAATTACCTAAAATCATATGTAATTATCCAAAAGAGAAATCCATCTTTTAGTGCTATATTTTAATTAAAAATGCATGTCTGTTTTTAACGTGAGGACTCCTTTTGTGCTAGAAAATAGTATGAAAAACTCAACTGCCTCAAACAATAGCAGCACGGGTTCTGGTTGTAGCATTGTTTCTGTGGTTCTGTGCCATAAAAATGATTGCAAACAGCAGCATATTTATATAATTTGGCATGATGGGTTACTTTGGGAATTTCACATAACTATCAAAATGTGAAATTCCTAAAATTATGCAATTTGTGCCTACGTAACTTTTTTTCCTAATCTAATTATTTCTTGTTTGCAAAAATAATATTATTAGTAACATAGACAATTGCTCTGCTTGCTTTTCTGATCACGCAGCAGTTGTAGTCAATATTAGATTTTCTCCTCTACTACTATAAAACATTCTCGATGGAAACAAGGAATTTACAGAAAATTTAGGATCCAGAGATTTAGCATTTTGATGGGATGCTTTTAAGGTGACCATGAGAGGCCAGATCTTCAGCTACTCAGTAGGGGAGAAGATTCAACACCAGACTCAGGAGCAACTACAGAAAAATGTAACTAAGGTGGAAATGTATTTTCCAATCATAGTTCCAGTAACAATCCTAAACATTTAGAAGAAGACCTTTTGGCATTAAGTATTTTTTATTCTCCAAAATGAAAACATGAATGCCAAAAATGCAGAAGGTATATGAGTAAAGGAGATGACTGGTGACATCTTGGCTCATACCCCTGACTAAATTAAAACAAGCTCAGTTTAAAACTGAAGTATGGTACAACCTAAAACTTCTGCAATTTGTCATTTAAAGTTTGTGGGGCAAACCATACCTCCTGCCTCCCATTGGCACTTCATATGGCTTTACACATAACAACCTTGATGACATATATCAAAATGTTGAGTAGATCACTTATGACATTACCATAACTCATGGCACCAACTAGTGCTGTGTATGACATCACAAGTGATTTCACACATGTGCATTCACTGTGCTCGTGAATGTGGGCCAGGGTAAGATCCCACTCATATGTCCATGTTTTATCTCTAACTTCCATTGGACAGTCACCAAGTCAATGACAGTGCATATATCCAGGTCGCTGAGTATGCCCTTGTGTGTGTCTGTGTCAATGGAGGTACATGGCCACGTGTCTCTAAGTGTAACTCTAACTGTTTTAAAGTGCCTTTTAATCCACTGGAGTGACATTGAGTCAGTGACAGTGTATATGTCCTGATCCCTAAGTATGCCTCCTAAGCGTGTGTCTGGGTAAGTGGCAGGGTGATAACACGGGTTTCATGATGTGACTCTGAGTATGTCACTCTCCCCTTGACCCCATGTGAGTGATACTGATTGAAAGTTGGTGTGTGTGTTCTGGTACCAGGGTGCACTCCTGAGTGTCTGTCTGGGGTATTGGCAGTGTGCTCATATGTCAATGGGTTTGACTCTGACTATCTCACAGTGCCTCTGTCTCTACTGGAGTCACACAAAGTCAATGTTGATATGTATGTTCTCATCCCTGGGTGTGCATTTGAGCATATTTCTAGGTGAATGGCAGCATGCTGACACATGGCCTTGAGTGTGACTCTGACTACTTCATTGTACCATTATCTAGATTGGAGTGATACAGAATCAGTAATGATGCGCATGTACTGTACCCAAGTGTCCCCTGAGTGTGTGTCTGGGTGAGTAGAAGTATGCTGACACATGTCCCTAGATACGACTTTGAATGTGTCACTGTGTCTTTTCATCCACTGCAGTGACACAGAGTGAGTAACTCTATGCAGACTCTAGTCCTTGATTGTGCCCCTGGAGTGTAGCGGTGCTCTAATGTCCCTAGTTGTGACTCTAACAATCTCATAGTAGCTTTGCATTCATTTGAGTGTCACTGAGTAAGTGATGGTGTGCATATTCAGGGCCATATTTATAAGTTTCTGGCTCAGCAAGTCACCTTACTGTGCTGGGTCACAGGGAAAGGACGGGAACATACCATATTTAAAAGAATACAGCACATTCCTAACTTTGTCACTGCACTGGTGCCATTTTGCCAGCCTAGTGCCAATGCACACACCCTTGCACTAGGTGCATCGATGCCTGCCTAGTAAGGAGGATTGTTTTTGTGCAGGAAGGGTCACTTCCCGTACAAAAACAATCCCCTGAGACATTTTCCTCTTTCTATGTGTGCTACAGAATGTATCACACATAGAAAGAGAACAAACAAGTAAAAATAAATATATTTCTCTTCATTATGCCTCACCTGAGAAGGCGCAGCATTTTGGCGCATTCCCAGGTCTACCATTTCTGGTAAACCTGGGATTGTGCCAAAATCCATGAAATTCCATGGGAACACCCATGGAACACTCATGAATGCCTCCCTGGGGAAGAGTAAGGTAATGCAGTGATTTGCGATGCCTTGCTTTACTCTGCATGCGACTTAGGACCACACAAGGTGGCCTTACGTGGCTTCATAAATCTCATTTTGGGCTTGCATTGCTCTTGCACCACATTTTTGCTAAAACAATATGGCCCTCAGTCTCTGGATAGTGCCCCAGAGTGTGTTTTCAACCAACTAATGGTGCCTGAACCCTGCTGCGGAAATCCTTCAGCCATGTACAGTGAAGATGAGAGAAGGGCCTGGTCTGAAGCTAGGTACTGTGCTGCACCCACCATAGCTGCCCAACCTCGCAGAAGGGTACCAACGTGCCAGGCCTAACCTTCCCTTTTTATACATGTAAGGCACCCCTAAGGTAGGCCCTTGGTAGCCCCGTCAGCAGGGTGCAGTGTATGTTAAAGGTGGGACAGGTGCTGGTGTGTTTTACTGCCAAATTCGGTTTGCACTGTTGCAAGGCCTATCCCTCTCCTAGGTTAATATGGGGACTGCCTTTGAATATTCTCAAAGTGCAACTTCCCTTTAAGAGCAGATACAAATACAGGGAGTGCAGAATTATTAGGCAAATGAGTATTTTGACCACATCATCCTCTTTATGCATGTTGTCTTACTCCAAGCTGTATAGGCTCGAAAGCCTACTACCAATTAAGCATATTAGGTGATGTGCATCTCTGTAATGAGAAGGGGTGTGGTCTAATGACATCAACACCCTATATCACGTGTGCATAATTATTAGGCAACTTCCTTTCCTTTGGCAAAATGGGTCAAAAGAAGGACTTGACAGGCTCAGAAAAGTCAAAAATAGTGAGATATCTTGCAGAGGGATGCAGCACTCTTAAAATTGCAAAGCTTCTGAAGCGTGATCATCGAACAATCAAGCGTTTCATTCAAAATAGTCAACAGGGCCGCAAGAAGCGTGTGGAAAAACCAATGCGCAAAATAACTGCCCATGAACTGAGAAAAGTCAAGCGTGCAGCTGCCACGATGCCACTTGCCACCAGTTTGGCCATATTTTAGAGCTGCAACATCACTGGAGTGCCCAAAAGCACAAGGTGTGCAATACTCAGAGACATGGCCTCCTTGTTCACCTGATCTGAACCCCATTGAGAACCTGTGGTCCATCATCAAATGTGAGATTTACAAGGAGGGAAAACAGTACACCTCTCTGAACAGTGTCTGGGAGGCTGTGGTTGCTGCTGCACGCAATGTTGATGGTGAACAGATCAAAACACTGACAGAATCCATGGATGGCAGGCTTTTGAGTGTCCTTGCAAAGAAAGGTGGCTATATTGGTCACTGATTTGTTTTTGTTTTGTTTTTGAATGTCAGAAATGTATATTTGTGAATGTTGAGATGTATTATTGGTTTCACTGGTAATAATAAATAATTGAAATGGGTATATATTTTTTTTTGTTAAGTTGCCTAATAATTATGCACAGTAATAGTCACCTGCACACACAGATATCCCCCTAACATAGCTAAAACTAAAAACAAACTAAAAACTACTTCCAAAAATATTCAGCTTTGATATTAATGAGTTTTTTGGGTTCATTGAGAACATGGTTGTTGTTCAATAATAAAATTAATCCTCAAAAATACAACTTGCCTAATAATTCTGCACTCCCTGTATGGTATTTAGGGTCTCTGGACTCACAGTTCAAAAATATATCTTCTACTGGAGTTGGTTTTTAAATTGTAAGTTTGAGAATGCCACTTTTAGAAAGTAGGCATTTTCTTGCTTAGACCATTCTGTGACTCTGCCTGTTTGTGGATTCTCCATCTAGGTCAGTTTGACAGTTGGGCTGTTGTGAATTCCCTCTAGGCAGTGACACAAAGGGGGCTTGGAGAAGAGCTTGCCTCCTGTTGGAAGTCCCAGGGACTTCAGTTTCATCCGCCTACAGCACTGGGAACTGTGTGTTTTGTGCTGTTCAAGAAGAAAAACCACTGTGATGCCATCAACTATGCAGCTGGCCTGCACCGTGACTTGGCGATGCCGCACGGAGCCGCACTGCCCCACTTCGCACAGCGACCCTGGTCTCACCGACGCTGTCATCGGATGACTTCACCAAGCCGCTGCTCGCACCGCAACCTGTGGGCCCTGCACTCCGGCATCGCCTGGGCATCCCGGATGACGATGCTCCTGCTGACACCGGTGCCACTGCCTGCACCGTGGCATGTGGACACCGCCCATGGGGAGCATGAAGCACCGTCCCGCACCGCAGCCCCGGTCCACCGACGCCAGCACCATCGACTCCAGTGTCGTCAACAGACGTCCCTGTCTGCACCGTGACCCACTCTGCACTGCCAACTTGGGCCTACCAACGACAGCGCTGCAGCAACGACAACGCCACTGCCTGCACCGTGACCTGGTGCACTGCTCATCACACTGCCCCACTTCACAGCACAGCCCTGGTCTCACTGACACCGCTGGATGACCATCACCGAGCAGCTGCCTGCACCGTGACCTGTGGGCACCACACCGTCCCGCTTCACACTGCAGTCCCAACGCCATCCACGCCAGCGCTCCTTACTCCATCAGCCCGGCGTTCGATCTGCTACGCGTGTGACTTCGAAGGGCCAATGACCCCTGCACCGACTCTGGAACCAACACCGTGACACCAGCAACACCGCTCTCCGGAGCTCACCATGAGGATCACAACACCCTGCAAATCCAAGGTACTGTTTGCGGGTCTTCCCAACACTGTAGTTGGCCTGCGACGTCGCAGCATGCCTGGACTGTTGGTTTTGTTGATCACAACGCTATGATAGCCTCAGGTGGAGCTATCGACTTCAAGAATCTGTACTTTTAAGTTAAATCTTGCAAAATTCATATCTTTATTACTGTATGTCGGATTTTTATTGTTTTGGTCTTGTTTACACAGATAAATATTGGCTATTTTTCTAAAACTGGTGTGGTGTCCTTTTGTAGTGTTTTTCACTGTATTACTGTGTGTTCTGTGTAAATGCTTTACATATTGCTTCTGAAATTAGCCTGACTGCTTGTGCCAAGCTACCAAGGGGTTATCTGAGTGGGTATCTCCCTTATTCTAACTAGAATGAGGGTCCTTACTTGGACAGAGTGCAACCAACTGCCAACTGGAGAGATCCAATTTCTAACAGTTCCTATCTTCAAATAAAGTTATTTTGACTGATTAGCATAGCTTTGTTCTTGGCTTTCCTCTGAATCTTACTGGGGGAACCTTGAGCTCTGAACCATGACAACATTACGTTTTTACATTGTGTAAAAGTTTCAAAAGAACTACAATTTCCCTTAGCTTGCATGAATGCACCATAGGGAATGGCCAATCTGAAAGGTGAAGGATGGTAGCTGTTGGCATGTAAGATAGAGTTCCCAGCTGTGTTCTTGATAAACAAAGATGTTTTAAACCTTTTGCCCTTGATATGTAACTTAAGCTCTAGGAATTCGATTGAGGTGGTACTACAATGGTGTATAAATTTCAAGTTTAAATTGTTATCATTCTATTTCTAAACAAATGCATTCAGTTCCATAATAAACTCATCCCATTAGGAGGAGGTCATCAATACACCTCATTCATATTACTATTATTTGGTCTGAGAATTATTTCATGTCATCGTTCCAGACCACCTGGTTCTTCCACCAGTCAACAAAAAAAATTCCATAGCCAAGGGCAAAGCATGTGTCCATTGCAGGACCTTGTATTTGTCTCTAATGTTGATTATTAAATGCAAAGTTGTTTTCAGAAAAGGCTATCTAAATCACGTCCAATAGCACATATTTATGTTGAAGCAAACTGACAACTTTACTTCCTAAAAAATGCCTACATGCTGTCATCCTAGCTTCATGTTTAATACTTGTTTGTAGTGAGGTAGCATCCATGGTCACTAGAATGTAACCTCCCTCCCAAATAATGTCTTGGACCTTATTGATAAAGTCCTTGCTGTCTCATATGAATAATTGAAGGTACTATATAAAATGAAATAGGAAGTCATCAACATTTGTTGATGTATGTTTTCAAAAACCTCAATGAGAAGGAATAATGAGTCTCCCTGTTGGATTACAGGGGACTTTATGGATATTTAGTAATAAATGTAAGGTCGGCATTAGTGAAGTGTCATTATTCAGAAAACAAAACTGATCCCATTACAATAGTTGCTCGGCATGGATGGCACTGTGCTAATCCTATGCTTAAAGACTTTGCTGTAAACATGGCAGAAGGCTTTGTCCCTTTCTAGCTCAGCATGGATGTCACTGTGCTAATCACATGCCTAAAAATTCTACTGCGAAAACAGATATTTGAGGTGAGCAGATTCAGAGTGTCACTAATATTGTAGGGTGCTCTATATCAAGGTGCTGCTCTCTGCCTAAACTTGAGAACTATCTGGATTTCCTTGCTTCCTCTTTTGCATAATTTATTCAGCACTCTAAGCTTAAATCATTATTTCCTTGACTTATACTTGGTGCCCCATGTGTCTGGGCGAAGCTGTACCTCTCTGATGAGCTCTGATAAAAGTGAAACATGTGCCAGTGGTTGCTTTTATTCATTCCAGGTTGGCTTGGATGGTATTTTACCAATCTAAAGCTATAATACTGTGCCTGGAGTTGTAAAAGGCTTTTGTCATTTTCAGCTCGGCATGTAAGACACTGTGCTAATCCTATGCTTAAAGACCTTGCTGTAAAAAAGGAAAAAGGCTTTGTTTCTTTCTAGCGTGGCATGGATGGCACTGTGATAACCCTATCCTTAAAAACTCTTCTAGAAAAACATACATTTGAGATGAGCAGATGCTGCTGGTGTTGTAGGGTGCGCCATATAATGGAGCTGTGCTGCGCCTATACTTGGAAACTCCCCAGAGTAAAGTTAAGATTGTTTTTCCATAGGAAATGTTTTTTTGTGCTGCTAATACCTTTGATGCCATTTGATAAATCTCCATGAAACTTCCCAACAAGTGCTATTTGTTGACTAGTTTATGCATGGAGGGTTTTGAGATGATCTGTCAATTTTGCTGCAAATTTGCAAAAGATCTGCGAATCCGTCGAAAATTTAAAAAAAGGAAAGCAAAACCCTGTGAGGTAGGCCAGGCCAAGGGGGGGCAACTGCAGGTTATATTTTTGGAAGGGGTGTCTGTGGTCCCCTCCTCGAGCCAAAATGTAAAAAAAAGTGGAGGAGACTGCACAACCCCCACTCCCCAAGCCTTAAAAGTCCCTGGAGACCCATCCCCCAGCGGCGAATAATTGAATAAAGGTCGATGGATGTGAGGCTCCACTCGTGGAGCCGACTTAGGCAACAGGGAACCCATCTCCCTGGGCTGAAATGTCACCAAAAGGAGCTTGGGGACCCTATCCACTGGGGCCGTTACTTTAATTAAAAGGGAGAGGGGCTGCCTGGCCTCTCCTTCCTGACCCCAGTCCCTGGGGCCAGCTCAGTGGCCCACCCCTGGGGCACAGTAATTTCCCTGCCCACACTAGCGCGGTCATGGAAACGTGTTTGCTTCTGTCTGGCAGGAGCATTTTTAACTCCCCAGCCAAATGTGAACACTAAGATTGCTTCCAGCCCACGGGAGATTGAAAAACAGAGACTTGTGTTCTATGTTCCTGCCTGCACTGATGCGGGCAGGGAAGTAGAACACATGTTGCTCCCGCCCAGAGAGAGCATGCATAATTAGCTGCTTCCTCCATGAGGGAGCAATGCTAGCTCCTACACCATGTGGGGAGCCAGCTGGGGCTGCAGGGACCTTGAGGCTCCCTCTGTGTCCCCCAACTCGCTCCTTGGTGGATGCCCCGAGTGGGTACTGGGACACTCACCTATAATTTGTGGAGGGCCCAGCAGATGGGTCCCCAGGGCCAATAGGAGGGGTGTTACGCAGCCTGATTGGCTTTTAAAAAACAGATGGACCCCGGGGTTGGGGTCCCTGGTGCCCAAGAAAGCTTGGGGAGGGGTGCGGCATGGCCCCTTTAAAAGAAAACACACAAGCCCAGGGGATGAGGTTCCTGGGTCCTAATAAGGCTCAGGTGGAGGGGCCGCACGCCACCCCTCCCCTTTTTTCTCTAAAATTCAGGCATAGGGATGTGAAACCAGCAAAAATGGACAGAATTGTCTTGTTTCGCCTCTCCTTACTGTAGATAAAAAAAAGGATCTTGCCCACTTCGAGTTGTTACACATGAGCAGCCATAACATAAATGATGCGTGGGCACTCAGTTCTGCCCCTAGTCCTGCAGGTAAAACATGATAATGAGAGAGCTAACCAACAAAGGTAAGTCCAGAGTCTGAGTTAAGATCAGAGCTGAAAATAACATTAAAGTTCAGAGGTAAGTCATTGAGACCACAACCTCCTGCCACTAGCCTCCCCAAGGCAAAACGCCTACTGTAGAGCCTGCATTCATATTCTTACCTCTGCAATACTTTCTGTCTCGGCCTAGCCAGCATGGTGAGTGCAACACACATGTGTCTCTCTTCCCAGAACTCATGTTCTGCTGCTCCTCACTCACATGTGCCACATACACATACCTCATCTCTATCATTGTCATTTTTCCCTGGAGATGAGCATCAACCTACCATTTGCAAGCACCTGCAGGCATTCTCCACACTGTTCTGCTGACTGCATCACTGAAACAAGATAAAAATCACTATTCCTCAATACCTCCCTTCCCCTACACCCAAAGAGGGACTGTGGCATGCTGGTCAGAGCAAACTCACAAGTGTCTTGGAGCACAAGGAGTTTAGTCTCACCTGCACACAGATTCGGGGGTCCCCTGCACTGGTCTTTCCCCGGATGTTCAGCAGTGCTCTGGGGGGTCACGTAGTACTCATGAGTCTTCACATCCTTAAAATGGCAGAAGTCATCCTGATGTTGGGAAGTAAATAACAAACAGTTATACATAGAGCCCAAATAGGCAAGGCTTACATATTTCTAAGTGTTTGCAATGCCCACAGATACATCAATGGTGGAGATCTTCCACAACAATACAATGCGCTCAGGTGTATCCTGTTTGTTTCTTTACCTCTAATGCCTACTACATGTTCTGCCCTGTAACTAGAATAACAGTAATCTGCTCGAAGCAGCTGGTGAAATGCAATCATTATCTTTAATATTTTTTTGGTGTATATGTAAAGTACTAATCTAGCCAAAAAAAGCTAGATAAATAGCAACACAACATGTAGTCTACATGTGAGTATAATGCAAGATAAGCAGTAGTGTTCACAAAAGAACTGAGGGCAGCACATGTTTACAAATACATTGGTAGTCACACTTATGGAACCACAGTTGGGTGAGGCAGGGAAGGGAGCATATACAATCTGGTATGGAAGGGAGATTGTGAAGAAATAGGTTTTGAGACCCTTCCTTAATTGCACCAATGAGGTACAATGGGAGGTGATTTCAGAGTATCGGTACAGGGCAGAGGTATCCCTGCTGGTGAGTGAATTCTTTGGAATCATTTGGAAAACCAACCTGGAAAAGGGATGTGCTACTTGTAGTGTGTGCACCATCTGAGACGTTGATTGTACAGGCAATCTGGACAGGTTTAATCTGGTGGAGTGCCTTGTAGATCACACACAGATTTTGAATTGGATTCTGGCAGAAACAGGGAGCCAATGCAGATTTTTTGAAGTGAGTAATATGAGCTCATGTTTTTTTTTTTTCTTTTTGATTGGCAGTGAGCTGCAGCACCACAGGAAGAAAACCTTTGATTAATCTTATTGAAAACTCTGGGAGATGAGTGAATAGGGTGTTGATACTTGGCCTTCGTCACCACAGACTGCACCTCTGGAGACGCCAAAAAGGTGTCCAGTCGTGAACTGCTGAATAGTTAGAGTATTCTCTACTGGGGGAATTAAGTTTGCGCCAACAATCCGTTAATTGCCAGTGTTTTTGCCACTGCTGGAAGTGCAGTGCTGTTTTATGGGTTATGGATTGTGACATTGGTGGGTGCGATCTATCCATTGCGGTATCCATTACACAATTAAAATCTCCTCTTATTAACGTAGTGTTGGTGAGAAGTGTGCTCATGATCAGTGATAATCTGTCTAGGAATCCTCCCTGTTCGTGATTTGGGGCGTATAGTCCTGCAAGAGTTACCTCTCTCCCGTCCAATCTACCAGAAATCACTACGTATCTCCCCTCAGTGTCGATCAAGGTATGAAGAACCTGTAATGGGACGCCTGGTCTGATCCATATCAACACTCCCCTCGCAAACGCTGAGTGGGTAGTGGCAAATATTTGTCCCCTCCAGCGCTTTTTCAAGGCCTTAATCTCCTGCTCCAACAAGTGAGTTTCTTGTAAGATAGCTATGTGCACTCCCCTTCGTTTAAGAAAGCTGTGAACCTTGTACCTCTTGGACATGTTATTTAGGCCCCTGACATTCCATGTGATTATCTTGTATTCTGTGGTCATAATTTAAGGAGGGATGTAGAGGCGGTCCACTAACACCGCTCTATTACTACTACTGGACAAACCTATTGAGTTTCGTAATCTAAGGTGTGAACCGTTTGGGTTGCGAGATAGATGTGCCTGATAAACCCCGAAAACAACACAACCAAAATCAAACCCCTTTTGTAACTCCCTCTCCCCAGGACCGGTAACTACAACTCTCCTCGTCCAAACCATTACAACTATTGTAACCTTAATTATCAACCTATTGGAGGGAGGCGTGCCAGAGACCAAGAGGCAGCGTCCCGGACCCTTCCCCAGGCCCGATCATTTATAATGTGCCCGTTAAGAAATGACATCTAGGTTCCTATCGCTCTATATTTACGGTTGGGTCCTATTAATGTCCCTAAACAGATTGAGGTTCCCCCACAATTGTCCGCTCACTTGCCAACTTATTCTTTTAGCGAGGTCAAATAATCTCGTCCGCCGTTCCTGGGGTGATCAAAGGCAAGCCGACGAGAGTGTCCTGGGAGGATATTGAGGAATGTTCGCAGTTTGAGTCAACGTCTGATGCAGCATCTGGGGTCCGGTGTGTATGAAAGTCTCCTCCGCTTAATGCTGCTGCTGTTTCCACCGCATCACGCATCTCCTGTTGTGATTGACGTTTCGATGGAGCCGCTTCTGTGGTCTTCTTCCGGGATCTGCTAAGTTTCTTCCCGGGGTTTCAGAATGTCCGGTCGCGGGTTGCTCTGCAGTGGATGTTCAAAGATTCAAGCCATTCCATCGCCAGCTGAGGTGTGAGAAAAAAATGGGTTCTGTTATCGTATTCCACTCGGAGTTTTGCCGGAAAGAGCATGGCATATTTTATACCATGCTCCTGCATGGCTCGTTTTACTGTGATGTAGGATGCCCTTTGCTCCTGTGTTTCTCTCGTAAAGTCTGGGAATATCATAACCTTTTGGCCATCCAATTGAATCTCTCCTAGTTGGCGGGATTGTGACAGTACGTAGTCTCTATCTTTATGGTGAAGTAATCTAGCGATTATTGGCCGTGGCCTGACTCCTGGTGGAGGTGGTCCGCCAGGGATCCTGTGGGCTCGTTCCACCGCAAAAAATGGTGAGAAGCCCTCTGATGCTATCGTGCCTCTGAGCCACTGTTCTAGGAATACTTCTGTATTAGCCGCGGAGGCCTCCGCCCCCTCCGGAACCCCCACCAATCTGATGTTGTTCCGTCGGGCTCGGTTTTCTGCATCCTCCGCCCTTGCCTCCAATGTATTCAGCCGGGTGGTCAGGTCTTTAATTTCTGAGGATGAGTCTTTGTGCGCCGCTAATACCCCTGTCAACGTAGTCTTGTGCAAACCCACCATTTCCTTTAATTTACGGTGGTCGTCTCGCAAAAGGGAAAGATCTGCAGTGAGGTTATCGATTTTGTGCTCAAGCACTTCCCGGGAATCTTTAATGGCCAGCAGCACAGTGTCCAGGGTTGTTTCTTGTTGTTTGTGCCCCGTTTGCGATTCTCTGGCGGGCGTTGGGGGTGGATTCTCAGTGTGCGAGGAGTCCCCCGCTGGTGATTTGTCTTGTTTTTTTGGTTTTACCATTGTAACAGATCTCAGACGCTTCTCTTCAATTTTAGAGACCTTCGGTCGTTATTATGGCAGGGTTTAAGCTTTGGGCCTGGATTGTGGCCCGAGGGCGCTGCACTACGCTGTATTCGCTGATGTTCCACTTCGTACTGTTGCTCTCGTCGCTAGTGGCAAAAGTGTTCTTTGCGTCCTTCAATGGATGGTGTGGGAGATCTCACCTCCACGGGACCTTCGTATCCTCTCAGCCGAGGGCCGCGGCTGTAGCTGGTTCCCTGCTCTGTCGCGGCCGCCATTTTATGTTGCGGCAGCCGCGAAATTGTCGGGGGGAATTTTTCGGGCGATCTCTGCCCCCAAGTGGAGCGTCACAGTTCCTACTTGTGCTGCATATTCTCCGATCGCTTCTCTATAGTTTTTAAGACCTCCGGTCGTTATTATGCAGGATTTAAGCTTTGGGCCTGGATTGTGGCCTGAGGGCGTCGCCCTACATCGCATTCACTGATGTTCCGCTTTGTAATGTTGTTCTCGCCGTTGGTGGCGAAGGTATCTGAGCCCCTTGTGTCCTTCGATGGATGGTGTGAGGGTCCTCACCTCCACGAGACCCTCGTGTCCTCTCAACCGAGGGCCGCAGCCGCAGCGATCTCACTGTTCTGTCGCGGCTGCCACTTTGGGTTGCGGCAGCCTCGAAGTTTTCGGGGGGAGTTTTCCGGGCGATCTCTGCTCCAAGGTGAGGCCGCGGTTCCTACTTGTGCTGTATATTCTCTGATCACTTCTCTTCAATCCCGGAGACCTCCGGTCGTCACTATGGCAGGATTTAAACTTCGGGCCTGAATTGCGGCCCAAGGGCGCCACATTATGCCGCATTCGCTGAGGTTCCGCTTCGTACTGTTGCTCTCGCCGTTTGTGGCGAAGGTGTCTGTGCCCCTCGTGCCCTCCAATGAATGGTGTGGGGGCCCTCACCTCCACGAGACCTTCGTATCCTTTCAGCTGCGGGCCGCGGCTGCAACGGGTTCACTGCTCTGTCGCGGCCGCCATTTTGGGTCACGGCAGCCGCAAAGTTGTCGGGGGGAGTTTTCCGGGTAAACTCTGCCCCAAAGTGTATCGCCGCGGTGTCTACTCGTGCTGTATATTCTCCGATCACTTCTCTTCAATTTTTAAGACCTCCGGTCGTTATTATGGCAGGATTTAAGCTTCGGGCCTGGATTGTGGTCCAAGAGCGCCGCACTACGCGTGCAGCTCCATTGGTCCCAGGCCACGCCCCCCCGGTGGGAATTATGGATGATGTCTGAGATGGGTCCAGACGCTCCAGGAGGCAGGGATTTAATAAGTGATGAAGGAATGACATTATGGCCACTGTATGTTCCTTTTTGAGTGTAGAATGGTGATCACAGTTTGTGAAATTAAGGTTTTTAAGGAGTGCAAGGACAAGGTATGTCAGAGGTTATGTGAGGTTTTGAAGCATGAGTGGAGAGACTGTCCACTCATAAACACTTAAAATAAAATATTCATTAATGTTAATTGATTTCTGGATGGAATAAGTGTTTGAATCTTTTGAAAAATCCTTTACTTTTGAAAAAGCCTTTAGGATAATTTTAAGTGCTAATTAACTTTGATGGCATCAGTATTTTATCTGTGTATGCTGCAGGTTAGGATGGTGAAGGTCAGATGTGCATCTGGATGTATGCCAGGTCTTTACACATTTGCAGATGTTGCTTTTGTTAGCATTCAGTTTCCAAGTGTACCAAGGTGCCAAGGATTGAGTTTAACCTTTTTTCATGAGCCAAGGAGTGCAAAGTCTATGGAGATTGATACTAAGTTAAATAGGTCGATAGAGACTAGGTTGTTCAACTCCCCAGATTTATTACCCGCTTACCAGATCTGTACATTACTTGCCAATCACAGGTCTGAATCCACAGGCTGCTGACTCAACCTTTCAGTTATAGTAACATAGCATAACATGTATTTATAGAGCACATATTAACCTTAAAAGGTATCTTGCCACTGCATATCAAGTGATCTCAAAAGTAGGAATGGCTGAGTGTACCACAGGGATTTGAACCTGCAATGATGAGGTGAAATACAGATCCCTGCAGTGGGTGCATTAAGCCAGTGAGCCATTGAACCAGGATCAACATTAGCAGTTTATTATCTTTTTGTAAAGCTCTCGCGTCTAGATTTACTATTCTTCACACAATGCAGCAAGGAAAGTTGCTGTGCTGCCTTGAGTCAAAGGGGTTGAACAGAAATGTGCTTTATCTATTAAGAAATTGTGCATTTCTGCTCTCTTGTAGCGCTGACACACTTCTGGCTGCCTAGCACCAACACAGGCACCATTGCGCTATGACACAAGAGGGTCTGTGTTGTGGTCAGAAATGTTTTTGAGCACGAAAGTGTGCCTTCCTGCACAAAAACTATTCTTAGCAGCAGTGCGTAATATGTTAAGCCATTGGATCTTTCTCTAATCATTGCCCCTGTCAGCACTGCCAATGCCAGTGCCAACAAAACCTCTAACCATCACACTCCTACAAGTGTTACAATTCAGAATATTCTTGCCCCCCAAAGCTATAAGAATGGCTTGGGAGACCTGTATTAGTCATTTTTAAAGTATATCAAACATCTCTTCTTGTGCTCATCTCTAAATTAGACATACATCACCACCATGATGAAGACTATCATAAGTGCAGGTGTTGACAGTTAAGTGCTGGTGCTGAGCATTGGAAACCACCGGCTCAAATTAAGCAATACTTAGAGGTTTATTCCTTTTTGTATGTGAGCTGCAGAATGCAGTACACATGCAAAGAGGAAGTAACAAGGAGAAATAAATATATTTCTCCTCTTTACGCTAGGTGCACCCTTTTGGCACAAACCCATGTTTACTGACTTTAGTAAATGTAAGTTTTGTGCCAGAATACCTCTGTGGGTGCATGTGAACACCCATGCACCATCAAAGGAATGCCTACCTGATGCAAGGTAATGTAAGGCAGCCCTAAACACTGTGTTGCTTTACCCCCCTTTTTTTTTTACAAAGCCACACAAATTTTCAATTTTGCGTTGGGGCTGTACCAAAAACGTGATGCAAACCTAACGGAAAATGGTAGTAAATCTGGACCCTAGGCTTTAACCCCTTCAGGGCTGAGGATGGGACGGTTCTGTCCTCAGCCACGATGCTCGTGTGCTGAGGAAGGACCGATTCGTCCTCATCACATGACCACCAAATCCCTCTGCTGTACACAGCGGAGGGTTTAATTTTTGTTTTTTTTGCCTGAGGAGCTGGGGAAGAGCTTTCCCAGGCAACCAAGGCTTTTTTTTGTTTCAATGTAATGATGATCATGTGCATGGCACACTGATATCATTACATTGTAAGTGAAAGTGAAATGAGCTGATCGGCGCTCGAGCAGCTATTTCCCCCCTTAGCACCCAAGCACCCAGGCGAGGTATCGTTGTAAAGGGGAGAAGCTCCCTTTTCAAATGTTAACTGTTCCAAGTGGATCCCTGCTTGGGGATTGCCCACAGAGGGCGATCCCCAAGCAGACATCCACTCCATTAGACACCAGGTATTTTTTTGGGGAGCAGGGAACAGCCCCTTGGGCAAAGGCTGCTCCCAATATTTGGGAATACATGTTGGCCATTTTTTGAAACCCTTGGGGGCAGATTGGCCTTACTTGTAGGCCAATCTGCCCCCAGCGGGGGCAGAATACCACTAGGCAGCAGGGAGTTAAAAAAATAAATAAATATATATATATATATATATATATATATATATATATAACCCTTGGGAAAGGGCTGCTCCCTATTATGGGATGATTATTTTGGGCAGATTAGCCCTATTTGTAGACCAATCTGCCCCCGGAGGGAGGGGGGGGTGAAATACCACCAGACAGTAGGGATTTAAAAAAATATAAGTTGGAGAGTGGCCCTCTTAGCCAAGGGCCACACCCTGTTATGGGGTGAGTATTATAGCCGTTTTCTGCACCCCTGGGGCAGATTGGCCTTATTTTTAGGCCTATATGTCCCCAGGGGTACAGAAAACCACTAGGCACCGGGGATTACTTTTTTTAATGTGCAGGGGTGGAGTCTGCCCAACATGAGCATGGCCATGCACCCACCCACCCCCCAAAAAGTACAAACTGTTTTTCTGCCCCCCCCCCCCCGGGGCAGATGAGGGGAATTACCCCACTAGACACCAGGGATTACTTTTTCTTTGTATTTGTATCCGTGGGGGCTGCCCAGCATGGACATGGGCATGTCCCTCCCCCCTCAAAATAGAGAAACATTCTTTCTGTCTCCCCGAGGGGTACAGATGGTGCCAATTACCCCCATCTGCCCCCTAGGGTGGGGGGCAGAAAGCCCTCTAGACACCAGGGATTACTTTTTTTACTTGTGTCGGTGGTGGTTGCTGAGCATGGGCATGGAAATGCGCCCCCAAAAAGCAAGGGAAACAAAGGATTACTTTTTTGTTTATAGAGTGGGGCCATGCCCTCACCTCCTCAAAAATGGGAAAACAGTCTTTCTGCTCCCCTGCAGGCTAAAGCATCTCATCCCAATAGTAAGGAAGAGGGTATTTGATTCTCTTGGGTGTTGTTTTTACAAGTGGACCAGGAGAGTTTGGGTATCATCCCACCTGCAATGGTGAAAAGTTGCACTTTTTGGTCTTAGGTAGGCTGCCACCTGGAAAAACCTACCGGACCCAGACAGTTCTAAAAAATAGACATCTGGGGAGTCCAGGGTGGTGTGCTTCACATCCATCCCACACCATTGTCTTACCCACAAAGCCCTGCAAACCTCAAATGTTGACTAAAAACACACATTTGTTCTTACACTTCTGTGATGAAAACCCCCTAGGTGTTTAATTTAAAAAATGTGCAGGTTTGCGAAGTTTACCTAAGTGCCAGCTGAGCTAGAGCCCGAAATACACAGCAAGGCACATTGTTAAAAAGGGGGACAGTTTTAAGTGGGAAAATGTGATGTGTCAATGTAGTGTTTTGAGCCATTCCCAGTTGTGGGCACTAGATCTACCCACAAAAGTGAGGTACCATTTTTAGCAGAAGACAAGGGGGAATGCTGGGTAGAAGGAAGTTTGTGGCTCCCCTCAGATTTCAGAACTTTCCATCAAAGAAAGGTTTACAAGTGATGCTGGGTAACAGAATCAGGGGAGAGCCACACAAGTCACCCCATCCTGGATTTCCCTAGGTGTCTAGTTTTCAAAAATACACAGGTTTGCTAGGTTTCCATAGCTGCTGACTGAGCTAGAGCCCAAAATCCACAACTGGGGAAATTTCAGAAAAGGGGTCAGTTTTCAGTGGAAAAATGTGATGTGTCCATGCTGCGTTTTGGGCCATTTCCTGGTGCGGGATCTAAGCCTATCCACACAAGTTAGGTACCATTTTCATCAGGAGACTTAGGGGAACACAAATAGTAGAACACACGTTATTACAAATTGTCTTTCTCTACATTTGCACCTTCCAAATGTAAGACAGTGTGTAATAAAGAAGTCATTGAGAAATGCCCTCTAATCCACATGCTGGCATGGTTACACACAAATCCAGAGATGTGCAAATAACCACTGCTTATAAACTCCATAATCTGTGCCCATTTCAGAAATGCATAGGTTTCCTTGACTACTATTTTCACTCTATATATTTTACCACATGAATTGCTGTATATCCGGTACACAATGAAGAACCATTGCAAGGTGCAGCTCAGTTATTGGCTCTGGGTACTTCGGGTTCTTGATGAACCTACAAGCCCTATATATACCCAAAACCAGAAGAGTCCAGCTGACGTAATGGTATATTGCTTTCGAAAATATGCCATAGATAGAAAAAGATACATATGAAAACATAGACACAAATACCTGTTTTTGTCAACTCAATTACACTATTTGTTTTATTTCAACTGTTACTTTCTATAAGAAAACCTTGAAAGATCTACACAAATAACCTCTTGCTGAATTCAGAATTGTGTCTACTTTCCAATAATGTATAGCCTTCTCTGATCCACTATTGGTTTCACATCAATTTCTACCACTAACTGGAAGAAGGTTGAAAGCATAAAAAATAGGAAAAATGGGCTATGTCCTAGAAAAATGCCAAAACTGTGTTGCAAAATGTGGTTTTCTGATCCAATTCTGCCTGTTCCTGAAAGCTGGGAAGGTGGTGATTTTAGCACTGTAAATCCTTTGTTGATGCCATTTGCAGGAAAAAAACATACGCTTTCTTCTGCAGCCCTTTCTCCCTATTTTTCTCCATAAAAGACAAAATGTAGCCTATTTTCTCGGTCCCCTCAGGGAGAATTCTCAAACCCTGGATCTCTTCAGAATCTTCAGGATGTTGGAAAAAAAGGACACAAATTTGGAGTAGATAGCTTATGGGGACAAAATGTTATGGGGGCATAAATGTGACCTCCCCCAAATAGCCAAAAAAAAGGCTTAGCAGGGGGGTGTGGGGAAGCGTAGCAGTGAAAGGGTTAAAGGTAGAACTGCACACTATATATGTGCAGGTATTAAAGTGTTCATTATTTCCACCTTCTGGTCCTGGACACAACTTCTGTCCGGTGTTGCCCAAGCCTCTGTCCCTTGCATTCCATTAACAATGTAAGCGCCCCTTGAAGTCCACAGTGGCCTCTGACCTTTCCATCACGCTCTGCCTCGCCTGCTATGCGTTGTAATGGAGGCACCTTTGTAAGTGCGCTTTCATCACCAGACTCCAGTAATGAGTTCCTCTCCAAGCACAAGGGGCATTCATCCCTCAGCTGCCTGCAGAGGGAGTGAGGGGGTCTTCTGATCACAGTGGAACTGCCTGCAGACCAAAGGCAGATGAAAGGAAGGCTGGGACTGACCTCACACTGTGAGATCCTTTCGCGGGAAAAACAACAATTTCCTTCAAGGACTCAAGTCATGAACGAAAAGCTGCACCTTTATGGCAAAGCAACAACAAAACTCACTGAAAGCTGCTGACTGTGGAGAGGATCATGTGGGGCTGCAGACTGACATGGGATCTAAAAGGCAGCTGAGAGGAACATATGATGGGGGCTGAGAGCAGCATGTGATGGGGGCTGAGAGGAGCATGTGATGGGGGCTGAGAAGAGCACTAAGGAGATGCAGTCTGGGAGGGAACAGAAAGGACCACAGAGTGGCTGCCAGGAGACTGGCAGGAACACACCGGGGACTGGCAGGAACACACCGGGTACTGGCAGGAACACACCAGGGACTGGCAGGAACACACCGGGGACTGGCAGGAACACACCAGGGACTGGGAGGAACACACCGGGGACTGGCAGGAACACACCAGGGACTGGGAGGAACACACCGGGGACTGGCAGGAACACACCGGGGACTGGCAGGAACACACCAGGGACTGGGAGGAACACACGGGGGGAGAAAAGGCTGTAGGATGTTATTTTTTTTCTAGCACACAACAATATTGAAATCCCAGTAAATGAACTGTACAAATATTTCAGAACATATCAAAATTAAGAAAGTAAAAATGAAGCACATTTTTGTAAGTCTGAAGTGTGGTTAAAACAATATTTGAATGTGATCAAAATAAATCAATACACATGAGGGGGCACACATATAATGGGGCAGCTGAAAGGAATGCTCCAGCACTATTGGGGCGACTGAGAGGAACAAACATGTGGTGGATGGGGGGCTCAGCTAGGAACACGCAGGGTTTGCAGACTAATAGGGACACACAGGACCAGACTGCAGCAGCTGTCTAGCAGGAGACCGAGAAGAACACACAGGTAGACTGGGTGGTGCAGGCCCTTGTCTTAGCACGTCTTGATTATGGGAATGCCCTGTTCCTTGTGCACCCTGCTATGTCGTCAGTAGGTTGCAGATCGTGCAGAATGCTGCCACCCGGCTTCTGATGAATGTCCCTAAACATGCCTCGGACTCTGAGGTCTTGAGAGATTTACACTGGCTTCTGGTGGAAGGCAGAGTGCAGTTCAATCCCCTTTGCATTGTGCACAGGGAAATGCATATCGAGGGCCCTCTTTTGTTGAGACCCTTAGCCTGCCCATATCTCCCAGGGAGAGTCTGTCAGCCCACCTTTTGAAGGTCCCCAGGATTCACAGGTCCTGCTTGGGGGGAGCTTTTATACTTCTTTCCTGGCCCCAGGCTTTGGAACACTCTCTCCTTGGAACTGCATCTTTTGGAGCATGTGCTTCCCTTCCGTAAGGCTCTGAAGACCTGGCTGTCAGCATCTGATTTCTCCTGCCAGCATCATCAGTCTCTGTGACAACGCTGGGATGCCTCCAGATAGCCATAAGACTGCTAGAATAAAATAGAACAGACTAAGAGGAACACAATGGGGGACTAAGGAACACACGAGGTGAGGGTTCTGCTGACAGGAACACAGACATCAGAGGAGGGATGAAAGGAACACACAGGGCTTGCCGGCTGTCAGGAGACAAAAAAGAGCATCAAGTGTATGCAGACTGCCAGGAGACAGAGAAGTGTACATATGGCAACTGGGAGGAACACACATGTGAAGTGGGTGACAGAAATGAATAGGGGATGCATACTGTTAGGAGACTGAGAAGCATGTATCGTTATGGCCAGAACTGCCTACTTCATAACTGGGGAACCAGGTTCAATTCTCAGCATTGGCGCAACATCCTGTGATTCTGGGCAAATCACTCAATCTCCAGGTCTCTAAAAAACTAATGTGACCTTGTATAATGTAACTGGTGCACATGTAAACCACTTCAATACCTTTGGGTTGAGTTTGAGCTACATAAATCAGAAGGTACAGGTATTGCAGCCTGCCAGGGGACAAAAAGGAACATTACACACAATGGTTGCATATTGTCAGGAGGCTGATAGGAACACATCAGGGAGGATGACAGGAACACACAGGGGGGCTGGGAGGAACACATAGGGGCTCAAGATCATTTGGGACTGAGCTGAACATATGCACAGGGCTGCAGAGGATCAGGTATTTAGAGGAAAGGCAGGAGCACAGATTCCACGGGTCTGGGAGAAACCCACAGGAGAAGCAGACTGATGTGACTGACATGAATATACCAGGATTTGTATCATTCTTGCACTGTTGTGGCCTCCATGTAATACCTACAGATGAATGGCCTGGGTATTTATCACTTTGTAGTATACACTCAAGGCCCATGTCTGGTTGGTGTACATTTATGGCTTGTGCATTGTATTGATATATAGAGCCTTCTCAGTGTGATTCTTGTCTATTTATTGCAAGTGTGGGGTGGGTTGTACCCCCAGGTCCTTTTTTAGGTGTACAGGTATTGATTACATATGATTCATAGACACTTACAACATCTATGACCAGTTTGTGTTTGTGTATTTTTGGACTGTTCATTGTATTGTATGGTCATAACCTGTGCGTAGGATGCAAATGTTGCCTTTGTGTGCAGTTGGAATTTGTTTGTACATTTCCTGGCTGTCTGGGATTGCCAAGCAGAGAGCACCTCTCTCTTACTTTTGCTCATCTTCAGTGGAGGGCTTCTATCCCATAAATGTGCTTTTCAAATCCCAGATTAGCTGTCTGGAAATAAGTAGGGTTTCTTACTGAGGACCCTGACAGCTAGTACCTTGAACTCCATCATATGCTGGCACATCTACGTAGTACACCAAAATGGAATACCATAGAGCAGACCAAGCAAACACGAAATCGCTTTTTAGGTTGAAGCCTACCAGACACATTGGGGAAATGCATACATTTTCCCTAGGAATGAATTTTTAGCTATTGCTTGCCATTGACTTAGTGTTTTTGTAACTTACATTTGCTTGCTTTCTATTTGCTGGCTTTAATTGTTTTAGGCTGTCCAGCATGTTGTCTCTCCTGAGAGCTTGGCCAGTTTACTGACTCTCTGACTGGCTCCTCATATTCTTCCATGAGTCATCACTTTCTGGGAACAATTTTTTCTTTTTCGTGAAGCACTCCACAAGAGTTCATGTGTTTTCTGTTGTCTCCCTTGCATGCTAGTTCAGGAAGCATGGCTGTATTTCCTCGAAAAGGTTTTTTGCCTTTCATCTTTCTGCTTGATGGATTCTACTTATCTCTGGCACTAGCAGTTCATCAAATCTGCATGCCTGCGAGGAAAAATGTTCTGCTTACAAGCTTGTTTACTTTGGTCAGTGCTCTTTACTAATAGCATATCTTAAACAATCCTCTTCCTCTATTTCTCACCAATGTCATAGGTGCTGGAAGAAGGGAAGTGGGGGTGCTATAGCACTCCCAAAATAACCATGCTGGAGTTCAGAAGTGGATGAGCAATAACCAGGCCTTTAAATTTTGTTTTTATCTTGTTACATTTGCTGTGCATTCAAAGACTGAGGTCAAATGTTAGGTTCTGTCTTCCCAGGGAGTCTGGAGTTTACTTTTCCTTCTCTGACTGCAAAGCAAGAGGATTTATGTGACAACTCTGCTGGTATGGATGTTGTGAAATGAAAGGATGTAGGATGTTGTTGATGTTTTTCTAGCAAACAACAACATTTAAAGGCCACTCAATGAACTGTACACATATTTCAAGTATAAGAAAGCACAAATGAAGCACGTTTTGTAATTCTGAAGTGTGGTGGAAACAAATAGTTTAATACTAACAAAAAAAATATACTAGGTGAATGCTGATATACACATATTATTGTTTGTGAGCTGTTTTGTTTTATCAGTATAACTGTATGCCTGTGCAAATATAATGGTAATTTCAATTGACAATGTATTGTTTGTAATGGCAGTGTGCTACCTCACCATGCATACTTCACTCTATGCTACTCCATTAACGCCACCCCAATGTACGACACTCTATGCCACTCTACTCCACTCAGTGCCACTTCACTCTATGCCACTTCACTCTTCACCATTCTACTCTATGCCAGTCTGCTCCACTGTGCACCTCTCCACTCTACTCTACTCTGCCAATCTATGACACTCCATTCTATGCTATGCCACTCCACTCAGCACACTCCACTCCATGCACTTTACTCCACTTTTCGAATCTCTGCTCAATGCCAGTCTAAGCCACTTCATTCTACTCCACACTGCACCACTTCACTCTATGACACTCTACTTTACTCTGTTCCAGTCTACTCCACTCTACTTCAGTCTACTCCAACCTATTCAACTCTATGACATTCCACTCTATGACACTCCACTCCACTATACTCAATGCCATTTACACCATTCTATGCCACTCTACTCTACTCCACACTACACCACTTCACTCTACACCATTCCACTCTATGACACTGTACTTCACTCTAAGCAGCTCTACTCTAAGACACTGAACTCCACTCTATGAAATTCCATTCAATGACATTCTACTTCACTTTATGCTACTCCACTCTACACCATTCCCTGCCGCTTTACTCTGCTCTACACCACTCCACTTTATGACACTCTACTCTATGACACTCTACTTTACTCCAAGACACTCTACTCCACTCTACTCTGTGACACTCTACACCACTCCATGACACTTCCCGGCACTCCACTCTACAACGATCTACTTGAGCCTATGCCACTCCATTCTTTTCCACTTCATGCCACTTTATTCTATTATATGCCACTCCACTCTATGAAACTCTATTGCACACTACAATAATCCACTCAATGGCACTCCATTCTATGACACTCCACTCTATAAAACTCTGCTCCACCTTACTCCACTCTACAGCACTCCACTCTGCAACACTTTACTCCTCTTTACACCACTCCACTCTTCAAAATTTCATTCTACATAACACCACTCCACACCACTCCACCCAATGACACCCTACGTCACATCACTGTACAACACTCTAATTTACTCTATGTCACTTTACAACACTGCACTCTATGACACTCTATGACACTCTGCAACACACTACTCTACATGATAATACCCTCTATGCTACTCCACTCTACTCCACTCCACTCCACTCCACTCCACTCCACTTTAAGACACATCACTCCACTCTACACTAGTCCACTCTACAGTGTTCTACTCCCCTCTACAACACTCTAGAACACTCTACAACACTCTATTCTACCCAGCTCCACTTTGCTCCACTTTGCTCTACTTTGCAACACTCCACTCTATGACACTCCACTCTATTGTACTCCATTCTGGTCTAATATACTCTACTGTATCACTCAGCTCCACTCTTTGACACTCTATGCCACTTTACTCCCCTCTATGCCACTCCAATCCACTCTACTCATTCCGCTGTACGCCACTCAACTTTGCAACACTCTACTCCACTGTACGCGACTCCACACTATGACACTCCACTCTATGCTACCCTACTGTATGACACTCCAATCAACACCACTCCATTATTTGCCACTCCACTCTATGACAGTCTACTCCACAACTCTCTATTTCACCCTGCACTACTCCCCTGTAAGCCACCCACTACAACTTTACTTCACTCTGCCACTCCACTCTATGACACTTTACTCTCCAACACTCTACTACTCTCTACACCACTCCACTCTGAGACACTCATTGCTATTCCTCTGTTTGACACTCCAATCTACAACACTCTACTCCACTCTACGCCACTCCAAGCTGCTTTACCTCACTGTATGTCAATCCAAATTATGACACTCCACTCTACAACACTCTATTCCACTCTCCTCTGCTCTATGACCTTCCACTGTATGACACTCCTCTCTACAATGCTCCAACTCACTCTATGTTTCTCCACTCTATGACCCGCCATTCTACAACACTCTACTCTATGAGATTCTATTTCGTTCTGTGATACTCCACTCTACAATACTGCGGTCTACAGCACTCCAATCCACTGTGTGCCACTGTACTCCACTCCACTTTACTCCAATCTGCACCACTGTACTCCACTCTGTGCCACTCCACTGTACTCCACTCCACTCAATGGCACTCAACTCTATGACACTCCACATCTCAACAGCACTCTACTCCACTCTACGACCCTCTGCTCCACTTTATGCCACTCCACTCTATGCCACTTCAGGCCACTTTACTCCATTCTGTAAAACTTCATTCTGCACCGTTCCACTTCCCACTCTATGCCACTCCACTATAGGACACTCCATTGTATGCCACACCATTCTATGCAACTCTACGCTACTTGACACCACTCCATACTATAAAGCTGCACTCCAATTTACAACACTTTACTCCACTCTGTGCCACACCACTCTACACTGCTCCATGTTACTTTACCTAACTCTACAACACTCCCTTCTGACACTCTACTCCACTCTATGACACTCCACTCTACAACACTCTGCCCTACAATACTCCACTCTTTGATACTCCAGTCTATGAAACTCCGCTCAATTCTACGACTCTTCACTCTATGACACACTACTTCATTCTACAATACTCCACTCTATGATACCCCATCCTGCGACACTCCACTCCACTCTTGTACACTCTATGCCACTCTACTCAATTCTACGTCATTCCACTTTACCACACTCCACTTTACAACACTCCACTCTACAACACTCTACTCCACTTCACTTCACTCCACTTTACTCTATGCCACACCACCTTACCACTCTCCATGCCACTTTACTCCACTCTGCACCACTCCATTCTACAACATTCTAATCCACTCTACATGAGTCCACTCCATTTTACTACTTCAGTCTTTATCACACTACTCCACTGTGTGTCACTTTACAAGACTCTACAGCACTTGACTCCACTCTGCAACACTCTATTGCAGTCTTTGCCACTGTCTTCGGTCTACGACTCTCTACTCCACTCTACACCGCTCTACATCACTCCACACCACTTTACTCAATGCCACTCTACTCCATTCTATAACACTCCACTCTACGGCATTCCACTCTACGACACTCCACTCCATTCTAAGCTAATTCACTCTAAACCACTCCACACACCTCTCCACATCACCTCTCCACTGTACAACACTCCACTCCCCTCCACACTACTCTAGTCCACTCCACTCTCCTCTACAAAACTAACTTTTATCCATGTTGGACAGCAGCCACATTGGTGTACAACATGGCTAAAACACATTGACAAAGCCATTGGGTCTTGCATAGGCAAAACCTATTGTCTTTGCCATTGCCTGTTTACCAGGCTGTCATCCCACTAGGCTGTATTCTTAAGGCTCGGATGTGCCTAGAGGTTTTTCTCTCCAAGGCCACAGCATCTTCCTTTACGCGTCCACATCTGAGAGACATTAACTTTGAAACCGTCCACTTTACCTAAAGGCCAGCCGTCACTTCTTTAAGCCTCCAATACTCATGATATTTTCAGTCGCAGCCTGGCTGAAAACCAAAACCGCCTCTGCCTCTCCATGGCAGGAAGACAGTATTAATTTATTCTGACAAATATTTAACCACTCGAATGTGCCCTTTGCTCAGACTCCCCAGTGCTTTAGAGGAAGGGCCCTGACTCGACTCTCAAGCAGGGAATCCATTACTTTTACTTTACTCAACTTCTCCTCCGTGTCCTTGTGAGCCCTCTGTGGGAGGACTCACCACCATTGCACTGAAAGAGCCAGGAAACATAGGGGTGTACCCCTACACGGCCAACCACCTGACCCCAATAATGCAGATCCCACCTGTTTGCTTGGAAGAGTACAATACAAAGGCTATTACCTGCTTTAAGTTACAAACTGGCCTTATTAATTCCTTTTGTGATCTACTTTTAAAGTCTACCCTTTAACACTTTATCCCAGTGAATGGTCACTACCTGCTGTTTCCAATCTCCCTTTTTGCTGGTTGACCAGCTACTTATGGATGCTTCCGTAATCCTTTCGTACAGGATCTACTGCCAGTACTCTCCATCATTCCTTTGTGTGTTCTGTGTGTGGGCCTTAGTCATTCCTCTTATATTGGCCCATATACACCAGGTGGCTCTCCAGTTACAGTGCCTTACTTTCATTTAGGAATACAGAGAGGCCCTCCACTGACGATGGCTTTCAACCAGTCGTGCATACCGAGTAGCCTTTCAATATCAGCTTTCAATCGGTTAGACATACTGAATAGCCCTCCATTGACTGAGGCTTTCAATATGTTGAGCATACTGGATGGCTTTCCACTGACAGTGGCTTTCAATTGCTTAGGTGTGCAGCAATTGTCTTCTACTGATGACGGCATTTATTAAGTTAGGCATGCCAGATGATCCTCCACTAACCCTCGCTCTTAATAGGTAAGGCACGCCAGGTGGCCCTGCACTGATAGTGGCTTTCAATAGGTTATGCACACCACGAGACCTCCCCTGATGGTGGCTTTGAATAAGTTATGCACACCAGGAGGCCTCCACTGATGGTGGCTTTCAATAGGTTATGCACACCAGGTGGCATTCAGCGATGGTGACTTTCAATAGATTAGGCATTCGGGGTGACTCTACACTACACGACTTTCAATTGGTTAGGCACCCAGGGTGACCCTCAACTGGTGGTGACTTTCAATAGGTAAGGTGTGCAGGGTAATCATCCACTGACTGTGGCTTTCAATAGGTTAGAAATCCTGGATGACACGCCACTAACAGCGGCTTTCAATAGGCAAGGCATTCAGAGTGACCATAACTAATTGTGGCTTTCAATCGGTTATGCACACCGGGTAGCCCCCCACTAAAAGTGTCTTTCAATTGGTTAGAAATATCAAGAGGGGGTACACTTTAGGTACCCATGTTTCAATCACCCTTGATTAGTCAGGCATTCCGGGTGGCCGTACACTTCTGATAATTCAACTTCATTAGCTCTACCAGGTGGATTCTCATTTTCGGTACTCATGCTAGTCTCTTACTAACAGGTGGTGGTACAGATCTGTAGTTCATACCCCTAATCTCCTCACAGGTGAATAGTAACTTCCAGACTGTTAGGTTTGGAGCACCTTTGGTGTTCTCCCTGTGGCCCAGTAATTGTGACTTGTTTTAATTACCTCACCCTCCACCTGGTTTTGAGGCAGACCACCAGACCCCTTTCTGCAAATCTTTACTACTCTTTGTATCTTTCATCTTCCCTCTGTGCTGTAATAATGTAGACCTGCCATCTCCTCCACTTATGTAGGCGTGTTCATAATTTTTCTTCTTTTTTTTTTACCTTTACAAAGTTTAATGAATTTTCAGATTATCGGTCTTGGAGAAGTTTGTAAAGTTTTGTGGCTTTACTTCCCCTAGTGTACAATTCTCCATCATACTTTAGAGAATGACATTTTATCTAAGAGACCAGAAAGCCCCTTACAACCAGAGATTGTGACCCCACTATTCCTTATTTACATTATAAATCCATGATGGAAAAAGATGCAAAAACCTTTTCCTCTACTATCTTTCCTTCTCAAGAGCTTTTCAATGCAGGACAGCTTGGTGGATCAGAAGGATACCATCTTTTTCTGCATATATCTATATTGAGTCAAAAATAATGATTTCACATGGATATTACAAAGGGGGGAAATCAAACTACAGGAAGATTCCATAGTCCTTTGCAAAGGTTGCAAAACAGAACAAAAATCAAACAAAAGTAAAGAAAACTTGGCACTGCATTTATCTTGGCTGTGTGTGTGATAATCCTGCACCCATACCCCCGATGTTGATGATGGCAAGCCTGTGTGGCACTATAGTGCATCCCTTGCGCCTCTTTGCACTGACCATAAGTAAATGAATTTCTATTCATTTCAAAATTATAGTTGGGAACTGTGGAGGCTGGTGACCTGTCAGCAACTTGTTAGAGCTCAATAATTAATTCAATGTTTAGGTCTGGCCTGGTGAAGACTGAGTTAACCCACCAACATCAGTTAAATAAAAATATTAAATACAAATTCTAAGATAATAGAGGGTATTTAGGTTAGCCCTCTTCATCCATGGATCCTATTGGTCTATTTAACTCTCACTCACATTTTGCTTCTTCCCACCACAGCACACAGCATGTGACAATGGGTCAGCTCAAATAATTAATTGACTCTCTTACACTGTTAGTGGTGACCTTTCACTTGATCATGTGCATATCCAACTGAAAAGAAGTGCCTTTTAGTTGCCAGTGCGTTTTTCCTCATTGCATTCTTTATGATTCTCTATTTTTTAATCATCCATGTGTGTTTAAACTTTTTCTTCAGGTTACAGTAATTCAAAGTCCTTAATTATTTTCTTTGCACCAATTAGAATCATAATTCCTGGGATATGCAATAAAAATAAAATGTGTTTCTATACCAGTTATAAATAATCCTACCAGCTAGGAATACCTTTATTCTTTCCATTAAGATTATATGCAATATTTTTTCCCAAAATGTAAAAATGTCATTGCATCCATATGACCAGCACATTATATGCTCGAAGGATTTATTTTCCTTTTTGTAGCATATGCTCGCAATAATCCATCACATCAAGATCAAAAGGCCACATCTATTGACTTTGCCAGTGCTTGTTAACAAAGGCAACCTTAACCATTTCTCTTTCTATATACTTATCTTACTGGATGATGGAGCATCTGAAGTCTTTTTGAGACAGGTCTTATAGCGAGCAGAAAACCTGGCTGGTGAGATATGTTTCCCCTGAGAACATGCTAGGATTAGGGCGAACTGGATCATAACTACCCATCTTCCCTTTGTTCTATGGTATCTTGATTAGGAGCATCTTTTCCTCCACTCTCTGCACAGGAAATTGGCTACTGAGAACAAAACTGTCTCTTGTCTGCTGTGCATATTGCAAATTTTACATAAAAATAATAACTCTTTAGTTTTTCACAGAGAGCTCCACAAAGGGATAATATTGTCTAAACTATATCAATAAAAAGTGTTACATTTACCCAAATTTGTCATACTCAATTTACTGACTACGGAAAAATGGAAGGCTGGGTCCTCATTGTTGGGATTCAAATGTGTGTCCTGCAGAGTAGAGCAGACATTGGCAGTGAACATGAAGACATTGTGTTGTCATAACTGACAAGAGATGTATTAGTTCTTAAAGGCACTGTACATCAAGAGTACCAATGCAACAGGTTGAAGCAGAGCGGGTCACTTCCCCCAGTATTGTTTTCTTTGAGTTTGTGTTCTTTTATGTGCTTCTCTTTATCAAGCCCATTGGGGCTGCAAAGGCAAATAAATGTAATTTAGCTTTTGATTTTTATAAAAATAAACTAACGATTAATAAAAATCCCAGGATACGGTTATCGGATGGAAGTGGATGGCTAAGAGCATGACTTCTAAGACAGTTATTTCATATTAACATTTGGGGTTTGTCTTCACTTGTGCCTGTCTTGGTCTATACATTCAGAACATGGGCTCAGCTGGGAAGGGTACAGGAAAGCTACTAAGTGCTTCCATGTATCTTCCAACACTGTTGGAGATTCCACTTGGACAAGTCTTCGAGGACAAAGTTCCTCTCATATAACTTTATGATTGTCCTGCTCTGGTGTTGAATCTGACGTTTGATTTGTCAGCCATAGATGGGAAATGTTGTCTGGACACACTACCTCATCCTCCAACATCATTTGCTCAGGTAAAACTTGTCTGGAAGTGGGGTTTTGATCTTTTGCAGATGAAGCTGAATCCCAGACATTGAAAATGTTGATAGGCTAGAAGATTCAGATCTATCTTTGGTCACCAATGGATTCTATCCTAAATTGCAGGAAAATGGGCAGACCTGGTATGCGAATGGCAAGTCCAAATTTGATTCCTTTTGGTCTAAAATGCAGCTACATCATTTATCAAGATTACTACTACCAATATTGCATCTGAAACACCATCAGTAAATAGCCACCAATGTGGTCCTTTAATGTTGCTAGATCCTATTTAAAGGATAACAATCACCATTAATGATATATCACTACTAACATATTCTTTGGAATCAGCCTATATTTAATCATTATAATAGCAATGAAGATAAGCTCTGGGACAGGTTGTAATTGCGTTCACTTATGTTGTTCTTGTGTCTGGTAATAACTCAGAAAGATCTGATCAAGGCCTTTGTTCATAAAGCTGCAGAATCAGTGCTCGTAGTAATGGAAACTTTGTACAGAATGGAGTCAAGCAAGGCCTTAAGCTACATTTTCCATATTTACCAACACTATATAAACATAAGTAAATAAACTCTGTTAGATGTTTGAATCCGAAAGAATAGTACTGGGATGAAATGAGGTTAAGGGCTGGATGGCATGCATTGTGGATATAGGCTACTTGGTTTTTGCAACTGATCTAATCTGCACTCGTTCAACATATACAAGTGAGTAGAAGAGGTGGTAACTGTGACGAAAGATCCAGGATTATTTTTTATACTGTCCATTCCCCCCCTACACACACCCACACACACACACACACATCGAAATTTAATATTATAGATAACTAACATAACCTGATATATTACTAAATAACATGCTGATTGATTGCATTTTTACAATGATTAATTACATTAATTATTTCTAATAACATGACGAGATAGGTTGATAAATGTAAGGTGAAAGTGCACACATTTTAAATTCTATGTTTTGATGTATTACTGTTCTTATGAAAAGACTTGTATATAAAATCTAAATATACTATTTTCTAAAACTGTGTTGTTTGAGCTTTGCTTTTAAAAAATAGTAGTAAGTGTTTCATATTCTTGACTGACGTGTTACCTACTCTAACATTTCCAGAGCTCACAGAAAACTGTTTTGTGAATCAATCACATTTTGAAAAACTATTATTAACAGCCCCCTGGAAACTCTCTTTGAAACTGTTTCATTTTTCTACAGGAAAAATTAGTAATAAATTTGTAAAACGGATAGGACTCAAAAATATCAGCACTCTTAATTAAGTTAGTCAAGAGGGTTATAACCTGCCCACCTACATATGGCAAATCATTTTCTACCCTAATAGATCATCTAAACATGCAGGCATTCTGTTTTTGGTGGATATCAACTTACTGAGTATGGTCTGTATATTCAAGAAATAAGCTATTTAGATAAATTGTTTCTGGAGAGATTGACAGAATCCTCTTGAATTGTTATTTTCTGTCAGTCCTGCCACCCTGAAGCAAATGCGTAAACTATAAGACTGGAATTAGACCCCAAGTAATTCAATCATGTAACCCATCACTGTTCCTGACCAGGTTTCTCCCTGTGATCTTCTTTAAGTTGTTCCACCTACCTTCACTGTCCATCACTCTCCTGTGTGATTTCACAGCACTTGCATCCTTGTGAGCGGACTTGGTCTCCTTTCTGGTATTGCAGTACTTATATATCTAAATTGTGAATGCCTTTGCTGTTTTCATGAACTCACAGTCCTTCACAGTGCTCACATTCTCTAGTCTCTCAAATCATTCACTGCCATTTCTCTCAGATAAAATGCAGGGTTGTCAATACCACTTGTCATCTCAAATGCTTGCTCCAAACTATGATCTTTGGTAAATAACAATCTGTCTTGTACCTTTTTAGTTTTTTTCCTGTCAACTCTCTATTCATTGTGTCTGTAAATTCACTATAATTTAGAAATTGTGGCCAAAGAGCAGAAAGTGTCCACAAATGCATCAACATGCTATTCTTTGAAGAGTGTATGGTTTTCTAGCACTATGTTCCATAATGGATTAATCCTCTTATTCAACATTTTAATTACTAATGAATATCTATCTATCATGTTGCCTTCGTCTTTTCTCAGTCAATCCTTATTATCAAAATATGTCTTTATTTGAACAATGTTTGCTTTTGAGGACTTAACAGAACCCAGCCTACACATGGTTTGTATGTTTTATACATATTTTATCCTGTCGCTTCTATAGGGCCATCGGTCTAAACATGTTCAGAGAATCCTTGCAAAACAGTTATCAGGTTTCACCAGGCTTGCCTTATTATATAAGTTGCATGAAAAGGTGTGTATTGTGACTTATGGCCTTGAAGAAATTACATAATTTAAAATATAAAAAATATATTTGTCTGTGTTTTGCTAAATCCAAAAAAATGTTCAAATAAAGACATATTTTGATTAATAAATTGTAAGAACATCTTCTTTTCTTGACACATTGAGATCTCACTAGCTTGTCATTGAACTATAGACAAACAATATATTGCAAAAATCACTACAGCTATAGTGCATAAATCCTAGTAATTTATTGCAAGTTTTACACCCACACTCAGTTGCAAGAAACATACTCATTCACTAAGTAGTCTGAATGAAATGAACAAACTCAATAAACGCTCAAAGCAACTACTGTTGGACTGAATTAAATCACTAAACCAGTACTTCTTAAAGTAGTAAATCATAGGAACATTTGTATGACACATTATAGAGAGACCACATTGAAGCTAAGACACACATCCTAGTAGTTGGAATAAATGTGTACTAAATGCAGCGATATAACAAAAGTAAGGCTCTCTGATTTTACTGATGTTTACAGATAAATACAGACAGAAAACAATTTATTTTTCTGTCCGTATATATATATATATATATATATATATATATATATATATATATTTTTTTTTTTTTGTCGGCTCCAGTTCCTGGGGAATATTGGGTTGTCTTGTAGTTTTAATATCATAAAGAAGATGAGTGGTGGTGTTTCAGGTGAAATATACCACTGACATTTTAAGAAATATACATAGGAGTATCAACAGTAAATGACACTGACTAACATCCAAATTCAGAACACTGAATGTCAACATTCACTAGAGCACTAGTGCCCCTCACTGTGTCCTGGTATTGCATAGGCCTGTAAATGCATTGATCTTTGAAATTTACTAAGTTCAATATCACTGGTAGTGTATCATTTCAAACAGTGCCGGCTGCCTCCAATCAAGGGTGGTGGGGTGAGGGGTTCGAGGACTGTCAGTGGGGGGAGTGTTAAAAATAATACAAAAGTAAAACATACCTCCCAGATGCTTCCGTGACGCTCCTCTCTTCTAGAATCCTGGAACAGGGTCAGGTGCACAAAGCAAAGGATCACAATCCAAGCGCTACTCTCATGCTAAAGCAAGCATGAGAACAGTGCAGGGAGTGTCCTGAGCGGCCTTGTTTAAAGCTCGCTCAGGCACAGGGAGCCTTTGCCATTTTTCAACCCCTCTGTGTAACACTGTTGGGTTGGAAAAATGTGAGTGCGCATGTCAGTTTGGCTGGCCTAAGATGGGCTGCCAAACTGACATGCACACTTACAAGTGCCCACCACTCCTCTTCCCTGCCATGGCTCTGCCCTAGACACCCATGGCTTAATCAGACAGTGACAAATAATTGCCACAGAGCAGAGGGGGGTGACGCTCCTCTGTTATCATGGAGGAGACGCCCCTGATTTGAATCCCTCATTTATTATTTTGAAAGACTGACAATGATGATATACTTACTTTCTGTATACATTTCTTCTCATTTTCCTCAAGGCTTGCTCAAACACCATTCCTGCATATCACCCAGGGTGACTTCACAATGCTACGTTTCAAGGTTAATGAGAACGAAAGCTGGTGGATAGTCTAAGGCTCCAGTGCAGGAAACCATATTTTGCACACAATGATGTCTGCCAAAGTCCTTGATTTGCAGATTGTCTTGTTGTGTGTTTTAGCTGCTTTTGGATGTAGAGATGTCCACGAAAGACTTAGGCCCTCATTACAACTTCGGCGGTCTTTGGTAAAGACCACCAAAGCTACGGGAGTCAGTATACCGCCAGTGCTGGCGGTATTTCTGGCTCCCTATTTCAACTTTTCCGCTGGGCCAGCGGACGGTAACAGTTTTACCGTCCACTGGCCCAGCGGAAAAGTCACATCAACATTGCAGCCGGCTCGTAATAGAGCCAGCGGCAATGCTGATGTGCAGCGGGTGCAGTAGCACCCTTTGCACATTTCAGTGCCCGAAATTCGGGCAGTGAAATGCGCGATGGGGCTGTATCTGGGGGCTCCCTTACCGCCAGCCTTTCCATGGCAGTGTTTACCGCCGTAGCCAGCCTGGCGGTATAGTGGAGGGGCCGGCGGTATGGCCCGGGCTATTGCACCACAGTCATAATAGCTGGCGGAACACCGCCAGCCTGTTGGCGGTGTTACTTCAGCTTACCGCCGGCCGCCAGGGTCGTAATGAGGCCCTTAATCTGAACTACTGGCTACACTACACCTTAAACAAGGGCAGACAGGTAATGTTATAACCATGCACCTGTGCTGTAATTTTCACCTGTCTTTGGAACGCTGAAATTCTCTATTTTTATTGAAATCCACATGCCCTTGTTTAGTGGACAGCAGTGTTTCAGATGAAGGAAAGGCATGAAGGATCAAACTACTTTATGAAAGAGAACCATGCAGTGATGCATGCCGGCAAAATGTTATTTTCTAGAAAGAGTAGGAAGGGCAGACAAGCCATTTCCCTTATTAATATATTTGGGAACAGGATGAATGTATTATCTTTCTTCCTTGCATTATAAAAAGTCACATTTGCAGTCATAACATTATACCCTCCTATTGATCACCCATGGATAAAAAGTTGAATGCAATGCATTTTGTGTCTTCTTTACTCAACATCAGAAACAAATGTTATGCTGTGTTCGTCCAGTCGGGAAATCAACTAAAGTTTTAATAGAGTTTATTGGATTACCTCCAAATAATATGCAATAAAGAACAGCACATTAGATTTCAGACTGATACAGATTTATTCTCCAGATTGTATTAGTATTAATTATGTCATTTTTTAAGAGGTCTGTTAGACCTGTCAGCCTAAGGGTGGTCTTCCCCCAGACATTTTCCCTCTCCTACTCCATGTTTTTGCTGATTCCTTTTTGTTGGCCTTAGGAATCTGAGGACTTTACCACTGCTAACCAGTGCTAAAGTACATGTGCTCTGTCCCTAAAACATGGTCCAATTTGGTACATATCTGATTGGCATATTTAATTTACTGATTAGCCCCTAGTAAAGTGCATTACATGTGCCCAGGGCCTGTAAATTAAACGCTACCAGTGGGTCTGCAGCACCTATTGTGCCACTCACTAAGTAGCCCTCTAAAACAAATCCCAGGCCTGCCAATGCAGCCTGAATACAGTGTCACACTGCCATTTCAACTTGGCATTTAAAACCCCTTGCCAAGTCTTAAACTTTCCTTTTATTACATATAAGTCACCCCTTCGGGAGGCCCAAGATAGCCCATAGGGCAGGGTGCTGTGTAATTATAAGGTGGGACATGTACTTTTTAGCTTTACATGTGCTAGCAGTGAAAAACCCTCAAATTAGTTTTTCACTACTGTGAGGCCTACCCATCCCATAGGCTAACATCAGAGATTCCTCATTACATTTAATAAGCTTTAATTCCTGATTGACAGGAGATAGATATGTCATATTTAATGCTTATGCAATTGTATTGATAAATACTCTTTAATGGTAAGGTCGGATTTATTGTTAAAATTTTGAAAATAGCACTTTTAGAAAGTTGGCATTTTCCTGCTCTTAGTCTTGTGTGCCTGCAGCCTGTCTTCAATACATGTCTAGGGTAGGGTGACATCTGGGTTTGTGCATTCCCTCTTAACAGCCACACAGAAAGGGAGCATAGGTGTAACTGATGGGCCATTAACATCATGATGGGCCATCCTGGGCAGAGTGGGAGGGAAGAGCAGGTCACAGCATCACACTTACACCAAAATAGGCTGCGCCCTGTCCACACACAATGGGCTTAACAACCCTGTATTGTCACTCTAGCCAGCCTGGAGCCAAGGCAGGGGACAAAGAGAATTTCTTGCACTTCCAAGCCACTGTCTAGAGGCTTCTCCCATCTTCCAGAACCAGGGCACCAAAGTATAAATACTGCATCACAGACACCACCTCTTCAGTATACTTCTGGATCTGTGGATACTCTGCCAGGAAGAAGGACTGCTGTGCTGCTCCAGGAACTGCTGCTCTGATGGACTGTGGCTCAGGAAGAACTGCTTTCTTGCTGTACTGACCCGTTCCCTGCTACCCTCCTTGTCTGGGTGGGAAGGAACTGAACTCACAACTCTTGAACCCAGAACCAGAGTGACTCAGAGGGTTTGCTAGGTTGCTTCCTGTTCTTCTGAAGTCTCAGGGACACAGAAGACTTCCTATTCACCTGCTATAGCACCTGGACTCTGTCTTGCTCTGTCAAGTGTGCCAATTCAGTTCTGGGCCCTTGGAAGTGGGTATAAAGTGCTGCTCCAGCAGAACTGGTGCATCACCAGTGTTGTGACAGATTGAACCGGCATATCACCCTTTTGGGTGGATCGGAACCTGCACATTGCCTCTACTGCAGGGATCAACTCTGAGGCATTGCTGCTGCTGCAAGGCCAAAGCCAGTGCATCACCTTCAGAACCGCCACACCAGAGATCCACTGCATCGCCGCTGCTGCGTGGACAAACATGGTAACATTGGGTCATACCCAATTGGTATATTTAATTTATTTGTCTGGCCCTAGTAAAGTGCATTACATGTGCCCAGGGCCTGTAAATTAAATGCTACTAGTGGGACTGCAGCACTGATTGTGCCACCCATATAAGTAGCCCCTTAACCATGTCTCAGGCCTGCCATTGCAAGGCCTGTAGGTGCAGTTTCACTGCCACTTCGGCCGGGCATTTAAAATTACCTGTCAAGCCTTAAACTCCCTTTTTTCTACATATGTCACCCCTAAGGTAGACCCTAGGTAACCCATAGGGCAGGGTGCTATGTAAGTAAAAGGCAGGACATGTGCTTTACATGTCCTGGTAGTGAAAAACTCACACATTCATTTCTCATGAATGTGAGACCTGCTCCTCTCATAGCCCAGCATTAGAACTGCCCATATATACTTTTAAGTGGTAGATTCGGATCCGAAAGGAGTAGCCCTGTCATGTTTAGTATGGCCAGATTGGTAATAGAAAATCCTGCTTACTGGTAAAGTTGGATTTAATGTGACTATTTTAGAAATGCCACTTTCAGAAAGTGGGCATTTTTCTGAACTTACTGCCATCAGTGCCTTACAGCCTATCTCCAATCCACATTGGGTCTGTGCTGGTTGACAGCTTCACTTCTGCATTCCACCCAGATAGCCATAACCACAGGTCACTCGGTCACATCTGCATTCATCTGCATACTCAATGGGCCTTCCTGGGCAGGAAGGGTGGAGGGGCTCTCACACTTCAAAGGCCAGTAGCCTGACCCCAGAAAAAGGAATGATTACCCCCCAGAGGGATCCTGGCAAACAGGGCTGGATGGAAGGGGGAACTTGTGCACTTCAAAACCACTCTTTGAGGTTTCCCCCACTTCAAAGGCATTATGGATATATATACTGGGTCTGTGACCATCTAAAATTAGACACTTTTGGATCTACAACTGAACTCTGTCAGCGGGATTGCCTGGCTGCCCAAAGGACTCATAAGGACTTAGTTGGAAGGACTGCTGCCCTGCTTGTTTCCCTGCTTCGTGCTGGTCCCTCGCTCTGCTGGAAGGACACTGCCTTCCCCACAAGTGCTCTCCAAGGGCTTGGATTGAGCTTGCCTCCTGTTCTGAAGTCTCAGGGCCACAAAGACTTCACCAAAGAGATGAAAATCCCAGTGCGTCAGAAAATCAACGCAACATCTACAGAAATTGATTCAGCGCCTGTCGCGCAACTGAAAAATAGCTGCATCGCGTACCGGATCAATGCAGCGCCTGCTCCTTACCAGCACATCAAGTCCTTTCAACGCATCATCCCTGCACGTCAAAATATCCCCGCATCTCAGTGAGGAACCAAGGCTGTGCTCATGGAAATCGACGCATCACCTTCTAGCGTGGAAAGAAACAATGCATCAACTGTGCCACACCGGAAAATCTGATGCAGCACCTTATTTTTTAATGCATCTCCTCCTCTGAGACCCCTGCACATCATTCTTTTTGATGCATCCAAGGTACAGTGTGTTAAAAGGATACAGCCACTGCTTCTTAAGGATTGAGATTCCTTTAAACCTTTAAAAAGTGATATCTTGACTTGTGCATGTTGGATTTTTTGTTTGTTGTTTTGGTCTTATTTTATTCAGATAAATATTATCTATTTTCATAAACTGGTGTGTAGTACTTTTTGTGGTGAACTCACTGTGTTACTGTATGAGTTACTGCACAAATACTTTACACATTGCCTTCTAAGTTAAGCCTGCCTGCTCTGTGCCAGAGGGTGAGCTCAGGATAATTTGGATTGTGTTGTGACTTACCCTGGCTAGAATTGTGGTCCCTACTTGGGCAAGGGTGTATACCTCTGCCAAATAGAGACCCAATATGTAATACACAGGATCAATCCCAGTAGGCTCTATCAGCCTTTTGCCATTCCAATAAACACTTGTTATTCAGTGCCATGATATCCTAAAGGTTTAAGGTGTGCTTTAAAAATACATTTGTACTGCAGTACAGTAGCTGTCTTCATCCAAGGTCTTGCGACAGCATAAAATCACTGAAAATATGACCCTTGTGTTATATAATTCTCTCTTCACTTTTCCTCCTTTGTTTTACAGTTCCTACTAGGGTCTACTGTGTATTAGGATGACAGAACTTCAGAATGTGGGAAACTGAGTCCTTCCACACCATCAGTCCAACTCCTGGCTAGCTCACAGTGTTTCACCCAAACCCCTACGGGTGGAAGGTAATTATGGCAACCTAAACATGACACACTGACTCCCAAGGAAGTCATGAAAACAGAGTTCATCCCTTTGTTTTATTATTTATGCAAACCCAGGCGAAACACGAGAGAGAGATACAAGATAAGTTTCCAATACATTTATTGAAACAATTGTAGTCTTGCATAGAGAGAATCAGCTGCAATAATTATGCAGATGAAACAAAGCAAAGTTACCAGCATTATAAACGTGGCAAAGAGAATGCACAATCCAATCATGGTGAATTATTTCTAGAGGTTCTAGAGAGTCCTACATAACCCTAGGACTATACTGAGAGCATAGTGGGTGTACCCTCGGCCTTTACCTGATCTGACGAATTAGCCTTAGCCTCACACCTAGAAACTGCATCAGGAGTCAGCCTGTAGTGTGGATGGCAATCCTTTCTGAAAGCTGGAAGATTAGCACCAGTAGAGCTGCATGTGGAACACATCATTCCAGGACGGTTGAGGCTGGAATGCGCCTTTAGCCCTTCCGGGTCAGAGCACTGATTATATAATAAAACCATACTGAATTAGAAGCACACCTCTGATGCAATGCTATGGCTGGCTAAAGCAAGCAACTCATACAACATATTCCCAAAATAATATCATGCAAGCAGATGTGTGTAAAATGTCACAGTTAAAAGCAATGTTGCTAAAACGTGTAAAATGTAGAATGTAAGATGAAGCTGAAATAGAGAACCAGTGTGGGTCCTAAAAGGCATCACTACACCATAAGCCTGCCCACCTTCTCTCTTTCATCTGTACTAAAATGTTCTCTCTATCTTCATCCACTCTTCCAATTGCAGCAGTTGGACCATAGCACCATGCTAAAGTGTGAGGAAGTTGGCAGTGATGCTGATATAGCTTAATTAAAGCTTTTAAAATCTTACATTTGCTGGAACCAATTCTTGTATAACTGGCAATGAGCTCTGTAAGCATCAGCAGAGGGACAGCTCAGACACTGCTGTCACTAGTCTTCTTGATTCTCAGGACTCTGCTCTGCTACTGTACCAATGTGATTAGGGTTCAGCTACCTAAAAAGGGTTATCTGTGCTAGGGGCCCACTTCCAGTCCCTGTCAGTAACCTTGATACAACACCTTTGGTTGGTTGACAACTATGCAGCATGCTCACTTCAGGCTTATCAGCTAGGTTGGTATCCAAGAGGCGGTATCGGGACTCGTGGAACATCTATGGAACCTGCTGCATTCTGTCAACTCTCTGTGTGATAGAGGCCTATCTTGGGTGAGCAGGCGCAACTTTTTCGTTGCTTAAAGGGCCTTCCCATCATTATTGGCCCTAGGGTTTTGCAGTGTCATTTTGCCTACTGATCCTGATGAGTAAGCACATTCTCCCTCAGGGTCTGAAAATTCTGACTACGCTGAACTTCATACTCATTGCTTCTGGATTCCCAGTGCATCTGCCAGTCAATGAGCATGCTACTCTCTTTGATTCTTTCCACACAGGATCTTAATTGCGCACATAACCACTAACTCCACTTCTAAAGACTGCATCCAGAGTGCAATCATTGGGTGGCACACACAGAGGCAGTTTAGTATTGAATCCTATAGAAGCAATGGAGGAAATGGCGACTGTGGGCACTGTGGCAACAGTTTTTGGACCATAATGTAGTAACCGTACATTTCCCTCCCCCATGTACTGACACAAGTAGTAATTGTGCTTGTATTATTTAGTGAAGCTGATTAACCTTGTTCTCCCTTTTGCCTTTCCTCTACAGTGTTCATATCCCTGAGGAGTGTTCAAAAAACAATGCAGTGGTAGATGTTACTAAGGTCAAGTGCATCTATTGTGGCCACCTTGTCAATAGTACTATGGCAGTGACATATGGGCATTGTGCAAAAGATGCGGGGGAAATGCCATTATCAGGTTCTGCATGATTGAACCTCTGGATGTAATTGCATGATCTAAATGCTATCCCACATAGGTAGCAAAGTAAAAGATCTCTCACCACTCAGTTATGATATACTCTTTAATTGTTAAGTAATAAGTGATGGGGACGATTTGTGTTCTTTCTACACACTGGGGTATGGGGAAACCTATAGCCAGGCACCCCATAGAAAAGAGTATACCATTCACCTGTCTGATTTCAGCCCACAGAAGCACAACAAATAAGCTAGTCCACTACAAGAGATGGTTGTTATGTGCATTTCGCTCAAGGATTAATCCACTGGTGGAAGGGTTTTTGCCACAAAGATGGTCACAGCCTTCTGGGATGGTGGCACTAAAATTAACTATGTATTAAACTTGACCCAAATGAACTTGACCTGGTACTTCTGGTAAACAGATCACTTTGGAGAAAGACATCTGTACAGAGTACCCTGAAGTATCCAAGGAAAGGTGAGTGTACACTCGGAACTTTGAACATCATATCAGGAATAAAGACGGAGGCATTTCTGTTGCCCATAAAGTGCATCAAATTCCACATTGTTGAAGAATCCTGTGAGACCTGAAATAACAAAACTCCAGAATCAAGGTGTGATTGAGAGCATCAAAAGCTCAAATAAGTTAGTTCTTAATGTTTTAGGGAAAAAGTAGGTAGTAACAAGTTACTTACGTGTGTTGACTCAGAGATGTGGATGCTGGTATTTCAGTAGACTGCCACGGTCTGCCCAACATGGCAGGATTGTTAAGTGGGATAAGCAATGCCTGTTGATTTAGTATGATTGGTTTGATATTTACCTACCATCACGTAGGCCTGCATCCTGAGTCTAAAGCCCTAACCTCCTTCACCCCCATATCCTTTTGGGGCATTCTGATTTTGTAGAGCACTGTTAGATTTGGTTTCGACAGCAGCCATATTTCAACGCATTTACAGAAAATTCTCAATAGTGTTTCCAATGTCTTATGCTTCCAGGATAAAGTCCTGGTCTATAGATGTGACGTGGATCAGCACAACAACACTTGATATACGGTTTTAGATAGTCTAAGGAAAACTGGCCCTGCACTGGAAAGAAGTTAGTACAACATAGTTCTAGGCTCAGTAACATACATAGGATATACCCTGGCCAAAGATGGTATAACATCCAAGATTTATGAAGTAAGACATTAGAAAAGTACCCTCTCCCATCGACAAATGCCAACTTAAATCATTCCTCGGTCTGGCTGAGCATTAAGTCAAATTTGTGAGATGTTTCACAATTTTTGTAGAACCACTAAGATTACTCCTCAAGAAAGGAGTCCATTTCAACTAGTTAGCTGCTTATCAGGAAGCATCTAACACATTATAACTGGAGATTTACAAAGCACCAACCTCGGGCAGATTCAACACCACCAAACATACTATTTTGACTATTGTGTCAGCAATGAAGATTTGGAACAACCCACAAACGATGTGTAGAGCAAAAATTGATTATCATGCTGCTGAGCTATATGCCATTTCATATTTTCTTACAGGATTTAACCTTTCTTGTGCGTATGGATCACAAACCTAGGGTGTTTGAATTCGCCACATGGGATTTAATGCACAACACCGCAAGTAGCCCCTTGGCTTTTCAAATGAGAGGGCTGCCCTTTCAGAACAGAAAAGTTGTTCAGTTTAAAGAATGTGGCAGCAGATTGCAACTTATGCTTGCATAATTCTGAAGTGCATAAGCAGGTTGAACCCTGTGTGGATGTGGTGTAATCCATATTCTGGGATCAGACTGAAACAGGAAAATGCCTCCAAGGATTGTTTTTATGCAGAAATGTTAGCCTTCCTGCACAAAAAAATATCTTAACCATACCACAGGCATCCTTGTACCATGGTGTAAGGGGTGCCTGCCTCGGCACTAGGTAGCACATAGTGCACCAGTGCAGGGAGAGAGCAGAAATGCTCCATATGTTTGTAAATATGAAACATTTCTGCTCTCTCCCTTTCATGCAACGCAGCAACTTTGCTTCCTGCCCTACATGAAAGATTAGTAAATGTGCCCCGTGGTTTTGTTGAGATGGCCAAAGGATCAAATGTACCTGAATGCATCCAACCATTACATGAATACATTTCTTGAGAGATGCCTTTATGGAAGAAGGGACCCCTGAATTGCCTGTCACTGACAGTGGAGTCCAACCAGGGTCAGAGTATAAGAGAACATTTCTGCATAAAACGTCCATAAGACACCTCCGGACAGCCCTGTGTAGTCTGAGGACAAAAGGATTAGGGGAACAAATGAACAGAATGATCAAGGAGTGTTTGCCGGTGACATTGATTGATAGCATCCTTGGGAGGTGAGCTCTCCAAGACATGTTGTGGGCATTTCCCTTAACACCTAAGACTATTGCCAGGGTTTGCCATTTATTGCTCTGAGGGAGGGAGGCAAGGTGCAAGCTCTCCCTAAGTTAGTTAACTGTGAAAAAAGCAATGGGTGTTAATCAAGAGCACATTAAGAAGCCAGGGAAGCCAAGAAAAACAGAGGATGTCGTACAGTCATTTGATGTGTAGGAAGGGAACGCAACTGAAAGATGGTGCCTTTGTGTGTGTCCAGAAACATGTGCCATATGGTGGAAGACTTTAAGGCCCTCATTACAACCCTGGCAGTAAATCCCACTTTCCGCCGTGCTGAAGACCGCCAACATACTGTTGTGGCGGCGGAATACCGCTACAGGTATTACGACCCACATCTCGGAATCCGCCACAATACAGACACCCACACAAGTCTGCCACAGCAAAGGTCAGTGATAAACTGGCGATACCAAAACCCACACCGTCACGCCAACAAGAATACACCCACACTATCACAACCCACGAATCAACGCAGCAGTCTTTCAACCGCGGAAATCTATTGGCGGTACACACCGCCGCGCTCAAAATGCACACACATTTACAAAACACAACCACATTGGACAATTCGAAATACACATACACACACCACACCCACACCACTATAAAACACACACCCACATTACCCACAAACCCTTACAGCCTAAAATTTCGAAGTTTGAAGAATGCCAGAGAGAGAGATTAGCTAACACAACACCAGCATCCACAGACACACAACACCTTAACTTATACAACATCCACGCACCTCAAGCAACACACACCAACACATCCCCCACACATCACAACAGACAGCACCTCACACATCACCCACACCACATCATGGCACCTCAGAGACACTCCAGGTTTTCAGAGGAGGAGCTCAGGGTCATGGTGGAGGAAATCATCCGGGTAGAGCCACAGCTATTTGGATCACAGGTGCAGCAGACCTCCATTGCCAGGAAGATGGAGCTATGGCGGAGAATCGTCGACAGGGTCAATGCAGTGGGACAGCATCCAATAACACGGGATGACATCAGGAAGAGGTGGAGTGACCTACGGGGGAAGGTACGTTCCGTGGTATCAAGACACCAGATTGCTGTACAGAGGACTGGCGGTACACCCCCACCTCCTCCTGCACAACTAACAACATGGGAGGAGCAAGTCTTGGCAATAATGCATCCTGAGGGCCTGGCAGGAGTAGCAGGAGGACTGGACTCTGGTAAGTCATATCTTAACTACTTTATCCCCCCCTCACCCCTGGATGCTGTCCCACTGCATTGACCCTGTCAACGATTCTCCACCATAGCTCCACCATAGCTCCACGGATCCTGGCAGTGGCATATTCGGAGTTGGATGGGCGCTTGAGGGCATCACAGCAGCCACAAGGGGGTGAGTACACTCTCATTCAGCTGACTCTGCATGCTTGATGAGTTGTCTGGGTGGGGGTGGTGGCCTGTGGGTTCCCCTAGGCAAGGGCAGATGCGCAAAGGTAGATCCATTGTTTTGCAGCCTCATTCCCACTCCAACCCCAAAGGGGGTATTTGTCCTCTACACCTTGTCAGGCTCCCATGGGTTCCAGCTGTGCATGAAATGGGTCCCCCTTGGACTGTTAGTGCATGGCTTAGTGCAGAGGGCTGCTCCCTGTGTGATGTGTCCGCCAACGGTAGTGGTGATGCATGCACTGACTATGTGTCTCTTCTGTCTTCCCACCCTTTTTGTTTTGTCACCCTGTTCTTGCGTGCATTAGCATCATCTGGCGGAGGAGCAGTGGCACCGGAGCAGGAGGGAGCTGCATCCCACATGGCCCTGGAAGGTTAAGTAACGGAGACTGAAGGCACCAGTGGGATGGAGGGTGAGGGAGCTCCACGACGGGGACAGGAGCATACAACAGCGACAGCGACTCCTCCTCTGATGGGAGCTCCCTTGCTGTGGCGGGCACCTCTGTACCCACCGCATCAACAGGTACAGCCGCCACCCCCCCCACCATCACCGCCCTCCCAGCAGCCCCTCAGTGTGTTTCCCGTGCCCGCTCACCCAGGAGGGTGGGTATCTCCTTCGCCCCAGGCACCTAAGGCCCTGCCCCAGTCAGCCCTGCTGCCCTCAGTGAGGAGGCTATTGACCTCCTGAGATCCCTCACTGTTGGGCAATCTACTATTCTGAATGCCAGCCAGGGTATTGAGAGGCATTTGCAGCAAACAAATACATACCTGGAGGGCATTCATTCTGGCGGCCCAACAGAGAGCATTTCAGGCTCTGGCCTCAGCACTGATGGCAGCCATTGTCCCTGTGTCCAGCCTCCCCCCTCCAACTTCCTCCATCCAGACCCAATCCCCTGTATCTCAGCCTATCCCAAGCACACCATTAGACCAGCATGCACACTCATCAACACACAGGAGTGGACATGGCAAATATAAGCACCACACATCCCACCAGCACTCACACAAGCACCATCCCCATGCAGACACAGCAACATCCACTGCCTCCACTGTGTCCCCCTCCTCCACGTCCTCCTCCTCCCTGCCTGTCTCATCTCCAATCACACCTGCATGCACTACATCCTCAGCCACTACCTCCATCACCAACATGCCCATCACCACACACCGCTCATGTGCACTCACCACCCCCACTACCATTCACACATCACCTGTGTCCTCTCCCAGTGTGTCTGTGAGCCCTCCTCCCAAACTACACAAACGCAGGCACAAACCCACCCAACAGCCATCCACCTCACAACAGCCTCCGGCCCATGCACCTTCACCCAAATTCAGCAAACGTACACCTCCTACAACCACTACCTCTTCCTCCACTCCCAAACCCCCTCCATCTTCCCGTCCCAGTGTGTCTAAGAAACTTTTCCTGGCTAAAACTGATCTCTTCCCTACACCTCCCCCCGTCCTTCCCCTAGGGCCAGGCTGTCCAGGTCCCAGCACCTCAGCCATCAAATCTCCAAGCACAGTGGTCACAGCAACTCCAGTCTCATCACGGGCGCCACCCATCAGGGCTGCCAGTGTGCCACCTAGCGAGGCCAAGGAGCAGGCCATTCCGCCACCTGCCAAGGTGAAGAAGGTGCCCACATGCCGGACGGAGAAGTCGCACCTACCAGCAAGCAAGGGCTCCTCCAAACCAAAAGGGGACAGTGTCAAGACACCAGCAGCAACATCAAAGGTGGGGAAGGGACACAAGCTGAAGAGCAGGTCAGGACAGGGCACGGTGGCTCCGGCTGAGGGACCAGAGTCACCCCTCTGTCAACCAGTACATCAACCTGTACGGCGGTGGACACCGCCACCTGCACAACTGCACCACCATCTGCACCGCCATCTGCACCGCCACCGGCACCGCCACAAGCACCGCCACCTGCATGTCTGCTGCCTCACCAATAGTCCCCAGCATCATCCCCAGTGGGCAGCCGTCCGAGGCTGCAGGAGACGTCCTGCTGTGTCCCTCAACAGGTGCAGACACATGCACCACCGCCAGCACTTCCGCCACAGACACCACCAGCCCCGCGACGTGCTCAGACAGTGCCACCACAGCTGACATGGCAATCGTCCCCAGTGAACAGCTGTCCGAGGCTGCAGGAGACGTCCTGGACCCTGCCCAGCGTCCATGAGGCATGACTCCCAGCACTGTTTGTACCAGCAGGTGGCAGGCGAAGTCACAGCAGGGTGGAGTGTGTCTCTGCCTCCATGGCGTATCATGCTACCTGTTCCCAGGCAATCTCATGGTACACACACCCAGGTGAGGGAATGGGACCTGCCACACTGCATGTGAAGCACTCTGGGCACAAAGCCCCCTCCAGAACCAGTGGAGAGATACATCCACTACCCCAGTCCTTGGCAGGATGAAGCACTCTGGGCACCAAGCCCCTTCCAGAACCGATCGATCGATCGATCTGATGCCCCTGCAGTGTTCTCTCTGTTTCGAGTCAGGTATCTTGTGTGGGCTTCGCCCATGCATTTTGGGACACTGATCCACGGACAATGTTTGATTAATATCCGGACTTGTGTAGTTGGTGTATATATTTGTATATACTATTTTTTTTTATTGCCCTATCTGATTTTTATTGATTACACTCGTTACAACCATTTCCTTTTGTCCTTGCGTTCTCCCAGGGGGTGAGGGGGTTTATATGTAATGTTGCTGCATGTATTTGTGTGTATGGTGTTGTGGGTGAGGGTGGGGCTGGGGGTACTGCGTGTTGCGTGTGTTTGTCACTCTTTTTTCCCTCCCTCCCACCCTCCTGTGTGTTGTAGGTGCAGTACTCACTGTGGTCGTCGACAGCGTCTTTCCTGCTCCTGGTACAAGAGGAGGAAGACCAGCATGGGCAGGACCTTTAGTTCGGGCTCCATGGCGTCCTTGTTCTTCGTTGGGTGTCGAGAGGTGAGTGGTTTCCGTTCCAATTCCTGTTTCCGCCGTGCTTTTGATAGCGTTGGTACCGCCCCGGAAAAGGTGGCGGATAGGCCTCTTGTAATAGTGTGGGCGGTACATTGTGTTTGGCCTGTGTGTTGGCGGGTTCCCGCCCCGGTGTTTGTTTCTACCGCCGTGGCGGTCGGAGTGTTAAAGTGGCTGTCTATGCTGGCGGTTTCCGCCGTGGTCGTGATTCAATTTTTTTTTTCCGCCGGGCTGTTGGCTGCACCGCTGCCACCGCTGCTTTAACACCGACCGCCAGGGTTGTAATGAGGGCCTTAATGTCTTATGAAGCACACAGGCAACAGAAGTAAAAATAAACGTTTCAAAAGTAGAAAATCGACAATTTTGGAGCATGGACAGATTGTGAGGGAACTGTCAAATTGGCCAGGAGTTACAGCAAGTCAAAATGGAGATACCATGCACTACTGCCGTTCGTCACGCAATCATCATTTGCCCGTGTGACATATATCTCTCTATATATCTATATATATATATATATGTATATATATATATATGTCCTCCCTTCCTGTCTCTGTGGTAGTGTTCTCTCCCAGAAAGCCACCTTCCATTCACTTGCAGCCGTCAACAGTGGACAGTGTTAGTACAACCACCTCTTCCATATATATCCTTGCGCACATGAGCTCAAATTACCTTCTATCACCAGCAAGCCGTCTGAAAACAATGAACTTGTATCACCAGCAAGCTTTCTAAACACAAATGACCTTGTAACGCCAGAGATCAAATGGCCTTGTATTACCAGCAAGCCACCCGAGAACAAATGACTTTGTAACACCAGCAAGCCATCCGAGAAGAAATGACTTTGTAACACTGTGACCTTTTATCACCATATCAGCAAAGCAGACCACCTACCAGAAAAGGCCTTCTCTTTGGCTGCAGCCCCTGCACAATCCTAATAATTCCGGATGCACAGAAAGAACAAACTAGGAAATAAATCTTCTCTGCATCATTCGACAAAACTGTCCATTCGTCGGATAGTGGTTGGTATGCTGCTGCCACCCCACTAAAAAAAACGCCTCTCCCTCCCCCAAACATTCTCACGTCCTGTTCTCCTGTCCCCCACTTCTTTGGCATTTCCCATTGCCCGGCACTCCCCTCCCCCCTCAGCTGCCGTCTACGTGTACTTTTGTGTAACACTAAGACCTTTAGTAAACAGTCTGTGTTTCACACCAGTTCACATAACCACTGTGCTGTGTAAAAAGGCTTAGGGCCTTCATTTGTGGCATTGAAATGCACACAACGAGATTAAAATGAAATAACAGAACACTGGACCACATGCTGTATCGCCACTGAGATCCCGCCACCCGAGGAAGGCAGCAGATTTTGCAGGTATTTTTTTTCTCTTTCTTGAGGTGGACCGACGCATTTACCATCCAGCGACCATGAACTTTTTTTTTCTCTCCGCGCGGCGTCTTCCGTCAAAGGCTCGGCTGCGCCACGCCATCTGACAAGGATGGGAAATGTTCTCCATGATTTTATGCGTCACATATCTGACAGCGAGCAGTCACCGCGGAGGACCTTGTTGAGCAGAGCGGGTACGAGAAGAGACATTATCTTTATTTTATTTTTTTATCAGCGAGGACGGTGTGGCGGAGCTCTGCTGCCCCCTACAAGCCAAAGTCCGCTTTTCATCCTCGCTCAGACTTAAGACCACCTTAGGGTTTTAACTTGATTCAGCACACGCTAAAAAAGCATTGGCAAATTCAATAGTTTTTGCCTTTTCCTTTGCCATTTTGTTTTGCTGATATACCGAATCTGAAGAAAAGGTAATTGCTGATAACGAACAGTATAATACAGTGTGATGATGTATACTGAATTTATTGGGCACATGTGCGTGTATGTGCCGTGATGCTGCAGTGCCCCCTGGGTGATGATGTGCACGTGTGCATGCATCATCATGTATGAACGCACATGTCATGACTTACCAGCAATCAGCAAGAAGGGGCGGTAGATTGACATAGGGTAGGGGGGGTTATTAAAACAAGCATTTGCAATGCAACGGGTCTCGCATTTCTACCGATTAGAGCTATTAGCAGTTGTAAACTCCCAACTGGACTTTTCTTGACTCATTAAATGGAAAAAAAAACACAAACCAGCGTGATCGCGCTACTAAACAAGCGAAATCGCGCTGTGAAAAAGGAGAAAAAGTAGTCCACAAACTGGACGGAAAACAGCGAGCCTCTTATGTTTTCAGTACTTGGTCGCTGCGCTCGAGGAGTGCTAACCACCAGAAAAGGCATGACGTATGCATGCCCTCCACTAGTGAAAGCAAGCAGATTTTAAAAGGCAAGCCAACGAACCAATGAAAGACACTGACCTGGCATGGATGGGGCTCCGAGCCCTTTTCTAACTATTACAGCGTCTCTCAAGCGATACGCATGCGCAAGCGCATGCTACGCAGGCTCGACCCTAAAAATGCTGAGCGCCCAAGTAGTTGAGCCATTCCTGTCCGGGGGAAGCTGTAAGAAGGGACATGAGGAGGAATCGTCAGGCAATTCAGCTTGAGGTGGCTCCTAGCTACACAGGCTTGGACCCTTGGCAGAGCATTGTTGCTATGGACAATGGTGTTTCAATCATTGCTTCTGCTTAAAGACCAATAATTTAAATACCTGGATAAACAGCAATGCACACTTTATAGGCAGCTGTTTGTGCTTCCAGACTGTGCCAGCCAAGCACAAACCAGGCTGGAATTCATTCTCCCCAAACAGGACCTGCTGCTGCGTGCCAAATGGACATCTTACTGCTTATAATTAAAAACAGCAAAATTCAGTATATTGAAACAATGTCTATGAAGGAAAATACAGGAGCCAAACCCTGAATGGGGATCCTTTTTTAATGAAGTCCATCAAAATTTTGAATGCAGAAAATCTCATGAGCACAAACTTCCTGAATGATGCCATAGCAAAGTTATTAATGAAAAAATGCAAAAGCACAATTGGTGGAACAAGACCTCAAAATTTAAGGAAGAAAACCCATGGAAGTTTGGCAACAGCTCTTTAAAACTCCGGGCCCCCTGCCAGAGTACTTGGGGTTGCCCCTCACCAACGAGGCAACACATAAACCTATGAGGCTGCGTTGTAGTCTGGCACTACTGAGATGTTACTGGTATGGACGAGGGACTAGAGATACTGGTAAATGATGCAGGCTATGCACTAAATAGTTTGAATCTTTGTTGCATGTGATTTGCATCTGCAAACAGTTAAAACCCTTGAGGCAATTTTGCTTAGGCCCAATGTTCCACGCTTTAAATATTTGATCATGTAGGGACACAGGTCCATATTTATGAGGTGCTTGCACCGCCGTTGCATCTCTTTTTGTGATGCAGTGGTGGCACAAACCTCTCACCCAAATCTGTGATGCCACGTAAAGCCACTTTATCTGGCTTTGAATGGCCTCATACATATGGAGTAAGGCAAGGCAGCACAAGTCGCTGTCTTGCCCGACTCTGCACAGGGGAGGAGTTCCATACGCGTTATGATGGGCTTTTTCCAGATTTACAAGAGTCTGTGAACATGGGGATGCGCCAAAACCTTACGCCTCCCGAGATGAGCCGAAACAAGGAAACATATTTTTATTTCTCCTCATTTTTTCCTCTATCTACATGTGCTGCATTCTGCAGCAGACGTAGAAAGAGGAAAACGCGCCTCTGGGTTCTTTTTCATGCATGAAGGTGCCCCTTCCTGCACACAGCAATCCTTCTGAGAACAGCGACACCCTTGCAGCCTGCGTTGGCACTGGGCTGCCAACACAGTGCCAACGTGGGGGAAAGGACAGGAATGCGCCATATTGCATAAATACGGTGCATTCCTGCCCTTTCACTTTGGCTTAGGGCAGTGTAGCAAGCTGACTTGCTGGGCTACGCTACGCCAAATCCTCATAAATCTGGACCACAATCCTTTGCTGCCTAAAAGATGAATGGTGTCAGCTCTCAGGCCATTTCTACAATATATGAAAGTTGTGGCAGACCTACTGCAACAGGCCGCAGTCCCAGCCCTGTAACATGAGGAAGGAAATATGAGATGTGTACTGTTATAAATACTGACAATGGACTTTGATTTTGGTCGAATGTGCCCTTTCCTGTGAGTTTAACTAGGGATCTCACTTTCGCAAAATCAAGCATGCGTTGGGGGGGTTTGTGCGATAATGGGATCTGTGTAAATTTAATCGAAGGCTGACTAGGGACTACAAATTTCGCTCACTCACAGACTTTACTAGAGCACTTTATTATGGTCAGGGCCACTGGAGTTTTGCAGTAGAGGGTCAAATAATGCAGCACGGTTACATAAATTATGTGGTAAGAAAAGGCAAATTATGTGGCATAACGCTGCACATTTTGTAATACTATTGCTTCATTATATCGTCATTTTTAGGGTCGAGCACGCAAGCGCTCTGGCCTGTTGTAATCTCTCTGTCGGCTTTTAACCACACCGACTGCTCCTATTCATTCTTTGTTGTGCTTGTTTTAAATGCTTCATTTTTATTGGTGCATTTTGAGAAATGTACCACCTTTGTGTGCTGAGTTCCCTCCCAGGCGATTTCACTAAGTGAACATTTTTGTTGGTCATCACACTGTCTCACGCTTCTTCCTGTTACAGCGTGTGATGGCCCCTCCTCTGATTTCTGTTTCCCTTTCATCACAGCCTTGATCCTTTCTAGACATTCACACAGGGTGCCAATAACTGCCAGGCTCATGCTCATGGCGGCCGTGGGGCTTTGAAGTGACTTGTTAAACTTGGTAACACTGCCTGGTCGTTTGTTGCACATCATTGGTATCATTTTAATACCCAATAAAGCAATAAGAAACAAAAAGGTGACAAGTCCAGCTTGCAAAGGGCCTTTCACTGCATAGCAACACACGTTGCTGCATTTTTAGTAACTTTTGAACTGTTTGAATTAGCAACAAAATTGTTTTTTTGTTAAATGATGCAGCAAAGGATAGATTATGTGGCAAATGGTGCAAATCTGTAACTATGCAGAACTCGTCACACAATCGCTGAATTGATTATTGTGGACTGTGTGCAAAAATGGAAATTGTCTCATTTTAACTGATGATTAACTATCCTCTATAGATTCGGGTCGGCCAAGCACTTTGTGAGGGTAGGTTGTGTGCAATTATAGGAAGTGAGTAATTTTAACTGAAGGTTTTATTAGAGGACCTGTTTTCTTAAACCGTGGTTTAGAACGGGGTTGTTTGTTTGTAAAAATGTGAGGTGGAGAATCGCTGTGCCCTGTTAGAAGTAACACGAGTAGTTCCCATTACCCTGGAGGACAGGCATTAGGATAAATATTGTTATTGGACCTTTATCAAGGTGCCTCAAATACCCATATATGGGGCGAACCGGGGAACACAGCTTTTGGAGGGGTGAGGCTCTTTGCTAGGGTAGGTTGTGAGTAATAGGGGACATGATGCAGTTTCGACTATAAGATTCGTTATCTGGCATGCAGTTTAAATTTGTTTTAGGAGCTAGCCATCAGGGCTTCTAAAATGAGATCCGGAATATTTTTGGCATCATTTGAATATTGGATCTGGGTTTCAAAGGAGGTGTGCAAACACTGATGTAAAAGACGGTGCAGGGAGGATTTTATGACTGATGGAGGGCGACGGGGTTGGGGGATCTGGAGGAGTGCATACTGTGCTGTAATGATGCTAATTAATCGAACAGTTTAATAATACATTAGAATTTGAATGTTTCTGTAGCATTGGCCCTGGCCTGTCTGTTCCAATGATGATAATGTGCCGAGGTTGATGTTCAGAGAAGTGCATTGGACGGCGCCTGCCTGTTAGTGCACTGTATGTATCACGTGCTGCTATTCATAAGATAGTCCACTCCTTCTCTCAGTCTATCTAGTAAAGTGCAAGTGGGCACACTATGTTAAGGGCCTGACGGGGGCGCTCTAGCAACTCTATAGAGCAGGGCTTTAGCCACGGGGTGGGAGGGGAATTTGGTGGCCGGGCCATTCTATAATAAACTTTGCCCCCCCCCACATCGACTGAGGCAACTGACACAGTATAGCGGTGTCGGGGGCTGGTTCAGAAGATGACTAAGAAATAAAAATGCATTTAAATTTGTTGATACATTTGCTGATGGTCCAGGACAGCTTAAATGTCAAGCTATGTCTTCTGACAAATCGCTGCTTATTCTTTTAATGTGGAGATGCTGTTTATTTTTCTTTCTTTGACTGGAAGGTAAGAGGATTTTTGTTAAAGTGAACTATTTGACCATCTCTCTGGGGTACAGACAGAGACACTGGAATTATGCGGCTGGGGAAGCCTAAATTAAGCAGCACTGTTGCTAAACTATGACGCAAGAAAAACATAAATTATGTGGCTTAATGCAGCACTTTTGTGATTGTATCACTTCATTTTTTGTCATTTTTAGTTTGAGGGCAGCAGCGCGCAGGCTTTTCTGGCATGTTGGTATCTTTGTGGGCTTTTAACCACGCCTACCTCACGCCCATCACTTTCACTTGTTCGTAGCCTTGCCTTTCAAAAATCCTTTGATGACATTGGTAATGCTTTTAGTTTGTTCCTCCTTAGGGCAGTTTTGTTACCGCCTTGGGGACCAACCCTGTTACATGGATAATTGCACCTTGCCGAAACGTTTGCGAGCGAACTTCTTTTTCCTTTTGTGTCTATCCTTGGTGCTCATGCTCATGGCGGCCGTGGCGCTTTTAATCGGCTCGCTTATGCTTTCCCCTGCCGCTGCCTCCCTGCGGCCCCGCCCCCCCTCATGCCCCCATTCGCCGCTCCCTCCCACCTCCCAGCTGCTCCTCCCTCCCCCCTCCCTTCTTAATGGCTGGTGCTGCGCGTCGAGGGTGAGCGACCTCTGACCTGCTTTTGGTCAAGAGCTCGCCCCCCACGTCCGCAGCACCACCTTGCTGTCTCGTGTCCCTGACCCCCGCCCACGCTGCTGCTAGCGTGTTCGAGGCCCTCCTCCACCCGCAGGCATCCTCCTGCGCCTCATCCCTGGTGTCTAGTGGGCTTCTGGTAAGCATCGCTAGACCCGTGTGCACTGTGCCACTTTCGCCGTATCTGTAAGTGATTTTTGTTTTCCAGCGCTTTGCCTCCTTGCGCTCTTGCCCCCATTTGTGCCCCTTTCTGATTGCTGTACTCCGCTTGTGCTTTTGTGCCATTTACCGTATTTGTGACTGTATTCCATATTTTGTGATTGCCTTCTCTGCCTTGTGCTTTTTTTCACTTTTGTGCCTTTTTTCCACCTGTTTTTCACCCCTTGGGCGCTCCCCCTTGCCGATTTCCCCTGCCGCTGCCTCCCTGCGGCCCGCCCCCCTCACGCCCCCATTCGCCGCTCCCTCCCGCCTCTAAGCTGCTCCTCCCTCCCCCCTCCCTTCTTAATGGCTGGCGCTGCGCGTCGAGGGTGAGCGACCTCTGACCTGCTTTTGGTCAAGAGCTCGCCCCCCACGTCCGCAGCACCACCTTGCTGTCTCGTGTCCCTGACCCACGCTGCTGCTAGCGTGTTCGAGGCCCTCCTCCACCCGCAGGCATCCTCCTGCGCCTCATCCCTGGTGTCTAGTGGGCTTCTGGTAAGCATCGCTAGACCCGTGTGCACTGTGCCGCTTTCGCCGTATCTGTAAGTGTTTTTGTTTTTCAGCGCTTTGCCTCCTTGCGCTCTTGCCCCCATTTGTGCCCCTTTCTGATTGCTGTACTCCGCTTGTGCTTTTGTGCCGTTTACCGTATTTGTGACTGTATTCCATATTTTCTGATTGCCTTCTCTGCCTTGTGCTTTTTTTCACTTTTGTGCCTTTTTTCCGCCTGTTTTTCACCCCTTGGGCGCTCCCCCTTGCCGCTTTCCCCTGCCGCTGCCTCCCTGCGGCCCGCCCCCCTCATGCCCCCATTCGCCGCTCCCTCCTGCCTCCCGCCTCCCAGCTGCTCCTCCCTCCCCCCTCCCTTCTTAATGGCTGGCGCTGCGCGTCGAGGGTGAGAGACCTCTGACCTGCTTTTGGTCAAGAGCTCGCCCCCCACGTCCGCAGCACCACCTTGCTGTCTCGTGTCCCTGACCCCCGCCCACGCTGCTGCTAGCGTGTTCGAGGCCCTCCTCCACCCGCAGGCATCCTCCTGCGCCTCATCCCTGGTGTCTAGTGGGCTTCTGGTAAGCATCGCTAGACCTGTGTGCACTGTGCCGCTTTCGCCGTATCTGTAAGTGTTTTTGTTTTTCAGCGCTTTGCCTCCTTGCGCTCTTGCCCCCATTTGTGCCCCTTTTTGATTGCTGTACTCCGCTTGTGCTTTTGTGCCATTTACCGTATTTGTGACTGTATTCCATATTTTGTGATTGCCTTCTCTGCCTTGTGCTTTTTTTCACTTTTGTGCCTTTTTTCCACCTGTTTTTCACCCCTTGGGCGCTCCCCCTTGCCGATTTCCCCTGCCGCTGCCTCCCTGCGGCCCGCCCCCCTCGCGCCCCCATTCGCCGCTCCCTCCCGCCTCCCAGCTGCTCCTCCCTCCCCCCTCCCTTCTTAATGGCTGGCACTGCGCGTCGAGGGTGAGCGACCTCTGACCTGCTTTTGGTCAAGAGCTCGCCCCCCACGTCCGCAGCACCACCTTGCTGTCTCGTGTCCCTGACCCACGCTGCTGCTAGCGTGTTCGAGGCCCTCCTCCACCCGCAGGCATCCTCCTGCGCCTCATCCCTGGTGTCTAGTGGGCTTCTGGTAAGCATCGCTAGACCCGTGTGCACTGTGCCGCTTTCGCCGTATCTGTAAGTGTTTTTGTTTTTCAGCGCTTTGCCTCCTTGCGCTCTTGCCCCCATTTGTGCCCCTTTCTGATTGCTGTACTCCGCTTGTGCTTTTGTGCCGTTTACCGTATTTGTGACTGTATTCCATATTTTGTGATTGCCTTCTCTGCCTTGTGCTTTTTTTCACTTTTGTGCCTTTTTTCCGCCTGTTTTTCACCCCTTGGGCGCTCCCCCTTGCCGCTTTCCCCTGCCGCTGCCTCCCTGCGGCCCGCCCCCCTCATGCCCCCATTCGCCGCTCCCTCCTGCCTCCCGCCTCCCAGCTGCTCCTCCCTCCCCCCTCCCTTCTTAATGGCTGGCGCTGCGCGTCGAGGGTGAGAGACCTCTGACCTGCTTTTGGTCAAGAGCTCGCCCCCCACGTCCGCAGCACCACCTTGCTGTCTCGTGTCCCTGACCCCCGCCCACGCTGCTGCTAGCGTGTTCGAGGCCCTCCTCCACCCGCAGGCATCCTCCTGCGCCTCATCCCTGGTGTCTAGTGGGCTTCTGGTAAGCATCGCTAGACCTGTGTGCACTGTGCCGCTTTCGCCGTATCTGTAAGTGTTTTTGTTTTTCAGCGCTTTGCCTCCTTGCGCTCTTGCCCCCATTTGTGCCCCTTTTTGATTGCTGTACTCTGCTTGTGCTTTTGTGCCGTTTACCGTATTTGTGACTGTATTCCATATTTTGTGATTGCCTTCTCTGCCTTGTGCTTTTTTTCACTTTTGTGCCTTTTTTCCGCCTGTTTTTCGCCCCTTGGGCGCTCCCCCTTGTCGCTTTCCCTTGCCGCTGCCTCCCTGCGGCCCCGCCCCCCTCGCGCCCCCCATTCGCCGCTCCCTCCCGCCTCCCAGCTGCTCCTCCCTCCCCCCTCCCTTCTTAATGGCTGGCACTGCGCGTCCGCGAGCAGGGGGCGCGCCGCTGGCTCCGGAGGTGCGCCAGAGGCAACCCCGTCTGCACCTGGACCGCGCCGAGCGCCACCCCCCCTGGCCCGCTTGCCCCCCACACCTCCAGACGTCGCTACTCGGCCAGCGAACTCATCGCCCTCAACCCCGGCCCCTCCACGGCTTGCTACCAGGCCACACCGAAGCACACCAAAGGCCCCTTCTCCTGCCGCGCCTGCAACTTCACCTGCAACAGAACAAGGAAGCCCGCAAGAACCAACACCAACCACCTCCACTGCATACTCCTCAACACACGCTCCGCACGAAAGCACGCCATCGAGCTCTGGGACCTACTCGACTCCCCCTCCCCAGACATAGCCTTCCTGACCGAAACCTGGTGGAACGATTCCTCAGCCCCTGACATCGCCATAGCCATCCCTGACGGCTACAAGATCACCATAAGAGATCGCACCAACGGAATCGGAGGAGGAATAGCCATCGTCCACAAATCCACCCTCAAAATCCACACCCACACGGACGACACCCTCAAGACAGCTGAACACCTACACTTCCGGATCCACACTGACCCCAACACCACCCTCCGGGGAACACTCATCTACCGACCACCAGGACCAAGAGCCCCCTTCAGCGACACCATTGCAGACCTCACGAGCACCCACGCCCTCACCTCTACGGACTACATCCTCCTTGGAGACCTCAATTTCCACCTGGAGAACAACAACGACGCCAACACCACATCACTGACCGACAACCTCGCCAACCTCGGACTCAGACAACTGGTCAACACACCCACCCACATCGCCGGACACACGCTTGATCCTATCTTCTCCGCAAGCAAACACGTCACCTTCAGCCACACCACCGAACTCCACTGGACCGACCACCACTGCGTCCACTTCACTTTCAAGAAACACACCTAACACCACCGCACCCCATTACCTCCTCACCGCCGCTGGAGCAAAGTCACTGAAGACCAACTGACCAGCACCCTCATCCAGGACCCACCTACCGACCCAGACACTGCCGCCATCAACCTACATCGGTGGATCCTCGACTGCGCTAACACGCTTGCACCACTCAAGAGGCCCACCGCCAACCAAGAAAAGAAAAAAGCAGCCTGGTTCACCAACGAACTCATCACCTCCAAACGCACCTGCCAGAAACTAAAGAAGAAATGGCTCCTCGAACGCACACCAGACAGCCTGGCGACCCACAAGGAAGCCACCCGCAAGCACCACCAACTAATCCGACTCGCCAAACGTTCCCACTTCACTGAACGCCTAAACAACAACGCACATGACAGCAAAGAACTCTTCTGCATCGTGAAAGAGCTCTCCAACCCCAGCACCAACCTCAACAACATCCCACCATCCCAAGAACTCTGCAACGCCCTGTCCACCTTCTTCTTCCAGAAGATCGCCGACATCCACAACAGCTTTAACACCACGCCTCTGCCTGACCCCACCCCCGATAACTCCACCTACTCCAACCGCCTCACCGCCTGGACCCACGTAGATGACGCCGAAACCTGCAAGACCATGAACTCCATCCACTCAGGATCCCCTTCAGATCCCTGCCCACACCACATCTACAACAAAGCCGACTCTACCATCGCCCCCCAACTTCGAAAGGTCATCAACTTATCCTTCGAAACCGCAACTTTCCCGGACAGCTGGAAGCACACCGAAATCCACGCCCTCCTCAAGAAACCCAAGGCTGACCCCAACAACCTCAAAAACTTCCGCCCGATCTCCCTCCTCCCCTTCCCGGCGAAGGTCATCGAGAAGATCGTCAACGCTCAGCTCACCCACCACCTCGAGGATAACTCCATCCTGGACCCCTCCCTGTCCGGTTTCAGACGCAACCACAGCACCGAGACTGCGCTCCTCGCCGCCACAGATGACATCAGACTACAAATGGACGAAACATCTGCCCTCATCCTCCTGGATCTTTCCGCTGCCTTCGACACAGTCTGCCACCGCACCCTACTAACACGCCTCCACGAAGCTGGAATACAAGAAAAAGCCCTCAAATGGATCTCCTCATTCCTCTCCGGCAGAACCCAGAGAGTCCGACTCTCACCCTTCCGCTCTGAAGCCACCAACATCATCTGCGGCGTACCCCAAGGCTCCTCTCTGAGCCCAACGCTGTTCAACGTCTACATGGCCCCCCTCGCACAACTGGCCCGTCAGCACAACCTCACCATTCTCTCCTACGCCGATGACACCCAGCTCATCCTCTCCCTCACCAAAAACCCTCACACCGCCAAAGCCAATCTCCACGAGGGATTGAAGTCCATCACCGAGTGGATGAGAAATAGCTGCCTGAAATTGAACTCCGACAAAACGGAGGTCCTCATCCTCGGACGCACCCCCTCGGCCTTGGACGACTCCTGGTGGCCCACCGCGCTGGGACCCCCTCCAACGCCAGCCAACCACGCACGCAACCTCGGTTTCGTCCTCGACTCCGCCCTCACCATGTCCAAACAGGTCAACGCAGTTTCCTCCTCCTGCTACAACACCCTCCGAATGCTCCGCAGAATCTACAAATGGATCCCAACGGAAACCAGAAAAACAGTGACTCAGGCCCTCGTCAGTAGCCGACTAGACTACGGCAACGCACTCTACACAGGCATCCCCGCAAAAGACATCCGACGACTCCAACGCATCCAAAACGCCTCCGCCCGACTGGTCCTCGACGTACCCCGCCGATGCCACATCTCCCACCACCTGAAGGACCTCCACTGGCTCCCCGTGGACAAGAGGATCACCTTCAAGCTCCTCACCCACGCTCACAAGGCACTCCACAACACCGGACCCACCTACCTGAACAACAGACTCAACTTCTACGTCCCCTCCCGCAAACTCCGCTCTGCCAGCCTCTCCCTCGCCATCGTTCCCCGCTTCCAACGCAAGACATCCGGCGGCAGATCCTTCTCCTACCTCGCCGCCAAAACCTGGAACTCCCTCCCGACCCCCCTACGACAGACCCAGGACCTTCTCACCTTCAGGAGACTCCTCAAGACCTGGCTCTTCGACCAATAGCAGCAATTTCCCCCCCCCCACAGCGCCTTGAAACCCTTACGGGTACGTAGCGTGCTTTATAAATATTGTGATTGATTGATTGATTGATTGATTGATTATGTCAACTGTTTTACTTTTCATTTTCAAATTATGTGGCAAGAAAAGTCAATTTAGGAAGTTGCAACGCTAATAGCTCTAACTCGAGTAAACACGAGACCCATTGCATTGCAAATGCTTGTTACATATGTTAGCACTGTCTGGGCAAAGTGTTTGCATAATTTCTACCAGTCCTACATTTAAAATATAGCTGTAAGTAACCGAAAGGTGATTAGTTAATCTTTACAAAGGACCTTCTACTGCATGGCAGCGTGTGCTGCAGCATTTTTAGCAACTTTTGATCTGTTTCAGCTGGAAACAAAATGTGTTTTATCTTAAAATATGCAGATTAGCGCAGCAGATGATGGATTATGTGACGAATGCAGCAAATTCAGATTATGCATCAAATGCTACAGCCACAAAAGCGCATAATTTCAGTTTCTTTGCATATAGGGAGTATACATGTACATATGGTAGGATGTCAATTTGCCCACAAAAATATTAAATACCTGTAAATGAAATGTACAACTATTTCAACATATACCAGCAGTTATGAAAGCACTAAAGAGGCACATTTTGTTCTGTAATATTGAAGTGTGATGGAAAGAACGATTTTATTAGGATCAAAACAAATCTTCGTGGTGCACAACTTATAAATATTGTATTCTGTTGTATTGCACAGTTGTATTATACTTACTACCCCTATTTGTGGCACTGAAGTGCTTACCTGCATAACCAGAAAAGCTACACTATATAGAGTGAGTGGTGTGTGGTTGTAAGGGTGTTGTTTTTGTTTTATGATTTTATTAGGGAAGTGTTTCCATGTCATGCGTGATGACCACTGAGGTGCGGTTATCATTTTATGAGATGCAACGAGAGGCAGTGTGGTGGATGATGAGGCATGAGAGACACAGACACAGTTTATGTTTTTTCAGTACACTGGCAGCTTTGAACAGCTCTACAGGTACATCTATGGTATTTATTATGATTACAGTCTGATTAGCTAAGTACTGCACTGGGTTGTCCAATCAGAAATTTTGGGGCAAATGTACCTGCATTTCATGCAACGCAACGCAATGCAGAAAGGCAACTGTCTCTGCTGTGTTGCATGAAAGGCAGACAGCAGAAATTCACTATATTTACAAAGATATGGCACGTTTCTACTGTCTCCGAGCACTGGTGCACTGTGTGCTGCCTGCCACCAATGTGCCATAGTGCAAGGCACCTGTGTTACAGGCAGGATTGTTTTTATGAAGGAAGGGACACCTTCCTGCACGAAAACAACCCTTAGATGAATATATCTCTTTCTATATGGGCTGCAGAATGCAGCACACATGGGATGAGGAAGTAACAAGGAGAAATACAGATATTTCTCCTTGGGAAGGCATAACATTTTGATGCATTTCCAGGTTTACTAGCTTTAGTAATTCCAGGAATTCACCAAAATCCATGTGTGGATGCTTTGGAATGCCCATGCTCTATTCATGGAACAACTTCCCAACACAAGGTAACAGAAGGCATATTAAAATATGCAAAGCCATGCAAAGTATCTTTGCATGGCTTAGTAAAAACCCAAAAGATTTTTATGTCAGGTCTGCACCACACAAGTGGCGAAACCTCAATGCAAAATCTTAGTAAATATGCCCCCTACTGCATAGTTCTGAGTCAGAGCTGGCATTGTTGGAGGGGAGAAAAGTGGAGAGATCTAGTGAAATCCTCATTGCTACTATCTTCTCATATTTGAAAGCCAATGTAAAATGTAAAAATGCGGCCATAGTGTACAGATATTTTGGACCATGTATTAGAATAAAGTCCTCTGACTGCTCTGCAGTGTGTGACAAATCTCTTCAGTTATCCCATGCTTGTTGATTTAGTGATGGTTGATTTATGGGCTACACAGTACTGGTGATGGACAACTCTCGTAGCTAATATTCCTTAATTGAGTGTAAGAGGTGTAAGTTATAGTTGGCTGCTGATCTCCGAGTTCTATGGTATTAGTATTAGCTTGGGCCAGAAATGATATGTATGACCTTACATAACTATATAACAACCTGCACAGGGAAGCTCTCCTGAACTTACTTTCCTATCGAAAGTAGGTTGCTGGTTGGGTTGTTTCAAATCTGTGGATTTTAAGTTAGAGATGGATTTTGAGGGTGAAACTGTCTTTCCAGGCTCTGTTGCCTGGATGTGTGGTGGTGTAGTTCTCTTGGAAATATCCCTTTCTACTTCCTTCTAACGGGTATATGGTCCCGGATAGCTCAAATGCTGGCTGGTAGTGTGTTTCAGAGCTTGGCGGCTTGTACTGAGAAAGCAGTGCCTCCTATGGACTTCTTATGGTAAGGTAGTTTGATATAGTGGCGCAAGCCTAGAGTGCAGTGTGCTGACTTGTTTGTATTGCTTGAGGTTTGCTTGTAGGTATAGCGATCCACTTCCTTGGGGGCTCTGTGAATAATACAAAGGACCTTGAACATTGCCTTTCCTGCTATAGGTAGTGAGTGAAGTGATTGCAAGACTGGTGTCATGTGTTCTCTTGGGTGAAGGCAGAGAATACGTCTTGCAGCAGCATTTTAGATCAGTTGTATGATGAAGGTGGGTGTGCTATAGTCAAGCTTCAATACTGCGAGTGAGTGGACGGCTTGTATTTTCCATTGTTATCCAAGGTATGGGAGGATGCATTGTAGTGTTGTCATTGTATAGAAGGCCCTCTGTTTTACATTGTTAACATGTGGAATCAAATATAGGTCGCAATCCCTGGTTACCCCTAGGTTTCTTTCTCTTGATATTGTTGGAGGGCCCTCATGCTCCTTAGACCATGACGCAGTAGGCTGGTATTTATGTCATTGACCACAGGTCATAAGCTCTGTCTTTGTGGTAGTGAGCTTTAGATAGTTATTCATCGTCCATGTGTTTATGGCCCGAAGATAGTGATCAAGTTTTATATAGTAGAGGTCTTCCAGACCATCCATTTTTTAAAATGATTTGGGTGTCTTCTAGATACTTGTAATAGGTGACGCTGAATGATTTAATCAGGCTCCGTAAGGAGGGTAGCTAGATGTTGAATAAGAGAGGAGTTATGGTGGCCGCTGTGGGATGCCACAGCTTTGTGTGTGTGCGTCTGTTATGAAAGGTGGTAATAGTTCACCATCACAGCTGAGAGGCCACAAATTCAATATGAATTAGCTGAACTCCATTCTCACCTTTCACATAAGGTATGTCAAACAAGAATACGATGTGTGAAGAGACTGCACAACTCTACAGGACATTGAGTCATGTTGTCTTTAAGCCAGCAACTTTTATGACACTTCCTATTCCTGATACATAAGTGGTTGACATTACCTAAACCTACCAGTCATTCAGAAGCAATGTCCGATCAGGTAACTTCAGATTCCAAGAGGGCATGGTGCTTTGCGTAGCCTATTGGGATTGGGCAAAGTTATTACAAGCCATATATAACTTACATTGACGTTGCTCCAGTCTTTACTGGCCTGTTGTGAAACATAGCCTAATGAGATAACTTATTTTGTTTGCAGGAGTCAGAAAGTGTGTTAAGTTAATGTGCCTGATGTTAAGGGCTGCAAACACTCTAACTAGAAGAGGTGTGAATCTAAAAGAACCCAATATAGCCTGCCATGTGACAAAGGGCTGCTATAAAGATTTCAAGACTATCTTTCAAACACGGTTTAATCTAGATAACCCTGCCAGGATCAATATGCTGGGGATTCATCTCCTTGAACCAAATATTGGGGAAACCATAATCAGAGGCTGATAGCATTTGCATTAAAATTGACCTCTCTACACAACTCTGCAGAACATCGACTAACATTTTCTGATATTTGTATGTACTGATTTAAGATCTGTGTAGTATGAATCTGCTTTTTGAAATGTGTTGACTCTTTTAAAATTCTGCTTTATCTTTATCTAATTAATGGTCTTTGAAATAAATTGCATTTATAAGGTTCTATGTAATTAATGTATTAAATGTATAATATTTTCCTGGACATTTGAGACAGGGTTTTTATTGGGAGAAGTATGGGGTTGCTGGGTGGCAGGAATTTTATGAATCCTTACAGATTCTAGAATTTTCCTTCTCAGGGCCATGAGGAAAATCTGTAATTTAGCCAAAGTTTGGTGTTCACAGGACATTCTGGGCGAGAAAAGGAATTGAGATCCACGCAAGCTACACCACCTCAGACTAGGCTAGGTATCTTATTTTAAAAATGTCTGAGCCTGGTAGGTTTCCCTGGGATAAATACCACAGCTACCCACATTGCCAGAATTGGTCAATTTGCAAGGAGATTTCGAGGACCTAAATATCGAGAAGGTAAGAGTAAATGGCTAAGTATAGATTTACTATTCTTAACTCCACATCTATGTACTTTAAAGAAATATATATATATATAAATAAATATATATATATATATATATATATATATATATATATATATATATATATATATATATATTGTCAAGGTATATATGTGGAGTTCTGTATAATAGAACCTTATATATCTATAGAAACGTACTTTCTCAATATTTTTGTCTTTGATATTTTTGACGCAATATTCTGTCCCACAATATCTGTGTTTACAATCTTCTGTCTAAATACCGTTTCTTACATCAGATGCTGCTTTCTTCAATCCTGTACTTTCTCTAGAGGTTTTCAAGGTTCACATGTGACCTTTTCGGTGTTGTTGGCTCCAGAGTGAACTATTTATGTCCTTTTTTAGGAACATTTTGTTTTTTCATGCAGAGAATGGTGACATCATCGGTGGTGGTGTTCTGATGCCCCATAGATTTTCTGGCTTTTTACATTTGCCACATTCCTTATAGAGTGTACTGTACCTCTAACAAAGCAGCTTCACCTTTCTTGGCATTCTGAAGTAGGCATCCTGGGGATTTTGATTATGGAGTTGTTGTATACGATAGTAGTTGGTCATCAGTTGTTGCTGCTTCTATGTTTTTGGATGAAAATGACAATGTGTGTCAGGAAACTGATCTGTCTCAAAACACGTGGATCTTTCACGTTGCTCAGGACATCAGCTGAATTTGTGTGGTATTGTCTAAATACCAATAGGTTAAAGAGTTCTGTAAGGATGCTTGTGAGGGACCAGGAGTAGAGGTCAGAAGAGGCAGCATATCTGCTCTAGGAAACTGAGAGACTCCCTGCTTTGAGTGTAATATGTGGAGATAAGTGAGGACTTCTAAGAAGTGAGGATCATTCAGCCATAATTTCAAAGGGATGTGGAATTGTAATCTAGCCACATCCTGAAATGGTTTGTTACTTGGAACAATCCAGGACCAGTTATGAATTACACTCTGCCATCTTCCAAATTTCTGAGCATTGCTAATTCACCTGAAACATTGGTAATAAGGATAGATAAAGGCAAATGATTACTTATGTGGTTACTCCGCACAGATTTTACGGTCTCATCTCTCAGATCCAGGTAGTTAATTTCTTGTTGAGTTTGATCATGTATGAAATATTTCACCATATTTACGTTTGCAACCCTGCCCTGGTTCACATAATGTCCTGCTGTATGGATCAACTTCAGACTTTCTTCTCTAATGTACATGCAGCTGTTTCTAAGTGTGGGGTGGTGAGGTTGGGAAGAGAGGACAAGTCCTTCCTGGCATCCTAGGGAGGTTTACAATCGTTTATGTAGCTTTATAATTTTGGTCAGAGAAGGTGACACGAACTAAATGCAGGCTAAATTGAACTGCCCTAGACTGTGGTGAAAGCATAATAGCCGGAGCCGTACAACTGGAGCAGTGCATCGCTGCAGTGAAACATCACATATAGAAAACTGGTGAGAGAAAGCCCACAGTGCTGGGTGCTGCAGCACTGACAAGGTGCTGCTGGCAGGATTCTCACACTGTTGGTGTCTTGGAGCGTCAACAGGGCACTGTAGGAGAACGGTAACAAACCTAGGGCATAGAAAACTACAAGGCTTAAAAACTGAGGGGCATATTTTCAAGGAATTGGCTTAGGGTGGTGCTGCAAGTCTTTAAGAGGAGCTGCCCTATGCCAATCCAAAAGGGCATACAAGCTATGGTGCATTTCTGTCCTTTCCCTCTGCGCTGGCGCACAATTTGCTGCCTAGTGCCAAAGCACGAACCCTTGCACCATTGTGCAAGGGTGTCTGTGTTGAATGCAGGTTTGTTTTTGTGCAGGAAGGGGCACCTTCCTGCACTAAAGCAATCCCGGGATTCATTTTCCTCTTTCTATGTGTGCTGCAGAATGCAGCACACATAGAAAGAGGAAAAAATTAGGAGAAATAGTGATATCCCTTCTCGCTGCACCTCCCCTGGGGAGGTTTAAGGTTTTGGCATATATCCAGGTTACAAGGTCTTGTAAATCTGAGAATGCATCAAAAACCATGGGTGTGGCGTTAGAACACCCACGCAATGCCCATGGAACTCCTTCCTGATGCAGTGTAAGGCAATGCAGTGACTGGCGCTGTGTAGCCTTACACCATATCTACTAGGCCAAAGTGGCTTTGCAAGGCCTCGTATCTACGGGTCTGCACATTGCTCTGCCGGAGTGTCATAAAAATTGATGCATCGGCAGCGCAAGGGGCTTGAAAATATGCCTCTCACTTCGAAACAGGTCCCTATCGGGCCCTATATTCATGTCCTTATCTTTTAATGCGAAAACAATGATCCATTTCTCCACAATTCTAAATATTGGTGTAAATATGCTTAAGATAAGCCATGTCATGTATACATCCCCTCTTTACATTTCATGTGTTTTACTTCCTCTTACATTCCCTAAGAGTATTTCATTTTCCAGATGTTTTGTCTGTAGTTTTTTCCAAGCAGCATGTCTCTCTTGTATGGGGCATGCTGTGTGAACCAAGCCGCCTCCTGTTGTCTGGGTGAGGTCAGGTTCTGGTGGGGTGTCTGTGACGGGGCAAACGTGAGAGCTGTGAGCTGGTACTGAAGGCAGTGAAAGTTTCTCGCAGTGCCTGCCAGTAGGTCATAAAGTTGCCCAGACTACATGACCATCCAATCCTTGGACTCTCTGCAGACCACGCTCCGCAATGGCCACATATAATTATAATTATGGGAAAGTGTATTTAGAAATCTACAGCTGTAAACATGTAAACAGCACTAAAGAAACATAATATGCAGTGCTTACGGGTTACAGGGTGGGTTGGGTGTGTGGAGGGGGGTAATGGGATGAAAGGAAGTACGTGCAGAAGGAGAGAATGAAAAGATACCCTGAAAAGCGATAGATCTGTGAGATGTGAAGATGGAGGAATCAGAAGAGGACAAAATGTGGAAGGGTCTTGCAGAATCAGAGATTGCAAAAGAAACCAGTGTGAACGGGGGGGGAGGATCCAGGAGTAAACAAGACACTCCGAGACCACTACCCCTTCCACAGACCTTAGTACTAGTGTCTAATTCACAGTCACACAATTTCAGAATTGAAGATTTTTCAATTCTAATTATTCCCAACAAAATCATTGTTGTTACTCGTTTATTTGAAACTGCTAACAAGAACTGGCAAAGCCAATAGGTCTGGCTTGTTTTAAGCATATGTCTATGGTTGTGTTACATTTCTGGATGCAATAACAAAACTCACAGAGAGGCACCAAAATACTGATCAGGTGGCATAGAAGTTTAATTTACATGTTTTAAGCTGCACCATTAATTACAAAACCCATGCCTCTTGGAAAGGATTCCTAGTTAAACTTCTTTGGCCTTGTCTCTTTTAGAGATCCTCACCTTTTTCATCTCATTTGAAGCACTGCCCCTATGAGTATTATAGGGGGGTCTTCTGACATCAGAAAGCTCTGGCCCCTGCACCCTGGCCACCCAGGGGAATGGCAATGGCATCTGCACTGAATTAAATTACCTTTACATCCCTAACCTCGGAGTAGAAATGCAATGGTGCACTCTGATGCTCATGTAAGTCATGAGCAATGTAAAGTGGTGATTCTAAAACTGGACATTCTGTACCCTCTCAGGGCGTTGCTGTGGACCAGCAAGCAGAACTTCACAAGGGAAAGGATTGGGTGCTAGTGTCAAGGTCTATAACGAGTGAACACTAACTAGGGGTGGGCGGAACTTGTGGAGTTCACTCCATGGAATTTCACAGAGTTACATAAAAACTCAGTGAGATTCTGGGGAGTTCCACTTGAGGGTGGAAATTGGTACATTGAGATGTCCACGTTTTAGCACCACAAGCTTGTTCTGCACTGAGAAATCAGCACGAACTACACAATGTGGTGCACCAGAAGGTGCTGGTGTCCCAGTTGGTTTTTCTGCTGCTCAAGTAAATTTCCTACTCGAGCCGCATCTTTCCCAATGTGAATGGTCACAACCACCTATGTCTGGAAAACCTCACTGGGTGCCCTCCTAGTGCCAAAAAAGTTACACTAGAGGTTTCCCATTCTTGCTCACCAACTTACCGTTGGTGAGCCACGTGCATGATAAAACTCTGCCACAAGGTGGAGTGAGGAGTTTGGCCAGAACTCTGTGTTACATGAGTAATGTGGAGTGGCCAAAACTCTGTGAACTATGCACTAACTCTAACTTCACCATTCCCATGATACAGTATTAGCTTTTTCATCTATACTCCTTTCTACATAGGTATTTAAATTCCAGGCCCTGGGTATGTGTTGTACCATGTACTATGGGCTTTTAGGCAAATCAAATATACCAATTAGGAGTATGCCAATTTGACTATGTTAAAAGGGGAAGCATAGGCAGTGCTGCAAATAGCAAAACAGTGCAAAAATCTGGGGGGCACCAGGCAAAGGATTATATTTTTCTACATATAACAACTCAGAGGCAAATAGGAGGCAGTTGAGTGACTTATGGCAGGACACTGGGTCAATGCTGTTCTGTGATAGGTGCAAAGGGTATGCAAGGGCACTTCCAGTCCTCCCTGCATTTTGAAACACTGACAATGGATACAGGCTGGTTCTTTTCGTGATGATCCTCCTCATGCTCTGAATATGTGTATTGTTTTGTCTCTTCTTTCACAACCTCTCTGACTCATGTGAAAAACCACTGGAGATTCACTTATGAATGGAAAACAAATGAAGACATTCTGAGAATATGAGAAGGGAGGAAGGAAAACAAAAAACTATTTCATGAGGAAGAACAACGTCTTCTTTAGCCTTTGTGCAGAAGGGGTTAACTTTATGAAGTAATGCTGAAGGTTTATGAAGAGATCACACAAAATACAATAAAAGCAAGACTTTCATATCAAACCAAACAGAAGGGCTCTTTTTAATATCCTTCCAGTTGGCATTGCTTCTTTAGACATGAGATACTGCAGTGATTTGAAGGTCTGTGTGAGAAAAGGCTTCTTTTGTCATGGTAGGCCCAACTTTTTGCCTGGTATTTGATGTAGTCTCAAAGTTGTTATTGTCAGGGCCCCTGCTAACGGAGTTCCCTGGGCCAGATCTCTTTCCATAAAACTGTTGTGATGCATTGGCACAATTGGCAACACCTTTAGCTGCCAAAATATGTCCATAGTAAGTGGTAAGGGTATGCCCCAGATTGTGCCACGCTCTAGGGCAGAGGTCTTCAAACTTTCTGATGCGGAGAGGCCCCCTGTCAAACAATTTTAGGCATAAGGACCCCATCCTGACAAAACCTTCCAGAGCCTGGTACTCCTCATCTCCGCCAAACATCGCCAACCATAAACGCCCCCAATTCCCACGGCAAATCATTTTTATAGTGGGGAAATAATATTAAACAGTGTTAGCAAACCAAAGGTTAGTGGGCAACAGTAGTTTGGTGTCAGAGGCTTACCACACAGTTCAAACAAAAAGTCTCCAAATAGAATTACCTAAAAATTCACATGGTCACTTTATTTTACACAAACAAAACATAATTTGACAAAACACATTTATATGATAACACCTTCCTGAACTAATGTGATGGACTTGCCTGTTTTTCGCCAAAGAGACAGTCAAACTGTGGTTGCACCTCATTAGTACCACTTTTGACACTCAAATATAAAAATAAGCAACAAAAAAATGACCAGTCCAGCTTTGCAAAGGGCCTTCCACAGTGCAGCAAACTGTGTCATTATTTTTTAGGAAGGTTTCAACCATTTGAGCTATAAACAATTTTTTGTTAAAATCAGCACATTTTGTGACAGATGATGGATTATGTGGCAAATGTGGCAAATCTATAATTAGGTGAAAATCGCCGTGGACGCACAATTGCATAGTTCAATTGGTCCTGGGTATAATGGCTGTAATGCATGGGCTGCAACTTTAGTGAACGCCATCCAAGAAGGACCTTTCTATATGTCATGGGATGCTGGTAGCTTAGCTTTTACAGCTGCATGGAATTGGAGACTGCTAAATGTAATTCATCATAATTAAACATATCATTTACAATAATTAATGATGAACTGTAAGGTCCAAATAGGATGCTTTCTTTAATTCCAGGGGAGGAAGTGGTCCCTTAATCTTCTTTCACACTGTTTTTCTAAAATGGTGTTTATGTTAAACATTAGGAAAACAGACACTTCTATTTTAGCCAGAACTGACTCCTGGTTATATTAGTTTGGTGTTGTTGTTGACTTTAGATTTAAGGTCTTTCAACATCAGGTAGTTACATATAAAATAACGGGTAGCGTAAATGAAACATATATTTAAAAAGTTGTTACTCACTGGAAATGCACTAAAGTACATTATGGAACCTCTATTAGTTAATGCACTGCGGAGGTCTGTGTGTAACCAGAGAACCACAGAATTAAATCTTGGTTGGTGCAGTGGAGAATAGTCACTTGTGTATTTTTAGTGCTACAAGGTCACACACAGCCTGTGACAAAAAGCACTGTGAATATGTAAAGCGTTATTTTATATATACATTAGACACAGTATATGATAGACTGCTACAAAATGTGCAAATATATTCACAATAAAATGGTGCTTCCAAAATGTAGATTTTAGTAATACACAAACTATATTTAACTGTCCCTTCAACACCTCCTCAGCGGTAGTAAGTGTATGTAAATAATTAAAATCATGCACTTCACAGCTCAGTTGTCAACTCTTTGCACTACCGCTCAAAAAGAATAAATCTTTGTTGTCACAAGGCTTCCAGTGATTCGATCAATTAAAGCCAGTACACGCTCCCAAGCATCCTTTACATTTGCAGGTTAACTCTGTAGCGCACATTTGCAGTTCTTTCCGGCAAGCAGGAGCCCTGGCTGGGCTTCAGTTTCACATCACAGGATGAGACTCCAGGTGAAGCATTTTAACTATCAGATTTAATTGCCCTGGATGTTTGTCTTTTCCCTAAAGGAAGAACAAACGTTTTGGATTTCAAGCAGAAGTGAGGCTGGGGAATGTGCGCCCGCCTTCCCATGCCTCCACAGCCCCACAGATGGAAGACCTCTGCTCTTGGGCCATGCATCCAGAAGCACCCAGCACTGCCATTGCAGGCTGAATGTTCTGATGCAATCATAAAAGACAAACTCGACATGGCACACAGCCTGTGTGCTCTGTCTACCATACACTGCATGCATTAAGACAGAGTGCACTATACTGTATGAGTGCACTATGTATGTGAGGGCATAGATGCATGAGCCATATGCCCCTACTGTGTCCTTGCCAAACTTAGGAGGTAGGGAGTGAACAGGGCAGCCATTTTAAATGAATGTGCTGGACACTGGGCAGTACAAGTTTCACAGCTACATGATGGCTACTCTGAACCCTGGGTTGTTTGGTATAAAACAACTCAGAATTATAAATCCAAACTGGTACCAGTATTGGATTTATTACAAAATGTACCCAGGGGTCACCTTAAAGGTGCCCCTGCAAAAGCTTACTACCCTGGCATGGTTGCTGGATGGTCACAACCAGCCAGCCACCACCAGACAAGATTCTTGAACCCTGGGGTGAGAGATCCTGCTCTCTGGGTCCCAGAACAAAGCCCTTCCGGGGTGAAGGTGCAAAGAACCCCTTCCTCAGGAATGTTCACTTCCCTGCTAGTGAGCTTCGCTTCAAAGGTCTTACCACCCTTGAAACTCGACCTCCAAGCCTGCTGCTAGCAGCAGGTGGCCACCCCATTGCAAATCCCCAATTTTGGTGGGAGCAATGGCGGGAAAAACACACAAAGGACAGGAGGACTGGTCAGCCCCAGCTTGCACCACCGCTAAGGAGTAGCATGTGAGGTGACCCCTCCATTTTATTTTCCTCCGTGTTGCATGGATGGAAAATAGCAAATCGGATGTTGGGAAGTGACCTCTGCCAACAGGAAGTGGTCACTTAATGGGTGTAACCACCCTAAGGTGGATGACCCGTTGGTCACTACTAAGTACTCCCCTAAACACCCACTAAATACAATATTTAGTGGTCAACCCTAGACCAAGAAACCAGATTCCAGGAACAAAAGAAGACCAGCAATAAAGAAGACCCAAGGCTCAAGAACTGAAGCCCTGCTGCACCAAGAAAAGGCGCCAAACCCTGCCTGCTGCACCAAGACTAAACAATCGCTGCTGAGGGGTTGCTTGAACATTGGATAGACTCTAAAAACCGCCAGAGGACCTCCATTCTTTGAAAATTGCCAAGGATCTCCCTTCAGTGAAGGCATCACTCTCCTGCAACCCAAGACCAAAGACCCAGTGAAGGCCACTCGTTGCTGACCAATGAATTGGACACTGCAGCCAGACCAAACTCCACCCAACGGACCATAAGGACAAACCCTGCAAGTGTGCCAGGTTTCGTGGCACTGCACCCGCCAGTGGCCAAACCGTGCAATAGCCTTAGGTACAGGTTACCTAACATTGGACACCCAAAAGGACAGTCCATTGTGGACTGTAAAAGGACCAGGAGGAAGCCCCAATCAAGTGACTTCAGAAACCACCAGGACTTCCTGCCAGAGTGTCGCTGCTGAACTGCAAGCGACCCTCAAAGTGACCTACCTCCTGCTTCCAAGGGCACCTTTGCGCACAGCTCTTGGCTACCTGATTTGCTCTGCTAACGGCTGCCCGTTGCCCTGCACCAAAGAACCAGCTACGCCCTAAGGGTCCCCCTCCCCTTGCGACCTGGACACCTGTGCAGTGCTTTTCCAAGTGGTTCCACAGAGTGGCCTGGCACCAGCTCCAACAACTTTCTGCAGCCGAAACCGGGAACCGCCCAGACTACTCCAGCTGGTCCGTAGTGCTCACAGACGATCTCGACCTACTTGCGAAAGGAAACATTGATAAACACATTGCCTGAGTTTCTGAGGAATTTTTAAAGTATCTATTGATTCCAAAGGTGAGTAATTTCAAAAAGACAATTTTTATTGAAACTTCAAAAATTCATAATTTAAAAAGCTCTTACCTGATTTTAATGGTATTGTTCATAAAAAATTTATAAAAATCTGAAGTATTTTTGTAAATTGGTCTCGAGTTATTCTTTTGAGTGTGTAGTCTCATTTATTGCTACTGTGAGTACAACAAATGCTTTGCACTTCTCCAAGATTGGCCTAACTGCTCGACCAACCTTCCATAAAAATTAGAGCACTAGGGGCCAGATGTACCAAAGGGTTTTTCCCATTCTGTGTCAATGGGAAAATGTGTTCGTACATATGGGCCTAGGTGATCTAGTTTTTACCTCTGTAACCAAAGTGTGGTTGCCAACCCCCTCCACACAGTGTGTCGAGCTTTGCACACTACACAGAGGGACAGCCTCCTACAGTCTGTTGCAAAGCGTGTTGTGACCGATGACGTGCAGCTTGCAGGCTGGGCCACGCTGAGATGACTTTCATCAGCCTGAATATAATTGTTTCTGTCATTTACGTAGCATTGAGGCCAGCACGTCGTCTATTTACAAGCACCCCAACTCTAAAACGTACAGTTTGGGCATTGAGGTGTAGGTAGATGCGGGCAGGTGCGTTTGACCACGATCACACTATGTTGTCAGAGGGGACGCTATAAATAGAGTCCTAGTCTCCTAAGGCACCTCTCCTATACAACCTGAACTGATTTGGAAACAATAATGCTTATTAGGCCAGTGCCATGTGACATAAATGGATTGCCAAAAGAGAACATGGCGTTTATTTCCCCGGGGAGAAGAAAATAAACGAGTTACGCAGAAGAACTGAGTCCCTGCACAAAGAATGACACATGCAAATAATCCAATAAGAGCCGCGGTGCCTGAGCTCACAGACAGAGGAGTCTGTCTTCATTTATTGCAAGTGCGGACATAGTGCCCCCTTACAGGGCGTTGTAGAAGGACACATTACGTATGTGCCACCGGAATGAAAAGGATGCTGGGAGCTGAAGGCATCCCAGGGATTTCAAGCCCCACATGCACAAACGACATTGGTTAATAGAAAGTTAAGGCATATAAATTGCCTGTTTGATCTGTATACTGGAGATGCGGTGATTATATAATGCGCATTGCTTCCATGCACGGTTATAATTAGTCATAGCTCATTCAGACCTGTTTTATTTTTTCACAATATATTTGAATGGTGTTGGGAAACTACATATCCCAGAATGACTGGTAATGGCCATAATGGGCTTTAAGTAGTGAAATGAAAAAGAGACTAGCCATCCATGTCCTTGATGGTGGAAAGACGTCGGTTCTGCTGACAGTGCTGCTAATAAAGAGGCTTTTGGTGAATACATTCCTGGAGTGTGGCGTTTCCTCCTTGTTGTGAAGGGCACATTTAAATATGATAGGGGGGTCACTCTGGGGAACAGGTGAAGTGATTTTTGTAGGGGCTGCAGTGGCGTAGTCATGGTGCTATGGACCCCACCGCAAGCAGGGAAAATGGGCCCCTGCCACTGGTTGGGTGATATAAATGCATCGAGGTGGGCTCCTTACACCTAAGCCTGGTGCCACCACCATCCCGCACTAATTATCCCTAAGGACCTGCTCATAGGCCGGGACATGCGACAACGTATAGTCACGCAGTAGTAGTTTTAGTTGAGGTTTCTTCATTCTTGGATATGGCAGTTGTGTCCCCACTCTAGCGTCTCCGGAGCGACCCCATAGAATACTTGCCATCCGGGTATGTTAGCATACTAGAGGCTCCCGCTACCATAAAAGATGGTCCTCTGCATGTGCTTTAAATGAACCTCTTTCCTGCCTTTTACAACACCTTTACAAGGGCAATATGCGGGGGATTGTTTCCCCTGAACATGTTAACATGAACTCTTTTGTGGATGCAAAGTTAGGATTACAGTTGTACTTCTGCTAGGATCAGCGTCCTCTTCTCCAGGTCCAGTGGTGGACCCACCACATATGGCCACTCCATAGCTCGATCAGTCAGACCGGGGCAGGGCTGGCATACAGGCATTGTGAAAGGTAACATTCTGTGGTTGGGGGGGAGGAGCCAAGATGGCGGCCGGGGCGGTCGCTTGATTTGAGCGCTCCGTCTCCGGCCACTTCGAGGCATCCTGTTAGGCGCCCCCCCAGCGGCCTGGCAGCGACGGCCGGGACGGCGTCTTGGCCGGGGAGGACCGGAGCGCCCGACGGACGCCGCGAGCGCTCCTAGGGCTGCGCACGGAGCGAGGCTGGGACTCGCCGGTCTGTGACGTGGGCAGCGCGGAGCGAGGGGAGCTGCGGCCGCATTCCGGGTCACGCTCTCGCCGGCCCCGGCCGCCTCCTGCCTCCCCGTCAGCCCGCGGCGGGGAGAACAGGAGAGACACGGCCAGCTGTGAATCGGGCGGTTTATCCTGCTAGGCGCCCCGGCCCACTGAATCGAAGGACTGGGGCGCCATTTTGGATCTCGGTGCCGGCACGGGGAAAACAGCAGAGGGTCAGTGAAAAGGCCCGGTAGAGCAGGCGTGTAGCGGCAGCGCCCCAGCGGGCAGCGGAGATTCCAGGCGCAGACAGATTTTGACCTTAAATAAAAAAAGAAAAAAAAAAGAAAAAAAAAAAGAAAAAAAACAAAAGGAAAAGAAAATTAAAGAATGAGGTGAAGAGGGCGATTATGTGGAGCGGAACACCAAAACTAAACCTTGGGAGAGGCAAACGCCCCACCTCTTCACCCCACAGTTCTGTCTTCGCAATTGGGCAAGTTAGAAGCGGATCATATGCTCCTGGGAACACAGCATATTCAATAAACGCAGAATGGATGGCTGGGCTGGACTGTGGATGTGAGGCCTGTCCCGGGCTCCCTGGAGGTGGGTCCCTGCCACAAATGTTGTTGGCGGCGCAGGTCATATCCGCGGCGCCTTGCGAGCGCCTCAGCCTGTGATTTCTCCCGCGCCACGGCGCCTCGCCCGACCATCCAGCACTTCTCCCCTCTACCCGAGGGAAACCCCTGGCACCAAGCCCTGCCGCCGCACAAGAAGAAACAAGTGTTCTTCCCTAACGATTGCACCCTCTGCACACCTCAGTGAGCTCGGTGGGCAGCCCCACTTGAACGTATAGTCGGATCAAAGAATTCATCAAGGACTGCAGTATTAGTCACTGAACATACAGGCCACAACAAGCCAAACTAAGACTAACTGTACCTATACCCTGCGGCCTAACTGCAAGCCCACCAGTGCGAAGTCTTTGCAGATTGGGAGGCAATCGCACAACAGCCAGAATGGCCGGTAGAGTCAAGTCAACCAAGAACCCAGATCGATCCACTCAAGCGATAACGCCTACAGATCAACAATCTGGCCCATCCCTACAATCCTTGGAAAGCACACTTCTAGCGCACTCTGCCCAGTTCGAGAAAGTATTGCAGGCAATACTGGACACTAAGTCGTCCCTGGAGGGCAGAATTGATGCAGTGGCACAAGACTTGAATCTTCTACGAGTGGATCACCGTAACCTAGCCGAAAAAGTAAAAACAACTGAAGCTGAAATAGCGGAACTAACTCCAATAGCGCAAGGGAACCAAAAACAAATCCAGCGCATGGAGGAAGAGCTGAAGATACTCTGGAGAAGATCTGAGGAAACGGAGAGTAGGGCGCGCCGAAACAACGTGAGATTTCTGGGTTTTCCGGAAAGTATGCGTCAACCGGAAACTGAAATTTCCCTAGAACAGTGGCTAATTAAGGAGGTGTTAAATGGGGCTCCATCCAAGTTTTTCTCGATTGAAAGGGCTTATAGAGTCCCGGGTAGGCCTCCAGCCCCCGGCCAGTCCCCCAGACCACTGATTGCCAGGTTCTTGAATTACAGAGATCGAGACGCAATACTGCAACAATTCCGCAATAAGGGCCCGTTCAAGTATGAAGACTCGAACATTAATGCCTACCCAGACTTCACGCAAGAAGTGCAAAATCAGCGTAATTCTTTTGTTAAAATCAAGCAACGCTTGCGAGAACAGAACATAAAATATGCCCTACTCTTCCCAGCCAAGTTAAGGGTAGTGATGGAGGACCGCACCCATATATTCACCAGCACCGAGGATGCCTGGACATGGCTCCATGCCAAGGGCCTTGCACACCCCCGGGAAGACGCAGAAGGGGACGAGAAATGTCGCAGACCCACTGCAGGGAAGCGATCCAAACGGCGTGCCAGAGGTCAGCCCAACGACTGGCAAGCAGCAGAGGAAAGAGCAAAAGTGCTTAAAGAGACGCCGCTACACATGCAAAGCAGCAGTATAACTCCCGGCGGGTTCGTGGAGCTGGAACCGGACTCAGACACAGCCAGTTCCGCATCCACGGTAACAAGAGAACTAGATGGGCCGAAGGTCACCCCAAGATCTGCTGATGAACTATAAAGCATCTGCTCAGGTCCGGAGTGTATACTAGGGATGGCGATAGCTACTGGACAATTTATGGAGACTCCACGACACAGCCGAGATGTGGGGATAAAGTGCTTCCGCCAATATACATCTTTGATATAAATACTAAGCTAAGTGAACAGGGGTACGAATAGGTGGCATGTGACGGGTGGGTGGGGCCAGAGGGAACGGAAATATGCCAAGGGGGGGCGCCTGTAGATATTGGCAGACTCAGTCTGCGGCATGATGTGAGCCCCTTATAAGAGCCACATCTGCAAGGTATGAGAATCCCACTATGCAAATCCGACTGGATAAAAGTTATGTTACACATTTTTAAGTTTTGTAGTTTCACTATAGTTGTAAGTAGTTTAGGGGGATCAACTAGGGGGGTGGGGATAAACAGTTTAGTAGAAATGCAGCGATCGGAATCACTTAATGCACAAAAGATGAACCTGCACTCGCTATATCTAAATATTAGCAGCAGTAAGGCAGCGACCAGGTGGGCCAATATTAAACCCAGGCCCACAATACAGCAACATACCCCCCGGCACCCTACATGGTGTCTTCTAGAAGCAATATGGGGAACCAGTATATTATTTTAACATGGAATGTCAGGGGCCTTGGGACGCCGAGCAAACGGGCTAGAGTGCATGCTCGACTTAAGAGACTGGGAGTGCATATTGCTATTTTGCAAGAGACACATATGCTAGAGGGGGATTTACGAGACCTGCGCGTGAAATGGGGGGCCAGCTAATAGGCACAACATATTCGTCCTTTGCGAGAGGGGTGCTGATTTGGATAGCAGTGGGAGTCCCATTCCTCATGTCAACACACAATATAGACCAGGGAGGGAGGTACGTAGTAATGGAGGGCAGATTAGATGGCAGGCAACTGGCGGTGGTCGGGGTATACGCCCCCAACAGTAACATCACAGGCTTTCTTACCACTCTCACCCCAACGCTGCTGTCCCACCCCATGCCCCTAGCCATCTGGGGAGGTGATTTTAATAGTACCCCAGTAGCAGCATTAGACAGAAATAGCGCCCACCGGAGTGCATCAACCAGCAGGAAGCTTACAAGCCCCCTACAAGAATGGGCAAACGTTATGGGCCTATACGATGTTTGCCGGTTAGGCCATCCAGAGCAAAGAGAATATTCATTTTACTCGGTCCCACATAACACTCACACTAGAATTGACATAGTATGGGGCACCCGCGAAATAGGGGCGCTGTCCACCGAATCCGAATACTTGGCAAAGACAGTCTCAGACCATGCGCCTCTGCGGGTGACTCTGAACTGGGGCAGGGCACGGCAGGCAATCCCCACTTGGAGATTCCAGGCGGAGGCTCTACAAGATCAAGCATTCGCTGCAACACTGGGGAAATCTGTAGACCAATATTGGGAAATAAACGCTATGTCTGCAACAACCAGGGCGATAGAATAGGATGCCCACAAGGTAGTGGTTCGCGGAGCATGCATGTCCACTACGTGGGGGGTGAGACGCTCCTTACAGATGGAAATTAGCAAACTTGAGAAGGAGCTGAGAATCGCGGAGGTAGCGGTAGCACAGGGGGAAATTGCCAGCACTGTCCTTAAAGACAAGCGCTTAAAATACAATGAGGCAGATAGCAGGCTACGCTGCCACGACTATAAATATTACTTAACCAGGTTGCAAACGGAAGGAGATAGGTCGAGCAGAATGCTAGCGTGTCTAGTCCACGAGGATAGACAGCAGGCTCCAATAGGGGCCATCCGGGTGGGCGCGCAAGAGATGGCTACCACACAAGCAGAAATAAACGGGACGTTTAGGAATTACTACTCTAACTTATACACTAAACGTACTTCGTGCACATCTACACAGCTAGAGGCCTTTCTGGCGGACTCCTTCCTACCCCAACTACCACAAATAGACAGAGATGGAATTGAAACCCCTATAACAGCAGCAGAAATAGAATTAGCCCTTGCACAGCTGCCCAGGAACAAAGCGCCTGGCGCGGATGGCCTCCCATCGGAATATTACAAAGCCTATTTACCCAGCCTGAAATCCCATCTGCTAGAAGTGTTCCAGGAGGCGTGGAATAAAGAAAGCTTACCCATATCTCAAAGGGAAGCTATGATAGTGGTACTCCCTAAACAGGGTCGTGACCACACGGATGTGAAATCTTATAGACCACTATCGCTGTTAAATACAGACTGCAAAATATTAGGCAAAATACTGGCCAACAGGTTAGCCCCCCTCATGCACTTATTGATACATGCAGATCAAAGCGGCTTCATCCCTAAGCGTAACACCTTCCTAAATATTCGTAGGTTGCTGAGTATAATAGGAGATACCCCCAAGAATGCACAGGAGGAAATGGTGCTCTCATTAGACATAGAAAAGGCCTTCGACACGCTCGAGTGGGACTTCCTGCTGGCCACGATGGCTCGCTTGGGAATAGGCCCAAATTACATCCGCTGGGTTCGGACATTGTACTCTAGCCCGAGCGCGAGGGTGAAGTCAGGTGGGGTGATTTCTGATAGTTTCCCGATCACTAGGGGGACACGGCAGGGTTGTCCCTTATCCCCGCTATTGTTTGCCATAGCAATGGAACCGCTAGCGGCAAAAGTTCGCCTCATGGAGCACAATTGGGGAATAATCAGACATGGGTTACACCACACGATCTCACTATATGCAGACGACGCTTTGATATATATCAGGAACGGCTGTGCAGCTATTCCACCCGTAATATCCTTATTGGCTGAATTTGGAGGCCTGTCCGGACTTGTGGTAAACTGGGAGAAGTCGTGTGTCTTTCCCCTGGTAAAAAGGGCTCCCAACAACCATGATCCTCCAGAGGTAGGACACCTTAAGTGGTGCCCTACAACATTCAAATACCTAGGGATAAACATATACCATGCCACGGAAGACTTAAGAGATGGCAACCTGGGGAAGGCGCTAACTTCCATAAAAGGCTCCTTGCAATTCTGGAACAAGCTCCCCCTCTCGCCGCCCGGCAAGGTGGCGATTGCTAATATGTTGATTCTACCTAGGCTATTATATTACTTTGCGGCCCTGCCGATAATCATCCCCAAAAGCTTCTTTAGTAATCTGAACACAGCGTTGCTGCAGCTTATCTGGGGTGGTGGCAGAGCGCGAGTGGCGCTATCCACATTACAACATCCGCTGGATAATGGTGGCCTAGGAACTCCGAATTTTGAAAAATACTACGCAGCCGCACAACTTCAATGGGTCCAACATTGGATCCACAGACCAGAGCAAGCGGAACCTATGAGCCTAGAGCCTCGGCGGAACGGGACCCCCCTTTTAAATTGGCTATCGTCTAAGCCCGTTAGAGGGGCATTGGTCAACCCCTTGCTCACAGCCGCGTACGCGTGCTGGGCCAGGTACGTGCAAAAAAGAGCAGATAAGCTTCCATACTCTCCACACGTCCCGCTGAATTATCTATTGGTGGGAAATGCAGCTGGGATGCAAGCTGTGAAGCTGTGGAATGAAGCAGGAATACTGACTGTAGGGGATTGCTATGAAGACGGGAAATTAATGACGTTCGAGGCTCTCCAGGCCCTCACGGAGATAAATACGGGGCAGTTCCTGACATATCATGCCGTATGTCACGAAATTAGGAAAATATGGGGAATGGGCACCTCGGAACCAGAGATCTCCCCTGTGCTCCACCAGCTCCTACAATATAGTGACCAAACAAAAATAATTTCCAATCTATATAAAACCCTCAACAGGACCCCAGATACGCAAACGGGGAAAGCATGGGGCAGATGGAATGCAGTACTCCCCACTCCGATCCTACTGGATGATTGGCCCAAGGCCCTATCCCACATCAGAGGTGTGTCAAGGAATCCCAGATTTAGATACACCCAATTTAATTACACGCATCAAACATATCTTTCCCCAGCCAGAATAAAGCGCATGTTCCCTGATGCAGTATCGCTATGCCCCAGATGTAGATCAACGTCAGCACCCTTCTATCATATGGTATGGGATTGCCCGAATATACAAACGGCCTGGGCGCAGGTGGTAGAGGAGGTATCTGGACTAACGGGACTTGTACTGGTTGCAGACCCCGGGTCCTGTCTGCTGGGACTAAGGAAGAGACCAAAAAAACAAAGACATTTACATAAATTCGTAGATCTGGCCTTTTTAATGTACAAAAGGTTAATAGCAATGCATTGGAAAGCCTCTAAGGCTCCTGATCTGAAATCCTGGCACTCTCTAATAATACGCTGGGCCCGTACTGAATACCAGGTACTAAAAAGAATGGTGCGTGAAGGGCGACAACACACAGGATGCTCTACATGGGAGGATATGGTGACAAAGCTGGAGGCCAAAAACGATGAGAAGCCGCCTTGAATCGGGGCACGCATAATCGCAACAAACACAGCACAAGTTCCCTTGCACCCCCCAACCTCGGAAACAAAATTCATAGGATACCCAGGCACCACAGAATGGGCACATCACCTCCCCCCATTTGTCTAATAATAAATTGCTCATTAAATCTATGTCACCACAGCCTTAGCGATGTGTGGGGAGCAGAAAACCAGGGGAGCCACCCGCATACACCAATCTAGTTGAGGCCTCCCTTAGACATTTAGGGAACCCATACACGCAAAGCAAGGTCCACACTGGTCTCAAGCGGATGCCTATGTAAAATAAAAAATGAAGGATAAACCCATGGAGGGTACAGCCAGAAATGATACTGCAAGATTAGAAGTATTCCGGGAAGTGCATATTAGGGGGGTGTGTAACTGTTACATGACGTAGATAATTAGTCAATGTTTTGGTTTATCCTGTGGTTGCAAATTGAACAATTTGTATCATATTTTGAAAAATAAAACCAATAAATATATTTAAAAAAAAAAAAAAAAAACATTCTGTGGTTGGGAAGGGGCATAGACCGAAGAGTCTCTAAACTTGATGGGCTTTGTAGGTGATGCTAGAACCTCTGGACATAAACAGCTCTTTTGACCTGATCTGCGGGCTCCTCTCCTCTGCTGAGCTTTGCACGTGAAAGATGGGTTCACTAGTAGGGTAAGGGGGATCAGGTGACAAACAGGTTGATAGGGCAGGAGGAGGGCTTCAGGATAATCATTGTGTCCAGTATTTAACTTTATTTAACCTAAACCATTTGTTAACCAGAAACTTGAAAGCACCCACCGTATGAGCACATCCTATCATGATGCCATCTCTCCACAGCTCCTTGTTCTGTTTACCACTCCATCTCTCCGCAGCTCCTGGTTCTCTTTACCACTACATCTCTCCGCAGCTCCTAGTTCACTTTACCACTCCATTTCTCCACAGCTCCTGGTTCTCTTTACCACTCCAACTCTCCACAGCTTCTGGTTCTCTTTACCACTCCATCCCTCCACAGCCCTGCACCTCTTCACTAGCACATCCCTCCTCATCCCCTGAATCTTTTCACTGTCCAATTTCTAGACCGTAGTACCTGCATCTCATCACAATCACATCTCACCACAGCTTCTCTGTCTCTTTACGGGTTCATCATGCCACAGCACATGCATCTCTTCTCTGATACATGTCTCCTCACCCCCTGCATCTTTTCACTGTCCAATTTCTAGACCGCAGTACCTGCATCTCCTCACAATCACATCTCACCACAGCTTCTATGTCTTTTTAGAGTTCCATCATGCCACAGCACATGCATCTCTTCTCTAACACATCTCTCCTCAACCCCTGCATCTTTTCACTGTCCAACTTCTAGAACGCAGTACCGGCATCTCCTCACAATCACATCTCACCACAGCCTCTGTGTCTTTTTAGAGTGCTGTGCACTCTACCAGACTGCTGTACCTAGAAGGACTGTCCTGCTCCCTGGAGCCTGCCTTGAACCCTCAGAGACCAGCCCTGCTTTGAGCCTTGCATCTGCACCTACCAAGGACTTCCAGAAGTGACTCCAAGGGTTAGTTTGCTGGCCTCCTATACAGGGCCACTTGGACATAACAGGCTCCCACCATCTTGAACTCGCACCTGGACCCAGCCTGAGTCCTGAACCCCAAGAGTTCTCCATCCATTCCTGGAGCCTTAGTTGTGGTGCTAAAGGTCCCCAGACTGCTGAGGACTTTGGGCCTGATTTAGATGTTGGCCCACAGGCTACTTCATCACAACAGTGATGGATATCCTGTCCATCTAAATCTAAATACTGTTGAATACTATGGGATTTAGATTTTGGCGGATGGGATATCCGTCACTGTTGTGATGAAGTACCCTGTGGGCCAACATCAAAATCAGACCCTTAGACACAATTTGATCAAAAAGTGATTTGAGAACCAGGAGGAGACCCTAACCAACCTGCTTGCCCAGCAGTCTGAGGTGCGCTGCCAGTCGAAATGACTTTGCAGCTTCTCCTGCTACTTTCTTCTCTGCAGCAGCAAATCCGTTTCAACAGCCCTTCCCCGAAGGGGTATCTCAACTCATGGAATTGTCTTTGCATACAGCCTTGTGCTTCATCCCACTAGAGATTTTCAACTTTCATTTCGACGACTAAGCCCAAAGGTAAAAAATCTTCACTGCGGCTCCAATGACAAAGATCCCTCCATTGTCACTTCTGCAGCCTTGCCCCGCAAAACTTCTACCTTCTCAGATATTTTTTTCTCAAAATTGTTCTAAGTCTGAAGGTAAGTGCAGACCATGCCCAATCTACTTCTTGTATCTGAAGTGTGCTCCATCATGGTTGGCCTTAAATTCCGACTGTGAATCAGTGTCGTGCGACCAGATGTCTGCGGTTGGAGCTTTTATCATTTATGTGCTATTTTGAGCCTTAAACTTAAAAAGTTCCTAACTCTGGTTCTACTGTTTCTCATATTTACATCAAATATTTTATTAAAATGTACCCTATTTTCCTAAATTGGGTTGGGATTTTTATTGTGCTGTGTTTTCACTTTTTTGCTGTTTGTGTGCAGTACTTTACAAATACTCTAAACATTGCCTCTATGTTAAGCTTGACGGCTTTTGTGCCAGGCTACCTAGGGCTAAGCACAGGTTAATGTAGGGACTTTTTGTGGTTCACTCTGCAAGGGATTGCGGCTGTTGCTTGAATAGGGCTCACATCCCAGTCAACCAACAGCCCAATTCCTCTCAATCATGTATAAGGACAAACAGGCTCTAATGTTTTTATTACTGCTACTAACAGAGGTCAAACTCTGCTCTTTGACTTCTGCACTTTATTGTGCTGTTTTAATAGTTTAGTTTAGTTTTGTTTTTGAGACTTGTAAAGCGCATGGCTACCCTAGGGCTTGAAGAAGCGTGACAGCTACTGTGATGAAAATATAAACTACCAGAGGGATTAGCTCGGAAAGATTACAGTTTTTTGCTTTTTCCAGAACAGACATTCTGAGGATTCTTGGCGAAGCTCTAGAGGAAGAGCATTCCAAAGACGTGCTGCTTTGACAGGGAAGGAGTTACCACCCCACCGAGACCTCTTAAACCGCGCTATGTGTACTAGCCGGGAGGTGGAGGATCTTAACGTTCTGGTGGGAACATGAAAGAAAATGCTTTGTCTGAGGAAAAGAGGACCTTTATGATGCAGGGCTTTATGGGCCATGCATAAAGCTTTCAAATGAATCCGTTGTTTTATCGATAGCTAGTGAAGTGCAGCTAGAGCTGGCTTCGGCAGCGTGGTGTCTTGGTAAGTTAATGAGAAGCCTGGCGGGCGCATTCTGCATGACCTGAAGTTTCTTTACAACATATTCTGGTAAACTAAGGAAGAGGGAGTTGCCGTAATCAAGCCCAGAAAGTATCATAGCTTAAAGAAGAATTCTTCTGGCCAGAGGGGGAAGAAGATTAAGAATCTTTCTGAGAGTTCTCAGGAGACCGAAGCAGGAAGAAGAGATTTTTTTAGACTGCTGTTCCATGGTTTAAAGGGGGTCGAGCCAGAAACCAAGGCTCTTTATGTGATCCTTGGGGGGAGGAAGATTCCTGAAGGCCTCGGAGTACAATGCCAAGAGGGGTTGAGGGGGCACCATTACCCACAATCATCACCTCTGATTTCCCATCGTTAAGCTTCAGTTTAGAGCGGTTCATCCAGTTACCAATGTCCGCCAGACATAGGGAAAGGTTAGTTAAAGAAGGAGCCTTAATGTTAGAAAGGGATACTATCAATTGAGTATCGTCAGCATAGGTGACCACTGAGAGGTCATAAGGTTTAACTACTTTAGCCAAGGAGGAAAGATAAACGTTAAAGAGAGTAGGACTCAGGGACGAACCCTGGGGTACTCCACATGTCAAGGGAAAGGAATCTGATAGGAAAGAACGGTCTAGGACTTGGAAGGTTCTTCCTGTGAGAAAAGAGGAGAACCAAGATAATGCGGTGCCCTCTATCCCTATCTTGGAAAGCCTATGACAGAGGATGTTGTGATCCACAGTGTCGAAGGCAGTGCTGCGGTCCAGTAGGATAATGGCTACGTGTCCTCCCTGACCTAACAGTTGCCTAGTGGACTCGGTAACTGACAAGAGAGATGACTCAGTGCTGTGTTGGGATCTGAATCTCATTTGAGTTGAGTCTAGAAGCTCATGTTTTTTGAGGAAGAAAGTCAATTGGTTATTGACATGCTTTTCCAGAATCTTTGCTAAGATGGGAAGAAGAGAAATGGGCCTATAGTTGCTGAATAAAATAAGATCAAGTTTAGTTTTTTTTAGAAGTGGTTTAATAATAGCATGCTTAAAAGATTGTGGCAGAGATCCTGTGGATAAGTAGTGATTTAAAATCCTAGTCAGTGACAGAACAATGGTGTCAGAAACCAGTGCCAAAATGGCCGGGGGGCGGGAACAAGAGGTGATCCTGACTTAATGTTGATAAGAAGGTTTGTAACCAATGTATCAGTTAGGGGCTGAAAAACGGCAAATGAAATCCCTGCCTGTTGAGTGTTAGCACCTTGATCATTCTTGGATTCTTGATTGGAGGTAGTAGGAAAAGAAGAGTATATATTGATGATTTTTTCCTGAAAATAGACTGCTAGCTTGTTACTATGTTCGATTGAGGCCTCTAAAGGTGAATCGCCGGAGGGTACAAGGGTAAGTTCTTTGAAAATCTGGAAAATCTTTTTCTGGGAATTTACTGATTGCTCTATTTTGGTACTATAGTATGAGGATTGAGATAACTTAATGTTATGACGATAGCTCCTGATGGATTGTCTGTAGGTTTCCTTGGAGGAAGCACTGTAGTTTTTCCTCCAAATTCTTTCCAACTTCTTACAATTCTTTTTTTCTTCTAGCAGTAGGGGAGAGAACCAAGGATTGACCTTGTGCATAGGTTTCATTGATCTCGTCTTGATAGGCAAAATGGAATCTAGAGAGGTGGAAATCCAATTATTGAAGGACTCTACATTGGTGGGGTAAGAGTCATTGTAGTTTAAGGATGAAGAGCGAAGTGTTTTACGCCATTCTTCGGTCACGAGTTTAAGCCATTGACGACCTGTGATTTTTGTAGTAGTTTGAAGACCCGAAAGAGTATTGTATACAGGTATAAATGATAGAAGAAAGTGGTCTGTCCAGGTAAGAGACAGAGAAGTGGAAATAGAAAAATCAGATAGATTGCTAAAGATGAGGTAAATCGTGTGACCTTTGTAGTGAGTGGGTCCAGTGGTGTACTGAATACGATCTAATGCTGCCAATGAAGCTAGTAATGATTTAGCAGAGGGGCAATCTGTGTTATCAATATGAATATTGAAATCTTTGAGTATAGTTAAATTCAGAGTTTTGCAGATAAGATTTGCCACTGAATCAGGTAAGGCATCTAGAAAGCTTCTATATGGGCAAGGGGGACTGTAGATTACGATCCCAGAAAAGGTAAATGTGGCCGACAAATATAGCGAAAAGGCCATGCTCTCACATCCAGGAATGACGAGAGTGGAGGTAACGCATTTGATGTTTTTTTATAAATAATGGTGATGCCTCCACCTTTGGTGTGAGATCTATCTAGGTGGGCTATCAAGTAGTTAGAGGGGAGGGCATTGAGAGTTTCAAAGGAAGAATCTTCCTTCATGTTTCAGTTAGAAATTGGATATCAGGTTGGTGGTCTTCTAAAAAAGTGGAGATATGCATGCAGTGTGCAGGCAAAGAGTGACAGTTTAGCAAGAACATTTTGCCTAGGTGATAGGGAGTGCTCTTAAATGGCAGGGTGGTTGAAGGAGTCCAGGGGCAGCTGTGGCAGAGGCGGATAACTGAATTTGACGTAACAGTTAGGGGTGCTAAGCAGTCAGAGGTATTTCTGTAGGCTAGCAGTTGTGAAGAGGAATAAACCAACCTTTTAAAGGAGGGAGGGCAGCATTTCTGGGCTCTGGGTTCTCCCGGGCACGGATGGGTGCAGACGGGCTTGACTTTGGCACGTCAGCGGCGTGCCCGCTGCGCGCGTCCACTGCGTGGCCGGTGTTCTATCTTTAGCCGCACCCCGTCCGAATCGGGTCGGCTGTGTTATGTGCGCATGCGCACAACTGTGCGCATGCGCACCGGCGAATTTGTCAATTTCGCCGTCTGGGACTGCTCCCCTCCACGGGCACTTCTGGAGCGCATGCGCGCTTTGAATTTTTAGTGTGAATTTTAATTGAGGATGACGCGCATGCGCGTTTTTCATTTTAACGGTTGGCATTGCCAGGGGCACAACGGATTGCGGTTGGAGCAACAGTACCGCGTTCGGCGCTACCCCTTCTCTAAGGTCAGTACTCGTGCCGATTATATATTCTATATATATAATCTCGGCTTTCCTCTTTTACTACATAATCTCGGCTTTCCTCTTTTACTGAGTTTCTTTTGTGTCACTGCCCTTCTACTAGTTACCTGTTCCCGAGCTGCGTCACGGCACCTCATTGGGCCGTTAGAAGCAGCTCGGGACGCTGCAGGCATTTTGTGAGCACTAAATAAATGGCAGAGATACTGTAATGGTGTTCCAAGGTGAGCTGTGGAGTGTGTGGTTTTATTAGACTGTTATAAATAATGTTAGTTCTAGGTATAAACTATATATTAATCAAATCTGTATTTGAAAAACACTTTTTTTAAACTTTAACTGGGATGTATTTGCACACTTTGTAGCAGCCTATATTATGATGTAATTGTATTTATATAACGTTTACTACCCCCAACGAGGCATCAGTTGCATGTTTAAAACAAGGACTTACACATTCACAGTTCTTTCAGGGACATCCTACCTCATAGTACTAACAGGCATTGGCAAAGCCAATAGGTCTTGTCTACGCAAGTTATTGGCTTTGCCAATGTGTTTTGACCAGAGTGGCTGCTGTTTAGCATGGCTATAAGTTAGTGGCATAGTGGCGTGAAGTTCATTTAGAGTACAGTGAGGTACTGTGCAGTTGTTTAGAGTGCATTTGCGTAGAGTGCAGTGGCATGGGACAAAGTAGAGTGGCATACAATAGAGTGGCAGAGTGCAGTAATGTAGAGTGGTGCAGTGGCATAGAGTGCAGAGTAGACTTGTGTGGCAGAGAGTGCAGTGGCGTAGTGTTGAGTGGTGCAGTGCAGAGTTGATTATAGTGCTGTAGAGTGCAGTTGCGTAGAGTGGATTGATGTAGAGTGGCATAGAGTGCAGTAGCGTAGAATGCAGTAGTACAGAGTAAATTGCTGTACAGTGGCGGAGAGTGCAATGTTGCAGAGTAGAAGGTAGTGGTGTACAGTGTAGTTTAGAGTGCAGTGGCATGTGGTAGAGTAGCATAGAGTGGCATACAATAGAGTGGCAGAGAGTGCAGTAATGCAGAGTGGTGCAGTGTCATAGAGTGCAGAGTAGACTTGTTGCAGAGTGCAGTGGTGTAGAGTGGTGCAGTGCAGAGTATAGTGCCTAGAGTGCAGTGGCATAGGGTGCAGTAGTAAAGAATAGTGTGGTGTAGACCTCTGACCTGCTTTAGGTCTCGAGCTCACCCCCCACGTCCGCAGCACCACCCTGCTGTCTCGTGCCCCTGACCCCCGCCCACGCTGCTGCTAGCGTGTTCGAGGCCCTCCTCCATCCGCAGGCATCCTCCTGCGCCTCATCCCTGGTGTCTAGTGGGCTCTGTTTAAGCTTCACTTGACCCGTGTGCCGCTTTTCGCCGTCCTGTAAGTGTTTTTTCCTTTTTTCAGCGCCTTGCCTCCTTGCGCTTCTGCCCCTGTTGTGCCCCTTCTGATTGCTGTACCCCGATTGTAATTTGTGCCAGAATTGTAGTTTGTGACTGTGTTTGAACTTTTCCTAACTGTTTGTGCCTTGCTTTTATCCCTGGTTTTTTCGCCCCTTGGGTGCTCCCCCTTGCCGATCTACCCTTGCCGCTGCCTCCTTGCGGCCCCGCCCCCATTCGCTGCTTCTCCCCCCCCTCCCTTCTTAATGGCTGGCGCTGCGCGTCGCGAGTGAGCCACCTCTGACCTGCTTTAGGTCTAGAGCTCACCCCCCACGTCCGCAGCACCACCCTGCTGTCTCGTGCCCCTGACCCCCACCCACGCTGCTGCTAGCGTGTTCGAGGCCCTCCTCCACCCGCAGGAGTCCTCCTGCGCCTCATCCCTGGTGTCTAGTGGGCTCTGTTTAAGCTTCACTTGACCCATGTGCCGCTTTTCGCCGTCCTGTAAGTGTATTTTTTTTTTTTTTCAGCGCCTTGCCTCCTTGCGCTTCTGCCCCCGTTGTGCCCCTTCTGATTGCTGTACCCCGATTGTAATTTGTGCCAGAATTGTATTTTGTGACTGTTTTTGAACTTATCCTTACTGTTTGTGCCTTGCTTTTTCCCCTGTTTTTTTTTGCCCCTTGGGCGCTCCCCCTTGCCGCTGCCTCCCTGCGGCCCGCCCCCCTCACGCCCCCATTCGCCGCTCCCTCCCACCTCCCAGCTGCTCCTCCCTCCCCACTCCCTTCTTAATGGCTGGCGCTGCGCCTCACGCCCCCGCATCCCCAGCCTTCGCTACTCAGCCAGCGAACTCCTCGCCCTCAACCCTGGCCCATCCACAGCCTGCTTCCAGGCCACCCCGAAGCACACCAAAGGACCCTTCTCCTGCCGCACCTGCAAGTTCACCTGCAACAGAACAACGAAGCCTACAACAACCAACACCAACCACCTGAACTGCAACCTCCTCAACACACGCTCCGCACGAAAGCACGCCATCCAGCTCTGGGACCTGCTCGACACCACCGCCCCAGACGTAGTCTTCCTAACCGAAACCTGGTTGAACGACTCCTCGGCCCCAGACATCGCCATCGCCATCCCTGACGGTTACAAGAGCACCAGAAGAGACCGCACCAACGGAATCGGTGGAGGGATAGCCATCGCCCACAAATCCACCCTCAAGATCCACACCCACACGGAAGACACCCTCAAGACAGCCAAACACCTTCATTTCCAGATCCACACGGACCCCAACACTACCCTCAGAGGAACCCTCATATACTGTCCTCCAGGACCAAGAGCCCCCTTCAGAGACACCATCTCCGACCTCGCAAGCACCCACGCCTCAACAGACTACATCCTCCTGGGAGACCTCAATTTCCACCTGGAGAACAACAATGACGCCAACACCGCATCTCTGACCACCAACCTCTCCAAACTCAGACAACTGGTCAACACACCCACCCACATCGCCGGTCACACCCTTGACCCACTCTTCTCTGCAAGCAACCACATCTCTTTCAGCCACACCTCCGAACTCCACTGGACCGACCACCACTGCGTCCATTTCACCTTCAAGAAAAACACCGAACACCACCGCACCCCACTACCGCCTCACCGCCGCTGGGGAAAAGTCACCATAGAAGAACAACTAACCAGCACCCTCGCCAAAAACCCACCACCCGACCCCACCGACCCGGACTCCGCCGCCATCAACCTCCAACAATGGATCCTCAACTGCGCCAACATCCTAGCACCACTCAAGAGGCCCACCGTCAACCAAGAAAAGAAAAAAACAGCCTGGTTCACAGACGAACTGATCACCTCCAAACGCAAATGCCAGAAACTCAAGAAAAAATGGATCCTCGAGCGCACACCTGACAACCTTGCAACCCTCAAGGAAGCCAACCGTGAACACCACCAACTGATCCGACTCGCCAAGCGCTCCCACTTCACAGAACGCCTTAACAACAACGCACACGACTGCAAGGAACTTTTCTGCATTGTGAAAGAGCTCTCCAACCCCAACGTCAACGACGTCCCACCATCCCAGAAACTCTGCGACAATCTCTCCACCTTCTTCTACCAGAAAATCGCAGCTATCCGCGACAGCTTCAACACCTCACCTCCCCCTGACCCCACCCCCAACAACTCCTCCCACGCCGACCGCCTCACCACCTGGACCCACGTAGACGTCGCTGAAACCCTTAAGACCATGAACTCCATTCAATCAGGATCTCCCTCTGACCCCTGCCCACATCACGTCTTCAACAAAGCCGACGTCACCATCGCCCCCCAACTCCGCAAGATCATCAACCTTTCCTTCAACACCGCTACCTTCCCGGACAGCTGGAAGCACGCAGAAATCCAACCCCTCCTCAAGAAACCTAAGGCTGACCTCAACGATCTCAAAAACTTCCACCCGATCTCCCTCCTCCCCTTCCCAGCGAAGGTCATCGAGAAGATCGTCAACGCCCAGCTCACCCACTACCTCGAAGACAACTCCATCCTATACCCCTCCCAATCCGGCTTCAGACGCAACCACAGCACAGAGACTGCACTCCTCGCCGCCACAGATGACATCAGACAACAAATGGACAACGGCGAAACTTCAGCCCTCATCCTCCTAGACCTCTCCGCTGCCTTCGACACGGTATGCCACCGCACCCTACTAAATCGCCTCCACGAAGCCGGTATCCAAGACAAAGCCCTCAACTGGATCTCCTCGTTTCTCTCCGGCAGAACACAGAGAGTCCGACTCTCATCCTTCCGCTCGGAAGCCACCAACCTCATCTGCGGCGTCCCCCAAGGCTCCTCGCTAAGCCCAACGCTGTTCAATGTCTACATGGCCCCCCTCGCACAACTGGCCTGTTAGCACAACCTCAGCATCCTCTCCTACGCTGACGACACCTAGCTCGTCCTCTCCCTGACCAAAGATCCTCACATCGCCAAAGCCAACCTCCACGAGGGACTGAAATCCATCGCCGAGTGGATGAGCAACAGCCGCCTGAAACTAAACTCCGACAAGACGGAAGTCCTCATCCTCGGTCGCTCTCCCTCAGCCTGGAACGACTCTTGGTGGCCCACCGCCCTGGGTCCCCCACCCACCCCAGCCAGCCACGCACGAAACCTCGACTCCGCTCTCACCATGTCCAAACAGGTCAACGCAGTCTCCTCCTCCTGTTTCAACACCCTCCGCATGCTCCGCAGAATCTTCAAGTGGATTCCAACAGAAACCAGAAAGACGGTGACCCAAGCCCTCGTCAGTAGCAGACTCGACTACGGCAACGCACTCTACACAGGCATCCCAACTAAAGACATCCAACGACTCCAACGCATCCAGAACGCATTCGCCCGCCTGATCCTCGACATACCCCGCCAATGTCACATCTCCCACCACCTGAAGCACCTCCACTGGCTCCCCGTGGACAAGAGGATCACCTTTAAACTCCTCACCCACGCACACAAGGCACTACACGACACTGGACCCACCTACCTGAACACCAGACTCAACTTCTACGTTCCCTCACGCCAACTCCGCTCTGCCAACCTTGCCCTCGCCATCGTCCCCCGAATCCAGCGCAAGACCTCTGGCGGCAGATCCTTCTCCTACCTCGCCGCCAAGACCTGGAACTCACTCCCGACCTCACTACGCCAGACCCAGGACCTCCTCACCTTCAGCAGACTCCTCAAGACATGGCTCTTCGAACGATAGCAGCTGCCCCCTCCCCAGCGCCTCGAAACCCTAACGGGTACATAGCGCACTTTATAAATCTAATGATTGATTGATAGAGTGCAGTTTTGGAGTGTCAGTGGAGTGGCACAGAGAACAGTGGCATAGAGTACAGTGGTGCAGAGTAAAGGGCAGCGGCATACAGTGCAGTTGTTTAGAGTGCACTGGCGTAGAGTACAGTGGCATGGGACAGAGCAGTGTCATAGAATACAGTGGAATAGAGTGTATTGGTGCAGAATGTATTAGTACAGAGTAGAGTGGTGTAGGGTATGGTGGCGACCAGTGCAGTGTTTCTCAAGGATTCCAAAATTAAATGGCCATTTTTCAGAGGATCTATACGAACTTGTATTGTCTGACATCTGCCCCATTACTGTTTCTTTCATGGAAAGAAGAGTGACCTTCATTTGTATTACGGACATTTGAGATAAGTAGGTGAGGTACTGGTTAGTTGAGGTACATCATCATACTTAGTATAACTCACATATAGTATAGCTCCCCTGTTAATATAGTTGATATACAGTTAGCAGCTGAACTTAATTGTGTATGGGCAGTCAATTTCTTCTTTCAGTTAATTGGTTAGTCCAGTCTACTGGTATTTTGTACGAGCATCTATCCTATCTGCTCAGTTTATATTTTTTTCTGCAGGACATATTGTTACAGTGGTTCAAAAATGAGAATCAAATACAATATCTGTATGTATTTTGCGTTTTGCTTATTGTCAAATGTCCTTCTCTTAAGGTTCACCCCCAAATGTTGGCCTTCCTTCTCTTTCTCAGACTTTTTCTTGTTGTCGGGCCTCTGAGCACTTTACCACTACTAACCAGTGCTGAAGTGCATGCGCTCTTGCCTTAAAATATGGTGATGTATGCTTAACACAGTTGGCATATTTCATTTACTTATGAGTCCCTAATAAATTGTACTTACCTATGCCCTGGATTTGTAAATTAAAGGCTACTAGTGCGCCCACAGTAATGATTGTGCATCCCAATTAAGTAGTACGTCAACATAACTTGCTTGTCATTCCAGAGTCTGTGTGTGCAGTTCTAAACTTCCATTTTGATCTGTCAAGTTAAATCTTTCCAGGTTCAAACCTTTATTTTTAAAACATATGTAACCCCGTTAGTGGGCCTGGGACAGATCAAAGGGCAGGGGCAAGTTGGACGTGTATTTTTAATTTTAACCTGTTGTGGTAATACAAAAACTATTACACTTGTCTTTCACCACCGCAAGGCCTAACTTTCACTTAAGCTAACATCAGGGTTACCTTGAAGCAGCCTGTCTAATTTCGAATTGAAAAAAACAAAATTTGGACTTTGATGTCTATGGACTCGCAATTCAAAATCACAACTTATGGTCAAGTCTAACATTAATTTGTGTGGCTGAAAATGTCACATTAATAAATTTGCCGTTTTATTTTCTTAAATATTTACTGCCTACTGGCATGTCTACATGTTTGGGTGGGTGACGCATCATCTCTTGTGCATTCCCTCCAGACAGGCACACGCCAAGGAAGCTCAGGTTTGACTGGATCATAAATATCCTGATGGCCCACCCTTGGCAGGATGAAATGGTGCAGCTGGCACATCTAAATGGGCTGGCTATTCTTCCCACACATGGATGCATAATCCCCCTTAGCGAGTCTGCAACTAGTCACTGCACTTCCTGTCCTATTTGCACTTTTTTCAAAGCCTCTTTTTTAAGTCTCCCCCATTTCAGAGGCACCACTGGGCAAAATAATTGGACCATTTTTTCCCTTTCACTTGCTGCTTTTCTGTCCTTTTCTCTTTTTCTCCCTCTTGTGTTTACCCTGCACTGCTGGTGTCCCAGCATCCCCACCCGCCCCATGCAAAGCGTTTCTCCCACCTCCTTATTGCTGGACCACCGCCTCCATACCTCTCTTCCTTAACGACGGCCGCCACGCTAGTGCGCCACAGGGAAGCCTGTTTGTGCATGGACGCCACCCAGCACCAGGGACCCTGGTTCTCACCCCTTCTGCTGGTTTAACGCAAGCACTCTACGTGCCCTCAACCCCATAAGATCATCAGCATGCCACCAAGCTGACCACATGTACAAACATGGATCATTTTCTTGCTGCGCCTGCTCCAGCATACTCCCAAGTACCACCCCATGATTCCTCACTGCTCCTTAACACATGCTCCCTCATCAAGCATGCACTACAAGTCTGAGACCTCGACTCAACAGCTCTGGACGTCACCATCTCGCTATGAGTTGGATCACCCCTGCAGCTACCATGGACATTGCCACGGCCATTACGCACAACTACAAAATCATACACAAGGACAGAGCCAACCTTCCTGGAGGTGTCATTGCCATAATCTACTAGAACAACCTCCGCCTTTCATCATCTAGTCACATTCTGTCAACGCATGAGCATCTACATTTCCACATCCTGACCAACCGAAACACCTTCCTACGTGGCACCCTCATCTACAGGCCACCTGCACCTCAACCCCAGTCTTTACAAGACATTGTCAACCTCATTGCCTCTCCAAGCACTCACTTCCTCCTGTTACATCCCACTCTGTGATCTCGATTTACAGCTTGATACCCTCAATGACCCCCAATACATCAAACATCCTGTACGACCCCACAATTCTCGGCGTCAAACAACTAGTCATCGTCCCTACCCACAAACCCCTTCACATCCTCTACGCCATTCTCTCAGCAGGGGACAACCTCACCTTCATCCACACCTCCAAACACTGTTGGCTTGACCAAGTGCATCTACTTAACCTACTCAAACACTGCACGCCACCACATTCCCTAACCCCCAAACATTGGGGTATAGTCACAGAAGCACAGATCACCAAACGCTGTCAACCACTCCAATGAATCCGCAGGCAAACTAAAGCGATGACTCTGAATGTGCAGCCAATGTAGCCCCCCTAAGGAAATTGGCATGGAATCTACATAGCAAAGCTCCCAAGTGGTTTACGCAAGACCTACATCAATCCAAGCGCGCCTGCAGACGATTGTAATGCAAATGGAGCCTCCGCAAATCCACCAAACCGCACTGCCTACAAAAATACTGACACAATGTACCACCATAACATACGAGCCACCCAAAAAGCTGCATTTCAAGCATGCCTCAACACCAGCACTCGCAATATCAAAGAGCTCTTCATCCTTGTCAAAGAGTTCACGAACCGCAGGGCAGAAACCTCATCCATCCCTCCCTCCCAAGACCTCCGCAACGATCTTCCCCACCTTCTTTCACTGTAAGATCTGGGACATCTACAAAGGCTTCAGCATACAGAGCCCGCCTTCACCGCTCAGCACCATGGACCTGGCTCCCGCACCAGATATGAACTGCTGAACCACCATTACTGTAGAGGACACCCAAAGAATAATGAACTCCATCCACTTGGGAGCACCCTCCGATCCATGCCCTCATCACATCCTCAAGCTTGTCATTCCCATCATTTCACCAGAGCTTTGCTGAACCATCAACCTATCGTTTAAGACTGCCACATTCCCCTCAGACTGTAAACACGCAAAAATCCGCCCGCTTCTCAAGAAACCCAAAGCCGACCATAGGGAGCTGAAGAATTACTGACCCATGTCTCTGCTCACTTTCCCAGCCAAGGTAACGGAAAAAGCCATCCACTAGGAACTCATAGAGTTCCTCGAGAGACACCGTATCCTCGAACTTTCCCATTTCCGATCTGGAAGCAATCACAGCACCGAAACTGCACTTTTAGCCACCACCAACAACATACGCATCATACTGCACAGCGTAGGTACTGCCGCACTCAACCTTCTAGACCTCTCTACTGCATTTTAGACAGTCTCCCACTTCAGCCTCTGTGACAGGCTGCTCGACGCCGGCATCTGAGACAAAGCCCTGAGCTGGATCTGGTCCTTCCTCACCAGAAGAACACAGAGGGTCAGACTACCACCATTCACATCAGAACTTAGACACTTGCTGCAGAGTGGCCCAAGGATCCACACACTGCCAGAAGCTTTTTAACCTCTACATGGCTCGCTCACTAAGATCATCAAACACGACGTAAAGATAGTCTCCTACGACAATGACACCCAACTGATCCTCTCCATGTCGGACGACTCTGCTCAAGCCAAGATGCATTTTCCCAATGGGAGGAGAGCAGTCTGCCCTTGGATGGACGTCAGCTGCCTCAAGCTGAACTCAGACAAGAAATGCTTGTGATTGCCTACACCCCATTCTGCCTGGAACGACTCCTGGTGGCCCCCACACTCATGTTAATGCCCCCGCCCACATTAACCAATTGCGTAACCTGACCTTTACCCTTGGCTTCTCTATCAATAACACAAAAAATTAACGCTGTCTCCTCAACAAGCTTACACACCCTCTGTAGGAAAATGCCTCCTTTTTGCAGTCCACAACCCCCACCTACCCCAAACACTTTTTTCCTGCTATTGATGCTTACTCTACTGAGTACTGAAGTGTGTTGAGATCCTGCTAACCAGGCCCCACCACCAGTGTTCTTTCAGTTAAAATGTACCATTATTTCCACAATTGGGACACCCCTCGCACACAGATAAGTCCCTGGTACCGACCTCCAGGACCAAGAGCCCCCTTCAGTGACACCATTTCCGACCTCGCAAGCACCTACGCCCTCGCCTCAACGGACTACATCCTCCTGGGAGATCTCAACTTCCACCTGGAGAACAACAACAACGCCAACACTGCATCACTTACCACCAACCTCGGACTCAGACAACTGGTCAGCACACCCACCCACATCGCCGGTCACACCCTAGACCCACTCTTCACTGCAAGCAACCACATCTCATTCAGCCACACCTCTGAACTCCACTGGACCGACCACCACTGCGTCCACTTCACATTCAAGAAAAACACCGAACACCACCGCACCCCACTACCGGCACACCGCCGCTGGGGAAAAGTCACCGAAGACCAACTAACCAGCACCCTCGCCAAGAACCCACCGTCCGACCCGGACTCCGCCGCCATCAACCTCCAACAGTGGATCCTCAACTGCGCCAACACCCTCGCACCACTCAAGAGGCCCACCGTCAACCAAGAAAAGAAAAAAGCAGCCTGGTTCACAAACGAACTGATCACCTCCAAACGCACCTGCCAGAAACTCAAGAAAAAATGGCTTCTCGAGCGCACACCCGACAGCCTCGCAACCCACAAGGAAGCCATCCGCAAATACCACCAACTTATCCGACTCGCCAAACGCTCCCACTTCACAGAACGCCTAAACAACAACGCACACGACAGCAAGGAACTCTTCTGCATCGTGAAGGAGCTCTCCAACGCCAGCGTCAACGACGTCCCACCATCCCAGAAACTCTGCGACGCACTCTCCAACTTTTCCTACCAGAAAATCGCCGCCATCCACAACAGCCTCAACACCACACCTCCGCCAGACCCCACCCCGACAACTCCTCCCATGCCGACCGCCTCACCACCTGGACCCCACGTAGATGACGCCGAAACCTGAAAGACCATGAACTCCATCCACTCAGGATCCCCCTCAGACCCCTGCCCACACCACGTCTACAACAAAGCCGACTCCACCATTGCCCCCCAACTTCGCAAGATCATCAACCTATCCTTCGACACCGCAACCTTTCCGGACAGCTGGAAGCACGCCGATATCCAAGCCCTCCTCAAGAAACCCAAGGCCGACCTCAACGACCTCAAAAACCTCCGCCCGATCTCCCTTCTCCCCTTCCCAGCGAAGGTCATCAAGAAGATCGTCCATGCATAGCTCACCCACTACCTCGAAGACAACTCCACCCTAGACCCCTCCCAATCCGGATTCAGACGCAATCACAGCACAGAGACTGCACTCCTCGCCGCCGCAGACAACATCAGACAGCAAATGGACAACAGCGAAACTTCAGCCCTCATCCTCCTAGACCTATCCGCCGCCTTCGATACAGTCTGCCTCCGCACCCTACTAACTCGTCTCCACGAAGCCGGAATCCAAGACAAAGCCCTCAACTGGGTCTCTTCTTTTCTCTCGGCAGAACCCAGAGAGTCCGACTCTCACCCTTCCGCTCCGAAGCCACCAACCTCATCTGCGGCGTCCCCCAAGGCTCTGCGCTAAGCCCAACGCTGTTCAACGTATACATGGCACCCCTCGCACAGCTGGCACGTCAGCATAACCTCAGCATCCTCTCCTACGCCAACACCCAGCTCATCCTCTCCCTTACTAAAGATCCACACACCGCCAAAGCCAACCTCCACGAGGGACTGAAATCCATCGCCGAATGGATGAGAAACAGCCGCCTGAAATTAAACTCCGATAAGACGGAAGTCCTCATCCTCGGTCGCTCTCCCTCAGCCTGGGACAACTCCTGGTGGCCCACCGCACTGGGTCCCCCACCTACTCCTGCCAACCACGCACGCAACCTAGGCTTCATCCTCGACTCCGCTCTCACCATGTCCAAACCGGTCAACGCAGTCTCCTCCTCCTGCTTCAACACCCTCTGCATGCTCTGCAGAATCTACAAGTGGATCCCGACGGAAACCAGAAAAACGGTGACCCAGGCCCTCGTCAGTAGCAGACTTGACTACGGCAACACACTCTACACAGGCATCCCAGCAAAAGACATCAAACGACTCCAACGCATCCAAAACGCATCCGCCCGCTTGATCCTCGACATACCCCGCCGATGCCACATCTCCCACCACCTGAAGGACCTCCACTGGCTCCCCGTGGACAAGAGGATCACCTTTAAACTCCTCACCCACGCGCACAAAGCACTACACAACGCCGGACCCGCCTACCTGAACAACAGACTCAACTTCTACGTCCCCTCCCGCCAACTCCGCTCTGCCAACCTCTCCCTCGCCATCGCTCCCCGAATTCAATGCAAGACCTCTGGCGGCAGATCCTTCTCCTACCTCGCCGCCAAGACCTGGAACTCACTCCCGACCTCCCTGCGCCAGACCCAGGACCTCCTCACCTTCAGGAGACTCCTCAAGACATGGCTCTTCGACCGATAGCAGCTGTAGCCCCCCCTAGGCGCCTTGAAACCCTAACGGGTACATAGCGCGCTTTATAAATTTAATGATTGATTAATGATTGATTGGCAAAAGGTACCAGTGGTACCAAGGGCCCTGTGACCAGGGAAGGTCCCTAAGGGCTGCAGCATGTGTTGTGCCAACCTAAGGGATCCCTCACCTAACACAGGCACACTGCCATTGCAGTTGGTGTGTGTTGGTGGGGATAAAAAGGCAAAGTTGACATGGCATCCCCTTCAGGATGGCATGCACACCAAATACTGCCTTGGCATACGTAAATCACCCCTCTAGCAGGCCTTAATGCACCCTGCCTTAGGGCTTTATTCCACAGGTGAGGGCATAGCTGCATGAGCAATATGCCCCTACAGTGTCAAAGTCCATTCTTAGACATTGTAAATATAGTGTGTCCATATTAAGAACATGGTCTGTGGGTTTGTCAAAACGAACTCCACAGCTCCATAATAGCTACACTGAGCACTGTGAAGTTTGATATCAAAGTTCTCCAAATAAGAAACCCACACTGATGCCAGTGCTGGATTTATTACAAAATGCACTCCGAGGGCATCTTAGAAATGCCCCCTGTATTTTACCCAATCCTTCAATGCAAGACTGACTGGTCTGTGCCAGCCTGCCACAGAGGGACTAGTTTCTGACCTCCTGGCATGAGAGCCTTTGTGCTCTCTGAGGCCAGAAACCAAGCCTGCACTGGGTGGAGGTGCTTCACACCTCCCCCTGCAGGAACTGTAACACCCAGCAGTGAGCCACAAAGGCTCAGGCTTCGTGTTACACTGCCACAGGGCACTCTGGCTAGTGGAGATGCCCGCCCCCTGGACACAGCCCCAACTCTGGGCGGAAAGTCCGGCGGAGATAATGAGAAAAATAAGGAGGTGTCACCCCCTCAGCCAGTTCCACCCCTTAGTTGACCAGAGCTGTAGTGACCCTCTCCCCCTCCTTGGAAAATCCTCCATCTTGTTTTGGAGGATTTACCCAATAAGGATAGGGATGTGCCCCCCTCCCCAAAGAGAGGCACAAGGAGGGTGTAGCCATCCTCAAGGTCAGTAGCCATTGTCTACTGCCCTCCAGCCCTAACACCCTCCTACACTCAGTATTTATGGGCGACCTTGAACCCAGGATTTCAGATTTCCTGAAAACCTAAAGGACTGCTAACCTCAAAACACCCGGGGAGAAGATGGAGACAACAACTGACTTGGCCCCAGCCCTACCTGCCTGTGTCCAGACTCAAAGAACCTGCAACAGCGACGCATCCTGCGGGACCAGCGACCTCTGCCGACTCGGGGGACTGCCCTTCAACCCAAAGGACCAAAAAACTCTAGTGGATATGGGCTCTGTCAAACAACAAGGAAGAAACCATCTTTAAAGGGACACCCACCTCACTCCTGAAGCGTGAGTCCCCACCACTCTGCACCAACGCCCCCAGCTTGTGTCCAGAGAAACCAACACTGCAGCGTGGACCCCCAGGTGACTCCAACGACGTGGCCACCCTGAGACAATGTCCCTGCATCCCCACGGTGAAGCCTGCAGAGAGAATCCAGAGGCTCTCCCTCACCGCAACTTCCTGGTAACAGAGACCCCAACGCCTGGAAGAAGCACTGCCCCTGCAGCCCCCAGGCCCGAGAGGAACCAACTACCGATCCAGGAGTGACCAGCAGGCGTCCCTCATCCTAGCCCAGTTGGTGGCTGGCCCAAGAAGAACCCCATGCCCTGCCTGCATCACCAGAGTGACCCCTGGGTCCCTCCATTGATTTCTATTCAAAACCTGACACCTACTTTGCACACTGCACCTGGCTGGCCCTGTGTGCCTGTTTGGGACACCCCCCAACCCAGTGCTCTACAAAACTCCCCGGGTCTGCTCCCAGAGGACGCAGGTAGTTACCTGCTAGCAGAGTGGAATCGGAGCACCCCTTTTTTCCATAAGCGCCTATGCTACTTTGACCTCTGCACTTGACCGGCCCTGTGTTGCTGGTGCTGGGTGTTTGTGGTTGACTTGAACCCCGAACAGTCGCCAGTCTATGCCCTGGAGACTGAACTTGTAAGTGCTTTACTTACCTGCTAAATTAACTTCTACTTACCTCCTACAGGAACTGTTGAATTTTGTAGTGTCCTCTTTTAAAATAGGTTATTTGCATATTTGCCAGAACTGTGTACCTTACTGTTTTCATTCCAAGTTCTATATTTGCTTATGCCAAGTACCTTACAATTTATGTACTTACTTGAATTCAGAATCTTGTGGATCTAAAATAAATTAAGAGAAGAATATTTTTCTATATAAAAAACCTATTGGTCTGGGGTTAAGCATTGAGTGTGTGTTCATATTTACTGCCCGTGTGTGTACAACAAATGTTCCATTTAATACTTGTCTTTCAATTAAACATCACACGCAAGATAGAACATAGTGTGGACAAATAATATTCTTTCTTAGAACTGTAGTCTACAACTGTTTGTGTGGGCTCTTTGTCTCTTACCTACTATTATTCCTCAGTCTAGTGTGGTGACATACAGCCTGCTAGTCAATATGAGTCTTTAAAGTCACAACATAATCTGCCTGAGGTCTATGCGTTTTTGTGCCCTCTGTTATAAAGTTTTTCAGTTTTAGACACCCACAGGCTCTGCACCAGAAAGTTCAAGCTTGTACACACCATGGAAGATCCACAGGCAGCTATCAAAATGTTCTGCGGTTGTGTGACTAACGCCGCAACATTTGGTGCTGGCAAGGAAGACCAGGCTATTTGGGATCGGCTCTGGATGTGGATCTTCGCAGACTTGACTGTAAAGTGCCTTTGGCTTGGTATTTTTTATTTTTTCAGTGCCAAGGTTTATGCTGACTAACAGAAATGGGAGGGAGTCATTGGGAGGAATGGAGATGGCAAAAGCAACAGCAGTGGTCATCTACGTTTAGAAACCTGCGAAGCTCATGACCTGTTGCTATGTTCATTTAGTGTCTGATGGAGAGCTAATCTTCCTTGCTCCAGCGAGTGTTTCCATCTCTCTTCTGCACAAGCGCAGAGTAGGTTGTCCTACCTTCAGAGATAGGTTGTGGTTCTTTTTCTTTTTCATTTCTTTGTGCACAAAAAAAACTAAAAGGTCCTTTTTTTTTTTTTTTTTTTTTTGTGGTCAGTCAACAGCTACCTCCACAAAGACAATTTCTAAATGCACACCCTGGCTGAGGTGTTGTCAGTGCTCAAACAGGATACTTTATAGTAGTGTTGGACCTTCACAATGCTTATTCACACACCCGCATCCTGAATTTTTCACACGTTAACTGTGTTTCAAAGTGAGCAAGTAGCTTTTTAAGTTTATTGTGATCCTCTTTCGTGTCTTCACAAAACTGATGATGGTGGTGTCAGCTCATTGGCGTGGGACTATCGTCATCTTTGAGCACAAACAAAGGTTATCTTTCAGTGTTTCCAGCCTGTTTGCGGGTGCCTGACCGATCTTCCATGTTAGTCACCAGCTGTCGATAGTGTTTCAAGCAGCTTGTTTCACTAGCAGCCTAAACATGTTTTTTTAGAGCACACTGAAATCTTACATTTGTTTTTGGAGATTTTCTCGTGAACTCCATTTGAGCCTAATCACTATGGCCCTCATTACAACATTGGCGGTAACACCAAATGTCAGTGATAAACTTGCGATAACACACCGCCGCGCTCAAAATACACTCTTACAAAACACAACCACATTGGACAATTCCAAATACACGCACCTTATACACATACCACTCCCACATCACCCACAAACCCTTACTACCTAAAATATTGACGAAGGCCAGAGAGACAGCAAAGCAAAGATGACAACACCATACAGAGGCACAAAACACCATCACACACACATCCACGCACAAAACACCACACACCCCTAAACATCACCTCAGACATCACCCACACCACCCCATGTTCACCGCAAAGACACCCCAGGTTTTCTGAGGAGGAGCTCAGGGTCGTGGTGGATGAAATCATCCGGGTAGAGCCACAGCTATTCAGATCACAAGTGCAGCACACCACCATAGCTAGGAAGATGGAGCTATTGCGCAGAATCGTGGACAGGGTCAGCGCAGTGGGACAGCACCCAAGAACACGGGATAACATCAGTAAGAGGTGGAATGGCCCACGGGGGAAGGTGTGTTCCGTGGTCTCAAGACACCACATCGCGGTTCAGAGGACTGCCGGACCTCCACCTCCTCCCCCACAACTAACATGGGGGGAGCAGGTCTTGGCTATACTGCATCCTGAGGGCCTCACAGGAGTAGCTGGAGGAATTGGTAAGTCAAAGCTTTCACTACTTCATCCCCCACCCTACTTGCATGCAATCACATACCCTCACACTCACCCCCCCATCACTCCAACTCCTCACAGATGTCCCACTATCACAAACCACACATCCCAACACCAGGCCCTGCATGCAACAACAAAGCATGGGTACCCATCATAAATGCATGTCCACTGCACATACCCACACAGACACCTAAACATCAAGCATGCAAGCTCCTACACAGGAATGCAACCACTGGGGTACAGGGTCACCCACCCATTGCACGCCATGGAACACACAGATAAACTATGCCTTTAAACCCCCTGCAGGACCCCTAACCAATGTCACCGGACAAGATGTTCCAGACATGTCCACTCCACCCACAGAAGAGGCCCACATTGATGACAGCAGCTCTGTCCAACTGGATCTAGATGACCAGCCCGGCCCATCTGGGACCTCAGGACAGTCAGTTCCCCTCACACTGGCAAAAGCCACAACAGAGCCTCCCCCCTCTGGAAACACCAGCACCCACCGGACCTATACCTCTGTCCCCATGAGACGTCAAGCAGCAGTGTGTCCACCACTACAGGGAACTCAGGCTAAGCCACCACCCCAAGAACAGCAGGGACCTGGGGGCATTGGCAGTGGACACACGGTTCAGGGGACAGAGGCCCAGGAACACAGGGGAACTGGGAGGCTGCTGGGCGACAGGGGGAGGACAGGCCTAGGGAACCCACTCTCCATGAGGTCCTCCAACATCATGGGAGCCTACCACTATTCCCAGGAGACGATGGCAACAGTACTGTCCATGTTTCAGGAGATCCAGCGGCTGCAGGAGGAACAGTATTTGGGGTTCAGGGAGGAACTCGGATCCATCAATACCACCCTGGGCACCATTGTAGGGGTGCTGAAGGAACTCGTGAACACCAGGAGGGACACTGTGGCACAACAAGGGGCCCCTGACACTAGCCTGGACGATGAACTGCCCACCGCCGGCGCTAGTAGACAGGAGGCACCGCCACAGGACCTCGACACCAGCACCCCACCCCCTGCAGATGGAGAACCACCCCGCAAGCGGTCCCTGAGATCTAGGACAAAGACAGAGCACGATGCCAAGACCCCCGTCAAGAAATGAGACCACCCTGATTGTCATCCTTCTGTCCCACTTTGTCACACTGTCCATCCACCAACTGCCCCAGCTCCACTTCCTATGCCCCTTTGGACAATGCACCTGTGAAACAAATAGACTGGACTCTGCCATGGACATTCCTCCACCATCACCCCTGACCATTTTACAACCCCCTCCACTATTTAGCACTTAAATAAACACACTTAAATCACAAAACAATCTGGAGTCAGTCTGTGCTTTCACAAATGTGTATTTGCAATAACTGAGAAAAATAGCAATATCCATTGTATTGTCAGCATACCTATGTGACGCAGCTCTAGTCCATGAGGAAACATAGCAGAGGTCACACAGTGGGACCCACATCTGTGAAATCGAAAGGGAAAGTGACAAATCAGGGTCCATACACTGGGTGAAAGTGACAGACAGATGAGAGGTAGAAAAAGTGTATCAGATGTAGCAGGCAGTGATGTCGTCTTACCTGTGTTTCACTGGAAGTATTGATGAATCACCTTGTTTCTGTTGTCGATTTCCTGTTCTTCTTCTTCCTCGTCTTCACTATCCACAGGCTCCACAGCTGCCACAAGACCTCCTTCAGGACCATCCTCATGCAGAAAAGGCAGCTGTCGTCGCAAAGCCAAGTTGTGCAGCATACAGCAGGCCACGATGATCCGGCACACCTTCTTTGGTGCGTAGAATAGGGACACACCCGTCATGTAGGCACCTAAACCTGGCCTTCAGTAGGCCGAAGGTCCTCTCTATAACCCTCCTAGTTCGCCCATGTGCCTCATTGTAGCGGTCCTCTGCCCTTGTCCTAGGATTCCTCACTGGGGTCAGTAGCCATGACAGGTTGGGGTAGCCAGAGTCATCTGCAAATGTTGTTACAACTGTTAGACACACACTTACCCTTAGGGGCAACCCCATTCCCAGACACCTAGTCACACTGTATAGGGTCCATGTCCTCACCTAATAGCCACACACAGTGCCTCTGGAGTTGCCCCATCACATAAGGGATGCTGCTATTCCTCAGAATGTAAGCGTCATGCACTGATCCAGGAAACTTGGCATTCACATGGGAGATGTACTGGTCGGCCAAACACACCATCTGCACATTCATTGAATGGTAGCTCTTCTGGTTTCTGTACACCTGTTCACTCCTGCGGGGGGGGCTAAGGCCACATGTGTCCCATCAATGGCACCTATGATGTTGGGGATATGTCCCAGGGCATAGAAGTCACCTTTCACTGTAGGCAAATCCTCCATCTGAGGGAGCACGATGTAGCTGTGCATGTGTTTCAGCAGGGCAGACAACACTCTGGACAACACGTTGGAGAACATAGGCTGGGACATCCCAGAGGCTATGGCCACTGTCGTCTGAAAAGACCCACTTGCCAGGAAATGGAGTACTGACAGCACCAGCACTATAGGGGGGGATACCTGTGGGATGGCGGATAGCTGACATCAGGTCTGGCTCCAACTGGGCACACAGTTCATGGATTGTGGCACGGTCCAGTCTGTAGGTGACAATTACATGTCGCTCTTCCATTGTCAACAGGTCCACCAGCGGTCTGTACACCGGAGGATGCCGCCATCTCCTCACCTGCCCCAGCGGACGTACTCTGTGGAGGAGAACAGCGAGCAGAGGGTCAGCCAACACTGATGTACGAAAACACAACTTTATTGCACATATTTTTCAATCCGATATGTGCCTGTCTTAGTGTGTATGCAAGGCCTAGGTATGTGTGACGCATTTAAACATAATGCCATGTGGCCCCCTGAAATGGCGGCTGCCTGACCTGTAAGGTGGGACAATGGGATATGAGGTAACTGCGCTGGCGTTGTACACTGCCGCAGTAGGCGGTCGAAGACCGCGGCGCAATCCTGCATTGGTTAACATTGGGCCCTATGGGTCCCAGGAGCCAATGACGATGTACGCTGGCGGTGACGGTACACACCCCAGCGGATGTGACCGCCATTTTCTATCTGTTCACTCACTTGATACCTGATGTTCAACAGGAGATGACCTACACTGCAAGTGCTGCTGTGACCTCAGTCTGGAAGAGCCAATAGCTCATGTGTCTGGGGAAAGGGCCCCTGCCTTCACCCCCACTCCCCCCTCACACGCTGCTCTACGTTCCTCCAGACAAACAGGTAAGTACACTGTGATCATGCTGTATGGGCAATGCCTGTGTGGATGGAAGATGGAAGGGGAGAATTAGGCGTGCATGAAACGACGGTGAGTGTATGTGTGTCATGGCAAGGGTAGGAATGCGGGCCAATGACTGTGACGGTGCGGACGGTTATATCTTCTCCTTTTCCCCTGTCCTATTCCTGTAGGTCAGCGCCCACCAGAAGAAGGATATTTGGCGTGCCATCGCCAAGGAAGTCAGGACCCTGGGTGTCCACCACAGACGTAGCACCCACTGCCGGAAAAGATGGGAGGACATTCGGCGCTTGAGCAAGAAGACAGCGGAGGCCCCGCTGGGGATGGCCTCTCAAGGTGGGGGGGGGGTGAGGAGGGGTGCCCTTCGCACCGTCACACCCCTGATGTTCCAGATCCTGGCGGTTGCGTACCCGGAGTTGGATGGGCGCTTGAGAGCATCACAGCAGCCACAAGGGGGTGAGTACACTCTCATTCAGCTGATTCAGCGCACATTGGAGGTGTCTGGTTGGGGGCGGTGGGCTATGGGTACCCCTTGGCCAGGACGAGTTTTGTAGGCATGTTCCCTCCGTAAGGCAGGCTATGTGGCACCCCACCAGTGTTAAGAGCCATCTACACCTAGTCAGGCTCCTGTGACTCATGTGTGCAGCAGTCGGGCATAGGCCTTGTACCCCATGTCCCTATGATTAATTAGGGAACTCTAAGTGCATGGCGTAGTGCAGAGGGCTGCTGTGTCTGTAGTGTCCGCCAACTGTAGCGGTATTGCATGCACTGAACATGTCTTTCTTCTGTCTTCCCCACCTTTTTGTGGTCTACCTGTTCTTGTGTGCATTAGCATCATCAGGCAGAGGAGCAGTGGCACCGGAGCAGGAGGGAGCTGCATCCCACATGGCCCTGGAGGGCAAAACAGCGGAGTCTGAAGGCACCAGTGGGACGGCAGGCGAGGGGAGTTCCACGGCGGGGACAGGAGCTGAGACCAGCGACACGGACTCCTCCTCTGATGGGAGCTCCCTTGCAGTGGCGGGCCCCTCTGTGCCCCCTGCATCTACAGGTACAGCCGCCAACCCCGCCCCCCCCCCCCCCCACCAGCACCGCCCTCACAGCAGCACCTCAGCCCCTGCCCCTGTCAGCCCTGCTGCCCTCAGTGAGGAGGCCATTGACCTCCTCAGATCCCTCACTGTTGGGCAGTCTACCATTCTGGATGCTATCCAGGTTGTAGAGAGGCAGTTGCAACAGACAAATGCATACCTGGAGGGCATTCATTCTGGTCAGGCAGCCCAACAGTCAGCTTTTCATACGCTGGCCTCAGCACTGATGGCAGCCATTGTCCCTGTGTCCAGCCTCCCCCCTCCAACTTCCTCCACCCAGACCTAATCCCCTGTACCTCAGCCTATCCCAAGCACACCATCAGACCAGCATGCACACACCTCAACACACAAGGGTAGCTCTGGCGAACATAAGCACCACACATCCCACAGGCACTCACACAAGCATCATACCCATGCAGACATACCAACATCCACTGCCTCCACTGTGTCCCCCTCCTCCTCGTCTCCCTCATCCCTCCCGGTCACATCTCCACTCACACCTGCATGCACTACATCTTCAGCCACTACGTCCATCACCACACACCGCTCATGTGCACTCACCACACCACTACCAGTCACACATCCCCAGTTTCCTCTCCCAGTGTGTCTGTGAGCCCTCCTCCCAAAGTACACAAACGCAGGCACCCACCTCACAACAGCCTCCAGCCCATGCACCTTCACCGAAATTCAGCAGATGTACACCTCCTACAACCACTACCTCTTCCTCCACTCCCAAACCCCCTCCATCTACCCTTCCCAGTGTGTCTAAAACTTTTCCTGTCAAACCTTGACCTCTTCCCTCTCACCTCCCCCACCCCTTCTGTCCCCAATGGCACGGCTTGTCAGGTCACAACCCAGCACCTCAGCCACCACATCAACGGGAACAGTGGTGCCAGCAGTAACCGGCTTCTGGAGTGCGCCAAGCAGCAGGGCAGCCAGTGTGCCAAGGAGCCAGACCACAGACAGTCCCCCCACCTCAGAAACATAAGAAGTTGGCCACAGCCTGGAGGGAGAAGGGCAAAACACCTGCCACAAAGGGCTCTCCCAGGACTACAGTTGGTTGTGTGAAGACAGCTGCGCCACCATCCGAGGTGGGGAAGGGGCACAGAAAGAAAGGGAAGTCGCCGCCAACCTGCACGGCGGACAAGACCGCTTCCCAGGACACCGCCGCCACCAGCACTGCTTCCCAGGACACCGCCGCCACCAGCACTGCTTCCCAGGACACCGCCGCCACCAGCACTGCTTCCCAGGACACCGCCGCCACCAGCACCGCGTCCCAGGACACCGCCGCCACCAGCACGCTCACTGAGCCACCCACCAGCACTGCAGGCCAATGAGCGCCGCAAGCACCGCCGCTACTGAGGCTGCCACAATCACCGCCAGTGGACACACCACATATGCCAGTGGCACCACCGCAGATATGGCTGCCATCCTCCGTGGTCAGTCGTACGAAGCTGGTGGTCAGTTGGTCAGTTTCAGGGCCCACCGTGAGTGGAGATTCACATCCACTACCTCTGTCCTTGGCAGGATGAAGCACTCTGGGCACCAAGCCCCCTCCAGAACCAGTGGATATTCACATCCACTACCTCAGTCCTTGGCAGGATGAAGCACGCTGGGCACAAAGCCCCCTCCAGAACCAGTGGAGAAAAGCATCCACTACCTCAGTCCTTGGCAGAATGAAGCACTCTGGGCACAAACCCCCCCTCCAGAACCATTGGAGACTGTTATTCACTTGTGAGACTGTGGCTTTGCACTCCCCAGGATGCAGCAGTGGGCAAACCACCCACTGAAAAGACTTGTGAGACTGTGACGTTGCACTCCCCAGGATACATCAATGGGCATGGAGCCCTGTGCACTTATCCGGCTGAGGTGCCCCCCCTTCCCTTCCCCTGAGGTGCCTGTTGTATTTCGATCTGATGCCCCTGCAGTGTTCGCTCAGTTTTGATTGGATATCTTGTGTGGGCCTCGCCCATGCATTTTGGGCCCAGTGGTCCACGGACTATGTATGTGCAGCACATGGACTTTAATTCTTGGTGTATATATTTGTTAGTAGTGTGTATATATATTTATGAGTACTGGATTTTTATTGATCAGAATCGTTACAATCATTTCCATTGTCCTTGCATTCTTCCGGGGGCCTTGGGGGGTGTAACTGTAATGTATCAACATGTATTTATGTGTGTGTGTGTGTGTGTTGTAGTTGGTGAGGGTGGGGGTGTTGCGTGTGTGTGTCACTCTTTTCCCTCCCCCCTCCCCTGTGTCGTAGGTGCAGTACTCACTGTGGTCTTCGCCACTGGCGTTCGTGCTCCTGGTAGAGGAGCAGGAAGACAATGGCTGGTAGAATATGGAGTTCCGGCTCCATGGCATCCTGGTTCCTCGTATGGTGTGTAGAGGTGAGCATTTTTCCTTCCAAGTTCTTTTTCCGCCGTGTTTTTGTTCGCGTTGAATCCGCCCCTGAAAAGGTGGCGGATTGGCCTCTCATGATACTGTGGGCGGTACATTGTCTTCCGTCTGTCTGTTGGTGGTGACCACCATGCTGTTTGTTTGTACCCCCGTGGCGGTCGGAGTGTTAAAGTGGCTGTCTATGTTGGCGGTTTCCGCCACGGTTGTGATTACATTTTTTTTACCGCCGGACTGTTGGCTGTTTTACCGCCGCTTTAACACCGACCGCCAGGGTTGTAATGAGGACCTATAGGTTTGTTGACGATACAATATTCTTTTTTTCCCGTAATTACTTCTTACATAAGGGTTAACAAGCATCTAACCCTCTCTGTAGCCACACATTTTAACTACCATCTATTGAGGCAAGCTGGTTCTCTTTTTCCAAAAGTGTTCACTCTCTCACGTTGGTCTAAATATTGTCCTGACGACTTTTTCTCTACCTCCTCATTCTTACATATATTTGACCCACAGCGGTCCTTCATTGTACTAAACAACGCTAAATGGATGATCAGCTTTTTATTGGCTTAATTGCTGTGAAAATTAGGCAAGCTGAGAGAAGAGGACCATCTCCAACTATCTTTTTCTTCCTATTAAAAGGTGCAATGCCTTGGCGAAGAAGCAGACTTCTGATGGCTTATGTGCTCCTCCCACCAGAGCGGAGGCAGCTACTGTGGAGAGATATTCTTATGGTATCCATTCTCAAAAAACAAATGTGTGGGTGCAAATTGTCAATCAGAGGAACACATTATTTACCTTTGTTAACGTATATTCATCCATGTGATTTTATTTTTTTACTATTACGATGTTTAGATTTTCTTCAGTTTATATTTATTTTGTTATTGTAAAGAACAATGGATGCTACAAAGTACAACCAGATTCTGAATTTTATATACGCAGTAATGTGTACCCTGATGATTTCAGTAAAATAATGAAGCATGGATTACGGAGACTTTCCAAAAAAATCACCATTGATGGTAAGTTATTTTTCAAATTACTTTGGAATTAGAAAATTGTTATACATTCATACAATTTACTGTACTTGTTTGAATGAAGCTTCATGAATTGGTGATCCTTTCAATTATATTGATCTACCTACTTATGTGTTAACAAATATTGTTTAGTCTGATTCATTTCATTATATTTTATTTTTTTTAATGATTGTTAGCGTGTGTGTGTGTGTATGTATGTGTGTATATATATATATTACGTGCTTTTAATGTATCTCTCGTGCAACATCTGCAGTAAATAGAAATCGTCCTTTAAACGTTCTCATGTTTTTTGGCAAATTAGGTGAAAAGGTGTTCTTTGTAGGAAAGGGGAAGAAGGCACAAGTTATCGTTGGTGAAGAATTGGCAGAACACATTTTTAATAAGTTACATTCTTCACTAATTGGAGGTCACTCTGGAACTAACAAAACTAAAAAAGAGTATTGGCAGCCATTTCTAGTGGCCAAACATGACTGATATTGAACAGTGGGTGAGTTATGTGTTGCTAATCTTTCAAAATAACTTCTAGGTAAAACAATTATTTTCTTTTATGTTTTTATTGAGACATACTTGTAAAGCTATTGTTAGGCAAGTTTTTCATTCCTAATAAAGGTATTTTTGCACACATCAGTCATTTGAGCAATCAGACGCTTTTAAAGGGCGGCTTATCACCCATGGAGGCTCAAATAGCTGTTGCGGACGTGCTGCACACTCTGCGATCCATGTCTTTAGATCCTTTGTGAGCTGGTTCAGTGAGTCTGCATGTCTGAGTTTGAGTGGAAGCGTGTTTGACTGGGCTACAAGGTAAGAAAAGCATCTGCCTTCAGATGTGCTCTTCCTGATTCTGTGGATGGCAGCAAGGGTGGGTTTGGAGGATAAGATCTGCCTGGTGTTCTTTCCCTAACCGGTACCCACAATTGGCACGGCCCTGGCACACAGATATGTCCATTGTAAATGGTACACCTGGTACCAAGGGCCTGTTGCCAAGGAAGGTCTCTAAGGGCTGCAGCATGCCGTATGACACCCTGGAGACCCCTCACTCAGCACAGACACACTGCTTGCCAGCTTGTGTGTGCTGGTTGGGAGAAAATGAATAAGTCGACATGGCACTCCCCTCAGGGTGCCATGCCAACCTCACACTGCCTATGGCATAGATAAGTCACCCCTCTAGCAGGCCTTACAGCCCTAAGGCAGGGTGTACTATGCCACAGGTGAGGGAATAGCTGCATGAGCACTATGCCCCTACGGTGTCTTAGCAAAACCTTGGACATTGTAATTGCAGGTTAGCCATAAGAGTATAAGGTCTGGGGGTTTAACAAGCACGAACTCCACAGTTTCATAATGGCTAAACTGAAATATGAGAAGTTTGGTATCCAACTTCTCAGCACAATAAATGCACACTGATGCCAGTGTGGTATTTGTTTTAAAATACACCCAGAGGGCATCTTAGAGAGGGACCCGGAATACCAGTCCGACTCCTAGTGCTAGGCTGACCAGTTTCTGCCAGTCTGACACAACCAGACGAGTTTCTGGCAACATGGTGAGAGTACCTTTGTCAATCTGTGGCCAGGAACAAAGACTGTACTGGGTGGATATGCTTCTCACCTCCCCCTGCAGGAACTGTAACACCTGGCGGGGAGCCTCAAAGGCTCATGCCTTTTGTTACAACACCCCAGGGCATCCCAGCTAGTGAGATGCACTCCCCCCCGACCCCCCCCCCCCCAACTTTAGGCAGCAAGGTTGTTGGAGGAGATGATGAGGGAAACCAGGAGGAGCCACCCACCAGTCAGGACAGCCCCTAAGGTGCCCTGAGGTGACTCTTAACTTTTATAATTCCTCCATCTTGAGATTGGAAGATGCCCCCAAAAGCAATATGGATGTGCCCCCATCACCTCAGGGTGGAGGCACCAAGAGGGTGTAGCCACCCGCAAGGGCAGTAGCCATTGGCTACTGCCCCAAGACCTAAACACACCCCTAAATTGAGTATTTAGGGGCGAACCTGAACCCAGGAAATCAGATTCCTGCAACCTGCACAAATAAGTTCTGCTGACCTGAAAGCCCCGCAGAGATGACGGAAACACCAACTGACTTGGCTCCAGCCCTACCGGCCTGTCCCCAGACTCAAACTGCACAGCGACGCATCTGTCGGGGAACAGCGACCTCTGAGGACACTGCAACATTTTTGCAAGTTTTGAAAGAACTCTCCCTTCCCGCCGGAAGCGTGAGACTTCTCACTCTGCATCCAATGCCCCCACCTCGAGCTCCAGAAAACAAATACCGCAGAGGGGACTCCCAGGCGACTGCGATAACATGAGTAACCTGAGTTGAATCTTGTGGTTCTAAAATAAATTAAAATATATTTCTGATGGATACAACTACCTGTGGATTCCTCACCTTATGAATTGGATCCTTGCGCCAGCATCCGACGGAAAGTCTTCTTCCTAGCTGTCTACGTCGACGAGGACGTCATAATGGCATGGCTCCACGTGACTCCATCTGACAACAACGTGCCAATAATAGGTCCTTGTCGGCGTACTGACATCAGTTTTCCTTTTTTCCGTGCCTTCGACGCCAATGGTTTTTCTTCCTGGCTCGTTGTTAACTGTAACGATTTTTGGTGGTTACAATGTCGCCTCCGAAGAAGTCCGGTTTCAAGCTGTGTAGAGAATGCGGGGGTCGGATGTCAGTGACCGACCCCCACTCGGACTGTATTTGGTGCCTTAGTTCAGAGCATGATGTGGAAGGTTGCTCTTCGTGTCAGAGCATGAATCCAAAAGCTCTGAAGGAGCGCGAGGCGAAGCTCTTCTTAGCCAAAGCAAAGAAGGGCCATAAAAAGGATTCCTTCCATGTTTCTCCCAAAAAGCATAAGAAGCAGCGTCATCATGACTCTCGGCGCCATTCGGAGTGGAGCCGATCGAGGTCGAGGTCTCGATCTTCACGATGCCAGAAGACATGGGAGATGAGTCCTACTGTCACGCCTCAGCAGGAGAGTCCGGAGTTGTCACTGGTCCCTTCAGTTTTTGAGGTCGCTCAAAGTAGCCCTCACTTTTCGCCGGCGCCGAGGGATCCTGATGTTCTGCAGGCAAACTATTGGACTTGGGTTAAGTCTTTTGAGTGTGTGTGTTCCTCATTTATTGCCTGTGTGTGTACAACAAATGTTTAACACTACCCTCTGACAAGCCTATTGCTCAACTACCCCACCAAAAAATAGAGCATTCAAATTATCAAATTTTCCCACTATCAGCCTCTAAGGGGAACCTTTAGACTCTGTGCACACTATCTCTCACTTTGAGATAGTATATTCAGAGCCAACTTCCTACATACATCAAAATAGAACCTCATATATTGTACATGTGAGGGTGTCACACATATTATTTCCATGAATAGTAGTGAGCTGCTCCCGTGTTACAATAATGGAAAGACCTCCCTATCCCTGAAAATGAGATGTTAAAACTTTTAGAATGTAGACCAGTGTGCCAGTGACCTGGCCAAAGAGCAAAAGGCAGAATGGGAAGGGGAACAGGGTCATAGAGAAGCAATCACCAGGAGAAAGTAGAGAAGAAAATGAACCTGCAAGGATAAAATAAGAATAAAGGAAGAGTAGGACGGTAGAAGAAAATGGGATAAAGTGAAACCAAGTAAGTCTTGGTTGCCTTGGAACTGAGCAGCCCTATATTTAACAACTTAGGCCAAGGTCATAATACATTCAATGGCAAGATTTTTTTGGCACCACGTGCCATACTCACAAATTCATCTCAACTCCCAGCCCGTCCTCCTTGTGTAACATTGCAACCAATTAACGAACATCACAAAAAAGTCATACTCACACTTGTACTTAGCTGTCCGTCCCTTGCCCCCTCCCAACTTGTTGCCAAGTTATGATGCAGCTTTAACTGAAGTTCACTGGCTTCCTGGTAAGCTGGTCCCCAGTGCCAGTCTTTCCCCAAAACAAGACACCTGATCCCTTGATCCCAAGTGATAAGGCTCTGTAGCACCCTTCTAAGTCCCATAGTAAGTGTTACCTAGAGTGCCTCTGTACTGCAGAGGGTCGCTAAGAGCTGTAGCAGAACTTGTTCTTCTCCAAGGGACCCAGCACTGACCTCATGCAGACTGCTTGACAAGGTGCCCCCTAAAAGTGAAAATGCAACATAAATTATGGACTGTGTGCCATGTCCCCAAAACACTGCATGTAATATTTGTAAGTCACCCCTATAGCAGGCCTTATAGCCCTAAGGCAGGGTGCATATTATTATATGCGTGGTCATATCTGCAAGAGAAGATATGCCCCTGCTAGGTCGGTCGTTTCTTAGATATATTAGGTGAACAGGGAATCCATTTTAAATAGATGTGTTGGCCACTCATTAATACGAGTTGCCCAGCTCCATGATGTCTTAAATGAAAATAGGGATGTTGAACCTCTCATGTTTTATAATCCCTGGCAATGGATTTATTAATGCACGCATCCAGAGTGTACCTTACAGTTTCCTCCTGAAAACATAACAACTGCTTCTGAGCTAACTGACCAGTTCTAGCCAGTTTGCCACCAACAGACTAGAGTGATATCCAGGGGTGAGATCCTTTGCTCTTTGGAGGTCAGACACAAAGCTTCTCGGGTGAGGTGTTGGACACCCCTTCCCATAGCATGATCTGCATTCCAAGACAGATCTAGTCTCTGAGAGGGAGATGCCCACCCCCAGACCCCATCTGGCACCTGGATATTCAGGAACATTAGCTATGTAGGAGGCATTTTGCATTTCGAGGCTGGACACACCCCTAGGGTGACCAGCCCGAAATGGACACAGCCTAGGAAATTCTACTTGTGTCTGGTGGAATTTAGGACCTCTGGACATGGTGTTGCCCACTCCCCACAGAAAGTGGTCATCTACAGGGTGTTGTGACTCCAGGGTATGTAGCTGTAGCAAAGTACCCTTATTGTGGCATGGTTACCCCCACTTTTTGCTTGTCAGTATGCTAACCAGGACCCCAGTTACTGTGCACTCCCCCTGTACATTTGTTTGCTATGACTTCATACCTCCCACATTTGCATACTGGTGCTTCCATGTAAGTCCCTAGTGTATGGTGCCCAGGGCGGGGAGACACCAGGGGTTCCCCATGGGCTGCAGCATGGTATGCCACCCATGGGGACCTATGTAAAATGTGTTTGAAGGGCTGGCATTGCAGCCTGCATGCAAAGGTGCATGCACCCTTTCACTGAAGATCACTGCACCAGGTCCCTGTAAGTCACTCCTAAGGCAGGGCCTCCTAGCCCAGAGGGCCTGCTGCAAGTACCGATGTCGGAGGGCACCCCTGCATGAGCAGAGATTCCCCCGCAGACTCATCTCCATTTTCCTGGACTTCATTAGTGCGGGGATGCCATTTCACGCGTGTACTGGACATAGGTCACTACCTTTGCCAGCTACATAAGGGTAACTCTGAACATGGGCATGTTTGTTATCAAACGTTTCTGACTTGTAGTCCAGGAAGGCAGAACAAAAGAATTTCCTTTAGGTGACGGAGGCAACACCCTTTGCCTTTGTGTAGAAAAAAGGTGTTAAATGACTTGGGAGGGGTAGCCTCGCCAAGCCACTGGTATGCTTTGATGGCCACCATTGGTGCCATCCTTTCATAAAACCAATCTGCGCCAGTTGAGGGACCCCTAATCCCTGCTCTGTCCTGGAACTGAACAATGGAAATGGGAATGACCACTCCCCTGTCTATCACCACCCCAGGGTTGGTGCCCAGAGCTCCTCCAGATGGCCCTTTGATTCTGCCATCTTGACCTTAGGGTGGGCAGAGGCCTCTGGGGGCATCTTACTGGCCATGTGGTTAGGTGACCAGTTCCCCTTCCAGGGCTTTTTAGGGTCTTCCTCATGGGTGGGTTCCCAGATTCGACATGCAAGACTCCAGCAGGAATCATCTGCATCGTTTACTGAAACTTCTGGCCTCTCGAACCGCAGCTGGACTCCACAGGGACCTACAGTCCGCATCTACAGCTACGCCTCTGCTCTCCAACATTGTTTCTCTGGCTTCTTCTAGCAACTGCAACATTTCCCCGGCTGTGCATCATATGAGGGTGGCGAGTCTTCAGTCTGCCCTAAGAAGCAAACTTCCCGTGGAATGAAAGTCGCTCCTGTGCATCTGCAGGCATTCTGCTGCAATGATGACCGGCTGCATGGATCTCCTCTTCTATGGAACTGTGTGGATCCTGCATCACAGTTGGTGGTTCTTTTGCGTCCTCCCTACCAGCTGTCCAACTTGGGTGAAGGTAGGACCTTCCCTTCTCCATGCATAGTGTCTCTTGCAACTGACAAGGCTTGATGGCACCGCCTCCAGGGGAACTTCAGTCTTTGTGTTGCTCCTGTCCACATTACTCTTCCCTGTGACGCTCAGCCCTTTGCATGGTTATTCAGCGACGTGGGACTCCTTTTTAAGTGTCCTGCATGGGCCTCACTGTGACTCCTGTGCTCCTTGCCTGCGAGTCATCTGTGTGGGCTGCATCTTCTTCTTTGGACTCTCCGCACTGCTGAGGGTCGCTACGGACATCCCCTGTGGGTTTAGTTCCCTCTCCCCCTCACTTGGCCTTCCTGGACCCCAACAGCTCCACTGCTAGCAACTGTGATATTTTCCTTTTTCAGGTCTTGTATGTGTTTTTTTTTCACTCCACAGACTGACTGCAATCCTTCATCCAGCGTGGGACGTCGACCGCATCAGCCAGGAACTCTTCACCTGCCCCAGTGTTGACCGTCTTCTTTCCACTGTCGACCAACTCCTGCATCCACCTAACAACAACACCACCCCACCCCCACTCCCCTGGTCTAGAGTTTTGTCTGCTGTTTTTCAGTGTTCTCAATTGCTTTTTAAGCCTATTCCTGATTGTTACTGTACATGTGTAGTATGTTTACTTACCTACAATTAGAGTATTGCCTAACTAGTGTTTGTATTACTCTAATAAAGAGCCTCTATTTTCGTAGTACTGAGTGCCTTCTTTCATTTGTGTAAGTGCTGTATGACTACAGTGGTATTGCATGAGAGCTTTGCATGTCTCCTAAATAAGCCTTGGCTACTTATCCACAGCTACCTTTAGAGAGCCTGGCTTCCTTGACACTGACTCCACTTCACTCATAAGGGATACATGGACCTTGTATAAGGTGATCATACCATAGGTAGTTAGCACACACCAGGCCAGATTCCTACAGAACTCCAGTGATTACTACCCTTCACTCTCAATACCGGTTCCCCTAAATTGACTATTTAGGGGAACCACTGATACAAGATTGTAGGAAGATGGCTCTGGATATGCTATATCAAATTGAGATATAGTCTGTACAGGGATTCACCAGAGTTTAGACGCAACAAATATGATACTAATGCTGTTTTGTTGTACTGTGGTCGAGCAGTTAGGCTTATCAGAGGGTAGTGCAAAGCATTTTTTGTACACACAGGTAATAAATGAAGCATGCTCTCAAAGCCCTAATTTCAGGGCAATTCTTTTTAGATACCAAAACTTGTTTTTGTCCATTTATTTCTAGAACCACAAGATTCAATTTGCAAGGAAAGCACATTTACAAGTAAGTTTCCAAAATATGTATCAATACCTATTTGTTTTAATTTGGCAATATAAATGGCTTATGTGAATATAGCAAATATGTTTTAAAAGTTGACACACTGCAATTTTCAGGAACAGTTCCGTAGGGAATAAAAGAAAGTACAGTTATGGCGGTAAGTACCAGACCTACAGTTCCATTCTCTGGGGGTTATAATACCATGGGTCTGAGTTTGAGTTAGTGCCAAGCACCCTCCACCAGCCACACGGGGCTGGCTTTATGCAGAGGTCATCGTTGCGACCCATGGGAACCTATGGCGACTGGGGGCACTCAGAATCAGGCCTGCTTCTAGGTAAGAAGCATGATCATTTTAGGCTCACCACCAGGTGTTAGAATTCCTGCAGGGTGGAGGTGTGAAGCACGGACACAGTGTCAGCTTTGTTTCTGGCCTACGAGAGCACAAAAGCTCTCACCCCATGGAATCAGAAACTTGTCTGTTCGTGGTAGGCTGGCGCAGCCCCGTCAGTCCTGCATTAAAGGAATGGGTAAATACAGGGAGCATCTCTAAGATGCCCTCTTGGTGCATGTTTCAATAAAACCAGCACTGGCATCAGTTTGGGTTTATTGTGCTGACAAGTTTGATACCAAACATTCTAGACTTTAGTTTATGGATCTGTGGAATTCATAATGGCAAACTCCCAGCCCATATACTTAATATGGCCTCACTAGACTTACAATGTCTAAGAATGGACTTAGACACTTAGGGGCATATTGTTCATGCAGGTATGCCCTCACCTATGGTATAGTGCACCCTCCCTTAGGGCTGTAAAGCCTGCTTGAGTGTTGACTTACGTATACCATCAGCAGTGGTTTGTGGTGTGGCACACTGAGAGGTGCAATGTCGAATTTGCCTTTTTCTCAGCACCAGCGCGCACAAGCTGCAATGGCAATGTGCATGTGCTAGGTGAGTGGTCCCCAGGGTGGCATAAGTCATGCTGCAGCACTTGGGGACTTTCCAGTTAACAGGGCCCTTGGTACCATGGGTACTTTTTACAAGTGACTTAACTGTGTACCAAGGGTGTGCTGTTGTGTGGACACAATGCTACAGTTTTGGGAAAGCACACTAGTGCTGGGGCCTGGTTAGCAGGATCCCATCACGCTCTGTCAAGTTATCACCAATATCAGACAAAAAGTGGGGGGCAACCATGCCAACAAGGGCACTTTCCTACACAGATTCTCTGACTTTCTTCCATGACACAAAAGGAGTGTGCAACAAGACTGCAAAACCATAGACCTAAGAAGCACGACTGACGTGGTGCCAAGCCTGCTGCGCCTGGCCCTTGAGGAGCATCTGACCTGTCCTGCCACTGCAGGTTCCAAAAATCAGGGAGCGCTGTCCGTGCTTCACAAATCACCAAGAATAACTCTTTTGGATTACAGGAGCTGCTGCCCTGCATCTGCAGGCACCCAAGGAAGAACCATGAGGACCTTGACTGCCAAAAACCCAACACTGGGCAACATCACTGCAGCTGAGCTGCCTAGCCCGAGTTGAAGTGGTCCAGTGGTGTCACCATGGTCCCCAGGCCGTTCAGACACAGTCTACCCAGAGCTTGCCCTATGTGGACTTCCTGACAGCGTTTGCAGCCTGATTCTGCAGACCCCTAGCAACAGTGAGTGACAAAGACCCCATGTCTCAGGACACCTCTGCACCCGTCTGCCCTGGGCCTAGGAGAAGAGGACCAAGGCTGTCCCCACATCTCTCTGCCTCGTGAGACCGGAGGCCACTTGTTGGCTTGTTCGGACTAAACCCCAAGTCGATGCCTATAGACTGTTTCTGCGGGGCTCCTTACAACCACAAGGAACTCCAGCACCAGACCTGATGCGATAAAACACCACTGCACCTGCACCCCACAGCCTGAGGTGAAGTGGATCGTTGGTGTCCCTACGTGCCTAAGGGTCTCAAGGTTCGAAACCCACGTGGGTTCCTCTGATGTGGACTCCCAATCCATCAAGCAACTTTGTGACCAAACCGGTCCCCATAGACTTACATGGGGCACTTGACGCTGAGCTGTACCCATGCACCCTGCTGCCTGAGGTGAATGGTCCGTGTGGCCGAAGTCCAGGAGATTGATCACGTAAGTCGCTTTAGTATACCTGTATGCAGTGCTAGTTCTTCCTTCATAGGATAACTTTACCACAGGCACACTATGCAGTGGGTCCAGGCGACCACACTTTGGTTTCCATGAGCAAAAATTAGACCACTTAATGCTACAATTGTTAAGGTAGCTGGTCGAGCAGTTAGGCTAATCCAGGAGATGTGCTAAGCATTTGTTGTGCTCACAAAATCAATCATGCAGCACATGCACTCAATGAATAACTCGAGACCAGAGTTTATAAAAATACTTCAGTTTTATTTAATTTTTAAGACCAAGATCTTTCAAATACTTTTTTAGATATTAGTTTTAAAAGTTGTAATAAAGTTAGTCTTTCTGCCCATAATTACGCATCATTGGAATTGGTGTACAGTTACCATTCAAAATCGTACAATTAAGTTACCAGTCTCTTTTGTGTTTTTTTTTTGCAGGGTGGTCGCAGCAGTCAGTAGGCACCTTGCACCAGCCGGAGAGCCTCTTGCGGCTCCCGTTTCCGGCGGGAGCAGTGTAGGAAACGCTTTTGGCACAGGGCCACCTGTAGGGGCCACTTGGAAAAGATGGTTTCTGGGGGTCCCCTTGGGCTGTCGAGGTCGCAAGGGTTTGTGGATCAGTGGAGCACAGCTGGTTCCTTGTTGCGGGCGCAGAGCGGCCGGATGCGGGGTGAGATCCAGAGCTGTGCGCAACTGAGTCCTTTTGGAGGTGAGTCTCTCTGGCTGCTTACAGGACACTGTGAGCATTCTGGTGGTAGGTCCCAGGGTGTTATTAAAGTCCCTCTACAGGAGCTTCCTCCTGATCCTTTCAGCTCTTGGGGAGCTGGTTTGAGGTTGTCCCAGGGAATTGGCATAACTCAGCCACTGGAGGGCACACTGCCACCAATCTTGGCACACTTGTAGGTCACGTCCGGGACGGTAGTTAGTGTGTTGTGGGGTCCGGCTGCAAATTCCGGTTGTGGACATATCGGCCAGCCAGTGAAGCGACCTTCACTGGCTTATTGGATCTTGCTTGGTTTTTGAGTGGTACCTCCACTCAAAATGGATATCTGGGGTGATTCTTTAAGCCTGGATATTACCTGGGTTTCTTGGGCTCGGTCCAGTGTCCAGCTCCTCCACGCGCCTTTTCTTGTGCAACAGGTCTGTAGTTCTTTTGCTTTGGATCTTCTTTGGTGCAGGTCTTTTTTGTATTTTGAAATCTGATTTCTTGTTCTAGGGATGTCCAATAAATACAGAATTTAGTGGGCGTTCTAGGGGAAACCTGGTAATCTCCAATGGGACACTTACCTATGGGTGGCTCCACCCACTTTAGTGTCCACTTCCTTTGGGATGGGTGACTTCCCTAAACTTGATTGGCTAGTTTCCTTCATTTCAAGATGGAGGAAACTGAATTTGAGGGTCCACTTCGCAGACAACACCTTAGAGGTGGTGCATGCTAGGCCGCCACTCCTAATCTTTGTGTGGTTTCCCACCTTTGCTCACTCAAAAAGTGGGTGTTTTGCAAAGTGGCAACCCCTCAGATGCTAGCAGCAGGCCTGGAGGCTCGAGTTTCAGGGGCTGTAGCCCTTTGAAGCTCACTACCGGGGTTTTGCACGTTCCTGGGGGAGTGGATGGTTAGCTCCTCCACCAAGGGAGGGCATTGGTTTACGAACCAGGGAGACTGGGCTCTCCACCAAGGTTTGTATATGCACTGTGTGGGTGTGGCAGGCTGGATGAAACCAGTCAGAAAATATGCCAGGATAGTTGGCTTTTGCAGGGGACACCTCCAAGGTGATCCCTGGGTACATTTTATTATAAATCCAGTACCGGTACCAGTTTGAATTTATCATTCGGAGTGGTTTGATACCAAACAACCCAGGGTTCAGAGTAGCCATCATTTTGCTGGGAATCTCGTGTTGACCAGTGTCCAGCACATACATTAAAATGGCAGCTCTATTCACTCACTATATCCCAGGTTTGCCAGGGACACGGTGGGAACATACTGCTCATTCAGCTGTGCCCTCACATATAGTATGGAGTATCCTGCCTTAGGTCTGTAAGGCCTGCTATAGGGGTGTCTTACCCATAGTTAATGCAGTGTACGGTGGACCGGGCACACAGGTAGTGTGCCAAGTAGAGTTTGTATTTTAGGTTTGCAGCAGGAGACTGTCTGTTATGGCAGTGCTGTGCACATCTTGATGCATGTCCCTTGAGGTTGTCACAATCAGTGCCACTGCCACCAGGGGCTTATCCAAAGTACTGCATGCCATGGGTACCTAAGTACCTTTTTACTAGGGACTTGTAGTGATAGCTAAAGATGTATCCAATCACTTTTAAAATGTTTTAGGGAAAGAACACTGGTACCGGGAACCTAGTTAGCAGGATCCCAGTGCACTCCAGTCCAAGTTGCATTCGGAAACCAGGCAAAAATGTGGGGGAGTACTGCAATAAGGTGCCAGTCTCTCACAGTGCGGTTATATTCATCCAGTGCTTTCGCGTTCAGGGGTCGGGGTCCTCGGTCTTCCCTCTGCAGGCATCTTTGTGGAGGGGTCGAAAGGTCAACCCAGGGTGGGCACTTGCTCACAATCACCTGATGATTCTTTAGCTGGTTGGGCCACGTGGTCACTGGCCGTAGGGTGTCTGGTGCAGGGTGGTCAGGACTCGCGTGTCTGGAGGTGTGCCAGAGTCCCTGGATGTTTCCTTCTTGGACAGGGCCACTGTCCTCTGCAGTTCTTGGTCCTTTTGGGTGCAAGACAGACTTCTATAACTTGGTCGAGGTGGCTGGCCCCGCTGGATGCCTCACTGTTTTTGTGCAGGTTTTTTGAGGCCGTCAGTTGTCGTCGTCTTCTCTGCTGGGGGTTCAGCTCAGCAGTCCTTCTTTCTTGTCAGGTCAGCCTAAATCTCATGAGCTGGATTCAGGTAAGCCCTTAAATCCTGGATTTAGGGGGGGTTACAGGGGTCAGAGGGCAGTAGCCAATGGCTACTGTCCCAGAGGGCGGCTACACCCCGTTCTTGTGTCCACTCCCTTTGGGGAGGGGGACGCAAACCTAACCCTATTGGTTTCTGTTCTCCAAACTAAGATGGATGATTTTGCAGGAAGGGGGGGGGCAACCTCCGCTCTGGACACCCTAGGGATGGCCCTAGCTTTAGATGGCAGGGGGAGGGGTGAGTTTTGGGGGGGTCACTCCTCCCTGCTTTCCATAATTTTCCTGATCACCTTGCTGCCAAAAGTGGGGCTTTGTCCGTGTGCGGACAACTCCACTAGCTGGAGTGCCCCATAGCACTGTAACAAGAGGCTTCAGCCTTTGAGGCTCGCCATCAGCTCCTGCAGGTGTGATATTGGAAATGGCCCTTTTTGCAGGGTTATCCCCAAACGTTGTGCTGCCTTCCTACAATATTTTTCTGGTCCGTTTTTGATGGTTTATTGTCTGTGCACTTCACCACTTCTAATCAGTGCGCAAGTGCTCCCTATAGAGCTTGTACCGTTTGGTTTATCCATGAGTGTCATATTTGATTTACTGGTAAGTCCCTAGTAAAGTGCACTAGAGTTGCCCAGGGACTGTAAATCAAATGCTACTAGTGGGCCTGCAGCACATTAGTAGCCCTGTAACCATGGCTCCGACCTGCCACTACACTGTCAGTGTGTGCAGTTTTAAACTGCCAATTCGACTTGGCAAGCTTACCCACTTGCCAGGCCTAAACCTTCCCTTTTTACTACTTGTCAGGCACCCCGAAGGTAGGCCCTTGGTAGCCTCATGGGCAGGTTGCAGTGTATGTTTAAGGGAGTACATATATGTAGGACCTTGACTCTGTATATACTATTTCAAATTGAGAAGTAGTGTGCACAGAGTGCAAGGGTTCCCCTTAGAGGTAAGATAGTGGCAAAAAGAGATAATTCTAATGCTCTATTTTGTAGTACTGTGGTCGAGCAGTAGGCTTATCAGAGGGTAGTGTTAAGCATTTGTTGTACACACACAGGCAATAAATGAGGAACCCACACTCAAAGACTTACTCCAGGCCAATAGGTTTTTATATTGAAAAATAACTTTTCTTAGTTTATTTTAAGAACCACAGGTTCAAGATTTACATCAAACACTTTAAATGCAAGGTACTTCACATAGATACTTTAGGAACTTTGAATAAACACAATATCATGTACAGTCTTTGTAGAAATGGCAATAAGCTATTTTAAGTGGACACAGTGCAAAAATCAACAGTTCCTGGGGGAGGTAAGTAAAGGTTAGTTTTGGAGATAAGACAGACACTTGCAAGTCTCAAGTTTGGGGCATAGGCAGCCCACCATCTAGCGTTGCAGGCAGGCACAGCGGGAGCTTCTCGGGACAGCCACCACCTGGGTGGGCTCGGCAGAGGGTCACCTGGGAGTCGCTCCTGCACTGAGGTTCGATTCCTTCAGGTCCTGGGGGCTGCGCGTGCAGTGTTGGTTCCAGGCGTCTGGTCCCTTGTTACAGGCAGTCGCGGTCAGAGGGAGCCTCTGTATTCTCTCTGCAGGGGTCACTGTGGGGGCCCAGGGGGGTCGTCTCTGGCTACTCACAGGCTTGCAGTCGCCGGGGAGTCCTCTCTGTGGTGTTGGTTCTCTGCATCTCGAGCCGGGGACGTCTGGTGCAGAGTGTAGTGTCTCACGCTTCCGGAAGGAAATGTGCAATCTTTGGAAGTTGTTTCTTTGTTGCAAATAAGTAGCTGGTTTTGAACAGGGCTCCTGTTCACAGGAGGTTCTTGGTCCTTAGGTTCAGGGCAGTCCTCTGAGGCTTCAGAGGTCTCTGGTCCCTGTCGGATGCGTCGCTGTTGCAGTTTTCTTTGAGTCAGGCGACAGGCCGGTAGGGCTGGGTTGAATGCAGTTGTCGTCTCCGTCTTGTCTGCAGGGCTTCAGGTCAGCAGTCCTTCTTGGTTTAGGTTGCAGGAATCTAGTTTCCTAGGTTCTGGGGAGCCCCTAAATACAGAATTTAGGGGTGTGTTTAGGTCTGGGAGGGCAGTAGCCAATGGCTACTGTCCTGGAGGGTGGCTACACCCTCTTTGTGCCTCCTCGCAGTGGGAAGGAGGGCACATCCCTAATCCTATTGGGGAATCCTCCAAACTCAAGATGGAGGATTTCTAAAGGCAGGGGTCACCTCAGCTCAGGACACCTTAGGGGCTGTCCTGACTGGTGGGTGGCTCCTCCTTGTTTTCCTCATTATCTCCTCCAGCCTTGCCGCCAAAAGTAGGGGCAGTGGCCGGAGGGGCGGGCATCTCCACTAGTTGGGATGCCCTGTGGTGCTGTAACAAAAGGGGTGAGCCTTTGAGGCTCACCTCCAGGTGTTAACAGTTCCTGCAGGGGGAGGTGAGAAGCACTTCCACCCAGTACAGGCTTTGTTCCTGGCCAGCAACATGTCTGGTCTGTGGCAGGCTGGCAAAAACTAGTCCGCCTACACTAGAATTCTGGTTGGCATTCAGGGGGCATCTCTAAGATGCCCTCTGGGTGTATGTTACAATAAATTGCACACTGGCATCAGTGTGCATTTATTGTGCTGATAAGTTTGATACCAAACTTCCCTGATTTCAGTGTAACCATTATTGAACTGTGGAGTTCATGTTTGACCAACTCCCAGACCATATACTTATGGCTACCCTGCACTTACAATGTCTAAGGTTTTGCTTGGCCACTGTATGGGCATAGTACTTATGCCCTCACCTGTGGTAGAGTGCACCCTGCCTTAGGGCTGTAAGGCCTGCTAGGGGGTGACTTACCTATGCCACAGGCAGTGGGAGGTAGGCATGGCACTCTGAGGGGAGTGCCATGCCGACTTAGTCATTTTCTCCCCACCAGCACACAAGCTGTGAAGCAATGGGCATTAGGGGCAATAGGATTAGGGATGTGCCCTCCTCCCCACAGGGAGGAGGCACAAAGAGGGTGTAGCCACCCTCCAGGACAGTAGCCATCGGCTACTGCCCTCCCAGACCTAAACACACCCCTAAATTCAGTATTTAGGGGCACTCCAGATCCCAGGAATCAGATTCCTGCAACCTGAAGAAACGAGGAGGACTGCTGACCTACAAGCCTGCAGAGAAGACTGGCGACCACAACTGCTTTATCCCCAGCCCTACCGGCCTGTCTCCAACTTCGAAAACCTACAACCAGCGGCACATCCATCAGGGACCAGCGACCTCTGAAGCCTCAAAGGACTGCCCTGACTAAAGGACCAAGAAACACCCTTGAACAACGGCCCTGTTCAAAACCAGCTACTTCTTTGCAACAAAGAAGCAACTTTCAAAGACTTCACGTTTCCCGCCGGAATTGTGAGACTTCACACTCTGCACCCGACGCCCCCGGCTCAAGATCCAGAGAACAAACACTAGAGGGAGGACTACCCGGTGTCTGCGAGCCAGTGAGTGACAAGAGACGACCCCTCCCTGAGTCCCCACAGCGATGCCTGCAGAGAATCCAGAAGCGCCCCCTGACCGCGACCTCCAACAAGGGTCCGGCGCCTGGAACCAACACTGCACCCTCAGCCCCCAGGACCTGAAGGAACCAAACTTCAGCGCAGGAGTGACCCCCAGGTGACCCTCTGCCTTGTCCAGGTGGTGGCTGTCCCAAGAACCACCCCCTGTGCCTGCCTGCACCACTAGAGTGACCCCCAGGTCCCTCCATTGAAACCAGACGCCTGCTTTGCACACTGCACCCGGCTGGTCCTGTGCTGCCGAGGGTGTATTTTGTATGCCTACTTGTGCGCCCAATCCTCCCTCCCTGCCCACCCTCCATCCCCCCCCAGTCTGCCCCTAAGGACGCAGGTACTAAATTGCTGGCAGACTGGAACCGGAGCACCCCTGTTCTCCATAGGCACCTATGTGTTTTGGGCACCACTTTGACCTCTGCACCTGACTGGCCCTGAGCTGCTGGTGTGGTAACTTTGGGGTTGCCTTGAACCCCCAACGGTGGGCTGCCTATGCCCCAGAACTGAGACTTGAAAGTGTTTTACTTACCTCCTAATCTAACCTTTACTTACCTCCCCCAGGAACTGTTTATTTTTGCACTGTCCATTTTGAAAATAGCTTATTGCCATTTTTACAAACACTGTATATGATAGTGCTTTTATTCAAAGTTCCTAAAGTATCTAAGTGAAGTACCTTACATTTAAAGTGTTAACTGTAAATCTTGAACCTGTGGTTCTTAAAATAAAATAAGAAAATATTTTTCAATATAAAAACCTATTGGAATGGAGTAAGTCTTTGTTCCTCATTTATTGCCTGTGTGTGTACAACAAATGCTTAACACTACTCTCTGATAAGCCTACTGCTCGACTACACTACCACAAATAGTGCATTAGTATTATCTGATTTTGCCACCATCTTACTTGTAAGGGGAAACCTTGGAATTTGTGCAGACTATTTCATACTTTGAAATAGTAAACACAGAGCCAACTTCCTACACATGGCCCCAGAGGTTCACACTCCTACTAAAGTCTTCTGCCCACCTCAAGGACCATAGGTTTTGTGAATCCTAAGGACTTGCGGTTCATACTCCCTATCAGTTGGTGGATACTGCTCAGAACTCCGAGGCTACAGCTCACTGTTAGGTGCCTTTGGATTCCAGCTCATCTTCTGATCACCTGATTTCATTGGGCTGACTGGATAAGAACCAGTTTTTTCATCCATACAATGTGAGTCATAAAACTTCTTGGTACTAGAAATTGTTTATCCTCCAAATCCAGAGGGTAAAGTACATTGCGTATTTTGTTCCTCATCAGACAACCACATGAAGTCTTGTGTTTTTCCTTCACTTTCTTTTGCCTGTCATTGAAAGTCTTACTGTTACAGAAGCGTCAGCCTCCACTTCATATGTTCTGGAGAACGTAGCAAGGGTGAAAACGACACTTTGTGATTTCATACCTGAAACGCCCAAAAAAGGCTCAACCATGTTGTCATTCTAAAGTCTGACCTAAGCAGGGGAAAAGGCTGTAGAGTGTTGTTTGCTGCCCCCAGTTCCCATCTCAACCAGACCTGTATTTTCCTACTTGTATCTTGTTGTATCATACAAAAGTTAAGTACTTCGAAATTGACTGAGGTTTACCTTCCATTAGAGAAACCTTTCAAAAGTCTGTGTATGGATACCTACCTTCCATAAGCCACTACTTTGCCATGCAATCATCCACAACATTTTAGTTCCACTACTTGAGGAAATCGGCGTAGTGACGTCCGTTCTTTTCTGTGCCACACGCTGATGTGGAGAAGAGATACCCTGTTAATTTTTTAAGTGTATTGGACCCTTTTGTCTGTTTTTTGTGTTGACCCTTGGCGCATCATGATGTCCCCGAAGAACGGGTTCAAGCCTTGCGAGGCCTGTCACCATATGATGTTTGGGACAGATCGGCATCCGGTCCGTTTGTTTTTGTAGTGCAACCCGAAGTTGTGCTTTGAGTGCCAGGCCATGCACCCAAAGGCTTTGAGGGAGCGGTCCCTAAAGCTCATGAAGGCCCGACGCTCTAGCCTGCATCGTTCATGGTGTCACTCATGAGGAGTGTCTTGAGATTGTTCGCGGAGTCACCACCACTCATCATCATCATATTCGTGTCATTCAGGTCAGAGAAAGAAGTCGTCAAAGGAGGCCAGGCGTTTTCCAACTTCACCGCATCGCTCAGCCGATGCGACGTGGGAGGAGTGTCCTTGCTGTGCTCCGCACCTCCCCAATTTTCCGTGATCCAGGGCGACCCTTGCCAAACTCAAGGAGTTTTGAGGCCATACACCTCATATTTGGTCATTCTGACCCTTCTGTGGCACCTTCGAGGCCTAGGGGTTCATATGAGGGCCCTTTTGGTTCCACGCCAGCGTCTTTGGCCTCTGCCCCCAGTGGTCCCTCCGGATCCTTGCTGACCCTGGTCGTGCCATCGCGACCTTCCCCGACACCAGCTAGGTCATCAGTGCTTCTGACATTGGTGGTGCACACGATCGACGTTGACCCAATTCTTACCCACGATGACCCGGAGAAAGAACGGTGCCTGCCGACGCTGCTTCTGACTTCGATGTGGTTCTCACCCCAGATTGGGTTTGGACCCTTATTACTATGGGTACAAATACAAGGAAGGATAGGAGGGGACGCTGGACCCTTTAGAATACCAGCTAGATAACCCTGATTTTGACTGGGCACAGGAATAGGGTGAAGCTAATGGTCTAGATACTTCTCCAGATGCTGGCATGCATTCTCCTCCTACCGTGGCTACGGCGGAGGGAACCTCTTATTCTGTTGTGGTCAGTAGGGTGGCTGAGGTCATTGACATGGAGCTGTCCACTGTAGCGGTCAGGACGAATCTCCTGACGGAGGTGCTTCAAGCTGGGGCTTCTACCGCTGAGCCTCCCCTTCAATGAAGCCCTCATTAATGTCCTTCCGGGTACTTGGTCCAGACCCAGAACATGGGCTCCTGTAAACAGTAGAATTGCTCGCCCCCATCAGCCTGCTCCAAACGACCCTAAATTCCTGGCCCAACACCCCTCACCTGAGAGCCTTTTCATCCAGGCATCATTGTCATCTAGTGCATTACTTTCCACTCCCCCGGATAGAGAATCAAAGACCAACTTGGTAAGAAGATGAGGTTTTCTTCCTCCAGTCTGGCGTTGCGGTCGGTAAGCACTGCATGCCTTTTGTGCTGCTTTAACCACTGCTTGTGGGATACGGTCGTGCAAGTTCTGCCGCAGATCCTGGAGAAGACCCGGGCTAACATCTCCCAAGCCTTTGCTGATGGGAGAGATGCAGCGAAGTTCACCATTCCCTGTGAAATGGACACAACCAATTCTACAGGTAAATGGGATGCGTTGACAGTGGCCTTGAGGAGCCATGCCTGGTTGAGGGCATCTGTTTTTCCAGGGAATGTCCAACAGACCCTCATGGACATGCCCTTTGATGGCACCTGTCTCTTTGGGGACAAGGCGGACTCAGCGCATGAGAGGTTTGAGTGCCGGGCTATGGCTCGATCCCTTGGCCTCTCTGTTTCACCTCACCACCAACAGTCCATATTTTGCCCCTTTCGTGGCAACAGAACGGGCTTCCTGTTGGGTCCCTTTTACAGCCACCGGGGATGCAGAATCCTGCAGGCCCATGGGACAGGAAAACACAGGTTTGCCCACTCCACCCTGGTGCAGCCTCCAAACCTTCCTAGTCCGTACCCACCCTCATATACCAGTTGGTGGCAGGATTCGCATTCATCTGCTCCACTAGGAGACCATCACGACAGACAGGTGGGTTTTGCATATCATACAAAGGGGGTAATCCCCACCGGCCATGCCTCCATCTTACGGTCCCTTACCAGATGATCATCTGGCAATTCTCTGCTAGAAAGTCACAGCTCTCTTCGCCAAAGGTGCCATAGAGAGGGTCCCTGTGCCAGAAGTAGGTTGTAGTTGTTATTCCTGCTACTTTCTGGTGCCCAAAAAAGGCAAAGACTTATGTCCTTCGGGCCCTCATTCTGTTCTGCAAGAAGAAGTTAAAAATGCTCACTCTGACTCATGTCTTGTCTGCCTTAGACCCAGGAGACTGGATGGTAGTGTTATACTTGCAGGGTGCTTGTTTCCATATTCCCATCCTGCCTGCCCACGGGTACTGTCTACGATTCCTAGTAGATCACGAGCACTTTCAATTTACTCTGATCCCTTTGGGCCTTACCAGCACCCCTCGGGTATTCACGAAAGTGATGGCGGTGGTTGCAGCTCATCTGCGCAGGTTAGGGGTTTCGCTCTTCCCCTATCTCGATGACTGGCTGTTGAAGGCAGACACGCCCCAGAAAGTTGTCTCCCACCTTCAGACTAAGGCGAACCTCCTGCATACATTGAGGTTCACTATAAACATGCCAAAGTCTCACCTGACTTCCTATCAGATGCTCCGTTTAATCGGGGCTGTTCTGGACACAGTGCAGTTTCGGACCTATCCTCCCAAAAAGCGAATCAAGAATATTCATGCTATGATTCTGATATTTCAGCCTCTATCCTGGCTTTCGGTGAAAACAACTCAGAGGCTGCAGGGCCTCATGGCGTCCTGCATCCTGCTAGTGACACATGCCAGATGGCATATGCGGGCTCTTCAATGGGACTTAAGTTCCAGTGGGCACAGCATCAGTGTAATCTCTCCGACATGGTCTAGATCTCGGAGGGGACTGTGAAAGATCTGCTGTGGTGGCTTTGGAATCTGGATCTCTTGCTTCCCCAACCAGATATCTCAGTAGTGACAGATGCCTCACTACTGGGATTGGGCGGCCACATAGGAGAGGCGTAGATCATAGGCCTCTGGTCTCATGCGGATTCTGGGCCCAACATCAACCTTCTGGAGCTCCAGGGAATCACGCTTGCATTGAAATCCTTCCCTCTCTCAAAGGGAAAGTAGTGCAAGTGTTCACAGACAGCACTACTGGCATGTGGTACTGCAACAAACAGGGTGGAGTAGGGTCCTGGACCCTTTATAAAGAGGCTCTGTGATTCTGGACATGGCTGGCACATCAGGGCATATCACTGGTGGTTCAACATCTGGTGTGATCCCCAAGCGTCAGAGCAGACAAATGCAGTCATTGAGTCAGTCGATCTAGAATGGCGTCTACATCTAGAAAAGGTGCAAGGTCTCTTTCACAAATGGGGAGAGCCTTGGTTATCTGTTCGGCTCTGTAGAGAGCACTCAATGTCAGCTGTTTTGCATGTTGAAGTTTTCATGACTGCACTCGCTCTGCAACGCTTTTAGTCTTGAGTGGATCTCGGGCTTCCTTTACGCCTTCCTGCCAATACCACTTCTGGCCCAAGTAATCTTTGTGGCTCCAGACTGGGCACGGAGAGTACGGTATCCAGAGCTATTGAGCATGGCCACCGATCTTCCAGTCAGACTGCAAATTAGGGAGGCACTTCTGGTGCAGCAGCAGGGGATGGTTCTCCATCTGAAGCTGTCCAATCTTCGCCTTCCATGTGTCGATAGAGCGGCGGCAGTTGACGGCTTTTGACCTTCCACACGAAGTCTGTGAGTTTATCTTGGCAACCAGGAGTCCCTCCACCAAAATGGTATACGCTTGTCGGCATCAATTTGTGTCATGGTGTAGAAACAAGTCTCTTGATTTCCTCCACCGACCCCCTCCCCCCACCCCGCTTCTTTCTCTGCAGTTCTTTGGTTCATCATATCTTTCACCCAGTAGGGCTCTACATTGGCACTGTTTAAAGGTTACTTGGCGGCTCTCAGCCTCCCTAATGTTGGCGGACAAACATTCTCTTTTTAAGTCTCCTCTTGTGGGTAGATTACTTAATGGTCTTACCCATTTGTAAACCCCCCCACTTTATCACGCCTCAGTAAGACCTTAATGTTGTTCTTACTTAGCTGAAATGTGCTTCCTTTGAGCCATTACACAGCTGTTCTGTGCAGCTCCTTATTCTTAAAACTGCATTTCTGATGGATACAACTACCTGTGGATTCCTCACCTAATGAATTCTCCCCATGCGCAGCATTCAACGGAAACTTCTCTCTAGCTCTGCACGTCGGACATCACAATTGCCCGGCTCCACGTGATGTCATCGTGGCAATAAGAGGTCCTTGCCGCCGTGCTGACGTCAGTTCACTTTTTTCCGTGCCTCCGATAACGGTTACTTTTCTGTTACCTGTATCATTAGCTCTTCGGAAGGTATACTTTGTGTATTTCCAGGATGTCGGCTCCGAAAAAGTCGGGGTTCAAGCCTTGCAGGGAATGTGGAGGTTGCATGTCTGTGACTGATCCGCACAACGATTGTCTTTGGTGTCTCAGTTCCGATCACGACTTCCAAGAATGCGGATCCTGCCAAAAGATGAATACCAAGGCATTGAAGGAACGCAAGGCAAAGCTTTTCTTGGCAAGGTCCAAGAAGGAGAGGAAGCGGCACCATCGGTCCTCTTCTGGAAAGTCATCCCATAAGAAGTGACGTCATCGTGACTCCCGACATCAGTCCAGAAGTCGGTCGAGGTCTCCATCGTCCCGGCACCAAAGGTCTTGGGAAGTGAGTCCGACTATGTCCCCCTCAACCTGCGACGCCGCAAACGTCCCCGGCCCCGTCAGTCTTTGAAGTTGTGGATCCTCAGTCATCTGGCTTCGCCGGTGCATCCTGAATCTGAAGAGTCCAGCCCGGCACCGGCTCCACAGGCTTATCCTTCGTTCCCGGCTCCGGGTACGGATCCTGCGGCATTCCTTAATGCCATGTTCCAGATTTTTCAAAATATGGCTCCGGGAGGTGGTGCACCGGCAGGCCCCACTGGTCCCCTGGCTTTCAGTCTCGTTCCAGCTCCATATAAACCGACGCCGTTTATACCATTTTGTTTGGCTGGAAATTCAAGTCAGGCCCCTCTGCCGACAGTGCAGCCCTCAACGTCGAGGGAGAGACCTTTGATGCTGGTGTTGGTGGTGATGGGGTCGGATGTCGGCATCGGATGCGGGTGCCTTCTCCATGGCGCTGATGGATCCATCTGCGGCGGCGGTGGATCCGGAGAACCTGTCATGACGCCTTCCCGCCGCCATTCACCGACGTTGCTCTGCTCCATGACTTAGAGTTTTAGAGGAGAGGGAATATCAGCAGCAATTCCTCGAAGAAGGGGAGCTCACTGACCCCCAGGGGGATTTCCCTGGGTTGGACACAGCAAGTGGTCTTGATACCTCTCAAATATGATCTGGCCTCCCCTGATGAATATACAGAGGAGGCAGCCTCTTACCAATCTTATTAGGAAGGCCGCAGCATTTCTGGATCTTCCTTTTCCGACGGCGCAGGTGAAGACCAACCTTTCGACTGAGGTTTTGCATTCTGCTACAGCCGTGGTGGATCCTCTTTTACTCATTTAATGAAGCCCTGATGGATCCGATCGAAGAGGTTTCGAAGAAGCCTGTTTTTTTCTTTGGCTGATAGTAGGTCGATGGCCAGGCATTATAGATCTGCGCCTGGGGACCCGGAGTTTTTATCCAAACACCCTTCACCAGAGAGCTTGGTGGTGCAAGCATCCTGCTCTTCGAGGTCGGCCCCTGGTTCGTTTCCGGGAGTACCCTCAGACCGGGAATCCAAATGGATAGACCAATCGGCCAGGAAGGTGTTTTCTTTTTGCAGCATGGCTCTAGAATTGCCAATGCAACATGTATTCTGGGCAGGTATATCCATGCCATAATGGATGCGACGAAGACTGTACTTCCGGACATGTGCCAGGACTTGTGTAGTCTTCTTTCGGACGCTCGGGTGGCGGCTACACAGGTTGTTCAGACAGGGCTGGATACCACGGACTCTATTGCAAGAGCCATGGGGACTTCCGTTGCCTCCAGACGACATGCGTGGTTATGCACTTCCGGATTTTCGACAGACGTCCAGTCTATGTTGCTGGATCTGCCCTTTGATGGGGCAAAACTGTTTGGTTCAAAAGCGGACTCTTCGCTAGAGCGCTTTAAAGAATGTAGGGCCACAGCTAGATCTTTGGGTCTGCAGGCTGCTGCTACCCCATTTCGATCTCTTAGACGGCTGCATATTTTTGGAAGAGGTTCTTCCTTTCGTGGGAGATCGCAGCAGTCCTCCAGCCTCCCTTATCGCTCATACAGGGGGCGGGGTAGAGTCGTCACAAGAGGTGCCACCCAGCAGCAGCACCCTTCCTCTTCCGCTGGAGGGTTACCTCAAGGAAAGAAGCCCTAGTCCTCTCACCATTGTTTCTTATACCTCTCCGGTAGGGGGAGGCTTTCACTCTTTCTTCCCATATGGGAGTCTATAACAACAGACTTCATCAGTTTGGTGAGAAGAGGTTACGCCCTTCCCTTTTGGGAGATCCCGCCTCACTTCCCTCCCCGTCTTTCCTTTTTGTTCAGAAGATCATCTCTTGCTGTTACAACAGGAGGTTCTCTCCCTATTATTGAAAGGTGCAGTGGGGTTGGTTCCAGAGTAAGAAAGGGGTCAGGGGTGTTATTCCAGGTACTTCCTGATCCCCAAGAAGGATGGTCATCTGAGGCCTATTTTGGACCTGAGGATTTTGAATTGTTTCCTCAAACAGGAGAAATTAAAAATGCTGACTCCATCACAGGTGCTTTTGGTGTTGGACAAGGAGGATTGGATGGTGTCGGTCGGCTTGCAGGATGCTTATTTTCACATTCCCATTCTCAAGTCGCACAGGAAGTATCTCCGGTTTGTGGTAGGATCGCAGCACTACCAGTTTGCGGTCCTTCCTTTTGGTCTTACTTCCGCACCACGGGTCTTCACGAAGGTGATTGCAGTTGTTGCAGCACACCTCAGGAGAAAGGGAGTAGCAGTATTCCCTTACCTGGACGATTGGTTGATCAAAGCTGAGTCTCCGGGGCTTGTGCTGCGTCATCTGCAGCTGACAACCCAGTTGTTGTTCAGTCTGGGTTTTTCAATAAATGTGCCCAAGTCTCACCTAGAGCCCTCTCAACGTCTCCTGTTCATAGGGGCAGTACTGGACACAACATTGAATCGAGCCTTTCCTCCGCCACAGCGGATACAGGACATTCAGGCGCTGGTTCCAATGTTTCAAGAAGGAGCAGTAGTTCCGGTCCTCAAGGTCCTTTGTTTGCTCGGTCTGTTCGCTTCTTGCATTCTGTTGGTCACGCATGCACACTGGCATATGAGGGCTCTTCAGTGGTGCTTCCGCAAGCAGTGGCTTCAGCACAGAGGAGATCTCGGGGAATCGATGAGGGTCTCCAGAGACACTGCAGCGGATCTCCGATGGTGGGCTGTGGAAGGCAACCTTTCTCAAGAGAAGCCGTTCTCGCAGCCAACTCTGGTGGCCACAGTGATAACGGATGCCTCCACCGTAGGGTGGGGAGCTCATCTGGAGGATCTGGAGATCAAGGATCGTTGGTCTCCAGTAGAGCAGAGGTTTCATATTAATCTGCTGGAACTGCGGGCGATTCGTTTGGCCCTCAAGGCCTTCCTCCCTTCCCTTTGCGGTCAGTCAGTTCAGATTCTGATGGACAACACAACTGCGATTTGGTATATCAGCAAACAGGGGGGTGTAGGGTCGTACCTTCTTTGCAGAGAGGCTCTGCGACTCTGGTCCCGGGTGCGGGACCATCGGCTTTGTGTAGTGGCAAACCATTTGGCCGGGGTCCTAAACGTACATGCGGACAAGCTCAGTCGCTTCTTCTCGGACAACCACGAGTGGTGTCTGCATCCGGATCTAGTTCTTTACATCTTTCGGATGGGTTTTTTTCCCTGAATAGACCTCTTTGCCACTCGAGAATGCGCATTGTCAGTCGTTATGCAGCCTCCAGTATCCGATGCAAGGAGCGTTGGGGGGCGCGTTTCAGATGTCCTGGTGCGACCAGTTGCTTTACGCGTTTCCTCCCATACCCTTAATTCCTCGGGTTTTGAGGAAGATTCGGCAAGACCGGGCCCAAGTCATTCTGAAAGCTCTGGATTGGCCATGAAGGGTGTGGTATGCAGACCTTCTCCGACTCACTGTACCCTCCGCTCCGTCTCCCTCTCAGGGCAGACCTCCTTTCGCAGGGGCAGGTTCGACGCACCACCTCCAAAGCCTGCAGCTTCATGCCTGGCGATCGAACGGGGCAACCGGAGTTCCTTTTCTCTCCCACCGAAGGTTGTGGACGTTCTTTTATCAGCCAGACGACACTCCACCAAGTTGGTCTATGCAAGAAGGTGGGCTAATTTTGTTCGTTGGTGTGGGGAGAAGAAAATGTATCCCTTAAGTGCCCATCTTTCTGATGTTTTGTTGTTCGCGTTGTCATTGGCTCAGCGTGGTTGTGCTTTGCCCACGGTTAAGGGCTATCTTTCGGCCCTTTCGACTTTTTTTTATATCTTCCAGATCAGCCCTCCCTATTCAGATCTCCTTTGGTTGTTCGATTTTTGAGGGGGCTTACTAATAAATTTCCTCCCAGGCCTTTTATTATGCCGCAGTGGGACTTGAATTTGGTGTTGACTTCCTTGCTGCCCATTAGGATATTTGTTTTTCAAAACGGTGGCCATCACTTCGGCTAGACGTGTTAGCAAACTGCAGGCTCTTTCTGCTCACCCGCCTTTCACCACTTTTTATAAGGATTAGGTGGTTTTGAGGACCAGGGTGGCTTTCCTCCCCAAGGTGGTGTCTCCATTTCACTTGGGACAATCAATAACTCTCTTGACGTTCTACCCTCCTCCGCATCCATCTAAGGAGGAGGAAAGACTCCATCGTCTGGACCCTAAGAGGGCTCTCAGTTTTTATGTCGACAGGACGAGAGAGTTCCGGTTGGATGAACAACTCTTTATTGGATACGTGAGGAAGGGGAAGGCCGTGGACAAGAGAGCGATCTCCAGGTGGGCCGTTCTTTGTATTAAAATATGTTACTCATTGGCAAAGAAGGATCCTCCTGAGGGGATCAGGGCTCATTCCACCAGGGCCAAGTCAACCTCATCGGCTTTGGCCAGAGGTGTTCTGATGGTGGACATCTGCAAGGCTGTGACTTGGTCTTCCCTCTACACCTTTGTGAAGCATTATTGTTTGGATGCAGAGGTGCGAATGGATGGCAATTTTGCGCGGTCGGTGTTGCAGGATTTCCTGGTTTGACCAGACAGACACCCTCCGAGGTGGTACTGCTTTGGGACTCTATTCATTAGGTGAGGAATCCACAGGTAGTTGTATCCATCAGAAGAGCAAGTTACTTACCTTCGGTAACGCTTTTTCTGGTGGATATATTAGCTACCTGTGGATTCCTCACGGTCCCTCCCGCCTCCCCGTTGTCTGTCTGCTCACGATGGGTGCTTCTTTGCATCAAAAAGTGCTACGCTTTGGCTAAGAAGTTTTTTTTTTTTTAAAATACGTATTTATTTGTATTTATATTTTTGCCAACTTCATAGGGATTCGAGAGGTACCCATAGTTTGTGGGTTCCCCTGGAGGAGAACAAGAATTTATCCCAGACGACTCGGAGAGGCATCGGTCGACTGCACCATCGGCTTCAGTGGGGGCTATTCACCCAAGGTCTGATTCGGACCCTTTTTCCTATGGGGAGGAATTGGTTGGATCCCTGGACCATTATGAATACCAGGATGACCATGCTGTGGACTGGGAACAGGATTTGGGTGAAGCCAGTGGTCTGGATACTTCTCCTGACGCTGGCATGCTGTCTCCTCCTAGTGTGGCTACGGCAGAGGAAGCAACTTACAGTATGGTGGTCAGTAGGGCAGCTGAGGTCCTCAGCCTTGAGCTACCTACTGTGGAAGTCAGGTCTAATCTCCTGACTGAGGTGCTTCAGCATGGGGCTTCTACTTCAGAACCCCTTCTCTCATTCAATGAGGCCCTCACCGATGTCCTTTTGGGTACATGGTCCAAACCCAACACCGGGGCTCCTGTGAACAGGACTATTGCTAGCCGCCATTGGCCTGCACCGACCGACCCAAAATTCCTGTCCCAACACCCCACTCCTGAGAGTCGTGTTATCCAGGCTTCCACTTCTTCAGGCGCATTCCCTTCCGTACCCCAGCATAGTGAATCCAAAAGGCTGGAACAATTTGCTAAGAAGTTGTTTTCTTCCTTCAGCCTCGCACTGCGGTCTGTGAACACTGCATGTTTTTTGTGATGTTCTACCCACTCCCTGTGGGTTACAGTTGCGCAAGTCCTGCCGCAGATACCGGAGGAGGCCCGTGCTATCGTCTCCCAAGCAGTGAAAGATGGGAGAGATGCAGAAAAGTTCACTATCCGTTGTGGGCGGGATACGAGAGACTTTCTGGGCAGATCGGTTGCAACAACTGTGGTCTTACGGCGCCATGCCTGGTTACGCACTTGTGGCTTCTCGGGGGATGTCAAACAGTCACTCATGGACATGCCCTTTGATGGCACCCGTCTCTTTGGAGACAAAGCAGACTCTGCCTTGGAGAGATTCAATGATTCCCAGTCTACGGCTCGGACCCTTGGTCTTTCCTCCGCCACTCGCCCACCGCATTCAGCTTTTCATCCATTTCGTGGAACACGGAAGGGGCACCCTGTCATGTCCTCAACCCAGCCATCGTGCCACGCACACTGGGCAGCCTATGCATGGCCGAGGTCGCGGAATTCCACGTGGCTGTGAGACAGGGAACCATAGGTCTGTCCATTCCACCTCTGCCCCCCCCGCTGCAGTCTCCAAACCCTCCTAGTCTGTCCCGTCACTCCTACCCAGTTAGGGGCAGGATCCGCCATCACCTGCCCCTCTGGGAACTTATCACCACTGATGGGTGGGTTTTGCAGATCATTCGGAAGGGCTACTCGTCCCCACCCTCCTTTGGAATCTGCAGCACCACACATGCCACCATCCTTCCATCATCTTCCGGAGGATCATTTTGTGCTTCTCCACCAGGAAGTCATGGCTCTCTTGGCCAAGGGAGCTATAGAAAGAGTCCCTGTGCCAGAAGTGGGTCGTGGTTGTTATTCCTGCTACTTTCTTATACCAACGAAGGACAAGGGCTTACATCCAATCCTAGACTTTCGGGTCCTGAACTACTTCCTCAAGAAGGAGAAATTAAAAATGGTCACCCTGGCTCAGGTTCTTTCTGCCTTAGACCCATGAGACTGGATGGTAGCTTTGGACTTGCAGGACGCTTATTTTCACATCCCCATCCTGCCTGCCCACAGACGTTACCTACGATTCATGGTAGATCACGAGCACTTTCAGTTTACCATACTCCTTTTCGGCCTTACCACCGCCCCTCTGGTGTTCACAAAAATGATGGCGGTGGTTGCAGCTCATCTGTGGAGGTTAGGGGTCTCAGTTTTCCCCTACCTCAATGACTGGCTGTTGAAGGCGCCTTCTCCCCAGACAGTCGTCTCTCACCTTCAGACTATGGCGAACCTCCTGCACAAGCTGGGGTTCACTATAAACATGCCGAAGTCACACCTGACTCCCTCTCAGACGCTCACTTTCATTGGAGCTGTTCTGGATACAGTGCAATTTCTCGCTTATTCTCCAGACAAGCGAGTCCAAGACCTTCAGGCTATGATTCAGATCTTTCTTTCAGCCTCGGTCTTGGGTTTCGGTGAGTGTGAGCCTGCTGGGCCTCATGGCCTCCTGTCTCCTGCTAGTACACATGCCAGATGGCATATGCGCACTCTGCAGTGGGACCTAAAGTTCCAGTGGGCGCAGCATCAGGGAAATCGCTCAGACATGGTCCATATCTCGGAGGGGACTGCGAAAGACCTGCAGTGGTGGCTTTAGAATCCAAATTGTGTCAACAGCAGATCCCTCTCCCTTCCCCAACCAGATCTCTCTATAGTGACAGATGCGTCACTTGTGGGTTGGTGTGGCCACATGGGAGAAGTAGAGATCAGAGGCCTCTGGTTTCCGGCGGAGTCGGGCTCCACATAAAAATGCTGGAGCTCCGGGCTCCGGGCTCCGGGCAATCAGGCTTAGGTCAAAAACATTCCTTCCCTCTCTAGGGGAAAGTGGTGCAGGTGTTCACAGACAACACTACCGCCATGTGGTACTCCAACAGACAACTCGGGGTAGGGTCCTGGACCCTTTGTCAGGAAGCACTACGCCTCTGGACATGGCTGGAATATCAGGGCATTACGCTGATGGTTGAACATCTGGCAGGCTCTCAACGCCAGAGCAGACAAACTCAGCCGCCGACGCACAGTCGATCACGAATGGTGTCTCTATCTGGAGGTGACGGAAGGTCTCAAGTGGGGAGAGCCTTGGTTAGATCTGTTTGCCTCCGCAGAGAACACGCAATGTCAGCTGTTTTGAACGTTGGAATTTTCGAAGACGGCACTCGCTCGGAGACGCTTTTCATCTCGAGTGGAGCTCCAGCCTCCTGTACGCCTTCCCGTCTAGCCCTCTTCTACCCAGAGTTCTCAAGAAAATCAAGTACGACCGGGCCCAAGTTATCTTGGTGGCTCCGGACTGGGCTTGAAGAGTGTGGTATCCAGAGCTATTGAGCATGTCCATCCATCCTCCACTCAGACTGCCTCTTTGGGCGGATCTTCTGTCACAGCAGCAGGAGACGGTTCTCCACCGGCACCTGTCCAACCTCCACCTTCATGCGTGGGGATTGAGCTGCAACAGTTGAATGCATCTGCCCTTCCACCCAAAGTCTGCAATGTTTCTTGGCAGCCAGGCATCCATCGACTAAAACTGTATATGCCTGTCGTTGGAATAAATCTTGTGGCATGGTGTACCAACAAATCTGTTGATCACATTTGTGCCCCTCTGTCAGAGGTTCTTCTGTTCATTATTTAGCCCAGCAGGGCTCTGCTTTGGGCACCCTTAAAGGTTACCTGATCAGCCCTCACTCTTTAAATCTCCTATTGTCAGTAGGTTCTTAAAAGGGCTCACCCACTTATTATCTCCCACTCCATTTATTATGCCTCAGTGGGATCTTAATCTTGTACTTACTTATTTAATGTGTACCCCCTTTGAGCCAATGCATAATTGTCCCTTGCGGATCCTCGCATTCAAACTGTCTTTCTTTGTCGCTATCACCTCTGCTTGCAGGGTGAGTGAGCTCCAGGTGCTTTCTTCAATGCCTCCAAACTTGTCTGTACACCCTGACAAAGTGGTGTTACGCATTAAAGCTTCATTCTTTCCTAAGGTATTTATACCATTTTATGTAGGCCAGTCCATCACTTTGCCTACCTTCTACACACTCCCACACCCTTCCCATGAGAAGGCGAGAGACTCCACTGTCTGGACCCAAAAAGAGTGTTGGTGTTCTACCTCCATTGTACTAAAGATTTCCAGGTGGACAATCAACTCTTTGGCTATGTGGGTGCTAAGAAAGGGAAGGCGGTGCAAAAGCATATCATCTCTCGATGGGTGCTTCTTTGCATCAAAATGTGCTACACTTTGGCTAAAAAGCAACCTCCTGAAGGCTTGCGTGCTCATTCCAACAGAGAAATTGCGGCTTCCACTGCGTTAGCACACGGAGTTCCTGTCCTGGATATCTGTCGGGCAGCTACATGGGCATCCCTGCACACGTTTGATAAGCATTACTGCCTGGATAGTCAGGTCCGTCGAGGCGGCTACTTTGGTCGTTCAGTCCTGCAAGACTTTCTAGTATGATCTTTGTTCGCAGCCCACCACATAGGATGGCATTGCTTGGGTATCAATTCTAAGGTAAGGAATCTGCAACTAGAAGTCTCTATCAGATGTACAGGTTAGTTGCCTTCGATATTTGAAATATCTGGTGGGAGACACATTCTAGTTGCAGCTTCCTTACCACCCGCCCATCCTCCCCGCTTTGCGAAATTATTTCTGGGGACAGGTGTTCCACCCTTTCAGGTCCTTAGCTCTGTCACACCAATCTCAGTGTTCTTAGCGGCTCTGCGCTCTGGCGTGGAAAGTCGTTAAAAGAAACTGACATCACTGCGGGAGGGCGGCGTCAGTGTACTACTCCAGACGTCATCAAGGCATCAGTCGATGCCTGCGGAGTCGAACAACGCCACCTACAGACGCCCAAGGGTATTGCTCGAAGAAAAATCTCCAGATACAGTCTAACGCCTGGGGGGAAATTCTAAGGTAAGGAATCTGCAACTAGAATATGTCTCTAACAGATATTTCATTACCGAAGGTAAGTAATTTGTACTTTAGGCCATTTGTGAGCTTGCATAAGGGGTCGCACCCCTTATCAGTATAAAGGTTTTAAAAAAAATAATTTAAAAAACTGGTTTCTAGTGGCTTCTGCACCCCGCCCCCTGCCAAAAGAGGCAGATCGGCCTAATTAATAAAGGCCAATCTGCCCCCTGGGGGGGGGGGGCAGAAATGATCTTTTAAAAAAATTGCTTGAGGGGGGGAACAACCCTTGCCTAAGGGGTCACTCCTGTTCTCAATATAAATAAAAGCATCCCTGGTGCCTAATGGCTTCTGCCCTCCCTGGGGGCAGATCAGCCTATTTCTGATGGATACAACTACCTGTGGATTCCTCACCTAATGAATACTCCCATTGCGCCAGCGTTCAACGGAAATCTTCTTCCTAGCTTCTGCACGTCGACGAGGACGTCACAGTTGTCCACGCGACGCTGTCTGACATCATACAGGCAATAAGAGGTCCTCGCCGACGTCAGTTCACTTTTTTCCGTGCCATTCGAAACGGTTATCTTAGAGGGAGCTACTGTTGCTGTTCGACAGTTACAGTGTGTTTTTTGGATCTCTTTTTTTCTTTGAGATTACAATGTCGTAAAGAAAGTCAGGATTCAAGCCCTGCCGTGAGTGTGGGGGCAAAATGTCGGTAACTAACTAAGACTGTTTGTGGTGTCTTAGTTCCGATCATGATGTTGACAAGTGCGATTCGTGTCAACATATGAATCCTAAGGCCCTGAAAGAGCGCGAGGCTAAGCTTTTTCTGGCGAAGTCGAAAAGGAAGGAAAAGAGTTGTCATCGAAAATCCTCGTCACCGAAGTCTCATCGGCGTCATCGGGACTCCCGGCGTCATCGAGAATCACGGCGCCGGTCGAGTAAAGAGAGGTCGAGGTCACTATCAACTCGACGTCTGAAGACTTGGGAGGTCAGTCCCACTGTCACTCCCCATCCGTCGACGCCGTTGCCTTCTCCAGCCTCACCGACTTCGCCCGGGTCATCGGGCCAACCACCTTCAGTGTTTGAGGTTCCGCAGCCTCAAATATTTTCTCCGTCGTTGCAGACGTCGAGGTCGGTGTCGCCTTCGAACCAGGCACCCCAGTACCCGGCTTTCCCGGCCCCTGGAGCTGATAGTACCGCATTTTTAAATGCAATGTTTTCCATCTTCCAGCAGATGGCTCCAGGTGGTGGACCGGCTGGTCCTTCGGGCCCTTTGGCCTTCAACATGGGTGCTCCGGCTCCGCTTCGACCGGCACCCTTTATGCCCTTTCTCCCCCTGGGGAACGTGGGCTTGGCGCCGGTATCGGCTCCGGTGGCTCCTGAGACTTCGGCTCCGGTGGCTTCGATGTTTCAACCAGTGGCGCCGTCTAGACCTCCTGCAACTCCGAAGCAGTCTTCTCTCCATGCGACTCCTCGATCGGCGTCGTTCTTCAACATCAGCTGACGCCATGTCGACGCTGAGGATAGAGGAGAGGCTGCACTCGAGGAGGCTTGCTCTCCACCTCCTTGAAGAGCAGGAGTACCAGAGACAAAACATGGAGGAAGGAGAGATTGAGGACTCTCGTGAGGGTCTCCATGGGCTGGACACTGCTAGTGGCCTAGATACTTCCCCCGAGTGGGACTTGTCATCTCCTGGGGAGTATACAGAAGAGGCGGCCACTTTTTATTCTGTTATCAGGAAGGCAGCTAGCTTCTTGGATCTTCCTTTGCTGGTAACTGAAGCCAAGCAGAATTTGTTGACAGAGGTGTTGCACCCGGCCTCTACATCGGCAGAACCACTTTTGCCGTTCAATGAGGCTTTGCTGGACCCTGTTTTGGAAGTCGGGAAGAAGCCGGGGTCTTCTTCAGCTGTCAATAGATCTGTGGCTAGGAGGTATCGGGCTGCACCGGCTGACCCTGGTTTTCTTACCAGACATCCAACACCTGAAAGCTTGGTGGTCCAGGCTTCCTGCTCGGCAAGGTCTGCTCCTGGCTCTTTTCCATCTGTGCCCTCGGATAGAGACTCCAAGAAGATGGACATGGCATCCAAAAAGGTGTTCTCTTCATGTAGCATGGCATTGAAGTCCACCAATGCTACATGTATTTTAGGAAGATACATTTATGCCCTGATGGACGAGATTGCATCAACGCATACGGAGGTCCCTCAGGGGCTGTTAAATCTAGTATTGGACGCCCAGGCAGCTGCAACTCTGGTTATCCAATCTGGGTTGGATACAACTGACTCCATTGCTAGGGCAATGGGCACTGCTGTAGTTACGAGGAGGCAGGCTTGGCTTCGTAACTCATGATTTTCCTCTGATGTGCAGTCGACCCTACTGCACCATCCTTTTGTTGGGAACAAGCTCTTTGGTGCCAAGGCGGATTCGGCCTTAGAGAGGTTCAAGGAGAGCAGGGCCACGGCCAAGTCGCTGGGCTTGCAAGCCACTTCTGCCTCCTCCAGATTTTTTAGGAGGTTTCGAGGATTTGATTGTGGCTCCGCCTCCTCCTCCTTTCGAGGGAAATTCCAGAAGCCTACCTCTGCTCTCTTCTATAGATCTTTTAGAGGGAGGGGTAGGGTCCGTACCAGGGGAGCCTCTCAGCAGCACTCTGCCTTTTCCTCTTCCTCTGGAGGGGTGCAGCAGGGGAAGCAGCCTTAGGCTTCCACCAATTCCCACTCACTCCACTCCTGTAGGGGGGAGGTTACTGAATTTTCTCCACAAGTGGGAGGTCATAACTTCAGACTCCTGGGTTACCAGCATTGTGAGAAAAGGCTACACCCTTCCCTTTTGGGACTTTCCGCCCCCCATCCCGCCCCGCCCATCTTCTTGTTCAGAAGAACACCTCCTGTTGTTGGAACAGGAGGTTCAAGTCCTCCTTTCAAAGGGCTCGGTGGAGTTGGTTCCAGAGCAATAAAGGGGTCAAGGTTGTTATTTAAGGTACTTCCTGATTCCCAAGAAGGATGGTCGTTTGAGACCAATCCTGGACCTAAGGATCTTGAATTGGTTCCTCAAACAGGAAAAGTTCAAGATGCTGACCCTAGCTCAGGTGCTTTTGGCACTGAACAATGGAGATTGGATGGTGTCTGTCGACTTGCAGGATGCTTACTTTCATATCCCGATACTCAGGTCGCACAGGAAGTATCTCCGTTTTGTGGTGGGGTCGCAGCACTATCAGTTTGCGGTCCTCCCGTTTGGTCTTACTTCAGCACCTCGAGTCTTCACGAAGGTGATGTCGGTGGTTGCGGCAGAGCTCAGAAGGAATGGGATAGCAGTATTTCCTTATCTAGATGACTGGTTGATCAAAGCCAGGTCTTGGGAGCTCGTGTTGCATCACCTGCAGTCGACAACCCAGTTGTTGTTCGACCTGGGCTTTTGGGTGAACATGCCCAAATCTCACCTAGAGCCCTCTCAGCGCCCCCTGTTCATAGGGGCAGTACTGGATACAACATTGAACCGAGCCTTTCCTCCGCCTCAGCGAATTCAGGACATTCAGGCATTGGTTCCAATGTTTCAAAGTGGAGCAGTCATTCCAGTCCTCAAGGTCCTACGTCTGCTCGGTCTGTTTGCTTCTTGTATACTGTTGGTCATGCATGCTCGCTGGCACATGAGGGCTCTTCAGTGGTGCCTCCGAAGGCAGTGATCTCAACACAAAGGGGATCTCGAAGGCTCGGTGAGAATCTCCAGAGATGCTGCCATGGATTTGAAATGGTGGATTGCGGACGGCAATCTTTCCAGAGGAAGGCCGTTCTTGCAAGCTACGCCTGTGGCCACAGTAATAACGGATGCTTCCACTCTAGGGTGGGGAGCTCATCTGTGGGACCTGAAGATCAAGGGACTTTGGTCTCCAGTAGAACAGGTGTTTCATATCAATCTGTTGGAGTTACGGGCTGTACGTCTGGCTCTCAAGGCCTTCCTCCCGTCCCTTCTTGGTCAGTCGGTTCAGGTCCTGACGGACAACACTACTGCGATGTGGTATATAAACAAACAGGGAGGGGTAGGGTCGTACCTTCTCTGCAGAGAAGCTCTACGGCTATGGTCCTGGGCAAAGGACCATCAGATTTGCTTGGTAGCAAATCATCTGGCCGGAGTCTTGAACGTACGTGCGGACAATCTCAGTCGCCATTTCTCGGCCGATCACGAGTGGCGTCTCCATCCAGATCAAGTCCGGTTAATCAGCCAGATGTGGGGGTTTCCTCGGATAGATCTGTTTGCCACCCGGGAGAACTCGCACTGCCCGTTATTCTGCAGCCTCCAATATCCGGTACAAGGAGCTTTGGGGGATGCGTTTCAGATGACCTGGTGCGACCAGTTGCTTTACGCGTTTCCCCCCATACCCTTGATTCCTTGTGTGTTGAGTAAAATTCGCCAAGACCGGGCTCAAGTCATCTTAATTGCTCCGGATTGGCCAAGGAGGGTGTGGTACTCGGACCTTCTCCAACTCTCACTGTGCCCTCCGCTCCGTCTCCCTCTCAGGGCAGACCTCCTCTCGCAGTCGCAGGGGCAGGTTTTACACCCCCACCTCCAGAGCCTGCACCTTCATGCCTGGAGATTGAACGGGGCAACCTGAGTTCTTTCTCTCTCCTGCCTGATGTAGTGGATGTTATGTTATCGGCCAGGCGACACTCCACTAAATCTATCTACGCTAATAGGTGGTCTAAATTTGTGGTTTGGTGTGGAGAGAGGCAGATTGATCCCTTACGTGCTCATTTGTCAGATGTTTTATCTTTTGCTTTGTCTTTAGCACAGAGGGGTTGTGCAGTGGCTACTGTTAAGGGTTACTTGTCTGCCTTGTCAGCCTTTCTTTGTCTTCCAGACCAGCCTTCTTTATTTAAATCACCAATAGTACTTAGATTCTTGAAGGGCCTTATGAATAAAATCCCTCCAACTCCTTTCGTTATGGCTCAATGGGATTTGACTGTTGTTCTAACTTCCTTATGGGGGTCCCCTTTTGAGCCTATGCATTCTTGCCCCATAAGATTATTGGTTCTTAAAACGGTTTTCCTGGTTGCAATTACCTCTGCAAGGAGAGTGAGTGAGTTGCAGGCTCTATCGGTAAAACCCCCTTATACATCTTTTTATGGGGATAAGGTGGTGTTGAGGACGAAGGCTGCTTTCCTTCCGAAGGTTGTTTCACCCTTTCATTTGGCCCAGACAATTACTCTATCCACGTTTTATCCTCCGCCTCATCCGTCAAAGGAAGAAGAGAGACTACACCGCTTGGACCCAAAGAGGGCGCTAAGCTTTTATATAGACAGGACAAAGGATTTCAGGCTGGAGGATCAGCTTTTCATCGGATACGTGGGAAAGAGGAGAGGAAAGGCAGTCCACAAGAGAACACTCTCCAGGTGGGTTGCTCTTTGCATTAAAATGTGTTGCTCTTTAGCAAAGAAGGATCCTCCTGATGGTATAAGAGCTCATTCCACCAGAGCTAAGTCGGCCTCTTCGACCTTGGCTAGGGGTGTTCCTGTGGTCGACATCTGCAAGGCCGCAACTTGGTCATCTCTTCATACTTTTGCGAAGCATTACTGCTTGGACTCTGAGGTCAGAAGGGATGGCCATTTTGCACGGTCAGTGCTGCAGGATTTCTTGGTTTGACCATTCAAGCACCCACCACCGAGTGCGGTACTGCTTTGGGACTCTATTCATTAGTTGAGGAATCCACAGGTAGTTGTATCCATCAGAAGAATGAGTTACTTACCTTCGGTAGCGACTTTTCTGGTGGATACATTAGCTACCTGTGGATTCCTCGCGGTCCCACCCGCCTCCCCGTTGCCTGTTTGGTCTAACCAAGTAATTCTTGAGTGTGCTCCTCTTGGTTTTGAGGATTTGTATATATTATGTATATATGTTTATATCTATATATATATATAGTTAATATATTTATTTACTTGTTCAAAAAAAAAAATGGTAGGTTGAATTCTCAGAATGATGTGTTTGTTTGGAATATCATTAAATATTACTATTGTTCTTTCATCTCAATGGCCTATTATTCTCAGGCACGTAAAAAATGTTGGTACTGACGTCGGCACGTCGGCGAGGACCTCTTATTGCCTGTATGACGTCAGACGGCATCGCGTGGGCAACTGCTCGTCGACGTGCAGAAGCTAGGAAGAAGATTTCCGTTGAATGCTGGCGCAATGGGAGTATTCATTAGGTGAGGAATCCACAGGAAGCTAATGTATCCACCAGAAAAGTCGCTACCGAAGGTAAGTAACTCGTTCTTTAATAGCATTATGTCCATGGCAGTGAAGGGGTTAAGGACATGAAGACAACACCCGCTTTAGCAAGAGGTTTCTGTTGACCCGGTGACAAAGTTGATGCAGGATACATTTGGGACTTTCCTATGGTAGTAGTATGACTATTTTGCCATTATCATGCTTTTGAATACTGTATTTGAGATTCAAGGTGACATTGCTATTTGCGTGCCCTCCACTTGAACGTCATATTGGTTCTGCATGGAATAGTTACAAGGTGTATTTTCTCTTCTAGGGAATGACGGCTCCAAACGGGAATGAACAAGAAGGAACTGACCATTTTTATCTCACGAAGAAAGAGGGGACATAAACATGGACTATGTTATGAATTTAGAGTTTGATAGGTTATGTGGAATACCCCTTCCCTAAGATTTCTGTGAAATAAAGGGTTTTTTTTCTAATTGTAAAGGCTGCTGATTAATAAAATGGACAAAGGAAATGCATAATCCATGGCTCCGGTTTTGAGATTGAATCATAGTTCATAATTTCAATAATTAACAAAAGTAAATGTACTTTGCTAATGTGTCCCTCATTAGTGCTGACCTACCATTAGTATTTTTTAGTGAAAGCTAAGTACCCATCTGCATCTCCAATAACTTTTTTTTTAACCAGTTTTAAATTGCATTTTCAATATCACAATCTTGAATAAATTACATCTATGAAAGTTACATTATCATTAGTAAAATCCGCAATCCAGCTACATCGTCATTAATAAAATAGTTTCACATCAGTATCAGCAGGAGTCCTTGGTTCAGTCCTTAAACAGCAACATTGGAAAAAACAAGTCATGTGTTGATGTTAACTCACATTCTGCCATTACCATAAATGCTATTCAATCTTCCTATCTCAAGCAGGTACTGCAAACATTGAAAATCAACAGTGACATCCATGAAGCTATAATGGCCACTAGGAAGCTATTCGGGGACATCAAAGGGTGTAACAGAAGGGTGTTGTCACTCACCCATGGACAGGCTGGAAGGGGTTATGATGGAGGTGTGGGAATGTGGATAAAAGGGGATGGGGGAGGAGGGGGTTATGTCCCCGCCAGGGTAGGTTTAAGTACGGGCCACCAACTCTTGAATGTGTGCAAGTCAAGTAATAGTGCTTCCCATTCCACATTTCTGGGGTATTTGCGTAGTCCTCATATTTCTTGCCTCCTGAGCTCCTCTCCCTGTCCCCACTTCAGTATTGCCGCACACCAGTGGGCTATATCTAACAATACCTTGGCTTTCCAGTGCATGGCAATTAGTCTGCATGCTATCAGCAATGCTTGGTTTATAAACCGGTTCGCAGCTTTATCTGTTTTTGAGCACCTGAAAAATCCCAACAGTGCAACTTCCATTGTGAACACATCCAGTCACCTCTCAGCAAGTTGGACACTGACACCCATAAGGTTACAGACTGAGCAACTCCAGAATACGTGCATCGTGTCAGCACCTGCATGTTGGCATCTCGGGCAAACAGAGGAGGACCCAAACATTTAGGACAGAGTTGCAGGAGTGAGGTAAGCTATATGAAATATATTATGCAGGATCTACTGAACTTGGTATTCTGCATCATCCTGGGGTATGTAAGTACTGTTTCCAGTATTTCCTTGTCGACTCGCCACCTAAGCCCCACTCCCTAAGGACTACATTTAACAGGTTGTGTGCGGTGTATGCTAGTGCACAAACAAACCAGGTGACAAGTCTACAGCCTCAACCCATTATATACAGTGTGTGTATGAGAGGGTGTTTATGGGGTTGCCATGGAGCCAAAGATGGCAGCCGTGGAGTAACTTTGCTCCAGGACCTGAATGCCGCAATCAACATTAATCCTGTCATTACACACACACACACACACACTCACACACACAGAGACTGATGCAGCACTGTGTCTGACTGTCGACTGGACAGAACCAACCTTGCATACCATACCGGGCATGCCCGGCACAGGGGGAGGGGGAGGGCGTAGGGAGCTGGCTACTACAAAGACCACAGCTGACACTAGCAGACTTTTACCCCACGGAACATGATTTTAGTCATCCTGCATACAGTGATCCAGCAACGTATTGGCGCGGTAGACTGGGAACACACCATGGGTAAACCGAAATCACCAAAACCTCACCCCGTCCACCCTATCCCACACTCCATCATGGGGAGGAGCCTTGACACGGGCAAAGACCTCCAGCTCTCCACAGGACTTGGGTGAAAAACAGGCCACCATCCTACTTACCAATAAATCCTCTTGCTCATCAGTAGAAGCGCACATAAAGGAGATATGTGTGGAATTTGGTCTCCTTCAGAAGGACCTGCGAAAATTGACTTCCCGGTTCACCAACACAGAACGTAATATCACAGAGATGGTACCACAGCTGAAGACCCAAAAACTGACCACCCAAGACCTTCTGGACAAAGTGCACTTGTTAGGTACATGCTGAGTCATGCCAGGCTAACGCCAAGTGAAGCATGCCAATGAAACTCATGACCAGGTTGTGACCCTGCCATTAGCAGACTACCTTTAAAAACCAAAGACCACGGGCCAGCCCATCCACTTCTTTCTTCAACACTGTAGGCGGCTTTTTAATCAGTCTGCTCCACACTATTAACGAGGGCTTCCTGAGGCACCGTACTGCAGTATCTCTCAGATTGCCAGCCTAACTCTAGCAAATACACAGCTCGAATCCACTCATAAGGGGACAAACCTTGATAACTGCTGGTGTGGTGGTCCCCTACAAGAACAGAAATGACCCTGCCTACAGGCTGGATATTACAATTGCAATCTGCCATTCTTCAGTATGTATCACTCTGACCTACACAGCTAACTGGCCACCCCTATAATATCCGTCGCCTATTCAGTGTAATAGACCAGGCATCTCCACTATATACTAGATCAGCCTAATAGTCTGTATTGATTGACTCTTATGGAGCACCTGTTTGCGACCATATCATCCTTCGTTCTAGGTCCATGCCTCCTAGCTTACAACAAACTACTAAACATAAACCTCTCTTCAAAGGTCCAAGAGGGCTGCCTAATATTGCCCCCCTTTCCTGTTGGTCGTGGTTAAACAGGGTTGTCCCATCTCCCCAATCCTGTTCTCCATATCCATGTAGCCAATGGCGCACTGCCTCAGTTGGAAGAGTCCCGTTTGTGGGGGGAGGGGGAGGAATACAGCTGCACGGAGGAACTTAGTGTTCCTTTATGCAAATTATGTTCTACTTTACATATGTGATATAAAAATCGACACCTCCTGTTCGACATCTGCCTTTCAGGACTTCGAAGCGGTGACTGGGCTCCAAGTTAACTAGGGAAAATTCTATACTTGTTCCGAGGTGAAACCCCACACCGCCAACATTGCCCCTACACTCTTAGCTTGGCCCTCACCGGCAAGATTGCATTCTCAAAGATGATAATCCTTCCCCAATTGCAGTATTTTGTCAACGTACCAGCCTTTCCACCATACCACTTCTGTGATCTAGATCATTTGATGGGGGATACAATTTGGAATGATGGGTTGATAGTGGTTCAGGGAGGTTTGAGGGGACCCATGTTTCGAGTCTTACTACCTGGAGGCACAGCTTGATTGGGTGGCTCGATGGCTGGTGGGCAAAAACACATTCAAGATCACCACTGATGATGCCCTGCTCCTTTCCTGGATGGTTGTCGTGGAAATGTCTAACCAGAAACTTTCGCCGAACAAACAAACCAGATTGTTCCATATGCCCCTAACATTGCAATACAGGGCCTCACCAGCGTGTAGGGCTCATTGACAAGAGAGCAGCTACCAGACTGGCAGGCACACTCATTTGACACAGTGGAAGACCTCTTCCGGGACGGCCACCTTTTGACCAGGACTATGCCATCTCCCAGGACAATTCATCACATACTGATGCCTGCTACCTCAATGGACTCCCTATGGTAAATCCTTACAGAAAAAACTAGACACAAAGTTGTTTGTATAATATATCAAATGGTACACGGGTGACATCTTATCATTTGGCTTTGTAAAGCCATTGGAACACTTCGACATACCCCTGATGCAACTTAGGCAGTTCTGTATGGAGAACCACAGGAGGCATTTTCATGATCATCAATATGCCAGGGCCCTGGAATCACATAAGATGGTAAGACATAAAGCATGCTACAAGAATAACCAATAAGTGCTTCTACATAAGGGCTACCTCAACCCCTCCCTCCCCCCATAACAGAATATTCCTAGTGGCACACCTCACCTGCCTGAGATGCTCTTTCCCAGTGGTGCACCTTCAACACATGCTCTAGTCCTGCTCCACATTGGCACACTTTTGGGACAAGCTGCATAGCACTTTGGCCACAGTCCCATAACTTAATGCCACCGCACTAGGATTATTCCCATTGATGGAACCAACACAAAGTACAAGCCAAATTTGCTAAGCTGGCCCTCTTATTGGCCAAATGCCTCCTCTCTTTGTATTGAAAGGCCCCGCAACCGCGTCGCAGGCCCATGGCAATTGGCAGTGTCCTGCTAGGATGAGGCAGATAGGCTTGCACTACACTGGTTGTAGGCCGGCTGTATCAGACAGTGCCCCATCGCAGCAGCATGGGATGTGATGTTGCTACAATATAAGGCCCTTACAGCAGGTGCTTCCCCTTGAAAAACCCATAACTCACTAAACCACAGCCTTACCCAATGACAAAGTGGAACCTTACCCATGCCAACGGGAGGCCCCATATTGATGAAGGCATCACGATTTCATCAGTTTACCCACACAACACCTCTCAATTCCCCAGTCAGATGAGAACTTCTCTTGCAATGCCCCTATGCAGGTGTACACATCACGAAGGAGAACCGCCACCTTTCTCCTCAATCCACCCATCCCCTCCTGTTAAAGCAACTTCTCATGTAACTACCCTTTATGTGCTCACTGTCACCAGGAACTTCATACAATTAAGAGGCCTGAAGGACAACCAACACATGGCCAAAGTTTGCCTTTCTGCTCCCAATTAGAGAGTTCAGCTCTTTTCAAAATAATTATTTGTTTATTTCCCAACACAGCACTTATTACATACAGCGTAACTCTGAGTGCTCCTGAATTCCTTGACCAGCAGCCTTCCACCATAGTTAGCCGCCCTCAAATTGCAAATAGTACCAGGCAATTTCCACTGCCCCAACCAGACAGCCCTCACAATGCAGTGCACATGATACCCCAAGCTGGAGTACGGCCACCCTCGAGTGACGTTCCCATGCACACGAGATTGCAAGGTACCTACATAGCTGATAGCTATGTATTGCATGATGTAATTCACTGCCAAATTTCCTTTTCCACTGTATAAACTATGTGCAATGTGTTGTTTGTCGCTGTACTGGCATATTGTCTGTGATGGCCCAGAGTATTTCTACGGTGGCCCAGCAAGCGCCCGTATGCCAAGAAATGACCTGCTGGAAGGGCATGTTCCTCCTGTAAGCATTTATAAGAAAATAATGTACCCCCCGATACAAAGCAACTAGTGTACTTATGCCTGCCTCTACCCAGGCCCTCGTGCCCACGCTACCAAACATTTTGCTGAATGAGGTTATGTAGCTCAGTGGTATCTCAAGCAAAGAATCTGCGTGATGTATCGCAAGCTCTGATTAAAACTCTCATGTGATCAGCAATAATCCATTAGCATCCTGTGAAACCTTGTCCTGGGGGAGGAAGATCCGCTAGACCACAAAGTGTGCTCGGGCTGCTGTGGGAGATTCAAGTTCTTCTGTGTGATGACCTGACAAACAACTTGCCGACCAATGCACCTGGGCCGCCAACTAGTAATGTTCAAAATCTGGAGCCCCAAATACCCCTTAGTCTAGGGACAACTGTAGTTTACGGAGTGCAATGTGGCAACTCCCCTTGTTTTGAATGAAACTCCTTATGGCCAAGTGTAATGGATGGGATGTGCCTCTGGGTGACAGACCAGGAGGTTATAGGAAAAGTAAAGTAGCAGAGGGAGCATTACCATCTTAGATAGGGACACTCTACCTTGCAAAGTGCTCCAAAAAGCCATGTGGGTTGCTATGCTTCTTATAAGGTTGTCATCTATTAGATACTTTGTCTCGTGATAGATGTTTATGCCAAGGTATCAAAACGTGCGGGCTCCTAACACAAAGGATTGGAATCCACAATGAAATGCTGCTGGGGACAGTTCGGGTGCAGCATAAACAGGCATGATTTGGCACAGGTCACCCCCAGGCCAGAAGCAACATGAAACTCCAGGGGTATGTCTTGGATATCAGCTATGCCCTACTGTATGTTTCGGATGTAGAATAATGCATCATCTGCATATAACAAGACTACATGGATCTCCCCAGACAATGGGATACTCCAGGAACGCCCCTGCTGTTGGAGCCTCAGGGATAAGGGCTCCATTGCGAGGCCAAAGAGCAGAGGGGACAGCGGACAGACTTGCCACATTCCTCTGCTCACTCAGAAACGGGAAGATACACTGGCCAATATTCACCCGCACTGTGCGTTCAATGTATATGAGTAAAATTAACGCATCTAGTCATCCCTTGATGCCAAAAGTAGTCATGGTAAAAAACGGGCAATTTCAATCCACTATATCAAATGCAAGTCCAGCACCAAGCATGCAGCAAATGGCAACTGGACCAGAGGAAGCTTCATTACCCTGTGCAGAAGGTGTATATTTAAAGTGGTGGTGGACCTACCTGTGTGCACCAGACGTGGCATGTGTTCACACAGCCTGCCCGCTATAACCTTGTTCAGGATTTTATAATCAGACCTCAACATAGAATGCGGGTATTAAGAGGCAAGCTCCATGGGGTCTTTCACAGGCTTGGAAAAGGATACTAAGATTTGCGGAGGGTGGGCAGAAGTCAACCGTTCGTTTGGAACTCTTGTTAAGGTTTGAGGACTGTCAGGGCTAAAAGGTGCTTGTAGGCTTTGTAGAATTAGATTTGGAATTCATACCCAGTGTTTTATGAGTTGCTGTGCCCCGCCTGACACCGTCTCTTTCTCTCATGAAAGGGGTGCGTTAAGATCTTCCCTATCTAGTGGACGACGGACTACTAAGTTGACAGACGCAAGAAAGTGACATATTGCAACCTGACTGTCCATAATAGAGGGTCATATGGGGTCTGATAATGCATAGTAAATGCCTTGTGAATCTGACTGATTTGTGACAATTGCTGGTGAATCCCTGATTATCGTGATCTGTGTGGGCAGGTTCATGCTGCGCAGGAGCCAGGACAATAAACATCTGCATACTGCTTCGCATGGTACGCACGGATGTCGAGGTGTTGTAGTTGCTCACTCATTTGAGCATGTCTATGCAGTGCCTTAATCATTGCACCCAGCATTGTACAGTCAGCTTGGGCCGTAGTTTGCAGTGCACCCAGGGATGTCTAAATACAGGACATGTCACTGTGTGGGCCTGCCTTCACCCCTACAACCGCATGGATGCAGTGACCTCTGAGGATAACTTTCATCGCTTCCCAGTCAATTACCTTGGACACAGATGTTCCCCAGTTGTCGAGCAGGCTATGGGAGAGTGTCTCTGCTGTTGTGTCACAGAATACCTTATCTCCAAGCATGGTGGGCTGTAAATGCCTAGTGGGAACCTGTGACTATGACACACCCCACTAAAACTGTACCTGGAGGGGATTAAGGTTGGAATAGGTCTTCCCCCAGATATTCTGCCCTTGATGCCAATAGCCTAGTAGCTGTGACACAGAGTATCCAATCGAATCAGATACGCAAAGCATGTGGTGGGGGGGGGCGGAGAATTAAAGGAACATTCCCTAGAGTATGAGTTCAGCAATCTCCTTCAGTCCAACAAAGTCCAGTGTTGAAGCCTACACCGGGGAGTATGGGAGTTGTAGGTGGGATCAATCACGCTGTGGGTCAACTAAACACCTAGAGTCAATGATACAGGGGATGTGGGCCCATTTAGTGAATATGGAGAACAAACGTGAGAAGTAGGCCTGCTATGTTGAATGGAGGGCCCTAAAAACAAGACCGTCCTCCCATCTAGTTGCCCCTCGACCAGCATGGGACCGCCCTTCAGGTCAATTTTGATTACTGTGAGCCTGAAGAGAACACCTGGTCTAAGCAAGATTATGGCTCTGAAAGCAAAGCCAGACTATGTGGTACAAAACATTTCCTTAAAGCATTTTTTCAAACGGGAACCCTCCCCTCCCATGATATGAGTCTCTTATAGCAGTGCAATTTGAACACCCCATCACCTAAGATACTGCTGAACCGCATATCTGTTACGTGTGGACCCATACCATGGACATTCTACCAGATTATGCTAAGTTTAGACATGTCAGTATCCTAAGTGGGGAGAGTGTGGGCTCTGTAGCAGATCATAAGCCACATCATCACAGTTATACAAAACTGTAAAAAAAAAAAAATCCTACCGTGGACAGTCCTCAAACATTATGATCACCTAAACAGTAAAAAAAAAAAAAGGCCCATGGCTGAAAAGGTCCTGCATGTTACCAGCATGCATCATGTTTGCTAGGCAAGGGGGGTAGCCAGGCTGTCTTCAGTTTCCACAGTGTGTAAGCAGTCTGCAGTTCTACTCTCTCTGGGTCAGTTGGGACGACCTGTTACTACAATCTGATGAATACAGATTACTTCACCTGAGGTTCTTGTTGTGATATAAGCTCCTCTGCTGTTTCCCTTGTCAGCTCCTGCAGGGTTGCTGAGACCATGCTTTGACATCGGCTATGCCATCGTCTGAACAGTAAACAAGGGGTGAATGCAGTCTGCCCACAATGTAACCTCCAACCTCAAGTCTGGGTTTGTCCCTCCTTTGCCTGTTCTGGGGTAGATGCCCCTTTGAATCCAGCACCACCATGTTTGCGTGCCCACTGCTTCTGGCGATGCGATGTTTGTGCCTCATGTTGTCGGCATGGCAGTGAAGGGAAAGCGGATGTCTCAACCCAGTCCCAGGCATCCATGGGCTTGGTATAGCAGTAACTTTTAATTCAAACCATGTCCTTCAGTTTAACTTGAAAAAGGAGGGAATAGTGGAGGTCAGCCTGCCTCAATCTGCACGTCACATCCAAAAAGGGAGCCCTGCGGCACTGCACTGATATAATCCGGGAAGAGGAATACTGGCATTTTTGTAACGGAATGGCTTTGCTGTTCTAGCTGAGAGCCTGTGCACACCACTTGACCAGCAGCAATGTCAGCCCCTGCTGCACTCTACACCCAGTAATATATGTTGTAAGACCCGAATTACCCCACGTAGCAGAGGGGGACAGGCAGTCCCATTGCTGCACTGGCAAATACTCAAGTGTGGTCACTATAGGCCCTGGGGAAAAAATGGGTGGTAGCCCACACCCACTTTCAGTCTGCACTCCTTTGTGAAGCCCGCAGTGGGGTTGTTGGTCGAAGTTCAGGCCCACTGGGTCGCCGGGATTCTCAGTAACTGGTATCAACCAAAGTCTGTTCACTGATGTGTGGTGCAAGCTCCTATGCTACGGCAGTTCAATGTAAGATGCTATCTAAGGTTGCCTATGCCCTGAACTCCCCCGGTATCAGGCCTTTCTGTGGCCAAGAGTTTTGTGGTGGCGGGTGGGTCGCAAAAGGGAAGCGGCCTGCTTGGTCAGTTAGCATGACACCAGCACACTCTGATCCCCAAACATTCCAATTCCTGCTTGGGGGTCAACAGCGGATTTGTCAATAATCTCCCACAACTAGTCTGCTTTACCAGCAGAAAAAAGATGTGGAGGGGTATATGGTGGAGAGGTAAGCCAGTGTATAATACCATTGAAAAATGATCATATAAACTTTTTTACAGTGGGATAAGCTTTCTTAAGTTTTAGGTATGTCTCGCCAAAGGGGTTCCAATTGCTTAGACAAAATGCCATCTGCAGTGGTAGTCTGCCTGAAAGTTTGAAATGTGTGGGTTTGAAGAGGTGTAGAGTGTTGAATGGTCCGGTATGTATTGGAGATTAGTCCTTTAGACCCGTCATATGCGCTCACTAATTTTTCAAGTCAGTATAGGATATGGTAGCCCCAGAATAATTGGAGGGGTGCAATGCCCAATGATGCAGCTGGCAGTACTGTAGCCTTGTTGTTTCAGGGAGAGAGTAATAAGCCTTACACTGTTCAAATGACTTAATGGAGGCTCCCGCAAAGAGGTCTGTTAATTTCCTAAACTCCTCTGCCTCCAAGCTAGTAAATAATGGAGGCAGTAGCACAAGAGTGAAATCCGGGTTGCGTGCAATTGGAGTGTTGGAGGAGGGGAAGGTAGTAAGCCCCCACCTGATTCCCAATCTGTCTCATATGTCAAGTGCCATCCTAATGGGGGGTAGCTATGTAGGTGCTGAACAATGAAACGTGCTTGGGTAGCCAGCCTAGAACCAAGAGGGGCTAGCAGTCCACTGACAGATCCATGTGGAACCAGTGTTGCGGCCAACTGGCCTGCGTCCAAGGTGGCAGTATGGGAGTTAGGTTAATACCCCAATATCTTATTGTGTTAAGAGCCCATTGGATCTACTAGGGCTTGCATATCAGGGAGGTCCTTGGGTATAGTTAAATTGAGCAGTATTCCATGTAGGGGCGTGTGCATGGATCCAGCCCCCCTCCATATACGCAAGACTCCATGTTCTCATAATTTACTCAATGATGGGTTGGCCACTAATTAAACCGGGCCCTTAGTTGAGTGAAACAAGTCCAGTGCAGAGTTTCTTAGCAACATAAAAAACTCCAGTTGTCTGCACATAGGATTCATTCTGCAATCTCATTTTGCACTTATCAGATACAATCTGTGACAGATGACTAGCCCTATAATAAAAACACATTTTAGGAGACGCAGGCCTTCAGCCTCTGTGTGAGCCTACAGTTTAGTCCTCCGGGTCCTAGGTTTAGTTGACCCCCAATACGAATTGTTTTATCATTCTTTCAACACTCGTCAATAAAGATTTAGCAATTGTAAGCCACAGCATACCATGGACATAACTGAACCTTGATGAAAAGGTAATTTTTATAATCCTTCCATGAGTTATTCTTTCCGGGGTGAGGGGGGCGGTCTTGATTTCTCTTTGCCATGTTCTAGCAACAGGGCATCAAAAACTCAACCTAGACCTTTTCTGCCAGAGCGTCCATGTAATGTTAGGTAATAGGACGTTTGAGTATTGCAGATTTAGAATTTCAGAGGGCTCACCCAATAAGGCTCTGTAATGTACCCTGGCAGTCAGACTCACCGAAGAACAAAATAGCCATCTGACATGACATCATCATGTCGGAAATATTTTACAGATTGCCCGAAAAAGTGAGGCCTATTAATATAGGATGGACATAATATGTATATCTCCACTGACTTTCAAATTGGTTAACTTCTACTGTAACCTGGCAATATCTGTACCCCAATCAGGCGGTTGACCATAGACATGATATATTTCATCTATACTTTTATTAGTGTTATCTACATGTTGATGAATAAAAATGAGTTCTAATATGAAATATTTTACATTGGGTGCCATGTCTAGTAGAGTAGTGTTAAAGGTTGAGATCTTCATATATAATTAACTTCCTTAAGAATCGTGGCAAGTGTGTCTGTTTCTGCCCTTGAAAAGACTAGACCACCTTCAGCCATATTTCCAACACCTGTATTGACGTATGAAAGTTTACGGTTAGCCTCTAATCTGACATGTATATTTTGCTCCACAACAAGTTAAACTCTGATTTAACTTAAAAAGAGAACAAATAAAAACATTTAAAATGATATGACGCAAACACATGTTCACCAATAAATGAAAATTAACACACAGTCTCAGCATCAGTTGCTGCGAATACAGTTAACAATGATATTGGAGGATTACCCACAGTCCAACCGTCATGATCTCTGGAGGTGGGGGCATGAGGGGTGGTTAAAAACCCATTGCACTCAAAGATGTATCTAAAAATATGAAAGTAAAATATGTTTGGAGACCGCCCGCCTCAGACCAGAATTCCAGCCCCTTGGACTCTAATGGTCCTTCTCACTCACCCGTGGGAAAGACTGGAAGATCTGCCCTCATTATACCTCCAATGAACACAAAGATTACGGAACGCCAAAGGTGTTGCAAAACAAGCATTTGCAAAATCAATAGATCTCACATATGCAGGGGTGGAACCTCCGTTAGGTCGGAGGAGCATCGCCCCCGCCAGCAGCGGCAGCTGCCAAACCTCTACAATACAGCAATAATGAACTATGTTTATTATTGTTGTATTGTAGAAGGGGTGGGGCCACGGGCCCTGACGAGCACAGAGGGGGAATACTCAGTACTCCCCCTCAGTACGCATGTATGTTAGCCGGCCGTCTCAGGCTGGGCAAACATACATGCGCACTAAGCTCTGTCCAATCCAGCAATGCAGTGCTGGGTTGGAGAGAACAGGCAGACTCTCACAATCTGCCTAGGAGCACCCTGGCTTGGCACTCCCCCAAATCTGAACACTTGTGTCATGATGGTAACATTTAGATTGGCCGCAGGGCAGGCTGGGAGCCTGTGCCTGTTGCCAAGGAAAGAGGTGATGCTTGGTGGTGGTGATGGCGGCAGCGCATTCAGGTAAGTTTTTTTTCTTCAATTATTAATTTTTCTTCACCCCCGCACCAGCCGCCCCCACCACGCACTGCTCCTGCACATATGTAAACTATATTGATTTAGAAGGAGTGGAGTGGCATTGTGTTGCATGGCACTGTGTGGAGTGGAGTGTAGAGGAGTGAAATTTTATTAAGTGGACTTATGTTATGTTGCAATAAGTATAGTGCACTGACTGAAGTGGAGTGCCTTGGCTTGGGGGAAGTGTCATTTTGTGGCCTGGAGTGTAGTGTATTGTCATTTAGTGGACTGGCATGGTTTGAAGTAGCATTGTGCAACATGTAAAAGAGTAGCATTGTGTGGATTAGAGTAGTGTGGTACATTGTGGGATGGAGTGGCACTGTGTGGCTTGGAGTGTACTGGAGTGGCATTAAGTAGTGTGGAGTTGCACTTAGAGGAGTGAAGTACGGTGCCATTGTGTAGAACAGGGGGCCTTTAAACTGGGAGGTGGGTTCTCCTGGGGGGGCCTCAAATGATCCCAGGGAGGTGAGGCACCAGGCTATGGCCAAGAGAAGCATTATGGTGAGAACCGTGCTGTGTCTTAAGCTGAAGAAAATGAGCAGTACATGCCTGACCAGAATAGTATGGTTGGCATCATGTATTTGATTGCATTTTTTATAACAGTAACACAAGTTATCTGCAATATTTAAAAAAGGTTAAACATTGCACATTTAATAGAATAATTGTGAAAAAGTTGGTGTGGGTGTGTGTGTCTGTGTGGGTGTATGTGTCTGTGTGGGCCTGGGGTTAAAAAGTTTGAAGATCAGTGGTGTAGGGTGGAGTGGCTTAGTGCTGGTGGAGTGGAGTTGGTATTGTGTGGTATTAAGAGCGATGTAATTGTGTGGTGTAGGGTGGCATTGTGTGGCTTGGAGTATAGTGGCATGGAGTGTAGTCATTATGTGGTGTGAGGTGTGAAGTGGCGAGGCACTGAGTATAGTAAAGTGGCACTGTGTGGCTTGCAGTTGCATTGAGTGGAGTGGAGTCATACTGGAACCCACAGATATACATGGACTTATGAGAAAAAGAGGAATAGCAATATTCCGGCCATAGACACAGAGGAGTACACCAAGTACAAAAGAGGACTACATGTTGGAATTTGAATAAGACACTATTAAGTCAATGCAGTAGCAGTAGGACAACAATAAAAGGGCAAAATAAAATGCAAAGAGTACAAAAGAAACACACAGACCCACCAGCCAAGACATAACCAACAACAAGCATCGAGTAACAGTGCCTAGGGGCCGAGCTGAGCAATGAAAAGAGCAACTGCAGACCAAAAACGGTGCTAGGAGATGGTGGGGCAGAGAAGAAGCCCTGCTAAACAACAAATAACAAGGCATCAACTGGACTAGCAAGAACAGCTAAGGTCACACAACCAAGGGCAAAAAGAGGCCTACCTCTCTATGTCAAGAAAGTTACATAAACACAAACCAGGCTTGGCTACTATTGAGTCTCCAACAAGGTAAGTGCAAGAAATGCATCCCTGCAAGAGTGAGCTACACACTAATGAAATATACTATCATGAGGTGTGAATAATAGGATTGAGGTATATCCGGGTAGGCTGCAGTAGAGTGGACTGAGATACACTGGAATGGGGTAAATTGGGGAATAGTGGATTGGGGTATACTGGAGTAGATTAGAGTGGAGTAGTTTGAAGTGGGTTAGATTATAGTGGAATAGTGTAGGTTGGAGTGGAGAAGAATAGGGTATAGTGGAGTAGATTGAGGTGAAGTAGATTGTAGTGGAGTATACTGCACTAGACTGTAATGCCGTAGATTGGGGTGGAGTGGGTTAGATTGCAGTGGTGTGTGGTACATTTTTAGTGGGATTGATTGGAGTGAAGTGGGGTAGATTGGGGATAAATACAGAGTGGTAAAGGGGATTAGAGTGGAGTGGGCTAAACTGTAGTGGAGTACAGTGGGGTGGATTGGACTGAAGTAGAGTGGGGGTAGGTTAACATGGAGTGTGATACACTGGAGCAGAGTAGATTGGGTAATTTAGAGTATGGTAGATTGAAATGGAAGGTTTGAGTGGAGTGGCATAGATTGTAGTGCAGTGGAGTGGGGTAGATTGGGTTGTATTGAATTGGAGTGGAGTGGGGTAGAATGGAGTATAGCGGTGTGGAGTGGAGTGGCGAGCCGTGTCATAGAAAGTCTTACAGTGGAGTGTCTTGGAGTGGAGTAGCACGGTATGAAGTGAGGCTTGCATGGAGTAGAAGGGCATAGAGTGGAGCAGAGTGTTGCAGAGTGAAGTGATGTAGAGTGTTGTAGGGAGGAGTAGTGTAAAGTGGAGTGGTGTGGTGTTGCCCTACGTAGGACGCTTATGCCCAGATGTTTATCCTGTGGTCACTGTACCACTGAATTCAAGCTAGCCTGGCCCATAGGTGGTGATACCCTAAAAACGGTCCCAGAATGCTTGTTTATGGTCCAGGGAGGATCTGGCCTGGCATTTCAGGCTGGACTGTTCCTTGAGCAGTAGGGTAAAAACTGCTTTGCATATGGCAGGTTCCAAACTGGGGTGATATGGTGGCATGGTGGGCAAAAGAAATTTTGTAATGGGATGCTGCCCGAGCAATTTCCATGGGCCGGGATTAATTCAAGCATTCCATCCATCACCTTGTCGTTTTTGCGTCCGGTCCAACAGCAAGCAATGAATAGGCTACAAACCCCAAAAGGTATGCTGTATATATTGCAGAGGCAGTAAATGCACTGTGGGTAGTGCAGACCTAAGAATGGAGAGGAGGTGACCCCTAAGACATCAGACGTACGTACACTCCTAAATCCCATACATTCTTCCAGGCACCTGTGGAATTCAGCTTCCCAGAGTCCCAATAAAAACATAAAAAGAAAATGTAACGGGATATGTATAGTCTAACACACTAGCTTTGGTCCAGGGGTCCCCCTGGGACCCCACCAGGGCTTAAAGGTATTTTGTTTTTAAATATCTGCAAAATCTGCGGCTGGATCTGTAGATTTTGCAGAGGTTTAAAAAAATGGTCTCCCAAGTTTCACAGTTATTTTGCCCCAGGGTTGGCCAGGTCCTCAGGGCATTATGGCTTAAAAATAGGATGGGGGCACACAGGATCCCCCCTACTAGTGCTTTTAGAAGCCCCAGAGACCACCACCTCCCCTGGGCTAAGCGTAGTAACTATGCAAGGGCTGCGCCTAGCCCCCACACCCTGGAGACCACCACTTCCGCAGGGCTAAAAGTAAAATAATATGATAGAGGTTAAATATAACTTGTGCACTCGCCGTGCGCTGATAATTAACCCATATATTACAGCACTCATTACATCTGTTATAACAAAATTGATGTGTGGCCATAACATTTGTAGGAAAATGTTCGATGACATAACTGCATGGCGGGGCGGAGGTTCTAGTTACTGTAGCACGGCTGGGTGCGTCGCGCTGACTGTGGACTGTACGGCCTAATGGGGGAACAAAACCTCGTTGCAGCAAGCTGTACAGTTAACTAGTGCGCCAATACCGCGCAGGCCGGGCACCTCTTTATTTTATAACCTCCGCCCCGGACAACGTATGGTGTCACAGAGCAGGCAACAATGTAGGGGAGAGCCCGGGTGATTGTCTACTTCCCCCACATGTTTTAGTGAACTACTACAAAAACATTCACCCTCGAACAAGGCATATGAATAACAATAACAACCAGAGATACAAAAGAAAAGAGAGAGAAAGGAAAAGAAAATAACAGCAGGAGTTATTGGCTGTACATGCACACCAGTCACTTTTCTTTTAAACACATGAAGTCTCTTAAGACTTTGGCTGGGTTCAGGGTTGGGCAGCAGGTCGTACCTTTCACTTCTCCCGCTCTGCTTCAGCCCTCGTGCGGGTCCCCGATATGGGGAACAGGACCCTTCGAGATCTCTGCTGGGACCTCCGTCACTTCCTGGTCAGCATTCATCTGGAGAACTTGGCTGTGAAACGTAGCCTCCTTCAAGCTCTTCGCCACTCTCCTCCAGCGGGTCAGCTCCTCAATCGCCATCCCGAGGCACCACCCTCAAAAACCAAGACGCATTCCGGGTCACCTGACGCCCCACTTTTGTGGCAGCAGCGATTGTCCCAGCGTTCTTCTCGACTATCTAGATGTCAGGTTCAAAAGGGGTACGGAACTTCCAACCTGGGTGGCGATCCTTCAGAATGACGGATTCCCCCACTTTTAGGTCAGAATGTTTCGCCCTTCTCCTCTTGCTGGCCTAGACATTGGTCTGTTTTTGCTTCTCCTGCGTCTTGAGTATATCCAATTCAGTAGGTTTCCACTGCTCATCAGCGTATCTGCAGTCCTGTGGTGGCGAAAGAAACATCAACGCTGCCGGGGCACACCCCGTCGTGCTATGGGGTGTCTGCCGGTATGCCCTCAAGAACGCATGCAGGCATATCTTGGCGTGCTCTTGTTGACTTACTCCAGTTCGTAAAGCAGGGTTCAAGGTCCACATGAAGTGCTCAACATCCCCGTTTGCCTGGGGATATTGAGGGGTAATTCACCAGTGTGATATGGCGAACAAAACCTGAAACTCCTGGCCGTGAAATGGAGGACCATTGTCCATTGCTATGTCCTCCAGCAGACCCAGGAGAGCGAAAACCTTCTCCAAGACAGGATGGACATGCTCAAATGCCGTGGACGTCACCAGTTCCACCATCGGGAACCGGGCGCACAAGTCAGTCATGACAGCCGTCAGCCATCCATCAGGAAAACTACCAAAATCCAGGCTTACCCGGGGCCATGGTCGAGTGCTGGGAGGTTTGGTCATCACTGGAGCAAGGACGGGATCTCGAGCGGTGATCGCACAGGGATCACCTGTTGGTATCAGGTCATCTACCATGGCGTTCATCCTGGGGAACCACACCTTCTCACGCAAACAGTCTTCGCTGTCCCCTGATGACCCTGGTAAGCTAATTCTACAACTCTAAGGTGTAGACTGCGGGGTATTACTAAGCGCTGGCCCTGGAGAGGAAGACCTTCTGGACTCACAGAGAGCTCCAGCCCTCACATTCCAAATCCACTGCATCGTCTTGCGCTCCTCAGAGTCAAAATCGTACTTCTTGTCAAGGAAACATTTCCATGACCGATTGGCTCAGCCGATGACTGCATCTCGGATTGAGGCATCAATGATCTCCGTCACCATCAGCGCTGTGGGACTTGCTAGGTTCACAATCATGTTTACGAAACTCTCTGTCCGTCCATCCTCCTCCTCTTCTTCTACCTGCGAGCGTGGCCGCAACGGATGGCGTGATAAGTAATCTGCAGGATTGTTGACTACAGGCCAGTAGACAATGTAAAACCGGTAGGGCTGGAGGAGCACCGCCCACCTTTCAATTCTTGGCGGGGCAATTCGGGCCGTGCCCGCAAAGAGGGATACCAGTGGTTTGTGGTTGGTAACCATCATAAATTTGTGCCCTCAAAAATACAAGTTGAAATGCTGACAGGCCCGTCGTATGGCCAGCGCTTCCAGCTCAATTTCCGCATACCGGGCATCCGTTGCCGAGAGGGCCATGTTGGCATAGGCCACTGGCGTCCACTGCTGTTGGCTCTGTCCTGCAGCAATACGGCTCCGAGCCCAATGGGGCTGTAGTCCACCATGACTTCCGTTTTCTTGTGCGGGTGGAAGTATGCCATGACCACAGAGTCCAACAGTGAACTTTTGACTGCTTGGAACGCCTTGTCCACTTCTATGCCCCATTCCCACGGGGTGTTGGCCTTCGTGAGCTGTCGAAGAGGTTCGGAAAGTGTGGCCAGATTGGGGATGAACCTCCCATAGTACGTTGCCATACCGAGGAAGCTCCTGACTTCAGTGGCGTTGCGAGGTAAGGCTGCTCCTTGGATGGCCTCTACTTTCTTGGGGTCAACCTTCAGAAGTTCCCTTGAAAAGATGTAACCAAAAAAATTAAATGGAGTTGTGGTACAAGGCGCATTTCTTCCGGTGCAACGTTAGTCCTGCTTCTGCTAACCTCTGGAGAGTGGCTCTCAGCTGTTTTTGATGTTCCTCTAACGTGTTGGAGAAAATTAAGATGTCGATTAATGACGCCGGTCAAACCGGACAGTGTCTCCCGTATGGCATTGTGGAAGATATGCACGGCCGAAGAGCCCCCAAAGCTAAGGCACTTGTAACGTCGCAGCACCACCTGGTTTGAGAATGTGGTGACGTTACGGCTTTCTGGGGTTAGCTCCCGCTGATGGTATCCCGAGTATAGGTCCAACTTAGAGAACCACTGGGCCCTGTTAAGATCCACAACAATATCATCCATGGTGGGTGTGATGTGGCGTTCTCAATTTATGGCAATGTTGGTAAGGCGCATGTCCACACACAGGCGAATGGTGTCAGGCTGCTTAGGCTTTGGGGCGATGACGAGTGGTGACACCCAGGGCGTCGGGCCGGTCACCTTCTCTATGACCCCCACTCCTCAATTGTCTGTAGTTCACTCTCCACCTGGGGTCGTAAGTGGAAAGTCACCCGCCGGTGCTTTAGGGCAATGGGTCGTACTGCAGGATCAACATGTAACTGGAACTACTTTCCTTTCAGTTTTCCTAGCCCCTGAAACAACTCCGGGAAATGGGCCAGCACCGCCTAAGCCAGGGAGTCGTGGACTTGCCAGGCGAAAAACACTAGCTCCAGGTCCTCCACCGTGTGGCATCGGAGAAGGGTTCCTTTCTTGCCTTCCAACACATGGCATTTGGCATGTGTCGAACGGCGCTCACTACCAACAGTAACCTCTATCGCCCCTCGCCGGGGTAAAGGGTCCACGCCCCTATGGGCATATATCTTGGTCCAGCATGGTGTGAGCTCTGGTGGGGGAGATATCTTGCTGTATTGTTCCACATCCATAACGTTTACTGACGCCCCAGTGTCTATGAGCACTGTTGTGCAATTTACCGTTATGGTACACATGGGTGGTGGTCTCCACCTCTAGTCCAACCTGTCAGCAAACGAAACAACAAATATCTCCTTATCTTCATCATCCTCGTAGGGTTTGTTGCCTGGGTATGCGTCAACCGCCACCATCCCAGTGCCATCGTCTGGCGTAACTTGCTTTATTGCCACCTTCCGGGCCAACATGGTCACGGATCTGGGCCACCTCCCTCGGAAAACTTTGGCAAAATCGTTGGGCTTATCACATTTGGAGAAGTTCTTTCCCTTGGCAGGGCATATTCCTGGTATCCTGTGCTCTAGACCACAGCTACCGTACCTCTTTTCCTCCAGTCTCGGTGGTCGAGCCACATGCGGCTGATTGTAGCATCCTTGGATGGCGTCAACCCGTTCTTCCTTTACTGGGCCCAATTTGGCCTGGCCTGGTGCCGGAGCAGATCGCGCTAGGGCAGCATCCATGTCCTCTACGACTATTGGACAGATTGTGTGACCTTGCAAGGATAAGTATTTCATCCAGCGATATGCCTGTATAACATCACGTTTGGGGAGGCACCGACAGACGTACAAGCTCAAACATACAGGCAGCAGCAGTATTCCTGAGCACCCTCTGACATCAGGGGGAGCGAAGACAGACGGGGATGCGCAGACAGACGGGAATGCGCAGACAGCTAGAACACTGGAAGAGAAATGCTATTGCATTTCTCTTCCGACTGGGAGGTGGGGCGGGAGGGACAAGAAAGGAAAGGAAAGACCTTACCTTTCTTGTCTCTCACAGCATTTCTGCTGTTTGATCGCAATGCGATTGGGCAGCCGAAATGACCACTAGACACCAGGGAATTTTTATTTTAGGTACTGTCAATAAGGGGAGCAGCCCCTTGGGAAAGGATCGCTCCCTAGGGGTCCATATTATTTTTAGGCCATTTCTGCCGCCCCTGGTGGCAGACAGATCTAATATAATTAGGGCGATCTGCCCCCGGGGGCAGAAAGCCCCTAGACACCAGGGATAATTTTTTTGTTTATTTATTTTTTTTATGTGTGGGGAGCAACCCCTTAGGCAAGGGTCACTCCCCGGGAGCCAAATTATTTTTAGGCCAATTCTGCCTCACCTGGGGGCAGAAACCACTAGACACCAGGGAATTGTATTTTTTTAGCATGCTGACACATAAGGGGAGCGGCCCCTTGGGCAAGGGTCGCTCCCTAGGGGCCCGTAATATTTTTAGGCCATTTCTGCCCAGTCCCACCAACCCATGGGGGCAGATCGGCCTAATATGAGCCCCTAGACACCAGGGATATATATATATATATATTTTTTTTATATGTGGGGAGTGACTCCTTAGGCAAGGGTCACCCCCGGGGGGGGGGGGCAAATTATTTTTAGGCCATTACTGCCCACAGGGAGGCAGAAACCACTAGACACCAGGGAATTTTTATTGTTTTTATAGTTACTCAGAAGGGGAGTGGCCCCTTGGGCAAGAGCCGCTCCCAAGGAGGGGCAAAACATTTGTAGGCCATTTCTGCCCCCACGGTGGCAGATCGGCCTAATATAATTAGGACGATCTGCCCCCAGGGTGGGCAGAAAACCCCTAGAGACCAGGGATAACTTATTTTTTTGTTTCTTTTTTATTTTTTATATGTGGGGAGCCACCCCTTAGTCAAGGGTCACTCCCGGTGGGGCCTAATTACTTTTAGGCCATTCCTGCCCCCCCCCAATTATTTTGGGTCTTGGTTTTACGTTTGGGCCATGAGAGCTTGGTAACTCTCAAAAGTGTGCCACTTGGAATGTTGAGGGCTGCGCTTTTTGGACTTTGGGACGCTGCCATTTAGAAACATCCACAACACCTAGACACATCTGAAAACTTAACATCTAGTTGATTCCAGGATAGTGTGCTTCACATACACCCCACACCATTTTCTTTCCCACAATGCCTTGCAAACCTCCAACTTTGCTGGAAATCACACATTTCTACTACATTTTTGTGATGGAACCTTCCGGAATCTGCAGGAATACACAAACCTCCTATCTCTCAACATTGTCTCATCTATACCGATAAAAATTATGCTGCATTTGTCAGACAACATTTTTTTTATTTCAATCTGCCTTTTTGGACCCGCTTTGTTTCCCCCTCGATTTCCACATGTTTTTGGCTCTTCCCTATCACAGGCACTTGGCCCACCTACACAAGTGAGGTATCATTTTTAACGAGAGACTGAGGGGAACATTGGGTGGTAGGAAATTTGTCCCGATGGGGTGATCCCAAACAGAAATGTTGGAAAATTTAGATTTTTTAGCTAAATGTGAGGTTTGCTGAGGATTCTGGATAAGAAAACATTGGAGGATCCACGCAAGTCAAACCACCCTGCACTCCCTCTAGTGTCTATTTTTCAGAAATATCTGGGTTTGGTAGGTTTTCCTAGATGGCTGCTGAATCCAGGAACAAAAACGCAGGTGTCCCCCTCCCCACCAAAACAGGTAGTTTTGTATTTAATAATTTTGATGTGTCCAGATAGTGTTTTGGGGCTTTTTCTGTCGCAAGACCTAGGAGTACCCACACAAGTGAGGTACCATTTTTTTCGGGAGACTTTGGGGAAATGCACAGGTTTGGTAGGTTTCCCTAGGTGCCGGCTGAGCTTGAAGACAAAATCCACAGCTAGGCACTTTGCTAAAAACAGCTCTGTTTGCTTTAGGAAAATGTGAAGTGTCCACGTTGTGTTTTGGGGCATTTCCTGTTGCAGGTGCTAGGCCTACTCACACAAGTGAAGTACCATTTTTATCAGGACACTTGGGGGAACGCTGGGTTCAAGGAAGTTTGTGTCTCCTCTCAGATTACAGAACTTTCTGTCACTGAAATGAGAGGAAAATGTTTTTTTTGGGACAAATTGTGAGGTTTGCAAAGGATTCTGGGTAAAGGAACTTGGTGAGTGCCCCACAAGCCAACCCATTCTGTAATCCCACAGGTGTCTAGTTTTAAGAAATGTCCTGGTTTGCTAGGTTTTCTTAGGTGCTGAATGAGCTAGGGGCCCAAATCCACAAGTAGGCACTTTGCAAAAAACACGTCAAATTTCAATGTAAAAATGTGATGTGTTCCTGTCGCAGGCACTTGGCCTACCCACGCAAGTGAGGTACCATTTTTATCAGGAGACTTGTGGGAAAACAGAATAGAAGAACAAGTGTTATTGGCCTTTGTCTTATTCAACATTTTTTCTTTCCAAATGTAAGACAGTGTGTAAAAAAGACATCTATTTGAGAAATGACCTGTAATTCACATGCTAGTATGGGACCCCGGAATTCAGAGATGTGCAAATAACCACTGCTTCTCAACACCTTATCTTGTGGCCATTTTGGAAATACAAAGGTTTTCTTGAATCCTATCTTTCAATCTTTATATTTCAGCTAATGAATTGATGTACGACCGGAATAGAATGAAAACCCATTGCAAGGTGCAGCTCATTTATTGGCTCTGGGTACCTAGGGTTATTGATGAACCGACAAGCCCAATATATCCCCGCAACCAGAAGAGTCCAGCAGACGTAACAGTATATTGCTTTAAAAAATCTAACTTCGCAGAAAAAAGTTACAGAGTAAAACGTGGAGAAAAACAGTTGGGTTTTTTTAACGTCAATTTTATTATTTTTTATTTATGTTGTTATTTCAGTAGGAAAACACTGTAGGATCTACACAAATGACCCCTTGGTTAATTATAAATTGTGTCTACATTAAAATGGGGTATGTCCCAGTAAAATGCCAAAATTGGGTTGAAAAACTGCGTTTTCTGATTCAAGTCTGCCCGTTCCTGAAAGCTGGGAAGACGGTTATTTTAGCACCGCAAACCCTTTGTTGATGCCATTTTCAAGGAAAAAACACGAGCCCTCATCTTCAGCCCTTTTTTCCCTTGTTTGAAAAAACGAAATTTTTGCTGCATTTTGGCAAATTTCTTTGTCTCCTTCAGGGGAACCCACAAAGTCTGGGTACCTGTAGAATCCCTGGGATGTGGGGAAAAAAGGACTAAAGTTTGGCTTGCGTAGCTTATGTAGACAAAAAGTTATGAGGGCCTAAAAGCGAATATCCCCAAAGAGACCAAAAAATCCCTGGCACCTGAGAAGGAAAGGTTAAACTCCTCGTTTGAATCTGTGTTGCTGTGAGCGCTCGCGCATGCGCAACATCGCGCTGGGGGAGCGGAGACGGGCACCCGAGCTGAAACATTCAGCAAGCAGCTGAATGAACAAGCACCCTCTGACGTAGGGGGTGCAGATTCGGACGGGGGAGCGTCAAGCGTCAGTACACCGGCGAGCAGGGAGATTTAAATAAAGTATCTGATTAGGTGCTTGTTAGGCAGCTGGTCGAGCTGCTAGAGCACTGACCAAAATGGCGGCCGAAAACGGCCCCACGGGGAGAATAATACAAAGATAAAAGAAGGACTGCCGAGTGCCTCTGAACACGGGCACCAGCAGCTATAGACTAAAAATATCGGCGCTAATAAAACAATCACAATAAAAGAAATACAGCAAAACAGTCAGTTTAAAAGGTGGTAGCAATATACAACATAAAATGATAGACTATTTCGGCACAAATGCGGTCACAAACCTTGCGCGGCCGGCGAGCAGGGAGATTTAAATAAAGCATCTGATTAATACTAACATACATGCACTGTTGTTTTTACAATTTTTAATTAAAACACATATTTACTTTGTGTTGTGATGGCAACACCCTGCATGACATGCATCCACCTAAAGCCAATACATTACACTCCCGAACATGGTCTTGTGGGTGGTGAATGAATAGAGTGATAGATGGGGGACAGGCTAATGGTTGAAGAACAGACTAGCGGATGAGAAAGCAGGCTGATGGTTGAGGAACAGGGTGGGGTACAGGCTATGAAAGGGGACAGGATGATGGTTGGGACCCTAGCTGTGGGTGGGGAACAGGCTGATATTTGGGGACAGGCTATGGATGGTGTTAGATTTGTCAGCCTTAGGGTCTTCATCCCCTGAACGTTTTGCCTTACTCCTTTTGCTGATCTCGATTTTGTTGGCCTTAGGAGTCTGTGCACTTTACCACCAATAACCAGTGCTAAAGTGTGTGTGCCATCTCCTTTACACATAATAGAATTTGCATAAACCCAATTGGCACACTTAATTTAGATGTAAGTCTCTAGTAAAGTGCCTCTACATATACCCAGGGCCTGTAAGTTAAATGCTGCCGGTGGGCCTGCAGCACTGATTGTCTGACATGTCTCAGGCCTGCCATTGCAGCCTGTGTTTGCACCTTTAAACTGCCAGCGTGACCTAGCAAAATAAACCTTTTGCCAAGTGTAACCCTTCCTTTTCAATGCAAATGTCACTCCTAGGATAGGCGCTAAATAGCTCGTAGGGCCAGATGCAGTGTATTTAAAATGTTGGATGTGTACTTTTAACTTTTACATGTCCTAGTAGTGAAAAACTGTACATTTGTTTTTCACTACTGCAAGGCCTGCCTCTAACATTGGAAAACACTGGTTAACTTATTACATTTAATAAGTGATAAGTTTCATTTGAGAGCAGGTAAGAATGATGAAATCCATCTCTAAAGAATTGTACTTTAAAGCCCTCTTTAATTCAAGTAAGATTTTAAATCACAATTCTGAAAATGGCAGGTGTCATCTGGTGTCCTCAGAGCAAGAGCAAGTGATCCCCAAAACATTCCACCAGGTTATATTAGCAGACAACCGAGGCACTACCGCGTGGCTCTAGTTCTCTTTAAGTGGTTGGGGGGGGTCTCAGGCCCTCTGGAAGTTGATGCGTGCCCTGCCATGCCTGTGGATTGTTTGCTGAGCACACTGCCTGGGCGGGAGAGGAGCTTAGGTCACACCTCGGAATAGTGGGTTTGCCTGAATGGGCTTGTATGACTACCAGGCACATAGCTGCCCAGAAAGGGAGTCAAGGAGGTCCGGAGCCTGGAAGAATGGCCCAAATAGCTGCCAAGAAAGGGATGATTGGGAACAGGCCGATGGAAGGAGAACAGGCAGGTGGTTGGAAAATAGCAGATGGATGGGAAACAGGCAGATGGATGGGGAATAGGCTGATTGTCGGGGAGCAGGCTGATAGATGGATATCAGGTTGGTGACTGGGGAATAGGCAGATAGATGGGGTACAGGCTATGGATGGGGAACAGGCTAGGAATTGAGAACAGACTGATGGTTGAGGAATCAGGTGAAGGCTGATGGTTGGGGAAGCCTGATGGTTGGGGAACAGGCTATGTATTGGGAACAAGCTATGCTTGCGGAACAGACTGATGAATTAGAAACAGGTTATGGATGATGGGTACAATTGCAAATAGAACAAGTGATGGATGGAATGCTGAACAATGTCAAACATTCACCCCCAGGACAGAGATCTGGGCCTAAATCTATTGTTTTTGTGTCCATTGTTCAGCACTCCGTCCATCATACTTTTGAGTTGCTAAAGGTGCCCTAAGTGGGAAGGGTATGCCCAGACGTGGGTCCCGTGCTCACTGTGCCACTGGATTCAAGCTAGCCTGGCTGATGAAGTGTGATACCCTGAAACTGGTCCCAGGGTGATTATTTCTGGTCTAGGGAGGACCTGGCCTGGCAGTTCGGGCTAGACTGCTCCCCTGAGGCACAGGGTCAAGGCTGATTTGCATATGGCTGGGTCCAAACTGGGGTGACAGGGTGAGCAAAAGAACAATGGATTAAACCCAGATCTGTGACTGTGGGTGAGTGATTGCATTGTTCAGCACTCCGTCCATCATCCTTTTGTGTTGCTATGGATGGTGGGTAGGTTGAGTGATGGGAAAGATGTTATGAATGGGGAACGGCATATGGATGAGGACATGCCCTACCTGGGCCACACTGGTTATGGTTCACAGATAATGATCAATTTGAGGCTGATTGATGGCCAATTGGATGATGATGGAGGGAGAACAAGGTGATGGAGAATGGATCATTGACGAATTAGATGATAGACCACTTCAAATAATGAAAAACATGAATCCTGCATTGAACACAGCCTGCTTGGTTTGGAGTTGTTACATATGGAGGGAAATTGTAGTGATGTTAGCTTGGTGATGTGTGTAATGGAAGCTGGATGATCTGTTTTGTTACTTGAAGTTTGTCTATTCTGGAATGGAGTTTTCTTAATGTTCCGTGTAATTTTATTGGTAGCTACAGTCTGTGTTTAAATATGGATCTAGATTCTATTCCAGTGCTTTTTACTTTAGTGGAATGCAGATGCTCTAACTAAAGCCCCAGTTACTTTCTCAACTTTTTGCGTGAAATATTTGAGCACATTTTAGGGAACAATTTAGTTAACGGATCTGAGGAGCATCCACTGCTACGCTTACCACATTGTATGCCAAGGAAGGAAAACATTGCAGGTTGAAGTAGTTTTCACTGAAAATTACTTTGACCTATGTTTTTCCAAGTAGCATCCATGTTCTGATATTCAATGCACCAACAAAGAGAGGGATAGGGAGGATTAAAGGTCCAGTGTACGTTCTCCCAATCAGATTAGTCAACAACAAAAAGTACACTGTTCCTGGAACTAGGGGGACAGTTTAAGTTTCAGGAGCAAGAGCCCTCACACACCCAGATGGGTGTCATGCTTCATCATCGGGAAGCTCCTCGTCAGACCGGCGGTGCAATATCTGATGGGCTCCCCTTTCGGGGGCTCTTTACCGGAGATCTTTTAATGAATCAGGGGTGGCTGCCGTAAAGATCATGAAGGTCAGACACTCCTTATGGCAGGAGAGTGGATATTAAAATTGATTAGGAACTCCTACGTAGTCTACTTTTACGGGTTTATCTCAAGGAGTTACGATCAAGATTAAAAACAAACAAAAAAGTGGAAAATGAGGATAATGATCAACCACTTTAAAAATGCCTGAAGATCTGGGAAATTGTCACCTGACCCCTAGGGTCTGGTCAACATGTTTCGCGTAGTGCGGTCATGAAAGATCCTTTAACGCTTCATCAGGACCTACAATCAACTGAGCTTCTCCTGGCTGTAACAAAAACAAAAAAGACACTATCTATTATATATGTGAAAAGAAGTAACAGTCACTTACATTTGTGTGTACTGTCTCGTCAAAAATCCGAATCAAAAAAAGTCGCCCTAAGAAATAAGTACAATAAAATATAATATACACGGTTAAATGACCACAACACCCAGAGTGAATCAGTGAGCTAGGTGATGTTGAATACATAAATAAAACATCTGCTTACCATCCCTTATCGTATGGGGGGCCCCTTGGGGAATAGCACGGTCCAGCCAGTCGCAGCCACCTTGGTGGACCCTCCTTATTGTGGGGATGACAGCTAACTTCTGATGGCTGGACCTAAGGGTGTGCCCTTGGGAGTAACAAGTGACTAAGGGGCATATTTATACTTGTTTTGCCCCGAATTTGCATCATTTTTTTAATGCAAATTCGGTGCAAAACTAACTCCATATTTATACTTTTATGCTAGACCCGTCTAGTGCCAAATGTATGGAGTTAAAGTCATTTTTTGGACTTGGAAACCTACCTTGCGTTAATGAGATTCAAGGTAGGCATTCCCGTGCAAAAAGTGACTCTATGGCCTTAGCACCATATTTATCCCCCCATGCCAAAGTCAGGCACGGGGGAAGCAGGGGTCAGATAATGGTGCACAGCTTCTTCTGCCCCATTATTTAACGCCTGGGTCAGGGCAGGCATTAGGGGACCTGTGGGCCTATTTCCATGGTGGAACACCATGGAATAAGCCCACAGGTGCCCTCCCCACGCCACAGGTACACCCCCACCCACACCAGAGGGACAGCGGAGGATGAAGGACCCCATCCCAGTTAAGTATAGGTAAGTATCTTTTTTTAAAGTGCCCTGGGGGCCCTGAAATGGGTCCCCCTACATGGTTCTGGGTGCAATGGCCATGCCCAAGGGACCCTGCTCCCCTTTGCTGGACACTGGTGTGTTGGGCATGAAAAACAGGAGTCATGTGGGATGGATCGTTTTGCGTCAGAAAATGACTCTAGGCTGGTTAGAGTCATTTTTTTACTCTAACCTGCCTAACGTCATTTTTTTGTGGAAACCCCCCTTCTCCCATACTGCCAGCCCCACCCGGCTAAGGTCATTTTTTTTACGCTAGCCTACCATTTGCACCGGCTTGCACCATTCCATAAATATGTTGCATGGCTGGTGCTCAGAAATGGTGCAAGCCGGTGCTAAATATTTTGGTGCCAAACTGCATTAGTGCAGTTTTGCACCAAAAAGAATTAATATGCCCGTAAGGATCTCAGATAGAAGGGAGAGTTGTTATGGAGACATTTATGCAGAAAACAAAGAGCCTTGAAGCGCACCTGACTTTCAACAGGCAGCCAGTGGAGGGATTTTAACAAGCTAGCAGAGCTAGTGAACTGCTTGGGATGAAGCAACTGACGTGCAGCAGCATTTTGTACAATTTGAAGATGCAAGGCTTTGGTCACCCCAAGATAAAGGATATTCCCGTAGTCCAGTCTCAAAGTAACTAAGGCTTGAATAATGGTACGCTGGGTTGAGAGCAGAATACAATAGTGAATTTTATTTAGCCATGTCAATAGGCCAAAACAAGTGGCTGCCACCTTAATAATCTGTTGCTACGTAGTCAGCTCCTGGCCCAGCAGGACTCCCACATTTTTTACAGAAACTGCAAGATGCAGAGGAGAACCCATAGACTCCGGCCACAAATGCAGGCCCCAAGATGTAGACGGATTACCCACTAGGAGGTCTCTGTCTTATCTCCATTTAACTTCAAGTAGTTAGCATTGATCCAATCTGCCACTTGCTGGAGGCAGGAGGGTAAATCTTTCTCCTCTGACAACTTGGTCTGGTTGTTATTTGGTGACAAAGATAGCACAATTTGGGTATTGTCCACATACGAGAAAAGGGTCAGGCCGAAGCTCTCAACAATATCAGCCAGTAGCCTCACATAGAGATTGAAAAGTAGTGGGTTCAAAATAGAGCCCTGGGATGCATCAGACGTGAGAGAAGAATAGCTTCGAACTGCATTGATTGCACCTGAAAGAGATGATTCTCCAGGAATGATTTTATCGATGCTAATGCCTTGCCTTGAATACCAGATTCCTCAAGTCTCCTGAGTAAAATATTATGACTAATGGTATTGAAGGCTGCACTCAGGTCTAATAACAGAAGGGCATCCACCCGCCCTCATCCAATTTGTATATCTAGAATTCTGTGACATGGATAATCAAGCTCTGAAGACAATCAAAAAAGCTCTATTGTGATACCTCTACATGGCATCTTATTGGATGAATGGAGGATGAGCCAGATTTCTGAGGACTATTATACATTTTATGATGTCCTAATTAACTTTTGTAACTTTCATTTCTCATTTCTCACATAAATAATAAGCACTCCTCATCCTTCCGTGGGGTTACTGATGAAGTTTTGTCTTTTTTCCAAGAATGCTTCAGAAGAGAAGGTTTTCTTGATTCAATTACTTCTGACGATGGTGTGCAGTTTGCTTCTGTCAAATAACAATATCTAGTTTAGGTAGTACACATAAATGTCCAGCAGAATATGGAAACTTATAGAGAGGTTTTACTGAGCTCAGCATTCTAAGAAAGCAATATGGAATATGGCAGATGATGGTTGGGGGTGGACTGTGGTCCATGGTGATTGTGAAAAGCTGCCTGTAACTCTCCTAACGTACTGCTGATTAAATCAGACGTTCAAACCTTCCTGTTGTACGTCTTTCTTGCGTTCAACAGAATCACAGACAAGGCGTGACGCCTTGGTGCCTTGTTGGCTGGATGGCCAAAATTCTAAGTTTGACATTAATACAGCTTATCAAGAAGCCAAATAGAATGTGTTGAGCTGAAATGAAAAAAACATGTGAGGATATAAGTACATTTTCAAGATGTTCTTTAAATGCTTTGCAGATTGATGATTGGGGTAAAATAAAATGTCCATACTACGCACCTAAAGAGGATTTTAAGTTTTCAAAGGTTTGGAAAGTTGTGAAAGTGGGTAGGAATTCTGCACTTCTGAACAATGGTACATGGTGGAGCTGTACCAAGTTGGCTAAAATTAATAAGCATGTTGATTCTGAGTTGATATTAGAATCTAGTCCTGACTTTGCAAGCAACATGCTTTACATGCTGGTACGCGTACAAATGATATATTAGTGTCAACACCTGTTTCTTCTCATGAGGCTAATACATCATCTTCATCATCTTCATCATCTTCATTATCTTCATTACCTGTTTCACATTAGAAACCTGGGGGTTCAAAAGTGGAATTGATGAGAAATGTCCAATTACCAAAGAAATAGAATAATTGTATAATGTATTAATTTTTGTTTATTCATTGCTCTTATTTTATAAAGGGGTTTAGATGTCTAGTAATATGAGCTGGATGATGTGTGTAATGTACACTGGGTGGTGTGTACTGTGATTTTCTCAACTTTTGTTGTAAAATACTTTACCACATAAATGCTAAAGATGCCAGGGTCTGTTATGTTCTAGGTGTGCCAATGAAGCATCTGGAAATAGTCTGTGTCATCACCAAAGCTTGCTACACCTATTCTTCCAATATCTGCCACAATGGTACTGTAAAATCTCACAAAATTCACTTATTTGAAAACTAGAACAGGGTAAGCAAAATGTTTGTCAGCTTTCCCTTCATCCTATCAATAGTCATGCCAGATGTAGAGAGCATTAATTAAGGAAGGTGAGATGGATCAGGGCTTGTGAATAGCAGAAGTGTTTAGAAGAGGATAACAAGAACTGCAACTTGCCACGTTTGTGCCGTGGAGTGGATGCAAGAAAAATGAACAACCCGTGAAGAGAAAAAAGGCAGTGTGTCCTTAACCCCTATCTCCTCTATTTGAGTTTTCTTTCTGTCACAAAGCAGTACAATAATGTACCAGTTGCATGTTAAAGGACCTATCCAATATAGAGGAAAACCAGGGAGCTGTTCTCTATCCTATGTTTCTAACAATCCCAACAAAAGGTGTTCTAGCATGCTGCTTTGTTTGATGTCAGATTGAGTTTTGAGATGTATTGTGACATAATTCACTAGGTAAAAACAACAACAGCCACTGGCAATTGCTTGGGGCCGCATCCCAATCCATTGTTTTCTCTGCCCACTGTGCCACCCCAGTTTGGACCCAGTCATACGCAAATCAGTCTTGACCCTGCTACCCATGGGAACAGTCTAGCCCGAACTGCCACGTCAGATCCTCCCTGGACCAGAAACAAGCACCCTGGAGCCGGTTTTGGAGTCTCACCCCTCATCAGACAGGCTAGCTTACATCCAGGAGCACAGTGAACCCGGGACTCATGCCTGGGCATACTTGGCGCACTTACAGCGGTGAATGCATATGAAAGAGAGAGCATGTTTCATGTTTGCAACATGAAGACTAGACATAGAATTGAATGTAAAATTAAACACACCAAAAAAAGCTTGTTAGATGTTGGTTGCAAAAATAGATTTGAATTAGTTTAATACAGGTCTTTTTTTTTTATTGCAGTCAATCTGTTGCCATACACATCGTTTTTCAGCTCACCACTGTACAGATAGAAAACTAGAGCAGAAAAAAACAGTTATTTTTCTTTCTTTAAATAGATGCCTTAATTCTGCTCTATGACTTGACATGCCTTTCCCCTCTGCTGCTGACTGTTGCAGCAGGCATTGTGATGTCAGAACCCAGCTCTAATACATATTACAGTTTAGTTCTGATTGAATCAATCAATCATAGCATTTGTAAAGCGCACTACTCACCTGTGAGGGTCTCAAGGTGCTGGGAAGGTGTGGGGGTGGGAGGGGGTGCTGCTACTGTTCGATCAGTCATGTCTTGAGGTGTCTCCTGAAGGTTAGCAGGTCCTGTGTCTGTCGCAGGTGGATAGGAAGAGTGTTCCACGTCTTAGCAGCTAGGTGGAGAAATAATCTGCCACGGGCAGTCTTTCTGTGGATGCATGGAACGGTGGCAAGGGCACGGTCAGCAGAGCAAAGCTGTCGGGTTGGGGTGTAGAAGGAGAGCTGTCTGTTGAGGTATTCAGGTCTGGTGTTGTGCAGTGCTTTGTGAGCATGGGTGAGGAGCTTGAATGTGGTTCTCTTGTTGACGGGGAGCCAGTCCAGGTCTCCCAGGTGGGCTGTGATGTGGCTGAGGTGGGTAGGTGGGGGATGTCAAGGATGAGGCGTATGGAGGTGTTCTATATGTGTTGCAGTCTTTTCTGGAGCTTGGCCGTCGTTCCTGTGTAGAGGGTGGTGCCGTAGTCCAGTCTGCTGCTTATGAGGGCTTGGGTGACCGTCCTTCTGGTTTCGGTGGTGATCCATTTGTAGATCTTCCAAAGCATGCGGAGGGTGTTGAAGCAGGAGGAAGAGACTTGCTGGGTCATTAATAGCGATGAGTCCAGGATGAGTCCCAGGTTGCGTGCGTGGTCGGTGGGTGTCGGTGTAGTTCCCAGTGTGGCTGGCCACCAGGAGTCCTCCCAGACGGAGGGGGTGGAGCCGAGGATGAGGACCTCAGTTTTGTCAGAATTCAGTTTCAGGGAGGTGTTCTTCATCCATTTGGCGATGGCCTTCATTCCTTTATGGAGGTTGGTTTTGGAGGTGGCGGGGTCCTTCGAGAGGGAGAGGATCAGCTGGGTGTTATCAGCCTATGAGACGATGTTGAGTTTGTGTGATCGGACGATGTTTGCAAGCGGAGCCATGTAAACATTAAAGAAGTTCGGGCTGAGGGACGACCCCTAGGGTATGCCACAGATGATCTTGGTGGCTTCAAAGCAGGATGGAGGGAGGCATGTGTGTAGGGTGTGGTGGAAGATGGGTCATAATGTCATAGGTGGGAGCAATGAGGGTGGTTTCGGTGCTGTGGTTGCTGCGGAATCTGGATTGGGACAAGTCCAGAGTGTTGTTCTATGAACGTCTTTATAGTAGGGGCTGGCTACGTTACAAGTCTCCAAGTGTAAAGAAATTTAAGTCAGGTTTTTGATACAGGGTTTATAATTGGATGAATACTGTGTGAACCACCCAATGGTGAAGCAGCTACAGATCGGAGCAGTGCAAGTATAGAGCATTGAATGTGTTGTGTGTGCACGTTACAGCAGGCACAGACCCTGTTCAGGGGAGCCCAGAATAACTGCACTAGCATTTCTGGGGAGGCAGCCACCTGGTACACTAATAGGCCTTGAGCTCATACCAGACCTCACCTACCCTGAGCATCCTGAAAGCTAACCGATATTTATGTGCCCCCATTCATGGTGAGTGAGCTCAGGCTTTTAAGCCCTGTACGGCTAGAAAGACAGTTCTTTACTGACCAGGCGCCCAGTACCTGTACTTCTTTAGTTTGGACGGGATAGTACAGGAATTTCACAGCACTGCTTCAGTGCTTTTAATGGGAAAGTACTGGTACTTCTAATGAGCAAAGAGGTGCTCTGGGACAAGGAGTACCTGCACTTCTATATTATATACTTATAGTAGCGGGCTATACCAGCCATTAAAGGCCCGCTCCAGTGTTAAAGGCCCAAGAAGAAGAAGAGCGACTTTAATGCCGGTATAGCCCAGCTATGGAGGGCTTTAAGGCTATTAGAACATTCTGCCGCTAGAGGGCAGAATGATCTAATAAATAAAACAAAGGCCTCGGGATCCCTCCCCTTTTCTGAGTCCTTTGTTCACAACAGTTGTGAACATAATCATTGGAATGTTGGCACTCTGGGCACTACCGCCATTAGAAGCCGAGAGTACTTCATTGTTTAAATGGAGCTCCCAACATTCCAGTGTTCTAAATCTATTACAATCACTGCTCCTAACATGAAGGGGTATCTACCCCCAGTTCTACAGATGCATTTGAAATTTCACAAGGACAGATCTGCTCACAGAGTTTACCCACCCAGTGACGTTTCTTCTCCTGCAGGCCTTGTTCCATCCAACACTTTTACTTTTACATTGCTGAAGGAAGTAGAACAGGGTAGTAAAATGTTATTGGGGTTTGTTAAAACTGTACATAGTGCCTCATCAGGAAATAATTTACATGTCATCAGTGTCACAGCCGTGTTTCCTTCAACCTGAAGAAATTATATGCATGACTTGCATTTTAATGAACACGTTTGCTCTTGGGTTTCTTGGTGCTGACATTACAGATGTTTATTGTTACAAAGCTAAATGACACTCATTTTACTGACACTGACAGATGAAGAACTGAATGGACCTACCAGAATTCTAGTCTGTGAACATGAGGTCAAAGACAGGGTCCCGATGCATTAGTCCAGAGAGCTACCAGACAATGCTTAGTACAGTTTTTGAGATGGACCAAAGCTGCACAAGGTGAATGATGGAGCCGCTAATTCTATTTGTAATATATGTTGTTATTTATTGACAGTCGCTGGTCCCCACCAGCATAGTTTAAATTTCGACCAGGCATGTACAGAACCTTACATTTTGAAGCTCAATTCCATTTCAGTTTTACAGTAACATGACATGTCATTCAAACAAGAGATAAACAGTGTCCAAGAAAAACACATTAACAGATCTCTAAACTACTTATAAAAATCTAATTCCTACATCAAGGAGGAAAGAAACTCTTCAATATCTTTTCACTAATTTACTGTCAGATTAAAATAATTTAAAAAAAAATCATTCACATACATACTAGAACTGTCAAATATGGCCCATAACTCAGGAAGACAATTTCAAACCAATCAATGATGTCTCCCATGTGCGTGATCTTGTGCCTCATGTTTCCGTTGATGGATCGTTCATTCTTCAGGAATTTTAATAAAACAAAATCTGCTAAATTAACATCATGTATTCCCTCCCAATAGGTAAGACAAATTGATTTGCCCAGGATCACCCAATTTGCTTACGTGGTGTTGCAGGGATTCGGACAGGAGACTCCGTTTGATGAAGTTTTCAACCTACTCATGCACTATGAGCAATATCTGCTGCCAGTATTATGTGCAAGAAAAGCACTGCAGAGGATGGTGGTCACCTCACTGTGCTGAGGGGCGTGTCACTGATAGGATAAGTAGTAGGTAAGTACCTAGAAGTAGTTTCTGCCTCCCAAAACACTGTGGAGGCTCCAGTAAGCCTCCCTTGAAAAGGTACCTCAGCACTTGTAATGTGTGCAGATTGTGGGTCCTGTGATAGTAGGCACAGCGGTGTAGAGTTATATAGGGATGGCCAATAATATATTTTTGTACTTAAACAGTGCCCACCACAAAAATACAACCTTCCATAATTGCTGAGGCGAACTGACCATAGTGCAACCTCCGAACTCTTTGATAGGCCCTTGTTTTAGAGGGACCCGCATGGCAAAGGCATAGTCAGCCCCATGCCAGCCACAGCCCACACCATTGACATTGCATAGCCACCACTTTGTAAATAAAGAATTGAGAAATTTTAGAACATTTTAGTCTGTGGCACATAACTGTGAGAGCCACAACCCTACCTGCTATGCATTGACACTAGCTTGTAAATAGATAATTACGAGATTTCAGAACATGTTAGTCTGTGGCACATAACTGTGAGAGCCACAACCCTACCTGCTATGCATTGACAATAGCTTGTAAATAGATAATTACGAGATTTCAGAACATGTAAGTCTGTGGCACATAACTGTGTGAGCCCCAATCTTATCTGCAATGCATAGATACCAGCTTATAAGCAAAGAATTAGAAGATTTCAGTCACATGTTCGGCTGTGGCATATAACAGTGTCACATAATTATGTGAGCGCCAACCCTATCTGCCATGCATTGATACTAGCTTGTAAATAGAGAAGTATCAGATTTCATAACTCATTAGTCTGTGGCACATAACTATGTGAGCCCCAGCCCTATCAGTGATGCTTAGAAACCATCTTCTAAACAGAATTATGAGATTTCTGTCACATGTTAGGTTGGAGCACATAACGGTGGCACATAACTACGTAAGCCCCAACCCCATTGCAATGTGTAGGCACCAGCTTATAAACAGAGACTTAGGAGATTTCAGTCCCATGTTAGAGTGTGGCACATAACGGGCAAATAATTATGTGAGCCACAACCCTATCTGCCATGCATTGACACCAACTTGTAAACAGAGAATTAGGGCATTTCAGAACATGTTAGTCTGTGGCACATAACCAGGTGAGCTACAATCCTACCTGCTATGCATTGACACCAACTTGTAAGCAGGTAATTAGATTTCAGAACATGTTAGTCTGTGACAAATAACTATGTGAGCCCCAAACCTATCTGCCATGCATAGACATTAGCTTGAAAACAGAGAATTGGACGATTTCAGTCACATGTCAGGCTGTGGAACATAATAACTGGGTCAAATAACTATGTGAGCCACAACCCTATCTGTCATGCTTTGACACTAGCTTCTAAATAGAGAATTATATTTCAGAACATGCTAGTCTGTAGCACATAACTATTTGAGCAACAACCCTACCTGCTATGCATTGACATTAGTTTGTAAAAAGAGAATTAGGAGATTTCAGTCACTTGTTCGGTTGTAGCACATAACTGTGAGAGCCTCAATCCTATCTGCCTCGCGTAGAAATCACCTTGTAAATGGAGACTTGGAAGATTTCATGAAGTCCTAAGACTGAGGAAGTAGACAGAAAAATAAAGCAAACCACTCTTTGAACCATTTGACACTACTAGCAAGCCAAAAGAACATCCACATCCTTCCTATCAAGGCCAACGAGAACTGTTCATCCCTAGTAAAAATTGAAAACAATGGTGCAGAATGAATCCTTTTTCAGCATGATGTTAACAAAATATGGTCAAAAAACTACATGTTTGAGTCTTTACTTTTCTTTCACTCATTCTTCCCTTCGGTTTTGTTTTCTCCTTTCATCTTTCAGTCTTTCCTTCTTTCTTGTCAACTCTTTCATATTTTTTATTAACCTTTCTTTCCATCTTTTAATTCTCACTCTTTTTCTTCTTTCATCTTTGCCTCCATTCATTCTTATTACATGTCATCTTTTCTTTCTCTCCTTCTTTACATTCTTATTTCACTTTTTTTCTCTTTTCATCTACTTTCTTCGTTTATTCTCTTTTTCCTTCACTTATTCTTATCCTCTGATCCTTCCTTCTTCCCTTCTTTCCTTCTTCTTTTCTTTCTTTTCATATTCCTTCCCTTCTTTGTTTCTTTCTTTTCCAACTTTCATTCTTTCTCTCCATATTTTATCCTTTTTTTGATTAATTCACTTTTCTTTATTCTTCTTTCCCTCATTCTATTTTATTTTTTAATTTTTGTTTTTTTATTCACCTTTTTTTAAATGTTGGCTCTTGTCTTGTCTTTCTTTCTATCCTTCTTTTCTTAGTTCTGTCTCCTTTCCTCTCCTTTGCCTTCTCTTTCTACCTTTACATCTTGCTTTCTGTACTTCTTTTGTGCCCTTTTCCATCCTGTTACAATTCTATCTTTCTTTGTGTGTGTGCATTCTTCCTTCCTTCCTTCTGTGCACTCTCTCACTTACTTATCATTTTACCATTGTCATCATTCTTGTTGTCTTTCTTAGCTTCTGTCTTGTGACCTATCAATTACAATTCAAAGTTATAAAGGGACATAAATAGAATTAAGGGCCTTATTTAGATATTGGTGGACGGGTTACTCCCTCACAACGGTGATGGATATCCTGTCCGCTTAAATCAAAATCCCATTATTTCCTATGGCAGGGGTCTTCAAACTGGGGGGCGGGACCCCTAGCAGGCCCCTTGTGATCCCAGTGGGGCCCCAGGACCTGGCCAAAAGAAGCATTATGCAGATAGCAGTGCAATGTTTTAAGCAGAAAAACGTTTATTGCATTTTTAAACAGGAAACAGAACTTAACTGCAATGTTTAAATAAGTCTAGACAAATTTAAACATTTCCAATTCATTAGAATAATTGTGACAAATTCTGAGAGAACCTGATTAGTCCCCCACTACCCCTCCACTGGGGGGCGTGGTATTAAAAAGTTTGAGAACCACTGTCCTGTGGGATTTAGATTTCGGTGGACAAGCTATCCGTCACCGGTGTGACAGAGTAACCCATCCGCCGTAGAAGCACCCCCACCCCAGCTCCGGAGCTGATATAAACAAGTGCCTCCCAACGCCCATGTATGTGTCATTTCAAGCCTAATGTGTAACTGACTCTGCCCCAGCCTTTCCAGGGCACCGGTTTATTTTGACATCTTCACACTAGTGCACCTTTGCACGAGTGCTTGTGTGAAGGGCACCTGCCATTCTGTATTCAAAGGCTGAGCAGTCATAAACAACTCACAATCCCCTGGAAAAAAGACCAGAGCAGGTGCATAAATCACCAGGACGTGGCCTCAGGCCAGGTGCCCCTCTTCAGTACCTATGCAGGGATTATTTGCATACTTGAGGATGTGTTCCTTTGGAATCTAAGCAGTCAAAACATGTTGTCTTTTCGTAGAAGTAGTGTACAGTTTTTGTAATGTTTTCCTCTCCGCAACAATGGAATTACTGTTGTTAGTTTATAATTGCGTTCAGGGGCGTAGGAGACAATACATTTCTGGGGGGCACAGGGACAGCCTTGGGGACTTTCAATCAACCCTATACAAATCACTCGTTGTTTACGAACTGCAGGCTCCGATAAATATTCACAATCATATATATTGGAAGTGAAATAGGGAGAAAGGAAGGCATGTTTACACAGTCTGAAAGTATCTTTTATTGTTGTTTATATTCACAAAGTAATTAGCTCAAATGTGAAAATAACATGTTGATTAACCTTGCATCTTCATGCACCAAGCAAATCAAGGTAGGAGGGAAAAGAGAAAGAACGTACCCTTTGCGCCCCACACCCATCATGCCCTTTGCCTCATGCCCATTGGAACCGCACTGGAGAGATCAAAAGCGATTAGGTATAATAGTTGGAAACTGTGGGCCAGATGTAGCAAAGGTTTTTACCCATTCTGTGTCTATGGGAAAAAGTGTTTGTACATATGGCCCTGTGCTCGGAAACCATAGTTCTAATAACACTTCTATTCCTGTGTGTGATCTTGGGAAGCTCAGCTCCACATCAGTCATAACCAGAAACATTTCAACTGAAGAAACTCTTGGAGTTACAGTCTATATAAACATGGATTCTCTAATCTCTGTATAAACTGCAGTCACTAATTTCTTTAGAAACGGCTGTTTGTGATGCACCAAGTCACAGCGTGTAAAGAAAAGACATTCACTGATTTTAAAGAAAAGACATCAGAAAATGACTATGATAGGGTTGTTACAGTCGAGTTCTGACATTACAATTCCTTCTGCCAGAGCTAGCAGCCAAGGTAAAAGGCAGATCAGGTCAAGGAGCATAATTAATAAAGCTGTTTAAAGCAAAAAATGGAATGTTGCTTTTCTTTCTTCTGCTCTACTTTAATAGCTTGGAATGACAGAACCTATGCACTAAGGTTTTAAGTGGTTTGTGGGAAAGTTGGTGGTGTGACCATGTATTATATGGGATAAAATACCCCCTGTGTACATAAGGATATTGCAAGTCACCTTAAAGTTCATACCTTATAAACAAGCAGTGGCAAAGCCAATAGATCTCGCCTATGTAAGTTCTATTGCCTTTGCCAATGTGTTTTAGCCGTGCTGTACACTAGTGAGACTACTATTCAGCATGGCTCAAAGTTAATGGCATAAAGGAGAATGATGTGTCATCGACTGGTGTGGCATAGCATCATGGAGTAAGTAGAGTGTCCTAGAATGGAGCAGTAAACTTAACTTTGAAGGAACAGGGGTCCCTGGAAAAAAATGCAACACCACTCCCATAAACAATGATATTAAAGTAGTATGCAAATGGAATGTTTTATGCATTTATTCAATCAAAATATAAAAGATCAAATGTAGTGGGAAAACATCAACAGGGAAAATCGAGAAAGACTGGAATTCGGGCATTACACAAGTTATCTGGATAACCCAATGGCACCAATTACAAGACAAATTTAAAAAGTAACCTATATAGTACAGTGGTTTGGAGGAGGCTGGCCTGGTTTGTAGTGGGTACCTATGGTACTTACACCTTATACCACATCCAGTTATCCCTTAATAGTGAAATGTAGGCAGTGCCTAGACGCCAGGCTCTCTAGGGGTGGCTGTAGCCAAGGCTCATCTAGGAGACATGCAAAGCTCATGCAATACCACTGTAGTCACACAGTACTCACACAAATGAAAGAAAATACTCAGTGTTACAAAAATAAAGGTACTTTATTTTAGTGACACAAATGCCAAAAATACCATAGGGACTATACTCCCTTAGGAGGTAAGTAATACAACAATTATATACACTAGTATGCAGCAATAGCAATTAAAACAGAAAACAGTGCAATTAGTGAAAATCACAATGGTTAGAAATCGGCCTAGGGGAAACACAAACTATGTACTAAGAAAGTGGAATGCGAATGTCGGTTTCCCACCTAGGCAAGTGTGGTGTGTAGAGGGGCGCTGGGAGTATTGGAAAATACCAAAGGTAAGTAATAGAACCCACCTCAGAGCCCAGGAAAGCAGGAATAAATCACAGTAACTTTCCCAGAACACACAAGGACACGAGAAAGAAGATAATGCAAGAACCAGAAGATACTTCAAGACACAAAGGGTGGATTCCTGGACCTAAAGACCTGTGGAAGAATGGGACTAAGTCTAAGAAGCACAGAAGAGTCCAGGCAGGACAGGAGCCCCCGCTAACCCGAATCAAGGTGCAAAAGAAGAACCACTGGTGAAGAACAACAGTCAGTACTGCACCCAAGAAGATGGATGCGGGTTGGTGCAGATGATATCCCACACCGGATGGATGATTGCAGTCTGGTTTGCATCGCTGGATTCCACCAACAAGCCTTGGCACAGGCAAAGCTCATGGTTAGTGGAAAATGGCACTGCCTGGGACCAGGAGGGACCTGGTGGACTCTACCCAGGAGGAGGAGTCAGAGGGGGTTCTCAGCAACTCAGAGAGCCCACAGAATACCAGCCAGCACACACAGGAGTCCCCCAGCACGGGGACAAAGGAGTTGCAAAAGGAGGCCCACGCAGCACAAAAACAAAGGATCCCATGCCGCCAGAGAACCACTCAGGAAGCTGTGCATCTCAGGAAGGAGTGCTGGGGGCCGGAGCTACATTGTGCACAAAGAATTTCATAGAAGGATGCCACACGCCTTGGCAACTGAAAAACACGTGGTGCACGGGGTACTGTCTTGCGTGAGAAGGCAAGCTCTTACCTCCACCAAAGTTGGACAGCAGGACGTCAGGACCATCTGGACCACTTCAGTCCACCACCCGTGATGCAGGATCCATGCAACTCGTCAGGAGAAGGGACCCATGCAGATGGTCATCATTGCAGAAAGGTGCCTGCTGAAGCAGGGGAGAGACTCCTTCACTCCAAGGGAGATTCGTTCATTCTTCTGGTGCAGACTGAAGACAGGCTGTCCTCTGAGGATGCACGACCGTGAAACAGCTGCCGTTGCTGGCAGGAGCTGAAGTTACAATGTTGCAGAAGTTCTCTTTGCTTCGTTGTTGCAGTTTAGTTCCTGGAGGGTCCATATGCAGTTTCTTCGGTGAGAAGGTGAAGTAAAGGATGCAGAGGATTCCTGCTGGAGTCTTGCAATCTAAATTTGAAGATCCTCCCAAAGGAAAGACCCTAAAAAGCCCTGAAAGGGGGATTGGTCAGATAAACAGGTAAGCACATATCAGGGGACGGCTCTGACACCACCTGCTGGCACTGGCCACTCAGATGCTCCCAGAGTTCGCTGCCAACTTGGAATCCAAGATGGCAAAACCCAGGGACCCTCTGGAGGAGCTCTGAGCACCACACCTGGGGTGGTGATGGACAGGGGAGTGGTCACTCCCATTTTCTTTGTCCAGTTTCGTGCCAGAGCAGGGACTGGGGGTACCTGAACTGGTGTAGACTGGATTATGTAAGGAGGGCACCAAATGTGCCCTTCAAAGCATTTCCAGTGGCCTGGGGAAGGAAGCTACCCCTTCCAAACCTATTTCCAAAGGGAGAGAGTGTAACACCCCTCCCCCAAAGGAAATCCTTTGTTCTACCTTCCTGGGCTTGAGCTTCTCAAGCAACAGGAGGGCAGAAACCTGTCTGAGAGGTGGCAGCAGCTGGGGCTGCCTGGAAAACCTCGGAAGGCTGGAATGGCAATACTGGGGGTCCTCTAAGGAGCCCCCAGAGTGCATGAAATCATACAACCAATGCTTACCATTATGTAGCTGGCAATAGGGAGTGACCTATTTCCAGCACACGTGTAAAATGGCATCCCCGCACTCCTGAAGTCTGGGAAAATGGTCCTGGAGGTCGTGGGGGCACCTCTGCTAGTGCAGGGGTGCCCTCACACACAGGTACTCTGCACCCTGCCCTCAGGGCTGGAGGGCCTGCTATAGGGGTGACTTATAAGTGACCTGGTGCAGTGTAACTGGCAGTGAAAGGGTGCATGCACCTTTTCACGCAGGCTGCAATGGCAGTCCTGCAGAAGCCTTTGCATGGGCACCCTATGGCAAAAGAAATGCTGCAGCTCATAGGGATCTCCTGGAACCCCAATGCTCTGGGTACCCAAGTACCATATAATAGGGACTTATAAGGGGGCACCAGTATGCCAATCTTGGGTGAAATACTGAGTTACCAGTATGCAACAACCATATTTTAAGGGGGAGAGCATAACTGTTGGGGTCCTGATTAGCAGGATCCCAGTAGACACACTCAAACACACTGGCAAACAGGCCAAATGTGGGGGTAACCAAGCTAGAAAGAGGCTACTTTCCTACAAGGTTAGCATCCACAATAATGATTTACAAGCTTTTATACATCGACTTTTACATGAATGACTCAAATAGTGAATCAAGAAGTCATTAGCTCATAGTACCTATGCTTATGCCAACTTATGTACAATATCACAAATTAAAGTCAAGGTACTTTGGCCGACGATATTTCGATCCCCTAGACAAGTATCAGGATCATCCTAAGCCTTTGTTAAGCTTGAGTTAAAAGGGTTACAGAGTGCTTGTAACCAAAATGGCGAAGATAAATCTGACTCATGTCTCATATGAGTGAGAAGGCAATCAATGGAGATCTGAATCTCTAGTCAAGCGCCAATGCCATAAAGTAGTGGTAGAGTGGAGTAGTGTCACAATGTAATAGAGTGTCATAGAGTGGAGTGGCAGAGTGTCGTAGAGTGGAAAGGCATAAATATGAGTGAACTGGAGTAGAGTGAAGTAAAGTAACGTGAACTTGCATAGAGAAAGTTGGGTAGAGTGCTGTTGAGCATAGTACATTGTTGTATAGTGGAGTGGCATAGAGGGTTGTGCAGTGGCGTTGAGTAGAGTATCGTAGATTGAAGTGGCATAGAGTGGTGTGGAGTGGCATAGAGTGGAGTAAAGTGGAATGGAGTGGCGTATAGGGAGTTGTGTAGGGAGTTACAGAGTGGAGAAAGGGTTAGAGTTTAATGGAATAGAGTGTCAGAGTCTAGTATCATGGGGTGTAATGTCAGAGTGAAGTGTCATAGAGTGGAGTTGGGTGGTCTAGACTCTAGAGTGAAGTGGCATAGAGTACAGTGGTGCAAAGTAGATTGGTGTAGAGTGTGGTGGTATAGAGTGCGTTGGTTTTGAGTAAAGTGGTGTAGAGTGCATTGACGAAGACTGCACTGGTTTAGCGTACAGTGCAGTAGCTTAGAGTGGTGAAGAGTAGAGGGGAGCGGAGTGGAGTGGCACAGCATAGATTGCAGTGGTTCAGAGTGATGTGTCATAGAGTGATGCAGTGCATGGTAGAGTGGAGTGGTGCAAGGTAGAGTAGACTGGTGCAGAGTGCAGTGATGCAGAGTAGAGTGGCATAGAGTGTAGTGGCATATAGTACATTGGTGTAGAGTGCAGTAGAGTGGCATATAGTTGAGCGGTGCAAAGTAGAGTGCCGTGGTGCAGAGTAGAGAGGAGTATAGTTCAGTGGCAGAGTGCAGTATTGCAGAGTGTCATAAAGGGCAGTGGTGTAGAGTAGAGTGGCATAGAATACATTTGTGTAGAGTGCAGTGATGTAGAGTAATGCAGAGTAGAGAAGAGTGGCTTAGAGTACAGTGGTGCAGAGTAGAATAGAGTTGCATATAGTGCCGTGGCATAGAGTAGATTGCTGCAGAGTACAGTATAGTGGTGAAGAGTAGATTGTTGCAGAGTGGAGCATAGGGCCAGATGTACCAAAGGGTTTTTCCCATTCTGTGTCAATGGGAAAATGTGTTTGTACATATGGCCCATAGTGATGTAGAGTGCAGTAGCATAGAGCAGTGCAGAGCAGATTGGAGTGGCGCAGGGTACATTGGAGTGGTGCAGGGTAGATTAGACTGGCATAGCAAAGAGTGGAATTGCGTAGATTGTAGTGGCATAGAGGAGATGATTTCAAAGTAGAGTGAAGTGCCTACAGTGGAGTGGTGTAGAGTAGAGTAGATTAGAGTGCTGTGGTGCAGAAAAGAGTGCATTGGGACAGAGTACAGTGGCATTGAGTGCAGTGGTGCAGAGTAGAGTGGTGTGGAGTTCAGTGGCAGAGTGTAATGTTGCAGATTAGAGGGTCGCAGAGTACAGTGGTGTATTGTAGAGTGGCATAGAGTGCAGTCGCCTAGAGTGCTGTGGCGCAGAGTACAGTGGCATTGAAAGCAGTGGAATAGAGTGCTGTGGAGCAGAGTAGATTGGCATTGAGTGCAGTGGCATAGAGTGCATTGGTTTTGAGTAAAGTGGTGAAGAGTGCACTGGCAGAGTGCAGGGGTGTAGTGTACAATGGTTAGAGTAGAATAGCATAGATTGCAGTAGCATAGTGTAGAGTGCTGCAGAGTAGAGTGGTGTAGAGTAGAGTGGTGTAGAGTAGAGTGGTACAGCATAGATTGCAGTCGCGTAGAGTAGCACAGAGTGGAGAAAAGTGGTATAGGGTGCAGTGGCATAGGGTAGATTGTTTCAGAGTAGAGTGAAGAAAAGATAAAGAAAAGATAATATTCTTCAATATGCTTAAGTATGTAACGATAACAACAACATAAATAATAACACTAGGCATAACGGCCCAAAATGAAATATGGCTTCTCCCTGTTAGCCACGCTATAATCAAGCCCTTCATTACCTAGATAAAAAAGCATTAAGCATAAATCTTAGAACAATATACCCTTCTAAAACCTAAATTGTTGTGGGAAAGGGTCAAATCTGGGCCCAATTTCGACTTCACTGTTTCACCAACTGGTGTGATCTTAGGCAAATACAAATACTGTGTTTCACAGAGTCTCCTTTCTAGCCTGCAGGGTCAGGGTGAGTGTGACTCTGTTTCCACTTTAGATCTTGCTCATTGTTCTGCAGCTCCTCTTAAAGGCCTCCTGCAGTGCTCCTCTTCAAGGCGGCAGCAGGTGATGCAGACAGTAATCATCCAAAACTCTTCTCCTCCTCGTGCCCTTTGTTCTTATGAGCACCCTTAATGCCCACAGCTGTAAACAGGACAAACAAAAGGGCAGAGGGCGCAGGGGGCCTCCGGACTCACCTTCATTCTGTTACCATCAGATTGGAGGATGGTCCCTACAGGGCTATCATAAGTAACGCTTTTGTGCGCTAATGGCCCTCTGAATAATAGATGTAAAAGGGGAAATGATTTTGTCCCCTTGTCCCCCCCACCTTCATCCCCCGTGTCCCCCACCCTCCAAAATCTGGGGGGGATACGTCCCCCGCGTCCCCCACACTTCCTACGCCCATGATTGCGTTGTCATTGTACCTCAGTGGTGTGAGGGGCGCAGGCTTTTGCTATCCAGCCAAGGCTGGTGAGGCGGGGTGCGTGCATTAGGACTCAGGGCACAGCACCTCCTTCCACGCCAGGCTTGTGGTCTGGACAGAACAATTCATTTTCAGCCTCCTTTGCAAAGACCAGACCTTGGCGAACACCTGAAGTCTGTAAATTTACTACTTAGGAGAAACTTTTCCTGATGGGCATCGGGCACACTTTCTGCAGCTTTCCCGTTTTAGGCTACAAAATGTTTTTAGTTTCTCCTGCAAACTTTTGAAAGTAGTGGAACGGGGGAGAAGTTTTGGGGGAATCATGAGTGCGCGCGCGTGTGTGCGTGCGTGGATCCCACGTTGCTCCCCTTCCCTATTTCCCGTCTGACAGTCGCCGGGCTCGTGTTCTCCGGCGGAAAGGAACGTTTTCCGAAGTGTCTTCCTGTCCCTGCATCTCAACTCATCATCGGGGCTCGTCTCGAGGCACTCCAGCAACAGCTTGACCCTACCGGCCTCTGTTGCCTGGCAACGTGTCATTCAGCCTCCATCACTTGGGTTACTATGACAACACCTGCTGAGAGCGGGGACCACCGGGGAGCGCTTCACCCGCACGCTCTGTCACCCCAGCACTGGGACTGCAGGTAGTGGGGTGGGGTGGGGTTTGGTGGGGGGGGGGGGGGGGGGAGGAGGAGGAGGAGACAGCCTGCAAGCAGAGGGCACAGAGGCAACCTGATGGGGAGTTGGGGGTGGGGCAACGGCGTTGATATTGACACAGATGCGAATAATGGATCTTATTTAATATTGGGAACCTTATAGCAGTAATAATAATGACGGCAATACATTTACTAATAATGATAATTAGAATCATCGCAACAATTTTAGGGGCAGATTTATGAAAAGTGGCTCGTTTCTTGAGCGCCCTAGCACCCTCCTAACACCACCATGTGTGTGCTGTATTTAAAATATGGCGCACCATGGCGGTAGTCAGGGGTACTAGCGTCATAATTTGTGACACTAGTCCAGCGCTTTGCAGGATTAATGTCAAAAATGTTGACGCTAATCCTGCAAAGCACCCAGAGGCCCATTGAAAACAATGGGAGCCTCCCTTTAACACCTTAGCAGGCCTTAAAAATGCTGCAAAGAAATCTCTTAGATTTCTTTGCGCCATTTTTCTGGCCCCCTAGCACCGGAACGCCCCTTGGCGCAGGCATAATGTGGCCCCCGGCGCAGGCATAATGTGGTGCAAGGGGTTACAAAGTGGCAGAATGCAAGCATTGCGCCACTTTGTAAATATGGTATGGCGTTTTTGACCTTCCAACGCCACAGCATTAAAAAAATGACGCAAATGTGGCGTTGGAGTGGTGCTAGGCCCTCTTAAATCTGGGCCTTAGTGTTTTTAATAATTCTAAACAATGTTTTCTGGCAGTGCACTGTACCCCTTAGAAGGGGTGTCTTAGATGCAAGAAAATAATTACTTAGCAAGTGACCTCTATTATCAACTTCATGAGGATAAAAGGCAGGGTAAGCCCATCTTCCACTCAAAATAATACCTTCAGGTTGCATACAGATCTCGGCAGCATCTACACAAACCCCCTTAGTTATCTTAACAGTCGAAATGAGAGTGGCGACAGAGGGAGGGAGAGGAGCGAGAGCTTTGAGAGACGGAGACGGAGCGAGAGCTTCAAGAGCTTGCGGTGGAGAGAAGAGATTGGCCACACTCAGTGATGGCCTCACAGTTGTGCGTGGTTTGCTCTCTACTGATGTATTTACAGCGTGACGAGTAAAGGTTGTGTGATTTGATTTTGCTTATTTAGACGTCATTATGGGACATGGAGAACCAGCATTTGGTGAGGTATTTTAGAAAGAAATGTGTCTTCATAACCATTTTAGATGCCAGGGTGTATTTTGCTCTTAAAAAAACCCACCACAATAGTGCAAGAAAAACTTTCCTTGTAAAAGCTGCTTATGTTCTGTCATTTTTGTTGCTCCGGTGCATTTGCAGTGCATTTGTACACATTTGTGTGAAATTTTATCAACAAATGACATGTAATTACACAATGTGGTGTAGTAGCATAAAAGTAATTTCAGAAATTTTGCATAACAAGAATAACATTAAATTACCAAAATCAAGCCAATTTAACACGAATTTTGCCAGAGCCTAATTTGCATTTGAGTTTTATGCATGTCAACTCTGTCATGCCCCTGCTATGATTATAGCTATGACATGTTTCTCTTTTCCAATTAACGTGCCAGTTCTACCACTTTCTGACTTTGCCAGTTCGGGGTTTCAGGAATATCAGTTCTGTCATTCACAGGGCAGCAGCCATGACACCCAAGGCCTCTCCCACCTCCACGTACAGGTAGGTCAACTGTGTCTTTCCCATACCAGAGAGCACCTCACAACCTGAGGACCTTTCCCATGACTGGGTTTCCCGGGAATGTGAGCGTTGTCTTTCCCATAGCAAGATTCCAGGCACTTCAGATATGCATTTCATACCACCTGGTGTTAGAAAAGAGACTGAAGCCTTTGCCACTCTTCGGTGCCAGATACTACGGATGAGCTATCCATCCTCAAGGTCACAGAAACCTGGGTCCAGGGGTCATTTTCCACTCTTGGACTCCACATACTGTGTCATTTCTCTGTTGATGTCAACTACATCTTTTCTTGCTCAAGTTGGTGGTAGGTAAGTCAACAGCCTCTTCCTCACCCTGGTGTTCCATATATTTCAAGTGAACCCTTCCCAACTGGACGGTCCATGTATGTCGAATGGGTATTATACATACCTGGTCCTGGTGCACCCATAGCGTATTTGCCACCATCTGCTTCAAAGAACGTCAACTGAGCTATTATAGTCTAAAGGTTACAGGTATTTCCATCTTGATCTTTACTGACTCAAGGTTCCTGATACCTCAACACTGTCTCATCAGCATTTAGGTGCATTGTAAATCCACTGTGTCTTTTATAGCGCTAAGTTAAAGCATGTTAGGTATACGTTTTCCACCTCTATCACCAAGATATATCAATGGCCCATTAATATGTATGTTAACTGAACCTTTCTCACCTCAACATTGTGGATGTTTTAACTTGTTCTACTTATACTAGGGTGGAGAGCACTGCTTAATTTCAGCCACTGGTTTCTGGTTCTCAGCAAAGGCACTTAATAGTAAACCCTAACACTTATGTCATTGTCACACAATGGCACTGTTTGTCTAATTTAGAGATGAATTCAGGAACAGGTTTTAATTAATTCAGTAGACATTAAAAATGGCTAGCACCCTCGGCCATGTAATGTTTCTAGATTTGAGGGTATCGGGTTTGGGACCCGGAATAGTATGAATTGTCACACTTGTAAAATGTGAGGGGCAGTGTTAGTGGGTACATAATGTGAATTTCAATAAACAATAACTCAAAATGTATATGTGTAGTGTTAGACCTGACAGCCTTAGGGTGGTCACCCCTAACTTTTTGCCTGCCTCGATCCACTTTTTGGACACTGTTTTTGCTGGTTTTTAGACTCTACGCACTTTACCACTGCTAACCAGTGCTAAAGTGCATATGCTCTCTCCCTTTAAACATGGTAACCTTGGATCATACCCAATTGGACTATTTCATTTACTTATAAGTCCCTAGTAATGTGCACTGTAGGTGCCTAGGGCCTGTAGATTAAATGCTACTAGTGGGCCTGCAGCACTGGTTGTGCCCCCCACTTAAGTAGCCCCTTAACCTTGTCTCAGGCCTGCCATTGCAAGGCCTGTATGTGCCGTTTCACTGTCACCTTGACTTGGCATTTAAAAGTACTTGCCAAGCCTAAAACTCCCCTTTTTCTACATATAAGTCACCTCTAATATGTGCCTTAGGTAACTCCTAGAGCAGGGTGCTGTGTGGGTAAAAGGCAGGACATGTACCTGTGTAGTCTACATGTCCTGGTAGTGTAAAACTCCTAAATTCGTTTTTACACTACTGTGAGGCCTGCTCCCCTCATAGGCTAACATTGGGGCTGCCCTCATACATTGTTGAAGTGGTAGCTGCTGATCTGAAAGGAGTAGGAAGGTCATATTTAGTATGGCCAGAATGGTAATACAAAATCCTGCTGACTGGTGAAGTTGGATTTAATATTACTATTTTAGAAATGCCACTTTTAGAAAGTGAGCATTTCTCTGCACTTAAATCTTTCTGTGCCTTGCAATCCACGTCTGGCTGGGTTTAGTTGACAGCTCCTTGTTTATTCACTCAGACACACCCCAAACACGGAGTACTCAACCTCACTTGCACACATCTGCATTTTGAATGGGTCTTCCTGGACTGGGAGGGTGGAGGGCCTGCTCTCACACAAAGGACTGCCAAACCCCCTACTGGGACCCTGGCAGACAGGATTGAACTGAAAGGGGACCTGGTGCACTTCTTAGCCACTCTTTGAAGTCTCCCCTGTAGTGAATCCTAGTTCGTTTTAATGGGATAACAGGAGTTAGCTTAGCCTCTGGCTTGTAGACTCGTGCCCCCGTCACCTAGTGACTTTTAACTTACTTAGCTTGCTCTGTCTTAGCCCATTTAATTATTTATTTCTTCTAAGATGGCTGCCTTGTTTATAGTTAGGCCACTTGTTATGGGTAACATTATCAGTGTCACCACGCCAAGGCGTCAAGATCAAGCACCAAAGACAAACAAACAGTAGGTGTTCATACTTAGGGATTTTCCCTCTCTATACTTTCGAGGGATTGTTGATATTAATTGCCGCCCCAAGCATGCCTGCTATCTATTGTTTAAGAACACACCTACGTCAGGGGACCTTGTAGATCTGTATAAATACATCACACTTTAGACAGATAATCAGAGGGATTCCGACCAGAGGGCATCGCCACCATCGCTGATACCGATGCTGCAGTCGTCTTGACGCTGACCCAGTCTTCTTGTCCCTGCGGAGTCTGAGATAGAGACCTCATTCCAAGGTAACGAGGGTTGGGGGCTCCTCTCATGGACATGACATTGGCAGATTAGGTTTAACAAACCCAGCTCTCCTTTAGGTAGGAGGTTAGGCCTTTTCACATTAGGTATTAGGACATATTACATCTCATATATCTTTTCTATGTATTGCAAGATGGTGGGGGTCTTTGTAATAATGACTCTCGTCTTCACAATACTGTTTCTTGCTTTATTCATTATCCTGATCATTGCAGCCCATGCAATTTATCACAAATTGCAGTTATGTTAAATAAAAACTATTGTAACTTTACTGCATCTGTGTCATTGCCTGTGTTTGTATGAGACATAATATATCTGTGAGAAAAGGGTAATCTCCGTTTAACCACAACACTCCCTGAGATATCTTATTTCCGAGTCCATGCGTAAACGACTGCCATAAATCACCTTTTACTATTGTGTTTCTGGTGAGGTGCTGCTAGTGAGCCGGTAAGGTTGGGACAACAGTTGCGACTTGTTGTAGGAAAGACGCAGTCGCCTACAAACAAAAGTACTGTCATCCTTAAACCAACAGTCTTGCTCAGAGCAAGAGTCCAAACTACGACACCCCCACTTCAAAGGCACATTTGGGTATAAAACAGGGCCTCTGCCCTACCACCTAAGACACTTCCTGGAGAAGAAACCTGAACCAGAGCCTGCACCCTGACAGGAAGAACTGCCTGGCTGCCTAAAGGACTCACCTGACTGCTTTCTACAGAGGACTGCTGCCTTGCTTTTGCCTTGCTGAACTCTTGCCTTGCTGCAGAAGTGCTCTCCAAGGGCTTGGATAGAGCTTGCCTCCTGTTCCCTGAAGTCTCAGGACCAAAAAGAATTCTCTCTCTCAACTGGACTCCTTGTGCAACGAAACATTTGACGCACAGTTTGTTCCGCGGTGAAAAATTCAACGCACGACGAACTGGGAAGACGGCGCTCGACTTCACGAGGAAAAGATCGACACGGCGCCTGCGGTGCGACCAGAATTTCGAAGCATGGCCCGCCTGGACAACGCCGCCCAACTTCCAGAGGGGTTTCGACACAGCGACTGCCGTGAGGAAGAAAATTCCACGCATCGCCCCCCGGAAGACGCGCAGCCGGACAACAAGGCCAGGATTCCACGCACAGACCCCGGGGTGTCTGAAAACCCCACGGCCCACAGAGGAGACCTGTCCGCGCGCTGGAAATCGACGCAACATCTTCCCCGCGTGAAAAATAAAGACGCAAGTCCGTGTGTGAAGGGGCGAAACCGACGCACACACCAGAGAAGTAGTACAGCTCCCTTGGAGTAAGTGTGACGACAGGGGCATACCCTTGGGGCTGTCCTTCCTAAGGGGTGACATTAGATACCCTTTGGAGCATGAAGACACACTATTATGATAGGCTAGTAGGCATGTGTATTTTTATGTTGTTCAGCTGGTTATGTCCTAGAGAGCTCTGACTGATAGGACTAGGGATACAGGACACAGTGACAAATAGAGAGAGGGGTGCTAGCAATAGTTGAGATGAAAGACTCCGAACCCGAGTGGACATGTAGAGTGAGGGCTGAAACATTCCGAACTAATGAGGATGAAGGTCCGAGGACATTATACCCAAGACATAGCACCAACATAGTTTTTAAACAATACCAGGGGCACCTCAAACTAAAGGGATACCGGGGTGCACTCTAGGTAGTTTTATCTAACAACACCTAATCCCCCATAGGAGGAAATATCTTTAAATGTTCCCTGAAATACGTTTGAGACAATTCTCATTCATAGGGACCAGGATGAGACCCGATGATGAAGCATGAGACCAATAGGGTGTGTGAAGGTCACAAAAAGACCCCTTAGGGATTTTGGAACTAAGGTGAGTAAGAGGTTACCTGAGATTTTACCCAGAGACTAAGGTACAGGATACTTTGTGGTGGTCATAAGGTTGTAGGGAGGCGGTATCCTGTGATTCCGTCCCCAAAAATCCTTTCCCCCTTTAGCGAGAGTACCAGCATTCCCTTGACATTAAGCAAATGAGAGAGGTAAATAAATAGTATGAAATGGGGGTGATAGGGAGAGGAATAGTGTAGCGATATAATACTTTATGTACAATAGTACTAGCATATCCGAGTCTAGAAATGCTGGAAATGTGTTATTATGACCCAAACTGCATAGTTATCACTTTTCCGACCTTATAAGGTAGAGAAGCTCAATCATCCGTGCTAGGTAGCACCCCACACTGCTGCCTAGAGGACGCAGAGTGGGGGAAGAGATTCTGGATCCCAGTAATGAGGTGTGGTTCCCCTTCTATGCAGGAGGAAGTTACCATCCGTCACAGCTGGGGGAAGCTCACCATGCAAGAAAGGAGCAAGCCCAATGCTCACTCACCTCCTGAAGTAAGTAATGCTAAACCGGTTGTAAATGCTGTTTGCGCTCAGTCTTGCACTTATGGTTGAGTGTAAAGGCATTGGAACAGTGTGAAGCTATCAGCATTGGGAGAGACCATGTCAATATCCCTGCATTAAATGATGTCAAGAAGTGTAGGAATCTGCCAGCGATACCACAAAAGGCCTCTGAATGGAGCTGCACTAGAGCTGCCGTTCTGCCCAGCATGTCTCTTCATGGAAGGGTGAGGACTGATTGGCGGGACCTCCCAACACTCAATGAATTATATGCCAAATTATATCCATTTGTGTCTTTCATTTGCACTCCTCCAGTGTAGTGCTTAATTTGAAAAAAAAATAAGTGCCAGGACCCTCTTCAGGAAGTCACTGGAGCTTTCACCAACCATTGCTCCTGAACGCGTTGCCTATGACAGTACCAGCACAACAACTAACCATTGCACTCCTACAAGTGTGACAATTCAGACTATTCCAGGTCCCAAAAGCTATAAGAATGGCTTGGGCGGTAGGTATTAGGCGTTTTCATGTATATTGAATTAATAAAAAACTGTTGTTCTCATGTCTAAATTAAACAAACGCCGCTACCATGTAGCAGATCTTCATTAGTTCTGTTGTGGACAATTAACAACTCACAAATTAGAATCAGACTTTATGTAACACCAACATTCTCTTTCACCAGCCAAGTCACTTTAACTTTTAATGCAACATGTAGATACTTGTTATTTTATTTGAGTGTTTTGGGTATAGATTTGAGCTGACTGAGATTGAGCGTGGGTCAGATACACCAACCAGGCTTGTCTTGGTCACAGACTTAACTTCTGACCTAGTCTTAAGTCCCAACCAACCACAGGCTAACACTTCTAAAGCCCCCAGGACCTCAAGGGAGGCACTTAGAGACTCATAGGTTGTTAGGCAGAGGCCAATAGGAGGGTGTAGTCCAGGTCCAGTTGCCACTGATCAGTTGGATTCTTCCAGGAAAAGGCCTCTTGCTACTTGTTGCCTCCCTGTAGCCACACAGTAGGTCAGCCAACCGACCCTTGGAGTCCGCTTCTTTGTTCTCAGCCAAGTGGGAGCAGGTCCAGTCCTTCATGGCTCCTCTCAGATCACAGACAGCAGGTCCAGAGCTCTTCTAATTTCTCAATTTCTCAGGTTAAGAAGTGTTTAAAAGTGACCGCTTGGAGGTCTACGACAGACTGGCTGCCTTCTTCCACAGGAAGATCAAGAACATTTACGACAGTTTCAGACCCCAACACTTGTTGAACTCAACAGCAACACCCCCACCAGGGTCAGCTGAACCCCGACTCCTCCACACCTGGACCCCCCTCACGATGGACGACACCCTCTCCACCATGAGCAGCATCCACTCTGGAGCCCCGACCGACCCCTGCCCGCACTACATTTTCAACAAGGCCAGCGCCGCGATCACACCAGTACTCTGCAAGACCATCAACTGCACTGTAGAAGCAGCAACCTACCCCAAAGACTAGAAGCACACGGAGATTCGTCCTCTTCTAAAGAATCCCACAACCGACCTCAAGAACTACCGCCCCATCTCACTGCTATCCTTCCCAGCTAAAGTCACTGAGAAGGCAATCAACACTCAGCTACAACAACACATCGAGGACAACAACATCCTGGACATCTCCCAATCAGGATTCAGAACCAGCCACAGCACCGAAATTGCCCTGCTCGCAGCCAAAGATTACATTCGCTCCCTCCTCGACCAAGCACAAACAGCGGCCCTCATCCTACTCGACCTCTCAGCTGCCTTGGATACAGTATCCCACCGTACACTATGCACCAGACTCCACGCAGCAGGCATATGAGGCAAGGCTCTTTAATGGATTCCTTCCTTCCTGACAGGCAGAACAAAGAAAGTGAGGCTCCCTCCCAACCAGTCAGAACCCACCGACATCAGCTGCGGAGTACCCCACAGATCATCGCTGAGCCCCACGCTGTTAAATATCTACATGATACAACTTGCCCCCATTGTCAGAAAATACGGGATGAACATCGTCTTCTACGCCAATGACACCCAAATGATCCTCTCCTTGAGCGAGAACACATCAACAGCCAGATAGAATTTCAGAGACGGGATGGAAGCAGTAGCCACCTGGATGAGGGAAAGCTGCCTCAAGCTGAACTGAGACAAAACCAAGATCCTTGTGCTGGGACCCTCAACGTTGGCCTGGGCAGACTCCTGGTGGCCCTCAACCCTTCACAAACCCCCCAACCCTACGGACCATGCATGCAACCTCGGCGTCATCCTCGACTCAACGCTCACGATGACCAGGAAGGTCAACTCTGTTACCTCCACCTGCTTCCACACCCTCCAACTCCTACAAAAGATCGTCTGATGGATACCAACCGACTGCCGGAAACCCGTGACACATGCCCTCATCACAAGCAGACTTGACTATGGCAATGCTTTCTATGCAGGAAACTCCAAGAAAAACCTGAACAAGTTACAACAAATCAAGAACGCCGCTGCCAGACTCGTCCTAGACCTCCCCCGCCGAGAACACATCACAGAACACTTGAAGAACCTCCACCGGCTCACCGGCGAGAAGAGGATCAACTTCAAACTCCTCATACATGCCTACAAAGCCCTCCATGACGACAGACCCAACTACCTCAACAATTGCATCAACTGGTACTCCCCTCCCAGAACCCTCTGCTCATCCCAACAGCCACTCGCCATCTGACCCCGAATAAAGAAGTTCTCGGCTGGAGGAAGATCGTTTTCCTACCTGGCAGCAAAAGGCTGGAACACCTTAACACCGCATGTCAGCCAATCACCATCACTGCCTCAGTTCAGGAAGGACCTCAAGACATGGCTCTTCAACTGATCTGTTGGGCTACTCCTCAGCGCCTCTAGAACCTATGGGTGAGTAATGCGCTATACAAGGCCGTGATTGATTGATTGATTGATTGAGGTTCCACATTTATGGGTGGCACCAGCTAGTGCGTGTTCATGACCCCTGTTTGTTTGTTTGTTACAGCCTAACAAATGGGGTAAAAGTTCTCTGGCCCACCTACCCGCATTTACAGAAGTCCCTGTTTGCCGTACTGCAAACAAGCCCAAAATAAAATGCATCAGGGCATTTTGAAGATGACTAAGTTCTTCAGCTACACTAAACTTGGACTTTGAGGCTGAGAATGCAAGTGGGGTGTGCTCTATGGTAATCCTAGCGTCCTCCCACATCTAACACTAAAATCTAGTTTAATGGCACTGTATCCACAACAAACCCGGAGACAAAGTCTGGTAAGACAAAAGCACAAAACACAGCAGGAATCAATTAAAAAGTGTTCAGCCACAATCACATCTACAACGTGTTACTCTGATGATATTTCCTGATGAGACAGAGAGAAACTGTTGTGACACTTTGTTCTCATTGAGTTGTCGCTGGATATGTGTGAGTTTGGTAGAGAACTCTGAAAACTGCATTCGAAGAAAAAAGCATTGAGATTGAACTGGTCTCCAGATATGGAGAACAACATTTTTCACTTTTTCCCTGGAAGCACGAAGTATAGCTAAGTGGTCTCTCTCTGCACATTACTAGGAAAGAATTTTAGCTTTTCCTTTTTTGCCGAAGAATAGTCTTATTGGTGAGTGTACCATTGTAGGGAAGACTAAAGGTGAACTATCAGCTATTTTTGCACATTTGTACTGGAATCCATCAATCATGGCCCCTAAGTTTGTCCATATTTTCTTATTTAGATTTTTTAAAATATGTGATATGACTTTGCTTTGTTTGAGGATTTTATTTACTGCTTCACAAGGTAAAGGAAGGATGGAACGATTAGGGAAAACATGTCCTTCTGCTGCTCCTGTTACTTTATTCAGTCGTTACTGTGAACTACCAGTCTGGACAGTCCCTGAGCAGCAAGGTGTCTGTAACGCGTGTCTGCACCAGAGCACATAAGGAGGCCTCATAGGTGTGAAGCATCTACATGTGCAGCTTTTCGGACTTTGCAGAGACACTGACCGTGGAACGGCACTATGCCGGTTACTCTTCTTGCTACAGTAGAACTGCCTTTAATATGAAACTTGAGTACATCACTGTTCTTAGGGACACCTTCTTTGAAAATATACATTGAGTGAATAACTAGACTACTGGAACTGATAAATGGGCCCTAAGCAAGTGCTTTTTATCATGAAGCCCATTGTGGCTGATTTGTGTTTGGACAATACATTTATTACGAATACATTTTTCTTTTTGCCCCTTCAATTCTTTCTGTGTATGAAATCTTTTTGGATCTACTCAGGCAGCAGGAGGGCGTAACCTAGTAAATTTAAAGGTAACAGTGGATGGTTTTGAGTGGCACTTAAGAGATGGGATGAACTCGTGTTGGTCTATTGTTTACCCCAGAAAATATGAACCATCACCTACCAAGGATAGGGTTGTAACCCCTTCTACTCTCCACCAGTGCTTAATTTGTAAAACATAAGCACCAGGGCCCTTGTCAGGCAGCCACAGCAGCAGCTTGCACCACCCGTTGCCCCTGCCAGAGCTGCCAATGACTGTACCAATACAACTACTAATCAAACACCATTTATAAAGTGCTGCTAACCAACCATGTGGGTATCCAGGTGCAGAGAGCCAAGCTCCTTGAGTGGAATCAGTAGAACAACCAGGTATTGAGTCGCCCTCTGAATTCCTGAAGAGAAGGTGAGGTCTGGAGGTGGAGGCTGATACAGGACTTCAGGTAGGAGAAGGAGCATCCTCCACTGTTGCTTTGGCAGATGAGGGGGTGGGAGCGAGGGAGAGGGAGGTAAAGCTCAGGTGTCTGGAGGGTTGCTGGAAAATCAGGCGATGGTTGATGTATGCTGGTCCTTGATTATGCAGGGCTTTGTGGGCATGGCATGTTTATCTCTGGGACGTGCTTGCATGAACAGATCTTTTTCAGCTTGCCTCTTGATCTGTCCTCCTGGGTCCACTGTCAGTTCCAACATTTCCCTTGTGTGTTTTGCTGCTTGATGTTTCCTTGGAGGTGTCTCTAAGGCTGGGTGCCTCAGGTGACATGACTTTTTGCCGCTTCTACAATTGTCTTGGTCTGGTCTCTGGAGGTCCACAATTCTAGTTCCATTCTTCTCCTGGTGAGTGAGTCCCTGTTCCTTATGTCATGGCATTCTCCCCACTCCCAATGTGGGGAAAAGCCCACCAAGACAGTCATTCATCTTCATGGATCCCTCAGTCCTACATTTACCCCTCTCTGCCTAGGAGGACACCCAACCTCACCCTCTCAAAATATCACCCACAAAACTCTAAGCAGCGCAGTTATGGGCAGATTTATGAAAAGTGGTGTTGCACGTAGTGCAGCGCCACTTTTCTTGCGCCCCTTAGTGCCCCCTAACTCCACCATGTATGCGCTGTATTTAATATTTGGTGCACAATGGTGGTTGTTAGGGAACTAGCGTCAGAAATGTTTACACTAGTTTGGCGCTTTGCAGGATTAACGTAAAAAGATTTTGATGCTAATTCCCGCAAAGCACCCTGAGGCCCATTGAAACCAATAGGAGCGTCTTTTTAATGCCTGAAAAAATGATGCACCTAATGGGGGAACGCTCCCCTTGCATACATTATGCATGGCACATGCATAATGTAGTTCAAAGGGTTACAAATTGGCTCAATACATGAATTGCACCACTTTGTAAATTTGGCGTGGGGAAAAGGCCATCTTAGCGCTGCCTTAGCATCAAAAAAATTATACTAAGGTGGAGCTAAAGTGGCGCTAGGCCCTCCTAAATCTGGACCTTAATTCTTAAAAGAGCCTCTCACCTGGAGCGCTGAGAAGGGAATGAGTACGTTGATTTAAAGTGGCTTGGAAAGAGATAATGAAACAGTAGTGAGAAATCAGTAAAGTTGAAGAGTGTGGGGGCGGTGGGTGAAGATCTGGCAGGGACGGGGCAAGTTGCGGGGTTCCTGGTACAGACATTGGGTTCATGAGACTGAAAAAGACGAAACATGATACTAAACAGAAGGAAGACACCGGCAGACTGGACCGGCCGGCAGGCAGTCTTATTATTCATTTGCTTGTATTCCTCCGTGTTCTAGCATATTTTTAAATGTTTTAAAATGTTAATTCCTGGTTCGCTACAGATGGGAGGTTAGGAAATTAAGAATCGGCCCACCAGGCGGACTTGTCAGGCACCAGCGTCTTCCCGGCACTATCTCTCTTTCTCGCTCTTGGAATTCATGGGCTCTGCCCTCTTCTCAGTTCTGCACCAGTTTCTACCTCCCGGCCCCCCTCACTCCTTAAAGGCCTAGCATGCAGCTACGTGAGCAGAAAATGTTAGGGGTTCTGCTCGAGGTGAGGTGGTACTCTCCAGCGGCGTGTCACGAGGCACTGCCTATCAGAGGCAAGGCTTCATCAGTGACCGCTTGGCCGGCATTACCTTCACCCTGACTCCAGATAAACTCTCTCAATCAAGGAGCACCGACAGATAAACCATCACCTGTCTGTCCCAGAGCACCAACAGATGACTCATCACCTGTCCATCACAGAGGACCAGCAGATGAAGCATCGCCTGACCATCACAGAGAAACAACAGATGTAGCATTGCCTGTCCATCCCAGAGCACCAACAGATAACTCATCACCTGTCCTTCCCAAAGCACTAACCGATGAAGCATCGCCTGTCCATCCCAGAGCACCAGCAGATAACTCATCACCTGTTCATCACAGAGGACCAGCAGATGAAGCATCACCTGTCCATCACAGAGGACCAGCAGATGAAGCTTCGCCTGTCCAACACAGAGAAACAACAGATGAAGCATCGGCTGTGCAACACAGAGAAACAACAGATGAAGCATCGCCTGTCCATAACAGAGCATTGACAGATAACTCATCCCATGTCCATCACAAAGAACCAAGAAAAAACACGTCACCTGCCTATTGGACAGCACCCAAGATTGAACATAACCTTTTCCATCTCAGAGAACCAGCAGACAGAACATGAACTGTCCTTTGGCAGAGCACCAACAACTAACTCATCACCTGTCCATCACAGAGCACCAACAGATAGAACATGACCTGTCCATCACAGAGAAACAGCAGGTAGAATATGACATGACCATCACAGAGAACCAGCAGATAATGCATCGCCTGTCCATCACAGACCAGCAGATAAAACATGACCCATCCATCACAGAGAACCAACTGACAGCTCATTGCCTGTCCACCACAGAGAGGCAGCAGATAGAACATGACCTGTTAATCTCAGAGACCCAGCAGATAGCACATGGCCTGTCCATCGCAGCAATCCACCAGATAGAACATGACCTGTCCTTCACAGACCACTAGAAGATAGAACATGAGCTGTCCATCACAGAGCACCAACAGATAACTTATCACATGTCCATCACAGAGCACCAACAGATATGTCAGCAGAAAGCATGACCTGTCCATCACAGATAACCAACATACAGAACATGACCTGTCCATAACAGAGCACCAGCAGATATAATATAACCTATCTATCACAGAAAACCAACAGCTAGGACATGCCTTGTCCATCACAGGGAACCAGCAGATCGAACATGAGCTATCCATCACAGGGAACTAGCAGATAGAACATGTCTTGTCCATCACCAAGAACTAGAATATAACTCATCATCTGTCCATCACAAACAACCAGCAGATAGAATATGACCTGTCCATCACAGAGCACCAACAGATAGAACAAGACCTGTTCATAACAGAGAACCAGCAGATAAAACATGACCTCTCCGTCACAGAGAACCAACAGACAGAACATGACCTGTCCACAACAGAGCACCAGCAGATATATCACCAATTGTCCATCACAGGTAACCAGCAGCTAGAACATGTCCTGTCCATCACAGAGAACCAGCAGATAGAACATGTCCTGTCCATCACAGAGCACCAACAGATATCTCATCAAGTCCACCACAGAGCACCACAAGATAGAACATGACTTGTCCATTACATTCTACAGCACACATAGGAAATGCCTCAGAAAGGAAATGCCTCAGAAATGTGCCCCTTCATGCACAAAAACAATCTTGCATATAACGCAGGAACCCTTGCACCATGATACTAGGGGTCTGCATTGGCGATAGGCTGCCAAAACAACGCCAGCTCAGGAACAAAGTTAGGAATGCACCATATTCTATTAACTACAGTGCATTCTTGCACTTTCCCTGTGACACAGCGCAGCAAGGTGACCTGCTGTGCTGCGCCACAATCCCATAAAGCTGGCCCTTGAAGCCCGATTTATGAGCCCAGTTGCGTCGTGCTTGCACCGTGCAACAAGGTGAATGTGTGACACAACTAAAAAATGGGATTTATAATGCCATGCAAGGCCACTTTGCATGGCCATGAGTGGCTTCATAAATGTAGAGTAAAGCAATGCAGCACAAATTGCGGTGTAGCATTACTCTGCCCCAGGGAGGAGTTCCATGAGTGTTGTGTGGGTGTTCCAATACAACATCCATAGATTGTGATGCATTTCCAGATTTACCAGAAGGGGTAGACCTGGGGTATGCCAAAATGCTATGCCTTCCCAAATGAGGCGTTACGGGGAGAAATAGCTTTCCTCCTTACTTCATCCTTCTATGTGTGCTGCATTCTGTAGCACACATAAAAAGAAGAATATGCCCGAGGGGATTGTTTTTGTGCAGGAAGGTGCTAGATTGGCAGAATGGCACCAGAGCTGGGACAAAGGTAGAAATGCTCTGTCTTCTTTCAAATACGGTGAATTCCTATGTTTTTTGTGGAATGTTGGGTTTGTAGAGGTATAAGGTGGGGAATTACTTATTTAAAACCTATTTAAGAATTGACTACTGCTAATAAAATATTTAATTGGTTTTTAATAATGTATTTTCCTAGTAATTATTAATTAAGAATTAATTTTTTATTGTAAATTAATTATTTAATTGAATTTAAATGTTTAAATCATGGAACACTTATTTTTTAGTTATATTTAAGTGCAGGCTGTAAGGTTTATAGGGGTATAGGGTGGGAAGTTAAGTATAACTGAATCACAATTATTAATTGATAAATATTTTATTGAATAGTAATTATGTAATCTGATACACTGCTTTTAGTTTTTCAATATATATATATATATATATTTTCATGTCAATTCATTCTTATGTTGAATGTAATATTTGTTCTACAGTCATAGGATTACCCATATATGTAATGTATTTGAAGTGAATAATTTTCTCTACTCTTGCCTTGACTGCAGTAGGAATAGTAGGGTTAACACTTTCCCTACTGTTGCACAGTTTTGAATGGGAATAGTAAATGTCACCCCTCCGAAATCCAATGCTTTCCCTACTGTTGCACAGACTGGAGGGGAATAGTATATTTTTCCCCTCCAAATTCCAATGCTTTTCCTACTGCTTCTCTGTTTGGAGTGAGAATAGGAAATCCGAAGCACAAGACTTCCCCTCTTGCTGTTCTAGTAGGATTGGGAATAGTACATTTTACCACTCCAAACTCCAACACTTTCCCTACTGTTTTGTTATGTTATTTGGAGTGGGAATAGTAATTTTAACCCCTCCAAAGTACAACTCTTTCCCTACTGTTGCACAGACTAGGGTGGGAATAGTAAATTTTACCCCTCCGAAGTCCATCGCTCTACCTACTATTGCACTCTTTGGAGTGGGAATAGTAAAATTAATCCCTCCAAAATCCAACATTTTCCCTGCTGGTGCACAGACTGGAGTGGAAATAGTGAACATTACCCCTTTAAAGTCAAACACTTTCTCTACCTTTGTGCTGTTTGGAGTGCGAATAGTAAATTTTACAACTCCGACATCCAACACTTTCCCTACTGTTGTGGTGTTTGGAATGGGAATAGAGAATCTTCCTCCTCTGCAGTCCAACACTTTCCCTACTGCTGTTTAGAATGGGTGGGAATAGTAAATTTCACCCCTCTGAAGTCCAGTGCTTTCCGTACTGTTCCACTGATTGAAGTAGGAATGGAAAGTCTAATCTCTTCAAAGTCCAACACTTTCCCTACTATTACGGTGACTGAAGTAGGAATTGTAAATCTAACCCTGCCGAAGTCCAACACTTTCCCTTCTGTTGCTTAAAATAGAGTGGGAAAAGTATATTTAATATTCTTAGACTTCATATGCTTTCATATTATTGGTTACATTAATTTTATAGTGTTAATTGTTTATTTTTCTATATTTTATGCTACTTGTTTTTTTTTATGTCTGCAGTATTTTCTAATGAATGTGCTTTCGGGACTTAACATTTTTAATATTATATATTCTTGCCTAAATTAATTATGATATTTTTTGTTATTGCATTGTTCCTATTTTTTTAATGTATTGTGTATGTATTATACAAATATGTAACCTACTGCCGGTCGCCAGTAGGTAGTTATAGTTAGAACCTAGTTTCTATAGGAAGAACTTTTTTTTTTTTTGCCAATAACTTTGGCGACGCTTGATGAATCTTCATGAAATTTTCAAAACTTATACCTCAGTGGGTTCAGTTGCTGTGTTGAAAGTTTCTGGGTGATCTGCCAGGCGGGGGCAGAGAAAAAGGGGTGTCCCAAAACGCATTTTCCCCATTCATTTTTCTATATGGTCTTTAGACACACCTACAGACCAGACTGCTGAACGGAATTACACCAAATTTGGCAGAAAGCTAGATCCTGTTACCCCGATTGTGCTGTTTGTGATTTGATGTAAATCCATTCAGTGGTTTTGGAGATATTAGAGTTTTAAAAATATAGATCCTTAGGGATGCAGATAGTCGAGGGTCCCTCACCATTCCTGTCAGGACTCAAAAGTGATTTTTTCTTTTAAAATCTAAAAAAAGTTGATTTTTCTGAGATTTGTTTTTTTTTAAAGGGCTGTCTACTACCCTTTTCTTTTATTTGGTTCCCAGTTGGGTCATGTCCCAGGGGCTTCGGGGGATTGAAAAAAGAGGGGGACGCACAGGGCCCCCATTCTAGGACTTAGCCCCTGGGCCCACCACCTCCTCGGGGTGACTATACAGAAATGTGCCTCAAGGATCATGACCGCCCTGGGAGAAAATCTTTATTTGAAATGGGAGAGGCCCCTATAGCCTCCTCCACAGCCCCAGGGACTGCCACCTCCTTGGGGCTGAATATGGAATTATTGTGTGGGAGCCCGCACATCCCTCCAAAGCCCAGGGGGCCACTACCACCGTGGGTCTGAATATTAAATTTATGTGGAGGTCACACACAGCCGCCCCGCCACGTCCCCAAAACAAGTTGCTCTAATGAACGGGGGCAGCCACCTTCCCGGGGCTAAATTAAAGTTAGAGGGGGGCCATATAGCCTCCCTCGTGGAGCCAATAATTGCCTTGGGAACCACCACCCCCCAGGTCTGGCTCCTGTCATGCCCCGGGGTGCCCACCCCCAGGACATTGCTGTTTGCTCTGATTTGGCGGGAGCTTTGACAGCTCCGCCAAGTCAGAGCAAATGCTCTGCTTCCAGCGGGCAAGACCTGTCAACATGTCCTCGCCCACTGGAAGCAGAGGTTACATCTCTTTCCCCACCCGGGGAAAGAGGTGGAACAATTTCTCTTGCACACAGGAAGCTGCATGTTTAGCAGCTCCCTGTGAGGAAGAGCAATGGCGGCTCCCACAGGAGGGGAGCCGACTGGGACAGCAAGCCTTAAGACTTCCCCTGCAGTCCCATTGCACAGTGGGTGCCCTGGGGGACACCCAGGTGACATGGCCAAGCCCCGGGGATGGGGTCCCATGGCCGAAATCGACCTGGGAGGGGGACTGCGCAGTCTCCCCCCTCCAGAGTACAAGGTGCAATAGCTATGAGTATGCAAATGTGCAAATTACCTGTAAGTTCTTTCCACTTGGCCCTGCACTGTCCATCTCAGTAGTATGCAAAGGTCATCCCCCATTTGCCTGGATGATGGACCAAAGGGACCCCCAGCGCATTTCCCACTGGTTTTTATGGTGCATTCTTTAGGCCGAGGAATATGAGGACATCGGCACAAAACAAAGCACCACTTACTTCATAAGAGGAAGGACACTGGTTTGGTGGAGATTTAAGGCTTTGTAGTCTTGTTGGCCTCTCTTTAGGAGGAATCATGTTATCACAGATTTCTAGGGAAACAGGCAACAAGAACAATCATGTTGTCAAAACGCACACATGGTCACTTTTGACATTTGCCTGGGCTCCATTACACAGCTATATTGTAGAATACATACTGGACATTTACCAAAGTAGGCCGAAAGAACTCCTCTTGGGTAGATATTTCATGGAAAGCTGTGGATTCTTGTTGGATAAAAGGGCAGGCGAGGTTTCTTTGTGGCAGAACCACACACACATCTACTAACACACCCACACAGACACTCACGCACCCACTCACAGACACACTCAGACACTCATGCACCTACTCACAGAACACTCAAAGGCTCATGCACCCTCTCACAGACCCAGTCAGACACGCACCCACTCACAGACCCACTCAGACACTCACGCACCCACTCACAGACCCAGTAAGACTCACACACCCACTCATAGACCCACTTAGACAGTCGCATACCCACTTATAGACCTACTCAGAGACTCATGCACTCTCACAGAACCACTTAGACAACCATGCTCCCAGTCATGGACACACTCAGAGTGTCTCTGTGAGTGTGTGTGAGTGTGTTTGTGGGTCTGTGAGTGTATGTGTGAAAGTCTGAGTGGGTCTGTGAGTGGGCGCATGACACCCATTGGCACACCTAGAAACTAATTTTAAAAAACATAGAAATTCCCTTAAAAAACAAAGGTTACAGGGACGTTATAGTTAGGTTCTGAATGTACTTGCACAAAACTATACAAATTCAGCAATGATAGTTAGTTATTTCTAGTAACTATAACTTGCGGCCAAAGGTAACTATAACTCGCGCCCTCGCCATGAACCTCTAATCCCCACAGTTATTACAGCACTCATGACAACTTTTATAACATCAATAAAAATATCAATGAAACATTAGGGCCCGTATTTATACTTTTTTTAGCGCCGCATTTGCGCCGCTTTTTGACGGCTAACGGCGCAAACCTACAAAATACAATGGTATTTTGCAAGTTTGCGCCGTTTTTGCGTCAAAAAACGACGCAAATGCGGAGCTAAAAAAAGTATAAATACGGGCCTAGAAGTCATATTGATGACGAAAAAACTGTGCATGGCAGGGGCACGAGTTATAGTTACCTTAGGTCGCATGGCTCCCCCTCCAACAGGAAGATAGCCCCAGGGTGTGGTGGTCCCTGGGGCCTGGAGGTCCTAAACAGAACCCCTTGCAATCGTTTTTTGTTTGCACTGGGGGCTGGTGGTCCCCCCAGGGCATGGGGGCCATGGGCTCCCCCGCACATATGTATGTAGATGCCATGGGGGGTGGTGGTCCTTGGGGCTTTGGGGCTCCATAGGGATGTCCTTTGTTTTTTAAAATATTTGCTGGGGGTGGTGGTCCCTGGGGGTGCTGGAGGACCATGCGGCCCCTGCTCAACATTCAATGTAGCCCCAAGGCATGGGGGGCCACAGTCATTTGTTAAACGCCCGGGAGGTGGTGGTCCCCAAACCAGTGGGAGGGGGCCAGGCGGCCCCCGCTTATCATAACAGCTCTGGGAAAGTGGCAGTCCCCAGGGCAGTGGGGGACATGTGGTCCCCTGCATATACATTATAAGCCCTGGGGAGGTGGCGGTCCTCGGGGAAGTGGAGGGAGCTAAAAGGGCCCTCCTGCAATTCTGAAGAAATGCCCCTGAGACTTGGCCCACCAGTGGGCTTCATGATAACGAAGCGTAGGATCTACCACGGATCGGACTGTAACATTTAAAAAAATGCATTTTAGCACTGTGAGGGGGGTCCCTTTGGGCCGAAGGGAAGCTAAGAAATCACGGTGTTTCTGCCCTGGCCCCTTTTGTATTTTTTTATATTTTTTTCTGGGACTCAGCTTCAGTCAAGTCCCAAAATGGCTGCCTACACTTCTGTTGTTGAAGTGTTATCAGCCAATCAGATCTCTGCATGAGATCGGGAGGGGTCGCGAATCCTTTGCATTCCTTTTTGTATAAATAAGAAATTTCTTAAATTTCTCAAAAACTACTGAACGGATTTACACCAAATAATAAAAAGTGCTTTTTGTGGACCAAGAGCTACAGTTCTGCCAAATTTGGTGTAATTCCCTCCAGTGTTTTGTGCTTTCCTATGGAAATTAACATTGGAAAATCTCTAAATTTCACCCCCCCGTTATCTTGACCCCCGCTTGTTGGATCACCCCAAACTTTTCCAGACAGCAGCTCATGGAAAGGCAAAGATATAGGCAAGCAAAAAACAGCATTTTCCATATAAACTAGCTCCTAACTATAACTACCTAGTGGCGACCTCCACTCAGAGATATATATATATATATATATATATATATATATATATATATATATATATATATAATATATATATTTAAGTATTTAGACCTATATAGATATATAGTAACACAGTTAATAAAAATATAAAAAAATAGTTAATTTACATTATGGTAAATTTTTCCTTTTTTAGATTCATATATAATACATCGGAAAAATTAAAAAAGTTACCATAATGTAAATAACTATTTTGTTACATTTTTATTAACTATCAAATTATGCTACTATATATATATATATATTTACTGAAGAATGGTGTATTTCCCGTGGGCTTCCCAACCGTCGGCCGTGCCGATGCAACAGCGCTACAACACTGTGTGGTGTAAATAAATTTAACTCGACTCCCAAAGTGTTATCAAAGAAAGTCCCGTCACTCCAAGGAAGTTTCAATTGCTCAAATTCTATTCTTCAGAATGCAGCATACTCCTCAACCCCTTTCGGCAAGACTCTCACCTTTGTCAAGACGCCCGATCAAGGGAAACACAAAACAATATGTGCGTACAATTAAAATAACGAAACAAACAATGGACAAAGACCCATTTGGCAAATATAGTGCCATCGTAGAGTGGGGAATGCCTTCATGTCATTAATAGTTCATTTCAAAACATATACAATAATGTATGATCTTGTATTGAACATTTGTACGCTGATTGTAAAATACTGAGAATACAAGGTAGTATAGAATAAAGACATTCTTGTTTCCTAAGAAGAATTTTATTGTGGATACTGACTACTTCCCCTGTACTCCTTCTATATAGCCTTGCAGTCGTTTCAGCGCCAGGATACCGGTTATGGTCTCAGTGCACTTTATAAATACTATAAATAAATAAATAAGTATACTAGAGAGGGGGACTATGCATGATTCCAAAACTCTCCTTCTTGTTAGCTCATTGCACAAAACCCCTACATTAAGCCCAAGTGGGCATACTCAATAGATAAAATGACCATGGAATTAAATTGTTGTGTACACATTCAAATGAAAGTAATATTATGAATACTAATCACAATCTCTGATACCCACCAAATGGTTTTCATGTTCTGATCGCTTTCACCCTATTAACATTTGAACACATCCCAATCAAGCCCTAGTGGGCAATTATCAAAACCAAAATAAATTTAAGTCATATTACCAATACTAAAAGAAAAGGTAACTGTTCTGCTCATCATACCCCAATAGTTTTCATGTGGAATGTCATTACTCTTTCTATTCTCTCCAGCTGTGCCTTCTTGCTTTGTCTCTATGAAACACACATAAAACCAGAGTTTAAAAGAATAGCACGACTCCCTACAAATCACATAGTTGCTTGTAGGCTATTTGACTCAGAGGTAGACATACATTTCTTCAACCATTTTCAACCCAAATGGTTCTTTGCTTTCCATATATACCTAGATTCCAACCTCCTGGGCTGTTTCTCAGGGTCTCCACCCTTCAATTTATTCAATACGCAGTCTACCATACTGTAAGTGATGAGTTTGTGGTCACCATTATACTTTTGTTGAACATGTAGGGCCTCTGGGTAATTTCCATTAATATTTTTGATTGCCCTAAGGTGTTGCAAAATCTTTTTATGGACTTCTCAAGATGGTACTGCTAATATACACTTTCTTGCAGGGACAAAACAGGGCATAGACAGCAAATTCCGTCTTACAGTTAAATGCCTTCTTCATTCTTATATTCTTGTTAAAATTGTGCTTGTAGCCTACTGATCATGTCTGCCTGAGTAATTTCAAATTCATTCTGTGAGCTTCATATACGCTTTGCCCTCATTAAGTCTCCTCATAGAATACTATTCTTTAGCGCTGTCAGATGAAACCAGTGTGCATGTAGCATACTGTTTCCAGCCGTTGGTTTCCTATAGACAGTAGTCATCGGGGGAGAATTCTGGACACTTAGCCTCACATCTAGAAAGTCCAACTGAGTTCTGCCTGTTTGACATGTGAAATGTAAATCTAATTAATTTGCATTTATGACAGATAGAAATTTTTCGGATGACAATTCATCCCCTTTCTACAGTACAAACAAGACATCGATATATTGAATCCACAACAAAATCTTGTCTGTTCATTCATTTGTTCCTGGCCCATTCAGTACCTGCTCCTCCCACCAGTCCATATGCAAATTCATATAGCTGGGAGCGAAGCAGATACCCATCGCTGTCTCTCTAACAACATCCCACATGACAATATTGGAGTACGACAATCAGTGCACTTATCTTTTGTTTTAGTATTGATTATATGACTTCATTTTATTTTGGTTTTGATAACTGTTTGCCCACTAGAGCTAGGTTGGGTTGTTTTCACAAACAAACACCGCGGCGGTTACCGCCAACAGACAGGCGGAGGAGAATGTACCGCCCACACTATTACAACCCACCAATCCGCCACCTTTTCCCGGGCGGATTCACCGCGAACAAAAACACGGCGGAAACAGGACTTCGAAGGGAAAACGCTCACCTCTACACACCCCGCACGAGGAATCAGGACGCCATGGAACCCAAGCTCCAGATTCTGCCAGCCTTTATCTTCCTGCTCCTCTACCAGGAGCACGAACGCCGGTGGTGAAGACCACAGTGAGTACTGCACCTACGACACAGGGGAGGGGGGAGGGAAAAAACGGTGACACACACACGTAACACTCAACACCCCCACCCCCACCCTCACCCACTACAACACACACACCAATACATATTGATACATAACAGTTACACCCCCCATTCCCCCTTGGAAGAATGCAAGGACAAAAGGAAATGAGTCGAATAATTGTGATATATTCAATTACATACATCAAAAATATTTGCAAATATATACATTTATACCATATACAATTATATACACCAAGAACACAAGTCCAAGGGATTCCACCATCATAGTCCGTGGATCACTGGGCCCAAAAGGCATGGGTGAGGCCCACACTCAATACCAGACTCCAAACAGAGAGAACACTGCAGGGGCATCAGTTAGAAATAAAACAGGCACCTCAGGGGGGAGGGAACGGGGGGCACCTCAGCCGGTTGAGTGCACGACACCAGATCCACGAGGGGGCTCCATGCCCACAGTTCAATCCTGGGGAGTGCAAAGCCACAGTCTCACAAGTCTCTACAGTGGGTGGTTTGCCCACTGCTTTATCCTGGGGAGTGCAAAGCCACAGTCTCTCAAGTCTCTCCAGTGGGTGGTTTGCCCACTGCTTTATCCTGGGGAGTGCAAAGCCACAGTCTCTCAAGTGTATGCCTTTCTCAGCTGGTTCTGGAGGGGTCTTTGTGCCCAGAGTGCTTCATCCAGCCAAGGACTGCGGTAGTGGATGCCTTTCTCCACTGGTTCTGGAAGGGGCTTTGTGCCCAGAGTGCTTCATCCTGCCCGTGGCGGACTCTCTAGCATCGGAATCATTGGCGCTCACTGGCCTGCGGTGCTGCTGGCGGCACTGTCCTGGGCAGCAGTTCAGCTGGTGGCGATGTCCTGGGCAGCGGTTCCGCTGCTGGCGTTCCTGTCTTGGGCAGCGGTTAAGCTGCTGGCGGTCTTGTGTTGGCCTGCGGTGCTGCTGACGGCGGTGTCCTGGGCAGCGGTTCAGCTGCTGGCGGTCGTGTCTTTGTCAGCGGGGCTGCTGGCAGTCATCTCCTAGGCAGCGGGGCTGCTGCTGGCAGTCCTGTCTTTGGCAGAGGTGATGCTGACGGGCGTCTGCTGGGCAGCGGGCTGCTGCTGGCGGTCCTGTCTTTGGCAGCGGGGCTACTGGCAGTCGTCTCCTGGGCAGCTGGGCTGCTGCTGGCGGTCCTGTCTTTAGCAGCGGTGCTGCTGGCGGTCGTCTCCTGGGCAGCGGGGCTGCTGCTGGCGGTCCTGTCTTTGGCAGTTGGGCTGCTGCCGGTCGTCTCCTGGGCAGCGGGGCTACTGCTGGTGGTCCTGTCTTTGGCAGCGGGGCTGCTGCTGGCGGTCATGTCTTTGGCAGCTGGGCTACTGGAGGTCGTCTCCTGGGCAGCGGGCTGCTGCCGGCGGTCGTGTCTTTGGCAGCAGGGCTGCTGGCGGTGGTCTCCTGGGCAGCGGGGCTGCTGCTGGCAGTCGTGTCTTTGGCAGCGGGCTACTGGCGGTCGTCTCCTGGGCAACGGGGCTGCTGCTGGCGGTCCTGTCTTTGGCAGCGGGGCTGCTGGCGGTCATCTCCTGGACAGCGGGGCTGCTGGCGGTCCTGTCTTTGGCAGGTGGGCTTCTAGCGGTCGTCTCCTGGGCAGCGGGGCTGCTGGCGGTCTTGTCCGCCGTGCAGATCTTCCCAGACTTTCCGGTTTTACTGTGCCCCTTCCCCACCTTGGATGGTGTCGCAGCTGTCTCCACACTCCCAACTGTACCCCTGGGAGCTGCTTTGGTGGCTGATTTCTTTCCCCTCTCCCACCGGGCACTGTCCAACTGTGACAGATGGGGGACTGCCCGTGCTGTGGCTCCTTGCCACACTGGCTGCCCTGCTGCCTGGTGCACTCCATAATCCGGTGACTACTGGCACCACTGGTCCCGCCGATGTTGTGGCTGAGATGCTAGGTTGGGACCTGGAGAGTCGGGCCTTAGGAGACTGAAGGGGTGGGGGAGGTGAGGGAAAGAGGTCAAGGTTGGACAGGAAAAGTTTCTTAGGAACACTGGGACGGGTAGCTGGAGGGGGTTTTGGAGTGGAGGAAGAGGTTGTGGTTGTAGGAGGTGCACGTTTGCTGACTTTGGGTGAAGGTGCATGGGCTGGAGGCTGTTGTGAGGTGGATGGCTGTTGGGTGGGCGTGTGGCTGCGTATGTGTACCTTGGGAGGTGGCCTCACAGACACACTGGGAGAGGACACAGGGGATGTGTGAATGGATAGTGGGGTGGTGACTGCACGTGAGCGGGGTGTGGTGGTGGGTGAGCTGGTGATGGACGTAGTGGCTGAGGATGTAGTGGATGCAGGTGTGAGTGGAGACGAGACTGGGAGGGAGGAGGGAGACGAGGAGGAGGGGGACACAGTGGAGGCTGTGGATGTTGTTGTGTCTGCATGTGTGTGATGCTTGCGTGAGTGCCTGTGGGATGTGTGGTGCTTATGTTTGCCAGAGCTTCCCTTGTGTGTTGAGGTGTGTGCATGCTGGTCTGATGGTGTGCTTGGGATAGGCTGAGGTACAGGGGTGCAAGTCTGGGTGGAGGAAGTTGGAGGGGGGAGGCTAGAGACAGGGACAATGGCTGCCATCAGTGCTGAGGCCAGAGTCTGAAAAGCTCGCTGAAGGGCTGCCTGACCAGAGTGAATGCCCTCCAGGTATGCATTGGTTTGTTGCAACTGCCTCTCTACACCCTGGATGGCATTCAAAATAGTTGACTGCCCAACAGTGAGGGACCTGAGGAGGTCAATGGCCTCCTCACTGAGGGCAGCAGGGGTGACTGGGGCAGGGGCTGAGGTGCCTGGGGCGAAGGTGATGCCCACCCTCCTGGGTGAGCCAGCACGGGGCAAATGCTGAGGGGCTGCTGGGAGGGCGGTGCTGGTAGGGGGGTGGCGGCTGTACCTGTAGATTCTGGAGCACAGATGGGGCCACCACCGCAAGGGAGCTCCCATCAGAGGAGGAGTCCGTATCGCTGGTGTCAGCTCTAGTCCCCGCCGTGAAGCTCCCCTCGCCCTCTGTCACACTTGTGTATTCAGACTCCGTAGTGTCGCCCTCCAGGGCCATGTGGGATGCAGCTCCCTCCTGCTCCGGTGCCACTGCTCCTCCACCTGATGATGCTAATGCACACAAGAACAGGGAGACCACAAAAAGCGGGGGGAGACAGAAGAAAGACATGTTCAGTGCATGCAATATCGCTACAGTTGGCGGACACGACAGACACAGCAGCCCTCTGCACTACGCCGCACACTTGGGGTCCACTATTCAATCCCTGGGACATGGCTTACAAGGCTATGGCAGATTTCTGCACACATGGATATCACAGGAGCCTGACTAGGTGTAGTTGGCACTGTACACAGGTGGGGTGGGGTGCAACAGGGCCTGCCTGAAGAAGGGAACTTAACTACCAAACTTGCCCTGGCCTAGGGGAACCCACAGCCCACCTCCCCCACCCAGACACCTACAATGCACGCTGAATCAGCAGAATGAGAGTGTACTCACCCCCTTGTTGCTGCTGTGATGCCCTCAAGCGCCCATCCAACTCCGGGTACGCCACCGCCAGGATCCTGAACATCAGGGGGGGTCATGGTGCGACGGGCACCCCTCCCATGTTGGGAGGCCATCCCCAGCTGGGCCTCCGCCGTCTTCTTGCTCCAGCGGCGAATGTCCTCCCATCTTTTCCGGCAGTGGGTGCTCTGTCTGTGGTAGACCCCCAGGGTCCGGACTTCCTTGGCGATGGCATGACAGATGTCCTTCTTCTGGTGGGTGCTGACCTACAGGAATTATACAGGGGAAAAAGAGAAGTAATTACCAACTGCACCGTCACAGTCATTGGCCCGCATCCCTACCCTTGCCATGACGCACATGCACTCACCGTCGTTTCATGCATGCCTCATTCTCACCCCCCCTTTCTTTCATCCACCCCACTCCACACAGGCATTACCCATACAGCATGTTCACAGGGTACTTACTTGTTTGTCTGGAGGACCGTAGAGTAGCGTGTACTGGAGGAGGACCCCATCCACGAGTTTCTCCAACTCCTCCGTACTGAAGGCAGGGGCCCTTTCCCCAGACACATGAGCCATTGTCTCTTCCAGACTGAGGTCACAGCAGCATTTGCAGTGTAGGTCCTCTCCTGTTGAAGATCAGGTATCGAGTGATTGAACAGGGAGAAAATGGCGGTCACGTCAGCGGCGGTGCATACCGTCACCACCGGCGTACATCGTCATTGGCTCCTGGGACCCATAGGGTCCAATGTTAACCAATGCAGAATTGCGCTGCGGTCTTCGACCGCCTACCGCGACGGTGTACAACGCCAGCGCAGTTACCTCATATCCCCTTGTCCCACCTTACAGGTCAGGCAGCAGCCATTTCAGGGGCCCACATGGCATTATTTTTGACTGTGTCACACATACCTAGGCCTTGCCTAAACACTTGTACAGGCAAATTTAGATTTATTAATATTTTCAGAGTAAGTTGTGTTTACGTACCTCAGAGTTGGTTGACTCTCTGCTCGCTGTTCTCCTCCATAGGCACCGTCCGCTGGGGCATGTGAGGAGATGGCGGCATCCTCCGGTGTACAGACCACTGGTGGACCTGTTGACAATGGAGGAAAGACTAGTGATCATCACCTACAGGCTTGATCATGCCACAATCCAGGAACTGTGTGCCCAGGTGCTGTCAGTACTCCATTTCCTAGCAAGTGGGTCTTTTCAAACAGTGGCCATAGCATCAGGGATGTCCCAGCCTATGTTTTCCAACGTATTGTCCACAGTGTTGTCTGCCCTGCTGAAACACATGCGCAGCCACATCGTTTTCCCTCAGGTGGAGGATTTGCCTACAGTGAAAGGTGACTTCTATGCCTTGGGACATATCCCCAACATCATAGGTGCCATTGATGGGACACAAGTGGCCTTGGTACCCCCCCCCCGCAGGAGTGAACAGGTGTACAGGAACCGGAAGAGTTACCATTCCATGAAGATGGTGTGTTTGGCAGACCAGTACATCTCCTATGTTAATGCAAAATTCCCTGGCTCAGTGCATGACGCTTACATCCTGCGGAATAGCAGCATCCGTTATGTGATGGGGCAACTACAGAGGCACCAGGTGTGGCTATTAGGTGAGGACATGGACCCAATACAGTGTGACTAGGTGTCTGGGGATGTCCCTAAGAGTTAGTGTGTGTCTAACAGTTGTCCCTCGCCATTTGCAGGTGACTCTGGTTACCCCAACCTGTCATGGCTACTGACCCCAGTGAGGAATCCCAGGACAAGGGCAGAGGAATTCTGCAATGAGGCCCATGGGTGACCTAGGAGGATTATAGAGCGGACCTTCAGCCTCCTGAAGGCCAGGTTCCAGTGCTCCCATATGACAGGTGGTTCCCTATTCTACTCACCAAAGAAGGTATGCCAGATCATCGTGGCCTGCTGTATGCTTCACAACTTGGCTTTGCAACGACAGGTGCCTTTTCTGCAGGAGGATGGTCCAGATGGAGGTGTTGTGGCAGCTGTGGAGCCTGTGGACAGTGAAGACGAGGAAGCAGAGGAAGAGGACATCGACAACAGGAACACGGTGATCCTGCAATACTTCCAGTGGGACACAGGTAAGAAGACAACACTGCCTGCTACATCTAATTTACATCTACTACCTCTCTACTGTCTGTCTTTTTCACCCAGTGTATGGTCTCTGAGTTGTCACCTTCCCTTACGATTTCACAGATGTGGGTCCCACTGTGTGACATCTGCTTTGTTTCCTCATGGTCTATAGCTGTGTGACATAGGTATGTTTAAATTACATTTGAAAGAGCATTTTGGCACTGTAATTGCTAATACACTATTTCGAAATCACAGACAGACTTCAGATTGTTTTGTGCTTTAAGGGAGTTTATTTAAGTGCTCAATATTGGAGGGGGTTGTAAAATGGTGAGGGGTGATGGTGGAGGAATGTCCATGACAGAGTCCAGTCTATTAGACTCACAGGTGCATTGTCCAAAGGGGCATAGGAAGTGGAGCTGGGGCAGTTTAAGGATGGACAGGGTGACAAGGTGGGACAAATGGATGACAATCAGGGTGGTCTAATTTCTTGGCAGGGGTCTTGGCATCGTTCTCTGTCTTTGTCCTGGATCTCAGGGACCGTTTGCAGGGTGGTTCTCCCTCTACAGGGGGTGGGGTGCTGGTGTGGTGGTCCAGTTGGACAGAGCTGCTGTCATCACTGTGGGCCTCTTCTGGGGGTGGAGTGGACATGTCTGGACCCTCCTGTCCGGTGACGCTGGGTAGGGGTCCTGCAGGGGTGTAAAAGCATGATTATTGTATCTATGTGTGCCATGGTATGCAATGGGTTGGTGACCGTGTACCTCAGTGCTTGCATTCCTGTGTAGGACCTTGTGTGATGATGGTTTAGGGGGGTGTATGGGTATGTGCAGTGGCCATGCTTTGGTGATGGGTGTCCATGCTTTGGTTTTGCATGCAGGGCTTGGTGTTGGTACGAGTGGTTTGTGATATTGGGACATTTGTGAGGAGTAGGAGTGAGGGGGTGTGGGCGAGGGTGGGGGTATGTGATAGCATGCAGGTAGGGTGGGGGATGAAGTAGTGAAAGATTTGACTTACCAGAGTCCATTCCTCCAGCTACTCCTGCGAGGCCCTCAGGATGCAGAATAGCCAAGACCTGCTCCTCCAATGTTGTTAGTTGTGGGGGAGGAGGTGGGGGTCAGCCACCACTCCTCTGTACCGCAATGTGGTGTCTGGAGACCACGGAACGCACCTTCCCCCGTAGGTCGTTCCACCTCTTCCTGATGTCATCCCTAGTTCTTGGGTGCTGTCCCACTGCGTTGACCCTGTCCACGATTCTTCGCCATAGCTCCATCTTCCTAGCTATGGAGGTGTGCTGCACCTGTGATCCGAATAGCTGTGGCTCTACCCGGATGATTTCCTCCACCACGACCCTGAGCTCCTCTTCAGAGAACCTGGGGTGTCTTTGCGGTGCCATGGGGTGGTGTGGGTGATGTGTGGGGTGGTGTGTGTTGTGATGTGTGGGGTAATGTATAGTGGTGTGTTGCGTGAGGTGCGTGGATGTTATGTGGGTGATGGTGTTGAGTGCCTGTGGATGCTCGTTTGTAGATGGTGGTGTCTCTCTCTGACCTTCAGTCGCAATTGTTGTCGTAGGGGTTTGTGGGTGATGTGGGTGTGTGTTTTATATTGTATTGGGTGTGTGGGAGTGGTGTGTGTATGTGTATCAGGTGTGTGTTTTTGGAATTGTCCAATGTGGTAGTGTTTTGTAAATGTGTGTGTATTTTGAGCGCGGCGGTGTGTAACGCCAATGGAATACCGCCGTTGAAAGACCGATGCGTGGATTCGTGGGTCGTGATAGTGTGGGGGTATTCCTGTTGGCGTGACGGTGGAGGATTTCTTATCGCCAGTTTATCACTGACCTTTGGTGTGGCGGACTTGTGTGGGTGTCTAGATTTTGGCGGATTTGGGTCATAATGACCGTGGCGGAGTTCCACGGTCGCAGCGGTGTGTTTAGCGGTCTTCTGCACAGCGGTAAGCGGCTTTTACTGCCAGTGTTGTAATGATCCTCATTGTGTCTTATTTTAATATTAAGCACTACTCCATTAAATATTCCCCAATTCACACTTAACATATTTCCTACAATTGGATAAACAGGCTAGCTTTGCAATGAATGTTATATTATGCAGATTTGTAGAGCGCACTATCACCCAGGAGGGTATCCTGGCACTGAATGCCACATAAAATGTTATTACGAGTAAGAACCTATCCAATTCCTTTGCTAAGTACCACCCAGACCTCACGTGCAAAGGCACAGCCAAGTCCACTTCTACAAACACCATTCAGACATACCAAACATACTATGCAAAGCTATGTCCAATCATCCCTCTACAATGCACTGTTTAGGCTACCTCTTTAGTATCACATCCACCCAGCCCCTGTTAAAAAGTCTTATCCTGTCCCCTACTTTAAAGCAATAGCCAGTGCACGCTTTCCAATTCCAAAGCTTCTCAGGTCATGCACATATAGTCATCTCTAGTCCATTCTGAGACTTTTAGTCCTGGTTTCAAGACAAGACTACAAGTCCCAGAATGCAAAAAAACCTTTTGGAGCAGTTAGCATGCATGGAGTTGGCAAACATGATAAGGTTGCAAAGCACCTTCCAGAGCACTTAGTAAAAAGCCACATATAGCCCACTTTAAAAACCCATAACACTTCAAGCACCATGTAGAGAACCACCGCACCCACTCCTTTTCAGTTCACACAGGCTGTAGCTCTCTGCACATTACCACAGTGGGATAACCCAGACAAATGTCCCAGTGTGCATGTGAGATCATGGCAAATAAGACTAACGAGCCTGCAGACAGCTAAAAAGTATGATAAAATGCTTTCAGAGTCCAATGCTTCAGCCTCATACACAGGGGCAGATATACTAACATTTCATGCAGTAAAGTAAGGCAACTTGCTGCTCTGTGTTGAATTGGGCGAAATGCGGACATAAAAAATATGCCATATTTACAAAGATATAGTGCATTCATGTGCCTCCCTGTGCCGGTGTACTGTGTACAAACTAGCACTAATGTGGGCATTATTGCAGTACGGTGCAAGGATCCCTGCATTATGAGAAGGATTGTTTTTGTGCAGGAAGGGGCACAATCCTGGACAAACAGAATCCTTACAGGCATTTTCCTTTTTCTATGTGTGATACCGAATGCATCACACATTGAAAAAGGAAGGGCAAATAAAGATATTTCTTCTTGTTACACCTGGGTCTGAGAGGCCTACTGTTTTGACACACTCCCACGTTTACAACTCTTTGTAAATCTAAGAATGCACCATAATGCATGGGTGGATCAGTGGGATCACCCACATTACCCCCATGGGACTTCTCCGTGCTAAACTGTAAAGCATGACAGTGAAATGCCCTGACCTGTGTTATTTTAGATTTACTAAGCCATACAGAGCCGCACACTGTAAATCTCACTTAAGGGCTTATGTTGCCTTGCATTTAAGAATCAGCACTTCCTTTAAAAAATAGCCCCAAGCCCATAGTAGCTAGACTAGGGAAAAAAAACATCTGTAAAACCCATGAGTAATTTTCAGTGTTGAGGGAGCTGCAGGGGCGTGGCCTTCAGTGCAAGGGGGGCACTCTTTAAGGGGCCGGCAACCCTTCAGACAGGCCCCCGTTAAGGTCAAGGTGAATTAATATTTGTGAGGAAAGGTAGACTCATCACATTCTGTCGGGGGCAGCAGATATTTCCACACTAACCCCAAGGAAAGAGGGGGCAGTTTGAAGGTCCATGGGTTTGTGCTTCATGTTACATTAATTTCTCTTTAGTTATAAATTCTTGAAAAAATAAAACCCACGGGCTTCTCAAGGGGTATTTGCTATTCAGTTCGGATCAAACTCAGTGGTGGGTTCTGCTTTACAATGCATCAATGTTTTAAATGATCCACCAAAGAATCAACCTCCTGTGTCTCCATCACCCGCTGAGGTCACAAATGTTACCCTCATTTTTGTCTCGAAAGCTGGGCAAGTATACCGTTAAAAAAACAAAAATGTTGAGTCACACAGAATGATGGTTATAAGTTAATTGTCATTGTGTGGATTCAACTTCGTTTGGCTTCTTTTTATGGCCAGATGTGCTTGTACAGATAGAAACATCTCTCCTCCAGATCTGAGTCCAGGGACAGAGATGAGAATATGTGGAACACAGAGCAGTTGCAAGTTAGCAATCAGACTAGCTGGCATGTGAGCATCCATGCACACAGACCATAAAACCACTCATTCTGTCATCCATGCACACAGACATAAAACCACTCATTCTGTCATCCATGCATGAAGACTAGCAGATCTTCGGGCTCACATGCACACCAGTCAACAGATATACGTAAAAACAATTGAACAAATACAAGACAAAGAGAATCATGTACAGTACCAGATAGCAACCATACAGAGCGAGATCACACAAGCAGATGCATATAAATGGACAAGTGATAAAGCAGAAGAATCGATCTATAAATAAATGAAAGGGAAGAGAGATAGCACACCTGCTGGAATCCATGTAAAAGCAGCCCAAGAAGCCTAGTCATTCCCATACATGCATATCAACATGCACAAATACATTTATGCTCTCAGAACGTATAGTTAGTTACTTATGTGCACAAACCAAAACAGCTGGAGGAACCCATGCACTCAGGCAAATACCTATGCACAAAGACAGACAAATAGAGACCAGTGTAAACAGACCTACCTACAAATAGAGAGACATTCATTTACGTACGGCAAAAACATTCAGGCATCCAAGCATGCTAACATAGCCTGGAAAACTTTTATTTACAACAATGAAGTTGGCAAAAGTCCTGAATTTCTCTAATTTCATGTTATCCAAAATTTCTTGAAATCTTGTAGTTTGTAATTTCACAAAGGTTTTTCCCATGGGTGATGGTTCATGCAGAAAATGTGGCACCAAAAGACAGTCTCCAGTTAGGCCGACTGTGAGGGAGCATGGACTGGATACATGGATCAAGTTAGGCTCCCCTGAACATGCCACCTTAAATCGTGGTTGCAGAGTGTTGCGAGATCCTGTGTCGAGGATATGTAGTAGAGCAGCAGTTCCGAGGAGCCGCGAGCCTGCAATGTGAAGCAATGCATCATTGTTGAGGGTTCCATCATAGAGGGGCGTGCAGTGCAAAGTCCTGTATCGAAAATGCGTTGGGCACCAGTGGTTCAGAAAAACTACAGGACTGCAATGCGGAGCCATGCATCATCATCGAGGATGTCATACATTGAGGGACTTGTGATACAAAGGCCTGTGTCAGGAACATGTTGCACAGCAGCGGTTTTTAGGCTACTGTAGGTTGCAATGCGAGGTCTGGCATTTGTGATGTGTTGCGTTTCGGCAGTTCAGAATTGGAGCTGCAAGGAGATGCATCACACTGTGTCGATTCTGACCACAGCGAGGACGGCAGAGTATTTTTTATAGCATATTGCATGGGTCCAGGACTTAAGTGGCATCACTTCTGGGGCACAACTCACAGCAGACTGAGTCCAGGTGCTGGGTTTGAGGTGGTTAGAGTCTTTTCTATCCATAAGGCTCTGATCAGGAGGCCAGCCAACTAGCCCTTGGAGTCAATCCGGTAAGTCCTTGGAACAAGATGCAGGTCCAGTCCATTCACTCAGGCAGCAGGGCAAGCGAAGGAACAATCCTTCTTGCAGAGCAGCAATCTGCATGTACACTATAACTACTGCAATGACTTCTGCTCGGTTTCTGTATATACCAAAGCTGGTGAGGAATGAACACTGTAACTTATAATAAATGTCTTGAAATATATGAAAATATGTGATGGAACCCTAATATACATAGGGAGTATCAGTCATTGGGAAGTGCAAGTGTCTAACAAGTTTACATTTTTGGAAACTATTTTTAAGGTGTGTGTGTATAAGTGCAATGACAAAATGCAATCACTTAAAGTGAAAACATCTAATTACTGGAGTGATCTTGTCTGTTCATATATACCTTCTGCTTGGGTGGGAGTGAGTATAACAGACGAATGATGAAAGAGTGTTGATTGGAGCTCCTATATATGTAAGTTGTTTGTATGATACTGTTTGGAAAACACAAGGCTGGCAAGACAGGTAAAGTTGACTATAGGCCATACCTAAAAGTAATACATGATAGCAGCATGCCGTATTTTGCTGTGACAGCATACTATGCATGACAGTTTCATGATATTTTGAGACATTTTGTGAAACAAACCCTGATTTTGCACGCCTCTACTCCAACCTGCAACAGACATATATGTAGATGCCCATCTATGCACACAACATGCACATAGAGGAACTGAAATGCACAGATACACCAATACACACACACAGACGCACACACACACACACGCATGCACACGTAAATGTATTCACATACACAGAGGAATAAGCACACACACTCACACATACAAACACAGTCAGCTAACATTCAGGTGCATATGGACATGGAATGGGAGAATGGATTCATGAATAGATGGAGTTATGGACAGAAATACACCAGGATGGATGCTTAATTGATGCTAGAGGGATTCAGACTTTAAGCCCAGGGAATGTTTCTAACTTCTGTGAAGACAATCATACTTGAAAAATAGGGCTAGCATTTACATAACTACAAATGAGGCAGTCCGCGGAACTCAAAATATCAAAATCTAGAACTTTGCTGTGGGCAAGGGGATAAGGCTAATGCAAACCCCCTTCTAGATACACGACCCTTGCATATCTCTATCAGTCTACCCTTTTCAAAGGCATTAATTTCACTTTCCCTGACCAGCCCCTTCATCTTGTGTCTCCGGGTGGCTTGGCATGAATGAATGTTGCAAGCTACATTCCATGGGCCAAAAAAAAAGCATCAATTAATAATAAGACAACAAAAGCGCCTCTGAACATCTTTGTTGCAGCGGAGGCAGAAAACAGAAAGAACAGCACTTGTGGTTAACTTGAGAGGCACTGTTGGACCTGGCCCTTTTACAGGGTCATTCCCCAAACGTTTTGCCTTTTTCTCCTTATTTATCTGACCCTTGTTGGCTGATGTTATGACTCTGAGCACTTTTTCACTGCTAAACAGTGCTAAAGTGCATGTGCTCTCCCTTGTAAACTTGGTATGATTGGCTTATACCTAATTGGCATATTTAATTTACCTATAAGTCCCTTGTAAAGTGGTATCGCTATACCCAAGGCCTGTAAATTAAATTCTACTAGTGGGCCTGCAGCACTACTTGTGCCACCCACTGACGTAGCCTTTCAAACCTGTCTCAGGCCTGCTAGCGCTGGGCCTGTGTGCACAGTTTTCTGGCATCTAAAGTTACTTGCCAGGACCAGAACTCCCTTTTTACTACATGTAATTCACCCCTAAGGTAGGCCCTCGCTAGCCCTATGGGCGGGGTGCTATGTATGTAGAGGGCAAGACATGTGCCAGGTTGGGTGACCTGTCCTGGTAGTGACAAACAGCCTATTTGGTTTCTCACTGCTGTGAGTGCTGCCTTCTCATGGGATTGCATTAGAAATGCCCTGCCTTATGTGTAAGGGATATTGTCTGATTTATGAGGGATAGTGTAGGCATGTTTGGTATGGTTGTAATGGTAGTGAGAAATGCTGCTTACTGGTGTAGGTGGATTTTTTTATTATCATTACAGAAATGCCACTTCTAGAAAGTGAGCATAGCTCTGAGCTTATGACTCTGGTGTTTTGCAGCTTGACTCCAATCCACGTCTGGGCAGAGTAACCTTTCAGCCTTTGTGCATACTTTTCAGACAGCCTGTACCCAGCCAGTACACAGGGAGGGTGGAGGTGTCACAGAGGTGCATCTACATACTGGGTAGTCTTCCTGGGCTGTGAGAAGGGAGAGGCGGGGCACTCTTGCATTTGTAAAGGCTGTGCCCTGGCCTCTTACAATAGGGTTGTTTACCCCCCAATGATGTTTGGAGCCTGTGCTGGAGGAGAGAGGGGGCACTCCTAGAACCAGTTGTAACTGATTGAAACCCCCTCTCCTCCTCACTGAAAACACACTGTAAACTGAGTATAAGTACAGAGGAATTTTCCCCACAAGTTAGACATGAAGAGAATTACTTGGAACTGGTCACAGGACGCTGCTGAATAGGACTCACCAGGACCCACTTTGGACTGCTGCTGCTGTGCTGACCTGTGACCTGCGAGGTCTCCAGGTGGAACTGCCACCATCAGCATCCCTTGTGCTGGCCTGTTGTTGGGCCTGCTAGCCCTGTGATTCTCTCCCCAGTTTTCTGTCTCCACGCGCAGGGTGACTATCCAGAGCATGAGGAGTGCTCCAGCTTTGTTGTTTTGGGCCATACGCTGAGGGAGCACCTTGGAAAGCCCTTTATTTTCCAGCCCCCCAGCGCTGGAGAGCGCTTGTTGCCATCAAGAAAACACCGCCACAACCCGGGCTTCTTGAAGTGACTTAGCGCTTGTGAGCGCGTTGTTGCCGAATCACCGCCACAGCCTGTGAGACTGCATTCCTTAAGCGCGAGTGCCACGCTGCCCCTGGGAGCCCCGGGTCACCCTGGATTAGGTAAAAGGAGCGTGCACGCTCCTACTGTGCCCCGGGGGCGAACACACGCTCTGAGGAGCGCCCCCGGGGCACACACCTGCACCTGCTTTGGTGCTGCTTCCACAGTGGCCCGGGAAGGGCAGCAGAGTGGCTCACGCACCGTGTTGGGTGCAGCCACTTCGTGAGCAGAAGGAAAGCCTCATTGGAGATGCCCCCCTACTCACCCAGGCTCCATTACCTTGAGGACTCCGAGTCCTTAAGGAGCGCTATGTGAGGAGGGAGTCCTCAAAGGAGGCTTCTCTCCTCTTTATTGGCACCAGAGATCACGAGCAGGTTGATGCCTCATTGGAGGCACCCGCATCGCCAGGTCTCTCCTTCTCCTCCGTTTTGCGGGGTTTGGATTCGGCCCCCTCTTTTGTGGAGAGGCCCTCAGGGGCCCAGGGAGGGGCTCCCTAAGAGATCGTGGGTCCCAGGAGGGGCCCGATAGAATAAACAGAAAGGGTGCGTGCCGCTCCCCTTGACTTTTCCAGATATAAACAGCCCCCGTTTTGCACATAGAAGCACTGGGGGCCCCTATATCAATCTTTTGGGCACAGGAGGTGCCTGCCAGAAGGAAACAGGTACTTTTCAGAGCCTGTTTGTTTTTATGACATAAACTATGCTTTCTATTGTTCCTCTAATGGGCATTTATGGTAATAACAGGATATGTGTATTGGTTGCATAATGTGATTCCTGACTTATGTTGCAGAATCCTGAGTACTTACGTGTTCTAATGTGACTATTGCTTATTCCTGCAGAGTATTAGTAACCTGTGTAATGTTCTAACCACTGGTAAGGTAGCAGGATATTTCTGACATGTAATGTTTGGTCTAATGATGTTTTGTGAAATACAGTTTATTTTTACTTAGCTCAGTGTTGTGTTTACTTTGTGGTGTACATATTGCGTTACGTGTGTTGCGTGTGCTGTGCAAACGCTTTACACATTGTCTCCGGGTTAGGCCTGACTGCTTGTGCCAAGCTACCAAGGGGGTGAGCAGGGGTTATCTTGGACGTGTAACTCCCTTGCCCTGACTAGAGTGGGTGGGTTCTGCCTGGCTTAGGTGCATACCGTAGCCAACCAGAAACCCCATTTCTGGTTGGCTAACACATATCTTGTGCAAAAAAGCAACTGGAGGCCCCTTATTTAGACATTGAGCTCACTCCATACCTGACTCAGGAACCCTGCTGCTCATTTCCTGCCTCTTAGCCTTGATTTCTCTTCTCCCCTTTCGTCTTCTTTTTGATGATCGCTCCACTCTTCCATTCTGCACCTTACTCTTCTTTACCTATCCTCCCAGAGTGTTGAGGGGCATCTCTGGGGGAGGCTAAAGACATCTTCCTGCAGTGATATTCCTGTGCATCGTGGGCCCAGCTATGCCCTTGGTGCACCACACAGGCCCTCTGCTGTGGCATCTGCGGTTATCAGTGGACTGACAGCAAATTGTAAAAGACTGGGGATATGCTACACTTACTTCCATATGTATCTACTACTAGGAAGGGGCAGGAACAAATGCGTAACAACAAGCTTCTTCTACAGAAGTATTATTTGTTATTGTTTCTCATAAATTGATCTTACAAACTTCTAAAACTACTTAATAAAATAAGACCCTAAATATGTACGTCTAAATTGCATTTATACTCCTTTTGCATCAACATTCGCACAGCTCACAGAAACTCAGTTAACCAAACAATTGCAAACAAAAATTACAAAAATGTAATATCAAAAGCAATTGTTCTTTTCATAACCAATAATTTGTATTGTGATTGCTCGGTGGGTTGACCCATCTCTGCTCCTCTGTAGACCCCATTGAGCCACTACACTGATGTCCGTAGTTACCCTTGTTTTGCTGAAATGATGTTCTTGGGTGGAACCCACAGGCCCACTACTGCAGTGTCTGTGGTTATCCATCGGTTGCTTTGTCTATGCTCATTGGTGGACCTCATTACCCCATCAATGTGATGGGCGTGGACATTTTCTTGGTTTCTGCTGGCTTCTCTTTTGTATGGGCCCTTGAGGCCCACTACAGTGGGATCTTTGGTTATTCTCGGGTTGTGCATTCTCTGCTTCGGTGAAGGCCCTTTTATCCCAGGTCTTAATGGCTGATTTCGTGGCACCCTTTTACTGTTTCTAGATTGATCCATTCCTGTTCACCAGAAGACAGCGAGGCCCAGATTTATCCAATTTTGATGCAGTGCCATGTACCAGGCAACTTGCTGTCCTGTACTTGTCAAATAAATATCTATCAAGATTTGGCGCATTCCTGCTCACTCATCGCACTTCCACACTTGTGGCTGCCCAGCATGAATGGTGCAAGGGTCTCTGCATTGCAGGCAGGATTGTGTTTGTGCACAAAGGGTTAACTTCCTGCACACAAATAATCCTGTGAGGCTTTTTTGTCTTCCTAAGTGTGCCGCAGAAGACAGCACTCTTAGAAAGAGGAAACAATGAGGAGAAATAAAGATATTTCTCCTCGTTGCGCCTCGGCTGTGAAGGCGTACAACTCTAGCACATTCCCAGGTTTACCAGTCTTGGTAAATCTGGGAATGCACCAAAACCCATAAGTGGATGTGTGAGAATATCCATGCAGCACCCATGAAATGTCTTCACAGGGCAGTGTCACGCATGCCAGCGACTTGCACTGCCTTGCGTTACTCCAGATTTACCAAGCAATGGAGGGCCACACAAGGTTGCCTAGCGTTGCTTGTAAATTTGATTTTAGCATTTGATTTTAGCATTATGTTGCCCTTGCAACACGATGCATGGAGCAAGGGTAATGAAAAACAATAATAGACCTAGCCCCAAATTTGGTAAAGTGACTATGTTAATGATATGCAAATGCACTACCACCCCTGAGACATCTCTGTGCTTCACACCATGCCTGCATGCAGCTATTAGTTCAGTCCCAAGCTCCTGCATGACACAAAGAGGCATATTTACAAGCCCCTAGCGCCACCGGAGTGTCATTTTTAGTGATGCTCCGGTAGCCCTGTGCACTGCGCTGTACTTAGAAGGTGGCGTTAAGCCACTTTTTGTAAATATAGCCCCTTCACTTGCAGCACTTTGTGTGGAAGGGGCGTGCAATGGATGTTGCTGTGGGTGTTCCAGAGCAACACCCATTGCATTTTGATGCTGCCTCAGAAATCGTAAATCAGTGGCAGGGCCAAAATCTAACACCACCGCAGGCATGGCGTTAGCATGGCGCAACGAGGAGAAATGCTTTCATTTCTCCTCGTTTTTTGCTCTTTCTATGTGTGCTGCAGGATGCAGCACACATAGAAAGAGCAAATCCCCATTGAAGATTGTGTCCCCTCCTGCACAAAAACAATCACCATTGAAGATTGTGTCCCTTCCTTCGCAAAAACAATCACCATTGAAGATTGTGTCCCTTCCTGCACAAAAAACAAAAACAATCACCATTGAAGATTGTGTCCTTTCCTTCGCAAAAACAATCACCATTGAAGATTGTGTCCCCTCCTGCACAAAAGCAATCACCATTGAAGATTGTTTTTGTGCAGATCTCCCCGGCAACGCAGCCATCCTTGCACCATGGCGCAAGGGTGGCTCTGTTGGCGCTAGGCAGCTAATTTAGCACCTGGCGCAGGGAGAAACACAGGGATGGACAGTATTTTTGTAACTACAGTGCCTCCCTGCATTTCAGAACTGATGCAGGCCGCGCTGCCAGTTCTTTGTAAATATTCCCCAAAATACCTCTTGCATAGACCACTCCAGAAAAGAACACGCTACCAAACCCATAAGTGTGAAGGGCCGAAAGGCCTGTGAGGACCTCGTGGCCTTCCCCCGCGTGCCCTGGGAGCTGTCCGTCATAACCGCTCCCGCCCCCACACCAAGGGCCAGAACAAGGCCTTAGCATCCTTTGACCACCTGCTCGTGGAAGGTAAATGGCTGCTCAATGCAAAATTGCACAGAATAGACTACGAGGTTCATCATGCTAGGAGGATAATCGTGTGATTCCTGTAATTTGGCGCGAAATACCGCCTGGAACCAGTGGCCCCGGTCCCCTGGTATCCCCTGGTGCGGCCAACTTGAAATAAAGCCCTATGCCGAGTCCTAACCCGCGCCCCCAACTTTTACACGAACCCTTTCCCAAAACTTAATCCTATACATTTTATTTTCAATTTAAATGTTTCCAAGCACGCACACACTTTGCATTACAAAGACGTTTCTGCCTCTAATGTGGAAGGCGGCATAAGGAATGGAGATTTTATTAAACCGATCGTGATTTCATTGAAGACGATAATTCCCGGAGATTAGACCAAAGTGACGTAATCAGCTGTCAAGATCCCTTTAGTGATTAAGCAGTGTATTTGTAATTATTTTAGAATGAAATTTATTAAAATGGAAAGAAACATCCAGACGTGCACAGACGGAGTGGGAGCGCAGGTGACTGAAAGAAGCTTACATTTTGCATTTAGACACAGAAAGGAATGCTAAGAGATGTGACACAATGAATGGAGCCTTGCAAATGGGACTGCAGAGCACTGCTTAATTTGTAAATAAAAACGTGCTGGTGCCCAAAGCCCTCCTCCTAAACACGCGACTGCTGCATTTAAATGTGCGAACACGGAATACTTAGGCAGCGTAATCATGAAGCCATCTCAAGCCTCTTTAATCAATTTACAGCCACTCCCCGCCCCTTCAGCTCACTCTTGCAGCTTTCTGCTTTCTCCCATTGTGACGCTTTTTCGTTTTTCTCTTCCACCATCTTTCCCTTATGGGTATTAAATCTAACCTTAACCAACCCAAACCTAATGCTAACCATAGCCTTTACTCCAACATTAGCCCTATATATAACATCAATCTTAAACTTCACTCTGGACAAACCACTAATCTTAGCTCTAACTAGGGGTGTGTGTGAAATTCATGTAATTTGCTTTTGCAAAATTAGACAAAATTAATTACTGGTAATTACGTGAAAGGCAAAACCGATATTTGGTGCTGTATTTTAAGAGTATGCATTTGGCATAAAAAACCACAAAAAACAGAAGTGCCACAAACAGCAGTCGCTCATGTTGTTTGCATTGTTGTTGTGCACTGGAGCTACAATTTTGCAGTGAACATCGAGTAATTACTCTAACTCCAACCCCATGAATTGTGATGCACATACTAACTCTAATTAGAACTTTAAAAGTAATGCTACCATAACACTGACTCTAATATTACAGTAAACCTTAATTTTAACTTCAAAATCAATCCGGACCGCAGTGCTACCTTCTGCAATTCCACCCTCCTCAACCAAGTGTTAAGACACTTACGCAAACCCTGTAAGAAATTGCATTACCTATTCAAATCGCAACCACTATCCTTGTAAGGGTGAAGTCACAAGCAAACCCCAGACAAATCTGTGGTTAGCCCTCTGGTAGTTTGGCACAAAAACAGTCACGCTTATCTTAGAGGCAATGTGTAAAGTATTTATGCAGCACACTAACAGTAACAAAGTGAAAACACAACACAAGAAAAATCCCACACCATTTTTTTTTTAAATGGAGCAAAATTTAATAAATAATTTGACACCAACGTGACAAAAATTCAATCAGTAGAACCGGAGATATGAAATGTTAAAGATTTAAGTGAAAATAGCACCAGAAATCACAAAGCGCCATTTGCAGCCAACTAGTCGTGCAAGATCAGTTGAAGGTCGCAAGTTCAGGCCGACCACGATGGAGCACGGGCAGCATACATGGACGGGGTTAGTCCTGCAGAAAGAGTTACCTTCACAGTCAGCACAAAGAGTTCGATTTGCGGTGGAAGGGGCCGCGAGGAGTAGGGAGAGCGTTGCAGATTGCCATCGAAGTAGTGCAAAGAGCTTGCCGGGTGTCACAGACATTCATTGCTGTAGTGTGAGGATCCCGTTGGGTATCGCAGATCGTTGTAGCTGGAGCTTCATATTGGCTGCCACCGTGAGCTGTAGTTCAAAGCACCGATCTCGTCTTGTCGGGCATCGTTGGCAGTAGTTGTGGCTCAAAGAGTCAGATTTGCCGAAATGTGGAATTGGCTGGTGGTGCGGGCAGCAAGACCTTAGTGCAAATCGACCGGTTTGCATTCGGGCGGAGTTCAACTAAGGCCACACCAATGTCCAGGACCTAAGGGGCACCACTTGGGGCTCAGGAACTCGCTCCATCAGGGTGGAGGGCTCAGGCATTTCCAGTTCTAGGTCCAGGCAGCAGTTCAGCTGGGCAGTTGCAGGTAGCATCTGGAGCTCGTTATGTCCTTGTAGCTCAGAAAAAGAGGTCAGCTGACTGACCTTGGAGTCACTTCAGTCTGGGATGAAGGGTGCAAGTCCAATCTTCCTTCTCAGCAAGCAGGCAGGGCAGCAGGCAGCAGAATATCAGGGCAGCAGAGTAGCAGTCCTCCTAGCAGGAAAGCTGCACAGCAGTCTTTCTACTGTAGCATCCACAGGTCAAGGAGTGTACTGAAGTGTTATGTCTGAGTATCCAATATTTATATCTCATGCCCACTTTGAAGTAGGAGACATTTCTAGAAAATTCCCTTTGAAGTCCTTAAAGTTTCTTGCCTCCATCGGCCTAGTTCCAAGCTGGCTACATGAACAATGCAGTGGTGATAAGTCCTCTCTCTGAAGGCAGGGCACAGCCTATTAAGTTGCAAGTGGGGCTGTGCACAGCTCTGCCCCCTGATGCTGTCAGTTATTGGGCCATCAAGGCATACTTAATCCCTCTGTTGCCTGGCTCTGAGGGAGGAATAAACAAAGTCCAACTATCAATTAGACACAGTCAAGTTACCTTGGACAGGCTGAAGCACCTGACTTGGTCCCAGCCCTGTCAGCCTGTCTGCTGTTCCCATCGATTTGTGCCAATTTTCACACGTCCTGCAAGCTGCCTTTCCTCCAAAATCCTGGGAGGCCTGTCTGCCTTGAACAAAGATCCAGGATTTCCTGTGGAACATCCCGCAGGCACCCCAAGAGAACTGCGAGGACTTTAGACCACAGAAAACCCAACACCTGAAAACACCACCATACCCGTGCATCCTAGCTTGAGCTGAAGTGGGCCCATGGTGCCAGTGTGATCCCCGAGCCCTCCAGAGACACCAACACTCCCTGCAACCTCTGCCCTCAGGCTCCCTCAACGGTGAGTGCTCCGGTGGAAAAAGCCTAACACCTCAGGACACCTCTGCACCAGTTGCCCCTTGCACATGGAGAAGACCGAAGGTGTCCCTACATCCCCAGACATCTCAAGATTGGAGCCCACCTGTTGGTTCCACCCAACTGGACTCCTAATCCAAACCTGCAGCCTCTTCGTCACCAGACAGATCTCCATGGACTAACATAGGGTACCTGACGCCGTACTACATCTTGTGCCAGGCCGCCACTGCGCCGCCCTTCGTGACCTGTTGGTGTGGCCTGGACCCTTGCCCAAAACTCAACTTAAGTCCAGGAGATTGGTCCCGTAAGTCGCTGTACTATACTTGAATGTAGTTCTTGCTTTTCTCTCCATAGGATAACATTGCCGCTTCTGAAAACCGCACTGTCAACTTTTGAAACCTATAAAGATTTTTCATGAAAAAGTACTTACCTGATCGTATTGATTCTGGTGCCTAAACTTATATAAAGATACTTGTTATTTTTTTAAATTGGTGTGGATCTCCTTCTTGAGTTGTGTGTCTCTTTTATTGACTGTGTGTGTATTTCAGCTCTAACACTCCTCTTTGATAAGCCTAACGCTGCTCGACCACACTAGCTCCTAAAAGAGCATCTTAAGATTGCTAGAGAAAGCCCCTGTTCACTAGTAAGGGATTCCCTGGACTCTGCACGATATATCTCTTTTTGATATATCATAGAAAGAGCAAGCTTCTTACAGTAGTGAATTAATTAGTTTAGGATTAAGACGGTATGTCAGAGTCTGGAAAGGACAGATAACTCAGCACTCACTCATGGTGTACTTCTTTCCACCATTATAGAGGAAAATTACTAGAACTGATAACAATAGAGTATTGAAATTGGGAAAAAAAGTCTCCTCAATGTCCCTGTGCTTCTTCATATGTATTTTAGAGTGCACTAACTTAATGCATAGGATCCAAGGGAAACTATGCTGTTTCCCATCTCTCACCAAACCCATTCCAATCCACCGTAGATTGCAACCATCTTCTTACAGTCCTTCCATCTAGAACCCCAAGCATTTCTTATTAATTTTCTGAATTCAGCAAAAGTGGCTCAGGCTGTGAAGCAGGACGTGTTTTTTCACAACTGTGTTTTAAAAAAGATACATAAAAACTGACTGGATTTTCATAGACTAAGGCAATTACATTCTTTGAATTTCTGGATTCACAAACTGTTCAATCATAAATAATCCACAAACTTGGTTTGCAATTTAGCATATTTTTTAAAATGCCACTTTTATGAGTAATCACACCCTCTCAGCTATAACATGCAGAGATGCTGGACTTAGAGAGTGTGTGAAATTTGTGTAATTTGCTTTCATGTAATTATGATATGTTCTGGGAAACATTATGCTTAGATATGTAAAATGTAAATATAGCACTTAGCATTATATTTTTACATAAAATGCATCCTCATGTCCATTTTAAATGTGAGGATGCGTTTCATGCTAAATTGCTCCAAAATACAAATGCCATGACAACAGCCACGTACATTCTTGATGTAGTTATTGTTCCTCCAATATAATTTTGCAGCAAATGTGATGTGATGTAATTAAGCAGCATGGTGGCATAGTCTCAGGAAATTTGTGTAACAAGCCTAATGCAAAATTCACATTACGTCAGCACAATTAATTTTTGGACTGGACCTAGCTGGACTTATCCTACAATCAGAATAAAACTTACAAGCAATTTCAGATTTACCTGATGCATTATGTTCAGACTTCTGATTATTATGTAATTCAATTAGGTGTTCTTGTCCTGAAAGAACTGAGATAGACAAAGGCCCTAAATATTCCACAATAGTCGCTTGAAACATGAATTTTCAATCATCTTGAAATGTGATATGTAGGACCCAGGCTTTCTGGGTGATCACAGTACCAGCTAAATAGACAATACAGATCATATCCAAAAATCCCCTCAGTGCCTCATCATAATGGGATGCTGCAGGAGCATTGCAGATTTCAAAATGTATGACCTGGTATTTGAATAACCCAAACTTAGTATGCAATGTTGCTCTCTATTCATGTCCCTCTCAGACCCTGGTAGGTGATGAGTTATTGGCATTTCTGATCTGATCTAGTAGAAGACATATCAATTGCAAAGGGCAATGGTTCTTCAAAGTAATTCTTTTGAGGGATCAAAAGAAGCCCATGGATGTTCTCACTTCATTCCTTTTTTTTAGGGAACTAACAATAGTGAGGAAGAAGCTAGAGTTAGTGAGGGTGTATTAACTCTATTAGCCAAATGTTTATGTGCATACTATCTGATTCTACAATATTATATTCCTGATTCAGTAAGTGTATACAGTCAAATACAAGGAATTAGTGCACCTGGTTCTAAATGTATCTTGCATCTATCACATCTCTGCATGGAAAACTATTTGCCTTTTTCTTCTAACAAAAACCACTAAGGGCCTTATTTAGAGTTTGATGAATGGGCACTCCGTCACTAAGATGGCACACGTGCCATCGGCCATATTGCAAGTGCATTATAGTCTATGGCACTTGTACTACAGTGGATGTAATATCTATTGTATTTTTAGCAGAGTATTTCATCTACCAAACTCTAAATAAGGCACTAAGGGCCTCATTATGAACATGGCGGTCCAGACCGCCATGCCGGTGGCGGCGGAAATTACCGCCACCGGCATGGCGGTCTAGACCGCCATATTATGAACAAGGGAAGACCGCCACAGGCGGCCCTCCCCACCGCCAGGCTTTCACCGACAGGCAGCCTGATGATTGTGGATTTCTCTATCCGACAGGAAGAACCCTGGTTCCTCCAGCCTTTCCTGGCAGTTTCCCCCGCCAGGGAAAGGCTGACGGAAGGGGTGCTCTGGGGCCCCATGGGGGTCCCCTGCACTGCCCATGCACTTGGCATGGACAGTGCAGGGGCCCCGTGCACAGACCCGTCGCGCAGGTCACTGCCCGATTTACAGGCAGTGATCTGTGCGACGGGAGCTGCTGCACCTGCCACACTGCAGCATTGACGACGGCTGTCGGCAATGTCCTGGCCCAGCATTCCGCTGGGGCCGGCTGGCTGAAACACTGTTTCCGCCCGCCTACCCAGTGGAATATATATTAAAGGGCCGGCGGGGTCTTCCAAGGCTGGCGGTCTATATTTATGTTCATAATGAGCTCCTAATTTCTGATACAAAGGTAGGTTAAGATATAGCATATCCAACAGCTGACCACATTCCCACTCCTGCAAGCTCTTTAACAATTGATTCTCTCTGGATTGAAATTAAATCATACAACTAGCTTCATAACCTTCTGAATTCAAATGAAATGTCCTGATGGTACCTTCAATATGAGAACTTTGGGCCAGATGTAGCAAAGTGTTTGCGCCTCGCAAACGGCGAAAATCGCCGTTTGCGAGGCGCAAAAGCCACTTTGCCATTCAGAAATGCATTTTGCGAGTCGGCTCCGACTCGCAAAATGCATTTCAGACTCGCAAATAGGAAGGGGTGTTCCCTTCCTATTTGCGAGTCGCATTGGGATGCAATACCATTTGCGACCGCATATGCGGTCGCAAATGGCATCGCAGTTACCACCCACTTCAAGTGGATGGTAACCCAATCGCAAATTGGAAGGGGTCCCAATGGGACCCCTTCCAGTTCGTGATTGTACCCCAAAACATTTTTTCAGGGCAGGGAGTGGTCCAAGGGACCACTCCCTGCCCTGAAAAAAACCCGAAACTAAAGGTTTCGGTTTTTTTGAAGTGCAGCTCGTTTTCCTGTGAGGAAAACGGGCTACACTTCAAAAAAAAAAAAACTGCTTTATTTAAAAGCAGGTCGCTAACATGGAGGCCTGCTGACGTCAGCAGGCCTCCATGTTAGCGAGTGCCTATACTCGCAATGGGGCCGCAATTTGCGACCCACCTCATGAATATTCATGAGGTGGGTCATTGCGACCCCATTGCGAGTTGCATTCGGTGTACTGCATAGCAATTTGCGACTTGCAAATTGCGAGTCGCAGGGACTCGCAATTTGCAAGTCGCAAATTGCCTTTTTCCTACATCTGGCCCTTTGTCAGGTAAACTATGGCACTCCTAAAATTGTATCAAAATGAGGAGCATCTATTAAATCAAACCAAAATTTCTCATGATGATTTAAAAAAAAACCAAAGGCATCATGTGTGTATGAAACTCACTAAACATGAAGATAAACTAGAACCATTGAATGCCCTAACATCCTGAGGAATCTGTTTCCTAATGACTGGGACTTAATAGGATAGAGCACACTTAGGGCCTCATTAAGAGTTTTGCGGTTTTATGGTTAGACTGCTGTGGTGGGGGCCGCCAAAAGGCTGCCATGTTGGCCGTCATACAGACCGCCATATTACGAGTTACACAGCCAAGCTCACCAAAAAGCAGTCAAAATCCCGACACTGCCAGGACTCTGGAGGGCAGGAAAGAGGCAGTCCCACCACAAGCACCGCTAGCCCGCCAAAAACCTTTAAACCTGTTATGAACCACAAATCACAATAGCGGTTCTTCCATGATGGAAAACCAATGGCGGTGCGCACTGCAGTGGTCAGCGGTCAACACAGTAATACACTACACCACATTGGATAGTTCAAAATCCCCACACCAGACACACATCCAAACAACTGACACACCTACAAACTGCATTACAAAACACACCCCTTCACCCACCACAATCCTTGGCAACAAAAACACCACACACAGAAGACAGAGCCGGAAACAGATACACATTGCACTACAGATTAGGCACTCCTACACGCTTCACATAGTCCTGATCCCATACCTGCACAACACTCCCAATACACAAATTAGTACCCTTCACACTAAAAACCAACCATCACCCTCTCACAACACATCACTCACACCTCATCACTTTATTTGTGTCATTCCTTTTCATATCATCCATCACTACTGTGTCCCCACAAAAATATCCCTGTTTCACAGATGATGAATTGAGGGTCATGGGGGAGGAAATCATCAGAGTAGAGCCACACCTATTTGGAGCACAAGTCCAGCAAGCCTCCATCGCCAGGAAAATGGAGATGTGACAAAGAATAGTTAACAGGGTGAATTCAGTAGGCAGCTATCTACACACAAAGGAGGACATCAGGAAGAGGTGGAATGACCTCAAGGGGATGGTACATTCCTTAGCCGCCAGGCACCAGTTGGTGGGCCGCTACCTCCTCCCCCAATGTTCACATCATGGGAGGAGAAGGTTTTGGCCAACCTGCATCCTGAAGGCTTTACAGGAATACCTGTGGGAGTTGATACAGCCCACTCACCACCCCTGTGTCCAACTGTCCGAATACCCCTGTCTGGCATCGCACATGTCAACTAAATTCACCTGGGACCACACTGTCTGTGTTTGGTGTGGGTAGTACAGGGACTGGCAGCACTACAACTCCCAGCAGGCACTGTTCCACCTTTAAGAAATGCCACACAGTGTTCTACAATTTAAATTGCTTTGCAAATTAACTTTAAAATTGATTGAACACACCTGAATGCTCAACAATTGTACATCCTATGGCAATTATAGAAATTAAATGGACATCTGCCAGTACAGTACCACCAACACACAGCCACAGCTGTGTCCTCTGCTAAATAAGCCTTAAAAAAACAATCATCCATTGAAATGAACTCACCTGGGGCACACACACATGTATGAAATGTGATGTGTTTGGAGTAAACTCATACAGAGTCCCAGATATAATGGTCAACCCTAATCTGATTGCCAAGTAAGTTTTCACTGTACATTGTGCAGCTGTCTGTTGATTCAATAATGATTTACTCCCAACATGTAAAATGTACAGTCACACAGCAGACAAGATAGGAGTCTATGAACACACATCCAGCTGCCATCCTCTGGATGAAGCCCTCAGTGAGGAAAACACCCCTGTATGTGAGGACGGTGAGGATGACTCTGGCCCATCTGGGACACCTGGTCAGTTAACAACTGTCAGCTTCACCCCTTCTACATCTACTCCTCCCAGCCCTGTTGCATCTGGGGGTGGGTGGCGAACTCCGCTCTCCTCTGAGAGCTAACGGAGTTTTCGGCACACCCAAAAGTTTGCCCAAAAACTCCACTATCCCTGCCAGAGGAGAAGAGCTCACCACGTGCACACTGCAGCCCAGTCATGGGCCACACAGTGCAAGCACAGACAGTCTGCACTTGCGCTGTGTGGCCCATAACTGGGCTGCAGTGCGCACTCACGAGACGTCGGCAATAGAGCTGTTTGTCAGCAGCTCCAGATTCCGGTCACAGGGGGCAGAGGAAGGCAGAGAGTCAGGCCCAGGGAGAACCCAAGTAAATACTAATTTATTTCTTATGTGCAGTGTGCACACTGGTGCACAAGAGGCCTGAAATGACAGCTTTCTCTGCCTACGGCCCAGGCCTGCTTTCAGGTTCTTGTGCACCGGCCTGCCCACTGTGCAGTGCACACAGGACAGACTGGTGCATAAGAGGCCAGGAACATCAGCTTTCACTGCCTACGGCCCTCTCCTGAATGCACCCGATCTCAGAAGCGCTAAGCAGGGTGGCACCTGGCTAACCAGGCCCCACCCTGTTTAGTGCTTCTGAAATCGGGCGCATTCGGAGAGGGTGTCACTCCGCGGCACACAGCACTCCGCACCCGCAGAATTCTGCTCTGCCCAGGCCTACTTACAGCTAAATCTCAGGCAACCACTCGCCCCCAAACCTGTGTTCCAAGGACAGTTTCTACCATCATGTGCCCCCCTACCCCCCAGTACAGGTGCCTAAGTCACCACTAGAAAACCCAGACAATGAAGGACCTGGCACCAGTGGGCAAACTGTGCCAAGGCCACAGGCACGTGGGGATAGGGTGCATGGGAGGGATGGTGTGGGCCATTGGTTTGAGGCTCCTAGGTATACAACTGGCCAGAACACCATCTCCTAAGCCTTGGGAGATTACCAACAGACCCAAGGTGTAATGGGACCGGTACTTGCCATGATAGGGGAGATAAGCAGGTGCAGAAGGACAACCACCAGAAAGTTATGCAAAAGTGGAAGGCCCACAATGCCTACATAGACTCACTAACAGAGGTGCTCAGAGACATCAATACCACCCTGAGTAGGTTATGTCCACAACAGCTGACCCCTTCTATTGGTCATATAACATCAGCCAAAAAACACAAAAAGGTATGAGGTTCACTTATAATAAGGAGCTGTACCCAAAGGAGATTTTCCTGGAGCTCCTTGACCACACTGGGAGTATAAATGAAGTGTAAGTGCTGTGAAGTGGTGAAGGGGGGGTGTTTCCTTTACAGACTAGGTGGTCTCACACACTATATAGTGTCATGCTTCATCATTTGACCACCTAGCCCCTCCCAGGTAGGACAGTGCCACCTGGGTGGACTCGACCTCACTGTTAAAAGATCATGAGGGAGTGTGTAAATTATTATTTTCTGGAATTTAGTGGGATCCAGCTAAACTAAGGAAAGATATAAAAACACCTAGGCAGTTACCAGTGTGCAATCCACACTTTTAATAGTGGTGTCTGCTGGTGTGTTTAAAAACAAGGATGGGACACCTAAGGAGGGGCTAGGTGGTCACATGATGAAGCATGACACTATATAGTGTGTGAGACCACCTAGTGCATAAAGGAAACACCCCCCCCACCCCCCCCCCCCTTCACCACTTCACAGCTCTTACACTTCATTCATACTCCCAGTGTGGCCAAGGAGCTCCAGGAAAATCTCCTTTGGGTACAGCTCCTTATTATAAGTGAACCCCATACCTTTTTGTGTTTTTTGGCTTTATATGTAGCGAGTTAGTATGGGTTGATTCCTTTAAACTTGTTAAAAAAATGTTTTGTTCTAATCTCCCTGACTCTCTATTTGTGTTTCCATATAACATCAGCACCTTCCACATCTGTGGCAGCCAGTGCAATGGAGGCCCTGCCAGGGGAAGGACATGCCTCAGACACCCCTGCCTCTGTAGTTGAATCCCCCCTGCAAATGTGGACATCCACCAAAGCATCCAGGAGGAGCAGATGCCAAGACAACAATCCCTGCCAGGAAGTGAACCTCAAGTGATTGGTTCCCTTTGTGTATCACATCTACAACCAGTCTCCATTTTCCAATGGTACAAGGATACTGGACTTGAGACTCCAAATGTTTTAGCTGCTACCCTGATGATTGCATCCACCATGAATGAACCCTTCACTGTTTGCACATTTTTTATTCGTTTAACTAATCCCTTTAATTACCTGTGCACTTGTGAATAAACACATCTAAGCCACAGATCATGTTTGAGAGGTATTAGTCACTTATATTGATCAGTTTACTGTTATACCTCTTGCTTATAAATGATATGCACAAACTATTTAATCATGGTGCAACTTGAGTATAATTATACTACTGGACAAACTTCTATTCCCAATCATTGTACGTTCCTACACATAGGTTGAGAATATGCCAGTTATCATACTGTTAAGTACAGCTGCACAATTTAGTGTCTCAGAATAGGTGTGAATAACTAGCACTCTACAGACTACTGAAGTTAGGGACATGTCAGTCTTTGTCTATCCAAATAGACAAATAGTTAGGTTCAATGTATAATAAGCTAAGCCATGTCACATACCTATACCATCCCTCACAATTTTCTATGCCCAATGTTACAGACAGAGGTCACTACAAATGTCCCCAGTCATGGAAACTTCTACTTTCCATGGTCAGGTATCTGTAGGCATGCTACTCACGTATGTCAGTCTTGAAACACATGCACAGTGGCCTCCAATGAGGAACCACAGTGACAGCTACATACAAGTAAGTTATTACCAATATCAAGCCCATAAGCAGATTGAGGTTATGGATTGCACAGGATGACATGTGTCAGAGACACAAGACCGCATACATTACAACATTGGGCCCACATACCATGGCAAACAGGTTATTGTGTGGAATAGAACACTACCATCCCACTGTCCTGACAGTCTAGGCATGGAACTCGCATACCACCAATAAAATGCCATACAGTACCTGGATCTGTCCATGTTCACTTTACATGTCAGCCTGCAAATGAGGATGACCTTGTAAAGTAATCTGCAAATTTAAAATGTAATAGATAAGATATATGCAAGAATTGGTAGTAAAAAAAACCTTACAGACATGTCCCAAATACAGTGGTAACTCTGGTTGTACATTGTGACAAACTTAAACTAGGGTGATCATCACGCGGCGTACAACTCCATATATTATTTTGTATGCACATCTGATCTTTGTGATGCTAAGCAACTTATGACCTGTCTGTTGGTCACACAAAAGACCCTTCTCAAGCATCTCTAACCCACCCAATAAATGACTGAACCAATACTTCAACAAAACAACACACACCTACAGTCAGGTAAAGTACTGACTGATTAAATCTGCCCGGATGTCTCCAGCTTCATCCTCATCACTGTCATCCTCACTTTGCATGTCTGTATTCTCACCCGGTGGAACTGCTGTCTCCCCCTCATCTGGGATGTATGGGATCAGATGCCTCAGGGTGAGGTTGTGGAGCTTTCAGCAGGCCACAATGATCTGACACACTTTGGCGATGAGTAGAGGAGGGCTCCAGCAGGCTTATCAATGTAATGGAACCTTGCCTTCAGGAACCCAAAAGAACACTCCAGGACATGCCTTGTCCTTTCATGGGCCTCATTGAAGTGGACTTCCCCTGGCGTGGTTGGATACCTCACTGGTGTCAACAACCAGGGATGGTTTGGGTAGCCAGAGTCCCCTGCAAGGAACAGTTACATGTGTGCAAACCAAATTCCTGGATATCCATACATTTGGCACCAGACATAGGGTACTTGCACACATGACATATGTGACTTACCAACTAGGCAGGCCCTCTCTGCGTACTGTTGTGTCATCAGCAGTGGGGCATTGCTGTTCCACATGATGAAGGCATTATGGGCTGAACTCGGTACCTAGCACAAACGTGTGAAATGTAGAGGTCCGCCAAATAGACTACTTGGACAGTTATGGAGTGGAAGTTCATACTGTTCCTATAAACCTGTTCATTGCCATTTGGGGAAACCAAGGCTATATGGGTGCCATCAGTGTCTCCTACCACACGTGGGATGTGTTTCAAAGCATAAAAATCAGCCTTCACATGGCCCAAATCTTCACGTTGGGGAAATCTGATGTAGCTGTCAAGTGTTTCACAATACAGACAGTACAGGCGTTAGACCAGACTGAACATAGCCTAAGACATCCCTGTAGTTAGGGCCACGGTACTTTGAAAGGAGCCTGTGGCCAGGAAGTGCAGCACGGACATAACTTGTACAATGGGTGGTATGCTATTGGGATGATGAATGGCAGGCATCAGATCTGGCTCCAACTGATGACAAGAGATCCATGATTGTCTGCCTATCCAGGCAGTAGATCTGGATGACATGTTGATTCTACATGGTCTGCTAGTTGACGGTGCACTGTCTGACTCTTCTTATGCCAGGGTAACTATGTGAGAGAAAACAAGATTGTATCTCTGTCACTCTTTGTGTTCATTGTAAATGTGTAGATACAAATGTCACACAGAATGCTCAGACATGCCATATGACATAGTTAAAACATGGTACACAGCACATACCTAGTGATTTTTTTTTTTTTTTACTGCAATGTCATCCCCTTACCTCAATCATGCTTTGGAAAAAAGATATGCATGTCAAAAAAAGTATCTGTGATCATGACATTCTTACCTTGTTTCACATTTAAAAGGCTCAATTACTATCTATCTATGTGCAATGAGGGTGCAGACTATGCCAATAATGAAACATTGCTCTTACATCATAACTATTACAACATGTCTGTTAATACTACATATGTATACAGATGTGTTAGAAATTGGGTTTTTGGTTGGCAGTCAGGTTGCCCTCTGTCCAAGCAAGAACCCTCACTCTAGTCAGGGTAAGTCACACACAATCCAAAATCAGCCTGTGCCCACCCTCTGGTAGCTTGGCACGAGCAGTCAGGCTTAACTTAGAAGGCAATGTGTAAAGCATTTGTGCAATAAATCATACAATACCATAATATAACACCACAAAAATACACCACACAGTGTTTAGAAAAATCTATAATATTTATCTGGGTATCTGCAGGTCAAAACGATCAAAGATGCAATATGAATTTGTAAAGATATCACTAAAAAGTGATGTAAAGTGTCTTAAGTCTTTAAAAAGCAAACAAAGTCTCTTTCAAGCACAAAGTACCTGGTTTCTGGTGGGAAATCTCCTCAGAGGGCCACAGGAGAAGAGATACGTGGAAAACTGGTGCGTGCGTCGATTTCTCCCCAGCACACACGGACTTGCATCGTTATTTTTCACGCGGGGAAGTCGTGCGTCGTTTTCCGGCGCACGGCCAGTCTCTTTCTGTGGATCGCAGGGATTACCAGATGTCCCGGGTCTGTGCGTGGATTTTCCTGCTTGTTTTCCGGCTGCGCGTCGGTCTGCGGGGCTGCGCGTCGAAATTGCGATCTCACGGCAGGCGTCGCGTCGATTTCTCCTTGGAAGTCGGGCGGCGTTGTCCTTGCGAGGCCGTGCGTCAAAGTTTCGATCTCACGGCAGGCGTTGCGTCGATTTCTCCTTGGAAGTCGGGCAGCGTTGTCCTTGCGAGGCCGTGCGTCAAAGTTTCGATCTCACGGCAGGCGTCGCGTCGATTTCTCCTTGGAAGTCGGGCGGCGTTGTCCTTGCGAGGCCGTGCGTCAAAGTTTCGGTCGTCCCGAAGGCGTCGCGTCGATCAGCGTCGGTGTGCAGCGTTTTTCTTGCCGTGGAACAAGCTGTGCCTCGAACATTTCGGCGCACGGAGCATCCAAGTGGAAGAGAGAAGTCTTTTTGGTCCTGAGACTTCAGGGAACAGGAGGCAAGCTCTATCCAAGCCCTTGGAGAGCACTTTTACAGCCAGACAAGAGTTCAGCAAGGCAGCAGGCCAACAGCAAGGCAGCAGTCCTTTGTAGAAAAGCAGACAGGTGAGTCCTTTGAGCAGCCAGGCAGTTCTTGGCAGGATGTAGTTTCTGGTTCAGGTTTCTTCTCCAGCAAGTGTCTGATGAGGTAGGGCAGAGGCCCTGTTTTATACTAAGTTGTGCCTTTGAAGTGGGGGTGACTTCAAAGAGTGTCTAAGAAATGCACCAAGCCCCCTTTCAGTTCAATCCTGTCTGCCAGAGTCCCAGTAGGGGGTGTGGCAGTCCTTTGTGTGAGGGCAGGCCCTCCACCCTCCCAGCCCAGGAAGACCCATTCAAAATGCAGATGTATGCAAGTGTGGCTGAGTACCCTGTGTTTGGGGTGTGTCTGAGTGAATGCACAGGAGCTGTCAACTAAACCTAGCCAGACGTGGATTGAAGGGCACAACAAGATTTTAGTGCAAAGAAATGCTCACTTTCTAAAAGTGGCATTTCTAGAATAGTAATAATAAATCCGACTTCACCAGTCAGCAGGATTTTATATTACCATTCTGGCCATACTAAATATGACCTTCCTGCTCCTTTCAGATCAGCAGCTGCCACTTCAACAATGTATGAGGGCAGCCCCAATGTTAGCCTATGAAGGGAGCAGGCCTCACAGTAGTGTAAAAACGAATTTAGGAGTTTTACACTACCAGGACATATAACCACACAGGTACATGCCCTGCCTTTTACCCACACAGCACCCTGCTCTAGGGGTTACCTATGGCACACATTAGGGGTGACTTAAATGTAGAAAAGGGGAGTTGCTTTTAAATGCCAAGTCGAAGTGGCAGTGAAACTGCACACACAGGCCTTGCAATGGCAGGCCTGATACATGGTTAAGGGGCTACTGAAGTGGGTGGCACAACCAGTGCTGCAGGCCCACTAGTAGCATTTAATCTACATGCCCTAGGCACATGTAGTGCACTCTACTAGGGACTTATAAGTAAATTAAATAGTCAATCATGGATAAACCAATCAATAGTACAATTTACACAGAGAGCATATGCACTTTAGCACTGGTTAGCAGTGGAAAAGTGCCCAGAGGTCAAAAGCCAACAACAACAGGTCAGAAAAAATAGGAGGAAGGAGGCAAAAAGTTTGGGGATGACCCTGTCAAAAAGCCAGGTCCAACATGACCCCCTACCAGCCTAAAGCCAGGGGAGAACAATCACTATCCTGATGTACTTCCCTGTTTGAGGCGACAGAACAAGGACCCAGGCCCACAACAGCAGGGGCATGCTCCAGTTCTTCGCCTTCCTGACTCCAATTTGATGCCTCTGTCCATACTCTCAGGGCCCACTAAGCCCATCCATGGGGAACCTTTCTCCCTACCTGCGGATCCCATCTGTGCAGCACCTAACCTTACTTTGCTCACAGATGTATCCCAGGAGCAGGATAGTACCACCAGGACTAACACAGTGGTGTTGCCCACTCTACCCTCGGGGTGTGACACTTGTCCCCTCCCCAGGGATAACTCTGTCCACCCGGACAGAAAGCCACAGTGGTTACTGACAGCTGCCAGGAAGGAGAGCCAGGCCCAAGCCTCTCAAAGCTCTCCCACCACTGTGGTTGTGGAGAGTGGGAAACGGTAGCCCCAGGTGCTGGGCACCCTTTAACCACTCTCCCTTCTACCAGGTCAGGGATGACAGCCTTAACCTGGTCCTCCCCTCTGGGGCTCTGTACCCTCCCTCCTGGAGCGGTACCCCCAGAGTCCAACATGGTCAGGGTGCTTATAGAAGTCGCCCTGTACCATTCCTCCACCAGTGCAGGGCTGTTAACCTGCCACTGGCCCTCCAACCTGGGGTCTGTACCTTCAGGTTGGACTAGGGCCCGGGGTGAGGCTTCCCTCCCCCTGCCCTCTCTTCTGGGGTCCAGCACCCTCCAACTAGGAGTGGCCTCCTCAGAAGACAACATGGTAGGGGCACTGTTATCAGTAGCCCCTCCCTCCAGGTCAGGGGGGACACCCTGAATCTGGTCTTCCAGGCCAGGGTCTGTACCCTCAGACTGGATCACTGCCTGGCAACCCAGGACTTTCTGGGGGGCACGTCTACCCCCGCCAGGTCAGAGTTTAACCTCTGAACTTGGCCATCCAACTCAGAGTCACCACCCTGAAGTTGAACAATTGCCTGGCACGCCAGGACTTCCTGGAGGGCACACTGACCCTCCACCAGGTCAGAGTTTAACCTCTGAACCTGGCCATCCAACCCAAGGTCACCACCCCGAGGTTGAACAATTGCCTGGCATGCCAGGACTTTCTGGGGGGCACACCTACCCCCCACCGGGTCAGAGTTTACCCTCTGAACCTGGTTCTCCAACCCAGGGTCACCACCCTGAGGTTGGGTAATTGCCTGGCACACCAGGACTTTCTGGGAGGCACACCTACCTCCCACCAGGTCAGAGTTTAACCTCTGAACCTGGCCATCCAACCCAGAGTCAACACCCTGAGGTTGGACAACTGCCTGGCACGCCAGGACTTTCTGGGGGGTACACCTACCACCCACCAGGTCAGAGTTTAACCTCTGAACCTGGTTAGCCAACCCAGAGTCACCACCCTGAGGTTGAACCATTGCCTGGCAGGCCAGGACTTCTTGGGAGGCACACCTACCTCCCGCCAGGTCAGAGTTTAACCTCTGGACCTGGTTATCCAACCCAGAGTCACCACCCTGAGGTTGAATCTTTGCCTGGCATGCCAGGACTTCCTGGGGGGCACTCTCACCCCCCACAAGGGACATACCATCCCCAAGGGCCACACAAGAGTCTGGTTGGCGCAGGTCTCCCGACCTCTGCCCATCCGGCAGAATCTGGGTTTCCCCCTAACCAGAAATGGTTTCACCAGGGTCATTCCTGGGGGGCTCGGCTCTCAGAGCTGACCCCTGACTCTCAAGGTCTTCCACTGGGGTCTGCAACCCCCTCTCAACCCTATGTCTGGACTTCTGCACCCCCTCACTAGGAGTGGTACTGCCAGTCACCCGAACTGGTGGGATGCTGGCTACAGTCACCCCCCCAAGTTCTTCTGACACTGCGGGGCTTCCCTCAAAAAGTGGCCCTAAGGTACAGGCTAGGCTTCCCTCCTGGTGTTCCCTCATGGAACCCTCTAGGACCTGGGACCTACCTGGGACACTACAATCCTCTCCCACCTCACTTGGTTGGGAACCACCTAGACCACTCCCTTCAGGAGCACCCTCAAATGCCTCTTCAGACTCTCTGGTACTCACCCAGAAGTCTGCCTCCATTGTAAGTTCCCTGGGGTCAGAGAACTCACACTCCACCTGGTGTTGGCGTAGCTCTGGAAAATAAGGACCAGACATGTGCTCTCCAGCAATTACATCACTCTGCCCTTCACATGTATTAACCACAGTACCCTTCACCCAACCACCCAGTAACTCAGCCTTGGAAAAGCACTCTACATCCCCCTCCTGAGACTGGTGAGACAGTATCTGTCTGTCCCTGACACTCAACCCATACTCTTCTGGGATATCTCTACACTCTATATCCAGGACGTCCACCAGGGGGGAACCCTTTTCTCTGTCACTCTCTGCTAGAGTCAGTAAAGTGTCCCTCCCCCAGTAGGAATATGACTCCCTGTGCCAGTTCCCCAATCCTTCTCAGGGACCCTGTGCATAACGGGAACTACCTCATACCCTTGAACCACCTGGGGTGTGTCAACTCCCTTCTTCAAGTTGGGCACCACATCTCTGGGCTTGTGCCCTTCTTCAGCAGTACTGGATGCAAGATTTTTGCTGCCACCATCTGAACTTGACTCAGCCCTTCCAGCCTCCAGTTTCAGCTCTTCACAGCTCAGCTCTTGAGCTGCAGTCCTTTCTTCTTCTAGGGCTAAGAGTCTTGCTGCCTCAGCCCTTTCAAGCTGCTCATCTAGCTCTTCCATACACCGCTCTAGAGCTAGGAGCCATTCGTCTCCCACTGGTTCTCTTTCCTCATCTGAGTAGTCTTCCTCCTCATTTGAGTAGTCCCCCTCCTCATCTGAGGGGTACTTAGTCATTTGTTTTTTTTCTGCCTCTCTCTCTGCCCATCTTTCTTCCCCCAAAGCTATGTAGGCATGTAGCATTTCCATCTTAGTAGATCTCCTTGATACAGGAAGGCCCCATTTTCTGCAAAGCCTCCTTAGGTCAGCCTTAGTGAGGTGGTCAGTAGGCACAAAGAGTGAGTAGGTAAGCAATCTCATTGTTGATAAGGTCTTACCGGCAAAAACCAAAATCCATAGTCCAAAATCTCAATAGTATATCCAGGAGGACATCAGAGAACCAAAAGCAAAAAAGATGAAAAATCAAGTTGACCTTCAACTGTGGGTAGGTAGTGAAATACTTAGCTACTGTATGTCACTGCACAAACACAAGTCCTATCCCACCGCTGCCACCAATGTTAGAAATGGGGTTTTTGGTTGGCAGTCAGGTTGCCCTCTGTCCAAGCAAGAAGCCTCACTCTAGTCAGGGTAAGTCACACACAATCCAAAATCAGCCTGTGCCCACCATCTGGTAGCTTGGCACGAGCAGTCAGGCTTAACTTAGAAGGCAATGTGTAAAGCATTTGTGCAATAAATCATACAATACCATAATATAACACCACAAAAATACACCACACAGTGTTTAGAAAAATATATAATATTTATCTGGGTATCTGCAGGTCAAAACGATCAAAGATGCAATATGAATTTGTAAAGATATCACTAAAAAGTGATGTAAAGTGTCTTAAGTCTTTAAAAAGCAAATAAAGTCTCTTTACAGCACAAAGTACCTGGTTTCTGGTGGGAAATCTCCTCAGAGGGCCACAGGAGAAGAGATACGTGGAAAAGTGGTGCGTGCGTCGATTTCTCCCCAGCACACACGGACTTGCGTCGTTATTTTTCACGCGGGGAAGTCGTGCGTCGTTTTCCGGCGCGCGGACAGTCTCTTTCTGTGGATCGCAGGGATTACCAGATGTCCCGGGTCTGTGCGTGGATTTTCCTGCCTGTTTTCCGGCTGCACGTCGGTCTGCGGGGCTGTGCGTCGAAATTGCGATCTCACGCAGGCGTTGCGTCGATTTCTCCTTGGAAGTCGGGCGGCGTTGTCCTTGCGAGGCCGTGCGTCAAAGTTTCGATCTCACGGCAGGCGTCGCGGCGATTTCTCCTTGGAAGTCGGGCGGCATTGTCCTTGCGAGGCCGTGCGTCAAAGTTTCGGTTGTCCCGAAGGCGTCGCGTCGATCAGCGTCGGTGTGCGGCGTTTTTCTTGCCGCGGAACAAGCTGTGCGTCGAAAATTTCTGCGCACGGAGCGTCCAAGTGGAAGAGAGAAGTCTTTTTGGTCCTGAGACTTCAGGGAACAGGAGGCAAGCTCTATCCAAGCCCTTGGAGAGCACTTTTACAGCCAGACAAGAGTTCAGCAAGGCAGCAGGCCAACAGCAAGGCAGCAGTCCTTTGTAGAAAAGCAGACAGGTGTGTCCTTTGAGCAGCCAGGCAGTTCTTCTTGGCAGGATGTAGTTTCTGGTTCAGGTTTCTTGTCCAGCAAGTGTCTGATGAGGTAGGGCAGAGGCCCTGTTTTATACTAAGTTGTGCCTTTGAAGTGGGGGTGACTTCAAAGAGTGTCTAAGAAATGCACCAAGCCCCCTTTCAGTTCAATCCTGTCTGCCAGAGTCCCAGTAGGGGGTGTGGCAGTCCTTTGTGTGAGGGCAGGCCCTCCACCCTCCCAGCCCAGGAAGACCCATTCAAAATGCAGATGTATGCAAGTGAGGCTGAGTACCCTGTGTTTGGGGTGTGTCTGAGTGAATGCACAAGGAGCTGTCAACTAAACCTAGCCAGACGTGGATTGAAGGGCACAACAAGATTTTAGTGCAAAGAAATGCTTACTTTCTAAAAGTGGCATTTCTAGAATAGTAATATTAAATCCGACTTCACCAGTCAGCAGGATTTTATATTACCATTCTGGCCATACTAAATATGACCTTCCTGCTCCTTTCAGATCAGCAGCTGCCACTTCAACAATGTATGAGGGCAGCCCAATGTTAGCCTATGAAGGGAGCAGGCCTCACAGTAGTGTAAAAACGAATTTAGGAGTTTTACACTACCAGGACATATAACCACACAGGTACATGCCCTGCCTTTTACCCACACAGCACCCTGCTCTATGGGTTACCTATGGCACACATTAGGGGTGACTTATATGTAGAAAAAGGGGAGTTCTATGCTTGGCAAGTACTTTTAAATGCCAAGTCGAAGTGGCAGTGAAACTGCACACATAGGCCTTGCAATGGCAGGCCTGAGACATGGTTAAGGGGCTACTGAAGTGGGTGGCACAACCAGTGCTGCAGGCCCACTAGTAGCATTTAATCTACATGCCCTAGGCACATGTAGTGCACTCTACTAGGGACTTATAAGTAAATTAAATAGTCAATCATGGATAAACCAATCAATAGTACAATTTACACAGAGAGCATATGCACTTTAGCACTGGATAGCAGTGGAAAAGTGCCCAGAGGTCAAAAGCCAACAACAACAGGTCAGAAAAAATAGGAGGAAGGAGGCAAAAAGTTTGGGGATGACCCTGTCAAAAAGCCAGGTACAACAATATGTATACATGGTTTCTCTAAGCCAGCCCTGAAAAATATGTGGTAGATGTGTTTCCAACCTTGTGACACATCTATAAATTAACTTTTCCTACCATCTAAGGACATTAAAATGGCAGCTGCCTGACCTACTGTACTGGACAATGGAAAATGACCTACGACCACCGGCGGAAGTCGTCATAGTTATAGGGGGATACCACCGTAGTGGATATTGCCATTGGAACACATTGCTGCCTTTGGTGGTCTTGGGCCAATGGCGATGTCTGCTGGCAGTGACGGTGTCTTACGTGGCGGACCTGACCGCCATCTCATACTTCATCTCTCACTTGACTCCTGACACTGCTGCCAGCAAGATCACCACAACCTGAGCTGCTGTGTGCTGCCTCTGGGAGCAATCATGCCACGTCCTACAGATAATAGGGCACCTGCCTTCTCACCCGAGGACCTGGAGAAGCTGGTGGAGGAGATCCTACACCTGTATGCACCGCTCCGTGGTGCACCAGAGGAACAGGTAAGTGCACCATGTGGACATTAGTATTATTAGCTTATCTATCCGTGTAACACTAAGCAAAGGCTCATGGGCAATGTTTCTAATTGTGTCCTCAAAGTCTGTGAGGTTCCAAAGTTGTGGTAGTATGTGTGGGTACATGTGCATGTGCTTATGTGTGCTGACAGATTATGAGTGCTGAGACATAGTGGAGAGTGTGTGATGTATGTTCCCTGACCCACCTTGTGACTGTTGTACATGAGAAGTGGAGTTGGTATACCAAACGTCTCCTGGGATAACATGTTTAGAAATGTATTTGCTGTTTGGTCTTATGTAAGAACCTGACAGCTGGTGCTGGATATGAATGTTCTCTGCCTGTTTCAACCCCATACATGGCCTGACTGCATATGGTCAACTATCAATGGAGGCGATGTAGAAGACAGTCTGTGTTTGGCTTATTAAACTAACTTGTTATCCACCCTGCTTGTTTTAGCATGATGCATGTGGACATGACATTCTTTTTTTTGTCTATGTCATCCATGCAGGTCAATGCCCATCAGAAGAAGAGGATTTGGCATGCCATTGCCAAGAAAATGTGGACCCTGGGGGTCAACAGCCAGTCTAGCACCCACTGTAGGAAGAGGTTGGAGGACCTGAGACGCTGGGACTGGAAGAACGCACAGACCCAGCAGGGGATGTCCTCCCAACGAGGATGGGGTGCCTGTTGGACCCTGCTCCCCCTAATGGCCCACATTTTGGCGGAAGCCTACCCTGAGTTGGATGGGCATTTGAAGGCAGCACAGCAGCCACAAGGGGTAAGTACAGACTTAACACAAGTTCACCCCTTTCCCAGGTTCTTGTCTGATGTAACAGAATGTTAGGTCAGACAATATGGTAAGTGCAACGTGTCACAGTTCTCCTGTGAACACATTGATGTGCAGTAGCCATCTATAGAACACAGGTTTGCACATACAAATGTGTTTTGAGACTTGTTAATCACCTATGTTGTCCCTTCAGTACAATGGCATATGATGGTGCACATATGACTGTCAGATGTGTGCCATCATACAGCTTTACATACCCTGGTGGTTGTTCATCCCCACCTGCAGGTCAATTCTCCCAATGTCATGATGGTAAGTATTGGACCTGGCCCTTTTACAGGGTCATTCCCCAGACTTTTAGCTTTTTGCCTCCTTATTTTTCTGACCTTTGTTGGCTTCCGTTTTGACTCTGAGCACTTTTTCACTGCTAACCAGTGCTAAAGTGCATGTGCTCTTTCTTACAATTTTGGTATGATTGGATTCTACCTAACTGGTATATTTAATTTACCTCTAAGTCCCTTGTAAAGTGGTATCCCTATACCCAGGGCCTGTAAATTAAATGCTACTAGTGGGCCTGCAGCGCTGCTTGCGCCACCCACTGAAGTAGCCTGTCAAACCTATCTAAGGCCTGCTAGTGCAGAGCCTGTGTGCGCAGTTTTCTGCCACAGGGATCTGGCATCTAAATTTACTACATGTAAGTCACCCCTAAGGTACGCCCTAGCTAGCCCTTTGGGCAGGGTGCCATGTATGTAGAAGGCAGGACATGTGCCATGTTGCGTGGCCTGTCCTGGTAGTGACAAACAGCCTAACTTGGTATCTCACTGCTGTGAGTGCTGCCCTCTCATAGGATTGCATTGGACTGCCCTGCCTTAGGTGTAAGGGATTATGGGGGTCTTTTAGCAAGACCGCCGAGGGACCGCCGTGTGGAAGACCGCCTGTGCAGGCGGTTTGCCGCTCGGCGTAATTATGACTGTTGGCTGCTCTCCGTCGTTATTCCGACGGAGAGCCGCCAACAGCCATATTTGCGGGCGGTGGGGAAGTGGAGGTTGCTCCACCACCACCGCCACGCCAACAGAACAAAGCCCAGTGAATCACGTCCTGTGATTCGCCGTGGCGGTGTTCTGTTGGTGTGGAGGTGTCGGCGGAGCTGCCCCCATGGCTCCCATCCCCTCCCGGAGGATCGACAGAACAGGTAAGTCAATCGTCCGTTCGGGGAGGGGGGTGAGGAGTGTTGTGTGTTGTGTGCATGCATGGGGTGTGCGTGTGTGTATGTAGAGGGGGTGTGTGAGTGCGTGTATGCCTGCGGGAGTGTTGTGTGTATGGGAATGAGTGCGTGTATGGCTGTGGGTATGTCTGTATGGATGTGTGCGTGTATGTTTGAATGTGAGTGTGCGTGCCTGACTGTGTGTGTGGCTGTGGGCATGTATGTCGGGGTGTGTGCGTGTGTGTGTTGGTGGTGCCTGCATGCGTGTCGGGTGTGTGTGAGTAATGTTATGTTGGGGGTCGGGGTGGGAAGGGGGGCCCTGCCACCTTTGGGGGGTTGCAGGGGTGGTGGGGGGTGTAGGGGAGGGAGTCGGGTGGGGGGTGGGGGAGACCCCTATCAGTGCCAGGGAAGGAATTCCCTGGCACTGATAGAGCTTACCGCCATGGATTTCATGGCGGTTCAAACCGCTGGAAATCCACGGCGGTAAGCCAGGTCCAAATACCGCCGGCAGTATACTGACGGCCGCGGGGCTGGAGACCCAGGTCTCCAGCCCGGCGGTCGTTTCCGCCCTGGCGGGCGGGACGGAGAACCGGTGGATGACCATGGCGGTAACCGCCATGGTCATAATTCACCAAGGTAAGACCGCCAGCCTGTTGGCGGTCTTACCGCCGGTTCTCGGCCATCCGCCAGGGTTGTAATGACCCCCATTGTCTGATTTATGAGGGGTAGCGTAGGCATGTTTGGTATGGTTGTGACAGTGGTAAGAAATGCTGCTTACTAGTGTAGGTGTATTTTTTATTACTATCACAGAAATGACACTTCTAGAAAGTACACATTTATCTGTGCTTATAACTTTGGTGTTTTGCAGCTTGTCTCCAATCAACGTCCGGGCAGACTGACAGTTGGGGCTTTGTGCATACTTCTCAGACAGCCTGAACACAGGGAGGGTGGAGGTGACACAGAGGTGCATCTACATATTGTAAAGCCTTCCTGGGCTGAGAGAAGGGAGAGGCGGGGCACACCTGCATTTGTAAAGACTGTGCCCTGGCCTCACACAATAGGGTCGTTAACCACCACTGATTTTTGGAGCCTGTACTGAAAGGAGAGAGGGGGCAATCCCAGAACCAGTTGTAACTGGCTGGAACCTTCTCTCCATACCATTGAAAAACACTGTCAGAACTGACTATAAGTACAGGGGAATTTTCCCCACAATTTGAACATTCTTGGAACTTGAAACTGGACACAAAACGCTGATGAATGGACTCACCAGGAAACCACCTTGGACTGCTGCTGTTGTGCTGACCTGTGACCTGCCTGGTCACTAAGAGGAACTGCCACCATCTGCACCCCTTGTGCTGGCCTGTAGCTGGACCCACCAGCCCTGTACCTCTTCTTGTGTTGTTGTTCCCAGGGGCAGGGTGCTGTGGCCCCTGACCCCTGCCACGAACTCTACAGCTTGAATGAAACGCTTGGAAAAAGCGCTCTTTCTGAAACCTGCTGCAGAGCATCACCGCTGCAGCCGGGGCTGCAGATTTGCCATAGCGCCTTTAAAATTGCTTTAATTCTGCCCCCTGTATCTACTTGCCCCCTAATTCCCTAAGCGGTGCTCCTTTCCTTGAGCCGTCTCACTTAGGAGCAGTGGTGAGGTGAACTGGGACAACGCGCTTTTAAAAGCGTTCCTTTCCTTTCCCGTGCCGGAGTCCCCACGTCTGCCGGGGAACCCCGAGCGCATCTGAACTGCGCATCAGATGTGCCCCCGGGGCACGAGACAACGAGGATAAGAGCCGGCGCGCTCTTAAAAGGTACCCCTGGGCGTGGCATACTCCAGGACGCCCCCGGAGTGCTGCCAGGCTCCTTCCTCTGCGGGATCTTCCCACGGCAGTGGAGGAGAGCAGCTGAGCAGCCCGCGCACCTCGTCGGGTGCGGCTGCTCCCCGAAGGAGGTGAACGCCTCATCCGAGGTCTCCCGGGGCCCCCCTCCGTTGCCGAATTTAGGAGGAGAGGCCGGCCTCGGCGAGGAGACTCCGCCCCACTAGGCCCTGAGCTCTGCAGGAGATTGCGGGCCGGTGAAAGCCTCATTGGAGGCCTCACACCGCCCGGTCTCCCTGGTGGTTCCGAGGCGGGATGTGACCGCTCGAGTAACCCCACTCCCTGCCGGAGGATCCATATCGGCTGGAAGCCACCCCCAAGATTGCAGGTCCCAGAAGGGGCCTGATCCACGAGCCGGAGGGTGTGCGTGCCGCCCCCTCCTCAAATAATCATCACCACGGGCCCCCGTCGTGTCCAAGGAGCCATGGGGGGCCCTCCTCGTATATTTTATGGCACTGAAGGTGCCCCTCTCTAGATGGTTCTTTTAGGGGCTTGAAGGGGGCTGTTGGGGTAACAGAACATACAGGTGTTGATGGTTATTTTTGTGGGCATCTTACACCGATCTGATGTCCTGACTTGCCATATGGTTTAAAGTGCTTCTGATATAGGCCTTTGTGATACTTTTATGACAAGTGTATTTTTCTTACTGTAATTCCTGACTACTGCTTATGTTGCAGAATCCTGAGTACTTACGTGTTCTTATGTGACAACTGCATATTCCTGCAGAGTATTAATAACTTGTGTAACATTCTGACAACTGCTAAGGTAGCAGGGTATTATCCACGTGTAATGTTGGTCTAATTATGTTTTGTGCAATACAGATTATTTTTACATAGCTCAGTGTTGTGTTTACTTTGTGGTGTATATTTTGCGTCACGTGTGTTGTATGTTGTGCAAAGGCTTTACACATTGCCTCCAGGTTAAGCCTGACTGCTCGTGCCCAGCTACCAAGGGGGTGAGCAGGGGTTATCTTAGACGTGTAACTCCCAAGCCCTGACTAGAGTGGGTAAGTTCTGCCTGGCTGAGATGCATACCCTAGCCAACCTGAAACCCCATTTCTAAAGTAAGGTGTCCAGGTCCTAGTTCTCTGTCCGTTGCAATCTCCTTTGATTCTTGACTATGTGCAACATTGAGTGAGAGATATTCAAGTCAGACCTAGTTTTCAAAACTTTTCTGATGAGTGACAGCATCATGTCAGGCTGTGATGTCCATCTGACATGTCACATGACACAGTAGCTTAACTTCTTCAAACTTGTTACAAGATGACCACTCTTGGTAAGTGAGAGATGGACATTAACTTGTGTGATGTCTCATCTGAGTAGAAAAACATGCATGTTGGAAACCATTGAGGTTTTGGAACAGTTCCATTGGATCACATATTTTAGTACAAGAGCTAGGAATGTAAGTACCATGCAAATGTACTGTAAGTGGAAAGTGGCTACACAGCATTGTCCTTGGGCATACTGTTGTAGGCATGATACATAGGCAAGAGTAGTTTATTCACAGTTACATTCATAACAGTGTTTTGCCAACATCATATGCAAATGGTAAGGTTCTGTCATTAGTCTACATTGAGAAGAATTATATACATACTTCCTGTAGGTATGAAGGATATGTCTGCTGACTACTGGCTGTTTGGTAACCAATTGTTTGCACTGACACCTATGTGGTGCTGGTGTGGTAGTTCACGTACACATGAGTGGTACAGTATGTGTATTAAGGCTTTTGAATTGCATGATGCTGGGTGTGCCTGTCATGTGATTATCACATGTGGTTTGACTCTGAAATTTCTTCATAGACAAATGTAACGCTAGTCCTGTCTGATATTTGGATAGTGACGTTGCCACCTAGTTGGTGGGCACCCAATGGAATGATTGGTTCATTAGTCAAGGCTGATTGTCACCTTCCTGCACATGAAAGTGGTCCATTTGCAAGTAACATTTGATTGACAACTTCTTATTGTGCGTGAGATATTTGTCTGAGTTTACTTGACCCTTACATGACTGCTAAATTGTGTTTTCTGGAGGCCAATGATCTAAATGCATTGGTCCACAATGTATTTATTATGCTTTACACACCGCTATTGGTACATGTGTGTGTGACATGTGTTCTGCCTCTTTCACCTCAGAATTTATATGTATGCCAAATACTGCAGTTACATATCTGCATATGTACATAGTGAATGTTGGTAACTATGTGAAGTAGGTATGGCTTGTGCACAGGAGGTTGGCTTGACTTGACTGTACAACATGTTTCATTGCCTGTGGCATGACATCTGGGTTAAATATTTGTATGTTTTTAGTTTGTGTATTTGACGATTGGAAAACAATGTCACATTTCCGAACTATAGGTTGACTATGTTTTTGTGGTTAGGGAACCTGTATCATGTGGCAAAGTCACCTTGTAATGGAATGGTCAGTGTGAATGGTCTACTGCTATCATGGTATTGCAGGTGAGAGTTATGTAGCTTAGCTGGTGTGTAACAATGTTCATATAGAGGTTAATACATTGTATCTTGTTGTGACGTGATGTTGGCACTTAACTGGTACTACCTGGGGGTGTTGATGATCTGGATGTTATGATACTTATGTGTAAATTATGATGGAAGTGTTATCTTGCTAATGTGATGACCCTACTTTACTTTCTGTTTTTCAGCATCAGCACCGGCAGGCAAAGGAGACTGGGCACAGCCTAGTGGGGAAGCTTCTGGCCACCGGACCTCCAGTCATGAAACCACAGACACGAGGGACCCAGGGGCCTGGGGGGTGAGGGGAATGCCACGGGGAGACCAGATCCAAAACATCTTCTTCCCAATCCTCTTCAAGGGCCACTCCCTAGTGGTGGAAGACCAATCAGGGATCTCTGTCTGACACCCCCATTTCTATCACTGCCCTCCCTGTAGCTCCCCACCCACTTGGCCGTGCCCGCCCATCCAAGAGAGTGGCCATTTTCTTTGCCACAGGCACCTCTGCCCCAGCCCCTGTTCCCTCTCCTACCCTCAGTGAGGAGGCTATTGACCTCCTGAGATCAATTTCTGTGGGTCGGTCGACCATGGTGAATGCCATCCAGGGACTGGCAACTCATATCTAACAGAGCAATGCGTTCTTGGAGGGTGTACTGGCTGACCTACAGAGATCTTTTCAGTATCTGGCCACTACATTGACGGTAGCCATTCACTCTATGTCTACCGTTCCTCCTTCCACCTTCCTCTTCTCAATCTGAATACCCCCTTCCTGACATACCCAAAGCATACAAACACACTCACATGCATCCACCTCAACAGACAAGGGAAGCACACACAAACATAAGCACCACAAAACACACCACTGGCATGCACACAGGCAATATCCACCTGCAGACACAGCAACAGCCATGACCTGTCTTGACACCCCCCCAAACCCAGTATCACAGACACAACACCTGACACACTTGCAGACACCACACCAACATTCACTGATCCAGCCACCGCACCTATCCTACCCGCAGAGAGAACCCTAACAGTCCCTCAGACATCCACCCCAGTCACCACACCCGCAAACACGACAACCACTGACACACCTATATGCAGCACATCCACCATACCTGCAGTCACCACCCCAACAGACAGAGACACACCGACTACGGCATCCTCCAGCACCCACACTCCCCGGCAGCCCAAGACACATAAGTGCCCTCCCTCCCACACCCAACAGACACCCAACACCCACAAGCATACCTCCCACAAACACGCACCCAAGACATCCACACCTAAACTTCATACAACCACTCCCTCTCCCTCCACACCCAAACCCCGTTCTGATGACCATCCCCATGTGTCGAAGAAACTTTTCGTATGTGAACTTGGCCTTTTCCCTACTCCTCCCCCGTGACAACCTTAGACATTCTGTGTCCCTCCCCAAGGCCATCCCTTCCAACTCCGAGGCTTCCCCTACCCTACATGCCAGCACCCATGCCCCTTCCCCCACCAAAAAGAAGTCCACCCCTCCCAAAAAAGATCCAACCCCCTCCCAAGCCAAAGCCTAACCCCCCCCCAAGCCTAAGCTCAACCCCCCACGAAACCCTGAGGTGCCTGCCTGCCCCTTTGATGCCCCTACCTATCGAGGTTACATGGCAGTCAAGAGTCAAGTAGGGCACCATGCAGTGCCTTTGGCACGTATATTATGCAAAATGGACTGGCCTATGGGCTTTGACAATCTTATTGTTTTCTAACGTTTATCTATATTGTTAGACTTTTCATCCTTGGCGTGGTCTCCCTTAACTTTTTGTCTCTGTTTCCCAGCTTGTTGATGTGTACTGGACTCTGATTTTACTGTTTTTGTTACTCTGGGCACTTTACCACTGCTAACCAATGCTAAAGTGCAAGTGCTCCTTTACAAAATGTGTATGTAATTGGCTTATCCATGATTGGCATATTTGATTTATTAGTAAGTCCCTAGTACAGTGCACTAGAGGTGCCCAGGGCCTGTAAATCAAATGCTACTAGTGGGCCTGCAGCACTGATTGTGCCACCCACATAAGTAGCTCTGAAATCATGTCTCAGACCTGCCTTTGCATTGTCTGTGTGTGCAGATTTAACTGTAAATTCGACTTGGCAAGTGTACCCACTTGCCAGGTCTAACCCTTCCCTTTTCTTACATGTCAGACACCCCTAAGGTAGGCGCTAGGTAGCCCCAAGGGCAGGGTGCAGTGTATGGTTAAGGTAGGACATATACTAATGTGTTTTATATGTCCTGACAATGAAATATTGCTAAATTTGTTTTTCACAGTTGCAAGGCCTGTCTCTCTCATAGGTAACATGGGGGCTACCTTTAAATCTGATTAAAGTGTAGATTCCCTTTGGGGGCGGATGGACATGTGGAGTTTGGGGTCACAATTTAAAAATACATCTTTTAGTAAAGTTGATTTTAGGATTGTGTGTTTGAAAATGCCACTTTTAGAAAGTGAGCATTTTCTTGCTTGTACCATTTCTGTGACTCTGCCTGTTTGTGGATTCCCTGTCTGGGTCAGTTTGACAGTTGGGCTGGTTGCACCTCACGTTAGACAGTGACAAAGGGAGCTGGGGTGCAGTCTGCATTTCCTGATGAGGCATCTGTGCTAGGAGGGGCAGGAGGAGGGGTCACTCACACCTGAAAGGGCTGTGCCTGCCCTCACATAATGCAGTCTCCAACCCCCTGGTGAGTGTCTGGGGCCTAGCCTGGGCAAGGCAGGATTTCACATTCAAAAGAGACTTTACATTGAAGTAGGCCTACTTCAAAGGAGAAATTGGGTATAAGCAGGGCACCCAAAACCACAGACTTTAGAAACCCTTCTGGAAACAAGAGGAACCTCTGCCTGGAGAAGAGCTGAAAAGCTGAGGAAGAAGAGCTGCCCTGCCTGTGACTATGCTTTGTGGAGCTATCCTGCAGTTGCTGCTTCTGCCAGAGTAAGAGGGCAAAGACTGGACTTTGTGTGCCTTCCATCTTGAGAAGAGCAGCTGCCACTTCAACAATGTATGAGGGCAGCCCCAATGTTAGCCTATGAAGGGAGCAGGCCTCACAGTAGTGTAAAAACGAATTTAGGAGTTTTACACTACCAGGACATATAAACTACACAGGTACATGTCCTACCTTTTACCCACACAGCACCCTGCTCTAGGGGTTACCTAGGGCACACATTAGGGGTGACTTATATGTAGAAAAAGGGGAGTTTTAGGCTTGGCAAGTACTTTTAAATGCCAAGTCGAAGTGGCAGTGATACTGCACACACAGGCCTTGCAATGGCAGGCCTGAGACAAGGTGAAGTTGCTACTTAAGTGGGTGGCACAACCAGTGCTGCAGGCCCACTAGTAGCATTTAATCTACAGGCCCTAGGCACATACAGTGCACTCTACTAGGGTCTTACAAGTAAATCAAATAGCCAATCATGGATAAACCAATCAACAGTACAATTTACACAGAGAGCATATGCACTTTAGCACTGGTTAGCAGTGGTAAAGTGCTCAGAGTTCAAAAGCCAACAACAACAGGTCAGAAAAAATAGGAGGAAGGAGGCAAAAAGTTTTGGGATGACCCTGTCAAAAAGCCAGGTCCAACAATTGGCAAAGACCTTTTTTGTGCCTGAACATAAATGTTTTTTCTCTTGCAACAACAAGATTTTCCGCAGAATTCAACGTGTAACCAGCCCTTTCCTCCCACTTTAGGAAACCCACAGTGAAGCATGGTGCTGATAGGTGGCTGGGTGTTTAGTGGATTTGTGTGTAACATTCATATAACGCATGTCACACAGCCTTTGGTATTCTAGCTTTACTTGCTGCATATTTGTAAACACACATTGATCAACCTATAGAACTGGCATTCCATTCCAATAGTCAAAATCAAAGCACTGCCGCTAGGTCATACATGCATATATATAGAGACATTTATACAAAGAAATTGGCAAGCTACATCCATCAATCATTTCAAAGAAGCATAGAACCTTATTAAGACAAGTTCCTAATTTGTCTTGTGCCTTGTACATATCCACTACTGGACTTATTAAAGTTACATTTACATGTGTAAATGTACTATTGTGTAAACGTGGTACTGCATCTAGTAGTAACAACACTTCTAGGCTATTCATCATTTTTAAGTGTAAATTTACTACTATGTACAAATCTACATGTCACCACTGCCTCAAAACTAGGGTGGAGCCTGTCAGAGCAGTATTTCTCCGTAATTTTCTCACTGGTAATTTCCACATGTGGATGGGATTTTGCGCCACAATGGCGGAGATTTCCCTAAGGTAAAGATTACAGAAAAATAGTTAAAATAATTAATATTAACCTAGAACTAAAGCAAATCAAATATTACAACACAATAACTAATCAAATATTTTTTAAAAATCCCATAAATAGATGTATTCATTTGGTTTATAATTGTTATTTAAAATAATTATTGTTTAAATTATTGTGCAGTACATTTTATTAAAACTTACTTTTTAATTAATTTAAAATAATTTTTGAAATAATTTCGTTAAATGTTTGGTTAAAAGTTTTACTTAATTATTTTGAAACAAAATATTAAACAAAAAATATTTTAAATAAACATCACATTTAACACAATATAATTATAAATATATATATATATATATATACATATATATATAGATATATATAGATATTTATTATTTGTTCTTCAATATATGCAACGTTCCAGAGGATGCGGTCCCCTGGAGACTTTAGAGGCTTGGGAAGGGGGCCTGAGGCACACACTCTGCCCAAATCCATACAGATTTCCCACCAGAAACCAGGTACTTTGTGCTTGAAAGAGACTTTGTTTGCTTTTTAAAGACTTAAGACACTTTACATCACTTTTTAGTGATATCTTTACAAATTCATATTGCATCTTTAATCGTTTTGACCTGCAGATACCCAGATAAATATTATAGATTTTTCTAAACACTGTGTGGTGTATTTTTGTGGTGCTATATTGTGTTATTGTATGATTTATTGCACAAACGCTTTACACATTGCCTTCTAAGTTAAGCCTGACTGCTCGTGCCAAACTACCAGGGGGGGGGGCACAGGATAATTTGGATTGTGTGTGACTTACCCTGACTAGAGTGAGGGTTCTTGCTTGGACAGAGGGTAACCTGACTGCCAACCAAAGACCACATTTCTTGTTCAAACTTCACATTGATTCATCATGGCTGGAGGGCATTGGGCAAGCTGTCAGCTGTTTTTCCATGCCACTGTTTCTGAAGGTGTAGATTCTTATTCAATATTGTTTCGGCTTGAATGAGCTGAAAATGGGTAATAAATTCAAAGCTGTTCCTAGCACAGGGACTCACAGTATGTTTAGCCCACAGCCTGTAAACTCCTTAAAATGGCCCTGATTTCAGGGCCTGCCTTGGGCATTGGCAAGCTGGGAACAGCCCGCCAGTATTCCGAGGGTGCAGCAAGGAGCAGTCTGACAATGCCAAGCAAACAACAGCTCGTCCATCCCACCTGGTCTGAATTAGGTCCTTGAAATACTTTGCAATCGGCGCCTAATGTAGCTCAGAATAATTGTGTGCAGCCCATCATCCCCCTGCCCTCCGCCCATCTTCCTCACGCCACCTGTAGTCACACCGCAGCACCCCCCCCCCTCCCACACCCACACCCACAACAAACTCCAAATGTTCTTTCCGCCCAGGGCGCTGTCTCGGCAATCTGATTTAGGTCCAACCCTGCCTGGTTTCCAGCAGCGTCTGACCCCTCAGCAAATGCTGAAAATAGGTAATAATTTCAACGCTGTTCCGAGCACGGCACTCACAGTATGTTTTGCCAGGAGCCCTGAAGTCCTTAAGATGGCCCTGGTTTCATGGGTCCCAGCAGCATCCTACCTTCAGCACAAGCTGAAAATGGCTGGCACTCGAGGCAGGAAGGATACTGAGAGGAGGGATGCCATAAAGGGTGGCCAGCTTTTGTTGAGAGCAGCACATTTATGAGAATCTCCTGCAAGGGCACAATTCAGACAGATGTAAAATGCCTAAGCAAGCACTAAGAAACAGCTTTGAAAGGGCAATTTGTTTTGCACGATTATACATATGATTTTCAACCAAAGGGTCAGATATTTTAATTTGATCAATGAATTTTTCATAGGCTCATGTGAAATATTTATTATGCGAGTGAATTATCGCAAAATTTGCATAGTTCTGCAATGTGAATGTTGCATTTTTTCCTGTTCGCTGTCGCATTATTTCACAAAAGTTTCATCTGTGGGCAAGAAGTTTGAGGAGGATGTTTCCCTTGGGAACTGTGACAGTGACGTCTGCCGCAGCCCAGAGACATTGGGGGTGATTCTAACCCTGGCGGTTGGTGATAAAGTGGCGGCCAACCAGCCAACAGGCCAGCGGTCCAAAAAATGGAATTCTGACCCTGGCGGGAACCGCCAACACAGGCCGCCACTTTAACACTCCGACCGCCACGGCGGTACAAACAAACAGCGCGATGGTCACCGCCAACAGACAGGCGGAAGACAATGTACCGCCCACACTATCACAACTCACCAATCCGCCACCTTTTCCGGGGCGGGATCACCGCCGATAAAAACACAGCGGAAACAGACTACGAACGGGAAAACGCTCACCTCTACGCACTCCACGAGGAAGGAGGACAGCATGGAACCCGAATTAAACATACTACCTGCTCTCGTCTACCTGCTCATCTACCACGAGTACGAACGGCGGCGCAGACGACAACGGTGAGTACTGCACCTACGACACAGGGGAGGGGGAGGAGGGAAGGTTACGGCACACACATATGCGACCCCCACCCCCCCCAAACTATGTACACACCAATGCAGAGCAACAAGTCACAGTGACACCACCCAAACCCCCGTGAAAAATGCAAAGACATAATCAAATTGTGAATCAAAATTTATGTAAAAAATAGCCTCTGATAAGTCATGGTCAAATAGCAATAACAATTTTAAAAAATCAATTCAATATTTAGTTAAATCGATAAACCGAGGCAATTAGTCCTGCACATTTAACGAAATTCCAAGTGTCCGTGGGCCAAAGTGTATCAACACAAGGGCAAAGCCCACACAGGAGACCTGAGTCTTTGGAGAGAACACTGCAGGGGCATCTGATGACAAAACTACAGGCACCTCAGGGGGAAGGGAAGGGGGGGCACCACAGCCACATGAGTCCACGACGCCAGATCCACGAAGGGGCCACCATGCCCACTGTGCCATCCTGGGGAGTGCAAAGCCACAGTCTCTCAAGTCTCTACAGTGGGTGGCTTGCCCACTGTGCCATCCTGGGGAGTGCAAAGCCACAGTCTCTCAAGTCTCTACAGTGGGTGGCTTGCCCACTGTGCCATCCTGGGGAGTGCAAAGCCACAGTCCATCAGGTGGATAACAGTCTCGACTGGTCAAGGAGGAGGCATGGTGGGCACAGTGAACCGTGAACAGTAGCTCGACACAGATCCGGCACTGTCATTGTGCCAGTGGTGCTTGAGACGGCGGGGCCCAGCGGAGCGGTGCTTGACAGGAAGGGCCCAGCGGAGCGGTGCTTGAGACGGCGGGGCCCAGCGGAGCGGTGCTTGAGACGGCAGGGCCCAGCGGAGCGGTGCTTGAGACGGCGGGGCCCAGCGGAGCGGTGCTTGACAGGAAGGGCCCAGCGGAGCGGTGCTTGAGACGGCGGGGCCCAGCGGAGCGGTGCTTGACAGGAAGGGCCCAGCGGAGCGGTGCTTGACAGGAAGGGCCCAGCGGAGCGGTGCTTGAGATGGCGGGGCCCAGCGGAGCGGTGCTTGAGACGGCGGGGCCCAGCGGAGCGGTGCTTGACATGAAGGGCCCAACGGAGCGGTGCTTGACAGGAAGGGCCCAGCGGAGCGGTGCTTGAGACGGCGGGGCCCAGCGGAGCGGTGCTTGACATGAAGGGCCCAGCGGAGCGGTGCTTGACAGGAAGGGCCCAGCGTAGCGGTGCTTGACATGAAGGGCCCAGCGGAGCGGTGCTTGAGATGGCGGGGCCCAGCGGAGCGGTGCTTGACAGGAAGGGCCCAGCGGAGCGGTGCTTGACATGAAGGGCCCAGCGGAGCGGTACTTGAGACGGCGGGGCCCAGCGGAGCGGTGCTTGACAGGAAGGGCCCAGCGGAGCGGTGCTTGAGACGGCGGGGCCCAGCGCAGCGGTGCTTGACAGGAAGGGCCCAGCGGAGCGGTGCTTGAGACGGCGGGGCCCAGCGGAGTGGTGCTTGACAGGAAGGGCCCAGCGGAGCGGTGCTTGAGACGGCGGGGCCCAGCTGAGCGGTGCTTGACATGAAGGGCCCAGCGGAGCGGTGCTTGACAGGAAGGACCCAGCGGAGCGGTGCTTGACATGAAGGGCCCAGTGGAGCGGTGCTTGAGACGGCGGGGCCCAGCGGAGCGGTGCTTGAGACGGCGGGACCCAGCGGAGCGGTGCTTGACATGAAGGGCCCAGCGGAGCGGTGCTTGACAGGAAGGACCCAGCGGAGCGGTGCTTGACATGAAGGGCCCAGCGGAGCGGTGCTTGAGACGGTGGGGCCCAGCGGAGCGGTGCTTGACAGGAAGGGCCCAGCGGAGCGGTGCTTGACAGGAAGGGCCCAGCGCAGCGGTGCTTGAGACGGCGGGGCCCAGTGGAGCGGTGCTTGACATGAAGGGCCCAGCGGAGCGGTGCTTGACAGGAAGGGCCCAGCGGAGCGGTGCTTGACATGAAGGGCCCAGCAGAGCGGTGCTTGAGACGGCGGGGCCCAGCGGAGCGGTGCTTGACAGGAAGGGCCCAGCGGAGCGGTGCTTGACATGAAGGGCCAAGCGGAGCGGTGCTTGAGACGGCGGGGCCCAGCGGAGCGGTGCTTGACAGGAAGGGCCCAGCGGAGCGGTGCTTGAGACGGCGGGGCCCAGCGCAGCGGTGCTTGACAGGAAGGGCCCAGCGGAGCGGTGCTTGAGACGGCGGGGCCCAGCGGAGCGGTGCTTGACATGAAGGGCCCAGCGGAGCAGTGCTTGACAGGAAGGGCCCAGCGGAGCGGTGCTTGAGACGGCGGGGCCCAGCGGAGCGGTGCTTGACATGAAGGGCCCAGCGGAGCGGTGCTTGACAGGAAGGGCCCAGCGGAGCGGTGCTTGAGACGGCGGGGCCCAGCGGGGCCCAGCGGAGCGGTGCTTGACAGGAAGGGCCCAGCGGAGCGGTGCTTGAGACGGCGGGGCCCAGCGGAGCGGTGCTTGACAGGAAGGGCCCAGCGGAGCGGTGCTTGAGACGGCGGGGCCCAGCGGAGCGGTGCTCTTCTACACGGCGGGGCCCTGTTCAGCGGTGCTATTCTGCACGGCGGGGCCCTGTTCAGCGGTGCTCTTCTACACGGCGGGGCCCTGTTCAGCGGTGCTCTTCTGCACGGCGGGGCCCTGTTCAGCGGTGCTCTTCTGCACGGCGGGGCCCTGTTCAGCGGTGCTCTTCTGCACGGCGGGGCCCTGTTCAGCGGTGCTCTTCTGCACGGCGGGGCCCTGTTCAGCGGTGCTCTTCTACACGGCGGGGCCCTGTTCAGCGGTGCTCTTCTGCACGGCGGGGCCCTGTTCAGCGGTGCTCTTCTGCACGGCGGGGCCCTGTTCAGCGGTGCTTGTCCAGTAATTCACGGGAGCCAGACCTGGCTTGGACTCCCTGCTCAGTCGCCCTCCGACCGTGCAGTTGCTGGACCCTTCGGTGACGGAGTCCTGGGCCCTTTGGTGTCCTCCCTTACAGCCGGGATGGGCTTGTGGGTCCCTCCTGCTCCGCGCTCCTGCTGGCTGACTTCTCCGCCCTGCTGCCCTTTCGCTCCTTAGAAGAGGCTCTCTGGCCCTTGCCTCCCCTGGATGTTGTGGCAGGTGAAGTGGCCGAACTTTGGTCCTTGGGGGCAGCCGTGGCACTCCTCTCACGGCGGCCCTTGAGTTTCCGGGTCCTCTTGCCTGGGGGGGGGCTGACTGTCCCCTTGCTGCTGATGGAAGTGTCACTGCTGCCAAAGGGTGGGCTCCAGAACCCATGCACCACAGTGACACTCGAAGCTGGGCTGGTGGTAGCTGAGGTGCTCTTGGGACTCTTAGCAGATGGAGGGGGTGGGTCAGGAGAGGGAAAAAGGTCAAGAGTGGAGAGGTAAAAAAATTTAGGAGCAAGGTAAAGGGTGGGAGTAGTGGTGATGGGAGTGGAGGAAGAGGATGTGGTTGTAGGAGAGTCAGGTGTGCTGTCTTTGGGTGCAGGTGATTGTGACGTAGGCTGTCGTGAGGTGGATGGCTGTTGGGTGGGTGGCTGCCTGCGTTTGTGTGTCTTGGAAGAGGGGGTGACAGACACAGTGGGAGAGGACACAGGGGACGTGTAAATGGCAGTGGGGGTGGTGACTGCACGTGTGCGGACTGGACTGGAGGGTGTGCTGATGATGGAAGCACTGGCTGATGGTGGTGTGCATGCAGGTGTGAGTGTAGACATCACAGGGAGGGAGGAGGGAGACGAGGAGGAGGGGGACACAGAGGTGGTAGTGACTGTTGGCATGTCTGCATCTGGGTGTTGCTTGGGTGAGTGTTTGTGGGATCTGTGGTGCTTGTGTCTGGATGAGCTGCCCTTGGGTGTTGAGGTGTGTGCAGGCTGGTCTGATGGTGTGGATGGGATAGGCAGAGGAACAGGAGACAGAGACAGGGTGGAGGCAGTTAGAAGAGGGAGGCTGGAAACAGGGACAATGGCTGCCGTCAGTGCTGAGGCCAGAGCATTGAACGATCGTTGATGGGCAGCCTGACCCGAATGAATGCCCTCCAGGTAGGCATTGCTCCGATGCACCTCCCTTTCTACCTCCTGGATGGCATTCAAAAGGGTAGTCTGCCCAACAATGATGGTCTGAAGGAGGTCAATGACCTCCTCACTGAGGGCAGCAGGGGTGACAGGGGTGACAGGGGCAGGGGCTGAGGTGCCTGGGGCGAAGGAGATGCCCGCCTTCTTGGGCGAGCGGGCACGGAGCGTAGGCTGAGGGGCTGCTGGGAGGGCGGGGCTGGTGCGCTGGGTGGCGGCTGTACCTGTAGAGGCGGGGGGCCCGGATGTTGCCGCCACCGCTAGGGAGCTCCCATCCGCGGATGTGTCGGTGTCGCTGGTGTCACCACCGGTCCCCGTTGTGGTGCTCCCCTCGTCCTCCGTATCACTGGTGCCCTCGGTGTCTGTACCACGGCCCACCGGGGCCTTGTGACTTGCACACATGCACAAGCAGATTAAGAAAAAGGGTGGGGGGAGAAATAATAAAACAGGTTGAGTGCATGCAATGTCAACACCATGGGGGGCGGGGGCACAGGGCCATGCCTAAAGGAGAGGACTACACTACAGAAACGCCTTGGCCTAATGTCACCCACAAACCTCCTCCCACACCCAGACGCCTCCACTGCGCATAAAGATAGCAGAATGTGCTGATACTCACCCCCTTGTGTCTGCTGTGATGTCCTCAAGCGCCCATCCAAATCAGGGTAGGCCACCGCCAGGATCCGGGACATCAGGGGGGTCAGGGTACGACTGGCACCCCTTCTAGGTTGGGAGGCCATCCCCAGCAGTGACTCGGCTGTCTTCCTGGTCCCGCGGCGGATGTCCTCCCACCTCTTGCGGCAGTGGGTGCCCCGTCTGATGTGGACCCCCAGGGCCCGGACTTCCTTGGCGATGGCACGCCAAATGTCGACATTCTGATGGGCGCTGACCTATTTGACATGTACAGGGTGGGAAAGGAAAATTCATCATTTATCTGCATGTTAGATGTGATTGCCCCCCCCCTCCCCAACTTTGCCATGTGGCACATGCTCTCATCTGTTGTGCGTTGCACTCCTCATTCGCTCCCCACCCCACCATCTTACATCCACCCCACTCAACACAGGCATAGCCCATTCAATGTGCACCCAGTGTACTTACCTGTTGGTCTGGAGGACCGTAGAGTAACGCATACTGGGGGAGGACCCCATCCACAAGTTTCTCCAACTCTTCAAACGTGAAGGCAGGGGCCCTTTCCCCAGTCGCAGCAGCCATTGTCTCTTCCAGACCGAGGTCACAGCAGCACTTGCAGGATAGGTCCTCTCCTGTGGATGATCAGGTCTCGAGTGATTAAGCAGATTGAAAATGGCGGTCATGCCCGCGGCGGTGCGTACCGCGACCGCCGGCGCACCTCGTCATTGGCTCCTGAAACCCATAGGCTTCAATGTTAACCAATGCGGCTTCATATAGCGGTCTTCGACCGCCTACCGCCACGGTGTGCCAAGCCAGCGCATTGACCTCACATCCCATTGTCCCACTTCACAGGTCAGGCAGCCGCCATTTCAAGGGCCCACATGGCCTAATCTGTACTGCGTCACACAGGCCTAGGCCTTGCATTGACACACATACACGCCTTTCAAAACATAGATAATTGTGTGCTATGCAAGCTGTGGTGAACGTACCTGTGATTTGCTTGACTCTCTGCTCCATGGTGTCCTTCCTAGGCACCATCCGCTGGGACTTGCGAGGAGAAGGATGAATCCTCGCGTGTACCGACCGCTGGTGGACCTGTCGACAATGGAAGAACGCCATATCATACTACGATACCGACTTGACCGAGCCACTATACATGAACTGTGTGCCCAGCTGGAGCCAGCCCTGATGTCCCCCATCCGCCAACCCACAGGAATTCCCCCTCTTGTGCAGGTTCTGTCAGTCCTCCATTTTTTGGCAAGTGGCTCATTCCAGACAACAGTGGCCATGTCATCTGGAATGTCTCAGCCTATGTTTTCTAAGGTTTTGTCCAGAGTGTTGTCTGCCCTGATGAAACACATGCGGAGCTACATTGTTTTCCCTGAGGAGGTTGATTTGGCCACTGTGAAGGGTGATTTCTATGCCCTTGGACATATCCCCAACATCATTGGTGCCATTGATGGGACCCATGTGGCTTTAGTACCCCCAAAAGACGATGAGCAGGTGTACAGAAACAAGAAAAGTTACCATTCTATGAATATCCAGGTGGTCTGTTTGGCTGACCAGTACATCTCCCATGTAAATGCCAAGTTCCCTGGGTCAGTGCATGACACGTATGTTATGCGTAATAGCAGCATCCCTTATGTGATGGAACAGCTACAGAGACAACGTGTGTGGCTAATAGGTGACTCTGGTTACCCCAACCTGCCTTGGCTATTGACCCCAGTGAGGAATCCCCGGACCAGGGCAGAGAAACGGTACAATGAGCCCCATGGGCGAACTAGGAGGATCATAGAAAGAACCTTTGGCCTCCTGAAGGCCAGGTTTAGGTGCCTGCATATGACAGGTGGATCCCTGATGTACTCACCAAAGAAGGTGTGCCATATCATCGTGGCCTGCTGTATGCTTCACAATCTGGCATTGCGACGTCAGGTGCCTTTTTCTGCAGGAGGATGGTCCAGATGGTGGTGTTGTAGCAGCTGTGGAGCCTGTGGAGAGTGAAGAGGAGGAAGACGACGGGGACGACACAGACAACAGGGACACAGTTATCCAACAGTATTTTCAGTAGCACACAGGTAAGAATCAACCACGCCATTTAACATTTGCTGAAAGCCTCCTGCATCTTTACTCTGTGTATTTCCCCCCAGTTCTTTTAAACTGATGTTTGATTTTGCCTTCCTTTTTCAGTGCTGTATGACCCACTGCGTGACTTCAGCTTGGTTAGCCCATGGACTAATGCTTATTGACATCGGTATGTTGTCATCACAAAATTAACTGAACATTATTGATCAGTAATGTGTTATACATTTGTAAATAATACAGGCTGACTCCTGAATGATTTCAGTGCAATGAGTGATTTATTTTAGTGCTAGATATTGGTACATGATATTAAAACGGTGATGGGTGAGAGTGGAGTTATGTCCATGGAAGAGTCCAGTTCTCAGTTTCACAGGTGCATTGTCCATATGCCTGTGGAAGGATGGAGCAGGGGCAGTTCAAGGTTGGACAGGGTGACAATGTGGGACAGTGGGATGACATCAGGGGGTATCTTATGCTGGCGGGGGTCTTGGCATCCTACTCTGTCTTCCTTTGGGATCTCAGGCTCCTCTTGCGGGGTGGTTGTTCTTCAGCAGGAGGTGGGGTTCTGGTGGCCTGTCGTTGTGGTGGGGCCTCCTGTCCACTAGCGCCGGCGGAGGTGGTAGGCTGTTCCTGGTCCTGGCTAGTGACAGGGGCCCTTTGAGGTGCCACATGGTCCCGCAATGTGGTTTCTATACGGTTGAGGGCCTGGACTATGGTCCCCATAGCGGTACCGATGTTCCTGAGTTCATTGCTGAACCCCATGTACCGTTCCTCCTGCTGTGCCTGGATCTCGGTGAACCTGGCCAGTACCGTCGCCATCGTCTCTTGGGAGTGATGGTATGCTCCCATGATGGTGGTGAGGGCCTCTTGGAGAGTCGGTTCCCTGGGCCTGTCCTCCCCCCCCCTGTCGCACAGCAGCCCTCCCAGTTGCCCTGTTTCCCTGGGCCTCTGTCCCCTGGACGGTGTGCCCACTACCACTGCCCCCAGGTCCCTGTTGTTGTTGGGGTGTTGGGTCAGCCTGGGTGCCCTGTAGTGGCGGACACACCGCTGATTGACGCGTCCTGAAGACAGAGGCATGGGCCTGCTGGGTGGGAGCTGTGCTGGTGTTCCCAGAGGGGGTTGGGTCTGCTGTGGCCTGTGTCTGTGTGTGGGGAACCGACTGTCCAGAGGTCCCCGATGGTCCGGGCTGGTCATCAGGTTCTAGGTCGACAGAGCTGCTGTCCTCACTGGGGTCCTGTTCTGGGGGTGGGATGGACATATCTGGACCCTCCGTGACGGTGTGTTGGCATTCGGGCCCTGCAGGGGTAAAAGAGTATGGTTATTGTTTTTGTGTGTGCCATGGCGTGCATTTTGAGTGCCCTTGTCCCCCAGTGCTGGCATTCCCTTGTGGGAGGTGTTGTGAGGGTGGGGGGGGGGGTGTATGGGTATGTGCAATGGTCATGCTTTGGTGATGGCTGTCTATGGGTTGTGTTGGCATTCAGGGGTTGGTGTTGTTTAGGGTGGGTTGTGCTGGTGAGACATTGGCAGGGAGGATGTGTGCTGGGGGGTTGAGATTGGGGGTGAGGGTGGGGGTGGGGGTTGGCATGCTGGTGGTTGGGGGGGGTGAAGTAGTTGACATTCGACTTACCAGAGTCCATTCCTCTGTGTACTCCAGCGAGGCCATCAGGATGCAGGATGTTTACTACCTCTTGCTCCCATGCTGTGAATTGGGGTGGAGTGGGTGGGGGTCCGCCGCCAGTCTTCTGCACAGCGATGTTGTGTCGCGACACCATCGAGCGCACCTTCCCCCGTAGGTCGTTCCATCGCTTTCGGATATCTTCCCGTTTTCTGGGATGCTGTCCCACAGCGTTGACCCTGTCTACGATCCTTTGCCATAGCTCAGCCTTCCTTGCTATAGTGGTGAGCTGCACCTGTGTGCCGAAGAGCTGGGGCTCTACCCTTATAATTTCCTCCACCATGACCCTGAGTTCTTGGTCCGAGAACCTGGGGTGTCTTTGGGGTGCCATGGGGTGGTGTGGATGAGGTGTGGGGTGGTGTTTGTGGTGATGTGCGTGGTGATGTGTGGTGATGTGTGCGTAGATGTGGTGTGTGTGATGATGTTGTGTTCCTGTGTGTGTTGTGCTTTGCGTTCCCTGTGCTCTCTCTCAGTGTATTGCGCCTTCTCTCAGATATTTGTGGTTGTAGGGGTTTGTGGGTGAAGTGGGTGTGTGTTTTATAGTTAATTGGGTGTGTGGGAGTGGTGTGTGTATGTGTATCAGGTGTGTGTATTTCAAATTGTCCAATGTGGCTGTGTTTTGGAGCTGTGTGTGTATTTTGAGCGCGGCGGTGTGTACCGCCAATGGAATACCGCGGTTGAAAGACCGCCGCGTGGATTCGTGGGTCAGAATGGCATGGGCGTGTTTGTGTTGGCGTGGCGGTGGAGGTTTGGTCATCTCCAGTTTATCGCTGCCCGCTGATGAGGCGGCCTTCCGTGGATGTCGGGTTTTTGGCGGTTTCACAGTTGGTGGTCAGAATGACCGTGGCGGTTTACCGCGACCGCGGCGGTAGAATGGCGGACTTCTGACCGGCGGTAAGGGCCTTTTACCGCCGAGGTCAGAATGACCCCCATTGTCTGGTCCACCCAGTCCCCTGATGATGCCCTCTGTCTCTTCTGATGCACTGTGTGCCCTTTGTCTCTTGTCTCTTTTGATGCAATGTGTGAGCTGTCTCATTTGATGCAATGTGTGCCCTCTGTCTCATCTGATGCAGTGTGTGCCCTTTGTCTTTTCTGATACAATGTATGTCCTCTGTCTCTTCTGATGCAATGCGTGCACTCGGTCTCTACTGATGCAATGTGTGCCCTCTGTCTCTTCTGATGCAATGTGTGTCCTCTGACTCTTCTTATTCATGAAATGCAGTGTTTTTTTGTGTACCGTTATCTTTGATGATAACTTATGGAACACCATCCTCACACATAACCTCCTTCAATAGCAAAACAGTTGCTCTGGTAGTGATTTCTTTCATAAACGTAACCACTATCAACTGTATACACGTCCACCACCACCATAGCATTCCTTCTTGTACCATCCTTCACATGCCAGGACACCAGGAACAATAAGTAAAGTATTGGTTTATCTAAATAACTCCTCTACAACTTGGCACAGCTGTCTCTAGCCAGTAGGACACCAAATTGGATCCCTGGAACGCTGGTTCAGGAGCTGGAGTCTAAAACATGGAGAGGACCCACATTACAGGTTCGAGACACATTGCATCACAACATTATAATCCATCCTCCTCCCTTCAAACACTGGGTAGGAAGCATTGAACAGGAAACATCAACTTCACAACTAATGATGACAATGGCAGAGAAAGGAAATGTGAGGAAAAGTGCACAATTAATTAAAATAGGCCCTCATAATGACAAAGCCGCCGGTGCTTAAATACCGCCAGTGCTGGCAGTCGTAAGACCACCCTAATATGACTGATCTCAGAATTCCGCCCGAAATCAGGTGGAATTCTGATGCCAGTCGTGCTGATGGTCGGCAGTGCAGAGGCGGTACCACCACCGGTACCCTTCATGCCAAAAAGAGACCACACACCATATTACAACCCGTAATACGGTGTGGCGGTGCCAGATGGCGAGGCACTGCAGGCTGTGGAAGCGCCAGGACACGTCCCCTCCAGGACGACCTCCTCAACGGACGAGGTAAGTGGATCATCCGGCATGGGAGGGTGTGTGTGTGTGTGTGTGCATGTCTGCATGTGTGAGTGTGTGTGTGAATGTCGTCTGCGTGTTTAAATGTGAATGTGAATGCAGGAGGAGGGGGGTTGTTTGTGGGTGCGTGTCTGCATGTATGAGTAATTGTGGATGGGGTGGGGATGAGTGTTTATGGATGGGGTGAGGGTGAGTGCTTGAGTGTGTGAGTGCGTGTGTGCGTGTGTGCGGGTGTGAACAATTGAGCGCTTGAGTGCGATTGAGCAGATGTAAGGAGTAAGTGTGTGTATGAGTGTGCATGTAAGTGGGCTGGGAGGGGGTGGGTGTTTGTGTAAGTGGACGGGGAGGGGGTGCATGTTTGTGTGAGTGAACGGGGAGAGTGGGTTAGTGCGTGTATGTGGTGCAGGGGGAGTGAATGTATGTATATGCTGGGGAGGGAGGTGTGAATGTATGTATGCACTGAGGGAAGGGGAGAATGAAAGCGTGCATGAGTGCAGTGTTTGTGTATGTATGTAAGTGTGAATGGGTTGTATGACGCAAGTGCATTCCTGAGTGGGGGGGTGTTTGTGTGTGTGAGTATGTGAGTGCATGTGTGCAGGTATGTGGACCTATGTGTGAGTGTATCCTGGTGACAGGAATACTTATTCCTGTCACCAGGGTGCAGGACCACCAGCTTTTTCTGGTGGTGCGACCAGCAGAAAATACTGGCGGTCTCCCGCCTCGTGATACCACTAGCGGTATCACGCCTTCCGGAATGCTGTAATGTGTCAGGATGGGTGGAGGCTCAGCAGTTTGGGTTTGGCCAAACCTCCAAACTCCTAATTTGGCGGTATTCGTGACACAACAACAGCCACCCTGGCGGTCTTCGGACCGCCAGGGTTGTGATGAGGGCCATAGTCTCTAAGGTACCCAGGAGGTCGAATTTCTTTTCTGACTCTTGCCTCATTTATCGAAAGGTTCAGCCCATTGGATTCACTGTGAGTTTCCCCCCTCATATCACCTCTATCTTGGGCAGTCATCCCTGTGTCACTGGTGTTCTGGGAGGACTCAGATAACTCACCATCTGACATCAACATGAATGCACTGCCCCCTTCTCCTAGTCCACAATCTCACATTGACCACCTCTTTGATACAAAGCCACCCACCTATTGTTCCACTTTCCCCATTGTCCAACTCAACTGAAAAATAAGGGGCACGTGTAACCCTGAATGGGCTTGTGAACTTAGACAAACCACCCCCGTTCTGACCACATCGCAGTTTCACCCAGTCACCTTCACATATACGTTTGTTGACCATGCACTCCTCAATCTGATCCTTGTTCAAACTGCCCTATTGAGCAAGTCTTACCACCGCCTTCATCCACGCAGGAACTGACTTCATTCCTGGCATTCTCTCATGCATCATTTCAAATGGGGTCTTTCTGTTTGACCCGTGAGCTCTTGTGCAATATGCTCACACTATCTCCATCACCACCCAACTAGCCTCTAGTCCACTGGCTACAGCCGTTTGGATGGTACCCTTGACAATCCTATTAGCCCTTTCCACAATTTCATTAATTTGTGCATTATACAATGAGGTGCGACTGTGCCTAATCCCAAAGGACTCCCAAAACTCCTCATTTAATGCAAAGTTAATTGTGTACGATTATCCATGATAATAAGTGATGGAACGCCCTCCTCACATATAAACTCCTTCAACAGCAAAACAGTTGCTCTGGTAGTGATTTCTTTTATAAACCTAACCACTATCCACTTCTTATACACATCCACCACCACCATAGCATACTTCTATTCCCCTCTCAATTCATTTATAGGTCCAATAAAGTCTAAACACACTGTGAGCCATGCTTTCCCTGGATCCTTTATGTACCCCAAATCCGTCTGCTCTCCAACTCACTGATCCACTTGTTCATCCATGCCCGGTCACCACCACTCAGCTCTCAATCTCTTCTTGGTTTTGAATTGGCCAATGTGCCCTTCATGTGCCATTCCTACAAGTCTCAGTTTTAACCCGTGAGGACTAATACATTTTTCCCCTCTCATGATGACAGTATCCTCACACACTGATAGCTCACCCAAGACCTTCAGGTAGGGTCTAACGGAGAGCACCATAGAACTCTCCCTCCTACCTCCCAATAAAATCAGACATTTTACCTCCTTAAGAGCAAGACCGACTCAATCTCCTCCACTCATTCTTGCATGAAAATAGCATGTGCACTTCTAAAATCCAACACATCCATCACTGCTGACACTGCACCTTTGCTATGCTTCGCCAAAACAGCAGGACAATCTACCTCATGCCAATCCAAATACAACCTTGACAAACAGTCAGCTTGTCAGCTCCTCCAAACTTGAATATGTTCTAATGTGTAACAATACTCTTGTCTTTTAGGTGAGCAGCCAGCCTAGCTAATCCTGCAGAACCCTTACCCACTCCACCTCACAGCAGTATCGTAACCAGAGGCTTGTGGTCTGTCTGCAGAATACATTTTGAACCTCACTGAAAAGTCCCAAAGTACTCCACACTCCAAGCTGCCGCTAGTGCTTCACGTTCAATCACAAAGTAGTTCTTTTCAGAGGTGGCCAAGGTTCTATATGCAAACACCACTGTTTTCCGCTGCTCACCATGTTTTTGTGATAGAACAGCCCCCAAATCTGTGGCACATGCATCAACTGTGAGAATAGATTTTAACCTGGCATCAAATTGTGTTAATAGACTAGCACCAAAAATGTCTTCTTCAATGTGCTCAAAACACTTCTGTTGTTCACCCCCCCCACAGGAATCTGTACCTTTCTTTAGCAAAAGCCTTAAGTGTTTATCTGAGAGCCTTTCTAGAAACTGGTTTAAAGTTTTATTGAGGCCCAAGAAGGACCTCAACCGATCTTTGTCAGCTGGTGAAGGAGCCAAACTTATTGCATCCAACTCATTTCCTTTGGGCTTCACCCCATCAACAGGGATATTATATTCCAGGTATTCCACCTGATCAACCAAAAGCTTACACTTGTCTTGCCTTAGAGATAACCTACCTTCATTTATCCCATGGAGAGCTTGCCTAAGGATCATGTTATGTTGTTTGCTAGAATCACCAAATATCAGAATATCATCTTGGAAATTAAGAATGCTTGCCATTCCTCTGAACACTTCACTCATCATGCACTGCAACATGCTTGCTGCTGAACATAAACCGAATGGCATCCTTGTAAACTGAAAAGTACCTTCCAGAGCAATAAAGGCTGTAAGGGGGCTTCGATTCGTCATGCAGTTTGATTTGGTGTTAGGCATTCTTCAAATCAAGTTTGGAGCTATAACTCCCACCACCCAGGGCCAGTATCAACTTGTTTATGTTCAGCAATGGGTAAGTGTCTGCGACCACATTCTGGTTTAGGGATCTCAGATTCACACAAAATCTGCACTTGTCTTTAGCTTTCTCAGTAATCACAACCAGCGATATCCACCTGGATGTTTCCACTGGTTTAATTACTCCAGATGAAATAATTTCTTCCAACATTTCCTTTACTGGTGCACATGCCATTAAAGGACTCCTACGTACTTTGTTGGACAGGAACCACATCAGGTCTAAACGTCTAAACACGATCTTGGGAATATAACCCATCAAATAGACAAATTCCTCCTAAAAGACTTCCTGGGCCTCCTCTAGAATATCAGGCAAAGCAATGTCATTAACTACCATCAATTGAGTGGACGCTCTTGGACTTACCACAATGTTGAGGTCATGCTGGTGCATTCAGCCTAAAATGGGTTGTCCATCCTCAGCCACATAAACTTTGTCTTTAATCACTCTCCCTCCAAACTCCACCATTGTTTCCATGTATCCCCCTCAATCTATTTTCACACCCTGGTACCAATGGGTTAATGTCACAGGCAACAGGTTCACCCCAGTCCAATGTTCCAAAAACATGCCGATAGGAATAATGGTATACATGGAACTCGAATATATAATTAGCTGTACTGTACTTCCATTAACTATGAACCCTGTCTTAGGTCTTCTGCTCCTTTCCAGCACTGGGTCAACATCATCAATTCAGAGAACTTTATCTTGTTGCTCCACCATTTTACTTTCTTTGTCTATCATAGCAACCCTTAACTTGTTCATTTGCTTACAAACTGTTGGGAAATTACCCCTTCGGTCACATTTTTGACAATCATTATTTATTGTTATATATTTATGGTAATCAGCAGTGTGAAAGCTACTCCCACACCTATAGCTTGTCCTAGAAGACAGCTTAACTTTAGTAGCAGCGCAACCGGAATAAAACACAGCATCCACATCAAGATCCTCCTCAGCAATAGTTGACACTGCACTATTAGAACTGTCTTTCTTCTTCATTTCTCACATGCAAAATTAAGATTTCTCCAAAACTTTGGCAATGCAATGCCATTTGCTTTCTTGAGAGAGGGGCTCCTGTGTTTTCTTGCATTTACAATGCACAATTAACTGGTTGCAAACTAATTCATCAGTCATTGCCCCACAGTTTCATTTCAAGGAAAGTTCCCTCAATTTTTGATACAAAGTCATCTGTGGGTTTAGACTCTCCTTGTGGGTGGGTGTAAAACCTGTAGCGGTTCAGTACCATATTAACGTCCTTTGCAAAACTAAGTTCAGGGTGTTTCTTCATTTCTACATAAACATCCTGGATAGGATTACCATTGGGCTGGGTAGCAGTGGGCAAATACTGTTGACCTTCCTTGCCTAAGTTGTTCAAAAGTAAAGGTTATTTAAATGATGCACTGAACTTTGAACCATCCATAGCTTCAATGTATGTTTCGAACACACCTATCCAATCCTCCCACTCTATGGACAAAGGGCCTGGCACCGACAAAAATATTGGTGGTGAAACAATAGCACTCTGCAAGGTGGCAAACAAAGTGACAGTCTGAAAAATAAGACATATACAAATGACACCCAGGTCACTGTGCAAAGTGAGGATTAAATAACATCCTGTGCTATCTACTTTCCTCAAAATAGCACTAAAGAATCTCACTTGGGTGTGCGAGTCACCGATCCACTCACATTGCCAAAGTGAAGCAATTTTGCGATGCACCCTAAGGACAACTGTTTTGCTGCAATGGACCCAGGCCCAGATTTGTATGTTTTGCGCAAAACTGCCCAAATGCAGGTTTGTGGCAAAAAATATAGTGCCAGCTTGCGTCATTCCAAAGCGCCAGCCGGGGACCAGATTTATGGAATGTCACAGGCCGGCTCTCAGGTTGGGCTAGCATCATAAAAAATGACATTAGCCGGGTGGGGGTGGCGGTACGAGTGAAGGGGATTTTGCCTCAAAAAATGACACTAGGCTGGTTAGAGGCAAAAAAATGCCGTTAACGAACCTAATGTCATTTCCTGACACAAAAGAATCCATACCACAGGACTCCTGTCTTATAAAAGATAGGCCAGCACAGGGGACCAGGGTCCCCTGGGCATGGCCATTGCACCCAGTGCCATGCAGGGGTGCCCATGTCAGGGCCCCAATGGCACTTAAAATTTTGTTTTAAAATACTTACCCATGCTTACTCTACTTACCTGGGATGAGGTCCCCCATCCGCTGGTGTCCCTCTGGCGGGGCTTCGGGAGGGCACCTGTTCACACATTTCATGATGTTTAACCATGGAAATGGGTCCACAGGTCTCATAACGCCTTGTCTGAGCCAGGCGTTAAATAATGGTGCAAAGTAAGTTTTGCACCATTATTCAGCCCCTCCTCCCACTCGTGCGTCATTTTAGCACAGGAGGATAAATATTGGGCTATGGGGTTAGCACCATTTTTTAGATGGGAATGCCTACCTAGCATCTTATTGACACAAGGTAGGTGCACGCATCCCAAAAATTGTGCAAACTTCTATATATTAACGTTAGACATGTCTAACGTAAAAATATAAATATGGAGTTAAGTTTGCGCCGAATTTGCATACATAAATTACGCCAATTCGGCAAAAACATAGTATAAATATGCCCCTCAGTGTGTGAAAGCTGGTGTGTGTATCACCATATGCGGGCCAACAGAAAAGTGCCCTACTACAGTACACAATGGTACACAAAGATGGTGTGCGCATCACCGTGTGCGGACAACAGAAATTTGCCCTCGTGAACGCAGTGCGACTAGCCTGGTGTGTGTATCACCGTTGTGGGCCCAAAGAAAGGTGGCGGCTAAACATATGATGTATTCTACATCAGGACCCACCATCAGCTGAGCGTGCGTTGCTTGCCTTGAGCCTTGTGGCTCTAGTCTTGCTGCTCGCGTCTTATCGCACTGCTCTCGAGTTTTGCAGTATCCCTCTCATTCCTGTGGCTTGTCCTTCAATGAAGGCACAGTCTTGTGCCTCAAGAGCACATACTTCAGTGGGTTCCCTGTGCTCCAATGGGCTCCCGGGGATAATAGAACAGTCAAATACCGATGCGGGTCCAACCCCCCCGCCGGATCACCTCTGGTGTGTTGTGTTGTGGAATGAGTGGCCTAGATCGGTGTGCTGTGAAGTCGAGTGGCTTGGCGTGTCACAGAGGTTTCTGAGAGTGGAGAGAAGTAGAGTGGAGTGGCATGTAGCTGAGTAGAGGGTTGTAGAATAGAGTGGCATGGCATAGAGTGGAGTGGCATAGTGTGCAGCATGCATGGTGTTGTACCACACAGCCATTACAGAAACACATTTCAATTGAAATGACCATTACATTTGCACCAAAAATATGGTTTTACTGCACACAAACAATTGGGTGTGCAAAAGTCATCATCTAGTGTATTGATGTGTTTGATCAAATTCAAATATTTGTTTCCATCACCTATCAGAATGACAAAAAAGTGCTTCATTTGTACTAATTCGGATATATTCTGAAACATTAGCACATTTCATTGTTTTTTTTATATGCAAGAAAAAATATCCCTTTTCGTCTTACATGGTTACTCAGCAGGATTATTATATAAATTCAATCAGACTGCAGTCACAGAAAAATAAATAAACATTAAGCTCCCTGGAAGAGAGAGCCTAACATTTGACCTCTGTCTTTGAATGCACAGCAAATGTGACAAGATAAGAGTAAGATTGAAAGGCTTGTTTACCGAAAGTGAGTTTGTGGAAGAATGCAGTAAACAGGACTTGGGCAACAGGAGGGACAAACAAGCTGGACAGCCTAAAGCAACTAAAGTCAGCAAATAGAAATCCAGAAAATGGGAGTTAGAGACCACATGGTAAGCAATGGTGGAATTCATTCCAAGGTCAGTTTTCTGAATGTCCTCAAGTTGCCTTTAGCAAACCAGACAGCGCAGGGCATTTACACTTTCTTGAGAATTTCCCACTCACATTTTGTTGCATTTCTAGGTTGAGGCTGAAACTGTAGATGCTGAACTGTTGGTCCAGGTGAGAATAATTCACCAGACGTGTCTTGTTAGTAACATCCTACAGAAACCCCAATTATGAAATTATTAGGTCCTGAAGCAACTATTTGTTCCTGAAACAGGTTGAAAAGGACCTTAACCTAAAGCTTCTTCAGTCATAACAAAAGAGACACGCAATTAGACATCAGCTTGTTATTTTTCAATGCGTAAAGTGCAGCTATTCAAACCATTTATTTTATAACCGAAGGAAAGGCAGCAAAAGACCTGAAATTGGCCTTTCTTCAGTGAAGGGAATAGTGCAGCAGGAAATACTATTTTGCCTGATACAGCACTGAAAATCCTCGTACAATTCCTTACAGTGTCACTCTCCATATTTACACAAAATTGTGAAAAGCAATGTAATTTTTACCAAAAGCTAACACTGGGCTTAGAGCCCTCCTATTGTTTGCTATTGGTTGGCTTTAATGTCCATCTCATTTGCTTGCTTCTTATTTCATAGCTTGACTTCCTTTTCTTTTGTTTATCCCTCCTCTGGAGCTTAGTGTCTTTACCATCCTTTTGATTGGCTGTCTAGTAAACATCCAATGCTCACAATGAGGGAACTTCTTTTCACTCTTTCATTAATTAATTGTCGGGCTGCATCACATTCCAAAAAGCACTTTCATCCAAGCAAAATTAGGAGCCAGATGTTTCAAACTATTTGGCATTTGCAAACAGGGCACATTGCAATTCCACTGTTTGCGAATGCAAAAAAGTATTCTACGATGTTTGAAAAGCATTCACAGTGCATTTTTAAAGAACTGCTAAAATAGCGATTCCCTAAAAATGCAACTAGTTTTAAAGAATCGCAAACTGCGATTCACAAATAAGGAATCGCAAATCGAATTAATAAAGCGATTGCAAATAGCGATTAGTTGCAAAATGGGGATTTTGCTTGTGCAATTTACCACCAAATTAAATCAGGCGGTAAACAGGTGCAACCTATAAAAAGAGGCTCAGAATGCATCAGCCTGTTTCCACAAAGGCTGCACTCTACGCCATGGCGAGGAGTATGAGGATCCTGACAGGTTGGAGTAGAGGGAGGAGGAGACTGGAGCGCATTTTCAGAGTGCTCATTACTCTATTTCATCAAACAGAGGAGGAAATATATGACAATTACAGGTTGAACTCTGCCATGATACTGGATTTCATAGCAGATTTACAACCTCCACGGCAGTGAAACACACAGAGAACCAATTCCATTCCCACCCATGTGCAGGTATTATGCTCTCTGCACCTCTTAGCCTCCAGAAGCTATCACAGGGTCATAGCAGCAGCTGTAGGTGTATCTCAAACTGCACTTTCATGCTTCATTAATGTATTCCAAAATGCTATGTTAGCAAAATTGAATCTGCACATACAATTTCCTAACACCCCACAGGATTTGCAGCTAACTAAACTACATTTCTACCAGGTAGCCCAATTTCCACATGTTATTAGCTACATTGATGGTACACGTGTGGCAATCTGCCCACCATCTGTAACAGAGGATATCTACCGGAATTGTAAAAATACCCATTCGATGAACATCCAGGTCATTTGCAATGCTTCCCACATCATAACTGATCTAGTGGCCAGATACCCTGGTAGCACACATGATTTCTATTTCTTTAGGCACAGTGGAATGTACACAGGACTTCTTGCTGGGGAGTTTGGTGAAGGACACCTAATTGGTAATGTAACAGAGAACAATGCTTGTATAGGTGATTTCACAGATATTAACAACTAATATGACACTCCTGTCATTGTAGGAGACATTGCAAATGCAGTGTGGTCCTTCATCCTGACACTGTATCTCAATCCGGCCACAGCAAGTGAGCGAAACAATGGAGGACACGCAGTGTGATAGAGAGGACCTTTGGACTGCTGAGGAGTCGCTTTTGGCGCCTGCACAAAAGTAGTGGGGGTGCATTCCAATACAGTCCAGAAACCACCTGCAAGATTGTGGCCACATGTTCAATGTTGCATAACATTGCTACAGCACGAGGTATACAAGTGGAACCGACAGAGACGGACTCCGATGAGGATGATGACCCCTTACCACCCCTTCACCTAGCAGACAGAACCAGAGCAGCAGACGGCAGGCAAAGACGTTCTGAGATTACGCGCAACTATTTCTGATGTAATGACAACGCCACATCTTGTTTCTTTTTTGCTACAGTCATTGGTGGCTGGTGACTTTTGGAAGTGGTGGGGCGTAAAAGAGCCAGACTGACATAGAAGTGTTGGGGGGACGGAAGTTCTCCCCCCAAAGAAAAAGTTTAATAAAGAGGGGCAAATGCTACTTTTTAAAGCTAATTTTAATAAAAAATTTGGTGAAAAAGCAATTTTGACCATGTAGTCTTGAATATTTAGAAACCTAAAAGAGTGACAATATCTTGAAGAATTAAGCTGCATGCATGCCACTATAAAACTGAGGGGACCAAGGGACTGAAGACTTGAGCCAGATGCCTGGCTCAGGCTGAGCTCGACGTTCAAATCAAACCAAGCCTTCGTGTAGCTTCTGCTTGCCACACACATTCTAACCACACGCGCAAAGGATTAAAGATAGAGCATTAACCTTTGATATAAAATGGAAAAAGGTACCCAGTGCCTGAATTACATAGTGTGAATACAGAATTTCTGGGGCCAATCCCAGCTTCCCCACTGAACCAAACTGTATGATTCTATGCAGATATGTTATTTAATTTCATTATCAAATATAAGAGAAGCTTCAAATACAGAAGTTCAGGCCGTGCAAAAACCTCTTGTGTATAATTTATTAGATTACAATGTTTTTCCATGTAGGGCATGAATCTTGCCCAAATATTGGCTGTACTTGACAAATGACTTGCCATAATTCACTAATGGCATTATTGTTGTGTCGGGGGCACTCGGGGCATAATGTTTCTCATAGGTTCATATTTGAAAATTATCTCTTAAATAAATTCCATTAATTCAGTGATCTAATCTCATCTAAAAATGTGAAATGCTTCGTCATGTTAAAAAAGCCACTTATCCGTGCAGAGTGAGTCACACCCATAGATTTCACTCCTATCACTCAGGTTGCAGTGGTGGCTGGTGACTGAAAGCAGTGGTGGGGCACAAATACAAGACGGAATTGCACCTTGTGAGTGAGCCTCACTGCCCATGTATTTCCATTCACCTACTCACCCACTGCCTCTGGTCGCCTACCCATTCACTCATCCACATTAAGCCATCCACTGCCATTCACACAACTCTTATACACAGACACCCACACTTTCTCAGCCACTCAGTGAAGCCCTGCAAACAATTATTCAAACAAACACACAGAGCCTCACCCCTCCAGTATCCAGCAGTTTCAGGGATACAAGCTACACTTTTATTTGAGCAGCAGATTGAATCTGTTTATTATGATGTATCACATGACATTAGTCTGCAGAAGAACTAAAACAAGCATAACTAGCCATGATAAATTACTGGAACCATTACTGCCTTCGAGAGATGCAATTACCGACAGAGACAGTGAAAGGAAGGGAAGGGACGGGAGAGCTGAGAGAACAGATTTTTTCTTATTTTCTGTAAAAAGATAGATCTCCAACTTATTTGTGTGAACAGTTGTCTTTGGCATATTTATGGCTTGAGGTCTTCAGGTCACACTCATATCTCCTAGAGAGCCCTGGATGAAGTTGTTTATTGTATTTATTCCGTCCCTCTGCCACAGACTCCTTGCAGTGTAGGAAAAGGGGATTGCTTTTGAGCAATGCCACGTCCTCTTAATAAAATGTGACCTCTGGTAACATGCTTCTCAACTGCCCTTACCTCATGGAGTGGGGTGTGGTCAGTAAGGCCTTCTGATCACACCCCATTTGAGAACTTAGGAAAGGGTGGTTTAATAGCATCTGAGTGGCGTGAGGTTTCTAGAAACCAGAGCTGGACAGAAAAACGCTTCGGGCTGGTTTCTATCAGCTTTCTTGGTGGAGGAAGACATAAGCCAGGGACGTCACTGCATTCTGAGAAAACATAAGGGCTTTGCGTGGCAAGCCATGTCAGCCCTGCTGTGCAACTTTCAGCCACATACCCACGCAGGCGCAGTGGGGTTTTTGAAAGTGCACGAATTTCACTCTGAAAATGTTATGCAGACATTTTTTTACTTTAATAATGTATTTAACTATATGCTTCGGTAGAGATGCCAGAAAAGGCTAGGGGTGCAGTCCCTTAGTCCTTGAACACCAGCCGCCCCGGCTACAGGTATCACATGTATTGCCTTAACTCCAGGTCAATTATGTGGACATAGGACATGGGTATTTCAAAATAGCACAATCAGTACCCAGTAACATAAAGTCATACTATTAACATTATAGTATCAATGCATTGCACTAAAATATGCAAGGCCCAGAACATTGTTTTTTACGTCCACGCACTCCGCTATAATGTTCAGTGGGCTCAGCTGCACATCTTGTTGAAGGTACTGAGACAGTCCTGTGTCTGGAACTGGGACGCCTAGGATCCATTACAGGGGCTGTGACACTACTGAGGCTAGAGAGCTCCTCACTATCCCCACCACCCAGATCGCTGTTTGCAGCACTCGAGCTGTCTGCATTGTCTCCAATGCATTAGTGACTTGCACCAATCCCTGTGCAGTGTCCCAACTGCAATGTGCCATTTCAACTTGCATGCCCACAGCACGTCGTGACAGCAAAGCAGTTGTATTAGTAAGCCGATTTACAGATCTGCTGCAATTGGTGATGGCGCCTACATTGGGTGACTTGTTCCTGGTGCAGTACAGTGCAGAGTCCTTTAACTGCAGTTGTCATCTCCCTTAGGTGTTCTACTGTAGTTTGTTGTCCCTCATGCAGCTTGTAATGTTGTGATTGTGAGACACCAGTTGCCTCTGGATTGACCTCATGTGTTTACATTGTAGGTGTTGCACCTTCAACATGGATGCCTTAAGACCACCAAACAGCGATGTGCCCTCACCTTCCACTGTGCTTTGTCTGCCTTTTTCACAACGCCTCACAAGGGGAGTAAACTGGCACCGAAACAGGGACTGCTGTCTGTGGGTGCGTCTACCAGCTAACGGTGGTGTCTGCACATGTTCTTGTAACTCATCAGAGTCCTGAGTGAAATCTGGGAGGGGTTCCACTCTTGCTCTGCGTCTGGGTGGTGCTGGTATGACGGACTCAGTGTTGTTGGTATCAGACTGTGGCTGACTTTCCTCATTCCCCCCTGTTTCATTCTCTGCTACATCAGGTGCAGGAGCATCTGCAAAAACAATGCACAGCATGTTATTCCTTATGTTCTTTTTGCATGTGTCATGAAACAGTTACTTTTGTTTTAAGCATTTTCACTGACATTGTATCTCTATATGTCTGTTGTATTGTCTCTCTGTGTGGTTTTACACAATACTGCTATTTTGGCGGTAGGTGCACTTTTGGGGTCTGGACTAACACTCCCATAAGGCATTGTTGTGTTGAATGGACAATGTGGCATGGACTGTTTCTCACAATGCATGGTGACATTGAAAATGTCTAAGAGACATTTGTACATGCACATTTGGTGATTCAAATCATTACTGCCTTTACCTTTGCTGGTGCCCGGTGTGCCTGTGTGTCAGTGATACCACCTACTGCTTCAGGCAGCAAGGTTGACTCCACCATGTCTTCCAAGGGTGGGCGGTGTCTGGGTGGCTGGTCCTCCGCCAGTGCTCCTTGCCTCCTTCAGCCTGCTTGCTACCCTCTCCTTGGCGCATGATTGTGAGTTGTACCAGCGCTTGCGTATCTCTTCGATTGTACGCTTTGCAACACCCACTGCTCTGATTTTGGTCTGGATGTCAGACCACAATTTCCTTTTCTCACTTTCTGAGACATGTAGTGAGTTCTTCCCAAATAACTGGTCATGGTTTCTGACCATCTCTTCTGTGAGCACCTCCAATTCCCGTTCACTGAATTTCAGTTTTCTCCTACTGTGTCCTTGCGATTTCCATCAGTGGCCATTGAGTTCACCTGGTCCAGGCTGACTCTCCTGAGTGCCTCCCTGGTGGTGTACTGGGTCTCTCTGCCTGCTCCTGTGGCTCTGGCTTCTGGAAACAGCATGCACTGAATCATTTCCTCGTTGTGATGTCATGATGCTGCTCCAGAATACAAAAATCTCAATTTGCGATTTCCAAATACCGATTCGGTATTTTAGTGAATTGCTACTGGGTACTCGCTATTTGCGGTTGCAAATTTTTGGTAATCGCAAATAAATCTGCGATTGCCTTGTTACATCCCATTTTCCAAACCAAAAATAAGTATTCTGTAAAAATCGCTATTTGGAAATTGTGAGAAAGTAGCCTCTTTCTAGCCTTGTTACCCCCACTTTTGGCCTGTTTGTGAGTGTGTCAGGGTGTTTTCACTGTCTCACTGGGATCCTGCTAGCCAGGGCCCAGTGCTCATAGTGAAAACCCTATGTTTTCAGTATGTTTGTTATGTGTCACTGGGACCCTGCTAGTCAGGACCCCAGTGCTCATAAGTTTGTGGCCTATATGTGTGTGTTCCCTGTGTAGTGCCTAACTGTCTCACTGAGGCTCTGCTAACCAGAACCTCAGTGGTTATGCTCTCTCATTTCTTTCCAAATTGTCACTAACAGGGTAGTGACCATTTTTACCAATTTACATTGGCTTACTGGAACACCCTTATAATTCCCTAGTATATGGTACTGAGGTACCCAGGGTATTGGGGTTCCAGGAGATCCCTATGGGCTGCAGCATTTCTTTTGCCACCCATAGGGAGCTCTGACAATTCTTACACAGGCCTGCCACTGCAGCCTGAGTGAAATAACGTCCACGTTATTTCACAGCCATTTTACACTGCACTTAAGTAACTTATAAGTCACTTATATGTCTAACCTTTACCTGGTAAAGGTTAGGTGCAAAGTTACTTAGTGTGAGGGCACCCTGGCACTAGCCAAGGTGCCCCCACATTGTTCAGAGCCAATTCCCTGAACTTTGTGAGTGCGGGGACACCATTACACGCGTGCACTACATATAGGTCACTACCTATATGTAGCTTCACAATGGTAACTCCGAATATGGCCATGTAACATGTCTATGGTCATGGAATTGCCCCCTCTATGCCATCCTGGCATAGTTGGCACAATCCCATGATCCCAGTGGTCTGTAGCACAAACCCTGGTACTGCCAAACTGCCCTTCCTGGGGTTTCACTGCAGCTGCTGCTGCTGCCAACCCCTCAGACAGGCATCTGCCCTCCTGGGGTCCAGCCAGGCCTGGCCCAGGATGGCAGAACAAAGAACTTCCTCTGAGAGAGGGTGTGACACCCTCTCCCTTTGGAAAATGGTGTGAAGGCAGGGGAGGAGTAGCCTCCCCCAGCCTCTGGAAATGCTTTGTTGGGCACAGATGTGCCCAATTCTGCATAAGCCAGTCTACACCGGTTCAGGGACCCCTTAGCCCCTGCTCTGGCGCGAAACTGGACAAAGGAAAGGGGAGTGACCACTCCCCTGACCTGCACCTCCCCTGGGAGGTGTCCAGAGCTCCTCCAGTGTGCTCCAGACCTCTGCCATCTTGGAAACAGAGGTGCTGCTGGCACACTGGACTGCTCTGAGTGGCCAGTGCCACCAGGTGACGTCAGAGACTCCTTGTGATAGGCTCCTTCAGGTGTTAGTAGCCTATCCTCTCTCCTAGGTAGCCAAACCCTCTTTTCTGGCTATTTAGGGTCTCTGTCTCTGGGGAAACTTCAGATAACGAATGCAAGAGCTCATCCGAGTTCCTCTGGATCTCTCTCTTCACCTTCTGATAAGGAATCGACTGCTGACCGCGCTGGAAGCCTGCAAACCTGCAACATAGTAGCAAAGACGACTACTGCAACTCTGTAACGCTGATCCTGCCGCCTTCTCGACTGTTTTCCTGCTTGTGCATGCTGTGGGGGTAGTCTGCCTCCTCTCTGCACCAGAAGCTCCGAAGAAATCTCCCGTGGGTCGACGGAATCTTCCCCCTGCAACCGCAGGCACCAAAAAGCTGCATTACCGGTCCCTTGGGTCTCCTCTCAGCACGACGAGCGAGGTCCCTCGAATCCAGCAACTCTGTCCAAGTGACCCCCACAGTCCAGTGACTCTTCAGTCCAAGTTTGGTGGAGGTAAGTCCTTGCCTCACCTCGCTGGGCTGCATTGCTGGGAACCGCGACTTTGCAGCTACTCCGGCCCCTGTGCACTTCCGGCGGAAATCCTTTGTGCACAGCCAATCCCGGGTCCACGGCACTCTAACCTGCATTGCACGACTTTCTAAGTTGGTCTCCGGCGACGTGGGACTTCTTTGTGCAACTTCGGCGAGCACCGTTTCACGCATCCTTGTAGTGCCTGTTTCTGGCACTTCTCCGGGTGCTACCTGCTTTAGTGAGGGCTGTTTGGCTTGTTCGACGTCCCCTCTCTCTTCAGGTCCAATTTGCGACCTCCTGGTCCCTCCTGGGCCCCAGCAGCGTCCAAAAACGCCAAACGCACGATTTGCAACTAGCAAGGCTTGTTGGCGTCTTTCCAGCAGGAAAACACTTCTGCACGACTCTCCAAGGCGAGAGGGATCCGTCCACCAAAGGGGAAGTCTCTAGCCCTTTTCGTTCCTGCAGAAACCTCAGCTTCTTCTGTCCAGTAGAAGCTTCTTTGCACCCGCAGCTGGCATTTCCTGGGCATCTGCCCATCTCCGACTTGCTTGTGACTTTTGGACTTGGTCCCCTTGTTCCACAGGTACCCTAGATTGGAAATCCACAGGTGTTACATTGCTGGTTTGTGTCTTTCCTGCATTATTCCTCTAACACGACTTCTTTGTCCTTAGGGGAACTTTAGTGCACTTTGCACTCACTTTTCAGGGTCTTGGGGAGGGTTATTTTTCTAACTCTCACTATTTTCTAATAGTCCCAGCGACCCTCTACAAGGTCACATAGGTTTGGGGTCCATTCGTGGTTCGCATTCCACTTTTGGAGTATATGGTTTGTGTTGCCCCTATCCCTATGTTTCCCCATTGCATCCTATTGTAACTATACATTGTTTGCACTGTTTTCTAAGACTATACTGCATATTTTTGCTATTGTGTATATATATCTTGTGTATATTTCCTATCCTCTCACTGAGGGTACACTCTAAGATACTTTGGCATATTGTCATAAAAATAAAGTACCTTTATTTTTAGTATAACTGTGTATTGTGTTTTCTTATGATATTGTGCATATGACACTAAGTGGTACTGTAGTAGCTTCACACGTCTCCTAGTTCAGCCTAAGCTGCTCTGCTAAGCTACCATTATCTATCAGCCTAAGCTGCTAGACACCCTATACACTAATAAGGGATAACTGGGCCTGGTGCAAGGTGCAAGTACCCCTTGGTACTCACTACAAGCCAGTCCAGCCTCCTACATTGGTTGTGCAGTGGTGGGATAAGTGCTTTGAGACTACTTACCACTCTTGTCATTGTACTTTTCATAAGAGAAAAATATACAAAACAAGGTCAGTGTATATACACATAGCCAAAAAGTTTTGCATTTCCTCTTTTCACTCTTTTCTAAGTGCTGAAAAGTACTTCTAACTTTCTAAAAAGTTCTAAAAAGTTTTAAAAGTTTTTTTTCTCTGTCTTTCTAAAAGCTCTGACAAACTTTTTATCTTTTACTATCACTTTAACTCTCCCTAAAAATGTCTGGCACAGGCCAAAATGTTGATCTGTCCAAACTTGCATATGACAACCTTAGCTGGAAAAGAGCAAGGAGTCTCTGTATAGAGAGAGGTTTGAGAGTAGGGAAGAATCCTTCCTTGGAACTGTTACTTAACAGGCTTAGAGAACAGGATAAGGCCATAGGTGCCTCATCTGTTGAAAAAGTACCTAATAGTTCTCAATCTGATTCAGGGACTCCCCCAGGAAAAGATTCAGGAAAGAAACTTCCTAGCCTGCCCATTACTAGACAGTCTAGCATAGTTGGTAATGATGATGAGCCACACCATACAAATAGTGTTGTCTCACATCATAGCAAAAGCATTTATTCTCACCATACTGGTAGTAATGTTTCTGTTAACCAAGTTGTTAGGGTGGCTTCTGTAAGGGACAGGTCTCCTTCTGTTCATTCCCATCATACCTCTGTATCTAGGAATGTCCCTCCCACCAACCCTGATGACAGAATGTTAGAGAGGGAACTCAATAAGTTGAGGGTGGAACAAACCAGACTGAAGCTTAAAAAGCAACAGCTGGATTTGGATAGACAGTCTTTTGAACTAGAGAAGGAAAGACAGAAGTTGGGTTTAGAAACCCATGGTGGCAGCAGCAGTATTCCCCATAGTCATCCTGCAAAAGAGCATGATTCCAGGAATCTGCACAAGATAGTTCCCCCTTATAAGGAGGGGGATGACATTAACAAGTGGTTTGCTGCACTTGAGAGGGCCTGTGTTGTACAGGATGTCCCTCAAAGGCAGTGGTCTGCTATCCTATGGCTATCATTTAGTGGAAAGGGTAGGGATAGACTCCTTACTGTGAAAGAAAGTGATGCCAATAATTTTACAGTTCTTAAGAATGCACTCCTGGATGGTTATGGCTTAACCACTGAACAATACAGGATAAAGTTCAGAGAGACCAAAAAGGAGTCTTCACAAGACTGGGTTGATTTCATTGACCATTCAGTGAAGGCCTTGGAGGGGTGGTTACATGGCAGTAAAGTTACTGATTATGAAAGCCTGTATAACACAATCCTGAGAGAGCATATACTTAATAATTGTGTGTCTGATTTGTTGCACCAGTACCTGGTAGACTCTGATCTGACCTCTCCCCAAGAATTGGGAAAGAAGGCAGACAAATGGGTCAGAACAAGGGTGAACAGAAAAGTTCATACAGGGGGTGACAAAGATGGCAATAAGAAGAAAGATGGTGAAAAATCTCAAGATAAGCATGGGGATAAGGGTAAAACCAAAGATCCCACTTCAAATCTTAAACACTCTTCAGAGGGTGGGGATAAAACAAATTCTTCCTCTTCTTCCCAACCTGCACACATTAAAAAGCCTTGGTGCTTTGTGTGTAAAAAAAGAGGCCATAGGCCAGGGGATAAGTCCTGTCCAGGTAAACCCCCTGAGCCTACCACCACTAATACATCAAGCTCTAGTGCCCCTAACAGTAGTGGTTCTAGTGGTGGGACTGCTGGCAACAGTCAAGCAAAGGGTGTAGTTGGGTTCACTTATGGGTCCATCATAGAAACTGGGGTAGTCAGTCCCAAGACAGTTTCTGTCACACCTAGTGGCATTGGCCTTGCCACACTGGCTGCTTGTCCCCTTACAATGGATAAGTACAGGCAGACAGTTTCAATAAATGGTGTTGAGGCCTTGGCCTACAGGGACACAGGTGCCAGTATCACTTTGGTGACTGAAAACCTAGTGCACCCTGATCAACACATCATTGGAGAACAGTATAAGATTATTGATGTCCATAACTCCGCTAAGTTTCTTCCCTTAGCTATAATTCAGTTTAGTTGGGGTGGAGTTACTGGCCCTAAGCAGGTGGTGGTATCACCTAGCTTACCTGTAGACTGTCTCTTAGGTAATGACCTAGAGGCCTCAGGTTGGGCTGATGTAGAGTTTTATGCCCATGCAGCCATGCTGGGCATCCCTGAGGAATTGTTCCCTCTCATTTCTACAGAAATGAAAAAGCAAAGGAGAGAAGGCCTGAAAACTCAGGATCCCTCTCCATCAACAGGTAAAAAGGGTATCACAGTATCCCCTAACCACCCTACCATTCAGGATACCATTCCTGTGGTGGGAGAAACCTCTCCTGGGGTGGCACCTGTTCCAAGGGAATCATCAGTTGGCAAAACTGTACTCCCTGAGGTGGAAGTACCTCTCTGTGGGATAACTAACATTGGTGAGAAAAAGAGCACCATTTTAGTTAACATGGAGCATCCCTCCAACCCTCCCAGAGAAACTTTAGTGCAGAAACCCTGCACTGCCTCACAACACTTAGGACAGCATCCCTGCCCTAGTGTGGAGCTCATAGGACAGCATCCCTGCCCTGCTCCAACTCAAGAGAAACAGCATCCCTGTTCTCTCTTCCAGCCATATGGACAAAGTTTTTGCCCAGCTATGGCTTTACTGAGACAGCATCCCTGTCTGGCATTTCCATCATTACAAATAGGTTCAGTGGATAATTCCCACTGCTCTAAACTAAAACTTACTGATAGAAACTCTAAAAATACATCTTCACATTGTTGCTTAGCTAAAAAACTTCAAACAGGGTGGTTTACATCCCCACAGGGAAGTAACCATATAGTGGATGATAAAGGGAGTAACCAGTCTATTGCAGAGCTACTCTCTACTTATCACCACTTAGACAATAAAGTCTCAACTGGCCAAGGTTAGCCTTATTGTCCTTCGTTTGGGGGGGGGTTGTGTGAGAAAGTAGCCTCTTTCTAGCCTTGTTACCCCCACTTTGGGCCTGTTTGTGAGTGTATGTCAGGGTGTTTTCACTGTCTCACTGGGATCCTGCTAGCCAGGGCCCAGTGCTTATAGTGAAAACCCTATGTTTTCAGTATGTTTGTTATGTGTCACTGGGACCCTGCTAGTCAGGACCCCAGTGCTCATAAGTTTGTGGCCTATATGTGTGTGTTCCCTGTGTAGTGCCTAACTGTCTCACTGAGGCTCTGCTAACCAGAACCTCAGTGGTTATGCTCTCTCATTTCTTTCCAAATTGTCACTAACAGGCTAGTGACCATTTTTACCAATTTACATTGGCTTACTGGAACACCCTTATAATTCCCTAGTATATGGTACTGAGGTACCCAGGGTATTGGGGTTCCAGGAGATCCCTATGGGCTGCAGCATTTCTTTTGCTACCCATAGGGAGCTCTGACAATTCTTACACAGGCCTGCCACTGCAGCCTGAGTGAAATAACGTCCACGTTATTTCACAGCCATTTTACACTGCACTTAAGTAACTTATAAGTCACCTATATGTCTAACCTTTACCTGGTAAAGGTTAGGTGCAAAGTTACTTAGTGTGAGGGCACCCTGGCACTAGCCAAGGTGCCCCCTCATTGTTCAGAGCCAATTCCCTGAACTTTGTGAGTGCGGGGACACCATTACACGCGTGCACTACATATAGGTCACTACCTATATGTAGCTTCACAATGGTAACTCCGAATATGGCCATGTAACATGTCTATGATCATGGAATTGCCCCCTCTATGCCATCCTGGCATAGTTGGCACAATCCCATGATCCCAGTGGTCTGTAGCACAGACCCTGGTACTGCCAAACTGCCCTTCCTGGGGTTTCACTGCAGCTGCTGCTGCTGCCAACCCCTCAGACAGGCATCTGCCCTCCTGGGGTCCAGCCAGGCCTGGCCCAGGATGGCAGAACAAAGAACTTCCTCTGAGAGAGGGTGTGACACCCTCTCCCTTTGGAAAATGGTGTGAAGGCAGGGGAGGAGTAGCCTCCCCCAGCCTCCGGAAATGCTTTGTTGGGCACAGATGTGCCCAATTCTGCATAAGCCAGTCTACACCGGTTCAGGGACCCCTTAGCCCCTGCTCTGGCGCGAAACTGGACAAAGGAAAGGGGAGTGACCACTCCCCTGACCTACACCTCCCCTGGGAGGTGTCCAGAGCTCCTCCAGTGTGCTCCAGATCTCTGCCATCTTGGAAACAGAGGTGCTGCTGGCACACTGGACTGCTCTGAGTGGCCAGTGCCACCAGGTGACGTCAGAGACTCCTTGTGATAGGCTCCTTCAGGTGTTAGTAGCCTATCCTCTCTCCTAGGTAGCCAAACCCTCTTTTCTGGCTATTTAGGGTCTCTGTCTCTGGGGAAACTTCAGATAACGAATGCAAGAGCTCATCCGAGTTCCTCTGCATCTCTCTCTTCACCTTCTGATAAGGAATCGACTGCTGACCGCGCTGGAAGCCTGCAAACCTGCAACATAGTAGCAAAGACGACTACTGCAACTCTGTAACGCTGATCCTGCCGCCTTCTCGACTGTTTTCCTGCTTGTGCATGCTGTGGGGGTAGTCTGCCTCCTCTCTGCACCAGAAGCTCCGAAGAAATCTCCCGTGGGTCGACGGAATCTTCCCCCTGCAACCGCAGGCACCAAAAAGCTGCATTACCGGTCCCTTGGGTCTCCTCTCAGCACGACGAGCGAGGTCCCTCGAATCCAGCAACTCTGTCCAAGTGACCCCCACAGTCCAGTGACTCTTCAGTCCAAGTTTGGTGGAGGTAAGTCCTTGCCTCACCTCGCTGGGCTGCATTGCTGGGAACCGCGACTTTGCAGCTACTCCGGCCCCTGTGCACTTCCGGCGGAAATCCTTTGTGCACAGCCAAGCCCGGGTCCACGGCACTCTAACCTGCATTGCACAACTTTCTAAGTTGGTCTCCGGCGACGTGGGACTCCTTTGTGCAACTTCGGCGAGCACCGTTTCACGCATCCTTGTAGTGCCTGTTTCTGGCACTTCTCCGGGAGCTACCTGCTTCAGTGAGGGCTCTTTGTCTTGCTCGACGTCCCCTCTCTCTTCAGGTCTAATTTGCGACCTCCTGGTCCCTCCTGGGCCCAGCAGCGTCCAAAAACGCCAAACGCATGATTTGCAACTAGCAAGGCTTGTTGGCGTCCTTCCGGCGGGAAAACACTTCTGCACAACTCTCCAAGGCGAGGAGGATCTGTCCACCAAAGGGGAAGTCTCTAACCCTTTTCGTTCCTGCAGAAACCTCAGCTTCTTCTGTCCAGTAGAAGCTTCTTTGCACCCGCAGCTGGCATTTCCTGGGCATCTGCCCATCTCCGACTTGCTTGTGACTTTTGGACTTGGTCCCCTTGTTCCACAGGTACCCTAGATTGAAAATCCACAGGTGTTGCATTGCTGGTTTGTGTCTTTCCTGCATTATTCCTCTAACACGACTTCTTTGTCCTTAGGTGAACTTTAGTGCACTTTGCACTCACTTTTCAGGGTCTTGGGGAGGGTTATTTTTCTAACTCTCACTATTTTCTAATAGTCCCAGCGACCCTCTACAAGGTCACATAGGTTTGGGGTCCATTCGTGGTTCGCATTCCACTTTTGGAGTATATGGTTTGTGTTGCCCCTATCCCTATGTTTCCCCATTGCATCTTATTGTAACTATACATTGTTTGCACTGTTTTCTAAGACTATACTGCATATTTTTGCTATTGTGTATATATATCTTGTGTATATTTCCTATCCTCTCACTGAGGGTACACTCTAAGATACTTTGGCATATTGTCATAAAAATAAAGTACCTTTATTTTTAGTATAACTGTATTGTGTTTTCTTCTGATATTGTGCATATGACACTAAGTGGTACTGTAGTAGCTTCACACGTCTCCTAGATCAGCCTAAGCTGCTCTGCTAAGCTACCATTATCTATCAGCCTAAGCTGCTAGACACCCTATACACTAATAAGGGATAACTGGGCCTGGTGCAAGGTGCAAGTACCCCTTGGTACTCACTACAAGCCAGTCCAGCCTCGTACAGGAATCGCAAACGCGAATCTTCATACATCTGCCCCTACATTTTTTTTTACCATTGAGTGGCATCCACTTTCTTGAATTGGTAAATAAGAAACAAAAGACAATGGTTCCTGTGTATTTCATAGTCATGCACGTGTGGTGACGCATGCGTCCTCATCCAACATCACACTTGAATACTTACAGAATCAAGCAGCCACACGTGGGCCCTTTTCGTTCTTTTTTCTGATGCTATACAGAATCAGCAAAAAAGCCTTTGACAAAGTCAAACAACCTGTTGGCTTTGGCAAAATATGTTAAAAGAACAAATTAAGCAAAAAAAGACCTTGTGCAGTGAGTGGTGAAAGTACTGCAGTTAATTTGATTGTCTTCCTCGGTCTTACAAAGTGAGCAACACAGACACAAATAATGAGGTAATGCATGTTACAAAACAGTTCGAGAAATCTTGGAAACTGTAATCAATCTGTTGTTCCTATTGCATAGTAAATAGCAAATTGTCAGAACTCATCACAATCTGAATATCTGTTAACACAAGGAAGCTGAAAACAGGCCAGATACTTTCTTGTAGCTAATAAGGAAGGAATCACATCCAACAGAAAAAAACAACTTTTAGGAAGGCAAGAAGTCCTGTATTCATCTTTAATCCCTCTCATATTCAGCAAGGCGTTAGTAATTCGTGCGTGAAAACAAGTCTATAAAAATCACACAGCAGGTGTTCATATGGATTTGTAAAAATTACATTTTCAGATCTAAAGTGATAATTTGTGTATGAAAGATGGCGAAGAAACCTGATAAATAGGCGCTTTCTTCATGACTGTTGGAATCTGTTGATTGAAATGACCAACATCAATAAATTCCTCTATATTAAATGAATATACAAATATATAAATATAAATGTAGGCCTGGATTTAATTATAATTGTGAGGTTAAATATTCAAAATGTCCGATATTTTCCACAATAATGCACATAACCGGCAATATACTTGGCTGCTCCACAAGCAACGTGAACTGTGGGCACAGATTGCATCAGAAGAGACAAAGGGCACACATTGTATCAGAAGAGACAGAGACAGAGGGCACACATTGTATCAGAAGCCACAGAGGGCACACATCTCAGAAGACACAGAGGACACACATTGTATCAGAAGAGACAGAGAGGGCACACATTGTATCAGAAGAGACAGAGGGCACACTTCTCAGAAGACACAGAGGACACACATTGTATCACAAGAGACAGAGGGCACACATTGTATCAGAAGACACAGAGGGCACACATTGTATCAGAAGAGACAAAGGGCACACATTGTATCAGAAGAGACAGAGGGCACACATTGTATCAGAAGAGACAGAGGGCACACATTGTATCAGAAGACACAGGGCACACGTATCATAAGAGACAGAGGACACACATTGTATCAGAAGAGAGGGAGGGCACACGTATCAGAAGAGACAGAGGACACACATTGTATCAGAAGAGACAGACACAGAGGGCACACATTGTATCAGAAGAGACAAAGGGCACACATTGTATCAGAAGAGACAAAGGGCACACATTGTATCAGAAGAGACAGAGGGCACACATTGTATCAGAAGACACAGGGCACACGTATCATAAGAGACAGAGGACACACATTGTATCAGAAGAGAGGGAGGGCACACGTATCAGAAGAGACAGAGGACACACATTGTATCAGAAGAGACAGAGACAGAGGGCACACATTGTATCAGAAGACACAGAGGGCACACGTATCAGAAGAGACAGAGGAAGCAAATTGTATCAGAAGAGAGGGAGGGCACACGTATCAAAAGAGATGGAGGACACACATTGTATCAGAAGACACAGAGGGCACACATATCAGAAGAGACAGAGGAAGCAAATTGTCTCAGAAGAGAGGGAGAGCACACGTATCAGAAGAGATAGAGGGCACACATTGTATCAGAAGACACTGAGGGCACACGTATCAGAAGAGACAGAGGAAGCAAATTGTATCAGAAGAGACAGAAGACACACATTGTATCAGAAGAGACAGAGGGCACACGCATCAGAAGAGACAGATTACACACATTGTATCAGAAGAGAGGGAGGGCACACATTGCATCAGAAGAGACAGAGGAAACAAATTGTATCAGAAGAGACAGAAGACACACATTGTATCAGAAGAGACAGAGGGCACACGTATCAGAAGAGACAGAGGACACACATTGGATCAGAAGAGAGGGAGGGCACACGTATCAGAAGAGACAGAGGACACACATTGTATCAGAAGAGACAGAGGACACATATTGTATCAGAAGAGACACAGGGCACACGTATCAGAAGAGACAGAGGACACACATTGTATCAGAAGAGAGGGAGGGCACACGTATCAGAAGAGACAGAGGACACACATTGTATCAGAAGAGACAGAGGACACATATTGTATTAGAAGAGAGGGAGGGCACACGTATCAGAAGAGACAGAGGAAGCAAATTGTATCAGAAGAGACAGAAGACACACATTGTATCAGAAGAGACAGAGGGCACACGCATCAGAAGAGACAGATGACACACATTGTATCAGAAGAGAGGGAGGGCACACATTGCATCAGAAGAGACAGAGGAAACAAACTGTATCAGAAGAGACAGAACACACACACTGTATCAGAAGAGACAGAGGGCACACATTGTATCAGAAGAGAGGGAGGGCACACGTATCAGAAGAGACAGAGGACACACATTGTATCAGAAGAGAGCAAGGGCACAGGTATCAGAAGAGACAGGACACACATTGTATCAGAAGAGACAGAGGACACATATTGTATCAGAAGAGAGGGAGGGCACACATATCAGAAGAGACAGAGGACACACATTGTATCAGAAGAGACAGATGACACACATTGTATCAGAAGAGAGGGAGGGCACACGTATCAGAAGAGACAGAGGACACACATTGTATCAGAAGAGAGGGAGGGCACACGTATCAGAAGAGACAGAGGACACACATTGTATCAGAAGAGACAGATGACACACATTGTATCAGAAGAGAGGAAGGGCACACGTATCAGAAGAGACAGAGGACACACATTGTATCAGAAGAGAGGAAGGGCACACGCATCAGAAGAGACAGAGGACACACATTGTATCAGAAGAGACAGAGGACACACATTGTATCAGAAGAGACAAAGGGCACACATTGTATCAAAAGAGAGGGAGGACACACATTGTATCAGAAGAGACAAAGGGCACACATTGCATCAGAAGAGACAGAGGAAACACATTGTATCAGAAGAGACAGAAGACACACATTGTATCAGAAGAGACAGAGGGCACACATATCAGAAGAGAGAGAGGACACACATTGTATTAGAAGAGACATAGGACACATTGCATCAGAAAAGACATAGGGCACACATTGCATCAAAAGAGACAGAGGGCACATATTGTATCTGAAGAGACAGGGGACACACATTTAATTAGAAAAGACATAGGGTACACATTGTATCAGAAGAGACAGAAAGCACACATTGCATCAGAAGAGACAGAGGAAACAAATTGAATCAGAAAAGACATGGGGTACACATTGTATCAGAAGAGACAGAGGGCACACATTGCATCAGAAGAGACAGAGGAAACACATTTAATCAGAAAAGGCATAGGGTACACATTGTATCAGAAGAGACAGAGGGCACACATTGCATCAGAAAGACAGAAGACACACATTGCGTCACATGAGACAGAGGGCATACATTTGTCATAATCTTGTGATGTGATGTATCTGCAACCTGGCATGTGGATCCTCTCCATGTCCCTGAATCCAGCTCATGAGCCAGCATTCCAGGGATGCCAGTGGGTGTCTGACTGGCTGGGGGACAGCTGTGCCGAGTTGTAGAGGAGTCATTTAAATAAACCAGTAGTTCACTTACTGTTCCTGGTGTCATGTGAAAGAGGACAGTGGACAGTTTTCCCCACTTCACGCTACTCCACTCCAATCTACCCCACTCCACTCTATGCCATTCCACTCCAATGTACCCCAGTCTACACCACCCCACTCCACTTCCTTTAATCTACCCCAATCTACTCCACTCAAATCTACCCAACTCCACTACACCCAATATATTCCACTCCAGTCCAGTCCGCCCCACTCCACTCCAATCTACGCCACCCCAATCTACCCCACACCACTCGAATCTACCCCACTCTAACCCAATCTACGCAACTCCAATCCAATTTACCCCAGTACAACGCAATCTACCCCACTATATCCTCATCTACTCCAATCCACTCCACTATGATAACAATCTAACCCACTACAATCTACCTTACTCCAATCTACCCCACTCCCCTCTACCCACTCCACTCCAATCTATCCCTCTCCACTCCATGCCAAAGTGCTCTAATCCAGTCCCATCTACCCCACTCCACTCAATCTAACCCATTCAATCCCACCCCAGTCTAATCCAACCCACACCACCCCAATCTACTGCACTCCACTCATATCGACCTGCCTCTACTCCTATCTACCAGAGTCTACCCTTCTCCACTCCAATCTACCCCACTCCAATATATCCAAATCCACCCCCTTCCACTGGACCCCAGTCAAACACACTCCACTCCAGTCTATCTGAATCCACTCCAATCTACCCCTCTCTACCTACATCCAGTTTACCTCACTCCATTCCAGTTTACTCCACTCACATTCCACTGCAATCTAGCCACCTCCTCTTCATTCTAGTGTACCGCATTCCACTCCAATCTACCTCACTCCACCACAATCTACCCCATTTCAATCAAACACAATCCACCTCACTCCAATCTATCCCACTCCACTGCGATCTACAACACTCCACTCCACTCTACTCAAATTTACCCCACTCCACTTCAGTCCAATCTACCCCACTCAAATCTACCCGACTCCACTCAAATTTACCCCATTCCACGCTAACCCACTCCACTCTAATCCATCCTAATCTAATCTACCCCACTCCACCCCATCTACCATACTCCAATCTTCCCATCTCCAATCTACCCCAACAAAATCTCCCCCTATCTGCTCCACTCCAGTTGTCTCCACTCCACTCTAGTATACCCCAATCTACCCCACTTCACCCTACTCCACCCTACCCCACTGCAATTTACCCTTCTCCACTCTACTCTACTCCAATTCACCCCACTTCTCTCAGATCTACCCCACTTCAAACTACCTCTCTCCAGCCATCCCTCTTCTCCCTCACTCCAATCTACCCCACTTCAAACTACCCCACTCCATTCCAATTTACCCTATTCTAATCCATCCTAATCTAACCCCTCCACTCAACACCTGCCTACCCCTCTCCACTCTAATCTACCACATGCCACTCAAATGTACCCCAATCTAGTCCAGTCTAACCCACTCCACCCCAATTCCCCCCACTCCACGCTACCGTATCTCACACCACACCAAACTACTCAACACCAATCTACCCATCTAATCCACTGCACTCCAATCTACCACAATCTACTCCACATTAACCTACCCCACCCTAACCCAATGTACCACACTCCAATATTTCCCACTCCTTCCCAGTCTACTCTACACCACTCTATCCCCACTACACTCCAATCTATCACATCTACCCTACTCTAAACTACCCCTCTTCTATCTATCTCATTCCAATCTACCCCACCCTACTCCAATCTAGCTCACTTCACTCCAAACTACCCCACTTCACTCCAATCTAACCCACCATAATCCACCCAGTGTATCCCACTCCAATCAACCCCACTCCACGCTATCCCACTTCAACCTAATCTACCCCACTCACCTCCAATCTGCTGCTCCCACACCACTCTAATCTACCCGACTCCAGTCTACCTCACCACATTACAGTCTAACCCACACCACTCGAATCTACCCCACTCCCACGATCTATCCCACTCCACTCTACCACAATCCACTCTACCCAAATCTACTACACTCTACTTCACTCCAGTCTACCACACTTCACTCATATCTACCCCACTCTACTCCAGCCTAACTCATACCACCCCAATCCACCGCACTCCATTCCACCCCAATCAACCCTACTCCCATCTACCCCAATCCAGTCTACCCCATCCCAGTCTACCGCACCTCAATCTACCCCACTCTAAAATCATCCAGTCCAATCTACTCCACTCCAGTCTGCTCTACCTTATTCTACCTCACTTCACCCCACTCCACCCCACCCAACTTCACCCCACCCCACCCCACTCTGCCTCACTCAATTTACCCCACTCCACTCAAATCTACCCCAGTCCAATCATTCTTCTCCAATCTACCCCACTCCAATCTATCCCACTCCATTCCAATTTACCCTAATATAATCCATCCAATTTCCATCACTCCACCCTAATCTACCTCACTACACACCAATCTTCCCCTATCCTATCTCTCTCCACTCCAGTCTTGACTCCACTCCAATCTACCCAACTCCATCCCACCCCACCTACTCCAATCTACCCCACCCCACTCTACCCCAATCTACCCCACTTCAATCCACATAATCTACCCTACTCCACTCTTTCCCCGTCTACCACACTCCATTCTAGTCTACCCACTCTACACAACTCCATTTCGCTCCATACAACCACATGACACTCAAGCTACACCAGTCTAGTTCATTCTAACCCACTTCACCCAAAGCCACTCCACTCCAATATACCCTACCCACTCCACCCAAACTACCCTACTCCAATCTACCCCATCCAATCCTCCCCCCTCCAGTCTACCCCAATCTATTCCACTCCAATCAACTTCACTCCATTCCAATCTACCCCACTCCAATCTACACCACCCCAATCTACCCCACCCCATCCCAATCTATCCCCCACCACTCTATCCAACTCCACTCTATCCAACTCCATTCCAATCCACCCCACTCCACTTCAATCTACCGCAATCTACCCCATTCCTATCTATCTCATTCAAATCTACCCCACTCCACTCTAATCTACCCTGCTCCACTCCATTCTAACCCACTTCACTTCAGTCTACCTCCTCCACTCTAATCTACCCCACTCCAGTCTACCCCAGTCCACTGTGCTGCACACTTCCACAGTCTATCGTACTCCACTTTAATCTACCCCAATATATCCACTTCAATCTACCCTACTCCACTTCAATCTACCCGACTCTACTTCAATTTACTCTACTCCAATCTACCCCACACTAATCTACCCCAACCTACTCCACCCCAATCTACCCCACTGCACCCCAAACTACCCCAATGCAATCTACCCCACTCAAAACTACTATGCTAATCTACCCAACTCCCTCACTGCAATCTACTCCACACCAGTCTACCCCGATCCACTCACTGGATTCTGCTCCACTCTACCCCTCACTTCAGTTTATGGCAATCTACCTCACTCCACTCCACCCTTATCTACCCTATTCTAGTCTACCCCAGTCTACCCACTCCAATCTACCCCACCCCACCCTACCACATCCCAGTCCACGCCACAAACGTTTAGCCATGCTGAACGCAGCCACAATAGTGCACAACATGGCTAGATCACAACCGCATAGGCAAAACCTGTTTTCTTTGCCAATGCTTGTTTTCAGAGGGCACCAATACCTGCATATATATAGAGTTTCACTTCCACAACTTCACTTACCGGACTGTGGATTAAATTTACAGCACTCTGGACAGGTTCAGCCTCCCTCAGAAGTACATCTCTGACAGGTTTCCCTTAACTTAATGGCACTTGATAGTTAGTGGTAATAAGGTAAATGTGTTTCCTTGGATGAAAAACACTATAATTTAGCTACCTGAAACCTTGCAAGGTATTTAAATGCCAGCTGAAGATGTCTACACGAATGTTAAAACTTAGTTTTTGTGGTTCTTTTAGATATAATTTTTAGTTACTGGTGTGGCGTAGAGCACAGAAATACATAGGAGCATATTTACAAGCCCCTAGCTCCACCTTGCACCACTCTAGCCTCCTTTTGTCTTTTACGCTAAGGTGGTGTTAAGGAGGCCTTTCTCCTGCGCCGTATTTACAAAGTGCCGCAATGTTTGCATTGCGCCACTTTGTAAACCCTTGCACCACATTGTGCCTGCGCCAGACATAATATATGCAAGGTGGGCGTTCCCACACAGGGAGGTCTGAAAAAATGTCACTGTGAAATTTACAGCATTTCACTGCACCATTTTTCCATCATTTTTAACGCCTGCTCAGCGTAGGTGTTTAAATGCTGCGCCCATTTTAATCAGTTAAAACGTTTGACGCTATTGCCCTAACGACCACCATGGTTGGCAGTATTGTTAATACGGCTCTACCATGGTGTCGGTAGGTGGGGAAGGGGTGACGCAGGAAAAAGTGGTGCATCGGGCCCAATACTCCACTTTCTTGTAAATATGCCCCATAATTTCTTGCCGCTATTTAGAAATAACACTAAATGAACACAAGCTGATACAAAAAGAACTACATAAAAAAATCTGAATTGGAGGGTTTAATTCATGTTACTACTGTAAAGGCTATAAAACCTGCAAAGTTTATAATTTGTAAATTGGATTAACAAAGCATTTCCCTACATCCTCAGTTATGGTCCCTCTGAATACAATGTCCAAATTTAATATGTGCTCGACTTGGCGCTTTCACAAATATTGCACCTATGTTTCTCTGTGCAGGTTCGTATTTTATAATATTCGTAGAAAAATGATTTTCTTTTTAAATTCTAAACGGGTAACATTTTTGTAAACAAAGAAATGAGCAAAAGAAAATGTTATTGCTCCCACTTTAAACATTGACCCCCTCTCGATGGACTGTCACAGAACATGACAAACTAATAGAAATAAAACAATCACTCTAAACTTTGCCAACTCATGTACATATTTGTCTCACCGTGCCAATTTTATTAACATATGAGCATGTTTTTGTTCCTCTGCCCTCATAATCAATCAGTCAATCAATCAGTATTTGTAAAGTGTTGCTACTCTCCAATGAGGGTCTCAAGGCGCTGGGGGGAGGGGAATCATCTGAAGAGCCATGTCTTGAGGTTCTTCCTGAAGATGGTGAGCAAAGGGCTTTGTCTGAGGTGAAGGGGAAGGTTGTTCCAGCTCTTTGCTGCAGTGTAGGTGAAAGATCGGCCGCCGGTGGATGTAAGACATGGTGGCTAGGGCCTTCTGGGCGAAGCGGAGGGATCTGGCGGGGGTGTGGAAGGAGACAGGGTGGTTCAGATAGGCTGGTCCGGTGTTGTGTATGGCCTTGTACGTGTGGTTGGGAAGCTTGAAGGTGATTTGCTTCTCGACCGGTAGCCATTGGAGGGTCCTCGGGTGTTGAGAGATGTGTTCTCAGCGAGGGAGGTCCAGAATCAATCAAAAAATCAATCAGAAGAATTTATAGAGTGCGCTACTCACCCGTGAGGGTCTCAAGGCGCTTGAAAAAGGGGGGGTTGGGGGTAGGAGGGTGAGGGTTACTGTTCGAACAGCCAAGTCTTGAGGTTTTTTCTAATGAGCAGGAGGTTTTTGGTTTTGTGGATGTTTGTGGGTAGGGAGTTCCAGGTTTTGGGGGCAAGGTATGAGAATGTCCTGCCTCCTGTGGTGGTTCATTGGATGCGGGGACTGTAGCTAGTGCGATGTCGGCTGATCGGAGGTTGCGGGTGGGAGTGTGGAAGTTCACTCTTTCGTTGAGGTAGGTCAGGCCTGTGTTGTGGAGGGATTTGTGTGCGTGGATGAGGATCTTGAAAGTGATTAGTTTGTCTATGGGGAGCCAGTGAAGAATTTTGAGGTGTGGAGAGATATGTTTGTGGCGGGGTAGGTCCAGGACGAGGCGTGCGGCCGTGTTTTGGATTCTCTGGAGTTTGCGTCTGAGTGTGGTGCCGGCGTAGAGGGCGTTACCGTAGTCTAGTCTACTGCTGATGAGTGCATGGGTGACTGTCTTCCTGGTCTCTGAGGGAATCAATTTGAAGGATTTTTTCAGTGTGCGGAGTGTGTGGAAGCAGGAGGAGGTGACTGCATTGATTTGCTGTGTCATGTGTCAGAATGAGTCTGGCGGTGGCGTTCTGGATGAGTTGAAGTTTTTTGATGTTCCTATCTATCCTGCGACAGTCTGCTGAGATCCATCTGATGATCTTCCGGAGTTTGCTGAGTGTGTGCCAGCAGGAGGAAGCGACAGAGGTTACCTGGCAGGTCAATGATAGGGAGGAGTCAAGGATGATTTCTAAGTTGCGGGCGTGTTCGGTCAGTGCAGAGTGTGGTGCTGAGGGATGTGGGCCACCAGCAGTCGTCCCAGGCTGAGGTGGCGTTTCCAAAGATGATGAGCTCCGTCTTGTCGGAGTTGAGCTTGAGGCAGCTTTCTCTCATCCAGGTGGTGATGGCTTCCATTCCTGCGTGAAAATTCCTTTTGCCCGTGTCCGGGTCTTCGGTGAGGGAAATGATGAGTTCTTCCCTTAATAGATCTGTTCTTCCCTTAATAGATCTGCATGAATTTCAAAATACTAATGGCAGGCTAAGTGTGCTAAGACCAGCATCTATTGTTATTTCAAATGATTGACTGCTAGACAACCAGATCCCCTCAAACAAACCAGGTGCCAATCCAAAATCCAAAAGAATATTAATCACAGCTCGTGTGAGCTCTACTAAACTGCAGACATTCTTAATCTTTTAGCAGCCTTACGAAAGTTTGCAATTTCAACAGACCTTTTCATTTAACCTGAGGGTACCTTTGATAATGAATACAATGGCAGAATTCAAACTCAGGCACCATGCAAATTCTAGTATTAACTTAATGATGATGGAATAATTATGTCATCCTACAATGGTTACCCTGAAGACCTACTTTAGACATACTAAACAGTCTTGCTTGATTCAAAGGCGTACAGAACATTAGACTCAATAGATGTCATTCACTTGACAAAACCAGGCAGCAGTGGTTCATCTCTTCAGTTAAAACACATTTTAGTTTCAGCTTTACGCCTTCTCACAGCAAAGGTGTTAATATGAGTGACCCCGTATATGGGCCGGATATTCCCCACCCCAGGAATTATCGATACCGGGGGTACTGGTAACTACAGGTGTGGGGAAATTTCAGCCCAATACAAGATGGACCCTGCCAGTCCCTTTATAAATTACCATTTACCAGGAAATCAGTAATTCTGGGTCCGAGTCCTCTGTTGATCCCTCATTTTGGGCCAAACACTCACCCGGAGCAGTTGAAAATGGGAGAAAAATAAGAGATCAGCAATGTCTCAGCAGATTTCAGAATTCTGGTGTGGCCAGTGACTGCTGTTAACAACCTCATCTGTATTAGAAGCCCACTCTAAAATGAGGGATTTAACAAGTATATCTTTTGTTCCTAAAGGTCGAGCAAATACTAAGAAAGTACACCAGTTTATGCCATCTAGAAATGCAGAAGACACATTTATCAAAATGGATGTTCCATTTCCACTTTTGACCTGCTTCACTAAAACTAACTGGGCCATACCAAAGTCACAGGAAACCATTTTGTGTTATTTGTTTATAGCATATGAGGAATAAGGTTATATGCCTGGTTCAGTGTAAGAAGACTTTAGCAAACAAAACACTTTTCGATTACTAAATATACTTTGATCTAAAGACAAAATATTGCCTTACCTTCTTTGCAAGAATAGTTTCCAAAGGGATATAAAATAACCCATGTCACAATATTGCTCAGTTTCAAGTTCCTTCATTGCTCTAATGAGGCATGAAAGCAGCAGCGGTGGCTTTGAGCAGTGCAGAAAAAGGAAAAATAAAATGATAATAATGCAATGTTATAATAATTTTATTTTTCATCAGGAGCCAGGTTAGGGAGTGGTGGGGGTGGGTGTGTCACAGGGAGAGGGGTATGCACACCACAAATGCGTATGACCGTTTGGCCGGCCATAAAAAGTCAGGCACACTTAGCATTTCTCCACCCGGCTGTATTGCACAGCCAGGAGGAGAACGTGCACAGGCTCCTCCTCCCTGTCTGAGTGCCAAACCAGGCCATTCAGACCGATAACGACTATGCTGTCATGCTGGTGACAGCAGCGTCTTGATTGACTTATGGGAGTCTGGGAGCTTGTGTGCTGCCAGCGGTATGGACAAGCACGAGGACAGAGGATAGACGGAAACCATCTCCCAACAGAAAAGGTAAGTGATTTTTTTATTTATTTTTTGTTTCATTATTTTCATCCGCACCACCCCTGTTCAGTAGCAGCTGCCACGGGAAACCAGTGACTATGTATGTCTCTGCAGTTATTTAGTTCCTTTCACAAAATGTCATTTAAAGTACTTGGTCTCCCCTTTCACCCACCAAATAATTGTTTAACGAGTCAATTTCCAGACTTAGCTGCTCTTATGTAGAAGAGAAAGACTAAACAAAGACCTGAATAAATTACATTGTTACAAATCTAACCGGGGGATACAAATTGGCCTTGGTATCATAACTTATAACTGGGAACACTTTGGCACAAAATTATTTTAAAAATGGTTTCTGAATAGAAGCCAATTAAATTACTAGCCGAAAGAAGAGACATTACTCTCAGCTTCATGTTGGCTAGATCATCACATCTCTCTCGCCCTCAAACTGCGAGACACCCAAATATTTATTTGAAAGGCCCTATAATATGCTCTCGACTGCATGACCAGCTGACAGGTTTCAGTTTTTTTTTCTGTATAATGCTACATTGGATTTTAGGGAATTTACTGGCAAAAAGGTTTTGACACACTCAGGTGGTCATTTCGACCCTGGCAGTCCGAAGACTGCCAGCGCTGCGGTGGCGGTCTCACCGCCGATGGGCCAGCATTGAAGACCGCCACTTAACGAGTGTGGCGGTTTGGCATTTCCCACTGGTACCGCCAGGGCGGTAGGTCAGCCGGGCCGGAGGACAGCACTGAAGACCGCCAGTAGTATTAGGAGTCACCTGTCTGCCAGGGTTTTCCCTGCAGTAACACCTCCATGAAAACCCTGCCGGAAAGGCTGCGGGCAACAGGAAATTCCTTCCCTCTCACCGGCAGACGACTCCCCGTACCCCTGCTCTTTCGAGACAGAACCCTCCTACCCCCACCCTTCTTACACGCATTCACTCGCTCCAACAGACACGCATTCACACAAACATACCAACACACACTCATGTCAACAATCACACACGCATACACACACATACACACTTACATTCACAAACGCATACACAACACCGCCCATCTTCCCACCCCCCTTCCCTGTTGGACGATCGACTTACCTTGTCCGACGAGGAGGTCGTCCGCCAGGGAACAGGAACAGGTGCTTCCACTGCTGGCAGCACCCCGTCATCAGGACACTGCCACATCGTTTTACTGCTCGTAATGCGGTGGACGGAGTCTTTGTGGCGTGGAAGTGACTGCTGTGGAACCGCCCCTGTGCTACTGACCACCAGCACGACTGCTGAAGGATTTCCGCCCAGATTTTGGTGGAAATCCTTCAGTACTCGTAATATGGCGGTCGGAAGACCACCAGCACTGGCGTTCTTCTGGCGCCCGCGGCTTCGGCGGTCTGTGTAAAAGACCACCAAAGTCAGAATGACCACCTAAATCACCCAGAGAGTAAACGCTGCATACCAAAACTTGTCCAAAACCCACTGTCATCTGCATACTGGAGAATTGGCATTACACGTCCCTTAGCCTTGAGGGTCCCAAGATCTTTCATTCAGAAGGGCAGTCCCAATATCATTTACATTAAATTTAAAGCACAGGGGTTAATGTCTCCCCCCTTCTTAAGGTCATTGTTACTATTTATTTTATTCAATTTATATAGGAAAAAGTACCCTTGCTGCACATCATAAGTATTTTGCAATTCATCAAGGAGTTCCATGACCATATGAAGGAATGAGGCAGAAGACAATACATTTATATAGCCATGGAACTTATAATGTCCTTAAAAAGTACAGCAGAGGGTGTTTTATTACTTATAATGCATAGTTAGTGTCAGCCTTCCTGCAAACCGCTGAAATCCTTGGTGCCCTACTTTTCATTTGAAAGAGATGGTACAGTTAAATACATGAAGAATAAAAGCAGAATTTAGAACAAAATTACACACATCAAATAAGGGAGTAATTTACTGCAACAAGAAGAGTTCGTTTCATGTAAATCAGATTTAAAAAAAAGATGATAAATCCCAGAGACGTGTTTCTGCAATGACCTTTAGTGTTCAGCAAATAAACATATTCCAGTAAATACTTCTTCTTTGCTATCACTGTTCATTTGAGAAAAAATGATAAAAAAATAAAAGGCCAGGTTTTGTTTTGGAAGCCTTGTTTAGACTGCAGCTGTGTTTATGCTGTGTCCAGCTTTTCCCCTTAGCTGTCAGCAGCTGGTGTTATGGTGTCACCACTCAACTGTAGTAACTTATTACAGTTGAGTGGCTACCTCGTTGCACTATTACAGGAGACTAGAGACGTCACAAGTCGCTTGTATTGAGAACATTAGGCACTGGCCTTTCTACAGGGATAGCAGGCTCCCGTGCTTTATACTTCTATTATACCCTAGTCTGACACAACCAAGGTGTTATAGTGTAATTGCTGTAATGCTCGAAGACGTAGAGGGGGAAGAGGAATTTCTCAATTACATAATTTGCTCCACAGCAGGGTTCTGCTGATGGAGTCAAATGCTGTTTTGAAATCAATAAAAAGACAAATAATGGGGGAGCTACTGGGTTTCGTATGAACTTCTTCCAATATAGACATCCCTGTTATAATTGTTCCCCTTCCTCTTGGAAGTCTGTCTGAAACCAGGGCAATAGTTGCTGATCACAGGTCCAACTTCTTAAATCTTCTAACTGCAGAGTGGCTTCGAAATTATTACTCAACACTATCAGTTTTGTCAATTCAACGAAACACCTATTACTGTTATCATATCATGATTTGTCCCTAAATCATGTCACCTGTTGGAAGACAGCGGCTGACAAACTGTACATTTGCCTAAATAGATGTGAATCCCTGTGATGCCACTGAATGCAGTGCTTAATTTGTAAATAAAAAGGTGCCGGTGCCCAAAGACCTCCTCTTAAACACGCGGCTGCTGCAATTAAATATGCCAGCAGGGAATACTGAGGCAGCGAAACCCTGAGGCCATCTCGGGCCTGTTTAATCCATCTACAGCCCCTCTCTGCTCCTTCAGTTCACTCTTGCAGCTTTCTGCTTTCTCACTTTGTGACGCTTTTTCGTTTTTCTCTTCCTCCGTCTTTCCATATGTGTCTTTTGCTCGCAGGAAATGCTGGAGGCAGAAAAATAAGTGCCGGCCCTCAAAAATAAGTGCCGGTGCCCCGCACTGGAAACAGCAAGCACAAATTAAGCACTGTGTGAATGCCATTGAAAATATATCTCACTAGAAAGAAGATGGCCAAACAAGTGGAGCAGAGTAAGCTGAGCTGACAAGATCAGCAGCCCTCGGATCTAAGGGCAAACTGGTTAGAGAGAAATCTGCAATACTCGGATCAAAATGTCCTTGAGAAAGCAAAAAATCAAGGTATGCACATTTATGCTATGACGTGTACATTGTGATGCTTGTGTGTTGTTATTTGGTTATTCGTTTTTAATACTGGACTTAGTGTGAGCCAGGCTGTTTGCATTAGAGCGTTTCCAACATTTTGTTTTATTTTATATATGCGGTTTTCTGTAGAACGAGAGTGGCCCAAGCGCAATAGAGGGATTTACAAAGGATCACATATAAAACACATATATTAATAAACATGGGGCCAGATGTGTCAAGATTTTGGTTTGCACATCGCAAATTGCGAATTTTAAGAAATCGCTATTTTCGACATACAAAATGGGATGTATCAAAATTGAGAGTCGGAAATAGCGATTTCTTAAAATTCGCTGACGCAATTTGCGAGGTCCAAATACCGAATCGCAAAAGAAATAGCGATTCGGTATCTGAAAATCACAAATTGCGAAAATGGCAAACCGGAACAGCCTGATGACATCACAATCAGTAAGTGAGTCAGCCATGCTGTTTCCAGGAGCCACACCCACAGGCGCAGGCAGGGAGACACAGCCTAGCACCAGGGAGCCAGCTTAGTGAGCCTGCCAGGATCAAACTGCACCATGGCCAATGATGGGAAGGAGAAGGACAAGGGAGACAGAAAGCGCAAGATCAAATTCAATTAGCGGGAACTGGAGGTGCTCACTGAAGAGGTTGTCAGGAACCATGACAGACTGTTTGGAAAGAGCTCACTACAGGTGCGAGAAAGTGAGAAAAGAAAACTCTGGTTGGAAATCCAGACAAAAATATGTGTGGTGGATACTGGTCAGCGCTCTGTGGAGGAGATACGCAAGAGGTGGTATGACCTACGTTCCCGTGCCAAAGAAGGGGTAGCCAGCAGGCTACAGGAGGCAAGGAGCACTGGAAGAGGAACACCCACCCACCCACCATCTACACCACTGGAGGACATGGTGGAGTCCACACTGCTCCCTGAAGCTGTCAGTGGGGTCACTGACATTGACACCTCAGGCACACCCAGCACCAGCAAAGGTAAGAACAGTAATGATGTATATCCCCATATGTGCATGTACAAATGCCCTTTTGAAAATAGCTATCAGTGCAATGCAATGTAGTCCAAGCCACATCTTACATACAACGCACCAATGCCTTATGGGAGTGTTAGTCCACAACCCTAACCTGCAAATAACACATAGATAGCAAGTAAGTGTACAGCCACACAGAGGAACAACACACACAACTCACAGTGGTAAGATGTAAGTGTACATATATTAAAATTGTGCAACATTTTGTGGTACATCCATAAATGACATGCTGCACATTGTCGTTGCAGATGTCTCAGGCCCTGCCGCAGCAGAATGTGGATAAGTGGGGGATGTTGAAACACAGCCACAGTCCGACTCGAACACCAGTAAGTCATTGAGCATTGCACCAACTAGGCGCAGGGCAAGGGTGCTACCTCTCCCAGAGTTGAACATGGACTCAGACGAAATTCCGGATGAAGTCCACACACCACCCCCAGAAGCTACATCCACAGGAAGACAGCAATCCCTGCCCCAGCGTCAGTCTACTCCTCTCAGGAGGTGTCACGAAGCAGGCAGACAGTGCACAGATGAAGGAGAGGGCCCATCAATATTTGGCGGCCTTGAAGCGTCCATGCTGAAAGTGCAGCGCCTGCAATGCAAACACATGAGGTTAATGCACAGGCAGTTGGTGTCAATTGATCATCACATGGGTGTAGTGCACAGGCAGTTGGAGTCTCATAATGACAATGTGGGAGTACTGCACAAGCAGTTGGAGTTACTTCATGAGGGCCAGCAAAAAGCTGCAGAAAACACTAAGGAGTTGACTAACGCCATTAAGGAACTCTGCACTGAGATGAAGCATGAGCGTGTCAACCATCGCAGGCGCCATCACCAATTCATGGGAATGTTCAATGGGTTCTGCAGATCCGTCAATCGGCACGCAAGTTCAACTGCCTCGATATCACAGCATGCTGCGGCCGCACAGGTGGAGACGGCACATTCTATTCGGGACGTTGCACAGGCATTGGTGCAAATAACCAATGTTCTGGATGCACTGCAGACGGCACGCAGTGCTACAACCAGAGAACTGGGTGTTGGGGATAGTGAGGAGTCCTCTAGCCCAGCAGTCTAACAGTCCCTGTGATGGATCCTAGGCATCGCAGTGCCAGACACAGTACTGCCTTTGACCCCCCTACAGGAGGTGCCAGTGAGGGCACTGCGCATTCAAGTGGACTGCGTGGACGTAAAAAGTGACGTTGAGGGCTACAGGGGACTACCTTCACATGTAGCAATACAGTGATACTATGATGTTAATAATGTAACACATATGTTACCTGAGGTCAAGGTAATAAAGATGCCGATTACCGGAATACAGATTATTGAGGTTGTGTTTTCATTACTTACTTCAGAAATGGTTGCGCGTGATGTCAGCACGCCTCTGCCTGCCCTCTGCTGCACTGGTTCTGTCTGCTGGGTGAAGGGTTGGTATGGGATCATCATCCTCATCTGAGTCTGGCTCCGTTAATTCCACTGGTATGCCCCTGGTGGTTGCTATATTGTGCAAGATCGCACATGTGGCCACTATTTTACATGTTGTCTCTGGGTTGTACTGTAGTGTTCCTCTACTTTTGTGAATACACCTGAAGCGGCTCCTCAGCAGCCCGAAAGTGCCCTCCACCACATTGCGGGTTGCCCTGTGTGCTGAATTGAACCTCCGCTCTGCTGGTGTTGCAGGGTTCAGGTAGGGAGTCGTCATTTAGGTGCGCACTGCGTAGGCACTGTCTCCTGGAAGGAACAGAGAGTAAAATGAGTACTTGTGCCATCTGATGCCACACTGACATCAATGCAACATTGTAAAGTGGCAATGTACCTAATAGATGGCCTTCGGCAATTTCCCCAACTAGCAGTCTTGTGTGAATCCCGCTGTGGCGAAAGATGTTCGAATCATGTGTGCTCCCTGAGTACCTGGCCACGAGATCCATAATGATAGAGGAGCCATTGCATATCACCTATATGTTCATTGAATGTTGGGTTTTACGGTGGCGGTACACATACTCTGTGGCCGATGGTGGACAGATTGCAACATGTGTCCCATCTATGGCACCTAGGACATGTGGGAACTGTGCTATCTGGTAGAATGTGATTTTAGTGTGCTGTAATTCCTGTCGGGTGTGGGGGAATCTGATGTACTGGTGTATTCTGCTAAGCTTGGCATTGAGAAATGCGTTGAAAAATCTAGAGAGGGCACTCTGTGATACCTCTCCAGCTGCTGCCATGACCCCTTGATAGCTTCCTGAGGCTAGTAGGTGCAGGCAGCATAATACCTTCACATGGGTTGGTATGCTATTGGTCCTGTGTGTTGTGCGCTGCAGCATGGGTTTTAGCTCAGCTATCAGGTCAAGTATCATAGACAAGCTCAACCTGTACTTCTCATAAATCTCCTCCTCTGTCTGGTCAAAAAGGGTTATGCGCACTCTCTAAATGTGCTCCTGTCTCCTCCTCCCTCTCCTCAAACCTGCCAGGATCATCATTCTCCTCGCCATCACTTAGAGTACAGCCATTGTGGAAAAGAGGCTGAGTCATTCTGGGCCTCTTTTTATAGTTTGCACCTGGTTACCACCTGGTTTCAATCCGTGGTAAATTGCATGTGCAAAATGCCATTCTGCGAATAATCGCAATTTGCGAATTTTTGATGCATCGCATTGCGACATGTGTTTGTGTTTCGCAATCTGTGTTTCGCAATTAGCAACATGATTTACCGAATCGCTATTTGTGAGTTGCACTTCTAGCTCTCAATTTGCGATGTGCAAATAGCGATTTGGTATTTCATGTCACTATTTGCGAAACGCAGTTCGCGACATGCAAACACACGTCGCATTCGCTAAAACTCGCAATCTTTGCGAATCCTTATTTTCACGCTGCGAATGCCTTTGATACACCGCAAAAGGCATTTTTGTATCCGCAAACGGCCGATTTTTGCGTTTCGCACCGTTTGCGAATGCAAAAAAGCTTGATACATCTGGCCCATGATAATTAACATGTCCAATACACAGTTAAATTAAACCTAACTTCACCTAGTGAATGGGGACAGAAAAAGGTAACCAGCAAGACAGAGTATTACGGTAGGACAAAAAGACACAAGTGGAAGAAAAGCAAGACCGTGTGCAGAACTTGGAAGAGCCACAAGGTAAAGTCAAGAAAGGAACTCAGAAATAATACAGTGAAGGATGGAGACATCCGGAGGGCAGCAGGCAGGCGAGATATCAGAGAGGCTCATCTGCAGATCCAGTGAAAGGGCTCAGATGCCAGCAGAGAATATATTCTTCTCAGTTTCAATCCAATTCTACTTGGAAAAGGAGGATATCAAGCACTTTTCTAAAAGCTGCCAGACAAGGAGTGATATGTGGTGGTGCCACTGTCAAAAAAGGAGTGCTCCATGGGCCACTCTTGTTTGAGTGTAGGAGACTCAATGAGGAGGGATTCTGCATTTCTCATTCCAAGTAGGCCTCTAAAGATTTTTTGTTTCTAAACCAAAGAGGAAAGAGTTTATCTGTGTTGGAATTTTTTAGTTATACAGAGTGTCTTAAATTCCACTATTGCTTCAATGAGGCACCATTAAAGTGCTACAAGGACAGGGATAATGCTGTCAAATATTTAAAGTGAGTGGCTTCATGTACCACTCCTCAAAGAGGGAGCTAGATGAACCTTGGATAGGCCAGTGAGAGGCAGATTTCCATAATCCAGTCTGGAAAGATCAAGGGTCTGAACTAAAGTTTAAAGGGGTCATTTTGAGTTTGGCACACGAAAAACTCTGTCTGCCAAACTCCTGACAGGGTGGCCGCCGCCTACACAGTGACCTCCCCACCGGAGTTATTAAGAGTTTTCCGCTAGGTCGGTGGGTGGGAACCTAACTTTCCACCTGCTGGCCTATCGGGAAATAGGCTACAGCACTGTCTCCGGCTCGTAATCGAGCCAGCGGCCATGCTGTTACCAGCAGCGTGCACCAAGTGCATGGGAAGTGCCGCCCCGTGGACCCCTGCACCTGTTCTCTGCCAGCCTTTTCATGGCAGTATTGCCCTCATGAAAATGCTGGCGGAGAACGAAGTCGTAATCCCCAAGCAGCGCTGCCCTGGTGGGTTAGGATATCCACCACCGCCAGGTTCCTTATGTAGCAGTCTGACTGCCACCACGAGTGTGGTGGTCATAAGACCACCACACTTGTAATAAGGCCCTCTATGTCTTGATTAATATTACCTCCAAATATTACCCTGATACACCAAATAATCCTAAATAGCCCAGAGCAGGGATTTGTCCTTATCGGCTAAGCATGTTGTTGAGGCTGAATTTGGAGTGATTTGGAGTTATCCGCAATAGATTGTTTGCAATGAAGGAGAGTACTCCATTCAATCCAGGACTGAACAGGTAGGTTGATTTTTTTAGAGCAGATTAGAAAAAAACATATTTTCTAAAGGTGTGAGTGTTAGGTGATGATTATACATCCATCTTTGTATATTTTCTAGAGTGTTAGAGAGCAAGGAAATATCATTCTAAAAAAATCTTACAATAGATCTGATTGTCCTCCGCATATTGATGCAAAATAATTCCTGATAGCACCTAGTGTTTCCAGACAAAGATTACATAGTGTCAGAGACAGAACTGATCTGTCATTGACCCTTTATTGCAGACTGATATTGCTCGACACAGAGTTACCTATTTTAACCACTTGGGTGCCATTTGACAAATGCTGATCATCTGGTCAAGTAAGGACACTTTCAAGTGTGTTGGTTTTGGGCAGTGTTGAGGGAGGTCGTTGTCATGAAGAAACATAGAATGCAAGTTGACACTTAGGTCATAGCTTTACCCCAGTGCAGATTGAAATCACCTAGGAGGACAATAATATCTGTTGGGTCAAAATGTCTTTGATGAATGTCCTGTGGGAGAAAGACGATGTTTAATCTGACCATGGAGCCATTAAGTGCAGAATTTTCCAGATAGGCATTGAATAGAGTGGTACTGATCAGTGGTCAGCCTTTTACCACAGATAATATTCTAGAAAACAACTCTTACTTTGTCTGTGTTCAAGGTCTCATCTGAGAATGCAGTAACGCAGAAGGAAATTTATGAGGTATCTTTGAATCGGGTTCCTGAAAGAACTAGGATATCGAAGTTGGGGATAGCTATAGTGTTAAAAAGCTCCAAAAACAATGCTTCGCTGGTGAACACCACTTACACAGCTGACAATGCAGATAAGAGTGGATAGTTTTGGTCCCTTTTCAACATACCTGAATAAGGTATTATGTTTCACGATTTTAGATAATGGCAATGACCAGTATAGGGGCTTTATTGTGATAGTGAAAAACTCCACCTCCCCTGCGTTAGCTCCACCACTAGCACCCACTCACAGGACCTCTGCAACCAGCCCTTCTATGACAAATCAGCAATATCTACGACAACTTTGCCAGTGAACTGGACCCATCCACCATGGCCACCCTCCTATCCAAGGAGACGATCCACCAAAGAATCTCCCTAAAAAGATGGCCTATGGTCTTCGCAATGGAAATATTCTCTACCATGTGACCGATCCACTCAGGAGCCCCATCGGACCGCTACCCACACTTCATCTTTACCAGAGGCTTTGAACCCATCTGCTCTGTGCTCACACTATCCTTCTTCGAACCCCAGAAACATGCCATCATTCTTCCCATCTTGAAGAATTATCATCAGACTCAAACATACTGACAAACTATTGACCTATCTCTCTGCTTCCCTGCCTAGTGAAAATCCTGGAAAAACTAATCAACAGATGTCTATCGGACCATCGCAATGACAACCACCTACTCAACCTCTCCCAGTCTGGCTCCATGCCCAATCGCAGCACCAAAACCAGCCTCATTACCATCACAGACGATATTCTCATGATAATGACCAGAGGAGGCATGGCTTCTCTCGTCTTGCTCAACAGCTTCTCCCACCCCAACCTCATCTAATGCCTCCTCAATTCTGACATAGGAGGACCTGCTTTCCAGTGGATTTGCCCCTTTCTCACAGGACAAACGCAGTTGGCCAGCATGGTACCATACACCTCTATGGACACCAACCTGACCTGTGATCTGCAGAGTCCCCCAGACATCGACGCTCATCCCGAAGCTATTCAACATATATATGACTTCGCTCAGCGACAATATTCAAACCCACAGAATCAACATAATCACTTATGCAGATGACACCCAACTTATCCTCTTCTTCTTCAATGACATGCCCAACACACAAATTACCTTTTCCACCTGAGTGTCCAAAGTGTCAAGTAGATGAAGGTGAACTATCTTTAGCTGAGCTCTGATAAGGCAGTGGTAGTATTTCTTGGAAATACACCTCTCTGTCATCTCTCGCCTTGTGACCAGCTGAGCTCGGACAAGCACCCACCCCTGCCCCTACCAATCAAGCCAGGACCCTCAGCATATGGGTGTGCAAACAACTCTCTATGCTAAGCCAATGGTGTTGGGGCAACATTTAAAAAAAATATTGTAATACAAAAATATTGTGTCAAGAATATCAGGATGTCAAAAATACAGTCAACAGGAATATTGAAAGTTGTTTCTAATATAGTTGCTAAAAATATTGATGCAGAAAATAACGCTGTATGCAATATTGTTTGTCTCATTTTGTACGCATTTGAGTGTATTGTGTTTTAGTGTATATGTATATTTTTTATATTTTTTAAATGTGTTTCTTATTAAGATAATTTATTAATTATGAAATTGTTGACAGTTGTGTTTTTAGTTGTATTAATGTATAAAAATATTGGATTTATAATTTTTGTTAGCAGGATATTTGGTATTTAGGTGATTAGGATGAGGAGATTTTTTTTTAAAGTGCCTATTTTAAAGTAAATGTAATAATAATTTTTTAATGATATGCAAATTAATGTGTTAAATGTATGTTTATTTTGTAACAGAAATACATTTTATAAATGATTCAAAGAGACATAGTTATCATAAAATTTAAAAATTACTGATTTATAGTAAATATTAAAATACAAATTTAATTAAAAAGACATAAATCAAAATAAATATCAAATAAACATTACAATGTAAAATATGTTTTAATTTTGTTAATACAATATTTAGAGATCAGTCCCTCTATGTAAATTAAACTTTAATCTGCAGTGTTTTTTAAACACAGAGAGACTGTGCCCTTTTCCAGCCCGTTTAAAAATCAATGCACAGCAGTGCATCCCTCTTGGTGCCCTCACATACTCTGCAGTGATAGTGTAGGGTATGTAAGGGTGCTGAGGGGAATGCACTGCAGAGTACTATTTTTTTTCGTCCTCATCTCGCTACTCCACTCTGGCAGGGGAGACCTTAGGTTTGTATCTCCAAGTGCGGACCCCTCGATATCAACGGGCCACACCACCTGTTGACACGCTCCGGGTATTCCCCCACAAACCATTAACCAATCACTGCACAGCCAGCCAACTTTATTTGTTTGTGTAACAGTCTTGCCCGAGCCCAACCAATGGGTAGAAAGGAGTTTTAATCATTGGACCTAGATAATCAAGAAGGAAAAAAGAAAAAGAAAAAAAAGAAATTGGTTAACCCATAGAGTTCATTGCGTGGCAACCATTTTCCCAAATTCACCAAAACTCATCTCTCCTACTAGCGGGACCAATCCTTTCCAAGTTACATATCTGATTTACCGATGTTTCTCACTCCTGAACTGTGGGAGGTAAAGGCCAGATCCATTTACGACAGATTTCACGTCGGGCCAAGAGCATCAGTACAAACAGCAAGTACTCTTGCTGCACAGTAACTTTCTTGCCTCGAAGCTCTTGATTGCATATCCCAAAAATAATCATTGAAGAACTTATCTCCAGTTACAAAACTAAATATTTCCTTAAGAATTTTTTCAATACCTTCCCAAAACTTCGTCAACTTCGAGCACTACCAAAACATGTGAAGGTCATCTGCACTAACATCGTCACAACGCAGGCAATTCTTTTTAGTCTTTCCTATGGCCGTCAGCTTTGCCGATGTCCAGTATACCCTATGTAGAGAGAACAAATCATTTTTCTTCATGGCTGCAGATTTGATGGTGAACCAAAGTCTAGAACATGATAATTCCCATAAATTAACAATGTCTAAGGTTGGAAAAACCTCCCCCCACTTCGACAGCGGAAGAGGTGGATCCTCTTCCGCCGCATCCAACAGCGCATGGTACCACGAAGCTACTTCTTTGTCAATGGATTTCCGCCTTAGTTTCTCCTCTCAAAGACTCTTCCCAGTTTCTCCTTTCTGAAGAGACTTGACCCAGCTAGACAATTGATAATACTTAAACTTAGAAATTGTGTCACCTGCTCGTTCCGAAAATGTAGACCAAGATACCGGCTCAGAATCCTCTATAATTTGCCCCCATTCAGACATCCCATTGACTTTCAACGGAACTGATAGCTTATCCAAAAAGCACTCAGGAGCACCTGGTGAATCCCAAATGGGCGCGGAGCTACAATAATAAGCTATCCCTAAGACGCCCTAAATCTGCCACCAAATTTTACATGCCTGTTTAGGGATCTTGAGTCGGACCTTCTTAAAATATTTCGTATGACCAAATTTATATAAAAAGTTGTCAGCCTCATCTGCAAGATGTAAAGTCAGAGCCTTCCAAAGGGATGTATACTCTGACCTTTTACTCAGAAGCATTCTTATGTTCTTCAATTGAAAAGCAAGATAGTATTTGTAGGAATCTGGCGTTGCGATCCCCCCCATCCTTTCTTTTTGCATAACTTTTTCTATGCTATCCTATTCCCCTTAGATGCCCATATAAATGCAGATAGATCCCCCTGTAATTTTTTTAACCAACATGCTTTAAATTCCAGAGGAATAGCATTAAATAGAAAAGTGAATTTTGGGAGAATTATCACCTTTAGAATATTAGATCTACCAATGAAAGAAAAGGGAAGAGCGGCCATGTCTTGAGAAGTGTTTTAGTTTCTAAATAAGCTCTATCAAAATTAACCTTTGCCACTTTGCTAAAGTTGGCCAAAAGCTGAACTCCCAAATACATTATCCCTCGCTTAACTAACGGGGAATTATAAACCATATTCTAGCACATAATCTCTGTCTTCTCGGAGTTTAGAATAACCTGACCTTCTACCAAAATCTTCCATTAGCAGGTTAATGGTAGGAAGGGAAGCCGTCACATCTCTAGTGTAAATCATAAGATTGTCTGCATACAATGCAACTTTTCTTTCCCACCCACTGCTTTGAAAGGGAAAGATATTAGCATTGGCCCTTAGCAATATTGCCAGAGGCTCAATATACAAATCAAAAAGAAGAGGAGATAGTGGTCACCCCTGACGAGCCCCTCGACCGATCCTAAACTCTTGTGATAGCTTACCATTAATCAATATTTTGGCTCTTGGGCATCTATACAAAGCCTTAATTGCTCTAATCCATAAAATTCCATAAAAATCTGCAAAAAAGACCATTTCACCCGGTCAAACACTTTAGCTGCATCAAAAGTCAGAACCACTAACGGGGCCCCCTCCTGCAATGCCAAATCTACAGCTCCCAGCAAATCATGAGTTATTTCAGAGAGTTGTCTACCCTTAATGAATCGCTTCTGGTCCTCATGTACCAGACTGCCCACCACCCTCCCAAGTCTTCTAGATAGAATACCTGTATAGAGCTTATAGTCCGAATTAAGTAGCGAAATCTGTCGGTACGACATGCACTGAGTTGAGTCTTTATGAGGTTTCAACAATAGGCAAATTATAGCTTAGTTCCATGATTTTGGCACTTGCACGCCTTCAAGGAACACATAATTAAACAATTCCAACAGAATTGGGACTAACTCCTCCCCAAGTAGCTTATATAACTCTTTCGGATAATTATCTGGGCCGGTTGCTTTCCCTTTCTTCAAGCCATTTACTGCTTCGAACAATTCTTTCTCCTCTATCTCGTGAGCTAACTGCTGCTGTGTCGAGTCATCTAAAGCAGGAAAGTGAATACCCTTCAAAAACTCTCTAACCTGCTCTTCCGGTATCCGCAGATCGTCAGTATAAAGTGTTTGAAAAAAAGAAGTAAAAGCTTCTTCTATATCTGTTTCCTCTGTACAAAGATAGCGTGTAATCCCTGATGTAATCAACGAAATGTAGTGATTTGAACGGTCTGACTTGGTTTTCCAGGCTAAAAGTTTAATGCACCCTTCCCCATTCTCATAGTGCGCATAACGAATACTATCCCACCTTTTCCTGTATTGTTTCTCTGAGAATAAATCCAAATCTAGATGCGCTTTTTCATATTGAACCTCCAAATATTCCAGCTGACATTTAATCTCATCCCGATAGGCGTTATGTATGACCGCCTGCAAAGTGGCAATGGATGATTCAAAACTTTTTAGTTTTGCCTTCTCCTGTCGACGCATATATGCCGCAAAACTGACAAGTTTGCCCCTAATATATGCCTTATACGTGTCCCACACAGTCAGTAAAGTAGCTTACCCATGATTTCAAGCAAAATACTCTCTAGTGTCCTTCTTTAAGGCCTCAATTATCAGATCATCTAAAAATAACGCCCAATTTACCGTCCACAGAATGTTAGAAAGCTGTGCTGTAAAACCAAGATATAACTTTACCACTAAATGATCTGAAAGATGCGTGGGGGCATGCCCCACATAATTAACATTTCCACACAAGCTTTTATGCACTAAGAAAAAATCTATTCTAGATCTATGACCATATTTCTTATTATTAAATGTAAACCTAGAACCATCACCCCCCCTTCCAATGCCAGATGTCCACAAGACCAAGATCTATCATAGTCTGCCTCACTCATGACCGCGTTCTAGGGGAGTTAACCGTTCCTCAGGGGTTGTTTTATCCAGGATAGGATCCAACAATACGTTAAAGTCTCCTCCCAACATGACTGGATACTTAGCTAAAAGTAGATGGTTTTACAACCCTTGAAACGGTACTGCGTTGTCTGTGTTAGGGCCATAGTATCCTGGCATCCTGCCATCGTAAACCAAAATCCAAACAAGCCCACTTCCACAACCAACCATCTACCTTTAGAGTCCACTAGCACATCACCCACCTTTACCTTTATAGCTTTTTTTAAAAGAATTGCCACCCCTTTAACTGTACAGGATTGGTTGGTGCTTACACTATAGCCCGCCCATCTCACTTGCTTAAGAAAGGTATCCCACTCATCTCGCAACAAGTGAGACTCCTGAAGAATGACTACCTCCTCCTCAGCCATTCTCAAAAACTCAAAAATCTTCCTCCCCCTGCCGCTAACCCTCAAACTGTTAGCATTCCATGAGAGAATCTTCAACTGGAAAAAATTGTAGCTACCCACTATCAAAAAGAGAGTCCAACCCCCACAGCAGCCCTGCTAAGCCTCAATACACAAACTCTGAGGACAATCATTTTTTTTCTCCATTTTTTTCCCCACATGCTCCCACACCTAGTGCAAAACAAAAACCCAATCACCTCTGAGAAAACTCCCCAACCCCCCCCAGGGAACCCTCCAATCCTTCTCTAGGATAACCATGCTGTTACCCCCATTGAGCTCTCCGCTGGACAGTGTTACATGTACTATTGTGACGGCTTAATCTGTTCTATAATGGCCAAAACCTCTGTGGGGTCCCAATGTTATGCATTTTATTGTTCCACATAATCCGTAGGGCAGCCGGGAATCTCAGCTGGACTGTGGCACCCAAGGACCTAAGTTCCCGCATATAATTCCCAAGCTCCCACTGCCTATCCAAAGTCACCTTAGACACATCTGATCGTACACAAAAGGACCAGTCCCCCTTAGAGAAACTCCCTACTTTAAGAGCTTCAGACAAAAAAAAAATCCTTAATAGAGTACGTGGCAAAATTTATTAATATCTTCCTGGGGACCTTCCTTCCAGAGTTCCTCTTAAAAGGATCTTGATGGATTCTTTGGATATCTTCTTCTAGATTCAAGTGAGCTAAATTTGGGATAGCATCCCTAATCAGCGATATCACATAGCCCTTGATATATTCTCCTTCCATACCCTCGGGGACACTCAGCAATCTAATGTTGTTCATCCCCATATTATTTTCCAAAATTTCCAACTTGTCCTGAAGTATCTTCTCTCCAATTTTCAGCTGTGAAATGTCCTGACTATTTGCAAGCACCCGCTTGTCCTGTTCATCCACCGCTGCTTCCAATCTGCCCAATCTTTCCGTTAATAAATTGAGCGTGGCCTCCAAAGCCTCACAAACTTCTCTGATTTTGGCTTGATTATGTTTGGAAATCTCAAACTTCTCTCTAATCTCCTTTGTTAGGGAGATTAGAAGATCCTGTACTGCCAGGCCATGAGGCATGGGGGAAGCTGACGGTCTAAGTTCGGGGGGGACAGAGATTGATAAAGGTGAAGTCTCCATTAACCCTGAAGAAAACACTTGAGTCAGTTGAGGCAAATTATTATCGCCATTCCCCAACTCCTGGGTCTTCAATCCAAAACCCCCTAAAACCAAGGAGGTACCAACTACATCTTGTGGGGGTAACGCTGCCTTCACTCCCCCTGGAGAAGATTTGAAAAACAGACAAGAGTGGTGCAGCCCTTCTATAATGCTTTAATGGATATTTTGCCATTGAAACGCCTTTTATCAGAGCATATGAGGATCCTCCTTTACGAGACACTTCTTTTATGAGTTTTATACTGATGTGGTGACCCTCCGTGGAATCGCCTGTCTCCTGGGGAGTACTTTTTATTCCAGATCTCGACCTCCTTGCCCCCTTGCTACCCCCCTTCATGCTGCTTTCTCCCCTTTTTCTCTTATTAGGGATTAGTGAAAGAGGAGTAACAAGGTCCGAATCCAAGGAGCTGGGCTTACCTTTCGATGTTAACTCCCCGGTTCATTAAAAGCAGCCTGTGGGCCTCTGGGGCGATATCTGACTGGTGTCATACACAGTTTATCTTCCGTGCTTACACTGGTCGCTGCACCCTGGTTCCAAAAGAGCTTCCCCTCTGGGAGAAGCCCAGCTCCTTTACTGGCTGACCAATGGAGGTTGCAGCGAAACGAGCAGCGTCTCCCGTGACGCACGCTCCTTGCAGCCTCCGCCCACACGCCGGGACCCGATGCGCGTCTCTGCCGCTGATCCTTCTCCGTCTCGCCTGTCAAGCCCCACATCGGTTCCGCCACAAAAAGCCCAGCTGCAGGACCATGCTACTTCAGTTGCCAGTTACTGGTTAGTGCCCTCCAACATAGCCGGCATCACCTGATATAATCCTATGAGGGTCTCTGCCCAGAGAGCTCGTGACCACGCCCCTCAGCTGGCCGCCATGTTCCCCCCCCGGTTTCCTCCTTCAATGAATGGAACCTCTGCAGAGTACTATGTAGTGGTTTTTAAAGTTTAGAAACCATTGCATACCACTCTACGGTGGCACCCTTACATACTCAGCAGTAATAACTGCCGAGTACGTAAGGGCACTGAGTAATGTTTGGCTGTACTATTTTCTTAGCGCAAAATGCATCCTCACATCCAAGGGTGCATTTTGTGCTAAGAAAATAGTACCAAATACCCACCCCACCATGTTGCAGAATTCTGCACAATCTTGCGGAATTTTAATGCAATTCTGCTCACCCTAATTGGAAGACTGTGTGCCATCCTCCCAATGTCTGTTTTGGGTTCATGTGCCAAGATGCTGTGATAGACATTCCACTATAGTACTTGCAATTTGGGTTGGCTCCTGTGTCTGGAGCAATGCAATCTGCCAACCCAAGTGCCTCTATTAGTAAACTGTAGTGGTTAGCTACTTGTCTGACAGGGACATAGGCTAGCGCTATCATGTTTTTATTTCATAGGTGAATTGGCTGTTTGTAGCATGTTAGCATATTCTACACTTGCAGATTGCTGAAGGTGCCTCCATATGCTTTGGTTGAAGTAATAGTAACCTCATTGCATGGCTGTGTGGGGGTACATTTTTAAAACGGTCTGAATCACGGCTTGTTCAAAGTCTATGATTATGTTTGTGGCTAGTCGGTATTTGTGTTATGTTTGATGTGGTCTAAGAGTTCATAGTATGTGTTATTTTGTTTGTTTGGTAGTACGGCATATATATAAGGGATATTTGTGTGTTGATATTCGCCATGCAGGGTGCATATATGAGTGAACGCTTTGGGACACCTTTTGAAAGACCTATTCATCATCCAGGTTTCCTAATGGCATAGTTATAGTAAGTTATTTGCAGTAGAGAATATTAGCATTTTTTTCTGATTATTTAGATTGTCATGTATAAGAAAAGGATCCTCATTGTGTGTTATGGTTAAATGTTCAAGTATTTGTATATCTTAGTATCTTCTGCAGGCAGGAGGATTTTCACTAGTAGCTTTTTAGTTGGTGCAAGTGAATGTTTGAAAGTTGGTATAGGTAGTAGATGCCCTATGATGTGCTTTGGGAGTTTAGACAATATGTCGTCTAGGATTTTGATTGCGGTTTCCTGGGCACTGTGATTATCTCTTATATCCTGTAATACCTCCCTTACTTTGATTTCTGTCACATTTGTGGGGTGGTTGTGTTCTTTTACATGAATTACCACATCATCTTTTGTAGTGGATCTCCCATATAATGTCTTATAATAATATTTTTTTCATTTCCGATTCATATTTTCTGCTGAACTTTCTTGGTTGGAGGTGTAACCCAGGTGAGTTTGGGGGTCATTGTGAGTTTGGTGGACGCCAAACTCCAGCGGTCAAGTTGCCACCATTGCGGCCACCTTCGAGTGGGCCTCATTAGGAGTTTCCCGCTGGGTCAGCGGGCAGAGCAGTGTTTCTGTCCAGTGGGAAACATCCTACAACATTGACGCTGGCTCAGCGTGCTGTTCACTGTCTGCAAAGCAGAAAGTGATTAGCGCAACGGGGCTGGCCATGGGGGCCCCTGCACTGTCCAGGCCAAGTGCATGAGCAGTGTAGGGGTCCCCTGGGGCCCCCTGTGCCCCATCTCTACCAGCCTTTACATAGTGGTGCTACTGCCATGTAAAAGCGGATGGAGAGGGGGTTGTAATTCCCAGGGCAATGCTATATTAAGGCCGCCAGCATCTCCAGTCCCCCCTGTGGAGGAAAACTGGCGGTGCTGGTGGTCCGATCATGGCCCAACCGCCACGGTCGTGATGTGGCAGTCAGACCGCCGCCAAAGTGGTCATGACTGTGGTGGCGGTCAGACCGCAACTGCAACCCTCGCAGTTAGTAATTGCTTTGCTCTCTGGGATGTTATATATTGTGCTTGTTGGGTGATTGTATCTGAAAGTAGTTTAACAGTATAAATAAATATGATGTTTTAAGTTTAGACTTTTGTAATCTACATATAAAATTATGTAACTATTTCTATTTTTTATATTTACTTTTATGTACTTTTTCGATGTTTCACACTGTTTTAAAGCTTTTTCATTGGGAGTGTTGTATAGTGGAGCAGGCGTTTTCTTTTCTAGGAAAACAAAAACGTTGGTTTCACTTTAAATGTTTATGTATTGGTTGTTTGTAGAGGTTGGGGTCGGTAGGTTTATTTTTACTCGCTATTGGGGTGAGTGTGTATCTGTCGTATCTTTTTTATGTTTTGTTTTAGGAATTACATGTAAAGTGATAGAAGTTTGAAAGTGTTTTGTTAATTATTTGCTATTATACATTTTAACATTTTTACATTTGAAAGTTTATTGACAAGATAGTTTTAGTTTAAGAATGTTTTACTTACTTGCTTAAGTAGTTGTCGAGATGTGTACATTTGTTTTTTAAGGGTCTGGTTGGAGAATCAGGTAGACTTTTCTCATCTAACAGTGTTTGTTGTTTTAGTAGTATTTAGTTGGTAACGTGTGTTCCTTTTATAGTGGTGATTTAATTGTTTGTCTGATTTTATTGGTTAAGATTGTTTATAGTTTGATTTTATTAGTTAATTTAGGTTTAGTTTGAAGTATACTAATTATGTCCTTCTGTGTTAAATGCTAAGTTAGGAGTTAGGGTTTATTTATATATGTTGCTATATAGTTTGATATTTTTGAATGAATATATATATATTTTATATTTTTTGGTTAGATTAGATTTTGGGTGAGGAATTGTAAATATTTTGGGGATCTAATATGTTTCATTTTAACAAGTGTATAAAATATTATGGCCCTCATTATGACATTGGCGGCAAATGCCACCTACCGACTCGACAACAGCCGCCAACATACAGTTGCCGTGGCTACCAGCTGCCAACTGCATTATGACCATAGACAGAATACAGCCAGAAGGCTGGTGGAATTCCTTTGACGGTCATGGTGGCGAACAGCGGTAAGGTGGTGCTGCTGCTAGCAGCAGCGCCACGCCAGCAAAACACCGCCGACCGTATCATGTTCCATGATACAGCCTGGCAGTGTTTTGCTGGTGGATGCTGCTGCTGGCAGCAGCACTGCATCCCGTCTCCTGCCGGAAGACCCCCTGCAAGCAGGTAAGCACAGGACCCCTTGCAAGCAGGTAAGTCGGGTTCCCCGACAAGAGAGGGGGTGGGGGTGTTGTGTGCATGTGTGGGGGTGTGTGTGACTGTGGGGGGTGTGTGTGTCTGTTTTTGTATGCATGCATGTGGGTGTGAGTCGCATGGAATGCGTGCGTGTATGACTGAATGTGAGTGTACGTGTCTGTTTTGTGTTGTGAATGCGTGTGTGAGACAATGTATGTTAGTGTGTGTTGCGGTGTATGGGTATGTATGTGTGCATGCGTGGGTGGATGTGGGTATGCATGTGTGTTTGAGTGTGTTAGTGTGCGCGTGTGGGTGTGTAGATGTCGGGGGTAGGGTGGGGAAGTACTCTAGGGAGGGGGGCGGGGGAGACCCCTATCAGTGTCAGGGAAGGAATTCCCTGGCACTGATAGTACCTGCTGCCATGGTTTTCGTGGTGGTAAGATTGCCACGAAAACCATGGCGGTAGGCAGGGTCATAATTCCAAGGGTGGGATTGTGCCGGGCGCCGGGCTGGAGATCGAAGTCACCAGCCCGTCAGCTGTTATCACCCTGGCGGACGGAGAAGATGTCATAATTTGGGAAAAGGTACCGCTAGCCTGTTGGCAGTACCTTTCCCCAAATTACCACCATCCGCCAGGGTCATAGTGACCCCCTATATGTTTTAAATAAATGTTTTACATAATAAGTGTTTATTTAACTATCCATGAATAACACTGTAATCATTTTGGTGATATTGCTTTAGTCAATATGGTGTGAATCGATATTTGTGACATATTATATGCTTATTTAATGAATGTAATATTTTTGTTTCCGATACTTTCAATGTAAGTGAAAATTTATATTTTTATCAACACTATGTGTACTTGATATTTGTGGTTTTGTTAGTTAAGCATATGAAAACAATAATTTTGTTAACAATATTTATTTTCCAATGTTTGTGTTGTGAGAAATTGTGTGCATCGATATTATGTCAGTGATCTGAACAATTCAATGCAGTGCTTGTCATCCTGTTTCCATACCCTCAATCTTCTTACAAAGATCTTCAAGTGTCTCCTACTTGACAATCAGAGAACAGTCACACAGGCAATGACAACCAGAAAAACTGGACTACGCTTTCTGTTTTGGCATCCCTGCTCACTTCATCAAATGTCTCCAGGTCATCCAAAGCACAGTTGACAGACTCACGCTTAAACTCACCCCCATACACACCTCAACAACCACCTCAAATACCTACACTGGTTTCAAATACACAAACACACTCTCTTTAAACTACTCACTCACACATATAAGGCAGTGCACAATTTCAGCCCCACATACCTGAACACCGGCGTCAGCTTCCACATTCTGACCAGAAATCTCTGCTTGGCCAACCTCTTGCTAGCTCACATCCCCTGCGTCGTAGAGTTGAAGCTGGCAGTCAAGCTTTCTTGTGCATACCCCCTAAAGCCTGGTTCGATCTTCCTTGCATATCAGAGCCCCTAGCTCTGTCCTTGAGTTTTGCAAGATACTCAAAACCCCTGTCAGGCTACTTTTTCAGGTGGCAGGATACCCTCCGGGGTGACATTACGTAACATGACATGCCATAACAAAACTCATAAACTCAGTTGAAAATAAAACATGAATAGTTATGGTTATCACCATTTAATTCAAATGTATAGATTGATATCACAAAGCAAGGGTACAAATTCAAGGGGCTTAGTTGAAGAAAGTGTATTGTGGCTCTTGCCAGAGAGTAGGCGAAGGAAGGCAATGTTAAGTCTTTCCTTGCTTTTATGAGGCAATTCTGGGTTCAACTGGTCAAATGAAAGGACATCAAGTAGCATGCCAAAATATAAACTATAAGCAATAATCATAAAAGGAAGTCCCTGCTGGTAGAGGTAGAATCGAGGCCCACACTGTAACCATAGTTTTCCAACTAAATAGAGAGAATGAGGGCTTGATTTAAACAAATGCATGATGCACCGTGTGGACCTGTCCTTAATGCAGAGCTTTAAAAAACATACTGCTGACCTGTGGGAGCATGTTCACTCAGAATCAATCAATCAATCAATCAGCATTTGTAAAGCGCAGCACTGTCACCCTGTAGCAAACTGAGATTCTTTGCAGATGCCCTCACTTTTTGCCCCCATTTTTGCTCATTGATGTTGTTGTTTTTGACCTATTAGTGTACTGAGGACTGCTAGCCAGACTTCAGTACCTATGCTCTTTCCCTTAAACTGTATGTCAAATTGCATAGGCCAATTGGCAAGGATATTACCAACCCTGTCAGTCCCTAGTAATTGGTACCAGTGTTACCCAGGATCAGGGTAGTAAAGGGTTCGCCAGGCTGCAGCACAGTTTGTGCCACCCTGTGTGACCCGAGGAAAAGTGAGAATGCAGAGCTGCCACGTCAGCCTGCATGACTAGTCTGCTGCTCGAGTGCGACTCTGCCCACACCAATTTCAGGCAGAGCCCCCTTTACTGCCCATAGACAGGTCAGTCAACCCTAAAACAGGCCTCCTAGAGCCCAGGAGGCAGGGTTCACTGCTTTGAGTGAGGATCTATGTGCATGAGCACATATGACCCGTGCTGGCATTTAAAGCTTTATGCTGTCACGAGTAACAGTCCATAGGCTAACATGGACTGGCATCAGGGCATTTCCCATATGTCCAGCTCATGATGGCCTGGCCGATTCCCCCTGTTTTTGGAATCAAACATCTTGCTTTTTAACCCTAAGCATGATGCCCATGCTCTGAATTAACTAACATGTGCCCAGGGGGCACCCTTAGAGGGTGCTCACCAAGTTAGCAAGCTCTATGCTATTTTGGTGGGCTTTCTCAAGCCTCTGTCACCACAGACAAGAGTCTGCCCTCCTGCTGTTTGTGCTGCTGGTTGTGCTAGCACTTACCCAGGATGGAGACAAAGGGCCTGGGCAGGCAGAAGGTCACACCTCGTCCCTCCCAGGATGGCTAGGGTGAGAGGTAATCAAGGTGGTGAGCCTTAAAGGCTTCCCCTGCTCTTGATATCTGTTATGTGTGTGTTCTCAGCGCGTTCCTGCGAACGCAAGCGTCTAAACATTCGGGAGTTGGCAGTTGAACCTTGTCTCTCCGGAGTGGCTGGACGCTAGGTCGCGCTGGTAATAAAGCTGTGTTTCAAGCTTGTTTATGCCGTGGACTTCATAGCTTTTATTCACCACAGTTTGGCGACGAGAGTTTTGCGCGACCTAGGTCAGCCCTGGATTCTATTTCTGCCGTTCTTTTTGTTCCGGTTGTTGGTAGCGGCTGGTCGTGAGGATCCTGTTTTGCCCGGTGGCGGCTTTCAGCGGCGGTGTCTCAACTAAGCAACTTGAAGTTGTGAGAACACGGATTTGGGGCCATTCTGGCCATACTTTCGACTGTTTCTGGTTCCTGGCTACTGTGGAGTGGGCTGGTTACTGCGCTCCTACTGCATTTCTTATTTATCGGCCGGCAAGTGTGTCAGCGTCTCCTAGGCAACCAGGAGCGCTTCACACATCGGCCGGCAGCCTGTCAGAGTGTTTGTGTCTCTGTGGCAAATTTAGACGCTCTGCATATTGGCTGGTGACGTGCCAGCATTCCAGCTATGTGAAATCTTAGACGCTCTTTACTTTGTTGAGCCTTAGCGTCTACTTGGCAACTGTAATTATTTGTAACTTCGTGTATTCAAAAACAAAAAGGGAAATCCTTTGATTTATTCAGGAACACAGGTTGGAGGAAAGGAGCTTGCACTACAGAGGAAGTGACTTAATATACTGTGCATTTTGAGGGCTTTATTGTAATTATTTGGTGTTAAAAAAATTTTTTTTACAGGACCCATGGCTACCCAGGCTAATATTTCTCTGCCACCATTATTTCTTCCACTTCCAAGTGTTCCAACTCTTCCTTGGGAAGATTGGATAGAAAGGTTGGAGAATTATATTGTAGCGTTGGATGGACAATGTTTTTCTCCTCTAAGGAAGAAAGCTATTCTTTTAAGTACTATGGGGTGTGAGGGTCAAAGGATTTTTAAATATCTTCCTCCTTCCATGGGACCAAATGGACAGCCTATGGATGACGTTTTTAAAGAAGCCATTAAACGGTTGGAGAATAGGTTTGCTAAGGAAACCAATTTGGTACTAGCTAGGTATAAATTTTATACGCAACCCCAGGATTTTCATGAGTCTATTGACGATTTTGTGTCCAGGCTGAGGGAATTATCAGTCAAATGTAGGTTTGGTACTATGACAGATGAACTGATACGTGATCAACTTATCGTTCAGTGCCGTGATAAAAAAATTCAGGAGAGGTTGTGGGCGGCAAAGGATCCTACCTTGCAAGAAGCAATTGATCTTGCGAAAGTTATTGAAGAATCGATGCGTTGTATAAAAGAAATAGAAAGGAAAGAGAAAACTGGAGAAGTTATGGTTTTATCAAGCGAGTCTACTGGATCTCAACAGGAACTTGGAACTGTACCAAAGAAAGGGGGGGTACTAAAAGCAAAGGAAAGGAGTGTTTTCGGTGTGGCAGTACTTTACACTTGGGGGATTCCAAGAAATGTTTTGCTATCAATAAGGAATGTCGCAAATGTGGTCGCAGGGGGCATTATGCTCGTGTGTGCAGGGAAGGTAACCGATTTGTTAAGGAGTTGAAACCGAGCATAAATATTGTGGAAGACTGCCGTGAATCAACTTGTGAGGACAGGATATTAGCAATTGAGGATGGAAGGATTCCGTGTGTGAGTGTGAGTGACCGTAGATGCTCTAGACCAATGGCTCAATTCTATATTGGGGATGTCCAAGTAAATCTCATGGTGGATTCTGGTTCTTTGTACACCATAATCCCTGAGGGTCTCTTTAAACGTTGGTGGGCGAAGGAGGAATTGTTGCCAAAAGATATATCCCTGGGTGGGTATCAAGGTGTGGAAATTCAACTGCTGGGATATATGTTAAAAGAAATTCAATTCAAGGATAGAAAGGTTATTGGGAAAATCTATGTGGCAGTTGAAGGTCCACCCATCCTAGGTTGGATGCATCAATTTGATCTCAACATAGTTATCAGTCCCAGGACATCCAATCAGGTTTTGTTGATAGATAACATACAGTTGGATGATATTTTAAAGGGGGCTGGTAATGGTTTTAAGAAAGAGTTGGGATGTTTAAAAGGTTATGTACATAAGATTATGTTGAAGGATGATGCTTACCCGAGTCAACACAAGGCTCGTAAAATACCATTTGTTGTCAGGGATGAAGTCAAGAAATTAATAAGCAACATGTTGGAAGAGGGTATCATCGAACCTGTGGAGGTTTCTCCATGGGCTTCTCCAGTTGTCATTACACGGAAGTCAGATGGCAAAGTGAGGTTGTGTGTGGATTTGAGGTCTGTCAACCAAAATATTGTGGTGGATGTCTATCCTTTGCCAAATATTAATGAGCTGTTACCTCGGTTAAGGATGGTAGGTTTTTCTCAAAATTAGATTTGAGAAGCGCCTATCATCAGATTAGGCTTCATTCTGAATCCAAACATATTACGGCGTTTATCACTCCAGAAGGTACTTTTCAATTTACCCGCATGCCTTTTGGTTTGGCATCTGCGGCAAGTGTGTTTCAACAAATGATGGCTAAATTGTTTGGGGATGTTAAAGGAGTATTATTTTTCCAGGATGATGTGCTAGTGATGGGAGAAACAGTTGGTGGACACAACATTACACTCCGAAAAGTTCTCAAGATTATTGATGAGGCTGGTCTGAGCTTGAATAAAGAGAAGTGCACCTTTCTGGTAGAAGAAATTGACTACCTAGGGTACTCGATTTCGATTGGGAGTATCAAGCCAAAGAAAAGCTTATTAGAAGCTATTAAGTTGGCACCAGCTCCGACTGATAAGGAACAGTTGAGGTCCTTTTTGGGTCTTGTGGAATATTACTCTAAATTTGTGGATAAGTTTGCAAGCAAAACTGAGGATCTTCGGAAATTGTTGAGGAAGGGAAGTAAGTTTTGTTGGTCTGATGAGCAGGCGTTGTGTTTTAATGGGATCAAAGAAGAAATTTGTGTATCCTAACAGCTTTTGATATTAATATGCGCTCTATTTTTACTGTGGATGCCAGTAGCACAGGGTTGGGAGCGGTGTTGTCACAAATGCATGGTAAGTGTGAAAAGACTGTGGCGTTTGCGTCTCGAACTTTGACCCTGACAGAACGTAACTATTCTGTTATCGAATGTGAGGCCTTGGCGGCTGTCTGGGGCACGGAGTACTTTAGAACATATTTGTGGGGATTGGAGTTTACTCTAAGGAGTGATCACAAACCACTGTTAAGGATACTGTCTGCTGGTGGTGTGGAAAAGGGGTCAGCGAGGTTGGCCAGACTTTCTGTACTAGGTTACAAGAATATTTGTATTGTGTGGAGTATGTCCAAGGTTGGAAAAATGTTCAGGCGGATTGCCTGTCTAGGTTGTCTATTGATTGGGAGAGAGTTGATTCTCAATCGATAAGGTATTGTGATACTGATGATGCTGTGGCCTCCATTGGTGATGTGGTAGAGTGGGGTTAAGTACATTCACATTGGACGAATGGAAGCATGAGATGGCTGTGGATGATTGTCTGAAATGTGTTTTTAAGTAAGTTTCTTTAGGGGTTAGAAGAGGGAGTTCTCTTCCACTGTCTGTGAGGCCATTTTTGGATGTGTTGGACGAATTGTCGTGTTGTGGGGAGAGTGTGTTGATGCGGGGTGAGCGTTTTATTCCACCAATTGGGTTGAGGTTTAAATTATTTTCTCTGGCTCATGAGGGTCACTTGGGTCAGGGAATGACAAGTAGGAGGTTGAAGGAGTTTTTTGGTGGCCAGGCTTAGATGGTCAGGTTAAGTGTTGGTTGGAGCAGTGTAGGCTGTGTAAGGAGAGTGAAAAAAGGTTGAAAGTTGGTGTGGGCAGGGTGGAAGGACATATTGAAGATCCAGGGAAACCTTGGCACACAATGTTTGGATTTTATTGGTCCACTATTGGAACTTCCGCTTCAAATGCGTTTCGCAGTGGTGGTGATAGATGTGCACTCAAGATGATTAGTGGTTAGATTTGTACGTGATATCACCACGACCACAACCATAAAGGTTTTGGAGGATATTTTTATGGAGGAAGGTATTCCCACGGTTCTTATCACAGAAAATGGCACTCAATTGACTTCAAATGAGATGTGTTTATTTTTGAAGAATTGTGGAGTGCGTCATACCAGGACGTCCCTATATTATCCACAGGGTAATTGAATAGTTGAAAGAATCAACAGGTTAATCAAGGGTACTATACAACTAGCTCTGGCTAATCATTGCTGTGTGCGGAAAATGATAATTGATGTTGTACGAGCTTATCGTTCCACGATTCATAATGCTACTGGTAGCTCTCCTTTCCGAGTGATGAGGGGACGATCGGTGGTGACTAAATTCATTCCTTCTTGGCTTCAAGAGTGGGTTGCATCTGGTGGATGCAAGACTTGTGTACCCTCGCAGCACAAGCATGGATTGAGGGTTGGAGATTGGGTCAAAGTCAAGTCTGGTAGACTGAAGGGGGGTGTTTCTAAATTTAGGGGCCCGTTTTGTGTGAGGAAGGTGGGAAAATTTCATGTTGAGATCGATGGAGGAGAGAAGTGGAATGTGAGGAATGTGGCCTTGTATCAGAGGGGTGGAGAGTGTGATTTAAGTCGGGTGGAGGAGGAATGTTCTAGCTCTTTCTTCTGGGGAGGAGAGGGAGTGTCTACTTCTGGTGTAAGGCATGGTTCTGGTCATGAAGCTGAGGGGTACCAGTGCAAATCAAGAGAGGGAGAATCAAACAAATGTTGCTGTTCGTGAACAACCGATGAGGACTCGGAAGTGTCCTAATTATTTGAAGGACTATATAATGATGTAACAACTGGTTTGCCTTAGATGTTCTCTGTTTTTCTTATGTGTTCTCTTTTTATAATTACAATATAAGTATTCTTAGCATCCTTTATTAGTTATTTAATGTGAAGGGAAGAGGATAATGTTATGTGTGTGTTCTCAGTGCGTTCCTGCGAACGCAAGCGTCTAAACATTCGGGAGTTGGCAGTTGAACCTTGTCTCTCCGGAGTTGCTGGACGCTAGGTCGCGCTGGTAATAAAGCTGTGTTTCAAGCTTGTTTATGCCGTGGACTTCATAGCTTTTATTCACCACAATATCTAATTACTTACCCCAAATGGAGGACAAAGGCCTTCCCACCCTGTCCAGCCTGACAGACAGGAAAATTAGGTATGCAGGAGACGTACACCTCCAAAAGGTTAAACACACCTTTAGGGTGGGCTAGGAGGTCAGTACAGCCGATGAAGGGTTCTGGCATCTTGGCACCCTTTAGGTGTAGTGGGTTCTGGATAGAAAGTGACATCATCCCACAAGAAGTTGCCACTGCAGGAATGGACTTGCCAGGGAGGCCAGTAGCCCATTGACCACTGTCCTTCACACCCTTAATGTCCCCTAAAACTAGGATTTGAGGGGCTCCCCTGACACCAGACCCTCAGATCTTACTTGCAAAGAAGAAAAGGCACAAAGAAGATGTTGTCACCGACAATAGGACCTGGACTCCAGCCACAGCCCGGAGAGAGGACACAGAAGTGACCCATGGAGACCATTACTGGAACTGAGTGATCGTCATGTGCCTGAGGTGAAAGCTCACTGGTCCCAGCCAGAGGGACCTCCAGTGGATACCAAAAAGCCAAGAAAGGCTCACCTTACTGGTGGTACCAGTCCCCTTTAAACTGCAGGAGTAAACACTGTGCTGATGTCAAAGAACCACAATCCAACAGGCTCCATGTGAGTGAGGCTTAAGAAACTTGGTGTTAAGCATCCAAAGAGTAGGAGTGAGGCCCGTGCCACATTTCAAGCCTCTACTCCCTTCTGGATGACCCACAGACGATGAAGTGCCAGTGGACCACCTTTGCACCTACCAAGGCTTGTCTGTCACTAATCTACAAACCAACAGCCACTCGGACATCACCAACTCCAGAGCAGATCCCCAGCATAGAGAATGATGTTGGCAACTATCCCTCTACTGTGGTTCTGCATCCTGAAGAGTGACCTTGAGAGGAGCAGCAAAGCATCTTTGGAACAACCAGCTCCTGAGATTGACAGCTAGAAGCCATCTCTGCACCCGGAGCCACCGGACGTGATAGTGAAGTTCCAACTGTTGAATCCTGGCCCTCGTCCCCCTTAACCCTCCCAAAGTCCTTTACATCCAAGGGGTAGAGCATGTGACCACTCCCGAGTTTGTGAAGTGGTGCAGAAAGCACAAACTGCCGCAGACTCATCAGTACCCAGGACAGCCAAAGCACCTCTGCACCCAGACTCCCTGGGCTAGGTAATAAGAAACTGACTGTTGACTCTTGGTGTAGGGCCCTGCAGAACCTTAAGTCCAGGTGGGCTCCCCAAAACTCACCCTGCAAGTGCCCGAGTGCACACTTTGATTTCCTCCAATGGCTTCAATGGGAGCCATTTATATTGTGAAAAAACCTTATTTTCTAAAGCTTTAAAAATCCACAATTCTGGTTGTGTGTAACTTAAAAAGTTCAGAAAAACTTTATATAAAAATCTGATTTTTTTTTTTTTTTTTTTTTTTTTTGAGTCATGTCATTTATTTATCATCCATGTTACTGTTGTGAAATGCTTTACACATGTTCCACTATGTAGCCTGTCTGCTCTTTGCCACACTATCAGGACTGAGCTAAGGTTTACTGGTGTGAACCCAAGGCCCACATCTGAGTATTGAGTTAGTATTACATATAACATAACTCTGCCACTCTTCTACACACCTCTAAGGGTATCTGAATACTAAGGGTGACAAGTCGCTGTTGAACAGCCAGGTATTGAATTTCTTTTTAGAGTCTGCCAGGGAGGGTGCTGTTTCGAAGTGGGGGGTGCAATTTGATCCGGGTCTTGGCGGTGATGTAACAGAAGGAGCAGCTCCTGCTGCAGCTATTATGAATGCGGGGGGGGGGGTTGTGCATGAGGGCAAAAGAAGAGGAGCACAGGTGTCTTGCATGTACATGGAAGTTCAGTCGATGGTTGATGTAGGATGGCCCTTGATTCTTTGACTCCTATTTCCTTCTTACAAAGCCATGGACAAGAGAGACATAGCCAACTCACCAAAGTCTGATTCCTCTCCTTTTACTCTTTAAACAAGAACCATACCATCAATCAGTGTGGCTGAATTTCCAGGTATTTCCTTAGCAGAGGCAAAGTTTTTCTGCAAGTATGTTGCTAAAACAGCTTTGTTTGTCCTTTGAAACAGACCTTCTGGAGTTGCTAAAGCCCATGGTAAAGGTCCTAAGGGATGAGAGAGTATATCCATTTGAAGGTTCTGATTCTGTGCTGTCACAATGATTCATCCAAATAGTGCTTTGTCTTATTTCATGATGATTGTTCTGCCATTGCTGTTCACTGCCTTCTTCTCGGACATGTCAGTGAAAGTTTTTAGTTTGTTCATGTTCATTTTTGGGTCATGAACCTTCTTAATAGGTAGAAAATTCTCAAGTCGCTCGAGATTGAAGTCTGTATAGCACTGTTCACCTATTTCATGCGCCTTCATTATGTTGGATACTGTGGGCCTCATTATGAGTGTTGGTTCTGGAGTGATTCCTTAAAGTTTCTGCATGATGACTTATGCTGGTTGCTATTGCCCTAGTTTTCAGATGGGTTTTTCAAGAAAGCACTTCCTTGACTTGGTCCTTTGAATGGTCGAGGGTCACTAGTTCCATCATCGTACAAATGTACTTATTATTAAGAAACAACAGAAAGAAAGGCTACTGGATCCATCGTCCTATAAGTGCACTCAATATAAAGGAACAAGGGGAAGGACACCATCATACTTATGCTAAGAACTATATTCAAAAGAAAAAAGGTTTATGGAGCCAAAGGAAACCCATCATATGACCTATCGTACCAGAATGCACCTACAGTGAAACACGAAAAAACTATGGGCTTTTCCACAGCAGTAGAGATGTTTGAAATACTTCTTCGTAAAATATGCGTAATTTTGTAGAGATTACAGGTATTAGACAAAATGTACTGCATCAGAATCTTGAATTATTTTCTTTCAACTGGGCATGTCCAGTGCTTGATTTGTAAAATTTTAAGGGCCTAATTACAATGGGTCGGAAGTTGGGAATAATTTGTCACATCTGATAATTATCGGATGCATTAAATGCCTAAACCTCTGTTAAATTTCTGGAGGTCAAAGCTGTTGAAATTTAGCAGGGGAAATGTAAGCGATAATTACCGCTACACGTGGTTTTTGGTGCGTTAAACACCAAAATCTGCATGTAATTCCCCAAAAGCCTATATTAGGTGCTATTTATTGCAACCCATAAATAACTTACCCTCAGGTATGGTTGTTTATGTGGTGCTATAAATATCAAGACCCAGCATGGAAAAGAAACTTCCACAGGGACAAAATAAATTGATTTTGTTTGAAAAACCCTCACCCACCAGGGTTACCCCTTGGTGGCATGCTGCATCATTGGGTTTCTTCCCATTCTGCTGCAGAACGAGATGTGCTGCGACCGACGGAATACGTGGGAGCACTGTTGGTTTCCACAATGTGCATACTAGGAAGGGATAGGAGTGGTGGGGTCTTGGTGCGTTAAAAACACTACCTTCATTCTGGGCCTAAGTGACAATGGCGAAAGTTTTGCTCTGAAGCCGCTGGTGTAACAATAGCCCCCGCAGCCTGAGAGCTCCTGACTGGGTGGAGGTTTCATGCACTTTGCAGGGTGCCCCCTCTAGTTTTGTTATGCCACTCTCTGAAGCCCCCAGCCTGTGCTGACGAATGTCACGACTGCCTAATAGCAAAGCTGTGCTGTTGTCTGAATTCCACCTCATGCCTATATCCTCCACCACCCTACACTCAATGGGCCAGATTTAAGTGAAAATTACGGAGAACAATGCTGCTCCAAATTTGGCAGCGTCACACTCCGTCATTTTCAAAATGCAGGGATGCTCTGTATTTACTAGAATACGGCGCACCCTTGTGTCTCCCCCTGCGCCGGCGCTAAATTTGCTTCTGTGTGCTAACGCAGCAACCCTTGCACCATAGTGCAAGGATGGCTGTGTTGAGAGGGAGATTGTTTTTGTGCAGGAAGAAACACCTTCCTGCACAAAAAGAATCTTCAATGGTGATTTGCTCTTTCCATGTGTGCTGCAGAATGCAGCACACATAGAAAGAGCAAAAGAGCAAAAAACGGGGAGAAATGAAAGCATTTCTCCTCGTTGCGCCATGCTAACGCCACACCTGCAGTGGCGTTAGATTTTGGCGCTGCCTCAGCTTTACGAAAACCCATAAATCTGAGGCATCATCAAAATGCAATAGGTGTTGCTGTGGCACGCCCACAGCAACACCCACTGCACGCCCCTTCCACGCAAAGTGCTGCATGTGAAGGGGCCGTGTTCACACGGTGGCGTTAACGTCACCTTGTAAATACGGTGCAGGGCATTGCGCCACTGGAGCGTCATGAAAAGTGAAGCTCCGGTGGCGCTAGGGGCTATTGAATATGCCCCCATGTGCCTTCATTTCACTCTTGCAGGTTGTTTTTCATCTCTATTTTTGTCTTTGTCACTGTTATTCCGTCTTTCTCCTCATCGTTTTTTCCTCCTTTTGTGTTTTTCCCTCTATTGCTCTGGGTCACAGTTGACTGAGGGTACTGGTCCCCAAAAGTGGGTGCGGGTGGACTCAAATAAGCACTGTGCATACATCTCATAAATTCAGTCATACAAAATATGAGCAGTTTCTGCTCGAACTAATCTCTCTGGACGAAAAAATTAGCAAAACTGACATTGGCAATGAACACAAAATAGGAAAAAAATAATATAATGTGGATTCAAAGTGCATGAATGTCCTTAGATCTCACCTGTGTAATAATTAATTTGCACAGCAGATTCAGAGCCACAGCTGGGTCCTGGTTTTGCTGTTAAAGCTGAATGTTAGTGGTTTGATCGCACCCAAGGTGTCCTTTTCAGCAGGATGTGTTTTCCCCACTGAAACACTGGAAAAGAGTAATTTCCAGTTTGCATCGCTCTAGCAGCACTGTTGAATGCACGAGCAGCAATGCCCCGATCCCACTCCTTTTTACATGACAATTGGACGGGATTGATGTGCAAATAAATTATTCAGAAAATGTCCACAGGGCAGGGTTGGATGGCTTCTTAAAATATTATTAGGTGACATTTATTGACAGCCATGAAACTCACTCAAAGGTAAAGATGGACGTGCGAGAGCGTTGTAGGAAATGTGATTTAAAACTTAATTTATTCTTTGTTTTCCAGCAGGCTGTGCATGGCAGGATCTCATAGTATTCCAACAGGCCAACAGGCTGTGCAGGGCAGGGTTTGATAGTTTTCCAGCAGGCTGTGCAGGGCAGGGTTTGATAGTTTGCCAGCAGGCTGTGCAGGGTTTGGTAGTTTTCAGCAGGCTGTGCAGGGCAGGGTTTGGTAGTTTTCCAGCAGGCTGTGCAGGGTTTGGTAGTTTTCAGCAGGCTGTGCAGGGCAGGGTTTGGTAGTTTTCCAGCAGGCTGTGCAGGGCAGGGTTTGGTAGTTTTCCAGCAGGCTGTGCAGGGTTTGGTAGTTTCCAGCAGGCTGTACAGGATTTTGACGTTTTCCAGCAGACTCTGCAGGGCAAGATCTGGTGGTTTTCCAGTTGGCTGTGCAGGATCTGACATTTTTACAGCAGGCTGTGCAGGGCAGGACATGACAGTTTTCCAGCAGGTTGTGCAGGGCAGGATCTGACAGTTTTCCAGCAGGCTGTGCAGGACATGATCTGCTAGTTTTCTAGTTGGCTGTGCAGGGCAGGATCTGCTAGTTTTCCAATTGGCTGTGCAGGACATGATCTGGTAGTTTTCTAGTTAGCTGTACAGGGCAGGGTCTGCTAGTTTTCTAGTTGGCTGAGCAGGACATGATCTGCTAGTTTTCTAGTTGGCTGTGCAGGGCAGGATCTGCTAGTTTTCTAGTTAGCTGTGCAGGGCAGGATCTGCTAGTTTTCCTTTTGGCTGTGCAGGGCAGGATCTGCTAGTTTTCCAGCAAGTTGTGCAGGGCAGAATCTGGTGACTTCCCAACAGACTGTGCATGGCAGGCTCTGATAGATTTGCAGCATGCTTGCAGGGCTGGATTTGGTACTTTTCAACAGGCTATGCAGGGCAAGATCTGGTGGTTTTCCAGTAGGATGTGCGGGATCTGCCATTTCTAACAGTAGGCTGTATAGGGCATGATCTAATAGTTTTTCAGTAGGCTGTGAAGGGCAGGATCTGACAGTATTCAAGCATTCTGTGCTAGACACGATCTGATCATTTTCCAGCAGCTGTGCAGGGCAGGATCCAATAGTTTCCCAGTATGGTGTGCAGGCCAGGATATGAGATTTTTTCCAGCAGACTGCACAGGGCAGGATCTGATATTTTTTCCAGCAGACTGTACAGGACAGGATCTGACAGTGTTCCAGCAGACTGCACAGGGCAGGATCTGACAGTGTTCCAGCAGGCTGCACAGGGCAGGATCTGACAGTGTTCCAGCAGGCTGTGCTGGGCAGGATCTGACAGTGTTCCAGCAGACTGCACAGGGCAGGATCTGACAGTGTTCCAGCAGACTGCACAGGGCAGGATCTGACAGTGTTCCAGCAGGCTGCACAGGGCAGGATCTGACAGTGTTCCAGCAGGCTGCACAGGGCAGGATCTGACAGTGTTCCAGCAGGCTGTGCTGGGCAGGATCTGACAGTGTTCCAGCAGGCTGTGCAGGCCAGGATCTGACAGTGTTCCAGCAGACTGCACAGGGCAGGATCTGACAGTGTTCCAGCAGACTGTGCTGGGCAGGATCTGACAGTATTCCAGCAGACTGTGCTGGGCAGGATCTGACAGTGTTCCAGCAGGCTGTGCTGGGCAGGATCTGACAGTGTTCCAGCAGACTGCACAGGGCAGGATCTGACAGTGTTCCAGCATGCTGCACATGGCAGGATCTGACAGTGTTCCAGCAGGCTGTGCTGGGCAGGATCTGACAGTGTTCCTGCAGGCTGTGCTGGGCAGGATCTGACAGTGTTCCAGCAGGCTGTGCTGGGCAGGATCTGACAGTGTTCCAGCAGGCTGTGCTGGGCAGGATCTGGTAGTTTTCCAGCAGGCTGTGGCATGCACTCCCCTCATCATTACATTGATAAAAAATGCTGAACGCTGCTGGGAAGTACTTCTCCAGCTCCCGGGGCTAAACTAAATAAAAGAAAATTGCACCAGAGGGATTTCCTGCCTTGGGTGCGAGGAGGGCACAGAGCTATGCTCAGCACACGAGGACTTGTGCGGAGGGTAGCACAGAGCCAACCTCCTTATACTAGGGGTTAAAGGGCAGTAGTAACACATGGTTGTTCTATTCAGCATCTTTCTATCAGGATTACTCAAGCAGGCCCTTCTTACTCCTGCACCCCCATCCATAATACCACACAGATATTAAAAAATATCACTGAACAGGCTCTGTCATGAGGAAGATCTACTGGCTTTGCCAATGCTTGTTATTTCTGACACTGGATGAAGAAAATTTTATATTATATATCTTCTCTCTTACGCTCTCCCTCTCATTGTCTTTGCGCTCTTCTTCTCTCTTGCGCTCCTCCCCTTTTCTCTTAGCTTCTCTCCCCTCAGCCTTGCATGTCTCTCTCTGTATCAATCAATCAGTCGGTACTTGCATAGAGCGACTTGTCTTCCCAGTGGGTATCCTGGCGCTTGCTGCTGGTGTTAGTCGAAAAGCCAGGTCTTAAGCCCCTTCCTGAAATGGAACAGCGATGGTGTGGTACGGAGGTGGAGGGCGTTCCAGGCATTGGCTGTGAGTTGGGAGAAGGAGCGTCCTCTAGAGTGGCAGGGGCGTATGTGTGCTAACTTTGCAAGGGCGGAGTGTGTGGAGAGGAGGTTCCTAGGGGGTTGAGGGAAGTGCAGGTGGTGATTCACATTGGCGGGTCATTGGTTGTGGAGGGTTTGTAGGCGTGGGTCAGGAGTTTGAAAAGGCATCTCTTCCGGATTATGAGCCAGTGGAGGTCCTTCCGGTGCTGGGGGATGTGGGTTCTTTTGGGCAGGTTGAGGATAAGTCTGGCAGCTGCGCTCTGGATAGTCTGGAGTCTTTCCATGAGTTTGGTGGTGTTGCCGGTATACAGTGCATTGCCATTGTCCAGTCGACTGGTGATGAGGGCCTGTGTCACTGTCTTCCTTGTGCAGAATGGGAGACACTTGAAGACTTTGCAGAACCTGCACAGGCTGAGGAGACGGCGTTTACCTGATGTTTCATGGACAGTTTACTGTCAAGGATGATGCCGAGATTGCAGGCCTGATCTTTCGGCTTGGGGATGGGTCTGAGTCCTGATGGCCACCAGGAGTAGTTCCAGATGGTCGCATGTCTGCCAAAGATCAGAACTTCCTTTTGGTCTGTGTTGAGCTTTAGGCAGTTGTCCCTCATCCAGGCAGATACGTTCTTCATACAGTTGTGGAAGTTGGTTTTAGTCTGGGTGGGGTCTGCTGAGAGCGAGAAAGTGAGCTGCCTGTCGTCGGCATAGGAGATGATGTTAATGTCGTGTGAGTTGATGATGTCTGTGAGTAGTGTCATGTAGATGCTGAAGAGGGTTAGGCTGAGGGCTGATCCTTGGGGGACACCGCACATGGGGGGTTATTCTAACTTTGGAGGAGGTGGTAATCCGTCCCAAATGTGACGGATTTACCACCAGCCGTATTACGAGTTCCATAGGATATAATGGACTCGTAATACGGCTGGTGGTATATCCGTCACTTTACCGTCACTTTTGGGACGGATTACCACTTCCTCCAAAGTTAGAATAACCCCCATGGTGTGTTTGGCTTGAGAGGTGAAGAGGGGAAGGCAGGCTCTCTGGGTACATCCTGTGAGAAAGGATGCCATATGAGTGCATCATCTGTTATCCCGATCTGGTATAGTCAACTCATGAATGTGTGGTAGGAAACGGTGTTGAAGGCTGCAAAGAGGTCAAGCAGGATCAAGGCAACAGTTTCTCCTCTGTTGAGTAGGGTGCAGATGTTGTCTATGGGGGTGATCAGAGCTGTCTCGGTGCTGTGGTTGGCTCTGAAGCCTGATTGGGATGGGCCTAGTAGGTGGTTTCTCTCCAGGTGCTTGGTGAGTTGGAGGTTGATGGGCTTCTCCAGGACCTTGGCCGAGAATGGGAGCAGTGAAATAGGGCAGTAGTTCTGGAGCTCACTAGGGTCTGCAAAGGGTATCTTGAGGAGGAATATCATCTCTGCATTTTTCCAGGCTAAGGGAAATGTGGCTGTGGTTATAGAGGTGTTGAGGATGGTGCTGAGCTGCCGGCTGATCTTGTCTATTCTGAGGTTGAAAATCCTGTGGGGACAAGGGTCACTGGGTGCTCCAGAGTGGATGGAGTTCATGAGTGAGGTCCTGTTCAGTGCGCTGAGTTGTTCCCATGTTGTTAGGGGGTGGTCGGTAGAGGATGTTGATGGGATGCTGAGGAGGTCCAAGGGTTGGGGATTGAGTCTGTTGATGTTTTCCATCTTGTTGTGAAAGTGGTCGGCTAGGGCATTGCAGTGTTCCTGTGAGGAGGGATGGAGTTTTCGGTGGCTGGCGGGAAGGCAAACTCTTTGACGATGGTGAAGAGCTCCTTGGTTTGTTTGGTGCTGGTCTCGATCCAGTGGGTCAGGGCCTTTTTTTTGCAGCTTTGATCTGGAGGTGGTAGTCATTAAGGTCCGATTTGAAGGAGGTTTGTTCAGCGTGTTTCTTGCTGTTGTGCCATCTTCTTTCCAGTTGTTTGCATCTGCGTTTTGATGTGCTGAATTCCAGGAAGCAGGTGAATGGTCATGTTGTGGATCAGGGAGATGCAAGGTGGCAGTTGTTGCGTCTGGAGGTCCGAAGAGGCATATCTGTGGGAGTGAGTCCAGACAGTGTTCCTTGTGCTGTATCCCTATTCTGCATCTCTTGCACATTCTCTCCCTTTGACTTTGAGTCTCTCCTTCTCCCTCTCCATAAAGCTTTATACTCCTCCCTACCTCCTCTTTCTCTCTCATGTATGTCTCGGTTTCATGTCTCTCTTACTCTTCTTGGTCTTCTGTTTAGACCTCATATTTTACATAAAATGCCCCATACATGATTCTCATTGCTCCTAGAAAAACAAAGAATAATAGTTTTGTATGCACTGCTGTTTCTTGCGGAAAGAGTTCATTAGTTCTCACAGAAGCTGATATATGTGAAGTGGTGACAGGCGGTAGCATATGTCACTACCCACAGGTGAAACTCTGTTCACAGGAACACTTTACACCTTGCTGAAGTAAAGTGTCTCCTCTAATCAGAAGTAGTGTATCAACCAGTTGTGCTCTGGATCGAGGTATCATCCTGTGTAACCATGACTGAGGGGCAATTCAATTATTGTGTGTTCAATTTCACTTGAAGTGCCTCTAATCCCACCCTGAGCTATCATTTTAGAGGCAGCACGCAAAGGCATCAGAGAGGGTTCCTCCGGAGCAGGTAGATTTTGTGTGTTCATTGCAACCTTCAGTCATCACCACACACTTTTGGCCATTTGGGAAACAGTTATGTTATTGTTGCACAAGAAGTTCTATGACAATTAAAAAGTGAATTCTCAAGCTGCAGCTCCTCTGTGAAAAAGTAAACATTGACCAATAAAAAACTGCTTGAAACCCTCAAATTCTGTGATGGATTTATTGACATTGTCCTGCTGTGATTTGAGTCATAACTGAAGAACAGAGCTCAGCTGGTCCAGATGAATTTAACCAGGTCTGAGGCAATTCACGTATCATGTGGAGCCACCCAAAACTCCATCCTTTCACCAGTCATGAACCTCTTGAAGTCCTCCTGGCTATCAATGATCTCACCATTTACAAACATGCAAATGGTAGCCAACTCTCCCAAAGGGTCGAGCTTGGCCACAGCATTATTAGGCTGAAAAACAACACAGAAAATATTTAAATTTGAATGGAGAAGGCTTCGATGAACCTGTCCAAGGCAGAGGTTGTTCTCATTGCAAACAACTTCAAGCAGTATCAGTGTCGGGCCTGCAAACCTGGATGTGCTCCAGTAAAGAACTCTTAAGCCATTCATCTGCCTTTGCAGACACCATTGGTTGTTGTAACCCCATAAGAATGTTTTATAGAGACCAATGCTTGTTTACAGAGACAAATGCTTGTTGGGACCAATGCATGTTTGAGACCACGTTGCTCAAGCCTCTAGTATCCCTATGACTCGGACAGGGTGTGGCCAGACGCAGAAGGTATTTAAACCATACCAGGCCTGAGTGAATTGCTTGCTGTAAAGGTCACCGGCTGCAGAGAAGGAGTCTCTGCTTCTCCACATTTGTTTTTCACGTTCAGCTTTGTATCTTGGATGCTGCTTCTGGGGAGAAGAAGAGATTGAGAGAACTAACCACTAACAAGGTGGTAACGCGCTGCGCGCATGCTCGAAAGGCATTTACTTGTGAAAACCTGACATTTGCTGACCTGATTTTTGGACAGTCGGGTGTTTCGGAGTGTGATGCGCCTAAGAAGGCACATCATTGGAGTTTAGGGTCACTGGGATGCTCGCCGCTTGTCGTGTAGTAACGCCTATCGTTGTTGCTTGATATATATCGCAGAAAGGAAATTCTTTTGCACAATTATTATAAAACAATGTATTATGAATATGCTTGTTATCACAAGGTTTAATATGACATTTGCATAATTCTAAATTGATACTGGTGATATGGAGCATTCTGTGTATGGCCTGAAAGTTTGTCATTGCTATGCTCAACTTGCGCTGTGATGTAACAGTGATAAAACCAATTGCTTGTGATTTTGATATTAACCCTATGTTCCAAGAGTGATGCAAACCTTGTACTGAGATCTTTTGATCTTAACCCTATGTTCTCAGAGTGATGCAACCTTTGCACCATGATCTTTTGATATTAACCCTATGTTTTCAGTGTGATCCAAAACACTGAATTGTGTTTTTTGGAATTCTAAGTACAGTACAGCAATTAACCCATGAATGTCTGCAACCCTAATTACCAGAGAATTTGTTGTCACTATTTTTTATCTATTTAAATGCCTATGAAGTCGAGTGAGTCAGCATCTTGGGAAACCTCAGCAAGGTGAATCAAACAAGGTATGCACGGAACTTCAAGAACATTTCGGTAGGCGTTAATGGAGGTGACTTGGGACCAGTCTGGGGTCACAGTGGGAGTAGTTATAAATACTATAGGAGGTTCAAGGTTCTTATTTAATTACAGGTAATCCACATCGTTTCCCGAAAAGTCCCAGAGAGAGGCGACGAGCCATCTAAAGCGGGAAAGGGGACTCTGACAGGTACACTGAGTTTCAATGAGTTAGATACTAGTATATAAATGGGTTATGAGTAAAGAGTTGTTTGACTGATGTGTAATTTATCATAGGAAATTCCGGCTCTTCAGGAACCATCACTATTCGTTTGGATCTGGACCTGCCTCCAGTCTCTCTCTCTCTCTTCATCTATCCCCTTTCCCCGGAACGTTCCGGTTCCAATCATGTGCGTTTAAGTGGAAGGCATGCAACATTTAGGAGGAATTGGGAATAAGCAACTTGGTCAACATTGTATCTCTGTGGAACAAACAGACTAGTGCTTGACAATCATGTCCAGGAATGGCTTTATGAAATTCAGGTAGATGATTTTATGCACAACAAGTCTTTGCTGAATCATTCAGCTTCTATAGTGGTACCAATCTCAGTTTCAGCACATCACACTATGGGCCGTGATTGCCAAGGCAACTCATGAATAGTTATATAGGTGCTAGGCCTATAGCACCTCGATGGTGAGAATGCTGTAGTGCTTGACGTCCCCCTGACACACATCACACTTCAGAAGAGCTTCCTTCATCCAGTGACTCACTTTATAAAACATCTTTGAAAATCCATCTTTCAGGGACCACAATTGACTCCCTTTGTCCACCCAAGCACCTCCAAGATATGCTGCACCAATGATGGCACCCTACCTTACCTGAAAAAGAACATCAAGATGTCTGAAGGAATTTGCAAGGCAAGCAGCACTAGAATTGCCAGAATCACCAGAGTTGAAGCTTGTAGGTGCAGGAAGGGGAAAACCAGAAACAGAGCCTTCTTCTGGTGCCATGTGAATGTGTGGAATTCCTCCCCAGAAGAAATTCATAGGCACCTTCTCTCCTTCACCTTAGAAAACAGTTCAAAACATTATTCAGCTTCTCATCACTGTGTTCTTCTGAATATTTACCTACACAGTACTCAACCCAGTTGTCCTCCTCACGCTAGCCTACACCACCCCCTCCCCCACTCATTCTTGATTCTCCACACTGGTCATCCACTCTTGCTTTGCTGTCAGCTCTGTAACCTTCTCTTTCTCCCACTGATGCCCTGTGAAACGCTGCGGGTGGCACCCTCTGCATGTGCATCTCTTTGATACCAACCTGTATAGGAATGAGTACACTTCCTCATATTTATGTTAGGTATACTATAAAGATGTGACATATTTCATACAAATCCAAGTGCCTCAATTGTGGTTATGGGAACACAAGACACCATTTTGTATCTATCCAAACCAAAGAAATACACTCACAAGATGGCTGGGTGCCTAAATATTTATGATTTACAGCACCAATCGCAGCAATGCAAACTGTAAAGAAAAGACAACCACAGCTCTGTGGAAAGCCAGATAAATGTATACATTTGGGAAACACAAATATTCTATTCCTCACTCTCTTCTCCCTGATAGCTCACACACTGCAGTATATTAGCTTTCTTCCCACTCCAACCTGGACATGGGCACTTCAACCATCCTGGATGTTGGTAATGCTTCTCAAGAAGTGTTCTACGGGTACTCAAGGGAGAAGACCATTAAATAGCAAGAAAATGTGATTTTACAAGCAGGTATGAGCATGTGTTTCAACTGAGCCCTAATCAGGTCCACCAGCTGTGGCGTAACAAAGGCCACAGCAACCCCTGCGGTGCGGGGGGGCCTCAGCACAATACACTCTGCACAGGTGGCAGGCCCCTGACTGGATCCAGGGGGCCATGGGGACAGGCTACCCCCTCCCCCCCATTAGTTTGCAAGGGGGGCCATCAAGTTTCGTTACACCAGTGTCTACCAGAGTATTGGGAACTATCTATGTTATCTGGTTGGGAAGAACAAAGTGGTCTGACATTGACTGTGGGTGAATTTATGCAGGAATTTACTTAAGCTTTTTCTGGTGTCTAGTATTTTTTCCAATGGGCTGGAAGCCCTTAATGATGGCTTGCAGTTCAGCACATCATCACTGCCAACCAAGGAATTAGATGTCTGGCAAATCATTGCTGTCTTCTGTGGCATTTGCCTTGTTAAGACATATGGAGTGCCTTGGGCAATCTGCCATTCACTGACTGAAGATGGCCTATTGCAGAGCCAATCAGCCTTGATTTCACTTGTGTCCTGACCCTGTGACATGGTTGAGTGCTTGTATTAAAAGGGACCTTCTCTTAAGGGATTATGTTGGCTTCCTGCCAGTTCTTTCACACTTCTCAAGTTAGTGCCTACAGGGCTGCCCAGCGGGCAGCATGTACAAGTGTGATTTCACTACCTTCAAAACCAGCTTGCAACCCTTATAGTGAGCTGAGCTCAAATGCACTAGAAGGTTCTACTCCTGCTCTCCCATGTGCATGACATCAACTACTCATGTACATACAGGAAGGAGTTGAAATCTGGGATGGATTTGTGATAAAAATAGAAACTAGAGATGACATGTACCCCCCATGACCCCCTACTTTCCGTCTGGCAAAAGGGGTGTCACTGTTATATTCCATTATTATACAAACGGTGCAAACAATAGCATCACCACCAGGGGGATCCCTGATCACTGCACCAAATTAATACATAGAAGTCAGAACTACCCAAACCTCATCCCCGTTATTGACACCCAGACCTACCATAATCACACACCTTTTGTTTCCTTGCGCTCAAACGCTGCCCTCACTATTTAAAATGTAATTACGCACGCACATACAAACGCTATAATCAGACTGACTACAGTTATATATTATATAGTTTTTCCCCTTTTCTTTTTCGTTCCCCCCCCCCCTTGTTAAGGCATATCAGCAAAGTGTTTTTTTGTTCACGCAACACCAACTACATAAACACTAGTGAATATATATAAGCGAAGAAATTGCATAATTTTCTTTTTTGTAATAAATGAAGTGCATTGTTAGTTTCTGCACCTTGTTCAATAAACAGATTTAAAAAAAAAAAATAGTCAGGTACATATTTTGTCCCTGCCACACCAGAATCCATTACCTCAATAGGTTTTCCATCATACTTCTTTTCTGGCAAAGATACATTTTTAGATGCTTCCTAGGCCTTCAAACACAAAGTCTGCCTAGATATGTGGTAACAAGGCAGTTCCTGCAGCCCATTGTATTCATGTGGCTAGGTTTTTGCTTAAGAAATGTACATACCTACACACATCACCATAGTCCCAAATAAGCTGGCAGGAGAAAGAGTAATATCCTTTTCATGTAAAGCAAACTATCTCTTTTTTATTAAGAGGTTATTTCAGTGATGCATCAGTGCAGGAGGGTAGCTTAGCGGAGAAAAAAACATTTTTCCATAGGTAAATAAAACACCACTACAGCCAAAACATTTGAACAGAATTACACTAATTTGACAGCAAGCAAGATCTTGGTCCAGAAAGTGTGCTTTTTGTAATTGGGTGTAAACCCATTCAGTAGCTTTTGAGAAATTAGGGCTCAAAAACTTTATACAATTCAGCCCGCAGAGTATGCACATAGCGGAAAGATCTTAATATAAACTCTGATCGACTACCACCACATTAACAAAGCCATTGTAGAACTTAAGGATTGAGTTCTCTATCCTGAAAAAAAGATTAAAATAAATATCAGGGGGCAGAGTAGGGATACCCTGCCTCTCTTGGCCTCTGGGGCTGAAAACAACCTTTTTTTTAAATAAAGAATTACCATAAATGTGCAGTGGATCATTGATTTAAAAAAATCTCTGTGACTGGCCAGGGCAAAGGGGGTAGTGTAACGTAGCTCGGGGGGGATGTGGCTCTCCCTCCCTCCTGAGTCTCCTTGAGGCCCTGTGGACCTCATCCCCAGGGGCCACTATGTAAATTAAAGAGGAGGTGTGCAACCACCACCCCAAGCCTCCTTTGGCCCTCGGGACCCAATTCCCCAGGGCTGATTTTTTAAATGGGGGAAGGAAGCATTCTGCTCCTGTCCCAAGCCTCCTTGAGGCCCTGGGAACCTCATCACACAGGGCTGAAATAGATATTTAAATTAAAGGGAGGGAACTTGATGCCCCTGTCATAGTTGGGCTCTTGCTCTAGGCAAGACTGCTGGTCCCAACCCTCCCAGCTCACAAGCAGCACCTCACCAGAAACCCAAATAGTAAAAGGTGATTTGTGGCAGCCTTTACGCATGGACTCAAGAGTGTGACATCTCAGGGAGTGTCGTGGTTAAACGGCGATTACCCCTTTCTCACATTAACATCATGTCTCAATCAAACACAGGCAATGAAGAAGATGCAGTAATGTTTCAATAGGTTTTATTTAGCAAAACTGCAATCTGTGATAGCTTGCATGGGCTGCAATGATTAGGATAATAAACAGTGCAAGAAGCAGAATTGGTAAGAAAAGAGTCATTAATACAAAGACCCCCGCCATCTTGTAATAACATGTAATGACATAAAGTATGGGATGTGTCCTAATACTCTAATAATGTGAACCTTATCTCTAACCTAAAAGAGAGTTAGGTATGTTAAACCTCATCTGCCAATGACATGTCAATGAAAAGAGCCCCCAACCCTTGTTACCTTGGAATGAGGTCTCTAGCTCAGACTCTGTGGGGACACGAAGGCCGGGTCAGCATCAAGGCGACGTGGAGCATTGATAGCAGCGATGGCATCTGGTTGGACTATCTGTTTAAGTGAGGAATATTTGTACAGATCTGCTTGGACCCCTGACGTAGGTCTGTTCCCAAACAATAGATAACAAGGCATGCTTTGGGACGGTAATTTATATAACAAATTCCCTCAAAAGCGTGACGAGGGGAAGTACCTGTTAGACTTTTCATCCTTGGCATGGTCTCCCCTAACTTTTTGCCTGTATCCCAGGTTGCTGATGTGTGCTGTACTTGTTTTTGCTGTTTTTGTCACTCTGGGCACTTCACCACTGCTATCCAGTGCTAAAGTGCAAGTGCTCCTATATATTTAAATGTGAATGTAATTGGCGTTCCATGATTGCCATATTTGATTTACTGGTAGGTCCCTAGTACAGTGCACTAGAGGTGCCCAGGGCCTGTAAATCAAATACTACTAGTGGGCCTGCAGCACTGGTTGTGCCACCCACAATAGTAGCTCTGTAAACATGGCTCAGACCTGCCACTGCAGTGTCTGTGTGTGCAGTTTTCAACTGCCAATTCGACTTGGCAAGTGTACCAATTTGCCAGGCCTAAACCGTCACTTTTTATACATGTAAGACACCCCTAAGTTAGGCTCTAGGTAGCCTCATGGGTAGGGTGCAGTGTATGTTTAAGGTAGGACATATACTAATGTGTTTTATATGTCCTAACAGTGAAATACTGCCAAATTCGTTTTTCACTGTTACAAGGCCTATCCCTCTCATAGGTTAACATGGGGGCCACCTTTAAATATGATTAAAGCGTAGATTTCCTTTGGGAGCGGATAGATATGTGGAGTTTGGGGTCTCTGAGCTCACAATTTAAAAATGCATCTTTTAGTAAAGTTGATTTTGAGATTGTGTGTTTGAAAATTCCACTTTTAGAAAGTGAGCATTTTCTTGCTTAAACCATTCTGTGACTGCCTGTTTCTGGACTCCCTGTCTGGGTCAGTTTGACTGTTGGGCTGTTTGCACCTCTCTCTAGACAGTGACACAAAGGGAGCTGGGTGTAGCCTGCATATCCTGATGAGCCATCTGTGCTAGGAGGGAGGGGAGGAGTGGCGACTTACACCTGAAAGGGCTGTGCCTGCCCTCACACAATGCAGTCTCCAACCCCCTGGTGAGTGTCTGGGGCCTGGCCTGGGCAAGGAAGGATTTCACAAACAAGAAAGACTTTTCTTTAAAGTAAGCCTATTTCAAAGGGGAAAATGGGTATAAGAAGGGCACCCAAAACCACAGACTTTAGATCACTTTTGGACATCAAGACGAACCTCCGTTTGGAGCAGAGCTGAAGGGTTGAGGAGAAGGTCTGCCCTGCCTGAGACTGTGCTTTGTGGAGCTATCCTGCAGTTGCTGCTTCTGTCTGTGCAGGACAAAGACTGGACTTTGTGTGCCTTCCTACTTGTGAAGAAATCTCCAAGGGCCTGTCCTGAGCTTGCCTCCTGCTGTTGAAGTCTCAGGGCCATCAAAGACTTCTCCTGCCAGCACCTGAACTCTCTGCTGAGACTCCTGCCCTGCCACGTGGTGCCCTATCCAGTTCCTGGGGCCTTGGAAGGTGAAGTTGGCAGACCAGGACTGAAAATCCACGCACAGACTGCCGTGCCGGGAAAATATCGACGTACCTTCCGAGATGCGGCTGAAAAATGATGCACCACTGGCTTTGTTGCGGAAATCGATGCTCCACTGGCACTGCGGTTGGAAAATCGACGCACGGAGCTGGAAGAACGACGTGCAACACCCGCTGACAGAGGCTGTTAACGTCGCAACCTACATTGCATGGTTTTGTGGATACCGTAGGGCAGGATTTTTGCCGCAAACCTTGCTGGGCGTGTAAAAACTACGCAATGCCTGCCCGGACCCGAGTGCTGCCGGGATCTACACAACGCTCCCCTGCGGGGAGGATAAACGACACACGCGGACACAACCGGAGAAGGAGAAACAACACATGGTCTCGCTTGCAGGTGAGAAATCAACGCACCGCTAACCTTTTTCGACGCACTCTCGCCTGTGCATGTTATTTTGACGCTACCCAGGTGCTTTTCAACGCTAACAGTGTTTTACTTGTTTTCTAAAAGATTTAAGACTCTTTTTGCTTTTTAATTAATAACTTGACTTGTGTATGTTGGATTTTTGTTGTTTTGGTCTTGTTTTGTTTAGATAAATATTTTCTATTTATCTAAACCTGTGTTGTGTCATTTTGTAGTGTTTTCATTAAGTTACTGTGTGTGTTGGTATAGATACTTTACACGTAGCACTCTGAAGCTAAGCCTGCCTGCTCGTGCCAAGCTACCAAGTGGGTGAGCGGGGGTTAGCTGAGGGTGATTCTCCTTTACCCTGACTAGAGTGAGGGTCCTTGCTTGGACAGGGGGTAACCTGACTGCCAACCAAAGACCCCATTTCTAACAGTACCTCAAGTGAACACCTACAGTTTGTTTATCTTTGTCGCTTGATATTGACACCTTACCGTGGTGGCACTGATAACGCAAACTAAAACATTGGCCTAGCTAAAAACAAGGTAGCCATCTTAAAAGATTTAATTAAATAAATGTGCTAAAAAAGAGCAAGCTAAGTAGGGTAAAAGTCACTAGGTGACGGGGCACGAATCTCCAAGCCAAGGGCTAAGCTAACTCCTGTATCCCATTAAAACAAACTAGAATTCACTACACCCCCTCTCCCCATGCTTCCGTGAGGCCCATGGTACCCCATCCCCCTGGATTGTTGAAACTTTATCAACAAGCGGGGCCTGCAGCCCATCTCCCTGAGCTACATTATAGCCCCAAAGACCCCACCCCCCGGGCAGGCTCACTTATGGTGTCCCGGGGCCCAATCCCCTGGAATATCACAGTTTCCCCACCTGTGAGAGCACTGGCAGGTACTTGTTATAAGCTCCCACCCAGCAGGAGCAAAAATCTGCTCCCTCCAGGTGGGAGCACAAAAGTTTCTCCCTGCCTGCACTCTTGCAGACAGGGAGACACAGAATTTCTCCAGCCCAAGTGGGAACAAAAGAAAGGGCTACCCATGGGACCATGGGGCTTCCCCAACATAAAACTTGATGTGGGGGTCCCTGGGTGGGCACCGAGGCAACCCAATTTAAAAAGAATATTAAAAAAGGGTTGCCAGTTTCTGCACTGCACATTGGGCCGCTTGCAGGGATCTGGTGTGGCACTGGAGACCTGGGGCTGCCCTAACGGCACCAAACATAAAAAATGATTGGGGTACCCTGGGTGGGCACCCCAGTTTAAAAAAAGACATAAAAAAGGTTTATTGGATCCTGTGCGGTCTGTGGGGCCACTTGCAGGAAGCTGGCAGGGACACTGAGGCTACCCCGCAGGCCACAACATTTCCTTGGCCTATGCTTGACGGATCAGCCTAAAACCGTCCAGGAAGGAGCTGAGGTTGATGAGACTTTTTTCTTTAAAGTTGTGTGAAGATTCATCAAAGGGAGGCAATGTTATTAGATAAACAAATAATGCTTTTTCTATGGAAACCCAGACCTAACTATAATTACCAAGAGGCAACCGCCACTAATTTACTAAGTAAGAAAAGTCTTATAAAGCTGGTCAGGCAAGTTTCTCCTACAGAAGTTGCGTTTTTGGTCCTGAACTTCACTTATATTGGTGTTATGTGTACATATTTTCAGTGCTATGTTTCATCATCTCTGTCTTTTCTGGACATTGTGAACCTACTCCTTGGGATTCAAGCTTTGCGTCTGTCTTAACTATTACTGTTATCTCCATGAGGACCCTTGTTCTAGGCTTTATTTACTACCAGGTGCAGTTTGTGAGCTGACCATAGGTGCCTGGTTGCTAAGGTGCTCTAGACATAGTAGAAAGACTATTAAGACATAGTAGAAGGACTATTCTATGTTTTTCACAGAAGACAGTCTGCTTCTTAACACTTGAACCTTTGAAGTGGGACTTAACTTCTGTGCAGAGCTGACAAGGTGAATATCTATTAGGGATCTTCTGTGTTGTATTGTGATCAAAGTGACAGATTGGACTTCATTGGACACTGAGATTACTTAGCACTACAATTTTTCTCAGCCACAAAATTCACAGCAAATCTATCTCTATCTTCTGTCCCCATTCTTCTCTTGCGTCTACTCTTTGCTTGTTTCCCAATCTCAGTTCTGTTCTTTCCTTTTCAAATCACAGTGTTCAGTGATCACATATCTGCTGGAGATCTGTCTTTTCTTCTCAATGTACACTTTTATTTATTTTTTTGCTTTTACACCCTTTGGCTGTATGTCTAATATTTATCTGTGCTTTTTCGCTCCAGCTGCCAATACTTTTTAATCTCTCTTCCTTATTTACTCGTTTACTCCTCTTTCTCCATTGCATCCTCATTGTTTTAAAAAACTGCCATATGGAATATTCTCTTTTTTTCTTTAACCCTCTGCAATTGCTCTCTCCGTATCCCCCTATATCACCCTCCAAATTACTTTCTCTAGTTTTGCTCTTACAGTTCCCCTTTGTCCATTTCACATCTCTCTTTTGATCTCATTTGTTGAGACCCTTGTAAACTTAGCAGGTTCCAGCAGGGTAAGGGAACAGAACTAAATGATGGCGTCTATGTTCATGCACAAACACTGCTAACTTGTGTGCCAGTTGCTTGCAGTACCCTTTATGAGATGGTTGCTTGAAGATAGAAAAGCCTAGGCTGTTGGTCCTGTGGTGCGGAACCAGGAAAAACAGACAGAACAGACACACACTGGGCCAGTCGTCTGTTATATATGGATGACGAATTCCTAATGCAATTGATGCACATTCAATTTATTTAATCCCTTAAAACCAAGGTGCTGCTCATAAACAACCTGATTTGACGAGTCTCTGTTATTATACCAAGTCATTCATTATACTAAAGATTTAACCTGAAATTTTACAATTGAATATTCATGTCAATGCCTTGAACTTCATTGTATATCTTTGCAATGTCTTTTGTTTATTTCATGTTCTTATGTAAAGCATTGTCCTCTTATGTCCCGAAATATGTTAACACATTGGGTTAGACAGTCTTGGCTTTGTGAGTGTAGTAAGCAGTGGACTGTGTGCACCGAGAGGCTTTGAAAGAGTTTATGTTGCTAATATATACCTCAATAAACAGAAACAAAACAGTGAAAGTGATTCCATGAAGTTTTCTCTTCAATTTGAAAGACAGTTTGCAAGACAATACATAGTTTTGTATTCTTGCTTTTACGTTGGTGATCTCTAGTACCTGACCTCTCTAAAATCTATTCATAGATCACAGCTCTCTTTCACTCTCTCCCGAGTACTCAGAGCAAAGCAATCCCTGACCCTGTTTTGTAAGATGTAGATGCCTAAACTGCAGAAGGTGTTTATGAATGTAACATCCAAATAAATGTTTTCCATCAGGTTCATAAGAAGAAGGAGAATGGGCCAACATCACTTATGTGTCTGGATCAAATAGGATGAGTTATGCTACTCCTTGAACTAGGACTGTATAGTACGCATGCTAGAGAGCTCCACTTCTTGTGGGGTGTCTACTGTTTCTTTTTGTTGGGTCCCTTTCTGAACCTTAAGATCACTCCTCCGCATCATAAGTGGATCCTCCCTGGCATCTCACGACTGAGTCCTTTGAATGGACATCTCATCACTGGGCCCTATGAATGGACATCTCACCAGAGAGCCCTGTGGCAGACATCTCACCACAGAGCCCTGGTAATAGACATCCCTCCACTGAGTCCTGTGGATGGAATTCTCAGCACAAAGCCCTGTGGATAGACATCTCAGCACCAAGCCCTGAAATGCACATCTCACCGGCAGAGAACCTAACTCATCCATGCTGCTTCGTAGGCATGCACATTGTAGCAAAGACTGAAGTTCTATGTTCTTTCCCCTGAATTCCCATCTAGAAACTCATGAAGTGAGCATGCAGGTCCTCCTGCCCTTCTCTCAGTTTCATCTTCTATGGAAGAAAATTGAAGAGACACACTTTTTGTATACTTAGTTATGCCTTAATATTGCCATGTCCACTTTTCCTGTGTTTTCCACTGATCCATTGGCAGAATTTCCAGGGCTGTCAAGAAGACTTCCACTATGAAAGTTGATTAATCTTGTACTAACAAGTGCACAAGTGCACCACAAGCAAGTACTTATTTTCCTTGATCCTGCAAAGAAACATTTCTCACAGATCTGTTGTTAGAAAACCTTTGTAGTCAAGGAAGAACACAACTAACTCAAGACTCAACATCATATTATGCAGCCAGATGTTCACTCTTGGTTTTTATTTTTTAGGTGCCTACCTGATTCCTTCATGCCAGAACAGAATACTCCTCCTCCATATACATTAATTTCAGTGCTTCACAGACTACACATTTCTCTAATGTAAAATGTGTGTTCGGCAAAAATAGAAAGAAGCTTTTACAGAACTCGCCAGGAAAGAACATACCTTTGATCGGGCACAGGACTAACAGTGAGCTTGCATCTACTTCCACTGGATAAGGCAAATGGGTGCCTTATCGAAAGGTGTTTGTTCACGTGGGTTCTGTCAGGATGAAATTTTGGATGCTGCCCGAATACAGAAAGAATCTAATGGGACCCACAGACAAGTATTAATCAATATTGAAACTTAAGGTGTCAAATGTCAGATACTCAAATCATACTGATGTATGTCGATCACACTTTTTGTCAAAACAAATGGAACTCAAGGTTTTTTTCGTGGACACCATACAAAAAACCATTAACAAATGAAGAGTGTGCCCACAGCTTTCTGCTTTTCACTATTAGACCGAAGCCCACCAGCACTTAATATAGAGAGTAGTCCCAAAGAGGAATCCCAAAGAATGTTCAGCAACTGGAAAGAGAAGTCCACCAGCCATGCCCATTACTTGTGATTGGTGTAAAACAGAAGACTATAGTTTCACTGTAGCCAAGTTTGTGTGTGCGTGGATCAATACTTATTTAGGTGAGGAATGAGGACAAGGTCATTGATGATGGAAAGAGGTGATACTCGCTCATAATAAGCATCTGTGGATGATGATCTTCGGTGAATGTCATTTCAGATAAGTTCAGCCAAGTCTTTTGTTCTCTTGTTAATCACCAAGGGGTTAGGGGAGACTTCATCCAGGATTATGGGAAGCGATAATGGGACATGATGGCAAAGTCTAGTAACTGATATTATGCAGGCCAAGAAATGTGGTAGCATGTAAGTTGCCTAGGGGTTCTACTTGAGATTGTGGGGAAATTTAGGGGGGCACAGAAGAAAAGATGGCAGCAGATGGCAGAGCACAGACAGCTGAGTAAGAAAGGTGGTGGTGTGATGGCAATTATTCATCAAAATCTTAAATCGTCAACTCTCCAAAGCAAATGAATTCCTTAAGTAGTCATCTTAATTTTTTTAATTGTGCTTACAAAACAGATTTTGATTTGTCTACTAACTTATCAGCCTCCTAATTATATGTCAACTTTCTGAAACATTTTATGAGGTTATTTCTCCACTCTTAGTGGATTACTCTAATTTAATTGTTGCCGGGGATATCAATTATTGCTGTAACGATGAAAATATGTGTCAGAAATCCCTGGAATATATGGAATTAATGAATAGTTTTAATTTAACAGAAAATATATCAGTGACTACTCATACTAAAGGCCACATTCTTGATCAAGCATGGATGGGCAATCTTCAACTTGCTGGACTGGGTGTTTCCTCTTCAATTTGGTCTGATCATCACATATTTAAATGTCATTTTCCCTATCTGGGACAACAAGATCACAGACTAGTATTGTATAAATACTCTCACAAGTGGCACCTTGCAGATCAGGAATATTTTTGGAAAACTCTTTCCGATTCTACATCATACTTTACCCAAGATGCTCATTTGGTGGAAAAGGATGTTAATCTACAGCTTCTTTCAGCTCATGATAAACATGATCCTTTGACTTGATCTAAGATTGCTAACCATGTTAACTCTACTCAGTGTTTCACTGATTAACTGAAAGCTGCTAAGTTAAAACTTCGCCATCTGGAACGGAAATCATTCAGAGATGACTCTACAGAAAATAGGGAATTAATGAGTATAAAGGATTTTTACCTCACATTAAGGCCTTATTTTTTAATAATCAAATGTTGCAGTCCTCTAATAAACAAAAACTCATTTTTAAAAGTCACAGAACTTTATAACCCAGATAGGTTGTCTCTACTGAGCACCCCCTTCAGAAAAATTTAGTAATTTCTTGAACACTTGTTTCATTGATAAGATAACAATTATTAAAGACAGCATTATGCTTAGAGATATGGAGTTCATGGTACGCTTATTATAGGAATCCACCTACTTTGATCTTCTCAATGAAGAACACCTTCTTTCTTTGATGTCACCTGTGAAATCAGGCTCACTGTATGACCTGAGCCCCCCTAAGGACCAAATTTAAAAGGCCCTTGCGCCCCTTAGCGCCACATTTGCGGCAACATTTTTGCAGTTAATGTGACACTAATGGGCCACTACCATAGCACCATATTTACAAGGTAGTGCAAACTAGGTTTGCACCACCTTGTATACCTTTTGCACCATATCATGCATAAAAATATGCATGATATATGAAAAAGGGGCATTTCCTCGTTAGAGAGTCGCTAAAAATGGCGCAATGAAATCTACAAGATTCCATTGGACCATTTCTAGCATCATTTTTAATGCCTTCTTAAAGCAGGCATTAAAATGAGGACCCAGTTGATTTCAATGGGCCTCTTTACACTATACTGGATTAGCGCTTTTTGTTACTCTAATTTAGTATAGCATTACGATAGAGTAAAAAAAAAAAAAATGCTATTGCCCCTAACATGGGCCATGGTGCGCCGTCTTTTAATGTGGTGATGGAACTTGGGGATGCAAGGGGCCGCAAGAAAGGAGGCGCATCACTGGTGATGCACCACTTTCTTGTAAATATGGCCCTAAGCTTTGAAAACTTTTTAACTCTCAAATTTGGGAACCTATTCAATCACTGTTGAATATTTTTCTGTTGCAACGTACCTTACTGGGATCATATAAAGAGCCAATGGTAATTCACCTTCAGAAAACAAAAGGTGCAGACCCTATACTTTTGAAAAATTATCGTTCTTTCTCCCTGTTGCCTTTCTCTGCTTAACTCTTGAAAGCCCATGTGACAAAGGTCTTGTGCTTGGATCTCGAAACTTCTTAATTTTTGAATCTGCTCCAGGATGGTTTGCACCCTGTGCATTGCACTGAATTGCTCAGGGTGCCTGTGCTTGATGATATGTACAGTGATGGTGATAAAGGTTTGTCATCTGCCCTGGTCCTGTTAGATTTAGTGGCAGCCTTTGGCTCGGTTGTCCATAAATTATTAGTGGTCGGTGTAGAGGCTGCTGGCTTAAGCGGCCTTGCCCTTGAATGGATTAGATCTTTCTTAAATGGTCATACCCAATTTCTACATAAGGGGATCATTTTAAAGACACAGATCTACAGGTGAGTGTGTGGGGTAACCCAGGACTGCTCTATATCTCCTCATCTAGTAAATGTCTACATTAGACAATTAGTCCAGGATTTAGCGATAATGAATTGTAGAAAGATAGTTACGTGGATGACACCCAATTCATACTCAGCCTTGATGGCTTATCTGCTTCTTACTAAAAGGTTCAATTTATTATACATTTTGTTTGGGACTGGATGGTCAGCAGTTATTTAAAACTTAATTCAGTAAAAACAAATTGTGATTTTGAATACTAAAATTGAGTCCTGGAATTCTTGCTATTGGCCTTCAGAAAATGTTGTGGCTCTTACCCTTAAAAATTACCTAAAAGCTTGACAGACAGCTTTCTATGAAACTCCAAGTAGGAACTGTCATCTCAGTGTGTTATTTGATACAAAGGAAGATAAAAAGATATCTAGGTCATCACGCAAGCTGCTTTAACCACTGTGGTGATAGCTTTAGATATTTCTCATCAACACACTTATAGTTGGCAAGGTAGAAATTGCTATTTACTAGTCCAGCAGAAAAATCAAAAAGATTTTGGAGTAATTGCCTCATCTACATCTTGTGGAATGCTTCATCATTGGAGATTATCCACACCACGGTAGGTTAGTACCACTACTGCAGGCTCAACCATTTACGGAAGTTCTTAGATAAATTATAACTGGTTTATAACACGGATCCAGAAAGAAGACAAAAACATCTTAGAGTATACTTAAAGAATTCTCTTTATTTATTGAGTATCCTAAATCTAGTAAAAATGAGATGATTACTGGATATATGATGAGGTATAATGGCTCATCTAGCGATTCAGTTGTGCCAACATGTTTCAGACCTCCGAGAAAGCCCATACGGGACTCAGGCCTTTGTAAGGGCTGTAATATTCTTTGCCTTACTACAAATTCATATCATGTATTTGGAAATGAGGCCTAATGGTCTCACTTATTCATAGTCTCTTCTTGGAGAGGTGAACCTGAAGTAAAGTTTACATACATGGAGAGAAAAGCACGTGGGAACCATCAGACTTTATTCACTTACATATATTGGTCAATAACCCAACATAGGTAGATGTTGTTTAATTCAGACTTGCTGTTTATGCTTGAGCAGTAGAATAACCTTCTCAATTCTTGTGGAATCAACTATGCAAAACATGTGAATAAAGTGCACAGCTCTGCAAATCCACTGCAAACACACTTCAAACATGGACATGCAAAGGTGTTTAGTTGTCTCTAAAAAAGTACCACTTACCCTAGCCTCAGGGCGGTTCAGGTGTCTCAATTCAGATCAGGGAAGCACTCCCCTGTAGTCACACACTTCAAGAATAAATAGCAGAGGAAAATAGGGTATTGGAAAAAATACCCTTCATCTGTTTTTACATGTTATGGCATGTGGTGATCGTAAAGGAGGATGGGCCAAGATACATGCCCTGTATCAACAATAGTTGATTTCCTTGTGAGAGCGAGGCAACTCATGGACTGTCACCGCCTTCTTATGTTATGTCACTTCTGATGCGTCTTTTGCTATTTTTTCAACAGTGAACACATAAAGGAAGTACAGACGTGCTAGTCGTGTTTTGACACACAGCATATATGATGTGCATATTTGTCATCAATGTCTGCGGTGGTGCTCCGATGGTAAGTAAGGGTCAGCAAATTCACTGGAAGTGCCCCCGTTGGATTGTATCATTGGTGTCAGGGGATCTAGGAAATGGACCTCTGTGTCTGTATGAAAATCTAGAGAACGCTTTAATATGTCAGAATACAATATCATCATGTATATGGGGGGATCCTGCAGCAAGAAGTGCACAGAAAGGGTTGGAAAATGGTCCCTAGCCCTTGAATATAAGTCAAGGTGAAATATAGACAAACGTTTTACTATATTAAAGTTGGTACTAATGTCACATTTTATTTTGTGAAAAATATTGATCTGGCTATTGTGTAATCTAATGTCTATAAATAAAACCACATTTAATTAAAAAAATGAGTGTCAAAAGATTGGATGATATTCGGTGAATCTACTGTTCCTGTGCTGCAGATTCTTCTTGTAGGCAGGTGCAAGAAATATCTGGCCAGGATTATCAATTGATGCTACCCTGACAAGACAAAATCATAGATGACCCATCAACGCCATCAATTTATCTGGGGAAATTAGCTGACTGTTAGGTTAGCAATTAAATAAAGCAGCCTTATTGATGAGGCCAGGTCACCTATTTGTATATTGGATCCAACTCTCTTATGGTTATTTAATCTCCTGTGGAACCAGGAGTGTTGGAAATGGGGTCTTTGGTTGGCAGACAGGTTACCCCCTGTCCAAGCAAGGACCCTCACTCTAGTCAGAGTAAAGGAGAATCACCCTCAGTTAACCCTGCTCGCCCCCTTGGTAGCTTGGCACGAGCAGGCAGGCTTAACTTCAGAAGCAATGTGTAAAGTATTTGTACCAACACACCCAGTAACTCAGTGAAAACACTACAAAATGATACAACACAGGTTTAGAAAAATAGGTAATATTTATTGAAACAAAACAAGACCAAAATGACAAAAATCCAACATACACTAGTCAAGTTTGAATTTAAAAAGCAAAAGAGTCTCAAATCCTTTAGAAAACAGTGAGAACATTGATAGCGTACAAAAGAACCTGGGTAGCATCAAAATAAAGCCGCATGGGCAAGTGTGCGTTGAAAAAGGCTAGTGATGTGTCGATTTCTCACCCGCAAGCGAGAACATGCGTTGTTCCTTCTCCGGTCAGCGTGCGTTGTTTCTTCTCTCCCGCAAGAAAGCGATGCGTGGATCTGGACAGGCACCTCTGGTTCGGGCAGGCTTTACGTTGATTTTCCATGCCCAGTAATGTTGCGTTGAAATCCGGTCGCAGGGTGTCAAGAAACCGCGCTGCATTGGGGCTTGCGTCGTTAACAGCAACTGCTGCGGATGTTGCACCTCGTTTCTCCAGCCATGTTGCGTTGATCTCCCAGCTGCGATGCAGGTGGAGCATTGATTTTAGCCACAAAGCCTACTGATGTAGAAATTGGGAATGACCATTTAAGAAAGATCTAATCCATGGGTACTCACAAACTTTTTCTCGGGGGCCAAAATTGCAGTATGGTTTGTGGCTGAGGGCCACACTGAAGGGCCAGCAGGTGTGGCGTGGGGTCATGGGCGGGGCTACTAGGGGGCACAACCACCTCCCCCTTTTTCAAAACATTGCTAGACAATGCTGCATTTTGAAGCCAGATATAACTACAAACCTACAAATAGGACATTTTGAAAAACATTTTTATTAACAGACAATAGTAATCTTAAGAGGCATGGCATGGTAATCCTTGAGAACTGGATATTCAGCACAGGCTCAATGCAGCACAGGTTTATCTGAGTCCGGAAAATAGGTATGTCAAAGGAAGACATACTAAGAACTTATTTTGCACTTCATGTCTCTTATTAGTGTTCTGTAATATGGTATTATGTCTGAAACGGCAAGCCTTAAGAGCTGATCCAGATGTAAGTCTGTTAGCTTATTTCTGAGTTTACCCTTCAACAGTCCCATTGTGGAAAACAAACTTTCACAAACATATGTTGACCCAAACATACTAAATATTTTCTGGGCCACTATAAAAAGAACAGGAAATTTGTCAGAAGGCAAAATGTTCCAGAATTCTGTTGGTGCCTGCCCCAAAAAGGATGCTTTGAGAGCTGAGTTGTGCTGCATGTCTATCAGCTCCATTTGTGCTTGCGGTCTTTTTATGCCAATAAGTTCAACAGCATCAAGATTTCGTGCACTCACCATCCAGGGGTTTTCAACCAGCCTGAACAGAGGGGTGAGGGTTCTGAATTGAGGAAATCGCCTTTTGATCGCCCCAGACATTTCCTCAAGACATCACCAAGATTTAGCGTTGGCAGCATTTCTTGTGCATTTGGAAACCTCTGAGTCACAGCCAACAGTTTTGGAAAGTGGGTGAAGTCAGCAATATCTAGTTGTTCTTTGAATAGCACAAGCTTACTTTCAAATGAGTAAATACCATTCATCATGGACCACACAAGCTGTTGTTTGCCTTGCAGCATCAAATTAAGTGCATTAAAGTGTGCAAATAGATCTGAAAGAAAATGGAGCATTAAAAGCCATTTCACATCCTTTAGTTCTGGGAATGTTTGACCTCTACTGTTTACAAAGCGTTCAATTTCAGGAAGCAAAGCAATAAACTGCTCCAGAACTTTCCCATTGCTTAGCCATTGCACTTCAGTGTACATCATTAGGTCTGTATATTCAGCTTAAGAATCCTGCAGCATAGCCTTAAAAAGTCTATGGTTAAGGGCTTTGGCACGAATAAAATTAACAACTTTCACTGCAAGTTTTAGGACGTTATTCAGTTCTCCATGCTTTAATTTTGCACACAAACTTCCTGATGAATAATGCAGTGGTAGTCTATCACAGTCTGTTCAGTGAGCTTCTTTTTAAGCAGAGATACAAAGCCTCTGTCATGGCCTACCATAGCAGGAGTGCCATCTGTTGTGATGCTGACAAGAGTGTCCAGTGGTATGTGATTTGTTTCAAAGTAGTTGCAGATACTGTCCAGAATATCTTCTCCTCTTGTGAGCTCTTCTTTGGGATGAAGTAATTGGTCCAAATACCTCACCCAAACTAATAACTGGGCCACATCGCCTATATCTGTGGACTCATCCATGGCAATGCTGAAGAACGGTGACTCTCTGACATCTTTGATCACCTGCACCTGGACATTTTCACCCATTGCCTCTATTCTGCGTGCACAAGTGGAATCCGATAGCTGGAATGCACTGATTTCTTTTAAAATGCTGGATTTGTTGCTATAGTTTTCAAACACAATTTCAGCTGCTGAAAGGAAACATTTCTTCACCAGCTCTGCCACCTTGAATGGCTTCTAATGTTTGGCAAGCAAGTAGCATATTTTGAATGATGCTTCTCTAACAGCCCCAGATTCCTTCATTTGGCAAAGGAAGAGCTTCTGCTGGGAAAGAAGTGTTTGCTTTAACGATGCCACTTTTGCTGAACGCAGTTTTGAGTGCAGTGGGAAGTTCTCAGTATAACTTGTGTGTCGAGTTTTGTAGTGCCGTTCCAGGTTATATCTCTTAAGAACATTTACTTTCTCTTTGCAAAGCAAACAGGTGGCTTTCTTCTTTGGCCATTCAACAAGCAAGTACTCTTCTTCCCATGCTGCCTGGAATGATCTGTGTTCACTCTGCATGGATCTGGGTCGTTTGCAAGGCTTGCTAACTGGACTGTAGGCCATTGCAAAGGTCTCAGGCGAGTTTGTGCAATGAGTATCAAGGGTCAGGAATCAGATGGACCGACACCACCTCACAACCGGCCGATGGACCGACACCGCCTCACGACTGACCGATGGACTGACACCGCCTCACGACCAATGAACCAACACTGCGTCTCGCTACAGACCTCTGTGCGCAACACCAAAGTAATATAAAGTGATGTGTAAAAGGAAACGATGCACACCGTGATCAAACATATAATTGTTAACACACATGCTGGCCTTTGCCGATTCCCAGAGAACCATGTTATAAAAAGTATTTTTTGCAATTATGCTTGCAACTTGTTAGGCATCATAGAGTGATAATAAGGCCAATTAATGGTATATGGGCCCCTTTTTAGAGATTGTTTTTTTTCAGCGCGCTGGGTCACACAGCAATAGAAATCAACTGAGCACAAAATGCCAGAAAACCAAACTAATACAGGACTGCAGCATATTTTAGGGATGATAGATTAGGATTCAAGACACGAAACACGCAAGAGACAAGTTTCCTACTGTAGTGGTGGTACTTCTTGGGTGACAGCCCAAACATATGTACCCATACCTCATCAATGAAACAATGCCAGGACAGTGTAAACCAGGTGACTACAATAGAGCACTCTTTGGGTTTCAGTGTCAGTCAGAAGAAATCTTTGCCCAAACATAGGATATCTTTGGGACCAGAGATATAAATGACCACAGCGAAGGTTGCAACATCAAAGAGAGATTCCAGGCATTTCAGTAACAGGCTTACCGTTACCACACATCACAGTCGGTGTCATTGAGAACAGTTATGAAGTTGATGGGAATGATGGCATCATGTAACAGCTTGATACTGTATGCTTCATTACACATGTGCCCAAAACAGAACTTGCTAATGAACCAGAGGTGTCATGGACAGGGAGCATTTAGGGAGAGTCAGTCACCAAGTGAGGCAGTGCACAGAAGGTAGCATGACAAGTGAAAGAAGATTTAGACCACCAGTCTCTATAATAGTCTCAGCGGAGTATCTTTGCTCTTGAAGTTTTAGCAGTTGGAACCATTGCCTCCCACACACATATAAGGATTTTTTTTTTTTAAAGAAGCAAGAGAGCCAGCGACAGGCAGTGTTACACCGCAAAGTCAAAATGTTTTTTCACCTTGTTGTATATTAACAGAAACAAGGCAGTACAAACAGATAAAGAAGTCATGCTTCAGTATCTTACTATGCATTTACTGTACCTCAGTCTCATTTATGCTATAAGTAAGATGCATTTGTCAGCTGTTCAAGCATGGAAGGGCCAAAGTATTGAATTAACAACTGTCAGTAATCATGATGTAGGCATTTCCAGTTTAAAAAGCCTTACCTATAAATATGCAAAGACAAACCCAAAATTAATTGCAAAGGTGGTATGCAAATATCTTTTTAATCACATTATTCACCTGCCATCCTTTTTTACAACATCCAACAACTCCATCTGAAAGGGCATCACATGATTCAGATGTTAGAAGAGCAATGATGTATTTCTGTGAAAATGAGTTTGTAAATAGGCAACATGTGTTATTGCACAAACCTCATGAATCAAGAGCAAAGAGAACCATCGGTAGGTGGGTCATGCAAATTATTCAAATATGCTGCCCTGCTATATAATCTTTAAACAGATATCTTGGCTACATTACTCAAGGAAGAAGGGCCTAAACAGGGCCTACATTGGCATTGTGCCACTAAATTCAATTTATTTTTCTGAAATTTGGACTTGGGAAATACGGCTTTACAAAGTACTGTTGTGTAGAGTTCCAGTTGCTTAAGGAAATTCAGGCGGGCACACTGTTGCATAAGTTTTGCTACCATTAAGTATCCCTCACACTCTCCACCTTAAAAATACTGATCTGTAATTGATGTTTGGAAATCTAGAATACGTCCATGCCGGCATTTATTTGTGAGGGCTTTTGCTATCATTAATTATCCCTCAAACCCTCCACCTTAAAAATACTGATCTGTAATTGATGTTTGGAAATCTAGAATACGTCCATGCCGGCATTTATTTGTGAGGGCCGGCGCTTATTCTTCTGGCTCAAACATTTGATCCGAGCAAAAGACATATGGGAAAGACGGAGGAAGAGAAAAACAAAAAGCGTCACAGTGGGAGAAAGCAGAAAGCTGCAAAAGTGAGCCAAAGGGGCAGGGAGTGGCTGTAAATGAACTAAAGAGGCCGGAGAGGGCTTCAGGTTTAGCTGCATCCATATTCCATTTTCCCACATTTAATTGCAGCTGCCGTGTGTTTAAGAGGAGGGCTTTGAGCACCGGCATGTTTTCATTTACCAATTAAGCACTGCATTGTGGTGGTGGTGAAGAGCCCATTATCTGTTTGTGCCTCCTTCCGTGCCCTGCAATTGGCAAACATACGTTTAAAAAATATATATTATATTATGCCCCCCCTGCCCTTGCTGCCCTGCCCCTTTTCCCTCCCGCGAGCCAACACTGCTGGTTATAGGTATTTTTTTTCAAAGGCAGCTTTTAACTAGAACCAGCTAGGAGTGAGGAAACAACAGAACCCCAGTAAGGCAAAGCACTCCAAGAGGTTTAGCTATACTCAAGTGCCACGCCGGAGCCGGGCAAGATAAAAAAGTGTATTATTGTAAGACATTTTCAACAGCCCTGGCTCTGTAACAGAAAAAATAATAGACCTTCTGCTTAGGTCTGACCAGCACAATATTGAAAGACATCTGGACAAAAAAACACAAAATTATACCTCTCTACCTTTTATAGTGCATTGTTTTTATAATAGCTGTCTTACTTGTGTACTGCTAGGGAGAAAAATACCACCTTTAAATGATTTTCCCTATTTTTCTACTGCCTGAGACAAAACTATAGGCATGCCCGTGAAATAAAACAGCCCGGTGGGGACCTTAGCTCATGTCTGAGGCAAGCTGCAGTGGGGACACATTGGCCCTCCCAAAACACACACTTGGCCCATCCAGATTTACATTCCTGGAACCAGGCCTGTGTCCCATTCACTCACCGCAAATTAGTCTTGTGGGCAGAGACTGGTGCAGGTGGCAGTATTTGGCAGCAGGCAGGCGGGCGCTTTGCAGCAGATGGAAACCGGGTGGAGAAGGTGGCAGGAAGCGGACGAAAAAGCCCCGTAAAAGTTAGCTGCGAGTGCTGACTTTTAAGGGTCTTTGGCGTCCCGCCACTGTCCAGGATCGTGACATCACCGGTAAACATAGAAGAGGGACGCGGGAGCATGCGCAATGAAGCTGCTATCGCGCATGCTCCAGCGGCCCACTTCTATGTTTACGGCCACCATAGTAGCATATTCCGACAAGCGGTCCGGGCTGCGGGCCGCCAAGGTAGCTCAGCGGGGTCGCTGGCGGCCCGCGGGCGGTACTTTGAGTATCACAGATCTAATCCATTGAAGGGCAAGGCCGCTTAAGCCAGCAGACTCTACACGGCCCAATAATAATTTATAGTCAACCGTGTCAAGGGCTGCCGCTAAATCTAACAGTTTAACTACGTGTGGGTGTATGGTACTGGGAGAAAACTAGGCAATCTGGGTAGCGAGGTGAATATCAACGAAGAATGTCGAATCTCAAAATGGTGCACTCTTGAAAGACCACACCCAAAAGGTCTTGATAGATGCTAAAAGCACTATTGCAAATATAAAATACAAGAGGCACTCATTATAACATGAAAAATAATAGTACTCATGAGTCAGTATACATAGGCAATGTTTTGTCATATATTTCTGAAAATTAATAGGATTATTTCCAACATAATCCCCAATTACAGTATCACTGTCCAAATCCAAATAGTAGAATTAATTGATCTGTTGTTCCAAGTTTGCTATGATTCAAAGTCCAAGTCCAGATTTCTCTAATCAAAGTTCAATCATATTCTTCAAAAGATGATATAGCTTATTATTTAAACTTTAGCAGCCGCATCCAAATTGATAGCCAGTCCAGATTTTCTCAAATCAAGGTTCAATCATATTCTTCAAAGGATGATATAGCTTATTATTTAAATTTTAGCAGCCGCATCCAAATTGATAGCCAACACATGTTTCGCCCGGGAGTTTCCCAATGACTTCATCAGGGCTGTAAATTATATAGGTACCTATTATTATATGTGTATCCATATTTCCTAATTAAAAAGGAGAGACCTCCACCAGTGTATGGACATGAACAAATATATGAGAAAATGTAAAAAAGGGGTGAAGAAAATATATGAAAGGAATATAAAAATTAATGGAAAAGTTGTGGAATAAAATGTGAACACAATGGTTCAATGATTCCAAAAAATTAATGGAAAAGTTGTGGAATAAAATGTGAACACAATGGTTCAATGATTCCATTAATTTTTATATTCCTTTCATATATTTTCTTCACCCCTTTTTTACATTTTCTCATATATTTTTTCATGTCCATACACTGGTATTATTTTTCATGTTATAATGAGTGCCTCTTGTATTTTATATTTGCAATAGCACTAAATCTAACAGGACCAGGGCAGATGACAAACCTTTATCACCATCACTGTACATATCATCAAGCACAGACAGGATGACCAATTCATTGCAATGCACAGGGTGCAAACCATCCTGGAGCAGTTTTAAAAATTAAGAAGCTTTGAGATCCAAGCACAAGACCTTTGCCACATGGGCTTTCAAGAGTTAAGCAGGGAAAGGCAACAGGGAGAAAGGACGATCATTTTTCAAATTGCGTTTTCTGAAGGTGAATTACCATTGGCTCTTTAACTGATCCCAGTTAGGTACATTGCAACAGAAAAATATTCAACAGTGATTGAATCGGTTCCCAAATTTGGGTGCTCTTCTTATACCCCTTTATGCCTTCGAAGTAGGCCTACTTCAAAGTGAAGTCTCTGTTGTTTTCAAGATCCTGCCTTGCCCAGGCCAGACCCCAGACACACACCAGGGGGTTGGAGACTGCATTGTGTGAGGGCAGGCACAGCCCTTTCAGGTGTAAGTGACCACTCCTCTCCTCCTCTCAGCCCAGATGGCCCATCAGGATATGCAGACTACACCCCAGCATCCTTTGTGTCACTGTCTAGAGGAGAGGTGTAAACAGCCCAACTGTCAACTGACCCAGACAGGGAATCCACAAACAAGCAGAGTCACAGAGTGTTTTAAGCAAGAAAATGGCTACTATCTAAAAGTGGTATTTTCAAACACACAACCTAAAAACCAACTTCACTAAAAAATGTATTTTTTAATTGTGAGTTCCGAGACCCCAAACTCCACATGTCTATCTGCTCCCAAAGGGAATCTGCGCTTTAATAATAGTTAAAGGCAGCTCCCATGTTAACCTATGAGAGACATAGGCTTTGCAACAGTGAAAAGCAAATTTAGCAGTATTTCACTGTCAGGACATGTAAAACACATAAGTACACGTCTCACCTTTAACATGCACTGCACCCTGCCCATAAGGCTACCTAGGGCCTTCCTTAGGGGTGCCTTACATGTATAAAAAGGGAAGATTTAGGCCTGGCAAGTGGGTACACTTGCCAAGTCGAATTGGCAGTTTGAAACTGCACACACAGACACTGCAGTGGCATTTCTGAGCCATGTTTACAGGGCTACTAATGTGGGTGGCACAACCAGTGCTGCAGGCCCACTAGTAGCATTTGATTTACAGGTCCTGGGCACCTCTAGTACACTTTACTAAGGACTTACTAGTAAATCAAATATGCCACTTATGCATAAGCCAATGTACACACATAATTTATACAGGGAACACTTACACTTTAGCACTATTGACCAGTAGTAAAGTGTCCAGAGCAACAAAAACTGCAAAAACAGAGTCCAGCACACAAAAGCAACCTGGGAAGTAGAGACAAGAAGTTAGGGGAGACCATGCCAATGATGCCAGGTCTAACAAGGAGTAACGTAGCTTTACAGGGTTAATTGTTCCATATGTTACTTTTATACTCTGGATGCTAAGGTGTACAGCAGGCGTGCCAAAAGTTGACACCATTAACTCAGTAATGTAGCCACCTCCTAAATTGACGATACCTTCCTGAAGGTGACCCACTGACCTTCCACTAAATGCACTAACAGCATAACAGCAGGGCAAGTACATATGTTGCATTATAGCTACATGGGAAAGTCAAACGTTCAAGCAGTGTTGTAATATTATTTTATTACAATTAATTAATGGGCGAGACAGCGGGCCATGTGTCAAGACCTAAACGCGATGTGCCTGCTGAGGAAACTCTTTACTTGGCGGAAAGTAGTCAGTTATCTCACCCATTCCTCCCCCTTCCTCAGAACATAGCTTCATGGAATGGTTGGAGAAATCAATGAGTCCTCACCTTGTATCGCAGAGAACGTTTGTCACCTTTAGTCTCAGTCGATACTGGATCACTCTCAAACTGCAATTTAGTTCTAGGAGGCGGACAACCGCGCAAGATTGGTTTAATTTTAGTCAATGGTTTCAATCTACTCTATGCTGCATCAATTTTCTTCTGCTTTTCAATTTTTTGTCAGGCCAGTACTGCAAAAGGTTATAGCAAAAAAAAAAACACAAGTACAATCCGCGAATGTGCGAGGATGATAAGGGAAAGCCTGTACTGACCCAACTTCTTGTTACATACAGAACGGTGTTTAAACAATATGGGACAGGTTAAAGAGCCCCTAGCACCTCCTTGCGCCACATTAGCGTAATTTTTTTGTTTTTTAAGCTAAAGTGGCTCAACGAGGGCAAAATCGCTGTGCCATATTTACAAAGTCGCACAATGCATGCCTGCATCAGGCATAATGTATGCAAAGGGGGCATTCCCTCGTTAGGGTGCTGAAAAAATGGTGCACAGAAATTGAAGAGATCTCTTTGCGTCATTTTTTTCAGCACTTTTGACGCCTGCTGTGAGCAGGCGCTAAAAGGTGGCACACCATTGTTCCCAATGGGCCCCAATGGGCTTTGCAGGATTACCGTCAAAATGTTTGATGCTAATCTTGCAAAACTCCGAACCAGCATAAAATGTTTTTTACCCTATACCCCTAACTACCACCATGGTGCACCGTTTCTTAGATACGGTGCACACATGATGGCTTTAGGGGGGCGCTAAGGGGCATAAGAAAATTGTCACTGAACTGGGTGCAGTGCCACTTTTCTTAAATCAGGACCTATGTCCCACTTCCCAATGCTGCTAATCCAGCTCAGGAGGCTAATGTACTTGCTGCATTTCAAAAGTTTGACTCATCATAAGATAGCTAAGAGAGTAAATTTCCCTCCTGCTAGCTCTGTATGTAACCTGTGTGTTGCAAGTTTGATTCCTGCTCAGGTAGCTCATGGGGCTGAGTGCTCGCTGTGAAGAACAGTATGTAATCTGCAGGACATAAGTTAAAATGTGTGCAGGATAAACTGAAGTGTGTATTGTCTTGTGATAATGCAATGAATACCACTTCATTACAAACCGAACATCAGCAATCAAGACCCATGATGCTTAAAACAGGAAAGACTTCCAGGCTGCTTGGGTAGCTTTATCATCACCCTATGAGTTTTGAAATTGTGTATTCCCTGTCTTTGGCCCTGCAGAATCTTCAGCACTCTTCCTGAGGTCTCTGGGGTTTGGCACACACTGGAGCTTTACTGTGCAACATACTGTGCTTGTGTTTGGGGCAGAGACGGAGGCGTAGCTACCATTGGTGTTGCCGGCACAGTGGTGCCGGGCCCATTGACCCTGATATTTGCTGTGGATTGCTCCTCTCAAGGCAGTCAAAGTCGGCATTTTTCTTGCTTGCGCTTGGGCATATGGCATCCGTACTACACTACTTGGTGGTGAAGGATTGTGGAAGCAGCAGGGTGTGTCAGAGCTGCACACAGAGTGAATACTAGGAGGTATTTAAAAGTTATGTTATATGTTATGTTTTACGTTATGTTTCATGTTATTTTATGTTTAAGGAGCTGCATGAGCCGAACCAGGGTCAGAGCTAGGTGAAGAGCCAAATCTTCAGTTTCTTACAGAATTCAAGAACAGAAGAGGGGGCTCTGATGTGCAGGAGCATGTTGTTCTTGGCTTTCGGAGCGATGCAGGAGAAGGCATGACTGCTGGATGTGGTTCTGCATTTGCAGATTTTCAGGGGGTTGTGGGTAGCAGTCCAGCTGAGTGGATGTGTCTGGTAGGTTTGTGGAGGTTTATGCAGTAGTTGAGGCTTTTGGGACCAATTCGGTTTGATGCGTGTATGTGTGCATTAAGAGTTTGAAGTGGTGCTCTTCCAGGTGTGGGGTGAGGTGAGTGTGAGATGGGAATTTGAGGGTTTGCCTTGTCACAGAGTTCTGTGTGGTCTGGAGTCTTCTGATCAGTTGAGCATTAATTCCAGCATAGAATGATTTGCCATAGCCCAGGTTTTTGGTGAGGACGGCTTGAGTGACTGTACTGAAAATGTTAGTGTGGTGCTGTTTGAAGATATTCTTGAGCATCTTGAGTGTGTGGACATAGGAAACAGAAACTGCATTCACTTGGTCGGTTATAGTGGGTTTGTTTGGCGATTACTATTCTGAGGTTCTTTGCGTGGGTTGCCAAGAGTGATTTGGGTACAAATTCAGCAGGACACCAGATGGAGTTCTAGAGTGAGGTGTCTTTGTCGAAGATTACTACTTCTGTCTTGTCTGTGTTGAACTTGAGGCAGTTTTTTTTCATCCATTTGGCAACTTTGGTCATGCAGGAAGAGAAATTGGTCTGGGTGTTTGATGTCTTGTTAGAGGGCGAGAATATGAGCTGGGTGTTGTCAGCACAGAATATTATGTTTAATTCATGGGTGCATATGATGCTGGAGAGTGAAGTCATGTAGGCATTGGACAGAGTGGGGCTGAGTGAGGATCATTGTGGACCTCCGCATATGAGGTTGACAGACTCCGAGGCGAAGGGGGCCAGGCTGACAGCCTGGGTGCAGTCTGTCAGAAATGAGTAAATCCAGAGAAGTGTTGGATCTTGTGTGTTGGTTTTGTGCAATCATTGGATAAGAATTGGGCGGGAGACGTTGTTGAAGGCTGCAGAAAGATCCAGTAAAGTTAGGCTGCAGTGTCTCCTTTGTCCATAATCATTCTGGGTGTTATCCCTGGCAGCTACGAGGAGATCTTTGTACTGTGATTGGGGCTGAATCCAGATAGGGTAGAGGAGGTGGGTTTCAGTGAGATGGGTTGTTTCTCATCTCTCCATGACTTTTGCTTTATATGGTAGCAGGGAGATAGGCTACTATTTGGATATCATCTTCAGGTCTGCTGAGGGTTTCTTGAGAAGGGGGAGTACAGTGGCATGTTTCCAGGCATCTGGTAACTGGCAGTGATGATTCATTCAGGATCGGGGTGAGGGCTGCTCTGATGAGATCCAGTTCTTTGATGAAGATGTGGTGAGAGCAGGGGTATGAGGGTGCTCCGGAGCATAGGACTGCAAGGTGGTTGCAATTTATTTTAACATTTTTTATAGGAAAACTTTTTTTATTGATAACAAACATTTTTAAAGTTTGTGGGCATAAAAGTATTTTTATTTTCATATACATTCTTGTCTTTTCATACAAATGTACATGTATATTTTGTTCACATATTTTAACATAAAGTTTTTAGATTTTTCATGTAAAATTTTAATTTGCTTAGTTTTTAAAATACTGTGTAATTGTTTCCATTCAAGTTACAATGTTTTACATGTATTTATAATACATTTTTAAAACAGTTTTTGCATATATTATCTTTTTGCACATTTTGTACATTTGTTAGACACTATGGTCCTCATTACGACTTTGGCGGCCTTGAAAAAAGACTGCCGAAGCCGCGGGTGCCACAATACCGCCATTGGCGGTATTGGTGGCACCCTATTTTGACGGAAAAGTCACTTCAACATTGAAGCCAGCTCATAATAGAGCCGACGGCAATGTTGATGTGCAGCGGGTGCAACAGTATCCATCGGGCATTTCACTGCAGTGAAATGCCCGATGGGGCTGTGCCTGGGGGCCCCTGCACTGCCCATGCCAAAAGCATGGGCAGTGCAGGGGCCCCCAGGGGCACCCTGAGTCCCCCTTACTGCCATCCTTTCCATGGCGGTGTTTACTGCCATGGACAGGCTGGCGGTTGGGGACTCATAATCCCCAGGGCAGTGCTGCTTGCATCGCTGCCCTGGGGATTATGACCACCTGACAGTATAGTGGAGGGGCCGGCGGTATGGCCAGTCTTCCGCCGGCCGCCAGGGTCGTAATAACCCCTATATTAATAACTGCATGCATTTATTGTATTGGTTTGCATAGTGAGAAGGTGTCTGTGGGGGGGATGTGTGTCTGGGTGCATGTATGCATGTGTGCATGTCTGTGGATAGGTGAATGTAGATGTGGGGATTTGGGGGAACCTCAATGTAGGGGTGGGGAGTGGGGGATGGTGAGGGTTGGGGTGGGGGGACCTACACGGGGTTTTGGGTGTGGATGGTTGGGGGGGGTCGGTTTTCAGGGTTTGGGGGGTGCAGGCTGTTCTAGGGGCTTGGGGGGTGGGGAGGTGTAGTGGGAAGGTGGGGAGGTGCCAGACATGTCACATACAGGTGACAGGAATGATTCCTGTCACCTGTATGCATTTTTACCAGGGGCAGGAGCAGGGCCCACTGTGCAGGGGGGGCAGGATTAGGGCCTGAGGCATCTGGAGTAAAGGAGATGTCTCCCTTTTAGGAGAGCGGCCCGGGATAACCGGGTGGGGAGCAATAGGGAGGGTGGAGATAGAACTGGGGGTGGTGGACAAGGATGAAGTTGGAACAGATCCTGTGGGGTCTGCCACCACTTGGGAGTGTCCTCTGAAGGATTGTAGGAGGCTGGACTGGCTTGTAGTGAGTACCAAGGGGTACTTGCACCTTGCACCAGGCCCAGTTTTCCCTTATTAGTGTATAGGGTGTCTAGCAGCCTAGGCTGATAGATAATGGTAGCTTAGCAGAGCAGCTTAGGCTGAACTAGGAGACGTGTGAAGCTACTACAGTACCACTTAGTGTCATATGCACAATATCATAAGAAAACACAATACACAGTTATACTAAAAATAAAGGTACTTTATTTTTATGACAATATGCCAAAGTATCTTAGAGTGTACCCTCAGTGAGAGGATAGGAAATATACACAAGATATATATACACAATAGCAAAAATATGCAGTATAGTCTTAGAAAACAGTGCAAACAATGTATAGTTACAATAGGATGCAATGGGGAAACATAGGGATAGGGGCAACACAAACCATATACTCCAAAAGTGGAAAGCGAACCACGAATGGACCCCAAACCTATGTGACCTTGTAGAGGGTCGCTGGGACTATTAGAAAATAGTGAGAGTTAGAAAAATAACCCTCCCCAAGACCCTGAAAAGTGAGTGCAAAGTGCACTAAAGTTCCCCTAAGGACAAAGAAGTCGTGTTAGAGGAATCATGCAGGAAAGACACAAACCAACAATGCAACAACTGTGGATTTCCAATCTAGGGTACCTGTGGAACAAGGGGACCAAGTCCAAAAGTCACAAGCAAGTCGGAGATGGGCAGATGCCCAGGAAATGCCAGCTGCGGGTGCAAAGAAGCTTCTACTGGACAGAAGAAGCTGAGGTTTCTGCAGGAACGAAAAGGGCTAGAGACTTCCCCTTTGGTGGACGGATCTCTCTCGCCGTGGAGAGTCGTGCAGAAGTGTTTTCCCGCCGAAAGAACACCAACAAGCCTTGCTAGCTGCAAATCGTGCGGTTAGCGTTTTTGGACGCTGTTGTGGCCCAGGAAGGACCAGGAGGTCGCAAGTTGGACCAGCAGAGAGAGGGGACGTCGAGCAAGACAAGGAGCCCTCTCTGAAGCAGGTAGCACCCGGACAAGTGCCAGAAACAGGCACTACGAGGATGCGTGAAACGGTGCTCGCCGAAGTTGCACAAAGGAGTCCCACGTCGCCGGAGACCAACTTAGAAAGTCGTGCAATGCAGGTTAGAGTGCTGTGGACCCAGGCGTGGCTGTGCACAAAGGATTTCCGCCGGAAGTGCACAGGGGCCGGAGTAGCTGCAAAAGTCGCGGTTCCCAGCAATGCAGCCCAGCGAGGTGAGGCAAGGACTTACCTCCACCAAACTTGGACTGAAGAGTCACTGGACTGTGGGGGTCACTAGGACAGAGTCGCTGGATTCGAGGGACCTCGCTCGTCGTGCTGAGAGGAGACCCAAGGGACCGGTAATGCAGCTTTTTGGTGCCTGCGGTTGCAGGGGGAAGATTCCGTCGACCCACGGGAGATTTCTTCGGAGCTTCTGGTGCAGAGAGGAGGCAGGCTACCCCCACAGCATGCACAAGCAGGAAAACAGTCGAGAAGGCGGCAGGATCAGCGTTACAGAGTTGCAGTAGTCGTCTTTGCTACTATGTTGCAGTTTTGCAGGCTTCCAGCGCGGTCAGCAGTCGATTCCTTATCAGAAGGTGAAGAGAGAGATGCAGAGGAACTCGGCTGAGCTCATGCATTCGTTATCTAAAGTTTCCCCAGAGACAGAGACCCTAAATAGCCAGAAAAGAGGGTTTGGCTACTTAGGAGAGAGGATAGGCTAGCAACACCTGAAGGAGCCTATCACAAGGAGTCTCTGACGTCACCTGGTGGCACTGGCCACTCAGAGCAGTCCAGTGTGCCAGCAGCACCTCTGTTTCCAAGATGGCAGAGGTCTGGAGCACACTGGAGGAGCTCTGGACACCTCCCAGGGGAGGTGCAGGTCAGGGGAGTGGTCACTCCCCTTTCCTTTGTCCAGTTCCGCGCCAGAGCAGGGCTAAGGGGTCCCCTGAACCGGTGTAGACTGGCTTATGCAGAATTGGGCACCTCTGTGCCCAACAAAGCATTTCCAGAGGCTGGGGGAGGCTACTCCTCCCCTGCCTTCACACCATTTTCCAAAGGGAGAGGGTGTCACACCCTCTCTCAGAGGAAGTTCTTTGTTCTGTCATCCTGGGCCAGGCCTGGCTGGACCCCAGGAGGGCAGATGCCTGTCTGAGGGGTTGGCAGCAGCAGCAGCTGCAGTGAAACCCCAGGAAGGGCAGTTTGGCAGTACCAGGGTCTGTGCTACAGACCACTGGGATCATGGGATTGTGCCAACTATGCCAGGATGGCATAGAGGAGGCAATTCTATGATCATAGACATGTTACATGGCCATATTCGGAGTTACCATTGTGAAGCTACATATAGGTAGTGACCTATATGTAGGGCACGCGTGTAATGGTGTCCCCGCACTCACAAAGTTCAGGGAATTGGCTCTGAACAATGTGGGGGCACCTTGGCTAGTGCCAGGGTGCCCTCACACTAAGTAACTTTGCACCTAACCTTTACCAGGTAAAGGTTAGACATATAGGTGACTTATAAGTTACTTAAGTGCAGTGTAAAATGGCTGTGAAATAACGTGGACGTTATTTCACTCAGGCTGCAGTGGCAGGCCTGTGTAAGAATTGTCAGAGCTCCCTATGGGTGGCAAAAGAAATGCTGCAGCCCATAGGGATCTCCTGGAACCCCAATACCCTGGGTACCTCAGTACCATATACTAGGGAATTATAAGGGTGTTCCAGTAAGCCAATGTAAATTGGTAAAAATGGTCACTAGCCTGTTAGTGACAATTTGGAAAGAAATGAGAGAGCATAACCACTGAGGTTCTGATTAGCAGAGCCTCAGTGAGACAGTTAGGCACTACACAGGGAACACACACATATAGGCCACAAACTTATGAGCACTGGGGTCCTGACTAGCAGGGTCCCAGTGACACATAACAAACATACTGAAAACATAGGGTTTTCACTGTGAGCACTGGGCCCTGGCTAGCAGGATCCCAGTGGGACAGTGAAACCACCCTGGCATACACTCACAAACAGGCCAAAAGTGGGGGTAACAAGGCTAGAAAGAGGCTACTTTCTCACAAGGATGACTCTAAAGATGATGAAGTAGAACTTGAGCCCTCCATGGCACTCCCCACACCCTCTCGGCTACTTGGTCACTCTGTGTCGGGACTGTCAGGACCAGAAACACTGTGGCCAGCTGCTTCCTCTGTGATGATGGCCCTTTCTCCTTCGCTTGACAGGGATGTATCTAAAATAACACATAAAAAATGGATAATTGCATCTGCGTGAACACACCTGACCATCAGATTTAAACACAAAACATTACAAAAGTGCATAAATTACACCAGCTTCATGGCTCACTACATGGGCTTCAACATTAGCATGAGCACATGTATGCATTCTACATTGCCTGAAAACACTTAGTCATAGTGATATCATAACCCCAGACAGCTCCAGTACCACAAATAAACGTATCTACATTCCATCCTTCGGTATATACTATAATAGTAGATCACCTTGTATAGTTTCTCCCATATAGCATACCATAGTGAAATGATGTTACCAAAAAGAATGGCTAAAAAAATACATTTCCATAGTTTCAACACAACCACTTGAAATCAGCAAATGATCATTTACCTTAAACAACATCATCATGGTATGATGGTCAAGTAATACAGCTATGTAGCTGCAATGTGTGCTGTAGCAGAAATCATGTCATATGCAAAGGCTCATTTCACACCGATGTCATTTTTTCCTTGAAACGACCTCATACGTCTACTGCCAAAATGGTCAAATGAAAGCTGTACTGAAGTAGTTTTGCTATGTATCACATGCAGCATAGAAAGGTAGCCTGGAAACATTCAGGACCAAATTATTGGGAGATATATACTACAAATGCACACATATTAAGAGTTCATATAGCCCCATAAACATCCCCAATCCTACTTGTTACTGGTAACAACCATATTCTTAGATTGCATTCTGAAAAGTTAATACAGAAGGTTGCTGTGTGTCAGTGAATGTCTATGATATGAAGAGGTGGAATCACTTTGGTCCTAATGGAATGGCACATGACAGCACCATTTTGTATTGCAAGCATCTATTGGCTTGTAGACACTCACATATGATACCTACATTTCTACATCTCACTCCCTGATGCATGTCACCAGTCTGTGAATGAATCTTGAAACAGTATTGTAGATGAGACAGAGAAAGGGACACCAAGCAACATAAAGGCACTAATGATGATAGTACCAATTATGAGTGCAAACTCATGTTACTGTAGAATCCCAATTTACACGTGGAAGTGTTGTTCAGTCCCTGCAGCAAAAGTGCATTGCATGCTGTGTCACATATAATAGGGTTACCATCACATGAGACACATAGTGAGGGAGCATCACTCTTGGCACAATGAGGACAAGTGGCCTGTTTGGTACAACTGTCAGCCCAAACAGCAAATGACATGAGGTGATGTTTTACTTTACTCAGCAATGGGTTTGCTCAAAACAGCGAATTAGTAGCGGACTGGACTCTGCTGGGTTGCTGGTCATAAAGACAATAGGCAAAGGACATCATCATGCACCTAGACCTATACAATCCAGAACTCTTCTTGTGCATTGGACATAGCGTACCCTCAATGTTGATGGGGAAATGCCTGGCTGTAACAAAACAATGTTGGCAATTTAACAAGTATAATTCTGGCCTGGACTCACCTTCTTGAAGCTGCTATTGGGCTCTCAACTGCCCATCAAGCTCCAGATAGGACACCGCCAGCATGTGGGCCATCAGGGGTGTCATGTTGGGAGGACTTCCCCACCTGGACTTCCGTGATATTCTGGGTCCAGCACCTCAGGTCCTCGCTGCTTTTCCTGCAATGGACACTGCACCAACGATAGATCACCAGGGTCCATACCTTCCAGGCGATGGCCTTCCAAATATCTTGCTTCTGATGGGCGTTGACCTGTATGGATACAAGAGAGAGAAAACAGTATATTACTGCAACTTTATGGATATCTGTTTTGTTGTCACACAATTTGTCAACATCTAGCACATGCATAAATCAAAAATTAACTCACCTGTAGTTTTCACATGCTGAGTACTACAAAGACATGAATACACACTTTTGTAGTCATCTGCTGACCGTCCTCATGCATGCCTATCATGTCCTACACTGAGTAAGCCATCCCACTAACATCATGTAACCTTGGGCCATCATGCATGCTCTGTGATTTGAGCTACTATGAAACATGACACACCAATGCAAACTTTTGAAGGGTTCACTACTTGTGCATTTTTGTACAAACATCTTTACAGCCAGGCCCATTGACTTGATGCATACGGTCCATAGAGCCTGGAACCATAATATAACCTACATTCTAAGACTTAGCTCACTATGTAAGGGCTGCCATGTGTGCCAGGAAGAGCTTCCTCTCTGGGGATGTGTAGACATGTGGACTGCCTAATCTAATATCCTACTACATCTGATTGAGCTTGTGTGGTATGTACTGGCAACATAGGACAAACATTTTACCATATATGGCACTGTTACAGGGATAACATCAACATACTGTTGTAGTTCTTGTTTGTTTGAATGTAAAAAAGCTGGTGATTCCCGAATCAAAACCTCTTCTGAAGTAACTAACTATCTGCACTGTTAATGTGCCACATGTGAAATAAGCCTGTACAGTGCAAGCATTACGTATTGAAAATTGAAAACAGACCCGTGGGAGTAAAGGGCCTGTCATTAGTAAATTACATACATTGACAATGTGGGTCAATGTATGAAGTATCAGTCACCATTCCAGATGTATTCCATGTAAAACCAATCAGGTCTACTATTGTTTGTGTAAACTGTTCTTGTGAACATCCAAGGATCCACACGTCTACAGGGATTTTACTCTGTGCATCAATTGTATTGCCACAGAACCTCTGCCCCAGCCTGGCCCATGTTCAGACTGGGCATAGCTCATTGTCAGGCCTTGCTCCCTGCAGGCAGAGCATTCTAATTCCACATGAACATCACATTTCCACCAGTTCAGCATATAAAAGTTCAGCTTGTGGCCATCAAATATATGTGCTCAAGGTTATGTGGCACTCTGAAAGGGGCTGTGAGCTATTAGTAGCTCACAGACAACAGTTTGGCGAGCCCTGCTCTAAGTTCAATGATATGTGGGAATGTGCAGCTACCTAACATTATCTTCAACTGCTTTTTACAGAATAAATTCACAGCTCATGCTGTAAAGTCCATACATGTGTTTGCACAGTTAGCCTGATTTCAATAGTAAATACATCATACGTGCCATGAAAAGTATACATGCATAGATGTCTACATGCACCACAAATGGAATCTAGGGCTTTCCACTCCTCACACATCACAATGGTGATGTTAAGTACACAATGTATAGTGCCCAACAATCGTTGACAATATTGACCTATGTAGGGCCCACAAAACTTTACAACAATAATCAGATTTAACACTTACCTCTGAGGCACATTGTAGCCTGTGGGGATGGAAATGATGGAGTAAAACAGAGCAACATATGTATGTAAGATTTTTACCTGTTCCTCTGGTGTGCCAAAGAGCTGTCCATACAGGGAAAGGACCTCATCAGCCTCCAGCTCCTCTGCAGAGAAGGCAGGGTCTCTCCACCTGCTTGGCCTGCCATGATTTCTCCCAGAGGTGGCAAACAGCAATGAAAAAATGGAGGACCTCTACCATCACAATCACCAATGTTGGCCCATGGCTGTGTCCATTGTGGACTCAACGGCGCACTGCACGGTCAACTTTCGCCGGTGGCATCAGACGCCTTGCAGATGTCCAATATGTGAGGTCAGGCAGCTGCCATTTTAGCGGTTGAAAGTACTGTATTGTGACTATTAACTGCATCACCACCACTCCAAATGAGGGGTTACATGTTTAAATATGTTCAAATCTAGTGACATTGAAATTTAACTCCACTATTCATTTGTCTAGTGTCTTAGTGTGCATATAGGTTATATTGGCACGGTGCAGTGTGCACCTCCATTGACGGTATTTTGCCCAAAACAAAACTTTTAAAAAAGTACAAATTATACATCTTGGATAAATATTAATGGTCAAGGCACATGTCAAGGCTACAATGGGGATTGGTGATGGATTTTGCAGAATACAGTATTTAAAACTAATGGGCCCGATTCACAAAGGTAAACTTAGATGTTTGATCTAAACTTAGACCAAACGTCTAAGTTTCCAACTTTGGGAATTCACAAAGGGCATTTACGAGTACTCTCTTTTGGTCCGCACTCGGGGTGAGATTTCCTCCATGAGTGCAGACCTAAAGAGGGTACTCGTAAATGCCCTTTGTGAATTCTCAAAGTCATAAACCTAGATGTTTGGTCTAAGCTTAGACCAAAAGTCTGTTTACTTTTGTGTATGGGCCCAATATGTGTATATTACAATCTGAAACAGTTATATATTGTCACATGAGTTTTGTCTTACTCTTCACATATGTTTCGGTGGACATTGTGAACAATGTTCATATAGAGTTTTCAATTCACACATAGGCACCCTGAGAGAGGGGGAAGACGACTGCCTCCAGTGTACTGCCCACCTTCAGACCATGGAAGAAAGGGATATCATCAAGAAGTTTTGTTTGAATAGGCAAACCATATAGGATTTATTTCATCGGTTGCTGTCTCATCTCCTGCCTCACAACACTAATCCCACATGTATCACACCAATTGTTAATGATATGGAAGTATTGCATTTTCTGGCCACAGGTTCTTTTCAATACACTGTAGTAATATCTGGAGGTAGGTCACAATCAAGTTTCTATGGTGTCCTAAGAGATGTGCTTTTGGCAATGATGAGGTACATCCAGTTCCTTAGACGTGAGGATTTAGTCTATGTGAAGGTTGGCTTCTATGGATTTGCTCGCCTACCACATGTAGTTGCAGCCATTGATGGCACCCATATTGCCTTAGTACCACTGCAAGCCTGGGAACAAGTTTACAGTAACAGGAAGAACTTCCATTCTATCAACGTGCAAGTTGTCTGTTTTCCTGATTTGTATATCTCAACATCTGTGCCCAGTTTCCTGGATCAGCCCATGATTACTTTGTACTGCGGAACAGCACCATACCCCAGCTGATGTCACAACTACTAACAGAGAGGTCCTGGTTTGTTGGTAACTATGATCTTTCCTAACTTTGTGTGGGTAATGTCAGGGAGTATAATCAGAAAGTGTGTTACTTATTTTTGCACATGTCTGTCTTCCATCAAGGAGACTATCCCAGCCGGCCATGGTTGTTGGCACTGCTGAGGAATCAACAGTGCCAGGGGAAGCCCGCTGCTATGAGGCCCATGGAAGGACATGGCAGCCAGTGGAGCGGGCTTTTGGGCTCCCTGAGGTCAAATTTAGATGTTTGGAGAAAACTGGTGGAACCCTCCTCTACTCACCCAGGAAGGTGTGTCAAATCACCATGGCTTGCTGCATGCTCCATAGCCTAGCCCTGCAATGGCACATTCCTTATGTTGCAAAAGCTGGAGACCATGAAGTGCCACCAGGTAATGATCCTGAAATGCCAAATGATGATGATAGTGGTGGAGAGGAAGGAGCTGACTTGCGTCAAGATCTCATCAACAACTTCTCATGAATGTAAAAATAATTGTCAGATGTCATAACTCTGCCTGTTACAGCATCCCTTGTTGTGATGATGAGAGGCGTATGTTAAGACAAAATATTAGGGAGGGCGAGCTCTGGGTAATCCAGATGAAAGGTGTTTGTTGAACGATGTTTTGACACATGGTCATTTTGTTTGTGGTGCTTTGTTTTGCTCAGATTTCTGTCATGGAGTGTGTTCTCCAGGAGCTGAGTGTGTGAAGTGTCTCATATGTCTCATATGTATGGTTTGATAGCCAATTTCTTTGTTTTGCTCTATTTTAGGTACTTTCATTATGGCTTCTTCATTTGGACATTTTAGAATTGTGACATTTGAGGGTATGTGATGCTGTTTAAAAGTATATTGGGGACATGGTTTGTTTCTGGGTATGACAAACACAGCCCATTTGGGGCTTAGGGTGTACAAATCCTGTACAAAGACAGCTTGCACAGTGATAGGATGACATAGACCAATTTTATTTCCCCATACAATAGGAAATTGTCAGATGTATCTCCTCATTCTATGTTGTTAAGGTCTGCAACTGAAACTTTGACCACTGGCACAGATTATTGGTGTCATGCATGATTTGCTTTGTTTCTAACATAATGCCAGCCTATTGTTGGTACAATGGAATAAAGATGGTATGTGAGAACACCCTTGTATTTATCTTTTGGTGAGACATGGTTGTGATCCTGAGCTAAACATTGTGTGCATGCAACTTATCCATCAATACACAAATAGATATTTTTGCCATTGTAAAGTTCGCATGGCAGTACATATTACATTGCTAGATGTGAGATATTCTACAGCAGGCAACGAGTTTCAGAGTGGTGGGTTTATTTAACTGCACAAGGAGAAAAAAAAACTTTGTGATAAGCAAACAGAAAAACTGAAAAGTGAAGAAGACAGTCATGGTGAATGAAACCATAGTTGTAGATACCAAAATATTTGAAGTCCAATGTCCAAATACTACTGCCATCAGAAAGGTAGACATGTCCAGAAATAGTCCGCAGTGTTATTGTGTTACACACACTGGAGGAAATTAGGTTTGAGGTTTCTTGCTGCTGGTGATTGAGGTCTTGCCATATGCACCTCCCGCTAATTTACATGGCTATTCCCGCATGTGTTTGTTTACCTTACTTTCTGAAAGATGCTCCTAACTTGAATTTCAGCCATGTTTGAAGTGTGATTGTGTTCCCTTACTCTTTCAACATTATCTTCTTTCGGGGTCATCCTGCCATCACAAGCATTGGAATAGAATTACGTTAATTATAAAAAATGTATTTTCATTAGAAGTGCTTTGTTTGCTATAGGGTTTTCCCCTAAAACTTAATATAAGTTTCCATCTTTGTGATTTGATATATGTGTTGTAGTTTCTCACATTATGGTGGTCATTACAACCCTGGCGGTCGGTGTTAAAGCGGCGGTAAAACCGCCAACAGGCCGGCGGTAAAAAAAATTGAATTACGACCGTTGTGTCACGGTTTCGGGCGGGTCTGATCAGGACTTTGGTTGGGACACCCCTTGAGGTCACTGAATATCCTAAAGAGGTAGTACACTGGGGCAGAGGAGCAGCTAAAGGCATACACGGAAAGGACAGCTATGGATAGGCACAGGAAACAGGAAAGTAAAAGCAGAGCAACCCTTGTGTGAACAAACAGGAAACGGATTACCAGTGGACAAACACGCTGGGGTTGTACACAGAGTAAGGTGCAGAACCTCCCACAGTGACAGGGAATCTCAATGCCTCTGTGCAGTTTGCTCTTACAGATAGTCACCCTGCCAGCCCCATAGAAAGGAGGCAGCAGAAGTGATTCTGTCTCTGGACCCTAGAGCACAAACAAGGATAGTACTTACATACACAGGACACGCTCTTGTGGGTCCAGCTGGAAACACAGTGGCGATTCCTGAGAATACAGCAATAGCACACTGTCACTGTTAGGCACGAAATACAACGTATAACACTGGACAAGGATGGGGGCTGGAATTGCCTCCTGGAAACCAGGAGCCAACCCCAGTACACAGGAGGACACGTATACACTGGTGAAGACTGATAGAACACTTACCAGACACAAAGAACCAAGAAGAAACAGAAACAGAAGGGAACAAACTAAGAGGCAGAGGCAAGAACTAGGAACAGGCTCAGGCTGAAGCAAAGGCGGGTCTAGGACTTGAAAACAGGGCGCAAACTTCTGTCTGGGACAGACAGAGACAGGACTGGGAAACTGAGAACAGGCTCTGGCTGGAACAGGCAAGGACAGGACTGGAATACAGGGAGTAGGAAATGAGCAGTAAACAGGACTGGGAAACAGAGAGAAGGTTCAGGCTGAAACAAGGCAGGAGCAGGGCAGAGAAACAGGGAGCAGGCTTTGGAAGAAACAAACAGATACAAGGCTAAGAGATAGGGAGCAGACTCTGGCTGGAACAATCAGGAGCAGGGCAGAGAAACAGGAAACAGGATCAGGCTGGAACAGAACAAGACCAAAACTGGAACACCATCCGACAAGGGGTCTGTAACATAAAGGAATTGAAGTCCGATGCACGACAGGGAGCTTGAGGAAATGGCTGCTTATAAGCAGTTCCAAGCTGGGCTGCACAGGAGAGGTTTCAGGTGTGTGTGGTTTCGGACACTTGCAAGTCCTGGAGGAGAGGATCCAGTGAAAAGGAGCAACTGGACTTCTCCCATTGAAAACAATGGGAAACAGAATCCGGGTTTTCCTGACTACCAAGCTGTGCATTATGGGATTTGCAGTCCCAAGAAGCAAATGTAGTCCTACACAAGTGTACCATGGAGAAAAGAGAAACAAACAGGAGTCAGCAAGGGACTCTAGATAGGTGTTCAAGGTGATTCCCAGGCTTCTGAAAGTCCCCTTACAGCGCCCCCTGGAAATGGGACGACAGAGTCGTAACACGTTGTGGAAACTGCCAACATAGACAGACACTTTAACACTCCGACCGCCAAGGCGATACAAACAAACGCCGCATCGGTAACCGCCAACAGACAGGCGGAGGACAATGTACCACCCACAGAATTACAACAGTCCAATCCGCCACCTTTTCCGAGGCGGATTCACAGCGAACAAAAACACGGCAGAAACAGGACTTGGAAGGGGAAAAGCTCACCTCTACACATCCCATGAGGAACCAGGACGCCATGGAACCCGAGCTCCAGATTCTTCCAGCCTTTATCTACCTGCTCCTCTACCAGGAGCACGAACGCCGGCGGCGAAGACCACAGTGAGTACTGCACCTACAACACAGGGGAGGGGGGAGGGAAAAAACAGTGACACACACACATGCAACAAGCAGAACGCCCACCCCCACCCTCACCCACGACAACACACACACTAATACATCATGATACATTACAGTTACACACCCCAATCCCCCCTGGAAGAATGCAAGGACAAAAGGAAATTAGTCGAACGATTGTAATATATTCAAATACAGTAATCAAAAATATATACATATATTAAGATATCTACACTATAAACAAATATATACACCAATAATACAAGTCCAAGGTATTCCACTATCATAGTCCGTGGACCACTGGGCCCAAAATGCATGAGCGAGGCCCACACAAGATACCCGAACAAGATGGAGAGAACGCTGCTGGGGCATCAGATAGGAAAAAAAACAGGCACCTCAGGGGGAAGGGAGGGGCACCTTAGCCGGATGACTGCACGACGCCAGATCCACGAGGGGGCTCCATGCCCACTGTTTAATCCTGGGGAGTGCAAAGCCACAGTCTCTCAAGTCTCTACAGTGGGTGGTTTGCCCACTGTTCAATACTGGGGAGTGCAAAGCCACAGTCTCTCAAGTCTCTACAGTGGGTGGTTTGCCCACTTTTCAATCCTGGGGAGTGCAAAGCCACAGTCTTTCAAGTCTCTACAGTGGGTGGTTTGCCCTCTGCTTTATTCTGGGGAGTGCAAAGCCACAGTCTCTCAAGTGGATAACATTCTCCACTGCTTCTGGAGGGGGCTTTGTGCCCAGAGTGCTTCAACCTGCCAAGGACTGAGGTAGTGGATGTATCTCTCCACTGGTTCTGGAGGGGGCTTTGTGCCCAAAGTGCTTCATCCTGCCATTGCTTCATCCTGCCAAGGACAGAGGTAGTGGATGCCTTTCTCCACTGGTTCTGGAGGGGGCTTTGTGCCCAGAGTGCTTCATCCTGCCAAGGACTTAGGTAGTGGATGCCTTTTTCCACTGGTTCTGGAGGGAGCGTTGTGCCCGGAGTGCTTCATCCTGCCAAGGACAGAGGTAGTGGATGTAACTCTCCACTGGTTCTGGAGGGGGCTTTGTGTCCAGAGTGCTTCATCCTGCTCATGGCGGCTTCAGTAGCGTCGGAATCTTTGGCGCTCACTGGCCTGCGGTGCTTGTTGCGGCGGTGTCCTGGGCAGCGGTGCTGGTGGTGGCGGTGTCCTGGGCAGGGGTGCTGGTGGCGGCGGTGTCCTGGCCAGCGGTGCTGGTGGCGGCGGTGTCCTGGGCAGCGGTGCTGGTGGTGGCGGTGTCCTGGGCAGCGGAGCTGGTGGAGGCGGTGTCCTGGGCAGCAGGGCTGGTGGCGGCAGTGTCCTGGGCAGCGGTGCTGGTGGCGGTGGTGTCCTGGCAGCGGTGCTGGTGGCGGCGATGTCCTGGGCAGCGGTGCTGGTGCTGGTGGCTGCGGTGTTCTGGGCAGCGGGGCTGGTAGCGGTGGTGTCCTGGGCAGCGGTGCTGGTGGTGGTCTTGTCCGCCGTGCAAATTTTCCCAGACTTGCCAGTTTTACTGTCCCCCTTCCCCACCTTGGATGGTGGTACAGCTGTCTCCACACTCCCAACTGTACCCCTGGGAGCGGCTTTGGTGGCTGATTTCTTTCCTCTCTCCCGCTGGGCACTGGCCAACTTTTTGTGCTTTACAGGTGGGGGACTGTCCGTGCTCTGGCTCCTTGCCACACTGGCTGCCCTGCTGCCTGGCGCATTCCAGAAGCCGGTTACTACTGGCACCACTGGTCCCGCAGATGTTGTGGCTGAGGTGCTGGGTTGGGACCTGGAGAGGCGGGCCCTAGGAGACTGAAGGGGTGGGGGAGGTGAGGGAAAGAGGTCAAGGTTGGACAGGAAAAGTTTTTGGGGAACACTGGGACGGGTAGATGGAGGGGGTTTGGGAGTGGAGGAAGAGGTAGTGGTTGTAGGAGGTGTACGTTTGGTGACTTTGGGTGAAGGTGCATGGGCTGGAGGCTGTCGTGAGGTGGATGGCTGTTGGATGGGTGTGTGGCTGCGTTTGTGTACCTTGGGAGGTGGGCTCACAGACACACTGGTAGAGGACACAGGGGATGTGTGAATGGTAGTGGGGGTGGTGAGTGCACGTGAGCGGGGTGTGGTGGTGGGTGTGCTGGTGATGGTGACGTAGTGGCTGAGGATGTAGTACATGCAGGTGTGAGTGGAGACGAGACAGGGAGGGATGAGGGAGAGGAGGAGGAGGGGGTGGCAGTGGATGTTGGTGTGTCTACATGTGTATGATGCTTGCGTGAGTGCCTGTGGGATGTGTGGTGCTTATGTTGCCAGAGATTCCCTTGTGTGTTGAGGTGTGTGCGTGCTGGTCTGATGGTGTGCTTGGGATAGGCTTGGGTACAGGGGTTTGGGTCTGGGTGGAGGAAGTTGGAGGGGGGAGGCTAGAGACAGGGACAATGGCTGCCATCAGTGCTGAGGCCAGAGTCTGAAATGCTCGCTGATGGGCTGCCTGACCAGAATGAATGCCCTCCAGGTATTCATTGGTTTGTTGCAACTGCCTCTCTACACCCTGGATGGCATTCAAAATGGTAGACTGCCCAACAGTGAGGGAACTCAGGAGGTCAATGGCCTCCTCACTGAGGGCAGCAGGGGTGACAGGGGCAGGGGCTGAGGTGCCTGGGGTGAAGGAGATGCCCAGCCTCCTGGGTGAGCGGCACGGGACACACGCTGAGGGGCTGCTGGGAGGGCGGTGCTGATAGGGGGGTGGCGGCTGTACCTGTAGATGCGGGGACACAGATGGGCCCGCCCCCGCAAGGGAGCTCCCATCAGAGGAGGAGTCCGTATGGCTGGTCTCAGCTCCTGTCCCCGCCGTGGAGCTCCCCTCGCCCTCCGTCCCACTGGTGAATTCAGACTCCATTGCGTCGCCCTCCAGGGCCATGTGGGATGGAGCTCCCTCCTGCACCGGTGCCACTGCCCCTCCGCCTGATGATGCTAAAGCACACAAGAACAGGGTGACCACAAAAAGGGGGGGGGAGACAGAAGAAAGACATGTTGAGTGCATGCAATACCGCTACCGTTGGCGGACACTACAGACACAGAAGCCCCCTGCACTATGCGGTGCACTTGGAGTTCCCTAATCAATCCCAGGGACATGGGTTACAAGGCTATGCCCAATTGCTTCACACATGGATGTCACAGGAGCCTGACTAGGTGTAGTTGGCACTGTACACAGGTGGGGTGGGGTGGGGTGCCACAGGGCCTGCAATAAGAAGGGACCTTGCCTACTAAACTCGCCCTGGCCTAGGGGAACCCACAGCCCACCTCCCCCACCCAGACACCTCCAATGCATGCTGAATCAGCAGAATGAGAGTGTACTCACCCCCTTGTGGCTGCTGTGATGCCCTCAAGCGCACATCCAACTCCGGGTACGCCACCGCCAGGATCCTGAACATCAGGGGGGTCATGGTGCGACAGGCACCCCTCCCACGTTGAGAGGTCATCCCCAGCTGGGCCTCGGCCATCTTCCTGCTCCAGCGGCGAATATCCTCCCATCTTTTCCGGCAGTGGGTGCTCCGTCTGTAGTAGACCCCCAGGGTCCGAACTTCCTTGGCGATGGCACGCCAAATGTCCTTCTTCTGGTAGGCGCTGACCTACAGGAATGGTACAGGGGAAAAGGATAAGATATTACCGTCCGCACCGTCACAGTCATTGGCCCGCATCCATACCCTTGCCATGACGCACTTGTACTCACCGTCGTTCCATGCACACCTCATTCTCAGCCCCCCATCTTTCATCCTCACCATTCCACACAGGCATTGCCCATACAGCATGCTCACAGTGTACTTACCTGTTTGTCTGGAGGACAGTAGAGTAGCGTGTACTGGGGGAGGACCCCATCCACTAGTTTCTCCAACTCCTCCGTGATGAAGGCAGGGTCCCTTTCCCCAGACACATGAGCCATTGTCTCTTCCAGACTGAGGTCACAGCAGCACTTGCAGTGTAGGTCCTCTCCTGTCGAAGATCAGGTATCAAGTAATTGAACAGATAGAAAATGGCGGTCATGTCCGCGGCGGTGCATACCGTCACCGCCGGCGTACATCGTCATTGGCTCCTGGGACCAATAGGGTCCAATGTTCACCAATGCAGGATAGCGCTGCGGTCTTCGACCGCCTACCGCAACGGTGTACAATGCCAGCGCAGTTACCTCACATCCCCTTGTCCCACTTCACAGGTCAGGCAGCCGCCATTTCAGGGGCCCACATGGCATTATTTTGGACTGCGTCACACATATCTAGGCCTTGCTTAAACACTAATACAGGCGTATGCCGATTTGCTAATATTTTCCGATTAAGCTGTGGTTACGTACCTCAGAGTTGGTTGACTCTCTGCTCGCTGTTCTCCTCCATAGGCCTCGTCCGCTGGGGCATGTGAGGAGATAGCGGCATCCTCCGGTGTACAGACTGCTGGTGGACCTGTCGACAATGGAGGAGCGACATGTGATCATCACCTACAGATTTGATCGTACCACAATCCTGGAACTGTGTGCCCAGTTGGAGCCAGACCTGATGTCAGCTATCCGCCATCCCACAGGAATCCCCCCTCAAGTGCAGTTGCTGTCAGTACTCCATTTCCTAGCAAGTGGGTCTTTTCAAACTACAGTGGCCATAGCATCAGGGATGTCCCAGCCTATGTTTTCCAACGTGTTGTCCAGAGTGTTGTCTGCCCTGCTGAAACTCATGCGGAGCTACATCGTTTTCCCTCAGGTGGAGGATTTGCCTACAATGAAAGGTGACTTCTATGCCCTGGGACATATCCCCAACATCATAGGTGCCATTGATGTGACACATGTGGCCTTGGCCCTACCCCATCCCCCGCAGGAGTGAACAGGTGTACAGAAACCGGAAGAGTTACCATTCAATGAATGTGCAGATGGTGTGTTTGGCTGATCAGTACATCTCCCATGTAAATGCCAGATTTCCTGGCTCAGTGCATGACGCTTATATTCTACGGAATAGCAGCATCCCTTATGTGATGGGGCAACTCCAGAGGCACCGTGTGTGGCTATTAAGTGAGGACATGGACACAATACAGCGTGACTAGGTGTCTGGGTCTGGGGATGTCCCTATGAGTTAGTGTGTGTCTAACAGTTGTCCCTCGACATTTGCAGGTGACTCTGGTTACTCCAACCTGTCATGGCTACTGACCCCAGTGAGGAATCCCAGGACAAGGGCAGAGGAACGCTACAATGAGGCCCATGGTCAAACTAGGAGGATTATAGAGCGGACCTTCAGCCTCCTGAAGGCCAGGTTCCGGTGCCTCCATATGACAGGTGGTTCCCTATTCTACTCACCAAAGAAGGTGTGCCAGATCGTCGTGGCCTGCTGTATACTTCACAACTTGGCTTTGCGACGACAGGTGCCTTTTCTGCAGGAGGATGGTCCTGATGGAGGTGTTGTGGCAGCTGTGGAGCCTGTGGACAGTGAAGACGAGGAAGCAGAAGAAGAGGACATAGACAACAGGAACACGGTGATCCAGCAATACTTCCAGTGAGACACAGGTAAGAAGACAACACTGCCTGCTACATCTGATTTAATTCTACTACCTCTCATCTGTCTGTCATTTTCACCCAGTGTATGGTCACTGAGTTGTCACTTTCCCTTACAATTTCACAGATGTGGGTCCCACTGTGTGACATCTGCTTTGTTTCCGCATGTACTAGAGCTGTGTGACATAGGTATGTTGACATTACATTTGATATAGCATTTTGCCACTGTAATTGCTAATACACATTTTCGAAATCACAGACAGCCTCCTGATTGTTTTGTGATTTAAGGGTGTTTATTTAAGTGCTAAATAGTGGAGGGAGTTGTACAATGGTCAGGGGTGATGGTGGAGGATTGTCCATGGCAGAGTCCAGTCTATTAGTCTCACAGGTGCATTGTCCAAAGGGGCAGAGGAAGTGGAGCTGGGCCAGTTTAAGTATGGACAGGGTGACAAAGTGGGACAGAAGGATGACAATCAGGGTGGTCTCATTTCTTGGCGGGGGTCTTGGCATTGTTCTCTGTCTTTGTCCTGGATCTCAGGGACCGCTTGCAGGATGGTTCTCCATCTGCAGGGGGTGGGGTGCTGGTGTGGTGGTCCTGTGGCGGTGCCTCCTGTCCACTAGCGCCGACGGAGGTGGTGGGCAGTTCATCGTCCAGGCTAGTGTCAGGGGCCCCTTGTTGTACCACGGTGTCCCTCCTGGTGTTGATGAGTTCCTTCAGCACCCCTACAATGGTGCCCAGGGTGGAATTGATGGTCTTGAGTTCCTCCCTGTAGCCCAAATACTGTTCCTCCTGCAGGCGCTGGGTCTCCTGAAACTTGGCCAGTACCGTTGCCATCGTCTCCTGGGAATGGTGGTAGGCTCCCATGATGTTGGAGAGGGCCTCGGGGAGAGTGGGTTCCCTGGGCCTGTCCTCCCCCTGTCGCACAGCAGCCCTCCCAGTTCCCCTGTGTTCCTGGGCCTCTGTCCCCTAAACTGTGTGCCCGCTGCCACTGCCCCCAGGTCCCTGGTGTTGTTGGGGTGGTGGGTTAGCCTGGGTTCCCTGTAGTGGTGGACACACTGCTGATGGACGCGTCCTGGGGACAGAGGTATGGGCCCGCTGGGTGGGTGCTGTGCTGGTGTTTCCAGAGGGGGGAAGCGCTGTAGTGGCCTATGCCAGTGTGAGGGGAACCGACTGTCCCGAGGTCCCAGATGGGCCGGGCTGGTCATCTTGATCCAGTTGGACAGAGCTGCTGTCATCACTGTGGGCCTCTTCTGTGGGTGGAGTGGACATATCTGGACACTCCTGTCTGGTGACGTTGGGTAGGGGTCCTGCAGGGGTGTAAAGGTATGATTATTGCATCTGTGTGTGCCATGGTGTGCATGGGTGGGTGACCGTGTACCCCAGTGCTTGCATTCCTGTGTAGGACCTTGTGTGATAATGGTTTAGGGGTGTGTATGGGTAGTGGACATGCTTTGGTGATGGGTGTCCATGCTTTGGTGTTACATGCAGGGCTTGGGTTTGGGATGTGTGGTTTGTGATATTGGGACATACGTGAGGAGTTGGAGTGATGGGGCTGAGGGCGAGGATGGGGGTATGTGATAGCATGCAGGTGGGTTGGGGATGAAGTAGTTAAAGGTTTGACTTACCAGAGTCCATTCCTCCAGCTACTCCTGCGAGGCCCTCAGGATGCAGTATAGCCAAGACCTGCTCCTCCCATGTAGTGAGTTATGGGGGAGGAGATGGGGGTCCGCCACCAGTCCTCTGAACCGCAAGGTGGTGTCTTGAGACCACGGGACGCACCTTCCCCCGTAGGTCATTCCACCTCTTCCTGATGTCATCCTGTGTTCTTGGGTGCTGTCCACTGCGTTGGCCCTGTCCACGATTCTTCACCATAGCTCCATCTTCCTAGCTATGGTGGTGTGCTGCACCTGTGATCTGAATAGCTGTGGTTCTACCCGGATGATTTCCTCCACCATGACCCAGAGCTCCTCCTCAGAGAACCTGGGGTGTCTTTGCGGGGCCATGGGGTGGTGTGGGTGATGTGTGGGGTGGTGTGTGTTGTGATGTGTGGGGTGATATTTAGAGGTGTGTTGTGTGAGGTGCTTGGATGTTGTGTGAGTGATGGTGTTGAGTGCCTGTGGATGCTAGTTTGTAGATGGTGGTGTCTCTCTCTGGCCTTCTGTCGCAATTGTTGACGTAAGGGTTTGTGGGTGATGTGGGTGTGTGTTTGTAGGAGGCTGGACTGGCTTGTAGTGAGTACCTAGGGGTACTTGCACCTTGCACCAGGCCCAGTTATCCCTTATTAGTGTATAGGGTGTCTAGCAGCATAGGCTGATAGATAATGGTAGCTTAGCAGAGCAGCTTAGGGTGAACTAGGAGACGAGTGAAGCTCCTACAGTACCACTTAGTGTCATATGCACAATATCATAAGAAAACACAATACACAGTTATACTAAAAATAAAGGTACTTTATTTTTATGACAATATGCCAAAGTATCTCAGAGTGTACCCTCAGTGAGAGGATAGGAAATATACACAAGATATATATACACAATACCAAAAATATGCAGTACAGTCTTAGAAAACAGTGCAAACAATGTATAGTTACAATAGGATGCAATGGGGACACATAGGGATAGGGGCAACACAAACCATATACTCTAAAAGTGGAATGCGAACCACGAATGGACCCCAAACCTATGTGACCTTGTAGAGGGTCACTGGGACTATTAGAAAATAGTGAGGGTTAGAAAAATAGCCCACCCCAAGACCCTGAAAAGTGAGTGCAAAGTGCACTAAAGTTCCCCAAAGGACAAAGAAGTCGTGATAGGGGAATACTGCAGGAAAGACACAAACCACCAATGCAACAACAATGGATTTCCAGTCGAGGGTACCTGTGGAACAAGGAGACCAAGTCCAAAAGTCACAAGTAAGTCGGAGATGGGCAGATGCCCAGGAAATGCCAGCTGCGGGTGCAAAGAAGCTGCTACTGGACTGTAGAAGCTTAGGTTTCTGCAGGAACGACAAGGGCTAGAGACTTCCCCTTTGGAGGACGGATCCCTCACGCCGTGGAGAGTTGTGCAGAAGTGTTTTCCCGCCGAAAGACCGCCAACAAGCCTTGCTAGCTGCAAATCGTGCAGTAAGTGTTTTTGGATGCTGCTGTAGCCCAGGAGTGACCAGGATGTCGCAAATTGCGTCAGGAGACAGAGGGGACGTCGAGCAAGACAAGGAGCCCTCTCACCAGCAGGTAGCACCCAGAGAAGTGCCAGAAACAGGCACTACAAGGATGCATGAAATGGTGCTCACCCGAAGTCGCACAAAGGAGTCCCACGTCGCCGGAGATCAACTTAGGAGGTCGTGCAATGCAGGTTAGAGTGCCGTGGACCCAGGCTGGACTGTGCACAAAGGATTTCCGCCGGAAGTGCACGGAGGCCGGAGTAGCTGCAAAAGTCACGGTTCCCAGCAATGCAGTCTGGCGTGGGGAGGCAAGGACTTACCTCCACCAAACTTGGACTGAAGAGTCACTGGACTGTGGGAGTCACTTGGACAGAGTTTCTGGATTCGAGGGACCTCGCTCGTCGTGCTGAGAGGAGACCCAAGGGACCAGTAATGCAGCTTTTTGGTGCCTGCGGTTGCAGGGGGACGATTCCGTCGACCCACGGGAGATTTCTTCAGAGCTTCTAGTGCAGAGAGGAGGCAGACTACCCCCACAGCAGGCACCACCAGGAAAACAGTCGAGAAGGCGGCAGGATCAGCGTTACAGAGTTGCAGTAGTCGTCTTAGCTACTTTGTTGCAGTTTTGCAGGCTTCCAGCGCGGTCAGCAGTCCATTCCTTGGCAGAAGGTGAAGAGAGAGATGCAGAGGAACTCGGATGAGCTCTTGCATTCGTTATCTAAAGTTTCCCCAGAGACAGAGACCCTAAATAGCAAGAAAAGAGGGTTTGGCTACCTAGGAGAGAGGATAGGCTAGCAACACCTGAAGGAGCCTATCAGAAGGAGTCTCTGAAGTCACCTGGTGGCACTGGCCACTCAGAGCAGTCCAGTGTGCCAGCAGCACCTCTGTTTCCAAGATGGCAGAGGTCTGGAGCACACTGGAGGAGCTCTGGACACCTCCCAGGGGAGGTGCATTTCCAGAGGCCGGGGGAGGCTACTCCTCCCCTGCCTTCACACCATTTTCCAAAGGGAGAGGGTGTAACACCCTCTCTCAGAGGAAGTCCTTTGTTCTGCCATCCTGGGCCAGGCCTGGCTTGACCCCAGGAGGGCATAAACCTGTCTGAGGGGTTGGCAGCAGCAGCAGCTGCAGTGAAACCCCAGAAAAGGCAGTTTGGCAGTACCAGGGTCTGTGCTACAGACCACTGGGATCATGGGACTGTGCCAACTATGCCAGGATGGCATAGAGGGGGCAATTCCATGATCATAGACATATTACATGGCCATATTCGGAGTTACCATTCTGAAGCTACATATAGGTAGTGACCTATATGTAGTGCACGCGTGTAATGGTGTCCCCGCACTCACAAAGTCCGGGGAATTGGCCCTGAACAATGTGGGGGCACCTTGGCTAGTGCCAGGGTGCCCTCACACTAAGTAACTTTGCACCTAACCTTTACCAGGTAAAGGTTAGACATATAGGTGACTTATAAGTTACTTAAGTGCAGTGTAAAATGGCTGTGAAATAACGTGGACGTTATTTCACTCAGGCTGCAGTGGCAGGCCTGTGTAAGAATTGTCAGAGCTCCCTATGGGTGGCAAAAGAAATGCTGCAGCCCATAGGGATCTCTTGGAACCCCAATACCCTGGGTACCTCAGTACCATATACTAGGGAATTATAAGAGTGTTCCAGTAAGCCAATGTAAATTGGTAAAATTGGTCACTAGCCTGTTAGTGACAATTTGGAAAGAAATGAGAGAGCATAACCACTGAAGTTCTGGTTAGCAGAGCCTCAGTGAGACAGTTAGTCACTACACAGGTAACACATTCAGGCACACTTATGAGCACTGGGGCCCTGGATGACAGGGTCCCAGTGACACATACAACTAAAACAACATATATACAGTGAAAAATGGGGGTAACATGCCAGGCAAGATGGTACTTTCCTACAGTGTTTTATATTGTATTGGGTGTGTATGGAGTGGTGTGGGTATGTGTATCAGGTGTGTGTATTTCGATTTGTCCAATGTGGATGTGTTTTGTAAGAGTATGTGTATTTTGAGTGCGGCGGTGTGTACCGCCAATGGAAGACCGCTGCGTGGATTTGTGGGTCGTGATAGTGTGGGCCTATTCCTGTTGGCGTGATGGTGGAGGTTTTGTTATCGCCAGTTTATCACTGACCTTAGGTGTGTCGGACTTGTGTGGGTGTCTGGATTTTGGCGGATTCCAGCTGTGGGTCATAATGACCGTGGCGGAATTCCACAGCCGAGGCGGTGTTTGGCGGTCTTCTGCACAGCGGTAATCAGCTTTTACTGCCAATGTTGTAATGAGGGCCTATATCTGGAGAATACAGAATTATTAGAATACATGTTATTTTTAAGTATAAGTGATTCAAAATTATAAGATTATAATTTTGCAACATATTTACACTATTTATTCACTTTTTTGGCATTTCTATTTTTTGCACGCTGGTTGGTTATATGTTATTTGAAGGGCTGTCCCTTTTCTTCTTGTCCTTATTATTTATTTAATTATACAGTTGAAAAGGAGAAATGGTTTAGCTTTTGTTATTTTTGTTGGTATGTTTTTATTGGCTAAGTCTTACTATAAAAAAAGTTTGTTATTGATAAACTTTACGGTTCATGATTCATTAAGATTTTTTGTTATACTGACATTTCATTTTGTTCGTATTGTATTAGTATCTTGCAATACTTTTGTGGCTTGGTCTTTTTTGTTTGGGTTTGTTTTTGTCAGTCTTAGGGCCTCATTACGACTTTGGCGGTCAGACCAGCTAACTACTAAAGTTGCGTGGAGGATGTAGTCGTCAAGCCGGCGGCCTTCCCCCGAGTCATACTGCGATGTTTCCACTGGGCTGACCGGTGAAAAAATCGAATTATGAAGTTTCTGCCGGTCAGCCTGGCGGAAACAGTGCCATGGCATTGGCTCGGCTCCCTCAAGGGAGCCGATGTCAATGCTGTTACACAACAGCACCCTCTGAATGCGCACTGTCTGCTGTGCAGACAGTGCGCATTCAGAGGGTGCTGTCGGAGGGGCCAGCACTGGCTTTCCACCAGCCTCATGAGACGGTTAACCTGCCGTGGAAATGCTGACAGAAAGTGAACTCGTGATCAGCATGGCGGTGCTGCCATCGCCACCGGCGTAGCTCACTATGACTCTGATTGCCGCCACCCTGTTGGATCTGTGATTCTGGAAGTAGCGGAAGGGTTGTAATCTGGCGGTTGGACAGCAGGAGTGCAGCGGTCTCACCGCCACCGTGAGCTTGGCGGTCCCAAGACCGCCAAACTCCTCATAAGGCCCTTAGTAGCATTTGGAGATATAATTCTATAATGATTGTCTTCTATTTGTGTATATATTAAAATAATTAAATTATTTTTGTTGTTACATTTAAGTATGTTATAGTTCGGCACATGCTTTGTAAATGAATGGTTTTTATTTTGGGAGAATGCTGCACCCTTTCAGGCTGCAGCTTCAGTCAGGCACTGGTGGATTCTTTTGCAGCAGTTAATTGCATATTATTTTCCTTTTTATATTATTTTGTAGTTGGGAAAGTGTTTCTATTTGTTAGCAGTATTTTAGTTTCATTTCATTGGTTACTGGGTTACTGATTGTTTTTTTTTTTTTTTTTTTTTACCTTATATGATAAATGCTAATTATGTTTTTTGGGCATTCGTCTATGTTTATTTTATACAGATGTGTGGTTTTTTTTTTAAAGAATTATGTATAAATATATATGTTTACTGATTTTTAGTGATGTTTTGGTTCACAATATTTTTGTTTTTGTGGTTTTGGTCATGTTTCTTTTGTTTTGTTGTCCTAGTGATATTTAGTTTCCTCTTTTTGTTTCATAAATTTAGGTTTTTTAGTTCTAGTTATTATTTATGTTTTTGTGTTTTATATGTAGGGCGACAATATTTGTTTTCAATATATTTTAATGATAAGGGTGCATGTCAAAATTATCTATTTTTACATTGTGTCATAGAAGCGTTCCCGCCATCTAGCTTACAGGAAGGAAGTTTAAACTCCTTGGCTCCGTTCCTTTTGCAAACAATCGCGGTGCATAATTAGGTGAGAACTCCCGTGCCTGCTTCTGTATCTGTGCTTTACCTGGTGACATCACCAGTGTGTCGATTATTCTCGCCAGTTCTCATTGGAATGCTCATGGAGAGCGAACCGCAGCTCCTGGGAAGGCGGAAGCCCATTGGACCAGGGCTACACCCGGACATCAGTGACCGACATATGATACGCCTCTCACCTCCTTCAATCATGCTATTTCGTGCTGCACCAAAAAACAGGTAACATTGTCTTTGTTGTGCAGAGAGGTTAACAGGAGTTTCACACCTGCTCCATATTAGGTTACATGGTGGTTGCACAAGATGGCCAGGCCCACTGGGCTCGTGACATTTCAAAAGTACTACGGGCCTTAATGGACGCAATGAAAACAAGGCCATTTGTGCTGGTTTCATAGGTCCCACTGACTTCTGTCTGCTCACACAATATTCAGAGTGCCCAGCGGCTCCTGAGATGCTCTGGACACTCTCTTGTGACATAAATTCTTCCTTTGCAATGCTAAAGAAACCACAATTGGTGCCCTCTGCGCAGTGCTTAATTTGTGCTTGTTCTTTCCGGCGCGGAGCACCGGCACTTATTTTTGAGGGCCGGCACTTATTTTCTGCCTCAAGCATCTACTGCGACAAATGTTTTGTTTATGTTTTTTAACAACATGCAACAGCCATAAAAAAAGTTCCTTTTATGAGAAACGGCAGCTGGTCCCAGAGATTATTTACAGAAATATTAGGGAGCTGCTGCTATATTACAATATTGAAAACACACGTCACTATCCCCGCGTATTGGATGTAAACACATTTAGAATTCGGACCACTGGGCCTGGGCACTGTCAGTGACCTGCCAAAAGGGGGCACGAAAGAGCTGAAATTGGACCATGAATTCAAAACTGTTCCAAACAAGGGCCCCTGAAATATATTTGACCGATGGCCCCCAAAATTCTTCAGATGTTCCTGGGGGCACCATTATATTAAATGGTGTCAAAGTCGAGCAGACATCTCCGCCTCAGTCTTCTAGTTGGAGATGTCGTTTTATCACAGACACAGTCAATGGCCAGTATTCTAGTTTATGATTTAAATGAATGATGTCATTAACAGATGGAGGAGGGCATGGTCTTCCAAATGAGAAGAGGAGACGTCATAAACCACGCTGGGCCTTCCAAAGCCAGGGAGGTTATTCCCTGGATGACAAAAGTGGGTGCAAATGAAGTTTTTACGCGAAACTAATCTGTGGGTGAAAACAGCGCTTTTCACAGCGCCCTTTCATTTAATATCCAAAATACACTACAGACAGGGCCTCTGGACCTGTGATACAAGGGAGGACCAAAATATGTGGCAAGTCTGACTAAATTATGCAGCAAGAAAAGGCAAATTATGCGGCATAATGCGGCACATTTTGCGTTACTTCTTTATGTTTTGTCATTTTTAGACAGGTTAACACCGTCAGTCAAGGATTTCACCTCACTGGTATCAGTTTAACACCCAAATGCAGCAACAAGCAATGGAAAGGGGGCCAATCAGCTGTTGCATAGGGCTTTCTGCTGCGATGCAGCATGTGTCGTTATGTTTGTAGCAACTTTTGATCTGTTGGACCTAGAAACAATTTGCTTAATTCAAATCTGCAGATTATGCAGCAAATTGTGGATGATGTGGCTAATGCCACACATCCATGGCAAGGGGAAAATGCTAGGCTGCAAGATCTCGACATTCCAAAGCCATTCCTTCCTCTTATAGCCAGCCGAGAGAGACTGGCATTGCCAATCATTTTTTTAGACTTTGTCAGCTTCACATTCGTACTTGTCAGAAGTTTTTGCGGGGCTCAGGTCACAAATATAATGTGGGGCCCTTCTCTAAAAAGCCTTCTTTTCCAATATATAATCTATCTATCAGTGGCAGCACTGGGCCCTGAAACGAGCGGTTTGAGGCAAATTAGCCCCAGTTGCCCCCCATTGGTAATGGCCCTACACACACTGAAAAATAGCAACATTTGAACAAAAATTGGAAGAAGATGGGTGTCAGCCAACTTTAAGCTCCGGAGACAGTTCATCTGAAACCCGAGAGTCTCTGGGGCTGTTGGTGAAGTATTTCGATTCATGACTGTGACTACGGGGGTCTGTAAGGGACAAACCTTGGGGTGGCCACCTCTTCGCGTGACTTCCCTAGGAGAGATGTGCCACAGGGTGGTGCATGTCCTAGATGCCAGGATCTCACTGGCAGAACTCTTCACTCATCCAGTCCCAGTAAGCACATTGTCATTGATGTGAGCTCACACACTTCCTCATTAGAATGGGTGCATTGTCTCCCCGACATTAAATACTTGACTGTTGCTTAATTAGTTCAAGCATAATAATCTACTGTTGTTTATAGTTATCACGTTGTAATTGGTCAATTAGAGCTTCTAATTTTGACTACTTCGTTCTCATAAACTGCTTCGTTAAGCAGTGTGATCACATCTCTGTGTCTGGATTCATTGTGCTGAAACCAGGAAGACTGGCGACTGTTTTTGTACTGAACAACCACGGCTCGCCTCCTCTTTACCCACCCAACAGCCACCAGGACTGCTGCAGGGACCTGGTCCTCCTAAACCGACCTCCAGTCCCAGGTCTGTGCAGTTCCTCCCACTGTGGCCCATCCTCAGTGGGACGTCATTCTGAAAACAATTGCTAAATCTGATGGAAGCCCACATGAGAAGCGCCTGCTGAGAGACGACCACACTCCTGGCCCCTGAGGAGTTTTTATTATTGGAAATTCACAATATCGGGATTCAATAGATGTGGTGCTGGCATCTGGGTCCTTGCAGAGATAGCTTGGATGTAAACAGAAGGGCACACAATGTTGCCATCATATCACTCTTGCCACACATCACGTGGGTCATTGTTGATTATGAAAAGCATCAAGCTGTGAGAAATGTGTGTGGGTCTGGTGTCTTGGATTGTTATTTCCTATTTGTAAACTGTTTTATAAAATGATCCTATTTCCATGATTCACGAGATATCCACTTAGGGGCTCATTATCAGTTTGGCAGTCCCAACGCAGGACTCCGTGGTGGTGGCGCCCGCCCTACTGTAAGGTTTCCGCTGGCCTGACGTGGTTGTCCAGTGGAAACCTTGAAACAGAGCGTTCCCACCAGTCAGTCCGGCAGGAACAGTGTTACGAGATAGCACTCGGCTCCCTCAACGGGCCGGCACCTTTGGTATGCGCACTGTCTCCATAGCAGACAGTGAGCATTCCGATGGTGCTGGGCAGGGGGGCCCCTGCACTGACCACGGCATTGTCGTGGACAGTGCAGGCCCCCCCCCCGTTGCCCCATGTACTCCCTTTCTGCCAGCCTTTTCATGGTGGGGTCCCAGCCATGAAAAGGCTGACAGTAAGATGGTGTTGTACTCAGCAAGGCTGATTACAAGCCCGACTGTTGTTATGCCATCAGGAACCAGGTTTCTGGCGGCGACGGCGGTCCCTTGGTGGTCTGACTGCCAAAGTCATAATTTGGCGGTCAGACCTTCAAAGCTGTGGCTCTGAAGACCACCAGACTCGTAATGAAGCCCTTAGTATTAGTTATGCTGAAATTGTCTTCACCCTCACTTTTCACGATAATGTTTTTAAAATACGAATATATCCAAGAACTGTCTTTAATGCAATAACAAGGTAGCAAAAAACAATAAAGAGCCAATGTTAATGAAAATCACAAACCAGTCAAAAAGTAGATGCTAAGAAACTTTGAGTTCCCCTCTTGATAGAGGCAGTGCATGAGATATCACCTCATGTGAGTAGATAAGTGTGATATCACTTAAGTGGCACACATTTTCCTCACCCATCTGTACATCACTGGGACAATGGGGTACAAACAGGCCTTTCTTTGGTGGTGCATCAGTGGGGCAGCTGTGGCACCAGGTAGCTTATATGCAAACAAGTGGTTTCATCAAGTGCCAAAGGAGGTGCATTGGTTATGCAAGTCCCAGAAGTGCCGGGGGAGCTGAAACCAAGCAACTTCACAACTCCACGGTTCAAAAAGCATGACCACACTGTGTGGCGGAGAGTGGTCCAAAGGCAAACTGAAATGTTGAAATTCCGGGTATAAGCTGCAGGATGAATTGGCTGGTAATAGACACATTTCTGGCAACAATGAGAGGTGAATAGGCCTTTAAAGAATGCCTGTACTCTGCTCTTGCACTCCAGCTCCTGAGAGCATAGAACTGCAAAGTATTAATAGTCAAATCGGATCTACAATTTTGTTGCATTACCAGTAGAAACAACTTAGTACATGTCATTGTTTTAAAATGTGTCAGTGTAGTTTAAGTGGACCAAATCCTAGGGTGAGCATCCTAATTAAAAAGCTCAGGATTGGGATATGTGGTCCCAGGTAGCCTCAGATCTGGCCTCCCTCTGTTGCAGCTGTCACAAAAAGCTCTACCATAGGCTCCTTCCTGACCTGCCAAGAAAGGGCCCGGATGTGACATGGATAGCGATATATTGCTCATTGAACAAGCAGCCCAGGGAGGCATGTTTCAGTGATTAGAAACGTCACGTGTAGCTATGCAGAGCCTCAGTAATCTTCCATTTGAGCAGCAGAAATTTCAGCCTTGCTCACATCAAGTACTTGCATCACCAGGAGGACACTTGGAACACTGCTCGTGACCACTGCAGCCTTGTGTTTTTAATGACGTCTACTGATGTTCACTATGGATTATTTTTTAATGAACACTCTGGAACCTCCGCAGACACAAATCGATCTAAGGTGGGAACAGAAGTGGCGAGTTCAGTTTACCACCCTCGTTTCAGCATTAGGTTAGCTGCATTTGGTAGCTGAGTGGCCTGAAAGGTGCCACCTGTGGCAAGAACAGATCATCTGTGCTTTATTCTGGTGATTTGTGAAAGGCTAGACCAAGCTCGGTCCTGCTGGGGAATAAAAGGTAGAGGGAGAGAGAAGGAGGGATTAAATGATGAGCGAAGGAAAGTGACACACGCACACATGCGCGCGGGCACACACACACACACACACACATGATAGAAGAGCCAAGAATCAAAAGCAATCTTTCAAACTTCTGCTCTCCTTTGTAAGCGTTTAGCCTCAGCTTCAAACATGCTCATGTTGCAAGTTTGTCACCACCCAGAAGGATGAAAGGCAGAGTTGGCTGTAACGATATCTGAACAACTACCCTGTAGCCTGCACCAAAGAGTCTGCATTATGTGCATGAACACAGTGAGCTGTCTTCCCTCCTGAGGACAAGCTGTCATGGACGTCAATTAGCAGAAGGTATGTTATTGGGACCTGTCTATTCAAACTCCGGGCCAGATTTTCAAGGCCCTAGGGCCACCAGAGCGTCACTTTTTGCAACGCTTAGGTGATGCTAACCATTTCTTCATATTTACAAGGAAGTGTAGTGCCATTTTTTGTGGCTTTTCGGCTCCTTGTAAATATGGGCCCCTCCGATGCAGTTTTCTGTGTCACAAGGGCGTGCAATGGGCCAGATTTACAAGGCCCAAGTGCCACCGGAGCTTCAGTTTTTGTGATGGTCTGGTGGTGCTTTGCAGGGCGCCACATTTACAAGGCAGTGCTGAGCTACTTTCTGTGGCTTAATGCCACCCGGTAAATTGTGGACCCCTCTGACCCAGGTGTCTGCATCAGAGTAGCGTGCAATGGGTGTTGCTGTGGGCATTCCAACGCAACACCCATTGCTTTTGACGCTGCCACAGATTTGCATGAAGGTAAGGTAGCAGTGGTGTTACATGGCAATGAGAAGGAATACTTTAATTCATCCTTGTTTTTGCTTTTTCTATGTGTGCTGCATTCTGCAGTACACATAGAAAGAGCAAAAGACCGTAAACAATCGTTTATGTGCAGGAAGATGTCCCTTCCTGCATATAAACAATCATAAAAAATATTGATTTGGTAGTTCTATGTGTGCTGCATTCTGCAGCACACATCATAGTGCCAAATCACCATTGTGGATTGTTTATGTGCAGGCAGGGACACCTTTCTGCACATAAACAATCAATTCCCTCAACACAGACACTCTTGCACTATGGTGCAAGGGTGCCTGCATTGGCGCTGGCAGCTAAAGTTAACGCCGGCACAAGGGGAAACATAGGGGTGCAACCTATTTCAGTAAATACGGCGCCCCCTGTATTTCTGAAGTGGTGTAGTATGGCGCTGTACATTTTGGCGCAGCACCCTGCCGCACCACTTTTTAGTAAATCTGGCCCAATGGGTGTTGCAGTGGGTGTTCCACCACAACACCCATTGCTTTTGACGCTGCCCCAGATTTACAAGAATTCGTAAATCTGAAGTAGTGCCAATATCTAATGCCACCCTATGGCACTACAAGGAGGAATACTTTTATTCCGCCTCAATTTTTGCTTTTTCTGTGTGCTGCATTCTGCAAGCATGTCTGCATTGGTGCAGGCTGCTTAATTTAGTGCCGGTGCAGGGGGGAACGCAGGGATGAACCGTATTCTTCTAAATACGGCACCTTTCTGTGTTTCAAAACAGGTACAACATGGCGCTGCTAATTTTGGCGCAGTACCACGCTGCAACTGTTTCTCGGAAATCTGGCCCTCTGTGTGCAGTTTTCACTCCGTTTAACTCCTTGCTAAGTGGGGTGAAACTGGAATTTCACATTTGAGCAATACAGCACCACTGCTGATTTTCAACTAAATCCTACTGATCTATCTATGAATGGCCACCAATATTAAAAGGCCTGCCTACCCCGGAAGTATCCCTTTTGCACCAGCCTACCTGTACACAATTACTGGGGTGTGCACAATTGTTCATGGGGCGTAACTCCCGATTTAGGATCACCCAGTAACTCTGCTTGAGGCGCTGGAAAAACAGAATCAGTATTTCACTCACATATAGCTGGGAGAGTGGGAAGTTTTCATTTGTGTCTGTTGAAAGAAAGAAGGTGTACTGCAGCTACAAGTCCTTTTAACACCCCCATAGTCCCATTTTTAGACATATACCTGATGTGGCCTGTATGTGGACCTTTGGGAACAAGCATATAGCTGCTGGCCATGGTTTGCTTGGGGTTACTATCGGAGAAAGAATATGGGCCATATTTATGAGGGCCCTAGTGCCCCCTTGTGCCACATTAGTGCCATTTTTGTATGCTAATGTGGTGTCAGGTTGGAAAAAATGCTGCACCGTATCTACAAAGTGGTGCAATGCATGCATTGCGTCACTTTGTAAACCCTTGCGCCACATTATGCCTGAGTCAGGCATAATGAATGCAAGGGGGGCGTTCCGGCATTAGGAGGCCTGGGAAAATGGTGCAGTAGGCTCTATGTTATTCGACTGCGCCATTTTTTGCATCAATTTTAATGCCTGCCAAAGGCGTAGGTCCTGCGTAGTGGACCTACCCTCGAGACGGCGCCCCGCATTCAAGTTATGCAAGCGCTGTCCGAGTCTTTAAGAAGACGCCGTGCAGACCCGAGAGGGAATTCCTTCCGGCTTGCGCGCGTCGAAAAATGGAAAGAGAAAAAGGACGTGCGTCTGAGGCTGGGCGTAGACATAGAATATATTTTTAGTTATCTGTTTGTTAACCTCTGTCTTCAAATTACGCCAACTGAATACAGTAGCACCTTTTCTTTGCATGAATAAGAATCATATTTCTCTGTGATACCCCTAAAAACTAAACAGGATTTTTACACCTGTTCTAAGCACAGGTGCTTGTAGAAAAAACATGCATATTATTCTATTAGAATTCTATGCATTGTTTTTAAGCGAAAATGTTTATTACAAGCGTATGGCCACCACCTTTAGGAGTTGGCATGTTTTCTCTTTTATCCTTTTTTGTCATTTGCTTGCATATGCAGCCAGATGCCCTGCTTTTCCACTCTTAGGGCCAGATGTACGTAGCTATTTTCATGTGGCAAACGGCCTAAACGGCCAGATTCTGCAAATTGGGCCATTTGCGGAATGAAAATAGCATTTTGGCACATACCAATTTGTTTCGCCATTCCGTAATCCATTTATCGAATCGCAAACTAGGTTTGCAAGTCTCTGTTTAGAAAGGGCGTGCCGAGGAAGTCCCTTCCAAATAACGAGTCACAGTGGTATGTAGATTGTTTAGTGAATGTGGTTGGAAAACAATGGAAGTTACCACCAACTTGAAGTTGGTGATAACCCATTTGCAAACGGGAAGGGGTCCGCCAGGGACCCCTTCTCCTTTGTTAATGGAAGCGAAAATATTTTTTCAGAGTATGCAGTGGGCCAACGGACCACTCCCTACTCTGAAAAAAAATAAAAGAAAACTTTTCAGTTTTTTGTTTGCAATGCATCCAGTTTTCCTTTAAGGAAAATGGCTGCATTAAAAAAAACTGCTTAATTTAAAAAGCAGTCATAGACATGGTGGTCTGCTTCCCCAGCAGGCCACCATCCTTGTGAGTGAGGCCATTCCCAATGGGGTCGCATATTGCAACCTACCTCATGAATATTAATGAGGTAAGTCATTTGCGACCCCATTGGGAATCTCCAAATGTGTCTGCGACACATTTAGTAGCAGCAGCCACTGCAAATGTCAAGAAGAGGAGCGGGGGGACGACGAGGATGGGGGAAAACAAAAACAATAAAGAATTTTTTTTTAAAAACTTACCTTTTTTGCAGTTCCCGCCGCCTTCTCCTGCCTCCTACTGCCTCCTACCGCCTCCTGCCGCCTTCTGCCTCCTTGCTCCTCTTATGGTGTCTCAGCATTCACTGGGATACCAGCACATGCTCCCCAGCAATCATGGGGCTGCATTCATGCAAAAGCTAGCATGAAAGAAGTGTGAGGATTAGTCTGAGCGTCAGTGACTGCTGCTCAGACACAGCCCTGGGGTCTGTGCGGTTTCTCCAGCCCAGCTGTTAAACACAGCTGGGCTGGAGAAATCTAAGTGCGCATGTGAGATGGCTGGCCAAACACACATGCGCACTTAGGTGCAATCTCTGCTCCTCCTCCCTCTCGTGGCCCAGCCACGCCCGTCCCTGCACTGCTGGCTGAGCCAGCAGATGAAAAATAAAACAATAGTGTAGCTATTGTTTTATTTTTTATCTCCTGGCTCTTGGCCGGGTGGCGGACACTCCTCCGCCATTGCGGAGGAGCCTTACTTGACATTTATACATTTCATTTTGTGAGTCTCTAATTACGATTTGCAATGAATCCCAATCAGAGACTCGCAAAATGAAATGGTCGTACATCTGACCCTAAAATTCTTAACTTCTGTTGGCCCTGAGTGGCCCCAGTGTTACAATGCAACACCACCAGTTCCCCTGGCTGCCGGAAATCCCATCCCAAGGAGAAGGACTTCCGGTGGGCAGGAAATGCTACGAGCAAGCCACACAGCATGTGCCAGAAAGTGAAAAAGATGATCCGTGATAGGGCTACTGATCGTGAGCAGCAGTGGGAACTTGGGGCCAGATGTATCAAAAAAGGCATTTGCGATTCAGAAATAGCGATTTTTAAGAAATCGCTGTTTCTGAGTCCCAAAATGCAATGTATCATATTTGCGATTCGGTAATAGCTATTACCGAATCGCAAATTGCGATACCGGCCCCATTCGCACCTATGTGCCTGTAGGCCCATATTTGCAAATTTTTTGCATTTCCCAAATTGCGAATTCCTAATTGGAATTCGCAAATTTGGGAAATGCACACCCCAGGGTGCTGGGGGCCTAAGGCCCCCCTCTGCTGCACCCCAAGAAGTTTTTTAAGGACATGTAAGGCGCACACATGCCAAAGAGGCATGTGTGCGCTACATATCAATTTTAAAAATGCATTTTAAATGCATTTTTTAAATTTGCACATGGTTACCACCAAGTTCAACTTGGTGGTAATAGCGATTCCTTAATGCCCAATTCTCATTAAGGAATAGCTTGTTACATGTGGTTTAGAAATCGCAAATAAGGATTCCTTATTTGAGATTTCTTATTTAGAGAATACAGGTTACAAATTTAATGTACAATGTATGCCATATAATTAGATGTTTATACAATGCTTCAGCCTCATCTTTTACTGTAAAATAGACCGACTCCCGTTGAAGTGAAGGGTCTGTTACAGTAGTGACATCATTTCTATTGACCTAATGACATAAATGTACACTGAAGATAGCAATTAAGCACCCTCTGATTTTTTACAACTTGTTCCCTGCTTCCTGGCTTCAAGTGAGGGAAGTTTGTCTTTAGTCCTAGTTGGTTGACTTTGCACAAAATTAACCAATGGGTAGTTCAGTCATGCTTGAGGGGTCTGGTGTGTAGTCATTCCTCAATCTGTTCTTTGGAGCTTCGAGGAAATGGTTCAGGGCGTTAGAGTTATTCATATGGTCTGTGTCCCACCAATAATTTGGTGTACACATCTTCCATTTTGTGTCCCACAGGTGTGGCACACTGCAGCGCACAGTGTGCAATGGCCGGTACTGCACCCTAGACAACAATACTCATGAAAAGTGTTCATGTTTAGAGTGGTTTGGATGGGAGAAGAGACCTGGGGGCTAGTGTTTTTGGAAGATCTTTGGGTGTGAGACTAAGGAATGGCAGGATAAGGTGGCCGGGAGAAGATGGCCAGAAGATGATGGCCCTCAGTTCCATAGCAAGAGAGTTCCAAGATTCGGTGCTGTGGCTTCTATCCAAGGTGATAATTCCTGTTGACGAATGACAGAATAGCCTTTAATCGTTCTAATGGAGGAGATGGATTATTAGACATTGGTCTATACGTTTCGTGTGAAAAAATATGGCGACCTCTAGTCTCCCAAGATAGAAGCTTCAACTCTTGTCCATCAAGTTTCTAAATTCCTGGTGTGAACATTCTTTGTGCAGCACGTGTAAGCAATACACATCCAGTTTTACTGTTTGTATGAGACCTGTTCTGCTTGAATCAAGTTTTACGTCAGAGAAACTTTACGCATTTGTCAGAAGCATGAGTAAACCAGAAGGTAAGCGCTTCCCTCTTCTATATTGTTGAGAATTTCAGGGGACTTTGGTGTGGGATGATGAACCACTCATTGGAAGCACTGAATGATCACTTAGGCCAGGGTGCTTACCCGTACATGTGCTGGGGTCTGTGTTCAAAAGAGCCACTATCATGCTCTGATTGATGAACAGATCTGAGAGGTGGGCACATTTCGACCTTATCAACTTGTTTTTCTGGCTGTGTGTTATGGGGCATTTCTAATTGTTTTGTGATTTTCTTCTGAACAGACACCAAACACTAGCTGACACCAAGGATTACCACAACCATCATAAAAACAATCTGCGAGTAATGAGGAGGGACAGGAGAAGTTCTAATCTTTGAGTATGAAGTTATCACACTTGGTGCGTGGAGAAATACGAAGGTTTGTAAAGTTTTGAAAAGTGTCCGGGTTCACTCAGCTTGGTGGTGGAAGAAGTCCTGCAAAAATAACGTTTTTGATAGAGATTCTTTGCTCAGAGACTATTTTTACAAGAGCATTTTTCTAGGAAAAGTAGAGATTTTGGAGAATATTTCTTCAACAACCCTAAGTAGCAGGAGGTACTTCTGACTTTTATTTTTAATTTCAATTTTGCAAACCTTGTGAAGTTCACAAAGAATGGAAAACCAGCTTTGTATGCCCATGAGAAGGCATTGCTGGACTTTCATTATGTCATCCACCTGTGTGTACAAGATTGGTGGTCAAATCAAAAATAGTATATATACAGTTCCAAAAAGGTGTCTCTTTCAAAAATATAGTTCTATATTGAGGTTGGTGGACAATCAATTTGTTTAAAGCAAGTGCCCTCACTCACCTTTCGGTGACATGCTTCATCATAGGGCTATGCTCCTCGTCAGGCCGGCACTGCAATGTCTGACGGGCCCCACGTGGGGGCTCTTTGCCGGAGATCTTTTGTAAATGATGAACAACCGGTCAAAAACAAACTAATCTAGGATTGGTAAAAAAGGTAGTTAAAAATGACTAGAGGTAAAAAAATGCAATTTATTAGGATATTGATACCTCTGACATGATTAAAAACGGCATAAGGGGAGATAATGAAACGATGTCTAAACTCCCCAGGAGGACAAAAAGTCATATAATCACTAGGTCTCTCAATGGAGGGTAGTGAGAGTACACACAGGATCCCCTGTGTTACTTTGTATAATAGGTCAACATGTTTCTCGCTAGTTAGTCAAAAATGATCTAGTGCGATTCATCAGGACCATGACATGTACCTAATCCTTAAGCAATTAGAGACCCATAATAGGGAATATCTGATTAACAGGAACCCTCCATATACTAAAGGATGGGCCCCATCGGGGAAAACATCAGGCTTGAGAGGTCCACTATGGTTCTCAGTAGTATAGCGTACAATGGCAAACCTACATCGCTCTGTGTATTCCCGGAACGAGATTGGTGGACCACTGGGTGTCATTAAATTCTTCTATTTCAGGTTTCCACCATATTTGGTGTTTTTGTGATTTCATATGGGAGCAGTGTTTAGGTGGACACCCTACCAGGTGTAGCAACTCGTAGTGGTTTCTATTTTTGACTTTGCCGTTAGTACTCTTGCACTGCCCAGTCTTGGGATTATGGAGGCAGCAGAAGCAACAGAAAGTAGGTTTAAGAGCCCTGTTTACTTTATGCTGTTTCCACCTTCCTCATTCACTCAACCCAGCAGCGGAAAATTTGAAGCCATTGTTTGCTGAGTTTGTGTCTGTAGTTGTGGGGTTATGGGTAAATGTGATAATATGTCAATGGTTGGATGCATATGTGACCTTTTGACCCTGCTTCTGCAGGCAGGTCGCTCCCCGCTCCACCATCCGCGCCACCTCCACTCCGTATTTCTCATCCTTTTTCCCGCCGCTGCATCCCCTGTGGCCCCTCCCGCCTCCCCCCTCCTCCTCACCGTTTTCTCTATTCCTTTTTCCCGCCGCTGCATCCCCTGCGGCCCCACCCGCCTCCCCCCTCCTCCCCCCTCTTCCTCACCGTTTTCTCTATTCCTTTTTCCCGCCGCTGCGTCCCCTGCTGCCCCTCCTCCTCACCATTTTCTCTATTCCTTTTCCCACCGCTGCGTCCCCTGCCCCACCCCCCAGCCTTCTCATTCGTCAAGCCCTCCCTCCTCTGTCCCTCTCAGACACACCTACTCCCCCCTCACCCTCCACTCTCTCAACCCAGGCCCCCGCCCCACGTGCACCCCATCTAGCCCCACACACACTCATGGCACCTTCACCTGCCACACCTGTCATTTCTCCTGCTCCTCATCCCTCACACCACACACCAACCATAGCGACCCCACCTTCAACAAACACAACACCTCCAACGCAAGACTCACCCGCTCTGCCCCCACCAACCAACCTCGCCGCACACCAGCCCACAACCAGAACACACCCCGCAACAACACCCTCACGCATCACACCAACACCACCCACCACAACCACCTCAACTGCCTGCTCCTCAACACCCACTCCCTTCACAAACATGCCATAGAACTCTGGGACCTCATCACATCACACTCACCTGACATCGCCTTCCTCACGGAAACCTGGACCAACCCCTCCTCAGAACCCGACATAGCCATCGCCACCCCCAAGGGATACAAACTCCAACGCAAAGACCGCCTCAACAGGCCAGGTGGTGGCATCGCCATCCTACACAGGGACACCATCAAACTCACCACCAGCTCCCAAGACACTATCAACAACACAGAACACATGCACTTCCTGATCCACATCAACAACAACTCCACTCTCAGAGGTACACTAATCGACAGACCATCAGGACCATGCCCCACCTTCTGCAACACCATCGCCGACACCATCAGATCGCACGCCCTGACCTCCACAGACTACATCCTCCTTGGTGATTTCAACTTTCACTTAGAAAACCTACAAGACCACAACTCTACCTCCCTCATAGACAACCTCACCAATCTCGTACTCAAACAACTGGTCACCGCACCCACCCACTCAGCAGGACACACGCTCGACGCAATTTTCACCGCAAGCCAACACATAGCCTACACCCACACCACTGAACTCCTCTGGACTGACCACCACTCCGTCCACTTCTCCTTAACCAAACCCCCCACACACTACCATCAACACACCACACCCTACCGCATGTGGGACAAGATCCCCACAGAACGACCAAACTCCCAACTGGCCCATAACCCCCCCCCCCCCCACGCCAACGACCCCAACACAGGAGCACACAACCTCTCCAAATGGATCACCACCTGCGCAAACACACTAGCCCCCCTCAGAAAACACATCGCCACCCGCAACATCAAGAACGCCCCATGGTTCACCCCTGAACTCCAAGACTCCAAGCACAAATGCCGCCAAGCTGAGAAAATATTGCAACTAGAACCTTCCACAACCAACTTCTCCACCCTCAAAACCACAATTCGCACCCATCACCAAATCATACGCACCGCCAAAAGAGATCACTACAAGACACGCCTTGACAACAACTCTCAAAACAGCAAAGAACTCTTCAACATCATTAATGAACTTGCCAAACCCAAAGCCAGCAACATAGACCCCACACACACACAGCCCCTATGTGACGCCCTTTCCAACCACTTCCTCCACAAAATCATGGACATCGACAACAGCTTCATACCACACACACACACACCACATACACCCCTCACTCAGTCACCCAACCCAACCCCCACTCTTGACCCCCCCACCACACTCTCCACCTGGACCCCCACCACACACGAAGAAACCGAAAAAAACATGAACTCCATCCAATCCGGATCCCCCTCCGACCCCTGCCCACATCGCATCAACAACAAAGCTAGCCCAACCATCGCCCCATACTTTACAACATAAACAACTCCTCTTTCGACTCTGCCACCTACCCAGACCCCTGGAAGCACGCAGAAATCACTGCTCTCCTAAAAAAAAAACAAGCCGACCAGGAGATCCTCTCCAACTACCGCCCCATCTCCCTCCTCCCTTTCCCCACCAAGGTTTCTGAGAAATTAGTGAAAGCCCGCCTATCCCACTTCCTCGAAGTAAACAACACTCTGGACCCCTCACAATCCGGGTTCCGCAAGAACCACAGCACGGAAACTGCCCTCATCGCATGCACTGATGACATCAGGACCAAAGTCGACAAAGGCGAGACTGTCGCACTCATCCTCCTAGACCTCTCCGCAGCCTTTGACACCGGCTGCCACCGCACACGCCTCCACAACACAGGAATTCACCACAAAGCCTTAGACCGGCTCACCTCCTTCCTCAACGACCGGACCCAGAGGTGCATAGCGGCTTCTACCCTCCCTGGGGGCAGATCGGCCTAATAGCAATAGAAATAGAAATGGGCTAAAATAAATTTGCCCCCACCTCCCTGGGGAGCGACCCTTGGCTAAGGGCTCACTCCCCACCTCTAAAAAACAAAACAAAACAAAAAATTATCCCTGGCTCCTAGAGGCTTCTGCCCCCCCCCCCGGGGGCAGATCGGCCTAAAAACAATAGGCCGATCTGCCCCCGGGGGGCAGAAAAGGCCTAAAATAAATTTGCCCCCCTCCCCCGGGGAGCGACTCTTGCCTAAGGGGTCACTCCCCACCTCTAAAAAACAAAAACAAAAATATTTATCCCTGGCGCCTAGAGGCTTCTGCCCCCCCCCCCCGGGGCAGATCGGCCTAATAACAATAGGCCAATCTGCCCCCGGGGGTGGGGGCAGAAATGGCCTAAAATAAATTTCCCCCCCAAACCCCTGGGGAGCGACCCTTGCCTAAGGGGTCACTCCCCTTGCGTGACATTGGCGCAAAAAAAAGATCCCCAGTGCCTAGTGGTTTCTGCCCCCCTTGGGGGCATATTGACCTAACAAAAATCGGCCGATCTGCCCCCAAGGGGGGCAGAAATAGTCTAAATACAATGTGCCCCCCAGGGGAGAGACCCTTGGCTAAGGGGTCGCTCCCCGCCTCTAAAAAACAAAACAAAACAAAACAAAATAATAACCCCAAAAATGTATCCTTGGCGCCTAGAGGCTTCTGCCCCCCTGGGGGCAGATCGGACTAATAAAAATAGGCCGATCTGCCCCCGGGGTGGGGGGGGTGGAAATGGCCTAAAATAAATTTGCCATCATGCCCCCCCACCTCCCCCTGGGGAGCGACCCTTGGCTAAGGGGTCGCTCCCCACCTCTAAAAAACAAAACAAAGAAAAAAAAAAAAAAAAATGTATCCCTGGTGCCTAGAGGCTTCTGCCCCCCCTGGGGGCAGATCGGTCTAGTAACAATAGGCCGATCTGCCCCCAGGGCGGCCAGAAATGGCCTAAAATAAATTTTAAATGGCCTAAATATAATTTGCCCCCTAGGGAGCGACCCTTGCCTAAGGGGTCGCTCCCCAACTAAAAAAACAAACAAAAGAAACACACAAAAAAACAAACAAAAAAAATGATCCCTGGCGCCTAGTGGATTCTGCCCCCCCGGGGGCAGATCGGCCTAACAATAGGTCGATCTGCCCCCGGGGGGGGCAGAAAAGGCCTAAAAAAATATTGCCCCTCCTCCCCCCCCCGGGGAGCGACCCTTGCCCAAGAGGTCGCTCCCCTTATGCTAATTTCAAGTAAAAAATAAATCCCTGGTGTCTAGTGGGCATTTCAAAAGCCGGATTACTTTACAATCCGGCTTTTGAAATGTTCTGAGAGACTTCAACGGGAAGGAAATTCCTTTCCTTTCCTTTGAAGCCTCTCAGGGCCCCATCACATGATCGGAAGAGAAATGCTTTGCATTTCTCTTCCGATCACACTGGGGAAGTGGCCTCTGATGAGGTTAGCGTGCATTTGCGCGCTGATGTCATCAGACATCACTGGGGGGGGTCAGAGGGGGGTCGGGGTGGAAGGGGAAGTGCTTCCTCTTCCATCCCTGCCATAGCCCAGAGAGCTCAGTGCCCAGGACGTAATTGTTACGTCCTCGGCACATGAGCACTGTGCCGCAGGACGTAACCATTACGTCCGCGGCACAGAAGGGGTTAATGTAACTGATGCTCATGCAAAGCGCTCAAATAGACTCGTGTCAAGTTTGTGCTATATAAAAAAAACGAGAAAAAAAACCCAACAAACAAGCATTTGTGCATTTAGGCCCATATTTATACTTTTTTAACTCCGCAATTGTGCCGTTTTTTGATGCAAAAGCGGCGCAAAGTTACAAAATACAATTGTATTTTTTAAATTTGTGCCACTTTTGCTTAAAAAAACGGCACAATTGCAGTGCTAAAAAAGTATAAATATGGGCCTTAATGAGCCAGGATTCTAGTTGTGAGCAGTACTGAATGGCTGTGGGTGTGTGGACGTTCAGTAGACCTCTGTCCGTGCAGCAAGAGACTGCGAGCAATGTCAGCGCCATTTTCTTACAAGGATTGGGATTGCAATTTAAAAAGAATGTCCTGATGTGAAGGGTATTGGAGGCAGGGGCGGCTCCTCCATGAGGGCGGAGGACCATCGCCCCTCTGCCAGCAGCACCAGCTGCAAACCTTTTCAAGACAACGATAACAAACGGTGTTTATCATAAATTTCTTGAAATGGGCGGGTCATAGGCTGTGACGAGCAGTCGAGGCGAGTGCACCGAGCACTCCCCTCAGGGCGCATGTGTGTTTGGCCAGCCGTCTTGCCGAGCTGGAGAGAGCCTGCACAGGCTCCCAGGCAATCCTGACGCTGCTCCGAGCAGCGGCAAGATTGTCCGCAGGGCAGGCTGGGAGCCTGTGCCTGCAGTCGACAAGGGACACAGAGAGGAGCAACGCGCGTGGAGGTAAGTGTTTTTTTTCATTTTTTTTTATTAATGTAATTCTTATCCCCCTCGTGCACCCACTCCCGTGTGCTGCCCAGCCCCTTCTGAAGGTCATGAGCAGCGACTGATTGGCGGAGCAAAAACCGGACTCGCAATGTTCTGTAGTTACAACCACGACCATTAAAACATCCTATTTAGAATCCCTGTAAAGCTAGAATGCTCCTCTCACGTTCCCTCTTTCTACCTTAGAGCGCTGCAATGAGAAAACTGCGAGTTGCAAGATCATTTTTTGACTCGACTGTATATTTAGTGCATTGAGCCAGGTTTTTTTTTTTTTGCAAAAGCAAAGCCTTCTGCAAAGTAAATCGCAAAGTTACTGTCTGCAAAAAGCTTTTCTACATCAACCGCTCTGAATTATGCATGTGATTTCTTAAGCAGTGCGGCTGCTAGACGGCAATTTCATGCATTGTTCCACTCATTCTGTGAAAAGAACTGTATAATGCTAATGGTCAGCCTTCCCGACATGCACCTTTTTGATACTCATATTCTACTAAAGCACAACGTTACAAGAAAACCGGAATAATGCAAGGCAAAGAGCGCATCGTAAAAGGAGGAATATCAATGAACCACCTTCTGTACCAAAGGAACAGGAGGTCTGTCAAAGACAATAACATTTCAAGTTTCTTTTCTGTTTCGGATGTTTATCACAATAAAGCGCAGGATAAGTCAGCAAGCAGTGAAGATGCATTTAATCACGTGTCTAAAGTTACACCGAAGTGACCACATTGAAGACAGCATATGCTTTCTTTAGCAAAGAAGATGATGTACTTTCACTCTGCCTCGGCCTGATGGGAAGCCAAAGATGTGGGGCAAACAGTCCAAACAAAGGGGCATATTTATCAGGAGTTGCGTCTCCCTGCTCCATGCAAGGGGACGCAATGGTGACGTAACTACTAAGTCAGACTTATCAAGCCACGCACGCCCACCTCCTGTGGCCCTGCATGGACTGAAAAATCGAGAGTAAAGCAACACAGAGCAAATCACTGCATTACGTTACTGTGCCCCAGGGACGTGTTCCATGGGTGGAGCATGGGTATCTCCTGGGAATGCGCCAAAACCTTACGCCTCCCAAGGTGATGCGTAATGAGGAGAGAAATCTTTGTTTCTCCTCATTTCTTCCTCTTTCTGTGTGCGCTGCAGAAAAGAGGAAAATGTCTCTGATTACTGTTTTTGTGCAGGAAGGTGCCCCCTCCTTCACAAAAACAGTTCTGCCTGCAACACAGGCCCCCTTGCACCACGCACACGGGTGCCTGTGTTGGTGGTAGGCAACTAAAAGGGCCCCATTGCAAAGAAAGGACAGAAATGTGCCATATAATGTTAAATATAGCACATTCCTATCATTTCTCTTTCAGACAGCACAGCAAGGTGGTGCTGCATGAAAGTTTGATAAATGTAGTGTAAATGTGACAACTTTTTGCTAAATCAGCAACATAAAAGCACAATAAGTGATAGTTTGTGACCCAGCAATGAAGACATTAGTAAAATAAGATCACTGATTTGTGGTCTTGCCATCTTGTCTGTATTGTAAATGGCTGTTTAGTAGAAAGTCTCTTCCATGGTGATATAAATTATCATGTGGAGGAAGGAGTCTGCTGAGGCTTGTGCCCAGTCTGGCTGGACCATACACGCTGTTGATTTTTCTATGCAGGCTCCCCGACAGGCTACTATCTCATCACTCTGTTAGAAGCTAGCATCTAGGAGGCCGGAGGCAGTTGTACGTCATCGTTCCTACCTCTCAGATCTTCCTGAGACACTGTGGCCCATATTTATACTTTTTGACGCAAAACTACCCCAACGCAGTTTTGCGTCAAAAAAATTAGCGCCGGCTAACGCCATTCTGAAGCGCCATGCGGGCGCCGTATTTATTGAATGACGTTAGCCGGCGTTAGCCGCCGGCGCTGTCTGGTGTGCGTTAAAAAAAACGACGTACACCAGGCAGCGCCGGCGTAGGGGGAAAATGGCGTATGGGTGTCCACAAATGGTGCAAGTCAGGCTGAGGCAAAAAAATCGCCACAACCCGATTTGCGCCATTTTTTTACGGCGCCCATCCCCCATTGAAATGACTCCTGTCTTAGCAAAGACAGGAGTCATGCCCCCTTGCCCAATGGCCATGCCCAGGGGACTTCTGTCCCCTGGGCATGGTCATTGGGCATAGTGGCATGTATGGGGGCACCAATCAGGCCCCTCTATGCCACAATTTTTTTTTTAAAAAAATACCTACCTGGACTTACCTTAATGTCCCTGGGGTGGGTCCCTCCAGCCTTGGGTGTCCTCCTGGGGTGGGCAAGGGTGGCAGGGGGTGTCCCTGGGGGCAGGGGAGGGCACCTCTGGGCTCATTCTGAGCCCACAGGTCCCTTAACGCCTGCCCTGACCCAGGCGCTAAAATCCGGCGCTAATGCGGGTTTTTTAGACCCGCCCACTCCTGGGCGTCATTTTTGCCCGGGAGTATAAATCCGACGCAATAGCATCGGAGTCATTTTTTAAGACGGGAACGCCTACCTTGCATATCATTAACGCAAGGAAGGTGTTCACGCAAAAAAATGACGCTAACTCCATGAACTTTGGCGCTAGACGCATCTAACGCCAAAGTATAAATATGGAGTTAGTTTTGCGTCGAATTTGCGTCGAAAAAAACGACGCAAATTCGGCGCAAACGGAGTATAAATATGCCCCTGTGTTGGGTTACTACCACCAGGAGCGTCACTTGGTCTGTAAGACTGGGGGAGGTGTGAGCTTCAGATTTTCCAACAAATATGACAAGCAGGGCACATGAGAGGGGATAAAGGGGCAGTGGAAAGGGAGGCAAATGTGGATTGCTAAGGGCTAGTAAGTGAGAAAAAACACAATGGGGGTCATTACGACCCTGGCGGACGGTGTAAAAGGTGCGGTAATACCGCAAACAGGCCGACGGACAAAAAAAGGGAATTATGACCCTGGCGGAAACCGCCAACAAAGACAGCCACTTTAACACACCGCCTGCCACGGCGGTATAGACAAGCAGCGCGGCGGTCACTGCCAACAGACAGGCGGAAGACAATGTACCGCCCACACTATTACAACCCGCCAATCCGCCACCTGTTCCGGGGCGGATTCACCGTGGATAAAAACACGGCGGAAACAGCTTTTGCTATGGGAAAACGCTCACCTTAACATATCCCACGAGGAACGACGACTCCATGGACCCTGAACTCCAAATACTACCTGCCCTTGTCTTTCTGCTCCTTTACGACCAACAGCGAAGTAGGCGCAGAAGATACCGTTGAGTACTGCATCTACGACACAGGGAGCGGGGAGGCAAAAGTTAGGGGGACACCCACCAAACACCCCCACCCTTGCATATCACAACATACACACCAATGCAGTCAAAAATATCACATTAACAACCCACAATCCCCCTGGAAGAATGAAAACACAAAGCGAATTTCGGTCAAACATTGTAATGTGCCAATATACATGTCATACAAAAATATACAGATATTTATCTCTAAATCACTCATAATTATATATACAATACAAGAAGTAGTGCAGATATGTACACAACAATGTCCGTGCACCAACAGTCCAAAAATGCATGGGCGAGGCCCACAATAGATACCTGACCAAAATCGGAGAGAACACTGCCGGGGCATCAGATAGAAACACTACAGGCACCTCAAGGGGAAAGGAAGGGGGGGCACCTCAGCCACATGAATGCGAAGCCAGATCCACGACGGGGCTCCATGCCCATTGATATATCCTGGGGAGTGCAAAGCCACAGTCTCTCAAGTCTCTACAGTGGGTGGTTTGCCCACTGTGCTATCCTGGGGAGTGCAAAGCCACAGTCTCTCAAGTAGATGCAGGCCTCCACTGGTTCTGGAGGGGGAGTGGTGCCCAGACTGGATGAGTCTCCCCGTGAAAGTTCCTGTCCTGTCACTGTCCCAGCTGCACATGGGATGAGGATGCCTGATGTGGCGGTCCATTCATTCCTACACGGTGCATGCCCTGTTCAGCTGTGCTTTGCCATGGCGGTCTTTGCCCTGTTCAGCGGTGCTTTGCCATGGCGGTCTTTGCCCTGTTCAGCGGTGCTTTGCCATTGAGGTTCAGAACTGTTCAGCGGTGCTTTGACATGGCGGTCTTTGCCCTGTTCAGCGGTGCTTTGCCATGGCGGTTCAGGACTGTTCAGCTGTGCTTTGCCATGGCGGTTCTGGACTGTTCAGCGGTGCTTTGCCATTGAGGTTCAGGACTGTTTAGCGGTGCTTTGACATGGCGGTCTTTGCCCTGTTCAGTGGTGCTTTGCCATGGCGGTCTTTGCCCTGTTCAGCGGTGCTTTGCCATTGAGGTTCAGGACTGTTCAGCGGTGCTTTGACATGGGGGTCTTTGCCCTGTTCAGCTATGCTTTGCCATGGCGGTTCAGGACTGTTCAGCGGTGCTTTGCCATGGCGGTTCTAGACTGTTCAGCAGTGCTTTGCCATTGAGGTTCAGGACTGTTCAGCGGTGCTTTGACATGGCGGTCTTTGCCCTGTTCAGCGGTTCTTTGACATGGCAGTCTTTGCCCTGTTCAGCGGTGCTTTGCCATGGCGGTTCAGGACTGTTCAGCAGTGCTTTGCCATGGCGGTCTTTGCCCTGTTCAGCGGTGCTTTGACATGGCGGTCTTTGCCCTGTTCAGCGGTGCTTTGCCATGGTGGTCCTGATACTGACATTGGTGTGTGGCATGACGATCTCTACACTGGGCATTGGTGTGTGGCATGACGATCTCTACACTGGGCATTGGTGTGTGGCATGACGATCTTCACACTGGACATTGGTGTGTGGCATGACGTTCCATCATTGGCCAGCGGGGCTGTGGCATCCTGTCCCCTCCTGGACTGTGAGTCTGGCGGTGGTCTCTGGACCAGTGACGATACTTGGGCCCTCCTGGGCTGTGACTCTGGCGGTGGTCTCCTGACCAGTGACGATACTTGGGCCCTCCTGGGCTGTGACTCTGGCGGTGGTCTCTGGACCAGTGACGATACTTGGGCCCTCCTGGGCTGTGACTCTGGCGGTGGTCTCTGGATCAGTGACGATACTTGGGCCCTCCTGGGCTGTGACTCCGGCGGTGGTCTCCTGACCAGTGACGATACTTGGGCCCTCCTGGGCTGTGACTCCGGCGGTGGTCTCTGGACCAGTGACGATACTTGGGCCCTCCTGGGCTGTGACTCCGGCGGTGGTCTCTGGATCAGTGACGATACTTGGGCCCTCCTGGGCTGTGACTCTGGCGGTGGTCTCTGGACCAGTGACGACGGTGCTGGCGGTTGTGTCTGGACCACCGGAAAAGATGGCGCACTTCTCCGCCGTGACACTCACAACAGGCTGGGCAGACTTCCTCTGGACCTTCCCCACCTTTTTTGGAGTTACAGCTGACTCACCAATCGCTTTCGATCCCATTTCACTTGTTGTCCCACCAGGAGTCTTGACACGGTCCCGTCGTCCACTCTCCAATTTCAGAGCCTTTACAGGGGGTGGGCTGCCAGTGCCTTGGCTCCCGGTCCTACTGCCTGCCCTGGTGGACGGTGCACTCCAAAAACCTGGAACACACACCACTGGTACTGGAGGCTTTTTGGCTGAGACGCTACGACGGGACTGATGAATTGGAGGGGGGTGTGGGGGCAAAAAGGTCAATTAGACATAGGGACAGTTTCTAACGGACACTGGGATGGGTAGCTGGAGGGAGTCTGGGAGTGGAGGAAGAGGAGGTGGTTATCGGAGGTGGTTATCGGAGGTGTCACTTTAGCTGTTTTGCAGGTGCAGGTACTGGAGGCTGTTGTGAGGTGGATGGATGTTGGGTGAGTGATTGCCGGCGTTTGGGTACTTTGGGAGGGGGCATCACAGACACACTGGGAGAGGACACAGGGGACGTGTAAATGGCAGTGGAGGTGGTGAGTGCAGGTGAGCGGCTTGTGGTGCTGGGTGTCCTGGTGCGAGTCCTAGTGCCTGTAGATGTGGTGCATGCAGGTGTGTGTGTAGACGAGACTGGGAGGGAGGAGGTAGAAGAGGAGGAGTGGGACACAGTGGAGACAGTGGATGTTGCTGTATCTGTATGTGTGTGATGCTTGTGTGAGTGCCTGTGGTGTGTGTGGTGCCTATGTTTTCTTGAGCTACTTGTGTGTGTTGACTTGTGTGCATGCTGGTCTGTAGGTGTGCTTGGGATGGGCTGGGGTACAGGGGATTGGGTCTAGGTGGAGGAAGTTGGAGGGGGGAGGCTAGACACAGGGACAATGGCTGCCATCAGTGCTGAGGCCAGAGATTGCAGGGTTCGCTGAAGGGCAGCCTGACCAGAATGAATGCCCTCCAGGAATGCATTACCGTGTTGCAACTCTCGTTCTACACCCTGGATGGCATTCACAATGGTAGACTGCCCAACAGTGAGTGACCTGAGGAGGTCAATGGCCTCCTCACTGAGGGCAGCAGGGGTGACTGGGGCAGGGCCTGAGGTGCCTGGGGCGAAGGTGATGCCCACCCTCCTGGGTGAGCGGGCACGGGGCGAACGCTGAGGGGCTGCTGGGAGGGCGGTGCTGGTAGGGAGGTGGCGGCTGTACCTGTAGAAGTGGGGCGCACAGATGGTGCCGCCACCACAAGGGAGCTCCCATCGTCGGACGAGTCCGTGTCGCTGGTTGCTCATCCAGTGGCCGACGTGAAGCTCCCCTCGCCCTCCGTCCCACTGGTGCATTCAGAGTCTGTGGTGTGGCCCTCCATGGCCATGTGGGATGCAGCTCCCTCGTGCTCCGGTGCCACTGTACCTCCGCCTGATGATGCTGATGTACAAAAGGACAGGGAGAGCAGAAAATGTGGGGGGGAGACAGAAGTAAGAGAGTTTTAGTGCATGGCATACCGTTACCGTTGGCGGACAAGACAGACGCAGCAGCCCCATGCATTACGCCGTGCTCCTGGCCTCTGCACATGCAATTTCTGGGATATGGCCTACATGGCAATGGTGGAAATCTGCGCACATGGATGCCACAGGGGCAACTATACCTCAACTTGCCACTCTTCTGAGGTGGGGTAGAGTGCCACAGGGCCTACATTACGGAGGGGCCTTGCCTACCTAACTCGCCCTGGCCTAGGGACACCCACAGCCCACCTCCCCCACCCAGACCCCTCCACTGCACGCAAAGACCGCAGAATGAGGTTGTACTCACCCCCTTGTGTCTGCTGTGATGTCCTCAAGTGCCCATCCAACTCCGGGTAGGCCACCGCCAGATCCGGAACATCAGGGGGGTCATGGTGCAACGGGCACCCCTCCCACGTTGGGAGGCCATCCCCAGCTGAGCCTCCGCCGTCTTCTTGCTGCAGCGGCGAATGTCCTCCCATCTCTTCCGGCAGTGGGTGCCCCGTCTCTGGTGGGCCCCCAGGGTCTGGACCTCCTTGGCGATGGCACGCCAAATGTCCCTCTTCTGGTGGGCGCTGACCTACATGACATGCACAAGGGAAGAGGAACAGTTATTACCAACTGCACCATCAATGTGAGTGGCCCCCTCCCTACTCTGACCATGTGGCCCATTTATTCCCATGCTTTACTGTAGTATGAACTCTGCCCCCTTCCCTCTTCCACCCAGCCCTGTCCACCCAGGCCTAGCCCATACAATGTGCTCCCTGTGTACTAACCTGTTGGTCTGGAGGACCGTAGAGTAGCATGTACTGGGGGAGGACCCCATCCACAAGTTTCTCCAACTCCTGTGCAGTGAAGGCAGGGCCCCTTTCCCCAGACGCAGCAGCTATCGTCGCTTCCAGACCAAGGTCACAGCAGCACTAGCAGTGTAGGTCCTCTCCTGTCGAAGGTCAGGTATCTAGTGATTGAACAGATAGAAAATGGCGGTGACGTCTGCGGCGGTTACGTCCGCGGCGGTGCGCATCATCACCACCAGCGCACCTGTTCATTGGCTCCTGGGACCCATAGGGTCCAATGTTAACCAATGCAGCAGTGCGCCACGGTCTACGACCGCCTACCACGACGGTGTGCAACGCCAGCGCTGTTACCCCACAATCCCATTGTCCCAGTTTAGAGGTCAGGCAGCCGCCATTTCAGGGGCCCACATGGATTCTTTTTCAACTGCGTCACACATACCGAGGCTTACACTCAACACACATACAGGAAGAGTTCATTGTCTGGTGTAGTCTTGTGTGTGACTGTGGGTACATACCTGGAGGAATAGTGACTGTTTCTTCGCTGTTGTCCTTCTTAGGCACCGTCAGCTGGGACATATGAGAAGATGGCGGAATCCTCCGGTGTACCGACCGCTGGTGGACCTGTTGACAATGGAAGAGAGGCATTTAATCGTCACCTACAGGTTTGACCGTGCCACAATCCAGGAACTATGTAGCCAGTTGGAGCCAGACCTGATGTCACCAATCCGCCATCTGACTGGAATCCCCCCTGACGTGCAGGTGCTGTCAGTGCTCCATTTCCTTGCAAGTGGGTCTTTTCAGACAACAGTGGCCATGGCATCAGGGATGTCCCAGCCTATGTTTTCCAACGTGTTGTCCAGAGTGTTGTCTGCCCTGCTGAAACACGTAAGGAGATACATCATTTTCCCTGAGGTGGAGGATTTGCCTACAGTGAAAGGTGACTTCTATGCCCTTGGACATATCCCCAACGTCATAGGTGCCATTGATGGGACCCATGTAGCTCTGGTCCCCCCCGCAGGAGTGAACAGGTGTACAGGAACCGGAAGAGTTATCATTCGATGAATGTCCAGATGGTCTGTTTGGCAGACCAGTACATCTCGCAGGTAAATGCTATGTTCCCTGGCTCTGTGCATGACCCCTACATCCTGCGTAATAGCAGCATCCCTGATATGATGGGTCAACTCCAGAGGCACCGTGTATGGCTATTGGGGGACTCTGGTTACCCCTACCTTTCCTGGCTATTGACCCCAGTGAGGAATCCCAGGACCAGGGCAGAGGAACGCTACAATGATGCCCATGGGCGGACTAGGAGGGTTATCGAACGCACCTTCGGCCTTCTTAAGGCCAGGTTCAGGTGCCTACATATGACAGGTGGGTCCCTCTTCTACTCACCGAAGAAGGTGTGCGACATCATCATCGCCTGCTCCATGCTCCATAATTTAGCATTGCGACACCAGGTGCCTTTTCTGCAGGAGGATGATCCAGATGACGGTGTTGTTGCAGCTGTGGAGTCTGTGGAGCCTGTGGACAGTGATGAGGATGAAGCTGAGGAAGAAGAAAACGACAACAGGGAGTCAGTCATACAGCAATATTTCCAGTGAAACTCAGGTGAGTAAATTTTCAGGTTTAACATTACATTAACTTTCACACGTCTACCTCTATCCTGTACCGACATTTCACTCACTATTTGTTAACTGAGTTGTCCCCTTCCATTTCAGTTTCACAAATTTGGTAGCCTACGTGTCAACTGCTTGCATCCTTGAAGGGCTTGTGATGTGTGACATTGGTACGTTAGCCTTCCAATGGGTAACCCAATATGACACTGTCATTGATAATACAAAATTACAAATCATAGACTGACTCCAGTTTTTTTAGTGTTTTAAGGGTGTTTATTTAAGTGCTAAAAATGAAGGGGGGTTGTAAAATGGTGATGGGTGATGGTGGAGGAATGTCCATGGCAGAGTCCAGTCTATTAGTCTCACAGGTACATTGCACATCTTCCCATTGGAAGTGGAGCTGGGGCAGTTCCGATTCGGACAGGGTAACAAAGTGGGACAGTGGGGGGACAATCAGGGTGGTCTTATTTCCTGGCGGGGGTCTTGCCATCTTGCTCTGTCCTGTTCCTGGATCTCAGGGCCCGCTTGCGTGGTGGTTGTCCGTCTGCAGGGGATGGGGTGCTGGTGTGGTGGTCCTGTGGCGGGGCGTCCTGTCCACTAGCGCCGGCGGAGGTTGTAGGCAGTTCATCGTCGTGGCTAGTGTCAGGGGGTCCTTGGAGTGCCACAGTGTCCCTCAAGGTCTTTTGAATGTCCGTCAGCATCCCTACGATGGTGCCTAAGGCGGAGCTGATGGTCCTGAGCTCCTCCCTGAACCCCAAATACTGCTCCTCCTGCAGACGCAGAGTCTCCTGCAACTTGCCCAGGACCGTGGCCATCGTCTCCTGGGAGTGGTGGTATGCTCCCATGATGGAGGAGAGGGCCTCGTGGAGACTTGGTTCCCTTGGCCTGTCCTCCCTCTGTCGCACAGCAGCCCTCCCAGTTCCCCTTTGTTCCTGTGCCTCTGTCCCCTGGACCGTGTGCCCACTACCACTGCCCCCAGGTCCCTGTTGTTGTTGGGGTGGTGGGTTAGCCTGGGTGCCCTGTAGTGGTGGACACACCGCTGATTGACCTGTCCTGGGTAGGGAGGTTTGGGCCCGCTGGGTGGGTGCTGTGCTGGTGTTACCAGAGGGTGGAAGTTCAGTGTTGGGCTGTGGCTGGGTAAGGGGAACCGACTGTCCTGAGGCCCACGATGGTCCGGGCTGGTCATCAAGATCCAGTAGGGCAGAGCTGCTGTCGTCACTGTGGGCCTCTTCTGGGGGTGGAGTGGTGTTGTCTGGACCCCCCAATGTGGTGACGTTCCTTCGGGTTCCTGCGGGGGTATAAGTACATGATTATTGCATGTGTGTGTTTAATGGTGTGCAATGGTTGGGTGTGCGTGAACCCCAGTGCAGGCATTCCTGTGTGTGGGGTTGTGTGCTGATGGTTGGGGGGTGTTCTGGGTATGTGCAGTGGACATGCTTTAGTGATGGGTGTCCATACTTAGGGCCTCATTATGACCCTGGCGGGCGGCGGAGGCCGCCCACCAGGATCCCGCCCTCCAAATTACCGCGCCGCGGTCAAAAGACCGCGGCGGGTATTACGAGTTTTCCCCTGGGCTGGCGGGCGGTTCCAGTTAAACCGCCCGCCAGCCCAGGGGAAAACGACTTTCCCACGAGGATGCCGGCTCGTAATCGAGCCGGCGGAGTGGGAAGGTGCGACGGGTGCTACTGCACCCGTCGCGTATTTCACTGTCTGCAAGGCAGACAGTGAAATACATTTTGGGGCCCTCTTACGGGGGCCCCTGCCGTGCCCATGCCATTGGCATGGGCACGGCAGGGGCCCCCAGGGGCCCCGCGACCCCCCCTACCGCCATCCTGTTCATGGCGGCTTTCCCGCCATGAACTGGATGGCGGTAGGGGGGGTCAGAATCCTCATGGCTGCGGAGCGCGCTCCGCAGCCATGGAGGATTCCAATGAGCAGCGGAAAGTCAGCGGGAGACCGCTGACTTTCCGCTTCTGACCGCGGCTGAACCGCCGCGGTCAGAATGCTCATTGGAGCACCGCCAGCCTGTCGGCGGTGCTCCCGTGGTCGGTGGCCCTGGCGGCCACCGGCCGCCAGGGTCAGAATGACCCTCTTAGTTGTGTCATGCAGGCCTTGGGGTTGGGATGTGTAGTTGGTGTTATTAGTACATTAGTGAGGAGTTTGGGTGATAGGGGAGGGTGTGAGGGTGGGGGTGTGTGATAGCATGCAGGTAGGGTGGGGGATGTGATAGTTAAGATTTGACTTACCAGTGTCCGTTCCTCCAACGACTCCTCCGAGGCCCTCAGGATGCAAGAAGGTCAAGACTTGCTCCTCCCATGTTGTTAGTTGTGGGGGAGGAGGTGGGGTTCCGCCGCCAGTCCGCTGTACTGCGATGTGGTGCCTGGATACCGTTGAACGCACTTTCCCCCATAGGTCGTTCCACCTCTTCCTGATGTCCTCCCTATTTCTTGGGTGCTGTCCCACTGCGTTGACCCTGTCCACTATTCTTTGCCATAGCTCCATCTTCCTTGCAATTGATGTGTACTGTACCTGTGAGCCAAATAGCTGTGGCTCTACCCGTACGATTTCCTCCACCATGAACCTGAGCTCCTCCTCGGAGAAGCGGGGGTGTCTTTGGCGTGACATGGGGTGGTGTGTGTGATGTGTGGGGTGGTGTATGTGTTGATGAGTGTGGTGAGTGTAGTGGTATGTGGTGTTTTGTGCTTGGATGTTGTGTGGGTGATGGTGTTGTGTGCTTCTGTGTGATGGGGTTTTCTATTCTGTGCTCTCTCTCTCGCCTTCTCTCAGAATTTCTGGTTGTAGGGGTTTGTGGGTGATGTGGGTGTGTGTTTTATATTGTATTGGATGTGTGGGTGTGGTGTGTGTATGTGTGTCAGGTGTGTGTATTTGGAATTGTCCAATGTGGCAGTGTTTTGTATATGTGTGTGTATTTTGGGCACAGCGGTGTGTACCGCCAATGGAATACCGCGGTTGAAAGACCGCCGCGTGGATTCGTGGGTCGTAATAGCATGGGCGTGTTTCTGTTGGCGTGGAGGTGGAGGATTTGTTTCCGCATGTTTATCGCTGACCTTTGGTGTGGCGGTATTGTGTGGGTGTCTGAATTTCGGCGGATTCTGTGATGTGTGTCATAATAGCTGTGGCGGTCTACCGCCGCCGCCGCGGTGTATTGGCGGTCTTCTGCACGGTGGTAAGCGCCTTATACCGACAGGGTCGTAATGACCCCCAATATTTGTAAAAAATAGCTAACATTTTTTTAAACGTTCATAGCAGAGGAGAGTGTGTGTGTGCGCTTTTATCTGTGTTTATGTAAAAATTCTGTGTGAAATCCAACAGACACCGCACCATACCCGACTGAAAGCATCTGTAACCAGCTATTTGCCAGAAAATACATTAGGGGGAGGTAACATCCCAAATACCCCTCTCCACGCCGCCCCTGACTACCATACAGAATTTGTTTGGGTTAACACCAAAGGCTTGAAGAATCAATGTACTCACTTGACTTTGGCCAATGTATTGATCCAGAAATGATCTGCTGAGTGATCAAGCTTGTGTCCTTACAAAGCATCCACAATGTACCATGGGTTATGTGCCCAGGGCAAGAAGGGCTTCCTTAATATTGATTTGTTTATTTCAGAATCAGAACTGATTTATTTTAATTGGTCAGGTTGTCACAGGTTTTTCTTTCCAACTCCCTGAAAGACTAATTGCATGCTATCTTTGGTATTTGTTTGCATTTATGACCACCACAGCTCCCCTACTGAGAGCCAGAGTTGTTACTTTGTGTCAGTTTGTGGTTCATGACTGTGATTATATTTGCTTTGCACTTCTCTCTGTTTGCCACTGCAGCCACTATGTAGACTGGCATTGTCTTCACATGTGAGATCAACATAAGACTAAGGTTGCAGCTCCTGGTGGGATGTTCACTAAATAACATTGGTGACCACCATCAAGTGAAAGTGAAACTAACTGTGCTGACAGCAAAGGACAAGGAGAAAAGGAAAGCAGGTGAAATACAAGAAAATGAACAAGGAACAAAGTTCTGGATACCTCACCAGTGTCCTACGATCAGACAGCCTGCAGACTCTAAACACTGCTCGAATCAAAAGTGCTCATCTTCAGTTTTGGACTTTGAACTGGTACCATACTCTGGCTGACATTTAATACAAATACACACAAAATAGGACAAGGAGGAAGGCGGATGCCTCATAAAATTCAACAAAGTTCTGCATAGTGAAAAGGCCGAAACATGTTGACACAAGAGCAGATGGCAGGGGTGAATGGGTGATAATTCCCCAGTGTCATCACTGCAATAGAAAGGTTTTTAACCCTATCCACGGGACCCATGAATAAATGCAGTGAGGGCACCCATGAGGTAGTTTTAGCATTTGTTCTGTGAGTAGGATCCCTAAGTTTGTGTATTGTCTATACCCCTCCCTTGTTTGCTCCATCCCTTGGCTATGCCCGGGGTGTGGAAGCAATAGCCTAATGATGAAGCATGCCACAATAAGTGGGTGAGGGCATTTTTAAGAAACCAACGTGTTTTCCCACTAGGGCAGAACTTTGATGAATTTTATGATGTATCCGCCTTCCTCCTTGTCTATTTTGTGTGTATTCGTGTCAGTATTTGGGAGGACGGACAAGGAGTGCTTCCTCTCTCCCCTTGTGGGTGTGCAACATTTAACACCGCCAAATACTCAAAGGGCTTACAGTGAACTGCAAATCACCCATCAGTGGGGTTAATGAGCTGGCTGGTGGTGGGGGATGTAAAATTTGTATGAGAGCACAGAGCAAAAAGCCAACTGTACGTGGAGAGTCCAAGCATGACAGGTGAGCATTCTATTGATCTTCAACACGCATGTGTCAGCTGCTGTACAATTACATTGTCTCAAGGGATGTATGTTGAATTGTTGCCCTGACAAGAGTCTCTAATCTAAAGATCCTGAGTCTCGGAGCACTGGCTCACATATGCATGTTGCTGCTAGGGTCACCTATTATGACGTATTATCTTGAGTTAAGAGTCAGTAGTGTGTGAAAGTGTGGAAAGACTTCTCCCCTTTGTGCTACATGCGGCAAAACTTAAAACAATCCTCTCTTCAGTTGTTGTAAGTGTGGTCAGTTTAGGGACTACACAGATTACTTTGGTGGCAGATCCGTGACAATTTGGCGCGTGCATCCATTGTTTATTTGTGCGCTTGTAGACCGTTCATAGTAGTCCGGCTGACCAGCATCTAAGAGGAACAGAGAACTTATGAAAATACAACAACCGTTCTGTTTGGGTGTTCAGGTGAGATGTCGCTCACCGGGGAGGAGATTGGGAAACACAGGTTGTGTAGCCGGAGTTCTAATACCAATGAAACGTCTTGCTGCATCATTTCTAGCATGTGAGTGTAGTTATGAAGTCTAGTCAGCCTGGCATGTTTGAGGATATCCCACGTGTACTTATTACAGTATCTAAACTGGATTGGGTGGTGAAAGGAGAAATAGCGCTCACCGGTGCCTAAATTGAAAAAGACACAGTTCCAAGTCTTTTCTTTCCAACGCTTTATTCCATTAAGCAGGATGCTACCAACCCTGGCAGTACAAGATGGGCAACTGCCTTGCCAGATCTTTTCCTCCCACCACATTCCACATGTTGCTAAGCAATCAATACATCACTAACATTCCACACACAGTATAACCCAACATATCTCCCTTCCTAAAAATTTACAAAATACATTAAAACTATAATGATGATAAGCACAAAAACACAATAAATAATAAAAAAAATTACAATACACAAAGATACTTAATATGTTGAAATCCACTAATCATTAACCATTAAAACATATTGCCATACATAAACAATGTTGATATATTTTAACTTATATAATCTTTCAAATACTCCGGCCTCTTCACAACTCTTACACCTCTCTTCTTCCACTCTGCACCCCTCTCTGCAAACTCACCCTCATTTACATTCACTTTCCACCTCCTTAATTCCAACTCATTACATTTCACCACACTATCCACATTCCATCTCCTTCCATCATCTAACACCACACTATACCCTCTCACTTTTGTTATACGTTTGGGCACAGACCATTTGGATGACCCTTTCCTAGTTCTGTCCCAAACTTTCGTTCGCACCCAATCACCAACAGCTAATTACCGTTCCGCCACTCCAGCTGTACCCTTACCTTCATATTTCCCTTGCATTTCCGTCACACGACTCATTAAGCTTTCCTCATTCACCTTCCCCCTACCTGCCTTGCCCATCCACCCTGGCACAGCTTTGGTACAGGGTTTCCTTCCTTTCAATAACATGAACGGAGTCTCCATAGTAAGGGAATGTGGAGTGGTACGATAGTTCCACAACATGTCTTTGATTTCCTTCTTCCAATTCAATCTACTCTGCAATGCTAACTGAATGCACTCCCCCAACACCCTGTTAAATCTTTCCACCAGTCCATTCTCTCTAGGATGTGCGATGGCGGTTTTAACATGCTTTACTCCACAACTCTCCAGATAATTCTCAAATTCGATCGACGTAAACTGTGGACCATTGTCAGTTACTAACTCTTCAGGAGAACCCTCCCGTTTCCATACCTCCTCACAAAACTCAACGACCGCACCTGATCTCACATCACGCACTAAACTGACCTCTGGCCATTTTGAGTGGTAATCCATCATAACAATAGCAAAGGTTTTGCCATTTTCATCTAAAACAAATGGACCACACACATCCATACCCACTTTCTTCCATGGCTCACACGGAAATGGAATGGGAATTACAGGAGTACTCTTGCCCACATGCGTTTTGTCACTGCACGCACAGCTCAAACAATTTCTAACAAACCTTTCAACATCACAGTCCATACCTGGCCACCAAAAATCCACTCTTGCCTTCCTCTTCATACCGGACATACCACCATGCCCTTCATGCAAAACACCTAACACTTTCTCATTTAATTTATGCGGTACAACCACTCTGTCACCTCTCTTCAATACCCCATCCTGTTCAGATAACTCCGACCATACACTCTTAAAATTAGCTAACACATCCACCACCTCCCTTCCTAACTCCCTCCAATGCCTATCCAAATTTCTCCTCAATATTTGCATCACTTCATCCTCCATCATTGCTGACTTCCACTCGTCTTTCCCCACAGCTTTCAATTCTACAGCATGTATATCTGCCACAACCCAATCCTCATCTTCGTCGTTCTCCGTTCCCTCAATTGGTAGTCTAGACAAACAATCAGCATTCACATTTGCCACCCCCGGAACATATTTAGTGACGAAGTCATATTCTTGTAACCTATATAACCATTTTGCTATACGTGGTGATGCACGGCTGGCACCCTTTGTCGTGAAAATGTCCACCAATGGTTTATGGTCCGTTCGTAGATCAAATCTTCTTCCCCACACATAATTCCTAAAATGCTGGACGCCCCACCAACAAGCGAGAGCCTCCTTCTCAATCGCAGAATAAGTGGCTTCCGCACCTCTCAACGTTCTTGAGGCAAATGCAATCACGTACTCCTTACCCTTTCTCACTTGCATCAACACAGCCCCCAAACCGTACATGCTGACATCTGTGGATATGATCGTATGGTCGCCCGTCACAAATGGCTTCAACTCCACTGCATTGACAATACTCTTTTTTAACTCAACAAACGCTTGTTGACAACCATCCGACCACTCAAACTTCTGGTTCTTTTTCATCAGTGTGCGCAGGGGCTGAGCGATGTCCACAAAATTCTTTACAAATTTAGCATAGTACTCAGCTAGACCTAAGAATGACCTCAACTGATCTTTATCCTTCGGATTCGGAGCTTTTTCTATCGCCTCCATCAGACCTACCCTTGGTTTAATTCCATCACCAGAAACTGTGTGGCCCAGATACTCCACACTTTGTCGCTCGAACTTGCATTTCTTCATTTCAACACTCAAACCTGCCCTTTCCAAAATTGAACACACCTTCCCTAACACTTTATCATGTTCCGTTCCACTTTCCGCCCATACCAGCACATCGTCCTGAAAGAATCTTACATTCTCAACCTCGCCCAACAAGTTTTGCATTATCCTTTGAAAGACCGCTGAGGCAGATGCCAGGCCAAATGGCATTCGTAAAAATCTAAATGCTCCCTCGGGTGTGATAAATGAAGTGAGATGCTTCGAATCTGGGTGTAATAAAATCTGATGATACGCATTAGACAGATCCAGTGTAGAAAACACCTTTCCACCTTGAATACTGGCCAACAACTCATTTATATTTGGTATAGGGTGTCTGTCTATCCATATATTATCATTTAAATCTCTCAGGTCAACACACATCCTAATCTTGCCATTAGGTTTCCGAGCCAGTACCACTGGACTCAACCATTCCGAAGACTCCACCGCTTCTATCACCCCCAATTGTAATAATCTTGCCAATTCAGTTTTCAATGCATCCCTAAGCATCAATGGTACTCCTCTCACTTTATGCACCTTAGGTATCGCACCTTTTCTTAAAACAATCCTGTGCTGAAATTTTTCCAGACAACCCAGCTTGTCTCCAAATAACAAAGGAAATTTCGCCTTCCACTTTTCTGCATTAGGATTTTCTTGTAACACAGTCAGAACTTGTTCCTCGGTGTTCGGGTTCAATACAATGTTTAATGCTCTTTGTTCATTCCACCCTAACAAACATCTGCCTCTTTCCACAACATACACACAACATGTTATTTCCCTCTGTTTAAAATTTAGACTCCCTTGAAAATACCCTACAACCGATATCTTGGTACCTCCATAACCTACCAATCCAACTTTGGGTTCAGATAATTCCAGCTTTCCTAACCTAAGCCAAGTATCTCTATTAATCAGCGTATATGGAGAACATGAATCCGCCCACATGCTAACTGCTACACCATTCAGATTTACACTACACTTCGGTGGTCTGTAACACCCATTCTCAAGTAACATCACGTTGTTCTCAACTGAGACCTCTTCAGTAACAACATTTAGCATCAATACTTGCACACCATCACCTTCTTCATCAGAATACGTCTTTTCTAACTTTTTTCCGTCAGCCTGCACACAATTCACGCTTTTTTTCTTGATTACATTTTTCTTTTGGTTACAAACTTTGGAAAAATGACCCATTCTATTACAATTGAAACACTTAGCATTCGACGCTGGACAACTTCCAGAAAATGCCAGATGTTTCATGCTACCACATCTATAACATTTTTTTTCCCCTTCAAATATGCTTTCATTCTTAGTACTCTTGATCTTGTCCACTTCCTGAGGGGTCACATTATCGACATCGTGTTTTCCCAATTCCTTAATATAACGTGATGTATCTTCAATACGTCTCGCAACAACAATAGCCTCATCCAAAGAAGGATCTTTTAAACTCAAGAGTTTCTCCTGAATTTTTATATTTCTAGTACGATTTATCAATTGGTCTCTAATTATTTCCTCGTGTAGGTCCTTAAACTTGCATGTATTTGCTAATGTTCTCAACGCACTTACAAACTGATCCACAGACTCACATTGCGCTTGCGCTCTTGAAAAGAATCTGTGGCGTTCCACCACTATACTCACTTTTTTGCTAAAATGACTTTCTAATGCCCCCATGGCCCTTACATACACATCCTCACCATCAACTTCTTCGTCAGATCCCTCCCCATTTTCAATAACTTCACCACACGGTAGAGTTTTCAACACTTTCCTCCCTTCCACGCCCAAATTATGTTTTAACAAAGCTAATTTCCTTTTTGCTGTAAAAATAGCTCCACCCAAGGCTTCTAAATATGTTTCAAAAGCCTCTTGCCAATCTTCCCATGGCATAACAGGCTTCCCAGGAAGAGGTAAAAACGTAGGTGGAGGCGCTATAGCTTGCATGGTTTACACTGAGATTTCACCGTACAAGTGTCCAATTACTATGTTACCACAGACTAAATACAATGTATTATATTACTTAATCTGTAACTCACTCTGCACAATTTAAGTTAAAATCCACATTCTACATTGAATGGAAAAAATAAATATTGTCCAACACCAACACAGTGGCGCTGACCCCCCAGTCAACAATAACGTTGAAGTACGACGATATTCCCACTTTCCAGATTTTTTTTTTTTTTTTTTTACTGTTCAGGGCGTCCTCCACTCTCAGCAAGCACCGCTTCACTTTCCAGTTGGATGCTCACAACACGCAGATCTGACGCGCTTCCTCACATTTAATTTACGACGTCCACGTTGTTTTGCGACCGTCGGCCTTCTTTCTACAGCTGGTTGCCCTTGCCGCTCACACAATAGTGACGCGCTCTCTGGCGTCTTCTCCGTCTCGTGTCCTCTCCGTCGTCCTGGAGACTGGGCTGTTCCAGTTCTGCCTCTGAAAACCGGTCTCTGCGCGCGGACAGCCAACGACGCTTTTCGTGACAAACTTGAAAGGTAACAAGCAGTTACCGCGCGGCAAATATGAGAACTTAAGCTTTAGGTCCTCGTTGCCGAAATACCTTGAGATCAGATCCTTGTTAGCACCGGGGCTTAGTTTGACCAGAGCCAGCTTAATTTACCCTCACTCGCAGTAGCACGAAGTCATTACACGCTTTTCACAGCGCAGGCGGCGTTGTCATCGGTTAACATGAATCCTTTCAAAACACAAGGTCTGCCGAGGATACGTCTATGACACTGCACTCCAATAAATCCATAAATCATATAAAATGCAGTAGAAGATTTCCACCAACGTCTAAAATAACGTCCAGTCACTGCCCACAAAGTCCAGAAGGCATCTCAAGGCTTCTCCTCCTACGCCAGGGTTGGCTCACTGATTATATGGCGATCCCACCCTCGTCGCCACTGAAAAAGACACGGTTCCAAGTCTTTTCTTTCCAACGCTTTATTCCATTAAGCAGGATGCTACCAACCCTGGCAGTACACGATGGGCAACTGCCTTGCCAGATCTTTTCCTCCCACCACATTCCACATGTTGCTAAGCAATCAATACATCACTAACATTCCACACACAGTATAACCCAACATAAATCATAACTAATTATTAGCAAACCAACTCGTATTTAAACCGACGGTGCTCAGCAAGGTCCCTCCCCCAATAAACCTTGATCACTAACAAATCATATGATTGTTAGTGACATGTAAATTATATCTAAGCACACGGTTTTGGGAGTCAGGACGCGTACACGCGCACCAAACGAGGATACAGTTTATGCACAGGAATACATGGCAACAATGTGAACTTAGAATTCAGATATAAATATAAAACTCGAGTAAGAGGATATATACAACTCTGAAGATCGAAAATAATTTTACAAAGAAGACATATTTGAGATTAGAAAGCCATAAAGCCCTGAGGAAGTCAAGGGATGATACCCCCCAGATGAAACACGTGTTGGCTTGGCTTAAGTGTTACCATTAAGGGGCAACAAAGAAGAAATTTGAAATTCTTTTTTGGGACTGAAATTTATATCATATTAATGCAATATAGCAGACGTGTGCTTAGATATAATGTACTTATTACAGTAGTTTTTGAGGAAAGTATGGCTGAAGCAGAGGAGCATGAGAAATTATGGGATATTCAACTGTTGGGTTTCTGATGGAATGGGATGTTATTTCTGTTATTGCCGCCGGTCCTGTGAGGGTTTGTCGTGGTGGATGTTTACAGTATGTATCCCTTGTCCTGCGGCAGCGTGCACCACAAGAGGAAACATTAAAAATGACCCTATTGCTTCAAGGGTTTACAGAAGGGAGCAAGCACAAGCACGACTCCCTGGTCCTGCAAGAGTGTACAGCAGAGGGTGTGTGCAGTTTGTGTCCCTGACCATGTGGCTACTTTTCAAAGAGCGTTTGAGATTAGTACATGCCTTCATCCTGCCAGGCTTGCAGTAGGGATGTGTATAATGTGTGCAATTTGCTTTTCGGTAATTACACAAAGTTTTGGTAAAACTGCACAAATTACACATAATTACATGAAATGCAAACCCACCATTTGTGCTGCACTTTAGGGCGAAATGTGTCCTTGTGCCAGTTTTTTTACACAAGGACACATTTATCACTAAAAAGTGCCAGCAAACAATGGCCGTTGTGTTCTTCCACTGAATTAGTGGTACATTTTTACTGCAATGGCATGATTGGCATGTAATCATGCAAAGTTCCATAATGGTGTAATTTTGGGAATATCAAGTAACAACTGTAAAATGGGGGGTTAGTAATACAAATGTTGGAACCCCACATGAGACGTTAGTTGGCTCAGGTAAAGATGGCAGGGGCGAGGAATTAGCAGCCACGTTGGACTTGGTCGGCCTCATTAGTAAGTTTAGAGATGATGATTTGATCAGACCGTCTTTTAGAGGTTGGGGGGCGAGTTTGGGTATTGATTACATGTTTGCAAATCATTTATTTGTGCCTTAGTTCTTCAAGGGAGAGGTGGTTGAGACAGAGTGGGGGATCATAACGTCCTGTAAGTAAGGGGCTTACTTCCGTTGAACAGGCATATATTCATCCTGTTAAGACCACAGGTGTCATCCAACATTCTGCAGATGGACTAAGGTTGATTTGGTACCTTGAAGCGTCTGAAGGGACTTTGGACCTTATTCTCATGGTCCTCTTTTTAAAGTGCTTAAACAGTGCTAGTGGTAATGGTATGCTTGATATGTATGTCTGTCTGATGCAGGGCATTCAGAATTTTCTTCTCAAGCCCATTAGGTCTAGTGAGGGAGATCCTCGATGGTTCGATGCTCAATGCTCCTCAGTCAACCGCGGACTGAGGAAGGTGTTATTGGCCAGAACAAGGGTGGGAGTTGAGGTGTGGGTTGCACATCTGGCTTACAAAAGCACTTTGAAGTGAAGGAAGAAGACCTTGTTGGAGCAAGACTAGGAGCGTTTAGAGCATGCAGCAAATGAAAAGAACAGCAAGGTCTTTTGGGACCCAGTGAAAGGGATCAGGGATAGAAATGCCCCTGAAAGTCCGCTCCTGCAAAGCAATGTCCTAGGGTTGGACTGGGTCGCCACTTTAGTTCAATTTATTATCTGGAGGAGGACCCGATCATGATGAGGTCACTGGAACTTCAGTTGCAGAATTCTCAGCCCTCCTCAGTCTCGCTCTGTGAAGTAGAGGAGGCAATACGGCAATGCTCAGGAGGGAATGCACCCGGGCCTGATGCGGTCCCAATGGGCGTAATAAAATTTAAGATAGATTTGTGGGGCCCTTTGATTACTAATGTAATAGTGCATTGAATGTTAAGATTCCCCGTTCTTGGGCTTTGTCCACCATTGTCCCTCTATTCAAAAAGGGCGATCAGGCCTCACCTAAATGTTGCAGACCAATATCTTTAATAGACGGTGCTGTTAAAATAATTGGCAGGGTGGTGTTTAATCGCCTTTCATCTTGGGCTGAAGAAAATAACATTCTCTGTCCTTTCCAGTTTGGGTCTCAGTCTGGCTGCGTACAGCGGCTGCGTGCTTCTGAATCTGAGTTTGTTGGGGGATGTCACTGGGGGACGTCGAGGTCGATCGGACATGGCCCACTGTACCTTGCCTTCATGGATCTTTCTACAGCTTTTGATCATGTGAACCGAACCAAACTGTGGAAGATGTGATTAGATTTATGGATGGATTGATCCGTAGTCAATTATTTACATACTCTCCATGTTGACTTTGCTGCCAGAGTACGGCTAAATACCCAAGGGGACATGAATGCGCAATGCATCTTCAAGCGGGGGGTCGACAGGGATGTATTATGGCCCCATTGTTTTTTTTCCATTAATAGAAATAAATTGTGTTCTGAGTTAAGCGAGACCTCTGTGGACATCCCCAGGATTGCGCGCACCCTGGTACCGGCGCTTTGATATGCTGACGTCACAGTGTTGTTGGCCTGTACTCCAAATGTGCTGCGGACGCCGGTAGAACGTTTTGTTTCTTTTATTATACTCTGGTTTGAACACAAATAATGGAAAGTCCCACATTATGGCGTGTGGACATGGTAAGCACAATATTATCAGGCTTATAATTCATGGACAGTCCTTGGGGAGCATTAGCGATTTTAGTTATCTAGGAGTTAGTTTTAACTCCAAGGGCTCGTGGTCACCCCAGGTACGTCAAGCTTGCCTAAAACTTAGTAGAGTGGCTAGTTCATTCTTTAATTTACCTGGAGGAGGGGCAAAAGGTTTGATTCTCCCACTTCTAAATATTTACAATGCTCAGTGTGTTTCTGCTGCTACGTATGGGGCTGCAGTGTGGGTTTTTTGTAATATTCAGCCCCTTCAAAGTGAGGAATCCCAGATTTGAAATAGATTGCTACAGGTCCCCCTACAAGCTAAAGCTGTATAATGCACTCTGAGCTGAATCTAAAATATATTACCGACGGGTGAGTTTTGCTAATCTATTGATGTGGGTGAGAGTTTGGTCGAATTCAGCAGCGTCTTTGTGAAGTAGCATAATAATGGACAGTCTTAGCCTAGGTAAGGGGTGCTCCTTTCCCTGGATTAATTATGTATTTAGAACTTTTAATTTATTGGGCCTGGAGAATTTCTTAGCTTCCCCATCGTCCATTAATAGGACCAACTAGTCGATAGTGAAGCTTCGCTCTCTTTAGCACTGTGCTGAGAGTAGACTGAAAATGCAATTAAGTAAAGTGCCTGTTTTACATTATTTTAGATCCTTTGAAACTTGTGGTCCAGCATTATACATGTCTTTACCACTCACAAACTGGGAGAGGTCCCTCTTGTTTCAGAACTGGCACAGTGTGGAGGTTATTGTGCTTTCAGGGTGAAAGTAGACTGTTTGGAGATCCTACCCCGCCTTGCCCATGTGATGGCCAGGGGGAGCCGTCTCTGTTGCACTTTATATTTTCTTGCAATTTGTTTACCCCACAGTTTAGAACTTTTCTTAAGTCACTCTTGAAAAAGTTGGGGAACCGCAAATGTAGAGATGCACTATTTCACATACAAACGTTGGGCAATGTGGAAATATGTTTGAGAGTACTTACCTCCGTGCGGCTATCAGAAGTAGAAAGTCTATGGAAGGATAGAATGGAGTGAAAATGGCCCACTATGTATTATATGTCTCGTTGCTCTTTGTTACATATTTTTTGATAATCAGTATTACTTTTGTGTCTTAGCTGAACACACATGCACTTTATTGTTACATTAAGAAGTGCCGCTTTTTGGATAATGTAAAGCCACCCTCCATAAACTGCCTTTGAGCAGCCTAGCAATATTCGGCAGATATTCAAATTATGATGGAAAGGTAATTAATGTTGTTTAGTTGCAGTCTACAGTATATTTTTTTAATATTAGATATGATTAGACTGTTTGTTGGTCATAATTTTTAATCTTTCATTGTTTTATATTGAGTGTAATGATGGAATATTGATTGTGCTTTGCTGATACAATATGTTTTATTGTTTTTATGCTTTTAGGGTGAAGAGACTGACCGAGTAAAGATTGTTGAATTGAATTAAACTGTAAAATGAAATTCCTGAAATTATGCAAAATTACACTACTCTAAGTTAAACTTCACGTAGGGTTAGTTTGCAATAGAGGACGTGTGCATTAAGCATCCCTGGTCCCGTGAGCGAGTGCAGTGCACAATTTGACATCAATAAATAGGGAGACTCCATGTAATGGGGGCAGGGATCTCCACAGGGTAAAATATAGTGAAAAAAAATAAAAAATAACTCCAAAATAAACACTAAAAATAATTTTATGTTAAATATTAATGTAAATTCATTTTGTTTATTTACTTTGAATGTAGAACAAAATAAAAATGCTATAGCACTATTAAATTAATCTTTAAATACAACTTTAATGAATGGAAATATGTAGTAAATTCAATTAAATGCATTTTTCTGATATTTACTTTAAAGATAAAATATGTTTACTGTGCACTAATAACTATTAAAAGTGAAGTACTTAATTATTTAAAATTAATTTACTTTTTAAATAAAAGTTATTGTTACATTTTTTTAAATTTAAATAGGTTTTTAACACATGTTTTAGTTAAATACTAAATGTGTGTTTTTTGTATATATTTTTAACAATAATATATAATTATTTATACTTTTAACTATTATACATAATTTAATTTAACATTATGTCCTATGGGGTTTTATTTAAAATCTCTACCTTCAAAATATTGGGGTGGTCACTTTGGACCTATTATGTCAGAGCAGTGGGATGGACCTAAAAATGTAGGGTCAATTAGAATAAAATATGGGAGTGCAAAGTGATCATCTAATTACATAATAACAGAGTGCTGTAATAACAAAATAACCTAATATTTGTGACTAGCCTTGTGGATGGAACATCAACCCAATCATTAATGTCTCCAGGATCATAGTCATGGAAGCATTTAAACATTAAAGTGCAACAAGCATTGGCAAAGCCAGTAGGTCTCGCCTTTCAGTGGTGTTACCTGACAGTTTTGCCTTGACCATGTTTCTGTAGATGCTGCTTAACATCATCAAAAACTGCTTGTTTACTGTTTCAGACAGAACAGCATCTGCAAAATCAGCAAAATAGATGCCATCTTGGAGTGGTAAGTTACAGAAAAGTATGCATGAAAGCCGACAAAGAGAAAGGAATGGTACCGGTAGCAAATAACAGCTTTTGGACCCTCCAAAAAAACAAAAATAATGTTACAGTGAGAAGTGGAGGTAGCAAATCAATGCCAAGAAAAAGTAAACAAGTAAAAATAAATTTGACAAAAAAAAGAGGGGGAATACAAGAAGCAACAGGATAGTAAGGGGGTACTGGAGAGCAACAGTGAGGGTGTGCCCGATTTATGCAGAGAAACATTACACAAGGGAGAGAGCAAAAAAAAACATGCATTCCCATGCAGTGCACAAATAAATTGAAAAAATAGTTCTCTGAAAGTAAGCAGTGGAAGGATACCAGCCATCCAAGCAAAGGAATGGTAAAGAAGCTATGCTGCAGGGAAGGGAAACACACAAGAAGAATAGCAGACAACTATAGAGATGTTAGTCAATATGGAAAGGTTCACCACCAATATGTCTTCTTGAGACTCAGAGGAAAGTTAACCAAATACATTTGGAAGGCTTCATGGATGGTCATTTCTACCGCACTATTCCTAACAGAGGTGGACTGAATTGGGGGGTGAGATGATTCAAGGCTTGTTAATAAGTGGGACTGTACCTGCAGTGTGCTTAAGGTCTGTCACTCTGCTGCTGATTCTTCTGCATCTAGCATGCAGCAGCACTGTTAGGAGGACCTAGCATTTGCTGCACAAAATTGGTAAACATTGTTTTAGTCCAAGGCATCACACAGGAGACACTGTGTTGTATTAGAGCTCACACTTTGTCATCGCTTGGTTGGAGCGAAACCCCTCCTAGCAAGACCGATCTAGGCCAAACTTTCTGCAGAGAACCATGACTGTTTGCCTGGAGTTAGTTTCTGCTTCCATGCCTGGAGCACTACCCTTCCTCCCATCACACTGACACTTTCAGTCCCCTCCATCACACATCGACCACCGCTACCCTCCCCAGCACCTCTTACCTGGTGACCGCGTGAGCAGCTGCGGGCTGCAACGAGCTCAGGGCTGGAGAAGGCTCTACTCATCCTGGAACAAGAAATGGACATTAGAGGTGCACAAAAAGGATGGTATATTCTGTGCCTGACCCACTTAGGTAATGTCAGGAACCAGTTACAGCTCACACTGGTTACAGGGGGCGGGGTGATGTGGGTGGGGGGGGGAATATTAATAAAATTAAAAAATAAATTTAAAAAAACTTACCTGCACTCCGCGTCGCTACTCCTCTGTCTCCTCAGCAGCAGGCAGGCACAGGGTCCCAGCCTGCCCTGCGGCCAATCCTGACGCTGCTCAGAGCAATTCCAGGATTGGCTGGGAGCGTCCAGCCACAATGCTTCCAGTTAGACTGGGAGCCCGTGCCTGATCTCTTCAGCCCAGCAACACACAGCTGGACTGGAGAGAGCATAGTGTGCATGGGTGTTTGGTGGGCCCGAGACGGCCAGCCAAACACACATGCGCACTGAGGGGATTGCACAGTGCACTCCCCTCAGTGCTCATCATCCCCAATGCCCCGCCCCTTTAACAAGGAAAGAATAATAAACTTTAGTTTATTATCCTTTCATTGTTAAGGGATTTGCAGCGGTTGCTACTGACGGGGTGGGGAGATGCTCCTCCGCCATAGCGGAGGATCTGCCACTATCAGGAACTCTTGTGCACTTTAGGAAGGTTAGATTTCCCGCCTTTGCATGAGTAGGCGTGCGTAATACACACCACCTCCACCGCTAAAGACGATACTGTGAAAGCAAATAGGATTACAGCTGCCGATACACAGGATTTTATTATAAAGCAAAGCACATTTTTATTTCCACTCTGAAATACAGAAGTTAGCTGTTGTCAGTTCAATTTATGAACATGTCAATTTCTTCTGACCCATGGTGTCTGAAATGTTGTTTATTGACAGTACGCTTGTAAATTTCCACTGTGTGTGCTGCAGTGCGCACAAGCTGATCATTCTAAATATTTCAGCAGTATAAAAATCTATTGTGTTGTCTACTTCATAGCTGTGTGTACGTGATTGGCCTTAATAAAGAGGCAAGGGGTTTGCTAAATGCTGCTGCAGTGGTTTCAGACTGGCTCCTGCAGTTTTATTTTAGTGATATCTAAGAGTGTAATGCACCCAGGGTCCCATCCACAAATCTTTATGCACCTTGAAGAGCCCAGTAACAAAACTATTTCTGTTCCTAAACTCCTGGTCCTCAGATGAGGAAAAAGGGTGGAAACTCTGATGGACTGTCATCCATGGAAACTTAGAAGTAGGGGCCTGACAGAGCGACGCACCTTGCAGAAGCAGGAAGTCACCCTAAACGTGTAGGTTCGTAGACAGTGTACGTCCTTGAAAGGTAGAAGTATGTGCATTCCTAAGGTTGGCAAGAAAAGGAAGTGATCTCAAATAAATGAGGATGTAGGAAAGCGGGTTTCTTCAGGTGGAAAATAGCTTCCGGTAATTGTGCAAAAGTACAAATCCGGGTGCCTTCCATTGCACATGCAGATCTTTTTCCAAGCCAGGCACCCTAAATCTGGAATGTCCTAACCTAATGTCCAAGAAAAGACAACTCTTTTCCTCGTCTTCACGAACCTCAATAAAAATCAACAAATATCTAATTGCATCAACAGTTTCACTCTCATGTTTGACACATTATTTCCTTGTGCATTTTCTCACCTGACACTCCTTTCATCAGGACGCAAGATTTACCACCGGCGCAGTCCCTTTCATAGCCCTGTTGGGCACTCCATCCTCCTAAGATGGGAACGCCAAAATTGATGCTGCCCTGGACCACTTGTACAGGGAGTGCAGAATTATTAGGCAAATGAGTATTTTGACCACATCATCCTCTTTATGCATGTTGTCTTACTCCAAGCTGTATAGGCTCGAAAGCCTACTACCAATTAAGCATATTAGGTGATGTGCATCTCTGTAATGAGAAGGGGTGTGGTCTAATGACATCAACACCCTATATCAGGTGTGCATAATTATTAGGCAACTTCCTTTCCTTTGGCAAAATGGGTCAAAAGAAGGACTTGACAGGCTCAGAAAAGTCAAAAATAGTGAGATATCTTGCAGAGGGATGCAGCACTCTTAAAATTGCAAAGCTTCTGAAGCGTGATCATCGAACAATCAAGCGTTTCATTCAAAATAGTCAACAGGGTCGCAAGAAGCGTGTGGAAAAACCAAGGCGCAAAATAACTGCCCACGAACTGAGAAAAGTCAAGCGTGCAGCTGCCACGATGCCACTTGCCACCAGTTTGGCCATATTTCAGAGCTGCAACATCACTGGAGTGCCCAAAAGCACAAGGTGTGCAATACTCAGAGACATGGCCAAGGTAAGAAAGGCTGAAAGACGACCACCACTGAACAAGACACACAAGCTGAAACGTCAAGACTGGGCCAAGAAATATCTCAAGACTGATTTTTCTAAGGTTTTATGGACTGATGAAATGAGAGTGAGTCTTGATGGGCCAGATGGATGGGCCCGTGGCTGGATTGGTAAAGGGCAGAGAGCTCCAGTCCGACTCAGACGCCAGCAAGGTGGAGGTGGAGTACTGGTTAGGGCTGGTATCATCAAAGATGAGCTTGTGGGGCCTTTTCGGGTTGAGGATGGAGTCAAGCTCAACTCCCAGTCCTACTGCCAGTTCCTGGAAGACACCTTCTTCAAGCAGTGGTACAGGAAGAAGTCTGCATCCTTCAAGAAAAACATGACTTTCATGCAGGACAATGCTCCATCACACGGGTCCAAGTACTCCACAGCGTGGCTGTCAAGAAAGGGTATAAAAGAAGGAAATCTAATGACATGGCCTCCTTGTTCACCTGATCTGAACCCCATTGAGAACCTGTGGTCCATCATCAAATGTGAGATTTACAAGGAGGGAAAACAGTACACCTCTCTGAACAGTGTCTGGGAGGCTGTGGTTGCTGCTGCACGCAATGTTGATGGTGAACAGATCAAAACACTGACAGAATCCATGGATGGCAGGCTTTTGAGTGTCCTTGCAAAGAAAGGTGGCTATATTGGTCACTGATTTGTTTTTGTTTTGTTTTTGAATGTCAGAAATGTATATTTGTGAATGTTGAGATGTTATATTGGTTTCACTGGTAATAATAAATAATTGAAATGGGTATATATTTTTTTTTGTTAAGTTGCCTAATAATTATGCACAGTGATAGTCACCTGCACACACAGATATCCCCCTAACATAGCTAAAACTAAAAACAAACTAAAAACTACTTCCAAAAATATTCAGCTTTGATATTAATGAGTTTTTTGGGTTCATTGAGAACATGGTTGTTGTTCAATAATAAAATTAATCCTCAAAAATACAACTTGCCTAATAATTCTGCACTCCCTGTATATGTCTCTGAGCATCATACCCCTATTCTGACCTCAGCTTTAAGTATACAAACCACAGATCAGAACTACTGCTCACCTAGGTGATTTAATCACTAAGGGATGTTCTTTTTCTCTTGAAATACAACTACTGTCCCTATTATCTATTTCCTGCACCGTCCTTGTCTGTGCTCCTCCGCACGCTCACTTGTTTGCACCCGGTGCATGTGATGATTGAAACAAATGTGTGGTCCACAGCAGAACCACATACTCTTGTAGAGTGCACCAGTGAAGACAGCAGAGGTTTGAAATCATAACTTCTTGTTTCAAAGCCAGCAGGACCTGCCACGGTTTGAATAGGGGGCAAGGATGCCCTGAAAGGCTGGGGGAGTATCTAACTTCAACCTCCTTGATGGGTATGTCCTGAGGCCCCTGACGACCTGTGCTCTCCTTCTAAGCAGCGCCCTTGAGGGGCAAACTGACTGTGCATCTTTGATGAGCTTCGAAGAGGGGTTGTGTGTGTAGCACACCACCCCGCTGCACACACAACCCCTCTCAAAGCCAAATAAGCACACCCACATAACTAATCTACTCCTTTCCCAGCTCTTACCAACACATCGTGGACAACAAACTCACCACCTCCCTCAACCCTTAATCCCACACTTCCTTACCACTTTCCCACCTTCATACAACCACACCACCCACAATGGAACCCCCCCTCCTAAATAAGAACCAATTAAAAAAGGGCCAGGCCAATAATTATGATAAATACCTCTCCAAAATATAAAGTATTTGCCTTAGTTTGTCCTGTCCGTTTTTTAAAGATCCCAAGCCCTCTATGAACTTCCGGAGTAGGACTGCTGTGGGTGTGGGAAGAGAGGAGATGTCGCTGGCTGCTGTGCGGTGCTTGTGGATTGGCTGCCCGCAGCAGCGGTGGCATCTGCTTACTACTGATGCACGCCGTCTCCTTCTCCTTCATGTTCCCAAGCTGTCAGAGGACCATCACAATTTGCTTTATTTTTTTGCAAATGGCACCGTTCGCCTTGTTAGGCCCCCTGAGTGCCCACTGCAGGAACGTTCTTCCATCTAGGGCCACTGGAATGATCAACTCGCACCAAGATGCATCTTTTTAGGGGTAATCATGTGCTTTATCAGTTTTTAATCATATTCACTCTTCAGTTCTGTGATTCTCAATCCCTGAGGATTTATACACAAAATTACTAGTCACTGCTTTCGCCTTTAACCAATCCACCACTACCAGCATAAACAGAACTAAAGATTTTTATCCAAACAGATATAAAAAAGTAAAAAAATGAGTTAGTGAGGGGAAACCTTTACCAGATGGCCTTGCCTGTGTTTAAGAAATTAAAAATGGCCAAACTGCAACGTTATATTGCCTCAGCAAAATGTGGTGCATTCATTTATGCAGCATAATTTATTAGATTTTTCCTGAAACATAATTACTTGACTTAACCAGGCCACGTGTGTTTAGTCAACTGTGTAATAATCATCACGATAGGCCTCCCTTTTCTTATACGTTTCCCAACCCCCTAAAAGCTCTCCTGCCTACTCATTATCAGTACAACAAGCATTGCTCTTGGGTTAAGAAGCAACTGGGTGTTACGTGGGTTTGGCATACAAAGAGGCCAGGACTGGACAAGGAATTAAGAGCAGGTTAGAGTTAGTGAATGAAACAGTTGTTCATAAGAAAGCAACAAGATGTATCACTCACCTCAACAGCAACACCTTTTCCTCCTAGTTTCTCTTCTGATCTTTCTCAGTCTGTATTGGTTTTTGAAGAAAAGGCACTGATTTTGACATTTCACTACCAGACATGGTTATTCAAGCTTGGGGACTCAGGACCGCCGTGTTGGTGGTGGCGAGCATACCACCAGCAGGCTGGCGGAGAAGATTATGACCATGGCGGTATTCACAACAGAATACAACTAAATCACCGCCAGCACAGCTACCGTGGTCAGACCGCCACGGTCGACGGTAGCCACCTGCAGGCCAGCGGAGACCATGCACTCTGTTCTCAAACAAGACATTCTTGATCACTCTGTGCTTCTTCCAAGGCTACAGCACAGTACATTGCCGGTGAACGTGGTAGACGTTTAGTCTCCAACATTTGTAGAAAATACACATCCTTACGTAGGGACATTTTCTCAGAACATCAATTGTGTTATTATAAAAACAGTTCCTTGTCCCTTACATGTTAGAGGGAGATTCCAGCCAGTGAACCACGACTGTATGCTGATTGCTGAATGCTTCGCTACAGATGCTAACACAGACCGCAGGCCTTTGCTCAGGTATGGGGGTTGATGTCTTCTCAGGGGAACCTGAAGGGCAGAATTAGAGCTTAACATGCTGTGCTCGATCATAACAGAGGTAGAAATTAGTCCATCGATTATAGTGACAATATGACAGCGTTGTGTTTATGCTTTACTCTTCTCGTCACAATTTTAATACTGTCATGTTGTGTCGTCCTGGTTATTGCAGCTCATGCTTTGCTATCTAAGATGTAGTCGTTTTATTAAACTCATTATTGAAACACATACTGCTTCTGTTTGTCATTTATATATGAGACTGGATTGTAAATGAGAGAAACGGATGAGACCTGAGAGACCACGACTTCCATGAGAAGCCAAGTATATCATGTGCTCGGCTGCCCAGTCATCACTAACCTTGGGTAGAGATGGGGCACTGCTAGTTGGCCGGAGCAAAACCCAGATTGGAGCGACAAGTGTCACCCGCAGTGGGTAAGACTTGGTCTCCCACACCACGGGCGATTCTGCCGCTCAAAATCCAGTAGTCTCATTAGAACGTGACAGCACCACCACGGAAACCATGTCGGAAACCAACAATATAAATGGAAACACTCACCTTCAGAAAGCCATACCCATCTGGAGCTGCCATGGAACCAGAACTACATGTTTGCCCGTTGCTTCTGCTCGCCCTATGATTCCGGAACCAGCGACGACCACAGAAACCGTGAGTACATACACTTATCCGTCACTGTTGAAAAATTTCAAAGTACCTAAGCACACACAACATACCAATCGGGTGGCAAGGGTGACACACACGTAACCTCACACTGATATGCACACTCAAGAACAGCCACATACACACTGGCACATACACAGTACACACACTACGGCCATCATACACACCCACACCAGAAAACACACACCAACCCCCAGATACACAGTACAGACATAGTCACACACAACAGCACACAGCACCACCAAATGACACACCTATACCACAAACGCAACACCACCAAAGCACTGTTGAGCACCCACAATAGACACCACCACTTGACTAATCATACATACAACACAACATAACAACACCAGAGAACTAACACACACACAATCACACATCCAACAACGAGGCATACATCATACCCTACAAACACACCTCAGAACAGATCTGACATACCAATCCCCATACACACTCAAGCAGACAGTAGAACCACACAAAGGGACACCACACTGCAAATAACACATCAACACAAACACCACACAATACTAACACAATAACATGTCTCCAATATACACATGCCCATCACTGGGGGACAAATGCTATGCACACAACCTCACATGCTGCCCAGGCACAACTGGTAGCACAACCACCACTCACACAAAACTCACTCACACACAAACAAAATCAGCCAAGACCAAAACTGCCATAAAAAAAACAAAAGCAGGACAAATATGTAACCTTTGAACCAACAACTGGTTGGCCATGATATATAAATAAATAAAGATAAATATATGTACATCAAAATGAACAAAAAATAAGGTCATATGCCAGTCCAAACAGACAAGTGCAACTTGCTTATATGGCAATTGTAAGTTCCCCAAATTGACTCCTGACTCCCATGTACACTCCACAGGTAGGGACATCAAGGGGAAAGGCAGGCACCTCAGGGATTAGGAAGGGGGTGGATGGGGGTTGGGCTTAGGGTTGGGAGGGGGACCTTTGGGCTTGGCTTTGGGAGGGGGTTAGGTCGAGGCTAAGGGGAGGGTTGGGAACTCTTGAGAGGGGTGGACTTCTTGGTGGGGAAGGGGCATGGGTAGTTGCAGGGGGGTAGGGGAGGTGGTGGATGTGGAAGGCCTGGACTTTGGGAGGGACACAGAGCATTTGGGGTCACACAGTGTGGGAGAGGAGTAGAGAAAAGGTTCAACTCCGAGAGGAAAATTGTTTTTGACACATGGGGATGGTCGTGGCAGGGAGAGGGAGTGGTTGTCTGAGGTGGTTTGGTGGATGTCTTGGGTACATGTGTCCACGAGGTATAGTTGTGTTGGGTATGTGAGTGTGGCGTTTATGTGTCTTGGGAGGAGGGGGTGGAGGTGCAGGGAGATGCCGTGGTGGATGGGTCACTGTCTGTTGGGGTGGTGACTGAAGGCATGGTGGATGTGCTGCATGTAGGCGTGTCTATGGCTGCAGATGTGGTGACTGGGGTAAATGTCTGAGGGTCTGCTGTTGTGATGCCTGTGGATAAGATAGGTGTTATGGTTGTATCGGTGTGTGTTGGTGTGGTGACCGCAGGTGTGTCAGGTGTTGTGTATGTGATGCTGGGATGGTGGGGGTGTCAGTGCAGGTAGTGACCTTTTGATGTGTTTGCAGGTGGATGTTGCTTGTGTGCATGCAGGTGGTGGGTCTTGTGGTGCTTATGTTTATCAGTGCTACCCTTGTATGTTGAGGTGGATGCATGCTTGTATGTGTGTGTGCTTTGGTTGAGTCGGAGAAGAGGGGTTTGGAATTGGAAAGAGGAAGGTGGAGGGGGACGGAAGTCAAAGGGTGACTAGCTGCCATCAATGTGGATACCAGAGCCTGAAAGGATCTCTGTAGGCCAACCAGTGCACCGTGACTGCCCTCCAGGAACGCATTACTTTGCTGGACTAGATTTGCCATTCCCTGGATTGCATTCACGATGGTCGACTGGCCCACAGAGATTGACCTCAGGAGGTCAATAGCCACATCACTGAAGACAGCAGGGCTGACTGGGGCAGGGGCAGTGGTGTCTGCAGCAAAGACGACTCCCTCCCTCTTCGGTGTGCAGTCACAGACAACTGGGTGGGGAGCTATAGGGAGGGCGGTAGTGTTAAAGGGTGGCAGGCAAAGATGGTGCTGGGGTGGTCCCAGATGGGTCCGCCACCGCCAAGGAGTGTCCACTGGAGGAAGTTTCTGAGGATAATGATGTAGATCCTATCTCCCCCGCAGCATTCCCCTCGCCCTCTGGGCCACGGGGTCCCTGGTTGTCAGTGGTATCAGCACTCTGGGTCTCATGTTCAGCAGCATCCCCACTCGCCTGTGCCCCGTCTCCTTTGCCTTTCAATGCTGATGCACACAAACAGAGAGAGAGGGAGGGAGAGTTAGGGAGGGAGAGAGGGTAATCACATTCCTCACATACAGACATTACAACATACATAACTGTAGGTATACATCTCCTGGCTAGGGAATCCCATATAGAAAACAACAGATCCTACATCATGTCAATACATGTTACTTCTATCCACCCCTTATTGTCTTCTCTCTCACCGAGATCATTATCCATGTAAGGTAGCACAACTGGAGCATTCCATCAAATCACCTGTAAACCTATGTCAGCATGCTTATCATGCCATGGCTAAAGCTGATATTCTGTCCTAATCCAGGTCAATACTCTCCATAATCGTATCACCTTTAGAAAATGTAGTTGGCTGATAACAGCATATCATGCATGTTCTGAATCAACACCTGACCACTCCATGTCCGTTAGTCATGTTCCATGCAAGGAAAGATAACTATATTCACAAACTACACAGCACCTTCCATTGCAATCACATCTCTAGCTGATCCCTCTGTACATATATGGCACAATGTATACAATCTCTGATGAAGACACAACATGTGGCAGTCCCATACAGGTGGCATCATATTTTTACATTCCATGTCTGGAGAACAGCCATGTCACTACATGTACCAAATCTTAGAGGAATAGCTGCAGTCACTGTTCACAGATACTCCATATCACACCATACATGCATGTACAGCTACAGTGGCCTACCTAGCACACATGAGACATTCACTGACTATCACAGAGAGCAATGTTACAACAACTAAACAAACAACAGCCTACACATTTCTCTTAGGGCGCATTACATTCCACCTGACATGCAGATACAGAGCCACGACATGACAACATGAGTAAACCAACATCACTCACACCATTCCTGACATGTGATTTCCAGTAGCTAAGTCCAGACAACACACATATCCCACTGAAAAGACATGTACACATGGACCTACATGACTGCCATTTTACCGACAACATATCCCACAACAACAACACCTGTATCATAAATAGTAGTACAGTTAAACCATGACATCTCAAAATAAGAAGTGAGCCAAAACCAATTCCTGTCCAAACTGGCCATATCAGCTAGGCTAAGGGTAGCAATGATTGTCCCATGCAACAAGATCGGCCCCCAAGTAACCATTGTGAGATGATGTAGGCAGCAAATACCATATGGTGCACTATTGTTGGTAGAACATTGGCACATATAGCATGAACATTGCACATTGTCAAAGGATAGGGCAGCCTCCTCTAAAACAAAGGAATTTGAATAAAAGTGATTTGCCCATATTTCAATGATATGGAAATGCATGGTAAGGGCAAATAGACAAAATCAGACACCCATAGTTGGATGTCCTTCCGTTACAACCTTCACATACCCCATTGTATGAATATGAAGGGACAATGGGGACACCTCCACAAACCCATATGAACAATCAAATACTGGCCATACCTATTGACTGAATAGGATGCCAGCCTCACATGGAGTCAAAACATGTGCCAGGACAAAAGGTAACTAGGCCCTATAACAAATATGTCAGGCACTATGTAGCAAATACAGCTGATCTTCACAGATGGGAGTGGTCAGACACCTTAGAGCTACATATTCATGTATTCATAATAATGGACCTGGAAATACTAGATGGGTAGGATGATACAGCAGCGTACATACATATATATGGCTGTGTAGAGACACAAATGTGGCACTGTCAATTGTGCATCTCCACATGCAGTCATAGAAATTCATTGACCCAGGTGATCTCAACATACACATGCGCAGCCCTAAGGCCATATCTTCATCTTTTAGTCAGGCAACATGAGTACTATGTATTCCCAGTAGTCAACATACATGTAACACCTACTACAGTGTCACAGCTGCCAAAGTGTGACAGCAAACACCTAGGGCCATATTTATACTCTGTTTGCGCCGGATTTGCATCGTTTTTTTTAACGCAAATTCGACGCAAAACGAACTCCATATTTATACTCTGGCGTTAGACGCGTCTAGCGCCAAAGTTCATGGAGTTTGCGTCATTTTTTTGCGTGGACACCTACTTTGCGTTAATGATATGCAAGGTAGGCGTTCCCTTCTAAAAAATGACTCCGAGGCATGTGCGCCGTATTTACACTCCCGGGCAAAAATGACGCCCGGGAGTGGGCGGGTCAAAAAAAATGACATCCAGCCGCTTTTGCGTCATTTTTTAACGCCTGGTCAGGGCAGGCGTTAAGGGACCTGTGGGCTCGGAAGGAGCCCAGAGGAGCCCTACCATGCCCCCAGGGACACACCCTGCCACCCTTGCCCACCCCAGGAGGACGCCCAAGGATGGAGGGACCCATCCCAGGGAACTTAAGGTAAGTTCAGGTAAGTATTTTATTTTATTTTTTTGTGGCATAGGGGGGCCTGATTTGTGCCCCCCTACATGCCACTATGCCCACTGACCATGCCCAGGGGACATAAGTCCCCTGGGCATGGCCATTGGGCAAGGGGGCATGACTCCTGTCTTTGCTAAGACAGGAGTCATTTCAATGGGGGTTGGGAGTAAAAAAAATGGCGCAAATCGGGTTGAGGCGAAAAGTTTGCCTCAGCCTGACTTGCCCCATTTTTTGACGCCCAAGCTCCATATTCCCCTACGCTGGCGCTGCCTGGTGTAAGTCATTTTTTTTGACGCACACCAGGCAGCTCCGCCGGCTAACGCCGGCTAACGTCATTGAATAAATACGGTGCCTGCATGGCGCTTCAGAATGGCGTTAGCCGGCGTTAGATTTTTTGACGCACAACTGCGTTGGCGCAGTTGTGCGTCGAAAAGTATAAATATGGCCCCTAATTACCAATGTAAAGTACATGGAGTCAGTCAGTACTGACCCCCTTGTGGCTGCTGTGCTGCTCTCAAACGCTCATCCACCTCATGGTAGGCCACTGCCAAAATGCGGGCCTTTAGGGGGTCAGTGTCCAATGGGCACCCCTTGCTCATTGGGAGGACGTCCCAGTTGGGCCTTTGCGGTCTTCCCAGCCAAGTGTCTCAGGTCCTCTCACCGCTTTCTGCAATTGGTGATCCTGCGGCTGTGGACCCCCATGGTTTGCACTTGCTTGGCAATCGCACTCCAAATCCCCTTCATCTGATGGGCGTTGACCTGCATGGATGACACAGACAAAGGGAGAAAATCGTGTACACATGTGCCATATCAATAGGAGTGGTCAGTACACATCAGTCACAGCAACTAGTCACACGTACCCATTGTCTCTGCACACACGCCTTCACATTATGCCATCTGCATGCATCAACATCCTCACACGTTCACATGCCCGATGCAACGTCACACATGACTCCTATCACACATGGCTAGGACATTGGTCTCACCTGCTCCACTGGTGCCCCATGTAGCTGTCCATACAGGGGTAGGACCACTCCACTCTGGGGTGAAGGCTGGGGCCCTTTCACCTGCAGGATGTGGCATGATGGCTCCCAAAGGTAGAATACAGCAGCTCACATCATGGCTCACACATAGCCTTGATACCTCCCAGTACCAATGATCAGGTGCATAGGAACAGGAAGAACTGTCTCTCAATCAACGTTAAGGTGGTGTGTCTGGCAGACCAGTACATCTCTCAAGTCACAGCCAAGTATCCAGGATCTGTGCATGATTCCTATCTATGTGGAACAGCAATGTCCCACAGCTAATGGCACAACTCCAAACAGACAGGTCCTGGATGGTTGGTAAGTATCCATTGTAGTGTGTGTTTGTGAGTTATGTCTCCTGTCATCACAATATAGCCAGTGCCACATACGTTTTTGAGTTGTTTAACCATTGTGCTCAGAGATGACTCATGCTATCTAAACCGTCCTTGGCTGTTAACACCAGTGAGGTACCCAACCACGCCAGGCCAGGTTAGAATGAGGCCCATGGGAGGACAAGGCATATAACTAAGCGAACATTTGGGCTCCTGAAGACAAGATTCAGGTGCTTAGACCTATCTGGAGGAGTCCTTCTCTACTCGCCCCACAAGGTATGTCAAATTATCATTGCCTGCTGGATGCTCCACAATCTAGCCCAGAGACGTCAGATACCATTGATGAAAGATGAGGGTGAGGCAGCTGGACCAATAGCGAAAATGCTAATATGGCAAGTGATGAAGAGCCTGAGGAAGAAGGAGCAGGTGACTGACCCTAGGACAGATCTCATCAATCAGTACTTCAACTGACATACAGGTATGTGAAGTGGACATTGTGCTGTGATTAATGTGCACAACTTGAGGTAGATGGCTGACATCACACCTCCCATCTTGCTTCATCAGTGGGGGGTGTCATGAGCTCCAATTCTATGTGTGAGTTGTGGATGCAGACTGATAGATTGTAATGTGTACAGGATAGTATGTTCTGCTTTTTCATGTATTGGTACAGCAGATGCTAACATATACTTCTGGTAAAGGCTTCTCAGATTTGAGGTATGTTTTGTGCAATCTCCTATCCTTTTTTCCTTCCACTCACTGATTTTGCTATGGCATGTTTGGCTCTGAAACCTATGCTTGAGGTATTCATTGTCAGTAGCCAATGGTAATTGCTGACAGACATGAGAGGTGTACCTGTCAGATACCTGGTTAAATGAGTTTAGTTTCAGTGGAATGGTGGTACCTTGATAGTTTATCCTCCATACAAGTGGGATGGTAAATGCTTAGTCCTTTTCATTTACCTGTGGGTTTGAGGAGGATGAGAAATGGTGTATGACGTGCAAGTGAAGTTTGTGGCACACGTGTGAAGGTTGGATCATGGCCTCTCACTTTACAATGGGTGGAGTACTTTGTATGGCCATGGGACTGAGCTGTGTTTGTATTCTAACTTTGCGGTCTAAGGTGCATGTAACTATAGACTGACATAGGTGACTGACAATCCTCCAGGTATGGGGCCTATGTTAGTGTAATTTTTCAGTACTAGGTTCCTATGTCGTGTTCTTTGTGTGTTCCATGGGATATGTGAATTTGTAGCTATGGTATGGGTATGTGAATAGTCGCTACCTGGTATAGAGGACCTATCTGTGTGCCCCTGCTTTGTAGGTAGTTTACCATGAGCCTGACTTATGTAACCTGTATATGTGCATCGTATGACACCATGGTTTACATCCTGATGGTACTCTCTGTCATGCTCTATTTGCAGATCGGGATACTGACTATACAATTGTAGTGACCTGGATTTCAACCTCTCTGACATCTGTCCTATGACATTTCTGTTGTAATGTGTCTCCTGCTGAGGGAGCCTCCGTCTGGTGACCATTACACTGGCTGTTCGATACGGGAGGCATGACCCGACCACAGTTGGCAACCATGACTATTGTACATGTAATATAAAGGACACATACAAAGTAGCTGTGTTTAAGTGTGATTTATTGTGCATGTCAAAATGCTATCAGTAACAATTAAAGTGCATAAATGAAAATAAAAGTGATGAGTGAAGTCATGGTTGATGTATCCATCAGGGTAGCTGCTACACCAGTTAGTTACACAAGTCCTGTGTCATTGTACTGTGGGAAAATGGAGTTTGGTTTCTGAACAGTCAACAGGGTGTATGTGTGGCACACAAGGGTGACAAATTAGGAGAGGTTCACTTACTGGCAGTGGGTTTGGCCTTGGCATCTGCTCCAGCTGGATGTCTGGGTGGACGTCTACATTTATGGGTGGGGGGGGTTCTTCATCTACAGAGGGTGGGGGGATGTCTGAAGCATGAGGTTCCCCAACAGGGGCTCCATTCCACTAGCTGCCGCAAATGTAGAAAGGGCAGATGTAACATAGCTAGTGAAAGGGGCCTGATGCTGTGTAGAGAAGGTCATCAGGGTGGTATTGATGTCGCTCAGAACCCCTACAATGGAAGTCATGTGGGCATTGTGTGCCTGCCACTGCTGCATGACTTCCTGGTGATGTTCCCTCTGCAGCCTTTGATTTTCCCTCAACATGTTGATGATTTGGCACATCCTGTCTTGGGAACTTTGGTATGTTCCCAAGACTTGGGAGATGGTTTCTTGGTCAGTTGTGTCCCTTTGAGGCCCCATCCTCTCTCCCACAGCATCCCTCCCATGCACCCTACCCCCATATGCCTGTGCCCCTGGCACAGTGTGCATACTCCCAGTGGTTGCAGGTCCATCATTGTCAGGGGTGTCAAGATTAGACTCAGGTCCCTGTACTTTGGGGCACACAATAGATTGAACAGTCCTTGGGGCAAGGGTTTGGGAGCCAAAGGTTTCTTGTGCTGTTGATGCAACAGAGGTGGCAGGGGTTGAGGTGGGCACGGTGAGGCTGAGAGTCGTAGACTGACCAGGTGTCCCAGATGGGCAAGGTTGTTTGTCAGTGTTCAGACATCCAGAGGTGTTGTCCTTAATGGATCCTTCATCCTGAAGGGGACTGACAGTCTCAGTTATCCTCTGCATGGTGATAATGGCAAGGTTACCTTTGGAGGCAGTGAGGCACACAGTTCAGGTTAGAATGTGTGTTTGGTTGACAGTTTGTGAGATGCAGACAGTGGCTTTACATGATTCCCTGCAATGACATTGACATATGCTGCCCAGCATACCTTAGTTGTACATACAACTCTGTGACCTATTTTCCTTAATCCATGTTGTGAGCTGTCATACTAATTGAGTACAGGCTTCTGTGCAGATGCAATCTGATTATTTCTGATATGTGACATGACTGTTCAGCCCTGTTACCTAGTGAATAGTCAGGCTTGCTAGTTGTCTCAAATTAGAGTTGCACAATGCACCATGCTGTCCTAGTGGGTACACAGTATTTGAGTATGCAGGGGAAATTGTCCTGTAACTAGATGTTGTGCATGTGCATGGAGTCCGCCATCTTACTTTCCAAACCAGGTCTGTCTATTTCAGGTTTGGGATCTTTGATCTGTGGCCATTGGGAATGGTCACCGAGCTGTAGCTGTGTTTTGCTTTGGTTGCTATTGTGTATGTGCTATTCCATTACTGTCATTGCCATGTTCTGGTCCTCAGTAGAACAATCTAGTTGGGGTAGCTTGTACATTAGTCATACATGCATGAAATGGGTTGTGCACAATCCAGGTTTTCACAATGTTGGATTAGTGAATTCTGGGAGTCATAGTGATCTTATCAGCCTGAAGTTAATGTGCCATTGCCAAGGGTTGTGAGGGCAGTTGGGCTGAGTAGAGAGGTGGCATGCAAGTGAGTAGCATTAGGTGATTAGGTGAGAGGTGTAGTGGCACAATTAGTTAATTAGGGAGGATGTGGGTGGTGAGGAAGCATGCCGGACTAGTCAATAGTGTGACATGAATTTTGTAGGTACTTACCAAACCCCAGTCCCCCAGGTATTCCACTCAGGCCCTCAGGATGCAGTATGTCCATGACCTTCTCCTCCCATGTTGTGAACTGTGGGGGAGGAGGTGGGGGTTCACTGCCAGTCTTCTTCACAGCTATCTGGTGCCTGGATGCCATGGAACGGACCTTCCCCCCTAGGTCATTCCATCTCTTCCTGATGTCAACCCTTGTACATGGATGACTGCCTACAGAATTGACCCTGTCGACTATCCTTTGCCACAACTCCATTTCCCTGGCATGTTGGACCTGTGCTCCAAAACGTTGTGGCTCTACCCTGACAATTTCATCTACCATGACCCTCAACTCGTCATTTGTGAAACGTGGGTGTTTTTGTGGGGACATGGTGGTGATTGTGTAGACGGTGTGTGGGGTGTTGTGAGTGTAAGGGTGCCGTGCTGGGTAATTGATGAGGTGTGGGTGCTGTGTTGTGATTGGGAGATGGTTGTAGCGGATTGTGTGTGCTAGTGATCTGTGTATTGTGTTAGTTTTGCTGATGTGGGGTGTGTGCTGAGTGAGATGTGTAGGTGTACCTATAGTGTAAGAGTGCTATTTCTATATTTTTGCCTTCTCTGAGCATGTGAATGGTGTTCTGTTTGCAAAGGATTGTGGGTCATGTAGGGGTGTCTTATATTGTGCAATGAGTAGGTGTCTCGGGTGTGCGGATGTGTGGGGTATTCAAACTATCCAATGTGGTGTTGTGTTCTGACTAATGTGAGTTGAGATCGCTGCGGTTTGCACCGCCAATGGTTTTCCACCATGGAAGAAATGCTGTGGTGATTTGTGGCTCATAATCTGGTGGGTGGATTTTTGTTGGGTTGGCGGTGCTGGTGGTGGGACCTCCTCTTTTCCGTCCACCAGTGTCCTGGCGGTTTCAGAAATGTGGTTGTTTTTTGCCAGTCTTCACAGTGTGGGTCATAATACGGCGTTCGGATTACTGCCAACATTGCGGTCTTTTGACGGCTGCTACTGCGGCGGACTTCCCAAAAGACAGCCAAAGTTGTAATGGTGCCCATAGTAACTGAATACCTAAACAATTAGAAAGCATTACTAACCAAAGTATCGTTTTGAAAGTTTGACTTTTTATGTGATATTTATCAAAATAGTCGAAAACACAATAGAAATTTGAAAAATGGAGACCATGACTAGGAATAGATCAGAAAAACAATTATGAAGAGAAAAAAAGCAAGGAAGAGGAGAAAACTGGAAGAGAGGATAGGGTGATATTGCCTCTGTGAGAAATAAGGAACCGATAGTAAAGGAAAACAATACAAGAGACAGGAACAAATAGAGTGAGGGAATGGAAGTGAATGTAATAGAAAACTAATGGAGGAATGTGAGATTAACAAAGAACAAACAAGACGAAATGGGAAGAACAACGCAAAAAGAAAAAAATAGAAGGGAAATGGGGATGAAATTGTCAACAATTCAGTTTAAAAAAGATCAAGATTAAATGAAATAGAAAATTTAAAGTGAAACATTCTCTGTAATAATATTGACAACTACAATTTTTAAAAAATATCAAGAGAAAATAGGGCTCAATAGGGTGTATGTCATACACCCCCCCCTCCACCCGAGACTTCTATATCCTATTATGACTTGTTCCATCCATTCACATTCATGCTTAGGGCTGCAATTGCCCAGGCCCCTGACTGGCAACAGCACCTTCATTTTTTGCTGCTTATTGTTTTGGTTTTTACATTACCAATTATGCAATTGTGAATAGCTCTTGGGACAATCTGATAAAAATATCTGAAGTTACAAAGCATATGGCTTTGCAACTGAAAACCAAAAGGCAGGGCTATGCTGGAAAGGATATAAGTGAGAGTAATATTTGTAAATTCAGTGAAGAACAAATAAGAAAGACCTACCACAAGCAGCAACTGAGGTAGCAAACATGACGGTACTGCATTGGTTTTGTCCTTGACCTTGGCATGAAAGGAGAAAAGAAAAAGAAGAAACTGACTAACATAATCGTCCACAATAAGCACATGTAAAAAGTAATAGACAAATAAATCTTCTGTGTCAGTAATCTAAAATTTAAGGACATAAATATTTTATATTATACTCAAATACCCGCAATATGCTTCTGCAAAAGTGCTAAAAATCACCTTTTTTAAAAGTTAAACATCACTTGCATGTTGCTGCCACCATGGGGCTAAGCAAGTCAAGCAGGTCCTGCTTCGTGTCCATGATGTCTTCCCAGTGATGCTGTATCTGCCACTGGGAGCGCGCGGTACCTGTTCTGCAATGCATGGAGCACTGGACACACCCCTAGCAGTTGTGGCACTCCACCAGTCTGTGACCCATCTTAGGTCTGCTGCCAACATAAGGGGGAGGTAGCAGAGCACCTAAAAACGAGAGGGATATGTATAGGCCCCATGTGCTGCAGAAGAGTCACTTTTACTGACGCCCGGCAGCGCAGAGTGCAGATCCATATCTGTGAGGTCATGCACAGTCACTTTACGTAGCTTTTCATGGCATCATAGATTTAAGGTAAGGCAGTGCAAGTCACTGTGTTGCCTTACTGTGAATTGGGGGGGCGTGTCCATGGTCATTGTAATGGGTTTTCCCACTAAACACCCATGGGTATTGATGCATTCTCAGATTCACAAGGCTCTGTAAACCTGGGAATGCTTCATCACCCTTAGCCACACCACGGGAGGCATACCAAGGAGAAATGTGTTTATTTCTCCTTGTTTTTTCCACGTAGAAAGAGGAAAACGCCTCCATGGATTGGTTTTGTGCAGGAAGATGCCTCTTCCCAAACAAGAATATCCTGCATGCAACGCAGGTGCCTGTGTTGGCGCTAGGCAACCAAAAGGGCACAAGCGCAGGGGGAAAGGTCAGAAATTCACCATATTTTAAAATATAAAAGGTCACTTGCTGCACTGCCCTGCTCCACTTTCATGTAAATACTGCTGTTTCCTTCTGTTAAAGAATGGGCCGGAGCTTAGCGATGGTCAGGGGCCAACAGGAGTCAGAGTCTGCTTTCTTGCCTGGGTTTAACAGAACAGCCTATTAAAAAAAATAGAACAATGAAAAATAAACGTACAGCAGACAGGATAATTGGATAGGAAGTAAAAAAAGGACAAATGGGAAAGAGCAAGTTAAACTGGAATGGGATTGGTCGGCTAGGGTTGACAAAGCCGGTAGGATTGAGGGGCGCAACGCCCTAGTCCAAAAATATCTGCTCGCACATGTCTCGTCTGATCTTGTGAGAAATATTTTGCCAGAAGTGTCTGCTCAAGGTAATTTTAGAGGAGTGGCACAGGCTGCGTGTTATGTGTACATTTTGCAAAAGTATTTGGGAATTTTGTAATTCACTTTAAAAAATGACAAGAATCACGCAGAGGGTTAATGGCCAGATGAATATGAGTAATCAATAATCTGATTTTTTAAACATAAAAAAAATATTTGAGGGCGCTTTTACTTCAAAGCACCAGAACAGACTAGGCTGCCCCTACCTTCCTTCTCAAGGGCATTTCCACCCCCTGGTCCCTGTGGTGGGAGAGGGTTTCTTGTATGTGACTGCTGAGCCTCCCCAACAGGGGAGAATCTCTCTGCTTCTCGTCAATATGACAGTCAATTTTATTGAATCACTATTTACCATTCTCCATCGAACAGTTTTACAAGGAAACCAGGCTAATGCAAACCAAATGAGCACAGCGTAAAAGCTGGAATATAAATTAACTGCTCCTCGTGCCAGGGAAATAGGATAACTGTCAAAGAATATAAAATGGAATGTTTTTTTAACAGTCTAAGAGCTCAGAATAGCTACCAGAATGAAAGAGGTGATAAAAAGGCGAGGACTGAAACTGCAGCTAGAGTGCAGGGAGCGATAGAATGGAAAATAAGAAAGTGCTTCTTAGGTCATGACTGGTTGTACAGCAAGAACTTACCACCCTTCTCACCAGCTTAGCAAGAGGAGGACTGAAGACCACAATTATCAAGCTGCTCAAACCAGCCACAAATTGTACCATAAAGGCAAATAAACAGAGCATTCTCCACCCCCTCCAAGGAGGTTTGTGGGACTTCTCCAACCGAAGTTTGAAAAATAAAGATATTATGTGTCAGTGGGTGTTAGAAATGGGGTCTTTGGTTGGCAGTCAGGTTACCCCCTGTCCAAGCATGGACCTTCACTCTAGTCAGGGCAAAGAAGAAACACACCTGGTTAACCCCCACTCACCCCTGTGGTAGCTTGGCACGAGCAGAAAGGCTCAACCCAGAAGCAATGTGTAAAGTATTTGTTCCAACACACACAGTAATACAGTGAAAAGACTACAAAATGGACACCACACCAGTTTAGAAAAATAGGCAATATTTATCTAAATCAAACAAGACCAGAACAACAAAAATTCAACATACACAAGTCAAGATGTGAATTTTTAAAAGAATAGGAGTCTTCCTCCACAGAAAACTGGTTTGTGTCAAAAATATAACCGCATGGGTGAGCGAGAGTCAGAAAAGTCAGCGATGTGTCGATTCCTTACCCGTAAGAGAGCAATGCGTCGAGATCCGGATAGGGCACCACGGATCCCCGTAGGTTCACAATGACTTTGATGCCCAATGACAAAGCGTGAGAAATCCGGACGCCTGATGTTAGAAAACTGCACTGCATGGGGTTTGCGCAGTTATCAGCAGCTGCAAGCGGGTATTGTGTTGTTTCTACAGCTGCAAAGCATCAATGTTCCAGCCCCAATGCAGGTGGGGTGTCGGTTTCAGCCTTGAAGCTGGTGGTGCATCGTTTTAAAGCTGCGTTGCAGGTGGTGCGTCAAAAAGTTTCCTGCATGGTGTTCTGTAGGGGGATTTCAGTCCTTGTTCTGCCACTTGGCAGAGCAGGAGACTCAGCAGAGAGTCCAAGTGCTGGCAGAGGAAGTCTTGCCCTGAGACTTCAAAACAGGAGGAAAGCTCTGTTCAAGTACTTGGAGATTCTTCTCAAGCAGGAATGCACAACAAAGTCCAGTCCTTGTCCCCTTTCACAGGCAGAAGCAGCAACTGTAGAATAGCCCGACAAAGCACAGTCCCAAGCAGGGGCAGCACTTCCCCTCAGCTCTTCAACTCTTCTCCTTGGCAGAGGTAATACAGTAAAAAGACTACAAAATAGACACCACACCAGTTTAGAAAAATAGGCAATATTTATCTAAATCAAACAAGACCAGAACAACAAAAATTCAACATACACAAGTCAAGATGTGAATTTTCAAAAGAATAGGAGTCTTCCTCCATAGAAAACTGGTTTGTGTTAAAAATATAACTGCATGGGTGAACGAGAGTCAGAAAAGTCAGCGATTTGTCGATTCCTTACCCGCAAGTGAGGCTGAGCGTCATTTCTTCTCCAGTCAGGTCGGCGATGCATTGTTTTTCTCCCCCGCAAGAGAGCAATGCGTCGAGTTCCGGATAGGGCACCACGGATCCCCGTAGGTTCACAATGACTTTGATGCCCAATGACAAAGCGTGAGAAATCCGGACGCCTGGTGTTAGAAAACTGCACTGCATGGGGTTTGCGCAGGTATCAGCAGCTGCAAGCGGGTATTGTGTCGTTTCTACAGCTGCAAAGCATCAATGTTCCAGCCACAATGCAGGTGGGGTGTCATTTTCAGCCAACTCTTCTCCTTGGCAGAGGTGCCTCTTGGCTCTAGAGGTGATCTTGAAGAAATCTAAATTTTGGGGTTTTCGGTCCACTACTTATAATCCTTTCTGCCTTTGAAGTTGCCCAATTTCAAAGAAAAATCTTTGTTGTTTACAGGATCCTTCCTTGCCCAGGCCTGGCTCCAGTCTCACACCAGGCGGTTGAAGACTGTATTGTGTGAGGGCAGGCACAGCCCATTCAGGTGTAAGTAACCACTCCTTTCTCCACTCTAGCCCAGATGGCTCATCAGGATATGCAGGCTACACCCTCCGCTCCCTTTGTGTCACTGCTAGAGGAGATTCACAAACTGCCCATCTGTCAGTCTGACCAGACAGGGATTCCACAAACAGACAGAAGCACAGAATGGCTAACGCAATAAAATGTCTCTTTTCTAAAAGTGGCATGTTCAAACTAACAATCTAAAAAACAACTTCACTAAAAGATGTATTTTTAAATTGTGAGTTCAGAGACGCCAAACTCCTTATCTCTATCTGCTCTCAAAAGGAAACTACACTTTAAGAATATTTAAAGGCAGCCCCCATGTTAACCTATGAGAGGGATAGGCGTTGCAACAGTGAAAACCAAATTTGACAGTATTTCACTGTTAGCACATGTTAAACACGTCACTACATGTCCCACCTTTAACATACACTGCACCCTGCCCATGGGGCTACCTAGGGCCTACCTTAGGGGTGCTTACATGTATGAAAAGGGAAGGTTTAGGCCTGGCAAGTGATTACACTTGCCAAGTCGAATTGGCAGTTTAAAACTGCACACACAGACACTGCAGTGGCAGGTCTGAGCCATGTTTACAGGTCTTCTAATGTGGGTGGCACAACCAGTGCTGGAAGACCATTAGTAGCATTTGGTGTACAGGCCCTGGGCACCTCTAGTGCACTTCACTAATCAGATATGCCAATTATGGAAAAGCCAATTACACATACAATTTCACATAGGGATCACTTGCACTTTAGCAGTAGTCAGCAGTGGTAAGGTGCCCAGAGTAACAAAAACAGCAAAAACAGAGTCCAGCACACAGCAACAACCTGGGAAGCAGAGGTAAACATTTAGGGGAGACCACGCCAAGGATGCCAGGTCTAACATTGGGTGATCTTTGAAAGAGTTGGAACATATTAGTTTCACCAAATTCTATCAAGCAAGTATTCTTCTAGGAGGGTTGGAGAGGAAACATTTTTTTTCAAAAAAATATAGTCAAATTGTGCAATTTAACGGGCAGCTTGCACCTAAAATGACTAAAAACCTAACTGCTCAGGAAGGGCACTCTTGAAACATTCTACTACTTTCACTGAGAGGCAATGAAGCCTAGGACTTGCCAGGGGTTGGCTCCATTTAAAAAACATATTCCATGGGTGCCCCCCTATGGGGAAATGGACCCAGTGAGGCATGATTCCTGTGCTGCAAAAACATAAAGCCCAACAGGGCAGCAGAGCTAGGATGAGTGAGAGGAAGTCCCACCTCAAGCCCTCTCCCAGCTTTTGATAGGCCCAGAAGTTCATTGCTATCAGAAGCTAGATGAGGGTTTGTAATCCCACACCTGCTTCTCTGTATGGATCCTAATTTGGCATAAGGAAGCACTGAGTAGCAACCTGACATGCCACTTTTTTTAACATATGCTGCACTTCGGGAGGAAACCACAGCAAGGCTCTAAATAAGAATTGAGTCTTAGGCCTGATAAAGATATTGTCCGACGATGTACTTGTAGGATTTAGATTTCGGAAGACAGGATATCCATCTCCGTTATGACAGAATGACTCCTCTGCCAATAGCTAAATCAGGCCCTGAGACTAATTCCTTATTTAGAGGCCCTATGTGAGGAGACATGGCTGAAGAACAGCATATGCACAATCTGAAATCCATTTGCTGAGTGCTGTGTTTATTCTTAAACAGCAATTTAAAGATGGATCACAGATCAAACCCACCAAGCGCCTCCACTTCTTGTCATCGGCTCAGGAGCTGGAAGAGGCTGAGAGGGATGACCTGCGCTCTGGGCTGGCAACGATTATTAAAAATGAGAGCTGCATTTTCATGAACACTGCTCAGAGCAAATGTCAGCAGAGGCCAGGGCAGTATGTGGTAGGTGACATGTGGTAGAGAACCACCCTGGGGCCTTCATTAAAGAGCCACTGCTATTTTTTTAAGTAGGGCTTTGTGCCACACTTCCACTGTTGCTAAGCATTGTAAATAATACTTGTTACTTGTACTTAATTTAATGATAACTCAATTCACTGACCTTTGAAGCATTGAAAGCCGAGTTGTTTATATGTTGTATGCAGTGTGCCTCCATGAATAATTGTGGATACGTATGATTGCAAATTTGCCAGTCTGTCAGGAGTACCAGAATACTCATAAAGATTTCAGTTGGTAACAGTTGATTACTGCAACTCAGTACAGCTCACTGAGACAGGGGCTTCTGGGGGTGGGAAGGCCCAAAAACATTGCGCTGGGTGCTAAGGATGATCAGGGTAACTGATTATACAGGGTCATGCCTGAGGCATTAAAGTTACACAATCGGTTAAAGCTACTGAAAGGATTACACTGTCTATATAATAGCACTATGGGAAACAGATAATCATGACAGTTTTGAATTTACCTACTATGATCACCCCTCTGCTGAGGCAGAAATCTTGTGGATGTATGCAGGTTCAACTGTAATGGTGAATTCATATTGCCCAGTTTAATACAGCACCAATATCACGTCGGAAACAAATCTCTGATATGTACAGCAACACTTTCATGCCAGTTGACATAGTATATGAAGCACTACTTCATTGTAAGCGCCAGTGCAACATTTGCTTGACAATATATTTTTGCTGGCTTTAGAACTCTTTGCACTTTAACCTGGTTAAGCAGTAGAAAAATGCCTGTGTTCCCCCTTTAAACATAGTTAAATTGGCTTATTCATGGTTGGCAAATTTGACTTGCCTGTAAGCCCCTAGTGTATGGTGTAAAAAATGCCCCCAGGCCTGAAAGTTAGAGGTAGGGGTGGGTGGAATTTGTAATTCCGCTGGCAGAATTGGAGTAATTTTGCAGTTCTGCTAGCGGAATTAAATCAGCTCTGTTTGCTTTTAAACAGCGCTGGAAAGGGGAGCAGTCCCTTTAATCGGCAGTGATTCTTAAACAGAGTGACTGCTCTCTTTTCCAGCCCTGTTTATCTACCGCAGTGCACCTCAGACCCCACAGCGCCCTTGCATAAGTATGTAAGGGTACCAAGGGGTATGCTGCACTGTAATGCACTGTATACCCCTCAGCACCCTTACATAAGTCTGTAAGGGCAACAAGGGGTATGCACTGCACTAGAGTGGATACCTCCTGGTGCCCCTACATAAATATGTAAGTGCACAGTATACCCTGCCTGTTTTCTGAAGGACCCTACTTTTGCCTGACCAGACTTCTGTCTCTGGGGTTGTTGTGGGTACAGGGGCAAACTGGATTTTAGAGGTAGATATGAGAGAACACTGTGATCACCATAGTACTCACACACAGCTCTTAGACCCCAAGTTTTGTGTGGCTGAAGACTTTCATCATCTTGAAAATGCTGGGACACATGGCATTATGAGCCTGTTTGCAGGAAGACAAACAGGATCTACTGAAAAAGTGGGTAGAGTTGGCATTGGGAATATTTACCACATTGGTTAAAGAGGGGCCAAGAGATTTCCCTACACACTGGCTAGTGTCAAGCATAGATATGACATCCCCAGGCACCCTTTTCAGAATATTTGCTGGCCCTGCAGAAGATCAGAAGAGGACTGGACCTGCTGTCTGTGACCTGAGAGGAGCCCTGAAGGACTGGGCCTGCTCCCTCTTGTACCCACAGCAAAAAGGTGGACTCCAAGGGTCTTTAGGCTACCCTCCTGTATAGATACAGAGAGACAACAAGCTGCAAGATGCCTTTTTTCTGGAAGTACACAGCTTATCAGTGGCAATTGGACATGGACTGCCACCTGCTCCTGCACCTGGGCTCTGAAATCTGTGACTCTGCTCTGCCAAGTTATTCCACCCCAGTCCTGGACCTTTGGAAGTGGGCCTAAGGTGCTTGCTCCAGTAGCCTCATGCCTACTCATCTTTTTTGTGATGACATGAAAGCATGAGTGAGAGTCCCACTGTCCCCATGTACTATCTAGTGAAACCACAGACAAGAGAACAGGCTTCCCAAATTCATCAGGGAAAGAAAGTCCTGTTGAGTGTGACTCTAGTCTGCCACTGTGAAGAGACCTAAGAGATTCCAGAACAAGCGGTAGGCATTTGGGCTACTGGTGAAATTCCATTATTCTTATAGTTTTTTCACTTCCCTGGTGAGGCAGGGAGGGTGAAACCTGTATAGCTCTCACTTCTGGCCTCAAGTACTAAGTGCCCATACTCTAGGAAGAGTGACAGGTGGGCAGTTTGAGCGTGGTGGTACACCTGTTAAATGATAATACAGGTGTCCTATAGTGAAGTTATTGAGAATGGAGAAGACAATCCTTGATTGGGGCAGCAGGGCAAAAGCCTGCTCGATCATTCTTTTTTAGTAGGAACACAGACAGAGATAGAGAGGCCTCATTATCGTTCCGACTGTTTGGATTTAAAGCCGAGGTGTTAAAAATGTACCACTTGTGGAACCATGCAACGTTGTTTTTTTATCATTCATTGTCAGTTTGACCTATCATTGTGAAGAAGAATCCATGCAGTTTTTCCTTGTTCACCCACTAATAGGTAACATGAGCTGGAAGAGGTTTTTCCGTACTGATGATGTATCATAGTAATTATGCTCAGTGCAAAAGGAACTAAAGGTTCAGATATTTGTTTTATGTGCTTGGCTCAGAATCCAATAGAGGTAGGTACCATTTGTGGTATTATGACTGTATGTCTATAAGATACAATCCCACCTAACCTGTAACAGTACCAAAGTGCCCTGGATCTGTGGTTGGAAAATGACTTACTGGTGGGGCCCCAGAGTGGACAGGGAGTGATCTACTGGAATAAGCACCACTTAGAGCTCATTGAAGCCCATGTGACTGCCTGGGGCTTGCCCTCCACATGTGTTGTGTTCCAGGCACTAGCTGCTCTGGCCTGACCACCTAATAGTAGCCCCAGAACAAGCTCTGTTGAAACCTGCGTGAATGCTTAGACTGTGCCCCTCCATCCCCGTGGGCCAAGGCTCCAGGTCACACTGTGAATGACTTGTGCTGGATTGTTCCCGTAGGACAGGATCAAGACTAATTTGCATATGGCTGGATCCAAACTGAGGTGGCATGGTGTGCAAAATAACGATGAACTCGGATGAGACCTAAGTGATTACCCGTGGTTGAAATGTAATTCAAAGCATTCTATCCATCACTTTTTCTATACTTCAGTGTGTTGACCTAAGTGGGGTGGATATGCCCAAATGTTGGTCCCATGCACACCATGTCCGTGGGTAAAACAAAACTATGCCTAACTGATGAGCCTTAACTAGGGGCAAAACTGTTCAAGAAGGACCTGGCCGGTAGTTCAGGCTGGACTATTTCCACTTCAGCATGTGGCATAGTGTGAAAACAAAGAACTGAGATGTGGCTGAAATTAATCCAAACATTCCATCCATCACTTTTTTGTATACTGCAGTGTGTTGTGATAAGGGGGGTGGATATGCTCATACTTGGGTTTCTGTATACACTGTTACTGGAACCAAGCTATTCCTGGCTGATGAGCCCTAACCAGGGGGAAACTAGTCATGGGCTGCTTGTGTTCCAGTTCAGGGAGGGCTTGACCTGGCAGTTTTGGGCTGGACTGTTCCCATAGAGTAGGGTCAAGACTGATTTGCATATGGATGGGTCCAAATTGATGTGGCCTGGCGTGCAAAAAAACTGTAAACTGGGATGAGGCCAGAGTGATTACCAGTGGCTCAGATTAATTCATTCCTTCCATCCATTACTTTTTTGTTTACCAGTCTCACTAAGATAGCCACAAGAGACAGCACTTTATCATTATCCTGTTGATCACCATCTCTAGGACTTAGCACGTGGAAATAAGTAGAAAGTCCTCTTTTTGCAAATAAAATGCTGAAATGGAGATGCAGGAATCTGACAAATACACATGTCTTAGGTTCTTGGTAATTGGAACACTGGAACACTCTGCCTGAGTACCCTGAGCTTAGGGAGAAGGCACCTTTCAGACCTGCTTCCATGTTTAAAATGTGTGAAGGAATGCAATGTGAAATACCATAGAAAATATACCATTTCTTTATGGTCACCCAAGGGTTTTTCATAATTTTCTGTTCCCTATCTTTGCTGATGTTAGGACTCTGTGCACTTTACCACTGCTAAACAGTAGTAAAGTGACTTGTACTTCCCTCTAAAACATGTACTGTACATTGGAACTCCCCTGTTGGCTATTTAACCTCTGTATAATTCCATGGTAAATAGTGCCTCAAGTGTACCTATGGCATGCAAAGTTATATGCCAAGTTAGGGCTGCTGAAGTTTAAATTCACCCCACCCACATATGTGACAAAACTGTGGGGCATATTTTGAAGGAATTGACCAAGGGCAGTGCCACAAGTCTTCCTGCTGCGCTCCCCTACGCCAATTTGAAAGGGCAGAAATGCACTGTATTTACAAGCTGTCCTCTTGTCCTCTGCCCATGCACTGTTGCACAATTTGCTACCTAGAGAAAACACAGGTACCCTTGCACCAAGGTGCAAGGGTGTCTGCTTTGTTAGCAGGATTGTTTTTGTACAGGAGGGGTCACCTTTCTGCACAAAAACAACCCAGAGAGGGCTTTTCTTTTTCTATGTGTGCTGCAGAATGCAATGAGGAAAAATACTAAAGATATTTTTTCTTGTCGCCCTTGCCCTGGGGAGGCACACTATTTTGACTCCTTCCCAGGTTCACAGATCTTTGTAAATCTGAGAATGCATCAAACCCCCTGGGTGCTGCATGGGAACACCAACTGCAATGCCCATGGAATGCCTCTATGGTGCAGTGTAAGGCAACTCAGAGACTTGCTCTGCATTGCCCTACACCATATCTGCAAGACCATGAAAAGCCATGGATTTGCGTGTCCTCACAAAACGGGTCTGCACTCTGCATGCCAGGATCGTCACAAAAAGTGATGCACCGGTGATGCAAGGGTCTTGAAAATATGTCCCTATATTTCCATAAGGAGCAGCTCTGTGCTTTGGTGTGGCTGCAACCTATTCATTGCAGTGACACATAGCAAGGAACACTGCCTGTACCATGTAGTATAGTGCCTATTTAATATAATCATGTTACCCCTAAATTGTGCCTGTTAAGCTCACAGGCCTGGGTGCTAATATATCAAAATAGGCAAACTGCATGTTAGGGTCAGTGTGCCCTCACAGTGAAATAAAAGCGAAAAGTCATTTCCCTCTATTATGGATATGTTGGACCTGGCCCTTTCACAGGGTCATTCCCCAGTCTTTTAGCCTTTTGCCTCCTTATTTTTATGACCTTTGTTGGCTGACGTTTTGACTCTGAGCACTTTTTCACTGCTAACCAGTGCTAACGTGCATGTGCTCTCCCTTGTAGAATTGGTATGATTGGCTTATACCTAATTGGCATAGTTAATTTACCTATAAGTTCCTTGTAAAGGGGTATCCCTATACCCAACGACTGTAAATTAAATGCTACTAGTGGGCCTGCAGTGCTGCTTGCGCCACCCACTGAAGTAGCCTGTCAAACCTATCTCAGGCCTGCTAGCACAGGGCATGTGTGCACAGTTTTCTGCCACAGGGACCTGGCATCTAAATGTACTTGCCAGGCCCAGAACTCCCCTTTTACTACATGTAAGTCACCCCTAAGGTACGCCTTAGGTATCCCTTTTTGGTAGTTCCGCTGCCGACGGCGGAGGCCATCTTCATCCCGGCGGAAAGGCTCTACCCGCCCACCACATAATGAAACACCACACCGGCATCAGTTCCGGGGTGAGAACCACTGCCACGCAAAGCTTGGTGGAAATGACCCATATAAAGGGAAACACTGACAGGAGGCACACAGAACACGCCAACACCGACATGGAGCGAGAGTTGGAAATAATCCCAGTGCCTCTCCTTGCCATATTTATCTAGGACTGTGACCACTGACGAAGACGACGACGGTAAGTACCGCAGCCTAGCACACATGGGAGGAAAGGGTACAATTACACATCCACCCACCCCACCCACACCTCAACACACCCGCACCCCATCTCACTACCTCAAGTCATTCATACCCTACCAAAATGTACTTTCCAGACACATGCAAACATATATCAGAACCAGTGCACACACCTGTGTACACCACTCCCCCACAGTGAAACGCTGCACAATTGGACAATATTGCACCAACAGGTCTGCTGGGTACTAAAAAAATATAATTTAGAAACAATAATATCTGTCCAAACAAGGACATAGGCCAGTCCAAATTTAAGTCCCCGAAGGACAAATATAGGCCACACTTGACTCCTACGATGGAAAAATCCTCCACTGAGAAAGGGACATCAATGGGGTAGCCAGGCACCTCAGGGAACAGGGACAGGGGTGGGGGTGGGGACTTAGGTGTGGAAGGGCGTGTCCTGGACGTAGGTTCTGGAGGTGGTGAGTGTTTGGGCTTGCCCTTGGAAGGAGGAGGATTTGGCCTGGACTGGGGGGTGGAAGAGGGACCAGGGCCAACAAGGGCCTTCTTCCTCCCTGGGGAAGGGGCACAGGAATGGGAAGGGCGGACTGGGGAGGACTTTAAAGAGGAAGGAGTGGACTTGGTGAGGCCAAGGGAACGTTTAGGGGCAAGACGGGGTGGCCCAGTGGGTTCAAACAGGTCAACATGGGAGAGGAAAAGCTTTTTAGGTGCAGCTGGAGGGGTTTTGGAGACAGGTTTGCGAGTGGAGGTTGAGGGAGTGGTGGTACGAGGTGTAGGTGTGCTGGACGTGGATGCAGGTGCCTGTTTAGTCTGCTTATGTGTGGTGGATGTGTGTGGAGTGGATGAGTGTGAGCGATTGTGTGTTTCGGAAGGAGAGGGGTGGACACACTGTGAGAAGACAGGCTGCCAGTGTATATGGATGTTGTGTGGGTGTCTGCAGGTCTGGTGAGAGTGCTGCAAGTCTGTGAATGTAGTCGTGGTGAGTGCAGGTGTGGTGTCTGGGGTGCATGACTGGATGTCAGCTGTTGTGGTGACTGTAAGAATGGGGCCAGCTCAGTGCATGTGGGTGTGCATGGTGATGAGACAGACATGGGGAGGGCGACACAGTGGGGGATGTGGATGTTGGTGTGTCTGCTTTGGTATGTTGGGTGTGTGCCTGCATGTGGTGGAACATGTGGTGCTTGTGTTTCTCTGTGTGCTTCTTGTGTGTTGATTCGGGTGCATCTGCCTGTATGTGTGCTTGGGATGGGTGAAGGGAGTGGGGTGCTGGAAGGGGTAGAGGTGGTGGGAGTGGGGACGGAAAGACCAGGGACACTGGCTGCCATCAAAGAGGAGGCCAGAGCCTGAAAAGATCTCTGTAGGCCAGACATGGCACAGTGAATGCCTTCCAGGTATGTATTGCATTACTGCATCTGGAATGCCAGCACCTGGATGGCATTCACAATGGTTGTCTGCTCTAAATAGATGGTTCTCAGGAGGTCAATAGCCTCCTCAGTGAGGGCAGCAGGGCTGACTGAGGCAGGAGATGAGGTGCCTTGGTGAAGGAGACGCCCACCCTCCTGGGTGAGCGGGCACGGAAAACTCAGTGGGGAACTACTGGGAGGGTGGTGATGGTATGGGGTGGTGGAAGATGGCAAAGAATGGGTGGGCCTGTAGGGTCTGCCACAACCAGGGAGCTGCCATCGGAGGAGGTATCGGAGTCACTTCCTCCAGTGGTAGTTGCCTTCCCCGTGGTACTCCTCTTGCCCTCCAACCCCCTGGTCCCCTTGGTGTCGGTGGACTCTGCCTTTTGGGTCCCATGGGCTGCAACATCCCACTCGCCAGTGCCTCACATCCCTCGCCAGAAGATGCTAAAGTACACAAGGTCACAAGAGCACGGGGCAAAACAAGAAAGAAGTATGTCAATTCCAGGAAAAATATACATGTTGGGACACATACACTCCCACCCATCTCAGGCACTAACCCTCAGCAGACACAATATATGATATGAATGTGCCCCTGGCTGGTAGGCATGATCCCACAGTACACTACATTCCCATCCTGGCCCTCTACTCTGATAAACTTTGCAATGTGAAACAATGAGAGACGATGCCAAGACAACATGTCTGCAAGTCCGTGAGGCTACATTAAAACCAATAGCCCAAACAGGGGACCCCTCACAGGCCTACAATCCCAGCAATAACTACCTAGAACACTATCCCACGGACGTAGAGGGGGACAGGACTGCAGGGACACACCTGTCTATGGGCTTGCCACTACAATGCATACACCCCTTAGCACCTAACTACACTCATCATAGTAGCATCACAACAGTGTTAGTACTCACCCCCGTGTGGCTGCTGTACTGCCTTCAAGCGCCCATCCAAATCTGGATAGGCCACACCCAGATTGTGGGCCATTAGGGGGGGTCAGCGTTCGACGTGTATCCCTCCCTCGTTGGGAGGCCTTCCCCAGCTGGGCCTCTCTGGTATTCCTGGCGCAGCGCCCAGGTCCTCCCATCGCTTCCTGCAGTGAGTGCTCCACCAGTTGTAGAGCCCTAGGTACCGCACTTTCTAGGTGATGGCTTGCCACATTCATTTCTTCTGATGGGCGCTGACCTGTATGGGACACACAGAGTAAAGAAACAGATGTCAGTGTGGGTGCCCTATACACAAATGCCATGCCAGTTCAACCTCACATAGCCCATGGAGACATACATATAGACAAAATCCAAGCCAAAAACTGCCAGACTCATTACGGGTGAGCACCCACACAGCCAACAACGCCTACAAGCATGCGCCACATTCACACACAGCCTGGACCGCGCCCAGCGTAGAACCCCCACTGCACTCAAAACACCCGACTAAGATACGAAGCCGCCTCCCTCTACGCCCTCAACACCGGACGAACGGCCACCTGCTACCAAGCCAGCCCTAAACGAACCCATGGACCCTTCACCTGCCAAGCCTGCAAGTACACATTCCACCGAACCTGCAGATCACCCACCGGCCCTCGCAACAACAACCACCTCAAGTGCATCCTCCTCAATACACGCTCCGTCCACAAGCACACCATCGAACTATGGGACCTCCTGGACACAACAGCACCAGACATCGCCTTCATCACAGAAACCTGGATGAAGGCCTCCTCGGCTCCAGACATCGCCATAGCCATACCCGATGGCTACAAGATCGCCCAGGAGGACCACATCAACCAAACCGGAGGAGGAATCGCCATCATCTACAGGAACACCATCAACATCACGACCACCACCGAAGACACCCCCCTCGCTGCCGAACACGTACACTTCCAGATCCACACCGACCCCAGAACCACCCTCAGAGGAACACTCGTCTACAGACCCCCGGGTCCACGCGCCCAATTCAACGAAACCATCACAGATTTCATCAGCCTGCACACCTTAGCCTCACTAGACTACATCCTACTCGGGGATCTGAACTTCCACCTGGAGAAAAACAACGACAACAACACCGCCACCCTGCTCGACAACCTCGCCAACCTCGGACTCAAGCAACTGGTGAACACCCCCACCCACACCGCTGGCCACACACTCGACTCCATCTTCTCCGCCAGCAACCACATCTCGTTCAGCCACTCCTCAGAGCTACACTGGACCGACCACAGATGCATCCACTTCACCTACAAGCGGGAGACTCACCACCATCGCACACAACAAATCCCCCACAGACACTGGAGCAAAATCTCCACAGAGCAGCTCCTCTCAACATTGAGCCAAAACCCACCAGCCAACATCACTGATGCCAACAACGCAGCCCACAGCCTCACACAGTGGATCACCAACTGTGCCGAAAACCTCGCTTGACTTAAAAGCCCCCAACGCTGGACCAGCATCAGGAAACCCCCATGGTTCACGGACGCCCTCAAAGAATCCAAGAAATCCTGCCGAACCCTCGAAAAAACCTGGCGCAGGGAACGAACCTCAGAAAACATGACAGCCCTCAAGATCGCCACCCGTGAACACCACCAGCTGATCCGCTCCACCACAAGGACTTCATTCAAAGAGCGACTAGACAACAACACCCACAACAGCAAGGAACTCTTCAACATCGTCAAAGAGCTCTCCAACCCCAGCGCCAGCTCCAACGACATCACACCCTCACAAGAACTCTGCAACTCCCTCACTACGTTCTTCCACCGAAAGATCGCAGATCTACACAACAGCTTCGGACCCCAGACCCCGCCCCCTACCACCAAACCAGCAGCCCCCACCACTACACTCAGCTAATGGACCCCTATCAGCTCATGAGAGACCAGAAGCATCATGAATACCATCCACTCCAGCTCCCCCTCGGACCATTGCCCCCATCACATCTTCAACAAAGCTGACTCCGTCATCGCCCCCCATCTCCGGAACATCATCAACAGCTCGTTCGCATCAGCCACCTTCCCCGAGAGCTGGAAACACGCGGAAGTCAACGCCCTCCTGAAAAAACCCACGGCTGATCCCAATGACCTGAAGAACTTCCGCCCCATCTCTCTTCTCCCCTTCCCGGCCAAGGTCATCGAGAAGACTGTCAATAAACAGCTGACCGCCTTTCTCGAGGCTAACAACTCGCTCGACCCTTCTCAATCTGGATTTCGAGCCAACCACAGCACAGAAACCGCCCTCATCGCAGTCACCGACGACATCAGGACTCTGATGGACAACGGAGAAACAACCGCCCTCATCCTCCTGGACCTCTCGGCTGCCTTCGACAACGTGTGCCATCGCACCCTAATAACCCACCTCCGCACCACGGGAATCCTAGGACAGGCCCTAGACTGGATCATCTCGTTCCTCTGCGACAGAACCCAGAGAGTCCACCTCGCTCCCTTCCGCTCAGAACCCACCGAGATCATCTGCGGCGTACCCCAAGGATCCTCACTCAGCCCAACCCTCTTCAATATCTACATGAGCCTCCTCACCGCCATCGCACGCAAACACATCAACATCATCTCCTACACCGACGACACCCAGCTGATACTCTCCCTCACCAAAGACCCAACCACCGCCAAAACCAACCTACAGGAAGGAATGAAAGACGTCGCGGAATGGATGAAGCTCAGCCGCCTAAAACTGAACTCAGACAAGACGGAGGTCCTCATCCTCGGACAATCCCCATCCGCCTGGGACGACTCCTGGTGGCCCACGGCGCTAGGCACCGCACCAACCCCCTCGGATCACGCATGCAACCTCAGATTCATCCTGGACCCCCTCCTCACAATGACCAAGCAAGTCAACGCTGTCTCGTCATCATGCTTCAACACCCTACGCATTCTCCGAAAAATCTTCCGATGGATCCCCGCCGAAACGAGAAAGACAGTTACCCATGCCCTAGTCACAAGCCGTCTGGACTACGGAAACACCCTATATGCAGGTACCACCGCAAAGCTTCAGAAACGTCTACAACACATACAGAACGCCTCCGCACGCCTCATCCTCGACATCCCTCGCCACAGCCACATATCCGCCCACCTGAAACACCTGCACTGGCTCCCCGTCAACAAGAGGATCACCTTCAGGCTCCTCACCCACGCACACAAAGCACTCCACAACATGGGCCCCGAATTCCTCAACAGCCGCCTCTCGTTCTACGCGCCCACCCGTCAGCTCCGCTCAGCCAGCCTCGCCACCGTCCCACGGATCCGCAGAACCACCGCCGGAGGAAGAACATTCACCTACCTGGCAGCCAAAGCGTGGAACTCCCTCCCCGCACACCTAAGAACTACCCAGGACCATCTCGCCTTCAGGAAACTCCTCAAGACATGGCTTTTCGAGCAGCAGTAACTCCCCCCGCCCTCCAGCGCCTTGAGACCCTCTCGGGTGAGTAGCACGCTCTATAAATGCATTGATTGATTGATTAATTGATTGATTGATTAAGGAGGACAAATAGCAACTCACCAGGTCCTCGGGTCGTCCATACAGCTTTGCATACAAGGGTAGGACCCCGCCCACCAGCATCTCCAGCTCCTCCGTGATGAAGGCCGGGGCCCGTTCCCCTGTAGCATGTGCCATCTTAAGGACCAGAGTCAGGACACAGCAGCACACACAGTAGATTCCTTTCCTACACGGGATGCATAAGTCAAGTGGCAAGGGCAGGGCAAAATGACGGTATGTACCATGGCGGTGAACACCCCCTACTGCCATGACGTGTAATGCCAACGGAACGATGTCACTTCCTACACTACACTACCTGTGGGGCAGGGGGCTGCCATTTTGCAGTCTGGCCGGGGGCCTAGTCCATGGATCAATTCCCTCTCCCTTCATCGAGTACTGTTATGATTACTGGTCCTCCTCACAGAATCATGGTGGTAAGTGTGCCTACACTGTGATGCTATAAAACATACACATTAGCCTGACAGGATTACCTCGTTCTTTGTGTCTGTGTGAGGGACAATTGTGTTGCATGTAAAACATGAATAGTGTTACCATATTATGCAAGTGTATGTCCAAACTCAACGTGTCTCTCTTCTTCCCCCATAGGTACAGACCCATGTGGCGAGGGAGGGTCCAATCTGTTTACAGACCCCTGGTAGGTTTGCTTACAGTCCCCTGGTAGATCTGGCCACCATGGAGGAATGTCACATCATGATAAATTACCACCTGAATTGAGCCAATCCTGGAACTCTGTTCACAAATGGAGCATGTTCTGATGTCAGCTAATAAGAATCCCCATGCCATACCTACAACTGTGCAGGTACTTTCTGTGCTACATGTTTTGGCCACAGGCTCATTCCAAGTGACAGTGGGCATAGCAGCCGGTGTATCTCAGCCAATGTTCAGCCACATCCTGTCTAATTTTCTGAATGCATTTGTGCAACACCTGCAAAGTTGTGTCCAGTTCCCCCAAATGGCTGATCTCACCACCATCAAATCAGGATTCCATGCTTTTGCAAATATGCCCCATGTGATAAGTGCCATTGATGGTACCCACATAGCTCTCATACCCCCAAGAGTAAATGAACAAGTGTTCAGAAATCGTAAAACCTTTTACTCCATGAATGTCCAATTGGTGTGTACTACTGATCAGTACATTTCTCATGTCAAGGCAAGGTTCCCATGATCAGTCCATGATTCCTTAGTCCAGAGAAACAGCAGTGTGCCACAAATGATGGGACAACTACAGGGGGACAGAGCTTGGCTCATAGGTGAATAGGACACTGTATTAGTGACATACCTGACAGGCAGGCTGTATACTAGTACAAAGTGTGTGTTTTAACCCTCTCTCACACACTTTTCCAGGGGATTCTGGCTACCCAAACATGCAATGGATCCTGACACCTGTGAGAAATCTCAGGACAGATGTAGAAATCCATTTTAATGAGGCATGTGTTCGCACTAGGCGGGAGATAGAGTTGACCATAGGACTCCTGAAGGCAATATTTTGTTGCCTGCATCTCTCTGGAGGATCCCTGTGTCATATAGTGGTGGCCTGCTGCATGCTGCACAAACTGGCTGTGTGTAAAGCTATCCCACTTCTGGAAGAGGAGAATGCTGTCCAACCACCCCTGTCACCTCAGAGAATGGATGAGAGTGATGGAGAAGAAGAGGGGGAAGACATCAACTCCAGAACCCAGCTAATCTGGCCATACTTCCTGTGAGAAAACAGGGCTGATTGCAGAGGTCCCCTAACTTTTTGCCCCCATTTTCCACTTTTTGCTGGTGTTTTCCTGACTCTGATGGTGCCCTGGGTACTGCTAACCAGTTCCAGGGCCTGTGCTCTGTGTAAAATCAATATGCAAATTAGGCTAATTATAATTGGCTAAGTTAACCTACCTATAAGTCACTAGTATATGGTAGGGCATGTAGGTTTAGGGACCACAGTATAGGTAGTGCACCCATAGGTGCACTGCTGAGGTGCCTAGTGTCATTTTAAAGGCAGGCCTGCCTTGCTGGCTGCTTTTAATTTAAAGTTATATGCAAATTCGACTTTGGAATTAAAAGTAGTTCCAAAGTCTTAAACTACCTTATTTTTACATATAAGTCACCCCTAAAGTGTGCCCTATGTGCCACTAGGGCTGGGTGCCATGTAACTATAAGCAGAGACCTTATAAAAGTAGTTTTATAAGCCCGGGTGAGGTAAAAACAGCCAAATTCGTTTTTCCCTCATTGTAGTGAATGGCCTCCATAGGCTAGAATGGGGAGACGTTATTTTAATTGTTAAAGTCCCCTTAAGTAATGGATACCAAGAGTTTGGTATCAAATTAATTGTTATAATAAACCCCACAACTTCCAGTTGTTGGATTTAATATAACTTGTTCAGGTAAAGAGTTTTAAACTTTACCTGAAAAGTTGCCAATTTCAGCCCTGCATTGTTTTTACTGCTGTGCTCTGATTGGCCAGCCTCTGGCAGCCTGGCCAGGATGCCTTGATGAGGTGTGAAGTGGCCTGACTTCACACAGAGAGATGTGCCTGTGGGAGGGAATTTCCCCTCAGCAGATGGTGAGGCAGGAAGGGGGAGGGCTGCCAAACTGGTCTTCAAAGGCAGAGAAGGACATTTGGAGCACCCCAGCAATACCCCCATATCCTGCAACCCCAGACAACTAGGTGCCCCCTTGATTAGATTAGGAGAGAGCAGGGGAGGGGTGTGTTTATGATTTTTAGCCACACCAGTGGGTGGGCTCAGCCAGATGTAACCTCCAAAAATCAGATTCAGACATGATGGATTTTTGAAAACTGTTGCCTCCTGGGATTGATTTTTGCCACACTTCCCAGGAAGTGGTCATCACAGGGGGAAGGACCCTGCACCTAATTGAAGAATCAGGACCCCCCTGTTTTTCCCCCAAGAGAAAGGAAAAAACTGGCAGACCTGCACCCACACCTCAGTTCCCTACCACATCCAACAAGGAAGAACCAAAGGAGAAGAAGGACTGCCCTGCTGGACCCCTGGCCTGCACCTGGAACCTGCACTCAGAAGGACCGCACCAGCTGCACTCTTGGGCTTCACCACAAGAAGGACTTTGCCTGGCTTCAACTGGTTCAAGGAGGGACTCCCTGTTTGCTACAGGTGACAAATTGCTAACCAGAGTCCTCTGCACCAACTCCTGAAGAAATCAACCAGCTGACCACTGCTCAGTGGCCAAAAAGGAGTTTACGCCAGGTGCATTCTGGGAGTTGTAGTCCGTACCCCCAAGGATCATATCAGAGCTTCTGGACCCTTGGGGTGAGCTGTGGACCCCAAACAAACCTTAAAAGAACATCTGGGAGAAGCCCCAGAAGTTTGGAGAAGTTTGGAGTACTTTTGAAAAAAAAGCTCCATACAGGGACCCACCCGCCGCGGCAACTCTACCCGGCTTGCCTCAACCGCGACCCAGCCTGATTTGCAGGTCCGTCCCGGTGAAGAAAATCTCCAAAAAAGGGCCTAAGGGGGTCATTCTGACCCTGGCGGTCAGTGTTAAAGCGGCGGCCAACCCGCCAACAGGCTGGCGGTCCAAAAAATGGAATTCTGACCCTGGCGGGAACTGCCAACACAGCCCGCCACCTTAACACTCCGACCGCCATGGCGGGACAGACAAACAGCGCGGCGGTCACCGCCAACAGGCAGGCGGCAGACAATGTACCGCCCACCCTATCACAACTCACCAATCCGCCACCTTTTCCGGGGCGGGACCCCCGCCGATAAAAACACGGCGGAAACAGACTACGAACGGGAAAACGCTCACCTATACACACTCCACGAGGACGGAGGACAGCATGGAACCCGAATTAAACAACCTACCAGCTATTGTCTACCTGCTCATCTACCACAAGTACGAACGCCAGCGCAGACGACAACGTTGAGTAATGCACCTACGACACAGAAGAGGGGGGAGGAGGAAAGCTTACGGGCACACACATATGCGACCCCCCCCAACTATCTACACACCAATGCAGAGCACCAAGTCACAGTGACACCACCCAAACCCCCCGGAATAATGCAAAGACATAATTAAAGTTAGAAACAAAATTTATGTATAAAAGAGGTTCTTTGAAGTCATGGTAAAATAGCAATATGAATTGTAAAAAATCAAGTAAGAACATTGCGAAACCGATAAACATAGGCAATAAGTCCTGCACAGTCACTTAAATTTCCACTGTCCGTGGGCCAAAGTGTATCAACACATGGGCAAAGCCCACACAGGAGACCTGAGTCCGTTGGAGAGAACACTGCTGGGGCATCAGATGACAAAACTACAGGCACCTCAGGGGGAAGGGAAGGGGGGGCACCTCAGCCACATGAGTCCACGACGCCAGATCCACGAAGGGTCCACCATGCCCACTGTGCCATCCTGGGGAGTGCAAAGCCACAGTCTCACAAGTCTCGACAGTGGGTGGTCTGCCCACTGTGCCATCCTGGGGAGTGCAAAGCCACAGTCTCACAAGTCTCTACAGTGGGTGGTCTGCCCACTGTGCCATCCTGGGGAGTGCAAAGCCACAGTCTCACAAGTCTCTACAGTGGGTGGTCTGCCCACTGTGCCATCCTGGGGAGTGCAGTGACACAGGCCATCATGTGGATTACAGACTCCACAGGTAATGGAGGAGGCAGGGTGCCCCGAGTGCAGCATGAACACTAGCTCGACACAGAACCGGCACTGTCAATGGGCCAGCGGTGCTTGACAGGAGGGGCCCAGCGGAGCGGTGCTTGACAGGAGGGGCCCAGCGGAGCGGTGCTTGAGACGGCGGGGCCCAGCGGAGCGGTGCTTGACAGGAAGGGCCCAGCGGAGCGGTGCTTGAGACGGCGGGGCCCAGCGAAGCGGTGCTTGACAGGAAGGGCCCAGCGGAGCGGTGCTTGACAGGAGGGGCCCAGCGGAGCGGTGCTTGACAGGAAGCGCCCAGCGGAGCGGTGCTTGACAGGAGGGGCCCAGCGGAGCGGTGCTTGACAGGAGGGGCCCAGCGGAGCGGTGCTTGACAGGAGGGGCCCAGCGGAGCAGTGCTTTAGACGGCGGGGCCCAGCGGAGCGGTGCTTGAGACGGCGGGGCCTAGCGGAGCGGTGCTTGACAGGAAGGGCCCAGCGGAGCGGTGCTTGACAGGAGGGGCCCAGTGGAGCGGTGCTTGACAGGAAGGGCCCAGCGGAGCGGTGCTTGACAGGAGGGGCCCAGCGGAGCGGTGCTTGATAGGAGGGGCCCAGCTGACCGGTGCTTGAGACGGCGGGGCCCAGCGGCGCGGTGCTTGACAGGAGGGGCCCAGCGGAGCGGTGCTTGACAGGAGGGGCCCAGCGGAGCGGTGCTTGACAGGAGGGGCCCAGCGGAGCTGTGCTTGAGACGGCGGGGCCCAGCGGAGCGGTGCTTGACAGGAAGGGCCCAGCGGAGTGGTGCTTGACAGGAGGGGCCCAGCGGAGCGGTGCTTGAGGTGGCAGGGCCCAGCGGAGCGGTGCTTGACAGGAAGGGCCCAGCGGAGCGGTGCTTGACAGGAAGGGCCCAGCAGAGCGGTGCTTGAGACGGCGGGGCCCAGCGGAGCGGTGCTTGACAGGAAGGGCCCAGCGGAGCGGTGCTTGACAGGAGGGGCCCAGCAGAGCGGTGCTTGGGACGGCGGGGCCCAGCGGAGCGGTGCTTGACAGGAAGGGCCCAGCGGAGCGGTGCTTGACAGGAGGGGCCCAGCAGAGCGGTGCTTGACAGGAAGGGCGCAGCGGAGCGGTGCTTGACAGGAGGGGCCCAGCGGAGCGGTGCTTGACAGGAGGGGCCCAGCGGAGCGGTGCTTGAGACAGCGGGGCCCAGCGGAGCGGTGCTTGAGACGGCGGGGCCCAGCGGAGCGGTGCTTGACAGGAAGGGCCCAGCAGAGCGGTGCTTGACAGGAGGGGCCCAGTGGAGCGGTGCTTGACAGGAGGGGCCCAGCGGAGCGGTGCTTGACAGGAGGGGCCCAGCGGAGCGGTGCTTGAGACGGCGGGGCCCAGCGGAGCGGTGCTTGACAGGAAGGGCCCAGCGGAGCGGTGCTTGAGATGGCAGGGCCCAGCGGAGCGGTGCTTGACAGGAAGGGCCCAGCGGAGCGGTGCTTGACAGGAAGGGCCCAGCGGAGCGGTGCTTGAGACGGCGGGGCCCAGCGGAGCGGTGCTTGACAGGAAGGGCACAGCGGAGCGGTGCTTGACAGGAGGGGCCCAGCGGAGCGGTGCTTGAGACGGCGGGGCCCAGAGGAGCGGTGCTTGAGACGGCGGGGCCCTGTTCAGCCGTGCCTGTCTTGGCGGGGCCCTCTTCAGCGGTACTCTTCACGGCGGGGCCCTCTTCAGCGGTGTCTTTCTGCACGGCGGGCCCTCTTCAGCGGTACTCTTCACGGCGGGGCCCTCTTCAGCGGTACTCTTCACGGCGGGGCCCTCTTCAGCTGTGTCTTTCTGCACGGCGGGGCCCTCTTCAGCGGTACACTTCACGGCGGGGCCCTCTTCAGCGGTCTCTTTCTGCACGGCGGGCCCTCTTCAGCGGTACTCTTCACGACGGGGCCCTCTTCAGCGGTCTCTTTCTGCAGGGCGAGGCCCTCTTCAGCGGTCTCTTTCTGCAGGGCGGGGCCCTCTTCAGCGGTACTCTTCACGGCGGGGCCCTCTTCAGCGGTCTCTTTCTGCACGGCGGGGCCCTCTTCAGCGGTACTCTTCACGGCGGGGCCCTCTTCAGCGGTGCCCTTCTGCACGGCGGGGCCCTCTTCAGCGGTACTCTTCACGGCGGGGCCCTCTTCAGCGGTCTCTTTCTGCACGGCGGGGCCCTCTTCAGCGGTACTCTTCACGGCGGGGCCCTCTTCAGCGGTGCTTGTCCAGTCATTCAAGGGAGCCAGACCTGGCCAGGACTCCCTGCTTAGTCGCCCTCCGACCGTGCAGTTGCTGGACCCTTCTCTGACGGAGTCCTGGGCCCGTGGGTGTCCTCCCTCACACCCGGGATGGGGCTTGTGGGGCCCTCCTGGTCCGCGCCCCTGCTGGCTGACTTCTCCGCCCTGCTGCCCTTGCCCTCCTTCGATGAGGCTCTCTGGCCCTTGCCTCCCCTGGATGTTGTGGCAGGTGACGTCCCAGGACTTTGCTCCTTGGGGGCAGCCGTGTCAGTCTTCTGGCGGCGGCCCTTGATTTTACGGGTCCTCTTTCCAGGTGGGGGGCTGGCTGTCCCCTTGCTGCTGGCTGATGTATCAGTGCTGGGAAAGGGTGGACTCCAAAACCCGTGCACAATGGTGACACTTGAAGCAGGGCTGGTGGTGGCTGAGGTGCTCTTGGGACTCTTAGCAGATGGAGGGGGTGGGTCAGGTGGGGCAAAGAGGTTAAGTTTGGAGAGGTAAACTTTTTTAGGACCAATGTAAACGGTATGTGTAGTGGGTATGGGAGTGGAGGAAGAGGATGTGGTTGGAGGAGAGTCAGGTGTGCTGTCTTTGGGTGCAGGTGCTTGTGACGTAGGCTGTCGTGAGGTGGTTGGCTGTTGGGTGGGTGGCTGCCTGCGTTTGTGTGTCTTGGAAGAGGGGGTGACAGACACAGTGGGAGAGGACACAGGGGACGTGTAAATGGCAGTGGGGGTGGTGACTGCACGTGTGCGGACTGTACTGGAGGGTGTGCTGGTGATGGACGTACTGGCTGATGGTGGTGTGCATGCAGGTGTGAGTGGAGACGTCACAGGGAGGGAGGAGGGAGACGAGGAGGAGGGGGACACAGAGGTGGTAGTGACTGTTGGCATGTCTGCATCTGGGTGTTGCTTGGGTGAATGCTTGTGTGATCTGTGGTGCTTATGTCTGGATGAGCTGCCCTTGGGTGTTGAGGTGTGTGCAGGCTGGTCTGATGGTGTGGATGGGATAGGCTGAGGAACAGGAGACAGAGACAGGGTGGAGGCAGTTAGAAGAGGGAGGCTGGAAACAGGGACAATGGCTGCCGTCAGTGCTGAGGCCAGAGCATTGAACGATCGTTGATGGGCAGCCTGACCCGAATGAATGCCCTCCAGGTATGCATTGCTCCGATGCACCTCCCTCTCTACCCCCTGGATGGCATTCAAAAGGGTAGACTGCCCAACAATGATGGTCTGTAGGAGGTCAATGACCTCCTCACTGAGGGCAGCAGGGGTAACAGGGGCAGGGCCTGAGGTGCCTGGGGCGAAGGAGATGCCCGCCTTCTTAGGCGAGCGGGCACGGAGCGAAGGCTGAGGGGCTGCTGGGAGGGCGGAGCTGGTGCGCTGGGTGGCGGCTGTACCTGTAGAGGCGGGGGCCCGGATGTTGCCGCCACCGCTAGGGAGCTCCCTTCCGAGGACGTGTCGGTGTCGCTGGTGTCACCACGGGTCCCCGTTGTGGTGCTCCCCTCGCCCTCCGTATCACTGGTGACCTCGGTGTCTGTACCATGGCCCACCGGGGCCTTGTGAGTTGCAGCTCCCTCGTGCTCCGATGCCAATTCTCCTCCGCCTGATGATGCTAATGCACACATGAACAAGAAGATAAAGAAAAAGGGTGGGGGGAGAAATAAAAACAGGTTGAGTGCATGCATTGTCAACAACGTTTGGCGGAGAGGACAGACACAGGAGCCTCATGCACTATGCCGCGCAATCGGGGTACACTACTCAGTACTTGTGACTAGGCCAACAGGTCTATGGACAACAAATGCGCACATGGGGGATGCTGGACCATCGATTGCTGTACTTGGCACCCCCACAGAGGTGGGGGGTGGGGGCACAGGGCCATGCCTAAAGGAGGGGACTACACTACAGAAAGCGCCCTGGCCTAATGTCACCCACAGCCCTCCTCCCCCACCCAGACGCCTCCACTGCGTGTAAAGATAGCAGAATGTGCTGGTACTCACCCCCTTGTGTCTGCTGTGATGTCCTCACGCGCCCATCCAAATCGGGGTAGGCCACCGCCAGGATCCGGGACATCAGGGGGGTCAAGGTACGACTGGCACCCCTCCTACGTTGGGAGGCCATCCCCAGCAGTGACTCGGCGGTCTTCCTGGTCCCGCGGCGGATGTCCTCCCACCTCTTTCGGCAGTGGGTGCCCCGTCTGTTGTGGACCCCCAGGGCCCGGACGTCCTTGGCGATGGCACGCCAAATGTCGATCTTCTGATGGGCGCTGACCTATTTGACATGTACAGGGTGGGAAAGGAATTTTCATCATTTTGCTGCATGTTAGATGTGATTGCCCCCCCCTCCCCAACCCTGCCATGTGGCACATGCTCTCATCTGTCGTGCCTTGCACTCCTCATTCGCTCCCCACCCCACCATCTTACATCCACCATACACAACCCAGGCATAGCCCATTCAACGTGCACCCAGTGTACTTACCTGTTGGTCTGGAGGACCGTAGAGTAGCGCATACTGGGGCAGGACCCCATCCACAAGTTTCTCCAACTCTTCTGAAGTGAAGGCAGGGGCCCTTTCCCCAGTCGCAGCAGCAATTGTCTCTTCCAGACCGAGGTCATAGCAGCACTTGCAGTATAGGTCCTCTCCTGTGGATGGTCAGGTCTCGAGTGGTTAAGCAGATAGAAAATGGCGGTCACGCCCGCGGCGGTGCGTACCGCCGCGGTGCCTACCGCGACCGCCGGCGCACATCGTCATTGGCTCCTGAGACCCATGGGGTTCAATGTTAACCAACGCGCCTTCGCACTGCGGTCTTCGACCGCCTACCGCCACGGTGTGCCACGGCAGCACGTTGACCTCATATCCCACTGTCACACTTCTCAGGTCAGGCAGCCGCCATTACAAGGGCCCACATGGCTTAATTGCTACTGCGTCACACAGGCCTAGGCCTTGCATTGCCACTCATACAAGCCTTTCAATGCATAGCGATTCGTGTACTGTGCAAGCTGGGTGAACGTACCTGTGGGTTGCTTGACTCTGTGCTCCATGTTGTCCTTCCTAGGCACCGTCCGCTGGGACTTGCGAGGAGAAGGATGAATCCACCTGTGTACCGACCACTGGTGGACCTGTCGACAATGGAAGAACGACATATTATACTTCGATACCGACTTGACCGAGCCACTATACATGAACTGTGTGCCCAGCTGGAGCCTGACCTGATGTCCCCCATCCGCCAACCCACAGGGATTCCCCCTCTGGTGCAGGTTCTGTTAGTGCTCCATTTTTTGGCAAGTGGGTCTTTTCAGACAACAGTGGCCATGTCATCAGGGATGTCTCAGCCTATGTTTTCTAAGGTTTTGTCCAGAGTGTTGTCTGCCCTGATGAAATACATGCGGAGATACATTGTTTTCCCTGAGGAGGGTGATTTGGCCACTGTGAAGGGTGATTTCTATGCCCTTGGACATATCCCCAACATCATTGGTGCCATTGATGGGACCCATGTGGCTTTAGTACCCCCAAAAGACGATGAGCAGGTGTACAGAAATAGAAAAAAATTCCATTCGATGAATGTCCAGGTGGTGTGTGTGGCTGACCAGTACATCTCCCATCTAAATGCCAAGTTCCCTGGATCAGTGCATGACGAGTATGTCATGCGTATGTCATGCGAAATAGCAGCATCCCTTATGTGATGGAACAGCTACAGAGACACCGTGTGTGGCTAATAGGTGACTCTGGTTACCCCAACCTGCCTTGGCTATTGACCCCAGTGAGGAATCCCCGGACCAGGGCAGAGGGACGCTACAATGAGGCCCATGGGCGAACTAGGAGGATTATAGAAAGAACCTTCGGCCTCCTGAAGGCCAGGTTTAGGTGCCTGCATATGACAGGTGGATCCCTAATGTACTCACCAAAGAAGGTGTGTCATATCATCGTGGCCTGCTGTATGCTTCACAATCTTGCATTGCGACGCCAGGTGCCTTTCCTGCAGGAGGATGGTCCAGATGGTGGTGTTGTAGCAGCTGTGGAGCCTGTGGAGAGTGAAGAGGAGGAAGACGACTGGGACGACACGGACAACAGGGACACAGTTATACAACAGTATTTTCAGTAGCACACAGGTAAGAAACACCCACGCCTTTTTACATTTACTTCTGCCCTCCTGCATCTCTACTTTCTGTGTTTCCCCCCTGTTACTTTTAACTGATTTTTGACTTTCCCTTCCCTTTTCAGAGCTGTATGACCCACAGCGTGACTGCTGCTTTGTTTGCCCATGGACTAATGCTTATACACATTGGTATGTTGTCATCACAATGTAACTGAACATTATTGCACCGTTATGTAAAGAATACAAGCAGACTCCTGATTTTTGAAGTGCAATTGGTGATTTATTTTAAGTGCTGCATATGGGTACATGATAGTAAAACGGTGATGGGTGGGGGTGGAGTAATGTCCATGGCAGAGTCCAGTTCTCAGTCGCACAGGTGCATTGTCCATATGCCTGTGGAAGGATGGAGCAGAGGCAGTTCAAGGTTGGGCAGGGTGACAATGTGGGACAGTGGGATGACATCAGGGGGTATCTTATGCTGGCGGGGGTCTTGGCATCCTACTCTGTCTTCTTGTGTGATCTCAGGTTCTGCTTGCGGGGTGGTTGATCTTCAGCAGGAGGTGGGGTTCTGGTGGCCTTTCGTTGTGTGGGGGCCTCCTGTCCACTAGCGCCGGCGGAGGTGGTAGGCTGTTCGTGGTCCGGGCTAGTGACAGGGGCCCTTTGGGGTGCCACATGGTCCCGCAATGTGGTGACTATCTGGTTGAGGGCCAGGACGATGGTCCCCATTGCGGAACCTATGTTCCTGAGTTCGTCTTTGAACCCCATGTACCGTTCCTCCTGCTGTGCCTGGATCTCCTGGAACCTGGCCAGTACCGTCGCCATCGTCTCCTGGGAGTGGTGGTACGCTCCCATGATGGTGGTGAGGGCCTCTTGGAGAGTCGGTTCCCTGGGCCTGTCCACCCCCTCTCGCACTGCAGCCCTCCCAGTTGCCCTGTTTCCCCGGGCCTCTGTCCCCTGGACAGTGTGCCCACTACCACTGCCCCCAGGTCCCTGTTGTTGTTGGGGTGGTGGGTCAGCCTGGGTGCCCTGTAATGGCGGACACACCGCTGCTTGACGTGTACTGGAGACAGAGGCATGGGCCCGCTGGGTGGGAGCTGTGCTGGTATTCCCAGAGGGGGTTGGGTCTGCTGTGGCCTGTGTCTGTGTGTGGGGAACCGACTGTCCAGAGGTCCCCGATGGTCCGGGCTGGCCATCAGGTTCCAGGTCGACAGAGCTGCTGTCATCACTGGGGGCCTGTTCTGGGGGCGGGATGGACATATCTGGACCCTCCTGGGCGGTGTGTTGGCGTTCGGGCCCTGCAGGGGTAAAAGAGTATGGTTATTGCTTCTGTGTGTGCCATGGCGTGCGATTTGGGGGTGCCCTTGTCCCCCAGTGCTGGCATTCCCTTGTGGGAGGAGTTGTGAGGGTGGTTTGTTTTGGGGTAATGGGTATGTGCAGTGGTCATGCTTAGGTGATGGGTGTCCATGGTTTGTGTTGGCATTCAGGGATTGGTGTTGTGTTGGGTGGGTTGTGCTGGTGAGACATTGGCAGGGAGGATGTGTGCTGGGGGGTTGGGGGTGAGGGTGGGGGTGTGGGTTGGCATGCTGGTGGTTGGGGGGGGTAAGGTAGTTGAGATTAGACTTACCAGAGTCCATTCCTCCGCCTACTCCAGCGAGGCCCTCAGGATGCAGGATGTTCAAGACCTCTTGCTCCCATGCTGTGAATTCGGGTGGAGTGGGTGGGGGTCCGCCGCCAGTCTTCTGCACAGCGATGTTGTGTCTTGACACCATCGACCGCACCTTCCCCCGTAGGTCATTCCAGCGCTTTCGGATGTCTTCCCGGTTTCTGGGATGCTGTCCCACAGCGTTGACCCTGTCGACGATCCTTTGCCATAGCTCCGCCTTCCTGGCTATTGTGGTGTGCTGCACCTGTGTGCCGAATAGCTGGGGCTCTACCCTAATTATTTCCTCCACCATGACACTGAGTTCTTGGTCCGAGAACCTGGGGTGTCTTTGGGGTGCCATGGGGTGGTGTGGGGTGGTGTTTGTGGTGATGAGTGTGGTGTGTGTGGTGGTGTGTGGTGTTTTGTGCGTGGATGTAGTGTGGGTGATGATGTTGTGTTCCTGTGTGTGTTGGGGTTTTCGATAGCTGTGCTCTCGCTCTCTCTCTCTCGCCTTCGCTCTGAATTTCTAGTAGTGGGGGTTTGTGGGTGATGTGGGTGTGTGTTTTATAGTTGATTGAATGTGTGGGAGTGGAGTTTGTATGTGTATCAGGTGTGTGTATTTCAAATTGTCCAATGTGGCTGTGTTTTGGAGCTGGGTGTGTATTTTGACCGCGGCGGTGTGTACCGCCAATGGAATACCGCGGTTGAAAGACCGCCGCGTGGATTCGTGGGTCGTAATGGCATGGGCGTGTTTGTGTTGGCGTGACGGTGGAGGTTTGGTCATCTCCAGTTTATCGCTGACCGCTGATGAGGCGGCCTTCCGTGGATGTCGGGTTTTTGGCGGCTTGGCAGTTGTGGGTCAGAATGACCGTGGCGGATTACCGCGGCGGTAGAATGCCGGTCTTCTGACCGGCGGTAGGAGTCTTTTACCACCGAGGTCAGAATGACCCCCTAAGTCCGAAGGTAAAAAGTTGACCGGGACCTCCCAGCCAGCGTATCGGAGGAGGGTTCCAGGGACATCGGATCAAGATCCAGGTTTGCCCCAGGCAAAGGATTTTCACCTCGAAATAACGACCACGTCCGAAGGTAAAAATCTCCACCGAGGGCTCCCATGACGCGTATCCGGAGAAGAGTTCCAGGAGGTCGGATTGGACTGGCAGGTTCGTCCCGCTGAAAAAAATCTTCAGAAAAGAGACTAAGGGCCAGATGTAGGTAGAAAGCAATTTGCGAGTCGCAAATTGCGAGTCCTTCCGACTCGCAATTTGCAACTCGCAAATTGGTATGCAGAAAGGTGTCTCAGACACCTTCTGCGACTCGCTATGGGGTCACAAAGACCCACCTGTTGGAAAATGGGTTACTGGTAAGGGCAGGTAGGTACCTACACCTAGCAACAAGCCACTAGCCTCCACCTAGGTACAGTTAGGTCTCAGTAAATTAATCCCAGCTCAACCCTTGGTAGCTTGGCAACAAGCGTCAAGGCTTAACTTAGGAGACAAAGTGTAAAGCATTCAAATATCACAGAACAGTAATTAAATAAAACACAGGAAACAGTTTAAAAATCCAAAACCAATTTATAAAAATAGTTTATATTTTTATCTTTAAAATGACACCAAAACGAATAAAATCGGATAAAGGGAACCGGAGATATGAATTTTTAAAGAATTATTACTTATTTCGCGGTCTCAAATCAACTTACATCGCGGTGCTAGTCGCAAATAGGAAGGGAACACCCCTTCCTATTTACGCGTCGGAAACACTTTTTTTGGGAGACGGTTCCGGCTCGCAAAATGTGTTTCTGCATCGCGTGAGGGCATTAGCGCCTCACAAACGGCGTTTTTCGCTGTTTGCGAGGCGCTAATGCCTTCGTACATCTGGCCCTAAGTCCGAAGGTAAACTTTTGACCGAGGCCTCCCGCGAGCTGTAGCCAAGCAGGGCTCCATCACGGTCGGCCTTAAACTGTGACTTTGCCCCGGTCGAGGTGCAACCAGATGACCAGATTGGCGCTTTCATATCTCCGGTTCCCCTTATCCGATTTTATTCGTTTTTGTGTCATGTTAAAGATAAAAATATAATCTATTTTTATAAATTGGTTTGGGATTTTTAAACTGATTCCTGTGTATTATTTCATTACTGTTTTGTGATATTTGAATGCTTTACACTCTGTCTCCCAAGTTAAGCCTTGTCGCTTGTTGCCAAGCTACCAAGGGTTGAACTGGGTTTAATTTACTGAGACCTAACTGGACCTAAGTGGAGGTTAGTGGCCTATTGCTACGTGTAGGTACCTACCTGCCCTTACCAATAACCCATTTTCCAACACTTCCAGTAACTCTCAGGTTCATTTTCTATAAAGCTAATGGCTTTACTGCATTGTTTCAGGGTGACTTATGTACTAAGTGCTGTGGTGTCCCTTACCAGTGATGTGACAAATTTATGACTGAAGAAACAGATGTGTGTTAAAACAATGGAATGTACAGTGTGACATACTTTCAGACACTACAGTCTATTAGACCCTCACCTGCAATGAAAGTGGCATTATGATGGAAACTGGCTAATACATACTCATTCACATTTGATTGCTCATATTGAATAAGGAATATTTTGTGTGTACAAGTGTTTGTATTTGTAGATAATACATACATGAGTGATGGGACAGTGGAAGGGAGTAGGCACATGGTGAACAATATACTCAGGTACATTTGCACAGCTGTTGGTGGCATTGGAAGATGGGGAAATGGCAGTGGCATCTCAACAAGGTAGCTCAGTAGCACACAAGGGAGACAGTTCAGGGCAGAGTCACTTCCTACCGGTGGCCTTCGTCTTGGCTGGTGTTTCAGTAGGATGTCTGGGTCTGAGGCCACGTTTGTGAGGGGGAACCTGGGCTGCAGGGGAAGGGGCGCTGGTGTTCTGTGAGTCCTCTGGCAGTGCCACCACTCCAGTAGCTGCTGCAGATGTAGATGGCAGAGCAGTGTCTTGGCTAGTGGAAGGGGTCTGCAGGTGGGTGGAGGACTCAGGCTGGATGTTGGTCTGGTGCTGTAGCACCCGTGCAGTGGAGGCCACAGTAGCATTGAGCTGTTTCCATTTGCTCAATGGCCTCTTGGTGGTGTTCTACCTGCAGCCTCTGATTCTCCTCTAGCGTGGCCATGATCTGGCCATCCTGTTGTGGGAATGGTGGTATTGTCCCAGGGCCTCAGGAATGACCTCCTGGGCAGCAGCATCCCTCCTCGGGCCACCCCCCTGGGCCACTGATACCCTTCCACTCTCCCTAGCCCCCTGTGCCTGTGTCCCCTGCGCAGGTCTGGCAGTCCCACTTGCACTGGGCCCTTTATCATCCTGAGTGGTGGTGGGTGGAGACTTGGGCCTCTGTACATGTGGGCAGACAGTCTGTGGCCTAGAGTCACTGGTGTGAGGGCATTGGGCCAGAGCTGATGGTGGTGGCTCAGTGGTAGGGTTGTCAGTGTTGTCCTGGGTGGGGCTTCTGGAGGGTGACTGTCCAGGACTGGAGGATGGCCCAGGGATTTCCTCTGTGTCCAGACATTCCTCTGCACTCTCCTGAGTAGGGCCTTCAGGTGGAGGACTGGCACTTGTTGAGGTCTCCACCCGGGTGGCATGGGTGGTGGTGCCTGTGTGTGAGAGAATAGAGAGGTGAGTGTCCTGCACTTTCTTGTCAATGGCAGCACTGGTCAGCAGTAATTGGTGGTTACATTCCCATATAGTGGCATGCAGGGTCCCTTTGTGTTTTTTTATGCATTTATTCAGGGGGTGGTGGTACATTGTGGGTGTTGTAGTGCTCCTGACATTACATGCATCGGCTGGTGACTGTGCACAGGGGACTGGATGGTGATTTTTATGGGGGATTGTGGTCATGTAGGAAACATAGATATGAGTGTGTGGGTGTTGTGAGCTGGGTAGGGGATGGGGGCATGGTGGTAGTGAGAGGGATGGGGTGATACATGCATTACAGGTGTGGTGACTGTTAGGGTATTGTAGTTGACTTGCCCCAGTCCAGTGTGCCAGGGAGTCAAGAAAGGCCCTCCGGGAGCAGGATAGCCAGGACCGTCTTCTCCCAGTCAATGTATTCGGGGGTAGGAGGTGGGGGGCCACCGCCAGTCTCCTGTACCACGATATTGTGTCATGATGCCATGGAACTCAACTTCCCCCTCAGGTCGTTACATCTCTTCCTGATGTTATCCCTTGTGCGTGGATGGTTTCCTACGGCATTGACCTTGTTGACTATCCTCTGCCATAGCTCCATCTTCCTGGCTAAGGGTGTCTGCTGCACCTGTGCCCCGAATAGCTGTGGCTCGACCCTGAGTACTTCGTCCACCATGGTCCTCAGCTCCCTGTCGGTGAAGCAGGGGTGCTTAGGGGGGTTGCCATGGTGTGTGTTGTGGGTGGTGTGTTAAAGTGTGTTGGTGAAGGTGCTGTTGTGTGGTTGGGGGTGTGGCTTGTGATCTTGGGTGTGCAATGTATGAGTTTTAGTGGTGGTTTTGTGTATGTGACTTGTGTGATGGTTAGTTCAGTGTATGCGTGTTTTGGTGTCAATATCTGTTGTGCTATTGGCATTGCAAAGGATTGTGGGATGTGTATGTGTGTGTTTTATAGTGGTGTGGATGTGTGTCAGGTGTGTGCTTTTCAAATTTGCCAATGACATTTGTTGTAGCCCGTTCCCATTGCTGGCCATGGCGGTCGGTACCGCCAATGGTTGTTCAACATTCACTGTCCGCTGAGCTGATTTGTGCATCATTATTTGGTGGGTTGGGGGTTTGTATGCGTGAAGGTGGTCAGGTGAGGTGTACTGCATTTCTGCCATCGTTGGCCCTAGCGATGGGTGGAGGCTGGCAAATTATTGGAGGTTTGTCTTTTTGGCATCATTATACGGCGGTGTGCATTCCACCGCCACTGGCAGTCTTTTGTTGGCCGTCAGCACGGCGGACTGCTGTGTTTACCACAATGTTCATAATGAGGGCCTTAGTCAGACAAGTAGCTTTTTAAAAATGTACTTCCTATTCCCAGAGTCAGGATTGGTTTAAAACAAATTTGGTCCCTCGTTAACAACTGTGGCTCCTAGTACTATGGCTTGCCTCTGGGCCTAGGGAAGACCTATAAATGTTAACTGCTAAATACATTGCAGGGTTAAACTATCTGGGAGTGGACAGATACACAACAAAGGCTGCCTTTTTTGACTTAGAGATGCCAATGGAGGATGTCCCTATACATGACTAGAACTGTTCTAGACTGTCAGCCACCAGTCACAGTAAGAGGAAAAAACTGTTTTGATCCTGTCAGGGAGAATGATGGTACAGAAGATGAAGAGAGTCCTGCCTGGTAGCAACTGATTTCTGCCATGTCAAAACATTGGATCTTGGTATTCTTATAGTAAGGTAAAGAAGAAGTGCAGCAAAAGAAAACAGGAGACTGTGGAATAATAGTCGGCCAGGGATAGGATTTTCCCCATCCCTCACTAGTGAACAGGATAAATCTGGCATCTCAATCACCACTTCCTCAGAACATTCCTAAATCTAGGAAGACTCCATCTCAACTAAAAGGCCCTGCTGGAAGAAGAATCTTGACTCCTGCTAGAAGAAGAGGACTCACACATGGACCCAATGATTTAACACCTGCTGAGTCCTACTGGCACCCATGGACTGCATTGTTCTCCATGGGTAAAGTGGTACATCTCCTTTTCACCTGCTTCGGGGACACAAAAAGCAGAAGGTGCTCACCTGGAAAAAACATCTGACTTTATTATTCACACTTTTTATTTAAATTGCTGTGGGCATTGCAAGAATTTCACAGCTATGCAAGTTTCCCTGCAGCAAGAGTGTATTGTGGCTCTAATAGCAAGGGCATGTCTGCACAATGTTGCATGACAGAGCATTTTATACCTCAAAAATATATTGCAATATCAGAAACTAAAATCATTGCGTTATAAATTCATTGCATACAGCAACTAATCACTTTTTGTTTTGTACTGTAGCAGAAATTTTTAAGATCTTTCAGTTCGGACTGAAGATCCAAGACAGGCCCTCTGAAATTGCCACTGCTTGAATTTTGAAGCAGCATCTTTACTCGAGATAATGTAAAATTCCTGACAAAAAGAAAACTTATTTATTAATGTAAAGAGAGTTGAACAAAAATGTTATGTCTAATGTTAGTCTGAGTGAATATACATACACAGGACAAACCACATTTATCCAAACAGTTTGTGTTGTAACTAATGCAAAACAATGAAATCCCAGTGCAGAAAGAACACTTTTAGGCGGAGACATAATTTTGCTGCACTGCTAATGGAGTGACAAATATGGTGCCAAAGCATTATAAGTGCAACCCCTGCAGTGTCAAAACCTTAAAATCTCTTATATTTTATAGCAACCTGGGACCCTCAGGGTGAATGGCCTGGAGAGTTTTGAGGCAGTATCACCTAAAGCGAGCACCGCAAGTGCTAATTTAAGACAGGGTCTCTGCTGCATATTTGGGCTGAGTGGTTTCTAAAATAGATAGGAGCTGAACAATGTTTTTTTTACCTTCTAATGTGGTAAATAGTTGTTTGTCACTAGAACATTTAAAGAATATGTTGCCTTTGGCAACGTAAAAGCATTGGCTGACATCTTAAGTGGTAACAATAAGCCAAAAAAGTGCAGTGCAACCACAGTGCAACACAATAATATAATGCAGTAATCCAACACAAAAACACGTAAGCACAATACATAACATATCACCACCACAACAAAATGCAACACAAGAAATGTGCTCAAACGTACCTGACCCGCGTTACCATTCCCAGAAATCTGCTTTTGGAATTTTGATGTAAAAGGTGTATACATTAAGCACTTGCTTACTTACTGCCAGGGACATGTATAAGCACCATTAAAGATGTTTTGCGATACGTTCCCTTGCACTGTAATTTCCTTCTTTCAGATGACATACAACTGCTACTTTCCTTTGACACATTCCTGGGACAGCAGGGTGTGGGGTAAACTTTGGTCATCTCTATTCTGTAGTTGGGGCTGGTACAGCATATTTCAAGGAAGAAGGATCACTGAGGTTTCAGGACAAGAAGCCAAGCAGGGGTCCTGGAAGAGCACCGCATGAGCCCCTATACACACAGGCATAACTCAGAAACACATTTGTTTTCCTTCAGTCCCTCCACATGCCTCTAGGGGCCCCTTTTGGGGCCCCTTTTTTTCTTGGTCCTTGCTTGATGGGTCAGCACAAACCTTTTCGTGTAACCTTTTTTTGGAAAGCCTCTAGCCGATTTATCAAATAATGCCAAAGCTATTGGCATCAATGTGGAGAATCAATTCATTATGTTCAAAACATAAAGAAAGTGCAGAAGCTTGTACAAGGGTATGCCATCTTGAAGTGGACAAAATTCTACATTTTTATATAACAGACGCAAAGTTAAAAACTAATAAACATTTATGGGGCAAAGAAATCACTGAACATTGTCATTACATACATTGTATAATTTAGCAAAATTATCTGCTCATGATCAAAATTCACTACAGTTTCACAATTTTAAATTTGTGCTCCTCAATTGAGTAAAATACCTGGGGTGGAATTTACTCCCTAAACTACCCCCCATCAGTTGATCTGACATTACACATTGTATGATTATATACATAATACCTTCTCACATACTTCAGCACTTTTCATTCCCAAGTGGGAATTCAAAGAAAATGAGAAGATAACATAAAATTCTTCATTCTAGTGTACTGATTGCCTAACTTAATCTATGCAGCATTATATTAACAATCTCTGCCAAGTATGTTAAAAAATTACAATATCCAGACAAGTTTCCATCCTGGTACAAAGGTAAGGCAATTGTATTTCTCCATGATCCCATTTCAAAATTATTCCCAAGTGGGTAACCAAGTCAATTGGATCTTGTCCTTTACCACACATGATCTAAAATTAAACATACAAAACTACATTAAAACTCACTACAAAAAGACACATGAGAACATAAATTAAAGTTTACTCAGTGACTGATACTTAAAAAAAAGTTTAATTCCTCGTCTCTGTTTAAACCATTAGGTTCTCAACTCTCCATTTCAAGGGTTAATCTGGCCTCTAGTCTCCTCAGTATCAGTTCTCTGTCTCCTCATCTCAAATGTTTGGGTACATGGATCAAACCACTGAATTTTAATTGTGTCTCATTTCTCACATACATTGTATCAAAATGTTTAGCTACAGACTATGATGCGCCTAGGTTCCTGCTTGCTCTGAGATGCTGCAGTATCCTTTTATGCAAGGGGAAAGTTGTACTTCATATCTATTTATATATTTGTTTTGACATGGACAAGTCATCATTAGGCCTGGGCATAGAACTCCGCTCTGCCGGCGGAGTTTGTGTAATTCCAGCACTTTGCAGAGTAGCTCAGAGTTCCCGAATTCTACACTCTGGCACAGAGCAGAGTTTGTTTGTGCCCATGAGATTGAGTTTTAGCGCTCTCTCGCAAGCACAAAAATACTCCTGGGCTGCTAGCGAACTTACACAAGACTTGCTTGCAATGCTTCCAGACGCACCCGTGGCCAAAACAGGGCTGCTCACAAGCGCTAACTGACTTGTGAAGTAGATTTTCTACGCCAAAGACACTAAGGCCCTCATTACAACCCTGGCGTTCAGTGTTAAAGCAGCGGTAACACCACCAACAGGCCAGTGGGAAAAAAAATGAGATTACGACCACGGCAGAACCCGCCAACATAGACAGCCACCTTAACACTCCGACCGCCACGGTGGTAGCAACAAACACCGCAGCGGTCACCGCCAACAGACAGACGGAAGACAATGTACCGCCCACCAATCCGTCAGCTTTTCCGGGGCAGTACATCAAAAGCATGGCGGAAACAGTACATCAAAGGGGAACCACTCACCTTCCAACACTCCACAAAGAACCAGGACGCCATGGAGCCCGTGTTGGTGTATCTTCTCATACACCAGGAAGTAGAAAGAAGGCAGCTGTGGCAACAACGGTGAGTACTGCACCTAGCACACAGGGGAGCGGGGGAGGGAAAAGAGAGTGACACACACACGCAACATCCCCACCCTCACCCACAACACCATACACACTACCACAAACAAAAACATTACTGATACACCCCGTCACCTCCTGGAAGAACGCAAGGACAAAAGGAAGTTTAACCAGTGATATATTGGAACATTCAGATATAGCAATAGATTTTCAAATAATCAGTAAATACAAAATATTATGTACACAGACGGAAAACTGTCCCTTGTAAATGTCCGTGGACCAGTGGTCCCAAAAAGCATGGGTGAAGCCCACACATTACACCTGCCTCAAAACGGAGAGAACACTGCAGGGGCATCAGGTCAAAAAAACGCAGGCACCTCAGGGAAAAGGAGAGGGGGGGGCACCTCAGTCGGAAGATGGTACTACGCCACTGCTCCTGGAGGGGGCTCCATGCCCACAGCGATGTCCTGGGGGGTGCAAAGCCACAGTCTCTCAAGTGGGTGCTTTGCCCACTGCCTGGTCCTGGGGAGTGCAAAGTCACAGTCTCTCAAGTGGGTGGTTTGCCCACTGCCTGGTCCTGGAGAGTGCAAAGCCACAGTCTCTCAAGTGGGTGGTTTGCACACTGGTTCTGGAGGGGGCTTTGTGCCCAGAGTTCTTCATCCTGCTAAGGATAGTGATAGTGGATGCATGTCTCCACTGGTTCTTGAGGGGGCTTTGTGCCCAGAGTTCTTCATCCTGCCAAGGATAGTGATAGTGGATGTATTTATCCACTGGTTCTGGAAGGGGGCTTTGTACCCAGAGTTCTTCATCCTGCCAAGGATAGTGATAGTGGATGTATTTATCCACTGGTTCTGGAGGGGGCTTTGTGCCCAGTGATGCTGCACCTGGGGTGTGGCAGTGAACATTTTCTCACCTGGGTGTCTGAGCCACGAGATGTATATGGAACAGGTAGCATGATACTCCATGGAGGCAGAGCCACACTCCATCCCGTGGCGACTTAGGCTGCAAACTGATGGTCCTGCCAGTGCTGGTGGTGGTCCCTCATGTGGTGTGTCCAGGGACCAGGTCGTTACCTGCAGCCTCGGATGGCTGCCCACTGTGGATGCTGCTGACGTCCGATGTAGTGGCACCGGCTGGGCACGTGGCGGTGCAGCTGGTGGTGCAGGTGGCGGTGGCTGCGGCAGTGGCTGCTGCGGAGATGCTGCCAGTGCTGCCTGTGGCGCAGGTGTCTGTTGTTGGGGTAGAGGGAGACACCAGACCGTCTCTGGCAGCCTCGGATGGCTGATCCTTGAGGAGGAGGATGCAGACTGACGTTGTGGCAGTGGCGGGGCAGGTGGCGGTCGTACCCGTGGCACAGGTTGCTGGCGTCTCTGGGAAAATGGTGGTCACCAGCCCCTCACCAAGAGGCTTGGTGCCCTCAAGTGACTTGGCCTTTGTCTTGTGTCCCTTCCCCACCTTGCTAGTCGCTGCTAGGACCTTGGCACTGTCCTCTCTGGGTTGAGATGACACCTTGCCGGGTGGGTGGTGTGACATCCTCCTGCTGCATGCCGGCCCCTTCTTGACCTTGGCAGGTGGCAGAATCGGGTGGTCCTTCCCATCTGTAGGTGGCACACTGGCAGCTCTGACGGGTGCCCCCTTCGATTCACCCGGACTTGCAGGGACCACAGCGGATGCAGATTTGGTGGCTAAGGTGCTGGCCTGGGATCTAGACATCCTGACCCTAGGCTAAGGACGGGGGGGAGGTGTAGGGAAGAGGTCAATATTAGCCAGGAAAAGTTTCTTTGACACACTGGGACGGGCAGATGGAGGGGGTGTGGGAGTGGAGGAAGAGGTAGTGGTTGTAGGAGGTGTACATCTGCTGAGTTTGGGTGGAGGTGCATGGGCTGGAGGCTGTTGTGAGGTGGATGGCTGTTGAGTGGGTGTGTGTCTGCGTTTGTGTACTTTGAAAGGAGGGCTCACAGACACACTGGGAGAGGACATAGGGGACGTGTGAATGGTTGTTGGGGTGGTGATTGCTCATGAGCGGTGTGTTGTGATGGGCGTGCTGGTGATGGAGGCAGTGGCAGATGTAGTACATGCAGGTGTGAGTGGAGACTGGGAGTGAGGTGGAGGACGTGGAGGAGGGGGACACAGTGGAGGAAGTGGATGTTCGTATGTGTGCATGGGTATGGTGTTTGTGTGAGTGCCTGTGTGATGATGTGCAGTGCTTATGTTTTCCTGAGCCACTTTTGTGTGTTGATGTGTGTGCGTGTTGGTCTGAAGGTGTGCTTGGGATAGGCTGAGGTAGAGGGGATTGGGTCTGGGTAGTGGAAGTTGGAGAGAAGAGGCTGGACACAGGGACAATGGCTGCCAGCTGTGCTGAGGCCAGAGCCTGAAATGCTCTCTGTTGGGCCGCCACACCAGAATGAATGCCCTCCAGGTATGCACTTGTTTGTTGCAAATGCCTCTCAACACCGTGGATGACATTCAGAATGGTTGACTGCCCAACAGTGAGGGATCTCAGGGGGTCAATAGCCTCCTCACTGAGGGCAGCAGGGCTGACTTGGGCAGGGCCTGAGGTGCCTGGGGCAAAGGAGATGCCCGCCCTCCTGGGTGAGAGGGCACGGAAAACACACTGAGGGGCTGCTGGGAGGGTGGTGCTGGTAGGGGGGGTGGTGGCTGTACCTGTAGTTGGGGTGGGCACAGAGGTGTCCACCTCCGCCAGGAGCTTCAATCAGAGGAGGAGTCACTGTCGCTGGTCTCCCCTCCTGTCCCTGTCGTGGAGCTCCCCTCGCCCTCCGTCCCACTGGTGCCTTCACCCTCCGTTGATTCACCATCATGGGCCATGTGGGATGCAGCTCCCTCTGTCGCCGGTGCCTCTGCTCCTCCGCCAGATGATGCTAATGCACACAAGGACAGGGTGATAAAACAAAAAGGGGGGTGAGACAGAGGATACACATGGTCGATGCCAGCAACACCACTACCGTTGGCGGACACAACACACACTGAGCTGCCCTATGCACTAGGCCTTGCCCAACCACTCAATATGGTAGTCACCAGCCCATGGGGTACAATGCCTAACGCCAGCATCTGCACACCTGACACCCCCAGGACCCTGCACACTAGTAGTTGCCCAATTGTACCATTGGGGTAGGGGTGCTTTTGAGCCTGCAAACAAGGGACCTACCCTGCCATGATCGCCCTGGCTTAGGGGCACCCACAGGCTACATCCCCCACCCAGTCAGTTCCTAAAGCGCGCTAAGTCATCTTAATGAAACTGTCCTCACCCCCTTGTGGCTGGTGTGATGCCCTCAAGCACCCATCCAGCTCCGGATAGCACACCGCCAGGATGCGGAACATCAGGGGGGTCATGGTGCGACGGGCATCCCTTCCACGTTGAGAGGCCAGCCCCAGCTGGGCCTCCGGTGTCTTCTTGCTCCATCGGCACAGGTCCCCCATCTCTTGCGGCAGTGGGTGCTCTGCCTGTGATAGACCCCCAGGGCCCGCACCGCCTTGGAGATCTCACGCCAAACACCCTTTTTCTGGTGGGTGCTGACCTAGAGGGTTGACAGAGCGAAAACCTTTACTTACTCACCCGTTCCGAACGTCATACTCTTGCCCACCAGTTCCCACCCATGCCCTGATGTTCATACACTCACCACCTCACATGCAGCCCTCAGGCCACCTCCCAACATGTGGCTAACATCCACACCACTCCAAACAGGCATTGCCCACGCATCATACTCACAGTGTACTCACCTGTTTGTCTGATGAACTGTAGAGTAGCGTGTACTGGGGGAGGACCCCATCTACCAGTTTGTCCAACTCCTCTGCAGGGAAGGCAGGGGCCCTTTCCCCAGACACATGAGCCATTGTCGCTTCCAGACACAGGTCACAGCAGCACTTGCAGTGTAGGTCCTCTCCTGTTGATGGTCAGGTATCAAGTGAGTGAATGGGTCGAAAATGGCGGTGACATCCGTGGCAGTGCGTACCGTCACCATCGGCGTACAACTCCATTGGCTCCTAGGACCCATAGGGCCCAATGATAACCAATGCGGAGTTGTGCGGCGGTGTTCAACCGCCTACTGCGACGCTGCACACTGCCAGCGCAGTTACCTAATTTCCCCATGTCCCTCCTCACAAGTCAGGCAGCCGCCATTTCAGGGGAGCACATGGCATGGCACATAACTGCATCACAGCACATATTGGCACATATACTGACTCACGATTTAACACACAGCTTCTGTAACATTAGTTCAGACACAGTTGTGCTATCTATGTGGTAAATGACCTTCTGCTCACCGTTCTCCTCCATAGGCTACAACCGCTGAGGCAGCATATGAGATGGGGGCATCCTCCGGTGTACAGACCCCTGGTGGACCTGTCGACAATGGAAGACAGACACATCATAATCACATACAGACTTGATCGTGCCACAATCCAAGAACTGTGTGCCCAATTGGAGCCAGACCTGTTGTCAGCTATCTGCCAGCCCACTGGTATACCCCCTCTAGTGCAGGAGGTCCTGTCAGTGCCTCATTTCCTGGCAAGTGGCTCCTTCGAAACTACAGTGGCCATGGCATCAGGGATGTCTCAGCCAATGCTCTCAAATGTGTTGGGCAGGGTGTTGTCTGCCCTGCTGAAACATATGTGCAGCTACATCGTGTTCCACCAGGTGGAGGATTTGGCCACAGTGAAAGGTGACTTCTATGCCCTGGGACATATCCCCAACATCATTGGTACCATTGATGGTACCCATGTAGCATTTGCCCCCCCCCCCGGAGAAATGAACAAGCGTACAGAAATAGAAAAAGCTACCATTCAATGAATGTGCAAATGGTGTGTTTGGCGGACCAGTACATCGCCCATGTGAATGCCAAGTATCCTGGCTCTGTGAATGACACCTATATCTTGCGAAATAGCAGCATCCCTTATGTGATGGGCCAACTGCAGAGGCACCAGGTGTGGCTAATAGGTGAGCCCAAAGTCCCCACACAGTATGAGTAGGTGTCTGGATATGGGGTTGTCCCTTAGGATTAGTGTGTCTCACAATTGTCCCTCGATACTTACAGGTGACTCTGGTTACCCCAACCTTTCATGGCTACTGACCTCAGTGAGGAATCCCAGGACAAGGGCAGAGGAACGCTAAAATGAGGCACATGGGCGAACTAGGCAGATTATTGAGAAGACATTCGGCCTCCTGAAAGCCAGATTCCGGTGCCTCCATCTGACTGGTGGCTCCCTGTATTACTCACCCAAGAAGGTGTGCCAGATCATCGTGCCATGCTGTGTGTTGCACTACCTGGCATTGAGACACCAGATGCCTTTTCTGCTGGAGTATGAGGCTGGTGATGGTCTTGTGGCAGGGGTGGAGCCTGTGGACAGTGAGGAAGAGGAGGCAGAGGAAGAAGATGTTGACAACAGGACAAACATCATCCTGCAGTACTTCCATTGACACACAGGTAAGAGACTGTAACTCCTCTTCACATATCAGTTTACTGTAGGACATTGTAAATGGCAGCCTCCTAACCTCCGTCTATGGACACTGACTGTTCCCTTTGGATTTCCTTTTTTCAGATCTGTGTACCCCATTCTGGCTCCTGCTATGTGTACTGCTGCCCACCAACTGGCATACATTGGTATAATTCAATGAACATAGATGTTGCAATGCTTTGAGAATGTTGTAAGAATACATCTTTCAAATCATTACACTGACTCCAGTATGGGTTATGTTTAAATGGTGTTTATTTGTTGTGCTAAATAGGATGGGGGTACGGGCAAGGGGCTGGGGTGATGGTGGAGGAAGTTCCATGGTAGAATCCTGTCTCTTTGTATCACAGGTGCATTGTCCAACGGGGCTTAGGAAGTGGAGAAATGGCAGTTGAAGGTGATCAGGGAAACAGAGTGGGACAGAAGGGTGACAATCAGGAGGGTCCTATTTCCTGGCAGGGGTCTTGGCAATGTTCTCTGTCTTCTGCCTGGTTCGCAGGGACCATTTGCGGGCAGGTTCTCCTTCTGCAGGGGGTGGGGTGCTGGTGGCCTGTTGGTCCTCTGGTGGTGCCTCCTGTGCACTAGCGCCGGCGGAGGTGGAAGGCTGTTCCTCGGTTTGGCTAGTGTCAGGGGCCCTTTGTTGAGCCACTGCCTCCCTCATGGTCTTGCCCATATCAGCCAGCACCCCTGCTATGGTGACCAGGATGGTGTAGATTTTGGTGAGGTCATCCCTGATCCCCATGCACTGTCCCTCCTGCAGCCACTGGGTCTTCTGAAACTTGGCCAGTACCGTGCCCATGGTCTCCTGGGAATGGTGGTATGCTCCCATGATGTTAAAGAGTGCCTCGTGGAGGGTCGGTTCCCTGGGCCTGTCCTCCCCCTGTCGCACAGCAGTCCTCCCAGTTTCCCTGTTGTCCTGTGCCTCTGTCCCCTGAACCGTGTGCCCACTGCCACTGACCCCAAGTTCCTGATTGTCTTGGGTTTGTGGGGGTGCCTGGGGTCCCTGTAGTGGTGGACCACTGCTGATTGACGTGTCCTGGGGACAGTGGCATGGGGCCGCTGGGTGAGTGCTGTGCTGGTGTTTCCTGAGGGAGGAGGGTCTGTGGTGGGTTGGGACTGTGGCAGGGGAGCCGACTGTCCAGAGGTCCCAGATGGGCCAGGCTGGTCATCGTCATCCAGGTGTGCAGAGCTGCTGTCATCACTGTGGGCCTCTTCTGGGGGGGGGGGACTGGATGTAGCTGGCACCTCCTGTCCGGTGACGTTGGGTAGGGGTCCTGTTGGGATGCAAATGCATTATTATTGTATCTGTGTGTGCCATCTTGTGCAATGAGTGTCTTTCCACTATAGAATTGTGCTTTCCCTGTCACCTTGGCCTTGTGTGATTGCTGATTGTGTGGTGTGGGTGTGTCTCTCTAGTGTGCATGCTGTGTTGATGGGTGTCCATTCAGGTCTGTGATGGGGATCCATGCATTGGTGGAGCATCCAGGGCTTGGTATTGGGATGTGTGGGTTGTGATAGTGGGGTATATGTGAGGTGGTGGAGTGACGGGGGTGAGGGTAGGGGTAGGAGTTAGTGATGGCATGCAGGTAGGGTGGGGGGATACAGTAGTAAAGATTTGACTTACCAGAGTCCAGTCCTCCTGCTACTCCTGCGAGGGCCTCAGGATGCATGATCGCCAATACTTGCTCCTCCCATGTTGTTAGCTGTGGGGGAGGAGGTGGGGGTCCACCGCCAGTCCTCGGTACAACAATCTGGTGTCTTTATACCACGGAATGCACCTTCCCCCGTAGGTCGTTCCATCTTTTCCTGATGTCATCCCTGGTTCTTGGATGCCGTCCCAAGGCAATGACCCTGTCGACGATTCTCTGCCATAGCTCCATCTTCCTTGCAATGGATGTCTGCTGCACCTGTGATCCGAATAGCTGTGGCTCTACCTGGATGATTTCCTCCACCATGACCCTTCGCTCCTTCTCAGAAAACCTGGCGTGCCTTTGAGGTGCCATGATGTGGTGTGAGTCTTATGTGTGGAGTGATGTGTTGTATTATGTGATGTACATGGATGGTGTATTAGTGATGGTGTTCTGTGCCTCTGAGTGAAGGTGTGCTCTTTGTTTTTCTCTCTCTGCTTGTTCTAATTTTTTCGTTGAAAGGGTTGTGGGTAATGTGGGTGTGTGTTTTATAGTGGTATGAGTGTGAGGGTGTGGTGTGTGTATGTGTGTCAGGTGTGTGTATTTCGATTTGTCCAATGTAGTGTGGTTTTGTAAGTGTGTGTGCATTTTGAGTGCGGCGGTGTGTACTGCATATGGTTGAAAGACCGCTGCGTTGATTCGTGGGTCGTGATACTGTGGGCGTATTCCTGTTGGCATGACGGTGTGGGTTTTGCTATCATCAGTGTGGCGGACTTGTGTGGGTGTCTGTATTGTGGCGGTATTCTCTGTGGGGGTCATAATACCCAGGGCGGTTTACCACCACGGTCAGGGTATGTTGGCGCACGTCAGCACGGCGGTAGGCAGCATTTACCGCCAGGGTTGTAATGAGGGCCTAAATATACTCAAAAAGAGGTTTTGACTACATTTTCTTCTCAAATTGACCCTGCAATTTGTTTTCCAGATTGCAAAGCCTTTTCTTTTCAAACAGGAAGGTAGTGTGTCAGGACTCCAACTGCCTGTTCCTGTCCAGCAGGCTCCTCTCAGTGCTTTGTCCATCTCCTGGTCACTTTTAGCTTGGAGTTCAAGGTGGAAGGATCACTGTCTTTGTCTCCTGGATATACTTTTGGATAAGGGCTTTGTTTTTGTTGAATCACACAAATAAGTTAAAAAAACTATTTTTTAGAAATGGGGTTTTTGGTTGGCAGTCAGGTTACCCTCTGTCCAAGCAAGAACCCTCACTCTAGTCAGGATAAGTCACACACAATCCAAATTATCCTGTGCCCACCCTCTGGTATCTTGGCACGAGCAGTCAGGCTTAACTTAGAAGGCAATGTGTAAAGCGTTTGTGCAATAAATCATACAATAACACAATATAGCACCACAAAAATACACCACACGGTGTTTAGAAAAATATATAATATTTATCTGGGTATTTGCAGGTCAAAACGATCAAAGATGCAATATGGATTTGTAAAGATATCACTAGAAAGTGATATGAAGTGTCTTAAGTCTTTAAAAAGTAAACAAAGTCTCTTTCAAGCACAAAGTACCTGGTTTGGAGTGGAAAAACTCCGCAGAGGACCGCAGAAGAGGAGATGTGTGGAAAAATGGTGTGTGCGTCGGTTACGCCCCTTCACACACGGACTTGCGTCGTTATTTTTCACGCGGGGAGACGTGCGTCGTTCTATGGGAGGAAAAATGGTGTGTGCGTCGGTTACGCCCCTTCACACACGGACTTGCGTCGTTATTTTTCACTCGGGGAAGACGTGCGTCGTTTTCCGGCACGCGGACCGTCTCTTTCTGTGGATCGCGGGATTACCAGATGTCCCAGGGTCTGTGTGTGGATTCCTCGGCTTGTTATCCGGCTGCGCGTCGTTCCGGGGGGGGTGTGCGTGGAATTTTCTTCGTCGCGGCAGGCGTCACGTTGATTTCCTCTCTGGAAGGCGGGCGGCGTTGTCCATGCGAGGCCGTGCGTCGAAGTTCCGGTCACACCGAAGGCGTCGCGTCGAGCGGCGTCTTTCTGGATCGGCGTGCGACGATTTTCTCACCGCGGAGCAACCTGTGCGTCGAAATTTTCGCCCCACGAGGAGTCCAAATGAAAAAGAGAAGTCTTTTTGGTCCTGAGACTTCAGGGAACAGGAGGCAAGCTCTATCCAAGCCCTTGGAGAGCACTTTTGCAGCCAGACAAGAGTTCAGCAAGGCAGCAGGCCAACAGCGAGGCAGCAGTCCTTTGTAGAAAGCAGACAGGTGAGTCCTTTGAGCAGCCAGGCAGTTCTTCTTGGCAGGATGCAGGTTCTGGTTCAGGTTTCTTCTCCAGCAAGTGTCTGATGAGGTAGGGCAGAGGCCCTGTTTTATACTAAATTGTGCCTTTGAAGTGGGGGTGACTTCAAAGAGTGGCTAAGAAATGCACCAGGTCCCCTTTCAGTTCAATCCTGTCTGCCAGGGTCCCAGTAGGGGGTGTGGCAGTCCTTTGTGTGAGGGCAGGCCCTCCACCCTCCCAGCCCAGGAAAACCCATTCAAAATGCAGATGTGTGCAAGTGAGGCTGAGTACCCTGTGTATGGGGTGTGTCTGAGTGAATGCACAAGGAGCTGTTAACTAAACCTAGCCAGACCTGGATTGTAAGGCACAGAAAGATTTAAGTGCAAAGAAATGCTCACTTTCCAAAAGTGACATTTCTAGAATAGTAATATTAAATCCGACTTCACCAGTCAGCAGGATTTTGTATTACCATTCTGGCCATACTAAATATGACCTTCCTGCTCCTTTCAGATCAGCAGCTGCCACTTCAACAATGTATGAGGGCAGCCCCATTGTTAGCCTATGAAGGGGGCAGGCCTCACAGTAGTGTAAAAAAGAATTTAGGAGTTTTACACTACGAGGACATATAAACTTCACAGGTACATGTCCTGCCTTTTACCCACACAGCACCCTGCTCTAGGGGTTACCTAGGGCACACATTAGGGGTGACATATGTAGAAAAAGGGGAGTTGTAGGCTTGGCAAGTACTTTTAAATGCCAAGTCGAAGTGGCAGTGAAACTGCACACACATGCCTTGCAATGGCAGGCCTGAGACAAGGTGAAGTGGCTACTTAAGTGGGTGGCACAACCAGTACTGCAGGCCCACTAGCAGCATTTAATCTACAGGCCCTAGGCATATATAGTGCATTCTACTAGGGTCTTACAAGTAAATCAAATAGCCAATCATGGATAAACCAATCAACAGTACAATTTACACAGAGAGCATATGCACTTTAGCACTGGTTAGCAGTGGTAAAGTGACCAGAGTTCAAAAGCCAACAACAACAGGCCAGAAGAAATAGGAGGAAGGAGGCAAAAGGTTTGGGGATGACCCTGTCAAAAAGCCAGGTCCAACACTACTGAATGAGGGTGTTGTGTTTGTTTGCTTGGGCATGCACCAGTATTTCTTTTTACTCTAATTTGATATTTGATTTTAAACATTTGTAGAGCTGGGTAAGCTGGAGTTTACGTATGGTCCTAGTTATTGATTATGTTGTATTTTATTGATTTTTCACCTTTTTAAAAGGAAAATAGTTGCACAGCTCAGTACCTTTCTACATATTTGTACCATTTCCAATATTATTTTAGTATGTGGCCTGGATTTTCAAAGGGCCACTTAGCCAGTCGGCCCAGTACTACTAGTCATCAGTGCATAAAATAAATATTTCAGTGGTAAATGTTTTTAAACCGTCCTTTAGGCCAGTGATGGCATTCGATTAAATTTAAAATGATGACTCTTGTTTGCGCTTCATTTGTTTTGCAAAAAGTGTATGTATTGTGGATAATAATAGTTGATGAAGAGGAGGACGTTGTTTGAACATGTGGCTGGCAGTCATTTTGTCTATCCAGCCAGTGTCTCTTGCCATAGGCTTGCATGGGTTCTTTGGTCTCTGTGCCTCCTACTTGCTCCTTGTTGTTGTTGTTTGACCATGTGGCTAGCTGGCAGGCATTTTGTCCATCCAGCCAGTGTCCCTTGCCACAGGCTTGCATGTATTCTTTGTTTGCCGTTCCTCCTTGCTCCTTGTTTTTTGACCATGTGGCTAGCTGGCAGCCATTTTGTCCATCCAGCCAGTGTCTCTTGCCGTAGGCTTGCATGTGTTTGTTTTTCTCCATGCCTCCTCCTTGCTCCTTGTTGTTGTCTTTTGATCATGTGGCTGGCTGCCATTTTGTGCATGCAGCCAGTGCCCCTCCTTTTGCCATAGGTTTGCATGTGTTCCTTGTTTGCCATTCCTCCTTGCTCCTTGTTGTTGTTGTTTGAACATATGGCTGCTAGCTGGCAGTCATCTTGTCCATCCAGCCAGTGTCCCTTGCCATAGGCTTGGATGTGTTCTTTATTCTCTGTGCCTCCTTCTTTCTTGTTCCTTGTTATTGTTGTTTGATTATGTGGCTGGCAGCCATTTTGTGCATGCAGCCAGTGTCCCTCCCTTTGCCGTAGACTTGCATGTGTTCTTTGTTTGCCATGCCCGTCGCTTCTTGTTGTTGTTGTTTGTCCATATGGCTGGCTGGCTGGCAGCAATTTTGTCCTCCCAGCCAGTGTCTCTTGCCATAGGCTTGCATGTGTTCTTTTTTTTCCATGCGTTCTCCTTGATCCTTGTTGTTGTAACTTGTTGTTTGACCATGTGGCTGGCTGGGTGCCATTTTGTACATGTAGCCAGTGTATCTTTGACATAGGCTTACATACAAACATTGTCATTATTGATCATTTGTTTTTTAAGTTTCTTATGTTTTTATATTTACATTTTTAAATGTTTTATTTTAAAATTTTTATGCCATTTTTATTTATTTTTTAATTTCTTTTTTATTTTCATTTTTATAATTTAGATTTTTTTTTAACCTTTATTTTAATTTTTAATTTTATTTTTTAATTTCTTCTTTATTTAATTTTTTCTATTTTATTGTTTACATTGTTTTATATTTCTTGTATTTTGATTTAATTCTGCTTTTTGCCTTGCTCCATCCATCCACATGCCTCCGATCCTTTCCATTTTTCCATCCATCCACCAAAGATGCACAGCTGCACTACAGCATTTAGGCCCTCATTACAACCCTGGCGGTCAGTGTTAAAGCGGCGGTAAGACCGCCAACAGGCTGGCGGTAAAAAAATTGCAATTACGACCGTGGCGGAAACCGCCAACAAAGACAGCCACTTTAACACTCAGACCGCCACGGCGGTACAAACAAACAGCACGGCGATCACCGCCAACAGACAGGCGGGAGACAACGTACCGCCCACACTATTATGACAGGCCAATCCGCCACCTTTTCCGGGGTGGATTCACCGCGGATAAAAACACGGCGGAAACGGGAATTCCAAAGGAAAAACTCTCACCTCTACATACCCCACGAGGAACGAGGACACCATGGAGCTGGAACTCCAAATTCTACCTGCGATAGTTTTCCTGCTCCTCTACCAGGAGCGTGAACGCCGGCGGCGAAGACCACAGTGAGTACTGCACCTACGACACAGGGGAGGGGGGAGGCAAAAAACAGGGACACACACACGCAACACCCCCACCCTCACCCTCATCCACTACAACACACACACTAATACATGTTGAGACATTACAGTTACATCCCACAAACCCCCGGAAGAATGCAAAGACAAAAGGAAATGAGTGTAACCATTGTAATATATTAAAATCCAGTACTCAAAAATATATATACACTATAAACAAATATATACACCAATAATACAAGTCCAGGTATTGCACCAGTTATAGTCCGTGGACCACTGGGCCCAAAATGCATGGGCGAGGCCCACACTCGATACCCGATCAAAACAGAGAGAACACTGCAGGGGCATCAGATAGAAATACAACAGGCACCTCAGGGGGAAGGGAAGTGGGGGCACCTCAGCTGGATGAGTGCACGACACCAGATCCACGAGGGGGCTCAATGCCCACTGTTCAATCCTGGGGAGTGCAAAGCCACAGTCTCTCAAGTCTCTACAGTGGGTGGTTTGCCCACTGCATTATCCTGGGGAGTGCAAAGCCACAGTCTCTCAATTCTCTACAGTGGGTGGTTTGCCCACTGCATTATCCTGGGGAGTGCAAAGCCACAGTCTCTCAAGTCTCTCCAGTTGGTGGTTTGCCCACTGCATTATCCTGGGGAGTGCAAAGCTACAATCTCTCAAGTCTCTCCAGTGGGTGGTTTGCCCACTGCCATGTCCTGGGAGTGCAAAGCCACAGTCTCTCAAGTCTCTCCAGTGGGTGGTTTGTCCACTGCCATATCCTGGGGAGTGAAAAGCCACAGTCTCTCAAGTGGATAACAGTCTCCACTGGTTCTGGAGGGGGACTGGTGCCCAGAGTGCTTCATCCTGTGAAGGACAGAGGTAGTGGATGCATGTCTCCACTGGTTCTGGAGGGGGACTGGTGCCCAGAGTGCTTCATCCTGTGAAGGACAGAGGTTGTGGAAGCATGTCTCCACTGGTTCTGGAGGGGACTGGTGCCCAGAGTGCTTCATCCTGTGAAGGACAGAGGTAGTGGATGCATGTCTCCACTGGTTCTGGAGGGGAACTGGTGCCCAGAGTGCATCACTCACCCCGTGACGGACCCAGTTGCGTCAGTGCCCCTGCCGCTCATGGGCAAGCGGTGCTTGAGTTGGCGGTGCCCGGCCCAGCGGTGCTTGATTTGGCGGTGCCCTGTTCAGCGGTGCTTGAGTTGGCGGTGCCCGGCCCAGCGGTGCTTGAGTTGGCAGTGCCCGGCCCAGCGGTGCTTGATTTGACGGTGCCCGGCCCAGCGGTGCTTGAGTTGGCGCTGCCCAGCCCAGCGGTGCTTGATTTGGCGGTGCCCTATTCAGCGGTGCTTGAGTTGGCGGTGCCCGGCCCAGCGGTGCTTGAGTTGGCGGTGCCCGGCCCAGCAGTGCTTGAGTTGGCGGTGCCCGGCCCAGCAGTGCTTGATTTGGTGGTGCCCTGTTCAGCGGTGCTTGAGTTGGCGGTGCCCGGCCCAGCGGTGCTTGAGTTGCCGGTGCCCGGCCCAGCGGTGCTTGATTTGGTGGTGCCCTGTTCAGCGGTGCTTGCGTTGGCGGTGCCCGGATCAGCGGTGCTTGAGTTGGCGGTGCCCGGCCCAGCGGTGCTTGATTTGGCAGTGCCCTGTTCAGCGGTGCCTGAGTTGGCGTTGCCCGGCCCAGTGGTGCTTGAGTTGGCGGTGCCCGGCCCAGCGGTGTTTGATTTGGCGGTGCCCTGTTCAGTGGTGCTTGAGTTGGCGGTGCCCGGCCTAGCGGTGCTTGATTTGGCGGTGCCCGGCCCAGCGGTGCTTGAGTTGGCGGTGCCCGGCCCAGCGGTGCTTGAGTTGGCGGTGCCCGGCCCAGCGGTGCTTGATTTGGCGGTGCCCTGTTCAGCGGTGCTTGGCGGTGCCCGGCCCAGCGGTGCTTGATTTGGCGGTGCCCTGTTCAGTGGTGCTTGAGTTGGCGGTGCCCGGCCCAGCGGTGCTTGAGTTGGCGGTGCCCGGCCCAGCGGTGCTTGATTTGGCGGTGCCCTGTTCAGCGGTGCTTGAGTTGGCGGTGCCCGGCCCAGCGGTGCTTGAGTTGGCGGTCCTTCATGGCCCAGCGGGGCTTGTGCTGGCTGTCCTTCATGGCCCAGCGGGCTTGTGCTGGCGGTCCTTCATGGCCCAGCGGGGCTTGTGCTGGCGGTCCTTCATGGCCCAGCGGGGCTTGTACTGGCGGTCCTTCATGGCCCAGCGGGGCTTGTGCTGGCGGTGGCTTCCTGGGCAGCTGGGCTGGGGCTGGCGGTGGCCTCCTGGGCAGCTGGGCTGGGGCTGGCGGTGGCCTCCTGGGCAGAGGGGATGATGGCGGTCTTCTCCACCGTGCTGCTCTTCCCAGACTTGCCGGGTTTCTTGTGCCCCTTCCCCACCTTGGGAGGTGTAACAGCTGACTCCACACTCCCACCGGTACCCCTGGGAGCGGCTTTGGTGGCTGGAATCTTCCCCCTATCCCGCCTGGCACTGGCCAACTTCTGATGCTTCACGGGGGGACTGGCTGTGCTGTGGCTCCGTGCCACACTGGCTGTCCTGGTGGCCGGTGCACTCCACATACCTGTGACAACAGGCACCACTGGCCCCGTAGATGTTGTGGCTGAGGTGCTACTTCGGGACCTATGAGATGGACGGGTGGGGGAGGTGTGGGAAAAAGGTCAAGGCTGGACAGGAAAATTCTTTTGGACACACTGGGATGGGTAGCTGGAGGGGGTTTAGGAGTGGAGGAAGAGGTGGTGGTAGTAGGAGGTGTACGTTTGGTGACTTTGGGTGCAGGTGCATGTGCTGGAGGCTGTTGTGAGGTGGATGGCTATTGGGTGGGTGTGTGCCTGCATTTGTGTATCTTGGGAGGGGGCGTCACAGACACACTGGGAGAGGACACAGGGGACGAGTGAATGGTAGTGGGGGTGTTGACTGCACGTGAGCGGGGTGTTCTGGTGGGTGTGCTTGTGAGGGACGTAGTGGCTGTAGAGGTAGTGTATGCAGGTGTGAGTGTAGACGAGACTGGGAGGGAGGAGGGAGACGACGAGGAGGGGGACACAGTGGAGGCAGTGGATGTTGGTGTGTCTGCATGAGTGTGTTGCTTGCGTGAGTGCCAGTGGGATGTGTGGTGCTTATGTTTGCCTGAGCTTCCCTTGTGTGTTGAGGTGTGTGCAGGCTGGTCTGATGGTGTGCTTGGGATAGGCAGAGGTACAGGGGATTGGGTCTGGGTGGAGGAAGTTGGAGGGGGGAGGCTAGAGACGGGGACAATGGCTGCCATCAGTGCTGAGGCCAGAGTTTGAAAAGCTCGGTGAAGGGCCGCCTGACCAGAATGAATGCCCTCCAGGAATGCATTAGTTTGTTGAAACTGCCTTTCTACACCCTGGATGGCATTCAAAATGGTAGACTGTCCAATAGTGAGGGACCTGAGGAGGTCAATGGCCTCCTCACTGAGGGCAGCAGGGGTGACTGGGACAGGGCCTGAGGTGCCTGGGGCAAAGGTGATGCCCTCCCTCCTGGGTGAGCGGACTCGGGGCGAAGGCTGAGGGGCTGCTGGGAGGGCGGTGCTGGTAGGGGGGGTGGCGGCTGTACCTGTAGATGCGGGGGGCACCGATGTTGCCGCCACCACAAGGGAGCTCCCATCAGAGGACGAGTCCGTGTCACTGGTGTCAGCTCCTGTCCCCGCCGTGGAGCTCCCCTCACCCTCCGTCCCACTGATGAATTCCGAGTCCGTAGTCTCGCCCTCCAGGGCCATGTGGGATGCAGCTCCCTCGTGCTTCGGTGCCACTGCTCCTCCGCCTGATGATGCTAATGCACACAAGAACAGGAAGACCAAAAAAGGGGGGGGAGACAGAAGAAAGACATGTTGAGTGCATGGATTACCGCTACCGTTGGTGGACAAGACAGACACAGAGGCCCCCTGCACCACGCCGCACTCTTGGGCTCCACAGTGCAATTCCTGGGAAATGGCCTACAAGGCTATGGACGACATCTGCACACATAGATGATACAGGGGCATGAATAGCTGTACTTGGCACTCTACAGAGGTGGGGTGGGGGGCCACAGGGCCATGCCTTACGGAGGGGCCTAGCCTACGGAACTCGCCCTGGTCTAGGGAAACCCACAGCCCTCCTCCCCCACCCAGACAACTCCACTGCGCGCAAAGTCAGCTGAATGAGAGTGTACTCACCCCCTTGTGTCTGCTGTGATGCCCTCAAGCGCCCATCCAACTCCGGGTAGGCCACCGCCAGGATCCTGAACATCAGGGGGGTCATGGTTCGAAGGGCACCCCTCCCACGTTGGGAGGCTATCCCCAGCTGAGCCTCCTCCTTCTTCTTGCTCCAGTGGCGAATGTCCTCCCATCTTTTCCGGCAGTGGGTGCTTCGTCTGTGGTAGACCCCCAGGGTCCGGACGCCTTGGTGATGGCAAGCCAAATATCTTTCTTCTGGTGGGCGCTGACCTACATGAAATGTACAGGGGAAGAAGAGAAGTCATTACCAACTGCACCGTCAAAGTGAGTGGCCCCCATCCCTACCCTTGCCATGTGGCACATGCACTCACCGTCTTACATGCACGCAGCACTCTGCCCCCTTCCTTCTTACATCCAGCCCTCTCCACACAGGCATAGCCCATACAACATGCTCCCTGGGTACTTACCTGTTTGTCTGGAGGACCGTAGAGTAGCGTGTACTGGGGGAGGACCCCATCAACGAGCTTCTCCAACTCCTCCGATGTGAAGGCAGGGGCCCTTTCCCCAGACGCACGAGCCATTGTCTCTTCCAGACTGAGGTCACAGCAGCACTTGCAGTGTAGGTCCTCTCCTGTCGAAGATCAGGTATCGAGTGATTGAAGTGATAGAAAATGGCGGTCACGTCTGCGGCGGTCACGTCTGCGGTGGTGCATACCATCACCGCCCGCGTGCATCGTCATTGGCTCCTGGGACCCATAGGGTCCCATGTTAACCAATGCAGCATTGCGCCGCGGTCTCCGACCGCCTACCGCGCCGGTGTACAACGCCAGCGCAGTTAGCTCACATCCCATTGTCCCACTTTAGGGGTCAGGCAACCGCCATTTCAGGGGCCCACATGGCTTCTTGTTCAAATGCGTCCCACATACCTAGGCCTAGTCTCAACACACATACAGGCCAACTTTTGTGTATGATTGGTGTTCTGTGTAAACTGTGGGTACGTACCTCTGAGTTGTTTGACTCTGTGCTCGCTGTTGTCCTTCATAGGCACCGTCCGCTGGGACATGTGAGGAGATGGCGGCATCCTCCGGTGTACCGACCGTTGGTGGACCTGTCGACAATGGAGGAGCGACATTTGATAATCACCTACAGGTTTGACCGTGCCATAATACAGGAACTGTGTACCCAGGTGGAGCCAGACCTGATGTCAGCAATCCGCCATCCCACAGGAATCCCCCCTCAAGTGGAGGAGCTGTCAGTGCTCCATTTCCTTGCAAGTGGGTCATTTCAAACAACTGTGGCCATGGCATCAGGGATGATCCAGCCTATGTTTTCCAACGTATTGTCCAGAGTGTTGTCTGCCCTTCTGAAACAAATGCGGAGCTACATCGTTTTCCCTCATGTGGAGGATTTGCCTACAGTGAAAGGTGATTTCTATGCCCTGGGACATATCCCTAACATCATAGGTGCCATTGATGGGACACATGTGGCTTTGGTCCCCCCCGCAGGAGTGAACAGGTGTACAGAAACCGGAAGAGTTATCATTCTATGAATGTACAAATGGTATGTTTGGCAGACCAGTACATCTCCCATGTGAATGCCATGTTCCCTGGCTCAGTGCATGACGCCTACATCCTGCGGAATAGCAGCATCCCTTATGTGATGGGTCAACTCCAGGGGCACCGTGTGTGGCTATTAGGTGAGCCCCTGGAAGCAAGACAGTGGGAACGGTTGTCTGGGGTTATCCCTACAGGTTAGTGTGTGTCTAACAGTTGTCCCTCGCCATTTGCAGGTGACTCTGGGTACCCCAACCTGTCATGGCTACTGACCCCAGTGAGGAATCCCAGGACCAGGGCAGAGGAACGCTACAATGAGGCCCATGGGCGAACTAGGAGGGTGATCGAGCGGACCTTTGGCCTCCTGAAGGCCAGGTTCAGGTGCCTCCACATGACAGGTGGATCCCTATTCTACTCACCAAAGAAGGTGTGCCAGATCATCGTGGCCTGCTGTATGCTTCACAACTTGGCTTTACGACAACAGGTGCCTTTTCTGCAGGAGGATGGTCCAGATGGCGGTGTTGTGGCAGCTGTGGAGCCTGTGGACAGTGATGAGGATGAAGCAGAGGAAGAAGACATGCAGAACAGGGACTCAGTAATCCAGCAATATTTCCAGTGAAACACAGGTGAGAATACAATCATGCCTACTACATGTACTTTTACACTACTACCTCTATCCTGTCTGTCGTTTTCACCCAGTGCATGGTCACTGAGTTGTCACTTTCCCTTACGGTTTCACAGATGTGGGTCCCACTGTGTGTCATCTGCTTAAATTCCTCATGGACTAGAGCTGTGTGACATAGGTATGTTGACATTACTATTTCTAATACATTTTGTCACTGTAATTGCAAATACACTATTTCGAAATCACAGACAGACTCCAGATCATTTTGTGCTTTAGGTGTGTTTATTTAAATGCAAAATATTGGAGGGGGAAGTTAAATGGTGAGGGGTGATGGCGGATGAGTGTCCATGGCAGAGTCCAGTCTATTAGTCTCACAGGTGCATTGCCCATATGGGCATTGGAAGTGGAGCTGGGGCAGTTTAACTATGGACAGGGTGACAAAGTGGGACCGTAGGATGACAATCAGGGTGGTCTCATTTCTTGGCGGGGGTCTTGGCATCGTTCTCTGTCTTGTTCCTGGATCTCTGGGACCGTTTGCGGGGTGGTTCTCCGTCTGAGGGGGTGGGGTGCTGGTGTGGTGGTCCTGTGGCGGGGCGTCCTGTCCACTAGCGCCGGTGGAGGTGGTGGGCAGTTCATCGTCCATGCTAGTGTCAGGGGCCCCTTGTAGTGCCACAGTGTCCCTCCTGGTGTTGAGTACTTCCTTCAGCACCCCTACGATGGTGCCCAGAGTGGAGCTGATGGTTATGAGTTCCTCCCTGAAGCCCAAATACTGTTCCTCCTGCATGCGCTGGGTCTCCTGAAACCTGGCCAGTACCGTTGCCATCGTCTCCTGGGAGTGGTGGTATGCTCCTATGATGGAGGAGAGGGCCTCGTGGAGAGTGGGTTCCCTTGGCCTGTCCTCCCCCTGTCGCACAGCAGCCCTCCCAGTTCCCCTGTGTTCCTGGGCCTCCATTCCCTGGACTGTGTGCCCACTGCCACTGCCCCCAGGTCCCTGTTGTTGGTGGGGTGGTGGGTTAGCCTGGGTTCCCTGTAGTGGTGGCACACAGCTGATTCATGTGTCCTGGGGACGGAGGTATGGGCCCGCTGGGTGGGTGCTGTGCTGGTGTTTCCAGAGGGGGGAAGGTCTGTGGTGGCCTGTGCCTGTGTGAGGGGAACCGACTGTCCAGAGGTCCCTGATGGTCCGGGCTGGTCATCTAGATCCAGTTGGACAGAGCTGCTGTCATCACTGTGGGCCTCTTCTGTGGGTGGAGTGGACAGGTCTGGACCTTGGTCTGGTGACGTTGGTTAGGGGTCCTGCAGGGGTGTAAAGGCATGAATATTGCATCTGTGTGTGCCATGGTGTGCAATGGGTGGGTGACCGTGTACCCCAGTGCTGGCATTCCTGTGTGGGAGCTTGTGTGATGATGGTTTAGGGGGTTGTATGGCTATGTGCAGTGTGCATGCTTTAGTGATGGGTGTCCATGCTTTGTTGTTGCATGCAGGGCTTGGTGTTGGGATGGGTGGTTTGTGATATTGGTACATTTGTGAGGAGTTGGTGTGATGGGGGTGAGGGCGAGGGTGGGGGTATGTGATAGCATGCAGGTAGGGTGGGGGATGTAATAGTAAAGCTTTGACTTACCAGAGTCCATTCCTCCAGCTACTCCTGCAAGGCCCTCAGGATGCAGAATCGCCAAGACCTGCTCCTCCCATGTTGTTAGTTGTGGGGGAGGAGGTGGGGGTCCGCCGTCAGTCCGCTGAACCGCCAGATGGTATCTTGAGACCACGGAACACACCTTCCCCCGTAGGTCGTTCCACCTTTTCCTGATGTCCTCCCGATTTCTTGGGTGTTGTCCCACTGCGTTGACCCTGTCCACTATTCTTCGCCATAGCTCCATCTTCCTTGCAATTGAGGTGTGCTGCACCTGTGATCCGAATAGCTGTGGCTCTACCCTGACGATTTCCTCTACCATGACCCTGAGCTCCTCCTCCGAGAACCTGGGGTGTCTTTGCCGTGCCATGGGGTGGTGTAGGTGATGTGTGGGGTGGAGTGTGTGGTGATAAGTGTGGTGTTATGTAGTGGTGTGTTGTGTGAGGTGCGTGGAAGTTGTGTGGGTGATGGTGTTATGTGCCTGTGGATACTGTTGTACTTGCTGGTGGTATCTCTCTCTGGCCTTCTTTCTGTATTTTGTGTCGTGGGGGTTTGTGGGTGACGTGGGTGTGTGTTTTATATTGTAATGGGTGTGTGGGAGTGGTGTGTGTATGTGTCTCAGGTGTGTGTATTTTGAATCGTCCAATGTGGCTGTGTTTTGTAAATGTGTGTGTATTTTGAGCTCGGCGGTGTGTACCGCCAATGGAATACCGCGGTTGAAAGACCGCTGCGTGGATTCGTGTGTCGTGATAGTGTGGGCGTATTTCTGTTGGTGTGACGGTGGAGGGTTTGTTATCGCCAGTTTATCACTGACCTTTGGTGTGGCGGACTTGTGTGGGTGTCTGAATTTTGGCGGGTTCCGAGATGTGGGCCATAATAGCTGTGGTGGAATTCCGCGGCTGCAGCGGTGCGTTGGCGGTCTTCTGCACGGCGGTAAGCGGCTTTTACCGCCAATGTTGTAATGACTGCCTTAGTTTGTTAGGTGTAGTTCCATTTCCTCCATGGCTGTGGAGCATAGCAGACAAATCAACAGCATGATTTAGTTTGTTAAGGATTATCCCATTTCCCTTGGCCACCTTACCACTTAGGTTATTTAAAGGATTATTCCATTTACCCATGCACCTCTCTCTGACTACCCCAGGTGACTCCTTTAAAACAGATAGAGATAAAGCAAGCAAAGAGCTAGATCTGCCTGTTGTGCTGTCTGATTTTAAATGTATTTTTTATGGTGTGGTGGTGTGGTTTTTCTTTACAATGTTTGATTAAATAGGAATATTACATAGGTAACCAATTGCACTAAGTTTGCATTTCTCTGTACCATTGTCAACTGCAACAATGCCATGTTTCACTAACTACATGTTTTTCTTGCTAGGTTGTTGTTAGGTGCACAAGAGAAGAGACCCCACAACACTCGCAGTGCTGCCAAAGAGAAGGCCTTACAGTTACTTCGGTCCACAGGCACCAAACCCTTTTGCTTGTGCATCTTAGTGCCACTGCCAACCTAGAGCTTAAGATGGCCTTAAAGAAAGTTGCTCTTAAGAAAGTGACTAGTGAGAAGAAGCAGCTTTCTGCCAGTGGTGTGCCAACTGCAACCTTTTTCAGGAGACGCGTGCCTGCCACAACGGCCTCCGGGAGGAACCTGGGAGCTGTACAACCCCAACTCAAGCACAAAACCCTGTCTGTCAGTGAGGCAGCCAATGCAATCATGGCAACGCCAACGAACAGTGATGTTGAATTGGATTTGTCCCTTTCGCAAAGTAGTACCCAATCATTTCAGGAAACAGAGCCAAGTGGACAGCAGCCGCAGCCAACTCTTCCTGAAGTTGGAGCAGCGCAGGAGGTAAAGCTTCCTGCTGAGCAAGAACCTCTTCTTTTAGAATCAATAGCCTCCAGATCTCCAGCAAGAAAAGGAAAGGTGTACTACTCTACCATCTTCTCCAAGCACCACTTCTGATGACAATGATACCGGCATGGAGTGGACCCCAGCTGAGTCTTGGAGTCGCCAGGAAAGGCAAGGGAAAATATAAGTTCTAGAAAACCTTACAATCATAGGAGGGGATTATGATTATGAGGATGATGATGACGAGCCTGTCAATGTGGAAGCTGGCCCAGAGGAGTCGGATATCACTATCCAACCTGCTCTGAGGGATGTGGCACAGGCAGCACCACCACCTCCCAGTAGAAGTATGCAGTGCAGAGAGGCAATCGACACACCCACCTATCTCTAGTTCTTCTTAAGATATTCGCATTGGCCCAATAAGAGAGTACTCCTCCCCAGTTGGTTTTATTAACGATTAGCAAACAGGAGGAGAACATTGCTATATGTTCCATTTGCCACACGAATGTTCATCAAGGTAAGCCTGGTTCACATGTTGGTACTGGAGGCCGGACAACCCATATGAAAATGCATCACGCAATCTGGTGGGAGGAGCACCTTAAAAAAAATGGCTCAAGATGGTTGCGGTGGTTAAAGTGAGGAGAGCGAGGAAACATCGGCTCCAACTGGTTAAATCACAGTGGAAGATGAGGAAGTAGAGGGTGACATCCTTATACAAAGCAGCCCTGTCCCCAATGTGTGTGCCAGAATCACCGGCCTCAGCGACCTCACAATGGCACAGGAAGACTCAGAGTCAGATGACGACACCACAGCATACAGTGACTGAACCACCACGACGCACATTGAGTCTACCACCAACTACATCTTAAAAGTCACCTGTGTGAGGGCCCCACAAAAAAAGAAAATCCAGGCTACAATTACAGGCATGTTTAGGCAGGAGGGGCCCTATGAACACAACCACCTAATGGCACGTTTGTACAATGGGAAGCTTGCAATGTTGGCGCTCGACCTCCTTCCTTTTTCTTTTGTGGAAGGAGTGGGTTTCTTAGAGTTTGTGGCAGCCCTCTGCCCAAAATGGAAGGTTCCAAGCATGACCTATGTTGCCAGAGTTGCTGTTCCGGCCCTTCATCACGATGTGCTGCAATTGGTTTGACAAGCTTTGCAGCAAAGTTGTCCACACTATCCACCTGACAACAGACATGTGGACCAGTTGTCAGGCGACTGATTACATGTGCATGACTTCAAACTGGATCTCTTTTCCGGGGGTAAAGTAAAAGCTATCTGCAGGTCTTGAAGACATTTTTAAGAGTGTTTGGCGGCATGCATCAGTGGCCATGTTCACCATAGGGAAATGACAGGCAGCTGCAAACATCTTGGAGGAATTTAATAGCAAGGTGTCTAAATGGCTGTGACCCAGAGGTTTTAGAGTTGGATTTGATACAAATAATTGCAGTAACATAGTCAAGGCCATGGCAGATGGTGGCTATTTCATGGTCCTGTGTTTGAAAACCAGAATGGCCTCCGCGGTCTTTCGCGGTAGCCGCCCGCCTGGCGGGAACCGCCAAATGGCCGCCCCGCGGTCGAAAGAGGCCATTCTGGTTTTCCCGCTGGGCTGGCGGGCGACCGCCAGAAGGCCGCCCGCCAGCCCAGCGGGAAACCCCTTCCCACGAGGAAGCCGGCTCCGAATGGAGCCGGCGGAGTGGGAAGGTGCGACGGGTGCAGTTGCACCCGTCGCGAATTTCAGTGTCTGCGCAGCAGACACTGAAATTCTTTGTGGGGCCCTCTTATGGGGGCCCCTGCAGTGCCCATGCCATTGGCATGGGCACAGCAGGGGCCCCCAGGGGCCCCACGACACCCCATACTGCCATCCTGTTCCTGGCGGGCGAACCGCCAGGAACAGGATGGCGGTATGGGGTGTCGGAATCCCCATGGCGGCGCAGCAAGCTGCGCCGCCATGGGGGATTCCCCAGGGCAGCGGGAAACCGGCGGGAGACCGCCGGTTTTCCTCTTCTGACCGCGGCCAAACCGCCGCGGTCAGAATGCCCTGCGGGGCACCGCCAGCCTGTTGGCGGTGCTCCCGCATCCCCGGCCCCGGCGGTCCTTGACCGCCGGATTCGGAATGACCCCCTATGTTTTTGTCTGATTTACGCTGCCCCACCATTGATTTTACAATCACATATAAGCCCGGATTGGAGTTGGACCCGTGTGCAGTGAAGAAGCCCTCACATACCCTTCAGGACATTGGAGATGATGCCTGCCTCCCTCACATGCCAATGCCTCTCTTATTTTTAAACCACCTAGCAGGGCTGCCCTAGAAGATCATTGGTTAAAAGGCCAATGTCTAATTTCAATGTGTGGCTATCATAAAAGAGGAGGTATTTTGTTCAACCACTGTGCTTGGTTTGGAAGAGGTAACTAAGTAACTATTGCACCAATGAGTGGTGATATACTGATTGATTATGATTGTGATTGTGAATTTGTGAGTGATGACTGAGGTATGTGGTGGCTGAAAAGGAGGGAGTTGAACACATTTGTAAACTTGTTTCCAATGATTTGCAATGTTTGGGAGCAGATGGGTGATCATTTTTCCCTGGAAGTGATTGGCCTTTCAAAAGTAGTGAAATTTATCTGCAGGGTGTACTCCTTTTTTTCTGGTTCCTCATGGCAAACCAGCCTCTTTAGTTACCATACACAAATCTACACAAAAAACTCCAGTTCTCTTTCTCTATTTGTTCTTCAGCAGCAGTGCACTTCACATGTCTACCTTGCTCGGTTTGGGATTGGGATGGAGTTACTCTGAACCTGGAGGAGAAAAATGGAAGGACTCAGGGCGGGACTACTTCAGCTCAAACATGAAACTCCTTTTATGTTCTTGCTCTGCTTCTGAGTCTTCATGGTACACTCATGACTCATCATGAAGCTTACCTTGCTTTCTTTTGTCCTTTTCCTTTACTCTATAATACAGCTACTGTTATTTTCAATACACAGGCCTTCTCCTAGTCCCCTCCTGCGTGAACAAAACTGAGGAATGGAGATGCATCACCCAATTTAACAATACAGTATCATTTTCCTTTTCAGATTCATTATTTTTAGAACTGGATGGGTTACATTCAATATTCCTTATTTCAAAACTAGGAGACATATCACTTAGGATATACTATCTGGGGTCTCTCTGGTGCAGAAGAACTGTTTCCAATGAATTTATTGAATTTATTGAACTGGGTCATACTTACGTATCTCTTTGTTTCCTTCCACAACAGATTGATGATGGTGTGCTGCTCTGCGCCCCAACAATTATTGTCATTTTCTTGTGTAGTGTTTGTCTTTGTCACACCTTTCCCCAACTCCTCTTTCCCATCCATTCAATGAACCCCTGACCCTCTTTCCCCGGACTGTGTAGGCTATTGAGGTGTGACCTAATTTTACACCATCAATGAATCACACACTTGCAGGGGCCGACATATTGAAAGCAGCACCAACTCACTGCATGACCTTCTACCTTCTATTACCTGAGCAATATTCCACACTGGCCCCATCAACATCTTCATTCATGCCTTGTGTGTGTGTTCCATAAACGCTAACCTGGTCCAAACACTCTTGAGTCTGAGACAACTTCTCCTGACTCCATGATTTAATTTCCTAAGTTTAGTTGTATACTATAGCTCCCCACTATTGCTCAGAAGAAATTGATATTGCTAGATTTTATCATATTATGTCTTCTTTGCTCTGTGTCAAATACTGTAATTGTGGTAATCTGGTCTCAGTCTTCCTAAAGCTATGATTATATGACGATGACTCACTAACTCTGTTTTCTTTCAATCGAAATGACAGTGATGGGTAACCCTTTGATTAATCCTGTAGTTGGAGTTCGCATAGGTGGGAGAGGCCCATTCTGTGAAGTTCTGTCTTTCCTGTTAGTGTGCTAGCCCGCTACTTCTACTATTTACCTACAACCCCCTTAAGATGCCATTTTGGGAAAATCCCTGCAGTAAGACGACTCCCTTGCTTCATTTATTCAGGTAAGAGAAAAACTATGGATTTAAGTGATCTTGTTTAGTTAGTAATTAACTCCTACTGAAGAAGATGTTTTCTGTGTGTACTGGGTTTTTGTAGGTAAAATAGGCAAGGGCAATCATCCCCTAGTGGTCAATATTAGTTGCAAAGGGCAATTGAGCGAGGGTCTAAGTAAATGACATACAATGTTTTTAGCAGGATAAAAATAACAGGCTACACTAAAAGACAGCAGTGCAAACTAAAAGTCTAAAACTCCGAAATAAAGATTTGAGATGCAAATGAAGTAAAGAAAATACCCTTTATTATTTACAAAAAGAAAACCCTCCCTCTCAATCAACAATGGTCCCGCCCCTCTCCCCAAACAAATAACCCCATCCCCAAAAAGTCTAACGAAAAGTCCAAAGTCAAACCCAAATCACTACCCACCCACTCCACCCACAAATCCCTCCCACCAAAACACAAATATTTTAAAAAGGGCTTAAAAAAGGGTGGAAGCTGGTCGAAGTTCTGCTCCATGCTGGTAATCTGGCTTTCCATCCCGTCCATCTGCTTCAGGATGCTTCATAGCAATGCCCTGGTAGAGCGGAAGGGTGCAGCAGCAGATGCAGTCATGGACCCTGACTGCTGGCGGCAGTGTCGACGATGTATTGGCCAGGAGGCTGGTGGCTGGCGTGCTGCTCTGCTGGGTCTGAGGCAGCTGTTTGGGCCTCTTCCTCTTCTAGGATCACCAGGCGCTGATATTATGCCTGAATATTCCCCAGCCTCTGCTGCTGCAGATGAGCTGCTACAGGAGTAGCTATATCGAGAAAAAGAGGAACAACAAAAGACAAATCGTAAAAAATGATAGTGGGTGTTCCGTAGCACTACATTGCTGGTCCGTTAGGGACATTGGAATTTGATGTGATTATTTATGATTAGGAGAATCACAGGGCCAATATTTTATTTGTTTACCTACACATGCCTCACATAAGAACCACTAACTGGTATAGAACAATTAAAGCAGAATAAGACCATATTAAAAAAACAGTGATTTCATTTTTTTTCTTTTAAAGGCTTTTCTAGTAACTAAACAGACACAACGGGATTACCTCTCATTATGACAAGTAAGGCATTATGCACTATGGAGTACAAGTTGTTGTCCCAAATAACTGGAGGCATGCTAGCCAGCTCTTCAAGTACATTGCTAATGTCTGCAGCTTGAGCAGCTATAGCTGACAAGTATCTACATTTATTTCCAATGGCCCTTCTCTTCCCCACATGCCTTTCACTTCACTTCACTGAATAAATAAGATTCGGTACACGTCATGTATAAAATGCTGATATATTTATCCTGTCTGCCGTAAGTAGACGGGGGAATAAGGATGTACTGCACTATAAGGAAAGGAATGGGCATGTTCATCACAGAGTATCCCCTAGGCCAAACTTGAAATCAAATCAGATACTTACTAGTCCCACTTTTCTCATCACTGGTCTCGCCCAGCATCACAAATTCTTTTCAACAAATTGATTTGCTGGGCGGTAAGAAAAGTAAAAAAACTTGACTTACTGCTGAGTAAAGCAGACGGATTACGCAGGTAGGTAGAGCTTTTGCTATAAAAGAGTAGAGGGGTGTCACTGATCTCTCTACAGAAGAAGAGCTCCCTTCTTTATTCATCTAAACAATTATTCAATCGTCCTTTCATTCTTCCCCTTTATACACCCATAGCCACCATGATTTAAGCTTCACTTTCTCTCATCCAGTCTTTCACCCAAATTCACAATCCTTTATCCATCCATTCAGTACCCACACTATCCACCCTTTCTTTCAATCATCCTTTCACTCATCCATCCCTTTACCCAACACCACAAGTCACCCACGCATCCTTTTTCATTCATCCATGCATCTCTTCCTTTCACTCTGTTCACCCATCCTTTCTTTCAACCTTCCGTTCTTTCACGTTTCCATTAAGCCATCATTTTTAGCATATATTAGGTGTGCTTTTTCTGCATTGCAGATAAAAGAGGCCATAAGTAACCCAACCACCGCTGTCGCTGTAATGCGAGGGGTTCATTAATCCCATCATGACAATGCCCTTGTAAATAGTGACTAAGAGTAATTGTCAATAAGCAAGCAATGTGACTTACCAGCGCTCGTCCCTGCCACCGCGTCTCCCCCTCCTCCATCTGCCCTCTGCACTGGTTGAACTTGAGCTGGCTCCACTGGTTGGTGTGGCTATAAAAAAACAGTATACAGTTTTTAGATACCAGGTACGTCTCCCATTCGTCATTTTTTAAATAAAAAAAATACTACTGCAAACGTTACAGTTCGGTTAGCACTGAAGTATCTTCTGTCAAAAATAACACTCTAGGCATATTGTTGGCATGTCAGGAAAACCAGGTAGTCAAGCCAACCAAAAGCTTTGCATAATAGAGCGGCGGAGCAATAGCCTATGATTATCAATGACTCATCATTAAAAAGCAATAAAGGGGTGGAATACAAAATGGTCAATGTAAGACAGAAAACCTGGATAGGGGATTTGGAAAAAAAGAGTGACAGTATAAAAAAAGTAAACAAGGCAAAATTAAAAGTGGTATAAATGTGAGGTAAAGGTTAGGGAAATAATAATAACAATATTAAATAATTTGAGCAGAGCCATCAGCATCGGCGCTGGTGGTAGGCGCCTCACCAGCTCCTGTTGGACCCACAGGTGCAGTGACCCTCTTCTTGCCCTTGGGTGTTGATGTAAGATTACAAAAAAGATTTTAGAAAACATTAAGCGGTACCATTATCTCCACAAAATTATTATATAACAGGCAAATACAATAACATTGTACTTAAATCAAATCGCCTATGGTATTATAGTAGTATGATCAACTATTGTTTAGTTGGCTATATTCCTAAAATCCCTAGTCCAAATTTCCTTAACAAAAACGACATTTGGAACTAATTCATTGCATTTGCAATGAATGATGTTTCACTCTATTCTCATTTCTCAAGGCCCTTGATAGACCAACTCAGGATTCCTTGTTTGCAATTCATGCATACTCGCACCACTGTGAGATTGCTTGAGACAGTATAAGCTACATAAATTCACAGAGAACGCTGACTTACTAATATCACTAATACACTGTGAAGACAGGAGGACAGAGGAGTCTGCACTGCAAAGACTTTTTAAATAATGAGCAAAAGCAAGTGCCTACCTACGAGAACGATAATGTAGCGCTGAGCTCCTGCCTACCTCTAACTGGATCACATAATAAATAATATTGTTAACGTAAAGAAAATGTAATTTACCTTTGAGAGGAAGCCGCCTGCTATTCAGAAAAAAGGTTAGCATTGTGGAACACAAACACAATAAAAATATAATACTCACCAAATCCCGGGATCTTGATCCCTCGCTGACAAGCGGGTACTTGTTTTTTATGGTCACCTTATTAAGGGCCTTATAGCCAATACAGGCCCTAAGATCCCCGTTCTTCTTTGGAACAAAAAACAAAGGAGAGGAAACAGAGGAAGTAGAATGGTGAATGAAACCAATCGCCAAGAGCTCGTCCAGATAGTCTTTTAAATACTTTGTTTCTGGCTCCGATAAAGCAGATATCCTACTACAAGATAATGTGGCACCTGAAACCAAATCAATTCTACAATCGAAACTACGATGAGGTGGTAAACTGGTTGCTTGAACCTTATTGAACACATCTGCAAACTCCTGATATTGTCTGGAAGCATACTGTCACTAGTGGATGATGAGACCGAACATAACAAGGGAGAATCACAACGTGTTGCCTCTTGGAAACAATTCTGAAGACAAAATGGAGAATTTAGGGGCATATTTATACTCCGTTTGCGCTGAATTTGCGTTGTTTTTTTCGACGCAAATTCGACGCAAAACTAACTCCATATTTATACTTTGGCGTTAGACGCGTCTAGCGCCAAAGTTCATGGAGTTAGCATCATTTTTTTGCGTGAACACCTTCCTTGCGTTAATGATATGCAAGGTAGGCGTTCCCGTCTAAAAAAATTACTGCGATGCTATTGCGTCGGATTTATGACGCCCGGGAGTGGGCGGGACTAAAAAACCCGCATTTGCGCCGGATTTTAGCGCCTGGGTCAGGGCAGGCGTTAAGGGACCTGTGGGCTCAGAATGAGCCCAGAGGTGCCCTCCCAAGCCCCCAGGGACACCCCCTGCCACCCTTGCCCACCCCAGGAGGACACCCAAGGATGGAGGGACCCACCCCAGGGAAGAGAAGGTAAGTTGTGGTAAGTATTTTTTTTTTTTTTTTTTTTGGCATAGATTTGTGCCCCCCTACATGCCACTATGCCCAATGACCATGCCCAGGGGACAGAAGTCCCCTGGGCATGGCCATTGGGCAGGGGGGCATGACTCCTGTCTTTGCTAAGACAGGAGTCATTTCAATGGGGGATGGGCGTCGTAAAAAAATGGCGCAAATCGGGTTAAGACGTTTTTTTTGCCTCAGCCTGACTTGCCCCATTTTTAGACGCCCAAACGCCATTTTTCCCTACGCCGGCGCTGCCTGGTGTACGAGTTTTTTTTTCACGCACACCAGGCAGCGCCGGTCGGCTAACGCCATTCAATAAATACGGCACCCGCATGGCGCTTCAGAATGGCGTTAGCCGGCGCTAAGTTTTTTGGCGCAAAACTGCGTTAGCGCAGTTTTGCGTCAAAAAGTATAAATATGGGCCTTAGTGTCACAGTGCTGATATCCCAATCTATCCTTGGGTTATGTCATTGAAGCCAGGGTACTCCTAAGATAACTCCAAAAGTAGGAGTGTCAATTAAATCAAAGCTAATACCACAGACTATTGTAATAGGTTCAGAATAATAAGTTATTAATCCTGAGGATAATTCAGAACCATTGACGGCCCGAACTGCCTCAGGTTCTTGTTTGGAGAGAAAAGTGATCCCTAATCTTTTGGCTAATAAAATATCCCAAGAATTACCTGTTGCCCCAGAATCAAGAAGAATAGATTGGACTTTTCATAATTTGGTTTGGAAAATCATGGTCACTGTTATTAGGAAATGACGTGGAGGTCTAAGAAGCATATATCTGGAACCCTTTGACGTCTTTTGTCTTTTGCCCAAAGGATAGACCTCACTTTTCCTTGGGCTATCTAGTTTTTCCTAAGAGAATAAAACCCTCATCCCTAAAAACTATTCTCTCGTATCTGAAATGCACAGGGAACAAGTGAATAGCCTCCGGGGGAAAGGGATAGGGAACAGGGATTTGGGAAGGGAAGAGAAACAAAACACTGGTTCACGAAGGAGCGTCACTGTTGTTCTAAGGAAGATGCCTCAGGGCTTGGTGCAGAAATTCTAAGACCAAAAACAAATGAAAAACAAAAGACCTACAAATATCACAGAGTCTTTCAGCAAAATAACAATAATTATTATCATTTGATTGGGCAGTCACCTAGTCTTTCAGAAAAGTCACAATAATTATTAGCACTCAATTGCTCAACTATTAAGCATGCTTTTGTAACTCACAACAAAATCGTTCTAAACTCAAACTTATGAATTTGTCTTTTATTTGTTTTCACACAATAGACTTGCTCCAAAACAATCAGAATAAACATTTAAGTTTGCATAGATATCGAGCGATGCTTTCAGGAGTTAACAACACTTAACTTTGATGCTGCTTTTAAAAATACTTCTCAAGCTGTCTTTGGAAAATAGTCTTGTATCACGGGTTTCGCAGCATCGACGAATGTCTTTCATAATGCACCAAAATGTCACTAACCTCAAGAAGGCTGAAAACAGGGAGACAAGAGGGGAAGTACTCATGAACCGAGTTCTCCTGGAATGTTTTGATTATTTGAGGAAGATGGAATACTGCTCGTAAATTCTCCAGCCACTGCGAAAGTAATCTGCTCTAGAGAGGGAAGCTCTGATGAAGCCTCGCACTGTAAAGATGACTCCTGAAAGAATCATGGAACTCCAGCTGAACCGGGAAAACCTACGAGAGAAGGAAGACTCAAAGCCAAGCACAGGAAACACCTTGGCAGTTCTATATATAGACTAGTGATGGGTCATCAGACACATGCTGGTGATGAGTCATCAATCACTTCTGATGATTCATATGAAGGAATTCTGGTGATGATTCATCAGATACATGCTGGTGATGAGTCATCAAACACTTCTGATGATTCATATGAAGGAATTCGATGTATCCATAAACTACTTGGCACACAGTTCACAAATGGAACAACACTTGCTTTTATCAATATAAACACACATGCAATATAGTGTTCCTCACAAGTTACAGGGAAGTGCTGTGCTGTAAACACATTCATGACATGTTTCATTGTTCTTCATACATGCTGATTTATTTTGGGAGGGTGCAGCAAGAAGCATGTGTGTGTGAGTACAAGGCCTAACACTAGCAGGTTGATGATATCTGCCCAGTGGTGCATCAGCTGCTGAGTGGCGCACTGGACCTGGGTGGCAGCCCTGACCAACTGGCGCACTCTAGCCCAGCGCTGGCCAATCTCTTGCAGGGTGTAACTGCTTCCAGACCTGCCACCTGCTGCCAGCATGGAGGGGAGGTGGTGCTGCACATAAAATAAACAGTGCTGCCACCTACTCTTCACTGAAGATCGGCCAAGGCTGCACCCTTTAATGGCGGCGCCACCCACAAGGCAGGCACCCGCTGTTGTCCTGCTCTGCCATGGTGCTGGGAGGGTACTGGGGTAGGGTGAAAAAGAGAAGAAAAGAAACAGGAGGTAAAAGAAGGAAGAAACAAGGGAAAAATAAACAAAAGTACAAAAAATCACAAAAAAACACAAACAAATTGAAACAATGTAAAAATAACGAGACACAAAAAGACACACTAATACAATAAAGAAAAAAATAGGGGTAGATCAAGTGTAGGGAGGAGGATTACAAAGATTGGGGTCAGATTGAAGTTAAAGGCCCGGGACCGTAAACAGAGTGAAAAACAAGATGGCAGCACCTATGCAAACCACGTGGTGCCGTGCGTGTGAGATTTTGAATGTAAGTACGTACTTCACGGTGCGTTTGACGTCAAGCACAACATGAACAGGTGCAACGGAGAACTCCACCTGCTAGCAGAACTCCGCGTAGTGTGACGGAGTTTTTTATCCACTTCACGGAGTTCCGCTTCGCACAACTCCGCACACTCCGCCCAGGCCTAATCAACAAGTAAACCACAAAACTGGTTTTGCTCGTAATTCTTTCTCTAATAGCTATATTCCTACATGTGTTGTCATATTTATTAGACCCGACACGCTAAGGTAGTGTTTCTCCAAACATTATAGCTTTTTCTCCTAGGTTTTGCTGATTCTCTTCTAGTGGTCTTAGAGCCCTGCCCATTTTTCCACAGTAAGTACAGTGGGAAAGTGTGAGCACCCTTCCTACATATGTTAGGAAGTGGCACTAACCAGTATGTGTGCACTTGCACAATGGTGTTTTAACATGTACTGAATCTGCCACTGTAGGCCAGTGTGTGCGCACTTACACAATGGAGTTTTGACATGTACTGAGCCTGCCACTGTAGGCCAGGGTGTGCACACTTGAAAAATGGTGTCTTAATATGTACTGAGCCTGTCACAGCAGACCTGTGTGGGAGCATTTGCACCTTTGGGTGTTCTTAAACTTGTGTCCAGCCTGCCACAGCCGGCTTCTGTGTGCGCCAGGGCACATGTGTCCAGGGAGTGAGAAACACTCATTATCTGCCCATAGGTTAACATAGGAAAAGTTTACAATTACTCCCAACTATAATAGTGGATTGCAGTGGAGCAGCCTCGTTATGTTTCCTATCACTGAAATTGTCCTGACAAACCCCTTCCTATGGTAAAGGTGGTTTTGTCAACAGTCACTGAGAAAAGCCACTTATAGAAAGTGGGTATTTCTCTGATCTAAAATGCTTTGTGTGCCTTTTTAAATTGGACTCTATTCCACACTGAGGGCTGGGGAAGCACATTTGGGCATTCCCCAGTGACAGCTATAAACCTTGGTAACACAACTGGAATGACAGACCTCTGCCATTTGAGGACCTGGCTGGATAGATTGGAAGGAGAGGTTTTGACACCTTGCCTCTCGGGCCAGATCATGGCCACGCTAAAGATTAAGATCTGCATTCTATGGCCCCAGGGCAGACAGGACTAAAATTTAGGGAAGACATCTGTGCTTCAAAGGGGAACTCTCTGAACCACCCCCAACTTCGAAGGCACACTATATTATAACTACTGGTGTCACACTGCAGTAAACTAGAGATGCACTTGCAGGGACGTGGGACTGGAGTCCCTAGACAATGTGGTGCACACTGCCAGAGGAATCTGTTGTGCACAAGGAGTATTTACTGCCCTTGGAAAGGACAGTGCACGCTTTCTGCATCGTGGCTGACCTGGACAGACTGCCTGCTGCTGTGTGGCACTCTGAAGCGTGCTGTCCAAGGGTTTGTTGGCTTGCTCCCTGCTCTTGGTGGAGGTCTCAGGGACATCAAAGACCTCCTGCGAGGGGCCTACACCTTCTACCTTTGTCATCTGGAGAGCGGTGCCCAGCTGAGCGCCTACATTGTCTGCTGGATTCCACCTGGTAGCAGTGGTGTGATTGTGGAACAAAATATTGTGCCTGGAGACCGGATTGCCTGGTGCGGAGCCTTCCCCGCATTCAAGCAGTGTGGCCTTTCAGTGACGGGCCATGACACGCGTAAAAGTCTTGTTGGTGGTGAGTGGATTCACCGGTTGCGGGACCCCACATGGCCTGTTTTGTTGATTGTGCTGCATTTCTCTTGTGCAACATGCTGACTGCACGCTCATTGATTGTGTGGTGTCCAGTTCACAGGTTGTGACCCTCGGAGGTCAGGGGCATGTCCGGCGCAGTGCTGCATTATACCTCGTGTGGCACTGCTGAACTTCCGTCTTTGTGGGTGGTGGGAATTGTCTGATGCAACTCAAGTCATTGCATACCAGACATTGTGCCTCATTCCAGTGAGGAACGTAAGTGGGAACTCTTCATGTGTGTGTTCGGAATTGTCTGGTGCGACTCAAGTCATTGTGCACCAGACATTGTGCCTCATTCCAGGGAGGTACGGTATTGGTCACTTTGGGGCATATTTATACTCCGTTTGCGCCAAATTTGCGTCATTTTTTTCGACGCAAATTCGGCGCAAAACTAACGCCATATTTATACTTTGGCATTAGACGCGTCTAGCACCAAACTATGTGTAAAGAGCGTCATTTTTTTGCGTGAACACCTTCCTTGCGTTATGGAGATGCAAGGTAGGCGTTCCCGTCCAAAAAACTGACTGCGACGCAAATGCGTCGTATTTATACTCCCGGGCAAAAATCACACCCGGGAGTGGGCGGGCCAAAAAACCCCGCATTTGTGCCTCTTTTTAACGCCTGGGTCAGGGCAGGCGTTAAGGGACCTGTGGGCTCAAAATGAGCCCACAGCTGCCCTCCCATGCCCCCAGGGACCCCCCCTGCCACCCTTGCCCACCCCAGGAGGACACCCAAGGATGGAGGGACCCATCCCAGGGACATTCAGGTAAGTTCAGGTAAGTATATATATATTTTTTTTATAATTTTTTTTTGGCATAGGGGGGCCTGATTTGTGCCCCCCTACATGCCTCAATGCCCAATGACCATGCCCAGGGGACATAAGTCCCCTGGGCATGGCCATTGGGCAAGGGGGCATGACTCCTGTCTTTACTAAGGCAGGAGTCATGTAAATGGCGTCTGGGCGTCGTTAAAAATGGCGCAAATCGGGTGGAGGCGATTTTTTTGCGTCAACCTGACTTGCACCATTTTTAAGACGCCCTAACGCCATTTTTCCCTACGCCGGCGCTGCCTGGTGTACGTGGTTTTTTTCCACGCACACCAGGCAGCGCCGGTCTGCTTGCGCCGGCTAACGCCATTCAATAAATACGGCGCCCGCATGGCGCTTCAGAATGGCGTTAGCCGGCGCAAAAAGTTTTGACGCTAAACTGCGTTAGCGCAGTTTAGCGTCAAAAAGTATAAATACGGGCCTTTGTGTCTGCGATTGGAATTGTCTGGTGTGACTCTAGTCATCATGCACCCGACGTTGTGCCTCATTCCAGGGAGGTGAGGAATTGGTAATTATTTGTGTACTGTAGTGTCTGGCCTGGTTGGGTACTATTGTGAACAGGGTGTGTCCTAAGGTGACCCTCCCCCCATGCTTTGCAGACCGAGGGCCCGCGTCTGAACACATGGTGCAGACCTTTGAGTGAACTTCGGGAGTGGTGGCCAAACCTTCATTTATCAACAGTTGCCTGATAAACCTGTTATCTATTCTTTCCCTTCACCATTCCCCCGGGACCCCGAATAAGTGTAACTCCAGCTGTGATCAGCCGAGCATCCGGGAAAAGGATGCTTTCATCTCCAACTCATCAGGGTGGGGTAGTAGGGATTGAGTTGAAGGGTGGAGGAAGGTTTGGGCCCACAGGGAGTGCGAGTACAGTGACAACTGACTTGCCGGATATCAGTGTACCACATAAGGGTATAGAAAAAACACCAAGGCACATCCCAAGAAGCTGTAATGTTCAGTTTTATTCCTCGTATTGTCTTTGAATAAGAACAATGGCCTGTGGCCTAAGCTGACATCTTGGAACCAGAATCGAAGATGGAAACATAAATCCTTGTTCAAGTGTACAAGTCCAAATAATATATAACAGCCGTGGACAGCAGTCCAAATAGTATACAAACAGCCGACACGTGTTTCGTCTGGATAGACTTTATCAAGGCTATAGTAAGGATAATATCTCGAAATTCCAAATTGTTAGAAACAAATTAATGTCGTATGAGATGAAAAAACGGTCGAAGAAGGTAAAATACGAGGACCATGATAAGCCTTTCCTGGAACCACCGATCACATACTCCCTTCTACCACCTCTCCGCTTTCTACACCTGCCGTCTGCAAACTCAGCTACATGTCGGTCATCGGCTGTTGATTTCAAAGAAGGTTAGTTGTCCGTCATTTTACACTTCCGGTTCAAACAACCAATTTCACAGTTGGAAAGTGCGCTCTCTCCTGCACACAGCCACATAAGGGTGCTGGGAGCGAGTGTGTGCAAATGTGTGCTATTCGAGTCTGCCTGATATCTGTGGCACCGCATAGTGGTGTGGAGTGAGTGTGTGGGAGTGACTGCCTGTAATTAACTACACTGCACGGCGGTGTTGCTGTACACGTTGTTTCCTTGCCAAAAGACTATTACGGTTGACAAAGTTTTTTTTTAGCCGCCGCGGAGCTATTTACAAGTGCTGGAATTATCTGTGTGTGAACATTGCTTCTAATGCTGTGAAACTGGGGTGCACCCAAGGACTTTGTGATACTGAACTGGGACAATAGCTGGGATGGGTCTCATGCTAAAACAACAAGTGATGGACGGAATGCTGAACATTGTCAAACATTCACCCCCAGTACAATGATCTGGGCCTAAATCCATCGTTTATTTGCTGCCCATGCCATTCCAGTTTGCACCCAGCCATATGCAAATCAGTCTTGACCCTGTTCCCCATGGGAACAGTCCAGCCCGAACTGCTAGGCCAGGTCTTCCCTGGACTGGAAACAAGCATCCTGGGACCGGTTTCGGGGTTTCACCCCTCATCAGCCAGGCTAGCTTGAATCCAGTGGCATGGGAAGCACGGGACCCACGTATGGGCATACCCTTCCCACTTAGGGCGACAAAGCAAAATCAACAAGTGATGGACGGAATGCTGAACATTGTCTAACATTCACCCCCAGTACAATGATCTGGGCCTAAATCCATCGTTTTTTTGCTGCCCATGCCATTCCAGTTTGGACCCAGCCATATGTAAATCAGTCTTGACCCTGTTCCCCATGGGAACAGTCCAGCCCGAACTGCTAGGCCAGGTCTTCCCTGGACTGGAAACAAGCATCCTGGGACCGGTTTCGGGGTTTCACCCCTCATCAGCCAGGCTAGCTTGAATCCAGTGGCATGGGAAGCACGGGACCCACATCTGGGCATACCCTTCCCACTTAGGGCGACAAAGCAAAAACAACAAGTGATGGACGGAATGCTGAACATTGTCAAACGTTCACCCCCAGTACAATGATCTGGGCCTAAATCCATCGTTTTTTTGCTGCCCATGCCATTCCAGTTTGGACCCAGCCATATGCAAATCAGTCTTGACCCTGTTCCCCATGGGAACAGTCCAGCCCGAACTGCTAGGCCAGGTCTTCCCTGGACTGGAAACAAGCATCCTGGGACCGGTTTCGGGGTTTCACCCCTCATCAGCCAGGCTAGCTTGAATCCAGTGGCATGGGAAGCACAGGACCCACGTCTGGGCATACCCTTCCCACTTAGGGCGACAAAGCAAAAACAACAAGTGATGGACGGAATGCTGAACATTGTCAAACATTCACCCCCAGTACAATGATCTGGGCCTAAATCCATCGTTTTTTTGCTGCCCATGCCATTCCAGTTTGGACCCAGCCATATACAAATCAGTCTTGACCCTGTTCGCCATGGGAACAGTCCAGCCCGAACTGCTAGGCCAGGTCTTCCCTGGACTGGAAACAAGCATCCTGGGACCCGTTTCGGGGTTTCACCCCTCATCAGCCAGGCTAGCTTGAATCCAGTGGCATGGGAAGCACGGGACCCACATCTGGGCATACCCTTCCCACTTAGGGCGACAAAGCAAAAACAACAAGTGATGGACGGAATGCTGAACATTGTCAAACATTCACCCCCAGTACAATGATCTGGGCCTAAATACATCATTTTTTTGCTGCCCATGCCATTCCAGTTTGGACCCAGCCATATGCAAATCAGTCTTGACCCTGTTCCCCATGGGAACAGTCCAGCCCGAACTGCTAGGCCAGGTCTTCCCTGGACTGGAAACAAGCATCCTGGGACCGGTTTTGGGGTTTCACCCCTCATCAGCCAGGCTAGCTTGAATCCAGTGGCATGGGAAGCACAGGACCCACGTCTGGGCATACCCTTCCCACTTAGGGCGACAAAGCAAAAACAACAAGTGATGGACGGAATGCTGAACATTGTCTAACATTCACCCCCAGTACAATGATCTGGGCCTAAATCCATCGTTTTTTTGCTGCCCATGCCATTCCAGTTTGGACCCAGCCATATGCAAATCAGTCTTGACCCTGTTCCCCATGGGAACAGTCCAGCCCGAACTGCTAGGCCAGGTCTTCCCTGGACTGGAAACAAGCATCCTGGGACCGGTTTCGGGGTTTCACCCCTCATCAGCCAGGCTAGCTTGAGTCCAGTGGCATGGGAAGCACGGGACCCACGTCTGGGCATACCCTTCCCACTTAGGGCGACAAAGCAAAAACAACAAGTGATGGACGGAATGCTGAACATTGTCAAACATTCACCCCCAGTACAATGATCTGGGCCGAAATCCATCGTTTTTTTGCTGCCCATGCCATTCCAGTTTGGACCCAGCCATATGCAAATCAGTCTTGACCCTGTTCCCCATGGGAACAGTCCAGCCCGAACTGCTAGGCCAGGTCTTCACTGGACTGGAAACAAGCATCCTGGGACTGGTTTCGGGGTTTCACCCCTCATCAGCCAGGCTAGCTTGAATCCAGTGGCATAGGAAGCACGGGACCCACATCTGGGCATACCCTTCCCACTTAGGGCGACAAAGCAAAAACAACAAGTGATGGACGGAATGCTGAACATTGTCAAACGTTCACCCCCAGTACAATGATCTGGGCCTAAATCCATCGTTTTTTGCTGCCCCTGCCATTCCAGTTTTGACCCAGCCATATGCAAATCAGTCTTGACCCTGTTCCCTATGGGAACAGTCCAGCCCGAACTGCTAGGCCAGGTCTTCCCTGGACTGGAAACAAGCATCCTGGGACCCGTTTCGGGGTTTCACCCCTCATCAGCCAGGCTAGCTTGAATCCAGTGGCATGGGAAGCACAGGACCCACGTCTGGGCATACCCTTCCCATTTAGGGCGACAAAGCAAAAACAACAAGTGATGGACGGAATGCTGAACATTGTCAAACATTCACCCCCAGTACAATGATCTGGGCCTAAATCCATCGTTTTTTTGCTGCCCATGCCATTCCAGTTTGGACCCAGCCATATGCAAATCAGTCTTGACCCTGTTCCCCATGGGAACAGTCCAGCCCGAACTGCTAGGCCAGGTCTTCCCTGGACTGGAAACAAGCATCCTGGGACCGGTTTCGGAGTTTCACCCCTCATCAGCCAGGCTAGCTTGAATCCAGTGGCATGGGAAGCACGGGACCCACGTCTGGGCATACCCTTCCCACTTAGGGCGACAAAGCAAAAACAACAAGTGATGGACGGAATGCTGAACATTGTCAAACATTCACCCCCAGTACAATGATCTGGGCCTAAATCCATTGTTTTTTTGCTGCCCATGCCATTCCAGTTTGGACCCAGCCATATGCAAATCAGTCTTGACCCTGTTCCCCATGGGAACAGTCCAGCCCGAACTGCTAGGCCAGGTCTTCCCTGGACTGGAAACAAGCATCCTGGGACCGGTTTCGGGGTTTCACCCCTCATCAGCCAGGCTAGCTTGAATCCAGTGGCATGGGAAGCACGGGACCCACGTCTGGGCATACCCTTCCCACTTAGGGTGACAAAGCAAAAACAACAAGTGATGGACGGAATGCTGAACATTGTCAAACATTCACCCCCAGTACAATGATCTGGGCCTAAATCCATCGTTTTTTTGCTGCCCATGCCATTCCAGTTTGGACCCAGCCATATGCAAATCAGTCTTGACCCTGTTCCCCATGGGAACAGTCCAGCCCGAACCGCTAGGCCAGGTCTTCCCTGGACTGGAAACAAGCATCCTGGGACCGGTTTCGGGGTTTCACCCCTCATCAGCCAGGCTAGCTTGAATCCAGTGGCATGGGAAGCACGGGACCCACGTCTGGGCATACCCTTCCCACTTAGGGCGACAAAGCAAAAATAACAAGTGATGGACGGAATGCTGAACATTGTCAAACATTCTTCCCCAGTACAATGATCTGGGCCTAAATCCATCGTTTTTTTGCTGCCCATGCCATTCCAGTTTGGACCCAGCCATATGGAAATCAGTCTTGACCCTGTTCCCCATGGGAACAGTCCAGCCCGAACTGCTAGGCCAAGTATTCACTGGACTGGAAACAAGCATCCTGGGACCGGTTTCAGGGTTTCACCCCTCATCAGCCAGGCTAGCTTGAATCCAGTGGCATGGAAAGCACGGGACCCACATCTGTGCATACCCTTCCCACTTAGGGCGACAAAGCAAAAACAACAAGTGATGGACGGAATGCTGAACATTGTCAAACATTCACCCCCAGTACAATGATCTGGGCCTAAATCCATCGTTTCTTTGCTGCCCATGCCATTCCAGTTTGGACCCAGCCATATGCAAATCAGTCTTGACCCTGTTCCCCATGTGAACAGTCCAGCCCGAACTGCTAGGCCAGGTCTTCCCTGGACTGGAAACAAGCATCCTGGGACCGGTTTCGGGGTTTCACCCCTCATCAGCCAGGCTAGCTTGAATCCAGTGGCATGGGAAGCACGGGACCCACGTCTGGGCATACCCTTCCCACTTAGGGCGACAAAGCAAAAACAACAAGTGATGGACGGAATGCTGAACATTGTCAAACATTCACCCCCAGTACAATGATCTGGGCCTAAATCCATCGTTTTTTTGCTGCCCATGCCATTCCAGTTTGGACTGGGAAGCACGGGACCCACATCTGGGCATACCCTTCCCACTTAGGGCGACATGGACGGAATGCTGAACATTGTCAAACATTCACCCCCAGTTCAATGATCTGGGCCTAAATCCATCGTTTTTTTGCTGCCCATGCCATTCCAGTTTGGACCCAGCCATATGCAAATCAGTCTTGACCCTGTTCCCCATGGGAACAGTCCAGCCCGAACTGCTAGGCCAGGTCTTCCCTGGACTGGAAACAAGCATCCTGGGACCGGTTTCGGGGTTTCACCCCTCATCAGCCAGGCTAGCTTGAATCCAGTGGCATGGGAAGCACAGGACCCATGTCTGGGCATACCCTTCCCACTTAGGGCGACAAAGCAAAAACAACAAGTGATGGACGGAATGCTGAACATTGTCAAACATTCACCCCCAGTACAATGATCTGGGCCTAAATCCATCGTTTTTTTGCTGCCCATGCCATTCCAGTTTGGACCCAGCCATATGCAAATCAGTCTTGACCCTGTTCCCCATGGGAACAGTCCAGCCCGAACTGCTAGGCCAGGTCTTCCCTGGACTGGAAACAAGCATCCTGGGACCGGTTTCGGGGTTTCACCCCTCATCAGCCAGGCTAGCTTGAATCCAGTGGCATGGGAAGCACGGGACCCACGTCTGGGCATACCCTTCCCACTTAGGGTGACAAAGCAAAAACAACAAGTGATGGACTCATGCTGACAACATTTTGCAGTGCATGAGGTTGCTGGCAGGGAATGTAGGACTTTTCCCAAGTGTACATATTACTAATATTGTTTTGGTCTAGTACTGCTAGCAATATTTCGGAAAGTGGTTTATTCCCAGATTTACATGATGTTCATGTTGTGGTAACTAATGTGTGTGTTGAATACAAAACTTTATTTACATGGATCTCATGTGAAGTCTCTCTTGTGACAATCAGTGTATTTGTTGCGCAAGAGTGCTGGTCCAATGCTTTACACATTGCCCCTGTGATAAGTCTGACTGATCAGTATTAAGCTACTCCAGGGCAAGCGCAGGTTATACAGTGAGTGTGATCACCCATGCCCTGATGGGAGTGGTAGGTGCTGCCTGGCTAGTTCCTTGCCTCAGCTAATCAGAGCGTGCCACCTCCAACAACATTTAACCAAATTTTCCCCATGTTAACATGACTTGCAGCAATTACATTTCACAAACCCATTTTTGGGTTTCAGCCAAGTGTTTCCTTTCCTGACTTCTCTCACATCACTCTTCACTAGCTGATCACACTTTGACCTCACTCTTCTATAACTGACCAAAGGGCGTCTTGTGTCCAGATGGCCTATTACTGAGTCACTTTGCACCTGATGCCAATGCTTGTTGAGAACTGATCTAATCTGCTGGTGGTGCTGGTTATTAATGGTAAGGAACCTGTGTTCTACCTCCTTAGGACCACCCCGTTCTTCTTTCCTTTAAGTGTTTTCATACCAAATAATGCTGCCTCCCTTCTGCAACTCCTAGCTCTTACTGAAGCTTGCTCCAGGATCTTTCTAGTGTATTCTCTCTGTCTAAAACATCCTAATGTTTGCCCTTCTTTTTTTTCATGTGCAATTTCTGTACTGCAAACGCTCCTGGCCCTGTATAATTCACCAAACAGTATGTTTCTAATAAGTGGGCCAGGATGGATTGACTTGGCATGTAGGGCACTATTACCCGGCAAAGATGTTCTATACAATATCACTGCGACCTTGTTATCACTAACCGTCACACATACATTGAGGAACTCCATCTACCTCTCACTCATCCAGCATGTGAATTTCAAATTAATGTTGTTGATGTTAATCTCTTCTTTGAACTCCTTTGTTGAGGCTCAGCTCCCCTTCCAGCTAATGAAGAGATCATCAATCAAACACACCCATAGGGTGATATTTCTGAACCATTTTTCAAACATTGGACCCCCAGCCACCTGCTCCTCCCACCAGCCAATATGCAAATTAGCATAGCTGGGATCAAAGCAGGTGCCCATCGCAGTTCATGGGATTGAGGAATTAATGTATGTACTTAGACACATCTTCAAAAGTACTTCATGTGTTGCAATTAATGGTCTACCCGAGTGATCGAGCGCATTTGTGTGGATTTTAGGAATGAGACAGAAAATAGGCATTTTAGAAAATCCAGTCTCAGAAATGTATACTTGTCATTATTAATAAACCTACTTCTCTCCACTCAACTGCAGATCAAATTCTCCCTTTGTCCTGTGGTATTCCTCTATGGATATTCTGTCATAGCAACTGGTGTCATTCAGATGTTTTTTAGGCTTCTACTAAGTACATCTCTTTGGGCAATGTACTACATTCCCTCCTTTGTCCGAAGATCACACTACTATTGTGTCACACTTTTGTAGTCTCTCTATAGTGCGTCTATGCAACTGTTCTTTAGCACCTCATTTGGGTTTATTCCTAAACCCCCTATTACATATGGTCTTACATTCCGTAATCAGGACCAGGGGTGAGTAGAATTTTTAATCCCATAAACAGAATTATAGGAATTTAGTAATTACACGTTACTCTTGTAACACAGAATTACTAATAAATTCCACTGCTCCACTTCACCAGAGAAATTAATCAGCACTGGTTAGGTTTGTTCTGCATTCATCTTGCTCAAGCTGTCTCTTTTAAGATGGCCTCATTACAGGAGTTGAGGGCTGGCGTGCGGTCAGGGCCAATCAAGTCCTTCTTCTGTTGTTATTGCTACTGCCTATGGAGGGAGGGAAGTGCCTCGGATCGAGCAGTTGTTTGCTGCTGTGCCATACCCGACAGGTTCACACGCCATGGAGGGTGCTGTCTTTATGTTTATAGCGGCCTTCGTTGTGTGCATAGTATCCTCCATAAATGGCCCGTGGTGTCCTGTGGAAGGCATAGACCAAGCCAGCAGAGTAGCTCTTTATAGTCTTTAACCAATGGGAAAGAAGAGTCAAAAAGTACAGGAATGTGAATGGTCACCCTGTCAACGGGGCCTGCTGGCTAGTGAGTCCAACAAGAGTCAGCAATGGGGACTGGGTCTGCCCAGATAAAAAGTGAGGATCGTATTTACAAGCCCTGTGGCACAGGGCAGTGGCACAAGTGACCTTGCTGCGCTGCCCTGAGCCACATGAGAAGAGCAGAAATGCACCAAATTTACAAAACATGGTGCATTTCTGTCTTTTCCCCCTGCGCTGGCGCACAAATTGCTGCCTAGCACCGATGCAGCACCATGGTGCAAGGGTGTCTGCATTGTCAGAAGGATTGTTTTTGGGCAGGAAGGGACACCTTCCTGCACAAAAACAATCCAGGGAGGCATTTACCTCTTTCCATGTGTGCTGCAGAATGCAGCTCACATGGAAAGAGGAAACAACAAGGAGAAATAAAAATGTTTCTACTCATTGTGCCTGCCTTGGGGTGGTGCACAGTTTTGACGCATTCCCAGATTTACAGATTCTTGTAAATCTGGGAATACGTCAAAACTCATGGTGTTGCAAGGGAAAACCCAGTGCAATGCCCATGGAATGCCTCCCTGACACAGTGTGAGGCAATGCAGTGACTTGCGCTAGGTTGCCTTACACCAAATCTACAAGGCAATAAAAAGCCAGACAGAAGAGCTTTGTATGCCCTTGCAGATAACGGTCTTCACCTCGCACCACCAGTGTGTCACAAAAAGTGATGCACCGGAGGTGCACAGGGCTTGTAAATATGTCTCCAAGTGCGTGCAGGGTGAAGGGCCACAAACCTCCTGTTACCAATCCTTCTCATGTTTACTTTTGTTGACATTTAGGCCTAGAGGACCATGCAACAAAACACTGATAAAAGGGGGGAAACACGTCCTAATGCCTTGACGTTAAAGCCCAGTCTGCCCCGTCTGTTTATATTCACACATAAGAACACTTCATAAGTCAGGCGTAATGTTCACCTCTGGTCTCCCTGGAAAGGATCACAAAAAATGTATTTGCTTTCACTTTAACCAACTTCAGTACAATGAGCCTAACTCCTGTTCTCTTGTGTCCACAAAGGCCATCTACTGTCTATCCTATCTTTGTGGGCGCCAACTTTAAATATGGATTTCTTTTTCCCCATAATGACATGCTTCATTGGATGGTATGTGAAACTCCATTTTAATTTATTATGATTGCCCATTGATGTGCTCATTTAAAATCCTACCAAGGGCGTTGTTTGGTTTTCCCTTGATATCTTTCAACTCAAAGTAATTGTTGGAATGCTCTGAAGCTAGAGAGAGTGCGAATGAAGAGAAGTCTTCTATTCTTTCATTTGTCTTGTGCTTGTTCCACAGAACACCCGTTTACAGGGGATGGTTGGCATCCCTCTGCTTGAACCACCTCCCAACCCATGGTAAGTTCAGGGACTACTTGATTGGAGATCACAGGCTCCTACAATGGTTGCTTCTCTGTCGCCTCTGCATACCCTCTATTTTTGTGAGGTGGAGTTGGACAGCAGGCAACTTTCAACCCTGACCTTATGGAAGAAAGGACAAACATAAAGATCGCCTAGAAACCCTTACCCAGCTCTTGCACATACCTGATTTCTGTTTTACTATGAAATTCTCTCTGCATGATGCATGTTTTGTTTTAACGTATTGTGTGCGGAATAGTCAGAATAGCCTCAGTATACTGTTTCCAGTCATTCCTATTTTTTAGGTAGCATTTGCTTGCTGTTCCCTGTATAACTATGCAGTATTCTTTGTATAGCACTGCCTTTCTCGCAATGTTGTTGGCACTGCTACTGGGATGGTTGATACTAGGGTGGGCAGAACTCTGCAGTCTCCCACACAGTTTTTATGTAACTCAGTGGAATACCACAGAGTAAACGTTCTGCCTCCAAGAACATTTATCTATTTTATTGTGTGGGGTTTTAATTTTGAAACAGAACCATAGAGGACTATGGTTGTCTTCCCTTTCTATTAGGATGGAAATGGTCTGGATATTATGGCGGTCATTCTGACCGCGGCGGGCGGCGGTCGCCGCCTGCCATGCGGTCACCGCCAAATGGCCGCTCCGCGGTCAGAAGACCGCGGATGCCATTCTGGCTTTCCCACTGGGCCGGCGGGCGACCGCCAAAAGGGCACCCGCCGGCCCAGCGGGAAAGCCCCTGCAACATAGAAGCCGGCTCCGAATGGAGCCGGCGGTGTTGCAGGGGTGCGACGGGTGCAGTAGCACCCGTAGCGATTTTCACTGTCTGCTAAGCAGACAGTGAAAATCATGGTGGGCCCCTGTTAGGGGGCCCCTGCATTGCCCATGCCACTGGCATGGGCAGTGCAGGGGCCCCCAGGGGCCCCACGACACCCGTTCCCACCATCCTGTTCCTGGCGGTAAAAGCCGCCAGAAACAGGTTGGCGGGAAGGGGGTCGGAATCCCCATGGCGGCGCTGCAAGCAGCGCCGCCATGGAGGATTCCCTAGGCCAGGGGAAAACCGGCAGGAAACCGCCGGATCCCCTTTTCTGACCGCGGCTTTACCGTTGCGGTCAGAATGGCCCTGGAAGCACCGCCAGCCTGTTGGCGGTGCTTCCGTGGTCCCCAGCCCTGGCGGTCATGGACCGCCAGGGTCGGAATGACCCCCTATGACTTTTTAACGTGCATGGGAGAGATTGTTAATATTATGTTGCCTGTATTAAGAATGTACAATAGCAGGGAGAATATTGTGTTATCTTCCCATTTTCTTTGAATTCCCACAACTGAAAAGTGAAAAAATATGTGAGCAGACATTGTGTATATAATCATACAATGTGTAACAGCAGATTGATCAGTGTGAGGGTGGTTGGGTAAGTAGACTTCACTCCATGTTATCAATTGAGGAGCACAAATTGAAAATTGTGAAATTGGAGAGAATTTTGATCATGAGTAAACGATTTTGCTAAATCATGCAATGTGTGTAATACCAATGTTCAGTGATTTTTGGGCTGATAAATATTTGTTTGTAACTTTGCACACGTTAAATAGAAATGTTGTCAAATTTAGTTCACTCCAAGATGGCTTGGTGATGGTGTGACCTTATACGAGATTTTGACCTTCCTTTATGTTTTGAACACACTGAAGTGATTCTGTACATTGATTGGTAAAAGATTATTCAAACATAGTAACAAGATAATGGTGCCACTAACATGAGCAAGGCTTGTGCTGAAACTTAAACTTATTGTTTATACCTCAGCTTATAAACACATATTGCTGAATTCTGCTGCCAGAGTGCTGATCTCTTATTTATTTCATAAGAATAGTCTGTTGATTTGTCACACTCAAGCGAGTGCGTCCTGTGAGCCGATGGTTTAGAGCATGCCGGCTACTGCGACCTTTGAAGTGATACCTACATTTATCTGTATAGGTAAACCTTCTCATTCATTGTTTGCCAGTAGTTTCAGAGCTCGTATTTGATAGGAAAGAGATCTAACTGTAAATTATTCTGCATAAATTACAGTGCTGAATTCATTTGCAGTGTTTAGCTTCTTTGAACCCTGCACATGTGAATTTTGTTCCTAACTATAACATCCCTGCAAACATTTTTAGTGAACATATATATATATATATATGTATATATATATATATATATAGATATATTTACAACATTAACATTTTGAACAAAAAGGCTCACATTTTTTTACAAACTGATAACGCTTACAAGCATCTCGCGAGAGTTAAACCTACAATCCCTTGCATGGAGTCCAAGAGGGCTATGCCTCCTTTCGACTCTTGCAAACCACTTTCAAGAGCATATATTTGGAAATAGCTTAATAGTGTTTCCTTGTAATTCTGAAAAAGTAAGACATTAGAGATGTTGATTGACGTAGAAAAATTGATTATGTATTGTTCCATTCAATGTAGAAAGCAAGGATTGATTTTAACAATCTCACGAGATGCTCACAAGATACGTGCGAGAGGTCCGGGAGAGGAAACACACCCGAGAAAAGGTTGTGATTGATTCATATGGATGTTTTTATTAACAACAGGAAGACTCCGTCCTTTTTGCTTCATTTGTCTATTGGATTTTGATCCAATAGACTAGTTAGCTCATCCTGCTGAACTATAGGCCTCTTCAGGTGCTTCCACGTCCTTTCAACCTGGAGATACTGTGCCTGCCCACGTACTTAGTGGTCAAGCAGACAACAACCCTGCTTACCTTAATAAGGGTCTTTTTTGCTGCTTATGTAAGCAGATAATTTTCTCGTCAGAGATGAGCAGAGCTGCAAAGGAAAAGCTCGTGTAAGAGCAAAAATGCCCCCCCCAGGCAGTAGTTTTTTTTTTAAACAGTTATTTTTCCCACATTTTGCTCCTGTTTCATTTGAAGAAGATGGTGTTGTATCTTTTACTTTTTTCAGAATTTTATATTTTAGTTCTACCCTAATCTAAAATGTAAAAATACAAAATATTGTAAAAAATTTAAAAAATACAAAGAAGAATTTAGATTCTTGATAAAATGTAAAGAGGTCATTTTCTGAGGTACCCTATGATTCATTATATATGTTCTTTGCATTAGGCTCCCTTTAAAAAAAAGAATTCTAGCAGGAGCTAGAAAGGCCAATGATGACATCTCCTTAGTAGCGAGGGTAGAGGGAGTGGGTTCACTTGTAAGATCTTTCCTCAGGCTTGAATAATTGTATAATACAGTAGTATTGATAGTAACAGTAAACTATAAATGAATCATTTTGTCTGTTCAAGAGGTGCTTTGATGAGTAGTGTATGTATTATGGTGTACTACATGGGTGCACTACATACTTACACTGTTTACACTGTTCTTTTGTTTTTTGTTTGTCAATTTCAAACTGTGTAGACAGAGGGGGTGATTCTGACCTCGGCGGTAAAATGCCCTTACCGCCGGTCAGAAGACCGCCATAACACCGCCGCGGCCGCGGTCAACCGCCACGGTCATTCTGACCCACAACGGCCAAACCTCCAAAAATCCGTCCTCCACTGCAGCCCGCCACATCGGCGGGCAGCGATAAACTGGAGATGACCAAACCTCCACCGTCACGGCAACAGAAATACGCCCATGCCATTACGACCCACGAATCCACACGGCGGTCATTCAAACGCGGTATTCCATTGGCGCTACACACCGCCGCGGTCAGAATACACACACAGCACCAAAACACAGCCACATTGGACAATTTGAAAAACACACACCTGATACACATACACACACCACTCCCACACAATCAACCAACTATAAAACACACACCCACATCACCCACAAACCCCTGCGACCCCAATTACTGAGAGAAGGAGAGAGAGACACAGCAGACAATCCAAAGCAAGACACACTGAGGCACACTACACCATCACACACACCACATAGTAGCACAAAGCACCACTCACCAACACACTCCTCATCACATACACCACCCCACACCTCACCCACACCACCCCATGGCACCCCAAAGGCATCCACGATTTTCGGACCAAGAACTCCGGGTCATGGTGGAGGAAATCCTAAGAGTGGAACCCCAGTTCTTCGGCTCGCAGGTGCAGCACACCAGTATAGCCAGGAAGGCGGAGCTATGGCAGCGGATCGTGGACAGGGTCAACGCGGTGGGACAGCATCCCAGGAATAGGGAGGACATCCGCAAAAGATGGAACGACCTACGGGGGAAGGTCCGATCGATGGTCTCCAGGCACAACATCGCGGTCCAGAAGACTGGCGGCGGACCCCCACCCACCCCTCCCGAATTTACATCGTGGGAGCAAGAGGTCTTGACCATCCTGCATCCTCAGGGCCTCGCAGGAGTAGCCGGAGGAATGGACTCTGGTAAGTCCCATCTCAACTACTATATCCCCCACACCCCACCAGCATGCCAACCCACACCCCCACCCTCACCCCCAACCCCCCAGCACACATCCTTCCTGACAATGTCTCACCAGCACAACCCACCCATCCCAACACCAACTCCTGCATGCCAACACAAACCATGGGCACCCATCATCTAAGCATGACCACTGCACTAACCCCTCCCCCCCACTAAATACCCTCACAACACCTCCCTCCAGGGAATGCCTGCACTGGGGGACAAGGGCACCCACAACACGCATGCTATTGCACACACAGAAACAATAACCAAACTCTCTTACCCCATGCAGGACCCGAACGACAACACACCAGCCAGGAGGGTCCAGAAGTGTCCATCCCACCACCGGAACAGGCCCACACTGAGGATAGCAGCTCTGTCGACAGTGAACCTGATGACCAGCCCGGACCATCGGGGACCTCTGGGCAGTCGGTTCCCCTCACCCAGACACAGGCCACACCAGACCCGACCCCCTCTGCCGACACCAGCACAGCTCCCACCCAGCGGGCCCATGCCTCTGTCTCTAGGACAGCTCAATCAGCGGTGTGTCTGCCACTACAGGGCACCCAGGCTAACCCGACACCCCAACAACAACAGGGGCCTGGGGGCAGTGGGAGCGGGCACACCGGCCAGGGGACAGAGGCCGGGGGAAACCGGGCAGCTCGGAGGGCTGCTGTGCGACAGGGGGGGGGAGGAGAGGCCCAGGGAACCCACTCTCCAAGAGGCCCTCACCACCATCATGGGGGCATACCACCACTCCCAAGAAACGATGGCGACGGTACTGGCCAGGTTCACTGAGATCCAGGCACAGCAGGAAGAATGCTACACGGGGTTCAGGGAGGAGCTGAGAATCATCGGGACCGCAATGGGGACCATCGTCCTGGCCCTCCACAGGATAGAGGACGCGTTGCGGGACCATGGTGCACCACACAGGGCCCCTGTCACTAGGCCGGACCAGGAACAGCCTACCACCTCCGCCGGCGCTAGTGGACAGGAGGTCCCAACACCTCGACAGCCCCCCAGAACCCCACCTCCTGCTGAAGAACAACCACCCCGTAAGAGGAGCCTGAGACCAAAGAAAAAGACAGAGTAGGATGTCAAGACCCCCGCCAGCAGGACATACCCCCTCAAGTCTTCCCACTGTCCCACATTGCCACCCTGTCCAACCATGAACTGCCTATGCTCCATCCTTCCACAGGCAAAAGAACAATGCACCTGTGAGACTGAGAACTGGACTCTGCCATGGATATTCCTCCACCCCCACCCATCACCCTTAGAATCACATGTACCGGTATCTAGCACTGTAAATAAATCACATTTTGCACACAAACCTGTTTTGAGTCATGCTGTATTATTAACAAAGGGATAATATAATACTGTTCAATTTCTGTTCTGTCAATTAGTCATGACAACATACCAATGTCAATACGCTGTATTTCATGGGCGAACCAAGCAGAAGTCAGGTACTGAGTCAGACAGCACTGAGAAGGGAAGGGAAAGGCATAAATTAATAAAAAACATCTGTGGGGAACTACAGAAAGCATAGATGCAGGAGGCTAGAAGCAATTGTGAAATGGCGTGGGTGATTCTTACCTGGGTGTTACTGGAAATACTGTTGTATCACTCTGTCCCTATTGTCTGTGTCGTCCTCAGAGTCTTCCTCCTCTTCACTCTCCACAGGCTCCACGGCTTCTACAACACCACCATCTGGACCATCCTCCTGCAGGAAAGGCACCTGGCGTCGCAAAGCCAGGTTGTGAAGCATACAGCACGCCACGATGATATGGCACACCTTCTTTGGTGAGTACATTAGGGATCCACCAGTCATATGCAGGCACCTAAACCTGGCCTTCAGGAGGCCAAAGGTTCGCTCAATCACCCTCCTTGTACGCCCATGGGCCTCATTGTAGCGTTCCTCTGCCCTTGTCCGGGGATTCCTTACTGGGGTCAGTAGCCACGGCAGGTTGGGGTAACCAGAGTCACCTATTAGCCACACACGTTGTCTCTGTAGCTGCTCCATCACATAGGGGATGCTGCTATTTCGCATCACATACGCGTCATGCACTGACCCTGGAAACTTGGCATTTACATGGGAGATGTACTGGTCAGCCAAACAGACCACCTGGACATTCATCGAATGATAATTCTTTCTGTTTCGGTACACCTGCTCATCGTCTTTTGGGGGTACCAAAGCCACATGGGTCCCATCAATGGCACCAATGATGTTGGGGATATGTCCAAGGGCATAGAAATCACCCTTCACTGTGGGCAAGTCACCCTCCTCGGGGAAAATGATGTAGCTCCGCATGAGTTTCATCAGGGCAGACAACACTCTGCTCAAAATCTTAGAAAACATAGGCTGAGACATTCCAGATGACATGGCCACTGTGGTCTGGAATGACCCACTGGCCAAAAAATGGAGGACTGACAAAACCTGCACCAGAGGGGGAATCCCTGTGGGTTGGCGGATGGGGGACATCAGGGCTGGCTCCAGCTGGGCACACAGTTCATGGATAGTGGCACGGTCAAGTCGGTATCGAAGGATTATATGGCGTTCTTCCATTGTCGACAGGTCCACCAGCGGTCGGTACACGCGAGGATTCCTCCTTCTCATCCCAAGTCCCAGCGGACGGTGCCTAGGAAGGACAACATGGAGCACAGAGTCAGCCAAACCACAGGTACGTACAGACAGCTTGCACAGTTAAAGAATGGCAATGGGTTGAAAGGCGTGTATGTGTGGCAATGCAAGGCCTAGGCCTGTGTGTCGCAGTCAAAATTAAGCCATGTGGGCCCTTGAAATGGCGGCTGCCTGACCTGTGAAGTGGGACAATGGGATGTGAGGTCACTGCGCTGGCGGGGCACACCGTGGCGGTAGGCGGTCGAAGACCGCGGCGCAAAGCCGCATTGGTTAACATTGAAGCCTATGGGTTTCAGGAGCCAATAACGAAGTGCGCCGGCGGTCGCGGTACGCACCGCCGCGGTACGCACCGCCGCGGACGTGACCGCCATTTTCTATCTGCTTAATCACTCGAGACCTGATCATCCACAGGAGAGGACCTATACTGCAAGTGCTGCTGTGACCTCGGTCTGGAAGATACAATGGCTGCTGCGACTGGGGAAAGGGCCCCTGCCTTCACGTCTGAAGAATTGGACAAGCTCGTGGATGGGGTCCTCCCCCAGTATGCGCTACTCTACGGTCCTCCAGACCAACAAGTGAGTACCCCGGGTGCTAATGGAATGGGCTATGCCTGTGTGGATTGGGGTGGATGTAAGTTGGTGGGGTGGGGGGCGAATGAGGAGTGCAACGCCCGACAGATGAGAGCATGTGCCATATGGCAAAGTGGGTGGGGGGGGGCCAATTACATCTAACATGCAGGCCATTGATGATTTCCTCCTTTCCACCCTGTACATGTCTAATAGGTCAGCGCCCATCAGAAGATCGATATTTGGCGTGCCATCGCCAAGGAAGTCCGGACCTTGGGGGTCCACAACAGACGGGGCACCCACTGCCGCAAGAGGTGGGAGGACATCCGCCGCGGAACAAGGAAGACCGCAGAAACACTGCTGGGGATGGCCTCCCAACCTAGGAGGGGTGCCAGTCGCACCATGACCCCCCTCATGTCCCGGATCCTGGCGGTGGCCTACCCTGATTTGGATGGGCGCGTTAAGACATCACAGCAGACACAAGGGGGTGAGTATCAGCACATTCTCCTATCTTTCTGCGCAGTGGAGGCGTTTGGGTGGGGGAGGAGGGCTGTGGGTGACATTAGGCCAGGGCGCTTTCTGTAGTGTAGTCCTCTCCCTTAGGCATGGCCCTGTGCCCCCGGCCCCCACCTCTGTAGGGTGACAAGTACAGCCATTGAAGGTCCAGCATCTCCCATGTGCGCGTTTGACGTCTCTTGGCCTGTTGTCTTAGTCAGTAGTACTGAGTAGTGTACCCCGAATGCGCGGCTTAGTGCATTAGGCACCTGTGTCTGTCCTCTCCGCCAACGGTGTTGACATTGCATGCACTCAACCTGGTCTTCTTTTTTCTCCCCCCACCCTTTCTCTTCATCTTCTTGTGCATGTGTGCATTAGCATCATCAGGCGGAGGAGATATGGCATCGGAGCACGAGGGAGCTGCAGGACACAAGGCCCCGGTGGGCCCAGGAACAGACACCGAGGGCACCAGTGATCCGGAGGGCGAGGGGAGCACCACGACGGGGACCGCTGGTGAGAGCAGCGAAAGCGACACGTCCTCGGATGGGAGCTCCCTAGGGGTGGCGGCAACATCCGTGCCCCCCGCCTCTACAGGTACAGCCGCCACCCAGCGCACCAGCCCCGCCCTCCCAGCAGCCCCTCAGTCTTCGCTCCGTGCCGCTTCGCCCAGGAAGGCGCGCGTCTCCTTCACCCCAGGCACCTCAGCCCCTGCCCCTGTTGCCCCTGCTGCCCTCAGTGCGGAGCTCATTGACCTGGTAAGGACGCTCATTGTTGGGCAGACGACCCTTCTGAATGCCATCCAGGGTGTGCAAACGAGAGGTGCAACAGAGCAATGCGTACCTGGAGGGCATTCATTCGGGTCAGGCTGCCCATCAACAAGCGTTCACTGCTCTGGCCTCAGCACTGACGGCAGCCATTGTCCCTGTTTCCAGCCTCCCTCTTCTGACTGCCTCCAGCCTGTCTCTGTCTCCTGTTCCTCAGCCTATCCCATCCACACCATCAGACCAGCCTGCACACACCTCAACACCCAAGAGCAGCTCATCCAAACACAAGCACCACAGATCCCGCAAACACTCACCCGAGCAACACCCAGATGCAGACATGCCAACAGCCACTGCCACCCCTGTGTCCCCCTCCTCCTCGTCTCCCTCCTCCCTCCCTGTGACGTCTACACTCACACCTGCATGCACCCCAACATCAGCCAGTGCTTCCATCACCACCTCACCCTCCAGTACAGTCCACACTCGTGCAGTCACCACCCCCACTGCCATGTACACGTCCCCTGTGTCCTCTCCCACTGTGTCTGTCACCCCCTCTTCCAAGACACACAAACGCAGGCAGCCACCCACCCAACAGCCATCCACCTCACGACAGCCTACAGCACCAGCACCTTCACCCAATGACAGCACACCTGACTCTCCTACAACCACCTCCTCTACCTCCACTTCCATCTCCACTTCTCCTACCCTTTACCTTGGCCCTAAAAAACTTTTCCTGGCTAACCTTAACCTCTTTCCCCCCGATGACCTCCCCCATCCATCTTCAAAGAGTCCCAAGAGCACCGCAGCCACCACCAGCCCAGCTTCGGGTGTCACTGTTGTGCCTGGGTTCTGGAGCCCACCATTTGCCAGCAGTGACACATCGATCAGCAGCAAGGACACGTCCAGCCCCCCCCCCGGCAAGAGGACCCGCAAAACCAAGGACCGCCGTGCGAGGACCGACAGGGCTGCCCCCAAGGAGCAATGTGCGGCCACTTCACCACCCACACCATCTGGGGGAGGCAAGGGCCCGAGAGCCCTATCAAAGGAGCGGAAGGGCAGCAGGAGCGCGGAGAAGGTGGACCCCACATGCCACATCCCAGCTGGGAAGGAGGACACTAAGGAGGCCAGGAGTCCGTCCCCGAAGGGTCCAGAAACGTCACGGTCCGAGGGCGACTGAACAGGGAGTCCAGGCCAGGTTGGGCTCCCTTGACCTGCTGGATGAGCACCGCTGAACAGGGCCCCACCGTGGAGATAGGCACCGCTGAACAGGGCCCGCGGTGCAGAAGAGTACCGCTGAACAGGGCCCCGCCGTGGAGATAGGCACCGCTGAACAGGGCCCGCGGTGCAGAAGAGTACCGCTGAACAGGGCCCCGCCGTGGAGATAGGCACCGCTGAACAGGGCCCGCGGTGCAGAAGAGTACCGCTGAACAGGGCCCCGCCGTGGAGATAGGCACCGCTGAACAGGGCCCGCGGTGCAGAAGAGTACCGCTGAACAGGGCCCCGCCGTGGAGATAGGCACCGCTGAACAGGGCCCGCGGTTCAGAAGAGCACCGCTGAACAGGGCCCCGCCGTGGAGATAGGCACCGCTGAACAGGGCCCCGCCGTCTCAAGCACCGCTCCGCTGGGCCCTTCCTGTCAAGCACCGCTCCGCTGGGCCCTTCCTCTCAAGCACCGCTCCGCTGGGCCCCGCCGTCTCAAGCACCGCTCCGCTGGGCCCTTCCTGTCAAGCACCGCTCCGCTGGGCCCCGCCGTCTCAAGCACCGCTCCGCTGGGCCCTTCCTCTCAAGCACCGCTCCGCTGGGCCACGCCGTCTCAAGCACCGCTCCGCTGGGCCCTTCCTGTCAAGCACCGCTCCGCTGGGCCCTTCCTCTCAAGCACCGCTCCGCTGGGCCCCGCCGTCTCAAGCACCGCTCCGCTGGGCCCTTCCTGTCAAGCACCGCTCCGCTGGGCCCTTCTTCTCAAGCACCGCTCCGCTGGGCCCTTCTTCTCAAGCACCGCTCCGCTGGGCCCTTCCTCTCAAGCACCGCTCCGCTGGGCCCTTCCTCTCAAGCACCGCTCCGCTGGGCCCCGCCGTCTCAAGCACCGCTCCGCTGGGCCCTTCCTGTCAAGCACCGCTCCGCTGGGCCCTTCCTCTCAAGCACCGCTCCGCTGGGCCCCGCCGTCTCAAGCACCGCTCCGCTGGGCCCTTCCTGTCAAGCACTGCTCCGCTGGGCCCTTCTTCTCAAGCACCGCTCCGCTGGGCCCTTCTTCTCAAGCACCGCTCCGCTGGGCCCTTCCTCTCAAGCACCGCTCCGCTGGGCCCTTCCTGTCAAGCACCGCTCCGCTGGGCCCTTCCTCTCAAGCACCGCTCCGCTGGGCCCTTCCTCTCAAGCACCGCTCCGCTGGGCCCCGCCGTCTCAAGCACCGCTCCGCTGGGCCCTTCCTCTCAAGCACCGCTCCGCTGGGCCCCGCCGTCTCAAGCACCGCTCCGCTGGGCCCCGCCGTCTCAAGCACCGCTGAACAGGGCACCGCCGTCTCAAGCACCGTTGATGGTTCACTGTGCCCACCATGCCTCCTCCTTGACCAGTGGAGACTGTCATCCACCTGATGGACTGTGGCTTTGCACTCCCCAGGATGGTCCAGTGGGCAGCCCACCCACTGTAGAGACATTGAGAGACTGTGGCTTTGCACTCCCCAGGATGGTCCAGTGGGCAATCCACCCACTGCAGAGACTTGAGAGACTGTGGCTTTGCACTCCCCAGGATGGCCCAGTGGGCAGCCCACTCACTGTAGAGACATTGAGAGACTGTGGCTTTGCACTCCCCAGGATGGCCCAGTGGGCAGCCCACCCACTGTAGAGACATTGAGAGACTGTGGCTTTGCACTCCCCAGGATGGTCCCGTGGGCATGGTGGCTCCTCGTGGATCTGGCGTCGTGGACTCATGTGGCTGTGGTGCCCCCCCCCTTCCCTTCCCCCTGAGGTGCCTGTAGTTTTTACATCTGATGCCCCTGCAGTGTTCTCTCCAAAGGACTCAGGTCTCCTGTGTGGGCTTTGCCCTTGTTTCTCAAGACTTTGGCCCACGGACATGCTGAATTCGTAGGATGTGCAGGACTTGGTACTTCAGTTATACACTGATGTGTATGTCATTTGTTTTGTTGTGGATATCTTTCATGGTTGTACGCTAATTTTCTGGAGCTTTTTGGTACATAAATATTTATTCCAAATATGATTATGTCCTAGCATTTTTCAGGGGTGTTTGGGTGGTGTCACTGTGACTTGGTGCTCTGCATTGGTGAGTACATGATTGGGGGGGGGGGTCGCATATGTGTGTGCCCGTAACCTTTCGTCCTCCCCCTCCCGTGTGTCGTAGGTGCAGTACTCACCGTTGTCGTCTGCGCCGGACTTCGTACTCGTGGTAGATGAGAAGGTAGACGAGAGCAGGTAGGATGTTTAATTCGGGTTCCATGCTGTCCTCTGTACTCGTGGAGTGTGTTTTGGTGAGCGTTTTCCCGTTCGTAGTCTGTTTCCGCCGTGTTTTTATCGGCGGTGCTCCCGCCCCGGAAAAGGTGGCGGATTGGTGAGTTATGATAGTGTGGGCGGTACATTGTCTGCCGCCTGCCTGTTGGCGGTGACCGCCGCGCTGTTTGTCTGTACCGCCGCGGCGGTCGGAGTGTTAAGTTGGCGGGCTGTGTTGGCGGTTCCCGCCAGGGTCAGAATTCCATTTTTTGGACCGCCAGCCTGTTGGCGGGTTGGCCGCCGCTTTAACACCGACCGCCAGGGTTAGAATCACCCCCAGAATGTTATATCATGTGGGAGGTCGTCAATAAGGATTAGGAAGGACATTTTCATCACAGTTGCAACTTGATAAAAAGGAAAATAACATGTTAATTTATGTTTTAACATATTTAAGTGAAAGTTTGTAATGTAAATATTTAATTTATTCAAGTTTGTTGATAAACAAATATTTTTTTTGTTCTCAGCAATTGTATTAACATTTACACTGTATATCCTGATATAACATATACAATTCATACACACCAGAATACTAGCAGTGTGTATAGTTTGATTAATTAATTAAGTGCAATTCATCATGGAACTGTGGGTAAAAATTATACAATTAGATTTATTTTAAAAGAAATCACATATTTCATGTGTATAAAACCAGTGTTGGTAAATAGTACACATTGATACTCATTTATTCCTTGTAAGTTATTTTTTTACTATTAAAAATAGTTCAATCATTATATTGTTGTTATCCTTGGTAGGCCACATAATGACAATGAAAGTGAACTTTAATGTTTTTATGTTTATTTATAGCTACGTAGATGTTTCTAAAGATTATTTGTAGAAAAGAACATGTTAATTTCTTTTTTACAATATTTAACTTCATTTTTGGAATGTGAATAATTACTTTCTTCAAATTTGTTCCAAAAAATATTTTTTTCATGTTCTCAGAATTGTAATTTACACTGAATAGTTCCTGATATAATATATATAATTCATATAAACAAGAATACTAACAGTGTGCATAGTTTGATTAATTCATTAAATGGAATCCATCATGGAACTGTGAGGAAAAACAAATCAAATAAATTTAGGAAAAAACCCACATGCTTTATGTGTATGAAACAAGCACTGATACATAGTACACATTGATACTCATTTATTTATTTTAAATCCATTTTTTTGTTATAACCAAGGTTCCATCAATACAGAGGGCCTCATTACGAGTTTGGTGGTCTTAGGACCGCCATGTTAGTGGTGGTGGTTGTACCGCCAACTGGCTGGTGGAGAAGACTGTCAAATTATGACCACAGCGGTATTCCAAACAGAATACAGCCAAACCACCGCCAGAACTGCGACTCCGGTCAGATCGCAAAGGACAACAGAAGGCACCTGCAGGGCGGCGGAGATCATGTTTCCGCCAGACAAATTACGAGGCAGGACACAGCCAAGATTTCTGCCACGGTCACACTACCACGGAAACCCAGGCAGAAACGAACTGCAGAAAAGGAGACACTCACCTTCAGGAAGCCATACTTATCCGAAGCCACCATGAAAACAGAACTATGGCCCTCATTACGAGCCTGGCGGTCTGTGACCGCCAGGCTCGTGGTTGGCGGGAGCACCGCCGACAGCCTGGCGGTGCCCCTTAGGGCATTCTGACCGCGGCGCTTTGGCCGCGGTCAGTGCAGGAAAACCGGCGGTCTCCCGCCGGTTTTCCGCTGCCCGTCAGAATCCTCCAAGGCGGCGCAGCATGCTGCGCCGCCTTGGGGATTCTGACACCCCCTACCGCCATCCTGTTCCTGGCGGTTCGCCCGCCAGGAACAGGATGGCGGTAGGGGGTGTCGCGGGGCCCCTGGGGGCCCCTGCAGTGCCCATGCCAATGGCATGGACACTGCAGGGGCCCCCGTAAGAGGGCCCGCTTGTATTTCACTGTCTGCATAGCAGACAGTGAAATACGCGACGGGTGCAGTAGCACCCGTCGCACCTTCCCACTCCGCCGGCTCGATTCCGAGCCGGCGTCCTCGTGGGAAGGTTGTTTCCCGCTGGGCTGGCGGGCGGCCTTAAGGCGGCCGCCCGCCTGCCCAGCGGGAAACTCAGAATGCCGGCCGCGGTCTTCAGACCGCGGTGCGGTATTCCTGCGGCGCAACTTTGGCGGGCGGCCTCCGCCGCCCGTCAAAGTTGTAATGAGGGCCTATATGTCATCCTGCTGCTCCTGCTCACCCAAAGACTTCAGAATTTTTGCCGATGATGGCAACAGCAACCGTAAGTACATACACTTACCTGAAATTGTTGTATATTGTCAATGTTTGTACACTCACACAATGTACCATTGGGAAAGAGGTGCGAGGGTGACACTGGCACGCAACTTCACACTGACATGCACACTCACATACAGCCACACACACACCTGCACATACACAGTACACACACTACTACAGCATTCACCCTGTCAACTATCCTTTGCCATAACTCCATTTTCCTGACTATTGATGTTTACCGGGCCTGTGATCCAAATAGATATAGCTCTACCCTGACAATGTCGTCCAGCATGACCCTCAACTCACCATCAGAGAAAAGTGGATGTTTTTGTGGGGACATGGTAATGACCGTAATGATGGTGAGGTAGCGAAAAAAGGATGAAAAGATTTTGTGATGAGGTGTGGGTGCTGTGATATGAGAGGGTGATGTTTGTTGTGTATTGTGTGTGGTAGTAAAGTGCGTAGGTATGGGATGTGTGTGTATCTCTCTAAAATATTGCCTGTCTGTGGGTGTGGGTGGCTTTCTGGTTGCAAAGGATTGTGGGTAGTGTAGGGGTGTGTTATATAGTGTAGTGTGTAGGTGTGTTGGGTGTGTGAATGTGTGTCAGGTGTGGGGTATTCTAACTATCCAAAGTGGTGAAGTGTTCTGACTGATGTGAGTTCAGACCGCCGTGGTTCACACCGCAAATGGTCTTCCACCATGGAAGAGCCGCTTTCGTGATTTCTGGATCGTAATTTGATCAGATGATTTTTGTCGGGCCGGCGGTGATGGTGATCGAACCACCTTTTTTCCATCCTCCAGTGCTCAGGCGGTTTTGGGAACTTGCCTTTTTTTTTGCAGACTGAGCTGTGTAACTCTTAATATGGTGGTCGGATAACCACCAACATGAGGGTCTTTTGGCGGTCACCACTGCGACGGTCTTACCGTCAGACCGCCAAAGTCGTAATGAGGCCCTTAGTTCTTACCTTTGGTAGGCCACATAATGACAACAAAAATAAACTTTACTTTTTTGTATTTATTTATATCTTCATAGATATTTCTAAATATTGTTTCTTCTGGAACTTTGGTTCTAGAAATACAAATTGATTTTTTTAATTTTCCAGGGTAACCCATGCTTTACTATAAGACATGCACCATCACATTCTGTCCAGCCAGATTAATTTTTAAGGGAGACTGTGTAGTGGCCAAGTTGAAAAAGAATGGCAACAGTAGTATACATTTTCATATAGATTGATATCTGACCACCTTTAACGTTGGTGATATCAGTATTGATTTTGCTACCATCAGCAGTACATCTTAGTAGAATGAGACTTAGATATTTTGAACCGTGTCTGACAAATAATGGAGAAAGTAGTTCTGATGTTTAGTCTGGGCAGAGTTTTTCTGTATAGTTTTCAGAAAAAGTTTTTTGAAAGCTACTGTTTTGCAGTTGGGTATTGCAAGGTACACAAAAAACTCTGATTGAATATCTGCTCTGCCTGAAGAGGGACAATTGACTCATAGTTCCCAGAAAAGTTTGCTTTTTTAACGAAGTCATTAATTGTAATTACTTAATTTTCTAACACATTTAGCACTATCATTGACATCTCCTTTGCATCTTGTTGCACATTCAAAGTGAACTGTGTACCACCATTACTATATCATGTATAAATTCAGTGGAATTAGACATGTGTTTTACACTGTATATTAAACTGAAAAGAGTTTCCAAAGCATAACTCAAAGGTTTCCCTTTTTTTACTAGAATTTTTTCAACCACCAGTTGTAGGTGGCATAGAGCATTCAGAACTACATTACAGTAACATGAAACTCTGAAAGTATTAGAAAATCCCAAACCTATTACCTTATTCACTTCATGAGTTTTTACCTTTTTAGAACTCTTTGTAAGTTCTTCAATTAGCTTTGAAACGTTTGAAAATTCTACAATGTCAGAACGTTTTGGCTTTTTATAAAACGGATGCTTGCCAACAATGGGATATAAGCTGAGATGAAGAGAATAGAGCCCTTGCAAATGATTGCATTGTATCACACATGAAGAGTCAGCATTGACTTTGCTCTCATCAGAATTAAGAAGGTACAACTGTCACAATGGCCTCACCCGTGATAAAGCAACATAAGACATGCCTTCTTTGTGACCTATACTTATAACTGCTGCATCTAAATTAATCCTTGATATTTGTGATTGGTGACAGCATAGGACAAACCGATTGTACCTTTCACTAATTCCTCAGTGACTTTCAGATATTGTTGAAAAAAAATATTCTGCAATTTTAAACTGGCTTAGAGTATTTTCTAAAACACCAATATGTGAAAATGTTTTCACTAGTGATTCAGGTTTCTTTGCCACTGATTGACATTGTTGTATGTTTAATCTTTGATATTCCATTTTATCTTTGCTTGTAAGACTCACAATTTCCTGTTTCTCCAATTGAAGCATTTCTAAGTTAATTTGCGGACACATGTCCTATGTTGGCATGAGGTACACAATCTGTTTCTGCGTTTCCATAAGATCTTGCATTTTAGAAGCTGGTGAGTTTTTCTTTGGGAATAGAGATCTAACCATGTGAGAAGCAACGCTTTCTTAGCTTGTTTGCTAATTATACTTTTTCTCATGTCTTTTAATATATTGCCAGACTCCACATTTGCTGGCATTATTTTGTGGAAACTCATTGTACTGAAATTCTAACCTCATGAAGATGTTTCTTGAAAATTGGTTGACCTTTGACAGGAATCAACTGTAAAAGGCTACCAAAAGGTATGACATGTTTATCACCAAACAGAACATCAAAGTCAGTTCGGAGGACTTCTGGCATCCTCAGATGAATAAAAGCTAGCTTTAGGTTTAATACCATGCTAACCTCATCAATAATTGGAACTTTCAGCTTTTTGAGAAGGCTGAACACTTCATGATACACATCACCAAATAATTTCAGATGCTCTAGTTTGTTGTATTGTTCCAGAGGCAATATAAGTAGTCTGCAATGTGATTCCTTTAATGTTGTCAGCAGCTAGTCTAGTTGGAGCAGTCACAACAGATGATAGATCACAACTGGATTTCCTGTAAACAAATGTAGTCAGCACTTTAATTTGACATTTTTCCCTGTAACTGCCCGACCACTAGCATATAGAAGTGTAGGCAAGAAAATTGAGTTTTTACATGCTCCCCAGATGTTGTTATTTGCTCATAAACTTGTAGCTGTTCTTCATTTAGTTGAGAGAATTATGACCCATAACCTTTTCTACATCATCAATACCAATGAATGCCTCATTTTCAATTACAGCTTGGCCATGGGGATCTTGTCTATAGGCTCTGAGCTCTGGCTATTTTATGAACTGTATTTTGCAAATTTTATAGCAATTCTTTTCACCTGTTAGATTTCATTATTTAACATTTTCTGATATGTAGGAAACACTTCGGCCCTGATTCTGACCTTGGCGGACGGCGGAGGCCGTCCGCCAAGGTACCGCCGCCAAATGACCGCACCGCGGTCAGAATACCGCAGCGGCCATTCAGACATTTCCTCTGGGCCGGCGGGCGCTCTCCAAAAGAGCGCCCGCCGGCCCAGAGGAAATGCCCCTGCAACGAGGACGCCGGCTCAGAATTGAGCCGGCGTAGTTGCAGGGGTGCGACGGGTGCAGTTGCACCCGTCGCGTATTTCAGTGTCTGCAAGGCAGACACTGAAATACTTTGTGGGGCCCTCTTACGGGGGCCCCTGCAGTGCACATGCCATTGGCATGGGCACTGCAGGGGCCCCCAGGGGCCCCGCGGCACCCCCTACCGCCATCCTGTTCATGGCGGGTTTCCCGCCATGAACAGGATGGCGGTAGGGGGTGTCTGAATCCCCATGGCGGCGGAGCGCGCTCCGCCGCCATGGAGGATTCCCCCGAGCAGCGGAAAGTCGGCGGGAGACCGCCGACTTTCCGCTTCTGACCGCGGCTGAACCGCCGCGGTCAGAATGCTCGTGGGAGCACCTCCAGCCTGTTGGCGGTGCTCCCGTGGTCGGTGGCCCTGGCGGCCACCGGCCGCCAGGGTCAGAATGACCCCCTTCATGTTAAATGCTATCTTTGACTACATTGAAAGCATCTTCGTAACAGCTATAGTCACCTAGCAGTTCAGTCTCTGAATGCCAAGGTTTAAAAATTTACAAAAGAGCCAGATAAAAGAATTCTCTTTTCTCACCTGTTTGCTCAATTTACTACCACTTATGAGACTTGATTTTAAATGTCTCATTAAGCATCCGTTATAGCCAGTCACCCCAAACTTTCCTTGTTCATTGTTTTCATTTATATTATTTCTGCATGTATAGTACTGTAGTACTTCATAAACCCAAATATTTTTTACTGTTTTCTGGATTCAACTGAGCATGATACTCAATTATAGGAAATGGTTTCAACACACGTTTTTATGTTGATGCCAGGCCTAAACTAGCACAAATTATGGATTTTGAGTTCCTACATAAACTAAAAGAATTAAGTTTGTCACAAGCTTCATAAGATCCAATATGCCAGTGTGAGCATCTATAAACTGAAACTGTAACGCACTTCTCTGCTGCTATTTCTTCCTGTACATCCTTAAATTCTGTCTTTTTTGATTTTGTTATATATGAAGCAATGTATCAAGCTACAGCAATAAAACTGTTTGATACAAACTCAATATACATGTTGGCATTCCACATTGACAGGTGTACTGGATTGTAATCATTGATACGTTTTGAGGCCTCACTTCTTTTCAGGTTATATGTATTTTTAGGTGATGTCCCAATACCATTGAATCTGATTGCAGATATAAAACTATTCACTGTTCCTTTGGAGATTACAGACCTAAGGAATCCAAAACATTTATTGTAGTATTCCCCTTTTGCGCTGTATCTGCATACAGTTACGAGCGTGGTGGTGGAACCACCAGTCCACTGTGGTGGCGGTCCCAAGTACTACATCAAGGTGGTGGTCTTTTACATGCCCTATTACAATGCATGCAACCTGAACTGTCGATAGCATCAATGGAGTGTGTACCGCCTGTGAAGTGGCGGACTGCAATGTTGGCTATACGTACTTTATCTTCATCAAGGCAGTGGGTTCCTGTCGAGCAGATTATGAAAACAAAGTGGCACAGGCAGTGGTTCGCTAATGGCGGTCGACTGCCATTGGGCACGCTCAGCAAAGCACCAGGACAGTGGCCATTGGATGGATACCAATACAGCACACCTGATATTCATTTGCAAAGTGAATACATCTGCAAATCACTATAGAATGCACCCCATTCCAGACCATGCTCCTTTGCCACTCCACTGCTTTACAGCCATTTGTACACAGCATTTTGGTGAGAGAAGGCAGGTCTAGTTTTTTCACCATCCCTATTACGACTCACCACACACCTTGCCAACACTTTTTTTCCATCCCTTTGTGTAGTTTTTTGTTGTACTGTCACTGAATTTAGTTTTGGGATATGTCACTGACCAAAAACCCACGCTTTTCAGAGTTGCCAGTCATGGTGGATGAAATCATAGGAGTAGAGCCACAATTGTTTGGTTTGGTGCCCAGGTCCAAAATACCAGTATTAGTTAGGAAAGGCAAATGTGGACCAGACAAGTAGACAGGGTGAATGCAGTAAGCACCACCTTGCACACACAGGAGTAAATTAGGAAGAGGTGGCATGACCTGAGGGAAGATGCATTCCCTGGCCTCCATGCAACACCTGGAGGCAACCCAATCAGATAGGTCCAGTGGAGGAGAAGGTCTTGGCCATCCTGTATCCTGAAGGCATTGTAGGAATACCTGGGGGAGTAGACTCTAGTAAGTTACATCTAACCGACTATCAATAGACCTCAGTGTCCTGTCTGCCCCAATCCAGCTTTTGCCATTGTGTTGTCTACCTACTTACCTAACATGCAATCCACAAAGTAGCAGAGAGATTATCTTATTGTTGTCAATGTGTGTTGTCGCAGATTATATCTTATGTATCAATTTCAGGACCCATTATATGTATCAATATGTAACTATATGGCCCATCCCAAATGCCTTTTGTGAACAGGTATGTTACACTAACCATTTTGTAAGTGTTGGCAAGTAGATATATAAATGTCTACCACTACCATACTTGTATTTGCAAATCCAAACATAACAAATTTGGGGTTTTGACCATTCTCACTTGTCTGACATATCACAACTAATGTCCTTTTCACATGGAGTGAGCAAGCAACTTACAATGCTCTACTCAGAGACACTTCTGCCTTCTTTGCTTAATGTTGTCCTGGTCTCCCCAACTGAAACAATTAATGAAATGAGTGACATCATACAAAGTGTATGTACCAAACTATTTAAGCCATGAAGATAACTCAGCTGTTTAGGAATTGCAGGTGAACCATTGTCTTTGCACCGGTCACACGATGACTAGTGTGAAATATGCAACCAAGTTGAGTGATTGTTTATTTTCTACACAGCTAGGCCTTTGGAATGGTCAGATATACTTTTTAACTCTCCACTGTGTTGGCTAGAATGTTGGGGAGATGTCATGTTCATCCCTCAGTATAAAAAGAAAACACCTTAGGTCATTTAATGAGCTGCTTAAGTGAAGCATATGTATTTGCCATCTACAAAAGTCTTGTCAACAAGTTTAAGACCACTGAAATGTATCATAATAGTAACCTCTATCTTTTTTGTCTCCTTCTAGGTTTCTACTTACTGTGTCAAAAGTTTAGGAGGTAGATAACACGCTTCAACCAATAACATTGTTCTCTATTTCACAACAGGCCTATCTGGGAGAATACCTGGCCAGAGCTTGGAGAAAGAGGAGACACCCAAACCACCCCAGGACCAAGCCTTCAGGGATGACAACACTCCTGGTGATCTGGAAGAGGTTGACGGTGCTGGTCCATTTGATCAGTATGGGCATACATCAACGGTGAGTGTCACTGGGCCCACAACAACACCTCCAACACCAGCGACAACACCTCAGCCAACATCATCCACCACAACCTGTGTACCTAGCACAGTAACCACCATTGTATGCCCAGTGCTGAATCCTAAAGTGACAATCACACACCAGTTACAGAGGAGCCAGGAACTAGTGGAAGTGGGCACCTTAGGCCAAGGGTAGGGGCTCGCGGTGGGAGGAGTCATGGGAGAGTAACTGTGGGCTAGCAGAGTGAGGCCACTGGAGGCACTCACACCCAGGAGACCATCAGCCAAGTCTGGAGAGGCTATCATGAGTCCCAAAGCATGATGAGCCAGGTCCTCACTGAACTGAGGGAGATGGAGCAGCTGCAGAGGGACATACACCATCAGATGGAGGCCCATAACTCCAACATGGGCTCCTTAATAGGGGTGCTGATGGACATCCATACCCACCAATGCAGGGCTTTCCCTGTACCATCTTCCTCCTCCTATGGTCCAACTATATCAGGACCCTCAATATTTACTGCAGCCAAATGAAGGCAGCCCCTGCCAGAGGAAGACACACCTTTGGACACCCCTGTCCCTGTAGCTGTAGATGCACCCTGCACTGGAATGCGAGGACATCTTCCGCCACATTTAGGGTGGAAATCTGGCAGGAGTCATGCTGGCAGTCGGAGGTACCTGGGCGGTGCTACCACCTGGACTGCCCTGCCAGTAGGACACTCGCCAGACGTATTTTGACCATACAGACAGCATGGCGGTGTCCTGTTGGCCGGGCACTGATGGCTGTGACTCTAGGGGGTGGGGGGCCAGGTGATTGCTGGCGGTGGTGGGGGAGCCATCTACCAGTGACAGGGAAGGAATTCCCTGTCACCGGTAGCCCTACCGCCATGGTTTTTGTGGTGGTGCCACTGCCGTGGAAACCATGGTGGTAGGCCGGCTCATTATACCGCCTGCGGTCCTGTGTGGTCCGCCGGGTCGGAGATGAACATCTCCGGCCCAGCGGTTCATACCACCATGTTGGTATGAGTGGAGATGTGGTGGGTTGGCAGGGGCCAACCCGCCACACTCACAATGTGGCGGTATACACCAGAGGCCTGTTGGCGGTGATACCGCCACATTAACCCTGGCAGTCAAAAGATCACCAGGGTCAAAATGAGGGCCTAAGTCCAAAGGTAAACTTTTGATGGAGGCCTCCCACTTGCTGTAGCAGGGCTCCATCACAGTCGGCCTTAAACTTTGACTTTGCCCCGGTCGTGGTGCGGCCAGCTATCCCAAGTGGCGCTTTTAGTTTCAATGCACTAGAAAACATTAATTCTTTAAAAAATTCATATCTCCGGTTCCCCTTATCTGATTTTATTCATTGTGATGTCAAATTAAAGAAAATAATAATTCCTATTCTTATAAATTGGTTTTGTTTTTTTAAACTGTTTCCTGTGTTTTATTTTATCACTGTTTTGTGATATTTGAATGCTTTACACACTTTGGGGCTCATTCTGACCCCGGCGGTCTCAGACCGCCGGGGCCAGGGTCGGCGGGAGCACCGCCGACAGACCGGCGGTGCCCCGCAGGGCATTCTGACCGCGGCGCTTTGGCCGCGGTCAGTGCAGGAAAACCGGCGGTCTCCCGCCGGTTTTCCGCTGCCCGTCAGAATCCTCCAAGGCGGCGCAGCATGCTGCGCCGCCTTGGGGATTCTGACACCCCCTACCGCCATCCTGTTCCTGGCGGTTCGCCCGCCAGGAACAGGATGGCGGTAGGGGGTGTCGCAGGGCCCCTGGGGGCCCCTGCAGTGCCCATGCCAATGGCATGGGCACTGCAGGGGCCCCCGTAAGAGGGCCCCGCTTGTATTTCACTGTCTGCATAGCAGACAGTGAAATACGCGACGGGTGCAGTAGCACCCGTCGCACCTTCCCACTCCGCCGGCTCGATTACGAGCCGGCTTCATGGTGGGAAGGTCGTTTTCCCCTGGGCTGGCGGGCGGCCTTTTGGAGGCCGCCCGCCAGCCCAGGGGAAAACTCAACATACCCGCCGCGGTCTTCCGACCGCGGTACGGTATTTTGGCGGCTCCCGCTGGGCGCGCGGTGACCGCGCCCGGCGGGAGTCAGAATGACCCCCTTTGTCACCTAAATTAAGCCTTGTTGCTCGTTACCAAGCCACCAAGGGTTGAGGTGGGGTTAATTTACTGAGACCTAACTGGACCTAGTGGGGGTTAGTGGCCTGTTGTTAAGTGTAGGTACTTACTTGCCCCAACCAATAATCCACTTTCCAACACAGTCCAAGTCATAACATGTCACCAAAATACTTGCACTCATGAGAAGAAGTTGATGATGAGATCTTGAAGCAAGTCAGCTCCTTCCTCCTTACCACTATAATCATTAGTTGGCATTCCAGGATCCTCACTCGTTGGCTCTTCAGGGTCTCCATCCTCTGCTGTATAAGGGATGTTCCATCGCAGGACTAGGTTGTGGAGCATGCAGCAGGCCACGGTGATCTGACACACCTTCCCACATCAGTAGAGGAGGGCTCCCCCAGTATTGTCCAGACAGCAGAATAAGGTCTTCAGGAGCTGAAAAGCCCACTCCTCTGGCTGCCTTGTCCTTTAATGGGCTTCACTGAAGCAGACTTCCAGTGGCACAGTTTGTTTCCTCAATGAGGCCAACAACCATGGTTGGTTGGGATAGGCTGAGTCTCCTAGATGGAAGACAGTCATTGGTGCACCAATAAGTTACACAGTTCCTCTTTATACTACCTGACATTACCCACAAAGTTAGGTCAGATCACACTGGCCAACAAGCCAGGTCCTCTACAGTTATAGTTGTGGGGTACAGTGATGTTCCGCATAACAAAGGAATCATGGGCAGATCCAGGGAACCAGGCACAGACATTGGACAGTGTACAGTGCACCACGCTAATCTAGCCTATATTCAACACTAGTGCACCAGACAAATGAAAAGTGTAATGAAATTATTTGACAATGGTTAGTTACATGTTAACACATGTAAACCCTCATTTGTAGTGGATGTGACGTAGTTAATAGTCACCATTATGCTTAAATGGCGGCTGCATATTGGACATTGTACATCTGTGTCTGGTGGTGGATGAGTGCAGGAAAGACACAGCCATAGGCCAACATTGGTGATTGTTGGGGTCGAGGGCCAATGGCTGTGTCCATATGTGCTGAAGACCATGTACATTGCGTACATGTATGCCGTGGTCTGGGAAAAAACTCAGTTGCCTCCTGACACTGCTGATATCAAACCCTCCTCCATTTTTAGGTGCGGTTTGTCACCTCTGGGAGCAATCATGACAGTCCAAGCAAGTGAGAGGGCCCGTGCCTTCTCAGCAGAGGAGCTGGAGCTGCTGGCAGTTGAGGTCCTTCCCCTGTATGTCCAGCTCTGTGGGTCACCAGAGGAACAGGTAACTCTTTAACATGCATAGGCTTCTATGTTTTACTCCATAATTTTCCATCCCATAGGTAACATTGTGCCTCTGAGTCAAATTGTTCTGTCTGACTACTTGTTTAAAGTATTGCGGTCCCCACATAGGATAATGTCAGGAATTGTGTACTGAACATCATGCGTGAAGTGTGGAAAGCCCTACATTCCATTTGGCATTTGATTCCATTTGTGGAGTATGTAAACATATATGCATTTATAGCTTTCATGGTACCTATGAATACTTTAGCATTCAGATCATGCTAACTCTGCAAATACATGTCTGGCCCTTACTGTATGAGCTGTGAATGTAGCCTGGGCTAACCTGCTGAGGATGATTTGGTCTAAGTTCCCACATATCACTCAGTGTAAATCAGGTCTCAAAAACGATGTTGAGTGCCACACAGCCTTGAGCACCCATAAAAAGATGTCAAGTTGCAAAGTGATATTGAAATTTTGGAAATGTGATGATCAGGGGGGATTAGTATGCTCTTCCAGAAGGTAGCAAGGCCTGAGATTGAGTCGTGCCCAGTCATTACCATGGACAGGGGTTGTGTGGCAATACAACTGATACCATGAGTGTTTTCCCTGTAGATCTGTGAATCCTTGGATGAGCACTGAAAGAATTTGAACACACAATAATAGCCCTGATTGCTTTTACATGGAATACATTTGGAATGGTGACTGAGGTCACCCCTTTGACCAGATACGTCATTCCGTTGGCCCACATTGTCAATATTTCACATTTCATGATGACAGGCCCCTCACACCTAAAGCTCTGGATTCTATTTTCCATATGTAATGCTACCACTGAACAGGTCTAATTCACATGCTACAAATTTACAATGCAAATATTTTTTAAGTTAGAAGTGGTTTGTTAACATCCATCTAAACAAGAAAAACAATGGTATGTTGATGTCATCCCTGTCACAGTGCCACACTGGCCAAACGATTTGTCCTGTCATGTCAGTACATACTACAAAAACTCTAACATATGTAGTATGATGTTATGTTAAGTTGTCCACATGTCCGTACATCAGTATAGAAGAAGCTATCACAGGTCATAAAGGAAGGGCTGTCATAAGTGTCCAAGTCCTAGGATGTATGGACCATGTGCATCAAGTCAATGGGACTGGCTGTAAAGGTGTCTGTACAATAAAGCACATATAGGACCATATTTACAAGGAAAGTGGCGCATCACTAGTGATGAGCCACTTTTTTGGCAGCCCCTTGCATCCCCTAACGCCACCATGGTAGCGCCGTATTTACAATGCGGTTTACCATGGTGCATGTTAGGGGCAACAGAGTGATTGTTTTGACGCTACTGTAACGCTATACTTGATTAGAGTAAAGCAAATTACACTAATTCAGTATAGTGTTAAGAGACCCATTGAAATCAATGGAAGCCTCATTTTAATGCCTGCTTTAGCAACCCTCTAACGAGGGAACGCCCCCTTTGCAATCATCATGCATATATTATGCATGATGTGCGGCAAAGGGTTTACAAGGTGGGGCAAACCTTGTAAATATAGCACTATGGTAGCAGCCCGTTAATGTCACATTTGTGGCAAAAATGTTGCCGCAAATGTGGTGCTAAGAGGCACAAGGACCTTGTAGATCCACCCCTTAGTGTGCTGTTCTTCAGCTCACAATGGTGTGTCATATTTCATAGTGCCCACCGTCACAGTCTGTGTATGGTGGCCCAGGGCTACATAATGTTAGTGTGTTGGCTTAATCAGCTTAGGACATGACCAGGGATAAACAGACAGCAGATGACTACCTAAGTATCTCTTCATGTTATGTTATGTTATGTTATGTTATAAATGCTTCTATAACGCTTAAAACTGCCCAGAGGCCTCGTAGCGCTTATGCTGCAACACGGACAATATCACCATCTATATTTGTATAGAGCTTAAGCTTTAAATAACCAGGTTTTCAGGGCCTTCCTGAAAGGAATCGCTTGTGATTTAGATCTAATATTAAGAGGAAGGCTATTCCAGAGTATAGCCCCTTGATATGACAAAGATCTTCCTCCCCATCTTGCTTTCTTCACTGTTGGAACTGTGGCCAGCATAGCTGAGGAGGATCTAAGCGGTCTAGTCGGAATGTATACAGATGCCAGGGTTTTGAGCATTTCAGGGCCATAATCGAATATAGCTCTATGAATGTGGCATAAAGCCTTGAACTGAATCCTTTTATCCACTGGGAGCCAATGTAAGGATGAAATTCCGGCCCGTATGGAATGATGTTTAGGAGTGTTTAGAAGTAGGCGTGCGGCTGCATTTTGCACCCTCTGCAGCCTTTGAATCACATATCTTGGTGCTCCTACAAACAATGCATTGCCATAATCAAGACGGGAGCCTATCAGTGCCTGAATAACCAGTCTCCTGGCAAGTAAAGGCAGTATTGTTAAGACCTTCCTCAAAGTTCTAAGCAGAGCAAAGGAGGTTCCAGCTATTCTGTTGGCATGTTGTGACATTGAAAGTTGAGGATCCAACCACACCCCAAGACTTTTAATGAGACATTTAGGGGGCGGGAGAGTAGGAACTCCTATTGATGTGCTTGGATTGATAGGGGGAGCTTTTGGTAGCCCAAAAAACATAACCTCTGTTTTGTCATCATTGAGTTTCAATTTACTTCCTGACATCTATGCAGCAACTGCTTTCAGACAGGGACCGAGTGCTGTCCCCATGTCCGGGTGAGTGTTAGAAAGGGAGACAATCAGTTGAGTATCATCTGCATAGGACACCAAGTTCAGTCCAAATGGTTCAATAATCTCCGCTAAAGGTCGCATGTAGACATTAAAAAGTAGCGGGCTCAGAGCAGACCCCTGTGGGACTCCACAGTTGCTGAGAGTACGTCTAGAAGTACACGATCTATCTAGAACCTGGAAGGATCTTCCATGAATGAACGAGAGAATCCACTCCAGTGCGACTCCAGAGATGCCACATCCTTGTAATCTATCTTTAAGGATATTCAGATCAACCGTATCGAACGCTGCACTCAAATCTAATAGGATAATAGCGGTTTCCATTCCTTTATCCATCCTCTTTTTTGCTTCTTCTGTGATCGCAATCATGGCGGTTTCAGTCCCATGCAGTGGTCTAAAACCCATCTGGGTGGGATGTAGAAGCTTTTTCTCTTCCAGAAGAGTGGATAACTGAGTATGTACATACTTTTCTACAAGTTTAGCCATTATAGGTAGCAATGAAATCGGTCTGTAATTGGACAATATTTTAGAGTCCAGATTAGGTTTTTTTAGGAGAGGCTTGACAATAGCCAATTTCCAAGAGTCTGGTACAGTACCAAGGGCTAGCGAGGTATTAATAAGATTTGTGATTACTGGCCCTAGCACTGGAATTCCCATACAGAGAATCTGCGGGGGAGCAGGATCCAGTGGAGAGCCTGATTTAGTTGACCTCAATAATTTAGTAACTATGTCCAGACTAATCGGAATAAAGTTTGTTACAATGATTTCTTCCCTAACCTCCAGGTTAGCCACCACCTGATCTCTAGAACGGGTGTTAGGGAAGAAAACATAAATATCCTGAATTTTACTTTGAAAAACGCTTGCAAGATCCTCCACATGTTGCTGCGGGGACTCCATAATTTCTGGCTCCTCCTTATGGTGAATAAGGTCTTTTAAGGCATTAAAGATTTCCTTAGGAGAGTTAGCTGCTGCTTCAATTCTACTAGAGTAATAAGTACCCTGAACCTTTTTAATTTCTAAATGATATACTCGGATCATATTCTTACATTCCTTTTTCAAGGAGTCATCTTGGGTATGCCTCCATTTCCTCTCTTGCTTCCTACATTCTCTTTTCATCTCGAGTAGGCTTGTGGTAAACCAAGGAGATTACTTCTTTTGTGGCAGTTTTCTCGCAGTAGAGAGGGGTATAATTTCCTCCAGGCTATCCTCTATCCACTTGTTTAGTGAGTGAGTAAAATTAGTTATATTATTTGTATCTAGGTTTCCTGGTTTCTTCTTCTCCAATGAGTTAATAAACTCTATGGCCTCTAGTTTATGCCCTTTCCTTCTATGTGGAGGGGGCCTGAAATTCATGGTTTATATCGAGAAATGGTTAATTCTAGCTCTAGCAGAAAATGATCAGACCATGCTAACGGACGGGATGATAAAAATTCTAGATCTGACACATTAGAGAATACCAAATCAAGTGTGTGACCTCTGTTATGAGTAGGGCCCTGAATTAACTGCACCAGATCACAGGCCTTCATATCTGCTATTATCATCTTAGTCGAAACTTTATCTTCATTTTCTGCATGTAAATTAAAATCTCCCAGCAGTAGGAAGTTGGATTTAGTGCATACCAGTTGTGAGATATTCTCTGCCAGTGAGGTCATAAAGGGGGTCATTCTGACTCCCGCCGGACGCGGTAACCGCCCGGCCGGCGGGAGCCGCCAGAATACCGCTAACGCGGTCAGAAGACCGCCGCAGTAATTCTGAGTTTCCCGCTGGGCTGGCGGGCGACCACCAGAAGGCCGCCCGCCAGCCCAGCGGGAAACCCCCTTCCATGAGGATGCCGGCTCCGAATGGAGCCGGCGGAGTGGAAGGGGTGCGACGGGTGCAGTTGCACCCGTCGCGATTTTCAGTGTCTGCTTGGCAGACACTGAAAATCTTGGTGGGACCCTGTTAGGGGGCCCCACGACACCCGTTACCGCCAGGTTCTGGCGGTCAAAACTGCCAGAACCAGGCTGGCGGTAAGGGGGTCGGAATCCCCATGGCGGCGCTGCATGCAGCGCCGCCATGGAGGATTCCCCTGGGCAGCGGGAAACTGGCGGGACACCGCCGGTTTCCCGTATCTGACCGCGCCTGTACCGCCGCGGTCAGAATGCCCATGGGAGCACGGCCAGCCTGTTGGCGGTGCTCCCGCGGTCGTTGGCCCTGGCGGTCCATGACCGCCAGGGTCAGAATGACCCCCAAAGTCTCCAATAGGACCCGGTGGTCGGTAGACCAAGACACCAGAGAGTGTGTAGTGGGGGTTAACACTGATAGAAAAAGACATGCTCTCACATCCTTTAATCATTGTAGGAGCTGTTGTCATCCTACATGCGTCTCTATAGACAACTGCAATGCCACCCCCCGATTCGGTCTGTCAATTCTGCCAAGTTTATAGCCAGTAGGAAGAGCCATTGCAATGTCTGGGGCAGAACTTTCATCAAGCCAGGTTTCTGTAAGAAACAAGGCCAGGGGTTTTATTCGTTCCACCAAAAGGTTGATGTCCATTATATGGGCCCCTAGCGAGCGACAATTGACTAACGAAATGGATAGTTTATCGAACTTCTTATCCTTTTGAGGGTCCGTACCTAGTTTGGGGAACCAAGCACACGCGGGGCATCTATACCTATTAGCACAAGGATCTAACCTCTGCGTACAACTATTATGATGTTTATTGTTAAGAGAAAGAAGTGTGTCTTTGGCATAAGTAATAATTACCTTCTCTGTAGAATTTAAATCATAGTCTCTTGGCTCTTGGCACGGTCTGGAGCGGACGGGCTTGCCTTTGGCGCACCGCGGTCATGTTGACTAAAAATAGCCCAGCAGCAGTAGAAGGCTAGAGCGCTTAACCCGCAAAATGGCGCTCACAAAGGTGCAGACCCTGGAGGTCCATCGTTGGAGCAGCGTCCATTGCAGGAAGGGGTGGGAGGACCTGAGGTGCGGGACCAGGAAGATCACAGAGGTCCAGCTGGCGAAGTCCTCCCAACGGGGACAGAGAGTGTGCCGGCAGTTGACCATGTTACCATGTTGACCATGTTACCTTACAAACTATTTTTTTGCAGGCATCCATTTGCCCAACAACACTGTGGGGGCACCAGGTCCAATGCACAGGAAGAGTTCTTGATTGTGTAGATCTGGTATTAGAACATTGGAATGCTGGGGGCTCCATTGAAAACAATGGAGTGCTGCGGGCTTTTAGTGGCCGGTAAAAGCCCGCAGCGCCAACATTCCAATGTTCGCTTTGTTCACAGCAACAGCTGTGAACAAAGCCTCACGGAGCCCGAGGGGATTTTAATCCCCTCGTGCTCCGTGAACATTTTTTTTTTTAATATAACATTCTGCCCTGAGTGGCAGAATGTTCTAATAGCCTTAGAACCCGCCGTAGCGGGCTCTACCGGCTATTAAAGTCCCTCTCCCTTGTTAAATGCCCTCGCCTTCGGCTCGGGCATTTAACACGGGGAGCAGGCCTTTAATAGCCGGTAGAGCCCGCTACGGCGGGTTCTAAGGCTATAGTAGGTGCATGATGATGTGCTTTGCCTAATGTCTTTATGACCAAGAGGCCAGCAGAGTCCAGTCCACTATCGATTTTCTGTTTAGACCAGACACAGGGCTGAGTAAAGCCAGGATCACCTCATGTTGTTTGATGTTCTGTGTGAAGTTTGTACCAGAGAGATCACTTGTCTTCATTGTGTCAGGAGTGATGCTCCCTCACTACTGTGTCTCTTGTGATGGGAGCATTATTATAAATGCCATAGCATAAAGTGCACTTTTGCTGCAGTGACTGAACTATACTTTCCATTGGTAGGTTGGGATTCTACATTGACATCAGTATGCAAATATCATTGGCGTCATCAGCATTAATGCCTACAAGTTAGCCAGTGTACCTTTCCTTGTTGTTGTTTCATCTGCACTACTGATTCAAGGTACATTCACTGACCAGTGACATGCGTCAGGGAGTGACATGTGGCAATGTAGGGATCATATGTGAGTGTCTGTACTGTCTTTTCAAGGCCTTTGGTGTTTTATATACCACATGATGCAGTGTTGTGCCATTCCATCAAGACTGAAGTGTGTGCACCTCTTCATGTCATTGACATTCACTGACATACAATAAACCTCAAAGGTGTTTTGGCTTTTCAGAATGCAATCTGAGAATGGTGTTGCCATCAGTACCAAGTCTGATTGGGGATGATCATAGTGTCATATGTACTATTATGATGCGTGCATTTGTAGTAGCTATCTCCCAATGTTTAGGCCATGATTCTCTCCAGCCTACTTTTTTATGCTACATGGATAGGTAGTGGAACTACCTTGATACAGTCTACATTTTCCTAAATTGTTAATTGGTATATGAAGAAGTATCAACAGAAAAATGAAATCAGTGTAATCTGACCATTTGCATGTGACATGATTTGTGCCACATCACTTATTGCATCTACCTTGCTGAATGACTTGCCTATCATCACATCATGAAGTTGTTGCGGGGAAATGAGCATTATGAGAATTCTGGGGCTTGTGTGGACAGCGTAAAGATGTCTTATTGTTAGCCATCATATCTTGTGAAATCAGTTCAGAAAGGTATGCTGCAAGGGCTAAAGTATACAAGGTGGTCAACTGTCCTACTGTACACACGAGGATGGAGTGTTGACAAGTTAAATCATGGTATTGGATCTTTTTGGGTCATGATATCAATGGGACCAACTGTATTCTGCTACTCTAGCATGCATGCACATGCTCCTGCTAATGATGGAGGTCATGTAGTAAGCAATAAAGCTGCAGTAGTCTGTGCCCTTCTGTAATCTTTTATGTTTGAATATGATGGTCAGGTGTGTTCACGCAGATGCAATCAACCATTTTTAATGTGTTGTTTCAGGATCATCTAGGGCAAGCGAAGGAGAAGTGCCAACGTCATTGGGGAAGCAGCTGGCCACAATGGTTCCGTGTACAAGTTTCAAGGCAGCAAGGACCCAGTGGCCGAGAGGTTGAGGTGAGTGTCACAAGAGGATACAAACTTGAGATTGTCATCATCCGAATCCTCTTCCAGTGGACACTCCTGAGTGGTGGCAGACCCCATAGGATCACGACCATCTTTTTCCATGTCTGCCACCACCAGTTCCACCTCCATCCTCCCTGTTGCTCCCCACCCAGTTGACTGTTGACTGTTGTCAGAGGCTACTGACCTCCTGAGGACTATCTCTGTGGGTCAGACTGCCATTCTGAATGCCATCCGGGGCAATGAAGCCATCTGCAGCAAATGGTGGCCTGACTGGAAGGCATTAATAGTGCAATGTCTGTCTTACAGAGATCTTTCCAGGCTTTGGCCTTCTCCCTCTGCACAGTCTTCCATCCCCCCAACCTAGTGTTCCTTCCACAGCTGCTTCCCCATACCTATAACCTAGTCCCCGACCTGTCCAAAGCGCACACACACATTTACACTTACACACCCATACAGACCCAAGCAGCACATCCACATACAGGCACAAACCCAAAAAAACAGGCACTCATCAAAAAACACAGACACTACAGCCGCCGCCACCGCCACCACCACCACCACCACAGACTCCATCACTGCCATCACTACCACAGCCACCACTGACAACACCCTATCCACTTAAACCTCTCCCCATCACATCCACACACAGCACAGATAACACTACACACACATACACACAATATACCCCCACCACCACATCCTCAGCCAGTACAGACAACACCACACCCACATGCACCCCTTCCATCACATCCATTCACATGGAATACACAACCACACCCACATTTACCCTCACATCAACATACACAACACACACACACACCAGTTCCACTGCAGCAACAACCAGTGATACAACATTCACCTCATAAACACCTAAGAATCACAGGCTCACACAGGCAAGCACCCAACACACATCACTTTTAGTAGACACACCCATACTTGCAGCACATTCACCTAACACACATGCACCTGCACCCACAACAGGGCCAAGCACACCAGACCCAGTCACTCCCTCTCCCTCCAAGAGCCTACTCCTTCCCAAACCCTTTTCCAACTTCCCTATTAAAGACATTTCCTTTTCCCTGGCATTGGGCCCTCCTAAACCTCAAACCGCTAATCCCAAAAAGGTCCCGGCCCCTCCAACACCTAATACCACCTCTCCCACCTCCCACTCCACCCCTAGTATCTCCCCATCCACCCCTTCCAGGTCCCAAGGTACCCTTTCCAAATGTTTATCCACCCCTTTCACTTCCCAGACCCCCCTCCTAAACCTAGATCCACCCCTTCCTCTTCCCAACCCACCACTTCTCATACCACGCCCACCCTTCTCAAATCCAAAAGCCCCCCTCCCAAATGAGATCTGAGGTGTCTTCCCTGCCCGACGGATGCCCCTTTGTGAGGAAGCTACTCTAGTAGTATCTGATGAAGCAAGTTTGGAGGCACAGCACTGTGCACACCACAGGTTGGACTGGCTGTTGGCCTTTGCCCTACAAGCATTTTTTTTCTTGTTCAAAAATGTTATTCTGTTCTTTCTGCTAATGGCACCTGAGCGGAAGTGGAAGTGGTCAGTGACTCGGAAAGCGACTCGGAGCTGTGAGCGGTGAGCAACTTGGACCCGGAGCTGGAGCCGGAGCGGGATAAGTGTCCGGCGAACCGGCAAACCGGAGGTTTTGAACACCAGGGACCCTCATACTGGTGTGAGGGCATTGCCAGCAGCGGGCAGTGAGTGGGGTGCCATTCTTGCTAGTGAAATAGCAGCTCACAATTCTCAGCCTTAAACGCCCACCACCCTGCTCACTCGTCCACCGCTTTCTCACTCCGTCACCCTCTGCCGCCCGCCTTGCCGCTCTGTTGCTCTCGCCATCCTCGTCCTTTGGTCTGATGCTCAGTTGTCTAATCTTCCTACTGACTGACTCTGTGCTTGACTTTGTATTTTGGAGGCAAGTGGTTGATCTGCTGCTGTTCTGCTGCTACGGGAGCCAGCGAGGCACTGCAAGTGCGGCGGCTGTAGCTGGTTGCTGTAAAGTGTGTGCCACAGGTTCACACGGCCCAGACAGTCTACATAATGTGCACATTCTGCATCTTCTACAGAGGTTTTTATTGGGGGCAATCATCCTTTACCTGGGGTGCCCTACTATAACGTAAGATAATGCCCAGAAGGAAAGTCTGCCAGCTTAGTAAAGTTCATACAGTCACAGTGGACCCGTTGTTAGAGCAACCTCTATCTGTCTCTGTAGCGGGGACGACATCAGAAAAAGAGCTCGAGCACCTGGAGCAAGAATTTGACCCAGAAATTTGCAACACCATTTCATCGAATGGGTCTACTGTGGGGCCTACTCGCAGGTTAGATGCAGGATGTAACTGTAGCCCATCTCCCCAAGACAAGGAGGCAAGCTTCAAGGTCCCCTGACGCATGGGATGCTCACAGCTTCAAAGATACACCAGTCCCACCTGCGTCATTCTCACTTTCATTCTCACCTACTATGACTACCTCCGCAACACAGCTCAAATATCCAACGACCCTCAAACTCAAAGAACATGAGGCCCTGGGTCAGGCACAAGGCCTCATTTCAGAGTATTTTCACAAAAACCCCAGAAAGGGGTCTATCCGATAACATTTAATGGTGCACGGCAGGCAAAGAATCAAACTGCTGATAGTGTAAGCCCAGACGACGAACAACTTTAAGTCATGCATGAGGCGTCTAGGGTCGATTCAGGACCAGGGGGTTGTCGCCTCAGCTGTACGCTCAGGAGATTGACTGTCAGACTCCCAGAGTACAACAAAAGGATCAAAAGCAGTAGCCCATAAGGAGCAGCAGACAGCTGACATTCAGTGCCAGGAAGCAGCAACTCTTTCAATACCATTTCAACACCATCAACACACATTCTGGTGGTAAAGGAACAAGTCGACAGTACAACTTCAACTCAAAGTTTTCTCCCGTAAACAGTACAGATGGTTCAATCAGATGAGGAGGTGGGGGGGTTCTCTCCCAAGATGGTGTCCACCCATCAAAAGCAACAATAAAAGCCTAGAAGGGAGATCATAACTGATCAAGAGTTAGGAAACCTTCCGGGTCGAATCCTTGCATGGTTGGAAACTCAAATTGAATCCCTCCTTTGAGGGATCTATGGCTTGCACTCCGGAACCAGGCCTGAGTTATGGACTGGGTAACCTGCCAAAGATTGATCTAATCCAGTCCATAGCCTCGAACTTGGTCATCATCGAAAACAGATTAAGTAACCTGGAAAGAGAGTTTGGGCGGGCTAGGGATGACCAACCCTGTGCATGCTTACCATTTAATGATGAATTGAGCACTTTACCCGAGATGCTAAGAACTATAATTGAGAGTGTAAAAAATCCAACAGGGGATCAGTGGACTGACCAGAAATGGAGAACAGGACATTGGCAGTGACAGTGCTCAGAATATTGATACCCCTCATCAGATCCCCCACTGCTGCAACACCTCCAGTAACCCCCCTAGCTGAAACAGGGCCTACAACAGTGGGAGTGCTGGCTCCCCTGAAAGAACTGTCAGACAACAACTTTCCGTGGATCCATCCATCAAACAAGACACTGCCTTCCCATGGGCAAAGGAGTGGGAGCTTAACCACCAATACCTCATGCCTAAGAGGATCGCTCGACACAGACTCCGACCTCTGAGCAAGGCTGGAATCCACTGGTCAAGAGGTAAAGGGACTTAGCAATTAAGCCAGTTCCACAGCCTTTAGCATCACATGAGGGAGCCCAAATAAGAAAATGCCCTCAGATCAATCTACTGCACCAGGTGAAAAGGCCAACATACACCTGGAAGGGCATATTAGCAGATCAATGTATGCTCAGCAGGAAGGTATAACACCCTCGCACATGCAGACACCACCATCCAAACAGGACGCAGGTTCAAATAGCCCTACAGATGGTCAGATTGAGATAGCTATAACAGGCAGCTTGTTAATGCCAGTCTGTCATGGAGACCTTATATTTCACCACAATCAAGAGACTCACCTTGACAAGACACAAGCCAGACAACAAGAAAGAAGTGAACCCTGCAATACAAATGCCCAACCCGCTCTGCGCATTGCTGCCATTGAGGGTACCAGCAATGCCCACATAAGTGCTTCTTCATTTCATGTCGACAAAGGGCCCCTACAGCAGCCAGGGGCCCTAGGTTATCAACTTGCCAGGTGAATCAACTCCCATATGCCCTCAAAAGCCTCCCCGCAAGCAAAAGTATTCCTTAGAACACCTTAGAACAGTCCGCCCATCTGGAATGGAGCCTAGCTCAATGCGGGCCTGTGTCCAACAGAAATAGATGTGGAATGAGCAACAGACAGACCTGTGTAACGATTGGGGCCACGAGGAGAGATCTTCAAAAAACCTTGCCTGCCTACAGCAGCATCTTGTCAGGCCTCATGCCTCACTATTTGGGCCAAGTGAAACAGCCACTGTCCCTGCACAGATGGAACCCCGCCATCTCCCAGACCCGCGTGGGTGGACGGATCAGAAACTCGCCCAATGTACACAAGTGCTTAATATGAACCACTGTGAAAACGACGGACGGATGGCACTTGACCACGGGTGTTGCCACAAAAAAGGGCCTTCTAGCAATCGTCAGTTCCCATTGCAGGCCTCTACCAGGCCTGTTGATCCAGTCCAAAAGCCTCTCTGGGAACAAGCTGGTCTCTCCTTGAATAACCTGCAGTGGAGAAACATGGTAAGTGAGTCAGGGCAAAAGTAATTTAACTAAGGCAGGATCATTGACAAGCTCAAACTCACCTTCATCCTGCATTATATTCCAAACTGAGCTCATGAAATACTAAATAGAGGGAATCTACTCCGTCTGTTTGAATGTATTCCAACACTAAAGGCAATCACCTCTGGAAAAAAAGTCGGTAAAGTTCGCAATGATACCAGAGAAAGGCTTGACAGATGCTACAATAACTGTACGGCAAAGTCCTGAACTTGTTGGAGCCATCTTGAGGGAATCTAAGACCTTTGAGAACTGCGGAATTGAACTCCTAAAACTTCAGCCTCCTAAATACCCCCATGTCCTGCTTCCTTAAGTGAAGCCTAGCCCCCAAAGATAATGTTTAAAAGGAGCCTGGGGCCCTGTGCATGACTGGCTACCTAATACTACGAAAAATGCTACGAAAACTGCAAATTCCCAAGTCACCAAGAACCAAAGAAAGGTACTTTTTGCAATAAAGAGCAATTAACCTGGCACTTGGAACAAGCAGACCATGGCTAAACCACGGATACACAAGATGTATTTCTAGCCAGTGCATTGCAGATCCAAGACAACCTCAGGGAAATGTAGGAAAATCCATGATTTGAATACCTTCATGAAACATGGCAGGCTTCAAAACAGTGTTGAACAGCAAATCCGCAGTTTCATTCTTGCAAGGACGAGACATCATCTGCCTACAAGAAACGTGGGCTCTTGGCCCTTCAACATTCCATGGTTATTTCGAGTTCTTCAAACCAGCAAGCAAATCAAGTTTATTTGGTAGACCTTCAGGAGGGCACTACATTTACATCAAACAAAACAGCTGGATTAAAGTTGTGGGTCTTGCACCAACCTCTCTGGCACTGCAAGCAACACTGATCACTGGGCTGATTATGGGCCACAGAAAAAGGCTTTTCGCTTGATTAACTGCTACCATAATATAACCAAAATATTGAAACTGAATGCAACAGCACAACTTGGAATCCCTCCTCTTACAATTCCCCTTACACGAGGTCCTTCTAATTGGTGATTTTAACCTTGGAGGTCTGGGTTCAAAGGTAGCAGTCAGCAGAGACTACATGAAGAAATTAAATTTCGGCTAAGCATCTTCCAACTGGTTTAGGCAGTTAGGGTACCAAATCTTGTATCTCATTAAAAGCATCTCCCTCAAACCTTCAGAAATATCTCTTCAATAGACTATAGCCCTCATTACAACCCTGGCGGTCGTGATATAGTTGAGATAATACCACCAACAGGCCAGTGGTAAAAAATTATGACCACGGCGGAAGCTGCTCGGACAGACAGCCACTTTAACACAGCGACCGCCAGGGCGAAATCAACAGGCACACGGCAGTAACCGCCTACAGCCAGGCAGAAGACAATGTTCCGCCCACTGTATTATGGCACATCAATCAGTCAGCTTTTCCGGGGTGGTACCAACGACATCAAAAGCCTGGTGGAAACACTGCACAGAAGGGAAACGACTCACCTCTGGAGACTCAAGGAATAACCATGCCACCATGGAACCCGAGTTGCATGTGTTCTCCATGCTCTTCTATGTCCTGCTCCACTACAAACACCAACGCCAGCGAAGACGACAACAGTGAGTACTGCCGCCTAGCACACAGGGGAAGGGTAGAGGAAAAAAGAGAGTGACACACACACGCAACACACAACACCCCCACCACCAACACCATACACATAACTAGATGCAGTAACATTACATATTCACCCTGTACCCCTCAGGAATAATGCAAGGACAAAATGAATTGATTAAAGTGGGTGTAATAAGATAAAATAGTATAAATACGTGCATCCAAATCAACAAGTATATACATATTTACAAATATAGGGACACTGCCCAGACCGTAATGTCCGTGGGCCACGGGGCCATATCACGTAGTCCAAGGCCCCACCTCACTCCTGCAACAACACGGAGAGAACACTGCAGGGGCATCAGGTCGAAAATAGCTAGGCACCTCAGGGGGACAGGGAACGGGGGCACCTCAGCCGGAAGATGGCACAACGCCACTGGGCCTGGAGGGGGCAACATGCCCATCACTCTGTCCTGGGGAGTGCACGGCCACAGTCTCTCAAGTGGATGGGTTCTCCACTGGTTCTGGAGGGGGTTTTGTGCCCAGTGCTCTTCATCCTGTGGAGGATGGGGTGAGTGGATGGCTACTCCACTGATTCTGGAGGGGGCATTGTTCCCAGTGATCTTCATCCTGTGAAGGATGGGGTGAGTGGATGACTACTCCACTGGTTCTGGAGGGAGCATTGTGCCCAGTGATACAGATCTTGGGGAGTGCAAGGTCATGGTCTCTCACCTGGGTGTCAGACCCACAGGATTTGCAGGGGCCAGGCCGCACAACAGCCGATGGACGCAGGACTACGCACTGTCCGCCTGCGGTGACGGCTGCTCAGTGGTGGCAGTGGTGCTTCTAATGGTGGAGTTGGCAGTGGTGGGGGGAGGCTCCAGCCCTTCCTCTGCATCCTAGACGGCTGCCCACTGGGGCTGCTGCTGCTGGTGGCGATGCTGGTGGCAGTGCTGGCAGTGGTGGGTGGAGGCTCCATCCCTTCCTCTACAGCCTCGGACAGCTGCCCCTGGGGCTGCTGGTGGCAGTGCTGGTGGCGTGCAGGCAGTGGTGGGGGAGGCTCCAGCTCATTTCCTGCACCCTTGGATGGCTGCCCACTGGGGCTGCTGCTGCTGGTGGCAGTGCTGGTGGCGGTGCTGGCAGTGGTGGGTGGAGGCTCCAGCCCTTCCCATGCAGCCTCGGACGGCTGCCCACTGGGGCTGCCGCTGCTGGCGGTGGTGCTGGTGGCAGTGCTGGCAGGTGTGGGGGGAGGCTCCAGCCCATCCCCTGAAACCTCGGATGGCTTCTCCACTGGTTCTGGAGGGGGCATTGTGCCCAGTGCTCTTCATCCTGTGGAGGATGGGGTGAGTGAATGGCTACTCCACTGGTTCTGGAGGGGGCATTGTGCCCAGTGATCTTCATCCTGTGAAGGATGGGGTGAGTGGATGACTACTCCACTGGTTCTGGAGGGAGCATTGTGTCCAGTGATACAGATCTTGGGGAGTGCAAGGTCATGGTCTCTCACCTGGGTGCCAGACCCACAGGATGTGGAGGCTCCAGCCCTTCCCATGCAGCCTCGGACGGCTGCCCACTGGGGCTGCTGCTGCTGGTGGTGGGGCTGGTGGCAGTGCTGGCAGGTGTGGGAGGAGGCTCCAGCCCATCCCCTGCAACCTCAGACGGCTGCCCACTGGGGCTGCTGCTGCTGGTGGTGGTGCTTGTGGCGGTGCTGGCAGTGGTGGGTGGATGCTCCAGCCCTACCCCTGCAGCCTCAGATGGCTGCCCACTGGGGCTGCTGCTGTTGGTGGTGATGCTGGCAATGGTGGGGGGAGGCTCCAGCCCATCCCCCGCAGCCCCGGGTGGCTGCACCACCATGGTTGGTGGTGGGGGCTCCGACTGAGTCCCTGCACCAGGCCCCTTGTCTCTACTGCCTGCTGTTGCAGACCTCTTGCCCCTCTTTTCTGCAGCTGGGGCTGCCTCCTTGCCCTTCCGTCCTACAGCTGGGGCGGCCTCCTTGCCCTTCCTTCCTGCAGCTGGGGCTGCTTCCTTGCCCTTCCGTCCTGCAGCTGGAGCTGCCTCCTTGCCCTTCCTTCCTGCAGCTGGGGCTGCCTCCTTGCCCTTCCTTGATGCACTTGGGGCTGGCACCATGTCCGTCTGGCTGGCTGGTGGCCCGGATCCTTTACCACCTGGAGTGGTTGGGGACACTACTGTGCCTGTGGACTGGGTGGCAGAGGTGCTTGCCTGGGTTTTGACCACCCTGGCCTGACGTGAGGGACGGGGTGGAGGGCTAGGGAAGAGGTCAATGTTGGCGAGGAAAAGCTTCTTAGGGACATTGAGGCAGGAATAGGGAGATGGTTTGGGAATGGAGGAAGAGGGAGTGGTGGTAGGAGGTGTCTATCTGCTGATTTTGGGTGCAGGTGGATGGGCTAGATGCTGTTGTGAGGTGGATGGCTGATGGGTGTCTGAGTGCTTGTGTTTGTGTACTTTGGGAGGAGGGGGCACAGACACTGTGGGAGAGGACACAGGGGACATGTGCATGGATGTGGGGATGGTGACTGCCAGTGAGTGGTGTGTAGTGATAGGTGTGCTGATGATGGTGGTAATGGATGAGGATGTAGTGCATGCAAGTGTGAGTGTAGACGCAACTGGGAGGGAGGTGGAGGAGGATCAGGAGAGAGCCACAGTGGAGGCAGTGGATGTTGGTATGTCTGATTCTGGATGGTGTTTGTGTGAGTGCCTGTGCGATGAAGTGTGGTGCATGTGATTACCATGTCCACTCTTGTGTGTTGTCCTGGGTGCCTGCTCGTCTGACTGTGTGCTTGGGTGAGCAGGCACAGGCAACTCGCTGTGGAGCTGCTGGGAGGGCGGTGCTTGTACGTGGTTGGCAGCTGTACCTGTAGCTGGGGTGGTCACAGAGGTGTCTGCTACCACCAGGGAGCTCCCATCCATAGTGGATGGAGGAAAGTCCAAGACAGAGTCCAGTCTATTTGTATCACAGGTGCATTGTCCAAGGGGGCATAGGAAGTGGAGCAATGGCAGTTCAAGGTGGACAGGGTGACAAAGTGGGACACAAGGGTGACAATCAGGAGAGTCTTATTTCTAGGTGGGGGTCTTGGCAATAGTCTCTGGCTTCTATCTGGATCGCAGGGAACATTTGCGTGGTGCTTCTCCTTCTGCAGGGGGAGGGGTGCTGGTGGCCTGTTGTTCCTGTGGCGGGGGCCTCCTGTCCACTAGCGGCAGTGGAGGTGGAGGGCTGTTCGGTGGTTTGGCTAGTGCCAGGGGCCCGATGGTGTGCCACTGCCTCCCTCATACAGTTGGCCATGTCTGCCAGCACCCCTGCAATGGAGACCAGGGTGGTGTTGATGTCCTTCAATTCCTCCCTGATCCCCAGGTGCTGTCCCTCCTGCAACCACATGTTGTCCTGCAACTTGTCCAGTATCAGGCCCAGCGTATCCTGGGAATATTGGTATGCTCGCAGGATTGTGGTGAGTGCCTCCTGGAGAGTCGGTTCCCTGGGCCTGTCCTCCCCCTGTTGCACAGCAGTCCTCTGAGCTTCCCTGTTGTCCTGTGCCTCTGTCCCCTGAACCGTGTGCCCACTGCCACTGACCCCAGGTCCCTGATCGTCCTGTGTTTGTGGGTGCCCTGGGGTCCCTGTAGTGGTGGACACACTGCTGATTGATGTGTCCTGGGGACAGAGGTATGGGCCCGCTGGGTATAGGTGATGGTGGTATGTGGCTCTGGTTGTGTGGGTACTCTTGCTGTCTCTCTCTCTGTTGGCAATGGTTTGTCTTCGTAAAGGGTTGTGGGTAGTGTGGGTGTGTGGGTATGGTGTATGTATGGGTGTCAGGTGTGTGTAGCTTGAATTGCCCAATGTGGTGTTGTTTTGTTTGAGTGTGTGTATTTTGAGCGCAGCGGTATGTACAGCCAATGGTTTGCCACCATTGAATGTCTGCTGCGGTGATTTGTGGGTCATAATGCTGTGGGCGTTGTTCTGTTGGTGTAACGGTGTGGGTGTGGATACCGCCAGTTTATCACTGACCTTTTGGCTGGCAGATGTGTGTGTGGCTGTATAGTGACAGATTGGTATGTGTGTGTCATAATATGGTTGGTGGTTATCCGCGACGTTATGTTGGCGGCAGTCGGCATGGCGGTAAGTGGGATTTGCCGCCAATGTCATTATGAGGGCCTATATGTTTGTCTCTGACCATTTGGCCAACAACGCCACAAACGTTTTGATACACAACAGGTCAGAAAGCGATCATAACCCATTATCATTAACTATAGAAATGGGATTTTATGCACCTAAGAACCACCTAACAGTGGGTACTTCCTCAGGTATAAAAATATATAAACTACTCAGATGGCTGAACTGGAGGACTGCTGATAGCTCATTCGTTGTGGAATGGCCCAGCAAGAGCTTAACGGGTCTAAGATGCCCGCCATATGAGCTATTCATTGGATGGATCACCTTACTAACAGACCTTACAGGGATTCTCCTACTCTGTAGTGCCAGTACGCTATTCTCAAAGAAAACCAGGAACCTGCAGAATAATCTGCCATACAATCCATCCCTAGTAAAGGTACAAACTCAACTACGGAGAACATGGCGCGCCCATAAACTTTACAGCACAGCAACAACTGTAAAGTACTTAAGTGCAGCCTTAAAAACTCACACAAAGGAGGTATGGGCCCTAAAGTATGCTTTTGCAGAGAAGGAATGTGTAAAAATGCACATCATGCTCCGGGAAAGAGGCTTAACATGCTTCTGGAATTATGTTGGCAGTCTAAGATCTCAATATCGTACCAGAGAACATGGAATTCCAGAAGAAGTTTGGGTTTCCCATGTTAAATACTCAAGCAACAGAGCTGCCCCAATAGGTCAGAGTACTATAAAACTGGATATCAACTCAACAGGGAACCTGTCACCTCTTACAAACTCAACTTAGGTATGCCATCTAATGAAAGAAATGAAAAATGATGGTGTCTCCGGACCAAAAGGTCTTCCTGCTGGAATTTTCAAGTGTGCAGCAGAGGACTCGGCTAAGCTGTTAACATCCTTGTGTAATCATGCATTTCAGACTGCACAGATTCTGGAGGAATGGAGGGGCTAAATTCTGTTCCCATTCTTCAAGAAAGGTGATCCTACATCAGCATCCAACTATAGACTAATGGCCTTGTGAGATTAAGAAGGGAAGGCTTGCGCACAGCCACTGCTCCAGGAGTTAAATGACTGGGTGCAAGACAATAACGTACACCCATTGGCTCAAACTGGCTTCCGAACAGGAGCATCCACCAAGGATAACATCATAGCTCTTGCAGCACGAATCCAAAGAGCCGCCCAAAGGGGACAGCTTAAATTTTTCGCTTGCTTTATAGACTATAGTGCCGCTTTTGATAAAGTGTATCGACCAATGCTTCGGGAAAACTCAGTACATGGGGCATCCCCCAATCTTGCTGCAGGTCATTATGTCTCCTTACACCCAGACGTGGGTCCGTGTTAAAACAGGCCAGTACATAGTTTGCTCTAGAATTTTGACTACAGATGGCATTAAACAAGGCTGTGTCCTAGACCCGCTCCTCTTTAACTTATAAAGGGCGGACACGGGGAGAGCCCTAAGGCGAAGAACAGTCTGACTCCACCAAAACTCAACCACACGACCCTTCAAGTATTGCAATATGCTAATGACACCGTTATAATGGCTCATACCAAATCCAGACTGCAGCGTAGGAGACAGCACGATTAAAATGGCAAACAGTTATATTTACCTGGCCGTCTGGTTCCCAGAAACATCAACATCAACAGCACATAAAGCTGCACTAAGAAGGAAGGCTGGAGCAATAATTTATGGGCTTGCAAACTTGAACAAGAACCTAATGAGTGCATCTGCACCTCCAATGCACTTCTCCATGGGCATCTAGCATTCCCAGTGAACAGTGCTACCATTCTGGATTGATGTATGATGGAACAACGCATGCACTTACAACGCATGCCTTTACAACGCAGTAAGTACAATGCATGGTCATTACCACGCATGCACTTACCACAAAATGTTAATGTTTTTACAGTGCATATGCTTTTACCACGAATGTCTTTACTAAGAACATTTCGTAGTACCGGCATAGTTGGTAAAGGCATATGCATGGTAAAAACTAGAGGTAAGTAGAACATACTATATATATATATATATACATATATATATATATATATATATATATATATATATATATATATATATATATATATGTGTGTGTGTATATACATATATATGTAATATATATACATTTCTCTATATATGTATGTATATATATATATATATATATATATATATACAAACACACCTTTCCACCAAAAAACCATACCTACCCTAAACCCTAGAAATTACCTTACCACCCCAAAACCTATACCCACCATAAAACCTAAACACCCCTTACCACCCCAAATCCCATACCCACCCTAAAACCTAAAAATTGCCTTACCACCCCAAACCCTTACCCACCCTAAAACCTAAAAATGCCCTTACCACCCCAAAACCCATACCCACCCTAAAACCTAAAAATGCCCTTACCACCCCAAAACCCATGCCCACCGTGAAACCTAAAAATGCCCTTACCACCCCAAAACTCATGCCCACCCTAAAATCTAAAAATGCCCTTACCACCCCAAAAACCATAACCACCCTAAAACCTAAAAATGCGCTTACCACCCCAAAACCTATACCCACCCTAAGACTTAAAAATGCAATTACCACCAATAACTGTTACTCACCCTAAACACTATATATATATATATATCACTCAAGCCACTTTTTACTTACCCGTACTTACCTTTAAAACCTTTATAACACATACACCTCTACCATTCATGCCTTTACAACGAAATCCGTTGTAAAGGCATGCGTGGTAAAGGTATATTTGTGGTAAAGGCATGCATGGTAAAGTCATGCGTGGTAAATGTTGCATTCACCGCGATGTAAGTGATGTTTCCCTTCTGGATCAGCAGCAGACACTAGGAGACAAAAACTTTTTTCAACTTCCCAGGCACGTGAAAAGGTCCAGAGTTCACCTGGAGTTCGGATTAATAAACCAACAGCTAGCATGCACTTCGGACATCCTGAAGTACTAGTCAGATAATGAGGGCCCAGCTGATTACCTGAAAGCCTGTTTAAAGGACACCTTTGAAAAACTAGGGTCCCCGTGGCACCAGCTTTATCACTTGATTAAGTGGATCTGCCACCATGGAAGAGGGTAATCAATAAACAGATGCGTCTTGTATCATTGCATTTAGATACAGCATCCTTGCCGGAATCAGATGATCTACGCCCTCTAAACAAGTCGTACTTATCTGATAGGGCTGGGGCCTTTCAGATAAGTATGACTTGAGGTCATCAAACACTGTACTCGCAAAAACATCATATTGCTACGATTATTAGTGCTGCCAGTGAACAATGTTTATCCTTAGCCACAACATGGCAAGAAGATTGTCTGCAGGCTCTGTATTTTTAACAAAGAATCCTGGCAACATCTACTATGCTGCTGCCCCGCTTTGGAGGTGACTAGGGGCCAGATGTAGCAAATGTTTGCGAGTCGCAAAAGAGTTGCAGCGCTATTAGCGAACCCCCAAAATGCGAAATGGGATGTTCAAATCCCATTTCGGAGTACCAAATATCGATGCGACCCTTTACCGACTCGCAAAAATTGCGACCTGATTTTGCGACCCACAATTAGGAAGTTGCAAATTGCGAGTCACAAACCGTATGCAAAAGCCAGTCGCAAATTGGGACTAGTCCCAAAAAGCCAGTTTTGCACACCCAGATTACCACTGATTCAGAGCAGGTGGTAACCAGAACCGAAGTATAAAAGGAGACCCAGAAGGCATCTGGGCTACTCAAAATGGCTGCACTATACGTGATTGCATGGAGAAGGAGAATCCAGGCTGCTCAGCAGAGGAGGAGGAGGCAGAGACAGGAGAGGATATACCGAACCAGGCAGACACTATTTCCACAAACTGAGGAGGAGGAGATATATGAGAAATACAGACTGAGCTGCGCTGTTATCTTAGAGATAATTGAACTGCTGAAACCTGAGCTCGAACGCCAGACAATGCGTGGCAGCGCCACCCCCACACGTGCAAGTGCTATGCTCACTGCACCTCTTGGTCTCGGGTAGCTATCAGGGGGTGATTGCTGTGGCAGGTGGGGTATCCCAAAGTGCACTCTCACGATTCTTTAGACGTTTCCTAGATGCCATACTCGCACACATGTCCAGATATATATACCTTCCCAGAAAAGAGGAAGAAATGAACAGAACCAAGTTGGACTTCTACAGAATTGCCAACTTCCCCCATGTAATAGGGTGTGTGGGCGGGACACATATACCAATTTGCCCACCAGTAAATCTGGAATATTTGTTCCGCAATAGGAAATGTACCCACTTGTGCCAACTTCCCCCATGTAATAGGGTGTGTGGGCGGGACACATATACCAATTTGCCCACCATCAAATCTGGAATATTTGTTCCGCAATAGGAAATGTACCCACTCACTAAACATCCAGGTGGTATGTGATGCCCATAATGTCATTACTGACATCGTGGCTAAATATTCAGGGAGTACACATGATGCATACATATTCAGGTACAGTGGGATACACCAACGCCTAGAACGTGGGGAGTTTGGAGAAAGATATGTATTAGGTACTGGCGAGTACACTCCGAAGCCCTACTTACATGTCACTGCGTAACCCTGTGATGCCCTGCAAATGTTGCCTTTTTTGTCAAACAGGTGACAGTGCATATGCCCTGAGACCATGGATCCTCACCCCATACCTAACACCTGGCAATCAGAATGAGAGGCGATATAACATTGCACATCGGCGGACCAGAACTATAATTGAGAGGACGTTTGGCTTGTTGAAGTCACGATTCCGATGCCTGCATAAAAGTGGAGGAGCACTTCAGTATGCCCCAGAAACAGCATGCAAGATAGTTGCCACCTGTGCCATCTTACACATCATTGCCACCAGACGTGGGCTATTTCTCACCCCTGACGCCACAGATTCGGAGGATGAGGAGCAAGAGCTACCACACCGAAAACCTGGGGATAGAAGCATCACAATGGAGGGCAGACAGAGATGGAACCACATTGCAACCCACTACTTTGGCAGGTACGTAGCAACTGTGACAACACTCACTAATGTAAGAGACACATAGCCCAGTTGTGTAGTTAAATAAATTAACCCTTTTATTGCAAGACTATAATGTTGAAATAATGTTAACTATACTACAGTATGCAAAAAGAAAGTGTAATCTGACACATTATGTCCATGTGCCTCTGTAGCACTACATGTCAGTAGCTCACAGCCTCCTGTGACTGTGGCCACCATGGCTCACTCCAGCTTGGTCCCCTGAGCCCTGCCTTGCACTGCTACTCCGCAACACACGTGCATCAGTGGCAGACACACTACTCACACTGGAGACCTCCTCAATGTCCTGCGGGGTATCCCCAATGCCCTTTGCAGCCTGTCTGGTCTCCGGCAGGTTTACCACATGGCTGATGCGGCCAAGTCCTCGTGCCACATCTCCTGCAAAATGCCCTAGTTTCACTTGCAGGCTGACAGTGCGCCTTGACAGGCAGGTGGTATTGGTTGCCAGGTGTCCTATGGACACACCTAGCCTGTCTAAACAGACAGCAGTGTTGCGCTCCCTGCGCCGTGCCCTGTCAACCACCAGTTCCCTGACCAAATTGTCTGTGGAGGTAGTCAGGTTACCCAAGTGAGTGTTCAGTGTTGTGAACTGGTTGTCCACATTTGCCATCCCATACGTGATAGTGGTCTGTAGTCTTGAGAGATTACGGTTTATTAACAGCATTTGTCAATTTTGCAGGCGCTGACTCTGCAATAAGGATGCTTCAGTTCCCATCAAATCCTCATTGGAAACATCCTCCCTATGCACAGACTGCATTGTGCGTCGTCGTCTATGCACCGCGTCTGATGATCCCCGTGTTTGGCTGTCCCTAGGCATTGGCCCTGGTGTCCCAATAGCTGCCTCCATACCCAGAGCAGGATTGTCCATGGTCTCCTGTGCCGATTGAACGGGTGGTGATGTCCAGCACTCCCCTGCAGTGTCTATGGCAGCCTCCTCCTGTGTGTCTGTGCCATGATCCTCTCCCTGCACAGTTGCACTGATGGGGGGCCTTGTGGGAGACCTGTAGGACATAGGGGATACACTGTCAATATCGCACATATGTTTGATGCCTCAAAATAAACAATTGCCTATATTTGGACTACTGTACTACATTGCCCATAATGCACTGTTCTATAGGTTGCAAAACTGTGAATGGAGCTACTCTGGAGGTGCCTGCTGATGTGTACTGTGATTGTGTGCATAGTGCGTAGGCTGGTGTAAATACATTAATTTTGGTACTTACTTTTTGATGTTCCTGGTGCAGAGCTGTCTACGTCTCCAATGCCCAGTACAGCCTCCGGCTCCGGAGTTGTCTCCACCATGCTTTCGATTGCTCTAGGGGTGGAACAGTAGATGGCCCTCCTCCAGTGCCATGCATCTCCCTCATGCGCTCCGCCACCCTCTTCTTGGTCCTGGAGTGAAGGTCATACCACCTTTTGCATATTTCATCCAGGGTGCGGTGGCTAACACCAATGGCATTAATTTTGTTCTGAATGTCCTGCCAGATCTTCTTTTTGTGTCTGTCAGGGACACTCATTGCTGCCTTGCCAAATAATTCCTCATGGTGCAGGCAGCACTCCTCGGTGAGCACCTCCAACTCCTTCTCAGAAAACTTAATTTTGCGTTTTCTGCCTCCACTGGGTGTCTCCTTCTCCTGTGTAGCCATTGTTCCTGCAGCTCCTCTCACATGGGTGTAGCTCTGCAGTTTGGGCTGGGTGGCCTGGTTCTGATGTGATCAAGAAGTGGGTTTTTCAAAAGTTTAATTTTCACCTGCATGCAATTTGCGAGTCAGTCGCAATTTGCGACACCGGACCACATCCTTCGTGCAATTTGCGAACTCGCTTTTTGCGAGGCCGCAAATAGTGACCTCGCAAAAAGCGAGGTCGCAAAATGCGGTGCGACTCCGCTGCGATTCGCTGTTTGGAATAGCGATTTTTACTGGCATATCGTTTTGCGAGTCGGAAATAGCGATTCGCATGGAGTCGCTATTTCCGACTCGAAATTTTTTGCGTTCTTACATCTGGCCCTAGGTCACTCCTGAAGTCGGTGCTCCTAGCCAAAGGTGTACGCACTTGTATAAAGGCTTCTGCGATACGCTTTACGCAAGCTGACGTGAGAATAATAAGATTCACCAGTTACGCAAGCAAATTGAGAGAGTTAATATGCCCACGCTCTATGCCACCTAAGCAATTGAGTCTCACCCAAAAACTCATCCCATATCACATGCAACATGTGGGTAACCGGGCAATGCCAAGCGAGGTGGAATGTATACACTCGGGCTTGCATTTAAGAACAGCAGCCTTGATGGATTTGTATGCACTTTACATTTCAGGTAGCCCTATGATTAAGGTTTTTGGCAACACTAACAGTATTTGCCAACCTGAAACCAATTATAATACTGATTTTATATCTTATATTGCAATAGTTTTAGCATTTATGCAAACATATAATTATTTTAATTTCTAATGGGTCTGTCAGCAAAAACAACAATATTTTACAGAGCTGAATTGTATTTCCTCCTAGACAGCTTCATGCCAATGACTCAATTGGTGTCAATTGTATTATTAACCTGAAAGTAATTCTTAACACTGCTTTTATCTTTTTGTTCTTTTGTCAGCAAAAACAACATTTTACAGAGCTGAATTGTATTTCATCCTAGACAGCTTCATGCCGAAGACTCAATTAGTGTCAATTGTATTAGCAACCTGAAATCAATTCATAATACTGCTTTTATCTTTTTGTTCTTTTGTTGCAACGGTTTTATGTAATCACGCAAAATATTAATAGACTGAAACTGAAACTGAATTCTGTTTATTGCTGGAACACATTAGTCCTTGTTTCACTTTCCCCTCGCAACTTTTGAGAACATATCAATGTTACATCAGCTTGATTGTGACACAATTTCATTGTGTCTACTCCTTATGGCAGGTTCTACTACACACATATACATCTATGGTGTACTTTGTTATGGACATGCACAGATTATAATGGTATGTGTTGGTGATAGGCTTTTCTGGGCAGGCATTCGTCATGGTGCTGAGCACTTGCCCCACCTAATTTCTTTACTTTGTAACATTGGGATGTAGAACTGCAGGTGTGTTATTTTTACACTTAATATTGATCACTGTGACCAGGTTTGCATATTTAAATTTTGGGACCATTCAGGACTTACACAGGCTAGGGGGCACTGTTGCATGGATGTATATGTGGGATGTAACCAAATTGGGCCAGACAATGTTTTGGGTGGTATTTCAAATGCTAAAGGGTTCAGCAAGTCTTGCGCATTGTGAACCTCATTTGGCTGGCACTTCTCCCTATAAAGTATGTTGAATATGTGTTGGCTGTGTGCAAGTTAGTTATTTATTTATCCACACCTGGAGGGTGCTTGGTTGTCATTACTTTTTGTCTTCTTTTTGTGACGTGTCCATTGTTTTGTGTGTAGCTTAGACCTACTTTAGTTGTCTGTGAAGAATTGAGTTACTGATGTGTTTGTTTTAATATCTTCCACTTACACGTTGCACACCTAGGCATAGCACTTTGTGATGCTACTCTTTGTCCATTATATACGTTAAGCCAAGGGATATGTGAACAGAGACATTTTGGGGCATGGGCAAAGTGGACTGTGGCACAGGGACCCAAACGTCCAGTGTTGCCCCTAATTGAGACAACCCAGTTCTGCAGAGAGTGTTCCCATAATGAGCTTGCATTATTCCTTAGGTGGATTGTTTAGGGTAGCATTTTACAAATGGTATTGTTTGATGTGTCTGATGCGTGAGAGTTTATTGCAGTAATGTAGCTTAGAAGGTGTGTTTCAGTTTCATGCAATATCCCTACTTAAGTTTCTTATCTATCAATTACTGGACCTAGCCTGTGAGGAGCTGGAGGTAGCCACAGTGATTATTTGCTGTGATGTTAGTGAGGACCTGCTGTTGTGTTACTGTATTGTAGACCCACATCACCATCACTGTCAATTTTGGAGGCACACATTTAACATTTAAAAGAATGTCCTTGTGCATTCTCAATGACCTGACCAAAGAGGGCATCAGAGAAGTGACTTGTGATCATACATTATTAACTGTTCTGGACAGAGACCCACAAAATGGGTTTAGCCCAGGGACCCCATGAACCTTATATTGAACTTGCCTGTGCATCTGTTAACTGGAAAGTAAATGAAAACGGGTGAGATGAGAACTTACCATTGGTTGGGTCCACAAAGGTGTGGGTTTTGGATGTCATCAAGCAGCAGCAGAGGAAGGGCGTGTTGGATCGGCTCCATGGCAGCAGAGGACATGTGCAGGTGAGTAAATGTGAGTTTCTGCCTTTTATCCCTCAGTGTTGGCCAGCTCAGGTGTGGAGGTTTTGCTGCCACAGTCACATCAGCAGGAAGTGGCAGCATGATTGGACTAGTGATGGAAATGGCAGCCTGCCCTCCAACATAATCTTTAACCTCGACTGCGGCCATCTACATTTCCTGGCAGTGACAACAGTGCTGCAGAGGTCTTTCATCTTTCATCTATGCACCCGATTGACTCATAATTGGGAAGGTGGACTGCTGAGTTGGTGGTCAGTGAAAACTACGCAGTTTCGATGGTTGTGACCTTTCCGTCACACTCATAATCAGGCCCTATATTAGCCATTTTTAGAAGACTTGACTCTTAAGACTTGTTGCCTAAGAATTCTGTTCTGAGACTATTCTGGAATATATTTTGACCAAACTTTGGTGCATCTTTCCCTCACAATGACATATGTACATGTGGCACACCTCTAGCTTGATAGTCTTTGCTCCAGAAGAAGTCCACAACCTCACCTACTGGTGGATTCATTTGTAACAGATAAAATGGAGCATGGCTTCAAATCTGTGCTTCAAGTATCTACAAACATTTGCAGGATCAATGGAACACAATTCTCCTGGAGACTTGAAATGAATCCCTCCAATATTGCAATCGCTTGCCTAAGAAAGTCATGAAAATCTTCCCAAGCATACTTTGCACAGCTCAAAGTAACACACCAGGTAGGTGCACCTAGACTGCGTAACATGACAAAAACATTATTTATTGGCACGACGTTGGCAAGACATAATCTTCATCAAATCTCTTGCAGTGATGTCATTAAAACGTGTCCCTGTTCTCATTACTTGGTCCACAGCATAAAATAGCACTGAGAGATCACTTTCAAACAAAAAGAGATAAACGTATGGTATGTTTCGCCCAAAGGTGGGGTCTTCAGAATATAATCTGCTGGATCTATATTCTGATGCACAAATCTGTAGTGGAGGTTCATCATGATGACCACCTTCTTCTATAGGAAACAACATTGGAAAACCTGTGCTTGTAAACTCTTTTCTCACACACTTACCGGCTCTCCTTTTGCTTGCTTCATTCAGTAGACTTGTAAAGCATTACCGATCATATGTCTTGAATGTAGAGGATACATGTTGTAATGTTCATATATTTTTTCTGCTTTAGCTAAGTCAACTTTTTCAAGCTGAGCTGAAGGGGCTGAGGTTGAACTTCCTGTTCTAAGACAGGTAACATGTTCCTCTAAATCAACATCTTTGTAAAACACATGTTCTATTTTAAGGCATTCCAAAGCTCTATTAACCCTATCTAGGCTTGCATGTTCCTGCCAATGCTTTTCCCTTTAGTAGATATTTTCTTTATTAGAACCTCTAGTGGTTCTTCTTCTTTTTAACCTTCCCTCACAGTTTCAATATGGTCCTTCATATTCAAAGGCAAATACGCAACTTTACCTTTCATACCTTTAGTAGTTCAGAAGGTGGTAACTTCTTATTTTTGGTCTCCATTTTAACAATGGCTTGGAAGGGATGTACTGCATGTATGAAAATACTCTCACAGATGCTCAGGTTTTGAAGCTCATCAGGAATAGGATAAAGTTCCACATTTTTTATGAACACTTCTAGCAGACATTGTATTATTGTCCAATTTGTTTACAATATTTACAGACTGTCTGCATTATGCACAAGTCAAATCGATCTTCAGCTATCAAATAAAGAGCAAGTTTAAACCACTGTACTACATCACTCACTTCTGTTTTTTTTACAAATATTCATGTTTTAACTCATGATTTGTAGTGAGTTCACCTGCAACAAACTCACACCTTGTCTGGAGTTCCGCGAGCGGGGGAATTCTGGTATGTTGCACTGCTTGTGATGTCATGCACTGTAAAATCAGAGCTAATGGAACTACACAGCGTATCAGAGGGCGCTACTTCTTTCTACCACTCAAGTAGATTCTCTACTTCAGTGGCATCTTTCTCAACGAGAGCGATAGCAACCTAATGCAACCACCCACGTTGAGAAAGCTCGCAGGAAGGTGGTATAGCGCTCAATTTTCTTGCTAAGCCTTACCAACTTAACATTCGGAAGCCGTGAGTAAGATAAATATCTGCCATGCAGTGGTTGCCACAGTTTTTCCAGAACTCCGCGCTCCAAGAGGAACGTGAAGTGGGAATAACTCCATGAACTCCACCAGAGGAGCACAATTTTCAGCCCACCCCTAATCTGAATATCATCTATGTCAAAACATATTTAGAACGACTAGCTCCTAATACCATATCATTTAGTTTCTGAAGCAGAGGAGCTTGAGCTTGACTTTTTGCAAAATACAATCTTCTTACTAGATCACACATTTTAGTGTGGTGCACAGACAGCATCTGTATGTGATGGGAAGTACTGACATAAATCTGTTCTGATCAACACACCAGTGAATGATGTTGAAGGTTTGTCAGTCTTCGAACTCGACAAGGATCAAGTCTTCTCAGTAGTTAATTTTTTTGTTTGACAGTTCCTCTGCTGAATTTGTTTAAGAGTTTAAGTTTGTCAATAGACTGCTCTTATGTTGCATTCATTTCTACACTTCCACTCTAAAACTGCCTATCGAGGATTTTGACCTAATACTTCATTAGTCATTTCTCCTTCTACATTCCCAGGCACTAATTTTTCTTTTTCAATCATATGCATGACCATCCCTGTCAACTGTAAACACTAACTATTTTTTTTGTAAATAACTCCCCTTCATTAAAATGTCTCAGTACTGAAAGTATGCTTCCACTCTCCCTGTAAAATACTCCAAACATTTGTTTTATTAACTTGAACCTTTTGGCGACTTTTTTTTAAAGTGAGTTAACTAGTTTATCTAAACATTTCATTCTCTTCAAAATGAGAATAAATAGCTTTCTCTTCAATACAAAGGCCTTGTCTACTAGACACTCAACAAACTCTTTCTGCTTTTGCAATGCTTTTCTTCTATTCACTGTTATCATGTGTTTATATTATTAGATCTCTGCCAAAGTTCTTTTTTTTAAATCTGTCTTGTTGTCATTTTTCTTTTGCCATTATACATTTATAGAAAGCAATAACATATTTTTTTACATGTTAACAAATCTTCATTAGTAATAGCACCTCCAGCAGAAAGCTTACATGATGTTATTAATTTCAACTAAGTTTAAAAAGTATATTATTAATTACCTGAACTGTTTCTTAAATGCAGCTGAGAACAACAGTCTCTTTCAGTTTCAAATTATGTCACATCTTCTGAGCACAACTCAAGGAGATTTTCTTCTCAAATGCACCAAACCCAATCTGAGCTATCTCTGGTTTTTCAGCAAATCTCATCACAGCATTTCTTCTACCATGTAATAACAATGTTAACTACTGGTTGACTTTACTATAACCTGACCCTTCTTTTCTTCTTCTCCCCATACGATCTTGCAAGATTCTCACTGGTATGGTAAACACTTTGTGGCAGCCTCAATAATGTTGCATGTGGTTCTTGCGAGATGCTAGTGGGAATGCATGAGCCTCATGGATTGCAACAGAATTGTAAGGAAATAGTAGTATATGGAAGGGACTATCCTCTCCACTGAGAACCATCACTTGGATAATGGGTGTGCATACTAAAGTGTCAGGAGAGACTGCCCTCTCCTTTCAAACCTTTCTCTCAAATGATAAGTATGTATAGTAGGGTGTGCAGAGGGACTGCCCTCACCATTAACACCCCTCTCTCGGATAACAGATATACATAGTAGTGTGCGGAGGGACTGACCTCTCCAATAAGACCTCTCTGTCAAATACCATATGCACCTATTAGGGTGTGTGGTGGGACTGGCCTCTCCACTGAGAACTCTCTCTTGAATGATGAGTGTGCATAGTAAGGTGAGTGGAGAGACTAGCCTCTCCGCTGATACCTCCTTCTAAGCTCACTGGTGTACGTAGTAGGGAGTCTAGCCTCTGTGCTAACAGCTTTCCCCAGGACGTTGGGTGTATATTGTAGTGTACAGGTGGAACTAACTTCTCCACTAACACCCCTCCACAGTGTCATAGACATGTTTAGAGGTATTTGAGGAGGGACACTAGTCTTCCTGCTTACAACCCCCTCTTAGATAATGGGTATGCATAGTAGGGTGTGAGGAAGAACCGTCCTCTCCATTCAGACCTCTCTCTTGGATGACAGGTATGAATATTAGGGTGTGTGGAGGGACTGGCTTCTCTGCTGTGAATTCTCCGTTGGATGATGGATGTATGTAGTAGGTTGTGTGGTGGGAATGTCTTCTCCGCAAAGGTACCGGTGTGCACAAATGGCTGTACGGAGGGAGTCACCTTTAAAGTGACACTTCTCTCTTGGATGGCAGGTATGCATAGTAGGGTATGTGGGGGGACTGATCTCTCTGTTGAGACCTCTCTGTCACATGATGTGTGTGCATCTTAGGGTGAATGGAAGGACTGGATTCTCCACTGAGACATCTCACCAGTGTTACAGGTGTGCATAGTAGGTGTAGAGAGAGAGTGGCCTTTTATGTGAGAACTCTCTCTTAGATGAAAGGTGTGCATAGTAGGGAGTGGGAAGGAACTGACCTCTCTGCTGACACCTCCTCTTGAAAGAATAATGTGCATAGTAGGGTGATAGGAGGGACTGACCTCTACACTGAAACCTCTCTCAAGGATGACAGAAATGTGTAGTAGGGTTTGGGGAGGGACAGGTCCCTCCACTGAGACCTTTCTTTTGGATGACTGGTGTGCATAGTAATGTGTGTGGTTGGACAGGCCTCTCCTTTGAGACCTATCTCTAAGATGACACGTGTACATAGTAGAGTGTAAGGAGGAACTGGCCTTTCCTTTCAGTCCTCTCTCCTGGATTACAAGTGTTTGTACTAGAGTATAAGAAGGAACTAGCCTATCCAGTAAGACCTCTCTCTAATATGACAGGTGTCTGTAGTAGGGTATGTGGAAGGATTTGCCTCTCCGCTGACGCCCCTCTATTGTCTAATGGCTGTATGTAGTAGGATGTGAGGAGAGTCTTAACTGTCTAATCAGAACTCTTCCAAAGCCTATAGGCATAGATAGTAGACTCTTACAAACACCAACTCCTCTAACACTCCTTCTTACAGTGTGTATACCAGAGTTTATTAAAGGAACAGCTACTCCTTTATTGTTTTCACAATCCAGCAAGTGTCACAAGATCGTAACTTATTTTTTAGAAAAAGTTAACATTCTATTTTTCACAGTACTTGTGTTTTACATGGCTCCTCTCAATGATAGGGGGCACAATATCCATTTCTCCTAGAAGAGTGTATTAACAGCTCACCTACATGTTTTTAATATTTATGATCCCATGAGAGTCCCGCAAGATTGTAAATTATTTTTAAAATCATATACATTTACTTTCATCACAGCAGTTATGCTTTAATGGCACCCCTCCAAATCTAGGGGAATAGGATAACATTCTCTTGCCCTCTTACATAGCTTTTTTACTTTATTTCCAAAACACCTGCAATTTTTGTGAGGAAACAATAATGGCAGTTATTTCATTTCTAATCCTCCAAAAGCCAGCAATTAGAGTGCTCTCTCTAATGGGACTCAGAGGAGTCTCTCGCTTTTGTGAGAGTGTGAAGGCTTGTGGGGAAAATGGGCCTCTTGGCCAATCATAGGGCTGTATTTCTGATTTTGCGCTCTTGCTGAACTCTCACAAGACTCTTCCGGGCCCAACCATCCAGACATAGAATTATTTTTGAACCTTACTTTCTCAAAAACTATTGAACACATTTACACAAAATGACAAAAAGCACAAGCTGTGGTCCAAGATCTATCTTTCTGCCGAATTTGGTTCAATTCCATTCAGCAGTCTTTTCTGTACCTCATCTTAAAGAAGTTAATGGAAAATGCATGGGATTTTGCATTTTGGAACTCCCTTTTCTCTGCTCCCGCTTGATGGATCGCACTAAAACTTTCCATGCACAAACTAGTCAAAAAGTAGCACCTTTTAGAAATGTTTCATAGAGATTTGTCAATCATTGCTAAAGTTATTAGCAACACAAAATATGTTTTCCTATGGAACAGCTGACCTAACTATAACTACCTAGTGGTGAACGCCACTAGGAAAAATATGTAAAAATAAGATTTAAAAAAATAAACAAAAATAAAAACCAACAGTTTTTTGGGATCCAGCTCCAAAATCCAATCACTCAACTAGTCTATATTGGCTCCAAGACCACGCAAGTCCCCTTGTGATGGTTTTGGCAGAAGCCCTATGACAGGTGTAGTGGTCATTATATCATGTCACTAGATAGTTAATGTATGTCATTTATGATGTTATCGACCACCTCTACTCTCGCTCTCTTTCTCTTTGTCTCTAACCACCAGCTTAACCCGCCTTACAACTTCTATTCCTGCCTTCCTGTCTGGCCAGCGGATGTGTGAATGTGTTATATAGTCAGCCAGCAGCGTGCTTCAAATATCACCCATAACTAATACACATCATACAACCGTCCAATCAGTACACAATAAACAGGTCTCATCATGGACACATTTCTTGTGCACCACCTCAACAATCATCTTAGTACCATTCAGAGGAGTGTAGCCTAAACATACCGCATCTTCATGGACAGCAGTACCACAACGCTGTCTAGAGAAGAATCTGCCTTGGCCAAGCTTTGGGCAAGTGAACACCCAAAAACTGTAGAGTTCTGTGGACCCATACTCTATGCTACAAAGTAGGCTTTAATTCATTGTTATTTGATATTAACACATACCACATGTAGGCATTCAAGAAATCTCTGCTTATTACTCCCAGCCAAACAAGCATGCACAACCAATGGATGGAACTCCCAGAAATTTGATTTTGCAGACAAATCCTTCTCTCCTTTTGTTGAATCTGTCAAATGTTTACTGCAAAAACAAATAGTTTGTGAATCACAGAAATTACCAACATGATGATCTCCCGTATGCCGGCAATAGAGCCACACTCTCCAAGGTAAATCAGGATCCAAATATGCAGTTTACTAAATGTTCACTTTTTAATATCAATGACAACTAAATTCTGACCAAGAATGCAACCAGGTGCACACCTCTCCACAAGTAAAAAAAAGTGAAACCTTTTTGGCTGAGCAGGCTTGTTTGCAAATGTCACATCTTTGCTGCCAAGGAGCAAAGTGTGTAGTCTCTAAAATGGGCAACAAAAAGGGTGTTAAGATTAAGAAAGTATTTTAATACTATACTAATGGTAGAAGGTACTACACAAAAGCTAAATACGTCACATATTTTGCAGTCTCCAAAGGCACATTTTCAGAAGCTTGTTAGACCTAGCATCCTTGGTGTGGTTTCCCCTGTCTTTTTGCCTCTGCTTCCTTTATTTTTGACTGTGTGCTGGTTTTTGGTACTCTGGGCACTTTACCACTGCTGACCAGTGCTAAAGTGCAAGTGCTACCTTTATAAATTGTGATTATGATTGATTATCCCTGATTGTCATATTTGATTTACTAGTACGTCCCTAGTAAAGTGCACTAGAGGTACCCCGGGACTGTAAATTAAATGCTACTAGTGGGCCTGCAGCATTGATTGTGCCACCTAGATGAGTAGCCCTGTAAGCATGTTTCAAACCCGCCATTGTAGTGTCTTTGTGTGCAGTTTTGCACTGCCAATTTGACCTTTGTACCACTTGAACGGCCCAAACCTTGCCCATAGCTTAACATGTGGGCCACCTTTAAATATCTTTTAAGTGCAGTTTACTATTGAGAGGAGGTAAAGATTTGGAGTTTGGGGTCTCTGAACTCACAATTAAAAAATACATATTTTGGTAGAGTTGTTTTTTAGATTGTTTGTTTGAAAATGCAACCTTTAGAATGTGGGTATTTTCTTGCTTAACCTTTCTGTGCCTCTGCCTGCCTGCCTGCATGCCTGTGGAATTCACATCTGGGTCAGACTGACAGTTGGGCTGTTTGTGAATTCCCTCTAGGCAGTGACACAAAGGGAGCTGAGGTGTGTACTGTCTATCCCGATTAGTCTTCCTGGGCTTTAGTGGGGAGGGAGGAGCTGTGCCTGTGCCTGTCCTCACACAATGCAGTCTCTAGCCCCCTGGAGTGTGTCTGAAGCCAGGCCTGGGCAAGGCAGGATCTTATGAATAACAGAGACCTTCCTTTGAAGTTTGCCTACTTCAAAGGCAGAAATTAGTATTAGTAGTGGACCCAAAACCCCTGACTTTTAGAACACTTCTGGATCATGAGGAACCTCTGGCAAGGAGAAGAGCTGAAGAACTGTGAGGAGGAATACTGCCCCTTTGCTGTGTTTGCATTGCTGCGTTGGCCTGTAGTTGCTGCTTCTGCTTTAGAAAGGACAAAGACTGGACTTTGCTGTGTATCCTGTTTGTAAAGATTCTCCAAGGGCTTGGACTAAGTCTGCCTCCAGATAAGAAGTCTCAGGGACATCAAAGACTTCATCTGCCTGCACCTGCTGAGACCCCTGACTTGCCAAGTGATGCCTCATCCAGCCCCTGGGCCCAGAAGGAGAAGCAGGCAGAACCAGAGAGAAAATCCATGCACCGAAGCCGAGCGGCAAACAAATCGATGTAGCTCCTGCACCGCGGCGGAAAAATCAGCGCAGCACCAATAAAATCGATGCATCACCAGCTCAGCACGGATTCATCGCTGCCATGAGTCCGGAGTTTCAACGCATCATACCTGGATGTCAAAATCTTCAACATCACTGCACTGACCCGAGGCTGCTGGTTCACAAACTGATGCATCGCTAACCAGGTGGAGAAAAAAATCAATGCACGCCTCACTTGCGAGTAAAGATACGATGCATTGCTTGCTTTTCTGTGGCACACTTATCAGTGCGGCTTTATTTTTCACGCATGCCAGGTGCTTTGTGCTAAAACAACATATCCATTGATTTCTACGGATTAAGACTCTTTTTATTTTAAAATTTCATATCTGTGCTTGTGTATGTTGGATTTTTGTAGTTTTAGTCTTGTTTGATTCAGATAAATATTGGCCTTTTTTCCAAACTGGTATGGAGTATTTTTGTGGTGTTTTTATTGTGTTACTCTATGTGTTGGTACAAATACTTTACACGTTGCCTCTGAAATAAGCCAGATTGCTTGTGCCAAGCTACCAAGAGCAGGGGTTACCTGAGCTGTGCATCTCCCGTACCCTAACTAGAGTGAGGGTCCATACATGGACAGGACGTAAACTGACTGCCAACTAGAGTCCCCATTTCTGACAGAGGTCTCTGTGTTACAAAATGAAACCTCTTTCTGCAATGCTTTGTATGTATCCTATTGATATGTTATTCCATTATTCACCCCCTCCCTTTCTCTAGTGTTAAACTTGTTTATTATCCTTTTGTTGTGAAAGGGGCGGGGCCATGAGGGATGACGGAGACAAGAGGAGTGCACTGTGCACTCCCCTCAGTGAGCATGTATGTATGGTCGGCCATCTCTGGCCTGCTAAACACACATGCGCACTGTGCTCTCTAGAAAGAGCAGGCCCAGGCCTCCAGTCTGCCTGGGAGCGCTCTGGCTGGACGCTCCCAGCCAGTCCTAAAGCTGCTCTGAGCAGTGTCAGGATTGGCCGCAGGGCAGGCTGAGGCCCTGTGCCTGCCTGCAGTGGCAGGGGAAAGAGGAGCAGTGCCATGGCAACGGAGCAGGTACGTTTTCATTTTTATTTATTTTTTATTAAATGTTCCCCTGTTCTCATCCTCCCCCGTGTGCCGCACCCGCCCCTTCAGAGCGCATCTAACCGCGACTGCCTTCAAAGAGGGGCCCAGAATGACCCATCTAATAAATATTTAGGCAGGTTACAATCTGCGACATCCCCCGCCCCCAAGTGATTGGCTCCAAACACAGGGATAGTGGCCGTCAAGTTACCCCTATCTCGATGTTTGCATTCTCAGACGGAAAACAGTTTAAATGCAGCTCATGTTCCTTAAAGCAACAGGTCCTGCTTCAAAAAATACACTTTCCTTTTGGGGAAACATCAGTGGCAACAGGCATACACTCCCCCGAGGCTGCCAACACAATTCCCAAAGGGGAATGACATTCCCTTTGCAATAAATTACCACTTCCTTTGAGGTAAGTATTCAGTGGTTTGTGACTGCAATTCCGGTTGGAAGCCATTGATACCTCACATGCCAAATCTCAATTTGAAATGAACAATTCTCTATGGATTTTGAGTCAGAAAAACTGTTCAGACTTGAAAGATGGGTCTGTACCTTGGCAAACCCAGTGATTTTGTGAATCACATGGTTTGCAATCTCATAATCCTCTGGTACATCTGACCTAATATTTCTAAAGTGGCAGCTCTGGTAGAAAACACTGCCAAGGGCAAGCGAGAGCCGAGCGAAGAGGAGGAGTGAGTCACAGGTCTACAGGGAGATTCTGCCTCTTGTTTTCGTCAGATATGATGCCAGGGGCTATTCTGTTTCAACATCGGATAATTACAGCCAGACACAGCATGTGGAGTGTGCTCCATTCCACTCACCCCTGAAAACAGAGCCAGCAGTTTCTTCACAGCAGCTGTTCGCTGCTGCAGTGTGAAAAGTTAATTTTGGGAAAGTGCCTGGATGTCGCTTTTCTCTCTATGAGGCACATGTGGCCAATACAGATATAAACATTCAGTGTTGGTCCCTGAAACTGATAAATCAGCAGGCCTTACGCAGCTTGTATGATTTGGGCGTGCTGGGAAGTTTGCTGCAGAGGTAATGTAAATTATCCTATGCCTGAAGACATAGGGCTCAATTCATGATGGTACTTATGTGTAGAAAAGTTCTGCATGTGGAGTTTGTGCACTTGGGGTAGGATCTCAGCACGTTGCACTGCGAAGAGTGCCCATGCGGCCTTGAGTGTGGAGATTCCACCCCGTGTGTGGAAACTCCTGACCAGAACTTAATTTGAGCTGGTGGTTTCCCCTGCGGGGCACCGGCACTTATTTTTGAGGGCCAACACTTTCTGCATCAGGCATTTACTCTGAGAAAAAGACACAAATGGGAAAGACGCGAAAGTGAAAGATAGAAAAGCGTCACCATGTGAGAGAGCAGAAAGCTGCAAGAGTGAGCTGAAGGGGCAGGGAGTGGCTGTACATGGATTAAAGAGGCCAGAGATGGCTTTAGCATTATGCTGTCTCAGTATTCTGTGCCTACACATTTAATTGCAGCAGCCGCAGTTTTCAGAGGAGCTTTGGGCACCGTCATGTTTTTATTTACAAATTAACCACTGCTCCTGACTCGTAACTTTACTACACGTAAAAACCTTTGTGAACCGGGCCCATATAGAGAAGGGCTCTGAACACCTCCAAAACCCCAAAAGTCTCCTACTGCACAAGAAGGACTGCTAATGCTCAATACTTGTGAAACCATCACACTGCTAACTGCTGTCATCTCCACATGCATCCCAAATAAAAGTGCAAGCCATTTCACTCATGCTATCCTCGAGTTCAGGTCCCTCACACTGTGACAGCCAACAACGTTTGCATCTCTGAAGGGCATTCAGGTTGTGCTCCTCATACTGGACAGCATTGCCAGTTCCTTACAATATCCTCCACCGCCAACTCCTCACAGTGAGTGCTAGAGTGTGTTTGTCATTCATCCCACCAATGCCAGCTCCTCAAGACCACTCCTCACAATATCCACCAAGGACAGATCCTCATACCGCCCACCTGTGGCAACTTCTGAATCTGTCTTCCTTGTCCTAATCCCTGCATTTCTCATCAGTGCCCTCTCTTCACACTGTGCCAGTGTGTGGTCCTCTCACTGCCCATGAAGTTCTGTTCTCCAGAAGCAACAACAGATTGTATCTCCTCACACTGGCCACTACTGCCTTTGTACTGTCCTCCTGTGCCAGCTCCTCACAATGAGGTCTGGTTGCTGGTTCTCATTCTTGTCATGAATGCCACCTCCTCACCAAGCCCACTAGTGTCTGCTTCTCACACTGCAGACCAGAGCCAGCTCCTCTGCTCATCCAGCAGGGCCTGCTCCTTGTAATATCTACCTGTACCCTCATAGCCCACCCGTGCGTAGTATCATCACAGCCCATTAATTTCTGTTCCTCAGATGGAACACGTGTATAGTGCTCCTTAACTTGTTTACCAATGCCAGCTGCTCATACCATCCTCTCCTTATTCTGTCAGTTTCCTCTTTTCATTCTGCCCACCATCCCCCACTTCTTTAATCAGAGTGCTCACCATACCTTGCTCACCATTGCCACCCACTGGCACTAGCAGCTAGTTCTCTCCCAACAAAGGCAGTTCCTCATACTGCCTCCCAGTGCCAGCTCCTCATACTGTCTCCCAGTGCCAACTCTTCATACTGCCTCCCCGTGCCAGCTCCTCATACTGCCTCCCAGTGCCAACTCCTCACACTGCCTCCCCGTGCCAGCTCCTCATACTGCCTCCCAGTGCCAACTCCTCACACTGCCTCCCCGTGCCAGCTCCTCATACTGCCTCCCAGTGCCAGCTCCTAATACTGCCTCCCAGTGCCAGCTCCTCACACTGCCTCCCAGTGCCAGCTCCTCACACTGCTTCCCAGGGCCAGCTCTTCATACTGCTACCCAGTGCCAGCTCTTCATACTGCTACCCAGTGCCAGCTCTTCATACTGCTACCCAGTGCCAGCTCCTCACACTGCCTGCCAGTGCCAGCTCTTTATACTGCTACCCAGTGCCAGCTCCTCACACTGCCTGCCAGTGCCAGCTCCTCACACTGCCTCCCAGTGCCAGCTCCTCACACTGACCACCAGGAACTTTCATTTCTCACTTCAAAATGGGCACCACTGTCTGTTTCTAACAGATTCAGGCATGCTGAGTCTTCACACTGACACCAGTAACAGAGCTTCATGTTGTACTCCAGTACAAACTACTCTCACTGGGCACCACTGTGACCTCTTATTCTGCCCACCAGAGCATGCTTATCAAACTGCCCACCAGTGCCTCTTTGTCATTCATCTTACAAGTGCCAGCATAGACATCCATACTGATGTTACATAGCTATAACCCAGCACTGTGTTTTTAGAAGTGTGCCACAGCCCGGTGGAAGGAACTGTGATTCAGGTCCTGCACGTTGGACCTTCATTATAATCATAATTTATTCACTTACTGACATAGATGACATATGTATTCAAATATTCCCAGAGCAAAACAGACATCTATGCTCACACAGACCAGCACACCTGCATCTACCTACACATGTAGACCAAAAGAAAAACAGGCGTCCATGCACATAGTTAAAAATGCTGAAAACAATGGCGTAAATAAAATCTTTTGGATTTCTTTGCACCATTTTTTTGCCCCCCTTGCATACATTATGCCTGGCGCAAGCATAATGTGGCGCAAGGGGTTACAAAGTGGCCAATGCATGCATTGTGCACACTTTGTAAATTTGGTGCGGCGAGTTTGGCCTCATTGGGCCACATTAGCGTAAAAAGAATAATGGTAATGTGGCGCATAGAGGTGGTAGGCCCTCTTAAATCTGGACCTGAGTGTTCTCTTTTCATCGTCGTTGCTGGATCTCCTCTGCTTGTGATCTTCTTTTACGTGGTCTTTCTAATTCTGGTAGACCTCAGACTGACAGGGAAATCGAGGTCCCTCAGAAGAAACACACGGGGTAGGCTCAATGTCTGGATTCAGGAATGCACTGTTCCATTCAGCCGTGCTACCAGTACTCCCCACTTCTCATACAATTGGTCTTTATTACTTAAAAAAGGTAGGTGGTTGATGCTATCCGTTGCACATCCGAAGACACTCTGGAAATCAGAATCATTTTAGTAGATCAAAGGGTGCCCTCCTGGTCAAAAAAACCCAACCACCACAGGTTTTAGAAGTACACAAAACCACAGATGGAACTAAAGGAAGAACCACCTACGTTACGTGCTGTGTATACAAATTGAAAGAAAAACATGAACAGGATCAGGGCACTCCTCAAATAATAATGTGGCAGAAATATGATGAAGTTACTGGGAATGTTTTTATTCCTTTTTGAAGATGGAGAAGAGAATTGTCCAGTGAATAAAAATGTTCATAGGCCTACATGCCTTTAAGCGTTACCACGCGCTCCCAGCAACCGTGCAACGCTGGAAACTCCCCCGCTCCGGCACTTAGGACGGGTTTACTTCATTTTTCAGATATATGCCCAGATACAAGTTCGGAGTGTTTTTCCCTTACACCTACGGGGTTAAACTGAACGTTTTTCTGTCTACATCTTGGAGAAATTCACCAACTTTTTTCGACACCATTTATCACGTGTACTGTAACTCTCTGCTCTCCTAGTCGGTCGGCGGGTCGTTTCTCCTAGATTGTAGCAACGACCTTGCTGATAAATCTGATGGAAGGCTTTCCCGGACTCTATTGGTTTTTATCATAAGTCTCAGAGCCTTGAGGAAGTCCAATAGGACGAAACACGTTTTGGCTGATTTCTGTTGTATCATTTATGAACATTTTTATTCACTGGACAATTCTCTTCTCCATCTTCAAAAAGGAATAAAAACATTCCCAGTAACTTCATCATATTTCTGCCGCATTATTATTTGAGGAGTGCCCTGATCCTGTTCATGTTTTTCTTTCAATTGGTCTTTATGTCCAGTTGTGTGTATACATTGTGCCACAGCCCCTCTTTCCCCTTACTGATTCACTGGGGCACCTGTGCTTTATTTCCCGCTTAGGGTCTACCAACATTTCAAAAATGGACATTTGCCTGTGGCCACGACACAGTCCCTGGCTCGTGGAGATGGGACCTCACCGCCCTCCTCCTGTTGGTCACTAGCCTGTGGCTGTCTATGCTACCACTTATAAGTTGGCACTGGAGGACAGATGGTAACTGTTACCCAGCTCAATGGCACTCATTTTCTCAGCCTTAAAAGGATGAAAAGTTCAGTGGACCACGCAGTAGTTGAACCTGTTACCCTGAGATGAAACTTAGATCCTTGAATCAGTGGACTAATGCATCCCAGAAGTGCAATTATTAGTCCTGTTAGACCTTAAGGGGTCTAGAACATATATTCTTAAGGTGGCAGCAACACTGGTAGTGCTCGAGCCATTAAAGACGCCACTCAATAGGTCAGCAAAGTGAGGTGGATATTGAATGCCTACAAGCCACGCAATCTTAGCTGCAGAATGTGCTGTTTGATAGTCAAGAAACTGAAACAGTGAAGTTAAGGTAACTTAACTGTATTTGAATAGATAAAAGTTATTCACTTTATCAAGGTGAAACTGAGTATGGATGGCATTCAACCACAAGGGAATGTCTGAGGCTCTAATGGGAGGAGCATATAATGCTACATCACAACATTTCACAGACGGGAATGTGTTCTCAAAATACAGCATCCATTCTCAAGGAGTGCATGAAGATATGAAATGAGAAAAGTAGGTGCAGCTATAAACTGGCAAGTCAGGCCCGGCTTGGCAAAGTGGCAAGTACCATGTACAGAGACCAAGTCATACAATGAGGAATATCCTAAGGGGAGGAAGTGTGTTATGAAGTACTGGAGCATTATTGAGCAAGTGATGGATTAGAAAAGGAAGGTTCGAGTGATGTTGGAGTTAGGTGTTGTGAATCTGCTTGTACCATGGCCTGTCACTACCCCAGAAGAAGCCACCATCATGAAGTGAACCCACTCAGGGGCCCAATCAGAACCCTGCTCCCACCATGCCTACTCCAGAGGACTGCAATCCATCAGTGCCATGCTTACACCCATTTTGAATACCTCCATTTATTCCGTGACCTTCCCAGATGCTTGGAAACACACACCTATCTGCCCATTACTGATGAAATCCTCTGAAGACCTTTCAATGCTCATCAACTACAGACCGATCTCCTTGCTAACATTCCCGACTAAGGTCTTGGAGAAAATTATCAACAGACACCTCACAAAACACCTTAATGGCCACCAACTCCTGAACACCACTCAGTCTTGTTTCAGACCCCAAAACACAGAAGCTGCCCTCATTACCACCACGGATGATAACTGCATGACTCTGTACAGAGGAGACACATAGGGCCTCATCTTCCTATAACTACTAGCAGCATTTGACACTATTTCCCACCCTATCCTCATCCAATGCTTACACACCATTGCCATCCAAGGACACATACTCAGATGAATCTGCTCCTTCCTGATTGAAAGGACCCAGTCATCCTAGCACCATACACCTCAGATGCCCGCAACCTCATCTGCGCAGTTCCGCAAGGAAGATCCCTGAGCCTGACCATCTTCAATGCATACATGACAAGCATCATTCACTCTATGATAGTCATGTCCTCTGGCACTGACCTTAGTGTGAGGGTGCTGTGTTTGGAAATATTATAAGTTACAGGTTGAAAAGCACCTGCTGCAAAGTTCCTTGTGTGTCCAACAATTTTCATGCAACAATAAATATGTGACAATAATTCTGGTGATCAATGTTCGTTTGGAGAGAGAATTTTAGGAGTGTTGTCTAGCAGCAGCTTTGACTCATCATAAATTAGCACAGGAGGTTAATGTTCCTGCTGCAAGTAACATGCACCATGCAGATCACAGTACTGTATTTTATGTGGATAGCTCAGTGAATTACTGCTTTTGTCACAGAGCTCTAACAGCTCATAAGTTACAATATTTATATGACACAATGAGCTATGATCTGTCATCAAAGAGATGCTTGCAGACTGCAAGGCATATGTTAAAATGTTATGTTGTCCCCCAATCTTTCATTATCCTAACATTGCTAAAAAAGGGTATGTTTTGGGTAGCAGGTGCATTCTTATTAGTAAAGTCAACCCCAACCGCTGTGGTCGTTCTAAATATCAAGCAATCTTCAAATATACTATGTATGCCATGTGACTCCAACATCTTGTAATCCTCACTGTCTTAGGCAACATTTTCCATAGACTGATTTGCACTTGTATGGCTCATTGTCCCTGTGTAATGTGTGTGATTTAAAGTGCTAAGACACCTACACTGGTATGAGTAGCGCTATAAAATAAATGAAATGCCTGAGACAGGTGGGCTATGGAGAGATGATGGGGCAATGTGGAAGGGTGGTAGCGGGGGAATCCGTGAAGAAGGAGATCATGTGGGGAGGTGCCAAAAAGGATTGTGGCACCAGGCACCACCCGCGCTAAAGCCAGCCCTGCCTGTGACTCTTGAAAGAGCAAGAACATGTCGCTGCGGATGGAATGTGGCTAGAGATTTGTGGTGAAGCAGTGATTTGCTTCAAAAGGGATCAAAGCAAGCCACCTGTCAGGACCTATTGTAATATGATGGTAAGATAGCTTGTGCACTGGGAGCCCATTTGCTGGCTCTTTTTCATGCAAGTCAACATAGGTTCTTGGTACCAATCGCTTAATAAATGTAAAATCCTATTCCTAATTCACAGGGTTTGTGAAAATTTATGTTAGTCGGGTGGACTAACAAATTCAGAGATTACGTCAAAAATGGCACAATTTTCACATCTGCAAATTTCGATTTAATTGCGAGTTTATGGGCATTTCCGGTTGAGCTACCCTGCCAGGGTGAACAGCCTGAAATGGTATATCCTTTGCATGCATTGTCTTTAATAGAAACCGTCAGAGGCAAGAATGATTTTTATTCTGCTGCAGGGATTGAACCCCTTATGATATGTTTACATTGATTGGTGACCAGCAACGTATCTTGCATCATTATGCAGCGAGCATCCCTTCTTATATTAGACCCAGACCCTTGACCCTGTCCTGTTTTTTTTTTATATATGGACACTTACTCTGGACAAAGGCCCAAATTGACGGAAAAATGACAGAGTGCGACGCTGCGCCAAATTTGGCAGTGCTGTGCTCCATCATTTTTAAAACGCAGGGATGCGCTGTGTTTAATGGAATATGGCTCACCCCTGTGTTGCCACCTGCACAGGCGCTAAATGTGCTGCAGAGCATCAATGGAGCCATCCCTGCCCTTACGCCATGGTGCAAGGATGGCTGAGCTACAGGTGAGATAGTTTTTGTGCTGGAAGGGACACTTTCCTGCACAAAAACAAGTTTCAATGGCCTTTAGCTCTTTCTTTGTGTGCTGCAGAATGCAGCACACATAGAAAGAGCAATAAACAAGGAGAAATGAAAGCATTTCTCTTTGCCGCACCCCTAGGGTGGCGTTAGATTTTGGCGCTGCCTCAGGTTTACAAAAACTTGTAAATCCGGGGCAGCATCAAAATGCAATGGGTGTTGCTGTGATACGCCCAGAACAACACCCACTGCACGCCCCTTCCACGCAAAGTGTTGCATGCGAAGGGGCCATATTTACAAGGTGGCGTTACTCCACAGAAAGTTTTTAACGCCACCTTGTAAATATGGTGCAGTGCATAGCGCCACCAGAGCGTCATAAAAAGTGACGCTTCGTTGGTAATAGGGCCTTGTAAATCTGACCCAAAGTTCATTGCAGCAGGTGCCAAGCCAGGCAGGTTGTCATGATTCTAGCCCTCTTCCCATTTGCTAGTGCATTCTTCTTACCTAGATGCCCACAGAAAACAAACTAACCAGAGTTTATTTACATTTTGAAACAAAAGCACGACCTGATTGGATGTCAGACGGACACCTCAGCCTCTCTTTGACCAAGAGTGAGAAATCCATCAGCACTCCTATCTTTTCAGTTTGAATATATACTTTAGACTCAGATGAGGTGTGGGGAAGACAAAAACTGGATGAAAAAGCATTTTCCAAGAAAAATGGAACAAAAAGATGATTTTAAATGTCTCTATTTTCCGAAATCAACAAATACAAGTTGAATGCGATAAGGTGTTAAAATACACATAAGACTGTCATCTGCGAGGCAGGGGAAGGAAGGACTGTTCATAGAAAATCAATCCTATTGTAAGAAAAAAAGAACAAAACTATTTAAAGAATGCCTTTCTTTTCTTAACTGTATGTTTAGTGTAAGCTCAGTGAGAGTTAGAATAGATGTACGTACAGTGAGATATTTTCATATTTGTCAAGGGAGTATATTTGGCAAACTCACCCCAAGTAAGGCACAGACAAGAAATCCATGAGACTTGAAGAAGCCTGCAGCTAACTAAATTTGAGTTAGTTTGGCCCTAAACAGGCACAATAAAGCTACCCTTGCCAACTCTTCTACCACTGGAGCATCACTTTTTGTGACACTCCTGTGGCACTGTGCACTGCACCACATTTACAAGGTGGTGCTAAGCCACTTTCTGTGGCTTAATGCCTCCTTGTAAATATGGGCCCCTCCGACGCAGTTTTGTGCATCAGAGGGGCGTGCAATGGGTGTTGCTGTGGGCGTTCCACTGCAACACCCATTTCTTTTGACACTGCCCAGGTTAAGAAGGCAAGCTATTGTTTTATTTTTCATCTTCTGGCTCAGCCAGGGTGGCATCACCCCTCCGCCACTGCGGAGGAGCCGCCCCTGGGAGGGGTGGCTGGTTCGAGCTGAAAATCTCTCTTCACCAGATATTTTCTGTGCAAAGCAGTTTTTTTTAACATGAGGTGTGCACTCATGATTAAAGGCACAACATTAGATGTATGAGAAGAGAGAGGCCTAAGTGTGTTTGCTTCATCGATATAACCTAATGCTTGTTCCTGCCAGTGTTGGATATGCCTCCATCAGTTGTAAAGTTCATAACAAATATGTAGGCTAACTAAAGGGTATATTTATTAAAAGTTCACACAACACAGAGCAGCAAGGAAAGTTGCTGTGCTGAGTTGCTTTGAGGGAAAATCACCCTTTTAGCATGTTCACCCCAATGTTCCTGACTGATACTGATGGTAACTAACTGTGAATGTGCTCTTGGCTCTGCTATCCAGGCCCAGGGCCAGTGCTCTGACTAAAATGTATATGGGCCAATGTTAGAATTACAATTGGCAATGACAGACCCATGTAAGTCCCTAGTAAATAATAGGGCAACTGGGATTCAAACTACCTGTAAGTCCTTAGTATATACTAGAGCAGGGAAGTTTAGAGGCCCAGTAAATTACCTGCACTGAAGTGTGCACTGCTGTGTTTCCTGCTGTCATTTTTAAAGACAGCCCTCCCTTGCAAACTGTCTTTGAAAAATAAAACGCACACAAATTTTGCTTTGGAATTAAAGGTACTACCAAAGTGATAATCTACCTTATTTTTACATATAAGTCACCCCAAGGTCTCCCCTAGATGCCCCAAGGGTGAGGTGCCATATAATTATAAGTACATTATAATATATATTTTATATGCTCTGGTGAGGGAAAACTGCATCTTTAATTTCCCCCATTGTGCAAAGGTAGCTACATAGGCTAAAATGGAAATATTTTTTGTAAGCATACGTATTGCTAGGAAGGAGGTGAAAATAGCAAGAAAGGACTAAAATGTATGGTAATAATAAATCCAACAACTTGACATTGTTGAATGTATTATTCTTTTCTGTAACACAAATTCCAGCCTGCTAGTGGTCTCTCCTGATTGTTCAACCCTAACAGGAGTAGGCAGGATTAGTGAGGCTGCTTAGCTGAGGTGATAAGTGGCCTGCACTGAGCAGAGGTTATCTGATAGGGAGGGTGGCAGATGCTGAGGCCAGGTCAGGAAGGGAGCTGGGTAAATCAAACTGGGCTTCAAAGGGAAGCAAGTCAGAAAGGAATGCAGCCAGGTATGCCCTCTCACCCTGTACTCCACAGATAGATTGTGGGCTAAGGAAACGAATTTGCAGATGTCCAGAGGGGGAGTTAATGGAAATGAGCTACACCAGTGGGTTGGTTTAGCCAGACCTTGCTCCCCAGAAGGAAAATCCTTCATCTTGGAATGTTAAAGTGCATTGCTTTATGGGGCAAGAAGATGCCAAACTTTGGAGGAAGTTGTCTTGCTACTGCAGCTCATTGCACAAGGATGCCCAGTGACTGTCCCCTAAGATGCTTGAATAAGAGTGGCTGATCTGCATTGGAAATCAGATCTGCTGCCTGAAACCACAAGAAGAAGAAGGATTGCCCTGCTGGAACCCTGGTTTGCAACCCAGGGGGCTACATACTGAAGTATTGCTGTTGCACACTGGAACAACAGTTCAAAAGGACTTTGCCTGGCTTTTCAAAGGACTCACGGAGTGGACTCCCTTAAATCAACAGGTTAAAAGAGCTTCCCTGCACCAACTTCCACAAAAGCCCCCTGCTTGAACTGTGTCCAGTGGTCTGGAAGGATTTTCCGAGTGCACTGTGGGAATTGAAGTTCTAAACTTCCAAGGACTGTCTCAGAGCTTCTAGACCCTTGCATTGGTGTTATGTGTGATAGAGCGTTCCGTACTAGTAATCTACCGGTACTTTGGACGCTCTTTAGGCCGATGAACCTTTTGACTAAGTGGGACCCTCGACACCCTTAATCAGTCAATTTAATATAATCCAATAATCAATAACGAACATAAGCAATGCCCTGATCCACATAACATTTAACAATCAATCCAGAATACATTTCGGCGAACCCTGACCTTCCAGTCAGGAATAACCACACCAGTTTATTCAAAGTTAGTGAATTTATTTCCCTATATTAACAAAGCTAGCACAATATAAATGTGTCTCAACACCAAATGATAAACATATATGAACATTAATAGCTGTCCATAACGGCGAAACAGGTGCAATCTATGTAACATTTGAATAACAAGGCATTCGATGATAGCAATGCAAATCACTAGAACTATAATCTGTAATGAACTAATTGCATACATTTAGTCAGCATAACAAAAGTCTCAAATTGCATCGTGCGACAAAAGGAATCCTCATCTAACCTCAAATTAGCATCGGCATGTGGGACTTCATGCGAAAACAATTTAGCAACATTAATTTAGAAAAACTCCTAGCTAGGGATCCTATCAAAATCAGCAGTTGGTTACCTAAAAGAAACACAATGCAATTGTACAATTTCCATTCATATTTACCAATTACGATCAGCATTCAAGGAAGTCTTCGTCTCACAGGTACCGTTTCTCGATCAGCATGGGACGGGGCAAAGGGGCAGGTGGACGGGGCAGTTGCCTCACGGCGGCAAGATAAAACTACTACTTCATGCAAATGGGATCAAATCAAGGTTAAAGTCTCTAGGGTAAGAATCATTTAAGTCTCTTTCTCTCGATTAGAGAAAGAATCAAAGTCTCTCAAAATGGCGTCGCAGCAAGGTGGGCCATAATAGCTGCAATGTCCTGCAAAATGGCGGGTATCGAGCTGGTAATGGCTACTTTCTTCTCGTGCACCTGGTTTAAATAGCCAACAGTTCAAATCCAGTAGGGTCTTCCATTGGAGGGTTCATAGGTTAGCTTCAAATTGTCCAATCAAAAACAACAGTTCTCAAGCTTTTACTTAAGCATACATTATCCTTGGAGACGGGTACGCAAGTTGCAACATTTTATACCAATTAACTCATTTTCAGAGCTTCCATTGTCCGCACCTGCAGATCGACCTTGGAGTAAAGAGAAAATATGCCAGGCTGGCACGAAACCTTAAGATAAGCATGTGAACGATCTCAGTGGAAAAGTACAGCTTCAAGCAAAAATACACGTTTAATAGCACATTGTAAAAATACGAGCATCTAAACCGTGAGACAAGGCAACTAGGCCGAAGCCTGCACTAAAGTAATGCTAAGCTAAACATTTCAAGCAAGCAAATCGTAGCACACGTTTGTAATTATGTCGGATTAGTGCAATCCTAATACATCACGTTATATAAGCACGCTTATAAATGTTGGCAAACTACTCTGAGGGCCCATTTTGTCCCCGTACAATCTTTATTAGTTCGGTTAAAGTCACACATGATTATTTCACACTACGTTTATGCGTTAATAAATGTAAAACCTTCGTTTTCTGCTTCATCAATCCCTCCTCTGATGACTACTTGTCATCACACCAAATCATGCCCACAAATTTTATTCCATTAAAATTCTGTCAGTTCCCTTTTCCTTTTAATTCCCCTAGTTTTCGCTTTGTATTCTTCTGCCATTCTTTTCATCATTTTCTCTTCCTTCCTCCTCTTAATTCTTTCCATTATCATTATTATTCCCCTTTTTATTCCCCAAATTCCAAAAATGCAAATTAGAACTATTAGAATTCCCTGTATTATTTTTAGCAATATTCCATTCCAAATGCCCCCAATCCAATTCCCCACTGAAGCAAGTCCTTTTCCAACCTTCTCCCACACTCCTGGTTCTTTCAGTTCCTTCAAATCTGCACTCTCTTTTGTTAGATTAGCAAGCATAGTTTTAATCTTCACACTATTGTCTGGAATATACGTACAACAGTGTCGTGCACCAAGCATTTTGCAAACGCCGCCATCCTTTGCTAAAAGAATGTCTAAGGCAAGCCTATTTTGAAGAGTCATAGCTCTTTCCGCTGCAAGTTCAGCATCAATCAGGATTATAGCTCCTGAAAACTTTGTCAACATGTTATCCACTATAGTAGACAACTTTCTTATTTTGATGGAATTCAACACGACTCCCAACGAAGGAATCATGGCTCCAAATATATCTCCTACCACAGCAGCTGCGGTTTCTCTTTTCTGGATACGATGGGATCCAGACGTCTTTGGAATCATCGATAGGTCATCCAGCTGATAAACCTTTGGGAACACTATACCCAAATAACATCTCCCCCACCATCCCTTTGGAAGACGATAATAGGCATTATACCCACAAATGTAATATACCCCTGGAATGACAGGGTCAAGTCCGTTCATCATGAATGTCCATTTGGCCTTAAAAATAAACGTATGTTTACACTCACTCGCTCCTACAAAAATATTGTCATAATAGGATTCACCTCGATATATACAAAATTTCCCTACATGCCAAGCATCTAAAGCAATTCTCCCTTGTGTCTTTATTGCGGCAAAATCATAATTATCTACTGAAGTCCTCTTATGTAGCTCTTTTTCTAATTTCGCATTCATTTGTGCCCTTCTATCATCTGTGCGATCTAAAAAGCTTATTTCTATTGCCAAGAGCGAGCAGGTAAGGTTTTCCCTATGAGCGTGAGCCGTTTCAAAAGGTTGCATTGGCTCGAAAAATTCCCTCATTATTTTAGCATCCCAATCTTTAGCAATCTGGCTTAGCTGCACTATTATAGGAACATATGCAAAGGTAACATCATAATTTGAGTAAAAATACTGTATGTTAGTTTGACCATAAAACCTAGACATTACTATACTACATGTAATCCCGTATGTAAGAGGCATGTGGTGATAAGTCACCCCTTCTTTTACTGATGTCGGTATCTGTGTACACACAGAACATTCTTTCGCATCCATAGTCTCAACATATTCTGTTAATAAGCGATAGAAAACATTATACGAAAGTTCTTTCTTATCATGCAAGAGTCTCTCATCTAATTCTAGTCTTTTTAATGCGGTTAGTTCAGTGACAGTAACAGGAGCAAAAGTAGAAGCATCAATTTTCTCATTCTCACCCTTTCCATGCATTCCAAGCACTATTGCCATTATTATTAGTACACATGCAATTACCAAGCCTGTACACACATATTTACAATATTTCTTTCTACTGTTTTGCGTCATGATCTGTATAGAATCAGAGAGCTGGAAGCACCTGTAAAAGAAACTATTTAGCAATTCAGTTAAAAAGCTGAGCGAGCACAATGTTCACACCGTCTTCTTCGAGAGGCCAGTCACTTATCGGTTAGCAGCAATTGTCTCAATTCGGCAATAACTCAGTCTTTATCAGTTCAGCAAGAGTCTCATCCGGTTTAGCAATGTCTCAGCTGGTTGTTTGTATCACGTTAGATTGTAGCAAGCAATGTCATTTATCACCCTTTCAATCAACAGAGTCCATAAAACATTTCTTTTCTATTGGTATCTCTTCTTCTTCGTTCTCGAGGCTAAGAGATACAAATTTGTCAGTCCAATCGTCATGAACTACATATGCCCATTCAGGACCGGAATACCTTCTGTTCGGTATCCTTTTCCTTTTCAATTTTGCCTCTCTTTTCGATTCTGCCTCGCTGGTACTTTCCTCCTTGGCCAAGTCTTTTCCTTCACTTGAGGATGGTACCACAACAGTCACTTCCTTTCTTTTCTCTTTCACTTTTGGCCTTTCTCCGTCATTCAAACTTTCTTTAGTCCTCTGTTTTATTGGTGATATACTTAGTCTCCTCTTTGCACCGTGTCCATTTGATGGACCTGCGATCTTTTCTGTGGAAGCTTGAACTTTTTCGTTCTGTTCTGCCTTGTCCCCTCCTTCTGGGGAATCAATCACGTTCTCTTTTTCTTTTTCTGTATCGTCTGCTTCTGGGAAAGCCCTCCTCTGATCAGGCTCTCCTTCTTTTTCGCCTTTTTCGAGCCCTTCGTCACTGTTACTTTCGTCAGGCTCTTTATCACTTTCAGCTGCTTCAGGTTCTTTGTCACCTTCAGCTGCTTCAGGCTCTTTGCTACCCTCAGCTGCTTCAGGTTCTTTGTCACCTTCAGCTGCTTCGTCGCTGTCTGAACTTTCTCCTAGGTCTCCCCCAAGCGAGTTGGTCTCTTCGTCCTCAGAGAATATCTCTCTCTCTCCCGTTTCTGCCTGTTCGCTTTCAGTTCGGTTTTGCTCTGTCTCAGCACTCAACACTGTTTTATCAGGCACTGGCAGTTTCAGCGCTTCAACTTCCTCATCTGTGGGACACAACACTTTCTTTGTGTGACTGGCGTGAATCCAGTTGGGAACTCCCGCACACTTCACAGCGGTAGTTGTCGTCAGGATCACTTGGAAAGGGCCTTTCCAACGGGGTTCCAGACACGACTTTCTCACGTGCTTCTTTACCACGACCCAGTCACCTGCTTTCAGTGTGTGTCCTGGACCTTGAATCGGTGGCAAGGTGGTCGCTTCCACCTGGTGAGAGAAAGAGCGAACCACGTCAGCTAGACCCTTGCAGTAGTCTAACACCATATCATCTGTAATATTCAAAAGCGCGTTTGCGGGAACTGCAGGAAGTCTCATAGCCCTGCCCATGAGAATTTCGTGCGGAGACAATCCAGTCTTTCTATCAGGGGTGTTTCTCATTGACATTAGCACCAAGGGCAATGCGTCAGGCCATTTCAAATTTGTCGATGCACATATTTTCGCCATTCTTGATTTCAATGTACCATTCATTTGTTCCACCAGTCCTGATGCTTCAGGGCGATAGCTACAATGCAGTTTTTGCTCAATGTTCAGCGCTTCGCAAAGTAACTTTATCACCTCGTTATTGAAGTGACTTCCCCTATCTGATTCTAAAGAGATCGGGAATCCGAAACGTGGTATTAACTCCCTCAACAATAGCTTTGCAACTGTAAGGCTGTCATTTCTACGTGTGGGGTATGCCTCAATCCAGTGACTAAAAATGCACACAATCACCAACACATACTTCAGACCTCCATGCACAGGCATTTCGATGAAGTCCATCTGCATTCGACTAAATGGGCCACTGGCTCTGCCAATGTGGCTCGCGTTTACAACTGTTCCCTTTCCTGGGTTCATCTGCTGGCAAGTGACACATCGATGGCAAACTGCTTCTGCAGCTTGACGAAATCTGGGGTTAAACCAATCAGTTTTGAACAATCGTATCATGGCATCTCTCCCTAGGTGAGCTTGCCCATGATAGAACCGCGCAAGCTGTGATAAGAGACTATTTGGCAAAACAAATTTTCCCACATTTGAAACCCATAACTCATCTGGTCTCTTTATACATTGTGATTTAATCCAGGACTCTCTTTCATCCTCCCTGACGTTATTCTGTAGTGCTTTTAATTCATCTATTGTATCTACGACCTTCAAGGCAAATGCTTCAGCTGGTTCGAGTTCTGGTTCACTTATCGAATTCCATTCATCTCTGAGTAATATACAGTTCAAGGCACAAAATCTTGCGACTTGATCCGCATATGCATTTCCCAGAGAAACATAGTCCTGTCCCTTTGTATGAGCACTACACTTTACCACTGCAACTTCGGCTGGCATTTGAATGGCGTGTAACAATTCCCTTATCCTTTCCCCATTTTTCACTGGGGATCCTGAAGAAGTCAGGAAACCTCTCTGTGACCATAGTTGTCCAAAGTCGTGCACAATCCCAAACCCGTACTGACTATCAGTGTAAATGGTGACTTTCATCAATGCAGACAGTTGACATGCTCTTGTGAGGGCTACAAGTTCTGCTACTTGTGCAGAATAGACTCCTTGAAGCCATCCCGCTTCCAAAACACCTGTTACAGTGCATACAGCATATCCTGCTTTCAAAATTCCCATCCCATCTCTTAGACATGAACCATCAACGAAAACAATTTGGTCATTTTCATCAAGCTTAGTATCCTTAATATCAGGTCGAGGTTTTGTGCAAAATTCAGTCACCTGAAGGCAGTCATGCTCGACGTCTTCAGCGTTCTCAATTTCAGCATTTTCTCCAGGAAGCAAGGTTGCTGGATTCAACGTAGTGCACCTTTTCAGCTGCACATTCGGTGAGCCCAGAATTATCGTTTCATACCTTGTGAGTCTTGCTCCGGTCATGTGCTGCGTTCGGGAGCGGGTCAAAAGTATCTCAACTGAGTGAGGGACCATGACTGTTACTGGGTGTCCCATCACTATTCCTTCACTCTGAGTGAGGCTGATACCAACTGCTGCTACGGCGCGCAAACACCCTGGAAGTGCTGCTGCGACCGGATCCAAGGTAGCTGAAAAATACGCTACTGGTCTGTTTATGCCACCATGGGCTTGAGTCAAGACAGACAAAGAACATGCATCACGTTCATGACAAAACAATGTGAAAGGCTTTGTGTAATCAGGCATACCTAAAGCTGGAGCCCTGCACATGCATTCCTTCAATTCAACAAAAGCATCCATCTCGTCTCCTTTCAGCTCAATTTGATCCAAGGCATCCTTCTGGGTCAGCTTCAGTAAAGGCTTTGCTAGAGTCGAGAAGTTGGGAATCCACTGGCGACAGTAGCCCACCATTCCCAAAAACTTCCTCACCTCCCTCCTTGTCTTTGGTGGACTCATTTGAAGTACACTCGTTATTCTTTCCTTCATTATTCTCCGCGACCCTTTCTCTATCTGGTGACCCAAGTATTTCACTTTCTTCTGACAGAACTGCAATTTGGAAGGAGACACCTTGTGTCCATTCCTTCCCAAATGGTTCAACAGAGCAATGGTATCGGCTGTGCAGCCACTTTCTGTCTTTGATGCAATCAGTAAGTCATCGATGTACTGTACTAGGGTTGACTCGAATGGCAATTCTAATGCTTCCAAGTCTTTCTTTAGAATCTGATTGAATATTGACGGTGACTCAGAAAACCCTTGAGGAATTCGACACCAACTGTACACTCTGTCTAAGAATTTGAAACAAAAGAGAAATTGGCTGTCCTCATGAAGAGGCACCGAAAAGAATGCTTGTGACAAGTCGATGACTGAGAACCACTCGGCATCGCAAGGGACCTGGAACATTATCACAGCTGGATTCGGTACTACAGGGCAGCATTTGACTATGATGTCGTTTATTTTCCTTAAGTCCTGCACGAGTCGGACCTTTCCACTCGGCTTTATTAGTCCCATGATTGGTGAATTACATGGACTGCTTAACACTTCTTTCAGCACTCCCTGTTTTACAAATTCGTCAATGAGTTGAGCAACCTTCATAAGGGTATCTTGTGCCATGTGGTATTGTGGGGTCTGGGGAAAGATTGCATTGGGCTTTACAGTCACTTTCACTGGTTCCACTCCTTTCATCAATCCCACCTCTTTCCCTGTCATATCCCACACTTCCCTTCCGACTGTTTCCCGTAATTCAGCTGGGATATCTTCTTCAGTTATCATTGGGAACAGACAAATCAGAGGATAATCTTCATCGACAGTTTCCATCTCATCCCCCTCTGCACTGTCCTCTTCTTCCCCATCACTGCTCGTCTGTATTTTTATTCCCTCGTTCGAACACATGATCGAACAACCCAGTTTACACAATAGGTCTCTCCCTAACAGTGCTATCGGGCTTGAGTCACATACAACAAATTGGTGTAACCCTTGATAGTTACCAATGCTGACTGGTACCGGATCTGTAATTGGGTTCGTCAGGTGCCTGTTCGGTACTCCCACCACTTGAACTGTTCTCCCTGAGAGTGGCAAGTTTGGTACTTCGCTGCTCTTAACGGTTGAACGTGTGGCTCCTGTGTCAACCAAGAATGAGACACGATGACCCATTACTCTTCCCTCCACGTACGGACCCTTTTGATCAACTTCCAAGGATGCTGCAAGCACACAATCTCCTTCTTCTTCTGAACTTTCACTCTCCCATACATTGTTTATTCCACTCTCACTGTGTAATGGGAACTGTTGTACGGTGCCATTTGTATTCATTACCTGACCCGAGACCTGTGGAGGAACCATCACTTGCTGCTGACTCATTGGTGCCAAAGGTATTTGCATTTGCTGATTAGGTACCATGGGTAACTGCTGTTGCATTGGCTGCATTTGCATCATCTGCATACGAGGCATCTGCATCTGCTGCGGCTGCATAGGTTGTAATCCCTGCAACTGATTTACGGTCTGAAAATTTGGGGTTGGACCTCTCATTTTCGGTCCCCTCATTGTCTGAAATGCATTGACATCATTGTTTTGCTGACCAACACTTGCACCTGCACCTTCCTGCACCACCATCGGGCACTCGCGTTTCCAATGACCGACGATCCCGCACACGTGACACGGCATCACCTTCTTCATTGCCTGCACACCATTCACAACAGTGTTCAAATCCGGACCATTATTCACAAAACCTCCTCTGCCTCTGCCTCTCGCCTGTTGCTAAAACGCCACGTTTCCCTGCAACTGCGGCTGCGGTTGCGGTACCTGCTGTTGGAACCCTTGCAACCCTTGCAGACCTTGCAAACCTGTCTGAGCTGCCTTAAGCTGCATCATCATCACCTTCTCTTTCAACCTTTTCTGTTTCACCTCAATTTCGTCGCTACAGTATTTCGCATAATTCAACACTTCGTCAATAGGTTTCGACTGCCAGCAAATCAAATGCGACTTTATCATCTGACTTATCTCTGGCCTCAGCCCTTCCACAAATCTAAACACAAAATGAAGCATGTCCTTCGCCTCTATTGTTTCCGTGCCACTGTAGTTCTTGAACGCCTTCAACAACCTCTCATAGTAACTATGAATCGATTCTTTGGCCTCTTGGGCAGTTCGATCAATCTTCTGCCAATCCACATTTTTCGCAGCAACCTTCGTCTTCAAATACTCAATCACCTTATAGTACAAGCTCATCACCATAGGTGATGGTGCACCCGTATCCCTGTCTCTCTCCGGTTCACTTGTCGGCCAACCTACTGCTCTTTTGCAATCCTCCCACAAATCTGCCGGAACCACAATCTCAAATAGAGTGTTCAGGTCTTCCCAGAGACATTTTGCAAGCTTCACAAACCTATCAGTCTGTTGATACCATTCAATCGGCTTCTCTCTCAGTTTGGGAAAATCGTCCGTAAAAGACTGAATGTCGCTTCTATGCCATGGTACATGTATTAATTTTCCCCCTGCTGTCTCCCTCATTGGTAACATGGTTACTGCCTCGCTACTCTGTGGTCTTTTCTCATTGTGCTCTGTAGCACTGTCCCTCCTCTTTTCCTTTCTCTTTACCCATCTGCTTTCCCACTTGTCTAAGCACCTCCACACTTGTGCACTCTGTAGCAGTTCTCTAAGGTGCGCCTTCATGCCTGCTGACCTCATGTGTTCAAAATCTGTGGTCCCAAAATCCAACCTGTAGCTTCTGCTCAAGTGTTTTGTCTTGTCTATGTCAACCCCGTTTTTGTCGGCTATTTCCTGCAAGCTCTTATGTACCTTGTTCACTTCCTTCGTAATCCTGGGACATAGATACCTCAGTTCTTCTTCCGAGTAGGACTCTAACCTATTCACACCCATAGTCCCTTCCACCAATTCTTGTGCTTCCATGTTCAGCCTCATCCTATTCATATAATCTTCTCCCTTCCCACTGGCTGAGCTTTGTGTGGAATTCAGACTGTTGAACCACTGTGTCAGCTGTTGCGCATTCAACCCCATAAGTGTAGCATTTACATCGACTGCCATTGATGGTTGCGGCAACTTTTCAGTGTTCGATGTTAGAGGTATTATCAGTGGGGGGCTCGACCTCACCAGTGTTGACTGAGCACATATGGGGCTAAACTCCATCAAGGACCCAGATCCAGTTGGCTGAGCCGCTATCGGAGTTATCCCTGGAGTGTTTTCTATGCACCTTCTTTCTGTCCCATTCTGCAGCATTGATCCTTGACTGCTCATACCTAAGTTAGGCTGACTATACAAAGGTACTGGTGGACCTACAGTAATGGGTAGTGATATCGCATCTGGGTTTTGTCCATTTCCCATGTTCTGAGACATGTTCATTCCCACACTATGGGTCATCATTGCCGGCATGCCCATCTGACTCCCCGTCATTTGAGCATGTGCTGTTCCCCCCTGCATCTGCTTTTGAGGCATCAAAAACTGGGTTGATTCAACTTGTGCCATTGTTGGGTTGTGACCATTCTGTCCTCCCATCGCGGCTGGATCTAGAATCATTCCCGTACTATTGTCGCTGCTATAATACCTTGGGACCTGCGGCTGATAATTTTCTGCAGGTTTCAACATGGGCACATCTGGATATATTCTCCTAACCTGCGGTATCTGCGGGGTGAACAGTAAACTCGGGTCCTTAGATCCCGATGATGCTCCTGAACTCTGGGTTTCACTGTTCTGTACCGGTGCCGGAGGGGCAGAACTGGTACTTGGACCTTGTCCACTCTCCGCATAAGGTGGTGGACGGTCGTTCAGCAATTGCATTATTAAATCCTCATCCTCTAACTCCTCTTCTCTTCTCAACTTTTCCTCGTCCTCTCTATCCTTGGAACACTTCCTGTCTGTCTTACAGGTAGCTTTCTTACCTATCTCCTCTTCTTCCTTAGTAATTGCGGGAAACAATTTTATCCCCTGCAATACATCTGACCTCCACACCTTCTGTGCATTATCCCACCTAGCGTCCGCTAGTGTCTTTTCTACCTTCCTTATCCTAGTCTCGAACTTATTTTGCTGCTGCTGTCTAGCCATTAGTTCCCAAATTGCTAGAGCCTCAAACTGTGCTGGCCTTGGAGGTACCTTCATGTCGTACATCGTGAATCTCAAATTCTCTAGGATCCTTATATTGAATGTCCCATGAATCGGGAACGCTACGCTCCCATGTTTCTCTGTCAGCTTGTGCCATTGCTTTAGCCAAAGGCACGGGGCTACCCCTTTTTCCTCCATTACAATGTAAGCTGGTGTACCTTCGGGTGGCGTTTCCTCTCCTACGCTCGCTTTAATGTATGTCTCCCCCTTCATCGCACTCCTTAATGCTTTAAAAAATTTCATTTTCTCGTCTTTTATTTCACAAAGTTTGTAATCAATGGGTGACTTTAATTCCCGGAATACTCTTCGCTTGCCTTTCCCCTTCCAATCGAGCCCCACGGACTGCGTCCAATCCGTGCGCGACCCTTCTCTGCAACCAACCTATCCCAGCGCGGCTCCTAGTGACGTCACACTCACACACACTGCGGCTGACAAAGCCTCGCGGCTAGTCCTCCTTCACTCAGCTCCTCTCGTAACAACTTCTTGCATGTATCGCGAGCTACCAAAAATATAAAACAGATCTGTCGGTTTACTACAGGAAGGGTAACACAGTCGCTTCAGGACCTTAGGGATTTTTCACTAGCCTCAGCAGTTATTCCATCTTTCTCGGTCCCCACGTTCGCAAGCAAATCTGACCCGCAGACCTACTCTCAACTTGTCAATGATCTATTCTAGTGCACTTAGAATCTTGTCAAAGCCCGAAGTCGAAGTTTCTTTCACTCCCTTAACACACGTACCGACTCGTTGACCACGCCCGATCAACCTACTAAACCGCCCAGACCACAACATAAAACAACATACTCCGGAGTCTCTTGACCTCGCAGGGCCCGTCTCAACAACAACAACCACATGGACTTTTTTATGCACTAAGCGCCACACGCACATGAAGTTCGACGACTTCCCTACTCTCACACTCGGAGTCGCACCTCCGCTATTTCTATGAAGTTCGACGACTTCTCTACTTCTACACTCGGAGTCGCACCTCCGCTATCCTCTAAAAAGAAAAAAAAAAAATCCTCGCAACCTTCTCACACAATCTGCGGCAATAAGCTGTGCAAGCGCAAAACCCTAACTTCACCCATACCGTCACTAGTACCGCCAACGCCGATTCCACACCTCCATTCTCTCCATTCGCAAGCTCCGAGATCCCGGGAAAGTCGCGGTGGACCTAGCCCATCATCATTCTGTCAATCTGTTTTACCCAAGAAAAATCTAATTCAACTTCTCGAGTGGGGTCTCAAAATGCGTACCCGTTAATTCAACACCATGTACTCTAAGAGTACGGGGTCCCAAAAGACGGAACCGTCCTCTGCTACCATCTACTGATAGAGCGTTCCGTACTAGTAATCTACCGGTACTTTGGACGCTCTTTAGGCCGATGAACCTTTTGACTAAGTGGGACCCTCGACACCCTTAATCAGTCAATTTAATATAATCCAATAATCAATAACGAACATAAGCAATGCCCTGATCCACATAACATTTAACAATCAATCCAGAATACATTTCGGCGAACCCTGACCTTCCAGTCAGGAATAACCACACCAGTTTATTCAAAGTTAGTGAATTTATTTCCCTATATTAACAAAGCTAGCACAATATAAATGTGTCTCAACACCAAATGATAAACATATATGAACATTAATAGCTGTCCATAACGGCGAAACAGGTGCAATCTATGTAACATTTGAATAACAAGGCATTCGATGATAGCAATGCAAATCACTAGAACTATAATCTGTAATGAACTAATTGCATACATTTAGTCAGCATAACAAAAGTCTCAAATTGCATCGTGCGACAAAAGGAATCCTCATCTAACCTCAAATTAGCATCGGCATGTGGGACTTCATACAAAAACAATTTAGCAACATTAATTTAGAAAAACTCCTAGCTAGGGATCCTATCAAAATCAGCAGTTGGTTACCTAAAAGAAACACAATGCAATTGTACAATTTCCTTTCATATTTACCAATTACGATCAGCATTCAAGGAAGTCTTCGTCTCACAGGTACCGTTTCTCGATCAGCATGGGACGGGGCAAAGGGGCAGGTGGACGGGGCAGTTGCCTCACGGCGGCAAGATAAAACTACTACTTCATGCAAAGGGATCAAATCAAGGTTAAAGTCTCTAGGGTAAGAATCATTTAAGTCTCTTTCTCTCGATTAGAGAAAGAATCAAAGTCTCTCAAAATGGCGTCGCAGCAAGGTGGGCCATAATAGCTGCAATGTCCTGCAAAATGGCGGGTATCGAGCTGGTAATGGCTACTTTCTTCTCGTGCACCTGGTTTAAATAGCCAACAGTTCAAATCCAGTAGGGTCTTCCATTGGAGGGTTCATAGGTTAGCTTCAAATTGTCCAATCAAAAACAACAGTTCCCAAGCTTTTACTTAAGCATACATTATCCTTGGAGACGGGTACGCAAGTTGCAACATTTTATACCAATTAACTCATTTTCAGAGCTTCCATTGTCCGCACCTGCAGATCGACCTTGGAGTAAAGAGAAAATATGCCAGGCTGGCACGAAACCTTAAGATAAGCATGTGAACGATCTCAGTGGAAAAGTACAGCTTCAAGCAAAAATACACGTTTAATAGCACATTGTAAAAATACGAGCATCTAAACCGTGAGACAAGGCAACTAGGCCGAAGCCTGCACTAAAGTAATGCTAAGCTTAACATTTCAAGCAAGCAAATCGTAGCACACGTTTGTAATTATGTCGGATTAGTGCAATCCTAATACATCACGTTATATAAGCACGCTTATAAATGTTGGCAAACTACTCTGAGGGCCCATTTTGTCCCCGTACAATCTTTATTAGTTCGGTTAAAGTCACACATGATTATTTCACACTACGTTTATGCGTTAATAAATGTAAAACCTTTGTTTTCTGCTTCATCATGTGCACCTAATGATCCCTGCCATGAAACAGGAAGGAGAAGGACTGCCCTGATGAACCCCTGGTCTGCACTAAGAAGGACTGCACTCACAAGGACTGCGTCTTCTGCTCAATCTGGGCTTCACAAAAGATGACTTTGCCTGGCTTCTAAAGGAGTCAGGAGTGGACTCCCTCTAAGTGATAGGTATAAAGGAGCTACCAACAGTCACCTGCATCAACTCCTGCCAGAAGAACCCAGCTGGACAGCATTCTGTAGACCTTTAAGAATTTGGCCAGGTGCATTGTGGAAATTGTAGTCCCAACATTCCAAGGAGCCACTCAGAAAACCTGGAACCTTGGATTGGGGTTATGTACCACTTTCCTGCATCAAGAAACACTGGAAGTAAGTGTAAAAGTGTGACACTGCAGATGGCTTGGACTCTTGACTGCGTCCCGGTCCAGTGCTACCTTTTTTTTTAACCCTTTAAGCACTATTTGCTTCTAAGTTCTAGTTTTAATTTTAATCTTTAAAAATGCATACCTCTTGTTCCCTATATTGGATTTTTGTCATTTTAGTGTCATTTTAAAGAGAAAAATATTTCCTATTTTTATAAATTGGTGGGGATTTTATTGTGTGCTGTGCCTTTCTTATTTACTGTATTGGAGTATTTAAATGCTTTACATACCTGTCTTCTAAGTTAAACCTGCCTGCGCATTGCCAAGCTATCAGGGGTTGAGCCAGGGGCTGATGTTTTGAGGCCTTGACTAGACCTAACACTGTGTGAGGGCATTATGGTTATTGGTAGATGCATACTTACCTGTACTAATAACCAGCCTCCAAAATGCATGAATAGGAGAGAGCTGAACATTGCCATTTCAAATAAGATATGATGCTGTCAAGCCCCTCTCCCTACGCTGGCACAATGAGTACAGCCTAGCGCCAATTCAGCCAACGTTGCACCATGGTGCAAGAGTTCCTGCTTTACAAGCAGGATTGTTTATGTGCAGGAAGAGATACCTTCCTGCATAAACACAGACATTAGAGGCATATTCCTCTTTCTATGTGTGCTACAGAATAGGGCAAGGAGCAAGGAAAATTAAAGGAATATTAATATATAACTAGTACAAATAGTAAGGGCTGTGTTTTCTTTACACTTGGCAAATCGGCAGGTGGAAGTTTGAGAGGCAATTCACAAACACGTGTAAGAGTATGTAAAAGAGTACTCCTGTAGTACCAATTTTCATACACATAAATGCATTTATGAATCAGTCTCACTGTTTTCTGTCCTCGAATGTTAGTTTACACGCCTTCTGTATCTCTCAGGCCTACCACACATGTCCTCCAGCCAAGGTATAGCAGTCACTGGGAGACTATAGGTGTACTTAACACCTTAGCACACCTGAGCTGACATGATTGTGTTATGCTGTGTACCAGTTCCCCCAGAGATGGATAGCTTCATCTGCTCACACCATTCTAGATTGTGTCCAGAGCTGCTGTGTTTGTGTTGTTGTTTCCAGCCATTAGGTTGTCAGCTCTTTAGCCCAGATGCCAATCTGTCCCAGAGGCTGCAGAGAATGATGCAGTGGGATTGAACCAAGAATGATGCACCAGAGACCCTCAAACCCTCTCTCTAATCCCTGTAGGTGAAGTGCACTTTGTAGTGCCCTATGACGTGTTCCGACTGAGTTTAGGTCTAAAGCCACCCCTTCCCTCCCCTCCAACCTCTCCTACAGATCCAGCAGGGCATTGAGAGAGATCCTCTCAAGAGAACTGAATTACCACTGTGCCTTCTCACTTCAAAAGTTGCAATAAGGCAGTCAGGACAAACGGATATGAAAGTGAGATACTTTCCCAAGCTCTCTGGAAGGTGAACATTGCCCATAAAGATTAGAGAGACAGCAGAAGAAAGACATCAGAAAGATCTGTAAGAGATACTGCATTCCATATTCAGGCAAGTCAAATTACACATCAACACACTGAAGGGTCTAGGTGATAATTACAATGATGATTACAATGCATCTCCTACTCAACTTATTACATATGGTTTAGAGACACCTTCAACTCTCTGCCATCTGTTTTTCAACAACTTCATACTAAAAATCGATACACATATGCACACATATAGGGGCTTTCATTCAGCCCTCTTTATTCATTGGTCTTTTCAAATATCGTTTAGATTTTGCTCCTGTGCACCACACCACTAGGCATAGAGCTAATGGTCAGCCCACTTCATTCATTGGCTGTCCTGCACTGTCAATATTGGCATTCAGCCTTATTACGTGTGCCCAGCTGTCTGAAAAGGAGTGCACTTCCCTGTGGCAGATGATATGTCTGGGCTGCTGAGCCAGTCTATTTTTTTTATATGTGCCATTTTTTTCCATAAAAAAAGAGATAAAAGGTGTTATCAAGGCTTGTTTCTCCTTTCTGGTTAATAATAGCTGGTAATTACCTCCCAATTCAATTGCACTCGTTCCATTGATCCCAGATACATGAAAGTTTGAATTAAACCTCCTCGGATTCCACCTTATGCCGTGTAGGAGGCAGGCAGACTATTGTAGCCAGTACATAACCTACTGCAGTGTCTTACCATGGTTCAGGGTTGCCGCCGGCAGTATGCTACAGTGGACACTTGAACCTTTGAACTGAGCTATGATAATTTAAACCTGTGACCTGCATGTCACACACATCTCCCTGCATCGTGTGCAGTAATCCCACTGAGCGGCCATGCGAGCACTGGAAGATGGGAAATGCTGGGCACGCATTGACTTCTGCAGCAAACTGCTTACCCCAACAGACTATTGTACTAATAGGTCCCTCTGGTTAGCAAATGTAGGCAAACTGGTAGGTGCAATACCTTATTACTTCTGCTGCTGTAATCTGGGGCCAATCTTTAATTCACAAGTTCAGATCTCATTTTGACACAGCTAGTTTTTTATTCTTGTGTGGTCGATCAAATGACTACCACTACCTTGGGAATTATTCAGAATGCTACTGTTGCTTGGCTCAGTCTGCAAGGTTTGTTTGCACACCCTCGGGTGACCTGAGTGAACTTAGTTCAATGCACCAGCTCTGAATGTGAATGACAGGTTATTGATGCCCCACAGAAGCCCCCCCAGTACATAATTGTGGTGGTGTCAATACCTTTGGGTTACTTGCAGGGAGCAGTGGTAATCAAAATGATCATTCAATAATGATTTACACATACAAGATCACTGCAATCGCCATATTTATTTCAACATATTCATTTTAAAATAGCTATTTTAAAATGCTGGGATCTAGTGCACATTGTATGGGCAACATCACAAGAGATGAAAAGCAGCAAAGCTTTTCAAATAACAGTGAAAACCGTAATGTTCTGCAAACTATGACTCTGGCTTACTTCTACAAGGTTTGCTTTCTTGCTCACAAGTGACACAGGAGAACTCAGTTCAGTGCACCAGCGCTGAATGTGAAAGACAGGTTACTGTATCCCAGCAGACCTTCTCCCAGTACATCTTTAGAGTAGAGTTATTGCTTTAGGGTCACTAAAAAAACTGGATCAAAGGCACCCTGGTAACAGAAAAAAACTATTTGGTTATTCACAGTATCACACACACACACTGTACTAAGAAGAATAGACACGTTTAACTAAATGCATTTATTACAAAATGGTGAACCTGTTTCTCAGCACATCTAAAATTACTAAACAGCATTTCATAGAAACAGCAAGAAGGCATATTGTGAACAACAAGAATAAAACACATATTTCTAACGTGATAAAAATTTAATCTGGAACCTAACACCCTAACACCTACTTCTATGTGTTATGCTAAGAGAGCATAAAATGAAGAGCAACTTGCAGTCTAGAGTTTCTTAGGGACAAGAGATGCACTGCATACCTTGTTGACAGCAAGCTCTTTTGTTATCAGCGGAGGTGTGAAGACAGTGTTCCCTGTGAAGGGCAAAAACGTGCTGCGGTGGCGGCCTTAATCCAAGACTTAGCTTTATCAGCATCAGGCGAGATGTAGCATCTTCAAAGTGGCAGCCAGTAGGTGAGACCATCTCTGGCAGAATGTCATCAGGACCGAACTGGCGACCGAAAGCAGGCCTGGCAAATGTTGTTAGAGCAGCCCACAAAGGGTGCATAGTGAGCAAGCTTGACCCCTACAATGGGACTTGGGGGGGTTCTCCCGCCCAAGAAAATTTGGAAAAAAATGTCAGAAATGGCACACCAAAAATCCACCCAAACAACCCTTTTTAGCAAAATTAGGATAATCAAAGACTGGGGAAAAAACATAACTTTCTAATCTGTATCATGCAGTTTGCATGCAGCGCCTTAATTGCAGTTCATAGCTCACTGTACTTGATTATAATTGTAATTTATGAACTGCACAGTAACAAAAGGACCTCTGTGACAAAAGCACTATCCCACTGAGCTATGCACATAAAATATTGTTCTGTGATCTGCATAATACACGTTCTTTGCAGCAGGCGTATTAACCCTTTGTGTTACCTTAGATGAGCCAAAACTGCCAGTAGACAAAACCCCAACCACTCTCCAGCAGGTGTATTAATCACCAGTTATCTTGGCACTTTTATCGTTGCCTGAAAACTGTTGGATATGCAAAGATTTCAACAGTGCTTTTAAAATTGCTGCACTGCTACAAAACCAGCCACCACTAACAAAAGCTGCCCCCCACCCTTCCTGTCTCCTAGGGAAATGCCCAATGCCTGGTGCGGCCAGTTCAGCCTTGAATGCCATATGATAATATGGGCAAAGGACCTCCCCTCACAAGTGGCAACCCTTATACACTAAATCTTACCAGAGATTGGAATTTCTGACATAAATTTAGGAATGTCTGACATAGATTATGTGCATAAAGATGTGTGTCCCAGATGTTTCCCTGTAAACATATAGGGTGAAAGAACTTAAATTCTGACCACACTGTTTTGGATCTATGTCTCAATTTATTCTTATTGGACCTTGAGATAGTGATAAGTAAACACTTGTCCCAGACTTAGGTTGCTTCGGGTATTATATCTATGTCATTAGCCAATGACTTGACACTTTCACAGTTCCTAGAAACATATGGTCAAGCCACATCTCCATCAATGCAAACACGACAATCATTGTGCATAAATCTGGAAAAAATTGTGACTTACAGTCCCCAAGATTGAGTTAGGACCACTCAAAAATGATGTCAGACCTTAGGACTTTACGTCACTCTGGGAGTCAGCTTTGTGAGCATCCGTCGAGATGTATCATCTTCCAAGTTCATGGACAGTAGGTGAGACTGTCTCTTGCAGAAACTTGTACGATAATCTGGGCAGAGTACCACTCCTCACAAGTGGTCAAGCGCAGCCCTTAGGTACCGAATCTTGTCTGAGGCTGGAATGTCTGACATAAGATTAGGAATGTCTGTCAAAAAATATATATGTGCCTATCTCACTCACCACCGCTCACAGCTGGAATACTTTGGCCCTCATTACAACCCTGGCGGTCGGTGATAAAGCAGCTGTAATACCGCCAACAGGCCTGCGGTAAAAAAAATGGAATTATGACCACGGCGGAAACCACCCACACAGACAGCCACTTTAACACACCGACTGCCACAGCGGTAGAAACTAGCACCGCGGTGTAACCGCCAAGAGCCAGGAGGAAGAGACCTTTTCCGGGGCGGTACCAGTGACATCAAAAGCACAGCGGAAACAGTAGACAGAAGGCAAAGGACTCACATCTGGAGACTCAAGGAAGAACCACAACGTCATGGAGCCCGGGTTGCAAATCTTCCCCATGCTTGTATACCTCCTCATGCACTATGAACAGCAATGCTGGCGAAGATGACCACTGTGAATACTGCCGCCTTGCACACAAGGGAGGGGGGAGAAAAAAGAGAGTGACACACACATGCAACACCCCCACCCCCAAAACCATACATACAAATAGATACAGTTACATTACAAATACACCCCGTACCCATCAGGAATAATGCAAGGATAAAAGGAATTGATTTAAGTGAGTGTAATAAGATAAAATACTAGACAATCGTGCTTCAAAATCAAAACAGTATATACATATATACAAATGGAGGGACACTGCCCAGTCTTCAATGTTTGTGGGCCACAGGGCCACATCACATAGGCTAAGGCCCCACTTGACTCCTGCAACAACATGGAGAGAACACTGCAGGGGCATCAGGTCGAAAATACACTGGCACCTCAGGGGGACGGGGAACGGTGGGGTACCTCAGCCGGAAGATGGTACAACACCACTGGTCCTGGAGGGGGCTACATGCCCTGCGCAATGTCCTGGGGAGTGCAAAGCCACAGTCTCTCAAGTGGGTGGTTTGCCCACTGCTTGATCCTGGGGAGTGCAAAGCCACAGTTTCTCAAGTGGGTGGTTTGCCCACTGCTTGGTCCTGGGGAGTGCAAAGCCACAGTCTATCAAGTGGTTTGGTTGCCCACTGGTTCTGGAGGGGGCCTTGTGCCCAGTGTGCTTCATCCTGGCAAGGAGGGGGTGAGTGGATGGCTTCTCCACTGGTTCTGGAGGGGGGCTTGTACCCTGTGATACAGCACTTGGGAAGCGCAAGGTCACAGTCTCTCACCTGGATGTCACACCTACAGGATTTTCAGGGTCCAGGACGCACTACAGCCCATGGAGGCAGGACTACACACTGCCCACCGGTGGTGACGTCTGCTCAGCAGTGGCAGTAGCTGTGCTGGTGTTGGGGGATGCCAGTGGTGGGGGGAAGGTCCAGCCCTTCCCCTGCAGTTTCGGACAGCTGCACACTGGGGCTGCTGCTGCTGGTAGTGGTGCTGGTGTTGGTGCTGGTGGCGGTGCTGGTGTCGGGGATGCCAGTGGTGGGAGGCTCCAGCCCTTCCCCTGCAGCCTCGGACGGCTGCCCACTGGGGCTGCTGCTGCTGGTAGTGGTGCTGGTGGTGGTGCTAGCAGTGGTGGGGGGAGGCTCCAGCCCTTCCCCTGCAGCATCGGACGGCTGAACTGCCATGGTTGATGGTGGGTGCTCAGAATCAGTCCCAGCACCAGGCCTCCTGTCCTTCCTGCCTGCAGGTGCAGGCCCCTTGCCCATCACTTTCGCAGCTGGTAGTGCCTCCTTGGCAGCTGGTGGTGCCTCCTTGCCCTTCCCCTTGGCAGCTGGTGGTGACTCCTTGCCCTTCCCCTTGGCAGCTGGTGGTGCATCCTTGCTCTTCCCCTTGGCAGCTGGTGCAGGCACACTGTCAGTGCTGACGGCTGGTTCCCTGGAGCCTCTCACACCTGCAGTAGCTGCCGAAACTACTGTGGCTGTGGACTGGGTGGCTGAGGTGCTCGCCTGGGTTCTGACCACCCTGGCCCAACATGAAGGACGGGGGGAGGGGTAGGGAAGAGGTCAAGGGCAGAGAGGAAAAGCTTCTTAGGGACACTGGGGTGGGAAGAGTGGGAAGGTTTGGGAGTGGAGGAAGAGGGAGTGGTTTTAGGAGGTGTCTGCTGTGTTTGGGTGCAGGTGCATGGGCTGGATGCTGTTGTGAGGTGGATGGCTGTTGGGTGTCTGAGTGCTTGCGTTTGTGTACTTTGGGAGGAGGGGGCACAGACACAGTGGGAGAGGACACAGGGGACGTTTGCATGGATGTGGGGGTGGTGACTGCCAGTGAGGGGTGTGTAGTGATAGGTGTGATGGTGATGGGGTAGTGGATAAGGATGTAGTGCATGCAGGTGTGAGTGGAGACGCTACTGGGAGGGAGGTGAATGACGAGGAGGAGGGGGACACAGTGGAGGCAGTGGATGTTGGCATGTCTGCATCTTGATGGTTTTTGTGTGAGAGCCTGTGGGATGATCTGTGGTGCTTGTGTTTGCCTGAGGCACTCCTGTGTGTTGTCTTGGGTGCATGCTGGTCTGAATGTGTGCTTGGGATAGTTTGGGGTTGAGGGTAATGGGACTGAGTAGAGGAAGTTGGAGGGGGGAGGCTAGAGACAGGGACAATGGCTGCCATCAGGGAGGAGGCAAGAGCCTGGCTTGATCTCTGTTGGGCTGCCATGCCAGAGTGAATGCCCTCCAGGAATGCATTTGTTTGTTGCAAATGGCCTGCCAGCCCCTGGCTGGAATTCACTACGGTTGACTGCCCAATAGAGATGGATCGCAGGAGGTCAATAGCCTGCTCACTCAGGGCAACAGGGCTGACTGGGGCAGGGCCTGAGGTGTCTGGGGCGAAGGAGATGCCCACACTCCTGGTTGAGCGGGCACGGAAACTTGCATTGGGGCTTCTGGGCGGGCGGTGCTGGTACGGGGATAGCGCCTGTCCTGTAGTTGGGGTGGGCATAGTATAGTTCTGTTGGCATTACGGTGTGGTTTTGGATACCACCAGTTTATCACTGACCTTTGGGATGGCGGACTTGTGAGTGTGTCTGTATAGTGACGGATTGCTATGTGTGGGTCATAATATGGGTAGTGGTAAACCACTGGAGCGGTGGTATGTTGACGGCATTCGGCATGGCGGTAAGCGGGACTTACCACCAATGTCATAATGAGGGCCTTTATGTCCTCTGCTGTGGATGTGCCCTCCTGGGTCTCTATAGAAACATCTGTGGTGCACAATACTCCAGGTCTGGGTACACTACTATTCTATGCTTGACTGCTCCCATTAATAATGTATGCTCCCATGATGACGGGAATGTGGATAGTCTGGGGTGCATAGGAGCCTGAGCATAAATGGTCAACTTCCCAAGGGAGGGCCACTTGAGTCTAACACAACTCTGAAGCTCGACCAGGACACTTTCAAATAGCCACAATGTCCTGTGAGAGGGACTATGGCAATAGAGAATGTTTACAATACACTACCAATATGATGAAGACCTTTGAGGACAGAGCACTATTGGTAATACTGGCAAATACGCCATTTCTTACACAGTGTGCTCGGTGCCGGCCCACTGGCCCTATCAGAGTCGACTATTAGGGAGTTCATACTTACATGGGGCAACTCCAAAGGTGGAGTCTCCAATTTACACCAGATTATTATTGACTCACTATATTCTCTGAATATTAGCCGTGAGGTGAGGCAACACTGGCATGCCTGCTTAGGTGTTGAATATACTGATAAAGCCTGGTCAGGTTTGCTGGACAATCAGTTGAAGATCATTTGAGAGGCACAATTAAAGTTTTCCTATTTTAAAATGTATGTGACAGGTACTGGTTCCCTACAAGTTGAAATTAGCTCACCTCCTGTCTCATTACAACTGCTGGAGGTACCAGGAATCTAGGAGCGACCTTCCCCATATACTGAGGTGAGGTGAGGAAATAATTCTGCTACTGGACAGATAAAGAGAACACATTGCGAAATACTAGCACAGTTCCCTTTACTGCTTCAGCCAGGCTTGCCTTCATGCATGATGTTCTAGAGGTGAATGACAGTACTATGTATTGGGAGGGATCATGAACATCAACAGCCATAATGGTGGCGAAAGTCTGCATGCACTTGCACCTGATGACACTTCCAACACACCAAGAATGGATGACCGAACTCTTTCATTTAGTCACTTAAGAGAAGCACACATATGTATGAGGTTCTTTCATAACATTAAATGAACCCTAGCCTCTGTACCTTGAAGATAAAGGATGTTTGTGCACTTACTCAATATAGTTGTCATAATGCATCTTCATACCCCATCCGCATCACCATGACTCAACAGAAGGGAGAGATTTAAGAATGACAGACTGATTCTCTGAAACTCGTACCAGTGTACGGTTGGACTAACTCTGGAGGATGGGATGGACTGGAGAGAAAGGTTTGGGTGGAGGAATGCTCTTTGTTCTTGATTTTCTGTTCTTTGCTATTTGCTCTTTACTATTTACTTCCTGCACTACACTCTTAATTGATCACACTCTATTGATTGCATTGGCATCGGCTTATACTCTTCAAGCTACCCGTCTTCATTTTGTAATTTCCCACCCTCTTTTTGCTTTTTTTTCTCTTATCATCAGGCACTTATGGATACAATTGTTGCAAAGCATGCTGTTTCTTATGTCTGTCATAACTACATACCTTTATAGCATAGTTTATTGCTTTGAACATCCTGCATTATAAAATAATAAAGAATGAATACAAACTGGACAAAAGAGAAACTGCAATAATAGAGTAATGGACACAAGGTAACACAAAAAACAGTACTTGTGTGCGTGCCTGTGTCTATTTTGTTAAAAAATGTGTGCTGTGAATGGTGTATTCCCTTGTGCATGAAAAGCCTACGAGATGATAAATTGATGGATGTTTGCTTTTTCCAAAGGAATGATCATCAGAGGAGAAGCGGAGAACAGTAAGAAGAGAGTTCAATAGGAAGGCAGCACCCAACCAGGAAATGTGGAGCTTACAGCAGTAAACATTGCATGAATGCAGTTCTGAAGGTGCATGTAGGAGTGAGGGAGTGGAAGGCACAAGTCTACTGTGCAGACAGAGTGTTCTTCAAGAGCTGAGAGCCAGATGCACATTGCAGAGAGCTTTGAAGGCTAAAAGCTTATTAGCAGGGAGTCTGTTAAGATAGAAAGGTGGGTGATCACCAAGGCCAAGGCCGAGAGAAGTGGACAGCCATGATCTGCACATTCTGAAGCCTGGCGTCAAGAACTTGAGGAGGCCGAGCTGTAAGACATTCCTGTAGTCTGAAGTCCACAATGATGTGGCTACTGACATCTCCAGGGTTTTTCCCTCCAAACGAAGAAAGACAAGGCCTATCCTCACTTTTTTGAGTCGGAAGAAGCAGGAAGAGGTTACTTTGTTTCTTTGAGAATGAATGACAAAGGCCTGATTTCGAGTTTGACGGACGGGTTGCTCCATCCAAGATATCCTGTCCACCATATTACGATCTCCATAGGCTATAATGGAATCGCAATACAGCAGATGAGATAGCCTTCACTTTTGTGACCGAGTAACCCCCTCCACCAAACTGTAAGTCAGGCCCATTGTGTTATGAGGGTGCAGCTCCAAGGTTATGGATATTAGTGGCAGGAATGGAAGGAAAGCTGAGGCCCAGAAGTGTGTGTGTTTGTGGGGGGGTGATTTGACAGAAGCAAGCATGTCTTGGACAGAGGATACCAAGAGGCAGAGGTCATTTAGCAGTGATGTAGGGTCAGTAGTGTTAAGGGGCAAGGTTTTACACGTGCTCTACATTGACACAATCTCTCTAAAGATGGTAACCCTAATTTCCGAGGGGGTGCAGTATCTTACTTTTGCACATCCAGTTCTCAGAGTTCATATGACAGCCGTCCCTAAGACGAGTTTCCCCTGTGATGGGTTAAACTCTTGAAAAGCAGCAGAAAATTTATCTGAGGCAAACCATGCTCTCAGAGTAAATGGCAGAAAACACACGTTTGCTAATGAATGTTAACAGCCTGAGCTTCATTAGCCGCTGTAAAGCACGTTTAACATAGCATTTGCATTCCTCCGAGCGCTTACATTTATAGAAGGACGCACTCGTTGACAGTGACAGCATGCGAGCATCGCTGCGTGATTCCCGGTGGCTTGAAAGCAGTGGGTTATGGCTGCCTGTGTGCAGCCCAGCCCATGCTTTAACCATGGTGTGGTCGCAGTGCTTAATTTGTAAATAAAAAGGTGCTGGTGCCCAAATCCCTCCTCTTAAACACGCGGCTGCTGCAATTAAATGTGTGAACACGAAATACTGAGGCAGCGTAATCCTGAAGCCACCTCGGGCCTCTTCAATCCATATAAAGCCACTCCCTGCCCCTTCAGCTCACTCTTGCAGCTTTCTACTTTCTCCCTTTTTGACGCTTTTTCGTTTTTTCCCTTTCTACGTCTGTCCCATATGTGTCTTTTGCTCGCAGCAAATGCTTGAGGCTGAAGAATAAGCCCGGGCCCTCAAAAAAGAGTGCCGGTGCTCAGCACCGGAAACATCAACCACAAATTAAGCACTTTGTGGTCGTCGCCTCCTGTCCTTTACCGCAGTCTGCTCTTGGGCGTTTGAAAGATGCTACATTTGGTGACCCAGTCCACTCTTTCATTTTATAACCCGCTTTCACTGCTTTCGACTTATGGATTTTTAGTGTGTATCACTTATGGAGTGTTAGGGGTCTGCAAGGGGCTGTGAGGTGCGTAGAACATGCATGTTTTACGAGATATTTGAGGGATAATTTCCCCATTTTTTACTTGCTGTGACTTTGAAGTTTTATGCAATTAGTGATCATGAGGGAGTGAAAAGTGTTCAAGAGGGTCACCTCGACTTCCTGGGTTCATGCAGATAATCAGAAAAAGAGGACCCAGTATTACTGGTATAGCTTGGTAAATATTAGCTTTTAAGTTAACCCCTAACACTCCACACTCCTCTCTCTTTCCACTACCCCTTAAGTCCCTCTCCTGTTCCCCTTTTCATATAATGTCTGATGACAAGATGTCTCAGTGTGATTTTTGAGAAATCTGAAGCTCAAACCTCAACACCATACTGCCCAAGCTACGCCCTGCTTCCTTTCCAATAAAAGCCCTAGGCTTTTTTTAAGACTCTCATCCTCTAGAGTTACTAGGGTCCTCGTCCAGATGTTAAAGATTTTTACAATATGCAATTTGGATGATACATTTTTGCGTGCAAACTATTAATTTTTAATGATGCAAATGACCTTAACCAATGAAATTATGATGTTGCAATTAAAACAATGTAATAATTTTGTATGGAAGTGTTATAGTTATGACACATTTTAATGCGGGACACCATTTAATGACACAAGCTCAGTTTCTACTGTTTTGCTCATCTTGACCCTGCTCATTCCCCCTCCCAATTCGCTACCCGCTGTGTAGCGTTCTCTCCCCAGAGCACAGAAGCAAAATGACGTCAATGGATCACAGAGCTAGAAGGCATGCATTGAGAATGAACCTTTCTGTCATGTACCTGAGGTATCATTTTGAAGGATTTCCCCTGGAAGTTCCTGTGAAGGCGAACCAAAGAATTGGATACTATGAGCTATTGTTAATAAATGTTTCAACCGCCAGGGTGGATGACCACGGAAGCACCTCCAACAGGCTGGCGGTGCTTCCCTGCCCATTCTGACCGCGGCGGTAAAGCCGCGTTCAGAAAAGGGGATCCGGCGGTTTCCCGCCGGATTTCCCCTGTCTGGGCTGATTCCGAACCCCTTCCCGCCACCCTGTTTCTGGCGGTTTTTACCGCCAGGAACAGGATGGCGGGAACGGGTGTCGTGGGGCACCCTAACAGGGGGCCCCTGCACTGCCCATGCCAATGGCATGGGCAGTGCAGGGGCCCCCTAACAGGGCCCCAGCATGATTTTCACTGTCTGCATAGCAGACAGTGAAAATTGCGACGGGTGCAACTGCACCCGTCGCACCCCTGCAACACCGCCGGCTCCATTCGGAGCCGGCTTCTATGTTGCAGGGCCTTTCCCGCTGGGCCAGCGGGCGCTCCTTTGGCGGGCGCCCGCCGGCCCAGCGGATAAGCCAGAATGGCCTCCGCGGTCTTTTGACCGCGGAGCGGCCAAATGGCGGTGACCGCATGGCAGGAATGACCGCCTTAATGTGCTTTCAAGGGTTAGTAGGGGTAACCTCACTCATTTCCGGAGAAAACATTCTGCAGGATTTGTACTATTTTGTGCAGACCAGCACTAGGTTTCGGAGAGGCTACGTTTCAGAGAGCCCAGAGGAGCATGCACCGGTGTCAGGAGGAACATAGGAAAGTGTCACATCAACTGATGATCCACTGACCAGGCATTTTGGACCACCCGGTAAGTGAGGGCCATCATTGAAAACCAGTGGCTCCCACTGAAAGGGAATCACCGCCTAAAGGAACAAACACCCGCTAACAGCTGCTGTGGGGCATTGCCAGACCCACATGGATCCACATGCCTCAGCGCAAATGTGCTACAATCATCCTTGCACCAGCAGAAGTAAAACTGGCATCAGCAGTATGTTGCTTGTCACATAAGGCACTGACTCAAAGCAAAGGTAGACAAAGGCGGGCAGTTTTCAGTTAGTTTACTTTTGGAAGGTGTGTATTTGTGGGGGCACTGGTGGGTCTCAATGAGGTCAAAAATGATGAGGTGTGACCAAGGTGATCCTTTCTGTTCATTAGGACTTCATAAGGGGAGTCCTCACATGATCCCTTTACATAGTTTGAGGATACTTCCTCCTGGCAGGTCAGTCAACTGCAGGACACAAATGTTTGGAATAGTGGTGACGTGAAGTACTACTCCCGCCTTTTTCAACCTGCAGTAGCACAGAGTAATTTGATGACCAACTCTTGCTACTCCTGGAGATGACTCCTTGCTGTGAAAAATTGCACCCGCCTCTGTCTTTGTAGGAGGCTGGCCTGGTTTGTAGTGGGTACCTATGGTACTTACACCTTATACTAGGTCCAGTTATCCCTTATTAGTGAAATGTAGGCAGTGTCTAGAAGCAAAGCTCTCTAGAGGTAGCTGTAGCTGAGCAGCCAAGGCTTATTTAGGAGACATGCAAAGCTCATGCAATACCACTGTAGTCACACACTACTCACACACATGAAAGAAAATACTCAGTGTTACAAAAATAAAGGTACTTTAGTTTGGTGACACAAATGTCAAAAATACCATATAAACTATACTCCCTTAGGAGGTAAGTAACACAAATTAAATACATTAGTATGTAGAAATGTGCATAAAAACAGTTAGAGTTAGAAAACAGTGCAATTAGTGAAAATCACAATAGTTAGAAATGGGCCTGTGGGAACACAAACCATGTACTAAGAAAGTGGAATGCGAAAGTCGGTTTCCAACCTAGGCAAGTATAGTGTGTAGAGGGATGCTGGGAGTATTAGAAAACACCAAAGGTAAGTAATAGAACCCACCCCAGAGCCCAGGAAAGCAGGAGTATATCACAGTAACTTTCCTAGAACACAGAAGAACACGAGAAAGAAGATTATGCAAGAAGAGACTGCAAGACACCAACAATGAATTCCTGGACCTGAAGACCTGTGGAAGAAGGGGACCAAGTCCAAGAAGCACAGAAGAGTCCAGGGAGAACAGGATCCCCTGCTCACCCAGATGAAGGTACAAAAGAAGAAACACCAGTGAAGATCGCCAGTCAATACTGCACCCAAGAAGACAGATGCGGGTTCCTGGTTGGTGCAGATGATGTCCCATGCAGGATGGAGGATTGCAGTCTGGTTTGTGTCGCTGGATTCCGCCAACAAGCCTTTGCACACGCAAAGCTCACGGTTAGCAGAAAATAGCGCTGCCCGGGACCAGGAGGGACCTGGTGGACTCTACCTAGGAGGGCAAGTCAGAGGGGACTCTCAGCAACTCAGAGAGCCCACAGAAGACAAGGCAGCACGCACATGGGACAGAGGAGGTTCAAAAAGAGGCCCATGCAGCACGACAACAAAGGATCCCACGCCGCCGGAAAACCACTCAGGAAGCTGTGCATCGCAGGATAGAGTGCTAGGGGCTGGAGCTGCACGGAGCATGAAGAACTTGATGGAAGGATGCTAACAAGCCTTGGCAACTGAAAAACATGCGGTGCATGGGGTTACTGTCTTGCGTGGGGAGGAAAGCTCTTACCTCCACCAAAGTTGGACAGTAGGATGTCAAGACCGTTGGGACCAGTTCAGTCCGCCATCCTTGATGCAGGATCCATGCAACTCATCAGGAGAGCTGACCCATGCAGTCGGTTGTAATTACAGAGAGGTGCCTGCTGAAGCAGGGGAGTAACCCCTTCACTCCAAAGGAGATTCCTTCACTCTTCTGGTGCAGGCTGAAGACAGGCTGTCCTCTGAGGATTTGTGACTAGGAAACAGTTGCAGTTGCTGGCTGGAGCGGAAGATACAATGTTGCAGAAGTCATCTTTGCTTCTTTGTTGCAGTTTGTAGAGTTCCTGGAGGGTCCAGATGCAGTTTCTTCATTGAGAAGGTGAAGTAGAGGATACAGAGGATTCCTGCTGGAGTCTTGCAATCTGAATCTGAAGAACCTCCCAAAGGAGAGACCCTAAATAGCCCTGAAAGGGGGATCGGTCAGCTAAACAGGTAAGCACCTATCAGGAGAGGGCTCTGACATCACCTGCTGACACTGTCCACTCAGATTCTCCCAGAGTTTCCTGCCAACTTGGAATCCAAGATGGAAAAACCCAGGGACCCTTTGGAGGAGCTCTGAGCACCACCCCTGGGGTGGTGATAGACAGGGGAGTGGTCACTCCCCTTTCCTTTGTCTAGTTTTGTGCCAGAGCAAGGACTGAACCTGTGTAGACTGGATTATGCAAGGAGGGTACCAAATGTGCCCTTTAGATTATTTCCGCACGCTTGGGGAGGCTACACCTCCCAAGCCTGTAACACCTATTTCCAAAGGGAGAGGGTGTAACACCTCTCTCCCAAAGGAAATCTTTTGTTCTGCCTTCCTGGGCTTGAGCTGCTCAAGCAACAGGAGGGCAGAAACCTGTCTGAGAGGTGGCAGCGGCTGGGGCTGCCTGGAAAGCCTCATAAAACTGTAATGGCAGTACTGAGGGTCCTCTAAGGAGACCCCAGAGTGCATGGGATCATATAACCAATGCTTGCAAAAGCATGGATGTATGATTCCTACATGTTTGATACCAAACAAGTCTATTTTCGGAGTTATCATTATGTAGCTGGACATAGGTAGTGACCTATGTCCAGTACACGCATAAAATGGGGTGCCCTCACACACAGATACTCTGCATCCTACCCTCAGGGCCAGAGAGCTTGCTAAAGGGGTGACTTATAAGTGACCTGGTGCAGTGTAAATGGCAGTGAAAGAGTGCATGCACCTTTTCACACAGGCTGCAATGGCAGTCCTGCAGAAGCCTTTGCATGGGCTCCCTATGGGTGGCAAAAGATATGCTGCAGCACATAGGGATCCCCTGGAACCCCAATGTCCTGGGTTCCTAATTACCATATTCTAGGGACTTATAAGGGGGCACCAGTATGCCAATTGCCAATTGTGGGTGAAATGCTGGGTTACCAGTATGCAACAACCAAATTTAAAGGAGAGAGAGCATAATCACTGGAGTCCTGGTTAGCAGGATCCCAGTGAACACAGTCAAGCACACTGACAAACAGGCCAAAAGTGGGGGTAACCAAGCTAGAAAGAGGCTACTTTCCTACAGTCTTTTGCATAATTAGGATCCTAGTCCTCAGGATAAAACTTGTGGAACAAGAGCCATTCTTCAACCTGAATATTCCCTAACAGAAATCCAGAATTTTACCAGCAGAAGGGATACTCAGAAGGTAGGGCTAGAGCAAAGGCAGAGAAGTCCCGGCCAGACGTTCCTGAGTCATCTTTCATGTTTCTGATGTTGATAAACTTCATAGTAATGAGTGGTTACAAAATGCAGACCTCAGCTGTCAAGTTTTTCATGTGGTTCTCACCGTACCAACCTTGGCCTTACAAAGTCTTAAACTTGATTTTAAAGACTTCCCACATAGATCCTTAAAATTATGTCCAGTCCTCCCAGCAGCTCAGGATCCCATTTTAAAAGATCCCTCCCCCTTTAATACACAAAGACATTGAACGTTACCTACATTTTTACCTCACATTGCTGCAGAAACTGATCAAGGAAGCCTTTGATCCGTCTCTGTTCTTGGTTGTATATCTATCTCAACTTATCACTTCCCCCAACCGCCCACTCCCCGTGGAAATAAATTTTCAACCCAAGTGCCCCAATTCAGCGCCAAAGAAACATATGATGCTCTATAATATCTTATAAAACAGCCAGGTCCAGCATTGGTCCATTAGGGTCCAAACCTAGCCAGACATTGAGAACCTTAAATCAAAAGGGACTGCACAAAAAGTGATAATTATGATTATTTGACCAGCTCTGACACTTTGATTAGGAATTTATGGGAGGGAGGACAGACCAAGAAAAGAGTAAGAGGGCATGTATGGTTCACACCAAAGGAAGAACAATTTAGAAGACCTCCAAAAAGAAGAGGAATATCGTGTGCCATGACTTCTGGGTCAGGAAATAATAACGAAATTTAAAAACCAATAACAAAATTTGGTACATTATGAAAACTTGTGTCTCCTTGAGAAATCACATTTAGGTGGACGACAAAAACTATAACTTGAAAGGAAAAGTGAGAGCACCCATACACCCAGAAAGGCATGAAACACAAGTATAGAGCAAATTTGACTTCCGAATTGTGGAGGTTGCTCAGTCTTCAACCAAATTCCGACAGATAAAGGATGAATTTGCTCAGGATGCAACCATATTCTGAGAAGTAAGTGATGTGTCTACTTGGGGTAGACCAAAACATAAGACCTTCATTAAGTTCATCACAAAAATGTAGTTTTTAGATATTTTCACCCCTATAACTCATTGTATACATAAAACGACAACCAGGGGGTAAAGAATAAATAACACACTAAAAGTTAAATATCAGGTACAAATGCCAGACCACACCCATGGCCCACAATTTTGTAACTAGACTACATAGAGAAGATGAGCGGTAAGGTCCAGCACCATGGACAATGAAACAGGTGGAACTGCTGACAGCTTACTTCAAAACACAAAAGCTCTTTCACTTCTAAAAACAAGCACTGTGTAAAATGACGATGATGACGATATGCAGGCTTGTTTTCCATGAAGCACCAGGATGTTAACAACAGGACAGATACCCTGTCAAGACTGATGAGCAGAGAAGCGGTAGCTGTACACCTGTGCAACCCAAGCGTTTGCAGCACCACATTGATAGATTCATTACCTTCCACTATTACCAGTACTTTTCAGCATCCGACCTATTGAATGGTATATATCTCATATATCTTACCCAGATCAAGCATCTTTTTACCATCAGATTCCCAAAAGCACTGTATATTGTTGTAGTTTTTGACTTACGATTCCAATATTGATGAGGCAGGATATGTTTTTTTTTTTTTTTTTCATTTCACACTATTATTCCACCACACAAATTCTGACCAGTGAGTCACCTGCTCCTTTTGTTTTGCTTGCCTTCAGGTGGTTTTTCATACTGTTATAAATATGTGTGTACATCTTTGAACATGTCTTGATTCAGGACAGTTTTCTTTTATTATTCTTTTATTCATTTCACATAATCGATTCTCGATCACATCTTATTATATATAAACATAGAGGTTTGAAACAGTGCCCCACAGTCTCAAACATGAGGACTCAAACGATGTCTCCAAGAGATGGCGTGGCTCACTTTCATGTAGTTATGGTTCAAAGTACAACGCTTATGCTTACACGGGGCTCTCCCAGGTTTCACTAAAGCCTGTCACAGGCACCCACAAGATTTAAAGTTGTCTTTGATGAGCTCGTGGAATTCGCTATGAAAATAACAACGAATAAGAAAGATAGATTAGAAATAATTTAATTGACTTTCAGAAGCATGACAACTCCTGAACCATCACATTAGGAAAGGTCGTCAAGGCAACCATGCGCCGATGTCCATCACCAAAGCGGCATCCGCATAGAACATTAAACATGAGGTTGTGCAATTACTTTAATAAGTTTTAAACATCACCTTGTCAGAATATAGTGTTCAGAATATCGGCTAGTACAATATTCCGAAGGTTACTATAGCATTTACTATACGAAAATATACATCTGCGTACCTTGAAGATAAATATAACATCTAATCAAGGAGTTTAGGGCTGTAAATCTTAACTTCCCTATATATAGCTACCTTGAATCTATCATAGTACTCACTATCATGCACACAAAATTGGTATTGTACCATAAAATCGTGCCCTAGATATGGTCTGACAAAAATATACAGGAGCATATTTCTTCTGTCACCTCTGTCCCACCAAACAACACAATGGTTGTGCCGTGTTTGCAATACAATGTATCATGGTGGTCGTCAGGGCAATTGCGTCAAAATTATTGATGCTATTGTGGTGCTTTCCTGAAGCTAGGGCAACAAAGCACATGGAGGCCAATTGATTAAAATGGGTGCGTCATTTTAACGCCTGCTCTGAGCAGGCGTTAAAAATGAAGGAAAAATTGACGCAGTGAAATGTTGTGAAATGCACTGTGTCATTTTTTCGGGCCTCTCTGCGTCTGAACACCCTTCTTGCATGCATTATACCTGACGCAGGCATAATGTGGCACGTGGGGTTGCAAAGCACTGCACGGCTTTGCAGATACAGCGCAGGGGGAAAAGCCACCTTAGCGCCGTCTTAGCATAAAAAAAAGATGCTATGGTGGCGCAAGGTGGCGCTAGGGGCTTGTAAATATGCCCCATAGTTCCAAATATTGTTCACAAAAACATTGCCACATTGGAGATAAAAATAGAAAACCTATACCACAATATTTATGTAAACAATATCGTCACTATACTTATGCCAGACAATGTTTTTTCTTCAGATGTTCTGGCATGTGGACACGATATTATGGTAGGACGATATTTTTGGACTTGATATTGTGACATGCATTGAACATGGGCTATGATTGCACCATAACCACATGGCTATTCAAGTCTAAAGGAACCAAACTCTTGATCCATTAGGCCCTGCACCTACATCCTTTTGTTTGCTGAGGAGTACATAAATATACAAAATTCATCCCGACAGCGGCACCTTCAAAGAAGTAGAAATGTAAACCAATCAGTAACACTTGAATGGGTCTGCACAATAGACCATAAGCACCACCAACTAGATCAGTAACTTAATTACAGCTTGTGGTTTATTACAGACCAAGAACAGCTCATCAACAGCCCTGATGAAGACCTGGTAGAAACATGCATGAGAGCTGAGACATAGACGTGTGGAGAGAGACACATCTAGTCCTGTGAGTCATTCAACTTGATATATATAGACAATATGACATTTTCTTTAAAGTGCACTCTATTTTGCATGTGCAAAATATGTGGTAGAAGACTATTTAATTATTTATAAGCTAGCAAAAGACTGGACTCTGCTTTATTACAAAAATAGTTTTTTTATACCCCATTGGGGAGACCCCATTTTTGATAAAATACATCTAGTGTGGATAGCCTGAAAATGTGGCATGGAGCAAGCCTGCCTGCACCTTCGTTGAACAAGCTTGTTCTTACGCAGTCTCTCCCCCATAGCCACCACTACTCATCCTTCATAGGAGGACTTGGCAGAGATGTTGTTCAGGAATAATGAGGAGGCAGTGTGAAGACAAGTTCCTTTTCTGAATATTATGAAATCATCTTCAAGTCTCCCACTGGTGCTGGTAAAAAAAGAATTGATTTGACGGATTAATGGACTTTGTGGTAGAACAGGGCAGGTGATGTGAAAGTGGAGCATCTGCTTCCCCAAAGGCCTGGCTTTCCTCTCACTCAGTAGACCGCCTTTTGCTCTCGATGACGGCTGAGAGGTCTCCTGTAGCTGAGGTAGATGATGACGTGTGATGCCCTAATCTCCTAGAAGCATATGAGGTTGTGAGTCCAGAGATAATATACCAGTGTTTTCAACACCATACCATTGCCCTGACCTCTTCTGTGCTGTGTTTGGGACATCCGCTTTGGACACAGCAGCGGTGGGATTCAGCAGTGCACCAGAGGGTGCATATTTAAGGGGTTTCCAGTTTTTGGGAAGCAGTTAAGTCAACAGATTGCTTGGAGGCAAGTTATTGTCCTAGATATAGACACCTAACTACAGTCCAAAACAGCACAGATGTTCAAAGGTAAAGTGAACAGTGGAGATGGCAAACGTGCAGGTGTTGACTTATGGGTGACCACAGGTTTGTAATCGCTCTCCCTGCAGAAAGAAACCTTCACCTCAGATGCTTGGTTGCTGCTGTATATAGGGAAGGGCCTGGCGCTGATTGAATCCCATAAGAGAGGCAGTAGGTCTGGTCAGGATGGAATAGGAAGTTCAAGGGTCTAAGGAGGAGCTGTATGAGACTTCTAGGATCTTTTCACGGTTGCAGTGTGTGATTCCTCATCTGGCTAGGACATTGCTAGACATACTCGTTGCAGTACGCGATCCCAATTGAAGAATTTATGTGATCACTAATGCTAAATTTAGGCTCATGAATTTTAGAATAATCCAAAACGGTTACAGATGTTTCAGACAGATCCCTCGTCTTATCCTGATGTGGTACAAATGATGTGAACTTTTCACATGAGGCTGAGTCTAATGGAACCTGCACACCAGTTCCCTTAGCACTATCAGGGCAGCTTCTCATGGAACCTGTACACTGACAACCCCTTAACTAGTGTAATATTTATCTATAGCATGAACATGGTGTCAATAAAGCATATACTTTGGAAAGAATACGTGGCTGAGACATATCAGGAGTCAGCAGCCACCACAGATTGAAAAAAGCCACGCTCCATACAAAAATAATTACTCGCAGTAAGGGCAGGGCATCTCTTTTAATGCTAAAAATATTAATGTGAATTCATCTTTACCCACGCTAGATTATTGCTGTATCTTAAAAGAACTGTCCTGAATGAATGATGCATATATTTCTTGAGCTTTTGGTGAGAAAGGTACACCATTGCATTTGCAATGGAGTGCCATCAATCAATCAATCAATCAGGGGATTTGTATAGCGCGGCTAATCATCCGTGAGGGTCTCAAGGCAGTGCCCTGTCCTCAGGGTCTCTGACGAATCTAATGTTTCTGTGGCAGTGAACTTAAATGTGGCACCATAACACATGATATTTGGAGCACCTCTACTAGTAAACCGTACGTTCACACATTTATTACTACAATGCAAAGATCAAATTCAAGTTTATTATCACAGGATGGCAAAATGGATATCATAGAGAACATGCACTACCTTACAGATAGCATGTAATAATTGCATTACAGAGGGAAAGAACTCTCCCAATTGTCAGGAGGCCTCTGTAATGTGGATTTATCTTACTGCACAACTTTAACCCCTTCAATCCTGGTTTTGGTTAAACTCCTTTTGTTTATAAATTACAATTACATGAAAAACACCATTGCATAAACAGATACGGCGCACACATGATGGGGGTATGGGGGGTGTTAAGGGGCGCAAGAAAAGTGGTGTTGCTTCTTAAATCAGGCCCTAAGTTTTTAAGTCACATTTCAAGTGCCAGTGATCTATTTTATTACTCTTCAAAGACAACAGCGGTAACCTTCCAAAACTACCAGATGGCTCTTACGCTTGTTGCAAATATCTGAAGGATAAATGTACTGTATTTTATAGCGCGGGTGGGAACAAGGAATGTACTGTTAAAGGTTTTATGAAGTCTAGTCTGACCAGTTGTATTTATTTGATTTACTTTGTGTGTCACAAGGTTTATGCAGGCTCAATGGAAAGAGCCCCGAGGGACCTTTGAAAAGACCGTGTTAGGAGCGCTGGTGATAAGGATGTACATTGATGCTATTGTGTCAACGACCGCCATGGCGCATCGTACTATAAATACGGCGCAGCATGGTGTCATTAGGTGCCGGTAAGGGGGGGTGCAAAAAAAGTGCCGCATCAGCTCTGATGAGCAACTTTTTCTTAATATGGGCCTAGGTGTGTGCGAAACTCACGTCATTTTCATGTAATAACGTGAAATTGTTGGGAAATTGCACTACATCATGGACAGTTCAAGAAATGCCAATCCAATGTTTAGTGCTATATTTTAGAGTGAAATGCATCCTAGTGTAAATTACTTACACAATGGTGCATTTTGCAGTAAGAAATAGCAAGAAAAACACAAGCAGTGCAAGCAAACGCTGCTCACGTTCTTTCCTTTATTTGCTATTCCTGCCACAAACGGCGCATAATTGCACAATGTGGCATCTTGAAGTAATTCCAGGAATTTACAGTGACAAGCATAAAACGAAATTACCGAAAGTACAAGAATTTCGCCAGGTTAACTTACATTTTGCCCGCACTTAGTGCAAACAGAGATCTTACACTAAGAATTACAGAAACAAATGGATCAATATTTTACTCATTGTGGAACAAGGACTCAATTCAGACCACTGACTGCAGAACTGTGTAGGATAATGTTCCAGGGCCTATCCTGTACCTGACCCTCCATGGATGGGTTTCACTTCACGCAGCGGGCATTATGAAATTGACAACTTAGACTTAGACTACAATGCTTCATCCACTCTGTGATTAATCAAACCAACAGGATCCTAGAATTGTTGAAATGGAGCATTTGAATACTCATATAAAAAAGGAGAAATTATAGAATTATAGCTCCCAGGGATATTTCAGGAAAACGATGTGCTAAACATTTGTTAACTTACTTGGAAGAGTGGGTTAAGACAGCAGGAATGTTACCAATTACTCACCTTGGTGTCAGACCAAATCAATCACTATTGGATAGTTGTGTTGCACAAATATTGTTAGTATAAAAATACACAAAACCTAAAGGTGGACATCCATTGTCAGCATTTGACTCAAAGAATAAGTCACTGAACTGGTTAGTTAAGGGAAATTGCATAGACGTTGAAACCTCTTGCAAGTACTGTAGGAAAGTGCATCTTCCTGGCATAGTTACCCCCACTTTTTGTCTGATGTCAGTGTGGTTGGACTGTAGTTCACTGGGATCCTGCTAACCAGGACCCCAGGGATTGTGCTTTCTCCCCTAAATTTAGTTGGTGGTTACTTTTCACACCCACAATTGGCATACTGGTGCACCCATGTCAGTCCCTACCATATGGTACCTAGGTACCCAGGGAATTGGTACACCAGGGGTATCCTATGGACTGCAGCATGTATTATGCCACCCATGGTAGCCCATGCAAACTGTGACTGCAGGCCTGCCATTGCAGCCTGTGTGAAAGGGTGCATGCACTATTTCACTGCCATACCTAACCACTGCACGTAGACATTATAAATCACCCTTCTGGTAGGCCCTTTAGCCCAAGGGCAGGGTGCATGTCTCTAAGCGTGAGGGTACCCCTGCATAAGCAGGATATCCCTACAGACCCCAGGCCAATTCGTGGACCCTGTAAGTGTGGGGAAGCCATCTTAAGGTACATAATGAACACTGGTCAACACGAGTGCTCCAACTACATAATGGCTACTCAGAGCCTAGGCATGTTTGGTATCAAACATGTTTGAATCATGCAACTACACCGTTTCCAGTGTTAGTTGCATGATACTGTGTATGCTGGGGGTTCCCTAGGGGATCCCCCAGTTTATGCCTGTAAAGCCTTACGGGGTCTAGCTGCCACCCGATGCTGCTGCTGACCCAGACACTGTTCTGCTCTCCTGCTGATGAGCCAGGGTCAGGCTGGAGGAGCAGAAGAAATGATTTCTTGCACCTCTCCCTGTGTATTAGATGTCTAAGGGCTGGAGTGGGGTGGCCTCTGAGAGCCACCAGAGTGCTTTGAAGGGCACATTTGGTGCCCTCCTTGCATATTCCGGTTTGCCCAAGTTGAGGAATTCCTGATTTCTGCTCTGGTGCAAAACTACACAAAGGACAGGGGGGACACCACCCCCTGTCCAGCTCTTCCCCTACGGAGGTGCACCAAGCTCTGCCAGGTGGCCACTTGATTCTGCTATTTTGAAAATAAGATGTGGGGAGGCCTCTGGGAGCCTCTTACTGGTTAGGGCAGGTAGATGACGTCCCTGACCCCCTCTGATAGGTGCGTCACTGCAGAGAGTGACCAACCCCCTTTTAGAGGCATTTAAGGGCTCCCTCACGGGTGGGTCCTCAGATTTGTCAAGGACAACTCTTCAAGGAACTCTCTGCAAGACATCTTCTGCTCCTGGCCTCTGGAACCGCTGCTGGTCATGGCTGGAACCAAACAAGTCTGCTTCTGGTGGGAAGGCTCCCATTGCAACATTGTTTCTCTGGATCCTGCAAAAATTCTACAACATCCAAAGTTGTGCATCTTCCAGGGTCACGAGGACCCTGCCTGCACCAGGATGCACAAAAGAATCGCCCTTGGAGTGAAGGAGTCACTTCCCTCTCCCGTCGAGGGACAGCTTGTATGTGATTCCTGGGATCTTCTGCAGCTCCTGGACCCCGCAGCTGAACTTCTTCTTCCACCAACTTGCAGGAACTTCATCTTCAGGAGGGTGGGTGTAAGGAAATGCCTCCTTGGCATGTTTGCCCCCTGACTTTTTGCCTTTGCTGATGCTATGTTTACAATTGAAAGTGTGCTGAGGCCTGCTAACCAGGCCCCAGCACCAGTGTTCTTTCCCTAACCTGTACTTTTGTATCCACAATTGGCAGACCCTGGCATCCAGATAAGTCCCTTGTAACTGGTACTTCTAGTACCAAGGGCCCTGATGCCAAGGAAGGTCTCTAAGGGCTGCAGCATGTCTTATGCCACCCTGGAGACCTCTCACTCAGCACAGACACACTGCTTGCCAGCTTGTGTGTGCTAGTGAGGACAAAACGAGTAAGTCGACATGGCACTCCCCTCAGGGTGCCATGCCAGCCTCTCACTGCCTATGCAGTATAGGTAAGACACCCCTCTAGCAGGCCTTACAGCCCTAAGGCAGGGTGCACTATACCATAGGTGAGGGTACCAGTGCATGAGCATGGTACCCCTACAGTGTCTAAACAAAACCTTAGACATTGTAAGTGCAGGGTAGCCATAAGAGTATATGGTCTGGGAGTCTGTCAAACACGAACTCCACCGCACCATAATGGCTACACTGAAAACTGGGAAGTTTGGTATCAAACTTCTCAGCACAATAAATGCACACTGATGCCAGTGTACATTTTATTGTAAAATACACCACAGAGGGCACCTTAGAGGTGCCCCCTGAAACTTAACCGACTGTCTGTGTAGGCTGACTAGTTCCAGCAGCCTGCCACACCAGAGACATGTTGCTGGCCCCATGGGGAGAGTGCCTTTGTCACTCTGAGGCCAGTAACAAAGCCTGCACTGGGTGGAGATGCTAACACCTCCCCCAGGCAGGAGCTGTAACACCTGGCGGTGAGCCTCAAAGGCTCACCCCTTTGTCACAGCCCAGCAGGGCACTCCAGCTTAGTGGAGTTGCCCGCCCCCTCCGGCCACGGCCCCCACTTTTGGCGGCAAGGCTGGAGGGAACAAAGAAAGCAACAAGGAGGAGTCACTGGCCAGTCAGGACAGCCCCTAAGGTGTCCTGAGCTGAAGTGACTCTAACTTTTAGAAATCCTCCATCTTGCAGATGGAGGATTCCCCCAATAGGGTTAGGATTGTGACCCCCTCCCCTTGGGAGGAGGCACAAAGAGGGTGTACCCACCCTCAGGGCTAGTAGCCATTGGCTACTAACCCCCCAGACCTAAACACGCCCTTAAATTTAGTATTTAAGGGCTACCCTGAACCCTAGAAAATTAGATTCCTGCAACTACAAGAAGAAGGACTGCCTAGCTGAAAACCCCTGCAGAGGAAGACCAGAAGACGACAACTGCCTTGGCTCCAGAAACTCACCGGCCTGTCTCCTGCCTTCCAAAGATCCTGCTCCAGCGACGCCTTCCAAAGGGACCAGCGACCTCGACATCCTCTGAGGACTGCCCCTGCTTCGAAAAGACAAGAAACTCCCGAGGACAGCGGACCTGCTCCAAGAAAAGCTGCAACTTTGTTTCCAGCAGCTTTAAAGATCCCTGCAAGCTCCCCGCAAGAAGCGTGAGACTTGCAACACTGCACCCGGCGACCCCGACTCGGCTGGTGGAGATCCAACACCTCAGGAGGGACCCCAGGACTACTCTGATACTGTGAGTACCAAAACCTGTCCCCCCTGAGCCCCCACAGCGCCGCCTGCAGAGGGAATCCCGAGGCTTCCCCTGACCGCGACTCTTTGAATCCAAAGTCCCGACGCCTGGGAGAGACCCTGCACCCGCAGCCCCCAGGACCTGAAGGACCGGACTTTCACTGGAGAAGTGACCCCCAGGAGTCCCTCTCCCTTGCCCAAGTGGAGGTTTCCCCGAGGAACCCCCCCCTTGCCTGCCTACAGCGCTGAAGAGATCCCGAGATCTCTCATAGACTAACATTGCGAACCCGACGCCTGTTCCTACACTGCACCCGGCCGCCCCCGCGCTGCTGAGGGTGAAATTTCTGTGTGGGCTTGTGTCCCCCCCGGTGCCCTACAAAACCCCCCTGGTCTGCCCTCCGAAGACGCGGGTACTTACCTGCAAGCAGACCGGAACCGGGGCACCCCCTTCTCTCCATTCTAGCCTATGTGTTTTGGGCACCACTTTGAACTCTGCACCTGACCGGCCCTGAGCTGCTGGTGTGGTGACTTTGGGGTTGCTCTGAACCCCCAACGGTGGGCTACCTTGGACCAAGAACTAAGCCCTGTAAGTGTCTTACTTACCTGGTTAACCTAACAAATACTTACCTCCCCTAGGAACTGTGAAAATTGCACTGTGTCCACTTTTAAAACAGCTATTTGTGAATAACTTGAAAAGTATACATGCAATTTTGATGATTTGAAGTTCCTAAAGTACTTACCTGCAATACCTTTCGAATGAGATATTACATGTAGAATTTGAACCTGTGGTTCTTAAAATAAACTAAGAAAATATATTTTTCTATACAAAAACCTATTGGCTGGATTTGTCTCTGAGTGTGTGTACCTCATTTATTGTCTATGTGTATGTACAACAAATGCTTAACACTACTCCTTGGATAAGCCTACTGCTCGACCACTCTACCACAAAATAGAGCATTAGTATTATCTCTTTTTGCCACTATCTTACCTCTAAGGGGAACCCTTGGACTCTGTGCATGCTATTCCTTACTTTGAAATAGCACATACAGAGCCAACTTCCTACATTGGTGGCAGCGGTGGGATACAAGACTTTGCATTTGCTGGACTACTCAGCCAATACCTGATCACACGACAAATTCCAAAATTGTCATTAGAAATTGATTTTTGCAATTTGAAATTTTTCTAAATTCTTAAAAGTCCTGCTAGGGCCTTGTGTGTTAAGTCCCTGTTTAGCATTGTCTTTTAGAGTTTAAAAGTTTGTTAAAAGTTTGAAATTAGATTCTAGAAACAGTTTTAGATTCTTAAAAAAGTATTCCAACTCTTAGCAGAATAATGTCTGATACAGAGATGCAGGTGGTGGAACTCGACACCACACCTTACCTCCATCTTAAGATGAGGGAGCTAAGGTCTCTCTGTAATATAAAGAAAATAACCATTGGCTCCAGACCTACCAAAATTCAGCTCCAGGAGCTGTTGGCAGAGTTTGAAAAAGCCAACCCCTCTGATGATGACATCACAGAGGAAGAAATTAGTGACTTGGAGGCCAATGTCCCTCCTCCAGTCCTAAATAGGGAGAACAGGACCCCTCAAGTCCTGTCTCCAACTGTGTTAGTCAGAAATAGTGAGTCCCTCACAGGAGGGTCCCACATCTCTGAAATCACTGAGGATGCTCTCAGTGAAGATGACCTCCTGTTAGCCAGGATGGCCAGAAGATTGGCTTTAGAGAGACAGCTCCTAGCCATAGAAAGGGAAAGACAAGAGATGGGCCTAGGACCCATCAATGGTGGCAGCAATATAAATAGGGTCAGAGATTCTCCTGACATGTTAAAAATCCCCAAAGGGATTGTGACAAAATATGAAGATGGTGATGACATCACCAAATGGTTCACAGCTTTTGAGAGGGCTTGTGTAACCAGAAAAGTGAACAGATCTCACTGGGGTGCTCTCCTTTGGGAAATGTTCACTGGAAAGTGTAGGGATAGACTCCTCACACTCTCTGGAAAAGATGCAGAATCTTATGACCTCATGAAGGGTACCCTGATTGAGGGCTTTGGATTCTCCACTGAGGAGTACAGGATTAGGTTCAGGGGGGCTCAAAAATCCTCGAGCCAGACCTGGGTTGACTTTGTTGACTACTCAGTGAAAACACTAGATGGTTGGATTCAAGGCAGTGGTGTAAGTAATTATGATGGGCTGTACAATTTATTTGTGAAAGAACACCTGTTAAGTAATTGTTTCAATGATAAACTGCATCAGCATCTGGTAGACCTAGGACCAATTTCTCCCCAAGAATTGGGAAAGAAGGCGGACCATTGGGTCAAGACAAGGGTGTCCAAGACTTCAACAGGGGGTGACCAAAAGAAAGGGGTCACAAAGACTCCCCAGGGGAAGGGTGATGAGACAACCAAAACTAAAAATAGTGAAGAGTCTTCTACAGGCCCCCAAAAACCTGCACAGGAGGGTGGGCCCAGAGCCTCTTCACAAAACAATGGGTACAAGGGTAAAAACTTTGATCCCAAAAAGGCCTGGTGTCATAGCTGTAAACAGCATGGACACCAAACTGGAGACAAGGCCTGTCCCAAGAAAGGTTCCACTCCAAACTCCCATCCAGGTAACACTGGTATGGCTAGTCTCCAAGTGGGATCAACAGTGTGCCCAGAGCAAATCAGGGTCCACACTGAAGCTACTCTAGTTTCTGAGGGTGGGGTGGATTTAGCCACACTAGCTGTCTGGCCGCCTAACATGCAAAAATACAGACAGCAACTCTTAATTAATGGGACTAGAATAGAGGGCCTGAGGGATACAGGTGCCAGTGTCACCATGGTGACAGAGAAACTGGTTTCCCCTGGCCAATACCTGACTGGAAAAACTTACACAGTCACCAACGCTGACAATCAGAGAAAAGTACATCCCATGGCAATGGTTACTTTAGAATGGGGAGGGGTCAATGGCCTGAAACAGGTGGTGGTCTCCTCAAATATCCCAGTGGACTGTCTGCTTGGAAATGACCTGGAGTCCTCAGCATGGGCTGAGGTAGAACTAAAAACCCATGCAGCAATGCTGGGTATCCCTGAACTGGTGTGTGTGAAAACAAGAGCACAGTGCAAGGCACAGGGTGAACAAGTAGAGCTGGAGTCTGGAAGAATGGCCCAGCCTACCAAGAGAACAGGAAAGTCAGTTGGGAAACCAACTGCAACACAGCAAAAGAAAGGGAACATCTCTTCTCAGGAAGAAGTTCTGCCCTCTGAGGGAACTGAGCCTTTGGGGCTTGAACCTTATCAGGTTGAGCTCTTAGGCCCAGGGGGACCCTCAAGGGAGGAGCTGTGTAAGGGACAAGAAACCTGTCCCTCTCTTGAAGGCCTTAGGCAGCAAGCTGCTGAAGAGTCCAAGGGCAAGAAAAATGGAACACATAGGGTCTATTGGGAAGATGGACTCCTGTACACTGAGGCCAGAGACCCCAAACCTGGTGCCACTAGGAGAGTGGTAGTGCCTCAGCTGTTCAGAGAGTTCATCCTAACATTGGCCCATGACATTCCCGTTGCTGGACATTTGGGACAAACCAAGACGTGGGAGAGGTTAGTCAACCACTTCTACTGGCCCAATATGTCCAACATGGTTAAGGAGTTTTGCCTCTCCTGCCCCACCTGTCAAGCCAGTGGTAAGACAGGTGGGCACCCAAAGGCCCCCCTCATTCCACTTCCAGTGGTGGGGGTCCCCTTTGAAAGAGTGGGTGTGGACATAGTTGGTCCACTGGAACCTCCCACAGCCTCAGGAAATATGTATATCCTGGTAGTAGTGGATCATGCTACCAGGTATCCTGAAGCTATTCCCCTTAGGTCGACTACTGCCCCTGCAGTAGCCAAGGCCCTCATTGGTATCTTTACCAGAGTGGGTTTCCCTAAGGAGGTGGTGTCTGACAGAGGTACCAACTTCATGTCAGCATACCTGAAACATATGTGGAATGAGTGTGGAGTGACTTATAAATTCACTACACCTTACCATCCACAAACTAATGGCTTAGTTGAGAGATTCAACAAGACATTAAAGGGCATGATCATGGGGCTCCCAGAAAAACTCAAAAGGAGATGGGATGTCCTCTTGCCATGTCTGCTTTTCGCTTACAGAGAGGTGCCACAGAAGGGAGTAGGATTCTCACCCTTTGAACTTCTGTTTGGTCATCCTGTAAGAGGACCACTTGCTCTTGTTAAAGAAGGCTGGGAGAGACCTCTCCATGAGCCTAAACAAGACATAGTGGACTATGTACTTGGCCTTCGCTCTAGAATGGCAGAGTACATGGAAAAGGCAACCAAAAACCTTGAGGCCAGCCAACAGCTCCAGAAGTTTTGGTATGACCAAAAGGCTGCACTGGTTGAGTTCCAACCAGGGCAGAAAGTCTGGGTTCTGGAGCCTGTGGCTCCCAGGGCACTCCAGGACAGATGGAGTGGCCCTTACCCAGTGCTAGAAAGGAAGAGTCAGGTCACCTACCTGGTGGACCTGGGCACAAGCAGGAGCCCCAAGAGGGTGATCCATGTGAACCGCCTTAAGCTCTTCCATGACAGGGCTGATGTGAATCTGTTGATGGTAACAGATGAGGATCAGGAGGCAGAGAGTGAACCTCTCCCTGATCTTCTGTCATCAGACCCAAAAGATGGCACAGTAGATGGAGTGATCTACTCAGACACCCTCTCTGGCCAACAGCAAGCTGATTGTAGGAGAGTCCTACAACAGTTTCCTGAACTCTTCTCCTTAACCCCTGGTCAGACACACCTGTGTACCCATGATGTGGACACAGGAGACAGCATGCCTGTCAAAAACAAAATCTTTAGACAGTCTGACCATGTTAAGGAAAGCATCAAGGTGGAAGTCCACAAGATGCTGGAATTGGGAGTAATTGAGCGCTCTGACAGCCCCTGGGCTAGCCCAGTGGTCTTAGTCCCCAAACCTCACACCAAAGATGGAAAGAAAGAGATGAGGTTTTGTGTGGACTACAGAGGGCTCAACTCTGTCACCAAGACAGATGCCCATCCCATTCCAAGAGCTGATGAGCTCATTGATAAATTAGGTGCTGCCAAATTCCTAAGTACCTTTGACTTGACAGCAGGGTACTGGCAAATAAAAATGGCACCTGGATCAAAAGAAAAGACAGCATTCTCCACACCTGATGGGCATTATCAGTTTACTGTTATGCCCTTTGGTTTAAAGAATGCCCCTGCCACCTTCCAAAGGTTGGTGAATCAAGTCCTTGCTGGCTTGGAGTCCTTTAGCACAGCTTATCTTGATGATATTGCTGTCTTTAGCTCCACCTGGCAGGATCACCTGGTCCACCTGAAGAAGGTTTTGAAGGCTCTGCAATCTGCAGGCCTCTCTATCAAGGCATCCAAATGCCAGATAGGGCAGGGAACTGTGGTTTACTTGGGCCACCTTGTAGGTGGAGGCCAAGTTCAGCCACTCCAACCCAAGATCCAGACTATTCTGGACTGGGTAGCTCCAAAAACCCAGACTCAAGTCAGGGCATTCCTTGGCTTGACTGGGTATTACAGGAGGTTTGTGAAGGGATATGGATCCATTGTGACAGCCCTCACTGAACTCACCTCCAAGAAAATGCCCAAGAAAGTGAACTGGACTGTGGAATGCCAACAGGCCTTTGACACCCTGAAACAAGCAATGTGCTCAGCACCAGTTCTAAAAGCTCCAGATTATTCTAAGCAGTTCATTGTGCAGACTGATGCCTCTGAACATGGGATAGGGGCAGTTTTGTCCCAAACAAATGATGATGGCCTTGACCAGCCTGTTGCTTTCATTAGCAGGAGGTTACTCCCCAGGGAGCAGCGTTGGAGTGCCATTGAGAGGGAGGCCTTTGCTGTGGTTTGGTCCCTGAAGAAGCTGAGACCATACCTCTTTGGGACTCACTTCCTAGTTCAAACTGACCACAGACCTCTCAAATGGCTGATGCAAATGAAAGGTGAAAATCCTAAACTGTTGAGGTGGTCCATCTCCCTACAGGGAATGGACTTTATAGTGGAACACAGACCTGGGACTGCCCATGCCAATGCAGATGGCCTTTCCAGGTTCTTCCACTTAGAAAATGAAGACTCTCTTGGGAAAGGTTAGTCTCATCCTCTTTTGTTTGGGGGGGTTGTGTAAGGAAATGCCTCCTTGGCATGGTTGCCCCCTGACTTTTTGCCTTTGCTGATGCTATGTTTACAATTGAAAGTGTGCTGAGGCCTGCTAACCAGGCCCCAGCACCAGTGTTCTTTCCCTAACCTGTACTTTTGTATCCACAATTGGCAGACCCTGGCATCCAGATAAGTCCCTTGTAACTGGTACTTCTAGTACCAAGGGCCCTGATGCCAAGGAAGGTCTCTAAGGGCTGCAGCATGTCTTATGCCACCCTGGAGACCTCTCACTCAGCACAGACACACTGCTTGCCAGCTTGTGTGTGCTAGTGAGGACAAAACGAGTAAGTCGACATGGCACTCCCCTCAGGGTGCCATGCCAGCCTCTCACTGCCTATGCAGTATAGGTAAGACACCCCTCTAGCAGGCCTTACAGCCCTAAGGCAGGGTGCACTATACCATAGGTGAGGGTACCAGTGCATGAGCATGGTACCCCTACAGTGTCTAAACAAAACCTTAGACATTGTAAGTGCAGGGTAGCCATAAGAGTATATGGTCTGGGAGTCTGTCAAACACGAACTCCACCGCACCATAATGGCTACACTGAAAACTGGGAAGTTTGGTATCAAACTTCTCAGCACAATAAATGCACACTGATGCCAGTGTACATTTTATTGTAAAATACACCACAGAGGGCACCTTAGAGGTGCCCCCTGAAACTTAACCGACTGTCTGTGTAGGCTGACTAGTTCCAGCAGCCTGCCACACCAGAGACATGTTGCTGGCCCCATGGGGAGAGTGCCTTTGTCACTCTGAGGCCAGTAACAAAGCCTGCACTGGGTGGAGATGCTAACACCTCCCCCAGGCAGGAGCTGTAACACCTGGCGGTGAGCCTCAAAGGCTCACCCCTTTGTCACAGCCCAGCAGGGCACTCCAGCTTAGTGGAGTTGCCCGCCCCCTCCGGCCACGGCCCCCACTTTTGGCGGCAAGGCTGGAGGGAACAAAGAAAGCAACAAGGAGGAGTCACTGGCCAGTCAGGACAGCCCCTAAGGTGTCCTGAGCTGAAGTGACTCTAACTTTTAGAAATCCTCCATCTTGCAGATGGAGGATTCCCCCAATAGGGTTAGGATTGTGACCCCCTCCCCTTGGGAGGAGGCACAAAGAGGGTGTACCCACCCTCAGGGCTAGTAGCCATTGGCTACTAACCCCCCAGACCTAAACACGCCCTTAAATTTAGTATTTAAGGGCTACCCTGAACCCTAGAAAATTAGATTCCTGCAACTACAAGAAGAAGGACTGCCTAGCTGAAAACCCCTGCAGAGGAAGACCAGAAGACGACAACTGCCTTGGCTCCAGAAACTCACCGGCCTGTCTCCTGCCTTCCAAAGATCCTGCTCCAGCGACGCCTTCCAAAGGGACCAGCGACCTCGACATCCTCTGAGGACTGCCCCTGCTTCGAAAAGACAAGAAACTCCCGAGGACAGCGGACCTGCTCCAAGAAAAGCTGCAACTTTGTTTCCAGCAGCTTTAAAGATCCCTGCAAGCTCCCCGCAAGAAGCGTGAGACTTGCAACACTGCACCCGGCGACCCCGACTCGGCTGGTGGAGATCCAACACCTCAGGAGGGACCCCAGGACTACTCTGATACTGTGAGTACCAAAACCTGTCCCCCCTGAGCCCCCACAGCGCCGCCTGCAGAGGGAATCCCGAGGCTTCCCCTGACCGCGACTCTTTGAATCCAAAGTCCCGACGCCTGGGAGAGACCCTGCACCCGCAGCCCCCAGGGCCTGAAGGACCGGACTTTCACTGGAGAAGTGACCCCCAGGAGTCCCTCTCCCTTGCCCAAGTGGAGGTTTCCCCGAGGAACCCCCCCCTTGCCTGCCTACAGCGCTGAAGAGATCCCGAGATCTCTCATAGACTAACATTGCGAACCCAACGCCTGTTCCTACACTGCACCCGGCCGCCCCCGCGCTGCTGAGGGTGAAATTTCTGTGTGGGCTTGTGTCCCCCCCGGTGCCCTACAAAACCCCCCTGGTCTGCCCTCCGAAGACGCGGGTACTTACCTGCAAGCAGACCGGAACCGGGGCACCCCCTTCTCTCCATTCTAGCCTATGTGTTTTGGGCACCACTTTGAACTCTGCACCTGACCGGCCCTGAGCTGCTGGTGTGGTGACTTTGGGGTTGCTCTGAACCCCCAACGGTGGGCTACCTTGGACCAAGAACTAAGCCCTGTAAGTGTCTTACTTACCTGGTTAACCTAACAAATACTTACCTCCCCTAGGAACTGTGAAAATTGCACTAAGTGTCCACTTTTAAAACAGCTATTTGTGAATAACTTGAAAAGTATACATGCAATTTTGATGATTTGAAGTTCCTAAAGTACTTACCTGCAATACCTTTCGAATGAGATATTACATGTAGAATTTGAACCTGTGGTTCTTAAAATAAACTAAGAAAATATATTTTTCTATACAAAAACCTATTGGCTGGATTTGTCTCTGAGTGTGTGTACCTCATTTATTGTCTATGTGTATGTACAACAAATGCTTAACACTACTCCTTGGATAAGCCTACTGCTCGACCACTCTACCACAAAATAGAGCATTAGTATTATCTCTTTTTGCCACTATCTTACCTCTAAGGGGAACCCTTGGACTCTGTGCATGCTATTCCTTACTTTGAAATAGCACATACAGAGCCAACTTCCTACAGTGGGCATTGCCAAATGCACCACCTGGGCATCTCCAGGGTGCTGGACTCTGTCCCCTTCCTTTGCAGGTCCTCCATGTCCGGAATCCATCCCTGAGTTTCACCGCCCCAGTCCATGGGTCAGCAGCTGGACAACACAAGGCATCCTCAGTCTTCAGTGAGAGTCCCTTCTCCCCTCTGCATCCAGGTCCCTGTCTTCTGGGTGTTCTCGGGTAGTGGCACCCTCCATCAATCCTCTTGCTTGCAGGGTTTCTCTGGGTCCACTGGGAAGGGTCCTGAATTCCACAAATTCCAACCACTATTCTCTGTGTTACCAATGGGGCAACTGGGGGTGGGGGGTAACTGACTCACTCCTGGCCACTTACTGTACTTACCTCTGGTGTTCCTAACTACCTCCATCCCCTAGCTAACCACCACACTTACCTTGGGTGGAGTCACTCTTTCACATTTCACTTTTTCAGTATATGGTTTTGACCTCCCCTAGGGCCCTGTATATTTCTGTACTATTTCTGATGGCTATTGCATGTGTATATTGTATGTAATATCACCAAAGGGAGATATACCTAGATGAGTTAAGTAGTAGTGCTGCAATAGTATCCTTTACTTTGTGTGGTTTTTTCTTGTGACTAAGTTATTGTATGACTACTGGGGTATTGCAAGTGCTTTACATTCCTCCTGGATAAGCTTTAGCTGCTCACCTCAGCTACCCCTAGAGAGCTTCCGCTATCTAGACACCTATTCACTATCACAAAGGGTTGCGTAGATTCGGTATAGGGTGCCACACCATAGGTGAACACCATAAACTGAGCCAGCCTCCTACAAGTATGTTATGATCCAAAGCGCACTCTAAAGTTTCCTATGTGTCTGTTCTGCAATAATGAACCATTACCTTTATAGCACCTTATCTTTTTTGCCTGGTTTTCCACTGTGGGAGGAAATCCTTTCTATTATTGGATATGAGAAGACTAAATATCCATCAATTTTCAGCCATGTTAAAGCATATATGCCATGTTGTGTAATTATACACTGTTCAAGGCAACATTTTACAACAAACGCGAAGGAGCAACTGAAAAATCCACAAGAGCAGCAGCAGTTCCTTGCAGTACTTAGGGGGTTTGCACCCTTCTTAGCACAAAATGCATCCTGGTATCAAAAATTAACATGAGGGCGCATTTTTCTCCAAAACATGACACTAAATGACGGATTTGCATTTTGTGTAATTTTGAATAAGTTTCTCAAAACATAGTGTAAGGACAGAAAAGCTAATTATGTGAATTTTGCACACCTCTATGTTTCACCACATACACCAGGTTGTTGCCTTAACTTACCATATACATCAGCCATCTGCCTCAACTATGCTCTTGACACCCACATTATTCTAACACTCAAGATCCTCGAGAACTCCTCAACATCCAGATCAGCAGCACGCATAATTGCAGAGAAAGAGTGGATCCATTATCCTTTGTATATTTGAAGATGTTTCACACATTGCCAGTCTTGAATTTGTCAAGGTAGACAATGCTGCCTGGAAATAGTGTATGGCCAACTGATTGTCATTTCCACATGTGCCTTGTAACAAGCTAAAATGAAATAGAGTTCTTATTGGCTGTTTCTTTAGTGAACACATCTACAAAACATAGGAGTGAATGAAGTGTGATAGGATTAGGTGCTGTGGGATATATAGCAAAGAAAGAAAGGTGCTATTTACCTCGTCTTCATTTTAATGTGAATCACTTACCTTTTTAGAAAGATTCTCTGCGTGCAAACCTCTTACCTCTGCTTTGATTGCACCCACTCATTCAGGAAAGTAGCAGAGTAATTAATTCAATTGCTGCCATTTCCTTCAATAATGGACAATGGTTTCCTCCTGGTTTCAAGCAAATCATAATTAGATGTGTAAAAGTAGAGATTTGGTGCCCTATTTACAAGAATCTTACGCATCAGCTCTGATGCATCGCATTTCTTGTACTGCCCTTTGATCCCCTAACAAAGCCATGGATGTGCTGTATTTACAATTCGGAGCTTCATGGCACACATTTTCACAGATGCATCAGAAATTCTGACGCATCTGTGCTACTAAACTGACGCATTGCTGGACTAGCATCAGAAAAATGATTCAACTCCAGCAATTTGAGGAAAGATACCATAGAGAAAAGCCATGTGTCAGTTTAACGCCTGTTCTGACGGAGTGAAGTCTCAGAATGAAAGGAGTGAAATGTTGTAAATTTCACTGCATAAGTTCTGCGTAGCACTTCCTGAGGGATCGCCTACCTTGCATACATTATACCTGGTATAGGTATGTTGTGACGCAAGGCTTTACAAAATGAAGAATTGGGCCCAATGCATCAGTTTGTAACTGTGGAGCAGTGTGAAGCACGACTTGCACTGCCATTGCATCAAAAACATGATGCAGTGGTGGTGGAAAGGTCTCGTAAATGAGGCCCTCAATTTCAGAAACATATGCGGTGAGAGAATATGTGTATCTATGCTACTACTGTGGAGCAAGCCTTGTGTTTTCCCCACTTAGGCAGAACTGTGTAATGACAGATTGAACATAACTACCATTTCTGAAGATAGTGGAGATGCCAATAGGTAGAAAAAGTATATTTATAAAAGTAAGTGATCTGGCAATCAAAAAGGATGCCAAGGTCAGTTTGAGCAACATGATGGACGTGAAAGCCTAATATTAAGCAGTTGTGCATAATTCACACACTTCCTTATATCTGCGTATTTTATGGAGCGACACTCCTGTATAAAGCTTGGTCTAGCTGGTAAGGACAATTCACATCAACGTCAATGGTCTTTGCAGCAGAATGGTTCCACGGTGGACCATATTGTAGGGTTGACCAGTTGAAGGTGGACAATGAAAACCTATTGCCTACTTAAAGATGGACCCCAATGCATAGTACTGATACGTTATGCGCAGGGTGTACTGTGACTTTGCCAAGAGGTTCTGTGACTAGACAGTTCTTGAGAAGGTAACCATTGTTGGGGTACTAACCAATGTCAGTGAGGCGAAGTCATAGTTTCAGCCTTCAGACTGGATTTGAAGAGGTGACTTGGGATGGCTCTTTTTTTGCAACACAGAGGTAGCTTCAGGCCACCAGGAGCAAATGCAGATGCAGGTGCCATTTGCATGTCATGTCATTTTGATCCTGAATGTAATCTCAATGTAAGGGCAAAGAGTGCCTTTGGCTGCAATGTTGCAGGCAGCAGGAAAATGAGACTCACTTGATGACAAAGATGCAATGAGGCACACTTCTTTGTATACAAAGGGTAATTTTAGTGTAAGGACCAAGACGGCAATAGAGTAAATAGTGTTTAAGATGTTGCAGCTGGTAAGAAAACGACCAACCAGGCGGGATCCATCTGCAACTGATAGGTACCTAGCTTTGTTTCTGTACATATAGGCACGATACAAGCACAGATAGATCTGGAGACTGAATACATTCTGTAGGGCTACAGGATGCAGGAGCAAATTTACTTTGCACACTCGGATATTGAGGATGTACATACAAGGCTGAAATTGAAATGAAAAGCCCTGTAATGCATATGCAGTGACTAAAAAGCCAGGACGCGGTACTTATCTTACATGGAACTTGGAATGTTTTTACAAGAACTTTTCTGCAGACGCCCTTCACAGCTGGTGATATATTTGTTTGTATTGTGTGTGATGTGCTTTGTTGCGCTTTGCAATGCTGGTGGGGGTCTTATCCGTCAGCTGTTATGTGTTTAAAGGGCCCCACTTGATCTCCTTGTGCAGCAGGGGTGGGAGTGTGTGTAGGAGTGACAATCCAGATCCAGGGTTCTGCAGTGCATTCTCTCTACCCCTCTTGTACCCTTCTCTTCCCCTGTTAGTTTCAGCCCCCTGGTCATGTTGCATCACATGTCTCCTCATTTGAATGTGTTTGCGTTTAACTTTGACATTCATATTAAATACATTATAAAAGCAGAATGTAGGACCTTAAAGGGCAGCTGCTGGATGGATAGAACTAAGCAATGCTAGGGATTAATGTTTGAATTGCTGGAACTTCAAAATGTGAGGTTTAGGGGTAGATTTAAGGAAAGTCACGCTGCACCCAGTAGAGCGCCACTTTCCTTGCGCCCCTCAGCACCCCCTACCAACCTCTACCACCACCATGTGTGCATTGCATCTGGCGCACCATGGCACAGGGTACAGGACAATAGTGTCAACATTTTGATGCTACTGATGTACTGTTCAGGGTTAGCACCAAAATGCTGGCACTAACCCTGAACAGTACATAGGGGCCACTGTAACCAATGGTGTGCCCCCTTTTAAAGACCGCTCTGCGCAGGCGTTAAAAGTGCCAAGAAAAATGGTGCAAGGAAATCTCTTAGATTTCTTTGCTCCATTTTTTCAGCCCCCCTAACGGGGGAACGCCCCTTTTGCATTCATTATGCATGGCACAGGCATAATGTAGCGCAAAGGGTTACAATGTGGCACAGTGCATGCATTGTACCACTTTGTAAATTTGGAGTGGGGAAAAGGCCCCCTTAGAGCCGCCTTACCTTAAGGAAATGAAACTAAGGCGGCGCTATAGTGGCGCTACTCCCGCTTAAATCTGGGCCTTAGTTTCAGGCACATCATTAAGTCTTAAATAGCCTTCTGCCTTAAGGTCTCTACTACCTGACATTGAATTACAAGAAGGCAGCCAAAATATGGTTTCTTCTTAGTATATGGGGAGAGCCATAGCAAGAAAATATTATTTTGCCTAGAACACCAAACAGTCTTGGCCTGTTGTGCAGAATGTTGTGTGGAACTTGACGGCCAGATTATTTTAGGAAGCAGGTGGCTAATCAGGTCTTTGCTCCTGATAATTGTCAATATATTGAAATATCCTAATTCCCTTGATATGACTTAAAGCTCAAAATGTGTTCCCACCTAATAGCAATCTGCAACTTGTTCTTCCACATTGAAGCCTCTTAGGCACTGACAGATACTCAAGGTACTGTCCAGCCGGTACTGTTTAGAGACCGTGGTGGGGGGGGGGGGGGGGGCTGGAGGGGGCGCATATATATTTGAATTTCTTAAAGGTGTTTTCTTTTTGTAGGTCAGCTTTGGTATTTTATTAACACTCCCTATTCTTCACTGGTCTTTGCACTCTGTAAGTTGTATGTTCTTGCCTGAAATTGGAAAGAAACTGCTGTGCTAAAAAGAAACCTCTGCGTGCACCACTGGGGGGAAAGGGGGGGTAGATTAGCACCGCGCACGTGCAGCAAACAATGGAAAGAGAAATAAAGAGAAAAGCTGGGAAGATGTGCTTGCCTGATTCAATTCCTAGGCTCGCTCGATCGGGAACAATGCATTGAAAGTGAAAATGGAGCAGATCATATCCATCAAGAGACTATAGAACCTCTGTTTTGTGAACGTGTGCATCACATAATGTGTCAGGCTTTCCTACAACAAGAATGAAAGCGTTGAATTTAGATTAGCCAAGCAAGCAACAGATGATGCACGCAGGCCATGGAACACAAATGAATGAAGTTGGGCAGAGTTCTACTGCTGAATATGCCATGCAATTACTGATTGTCTGCGTGCATGTGTTCAAAGTCATTATTTACCTAAAGGTTTCCCACAGGGGCGATTAATTATCCATTTAAGAGGCTCTATTTCTTTAAACAGTAAAAGTTTATGCAGTTTGCTCCCATGAGTGGCTTAGTCTAATAAAATGCTATTAACAGCATTGAGACCCATGTTAGGTTTATCCTAATGTCATAAATATGTACAACCCCTTATAAATTAGCTAATGTATTTTACTGTGTGTTGACTAACTTACAGTCTTTATGCATATGTAATTTTTAACTGTATTGGAACCGATTCCTCCTGGCCAGGCCAGCCATGCACCTGAACCACTCATATCTGCAGCAGCCCAAGATATTTTATATAAGATACACACACACACGCACGCACACACACACACACACACACACACACGCATGCACACACACACACACTCTAACAATGGCGGCTACTCCTGTTGTGCATTTTCCTGCAGAGGGTAATTTACCCCTAAAGGAAGAGGTGCCATTCAGACCTGCTGAAAGTGCATATCACCTCCTCCACTGGGCAGAGTGGAGCAAAGGTCTCCCCAGAGAGCACAGATTTCCGACAGCACCTTTGCTTGTGGCTTCTCTGACCCTCCAGTAACTCAGCAGTGTGGGGAGGAGAGTTGGAGTACTAAAGGGTCAGAGCTTTGGATTCACCTGACCAGAGATCTTCCTCAAAAGCTGGCATGCTTGGAGTGCTACTCCATTGATGAGTAATCCCTGAGGCCCTGCACATAATGCTCAGGTTTCATTATTGTGTTGTATTTATAGTTTTCACATCAGTGGTCTTATTTAAGGTCTGGAAGAAGAGTTACTCTGTCACAATGTGAGTACCCTGTTCGCCAAACCAACCTTTCCACCTCCTTATGCAGGGTCCAGAGGACTGCCAGCTTTCCGTCTACTGACCTTCCTTGGCTCCTTTGATGAGAAGCATTCCCTGATGGCCAAAGGAGTAGGTACTGTTAGAGACAGGGCCTTAGGTTGTGCGGTGGTATGTCCTTTTCTCAGTCCCTTACCATCAGGTAAAATCTGGCAGGGAGGGATATAAAAAAAACAAGTATTGGTCACACACCCAGGGAAAAACACTTCCTGGGAGTGAGGTTCACACAGTTCCCTATTTTGAGACTTTGTTTATGAAAAACAATAACTTTAATAAAGTTTGGTGAACAGCCTTCAAAACCTACAGTGGACATTCATCGAGGTTTTTGTACCTTGACAGGAATCATCATGACAGCGCTTTCTGCTGAGGTAGAGAGAACACAGCTGGCCAGCGGTGATCTGTACATTTGACTGAGATTAGAAGTCAGTGTGATAGATGAAATGTCTTCTGCCACCCTAACAGATTGTATTCCATTGCCCAACACTAGATCAGACGTTAAAAGTTTTCTTTTACTCACTATTACCAAACAAAAAGAGTTCGTAATAAAAAAAAAAAAAAAATCAGTAAAAATATTAACCTGTGACTTTTCTTGCACACAGTTTTCTGAAGTGTAATCTATGCTTATTTGCATATAATAGCAAACTTGTGTAATATTGAAATTATCTTAACTGTTCAGTAATAAGCAAAAAATTCTGAACTTGTCCAAAAAGTTCAGCTTGTCGAAACAAAAAATGATACCTACATTGTGTCCGTGCTCATGAAGTAATTGACAATTCATCCTGGGATCATAGGGAACCACTTCATCTGGATGAAAATGGTGATGCTGTTGAAATAGTCGCAATATTTATACTCAAATCATCCTCAAGTCATCAGGAACAGTTTCTAAACAGTGCTGATGACTTTCAGACCTTGAAGATGGTAAATGATGAAGTCCTCTCTGCACTATTCCCCTGTGCGTGGGATGTGTGCGAGTCCGGGGGGATGGAGGTGTCTTGAAGGTTTGTGAAAGCAGATACAATGGTCGAGGTGGGCTGGGCCAGTGTTTTGTAGTGCCGCGAAAGTATGGATGAGGAATCTGAGTTGTGCTCACTTGTGAGTGGGGAGCCAGAGGACCTCCTTCGGGTGGTGCATGGAGGATGCTTCTGCAGCATCCCTATATAGCCAGAGAAGCCATTTTTAATTTTTATTCTTGTTTTTATTCATATTTCTTCTTATTATTATTATTATTGCAATAACTACTATTTTTATCAGGGCTTGTAGTAATAGTAGTAAAAGAAGAAGTAATGTCCTTGTTTATTTTTTAGCATATTTATACAGAGTGGACAAGACCTGATGTTCACATAGGAACATTTTCATAAGTCACGTAAAAGCACATTGAGTGCACTTGCATAGCCTCTGTGCTACAGCTATAAGAGTAAGTTTTTGAATAAAAATTATAATCATTATTATAAGTATTATTATTATACTCAAATCAATACTTCTATTACTAGTACTAATACAATTACTACTTATAATAAAACTATTGATAATGATGATAGTAATAATAATAATAGAACGGGAAGGAGAATTATTTCATTATTACTATTATTATTTTTATTTTATGCATTACATATTACTGTTATTATGATTTCAGTGTAAATGTAACATCCTCATAGTAGAATAGGATTAATCCACTTTTAATCCTATGTTGGGAACATCACAACTTGATGGTCGTTCTGTGCTTTGGTGACTTGTGACTTAAGTAAACGTCACCTGGGGGGCGTGGCCAAGATGGCAGCGAGAGCTGACGCCTAAAAAAGAGCTCTGCTAACGGCTCACAATTATCCTATAATTGAAGAATTTTAAACACAAAAAATTCGGAGCAGATGTCGTCCTACAGACGCAGGTAGCCCCGGTGCCCTCGAGGAACTCAGTGCCCGAGACCTACACTGTGCGCGGGCCACTGACGCAGCGGTCCGATCCCAGGATGAAATGGGCGCAAGACTGGGGCCACGCTGAGGATCCGCCCTCTGCCTGCGAGGGCCGCTGCCAGACCGCGGCCGGAGTGTGACCGTACGCCGCCGCACCCGAGGCAAGGACCCCTCTGCTCAGTGCTGAGCCGTGAAGGCTCAAAAAGATGAAACACCAGAACGAAGGGAGGTGAGGAGGGCTGCTACAGCGGGGGCGGTGGGCCGCGGCGCCTTCCTCTGCGGGGCGACCTCCGCGGGCGGCGGAGGATCATGGGAGTAGTTGAACTCAATTCCACAAGGATATAATCGGGTCTCCCTCTGCGGACTGGGAGCCGCCCAGCGCACGAGCGTTTCCGCCTGCCGATACTGGGGGAACCTTGCGGTTCCCACTGACCCGCAAGTGGCACCTCCGCACTGTACGCGCACCATCGAGGGCGGAGCGGACGCCGGGCTGAGACCATCCCAGAGACCTGCCCGACCGCCAGCGCAAATTAACGCCAGAGGGGGATAGAGGGGAATCCATGAGCTGGCGCATTCGGGACGGAGACCTTCAGGCGGACGACACGCAGAGGGGGATGCACCTCGACAATGAGACACACCAGCTCACGGCACAGGAGCGCCGGATCCGAGACGAGCAGGTCGGGACTGCGGGGTCGGAGATAGAGGACTACAGGTTTCCTCCCCAATGAATCTAACAACGTAAGGGACAGAAGATCACGGGCGTCGCCAGGCCCGGCCCCCGTGGGAACACAATAGAATCCCCCATAATAAGACCTGCCTGGAAGCGCGCACGCTCTTGGTGGCGCATAGCAACAAGGGGAGAAAACGCAATCCAGGTGAACACCTGCCTCACTAAGAAGGGAATCGCGACATCGAGATACTACCTAAGGGACTACGAAACTCTGGAAAGGAAACACAAACACGCAGAACAAGACAGAAACTTCCTTTACAGCAGCCAGCATGGAAAAACAACATGGAAACCCTGCATCTCCCTGCACAATACTCCCAGTGAAAGCGAGATTAAGAAAATTGAATATCAGCAAACATCATATACCAAGCCTGGCGAGGCCGGCCCTGGCGGACACTGCGGAGGGGCTCACAACCCACATTCCCCAGAAGCAAAGTCAAATGTAGGTAATATCAAAACTAACTACAAGTACATATAAACTGCAACTGCTAATCGAAGCCTAGATGAGAGGCTAGGGCGCAACCCGCTACTCAATCACAGCCCTCAAGCAATATGGCCAATAATACAGCCCGCGCTTCTAGGCCCGCAGATAAAACATGGTTAAACCAAAACCCCCAAGAGGACAATCTGAAGCGGGATCCACGACTCTGCCACTAGAGTCAAATATGGACACCACAGCCATCGCCCTACGTAAAGTGATCGAAACTCTGACTACCTACTCCATAAAATTTGACAGAGTATTACAGGCCGTGCTGGAAACTAAAACCTCCCTGGAAGCAAAATAGACTCAGTAACAACAGAGGTCAACATCCTGAGAGCTGACCACCGCCAAGGGTCACCACTAACGAAGCGGCCATCAAAATGATCCACCCCGACGTCAAGGACCTGAAAGCCAAATTTCAACGGCAAGAAAACGAAATAACAATGCTGCAAAAACGAGCCGAGGAAGCCGAGAGGGCCGCTCACGCCGAAACAATATCAGATTCTTGGGGTTTCCGGGACGGATAAAACATCCAGAATCAGAAATATTCCTCGAACGATGGTTAAAAAAAACTGTACTAACGCAAAATGCTTCACCTTTACTATCAGTGGAACGAGCTCATCGGATACCAGGAGGCCCACTGCGTCCGGGAGCACCTCCTCGACCACTGATAGCGAGATTCTTGAACTACAGAGACAGAGACCAGATCCTATGGGAATTCTGGACCTCGGGTCCTGTGGACATAGAGAACGCGCAAGTCACAGCCTACCCTGACTACACAGCAGAAGTCCAACGCAAGCGCACCACATTCATCAAAGCAAAGCAAATTCTACGAGATAAAAACAGACCCTACTCCCTCATGTACCCGGCTAGACTACGAGTGGTGGATGGCGATAGAACCCACATCTTACCGTCCTCCGAAGATGTATGGACATGGATGCATGCAAAAGGTTTTGCGGACCACGTCACCGAACAAACTGAACAAAAAGACTGGCACACCCAACGCCCCCGTAGGGGGAGGAAGATGGGCCCAGGACCCAAATCGCGCCCATCTAGATTACAAGCAGAGGCTGAGCAGTTACAAGTCATAAAAGACACTAACATGTTCTCTGCCTTACGCCCAACACTCAATAACGAAACCAGCGTAACAGGCTCAGACTCACCAAAAGGCAATAACAGTCCCCCATCATCGCCTATGCTTTCTGGCCCGACTTTTACACCACACACAGCCAACGATCTCTAAAGACTAAACGTATAACCACAACATAAATGCAATCTCTTTGTCCCCACATGATGAGACCATAAATGGACACCATCTCGGTCTCAACCAAATTAATAATAACTAAGACCAAAAGACACCAGACGCTTCACACGCATTCACCTGTCCTACCGAGGACACGCCTGATGATATCATCGAACTGGATATCACATACCAGATAATGTGACTTTGTCCCGAGAATAGGAAAGCTCACAAAGTAAATAAACACATCCGAACGGGCCGAACGCGCGAGCCACCCCCACATCCATCTCGGCCCTACCCCCTAACCTGAACGGGTTACCGCATGGACTTCAACCGAACTACTGCCCAAGTTGGCACCAGTTGTGCACGGTTAAACCCAACATTAGTAAACTGTCTTCCCTTTCCTTTCCTTTCTCTCTGTTCTCGCTCTAACCGTCACCATCATATCTTAGACTCAGCTGTGCTTGGGGGGAGGGGACGAACGGGGACCAAGGGAAATGGATGGAGAGTCAAGCCGAACCTACTTGTAAAACGCGCCCTATCCAACATATAATAACAAAATACAATGGGGTCTTATAATATACTAACATGGAACGTAAGAGGAATGGCAAACATAAATAAGAGTAGCAGAATATATGCATATCTCAAGCGACACAATATGCATATAGCAATACTCCAAGAAATGCACCTATCCGCTCATAAACTACACATAATCAACAAAAAATGGTCGGGCACAACACAGGGCACCAAAACGTCCACATACGCAAAAGGGGTCCTAATCTGGATCGCCCTGGGGTCCCGTACTTGATTAATGAAACACAGATAGACACAGATGGCAGATACGTCTACCTGAACGGCGAACTAGATGGCAGACAATTAGCCATAACTGGCATATATGCACCCAACACAGGCCAAGGGGAGTTCTACAATGCTACATCTAAATCACTATTACACGACTTATCTATAACCATTGTATGGGGAGGGAACTTTAATGGAGTCCCGGACGTATCACTAGACAGATCACATCCCCCAGTGGAGAATACACACAGCAAGAGACTATCTCAGACTTTAAAATCCTGGATCTCAGATAGGAGACTACATGATATATGGAGGGACCTACACCCCACAACTAGAGAATACTCCTACTATGCCCTGGTACACCAACTACACACACGCATTGATCTAATACTATGTACAGACGAGATCACACACCTAACTTATAATGTCTTTTACATGGCTAAGACACTGTCCGACCACTGCCCGCTGATGGGCACGCTAAAATGGGGCAGACAACATACATGTATCCCCATGTGGCGACTGCAGCCCGCATTGCTACAAGACCCCCCTTCCGCAAAGAAATAGCAGATAACATCGATACATACTTCAAAACTAACACAGGATCAGCATCAACACGTGCTATAGAATGGGATGGGCATAAGGTAGTGATGAGAGGCATATGTATGGCAATAGCAAGTGGAGTCAAGCGTATACTGACCTCAGAACTCAGGGACATTGAGAAAAATAAACACAAAGCAGAATGCAAAACAGCGCTACAAGGTGATGCTGAAAATGACATATTCACTCTTCAAAAGCAATGTAACAAAGTTGAATCCCGACTGAGAAAATTCGACTACCGCCACTACACGAAGCGCCTCCACATGGAAGGAGACCGCTCTGGTAGAATGCTAGCATGGCTGCTGAAAGCAGAACAAAAATGCACTCCTATTAACGCCATCCGCCTCGATACAGGCATAATAGTTAATACACAGACAGAAATAAATGACGCCTTCAGGCACTACTTTGACAGCCTGTATAGTGCAGGATCTCCCCCATCTCCGGAGCAGATAAAAGCCTTCCTCCAATCCGCTCAGCTAACTCGCTTAACAGCGATTCAAATACTAGAACTAGACAAACCCATAGAAATAGATGAAATAAAACAGGCCATACCACAACTAGCCCACAATAAGGCTCCACGGAGAGACGGACTCCCAATCGAATACTACCAATCTTTCCCGACGCAGACATTGGCCCCTTATCTAGCAATGATTCAGGAAGCATATACCATGGGGCGACTACCCGACTCTCTACGAGAGGCATTAATAGTTGGTCTTCACAAGAAAGATCGAGACCCTCTGGATGTCCGCTCATACCGCCCATTATCATTGTTGACGACAGATTGTAAAATACTAGGGAAAGTACTGGCAAATCGCCTCCTCCCAATAATATCCACCTTAATTCACCCAAACCAATCCGGGTTCATACCAGGATGGAATACTTTCATTAATATCAGAAACCTGATGCATCTAATAGCTGAGACACCAGAAACCGACTTCACTCGAGCGGCGGTATCCCTTGATGTCGAGAAAGCGTTCGACCCATTAGAATGGCCATCCTTGATGGCCACACTAAAAGAAATGGGATTTGGCAAAGTATTCACACAATGGATATCAGCTCTGTATGCTGACCCAAGGGCGCGAGTCAGAACGGGAGCGACCATATCTGAGGAATTCACAATAGGGCGAGGCACCCGGCAGGGTTGCCCCCTGTCACCGCTCCTTTTCGCGCTGGCAATAGAACCACTGGCAGCCAGACTGTGTAGAGAGGCAATACACTGGGGCATACCAGATGGAGAGAACTATTGCATTACAGTATTTCCCTATACATGAACAACGCATTAATATTTCTCCGCAACCACCCCAAATCCTTACCCGACCTGCTTCAACTACTGAATTCTTTAGGGCAGTTATCTGGGCTGCTTGTGAACTGGGCAAAATTATGCCTGTTTCCAATGAGACCGCAATCAGACCGAGAAGATAACCCGGACACAGTACATGGCTTTCAATGGAGAAACACCACTTTTAAATATTTGGCGTACATATTTACCATGACGATGCAGATCTAAAAGAAGGAAACCTAGAACGAATGATCAGATCAGTAAAAAGCTCACTGCCCTTCTGGTGCTCCTTACCACTATCACCAATGGGTAGAGTCACAGTGGCTAAGATGATAGTTCTCCCCAGACTATTATACTACTTCACTGCACTGCCACTAGTACTACCAAAATCACTTTTTGTACAACTGACAAGAATACTGACCGACTTGATATGGGGAGGGAAACGACACCATGTAGCCTTGGCCAAAGCTTATCTTCCTCTAGAAAGGGGAGGGATGGGTGCCCCGCAGTTCAAAATATATTACGCAGCGGCACAAATACATTGGATCATGACGTGGCTGAAAGATCCAGCACACTAAGCACAAATATAGGACACTCAGATGTACTAAGATGGCTACTTGGCCACGAGGTCATCCCCCAACACAATAACGTATTGCTAAAAACAGCCGAACGCATATGGCGCCGATATGAAGACATAGGAACACGAGCCCGCTATACTCACCCAAAATACCACTACAGGCCATACCGGGGGTATATAAACTGCGCGGCAGACTAGATCTGTCAACCTCTGACATAAAAGGAGTTCAGACAATAGGGGACCTCTTCTCGGAGGGACAATTCCTCACATACAGGACGCTAGCTGAAAACCACAATCTAGGCAGCGGCGAATTTATTGTACACAGGGCATTACAGCGGTTGATACGAAGTGCATGGAGAAGCAGTAATAAAGAACCACAAACATCACCAGTTCTACACGAACCTCTCCAGGGCTCGGGAACACAGTCAGATATTTCTTGGTTATATAAGACTCTACAAGCCAACCCGGAAGTAGCACAATCACAGGCCAAGATCAAATGGGAAGAGGCAATACATACACCTCTGAGCACACAAGCATGGACCATGGCACTCACAACTACATGTGAGATATCACGCAATGCCCGTTTCCGATATACACAATTCAACTACCTACATCAAACGTACTTAACACCAGCCAGAATACAATGCATGTTCCCGCAAGCAGGATCTGACTGTCCAAGGTGGGGTCATTCACCAGTCGATTTCTACCACATGACATGGGATTGCTCACCATTACTAAACATATGGCAAGATATAACTAAGCAGACCATGCTCCTGACCGGGCTACCCCTATTCCCAACCCCCGAATCTTGCATTCTGGGAATACGCAAAAGACGCAGTAAAGATAAACAGAAACATAGATGCGCAGACCTGGCGTTCATTATATGAAAGTGACTTATCGCGACACATTGGAAATCGCAAGTGCCCCTAGTGTACGCCATTGGACATCAGACTTACTATGATGGGCAATGGCGGAGATACAAACGCTACATGCACTCTGCGATAGGGGAGTAGTGGTTAAAGGAGTAGAAGTATGGGAAGCATTCATAGAACAGTTGGACGAGAATGATGACACCCACCCCCCTGAACTGCACACACACACCAAATTGAACAGCATGATTGTTACCCAATAAGATCAAGAGCACAACCATACCGATACGTAGACCTACTCAGACATGGAAAACACGCGAAAACATGGACAAATAACTCAGCTGCAACACACAGAGCCTCACAGACCCCTCATACTCCATGCTATTTCCCTCTGCTGGAATATAAGTTCAATTATCCAATACCTCACTACCCTCCAGCATGCCCCTCTCCCTGTCCTGACTGGCACTCCAACGTCTAAAAGAACCCCACATATCTCTTCAAGGTGACTTTTTCTTTTCTTTCTCTATTCTCCCCTTTATTCGTTAGTGCAATACAGAGCGAAATATGAACTCGTACTCATTTGAAATTTGACAAGGCAATTAATCTATCAAAATATTAAGATGTACACAGGAACGACTAAAGCCAATATTGTAGCCTAATGCATTGTCATGAATATGCTTGTAACCATTCCATTATACATAACAAAGTTAATAAACAGATTAAAAAAAAACAAAAAAAGTTAACATCACCTGGAAGAGCAGCTCATTGCAATATTAGAGAAAATAATGTGCACTGTGACGTAGATACAACATCTCAAATCCAACTCCTCTTTCCCAACATGAAAATGCAGCTTTTTTGAACAGTAGAACTTTCAGGCCATTTACTGTTTCTAAAAGAGGCCAATAGTTTGTGCACTAAAGTTTATGTAGAAGAGATCTCTTTGGTGCCCACTGATAGCCTTATAATATAGAAGCGAGGGTCCACTATTCCGTATATTACCATTGTCTTACTATTCTTAGTTGAATCATGGTTATAATGCTCTAATATCCATGCAGTCTTTCCCTCTGCCACCAGCTCTACTGCTCAACAGCCTTCCCATCAGCCCACAAGCACATCCCGCCGTACTGGTCCTCGATGAAGCCGACAGATGCCGGGTCACGGAGTGCCACTCAGCCACATCCTCTGCGTGCCACTCCTTGGGCACTGCTGGTTTTGGCGTACTGTAACCTTCCTTCACTGCTTCCTGGCTCAGGCTGAATCTGGAGCGCAGTGGTAGACTTTCTGCAGCAAGGGGGCCATGATGAATGCATAGACATGCACCAACTATGCGCAAGAGCCCTGGGGGATGCTTCTTTGTGGCGCATTAGTCAAGAGCAACGTGCTGTGGCACTAACTCTGGTTCACCCCACCTGCACGTGTGCAGCACTGGAGGGAAGCTAGTGTCTTTATCAGGCTTCAAGAAGCCACACAACGCAGCAGGAGTCATGATGTAAAGCACGAGTGAATGGCCATCATTGGGCAACAGGCCCAGAGACTATTGAGTTTGCATTAACAAATATCTAAATCGGGTTTCCTGAACAAAACCAACTACAGCATTAAAACGCAGAAGAGTATGGGACAACCTATAGAAATTGCTAATTTTCATGAAAATGCTAATGTTAATAAAATTGAACTAATAGCCAAGTATACATAAAGACAGCAAAGCCCTAATGAAGTTACAATTTGAAACTCACCTGTTGACTCTCATGGAATCCAATTAAAATAAACTATTTGCTTAACCCCTTCGCTGCCAGGCCTTTTCCCCCTCAGGTGCCAAGCCTTTTTTTGGCTATTTGGGGCAGTTTGCGCATAGGCCCTCATAACTTTTTTCCACATAAGCTACCCACGCCAAATTTGAGTCCTTTTTTTCCCAATATCCTAGGGATTCTAGAGGTACCCAGAGTTTGTGGGTTCCCCCTGGAGGAGACCAAGGAATTAGCCAAAATACAGCGAAAGTATTGTTTAAAGAAAAAACAGCTGCAGAAAAAGCTTGTGGTTTTTTCCCTGAAAATGGCATCAACAAAGCGTTTGCGGTGCTAAAATACCATCTTCACAGCTTTTAGGAACAGGCAGACTTGAATCAGAAAACTATATTTTCAACACAATTTCGGCATTTTACTGGGACATACCCCATTTTTACTATTTTTTGTGCTTTTAGCCTCCTTCCAGTTAGTGACTGAAATGAGTGTGAAACCAATGCTGGATCCCGGAAAGCTAAACATTTCTGAAAAGTAGACAAAATCCTGAATTCACCAAGAGGTCATTTGTGTAGATCTTATAAGGTTCTCCTACAGAAAATAACAGCAGAAATAAAAAAATATTGAAATTGAGATAGAAAAAGCAATTTTTCCCCACGTTTTACTCTGTAACATTTTCCTGCTATGTCAGATTTTCAAAAGTAATATACCGTTACGTCTGCTGGACTCTTCTGGTTGCGGGGATATATTGGTCTTGTAGGTTCATTAAGAACCCTAGGTTTCCATAACCAATAAACAAGCTGCACCTTCAATGGGTTTTCTTGTATACCTGGTATACAGCAATTCACATGGTGAAATATAAAGAGTGAAAAATAGGTATCAAGGAAACCTTTGTATTTTCAAAATGGGCACAAGATAAGGTGTCGAGAAGCAGTGGTTATTTTGCACAACTCTGAATTCTGGGGTGCCCATACTAGCATGTGAATTATAGGGCATTTCTCAAAAAGACGTCTTTTTTACAGACTGTCCTACATTTGGAAGGACAAAAATGTAGAGAAAGACAAGGGGCAATAACACTTGTTCTGTCATTCTGTGTCCCCCCAAGTCTTCTGATAAAAATGGTACCTCACTTGCATGGGTAGGCCTAAAGCCCACAACAGGAAACGCAACATGGACACATCACATTTTTACATTGAAAACTGATGAGTTTTTTGGAAAGTGCCTAGCTGTGGATTTTGATCTCTAGCTCAGCTGGCACCTGGGGAAACCTACCAAACCTGTGTATGTTTTTAAACTAGACTCCTAGGAGAATCGAAGTTGGGGTGACTTGTGGGGTGCTCTCGCAAACCTCAAAATTTGGCGAAAAAAAACTTTTCCCTCAGCTTTTGGTGACAGAAAGTTCTGGAATCTGAGAGAAGCCTCAAATTACGTTCCACCCAGCTTTCCCCCAAGTCTCCCGATAAAAATAGTTCCTCACTTGTGTGGGTATGCCTAGTCCCTGCGACAGGAAATGCCCCAAAACACAATGTGGACACATCAAAATTATCAAATTCAAAACTACTTGGTTTTTTTGGGGGGTTGGGGTGGGTGGGCACCTGCGTCCTGGGCTCAGCCGTCAGATAGGGATTTTTCTACATGGCAGCGTCCCAAAGTGCAAAAAGTGCAGCCCTCACCATTCCTACTGGGACGGTTTTGAGAGTTAGACAAGCTCTCATGGCCCAAATGTAAAACTGAAAACCAAACTAATCAAACGTCCTCTTGCTTGCCATGGGATAAGATGTTTTAGTGGGCAGGGGGAGAGCTGAAAGACTGTTACCCCCTTCAGTTCAGTAGCCACCACCCCACAATTTTTTTTTAAATTCCCTGGCATCTAGTAGGTTTTCTGCTCAACCCGCCCCCCCCAGTAGTGAATCAGCGTTATTTTGCCCCATCTGCCCACTGGTGGGCAAAACAACTTTGGCCCCATTTATTTGGGGTAGGGGTATGGCCATATCCCCACCCTCTTTTTTTTCTTCCCTGGTCTCTGGTGGGCTTTCAGCAGATGGGCAGTCCAAAAATAGGCCAATCTGCCCCCAACGGAGGCAGATATGGCCAACAGTAATGTGCCCCACATGGGAAGCAACCCTTGCCCAAGGTGCTGCCCCCCAAACAAAATACACACATACACACACACCATTCCCTGGTGCCTAAGTGGTTTCTGCCCCCCCGGGGGCAGATCAGCCTAATAGAAATAGGCTGATCTGCCCCCAAGGCGGGCAGAAATGGTCTAAAGTAAATTTGCCACCCCGCCAGGGGAGCGACCCTTGCCTAAGGGGTCGCTCCACTTGCGTGAAATTGGTATAAGAAAAATCTCTGGTGCCTAGTGGTTTCTGCCCCCCTTGGGTGCAGATCGGCCTAATAAAAATAGACTGATCTGCCCCCAAGAGGGGCAGAAATGGCCTAAAAAGATTCCCCCCAGGGTAGCGACCCTTGCCTAAATGGCCACTCCCCATGTCTAAAAAAATTATAAAAACATAAATAAAAAAAAGATCCCTGGTGCCTAGAGGTTTCTGCCCCCCTGGGGGCAGATCAGCCTAATTACAATAGGCTGATCTGCCATCAAGGGGGGCAGAAACGGCCTAAATCAAATTTGCCCCCACCCCGGAGCGACCCTTGCCTAGAGGGGCGCTCCCCTTGCTTGAAATAGACAAAAAAAAAATCCCTTGTGTCTAGTGTGAGCAGATTGGCCTAACAAAAATAGTCTGATCTGCCCCCAAGGCGGGCAGAATTAGCCTAAAATAAAATTGCCCCCTAGGGGAGCGACCCTTGCCTAAGGGGTCGCTACCCATCTGTAAAAAATCAAATTTTTAAATCCCTGGTGCCCAGCACTGCCCCCGTGGGCTGAGTGCAGGGCGAGCTGGTCTCGCCCCTGGCACACAGCGACCATGGCCGAGGGCAAGACCAGCTCGTCCAGGGCACCCTACGGGTTAAGACAGAAAAGGCTGCCTCGTCGAATCTGCTTTGAATGCACAGTTGACCAAGACTCACTAAACCTTTCGTCAAAAAAACACATATTTGATTCTCTCTCCTTCCAATAAATAACTGTACAGTTAAACTTTCACACTCCGGGTTGTTTGGTGAGGGTGAGTTCAGATTAAGACTCAGGTGATGCACATTCCCAACACATCATTATCATTTAAAAACTTAGGTGTGGAGTCATCGTTAAGGGAGATGTATCCCATCCAGGGGTTCGAATGACATCAAATAGACAAGTTGGACGACTGGTTGAGTTGCGTTTGAGGTCACTGGGAACCCAGGTGGAAAACTACTTATTATTGAGAGCCACCCAGGTAATATGTTATGCTGTTGTGGGAGCCAAACCCCAAAAATCATCTGAACTCCAATATTCTGCTCACCCCAATTTTTACCAAAATAACGTAGCTCCAAGTTCTCCACTAGATCTAAATGTTAGAGACTAGACTGCAAAAAAGTCATGCATTTTAGCAGAGTAAACTGAAATAAATGAGGAAGCGTTAATAACTGAGTTCTACATCATAAATAGGCCAAACATAGATTTATTACAAAATGTTTAGGGGTGCGCTACAGAGAGAAATACATTGAACTACTGTAAAGGCTGCATTACAGAAGTACAGAATCATAAAGCCTAGCCCAATTAGTCAAATTTCAAGAGTCAGACCCATAAAGAGTAGCAACAACATCCCCAAAAGGAAGGAGCTACGTTAAATAGACAGAGTCTCAGCCCCCCCAGCAGCCTAATGCACCATGGAAATGCACCTATGGAAATGAAAATTAGAGAGGCCCTCAGCAGGAGAGTGTGAGAGAATGCAATGCTAATTCTAAGGCCAAATAACTTTTATACGCAAATCACATTTCTATTAATGCAAATTCAGCATGGTTTGATCATGGTTAGGGTCACATTGGCAAATCAGAAACAGCAACGTAATAATTGAAAACTACAAAATTATTAAACACTAAACCTTTTTCAAAGGTAACAGAAAATCTTCCACATTAACCTCTCAGAAACTGCTCTCCAGGGATGATCAGCACAAAATGAAACGTTTTTCAAACAATGTCTCATAGATTTAATACCTTTGGTGGAACTTCCAGAGGAAATCCTTGATATATGACACTGATGGAAGCTTGATTTACAATATCCACTTCCTAACACATTGTCAATTTTGAATCATTTATGTCATTCACTTGGTGTTCTGCACAAAGAAGAAAAATAGTTTGCAGCGGGACATGGATTGTGAAGGCAAAATGAGCAGAAGCAAGACGAGAACACCTGCAACTTCATCCATTTTAAAACAAATGGCAAATGTGCAGCAGTGGTTTCTTCATGAGGGCAGGGGAGCGCCCCCCTCCCGGCCCCACCCCCACCCCCACCCCACCCCACCGCTGAGAACCATGCAGGAAAAAATAAATGTCAATGAAAAGATTTCATTGACACTTCGTTTTTTAGCAATGTGCGCATTGATGCAGCCAGCTTACCCTGAGGCCACAGATATGGAAGGCATGTCCTATAATGCCGATTGGCAGCATGGAGAACTGAAGCAGTGGCTAGCCAGGCTAGTGCCTGTTACTTTGCCATCCAAAGTGACATGCGCACTGTAAATCTCTCCACCCAGTTGGTGGAGAGCAAGCACAGGCCTGCAGGGCCCAAAGGAACATCAAGCCAGCCCGCTCCATCCAGTCCAGGTGCTTCTCTCATGATGGTTAATAGCATGAGAGCAGTGTCTGGATTGGTTAGGGGAGCTTGAACACCAAGGAGGACGTGAAGCTGTAGGTAAGTACCATTTATTTTTTTATTTGTAATGCTATTGTAGATGTTTTTTGGACTTTTGGAGGGAGGGGTTGTTTTATTTTGGGCTTTTGGAGGGAGGGTAGTTTTACTTTGGGTTTTTGGAGGGAGGGAGAGTTTAGTTTTATTTTGTTTTTTTGGGAAGCGATAGGGCACTTCACTCACCCCACCACTTTCAGAGGATACCACCCGCCCCTCCAAATGTGGCATAACGTCTTCACAGTATTAATTACATTTCTAAATAATTAAGAACACTTGTGTTAAGCACATCATTATTAATGCATCTGTTGCAATTCTATACATCATTAAAACCATCAAATTAAAAAATAACTTTCACCCAACATTACACATTGACACATTTTAAAAACACTATCACACTTTGTGGGGAAACGTCCTCCACCATGCATTGTAAACAATGTGGACGTTTCCCACGCAAGCGTAACCAAGTTTGCCTAAACAACGCATGGCTTTATCTGTGCCTTAACCACGCATGTGCTGAACTATGCACATATGTTGTTAAGGCACAGAAAAAGCCAGGCTTTGTTTCGCGGAGGACGCGTTGAGGTAAGTGGGGCTGGGGCAGGGATGAGGGGTGGATTAAACGTTTGGGGTGGGTGGGGGTCTTGGGGTGGGATATTTCTTTTTTAAGGGGTGGGGTGACGGGTTTGGGCATTTCTTTAAGGTCCTAGGGTGGGTGGTCAGACTATTTTTTTTAGGGGCTGGAGTGGAGGGTTTGGATATATTTTTTATTTAGGTTGTGGAGGCGGGGTAGTTTATTTTTAAAGGGATGGGAAGGTTTAAAGAAGGCAGGGATGAGGGAGGAGAGAAGAGGAGGAAGGATCAGGAGAGGACATGGTGAGGTAAGTGGGGTTAGGGCAGGGTTGGTGGGTAGTTTTAGGCAGTGGGTGGACTTAGGGCTTAGGGTGGTTGGGGGTGTCAGGATACTTTAGCTTTAGTTTTTAGGGGCAGGGTTGGGGGGTCGGGTTTTTTTATGGCTCAGGGTGGGTGGGGGATCGAGGTAATTTTGTTTTTAGGGGCTGGGGTGGGGGGGTCAGGATAGTTTGTTTTTTTAGGGCTTAGGGTGGGTGGAGGAGTTCGTGATGTTTACTTATTGGGGGAAGGGTTTAGGGCTCAGGGCGGGTGGGGGTGTCAGGCTAGATTAGTTTTTAGGGGTGGAGGTTTTTTTTTTTTTAGAGCTCAAGGCTGGTGGGGGATCGGGGTAGTGTACTTTTTAGTGGTGGGGGGTCGGATATTTTTCTTTTTTTTAGGGCTCAGGGTGGGTAGGGGTGTCAGAGTAGTTTACTTCTATGAAGCACGGGTGGGGGGTTAGGGTAGTGTTTGTTAGGTTTAGGGAGGGTGGGGGGTCGGATACTTTAGTTTATGGGGTGGGGGGCTTGGGTCAGTTTTTTTTTAGGGCTCAGGGCAGGTGGGGGGGTCGGGGTAGTTTAGGAATTAGGGGTGGGGGTAGTTTTGGGCCTCAGGGTCGTTGGAGGGTGGCATGATAGAACCATGCATGCCGTTTAGCATGCAGTTTCCACACATGCCTTTACTGGCAAAACTTTTACAATGAAAATTAGTTGTGAAGGCATGCGTGGTAAAGGCATGCGTGGAAACAATGCTGTTGTGGTTCTGACTGCGTTGTTAAGGCATGCATGGTTCCTTCATACCACCCACTTTGTGCTCTGTATATCCCTTCGATCATGGGACTGCCATGTCCAACATGATCTCACCTCCTATCCCCCAGTTTTAGTTTGATAATAATATTTACCCACCCTCACCCAGTAACATTAGGCCACATTCACCATTCCACACCCAAAATAATACCTGGCATCCCTGTCACCTTCTTCCACCAGCCTAAGTAGTAGTTTCCCTTCCTCCTAATACACAAATATGTAGGGTCCTGCCACATTCCAAACAAACCTCGATAACACCCTCCCTCCACCTTTCCCCAACACTTACAATCATATACCTTTTGTCCTGCCAAACTGTCCACACCGCTTTTCATTCCTACCTCAACACCACCACCAGGTGTTTATAAAAATAAATACCTGGTTTTCTGCCACCCTTTCCTACCACTCTCAGTAACCACCCTAGCACCTTACCACCTGACACCTTCTACCGCAGCCCACACAAATGTCATGGTCGATGTTCTCAGACAGTCGGGAGCCGGCACTCGTGCTGACAGAGCCGTATCAGCATAGACTGCCACCTTATGCAGACCCGTTCCGCCAAGAGGAACAGAGGTTGCCAGTGCCACCATCAGTCCTCCACCTGTCTCAGGTGCGCAGAAACCTGAACAAATCTGGGTGATGTCAAGCTGACATCCCCCATTCTATCTCTCCACTCTGGTTTCTAAAAACTGGGTGCAGTGGGAGCTCCCTTGAATGGCACCAGGACTTTGAAAACAACTTTTATTTTTCACTTTGTTTTTCAGTGCTGTGATTTAGCACCTTCGCTGCTAGGTCCCATTCACCCTAGCCCTCATTCCTAAGCCTGTGTTTTTTTCAGTGATTTGGGGTAGTTTGCGCTTAGCCCTCCATAATTTTTTGTCCACATAAGCTATTAATGCCACATTTGGGTCCTTTGCTGTACTAAAGTCTCCATCTTCGCGGCTTTCAGGAACATGCAGAGTTGAATCAAAAAGTGCAATTTTGTACCAGAGTTTTAGCATTAGTCTAAGAGGTAGCCTATTCTCCCTATTTTTTGTGCTCTCAACTTACTTCCAGTTTGTGGTGGAAACCAGTGTGAAACTCATGGGTGATTCAAAGAAGCTCTACATTTCTGAAAACTAGATAAAATTCCAAATTCAGGTAGGGGTCATATCTGTTTCCCACGGAAAATAACTGTTTAAATAAAGAAAATATTAAAAATTAGTAGGAAAAAAAAACATTTGTGACAACATTTTCATCTGTAACGTTTTCTCACAATGGCCGATTCACAAAGCAATATACCATTACATCCCCTAGACACCTGTGGTTGCACAGATATATAGGGTTTGTAGGTTGTCCATGAACCTACTCACTCCATGAACTCTCTATAAAACTACTCAGAGCAAACAACTGAGCTGCACCGTACAATGGGTTTTCATTGAGTGCCAAGTATAGAAAAATTATTTTAGCAAAATAGGCAGAGTGATAAAAAGGTATCAAGGAAGTGTATGTATTGCTGAAATAGGCACAAGATATAGAGTATAGGAGCAGTGGGTATTTCTACAGCTCTGAATTTGTGGGTGCCTGTACTATCGTATGATTTGGAGAGTATTTTTCAAAATGTCATCTTTCTTATACACTGGCATAAATTCAGCAAAATCCCATTTGTAATTACAAATGTTCTACTATTATATGCTCCCAAAAGTCTCTTGATACAAATGTGTGGATAGGTCTATTGCCTGCAAGACGAAACAGCCCAAGATGAATGCATCACATTTTCCACCGAAAACGGACTCTTTTTTCCTGAAGTAGGTAGCTCTAGATTGTGGACCTTAGCTTCACCAGGACCAAGGGCAACCTAGCCAACATTTACATTTTTGAAAACTAAACATCTAGGGGTAGCCAGAATGGGCTGACTTGCGTGGCTCTCACCACATTTTTCTACCCAGAATCCCTTGCAACCCTCAAACTTTGACTAAAAAAGTACATTTTCCTCAAGTTTTTGTGATGGAAAGATCTGGAATCCGTGGGGAGCCACAGATCTCCTTCCACCCAGCATTCCACCAAGTCTCCCAATAAAATTATATCTCACTTGTGTGGGTAGACCTTGTGCCCGTGACAGCAAACGGCCTTAAACGCAACATGGATGCAGCACATTTTTCCACCAAAAACTGACACTCTTTTTCTGATGTGGGTAGCTCTAGATTTTGGACCCTAGCTCAGCTGGCACCTAGAAAAACCTAGCCAACCTGTACTTTTTTGAGAACTAGACACCTAGGGGAATACAGGGTGGTGTGACTTGTGTGAATCCCATTAGGTTTTGTTTACCCACAATGCCCTGAAAAACTCAAACCTTTCCAGAAATCTTGCATTTTCCTTAGATTTCTGTGATATAAACTTCCAGAATCTGCAGGAATCCACACAATTCCTACCACCCAGCTTTTTCCCCACCTGTGCCAATAAAAACGTTGCCCCATTTGAGTGGCTGGTCCGCATGTCAAAACAGGAATGGATCAAACCAAGGACAATGAGTGCCCTTGCTAGGAGACTCAAATTGATCTTGCTGGTTCTCCCTTAAAAGGAGCACCCAAAATCTCCTACTCCGCTCTGCTCAGTAAGCATTCTATAAGTATTCTGTAAAGGTTCTTAGAGCAATCTGAGTCTGTAACACACTCTGCACTAACTTTAGTCACACAGTTCTAACATTTGCGACACCTACACATAGGGGGTCATTACGAGTTCAGTGGACGGTTTTCACTGTCCACTGAACCTCCCACGGGGAGGTTGCCGTCACACATGCTACTTCCCCGCTGGCCCCATTAAAAGATTCCCACTAGACTGGCAGGTGGAAACTCAGTTTCCACCCGCCAGCCTAGTGGAAAACTGGCTACAGCATTGTCACCGGCTCGAAATCATGCCGGCAGCAATCCTGTAGCCCACAGGGTGCACCAGCACCCTCGCAATGCTCACTGTCTGCAAAGGTGCTGGGCAGGGGGTCCCCTGCACCAGTTCTCCACCAGCCTTTTCATGGCGGAGTTACTGCCATGAAAAGGCTGGCAGAGAACGAGGTCCTAATCCCCAGGGCAGAATCTCCGCCACCTCCAGACCGCCGGGATCTCAGATCCTGGAGGAGCTGGCGGTTCCCTGATGGTCTGACCGCCAGGGTTTTAGTGTGGTGGTCTATAGACCTGCACACTCGTAATGACCCCCATAGTGTGCATAAAATGCTCCATTCATTTCAAAACATAAAGATACAACCTTAAGCTGATTACTTTCTCAGGATTCTCCATAGTACAGCTTCTCTAACCACCCTTCAAACATACAGTTATGTGCAACAAAACTAAGTAGTTTGAACTAGCCTGTACTCTGCAGGTGTACTGTTGCAACTAATTAAGACAATCTACAATTATCATGTAAAATAACACATGGGAAATATAGCAAAGACATATATTGTTTGTTAATTGGAACTTCAACTTCTAGAAATAGAACACACATGTGGCATGAAGCAATATGGCAGCCAGCCATTAGCCATTTTAAAATACAGGCCTACATTAGTTATGATTAATTTAATCTTTAATACTACACAGTTTATAGTTTTTGCATACGTACATGTTCCCCTATTTTGGGGAAGTCTCCGTTTTATTTCAGCAGAGGGTTGGAATAACTCCTGTTTGCGGGATGCAAAGTAAATAGAACGCCGCCAATCTTGGTAGTGTGTCTGGGAGGAGGTTCTTCCTCGGGAAAATATTTCCCAGTGGAGAGAAAAAAAAAATATGCATCTGTATATTGGGCTGGCTATCAACAATGCATTATTGAATAATGTGTGCAATTACTCATTGAAGCACTTTTAACAAAAATGATGTGCCTCACTCAATAGTACACTGGAGCAACTTTTGCTGCATGTGACTGATGAACAAACAGATATGGTAAAAAATAGATTGGCTCCACCTTTCAGAGACCCAAGCCATTAAATCTAATCTAAATAAATCTAAGTCGTCATGTTGAATCCTCCAAGTTCACCTTCTTTGGTGATATGTCTTGTGACTGTGTATGATGGAACCTTTTTGGATTGTGAAAGACTCCGTAAGATGATGACCTAAGTGTTTGAATGTGGTGAAGTGAATGCAGGTTTAGAATGTTGAGTTTGCAGTTACATGCTGAAGATAAAAGATGTGTAATACATAGCTCTGTGTGCGGCATATTCATTGGTGGGTACCCAGGCTGGGGGGATGCTAAATGAGTAAGGCGATAAGTAACCCAAAGATCGACAGTGCTCTCCTAGAGAATTTGCTGTGGTCCAAGCAAACTGCTCATGCGTGCCACGTGTGCCTTCATCGAAGTGCTGAATAGATGCTTGGTGTACGTGGAGTCAATGTGGAACTCCAGATGGTGTGAAGCATTTGATGATGAAGAAAGCTCTACTGAGAAGTCTATGCATCATTAGTCAAGAAACTGATCAAGGCCATCCAGAAAGTACAGCGCTACTATGCAATATAAAGCTATACAGTGCATTGAGTGAAAATGCTAAAGGCAGCCACAAACAAATACAGCAAAGATTGCTAGCTGACAAAACAGTTGATAAAAAAGCATATTGTGGTTACACTTACCTGATCCTCGAAAAGAAGAGCTTTACGACCTCAGCAGTGGGCAAAGAGACCCAGGAAAAAGCACTGGTTCATGTTTGCAGAGCTGTCTCATACTTGAAGTGAGACACCACCAAAGCTGCTGGGAGGGTCTCAGTCTCCAGAAAGTGAAGGGCTTCAATGGAGACCAAGAAAGAGGTCACAGTTCCATAGACTGTTAAAGACATCCAGAGGCCAGCAGGTCACAAGGCCTCAGAAATGGTGTGCATACACCAAGTCACCAAGACCGCAAGGTGGAGCCAGAGAGAGCCCCAGTCGCAGTGCCAGCCAATCCCGTGGACAGTTACAATGCAGCTGCGGTCCTGAATCCAGCACCACCCTTTGATTAGGCCAAAAAGCTAAATATTGGAGATAGATGGACTGTTTGGATGGAGACATATGGTGATTTATTTGATGCACTGGAAGAGACAGATAACAAAAAGATTATCAGACACCACAAGAATGTTGCTGGTTGTTGGACTTTTTTGCTCATGCAGGGTCATCCCCAATCTTTTTGCCTCCTGCCTCCTATTTTTTCTGACCTGTTGCCGTTGGCTTTTGTACTCTGAGCAGTTTCCCACTGCTAACCAGTGCTAAAGTGCATATACTCTCTGTTTAAATTGTATTGTTGATTGGTTTATCTATGATTGGCATATTTGATTTATTAGTAAGTCCCTAGTAAAGTGCACTAGAGGTACCAGGGCCTGTAAATCAAATGCTACTAGTGGGCCTGCATCACTGGTTGTGCCACCCATCTAAGTAGCTCTGTAATCATGTCTCAGACCTGCCACTGCAGTCTCTGTGTCTGCAGTTTTAACTGTAAATTCGACATGACAAGTGTACCCACTTGCCAGGCCTAAACCTTCCCTTTTCTTACATGTAAGGCACCCCTAAGATAGGCCCTAGGTAGCCCCAAGGGCAGGGTGCAGTGTATGGTTAAGGTACGACATATAGGCCCTCATTCCGACACTGGCGGTTTGAAACCGCCAGGGTGGAGGGCAACGGAAGCACAGCCAACAGGCTGGCGGTGCTTCCAGGGCTATGGAACCGGCGGTTTCCCGCCGGTTTTCCCCTGGCCCAGGGAATCCTCCATGGGGATTCCGACCCCCTTCCCGCCAGCCTGTTTCTGGCGGTTTTCACCGCCAGAAACAGGATGGCGGGAATGGGTGTCGTGGGGCCCCTGGGGGCCCCTGCACTGCCCATGCCACTGGCATGGGCAATGCAGGGGCCCCCTAACAGGGCCCCACCATGATTTTCACTGTCTGCTATGCAGACAGTGAAAATCACGACGGGTGCTACTGCACCCGTCGCACCCCTGCAACTCCGCCTGCTCCATTCGGAGCCGGCTTCCTCGTTGCAGGGTCTTTCCCGCTGGGCCGGCGGGCGCTCCTTTGGCGGGCGCCCGCCGGCCCAGCGGGAAAGCCAGAATGGCCGCCGCGGTCTTTTGACCGTGGAGCGGTCATTCAGCGGTTACCGCTTGGCGGGCAGCGCCCGCCGCCCGCCAAGGTCCGAATGAGGGCCATAGTAATGTGTTTATATGTCCTGACAGTGAAATATTGCTAAATTCGTTTTTCACTGTTGCAAGGCCAGTCCCTCACATAGGTTAACATGTGGGCTACCTTTAAATCTGATTAAAGTGTAGATTCCCTTTGGGAGTGGATGGACATGTGGAGTTTGGGGTCTCTGAGCTCACAATTTAAAAATACATCTTTTAGTAAAGTTGATTTTAAGAGTGTGCGTTTGAAAATGCCACTTTTAGAAAGTGAGCATTTTCTTGCTTAAACCATTCTGTGACTCTGCCTTGTTTGTGGATTCCCTGTCTGGGTCAGTTTGACAGTTGGGCTGGTTGCACCTCACACCAGACAGTGACACAAAGGGAGCTGGGGTGTAGTCTGCATTTCCTGATGAGCCATCTGGCTAGGAGGGAGGGTCACTTACACCTGAAAGGGCTGTGCCTGCCCTCACACAATGCAGTCTCCAACCCCCTGGTGAGTGTCTGGGGCCTGACCTGGGCAAGGCAGGATTTCACATTCACAAGAGACTTTACTTTGAAGTAGGCCTACTTCAAAGGAGAAAATGAGTATAAGAAGGGCACCCAAAACCACAGACTTTAGAACACTTCTGGAAACAAGAGGAACCTCTGCCTGGAGAAGAGCTGAAGAGCTGAGGAGAAGTGCTGCCCTGCCTGTGACTGTGCTTTGTGGAGCTATCCTGCAGTTGCTGCTTCTGCCAGAGTAAGAGGGCAAAGACTGGATTTTGTGTACCTTCCATCTTGTGAAGAAATCTCCAAGGGCTTGATTTAGAGCTTGCCTCCTGTTGTTTGAAGTCTCAGGGACAGCAAAGATTTCTCTCTGCCAGCACCTGGAGTCTCTGGAGAGACTCCTGCTCTGACAAGTGGTGCCCTATTCAGTTCCTGGGCCCTTGAAAGGAAAGCTGGTGGAAATCCAAGGAAATCAACTTCGGACCACTGCCGCTGCTGAATCCGGTGACGTCGCCTACAACCGACTCCGTGATCTTTGCTGGAACGCGACGACCTTCACAGGCCCAATGCCGTTGCAGCACTGCTGAAGTCCACGACTCTGTGGAAGTCGCCGCACCATGTCGTGACCGACACCGCTCGAAGTGTGTGGATTCAACGTTTCGCACAGACGCCGCGATCCCCGACTTCGCGCATCAACTTGTTTTCACTCTTCACCAAAGGTACTATACTTGGGGGTCTGCACAACTCCGTGTCCAGCGCCGCTGGTATCGTTTTGTTGGGAACGACTCCGTCACGACGCCGTGTTAACACCTCATCGAAGCATTTTGTGTTTCGAATCGCTATTTTTCAGTTTAATTGTTAAAAATTCATAACTTGACTTGTGTATGTCGGATTGTTGTCATTTTGGTCTTGTTTTGTTTAGATAAATGTTTCCTATTATTCTAAACTGGTGTTGTAGTGTTTTCATTAAGTTACTGTGTGTGTTGGTACAAATACTTTACACCTAGCGCTCTGAAGTTAAGCCTACTGCTCTGCCAAGCTACCAAGGGGATAAGCAGGGGTTAGCTGAGGGTGATTCTTTTTTACCCTGACTCAAGTGAGGGTCCTTGCTTGAACAGGGGGTAACCTGACTGTAAACCAAAGACCCCATTTCTAACACTGGTGATGGTGTAAAAGAAGTCATAAAGAAATGCAGACTTTGAGGTTCCCTAATTAGAACCGTCTCTAATACCAATGTGTGCACAGAGTTAAAGCTGTGGCATTCTCAATAAGAATGATAGACACGGGCCAACTTTTTAAAGGTTTATATAAACAATAATTAAAGCAGAGTACATAAAGTAGACCATCAGTAAAGTCAGCATCAAGACATATAAATAAATCATAAATGTAACAAACTCTGTAAAGTTCAATAAAGTTTAATAGAAAATCTGGCATAGATTTGCCTTATAAGAATGGGGAATGGGTTTCCACTAAACAAAGGGAAAGCACATCCTTTTATAGGAATTTAGATGAATGATTTCATACATTGCTACACAAGTACATTGAACTCAGTGTATTCATCAATGAGAAAAAAGCAAGAAGAAACAATTTACTAGAGAATATATTCGAAGATTCTCTCACAATATTATTACATTGCATCCAAAGGGTCTCAGAGTCTATTCAGATTACCTGAGTTAAAACACTGAATAGAATGTGGTCTAGTACAACCAGGTTGTCCTTGACTAGGTACATCACGTTCAGAAGACTAAGAAGTTCCGATCTCTCCGTGCAAAGCTCACAGTTCTTTATTATAACAAAAAAAAACAACAGCAATGATCACATGGTGTATTGTAACATCATTTTAAAAATGGAAGAAAGCACAATTTTGTCAAATGTTAGCACAAGCTTGATTTTTCACACATTAAGAGCCAGATTTACTAAACCGTTTTGCATTTCACAAAGGTCTGAATCGTTTTTTTGGGCCGTTGGGAAATGCAAAACAACCTTTTCTGATGTACAAAGGCCTTTAGGGAATCACAAATAGGTATTACTTATTTGTGATTTCTATTCTGATGTACAAAGCAGTTCCTAAATGTGATGTGGGCATTTAGGAAATGCAATTACCACTCACTTGCAGTCAGTGATAACCATGTGCAATTTAAAAAAAAAAAACCAAAATGCTTTTTTTAAATTGTAGTAGAGCACACACGCCACTTGGGCATATGTGTTCTACATGTGCACTACTATTTTTGGGGTGCCCCTTTTGCCCATTGCCATCCTTTGCTTTGCTTTTCCCAAATAGCGATTTTCTAATGGGAAATCGCTATTTGGGAAATGAAAAACCGGCCCATTGACACAAATGCAATGGGATTCCTTATTTGCGCTTTCCTAATAGCGATTCCTACTTTGTAGGAATCACTGCTGAGAAATCAGTATCTCTGTACATAGCATTTCCTAAATAGCCATTTCTATGAAGTCGCTATTTAGCAAATGCAAAATTGCATTTTTAGTACTGAGACTGCTCAAATTTTGGAATGTGTATGTCATCACTTTATTTTCCGTTCTTCCGCATGATATATTTCATTCTGGTATACCTCCCTTCTATCATTTAAGTTATTTGTGTTTTTGTAATGTATCTATCCTACAGCCAGCAGTGTTGGGATCACAGTGTCATATGAACGATATCAGGTTTGCTGCTTTCAGATTCTTCTAACAGTGACACAGAAATGCACAAACTCCAGCACCACAGTCATTTTGTAGTATCAGGATTTTCAGTGTTATTAGATGGAGGTGCTGTCCTATTACAGTAATTCACAGCGCTTTGTTGCCCAACAGGCAGACGTAAGTGCTCCTTGCTCATCAGGTGCCAAGGAGAGCAGTCCCAAGCACAGCAGCACCAAGGTGCATGGATCCATCTGCATGTGCGCACTCATGCATGATCAGTCCACATAATCAGACACCCACGCACAAACACAGATACTTCATGGACAAAGTGACTGTTAAGCCACCCATAAAAACACAAACTGGCCATCTCTCACTTTTGCATAAATATCCAGCAATCCACAGACATTGAGCCCGATTTAATTTTTGGCAGGTGGAATAGTCATCATTGGCCTGGCGAAGGACTTTATGTCTGCCAGGCTGTGAATACTCTGTCCTCCAAATTTATAAATGGTCATTTACAAAGGCTTTGGCAGGAACCGCCGTCACAGGGGTTCCTGTCAATGCATTTTACTGTTTGTTACAGGGCTGCATCCGAAAGAATGCAGCCCTGTAACAAGCTGTATTCTTTTTTTCTTTTCAAAGAGAAAATCCTGAAAGGGGTTTTTCTTTTTGTAAAGAAAAAAAAAATGCTTCCCTCGCCACAGGAGGCTTCTCCCATGGTGGGAGAGCATTAAAATGTTTTTATTGGTTCTTATTGCCAGGTTTTACCTAGCGGTAGTGAACAGTAAAAAATGACTACTTGTCCGCCCATCCAAATTGAATGGGCGGACAAGTAGCCATTTCTCTAACGGCACTAACTACCCAGGGTCATCGAAGGGGACTAATCACGGCAGATACGGAGTAGTCTCCACGGTGATTAGGCCGAAGGTCTGCCCGCGGGCAGGCCCCGTTCCTAGTGGTGAGGATACTCTGTTGCCGTTACGATGAAGTATCCTTAACCGCCAAGAATTACATCTGGCCCATAATCCTTTAATGTTCATTCCACACAAATTCAAACTTTCATCCCAACATAAACTCATGAGCCATCATTCCTCTAACTTCCTCAACTGACCACCAACTCACTCTATCATCCTACCACATACCCCTTGATCCACTCACACAGTGATACAGCCATTCCCCTCCCAGTTATCCGTCCACATTAACCATTTACTCATGTGGCTATTCTTACACTTACCATTCCACACAACCATGCTGCAGCATACACCGCTAATAGGTAAGGGTATTTGCACTGTTGAGGCAGACTGTGCTCTTCAATGTCTACATGAGCCCCCTCGCCAACATCGTACGCAAGCACGACATCATCATCACCTCCTACGCCGACGACACCCAACTTATACTCTCCCTCACCAAGGACCCCGCCAGCGCCATCACCAACCTACAAGAGGGTATGAAGGACGTCGCAGATTGGATGAGGCTCAGCCGCCTAAAGCTGAACTCTGAAAAAACGGAAGTCCTCATCCTCGGCAACACCCCGTCCGCCTGGGACGACTCCTGGTGGCCCACAGCCCTCGGCACCGCACCGACCCCCACAGACCACGCCCGCAACCTCGGCTTCATCTTGGACCCTCTTCTCACCATGACCAAGCAAGTCAACGCCGTGTCCTCCGCCTGCTTCCTCACCCTCCGCATGCTCCGCAAGATCTTCCGCTGGATCCCCGCCGACACCAGAAAAACCGTGACCCACGCCCTCGTCACGAGCCGCCTGGACTACGCAACACCCTCTATGCCGGGACCACAGCCAAACTCCAAAATCACCTGCAACGCATTCAAAACGCCTCAGCCCGCCTCATCCTCGACATACCCCGCAGCAGCCACATCTCCGCACACCTGAGACACTTGCACTGGCTCCCAGTCAGCAAAAGGATCACCTTCCGACTTCTCACCCACGCACACAAAGCCCTCCACGACAAGGGACCGGAATACCTCAACAGACGCCTCAGCTTCTACGTCCCCACCGCCTCCTCCGCTCCTCTGGCCTCGCACTCGCTGCTGTCCCTCGCATCCGCTGCTCCACGGCGGGTGGGAGATCTTTCTCCTTCCTGGCGGCCAAGACCTGGAACTCCCTCCCCACCAGCCTCAGGACTACCCAGGACCACTCCGCTTTCCGGAGACTCCTAAAGACCTGGCTGTTCGAGCAGCGATAACCCCCCCTTTTTTCCCCTAGCGCCTTGAGACCCGCACGGGTGAGTAGCGCGCTTTATAAATGTTAATGATTTGATTTGTACCTGTTGTATATAGGAAGCTTGTTTTGCTGATGTTGTGCTAGAACTTACCTGTCGGGGAGAAAAGCCTCTATTGCTGTTATCAAGCTGTATCTGTTTCTGAAAGAATGAAGCTTGCACTGCTACGGCCCTGCTGCACCTGTTCTGTGAGGGCTGCTTGTACTGATGATGGTGGACTGTACCTATTCTGAGAGGGCGAGGCTTGCACTGATGATGGTGGACTGTACCTGTTCTGAGAGGGCGATGCTTGCACTGATGATGGTGGACTGTACCTGTTCTGAGAGGGCGATGCTTGCACTGATGATGGTGGACTGTACCTGTTCTGTGAGGGCTGCTTGCACTGATGATGGTGGACTGTACCTGTTCTGTGAGGGCTGCTTGCACTGATGATGGTGTGATGGTGGACTGTACCTGTTCTGAGAGGGCGAGGCTTGCACTGATGATGGTGGACTGTACCTGTTCTGTGAGGGCTGCTTGCACTGATGATGGTGGACTGTACCTGTTCTGTGAGGACTGCTTGCACTGATGATGGTGTGATGGTGGACTGTACCTGTTCTGAGAGGGCGAGGCTTGCACTGATGAAGGTGGACTGTACCTGTTCTGTGAGGGCTGCTTGCACTGATGATGGTGGACTGTACCTGTTCTGTGAGGGCTGCTTGCACTGATGATGGTGGACTGTACCTTTTCGGAGAGGGCGAGGCTTGCACTGATGATGGTGGACTGTACCTGTTCTGAGAGGGCGAGGCTTGCACTGATGATGGTGGACTGTACCTGTTCTGTGAGGGCTGCTTGCACTGATGATGGTGGACTGTACCTGTTCTGTAAGGGCTGCTTGCACTGATGATGGTGGACTGTACCTGTTCTGTGAGGACTGCTTGCACTGATGATGGTGTGATGGTGGACTGTACCTGTTCTGAGAGGGCGAGGCTTGCACTGATGAAGGTGGACTGTACCTGTTCTGTGAGGGCTGCTTGCACTGATGATGGTGGACTGTACCTGTTCTGTGAGGGCTGCCTGCACTGATGATGGTGGACTGTACCTGTTCTGTGAGGGCTGCCTGCACTGATGATGGTGGACTGTACCTTTTCGGAGAGGGCGAGGCTTGCACTTCTGATGCTGTGACGTACCTATTTTGTGAGGGATGGATTCTAAAACTGTGGCTAGTGTGGCATGCCTTTTCTATGAGAGAGTGAAGCTTGCACTCAAGCTACTGTGTCGTACTTGTTCTGTGAAGGAGTGAAGCTTGCATGAGGAACGCTTACACAGCTGATGTTGTGATGTACCTAATATGTGAGATTGGGAAGCTTGCATCTGCCATTCTACTGTCTCAGAAGCATTAGGCACACATGATGAATCTGTCTGCTGGTGCCCAAGGAGTGTATCAGGGGCTCTAAGTAGGTGACCTTGACTGTGAGCGTACAGTGCAGGGCCCCATCTTCTTTGAAGATCTGCAGTGTTGGACTCATGGGTTACTACTATGTCGGCTATCTCTTCCCTCCCCAAATCTGGTCTGCTCATGTTAGGCCTGTGCTGGTGCCAGGCCTGCCCTCCTTGGCTTCTAACAACTTCATTGCTGTACATCACCTTGGACTGGAGCAGACAAATTAAAACTTCCTTTCTAAATAACTAAACACTAATGTTCCTAAACCTGCCTATTACCCCTGCCAGCGTCCCTAGTCTGACCTATTTGAGTTGGGTACACCATGTTGCTTGATGGGAAATTTCAGGCTCAGATCCCATAACATTATTGACCAAGCCACTCCCATGCTGGTGGCAACCCTATTGCACCTCGATAGCTGTGTGCACAGGGAATTAAATAAGGCGGTGTGATTTGTTTTTATTGTGCAAGGGTAGTCTTGCACAGGTCCCAGTTATGGTCCTGCCCACAGCTCGCAGCCTTCCTGCTTCTCCTGCACCTCTTGCACTAGTTTTCTTCTGTGAGGGATAAATGGCACTGGTGACTCAGAAGAATTTTGCAGGTGCGTGCACGCTGCCCAATAATGCCAATCACGAGCATGGTGTGTGCACGTCCTCCTGAGTGACACAACCCTAATATTGCACCCTAAACCTACTTATGAAAGCCCAGAATTTTACACGAAGGCACCCATCAGTCAGACTTTAAATACTTTGTACGGCTTTTGAATTTTTTTATATTTACACCTAATTCAGAAGGATAAACATCCCTTCAAGGCTTCCTGTACATGAATGGATGCTCTCTGGCATTTAAGGCCTGATTTATACTCTTTTGGTGCCGCATTTGCGTCACTTTTTTACGCAAAAGCAGTGCAAACTTACAAAATCAAATTGAGGCCCATATTTATACTTTTTGATGCAAAACTGGGCAGACGCAGTTTAGAGTCAAAAATGTTAACGCCGGCTAAAGCCATTTCTTTGAGCCGCTCGGACGTCAAATTTATACTTTGACGCTCGGCGGCGCAAACCACCGGTGTGAGTCTTTTTTTTTACTCAAACCAATGCATCAAGTCGTAAAGAAAAATGACGATAACGCAGCGAAAATGACTCTGAGCAGGTTTACGACGTCGCATAAGTGCTTTTTTTTGACGCAATGGCACAAACTCAGCAAAATATGTAAAGGAGAGCCAAAATGGATCCCAGAAGCTTTGAGAGACCCCAGGAAGATGACAACCAACCAGTAACCAGGCCGGAGGACCCACACAAGACCCAGGAGAGGAAGAAGAAGAAAAGGAAGTGTCGGTTCAGTGCAGAGGAGCATGAAATACTGGTGAAAGAGGTGACGGAACACCAGCACCAACTTTTTGTCACCTCTAAATTGCCAATTAGTAGGAGAGAGGCAATTTGGCAATACATTGTTGACAAGATAAACAGTGTGGCAGAAGTACGGAGAACAGTCATCGAGTGCAAGAAACGATGGCATGACTGCAAGCGCAGGACCAAGGAAAAGATGGGCAGGAACAGGAAGGCAGCACTGCAGACTAGAGGTGGGAGTCCAGCACCGCAGGAGGCCTGGACCACATGGAGGAGATGGTGGCAGCCGTCATCCCTGAGGAGATCGTCACAGGGATTCAAGGACAGGACAGCGCAGACTACCAGGAGACAACACAGATGCAGGGTAAGTGGCATGGGGAACTAAAATCCCTAAATGTAATCTGTAAGCAGGGGGGGACATACCTACCACACAATGCATGTAAGCCTTGATATTCAGGGAGTGGAATGTGCAAAGGGGCACAGCACGGGGGCATGGGCTGTTCAGAGGAACCTGGGGCACAGTACTACACTACACCAACAACCTTTGCATTGGGGTATGCTGCCATGCCAAGGATGTTGAAAAGGTATAGCCAGTCCAGGAGGGTAGGGTACAACGTAAAAGTGGCCTGCTGTCACACGACAGCTGGTATTCTCCCTACATGAACTAGGGCTTAATTAACAGTCTCAGGCCATATCCGCAAGTGGAATTTAACATTGACAACAGTTGCCACTACCACCTCTGCTGTGTGTGCAGGTCAAGTAGCTAATGACAGTAACGTTCCAATGGATCAAACACACCCAAATTAGAGAGTTCAGGATGACAACGTTATCAATCCCCTGTAATCAATAAGAATGTGCTAATCCTGTCAAATGTGAATGTCCATAGTCGCTACAAACATCAGCCATTGTCATAACCATTATGAGGTACACAGCAGTAATGTCATACCCATGCTGCATATGTCAGGGTCCACCCTGTGCCTGGGTCACAATAGCTGCAATGACACCATGCAACATCCCAACTGTTATACTGCTCAGAGAACAGCATTGAGGGGGAGGACATATGTTACCGGCTAGTGAAACACACCCACACAGTCAGAAGAAGAAATGGAACACTGCTAGGACCATCAGTGCAATCTAATGTAGCACACATTCCCCAACATCAACATTACACACTACCAATGCTGACATCTGTAGTGTGCCATGCCAATGCTATACATAGTATATGCTAGGTTTCAGCAACACATAGCTGGATGTGAAATATCAGAGACTGGGGCAGTTCCAGATTGTTAAATGTGGTGCAAGTGCCATCAGAACACCCACAGCCAGTGCAAGGCCACAACATGAGAATGGAAGTGGACGGAGGGTTGAGTTGTACAATAAGGTGGCAACATACAATTTGGGCAGAACCTACACCTAGAGGATGTGACGCAGACAATTCCCCAAACTGCCCACACTACATGTGACATGCAGGTGGGGCATAGGCCTGGGAGAATGCTAATATTAAAGACAGGAACAATGAACAGGAACCAATATCACAATGTGCAACTAATAGGAAGTCAGGCACGTCACGTTACAAATGCCACAACACAGACACACTATTTGTACTATATCTCATTGCAGAGGACGATGGCTCTCCTGGGGATATGCCTGTCCTGGACTTCCCTGATGACATTGATGACGAGCTGACAAACATCAGCCAGCAGACCCTCCAAGATGTCCTTGGAACCCTCCAGACCCCACCTTTAGTCGCAAGGAGGAGCACAGATACAGCAGCTATCACAGAGGGCCCACCCACCACCCCAATAGTTTGACCTGCCAGCTCCAACCCAGCTGAGGAGTCTGACGACACTGGCACCAGCTTTGAGAGGACTGTAGTTGGAGTACATCGGGAGCTGGCCAAGGAGGTGCGGGTGGGGATGCAAAATATGGCAGCCAGCCTAGAGTGGATGTGTTTGTGCATGATGTCAACTGCAGAACAGGCAGCAGCCATGCAAGGGCGAAGATCAATCTTGCAAGAACTTCAACAAAGTGTGAAGGAAATCAGCACAGCAGTAAGGGAGTTGACACAACACCTCCAACAACAAACCTTTTAAAGCGTGCACAAATGCAATATTGACCCTCTCACGGCTGACCTGGCTGCCTACCATAGTGATGTAGCTGCCATCCTCAAGAACTCCTCCTTGCTGCAGTAATGCCCCTAATAGCCCCACAGTTGGCAGCTACTTGGATTTCTGACTCCACGTTTTCAAAAACTGAAGTGTGCGTTGCCCCTTCAAACCCACCACCACCAAGGGCAGAGGAGATGACACACACATCAGAAGATGAAGACGTGGAACAGATCACCTCCACCCGTAAGAGTACGCGGTAGCACTAGTGTGTTGAAAATGCGACGCAGATGGTACAGCACCTTGGACCACCTGAGCCTCCTCGCCTCCGTGTGATACCCCTGTATCCCCCTGCCACCTGCTTCAATCATTAGGGGGAGGAAGTGGCACACCAGCCAAATGAATGCCCCCAGCTCCTCCTCACCCATTCTCCCCAGACATGGCCTACCCAACATGACAGATATAATAATACAAATAAAGGGTACAGAGGAAAATAAAGGGAAAGGAGGGAGGAAAATGAAAGTAAAGTAACCCACAAACAGCCCAACTATCCCCAAACTAACAATACCCACTACAGACTCCCAACAGTACAAAGACAAAATTTGACACCAAATAAGACAAATACACACTTACAATGAACAACTGAGACAATTACAAATAAAACAGATGACAAATAGGATGGCACACAGGAGACAAAAGCACAAATTGGACAGACAAAACTCTAAGCAGAGCCACACAGTCTAGAAAAATCGCAGACTGCAAAGCGAAAATGAAAGTACACCCACTGTACCATTTCTGTAAGCAGGATATCCTATTACATCACTTCCTGCCTCAAATGCGATGCGTTTTTATTAAGATGCGTCAACATTTTATGCCTCTTACAGTCTGTGCGTCATTTTTTTGTGACGCAAATGCTTAAAAATTACCCCGCATCCATAGTTCCAAATATTTTGCATTGGTAACCAATTTCATGGGGTACAGTGTAGGTTACTGGTCGGGGACAATCGATGTATCATGGCTGTGAGCATAATTTTTCAATGCATATGCGACGATTTTTGACGCATATGCGTCTTTTTTGACGCGTTTGTGTCAAAATATATGGCTTCTACTATGTTTGTGTTATTGCTCACATTTTTAAAGTACATGACAGCTGAAACTGTACAGAGATAGGCCGTTTGCACCTGCATTGTGTATTCCAGTGTTGGGGCACATGTGGCAGATCACACTACTGCGGACCATGATACTCATGTTGTACCGGATGAGCACTCTTCACTGACGCAATAGATACCCAAACTTTTTTAATACAAATTAGGATTACCCAGTTTGCGCAGGTTGTGCGTCAACAGAGGATAGCAAGGCTACGCAACTTAATACATTAACTCATTGCCTGTGTGTCAATGTCTGTGAATTGGCTATTTCAATTTTTGTTGGGCCTCTGTGTGAACGTCACAAGACGTGCTTTCCTTGATGTGCTTGTATGCACGTGTTGTACATGTGGATAACCTTCACAAACTATTCAGTGTAGATATGAGTCAGGATATGTGTTTGTCATACACATAGCATCTAATGCTGTGTGAACTGCACTGACTTTTGGGACAATACATCTCCCATGACAAACTATGCACAGGATAGATAGAAGATGGTTGATAATGGCAATGAGTAAGCTATCACATGTACAGGAATGTTGGATACCACATCCTGGTCACTTGTTTGTATACTAACCATGAGTCAGTCATTTGAAAATGCTATGTAGGTACAGTGTTTGTGAAACAGAGTCGGAAAACAATCCAGAAATGTAATGTCACTCCACAGTTTGAGTCCTATATATGACCTATGTTTCTCGGTTGGCAGTGGAGGACCAGCAGACCAAGCTGCATGTGTTCACATATTTTCAGTGGTTAATTGCACAAAGGTGTCCAGTGTAAGTGTGTGGCCATGTGTACCCGGTGTCATTATTGTCCTCCATGTTGTCACTGTTACGTGCATGTCTACTTATGAGTCTGTGAATCCATTCCCTGCATTAACGGAGTATCCTTCAAAGCAGAATTGACCGAAAGTCAAAGGGGAATCAACTAAACACATGGGGATATTTGAGCTATGGCACTGCAGAAGTTTTATGAGGCTGACAACAGGGTAACCTTGGTGTGCTCACAAACGTAATGGATCAGTAAATAGAACCCGGCAGCTTTCATCACAACATTTGTACACAGGTGGTATTGAAAATGTGCGTGCAAAACGTGCTCCAGAGGATGGAGAGGGTCCAAGGCACTAGCTTCCTGTATGAGTGCCTGATTTATATAAACAAATAGTACGAAGGGACTTTGCCGGAGGACATGGACCATAGTCCTCCTAGGGTACAAATGTAGAAACTGAAATTTTGGGAAAGTCCCTTTTAAAATAAAATCTTTACAGAGAAAGTCCAAGTACTTGAGATTTTATGAAAAATATAGTGAACACGATTACTTCATGATTAATCCACAAATTCCTTATTTATTTGTATAGGTAGGACAAATGGTTTCCAACGTAGGTAACATCAGTAGTGAATCCTAAACAGGCACAAGGAAAAGTCAGCCAACACGTGCTTCGCCCCAAGGGCACGTAAGCCAGGGCTTTCTCAAGGCATTCAAGTAGAGTAAAACAGTACAAAACACTTTGTGATTTATAATCATGCGGTCTGTTCTTAGTCTCAAGGAACCGACAGCGTGCCTGGAAACGCGTCCGTCTCCATGTGAAGAACCGGGACTGCAACAGGGAACATCAGTGCCTCTGTACTGATTAATCTCACAGCTAGTCACCACGCAACCACCATCATTGGGTTGCAGCCAATGTGAATCTGTGTGTTGACCGTGAGGGCACAAACATGTTTTGTCCATTTATGCACATTAGCAAACATTGCTTTTTGTGCTGGAGGCACCATTCCCAATCCATGCATACAGCCATAGTACACTGTCACTGTTTGTCACTCATGCATACATGAAACACAGGCAAGGGATAGTGCCGGGATTAGGCTATTTGAATACATGTCCCAGACCTTGATACCATATGTAAACTGATTAAACTATACAATATATTTGTGGATTCATCATAGACCTACCAGACACAATACCCCAGGAGGAAAGTGAGGGCATGGAAAGCAACTATGGGAGAAATGTAGCCATAGGGAACCTCTATGGTAACACAAAGACAGGTTGTTGTGTAGCCATTTTAGTTATAGCTCCATACACGTTAGTTTAATACACTAGGCCGCTGTGCACCTTGACCTAGATATATTTTATTCAGCTTCGCATTGTTATTTAGGCCTATCATTTCTGGTATATGGAGGATATAGATTGGACGGATGAGTGCACCTTTGTGACCCTTGACGTTAGCTCATTGTACACCTCCATTCCGTTGGAAAAGGGTTTAGATATGCTTTCCCTAACACTTGCTGATCGTGATGCAACCTTATATGAACACACTCAAATGCTTCTTGATCTCACTCGACTAGTTCTTGAGAACAATGTATTTTTACATAATGGACGATGGTATCAGTAATGCCAGGGGGTGACCATGGGAGCCAAATTTTCTCCTTCCTATGCTAATCTTTACATGGGAAAATTTGAGAAACGACATCTTTGGTCTAACTGCCCCACTCACATTACTCAAAACATCCTGTTCTGGGGCAGATACATTGATGATATACTCACTATTTGGACAGGTAGCATCCAGGACTTGAAACAACTTACAGACCACCTCAATACAAATGATTTTAATCTAACCTTCACGTTCAAAAGTGATAGTGGCCAAATTGAGTGTCTTGATCTTCTATTATACATTACCGGGAATAACATTTCATCCAGACTGTATAGAAAACCGACAGCTTGTAATTCCATTCCCCACGCACATTGTGCACACCCTAAGTCTCACATTAAAGCCATACCTTATGGGGAGATGGTACGGGTATGCCGAAATTGTAGTGACAATAAGATTTTCACAGAAGAGCTTGGCGGCCTAGCACAACGTTTCCGTGCCAGGGGATGCTCTGAGGATTTGATTTCCAAGGCTAGCAAACGGATTGCGTTGAAACAACGTCAATCTTTACTTATCAGAGGCCACACTAAGCAGACCCACTCGGACAAAAAGAAGGCCATTCCATTTATTACTAGGTTCAGCCCTGCTAGTATGCCAGTTTATCGGATACTGAAAAAACACTGGCATTTATTATTGTTGACCCTGGCTTGGCTCCTGTAATTAACAAAACACCATCCATCACACACAGCAGGGGTAAAACCTTGAGGAACCTTTTATGTCCCAGCTTTCTTGTACCACCTACCAAAACACCCCAGCTTACTTGGCTCTCTAACAAACCAATTGGCTTTTACAAATGTGGTTGCTGTGTGTCATGTTCTATGGCCCTCAACAAAACGACGACTTTTTCTTACAATACGGATGCTACCCATTATATCAGACATTTCATCAACTGCAACCCTAAGTATACTGTTTACTGCATTATTTGCGTGTGTGGATTGATATATGTGGGTAGCACTATTCGTCCTTTGAAAGAACGAATACAAGAACACATTAGAGCGATTAGAAACCATACTCTAACTTACCCTCTTGCAACACATTTCAACCTACTTCATGGGGAGAATGACATTCTTAACATCAGATTTCATGGGATTGCCCATGTAGACATTTTGCCCAGATTTGGTAATAGGACAAAGGACTTACGTAGATGTGAGGCTAAATGGATATTAAAACTTCGGGCTGTGGAAATGGGCCTCAACATTGACAGAGAGTTACATGTATTTCTTTGCTAGCTATGTCTTATGTCATGCAGTTCCTTCATGTATTATTGTCCCCTCTAACACCCATGGTACAACTACAACTTGGATGTTCCTTCTTATTAATATTATTAACAACGTCTATACTGTCTTTCGTTGTTGTAGTGTTATGGGCCTCAGGGTGTCTATATTTCTGCGTGTTGTAACATCATGGGACAGTAGCCACATTCCTTTGTGTTGCTGGAACAATTTTTCAGCCGTACAAAACTTGTTTGCAGAGAAATGTATGCTTTCTCTCCTATAAACATACTGTTACTTATTCCTTCTCGGTGTACATAGTTATACTAGCATATACATCTGTGTTATTATGCTTATTTGTACTCTGTGAGGCGCTCTGCACTTGCCATGTACTATTCGGGATATGGTACTGTTCAGTTTACCCAATAACTACTACTATTCTGGCTGCTTTACACAAGTTTTGGTTTACATATATTTTTGTTGTCTCTGTATAACACACATATGTCTTCTGCACTTATGTAATTATTACTATGGATTGCTTTTTATTTCTCTTTATTTTTATCGTCGTTCTCATTTGAACTCCCTTATGACAAGGCTTGACAGCGACTTGTTCTCATCATAAATCTTGTCTTTTCACAGTATGGTGTTTTTCTCATCTTTCTTCTTGTAGTTTCTTCCCTGCTCTGTGTTTTAAATCCTTTTTTTCTATACTCAGCCCTCTTTCTTTCACTCACCGTCGGTATAATGCAACTTGGTCTTCACATTTTGCATTATCCAGTTCCCAGTTTCAATCTGGCTGCCATTTAGTGTCACTCAAACTCTATTTTCTAATGGTCTTTCTAGTCCTACCTCGCTCTCTATGACTTTCTCTTCACCTGATGGCACAGACTTTAAGTCGCGTGTATGACGTTTCACCGACTGCTTGCCGGATTGAAACACAACTCGGTTCTATAGCACTTGGCCTGGTAACGGTGAGTCGGAGGCTGGGTTTTCGTTTTTTTCTAAACGTGGAACACTGCGCTGAGGGGCTTTTCATCTTGCACTGTTCCTTCGGTTCTGGGTGTGCTTAGTGGCTCACTTTGGTACTTTAGGAATGGGCGTCCAGAGGGAGCGCTATGCCACATTTGATGTTTTTTAATTGTAGCTTGTGACTAATGGCGGTATCAGTCGTTTAATTTTGTGACGGTCAAACGCCGTTCTTAATTGGGTACTTTGATGTCTCACCTAACCGCTTGGAGGGTTGTAACTTTATATATGCACAACTTACTTAGCTTAACATAAGACTACCTTGATCTACTATATTTAGCCTACATATGTGTCTCGAGGCGTTTTTGCTCTGTCGACATAACTAGACATTTGTCTTTTTTGGCATTGTAGGATTTTGACTGTTTGCATAGGCATTTGTGGGGTTTATTAGTTGGGGCTCACATACATTTAATTCATAATTTGTCCTGGTCATTTGTAAGTGACTTGTTTGGGGGTTTTGCCTTCACTTCTAGTATTTCTTTCTAAGTAATGGCCGTTCATCTTTTTTTAGAATTTTGCTATTGGACTTATCATGGTCCATACCTCTGGTTATCTTTCATCGATTTTTGACTTTTTTTCCATTAAGGCATACTGATACCGGATAGCCTGATTACAGGTATTTTTCAGATTTCTGGGTTTTTTGTGGGCCCCTCACCCCGTTTTTTGCATTTTTTGCGTTTTACAACATGTAACTTTTTGTGTTTGTTTTGTTTCTCTCTTCTCACATTTTCAGATGCAAAGACTCACTTTACTTTGTGTTTGACGTATTGATTTCGCTTTTATTACTTCTTCCAATAGGTATGATCATAGGCTTGACATTCTCCTTTTTACCCTTCAACTGACCTATGCTCTTGCAGGGTGTTTTATGTATCATTCACTGTCTCCTTTTTCTTCTTGCTTACCGTACTAAGTTCTCTCTTTGGTTGCTACACTTAGCTACTCCGGGTGCTTCAAAACTATGCACTTTTTGGAAACTATTAGGATCTGTTTGCTTATCATTACTTGTGTATAGATTTACACATTGTCTGTGCCCATGGGTAGTAGGGCACTTTAACCACCTTCACCACATTCTATTGTACAAATTCTACAACTGTGTCTACTTTTCTAAGAGTGCGGCTACTTTCACCCTTTCTAACCCATCAGTATACCATTTTAATATTGTTGTGTTGTGCTTTGCTATCCAAAATGCCGTCGTTTTATTAAACCAATCTTTAAAACTTATACTGCTTTTATTGTCATTTATATATGAGACCGAAATGTGGATGAGAGAACCGGATGCAACCTGATTGACCACGACTTCCCTGAGAAGTACGATATGTCATGCGCTCGGCTGCCCAATCATCCCTACCATTCGGGAGAGATGAGGCACTGCTAGTTAGGCAGAGCAAAGCCCGGATTTGGAGCGACATTTGTCACCCACCGTGGGTCAGACTCAGTCCCCCACACTGTGGACGATCTTGCTGCTCAAAATCCAGTAGTCTCATTAGAATAATGACAGCCTACGCAACAAGGTAAAAATCAGGCTAACAGGATGCATGCTCTGTCAGGAACCAACATGAACCAGGTAAATGCACAGTGAGCAGACTCAGACTGTGAAAAGCCTGAACAACACTGTGGAAAATTTAAACTTGATTTGTGCTATCAGCTGCAACGTTACACAATAACCCAAGGGCTGTGCTACACAAGTGGTTTATATGGCAATGCACAACAAGGATATACATAAAATGGCAGCTTCTGAGCAGTTCCAGGCAGCAGCAATGGCAGTGCAGATTCAAATGGCTGGTTTGCATGGAAGTGCTCACAGGTGTGTGCAGCTTCAGTCTCTCACAAGTCCTCTAGGTGAGAATCAAGTTCGAAGGGCCTTTTCACATTGGAAGTAATGGACAGGTGATTACAGATCCTACAGACTACCAGGCAGTGCACTTTGGGACCTGCAGTCCATGCAGTCAGATGAACTAGGACTATGGCATGCCATACCAGAGAGAGAAGCACACTGAAGTCAGAATGTGAGTCTGGGTGTGTGTAGATGATAGATTATCAGGGTACAAATAGTCCTGTTACAGGGCCACCTAGAGAAGGGTGGGAAGAGACTGAATAAATGCCTGTGACAGAACTGATAACCAGGGATGGCATGCACAGGGCATGTCTTGTGAGCAATGCTTGTCATACTTGGGGCACTTGTGCTATCCATTTGCAGCTTACATGGCCTTGTTGTCACACATGCTCCGTGCAGAGATAGCTGATGTCACACTTACCGCTGTCAAGGGTGTGGTCATACATTCCTGTTACTAATGCAATTACAAATCCACTGGCTCATGTATGAAGCATGTTTTTTACTTTTGATTGATGGTGTCTTAGCTGTGTGCCATATGCTGCAATGAACCATGTTGGCAACATGGATGTGTCCCATAGTTGTGCTACTCTGACATTGCCCTTCACATGGGAAATGAACACCACATATGTCATTTACACTGTGTGTGAAGTTGGGTGTACATTCATACCCAACAAATGTGATATGGCTTTTTCAGTATCCTAATCTGTATTACTGCACTGCTACATGAGGATAAACTCAGATTTTGATTCCTATGGATCATGTGATGCATAAATAATTACCTAGACCATGATTTAGTGATTAGATTAGGTGTTTAATGAGATATGGTAAGAAAGTGGTCACGGTGACTATAGTTAAAAGACGTTTTGTACAATGTGTTGTCTCCGACGCAATCCTGCAGCAGTGATTGGCTGGTCCCCCTCATGTTAATGGACAGCATCCTCCTCTTCCTCCTCTTCAGGCATTTGTGGGTCTGGTTCATAGAGGGGAATGTTCCTCCTTACACATATATTGTGCAGGATGGCACAGGTCAGAATGATCTTGCAGACCATTTCCGGTGAATATAAGAGGCTGCCTCAGGTGATGTTGAGGCACTTGAATCTTGACTTCAGGATGCCAAAGGCCCTCTCTACTATGGTGCGTGTCCTCTGATGTGCCTCATTATAGGCACGCTCTGCTGCAGTGCTTGGGTTTGCAAATGGGGTCATGATCCATGGCCGGATCCCATACCCCTGATCAGCTGAAAGGGAAAATTAGTGAAAATTTTTGATGTAGCTTGCACCATGATTATCACTTTGCATGCCAGTTGTTATCTTGTGTTGTCTGTGACTCATCTGTGTTTGTGTTATTGTGTGGGATCCTAGGCTTCTAGGATGTACCATCAGCATTTGGTTGTTTCATTATCTGAACTGGTTTTTGGCTGATTGACCAGATGTCAGCTGTATTTTTGTAGACTTGCAGTACATTGTGTACTCCCATGCATTATGTCATGTGAAAGAGGTGTCCATGTGTCTTAACTGGGGGTGACATGATACTTCCATACACAGAATCAATTCCACAGTGGTGGTAACAAGGTTGCATCTATATGGCCTGGACATCCCATCCAATTTAACATATGCCATAGAATTTGTTAAACATCAGTGAGGCCCTTTGATTTGGCTAGGTGACAATGTACAACACATCTCCATAAGTTGGCAGCACTGAAGTGTTGACAATTGACAATGCACAAATATTCCATGTGTGACAAGTTCTATACAAATCTATTTTTTCTGCCCTCACCGAGTTGGCTCATGTTCAAATGTGTACCTACACTACTGAACCTGGTCCACGTAATGTGGCTAACTTGGTTGTGGGGGTGAAGTTTTAATTGTTAGAAGGTCCAAATGCCTGTACATCTGTTGTGTATATGTGTAGTTGTCTCAATCCGTATGTGTAGCAATGTGCACTTTGCAATATTGTCACATCAATATGTGTTCTTAGCACAGTCCACTTGCTTATTGGTAGTGGGCAATGTCAGCCCAGGAGTGATGTGAGATGCTGGTACTGCCTCAATGATTCCATGTCCCATTCATTAGAGTCATCATCATCATGCTATGTGTGTCATGGTGTTTGACCTGCAGCGAAACACATTGCATACCCCTTACACAGTACATATTGTTTGGAAGGGTGAGTGAATGAGTGCTATTGATGTGATGTTGGAAGATTCATCTTCCAAGTTGTACTGCCAGTTAAGGCCATGTCATTGTCACTGTGTGATTTTAAATTGGTCCCTTGTGTCTCTGGAGTGGCATCTGTTGTTATTTGCATCTGTCATTTGTCCATAGGTGTGCATCCCATTGGGTCAGGATATCAAACATGACTAGCAGTGTCACAACCTCATTGTCTTCCTAGCCACGTGTCAATGTAGTGGTGTATGTGTTGTGTGTCCTACAGGGTTGCTGTGCTGTGTGTATATAACTGGGTTTCTGTACTTACCAACAAGTAGGCCATTTCCATATCGTCCATCCTGGAAGTGTTGATTGATGGTGCAGTGGCAGAAGATGAATGAATCATGTACACTCCCAGGATACTTTGCCACAATGTTGGTGATCAATCCCCGGTGATCCACAATGGCCTGCACATTGATGGAGTGTGTCTGCTTCCTGTTGCAGTATAGATGCTCGGTTGCAGCAGGTGGCAGAATCCGTACATGTCTGCAGTCAATGGCACCAAGCATGTGTGGGAAGCCGTTGATTTGGTAGAAGCCTTGTTTGGTCTCCTGCCGCTTCAGCTGTGTGTTGGGAAAGCTGATGTGGTGGGGTGTGAGGGAGATGAAGGAATCCAGTACCTTGGGTAGGAAGGCAGAGAATGAGGGCTGTGACATCCCGGCAACCAGGACACCAGCGGTTGGAAAAGAGCCACTTGCCAACATGTGGAGGACAGCTAGTAGCTTGGTCTCTGGTGGAATGATGTGGGGTGTCTGCAAGCTGGGTGCTAACTGTGGCTCAATGTGGTGCAGCAGCTGCTGTATGGCTTACCAGTTTAGTCTGTACCTCTGGATGATGTCATGTTCCTTGAGGCCCAGAAGGGTTGTCCTGGCCCGGAATATCCTCTCCTGCCTTCTGTGTTGCCTTTGGGGTCCCTGCTGGTGTGGTAGAAGCTGCTGCTGTTGGTCCTGTGGTCTGCATCTTCGTGCATGCTGGATGAATGGCACCTCCATGTCTTCCTTTTGGAGCTCTACTGTTGCTTCTGTGTGTTTTCCTTAAGTACTGGTGTGTTTGCCCCATTTTAACGCCTGCACTGACCCAGGCGTAAATCTTTAATCAAAGCGGGCTGTGCGCCATTTTCCGACTCTGCCTTCCAGCCGTGCGGCATTTTTGCGCAGTAGGATAAATATGGCGCACAGGTGTTTAAGTCATTTTTTGGATGGGAACACCTACCTTGCATGTCATTAACGCAAGGCGGTTTCACGCATCCAGAAAATGACGCACACAGTGGAATTTTGGGGTTTGCGGGCTCGGGCCTCAAAGTATAAATATGGTGTTAGGTTTACGCCGAATTTGCGTCAACATTTTTTACGCAAATTCGGCGCAGACAGAGTATAAATATGCCCCTGAATTTTGTAAGTTTGCACAGCTTTTGCGTCAAAAAATGACGCAAATGCAGTGCTAAAAAAGTATAAATCAGCCCCTTAAGCTCATACTTATACTTTTTTTGCTGCATTTGCGTCCTTTTTTGATGCAAAAGTGGAGCAAACTTACAAAATATAGGGCCTGATTTATACTTTTTTAGCGCCACATTTGCGTCATTTTTTGATGCAAAAGCGGGTCAAACTTACAAAGTACAATTTAATTTTGTAAGTTTGCACCGCTTTTGCGTAAAAAAATTACGCAAATGCGGCGCAAACAAAGTATAAATATGGCCCTTAATCTCTTCAGGAACTTCTCCAATAGGTCCTGTGAGGTCATCTCTGTGTTTCCTGCTCCCCATGGTGCAGCGTTTCATCTTGTATAAAGTCTGGGTGAAATGCATGCTGTGCTTCTTACCGCACTTTCATCATCCTCCTATCTGCTGCAGCTCAGCGCCGGCCGCTCTAACTCTCAGCCTTAATTGGACACAACATCATTTTCTCTCAAAACCTTCATTTTCTGTGTTTTTCAGTGCTTTTAATAAGATATTTTAAACATATGCAAATTTAAGAAGCAGTAAGATTCCATTTATTGTGGTGCTGGTGCAGACTCTCTCAGCTCTGCAGCAAAGAGACGAATTGATCAATAACCATCACTTTAGTTGCATCTATTTGACATTCATTTTCATATGCATATATATATATTTGTGCGTAAGTGTGAGTATATATGTCGGTGACTTTTGCAAATTGCAAGCCTACCTTAAAGACAGTCAAATGCTGTGCAAGGTCAAAGGTAAAGATAATGATACTGCATTGTGATGTAATGTTCTTTAAGAAGATGCATCTTCAGTAGGGGTGCGCGTAATCTGTGGAGCATAATCACCTGGAATTACCTAAGAATTCAGCGAGATTATGGTTGAATTACTCAGGAAGAATAATTCAGCATTTAGGGCCAGATGTACGAAGCTATTTTGCTGTCACAAACTGAAAGATTTGCCTTTTGCGACTGCAAAAAGGCCTTTTGGCATGTACTAGCCCTATTTTGCCAGTCAGTATCTTGTTACCGACTTGTAAAATGGGGATTGTGACTCGCAATTAGAAAGGGGCGTGCCAAGTGCGTCCCTTCCTAAGTGTGACACGCAGGCCCATGTGTGATTGTTTTGCAACTGTGAATACTGTTGCAAAACAATCACAACTACCACCAATTTCAAATTGGTAGTAACCCATTCGCAAACAGGAAAGGGTCTGCAAGGGACTCCTTCCCCTTTGTGAATGGGGGATGCCAATGTTTTTTCTGAGCAGGCAGTGGTCCCAGTGACCACTGCCTACTCTGAGAAAACGAAAAGGGAACTTTTCATTTTTGTTTTCTAAATGCATGCTATTTTCCTTTAAGGAAAATGGGTTGCATTTAAAAAAAATAGCTTTATTGGCAAAGCAATCACAGACATGGTGGTCTGCTGACCCCAGATGGCCACCATCCCTGTGATTGTTGCCATCCACAAAACGGTGTCAAGTTGAGACTTTCCTCCTGAATATTGTTGAGATAGGTCCCTTGCAACTCATTTGCGAATCACAGTGTGTGAGTCGCAAAACAACATGGTCGTACATCTGGCCATTAGTGCTATTTCTTAAAGTAAAAATGTCCCTTTGGATCCAAAATTGATGAAATGACGCATTTTGTGTCCAGAAATAGCACTAAAGGCAACAGAACACGAATCACAAGCAGCCACTTGCGCTTGCTAAATGTGCTCTAGGGGTAGGTGGGCTATTCACCCAACTTACTACGTCAATTTAGCACTATTTTCATAGCTCGAAATGCAACCTAGTGTTCAAAATTGACTCAAAGATGCATTTTGTATTAAGAAACAGCTCTAAAAGCAGCAGAAGATGAACAGCAAGTGCAAGCATCCACTCACACTTGCTAAAGGGGCTTTCACGGTAGGTATCCCCAAGTTACTCCTAATTGTGTACGTAGGAGTAATCGCATAACTATAGGTAATTCCGTGTCAAAGATTAATGTGTAATTACTGTAATAACTCCAATTATTCTGGCATCATTGAAATTCTGCTCAGGCCTAATCTTCATTTCTTTCCTAAATTGCAGCAGTATCTTGATGAGTATAGGAATACCAATCCAGTTCTTGGGTGTCTAGGCATAGAAGGCTTGTTGTCTTGTTTGCTTCTTTTTTTCTTCGTCTCCAGGAGTCCTATTTGAAGGTGTGCACAGAGCCACGGGAGATTGTGAGATTGTCAGCCAAGTAGGCAGGGATGCTGGTCCCAGTGGCACTGTAGATGATGCAGCAGACTTTGACGACTCATGTAAGCAGGGGAGCCAGTGGACTCCCATCAGGATAAAGGAGCATGTGGGCATATGTCTTCAGGCCCTTATGCAGGCATGCTGCAGCATGTCAGATGCCCTAATCTAGGGTAGCAGAAGGCCTTGGATGAGGGTATTGCCACCATTTATAATATGAGCTCCAGACATAAAGTTGTGAAGTTGCTTTCTGGGAAGAATGGTTTCACCCTCTTTAGTAGATATATGTTGCCAAGATGTCTTGGTTTTCCTGGCGATGTGTTTGAGGGTAAGGTCTGTGTCCAGAGTGAATGAATGGCTTGGCAATGGATGAAAACTGAGGATCAAATCTGTACATGTCATTTGGACTAGTTGTTCCTAATTTTCGTTGGCAAATAGCAGGAATTCTGTTGTGACATTAAGCTTCAGATAGGTGTGGGGCATCCCAGTGTTGATGATGTGCAGTGAATGTTCGAAATGTTGGATGTGTGGAGGGGAGGAGACTTTCAAATATAATTTTTTGTCATTAGTTAATTTTTTATTAAATGTTTTTTATTGGCTTTTCTCAAAAGAAGACAATACCACTGCTGGAATCCCCAACATGCAACATATTATTAATATGGAAATATGCAGTACATACATGCATTATGTACAGTCTGTCCAAGGTGCCACGCCACAGTCAGGAAAGGAGTCAATTTCAACAATGTGGCTCAGTATCTGTGGAGCCAGTTTTAGCAGGAGTCAATAAATAGGAATGAAGAGGGGCCCAATTTAACTTTGGCCAGAATGTAAGGGGCAGCAATGAAGCATATAATTTACTCATTGTATTACAAAAGATAAGGTCATTTAACCAGTCATCAATGGTGGATCATCGGCTACTGCCCCACAACACTGAAACACTCCATTTAGCAAGCAGGAGTGTCATAGCCACAAATCTTCTATGATGTGGTGCAAGAGCTTGACATATCCCAGGAGCACCATGGCAGGGTCAGGATCTATGGTATGGTCTAGCATAGTAGATATATGTGTGAAAATATCCCGCCAATATTCCTGTGTGATGGTGTAATTCCATGTGAGGTGGGAGAAATCAGCATGGTCGGTTGTGCATTTGGGACATTGATGGGAACCAGATGGGTCAATGTTAGCCAGGGACTGGGGAGTGGTATATTTGCGGTGTAAAAACTTGTAATGGAGGAGTTTATGTTGGCTATTTATCAACACTAATTTAGTCTGCAGGCTACAGTATTGCCACATCTTATCGGAGGTGCGGAAGCTTAAATCCCACTTCCCCAGCAAAATTACAACTGCAAGGGAGGGGGGAATTAGGTGGCTCCTCAGGAAAAGTGGGAAGTTTTTCCCCAGTGTGCTCTGCAGGCCGAGAGGCATAATAATTGATCCATTGAGGAGGTCATACCTCCAACCACAAAGATGGAGTGTAAGTCTAATTTACCAATCATGAAGAGATCGCCTACCATACATGTGTGAATAGTATGTGTTGCACCAACACTTCCTGTGTCATTGATAGCCATGGGTTACCTTTGAGAGAAGTATCTAGCGAGTATAAGACTTCATAGCCTAGGTATCTCCGGAGTCGAGACAATGCCCAGCATGTCGTACAGAGGGAATGGATTTCCCGAGGTTCTTGAGCATGCCCTTCAGTAGTATTGAAGGCAGTGGGAGCAAATCCACACGGTTTCTCTCGGGCTTCAGGTTGGGGAGTCTGGCATCGGGATGATACCAGTGATATGAAAAATGGCATTGAGCCACTAAGTAGTAGAGATAAAGATCTGGCACTCCGAACCATCCTTTTGAGTAGGGAAGAGCGAGTACTTCCCATTTAATTCTGGGAGAGTGGCCAGCCCATATCACACTTGTCAACAAAGTGCATATTGTAGAAAAAAAGGAAACATTTAACCCCTTCTGTGCCGCGGACGTAGTGGTTACGTCCCGCGGCACAGTGCTGCTGTGCCGAGGACGTAACCACTACGTCCTCGGCACACAGCCCAGAGGGAGCGCTCTCGCTCCCTCTGTGTGCTTCCCTCCCACCCCCCAAAGTCGGGGATGGAAGGGGAAGCCCTTCCCCTTCCCCCCCGACCCCCCCACCCCCCCATAATGACGTCAGCGCGCGATCGCGCGCTGACTTCATTATGGGTTCCTCGCCGCACAGGAAGCCATTTGCTTCCTGTGCGGCGACGAGAGAAGAGGTGAGTTCCTCTTCCCGGTGGGTGGGGGGTTGGGGCTAAAGAGGCACCGGGGAAAAGGAAAGGCTTTTCCTTTTCCCCGGTGTCTCTTTGAGCATTCCTGCTGCCCGATCGCATTGCGATCGGGCAGCAGGAATGCCCACTAGACACCAGGGATTTGTTTTCTTCATTGTTTTTTACGGTTTTTGGCACGCGGGGAGCGGCCCCTTGGGCAAGGGTCGCTCCCCTTTAGGGGGGCAATTACTACAGCCATTTCTGCCCCCCTTGGGGGCAGATTGGCTACTTTTCAGCCAGATCTGCCCCCAATGGGGGCAGAAAACACTAGATCACCAGGGATTATTTTTTTTTTTTGCATTTATGTGTTGGGGGTGCCCCCTTGGGCAAGGGGCGCCCCCCCAAGGGGGCAGAGAACTGTTGGCCTTTTCTGCCCCCCTTGGGGGCAGATCGGCCTATTTTTTTTAGGTCCATCTGCCCCCAAGGGGGGCAGAAGCCACTTAGGCACCAGGGATTGTGTGTGTAGTGGATGGGGGGGCGCCCCCTTGGGCAAGGGTCGCTCCCCTTTGGGTGGCATGTCTTTTTGGGCCATTTCTGCCCCCCTTGAGGGCAGATTGGCTACTTTTTAGCCAGATCTGCCCCCAAGGGGGGCAGAAAACACTAGATGACCAGGGTTTTTTATTTTTATGTGTATTTATGTGGGGGGGGGTGCCCCCTTGGGCAAGGGGCGCCCCCCCCAAGGGGGCAGAGAACTGTTGGCCTTTCCTGCCCCCCTTGGGGGCAAATCGGCCTATTTTTTTTAGGTCCATCTGCCCCCAAGGGGGGGCAGAAGCCACTTAGGCACCAGGGATTGTGTGTGTAGTGGATGGGGGGGCGCCCCCTTGGGCAAGGGTCGCTCCCCTTTGGGGGGCATGTCTTTTAGGGCCATTTCTGCCCCCCTTGAGGGCAGATCAGCCTATTATTTTTAGGCTGGTCTGCCCCCAAGGGGGGCAGAAACTACTAGAACGCCAGGGATTTTTTTTTTATTTGTTTATTTTTGTGGGGGGGCGTCCCCTTGGTCACGGGGCGCCCCCCCAAGGGGGGCATTGACCTGTTGCCCATTTCTACACCCCCTGGGGGCAGATGGGCCTATTTTCTTAGGCCCACCTGCCCCCAAGGGGGGCAGAAGCCACTTAGACACCAGGGATAGTGTGTGTGTGTGTGTGTGTGTGTTAGTGGATGGGTGGGGCCTTGGGCAAGGGTCGGCCCCCACTTTGGGGGCACATGTACCCAGGCCATTTCTGCATCCCTTGGAGACAGATCAGCCTATTATTTTTAGGCTGGTCTGCCCCCAAGGGGGGCAGAAACTACTAGAACGCCAGGGATTTTTTTTTTATTTGTTTATTTTTGTGGGGGGGCGTCCCCTTGGTCACGGGGCGCCCCCCCAAGGGGGGCATTGACCTGTTGCCCATTTCTACACCCCCTGGGGGCAGATGGGCCTATTTTCTTAGGCCCACCTGCCCCCAAGGGGGGCAGAAGCCACTTAGACACCATGGATAGTGTGTGTGTGTGTGTGTGTGTGTGTGTGTTAGTGGATGGGTGGGGCCTTGGGCAAGGGTCGCCCCCCACTTTGGGGGCACATGTACCCAGGCCATTTCTGCACCCCTTGGAGACAGATCAGCCTATTATTTTTAGGCTGGTCTGCCCCCAAGGGGGGCAGAAACTACTAGAACGCCAGGGATTTTTTTTTATTTGTTTATTTTTGTGGGGGGGGCGTCCCCTTGGTCACGGGGCGCCCCCCCAAGGGGGGCATTGACCTGTTGCCCATTTCTACACCCCCTGGGGGCAGATGGGCCTATTTTCTTAGGCCCACCTGCCCCCAAGGGGGGCAGAAGCCACTTAGACACCAGGGATAGTGTGTGTGTGTGTGTGTGTGTGTGTGTGTGTGTGTGTGTGTGTGTGTGTGTGTTAGTGGATGGGTGGGGCCTTGGGCAAGGGTCGCCCCCCACTTTGGGGGCACATGTACCCAGACCATTTCTGCACCCCTTGGAGACAGATCAGCCTATTATTTTTAGGCTGGTCTGCCCCCAAAGGGGGCAGAAACTACTAGAACGCCAGGGATTTTTTTTAAATTTGTTTATTTTTGTGGGGGGGCGTCCCCTTGGTCACGGGGCGCCCCCCCAAGGGGGGCATTGACCTGTTGCCCATTTCTACACCCCATGGGGGCAGATGGGCCTATTTTCTTAGGCCCACCTGCCCCCAAGGGGGGCAGAAGCCACTTAGACACCAGGGATAGTGTGTGTGTGTGTGTGTGTGTGTGTGTGTTAGTGGATGGGTGGGGCCTTGGGCAAGGGCCGCCCCCCACTTTGGGGGCACATGTACCCAGGCCATTTCTGCACCCCTTGGAGACAGATCAGCCTATTATTTTTAGGCTGGTCTGCCCCCAAGGGGGGCAGAAACTACTAGAACGCCAGGGATTTTTTTTAATTTGTTTATTTTTGTGGGGGGGCGTCCCCTTGGTCACGGGGCGACCCCCCAAGGGGGGCATTGACCTGTTGCCCATTTCTACACCCCCTGGGGGCAGATGGGCCTATTTTCTTAGGCCCACCTGCCCCCAAGGGGGGCAGAAGCCACTTAGACACCAGGGATAGTGTGTGTGTGTGTGTGTGTTAGTGGATGGGTGGGGCCTTGGGCAAGGGTGGCCCCCCACTTTGGGGGCACATGTACCAAGGCCATTTCTGCACCCCTTGGAGACAGATCAGCCTATTATTTTTAGGCTGGTCTGCCCCCAAGGGGGGCAGAAACTACTAGAACGCCAGGGATTTTTTTTATTTGTTTATTTTTGTGGGGGGGCGTCCCCTTGGTCACGGGGCGCCCCCCCAAGGGGGGCATTGACCTGTTGCCCATTTCTACACCCCCTGGGGGCAGATGGGCCTATTTTCTTAGGCCCACCTGCCCCCAAGGGGGGCAGAAGCCACTTAGACACCAGGGATAGTGTGTGTGTGTGTGTGTGTGTGTGTGTTAGTGGATGGGTGGGGCCTTGGGCAAGGGTCGCCCCCCACTTTGGGGGCACATGTACCCAGGCCATTTCTGCACCCCTTGGAGACATATCAGCCTATTATTTTTAGGCCGGTCTGCCCCCAACGGGGGCAGAAACTACTAGAACGCCAGGGATTTTTTTTATTTGTTTATTTTTGTGGGGGGGGGCGTCCCCTTGGTCACGGGGCGCCCCCCCAAGGGGGGCATTGACCTGTTGCCCATTTCTACACCCCCTGGGGGCAGATGGGCCTATTTTCTTAGGCCCACCTGCCCCCAAGGGGGGCAGAAACCACTTAGACACCAGGGATAGTGTGTGTGTGTGTGTGTGTGTGTGTTCGCGGATGGGTGGGGCCTTGGGCAAGGGTCGCCCCCCACTTTGGGGGCACATGTACTCAGGCCATTTCTGCACCCCTTGGAGACAGATCAGCCTATAATTTTTAGGCTGGTCTGCCCCCAAGGGGGGCAGAAACTACTAGAACGCCAGGGTTTTTTTTTTATTTGTTTATTTTTGTGGGGGGGCGTCCCCTTGGTCACGGGGCGCCCCCCCAAGGGGGGCATTGACCTGTTGCCCATTTCTACACCCCCTGGGGGCAGATGGGCCTATTTTCTTAGGCCCACCTGCCCCCAAGGGGGGCAGAAGCCACTTAGGCACCAGGGATAGTGTTGTGTGTGTTTTTTTTTTTTGTTGCTTTTTTTTTTTAGGGCTGTCCCCTTTGGCAAGGGTCGCTCTCCATGGGGACTCTACTAAAGGTATTTTCTGGCTTCCTTGGGGTAGACAGGTCTATTTTATTAGTAGGCCCATCTGCCCCATGGCAGAATCCACTTAGGCACCAATTTCTAAATGTTTGATGGTGGGGTGTTTGTCAACTGAAGAAGTCTTTGCATTTGTGATAAAAAATGTTTTCCTCCTTTTTGTTCTAGTTCAAAACTTTTGCTTTATTTGCTGTGGCTCCTTGCGGTTTTGGCGGTGGTTGACCTGCAGTTTGCACAGTTGCATGTTTTAGGTAAGTAAAAACAATTTACTCCAAAGGAGTATTGTTGCCATGCATGAATGACATGTTTGTAGGGGGTGTACTAAATGCAGGATTGTGTGTGAAATTGTCCTTAGGTTTGTGCACAATGATATTTGTTTTGTCTTATTTCTAATTTGCCTTTCTTTCTTTATTTTTAGTGGGATATCATTGGTGATTGCTGTGTAGTTGCTGGTGAATCAAGCTTTTTCAGGCAAGTGAGAGGTATAGTTTTTGAGTTTACAACTCTTACTAACAAAGCTACACTTTGTCACTTGTCTTACACAGTGCTGGTTGTTGGTGGTGAATTTGTCCAGTTAATTTTAGCAGGAGATATCATGGCTAGCCGCAGGATGACCGCTCAGCAGGTGGTTGGTATGCTTTTTGAGTCACAGTCTGATCATGACTATGAGACAGACTCTGCATCTGAGGCAGAGGAGGAAGTCAGAGATTCTGGCAGTGATGTTTCTCTTGGAGGGGAATCTTCTGATGATGAAGCCACACTCAGTGCAGATGAAGGGCCTGTTGTAGAGGAGGACATTGATGTGCCAATAGTGCAGCAACCTGGGGCTGAAAGGTTTCCCGTTATAAGACCTGATGTCTGGGTTGCCCCAAACATGCAGCAGCCAGAGTTGCCTGCCTTTACTGGTCTCCCGGGGTGTAACGCCAATACAGAGAACTTTATGCCTATCAATTTCTTTGAGTTATTCATGGATGATGTGTTTTTGGAAGAGATTGTTGAGCAGACTAATTTGTATGCGGAGCAGCATTTGAGGGACAACGCTGCTAGACTTAGGCCACACTCTAGAGCTGCCCAGTGGATTCCCACTAATTTGGAGGAGTTAAAAAAGTTTTTGGGTTTGACTTTTTTGATGGGGTTGATAAGGAAGCCGTCACTGGCTTCTTAGTGGTCTACTAGTCCCTTGATGGCAACAGCTATATTTCCAGCGACCATGAGTCGTAATCGGTATTTGCTTCTTCTTAGGATGCTACATTTTGTTGACAATGCATTAGCCTTGCCACGAGATCACCCAGATTCTGACCGTCTTTTTAAGATTAGGCCTGTCCTTGATCATTTTGTAGATCGGTTTTCGGAGGTCTATGTTCCAGGCAAAGAGTTAAGTGTGGACGAGTCTTTGGTCCTCTTCAAGGGTCGTTTGGTTTTTAGGCAGTACATTCCTAGCAAAAGGGCACGATATGGAATTAAATTGTATATGCTGTCTGAAAGTAGGACAGGATACGTGTATAGTTTCCGTGTGTACACTGGTAGGGATTCCAATATTGACCCCCCTGGTTGTCCTCCCACTTTTGGAGTTACTGAGAAAATTGTGTGGGATCTTGGTAGACGACTGTTCAACAAAGGTCACCATTTGTATGTAGATAACTTCTACACTGGTGTGCAATTGTTCAAGGAATTGTTTAGAGTGGACACAGTTGCTTGTGGCACAATCCGTTCTAACCGGAAAGGCTATCCAAGGGAGCTTGTCTGTAAAAAACTTGAGAGAGGACAGTGCTGTGCCTTGCGGAACGAGGAGCTGCTAGCTTTGAAATTTTCAGATAAGAGGGATGTCTACATGCTAAGTACCATCCATGATGAGAGTACTTCCCCTGTGACTGTTTGGGGCCAGGTTGCTGAAGTGCGCAAACCTGTGTGCATTTTAGATTATAATAAGCACATGGGAGGTGTAGATAGAGTTGACCAGAGGTTGGAACCTTATACTGCTATTCGTAAGTCTTACGTTTGGTATAAGAAGTTAGCACTTCACCTCTTCCACTTAGCAACCTTCAATGCTTTTATTGTGTTTAGGGATAGGTCTCCAGAGTCAAAGATGACTTTTGTGAAATTTCAGGAGTCAGTGATAGAGAGCCTTATTGTGGTGGAACAGGCCAGAGTTCCTAGAGAAGCAGTGGTGGAGGATGTGGCTAGATTGAAAGATCGCCACTTTGCTGAGCACATTCCTCCCACACCCAAAAAAGACTTTCCAGCTAAGAAATGTAGAGTGTGTTTTCGAAGAGGTATCCGGAGGGAGTCTTGAATGTACTGCCCGGATTGTCCTTCCAAGCCTGGGCTGTGTGTCGGTGCTTGTTTTAAGAATTACCACACCCAGAAGAATTTCTGGGAACAACCATGAGTGTAAACTCATGTCTGTTTTGTATTTTCATGTGTTTAGTTTCATGGTTAGCATTTCTGTCATGTTCTTAGTTAGAGCTTTTGTGTTTGTAGTTTTGTAATTCTTTCTACTTAGTTAGGGGTTCCTCTGTTAAAAAAAAATTTAAAAAAAATGATGCCATTGTGGGTGGAGTGGGGCTTGGCTGAGAGTGTACATATTGACTTGCTGTTGGCTACTGCAACACACTGCCAGCCAAACACCAGTCCACACACTCCCATCAGCTGGTGTGATTGTTGTATCAGACACGTGGGCGTATGTAAGTGATGGGCCCTTGAGTGGCGCTGTCTGTCGATGTGAGTGTTGTAATGTGCTGGGCCCGTGGCTGGCGGTGTGAATGGCCTTGTGTGTGTCATGTATGAAAGTTGTGTGAATGGACTGTAAAGCGGTTGGTGCCTTGTCGCGGCTTTACAGCTCACGAGCTGTGAGTCATTGGTTCAGTTTTTTGCCTTTCAGTTACTAACAGTGCATTTCATTTTTGTGAAAGCTCTTGTTAGTAAAATTTGATCCACTGAACCATCACTCACCCTCGTGCCAAATCCAACCAGTATGTGTGGTAAAAATGACAAAGCCTGCTCCGCTGTAATCAGGCGTCGCAGCACACCTGTGACACGCTAGGTGCCTCAGGTGGGACCCCGATGATGAAGCATGCCACCAACTTTGTTGGTGGGTGAGGGGTCTTTTTCACATAACCTAACTGTGTTTCTTTTCAAAATTTTAGTGTTTGGCACATCACGGACGTATGTGGGCACATCAAAACGATATATTACAAAACTACCTGTGTTTGGGGGGGAGAGGGCACCTATGTTTTTGGTCCTGTGTGCGGCCTTCATCTAGGGAAACCTACCAAACCCAGACATTTTATAAAACTAGACACCCCAAGGAGTCCAGGGAGGTGTGGCTTGCGTGGTTCCCCCAACATTTTCTTACCCAGACTCCTCTGTAAACCTCAATGTGCTTAAAAAAAGCATATTTTCCTGACTTTTCTTCGTAGGATCACCACTCCAGCACAAAATTCCTACTCCCCAGTGTTCCCCTCAGCCTCCCAAGTAAAATGACACCTCACTTATGTGGGTCCCCAAAGCAGAGTCAGTCTAAAGATGTATAAAACAATATGTCCTTATAAACTTGCTGTGCTATCCCCTCTATCTCTACAAGTTTTGGGCCTTATTCTGTTGCAGGCACCTGGCCCACCCACACAAGTGAGGTATCATTTTTATCGGGAGACTTGGGGGAACGCTGGGTGGAAGGAAATTTGTGGCTCCACTCAGATTCCAGAACTTTCTGTCACCGAAATGTGTGGAGAATGTGTTTTTTTAGACAGAATTTGAGGTTTGCAAAGGATTCTGGGTAACATAACTTGGTCCGAGCCACACAAGTCACCCCATCTTGGATTCCCCTAGGTCTCTAGTTTTCAGAAATGCACAGGTTTGGTAGGTTACCCTAGGTGCCGGCTGAGCTAGAGGCCAAAATCTACAGGTAGGCACTGTTTTCAATGAAAAAATGTGATGTGTCCACGTTGCGCTTTGGGGCGTTTCCTGTCGCGGGCGCTAGGCCTACCCACACAAGTGAGGTATCATTTTTATCGGGAGATGTGGGGGAACGCTAGGTGGAAGGAAATTCGTGGATCCTCTCAGATTCCAGAACTTTCTGCCACAGAAATGTGAGGAACATGTGTTTTTTTAGCCAAATTTTGAGGTTTGCAAAGGATTCTGGGTAACAGAACCTGGTCCGAGCCACACAAGTCACCCCATCTTGGATTCCCCTAGGTCTCTAGTTTTCAGAAATGCACAGGTTTGGTAGGTTTCCCTAGGTGGCAGCTGAGCTACAGGCCAAAATCTACAGGTAGGCACTTTGCAAAAACACCTCTGTTTTCCTTCACCAATTTGGCTGTGTCCACGTTGCGCTTTAGGCCGTTTCCTGTTGCGGGCGCTAGGCCTACCCACACAAGTGAGGTATCATTTTTATCGGGAGACGTGGGGGAACGCTGGGTGGAAGGAAATTCGTGGCTCCTCTCAGATTCCAGAACTTTCTGCCACAGAAATGTGAGGAACATGTGTTTTTTTAATCACATTTTGAGGTTTGCAAAGGATTCTGGGTAACAGAACCTGGTCCGAGCCACACAAGTCACCCCATCTTGGATTCCCCTAGGTCTCTAGTTTTCAGAAATGCACAGGTTTGGTAGGTTTCCCTAGGTGGCGGCTGAGCTACAGGCCAAAATCTACAGGTAGGCACTTTGCAAAAAACACCTCTGTTTTCCTTCACCAATTTGGCTGTGTCCACGTTGCGCTTTGGGGCGTTTCCTGTCGCGGGCGCTAGGCCTACCCACACAAGTGAGGTATCATTTTTATCGTGAGACGTGGGGGAACGCTGGGTGGAAGGAAATTCGTGGCTCCTCTCAGATTCCAGAACTTTCTGCCACAGAAATGTGAGGAACATGTGTTTTTTTAGCCACATTTTGAGGTTTGCAAAGGATTCTGGGTAACAGAACCTGGTCCGAGCCACACAAGTCACCCCATCTTGGATTCCCCTAGGTCTCTAGTTTTCATAAATGCACAGGTTTGGTAGGTTTCCCTAGGTGGCGGCTGAGCTACAGGCCAAAATCTACAGGTAGGCACTTTGCAAAAAACACCTCTGTTTTCCTTCACCAATTTGGCTGTGTCCACGTTGCGCTTTGGGGCGTTTCCTGTCGCGGGCGCTAGGCCTACCCACACAAGTGAGGTATCATTTTTATCGGGAGACGTGGGGGAACGCTGGGTGGAAGGAAATTCGTGGCTCCTCTCAGATTCCAGAACTTTCTGCCACAGAAATGTGAGGAACATGTGTTTCTTTAGCCAAATTTTGAGGTTTGCAAAGGATTCTGGGTAACAGAACCTGGTCCGAGCCACACAAGTCACCCCATCTTGGATTCCCCTAGGTCTCTAGTTTTCAGAAATGCACAGGTTTGGTAGGTTTCCCTAGGTGGCGGCTGAGCTACAGGCCAAAATCTACAGGTAGGCACTTTGCAAAAAACACCTCTGTTTTCCTTCCCCAATTTGGCTGTGTCCACGTTGTGCTTTGGGGCGTTTCCTGTCGCGGGCGCTAGGCCTACCCACACAAGTGAGGTATCATTTTTATCGGGAGACGTAGGGGAACGCTGGGGAGAAGGAAATTCGTGGCTCCTCTCAGATTCCAGAACTTTCTGCCACAGAAATGTGAGGAACATGTGTTTTTTTAGCCAAATTTTGAGGTTTGCAAAGGATTCTGGGTAACAGAACCTGGTCCGAGCCACACAAGTCACCCCATCTTGGATTCCCCTAGGTCTCTAGTTTTCAGAAATGCACAGGTTTGGTAGGTTTCCCTAGGTGGCAGCTGAGCTACAGGCCAAAATCTACAGGTAGGCACTTTGCAAAAACACCTCTGTTTTCCTTCACCAATTTGGCTGTGTCCACGTTGCGCTTTAGGCCGTTTCCTGTCGCGGGCGCTAGGCCTACCCACACAAGTGAGGTATCATTTTTATCGGGAGACGTGGGGGAACGCTGGGTGGAAGGAAATTCGTGGCTCCTCTCAGATTCCAGAACTTTCTGCCACAGAAATGTGAGGAACATGTGTTTTTTTAATCACATTTTGAGGTTTGCAAAGGATTCTGGGTAACAGAACCTGGTCCGAGCCACACAAGTCACCCCATCTTGGATTCCCCTAGGTCTCTAGTTTTCAGAAATGCACAGGTTTGGTAGTTTTCCCTAGGTGGCGGCTGAGCTACAGGCCAAAATCTACAGGTAGGCACTTTGCAAAAAACACCTCTGTTTTCCTTCACCAATTTGGCTGTGTCCACGTTGCGCTTTGGGGCGTTTCCTGTCGCGGGCGCTAGGCCTACCCACACAAGTGAGGTATCATTTTTATCGTGAGACATGGGGGAACGCTGAGTGGAAGGAAATTCGTGGCTCCTCTCAGATTCCAGAACTTTCTGCCACAGAAATGTGAGGAACATGTGTTTTTTTAGCCACATTTTGAGGTTTGCAAAGGATTCTGGGTAACAGAACCTGGTCCGAGCCACACAAGTCACCCCATCTTGGATTCCCCTAGGTCTCTAGTTTTCAGAAATGCACAGGTTTGGTAGGTTTCCCTAGGTGGCGGCTGAGCTACAGGCCAAAATCTACAGGTAGGCACTTTTCAAAAAACACCTCTGTTTTCCTTCACCAATTTGGCTGTGTCCACGTTGCGCTTTGGGGCGTTTCCTGTCGCGGGCGCTAGGCCTACCCACACAAGTGAGGTATCATTTTTATCGGGAGACGTGGGGGAACGCTGGGTGGAAGGAAATTTGTGGCTCCTCTCAGATTCCAGAACTTTCTGCCACAGAAATGTGAGGAACATGTGTTTTTTTAGCCACATTTTGAGGTTTGCAAAGGATTCTGGGTAACAGAACCTGGTCCGAGCCACACAAGTCACCCCATCTTGGATTCCCCAAGGTCTCTAGTTTTCAGAAATGCACAGGTTTGGTAGGTTTCCCTAGGTGGCGGCTGAGCTACAGGCCAAAATCTACAGGTAGGCACTTTGCAAAAAACACCTCTGTTTTCCTTCACCAATTTGGCTGTGTCCACGTTGCGCTTTGGGGCGTTTCCTGTCGCGGGCGCTAGGCCTACCCACACAAGTGAGGTATCATTTTTATCGGGAGATGTGGGGGACGCTGGGTGGAAGGAAATTCGTGGCTCCTCTCAGATTCCAGAACTTTCTGCCACAGAAATGTGAGGAACATGTGTTTTTTTAGCCAAATTTTGAGGTTTGCAAAGGATTCTGGGTAACAGAACCTGGTCCGAGCCACACAAGTCACCCCATCTTGGATTCCCCTAGGTCTCTAGTTTTCAGAAATGCACAGGTTTGGTAGGTTTCCCTAGGTGGCGGCTGAGCTACAGGCCAAAATCTACAGGTAGGCACTTTGCAAAAAACACCTCTGTTTTCCTTCCCCAATTTGGCTGTGTCCACGTTGCGCTTTGGGGCGTTTCCTGTCGCGGGCGCTAGGCCTACCCACACAAGTGAGGTATCATTTTTATCGGGAGACGTAGGGGAACGCTGGGGGGAAGGAAATTCGTGGCTCCTCTCAGATTCCAGAACTTTCTGCCACAGAAATGTGAGGAACATGTGTTTTTTTTGCCAAATTTTGAGGTTTGCAAAGGATTCTGGGTAACAGAACCTGGTCCGAGCCACACAAGTCACCCCATCTTGGATTCCCCTAGGTCTCTAGTTTTCAGAAATGCACAGGTTTGGTAGGTTTCCCTAGGTGGCGGCTGAGCTACAGGCCAAAATCTACAGGTAGGCACTTTGCAAAAAACACCTCTGTTTTCCTTCACCAATTTGGCTGTGTCCACGTTGCGCTTTGGGGCGTTTCCTGTTGCGGGCGCTAGGCCTACCCACACAAGTGAGGTATCATTTTTATCGGGAGACGTGGGGGAACGCTGGGTGGAAGGAAATTCGTGGCTCCTCTCAGATTCCAGAACTTTCTGCCACAGAAATGTGAGGAACATGTGTTTTTTTAGCCACATTTTGAGGTTTGCAAAGGATTCTGGGTAACAGAACCTGGACCGAGCCACACAAGTCACCCCATCTTGGATTCCCCTAGGTCTCTAGTTTTCAGAAATGCACAGGTTTGGTAGGTTTCCCTAGGTGGCGGCTGAGCTACAGGCCAAAATCTACAGGTAGGCACTTTGCAAAAAACACCTCTGTTTTCCTTCACCAATTTGGCTGTGTCCACGTTGCGCTTTGGGGCGTTTCCTGTCGCGGGCGCTAGGCCTACCCACACAAGTGAGGTATCATTTTTATCGGGAGACATGGGGGAACGCTGGGTGGAAGGAAATTTGTGGCTCCTCTCAGATTCCAGAACTTTCTGCCACAGAAATGTGAGGAACATGTGTTTTTTTAGCCACATTTTGAGGTTTGCAAAGGATTCTGGGTAACAGAACCTGGTCCGAGCCACACAAGTCACCCCATCTTGGATTCCCCTAGGTCTCTAGTTTTCAGAAATGCACAGGTTTGGTAGGTTTCCCTAGGTGGCGGCTGAGCTACAGGCCAAAATCTACAGGTAGGCACTTTGCAAAAAACACCTCTGTTTTCCTTCACCAATTTGGCTGTGTCCACGTTGTGCTTTGGGGCGTTTCCTGTCGCGGGCGCTAGGCCTACCCACACAAGTGAGGTATCATTTTTATCGGGAGACGTGGGGGAACGCTGGGTGGAAGGAAATTCGTGGCTCCTCTCAGATTCCAGAACTTTCTGCCACAGAAATGTGAGGAACATGTGTTTTTTTAGCCAAATTTTGAGGTTTGCAAAGGATTCTGGGTAACAGAACCTGGTCCGAGCCACACAAGTCACCCCATCTTGGATTCCCCTAGGTCTCTAGTTTTCAGAAATGCACAGGTTTGGTAGGTTTCCCTAGGTGGCGGCTGAGCTACAGGCCAAAATCTACAGGTAGGCACTTTGCAAAAAACACCTCTGTTTCCCTTCACCAATTTGGCTGTGTCCACGTTGCGCTTTGGGGCGTTTCCTGTCGCGGGCGCTAGGCCTACCCACACAAGTGAGGTATCATTTTTATCGGGAGATGTGGGGGAACGCTGGGTGGAAGGAAATTCGTGGCTCCTCTCAGATTCCAGAACTTTCTGCCACAGAAATGTGAGGAACATGTGTTTTTTTAGCCACATTTTGAGGTTTGCAAAGGATTCTGGGTAACAGAACCTGGACCGAGCCACACAAGTCACCCCATCTTGGATTCCCCTAGGTCTCTAGTTTTCAGAAATGCACAGGTTTGGTAGGTTTCCCTAGGTGGCGGCTGAGCTACAGGCCAAAATCTACAGGTAGGCACTTTGCAAAAAACACCTCTGTTTTCCTTCACCAATTTGGCTGTGTCCACGTTGCGCTTTGGGGCGTTTCCTGTCGCGGGCGCTAGGCCTACGCACACAAGTGAGGTATCATTTTTATCGGGAGACGTGGGGGAACGCTGGGTGGAAGGAAATTCGTGGCTCCTCTCAGATTCCAGAACTTTCTGCCACAGAAATGTGAGGAACATGTGTTTTTTTAGTCAAATTTTGAGGTTTGCAAAGGATTCTGGGTAACAGAACCTGGTCCGAGCCACACAAGTCACCCCATCTTGGATTCCCCTAGGTCTCTAGTTTTCAGAAATGCACAGGTTTGGTAGGTTTCCCTAGGTGGCGGCTGAGCTACAGGCCAAAATCTACAGGTAGGCACTTTGCAAAAAACACCTCTGTTTCCCTTCACCAATTTGGCTGTGTCCACGTTGTGCTTTGGGGCGTTTCCTGTCGCGGGCGCTAGGCCTACCCACACAAGTGAGGTATCATTTTTATCGGGAGACGTGGGGGAACGCTGGGTGGAAGGAAATTCGTGGCTCCTCTCAGATTCCAGAACTTTCTGCCACAGAAATGTGAGGAACATGTGTTTTTTTAGCCAAATTTTGAGGTTTGCAAAGGATTCTGGGTAACAGAACCTGGTCCGAGCCACACAAGTCACCCCATCTTGGATTCCCCTAGGTCTCTAGTTTTCAGAAATGCACAGGTTTGGTAGGTTTCCCTAGGTGGCGGCTGAGCTACAGGCCAAAATCTACAGGTAGGCACTTTGCAAAAAACACCTCTGTTTTCCTTCCCCAATTTGGCTGTGTCCACGTTGCGCTTTGGGGCGTTTCCTGTCGCGGGCGCTAGGCCTACCCACACAAGTGAGGTATCATTTTTATCGGGAGACGTAGGGGAACGCTGGGGGGAAGGAAATTCGTGGCTCCTCTCAGATTCCAGAACTTTCTGCCACAGAAATGTGAGGAACATGTGTTTTTTTTGCCAAATTTTGAGGTTTGCCAAGGATTCTGGGTAACAGAACCTGGTCCGAGCCACACAAGTCACCCCATCTTGGATTCCCCTAGGTCTCTAGTTTTCAGAAATGCACAGGTTTGGTAGGTTTCCCTAGATGGCGGCTGAGCTACAGGCCAAAATCTACAGGTAGGCACTTTGCAAAAAACACCTCTGTTTTCCTTCACCAATTTGGCTGTGTCCACGTTGCGCTTTGGGGCGTTTCCTGTCGCGGGCGCTAGGCCTACCCACACAAGTGAGGTATCATTTTTATCGGGAGACGTGGGGGAACGCTGGGTGGAAGGAAATTCGTGGCTCCTCTCAGATTCCAGAACTTTCTGCCACAGAAATGTGAGGAACATGTGTTTTTTTAGCCACATTTTGAGGTTTGCAAAGGATTCTGGGTAACAGAACCTGGTCCGAGCCACACAAGTCACCCCATCTTGGATTCCCCTAGGTCTCTAGTTTTCAGAAATGCACAGGTTTGGTAGGTTTCCCTAGGTGGCGGCTGAGCTACAGGCCAAAATCTACAGGTAGGCACTTTTCAAAAAACACCTCTGTTTTCCTTCACCAATTTGGCTGTGTCCACGTTGCGCTTTGGGGCGTTTCCTGTCGCGGGCGCTAGGCCTACCCACACAAGTGAGGTATCATTTTTATCGGGAGACGTGGGGGAACGCTGGGTGGAAGGAAATTTGTGGCTCCTCTCAGATTCCAGAACTTTCTGCCACAGAAATGTGAGGAACATGTGTTTTTTTAGCCACATTTTGAGGTTTGCAAAGGATTCTGGGTAACAGAACCTGGTCCGAGCCACACAAGTCACCCCATCTTGGATTCCCCAAGGTCTCTAGTTTTCAGAAATGCACAGGTTTGGTAGGTTTCCCTAGGTGGCGGCTGAGCTACAGGCCAAAATCTACAGGTAGGCACTTTGCAAAAAACACCTCTGTTTTCCTTCACCAATTTGGCTGTGTCCACGTTGCGCTTTGGGGCGTTTCCTGTCGCGGGCGCTAGGCCTACCCACACAAGTGAGGTATCATTTTTATCGGGAGATGTGGGGGAACGCTGGGTGGAAGGAAATTCGTGGCTCCTCTCAGATTCCAGAACTTTCTGCCACAGAAATGTGAGGAACATGTGTTTTTTTAGCCAAATTTTGAGGTTTGCAAAGGATTCTGGGTAACAGAACCTGGTCCGAGCCACACAAGTCACCCCATCTTGGATTCCCCTAGGTCTCTAGTTTTCAGAAATGCACAGGTTTGGTAGGTTTCCCTAGGTGGCGGCTGAGCTACAGGCCAAAATCTACAGGTAGGCACTTTGCAAAAAACACCTCTGTTTTCCTTCCCCAATTTGGCTGTGTCCACGTTGCGCTTTGGGGCGTTTCCTGTCGCGGGCGCTAGGCCTACCCACACAAGTGAGGTATCATTTTTATCGGGAGACGTAGGGGAACGCTGGGGGGAAGGAAATTCGTGGCTCCTCTCAGATTCCAGAACTTTCTGCCACAGAAATGTGAGGAACATGTGTTTTTTTTGCCAAATTTTGAGGTTTGCAAAGGATTCTGGGTAACAGAACCTGGTCCGAGCCACACAAGTCACCCCATCTTGGATTCCCCTAGGTCTCTAGTTTTCAGAAATGCACAGGTTTGGTAGGTTTCCCTAGGTGGCGGCTGAGCTACAGGCCAAAATCTACAGGTAGGCACTTTGCAAAAAACACCTCTGTTTTCCTTCACCAATTTGGCTGTGTCCACGTTGCGCTTTGGGGCGTTTCCTGTTGCGGGCGCTAGGCCTACCCACACAAGTGAGGTATCATTTTTATCGGGAGACGTGGGGGAACGCTGGGTGGAAGGAAATTCGTGGCTCCTCTCAGATTCCAGAACTTTCTGCCACAGAAATGTGAGGAACATGTGTTTTTTTAGCCACATTTTGAGGTTTGCAAAGGATTCTGGGTAACAGAACCTGGACCGAGCCACACAAGTCACCCCATCTTGGATTCCCCTAGGTCTCTAGTTTTCAGAAATGCACAGGTTTGGTAGGTTTCCCTAGGTGGCGGCTGAGCTACAGGCCAAAATCTACAGGTAGGCACTTTGCAAAAAACACCTCTGTTTTCCTTCACCAATTTGGCTGTGTCCACGTTGCGCTTTGGGGCGTTTCCTGTCGCGGGCGCTAGGCCTACCCACACAAGTGAGGTATCATTTTTATCGGGAGACGTGGGGGAACGCTGGGTGGAAGGAAATTTGTGGCTCCTCTCAGATTCCAGAACTTTCTGCCACAGAAATGTGAGGAACATGTGTTTTTTTAGCCACATTTTGAGGTTTGCAAAGGATTCTGGGTAACAGAACCTGGTCCGAGCCACACAAGTCACCCCATCTTGGATTCCCCTAGGTCTCTAGTTTTCAGAAATGCACAGGTTTGGTAGGTTTCCCTAGGTGGCGGCTGAGCTACAGGCCAAAATCTACAGGTAGGCACTTTGCAAAAAACACCTCTGTTTCCCTTCACCAATTTGGCTGTGTCCACGTTGCGCTTTGGGGCGTTTCCTGTCGCGGGCGCTAGGCCTACCCACACAAGTGAGGTATCATTTTTATCGGGAGATGTGGGGGAACGCTGGGTGGAAGGAAATTCGTGGCTCCTCTCAGATTCCAGAACTTTCTGCCACAGAAATGTGAGGAACATGTGTTTTTTTAGCCACATTTTGAGGTTTGCAAAGGATTCTGGGTAACAGAACCTGGACCGAGCCACACAAGTCACCCCATCTTGGATTCCCCTAGGTCTCTAGTTTTCAGAAATGCACAGGTTTGGTAGGTTTCCCTAGGTGGCGGCTGAGCTACAGGCCAAAATCTACAGGTAGGCACTTTGCAAAAAACACCTCTGTTTTCCTTCACCAATTTGGCTGTGTCCACGTTGCGCTTTGGGGCGTTTCCTGTCGCGGGCGCTAGGCCTACCCACACAAATGAGGTATCATTTTTATCGGGAGACGTGGGGGAACGCTGGGTGGAAGGAAATTCGTGGCTCCTCTCAGATTCCAGAACTTTCTGCCACAGAAATGTGAGGAACATGTGTTTTTTTAGTCAAATTTTGAGGTTTGCAAAGGATTCTGGGTAACAGAACCTGGTCCGAGCCACACAAGTCACCCCATCTTGGATTCCCCTAGGTCTCTAGTTTTCAGAAATGCACAGGTTTGGTAGGTTTCCCTAGGTGGCGGCTGAGCTACAGGCCAAAATCTACAGGTAGGCACTTTGCAAAAAACACCTCTGTTTCCCTTCACCAATTTGGCTGTGTCCACGTTGTGCTTTGGGGCGTTTCCTGTCGCGGGCGCTAGGCCTACCCACACAAGTGAGGTATCATTTTTATCGGGAGACGTGGGGGAACGCTGGGTGGAAGGAAATTCGTGGCTCCTCTCATATTCCAGAACTTTCTGCCACAGAAATGTGAGGAACATGTGTTTTTTTAGCCAAATTTTGAGGTTTGCAAAGGATTCTGGGTAACAGAACCTGGTCCGAGCCACACAAGTCACCCCATCTTGGATTCCCCTAGGTCTCTAGTTTTCAGAAATGCACAGGTTTGGTAGGTTTCCCTAGGTGGCGGCTGAGCTACAGGCCAAAATCTACAGGTAGGCACTTTGCAAAAAACACCTCTGTTTTCCTTCACCAATTTGGCTGTGTCCACGTTGCGCTTTGGGGCGTTTCCTGTCGCGGGCGCTAGGCCTACCCACACAAGTGAGGTATCATTTTTATCGTGAGACGTGGGGGAACGCTGGGTGGAAGGAAATTCATGGCTCCTCTCAGATTCCAGAACTTTCTGCCACAGAAATGTGAGGAACATGTGTTTTTTTAGCCACATTTTGAGGTTTGCAAAGGATTCTGGGTAACAGAACCTGGTCCGAGCCACACAAGTCACCCCATCTTGGATTCCCCTAGGTCTCTAGTTTTCAGAAATGCACAGGTTTGGTAGGTTTCCCTAGGTGGCGGCTGAGCTACAGGCCAAAATCTACAGGTAGGCACTTTGCAAAAAACACCTCTGTTTTCCTTCACCAATTTGGCTGTGTCCACGTTGCGCTTTGGGGCGTTTCCTGTCGCGGGCGCTAGGCCTACCCACACAAGTGAGGTATCATTTTTATCGGGAGACATGGGGGAACGCTGGGTGGAAGGAAATTCGTGGCTCCTCTCAGATTCCAGAACTTTCTGCCACAGAAATGTGAGGAACATGTGTTTCTTTAGCCAAATTTTGAGGTTTGCAAAGGATTCTGGGTAACAGAACCTGGTCCGAGCCACACAAGTCACCCCATCTTGGATTCCCCTAGGTCTCTAGTTTTCAGAAATGCACAGGTTTGGTAGGTTTCCCTAGGTGGCGGCTGAGCTACAGGCCAAAATCTACAGGTAGGCACTTTGCAAAAAACACCTCTGTTTTCCTTCCCCAATTTGGCTGTGTCCACGTTGCGCTTTGGGGCGTTTCCTGTCGCGGGCGCTAGGCCTACCCACACAAGTGAGGTATCATTTTTATCGGGAGACGTAGGGGAACGCTGGGGAGAAGGAAATTCGTGGCTCCTCTCAGATTCCAGAACTTTCTGCCACAGAAATGTGAGGAACATGTGTTTTTTTAGCCAAATTTTGAGGTTTGCAAAGGATTCTGGGTAACAGAACCTGGTCCGAGCCACACAAGTCACCCCATCTTGGATTCCCCTAGGTCTCTAGTTTTCAGAAATGCACAGGTTTGGTAGGTTTCCCTAGGTGGCAGCTGAGCTACAGGCCAAAATCTACAGGTAGGCACTTTGCAAAAACACCTCTGTTTTCCTTCACCAATTTGGCTGTGTCCACGTTGCGCTTTAGGCCGTTTCCTGTCGCGGGCGCTAGGCCTACCCACACAAGTGAGGTCTCATTTTTATCGGGAGACGTGGGGGAACGCTGGGTGGAAGGAAATTCGTGGCTCCTCTCAGATTCCAGAACTTTCTGCCACAGAAATGTGAGGAACATGTGTTTTTTTAATCACATTTTGAGGTTTGCAAAGGATTCTGGGTAACAGAACCTGGTCCGAGCCACACAAGTCACCCCATCTTGGATTCCCCTAGGTCTCTAGTTTTCAGAAATGCACAGGTTTGGTAGGTTTCCCTAGGTGGCGGCTGAGCTACAGGCCAAAATCTACAGGTAGGCACTTTGCAAAAAACACCTCTGTTTTCCTTCACCAATTTGGCTGTGTCCACGTTGCGCTTTGGGGCGTTTCCTGTCGCGGGCGCTAGGCCTACCCACACAAGTGAGGTATCATTTTTATCGTGAGACATGGGGGAACGCTGAGTGGAAGGAAATTCGTGGCTCCTCTCAGATTCCAGAACTTTCTGCCACAGAAATGTGAGGAACATGTGTTTTTTTAGCCACATTTTGAGGTTTGCAAAGGATTCTGGGTAACAGAACCTGGTCCGAGCCACACAAGTCACCCCATCTTGGATTCCCCTAGGTCTCTAGTTTTCAGAAATGCACAGGTTTGGTAGGTTTCCCTAGGTGGCGGCTGAGCTACAGGCCAAAATCTACAGGTAGGCACTTTTCAAAAAACACCTCTGTTTTCCTTCACCAATTTGGCTGTGTCCACGTTGCGCTTTGGGGCGTTTCCTGTCGCGGGCGCTAGGCCTACCCACACAAGTGAGGTATCATTTTTATCGGGAGACGTGGGGGAACGCTGGGTGGAAGGAAATTTGTGGCTCCTCTCAGATTCCAGAACTTTCTGCCACAGAAATGTGAGGAACATGTGTTTTTTTAGCCACATTTTGAGGTTTGCAAAGGATTCTGGGTAACAGAACCTGGTCCGAGCCACACAAGTCACCCCATCTTGGATTCCCCAAGGTCTCTAGTTTTCAGAAATGCACAGGTTTGGTAGGTTTCCCTAGGTGGCGGCTGAGCTACAGGCCAAAATCTACAGGTAGGCACTTTGCAAAAAACACCTCTGTTTTCCTTCACCAATTTGGCTGTGTCCACGTTGCGCTTTGGGGCGTTTCCTGTCGCGGGCGCTAGGCCTACCCACACAAGTGAGGTATCATTTTTATCGGGAGATGTGGGGGAACGCTGGGTGGAAGGAAATTCGTGGCTCCTCTCAGATTCCAGAACTTTCTGCCACAGAAATGTGAGGAACATGTGTTTTTTTAGCCAAATTTTGAGGTTTGCAAAGGATTCTGGGTAACAGAACCTGGTCCGAGCCACACAAGTCACCCCATCTTGGATTCCCCTAGGTCTCTAGTTTTCAGAAATGCACAGGTTTGGTAGGTTTCCCTAGGTGGCGGCTGAGCTACAGGCCAAAATCTACAGGTAGGCACTTTGCAAAAAACACCTCTGTTTTCCTTCCCCAATTTGGCTGTGTCCACGTTGCGCTTTGGGGCGTTTCCTGTCGCGGGCGCTAGGCCTACCCACACAAGTGAGGTATCATTTTTATCGGGAGACGTAGGGGAACGCTGGGGGGAAGGAAATTCGTGGCTCCTCTCAGATTCCAGAACTTTCTGCCACAGAAATGTGAGGAACATGTGTTTTTTTTGCCAAATTTTGAGGTTTGCAAAGGATTCTGGGTAACAGAACCTGGTCCGAGCCACACAAGTCACCCCATCTTGGATTCCCCTAGGTCTCTAGTTTTCAGAAATGCACAGGTTTGGTAGGTTTCCCTAGGTGGCGGCTGAGCTACAGGCCAAAATCTACAGGTAGGCACTTTGCAAAAAACACCTCTGTTTTCCTTCACCAATTTGGCTGTGTCCACGTTGCGCTTTGGGGCGTTTCCTGTTGCGGGCGCTAGGCCTACCCACACAAGTGAGGTATCATTTTTATCGGGAGACGTGGGGGAACGCTGGGTGGAAGGAAATTCGTGGCTCCTCTCAGATTCCAGAACTTTCTGCCACAGAAATGTGAGGAACATGTGTTTTTTTAGCCACATTTTGAGGTTTGCAAAGGATTCTGGGTAACAGAACCTGGACCGAGCCACACAAGTCACCCCATCTTGGATTCCCCTAGGTCTCTAGTTTTCAGAAATGCACAGGTTTGGTAGGTTTCCCTAGGTGGCGGCTGAGCTACAGGCCAAAATCTACAGGTAGGCACTTTGCAAAAAACACCTCTGTTTTCCTTCACCAATTTGGCTGTGTCCACGTTGCGCTTTGGGGCGTTTCCTGTCGCGGGCGCTAGGCCTACCCACACAAGTGAGGTATCATTTTTATCGGGAGACGTGGGGGAACGCTGGGTGGAAGGAAATTTGTGGCTCCTCTCAGATTCCAGAACTTTCTGCCACAGAAATGTGAGGAACATGTGTTTTTTTAGCCACATTTTGAGGTTTGCAAAGGATTCTGGGTAACAGAACCTGGTCCGAGCCACACAAGTCACCCCATCTTGGATTCCCCTAGGTCTCTAGTTTTCAGAAATGCACAGGTTTGGTAGGTTTCCCTAGGTGGCGGCTGAGCTACAGGCCAAAATCTACAGGTAGGCACTTTGCAAAAAACACCTCTGTTTCCCTTCACCAATTTGGCTGTGTCCACGTTGCGCTTTGGGGCGTTTCCTGTCGCGGGCGCTAGGCCTACCCACACAAGTGAGGTATCATTTTTATCGGGAGATGTGGGGGAACGCTGGGTGGAAGGAAATTCGTGGCTCCTCTCAGATTCCAGAACTTTCTGCCACAGAAATGTGAGGAACATGTGTTTTTTTAGCCACATTTTGAGGTTTGCAAAGGATTCTGGGTAACAGAACCTGGACCGAGCCACACAAGTCACCCCATCTTGGATTCCCCTAGGTCTCTAGTTTTCAGAAATGCACAGGTTTGGTAGGTTTCCCTAGGTGGCGGCTGAGCTACAGGCCAAAATCTACAGGTAGGCACTTTGCAAAAAACACCTCTGTTTTCCTTCACCAATTTGGCTGTGTCCACGTTGCGCTTTGGGGCGTTTCCTGTCGCGGGCGCTAGGCCTACCCACACAAGTGAGGTATCATTTTTATCGGGAGACGTGGGGGAACGCTGGGTGGAAGGAAATTCGTGGCTCCTCTCAGATTCCAGAACTTTCTGCCACAGAAATGTGAGGAACATGTGTTTTTTTAGTCAAATTTTGAGGTTTGCAAAGGATTCTGGGTAACAGAACCTGGTCCGAGCCACACAAGTCACCCCATCTTGGATTCCCCTAGGTCTCTAGTTTTCAGAAATGCACAGGTTTGGTAGGTTTCCCTAGGTGGCGGCTGAGCTACAGGCCAAAATCTACAGGTAGGCACTTTGCAAAAAACACCTCTGTTTCCCTTCACCAATTTGGCTGTGTCCACGTTGTGCTTTGGGGCGTTTCCTGTCGCGGGCGCTAGGCCTACCCACACAAGTGAGGTATCATTTTTATCGGGAGACGTGGGGGAACGCTGGGTGGAAGGAAATTCGTGGCTCCTCTCATATTCCAGAACTTTCTGCCACAGAAATGTGAGGAACATGTGTTTTTTTAGCCAAATTTTGAGGTTTGCAAAGGATTCTGGGTAACAGAACCTGGTCCGAGCCACACAAGTCACCCCATCTTGGATTCCCCTAGGTCTCTAGTTTTCAGAAATGCACAGGTTTGGTAGGTTTCCCTAGGTGGCGGCTGAGCTACAGGCCAAAATCTACAGGTAGGCACTTTGCAAAAAACACCTCTGTTTTCCTTCACCAATTTGGCTGTGTCCACGTTGCGCTTTGGGGCGTTTCCTGTCGCGGGCGCTAGGCCTACCCACACAAGTGAGGTATCATTTTTATCGTGAGACGTGGGGGAACGCTGGGTGGAAGGAAATTCATGGCTCCTCTCAGATTCCAGAACTTTCTGCCACAGAAATGTGAGGAACATGTGTTTTTTTAGCCACATTTTGAGGTTTGCAAAGGATTCTGGGTAACAGAACCTGGTCCGAGCCACACAAGTCACCCCATCTTGGATTCCCCTAGGTCTCTAGTTTTCAGAAATGCACAGGTTTGGTAGGTTTCCCTAGGTGGCGGCTGAGCTACAGGCCAAAATCTACAGGTAGGCACTTTGCAAAAAACACCTCTGTTTTCCTTCACCAATTTGGCTGTGTCCACGTTGCGCTTTGGGGCGTTTCCTGTCGCGGGCGCTAGGCCTACCCACACAAGTGAGGTATCATTTTTATCGGGAGACGTGGGGGAACGCTGGGTGGAAGGAAATTCGTGGCTCCTCTCAGATTCCAGAACTTTCTGCCACAGAAATGTGAGGAACATGTGTTTCTTTAGCCAAATTTTGAGGTTTGCAAAGGATTCTGGGTAACAGAACCTGGTCCGAGCCACACAAGTCACCCCATCTTGGATTCCCCTAGGTCTCTAGTTTTCAGAAATGCACAGGTTTGGTAGGTTTCCCTAGGTGGCGGCTGAGCTACAGGCCAAAATCTACAGGTAGGCACTTTGCAAAAAACACCTCTGTTTTCCTTCCCCAATTTGGCTGTGTCCACGTTGCGCTTTGGGGCGTTTCCTGTCGCGGGCGCTAGGCCTACCCACACAAGTGAGGTATCATTTTTATCGGGAGACGTAGGGGAACGCTGGGGAGAAGGAAATTCGTGGCTCCTCTCAGATTCCAGAACTTTCTGCCACAGAAATGTGAGGAACATGTGTTTTTTTAGCCAAATTTTGAGGTTTGCAAAGGATTCTGGGTAACAGAACCTGGTCCGAGCCACACAAGTCACCCCATCTTGGATTCCCCTAGGTCTCTAGTTTTCAGAAATGCACAGGTTTGGTAGGTTTCCCTAGGTGGCAGCTGAGCTACAGGCCAAAATCTACAGGTAGGCACTTTGCAAAAACACCTCTGTTTTCCTTCACCAATTTGGCTGTGTCCACGTTGCGCTTTAGGCCGTTTCCTGTCGCGGGCGCTAGGCCTACCCACACAAGTGAGGTATCATTTTTATCGGGAGACGTGGGGGAACGCTGGGTGGAAGGAAATTCGTGGCTCCTCTCAGATTCCAGAACTTTCTGCCACAGAAATGTGAGGAACATGTGTTTTTTTAATCACATTTTGAGGTTTGCAAAGGATTCTGGGTAACAGAACCTGGTCCGAGCCACACAAGTCACCCCATCTTGGATTCCCCTAGGTCTCTAGTTTTCAGAAATGCACAGGTTTGGTAGGTTTCCCTAGGTGGCGGCTGAGCTACAGGCCAAAATCTACAGGTAGGCACTTTGCAAAAAACACCTCTGTTTTCCTTCACCAATTTGGCTGTGTCCACGTTGCGCTTTGGGGCGTTTCCTGTCGCGGGCGCTAGGCCTACCCACACAAGTGAGGTATCATTTTTATCGTGAGACATGGGGGAACGCTGAATGGAAGGAAATTCGTGGCTCCTCTCAGATTCCAGAACTTTCTGCCACAGAAATGTGAGGAACATGTGTTTTTTTAGCCACATTTTGAGGTTTGCAAAGGATTCTGGGTAACAGAACCTGGTCCGAGCCACACAAGTCACCCCATCTTGGATTCCCCTAGGTCTCTAGTTTTCAGAAATGCACAGGTTTGGTAGGTTTCCCTAGGTGGCGGCTGAGCTACAGGCCAAAATCTACAGGTAGGCACTTTTCAAAAAACACCTCTGTTTTCCTTCACCAATTTGGCTGTGTCCACGTTGCGCTTTGGGGCGTTTCCTGTCGCGGGCGCTAGGCCTACCCACACAAGTGAGGTATCATTTTTATCGGGAGACGTGGGGGAACGCTGGGTGGAAGGAAATTTGTGGCTCCTCTCAGATTCCAGAACTTTCTGCCACAGAAATGTGAGGAACATGTGTTTTTTTAGCCACATTTTGAGGTTTGCAAAGGATTCTGGGTAACAGAACCTGGTCCGAGCCACACAAGTCACCCCATCTTGGATTCCCCAAGGTCTCTAGTTTTCAGAAATGCACAGGTTTGGTAGGTTTCCCTAGGTGGCGGCTGAGCTACAGGCCAAAATCTACAGGTAGGCACTTTGCAAAAAACACCTCTGTTTTCCTTCACCAATTTGGCTGTGTCCACGTTGCGCTTTGGGGCGTTTCCTGTCGCGGGCGCTAGGCCTACCCACACAAGTGAGGTATCATTTTTATCGGGAGATGTGGGGGAACGCTGGGTGGAAGGAAATTCGTGGCTCCTCTCAGATTCCAGAACTTTCTGCCACAGAAATGTGAGGAACATGTGTTTTTTTAGCCAAATTTTGAGGTTTGCAAAGGATTCTGGGTAACAGAACCTGGTCCGAGCCACACAAGTCACCCCATCTTGGATTCCCCTAGGTCTCTAGTTTTCAGAAATGCACAGGTTTGGTAGGTTTCCCTAGGTGGCGGCTGAGCTACAGGCCAAAATCTACAGGTAGGCACTTTGCAAAAAACACCTCTGTTTTCCTTCCCCAATTTGGCTGTGTCCACGTTGCGCTTTGGGGCGTTTCCTGTCGCGGGCGCTAGGCCTACCCACACAAGTGAGGTATCATTTTTATCGGGAGACGTAGGGGAACGCTGGGGAGAAGGAAATTCGTGGCTCCTCTCAGATTCCAGAACTTTATGCCACAGAAATGTGAGGAACATGTGTTTTTTTTGCCAAATTTTGAGGTTTGCAAAGGATTCTGGGTAACAGAACCTGGTCCGAGCCACACAAGTCACCCCATCTTGGATTCCCCTAGGTCTCTAGTTTTCAGAAATGCACAGGTTTGGTAGGTTTCCCTAGGTGGCGGCTGAGCTACAGGCCAAAATCTACAGGTAGGCACTTTGCAAAAAACACCTCTGTTTTCCTTCACCAATTTGGCTGTGTCCACGTTGCGCTTTGGGGCGTTTCCTGTTGCGGGCGCTAGGCCTACCCACACAAGTGAGGTATCATTTTTATCGGGAGACGTGGGAGAACGCTGGGTGGAAGGAAATTCGTGGCTCCTCTCAGATTCCAGAACTTTCTGCCACAGAAATGTGAGGAACATGTGTTTTTTTAGCCACATTTTGAGGTTTGCAAAGGATTCTGGGTAACAGAACCTGGACCGAGCCACACAAGTCACCCCATCTTGGATTCCCCTAGGTCTCTAGTTTTCAGAAATGCACAGGTTTGGTAGGTTTCCCTAGGTGGCGGCTGAGCTACAGGCCAAAATCTACAGGTAGGCACTTTGCAAAAAACACCTCTGTTTTCCTTCACCAATTTGGCTGTGTCCACGTTGCGCTTTGGGGCGTTTCCTGTCGCGGACGCTAGGCCTACCCACACAAGTGAGGTATCATTTTTATCGGGAGACGTGGGGGAACGCTGGGTGGAAGGAAATTTGTGGCTCCTCTCAGATTCCAGAACTTTCTGCCACAGAAATGTGAGGAACATGTGTTTTTTTAGCCACATTTTGAGGTTTGCAAAGGATTCTGGGTAACAGAACCTGGTCCGAGCCACACAAGTCACCCCATCTTGGATTCCCCTAGGTCTCTAGTTTTCAGAAATGCACAGGTTTGGTAGGTTTCCCTAGGTGGCGGCTGAGCTACAGGCCAAAATCTACAGATAGGCACTTTGCAAAAAACACCTCTGTTTCCCTTCACCAATTTGGCTGTGTCCACGTTGCGCTTTGGGGCGTTTCCTGTCGCGGGCGCTAGGCCTACCCACACAAGTGAGGTATCATTTTTATCGGGAGATGTGGGGGAACGCTGGGTGGAAGGAAATTCGTGGCTCCTCTCAGATTCCAGAACTTTCTGCCACAGAAATGTGAGGAACATGTGTTTTTTTAGCCACATTTTGAGGTTTGCAAAGGATTCTGGGTAACAGAACCTGGACCGAGCCACACAAGTCACCCCATCTTGGATTCCCCTAGGTCTCTAGTTTTCAGAAATGCACAGGTTTGGTAGGTTTCCCTAGGTGGCGGCTGAGCTACAGGCCAAAATCTACAGGTAGGCACTTTGCAAAAAACACCTCTGTTTTCCTTCACCAATTTGGCTGTGTCCACGTTGCGCTTTGGGGCGTTTCCTGTCGCGGGCACTAGGCCAACGCACACAAGTGAGGTATCATTTTTATCGGGAGACGTGGGGGAACGCTGGGTGGAAGGAAATTCGTGGCTCCTCTCAGATTCCAGAACTTTCTGCCACAGAAATGTGAGGAACATGTGTTTTTTTAGTCAAATTTTGAGGTTTGCAAAGGATTCTGGGTAACAGAACCTGGTCCGAGCCACACAAGTCACCCCATCTTGGATTCCCCTAGGTCTCTAGTTTTCAGAAATGCACAGGTTTGGTAGGTTTCCCTAGGTGGCGGCTGAGCTACAGGCCAAAATCTACAGGTAGGCACTTTGCAAAAAACACCTCTGTTTCCCTTCACCAATTTGGCTGTGTCCACGTTGTGCTTTGGGGCGTTTCCTGTCGCGGGCGCTAGGCCTACCCACACAAGTGAGGTATCATTTTTATCGGGAGACGTGGGGGAACGCTGGGTGGAAGGAAATTCGTGGCTCCTCTCAGATTCCAGAACTTTCTGCCACAGAAATGTGAGGAACATGTGTTTTTTTAGCCAAATTTTGAGGTTTGCAAAGGATTCTGGGTAACAGAACCTGGTCCGAGCCACACAAGTCACCCCATCTTGGATTCCCCTAGGTCTCTAGTTTTCAGAAATGCACAGGTTTGGTAGGTTTCCCTAGGTGGCGGCTGAGCTACAGGCCAAAATCTACAGGTAGGCACTTTGCAAAAAACACCTCTGTTTTCCTTCCCCAATTTGGCTGTGTCAACGTTGCGCTTTGGGGCGTTTCCTGTCGCGGGCGCTAGGCCTACCCACACAAGTGAGGTATCATTTTTATCGGGAGACGTAGGGGAACGCTGGGGGGAAGGAAATTCGTGGCTCCTCTCAGATTCCAGAACTTTCTGCCACAGAAATGTGAGGAACATGTGTTTTTTTTGCCAAATTTTGAGGTTTGCCAAGGATTCTGGGTAACAGAACCTGGTCCGAGCCACACAAGTCACCCCATCTTGGATTCCCCTAGGTCTCTAGTTTTCAGAAATGCACAGGTTTGGTAGGTTTCCCTAGGTGGCGGCTGAGCTACAGGTCAAAATCTACAGGTAGGCACTTTGCAAAAAACACCTCTGTTTTCCTTCACCAATTTGGCTGTGTCCACGTTGCGCTTTGGGGCGTTTCCTGTCGCGGGCGCTAGGCCTACCCACACAAGTGAGGTATCATTTTTATCGGGAGACGTGGGGGAACGCTGGGTGGAAGGAAATTCGTGGCTCCTCTCAGATTCCAGAACTTTCTGCCACAGAAATGTGAGGATCATGTGTTTTTTTAGCCACATTTTGAGGTTTGCAAAGGATTCTGGGTAACAGAACCTGGTCCGAGCCACACAAGTCACCCCATCTTGGATTCCCCTAGGTCTCTAGTTTTCAGAAATGCACAGGTTTGGTAGGTTTCCCTAGGTGGCGGCTGAGCTACAGGCCAAAATCTACAGGTAGGCACTTTTCAAAAAACACCTCTGTTTTCCTTCACCAATTTGGCTGTGTCCACGTTGCGCTTTGGGGCGTTTCCTGTCGCGGGCGCTAGGCCTACCCACACAAGTGAGGTATCATTTTTATCGGGAGACGTGGGGGAACGCTGGGTGGAAGGAAATTTGTGGCTCCTCTCAGATTCCAGAACTTTCTGCCACAGAAATGTGAGGAACATGTGTTTTTTTAGCCACATTTTGAGGTTTGCAAAGGATTCTGGGTAACAGAACCTGGTCCGAGCCACACAAGTCACCCCATCTTGGATTCCCCAAGGTCTCTAGTTTTCAGAAATGCACAGGTTTGGTAGGTTTCCCTAGGTGGCGGCTGAGCTACAGGCCAAAATCTACAGGTAGGCACTTTGCAAAAAACACCTCTGTTTTCCTTCACCAATTTGGCTGTGTCCACGTTGCGCTTTGGGTCGTTTCCTGTCGCGGGCGCTAGGCCTACCCACACAAGTGAGGTATCATTTTTATCGGGAGATGTGGGGGAACGCTGGGTGGAAGGAAATTCGTGGCTCCTCTCAGATTCCAGAACTTTCTGCCACAGAAATGTGAGGAACATGTGTTTTTTTAGCCAAATTTTGAGGTTTGCAAAGGATTCTGGGTAACAGAACCTGGTCCGAGCCACACAAGTCACCCCATCTTGGATTCCCCTAGGTCTCTAGTTTTCAGAAATGCACAGGCTTGGTAGGTTTCCCTAGGTGGCGGCTGAGCTACAGGCCAAAATCTACAGGTAGGCACTTTGCAAAAAACACCTCTGTTTTCCTTCCCCAATTTGGCTGTGTCCACGTTGCGCTTTGGGGCGTTTCCTGTCGCGGGCGCTAGGCCTACCCACACAAGTGAGGTATCATTTTTATCGGGAGACGTAGGGGAACGCTGGGGGGAAGGGAATTCGTGGCTCCTCTCAGATTCCAGAACTTTCTGCCACAGAAATGTGAGGAACATGTGTTTTTTTTGCCAAATTTTGAGGTTTGCAAAGGATTCTGGGTAACAGAACCTGGTCCGAGCCACACAAGTCACCCCATCTTGGATTCCCCTAGGTCTCTAGTTTTCAGAAATGCACAGGTTTGGTAGGTTTCCCTAGGTGGCGGCTGAGCTACAGGCCAAAATCTACAGGTAGGCACTTTGCAAAAAACACCTCTGTTTTCCTTCACCAATTTGGCTGTGTCCACGTTGCGCTTTGGGGCGTTTCCTGTTGCGGGCGCTAGGCCTACCCACACAAGTGAGGTATCATTTTTATCGGGAGACGTGGGGGAACGCTGGGTGGAAGGAAATTCGTGGCTCCTCTCAGATTCCAGAACTTTCTGCCACAGAAATGTGAGGAACATGTGTTTTTTTAGCCACATTTTGAGGTTTGCAAAGGATTCTGGGTAACAGAACCTGGACCGAGCCACACAAGTCACCCCATCTTGGATTCCCCTAGGTCTCTAGTTTTCAGAAATGCACAGGTTTGGTAGGTTTCCCTAGGTGGCGGCTGAGCTACAGGCCAAAATCTACAGGTAGGCACTTTTCAAAAAACACCTCTGTTTTCCTTCACCAATTTGGCTGTGTCCACGTTGCGCTTTGGGGCGTTTCCTGTCGCGGGCGCTAGGCCTACCCACACAAGTGAGGTATCATTTTTATCGGGAGACGTGGGGGAACGCTGGGTGGAAGGAAATTTGTGGCTCCTCTCAGATTCCAGAACTTTCTGCCACAGAAATGTGAGGAACATGTGTTTTTTTAGCCACATTTTGAGGTTTGCAAAGGATTCTGGGTAACAGAACCTGGTCCGAGCCACACAAGTCACCCCATCTTGGATTCCCCTAGGTCTCTAGTTTTCAGAAATGCACAGGTTTGGTAGGTTTCCCTAGGTGGCGGCTGAGCTACAGGCCAAAATCTACAGGTAGGCACTTTGCAAAAAACACCTCTGTTTCCCTTCACCAATTTGGCTGTGTCCACGTTGCGCTTTGGGGCGTTTCCTGTCGCGGGCGCTAGGCCTACCCACACAAGTGAGGTATCATTTTTATCGGGAGATGTGGGGGAACGCTGGGTGGAAGGAAATTCGTGGCTCCTCTCAGATTCCAGAACTTTCTGCCACAGAAATGTGAGGAACATGTGTTTTTTTAGCCACATTTTGAGGTTTGCAAAGGATTCTGGGTAACAGAACCTGGACCGAGCCACACAAGTCACCCCATCTTGGATTCCCCTAGGTCTCTAGTTTTCAGAAATGCACAGGTTTGGTAGGTTTCCCTAGGTGGCGGCTGAGCTACAGGCCAAAATCTACAGGTAGGCACTTTGCAAAAAACACCTCTGTTTTCCTTCACCAATTTGGCTGTGTCCACGTTGCGCTTTGGGGCGTTTCCTGTCGCGGGCGCTAGGCCTACCCACACAAGTGAGGTATCATTTTTATCGGGAGACGTGGGGGAACGCTGGGTGGAAGGAAATTCGTGGCTCCTCTCAGATTCCAGAACTTTCTGCCACAGAAATGTGAGGAACATGTGTTTTTTTAGTCAAATTTTGAGGTTTGCAAAGGATTCTGGGTAACAGAACCTGGTCCGAGCCACACAAGTCACCCCATCTTGGATTCCCCTAGGTCTCTAGTTTTCAGAAATGCACAGGTTTGGTAGGTTTCCCTAGGTGGCGGCTGAGCTACAGGCCAAAATCTACAGGTAGGCACTTTGCAAAAAACACCTCTGTTTCCCTTCACCAATTTTGCTGTGTCCACGTTGTGCTTTGGGGCGTTTCCTGTCGCGGGCGCTAGGCCTACCCACACAAGTGAGGTATCATTTTTATCGGGAGACGTGGGGGAACGCTGGGTGGAAGGAAATTCGTGGCTCCTCTCATATTCCAGAACTTTCTGCCACAGAAATGTGAGGAACATGTGTTTTTTTAGCCAAATTTTGAGGTTTGCAAAGGATTCTGGGTAACAGAACCTGGTCCGAGCCACACAAGTCACCCCATCTTGGATTCCCCTAGGTCTCTAGTTTTCAGAAATGCACAGGTTTGGTAGGTTTCCCTAGGTGGCGGCTGAGCTACAGGCCAAAATCTACAGGTAGGCACTTTGCAAAAAACACCTCTGTTTTCCTTCCCCAATTTGGCTGTGTCCACGTTGCGCTTTGGGGCGTTTCCTGTCGCGGGCGCTAGGCCTACCCACACAAGTGAGGTATCATTTTTATCGGGAGACGTAGGGGAACGCTGGGGGGAAGGAAATTCGTGGCTCCTCTCAGATTCCAGAACTTTCTGCCACAGAAATGTGAGGAACATGTGTTTTTTTTGCCAAATTTTGAGGTTTGCAAAGGATTCTGGGTAACAGAACCTGGTCCGAGCCACACAAGTCACCCCATCTTGGATTCCCCTAGGTCTCTAGTTTTCAGAAATGCACAGGTTTGGTAGGTTTCCCTAGGTGGCGGCTGAGCTACAGGCCAAAATCTACAGGTAGGCACTTTGCAAAAAACACCTCTGTTTTCCTTCACCAATTTGGCTGTGTCCACGTTGCGCTTTGGGGCGTTTCCTGTCGCGGGCGCTAGGCCTACCCACACAAGTGAGGTATCATTTTTATCGGGAGACGTGGGGGAACGCTGGGTGGAAGGAAATTCGTGGCTCCTCTCAGATTCCAGAACTTTCTGCCACAGAAATGTGAGGAACATGTGTTTTTTTAGCCACATTTTGAGGTTTGCAAATGATTCTGGGTAACAGAACCTGGACCGAGCCACACAAGTCACCCCATCTTGGATTCCCCTAGGTCTCTAGTTTTCAGAAATGCACAGGTTTGGTAGGTTTCCCTAGGTGGCGGCTGAGCTACAGGCCAAAATCTACAGGTAGGCACTTTTCAAAAAACACCTCTGTTTTCCTTCACCAATTTGGCTGTGTCCACGTTGCGCTTTGGGGCGTTTCCTGTCGCGGGCGCTAGGCCTACCCACACAAGTGAGGTATCATTTTTATCGGGAGACTTGGGGGAACGCTGGGTGGAAGGAAATTTGTGGCTCCTCTCAGATTCCAGAACTTTCTGCCACAGAAATGTGAGGAACATGTGTTTTTTTAGCCACATTTTGAGGTTTGCAAAGGATTCTGGGTAACAGAACCTGGTCCGAGCCACACAAGTCACCCCATCTTGGATTCCCCTAGGTCTCTAGTTTTCAGAAATGCACAGGTTTGGTAGGTTTCCCTAGGTGGCGGCTGAGCTACAGGCCAAAATCTACAGGTAGGCACTTTGCAAAAAACACCTCTGTTTTCCTTCACCAATTTGGCTGTGTCCACGTTGTGCTTTGGGGCGTTTCCTGTCGCGGGCGCTAGGCCTACCCACACAAGTGAGGTATCATTTTTATCGGGAGACGTGGGGGAACGCTGGGTGGAAGGAAATTCGTGGCTCCTCTCAGATTCCAGAACTTTCTGCCACAGAAATGTGAGGAACATGTGTTTTTTTAGCCAAATTTTGAGGTTTGCAAAGGATTCTGGGTAACAGAACCTGGTCCGAGCCACACAAGTCACCCCATCTTGGATTCCCCTAGGTCTCTAGTTTTCAGAAATGCACAGGTTTGGTAGGTTTCCCTAGTTGGCGGCTGAGCTACAGGCCAAAATCTACAGGTAGGCACTTTGCAAAAAACACCTCTGTTTCCCTTCACCAATTTGGCTGTGTCCACGTTGCGCTTTGGGGCGTTTCCTGTCGCGGGCGCTAGGCCTACCCACACAAGTGAGGTATCATTTTTATCGGGAGATGTGGGGGAACGCTGGGTGGAAGGAAATTCGTGGCTCCTCTCAGATTCCAGAACTTTCTGCCACAGAAATGTGAGGAACATGTGTTTTTTTAGCCACATTTTGAGGTTTGCAAAGGATTCTGGGTAACAGAACCTGGACCGAGCCACACAAGTCACCCCATCTTGGATTCCCCTAGGTCTCTAGTTTTCAGAAATGCACAGGTTTGGTAGGTTTCCCTAGGTGGCGGCTGAGCTACAGGCCAAAATCTACAGGTAGGCACTTTGCAAAAAACACCTCTGTTTTCCTTCACCAATTTGGCTGTGTCCACGTTGCGCTTTGGGGCGTTTCCTGTCGCGGGCGCTAGGCCTACCCACACAAGTGAGGTATCATTTTTATCGGGAGACGTGGGGGAACGCTGGGTGGAATGAAATTCGTGGCTCCTCTCAGATTCCAGAACTTTCTGCCACAGAAATGTGAGGAACATGTGTTTTTTTAGCCAAATTTTGAGGTTTGCAAAGGATTCTGGGTAACAGAACCTGGTCCGAGCCACACAAGTCACCCCATCTTGGATTCCCCTAGGTCTCTAGTTTTCAGAAATGCACAGGTTTGGTAGGTTTCCCTAGGTGGCGGCTGAGCTACAGGCCAAAATCTACAGGTAGGCACTTTGCAAAAAACACCTCTGTTTCCCTTCACCAATTTGGCTGTGTCCACGTTGTGCTTTGGGGCGTTTCCTGTCGCGGGCGCTAGGCCTACCCACACAAGTGAGGTATCATTTTTATCGGGAGACGTGGGGGAACGCTGGGTGGAAGGAAATTCGTGGCTCCTCTCAGATTCCAGAACTTTCTGCCACAGAAATGTGAGGAACATGTGTTTTTTTAGCCAAATTTTGAGGTTTGCAAAGGATTCTGGGTAACAGAACCTGGTCCGAGCCACACAAGTCACCCCATCTTGGATTCCCCTAGGTCTCTAGTTTTCAGAAATGCACAGGTTTGGTAGGTTTCCCTAGGTGGCGGCTGAGCTACAGGCCAAAATCTACAGGTAGGCACTTTGCAAAAAACACCTCTGTTTTCCTTCCCCAATTTGGCTGTGTCCACGTTGCGCTTTGGGGCGTTTCCTGTCGCGGGCGCTAGGCCTACCCACACAAGTGAGGTATCATTTTTATCGGGAGACGTAGGGGAACGCTGGGGGGAAGGAAATTTGTGGCTCCTCTCAGATTCCAGAACTTTCTGCCACAGAAATGTGAGGAACATGTGTTTTTTTTGCCGAATTTTGAGGTTTGCAAAGGATTCTGGGTAACAGAACCTGGTCCGAGCCACACAAGTCACCCCATCTTGGATTCCCCTAGGTCTCTAGTTTTCAGAAATGCACAGGTTTGGTAGGTTTCCCTAGGTGGCGGCTGAGCTACAGGCCAAAATCTACAGGTAGGCACTTTGCAAAAAACACCTCTGTTTCCCTTCACCAATTTGGCATTGTCCACGTTGTGCTTTGGGGCGTTTCCTGTCGCGGGCGCTAGGCCTACCCACACAAGTGAGGTATCATTTTTATCGGGAGACGTGGGGGAACGCTGGGTGGAAGGAAATTCGTGGCTCCTCTCAGATTCCAGAACTTTCTGCCACAGAAATGTGAGGAACATGTGTTTTTTTAGCCAAATTTTGAGGTTTGCAAAAGGATTCTGGGTAACAGAACCTGGTCCGAGCCACACAAGTCACCCCATCTTGGATTCCCCTAGGTCTCTAGTTTTCAGAAATGCACAGGTTTGGTAGGTTTCCCTAGGTGGCGGCTGAGCTACAGGCCAAAATCTACAGGTAGGCACTTTGCAAAAAACACCTCTGTTTTCCTTCCCCAATTTGGCTGTGTCCACGTTGCGCTTTGGGGCGTTTCCTGTCGCGGGCGCTAGGCCTACCCACACAAGTGAGGTATCATTTTTATCGGGAGACGTAGGGGAACGCTGGGGGGAAGGAAATTCGTGGCTCCTCTCAGATTCCAGAACTTTCTGCCACAGAAATGTGAGGAACATGTGTTTGTTTTGCCAAATTTTGAGGTTTGCAAAGGATTCTGGGTAACAGAACCTGGTCCGAGCCACACAAGTCACCCCATCTTGGATTCCCCTAGGTCTCTAGTTTTCAGAAATGCACAGGTTTGGTAGGTTTCCCTAGGTGGCGGCTGAGCTACAGGCCAAAATCTACAGGTAGGCACTTTGCAAAAAACACCTCTGTTTCCCTTCACCAATTTGGCTGTGTCCACGTTGCGCTTTGGGGCGTTTCCTGTCGCGGGCGCTAGGCCTACCCACACAAGTGAGGTATCATTTTTATCGGGAGATGTGGGGGAACGCTGGGTGGAAGGAAATTCGTGGCTCCTCTCAGATTCCAGAACTTTCTGCCACAGAAATGTGAGGAACATGTGTTTTTTTAGCCACATTTTGAGGTTTGCAAAGGATTCTGGGTAACAGAACCTGGACCGAGCCACACAAGTCACCCCATCTTGGATTCCCCTAGGTCTCTAGTTTTCAGAAATGCACAGGTTTGGTAGGTTTCCCTAGGTGGCGGCTGAGCTACAGGCCAAAATCTACAGGTATGCACTTTGCAAAAAACACCTCTGTTTTCCTTCACCAATTTGGCTGTGTCCACGTTGCGCTTTGGGGCGTTTCCTGTCGCGGGCGCTAGGCCTACCCACACAAGTGAGGTATCATTTTTATCGGGAGACGTAGGGGAACGCTGGGGGGAAGGAAATTCGTGGCTCCTCTCAGATTCCAGAACTTTCTGCCACAGAAATGTGAGGAACATGTGTTTTTTTTGCCAAATTTTGAGGTTTGCAAAGGATTCTGGGTAACAGAACCTGGTCCGAGCCACACAAGTCACCCCATCTTGGATTCCCCTAGGTCTCTAGTTTTCAGAAATGCACAGGTTTGGTAGGTTTCCCTAGGTGGCGGCTGAGCTACAGGCCAAAATCTACAGGTAGGCACTTTGCAAAAAACACCTCTGTTTTCCTTCACCAATTTGGCTGTGTCCACGTTGCGCTTTGGGGCGTTTCCTGTCGCGGGCGCTAGGCCTACCCACACAAGTGAGGTATCATTTTTATCGGGAGACGTGGGGGAACGCTGGGTGGAAGGAAATTCGTGGCTCCTCTCAGATTCCAGAACTTTCTGCCACAGAAATGTGAGGAACATGTGTTTTTTTAGCCACATTTTGAGGTTTGCAAAGGATTCTGGGTAACAGAACCTGGACCGAGCCACACAAGTCACCCCATCTTGGATTCCCCTAGGTCTCTAGTTTTCAGAAATGCACAGGTTTGGTAGGTTTCCCTAGGTGGCGGCTGAGCTACAGGCCAAAATCTACAGGTAGGCACTTTGCAAAAAACACCTCTGTTTTCCTTCACCAATTTGGCTGTGTCCACGTTGCGCTTTGGGGCGTTTCCTGTCGCGGGCGCTAGGCCTACCCACACAAGTGAGGTATCATTTTTATCGGGAGACTTGGGGGAACGCTGGGTGGAAGGAAATTTGTGGATCCTCTCAGATTCCAGAACTTTCTGCCACAGAAATGTGAGGAACATGTGTTTTTTTAGCCACATTTTGAGGTTTGCAAAGGATTCTGGGTAACAGAACCTGGTCCGAGCCACACAAGTCACCCCATCTTGGATTCCCCTAGGTCTCTAGTTTTCAGAAATGCACAGGTTTGGTAGGTTTCCCTAGGTGGCGGCTGAGCTACAGGCCAAAATCTACAGGTAGGCACTTTGCAAAAAACACCTCTGTTTTCCTTCACCAATTTGGCTGTGTCCACGTTGTGCTTTGGGGCGTTTCCTGTCGCGGGCGCTAGGCCTACCCACACAAGTGAGGTATCATTTTTATCGGGAGACGTGGGGGAACGCTGGGTGGAAGGAAATTCGTGGCTCCTCTCAGATTCCAGAACTTTCTGCCACAGAAATGTGAGGAACATGTGTTTTTTTAGCCAAATTTTGAGGTTTGCAAAGGATTCTGGGTAACAGAACCTGGTCCGAGCCACACAAGTCACCCCATCTTGGATTCCCCTAGGTCTCTAGTTTTCAGAAATGCACAGGTTTGGTAGGTTTCCCTAGGTGGCGGCTGAGCTACAGGCCAAAATCTACAGGTAGGCACTTTGCAAAAAACACCTCTGTTTCCCTTCACCAATTTGGCTGTGTCCACGTTGTGCTTTGGGGCGTTTCCTGTCGCGGGCGCTAGGCCTACCCACACAAGTGAGGTATCATTTTTATCGGGAGACGTGGGGGAACGCTGGGTGGAAGGAAATTCGTGGCTCCTCTCAGATTCCAGAACTTTCTGCCACAGAAATGTGAGGAACATGTGTTTTTTTAGCCAAATTTTGAGGTTTGCAAAGGATTCTGGGTAACAGAACCTGGTCCGAGCCACACAAGTCACCCCATCTTGGATTCCCCTAGGTCTCTAGTTTTCAGAAATGCACAGGTTTGGTAGGTTTCCCTAGGTGGCGGCTGGCTACAGGCCAAAATCTACAGGTAGGCACTTTGCAAAAAACACCTCTGTTTTCCTTCCCCAATTTGGCTGTGTCCACGTTGCGCTTTGGGGCGTTTCCTGTCGCGGGCGCTAGGCCTACCCACACAAGTGAGGTATCATTTTTATCGGGAGACGTAGGGGAACGCTGGGGGGAAGGAAATTTGTGGCTCCTCTCAGATTCCAGAACTTTCTGCCACAGAAATGTGAGGAACATGTGTTTTTTTTGCCGAATTTTGAGGTTTGCAAAGGATTCTGGGTAACAGAACCTGGTCCGAGCCACACAAGTCACCCCATCTTGGATTCCCCTAGGTCTCTAGTTTTCAGAAATGCACAGGTTTGGTAGGTTTCCCTAGGTGGCGGCTGAGCTACAGGCCAAAATCTACAGGTATGCACTTTGCAAAAAACACCTCTGTTTTCCTTCACCAATTTGGCTGTGTCCACGTTGCGCTTTGGGGCGTTTCCTGTCGCGGGCGCTAGGCCTACCCACACAAGTGAGGTATCATTTTTATCAGGAGACGTGGGGGAACGCTGGGTGGAAGAAAATTCGTGGCTCCTCTCAGATTCCAGAACTTTCTGCCACAGAAATGTGAGGAACATGTGTTTTTTTAGCCAAATTTTGAGGTTTGCAAAGGATTCTGGGTAACAGAACCTGGTCCGAGCCACACAAGTCACCCCATCTTGGATTCCCCTAGGTCTCTAGTTTTCAGAAATGCACAGGTTTGGTAGGTTTCCCTAGGTGGCGGCTGAGCTACAGGCCAAAATCTACAGGTAGGCACTTTGCAAAAAACACCTCTGTTTTCCTTCACCAATTTGGCTGTGTCCACGTTGCGCTTTGGGGCGTTTCCTGTCGCGGGCGCTAGGCCTACCCACACAAGTGAGGTATCATTTTTATCGGGAGACGTGGGGGAACGCTGGGTGGAAGAAAATTCGTGGCTCCTCTCAGATTCCAGAACTTTCTGCCACAGAAATGTGAGGAACATGTGTTTTTTTTAATCACATTTTGAGGTTTGCAAAGGATTGTGGGTAACAGAACCTGGTCCGAGCCACACAAGTCACCCCATCTTGGATTCCCCTAGGTCTCTAGTTTTCAGAAATGCACAGGTTTGGTAGGTTTCCCTAGGTGGCGGCTGAGCTACAGGCCAAAATCTACAGGTAGGCACTTTGCAAAAAACACCTCTGTTTTCCTTCACCAATTTGGCTGTGTCCACGTTGCGCTTTGGGGCGTTTCCTGTCGCGGGCGCTAGGCCTACCCACACAAGTGAGGTATCATTTTTATCGTGAGACATGGGGGAACGCTGAGTGGAAGGAAATTCGTGGCTCCTCTCAGATTCCAGAACTTTCTGCCACAGAAATGTGAGGAACATGTGTTTTTTTAGCCACATTTTGAGGTTTGCAAAGGATTCTGGGTAACAGAACCTGGTCCGAGCCACACAAGTCACCCCATCTTGGATTCCCCTAGGTCTCTAGTTTTCAGAAATGCACAGGTTTGGTAGGTTTCCCTAGGTGGCGGCTGAGCTACAGGCCAAAATCTACAGGTAGGCACTTTTCAAAAAACACCTCTGTTTTCCTTCACCAATTTGGCTGTGTCCACGTTGCGCTTTGGGGCGTTTCCTGTCGCGGGCGCTAGGCCTACCCACACAAGTGAGGTATCATTTTTATCGGGAGACGTGGGGGAACGCTGGGTGGAAGGAAATTTGTGGCTCCTCTCAGATTCCAGAACTTTCTGCCACAGAAATGTGAGGAACATGTGTTTTTTTTAGCCACATTTTGAGGTTTGCAAAGGATTCTGGGTAACAGAACCTGGTCCGAGCCACACAAGTCACCCCATCTTGGATTCCCCAAGGTCTCTAGTTTTCAGAAATGCACAGGTTTGGTAGGTTTCCCTAGGTGGCGGCTGAGCTACAGGCCAAAATCTACAGGTAGGCACTTTGCAAAAAACACCTCTGTTTTCCTTCACCAATTTGGCTGTGTCCACGTTGCGCTTTGGGGCGTTTCCTGTCGCGGGCGCTAGGCCTACCCACACAAGTGAGGTATCATTTTTATCGGGAGATGTGGGGGAACGCTGGGTGGAAGGAAATTCGTGGCTCCTCTCAGATTCCAGAACTTTCTGCCACAGAAATGTGAGGAACATGTGTTTTTTTAGCCAAATTTTGAGGTTTGCAAAGGATTCTGGGTAACAGAACCTGGTCCGAGCCACACAAGTCACCCCATCTTGGATTCCCCTAGGTCTCTAGTTTTCAGAAATGCACAGGTTTGGTAGGTTTCCCTAGGTGGCGGCTGGCTACAGGCCAAAATCTACAGGTAGGCACTTTGCAAAAAACACCTCTGTTTTCCTTCCCCAATTTGGCTGTGTCCACGTTGCGCTTTGGGGCGTTTCCTGTCGCGGGCGCTAGGCCTACCCACACAAGTGAGGTATCATTTTTATCGGGAGACGTAGGGGAACGCTGGGGGGAAGGAAATTCGTGGCTCCTCTCAGATTCCAGAACTTTCTGCCACAGAAATGTGAGGAACATGTGTTTTTTTTGCCAAATTTTGAGGTTTGCAAAGGATTCTGGGTAACAGAACCTGGTCCGAGCCACACAAGTCACCCCATCTTGGATTCCCCTAGGTCTCTAGTTTTCAGAAATGCACAGGTTTGGTAGGTTTCCCTAGGTGGCGGCTGAGCTACAGGCCAAAATCTACAGGTAGGCACTTTGCAAAAAACACCTCTGTTTTCCTTCACCAATTTGGCTGTGTCCACGTTGCGCTTTGGGGCGTTTCCTGTTGCGGGCGCTAGGCCTACCCACACAAGTGAGGTATCATTTTTATCGGGAGACGTGGGGGAACGCTGGGTGGAAGGAAATTCGTGGCTCCTCTCAGATTCCAGAACTTTCTGCCACAGAAATGTGAGGAACATGTGTTTTTTTTAGCCACATTTTGAGGTTTGCAAAGGATTCTGGGTAACAGAACCTGGACCGAGCCACACAAGTCACCCCATCTTGGATTCCCCTAGGTCTCTAGTTTTCAGAAATGCACAGGTTTGGTAGGTTTCCCTAGGTGGCGGCTGAGCTACAGGCCAAAATCTACAGGTAGGCACTTTGCAAAAAACACCTCTGTTTTCCTTCACCAATTTGGCTGTGTCCACGTTGCGCTTTGGGGCGTTTCCTGTCGCGGGCGCTAGGCCTACCCACACAAGTGAGGTATCATTTTTATCGGGAGACGTGGGGGAACGCTGGGTGGAAGGAAATTTGTGGCTCCTCTCAGATTCCAGAACTTTCTGCCACAGAAATGTGAGGAACATGTGTTTTTTTAGCCACATTTTGAGGTTTGCAAAGGATTCTGGGTAACAGAACCTGGTCCGAGCCACACAAGTCACCCCATCTTGGATTCCCCTAGGTCTCTAGTTTTCAGAAATGCACAGGTTTGGTAGGTTTCCCTAGGTGGCGGCTGAGCTACAGGCCAAAATCTACAGGTAGGCACTTTGCAAAAAACACCTCTGTTTCCCTTCACCAATTTGGCTGTGTCCACGTTGCGCTTTGGGGCGTTTCCTGTCGCGGGCGCTAGGCCTACCCACACAAGTGAGGTATCATTTTTATCGGGAGATGTGGGGGAACGCTGGGTGGAAGGAAATTCGTGGCTCCTCTCAGATTCCAGAACTTTCTGCCACAGAAATGTGAGGAACATGTGTTTTTTTAGCCACATTTTGAGGTTTGCAAAGGATTCTGGGTAACAGAACCTGGACCGAGCCACACAAGTCACCCCATCTTGGATTCCCCTAGGTCTCTAGTTTTCAGAAATGCACAGGTTTGGTAGGTTTCCCTAGGTGGCGGCTGAGCTACAGGCCAAAATCTACAGGTAGGCACTTTGCAAAAAACACCTCTGTTTTCCTTCACCAATTTGGCTGTGTCCACGTTGCGCTTTGGGGCGTTTCCTGTCGCGGGCGCTAGGCCTACCCACACAAGTGAGGTATAATTTTTATCGGGAGACGTGGGGGAACGCTGGGTGGAAGGAAATTCGTGGCTCCTCTCAGATTCCAGAACTTTCTGCCACAGAAATGTGAGGAACATGTGTTTTTTTAGTCAAATTTTGAGGTTTGCAAAGGATTCTGGGTAACAGAACCTGGTCCGAGCCACACAAGTCACCCCATCTTGGATTCCCCTAGGTCTCTAGTTTTCAGAAATGCACAGGTTTGGTAGGTTTCCCTAGGTGGCGGCTGAGCTACAGGCCAAAATCTACAGGTAGGCACTTTGCAAAAAACACCTCTGTTTCCCTTCACCAATTTGGCTGTGTCCACGTTGTGCTTTGGGGCGTTTCCTGTCGCGGGCGCTAGGCCTACCCACACAAGTGAGGTATCATTTTTATCGGGAGACGTGGGGGAACGCTGGGTGGAAGGAAATTCGTGGCTCCTCTCATATTCCAGAACTTTCTGCCACAGAAATGTGAGGAACATGTGTTTTTTTAGCCAAATTTTGAGGTTTGCAAAGGATTCTGGGTAACAGAACCTGGTCCGAGCCACACAAGTCACCCCATCTTGGATTCCCCTAGGTCTCTAGTTTTCAGAAATGCACAGGTTTGGTAGGTTTCCCTAGGTGGCGGCTGAGCTACAGGCCAAAATCTACAGGTAGGCACTTTGCAAAAAACACCTCTGTTTTCCTTCCCCAATTTGGCTGTGTCCACGTTGCGCTTTGGGGCGTTTCCTGTCGCGGGCGCTAGGCCTACCCACACAAGTGAGGTATCATTTTTATCGGGAGACGTAGGGGAACGCTGGGGGGAAGGAAATTCGTGGCTCCTCTCAGATTCCAGAACTTTCTGCCACAGAAATGTGAGGAACATGTGGTTTTTTTTTGCCAAATTTTGAGGTTTGCAAAGGATTCTGGGTAACAGAACCTGGTCCGAGCCACACAAGTCACCCCATCTTGGATTCCCCTAGGTCTCTAGTTTTCAGAAATGCACAGGTTTGGTAGGTTTCCCTAGGTGGCGGCTGAGCTACAGGCCAAAATCTACAGGTAGGCACTTTGCAAAAAACACCTCTGTTTTCCTTCACCAATTTGGCTGTGTCCACGTTGCGCTTTGGGGCGTTTCCTGTCGCGGGCGCTAGGCCTACCCACACAAGTGAGGTATCATTTTTATCGGGAGACGTGGGGGAACGCTGGGTGGAAGAAAATTCGTGGCTCCTCTCAGATTCCAGAACTTTCTGCCACAGAAATGTGAGGAACATGTGTTTTTTTAATCACATTTTGAGGTTTGCAAAGGATTGTGGGTAACAGAACCTGGTCCGAGCCACACAAGTCACCCCATCTTGGATTCCCCTAGGTCTCTAGTTTTCAGAAATGCACAGGTTTGGTAGGTTTCCCTAGGTGGCGGCTGAGCTACAGGCCAAAATCTACAGGTAGGCACTTTGCAAAAAACACCTCTGTTTTCCTTCACCAATTTGGCTGTGTCCACGTTGCGCTTTGGGGCGTTTCCTGTCGCGGGCGCTAGGCCTACCCACACAAGTGAGGTATCATTTTTATCGTGAGACATGGGGGAACGCTGAGTGGAAGGAAATTCGTGGCTCCTCTCAGATTCCAGAACTTTCTGCCACAGAAATGTGAGGAACATGTGTTTTTTTAGCCACATTTTGAGGTTTGCAAAGGATTCTGGGTAACAGAACCTGGTCCGAGCCACACAAGTCACCCCATCTTGGATTCCCCTAGGTCTCTAGTTTTCAGAAATGCACAGGTTTGGTAGGTTTCCCTAGGTGGCGGCTGAGCTACAGGCCAAAATCTACAGGTAGGCACTTTTCAAAAAACACCTCTGTTTTCCTTCACCAATTTGGCTGTGTCCACGTTGCGCTTTGGGGCGTTTCCTGTCGCGGGCGCTAGGCCTACCCACACAAGTGAGGTATCATTTTTATCGGGAGACGTGGGGGAACGCTGGGTGGAAGGAAATTTGTGGCTCCTCTCAGATTCCAGAACTTTCTGCCACAGAAATGTGAGGAACATGTGTTTTTTTAGCCACATTTTGAGGTTTGCAAAGGATTCTGGGTAACAGAACCTGGTCCGAGCCACACAAGTCACCCCATCTTGGATTCCCCAAGGTCTCTAGTTTTCAGAAATGCACAGGTTTGGTAGGTTTCCCTAGGTGGCGGCTGAGCTACAGGCCAAAATCTACAGGTAGGCACTTTGCAAAAAACACCTCTGTTTTCCTTCACCAATTTGGCTGTGTCCACGTTGCGCTTTGGGGCGTTTCCTGTCGCGGGCGCTAGGCCTACCCACACAAGTGAGGTATCATTTTTATCGGGAGATGTGGGGGAACGCTGGGTGGAAGGAAATTCGTGGCTCCTCTCAGATTCCAGAACTTTCTGCCACAGAAATGTGAGGAACATGTGTTTTTTTAGCCAAATTTTGAGGTTTGCAAAGGATTCTGGGTAACAGAACCTGGTCCGAGCCACACAAGTCACCCCATCTTGGATTCCCCTAGGTCTCTAGTTTTCAGAAATGCACAGGTTTGGTAGGTTTCCCTAGGTGGCGGCTGAGCTACAGGCCAAAATCTACAGGTAGGCACTTTGCAAAAAACACCTCTGTTTTCCTTCACCAATTTGGCTGTGTCCACGTTGCGCTTTGGGGCGTTTCCTGTTGCGGGCGCTAGGCCTACCCACACAAGTGAGGTATCATTTTTATCGGGAGACGTGGGGGAACGCTGGGTGGAAGGAAATTCGTGGCTCCTCTCAGATTCCAGAACTTTCTGCCACAGAAATGTGAGGAACATGTGTTTTTTTAGCCACATTTTGAGGTTTGCAAAGGATTCTGGGTAACAGAACCTGGACCGAGCCACACAAGTCACCCCATCTTGGATTCCCCTAGGTCTCTAGTTTTCAGAAATGCACAGGTTTGGTAGGTTTCCCTAGGTGGCGGCTGAGCTACAGGCCAAAATCTACAGGTAGGCACTTTGCAAAAAACACCTCTGTTTTCCTTCACCAATTTGGCTGTGTCCACGTTGCGCTTTGGGGCGTTTCCTGTCGCGGGCGCTAGGCCTACCCACACAAGTGAGGTATCATTTTTATCGGGAGACGTGGGGGAACGCTGGGTGGAAGGAAATTTGTGGCTCCTCTCAGATTCCAGAACTTTCTGCCACAGAAATGTGAGGAACATGTGTTTTTTTAGCCACATTTTGAGGTTTGCAAAGGATTCTGGGTAACAGAACCTGGTCCGAGCCACACAAGTCACCCCATCTTGGATTCCCCTAGGTCTCTAGTTTTCAGAAATGCACAGGTTTGGTAGGTTTCCCTAGGTGGCGGCTGAGCTACAGGCCAAAATCTACAGGTAGGCACTTTGCAAAAAACACCTCTGTTTCCCTTCACCAATTTGGCTGTGTCCACGTTGCGCTTTGGGGTGTTTCCTGTCGCGGGCGCTAGGCCTACCCACACAAGTGAGGTATCATTTTTATCGGGAGATGTGGGGGAACGCTGGGTGGAAGGAAATTCGTGGCTCCTCTCAGATTCCAGAACTTTCTGCCACAGAAATGTGAGGAACATGTGTTTTTTTAGCCACATTTTGAGGTTTGCAAAGGATTCTGGGTAACAGAACCTGGACCGAGCCACACAAGTCACCCCATCTTGGATTCCCCTAGGTCTCTAGTTTTCAGAAATGCACAGGTTTGGTAGGTTTCCCTAGGTGGCGGCTGAGCTACAGGCCAAAATCTACAGGTAGGCACTTTGCAAAAAACACCTCTGTTTTCCTTCACCAATTTGGCTGTGTCCACGTTGCGCTTTGGGGCGTTTCCTGTCGCGGGCGCTAGGCCTACCCACACAAGTGAGGTATAATTTTTATCGGGAGACGTGGGGGAACGCTGGGTGGAAGGAAATTCGTGGCTCCTCTCAGATTCCAGAACTTTCTGCCACAGAAATGTGAGGAACATGTGTTTTTTTAGTCAAATTTTGAGGTTTGCAAAGGATTCTGGGTAACAGAACCTGGTCCGAGCCACACAAGTCACCCCATCTTGGATTCCCCTAGGTCTCTAGTTTTCAGAAATGCACAGGTTTGGTAGGTTTCCCTAGGTGGCGGCTGAGCTACAGGCCAAAATCTACAGGTAGGCACTTTGCAAAAAACACCTCTGTTTCCCTTCACCAATTTGGCTGTGTCCACGTTGTGCTTTGGGGCGTTTCCTGTCGCGGGCGCTAGGCCTACCCACACAAGTGAGGTATCATTTTTATCGGGAGACGTGGGGGAACGCTGGGTGGAAGGAAATTCGTGGCTCCTCTCATATTCCAGAACTTTCTGCCACAGAAATGTGAGGAACATGTGTTTTTTTAGCCAAATTTTGAGGTTTGCAAAGGATTCTGGGTAACAGAACCTGGTCCGAGCCACACAAGTCACCCCATCTTGGATTCCCCTAGGTCTCTAGTTTTCAGAAATGCACAGGTTTGGTAGGTTTCCCTAGGTGGCGGCTGAGCTACAGGCCAAAATCTACAGGTAGGCACTTTGCAAAAAACACCTCTGTTTTCCTTCCCCAATTTGGCTGTGTCCACGTTGCGCTTTGGGGCGTTTCCTGTCGCGGGCGCTAGGCCTACCCACACAAGTGAGGTATCATTTTTATCGGGAGACGTAGGGGAACGCTGGGGGGAAGGAAATTCGTGGCTCCTCTCAGATTCCAGAACTTTCTGCCACAGAAATGTGAGGAACATGTGTTTGTTTTGCCAAATTTTGAGGTTTGCAAAGGATTCTGGGTAACAGAACCTGGTCCGAGCCACACAAGTCACCCCATCTTGGATTCCCCTAGGTCTCTAGTTTTCAGAAATGCACAGGTTTGGTAGGTTTCCCTAGGTGGCGGCTGAGCTACAGGCCAAAATCTACAGGTAGGCACTTTGCAAAAAACACCTCTGTTTTCCTTCACCAATTTGGCTGTGTCCACGTTGCGCTTTGGGGCGTTTCCTGTCGCGGGCGCTAGGCCTACCCACACAAGTGAGGTATCATTTTTATCGGGAGACGTGGGGGAACGCTGGGTGGAAGGAAATTCGTGGCTCCTCTCAGATTCCAGAACTTTCTGCCACAGAAATGTGAGGAACATGTGTTTTTTTAGCCACATTTTGAGGTTTGCAAAGGATTCTGGGTAACAGAACCTGGACCGAGCCACACAAGTCACCCCATCTTGGATTCCCCTAGGTCTCTAGTTTTCAGAAATGCACAGGTTTGGTAGGTTTCCCTAGGTGGCGGCTGAGCTACAGGCCAAAATCTACAGGTAGGCACTTTGCAAAAAACACCTCTGTTTTCCTTCACCAATTTGGCTGTGTCCACGTTGCGCTTTGGGGCGTTTCCTGTCGCGGGCGCTAGGCCTACCCACACAAGTGAGGTATCATTTTTATCGGGAGACTTGGGGGAACGCTGGGTGGAAGGAAATTTGTGGCTCCTCTCAGATTCCAGAACTTTCTGCCACAGAAATGTGAGGAACATGTGTTTTTTTAGCCACATTTTGAGGTTTGCAAAGGATTCTGGGTAACAGAACCTGGTCCGAGCCACACAAGTCACCCCATCTTGGATTCCCCTAGGTCTCTAGTTTTCAGAAATGCACAGGTTTGGTAGGTTTCCCTAGGTGGCGGCTGAGCTACAGGCCAAAATCTACAGGTAGGCACTTTGCAAAAAACACCTCTGTTTTCCTTCACCAATTTGGCTGTGTCCACGTTGTGCTTTGGGGCGTTTCCTGTCGCGGGCGCTAGGCCTACCCACACAAGTGAGGTATCATTTTTATCGGGAGACGTGGGGGAACGCTGGGTGGAAGGAAATTCGTGGCTCCTCTCAGATTCCAGAACTTTCTGCCACAGAAATGTGAGGAACATGTGTTTTTTTAGCCAAATTTTGAGGTTTGCAAAGGATTCTGGGTAACAGAACCTGGTCCGAGCCACACAAGTCACCCCATCTTGGATTCCCCTAGGTCTCTAGTTTTCAGAAATGCACAGGTTTGGTAGGTTTCCCTAGGTGGCGGCTGAGCTACAGGCCAAAATCTACAGGTAGGCACTTTGCAAAAAACACCTCTGTTTCCCTTCACCAATTTGGCTGTGTCCACGTTGCGCTTTGGGGCGTTTCCTGTCGCGGGCGCTAGGCCTACCCACACAAGTGAGGTATCATTTTTATTGGGAGATGTGGGGGAACGCTGGGTGGAAGGAAATTCGTGGCTCCTCTCAGATTCCAGAACTTTCTGCCACAGAAATGTGAGGAACATGTGTTTTTTTAGCCACATTTTGAGGTTTGCAAAGGATTCTGGGTAACAGAACCTGGACCGAGCCACACAAGTCACCCCATCTTGGATTCCCCTAGGTCTCTAGTTTTCAGAAATGCACAGGTTTGGTAGGTTTCCCTAGGTGGCGGCTGAGCTACAGGCCAAAATCTACAGGTAGGCACTTTGCAAAAAACACCTCTGTTTTCCTTCACCAATTTGGCTGTGTCCACGTTGCGCTTTGGGGCGTTTCCTGTCGCGGGCGCTAGGCCTACCCACACAAGTGAGGTATCATTTTTATCGGGAGACGTGGGGGAACGCTGGGTGGAATGAAATTCGTGGCTCCTCTCAGATTCCAGAACTTTCTGCCACAGAAATGTGAGGAACATGTGTTTTTTTAGCCAAATTTTGAGGTTTGCAAAGGATTCTGGGTAACAGAACCTGGTCCGAGCCACACAAGTCACCCCATCTTGGATTCCCCTAGGTCTCTAGTTTTCAGAAATGCACAGGTTTGGTAGGTTTCCCTAGGTGGCGGCTGAGCTACAGGCCAAAATCTACAGGTAGGCACTTTGCAAAAAACACCTCTGTTTCCCTTCACCAATTTGGCTGTGTCCACGTTGTGCTTTGGGGCGTTTCCTGTCGCGGGCGCTAGGCCTACCCACACAAGTGAGGTATCATTTTTATCGGGAGACGTGGGGGAACGCTGGGTGGAAGGAAATTCGTGGCTCCTCTCAGATTCCAGAACTTTCTGCCACAGAAATGTGAGGAACATGTGTTTTTTTAGCCAAATTTTGAGGTTTGCAAAGGATTCTGGGTAACAGAACCTGGTCCGAGCCACACAAGTCACCCCATCTTGGATTCCCCTAGGTCTCTAGTTTTCAGAAATGCACAGGTTTGGTAGGTTTCCCTAGGTGGCGGCTGAGCTACAGGCCAAAATCTACAGGTAGGCACTTTGCAAAAAACACCTCTGTTTTCCTTCCCCAATTTGGCTGTGTCCACGTTGCGCTTTGGGGCGTTTCCTGTCGCGGGCGCTAGGCCTACCCACACAAGTGAGGTATCATTTTTATCGGGAGACGTAGGGGAACGCTGGGGGGAAGGAAATTTGTGGCTCCTCTCAGATTCCAGAACTTTCTGCCACAGAAATGTGAGGAACATGTGTTTTTTTTGCCGAATTTTGAGGTTTGCAAAGGATTCTGGGTAACAGAACCTGGTCCGAGCCACACAAGTCACCCCATCTTGGATTCCCCTAGGTCTCTAGTTTTCAGAAATGCACAGGTTTGGTAGGTTTCCCTAGGTGGCGGCTGAGCTACAGGCCAAAATCTACAGGTAGGCACTTTGCAAAAAACACCTCTGTTTCCCTTCACCAATTTGGCTGTGTCCACGTTGTGCTTTGGGGCGTTTCCTGTCGCGGGCGCTAGGCCTACCCACACAAGTGAGGTATCATTTTTATCGGGAGACGTGGGGGAACGCTGGGTGGAAGGAAATTCGTGGCTCCTCTCAGATTCCAGAACTTTCTGCCACAGAAATGTGAGGAACATGTGTTTTTTTAGCCAAATTTTGAGGTTTGCAAAGGATTCTGGGTAACAGAACCTGGTCCGAGCCACACAAGTCACCCCATCTTGGATTCCCCTAGGTCTCTAGTTTTCAGAAATGCACAGGTTTGGTAGGTTTCCCTAGGTGGCGGCTGAGCTACAGGCCAAAATCTACAGGTAGGCACTTTGCAAAAAACACCTCTGTTTTCCTTCCCCAATTTGGCTGTGTCCACGTTGCGCTTTGGGGCGTTTCCTGTCGCGGGCGCTAGGCCTACCCACACAAGTGAGGTATCATTTTTATCGGGAGACGTAGGGGAACGCTGGGGGGAAGGAAATTCGTGGCTCCTCTCAGATTCCAGAACTTTCTGCCACAGAAATGTGAGGAACATGTGTTTGTTTTGCCAAATTTTGAGGTTTGCAAAGGATTCTGGGTAACAGAACCTGGTCCGAGCCACACAAGTCACCCCATCTTGGATTCCCCTAGGTCTCTAGTTTTCAGAAATGCACAGGTTTGGTAGGTTTCCCTAGGTGGCGGCTGAGCTACAGGCCAAAATCTACAGGTAGGCACTTTGCAAAAAACACCTCTGTTTCCCTTCACCAATTTGGCTGTGTCCACGTTGCGCTTTGGGGCGTTTCCTGTCGCGGGCGCTAGGCCTACCCACACAAGTGAGGTATCATTTTTATCGGGAGACGTGGGGGAACGCTGGGTGGAAGGAAATTTGTGGCTCCTCTCAGATTCCAGAACTTTCTGCCACAGAAATGTGAGGAACATGTGTTTTTTTAGCCACATTTTGAGGTTTGCAAAGCATTCTGGGTAACAGAACCTGGTCCGAGCCACACAAGTCACCCCATCTTGGATTCCCCTAGGTCTCTAGTTTTCAGAAATGCACAGGTTTGCTAGGTTTCCCTAGGTGGCGGCTGAGCTACAGGCCAAAATCTACAGGTAGGCACTTTGCAAAAAACACCTCTGTTTTCCTTCCCCAATTTGGCTGTGTCCACGTTGCGCTTTGGGGCGTTTCCTGTCGCGGGCGCTAGGCCTACCCACACAAGTGAGGTATCATTTTTATCGGGAGACGTGGGGGAACGCTGGGTGGAAGGAAATTCGTGGCTCCTCTCAGATTCCAGAACTTTCTGCCACAGAAATGTGAGGAACATGTGTTTTTTTTGCCAAATTTTGAGGTTTGCAAAGGATTCTGGGTAACAGAACCTGGTCCGAGCCACACAAGTCACCCCATCTTGGATTCCCCTAGGTCTCTAGTTTTCAGAAATACACAGGTTTGGTAGGTTTCCCTAGGTGGCGGCTGAGCTACAGGCCAAAATCTACAGGTAGGCACTTTGCAAAAAACACCTCTGTTTTCCTTCACCAATTTGGCTGTGTCCACGTTGCGCTTTGGGGCGTTTCCTGTCGCGGGCGCTAGGCCTACCCACACAAGTGAGGTATCATTTTTAACGGGAGATGTGGGGGAACGCTGGGTGGAAGGAAATTCGTGGCTCCTCTCAGATTCCAGAACTTTCTGCCACAGAAATGTGAGGAACATGTGTTTTTTTTAGCCACATTTTGAGGTTTGCAAAGGATTCTGGGTAACAGAACCTGGACCGAGCCACACAAGTCACCCCATCTTGGATTCCCCTAGGTCTCTAGTTTTCAGAAATGCACAGGTTTGGTAGGTTTCCCTAGGTGGCGGCTGAGCTACAGGCCAAAATCTACAGGTAGGCACTTTGCAAAAAACACCTCTGTTTTCTTTCACCAATTTGGCTGTGTCCACGTTGCGCTTTGGGGCGTTTCCTGTCGCGGGCCCTAGGCCTACCCACACAAGTGAGGTATCATTTTTATCAGGAGACGTGGGGGAACGCTGGGTGGAAGGAAATTCGTGGCTCCTCTCAGATTCCAGAACTTTCTGCCACAGAAATGTGAGGAACATGTGTTTTTTTAGCCAAATTTTGAGGTTTGCAAAGGATTCTGGGTAACAGAACCTGGTCCGAGCCACACAAGTCACCCCATCTTGGATTCCCCTAGGTCTCTAGTTTTCAGAAATGCACAGGTTTGGTAGGTTTCCCTAGGTGGCGGCTGAGCTACAGGCCAAAATCTACAGGTAGGCACTTTGCAAAAAACACCTCTGTTTTCCTTCACCAATTTGGCTGTGTCCACGTTGCGCTTTGGGGCGTTTCCTGTCGCGGGCGCTAGGCCTACCCACACAAGTGAGGTATCATTTTTATCGGGAGACGTGGGGGAACGCTGGGTGGAAGGAAATTCGTGGCTCCTCTCAGATTCCAGAACTTTCTGCCACAGAAATGTGAGGAACATGTGTTTTTTTAGCCACATTTTGAGGTTTGCAAAGGATTCTGGGTAACAGAACCTGGTCCGAGCCACACAAGTCACCCCATCTTGGATTCCCCTAGGTCTCTAGTTTTCAGAAATGCACAGGTTTGGTAGGTTTCCCTAGGTGGCGGCTGAGCTACAGGCCAAAATCTACAGGTAGGCACTTTGCAAAAAACACCTCTGTTTTCCTTCACCAATTTGGCTGTGTCCACGTTGCGCTTTGGGGCGTTTCCTGTCGCGGGCGCTAGGCCTACCCACACAAGTGAGGTATCATTTTTATCGGGAGACGTGGGGGAACGCTGGGTGGAAGGAAATTTGTGGCTCCTCTCAGATTCCAGAACTTTCTGCCACAGAAATGTGAGGAACATGTGTTTTTTTAGCCACATTTTGAGGTTTGCAAAGGATTCTGGGTAACAGAACCTGGTCCGAGCCACACAAGTCACCCCATCTTGGATTCCCCTAGGTCTCTAGTTTTCAGAAATGCACAGGTTTGGTAGGTTTCCCTAGGTGGCGGCTGAGCTACAGGCCAAAATCTACAGGTACGCACTTTGCAAAAAACACCTCTGTTTTCCTTCACCAATTTGGCTGTGTCCACGTTGTGCTTTGGGGCGTTTCCTGTCGCGGGCGCTAGGCCTACCCACACAAGTGAGGTATCATTTTTATCGGGAGACGTGGGGGAACGCTGGGTGGAAGGAAATTCGTGGCTCCTCTCAGATTCCAGAACTTTCTGCCACAGAAATGTGAGGAACATGTGTTTTTTTAGCCAAATTTTGAGGTTTGCAAAGGATTCTGGGTAACAGAACCTGGTCCGAGCCACACAAGTCACCCCATCTTGGATTCCCCTAGGTCTCTAGTTTTCAGAAATGCACAGGTTTGGTAGGTTTCCCTAGGTGGCGGCTGAGCTACAGGCCAAAATCTACAGGTAGGCACTTTGCAAAAAACACCTCTGTTTCCCTTCACCAATTTGGCTGTGTCCACGTTGCGCTTTGGGGCGTTTCCTGTCGCGGGCGCTAGGCCTACCCACACAAGTGAGGTATCATTTTTATCGGGAGATGTGGGGGAACGCTGGGTGGAAGGAAATTCGTGGCTCCTCTCAGATTCCAGAACTTTCTGCCACAGAAATGTGAGGAACATGTGTTTTTTTAGCCACATTTTGAGGTTTGCAAAGGATTCTGGGTAACAGAACCTGGACCGAGCCACACAAGTCACCCCATCTTGGATTCCCCTAGGTCTCTAGTTTTCAGAAATGCACAGGTTTGGTAGGTTTCCCTAGGTGGCGGCTGAGCTACAGGCCAAAATCTACCGGTAGGCACTTTGCAAAAAACACCTCTGTTTTCCTTCACCAATTTGGCTGTGTCCACGTTGCGCTTTGGGGCGTTTCCTGTCGCGGGCGCTAGGCCTACCCACACAAGTGAGGTATCATTTTTATCGGGAGACGTGGGGGAACGCTGGGTGGAAGGAAATTTGTGGCTCCTCTCAGATTCCAGAACTTTCTGCCACAGAAATGTGAGGAACATGTGTTTTTTTAGCCACATTTTGAGGTTTGCAAAGCATTCTGGGTAACAGAACCTGGTCCGAGCCACACAAGTCACCCCATCTTGGATTCCCCTAGGTCTCTAGTTTTCAGAAATGCACAGGTTTGCTAGGTTTCCCTAGGTGGCGGCTGAGCTACAGGCCAAAATCTACAGGTAGGCACTTTGCAAAAAACACCTCTGTTTTCCTTCCCCAATTTGGCTGTGTCCACGTTGCGCTTTGGGGCGTTTCCTGTCGCGGGCGCTAGGCCTACCCACACAAGTGAGGTATCATTTTTATCGGGAGACGTGGGGGAACGCTGGGTGGAAGGAAATTCGTGGCTCCTCTCAGATTCCAGAACTTTCTGCCACAGAAATGTGAGGAACATGTGTTTTTTTTGCCAAATTTTGAGGTTTGCAAAGGATTCTGGGTAACAGAACCTGGTCCGAGCCACACAAGTCACCCCATCTTGGATTCCCCTAGGTCTCTAGTTTTCAGAAATACACAGGTTTGGTAGGTTTCCCTAGGTGGCGGCTGAGCTACAGGCCAAAATCTACAGGTAGGCACTTTGCAAAAAACACCTCTGTTTTCCTTCACCAATTTGGCTGTGTCCACGTTGCGCTTTGGGGCGTTTCCTGTCGCGGGCGCTAGGCCTACCCACACAAGTGAGGTATCATTTTTAACGGGAGATGTGGGGGAACGCTGGGTGGAAGGAAATTCGTGGCTCCTCTCAGATTCCAGAACTTTCTGCCACAGAAATGTGAGGAACATGTGTTTTTTTAGCCACATTTTGAGGTTTGCAAAGGATTCTGGGTAACAGAACCTGGACCGAGCCACACAAGTCACCCCATCTTGGATTCCCCTAGGTCTCTAGTTTTCAGAAATGCACAGGTTTGGTAGGTTTCCCTAGGTGGCGGCTGAGCTACAGGCCAAAATCTACAGGTAGGCACTTTGCAAAAAACACCTCTGTTTTCTTTCACCAATTTGGCTGTGTCCACGTTGCGCTTTGGGGCGTTTCCTGTCGCGGGCCCTAGGCCTACCCACACAAGTGAGGTATCATTTTTATCAGGAGACGTGGGGGAACGCTGGGTGGAAGGAAATTCGTGGCTCCTCTCAGATTCCAGAACTTTCTGCCACAGAAATGTGAGGAACATGTGTTTTTTTAGCCAAATTTTGAGGTTTGCAAAGGATTCTGGGTAACAGAACCTGGTCCGAGCCACACAAGTCACCCCATCTTGGATTCCCCTAGGTCTCTAGTTTTCAGAAATGCACAGGTTTGGTAGGTTTCCCTAGGTGGCGGCTGAGCTACAGGCCAAAATCTACAGGTAGGCACTTTGCAAAAAACACCTCTGTTTTCCTTCACCAATTTGGCTGTGTCCACGTTGCGCTTTGGGGCGTTTCCTGTCGCGGGCGCTAGGCCTACCCACACAAGTGAGGTATCATTTTTATCGGGAGACGTGGGGGAACGCTGGGTGGAAGGAAATTCGTGGCTCCTCTCAGATTCCAGAACTTTCTGCCACAGAAATGTGAGGAACATGTGTTTTTTTAGCCACATTTTGAGGTTTGCAAAGGATTCTGGGTAACAGAACCTGGTCCGAGCCACACAAGTCACCCCATCTTGGATTCCCCTAGGTCTCTAGTTTTCAGAAATGCACAGGTTTGGTAGGTTTCCCTAGGTGGCGGCTGAGCTACAGGCCAAAATCTACAGGTAGGCACTTTGCAAAAAACACCTCTGTTTTCCTTCACCAATTTGGCTGTGTCCACGTTGCGCTTTGGGGCGTTTCCTGTCGCGGGCGCTAGGCCTACCCACACAAGTGAGGTATCATTTTTATCGGGAGACGTGGGGGAACGCTGGGTGGAAGGAAATTTGTGGCTCCTCTCAGATTCCAGAACTTTCTGCCACAGAAATGTGAGGAACATGTGTTTTTTTAGCCACATTTTGAGGTTTGCAAAGGATTCTGGGTAACAGAACCTGGTCCGAGCCACACAAGTCACCCCATCTTGGATTCCCCTAGGTCTCTAGTTTTCAGAAATGCACAGGTTTGGTAGGTTTCCCTAGGTGGCGGCTGAGCTACAGGCCAAAATCTACAGGTACGCACTTTGCAAAAAACACCTCTGTTTTCCTTCACCAATTTGGCTGTGTCCACGTTGTGCTTTGGGGCGTTTCCTGTCGCGGGCGCTAGGCCTACCCACACAAGTGAGGTATCATTTTTATCGGGAGACGTGGGGGAACGCTGGGTGGAAGGAAATTCGTGGCTCCTCTCAGATTCCAGAACTTTCTGCCACAGAAATGTGAGGAACATGTGTTTTTTTAGCCAAATTTTGAGGTTTGCAAAGGATTCTGGGTAACAGAACCTGGTCCGAGCCACACAAGTCACCCCATCTTGGATTCCCCTAGGTCTCTAGTTTTCAGAAATGCACAGGTTTGGTAGGTTTCCCTAGGTGGCGGCTGAGCTACAGGCCAAAATCTACAGGTAGGCACTTTGCAAAAAACACCTCTGTTTCCCTTCACCAATTTGGCTGTGTCCACGTTGCGCTTTGGGGCGTTTCCTGTCGCGGGCGCTAGGCCTACCCACACAAGTGAGGTATCATTTTTATCGGGAGATGTGGGGGAACGCTGGGTGGAAGGAAATTCGTGGCTCCTCTCAGATTCCAGAACTTTCTGCCACAGAAATGTGAGGAACATGTGTTTTTTTAGCCACATTTTGAGGTTTGCAAAGGATTCTGGGTAACAGAACCTGGACCGAGCCACACAAGTCACCCCATCTTGGATTCCCCTAGGTCTCTAGTTTTCAGAAATGCACAGGTTTGGTAGGTTTCCCTAGGTGGCGGCTGAGCTACAGGCCAAAATCTACCGGTAGGCACTTTGCAAAAAACACCTCTGTTTTCCTTCACCAATTTGGCTGTGTCCACGTTGCGCTTTGGGGCGTTTCCTGTCGCGGGCGCTAGGCCTACCCACACAAGTGAGGTATCATTTTTATCGGGAGACGTGGGGGAATGCTGGGTGGAAGGAAATTCGTGGCTCCTCTCAGATTCCAGAACTTTCTGCCACAGAAATGTGAGGAACATGTGTTTTTTTAGTCAAATTTTGAGGTTTGCAAAGGATTCTGGGTAACAGAACCTGGTCCGAGCCACACAAGTCACCCCATCTTGGATTCCCCTAGGTCTCTAGTTTTCAGAAATGCACAGGTTTGGTAGGTTTCCCTAGGTGGCGGCTGAGCTACAGGCCAAAATCTACAGGTAGGCACTTTGCAAAAAACACCTCTGTTTCCCTTCACCAATTTGGCTGTGTCCACGTTGTGCTTTGGGGCGTTTCCTGTCGCGGGCGCTAGGCCTACCCACACAAGTGAGGTATCATTTTTATCGGGAGACGTGGGGGAACGCTGGGTGGAAGGAAATTCGTGGCTCCTCTCAGATTCCAGAACTTTCTGCCACAGAAATGTGAGGAACATGTGTTTTTTTAGCCAAATTTTGAGGTTTGCAAAGGATTCTGGGTAACAGAACCTGGTCCGAGCCACACAAGTCACCCCATCTTGGATTCCCCTAGGTCTCTAGTTTTCAGAAATGCACAGGTTTGGTAGGTTTCCCTAGGTGGCGGCTGAGCTACAGGCCAAAATCTACAGGTAGGCACTTTGCAAAAAACACCTCTGTTTTCCTTCCCCAATTTGGCTGTGTCCACGTTGCGCTTTGGGGCGTTTCCTGTCGCGGGCGCTAGGCCTACCCACACAAGTGAGGTATCATTTTTATCGGGAGACGTAGGGGAACGCTGGGGGGAAGGAAATTCGTGGGTCCTCTCAGATTCCAGAACTTTCTGCCACAGAAATGTGAGGAACATGTGTTTTTTTTGCCAAATTTTGAGGTTTGCAAAGGATTCTGGGTAACAGAACCTGGTCCGAGCCACACAAGTCACCCCATCTTGGATTCCCCTAGGTCTTTAGTTTTCAGAAATGCACAGGTTTGGTAGGTTTCCCTAGGTGGCGGCTGAGCTACAGGCCAAAATCTACAGGTAGGCACTTTGCAAAAAACACCTCTGTTTTCCTTCACCAATTTGGCTGTGTCCACGTTGCGCTTTGGGGCGTTTCCTGTCGCGGGCGCTAGGCCTACCCACACAAGTGAGGTATCATTTTTATCGGGAGACGTGGGGGAACGCTGGGTGGAAGGAAATTCGTGGCTCCTCTCAGATTCCAGAACTTTCTGCCACAGAAATGTGAGGAACATGTGTTTTTTTAGCCACATTTTGAGGTTTGCAAAGGATTCTGGGTAACAGAACCTGGACCGAGCCACACAAGTCACCCCATCTTGGATTCCCCTAGGTCTCTAGTTTTCAGAAATGCACAGGTTTGGTAGGTTTCCCTAGGTGGCGGCTGAGCTACAGGCCAAAATCTACAGGTAGGCACTTTGCAAAAAACACCTCTGTTTTCCTTCACCAATTTGGCTGTGTCCACGTTGCGCTTTGGGGCGTTTCCTGTCGCGGGCGCTAGGCCTACCCACACAAGTGAGGTATCATTTTTATTGGGAGACTTGGGGGAACGCTGGGTGGAAGGAAATTTGTGGCTCCTCTCAGATTCCAGAACTTTCTGCCACAGAAATGTGAGGAACATGTGTTTTTTTAGCCACATTTTGAGGTTTGCAAAGGATTCTGGGTAACAGAACCTGGTCCGAGCCACACAAGTCACCCCATCTTGGATTCCCCTAGGTCTCTAGTTTTCAGAAATGCACAGGTTTGGTAGGTTTCCCTAGGTGGCGGCTGAGCTACAGGCCAAAATCTACAGGTAGGCACTTTGCAAAAAACACCTCTGTTTTCCTTCACCAATTTGGCTGTGTCCACGTTGTGCTTTGGGGCGTTTCCTGTCGCGGGCGCTAGGCCTACCCACACAAGTGAGGTATCATTTTTATCGGGAGACGTGGGGGAACGCTGGGTGGAAGGAAATTCGTGGCTCCTCTCAGATTCCAGAACTTTCTGCCACAGAAATGTGAGGAACATGTGTTTTTTTAGCCAAATTTTGAGGTTTGCAAAGGATTCTGGGTAACAGAACCTGGTCCGAGCCACACAAGTCACCCCATCTTGGATTCCCCTAGGTCTCTAGTTTTCAGAAATGCACAGGTTTGGTAGGTTTCCCTAGGTGGCGGCTGAGCTACAGGCCAAAATCTACAGGTAGGCACTTTGCAAAAAACACCTCTGTTTTCCTTCCCCAATTTGGCTGTGTCCACGTTGCGCTTTGGGGCGTTTCCTGTCGCGGGCGCTAGGCCTACCCACACAAGTGAGGTATCATTTTTATCGGGAGACGTAGGGGAACGCTGGGGGGAAGGAAATTCGTGGGTCCTCTCAGATTCCAGAACTTTCTGCCACAGAAATGTGAGGAACATGTGTTTTTTTTGCCAAATTTTGAGGTTTGCAAAGGATTCTGGGTAACAGAACCTGGTCCGAGCCACACAAGTCACCCCATCTTGGATTCCCCTAGGTCTTTAGTTTTCAGAAATGCACAGGTTTGGTAGGTTTCCCTAGGTGGCGGCTGAGCTACAGGCCAAAATCTACAGGTAGGCACTTTGCAAAAAACACCTCTGTTTTCCTTCACCAATTTGGCTGTGTCCACGTTGCGCTTTGGGGCGTTTCCTGTCGCGGGCGCTAGGCCTACCCACACAAGTGAGGTATCATTTTTATCGGGAGACGTGGGGGAACGCTGGGTGGAAGGAAATTCGTGGCTCCTCTCAGATTCCAGAACTTTCTGCCACAGAAATGTGAGGAACATGTGTTTTTTTAGCCAAATTTTGAGGTTTGCAAAGGATTCTGGGTAACAGAACCTGGTCCGAGCCACACAAGTCACCCCATCTTGGATTCCCCTAGGTCTCTAGTTTTCAGAAATGCACAGGTTTGGTAGGTTTCCCTAGGTGGCGGCTGAGCTACAGGCCAAAATCTACAGGTAGGCACTTTGCAAAAAACACCTCTGTTTTCCTTCACCAATTTGGCTGTGTCCACGTTGCGCTTTGGGGCGTTTCCTGTCGCGGGCGCTAGGCCTACCCACACAAGTGAGGTATCATTTTTATCGGGAGACGTGGGGGAACGCTGGGTGGAAGGAAATTCGTGGCTCCTCTCAGATTCCAGAACTTTCTGCCACAGAAATGTGAGGAACATGTGTTTTTTTAGCCACATTTTGAGGTTTGCAAAGGATTCTGGGTAACAGAACCTGGTCCGAGCCACACAAGTCACCCCATCTTGGATTCCCCTAGGTCTCTAGTTTTCAGAAATGCACAGGTTTGGTAGGTTTCCCTAGGTGGCGGCTGAGCTACAGGCCAAAATCTACAGGTAGGCACTTTGCAAAAAACACCTCTGTTTTCCTTTACCAATTTGGCTGTGTCCACGTTGCGCTTTGGGGCGTTTCCTGTCGCGGGCGCTAGGCCTACCCACACAAGTGAGGTATCATTTTTATCGGGAGACGTGGGGGAACGCTGGGTGGAAGGAAATTTGTGGCTCCTCTCAGATTCCAGAACTTTCTGCCACAGAAATGTGAGGAACATGTGTTTTTTTAGGCAAATTTTGAGGTTTGCAAAGGATTCTGGGTAACAGAACCTGGTCCGAGCCACACAAGTCACCCCATCTTGGATTCCCCTAGGTCTCTAGTTTTCAGAAATGCACAGGTTTGGTAGGTTTCCCTAGGTGGCGGCTGAGCTACAGGCCAAAATCTACAGGTAGGCACTTTGCAAAAAACACCTCTGTTTTCCTTCCCCAATTTAGCTGTGTCCACGTTGCGCTTTGGGGCGTTTCCTGTCGCGGGCGCTAGGCCTACCCACACAAGTGAGGTATCATTTTTATCGGGAGACGTAGGGGAACGCTGGGGGGAAGGAAATTTGTGGCTCCTCTCAGATTCCAGAACTTTCTGCCACAGAAATGTGAGGAACATGTGTTTTTTTTGCCGAATTTTGAGGTTTGCAAAGGATTCTGGGTAACAGAACCTGGTCCGAGCCACACAAGTCACCCCATCTTGGATTCCCCTAGGTCTCTAGTTTTCAGAAATGCACAGGTTTGGTAGGTTTCCCTAGGTGGCGGCTGAGCTACAGGCCAAAATCTACAGGTAGGCACTTTGCAAAAAACACCTCTGTTTCCCTTCACCAATTTGGCTGTGTCCACGTTGTGCTTTGGGGCGTTTCCTGTCGCGGGCGCTAGGCCTACCCACACAAGTGAGGTATCATTTTTATCGGGAGACGTGGGGGAACGCTGGGTGGAAGGAAATTCGTGGCTCCTCTCAGATTCCAGAACTTTCTGCCACAGAAATGTGAGGAACATGTGTTTTTTTAGCCAAATTTTGAGGTTTGCAAAGGATTCTGGGTAACAGAACCTGGTCCGAGCCACACAAGTCACCCCATCTTGGATTCCCCTAGGTCTCTAGTTTTCAGAAATGCACAGGTTTGGTAGGTTTCCCTAGGTGGCGGCTGAGCTACAGGCCAAAATCTACAGGTAGGCACTTTGCAAAAAACACCTCTGTTTTCCTTCCCCAATTTGGCTGTGTCCACGTTGCGCTTTGGGGCGTTTCCTGTCGCGGGCGCTAGGCCTACCCACACAAGTGAGGTATCATTTTTATCGGGAGACGTAGGGGAACGCTGGGGGGAAGGAAATTCGTGGCTCCTCTCAGATTCCAGAACTTTCTGCCACAGAAATGTGAGGAACATGTGTTTGTTTTGCCAAATTTTGAGGTTTGCAAAGGATTCTGGGTAACAGAACCTGGTCCGAGCCACACAAGTCACCCCATCTTGGATTCCCCTAGGTCTCTAGTTTTCAGAAATGCACAGGTTTGGTAGGTTTCCCTAGGTGGCGGCTGAGCTACAGGCCAAAATCTACAGGTAGGCACTTTGCAAAAAACACCTCTGTTTCCCTTCACCAATTTGGCTGTGTCCACGTTGCGCTTTGGGGCGTTTCCTGTCGCGGGCGCTAGGCCTACCCACACAAGTGAGGTATCATTTTTATCGGGAGATGTGGGGGAACGCTGGGTGGAAGGAAATTCGTGGCTCCTCTCAGATTCCAGAACTTTCTGCCACAGAAATGTGAGGAACATGTGTTTTTTTAGCCACATTTTGAGGTTTGCAAAGGATTCTGGGTAACAGAACCTGGACCGAGCCACACAAGTCACCCCATCTTGGATTCCCCTAGGTCTCTAGTTTTCAGAAATGCACAGGTTTGGTAGGTTTCCCTAGGTGGCGGCTGAGCTACAGGCCAAAATCTACAGGTATGCACTTTGCAAAAAACACCTCTGTTTTCCTTCACCAATTTGGCTGTGTCCACGTTGCGCTTTGGGGCGTTTCCTGTCGCGGGCGCTAGGCCTACCCACACAAGTGAGGTATCATTTTTATCAGGAGACGTGGGGGAACGCTGGGTGGAAGAAAATTCGTGGCTCCTCTCAGATTCCAGAACTTTCTGCCACAGAAATGTGAGGAACATGTGTTTTTTTAGCCAAATTTTGAGGTTTGCAAAGGATTCTGGGTAACAGAACCTGGTCCGAGCCACACAAGTCACCCCATCTTGGATTCCCCTAGGTCTCTAGTTTTCAGAAATGCACAGGTTTGGTAGGTTACCCTAGGTGCCGGCTGAGCTAGAGGCCAAAATCTACAGGTAGGCACTGTTTTCAATGAAAAAATGTGATGTGTCCACGTTGCGCTTTGGGGCGTTTCCTGTCGCGGGCGCTAGGCCTACCCACACAAGTGAGGTATCATTTTTATCGGGAGACGTGGGGGAACGCTGGGTGGAAGGAAATTTGTGGCTCCTCTCAGATTCCAGAACTTTCTGCCACAGAAATGTGAGGAACATGTGTTTTTTTAGCCACATTTTGAGGTTTGCAAAGCATTCTGGGTAACAGAACCTGGTCCGAGCCACACAAGTCACCCCATCTTGGATTCCCCTAGGTCTCTAGTTTTCAGAAATGCACAGGTTTGGTAGGTTTCCCTAGGTGGCGGCTGAGCTACAGGCCAAAATCTACAGGTAGGCACTTTGCAAAAAACACCTCTGTTTTCCTTCACCAATTTGGCTGTGTCCACGTTGCGCTTTGGGGCGTTTCCTGTCGCGGGCGCTAGGCCTACCCACACAAGTGAGGTATCATTTTTATCGGGAGACATGGGGGAACGCTGGGTGGAAGGAAATTCGTGGCTCCTCTCAGATTCCAGAACTTTCTGCCACAGAAATGTGAGGAACATGTGTTTTTTTAGCCAAATTTTGAGGTTTGCAAAGGATTCTGGGTAACAGAACCTGGTCCGAGCCACACAAGTCACCCCATCTTGGATTCCCCTAGGTCTCTAGTTTTCAGAAATGCACAGGTTTGCTAGGTTTCCCTAGGTGGCGGCTGAGCTACAGGCCAAAATCTACAGGTAGGCACTTTGCAAAAAACACCTCTGTTTTCCTTCCCCAATTTGGCAGTGTCCACGTTGCGCTTTGGGGCGTTTCCTGTCGCGGGCGCTAGGCCTACCCACACAAGTGAGGTATCATTTTTATCGGGAGACGTGGGGGAACGCTGGGTGGAAGGAAATTCGTGGCTCCTCTCAGATTCCAGAACTTTCTGCCACAGAAATGTGAGGAACATGTGTTTTTTTTGCCAAATTTTGAGGTTTGCAAAGGATTCTGGGTAACAGAACCTGGTCCGAGCCACACAAGTCACCCCATCTTGGATTCCCCTAGGTCTCTAGTTTTCAGAAATACACAGGTTTGGTAGGTTTCCCTAGGTGGCGGCTGAGCTACAGGCCAAAATCTACAGGTAGGCACTTTGCAAAAAACACCTCTGTTTTCCTTCACCAATTTGGCTGTGTCCACGTTGCGCTTTGGGGCGTTTCCTGTCGCGGGCGCTAGGCCTACCCACACAAGTGAGGTATCATTTTTAACGGGAGATGTGGGGGAACGCTGGGTGGAAGGAAATTCGTGGCTCCTCTCAGATTCCAGAACTTTCTGCCACAGAAATGTGAGGAACATGTGTTTTTTTAGCCACATTTTGAGGTTTGCAAAGGATTCTGGGTAACAGAACCTGGACCGAGCCACACAAGTCACCCCATCTTGGATTCCCCTAGGTCTCTAGTTTTCAGAAATGCACAGGTTTGGTAGGTTTCCCTAGGTGGCGGCTGAGCTACAGGCCAAAATCTACAGGTAGGCACTTTGCAAAAAACACCTCTGTTTTCTTTCACCAATTTGGCTGTGTCCACGTTGCGCTTTGGGGCGTTTCCTGTCGCGGGCGCTAGGCCTACCCACACAAGTGAGGTATCATTTTTATCAGGAGACGTGGGGGAACGCTGGGTGGAAGGAAATTCGTGGCTCCTCTCAGATTCCAGAACTTTCTGCCACAGAAATGTGAGGAACATGTGTTTTTTTAGCCAAATTTTGAGGTTTGCAAAGGATTCTGGGTAACAGAACCTGGTCCGAGCCACACAAGTCACCCCATCTTGGATTCCCCTAGGTCTCTAGTTTTCAGAAATGCACAGGTTTGGTAGGTTTCCCTAGGTGGCGGCTGAGCTACAGGCCAAAATCTACAGGTAGGCACTTTGCAAAAAACACCTCTGTTTTCCTTCACCAATTTGGCTGTGTCCACGTTGCGCTTTGGGGCGTTTCCTGTCGCGGGCGCTAGGCCTACCCACACAAGTGAGGTATCATTTTTATCGGGAGACGTGGGGGAACGCTGGGTGGAAGGAAATTCGTGGCTCCTCTCAGATTCCAGAACTTTCTGCCACAGAAATGTGAGGAACATGTGTTTTTTTAGCCACATTTTGAGGTTTGCAAAGGATTCTGGGTAACAGAACCTGGTCCGAGCCACACAAGTCACCCCATCTTGGATTCCCCTAGGTCTCTAGTTTTCAGAAATGCACAGGTTTGGTAGGTTTCCCTAGGTGGCGGCTGAGCTACAGGCCAAAATCTACAGGTAGGCACTTTGCAAAAAACACCTCTGTTTTCCTTCACCAATTTGGCTGTGTCCACGTTGCGCTTTGGGGCGTTTCCTGTCGCGGGCGCTAGGCCTACCCACACAAGTGAGGTATCATTTTTATCGGGAGACGTGGGGGAACGCTGGGTGGAAGGAAATTTGTGGCTCCTCTCAGATTCCAGAACTTTCTGCCACAGAAATGTGAGGAACATGTGTTTTTTTAGCCACATTTTGAGGTTTGCAAAGGATTCTGGGTAACAGAACCTGGTCCGAGCCACACAAGTCACCCCATCTTGGATTCCCCTAGGTCTCTAGTTTTCAGAAATGCACAGGTTTGGTAGGTTTCCCTAGGTGGCGGCTGAGCTACAGGCCAAAATCTACAGGTACGCACTTTGCAAAAAACACCTCTGTTTTCCTTCACCAATTTGGCTGTGTCCACGTTGTGCTTTGGGGCGTTTCCTGTCGCGGGCGCTAGGCCTACCCACACAAGTGAGGTATCATTTTTATCGGGAGACGTGGGGGAACGCTGGGTGGAAGGAAATTCGTGGCTCCTCTCAGATTCCAGAACTTTCTGCCACAGAAATGTGAGGAACATGTGTTTTTTTAGCCAAATTTTGAGGTTTGCAAAGGATTCTGGGTAACAGAACCTGGTCCGAGCCACACAAGTCACCCCATCTTGGATTCCCCTAGGTCTCTAGTTTTCAGAAATGCACAGGTTTGGTAGGTTTCCCTAGGTGGCGGCTGAGCTACAGGCCAAAATCTACAGGTAGGCACTTTGCAAAAAACACCTCTGTTTCCCTTCACCAATTTGGCTGTGTCCACGTTGCGCTTTGGGGCGTTTCATGTCGCGGGCGCTAGGCCTACCCACACAAGTGAGGTATCATTTTTATCGGGAGATGTGGGGGAACGCTGGGTGGAAGGAAATTCGTGGCTCCTCTCAGATTCCAGAACTTTCTGCCACAGAAATGTGAGGAACATGTGTTTTTTTAGCCACATTTTGAGGTTTGCAAAGGATTCTGGGTAACAGAACCTGGACCGAGCCACACAAGTCACCCCATCTTGGATTCCCCTAGGTCTCTAGTTTTCAGAAATGCACAGGTTTGGTAGGTTTCCCTAGGTGGCGGCTGAGCTACAGGCCAAAATCTACCGGTAGGCACTTTGCAAAAAACACCTCTGTTTTCCTTCACCAATTTGGCTGTGTCCACGTTGCGCTTTGGGGCGTTTCCTGTCGCGGGCGCTAGGCCTACCCACACAAGTGAGGTATCATTTTTATCGGGAGACGTGGGGGAACGCTGGGTGGAAGGAAATTCGTGGCTCCTCTCAGATTCCAGAACTTTCTGCCACAGAAATGTGAGGAACATGTGTTTTTTTAGTCAAATTTTGAGGTTTGCAAAGGATTCTGGGTAACAGAACCTGGTCCGAGCCACACAAGTCACCCCATCTTGGATTCCCCTAGGTCTCTAGTTTTCAGAAATGCACAGGTTTGGTAGGTTTCCCTAGGTGGCGGCTGAGCTACAGGCCAAAATCTACAGGTAGGCACTTTGCAAAAAACACCTCTGTTTCCCTTCACCAATTTGGCTGTGTCCACGTTGTGCTTTGGGGCGTTTCCTGTCGCGGGCGCTAGGCCTACCCACACAAGTGAGGTATCATTTTTATCGGGAGACGTGGGGGAACGCTGGGTGGAAGGAAATTCGTGGCTCCTCTCAGATTCCAGAACTTTCTGCCACAGAAATGTGAGGAACATGTGTTTTTTTAGCCAAATTTTGAGGTTTGCAAAGGATTCTGGGTAACAGAACCTGGTCCGAGCCACACAAGTCACCCCATCTTGGATTCCCCTAGGTCTCTAGTTTTCAGAAATGCACAGGTTTGGTAGGTTTCCCTAGGTGGCGGCTGAGCTACAGGCCAAAATCTACAGGTAGGCACTTTGCAAAAAACACCTCTGTTTTCCTTCCCCAATTTGGCTGTGTCCACGTTGCGCTTTGGGGCGTTTCCTGTCGCGGGCGCTAGGCCTACCCACACAAGTGAGGTATCATTTTTATCGGGAGACGTAGGGGAACGCTGGGGGGAAGGAAATTCGTGGGTCCTCTCAGATTCCAGAACTTTCTGCCACAGAAATGTGAGGAACATGTGTTTTTTTTGCCAAATTTTGAGGTTTGCAAAGGATTCTGGGTAACAGAACCTGGTCCGAGCCACACAAGTCACCCCATCTTGGATTCCCCTAGGTCTTTAGTTTTCAGAAATGCACAGGTTTGGTAGGTTTCCCTAGGTGGCGGCTGAGCTACAGGCCAAAATCTACAGGTAGGCACTTTGCAAAAAACACCTCTGTTTTCCTTCACCAATTTGGCTGTGTCCACGTTGCGCTTTGGGGCGTTTCCTGTCGCGGGCGCTAGGCCTACCCACACAAGTGAGGTATCATTTTTATCGGGAGACGTGGGGGAACGCTGGGTGGAAGGAAATTCGTGGCTCCTCTCAGATTCCAGAACTTTCTGCCACAGAAATGTGAGGAACATGTGTTTTTTTAGCCACATTTTGAGGTTTGCAAAGGATTCTGGGTAACAGAACCTGGACCGAGCCACACAAGTCACCCCATCTTGGATTCCCCTAGGTCTCTAGTTTTCAGAAATGCACAGGTTTGGTAGGTTTCCCTAGGTGGCGGCTGAGCTACAGGCCAAAATCTACAGGTAGGCACTTTGCAAAAAACACCTCTGTTTTCCTTCACCAATTTGGCTGTGTCCACGTTGCGCTTTGGGGCGTTTCCTGTCGCGGGCGCTAGGCCTACCCACACAAGTGAGGTATCATTTTTATCGGGAGACTTGGGGGAACGCTGGGTGGAAGGAAATTTGTGGCTCCTCTCAGATTCCAGAACTTTCTGCCACAGAAATGTGAGGAACATGTGTTTTTTTAGCCAAATTTTGAGGTTTGCAAAGGATTCTGGGTAACAGAACCTGGTCCGAGCCACACAAGTCACCCCATCTTGGATTCCCCTAGGTCTCTAGTTTTCAGAAATGCACAGGTTTGGTAGGTTTCCCTAGGTGGCGGCTGAGCTACAGGCCAAAATCTACAGGTAGGCACTTTGCAAAAAACACCTCTGTTTTCCTTCCCCAATTTGGCTGTGTCCACGTTGCGCTTTGGGGCGTTTCCTGTCGCGGGCGCTAGGCCTACCCACACAAGTGAGGTATCATTTTTATCGGGAGACGTAGGGGAACGCTGGGGGGAAGGAAATTCGTGGGTCCTCTCAGATTCCAGAACTTTCTGCCACAGAAATGTGAGGAACATGTGTTTTTTTTGCCAAATTTTGAGGTTTGCAAAGGATTCTGGGTAACAGAACCTGGTCCGAGCCACACAAGTCACCCCATCTTGGATTCCCCTAGGTCTTTAGTTTTCAGAAATGCACAGGTTTGGTAGGTTTCCCTAGGTGGCGGCTGAGCTACAGGCCAAAATCTACAGGTAGGCACTTTGCAAAAAACACCTCTGTTTTCCTTCACCAATTTGGCTGTGTCCACGTTGCGCTTTGGGGCGTTTCCTGTCGCGGGCGCTAGGCCTACCCACACAAGTGAGGTATCATTTTTATCGGGAGACGTGGGGGAACGCTGGGTGGAAGGAAATTCGTGGCTCCTCTCAGATTCCAGAACTTTCTGCCACAGAAATGTGAGGAACATGTGTTTTTTTAGCCACATTTTGAGGTTTGCAAAGGATTCTGGGTAACAGAACCTGGACCGAGCCACACAAGTCACCCCATCTTGGATTCCCCTAGGTCTCTAGTTTTCAGAAATGCACAGGTTTGGTAGGTTTCCCTAGGTGGCGGCTGAGCTACAGGCCAAAATCTACAGGTAGGCACTTTGCAAAAAACACCTCTGTTTTCCTTCACCAATTTGGCTGTGTCCACGTTGCGCTTTGGGGCGTTTCCTGTCGCGGGCGCTAGGCCTACCCACACAAGTGAGGTATCATTTTTATCGGGAGACTTGGGGGAACGCTGGGTGGAAGGAAATTTGTGGCTCCTCTCAGATTCCAGAACTTTCTGCCACAGAAATGTGAGGAACATGTGTTTTTTTAGCCACATTTTGAGGTTTGCAAAGGATTCTGGGTAACAGAACCTGGTCCGAGCCACACAAGTCACCCCATCTTGGATTCCCCTAGGTCTCTAGTTTTCAGAAATGCACAGGTTTGGTAGGTTTCCCTAGGTGGCGGCTGAGCTACAGGCCAAAATCTACAGGTAGGCACTTTGCAAAAAACACCTCTGTTTTCCTTCACCAATTTGGCTGTGTCCACGTTGTGCTTTGGGGCGTTTCCTGTCGCGGGCGCTAGGCCTACCCACACAAGTGAGGTATCATTTTTATCGGGAGACGTGGGGGAACGCTGGGTGGAAGGAAATTCGTGGCTCCTCTCAGATTCCAGAACTTTCTGCCACAGAAATGTGAGGAACATGTGTTTTTTTAGCCAAATTTTGAGGTTTGCAAAGGATTCTGGGTAACAGAACCTGGTCCGAGCCACACAAGTCACCCCATCTTGGATTCCCCTAGGTCTCTAGTTTTCAGAAATGCACAGGTTTGGTAGGTTTCCCTAGGTGGCGGCTGAGCTACAGGCCAAAATCTACAGGTAGGCACTTTGCAAAAAACACCTCTGTTTTCCTTCACCAATTTGGCTGTGTCCACGTTGCGCTTTGGGGCGTTTCCTGTCGCGGGCGCTAGGCCTACCCACACAAGTGAGGTATCATTTTTATCGGGAGATGTGGGGGAACGCTGGGTGGAAGGAAATTCGTGGCTCCTCTCAGATTCCAGAACTTTCTGCCACAGAAATATGAGGAACATGTGTTTTTTTAGCCACATTTTGAGGTTTGCAAAGGATTCTGGGTAACAGAACCTGGACCGAGCCACACAAGTCACCCCATCTTGGATTCCCCTAGGTCTCTAGTTTTCAGAAATGCACAGGTTTGGTAGGTTTCCCTAGGTGGCGGCTGAGCTACAGGCCAAAATCTACAGGTAGGCACTTTGCAAAAAACACCTCTGTTTTCCTTCACCAATTTGGCTGTGTCCACGTTGCGCTTTGGGGCGTTTCCTGTCGCGGGCGCTAGGCCTACCCACACAAGTGAGGTATCATTTTTATCGGGAGACGTGGGGGAACGCTGGGTGGAAGGAAATTCGTGGCTCCTCTCAGATTCCAGAACTTTCTGCCACAGAAATGTGAGGAACATGTGTTTTTTTAGTCAAATTTTGAGGTTTGCAAAGGATTCTGGGTAACAGAACCTGGTCCGAGCCACACAAGTCACCCCATCTTGGATTCCCCTAGGTCTCTAGTTTTCAGAAATGCACAGGTTTGGTAGGTTTCCCTAGGTGGCGGCTGAGCTACAGGCCAAAATCTACAGGTAGGCACTTTGCAAAAAACACCTCTGTTTCCCTTCACCAATTTGGCTGTGTCCACGTTGTGCTTTGGGGCGTTTCCTGTTGCGGGCGCTAGGCCTACCCACACAAGTGAGGTATCATTTTTATCGGGAGACGTGGGGGAACGCTGGGTGGAAGGAAATTCGTGGCTCCTCTCAGATTCCAGAACTTTCTGCCACAGAAATGTGAGGAACATGTGTTTTTTTAGCCAAATTTTGAGGTTTGCAAAGGATTCTGGGTAACAGAACCTGGTCCGAGCCACACAAGTCACCCCATCTTGGATTCCCCTAGGTCTCTAGTTTTCAGAAATGCACAGGTTTGGTAGGTTTCCCTAGGTGGCGGCTGAGCTACAGGCCAAAATCTACAGGTAGGCACTTTGCAAAAAACACCTCTGTTTTCCTTCCCCAATTTGGCTGTGTCCACGTTGCGCTTTGGGGCGTTTCCTGTCGCGGGCGCTAGGCCTACCCACACAAGTGAGGTATCATTTTTATCGGGAGACGTAGGGGAACGCTGGGGGGAAGGAAATTCGTGGCTCCTCTCAGATTCCAGAACTTTCTGCCACAGAAATGTGAGGAACATGTGTTTTTTTTGCCAAATTTTGAGGTTTGCAAAGGATTCTGGGTAACAGAACCTGGTCCGAGCCACACAAGTCACCCCATCTTGGATTCCCCTAGGTCTTTAGTTTTCAGAAATGCACAGGTTTGGTAGATTTCCCTAGGTGGCGGCTGAGCTACAGGCCAAAATCTACAGGTAGGCACTTTGCAAAAAACACCTCTGTTTTCCTTCACCAATTTGGCTGTGTCCACGTTGCGCTTTGGGGCGTTTCCTGTCGCGGGCGCTAGGCCTACCCACACAAGTGAGGTATCATTTTTATCGGGAGACGTGAGGGAACGCTGGGTGGAAGGAAATTCGTGGCTCCTCTCAGATTCCAGAACTTTCTGCCACAGAAATGTGAGGAACATGTGTTTTTTTAGCCACATTTTGAGGTTTGCAAAGGATTCTGGGTAACAGAACCTGGACCGAGCCACACAAGTCACCCCATCTTGGATTCCCCTAGGTCTCTAGTTTTCAGAAATGCACAGGTTTGGTAGGTTTCCCTAGGTGGCGGCTGAGCTACAGGCCAAAATCTACAGGTAGGCACTTTGCAAAAAACACCTCTGTTTTCCTTCACCAATTTGGCTGTGTCCACGTTGCGCTTTGGGGCGTTTCCTGTCGCGGGCGCTAGGCCTACCCACACAAGTGAGGTATCATTTTTATCGGGAGACTTGGGGGAACGCTGGGTGGAAGGAAATTTGTGGCTCCTCTCAGATTCCAGAACTTTCTGCCACAGAAATGTGAGGAACATGTGTTTTTTTAGCCACATTTTCAGGTTTGCAAAGGATTCTGGGTAACAGAACCTGGTCCGAGCCACACAAGTCACCCCATCTTGGATTCCCCTAGGTCTCTAGTTTTCAGAAATGCACAGGTTTGGTAGGTTTCCCTAGGTGGCGGCTGAGCTACAGGCCAAAATCTACAGGTAGGCACTTTGCAAAAAACACCTCTGTTTTCCTTCACCAATTTGGCTGTGTCCACGTTGTGCTTTGGGGCGTTTCCTGTCGCGGGCGCTAGGCCTACCCACACAAGTGAGGTATCATTTTTATCGGGAGACGTGGGGGAACGCTGGGTGGAAGGAAATTCGTGGCTCCTCTCAGATTCCAGAACTTTCTGCCACAGAAATGTGAGGAACATGTGTTTTTTTAGCCAAATTTTGAGGTTTGCAAAGGATTCTGGGTAACAGAACCTGGTCCGAGCCACACAAGTCACCCCATCTTGGATTCCCCTAGGTCTCTAGTTTTCAGAAATGCACAGGTTTGGTAGGTTTCCCTAGGTGGCGGCTGAGCTACAGGCCAAAATCTACAGGTAGGCACTTTGCAAAAAACACCTCTGTTTCCCTTCACCAATTTGGCTGTGTCCACGTTGCGCTTTGGGGCGTTTCCTGTCGCGGGCGCTAGGCCTACCCACACAAGTGAGGTATCATTTTTATCGGGAGATGTGGGGGAACGCTGGGTGGAAGGAAATTCGTGGCTCCTCTCAGATTCCAGAACTTTCTGCCACAGAAATGTGAGGAACATGTGTTTTTTTAGCCACATTTTGAGGTTTGCAAAGGATTCTGGGTAACAGAACCTGGACCGAGCCACACAAGTCACCCCATCTTGGATTCCCCTAGGTCTCTAGTTTTCAGAAATGCACAGGTTTGGTAGGTTTCCCTAGGTGGCGGCTGAGCTACAGGCCAAAATCTACAGGTAGGCACTTTGCAAAAAACACCTCTGTTTTCCTTCACCAATTTGGCTGTGTCCACGTTGCGCTTTGGGGCGTTTCCTGTCGCGGGCGCTAGGCCTACCCACACAAGTGAGGTATCATTTTTATCGGGAGACGTGGGGGAACGCTGGGTGGAATGAAATTCGTGGCTCCTCTCAGATTCCAGAACTTTCTGCCACAGAAATGTGAGGAACATGTGTTTTTTTAGCCAAATTTTGAGGTTTGCAAAGGATTCTGGGTAACAGAACCTGGTCCGAGCCACACAAGTCACCCCATCTTGGATTCCCCTAGGTCTCTAGTTTTCAGAAATGCACAGGTTTGGTAGGTTTCCCTAGGTGGCGGCTGAGCTACAGGCCAAAATCTACAGGTAGGCACTTTGCAAAAAACACCTCTGTTTTCCTTCACCAATTTGGCTGTGTCCACGTTGCGCTTTGGGGCGTTTCCTGTCGCGGGCGCTAGGCCTACCCACACAAGTGAGGTATAATTTTTATCGGGAGACGTGGGGGAACGCTGGGTGGAAGGAAATTCGTGGCTCCTCTCAGATTCCAGAACTTTCTGCCACAGAAATGTGAGGAACATGTGTTTTTTTAGTCAAATTTTGAGGTTTGCAAAGGATTCTGGGTAACAGAACCTGGTCCGAGCCACACAAGTCACCCCATCTTGGATTCCCCTAGGTCTCTAGTTTTCAGAAATGCACAGGTTTGGTAGGTTTCCCTAGGTGGCGGCTGAGCTACAGGCCAAAATCTACAGGTAGGCACTTTGCAAAAAACACCTCTGTTTTCCTTCCCCAATTTGGCTGTGTCCACGTTGCGCTTTGGGGCGTTTCCTGTCGCGGGCGCTAGGCCTACCCACACAAGTGAGGTATCATTTTTATCGGGAGACGTAGGGGAACGCTGGGGGGAAGGAAATTCGTGGCTCCTCTCAGATTCCAGAACTTTCTGCCACAGAAATGTGAGGAACATGTGTTTTTTTTGCCAAATTTTGAGGTTTGCAAAGGATTCTGGGTAACAGAACCTGGTCCGAGCCACACAAGTCACCCCATCTTGGATTCCCCTAGGTCTCTAGTTTTCAGAAATGCACAGGTTTGGTAGGTTTCCCTAGGTGGCGGCTGAGCTACAGGCCAAAATCTACAGGTAGGCACTTTGCAAAAAACACCTCTGTTTTCCTTCACCAATTTGGCTGTGTCCACGTTGCGCTTTGGGGCGTTTCCTGTCGCGGGCGCTAGGCCTACCCACACAAGTGAGGTATCATTTTTATCGGGAGACGTGGGGGAACGCTGGGTGGAAGGAAATTCGTGGCTCCTCTCAGATTCCAGAACTTTCTGCCACAGAAATGTGAGGAACATGTGTTTTTTTAGCCACATTTTGAGGTTTGCAAAGGATTCTGGGTAACAGAACCTGGACCGAGCCACACAAGTCACCCCATCTTGGATTCCCCTAGGTCTCTAGTTTTCAGAAATGCACAGGTTTGGTAGGTTTCCCTAGGTGGCGGCTGAGCTACAGGCCAAAATCTACAGGTAGGCACTTTGCAAAAAACACCTCTGTTTTCCTTCACCAATTTGGCTGTGTCCACGTTGCGCTTTGGGGCGTTTCCTGTCGCGGGCGCTAGGCCTACCCACACAAGTGAGGTATCATTTTTATCGGGAGACTTGGGGGAACGCTGGGTGGAAGGAAATTTGTGGCTCCTCTCAGATTCCAGAACTTTCTGCCACAGAAATGTGAGGAACATGTGTTTTTTTAGCCACATTTTGAGGTTTGCAAAGGATTCTGGGTAACAGAACCTGGTCCGAGCCACACAAGTCACCCCATCTTGGATTCCCCTAGGTCTCTAGTTTTCAGAAATGCACAGGTTTGGTAGGTTTCCCTAGGTGGCGGCTGAGCTACAGGCCAAAATCTACAGGTACGCACTTTGCAAAAAACACCTCTGTTTTCCTTCACCAATTTGGCTGTGTCCACGTTGTGCTTTGGGGCGTTTCCTGTCGCGGGCGCTAGGCCTACCCACACAAGTGAGGTATCATTTTTATCGGGAGACGTGGGGGAACGCTGGGTGGAAGGAAATTCGTGGCTCCTCTCAGATTCCAGAACTTTCTGCCACAGAAATGTGAGGAACATGTGTTTTTTTAGCCAAATTTTGAGGTTTGCAAAGGATTCTGGGTAACAGAACCTGGTCCGAGCCACACAAGTCACCCCATCTTGGATTCCCCTAGGTCTCTAGTTTTCAGAAATGCACAGGTTTGGTAGGTTTCCCTAGGTGGCGGCTGAGCTACAGGCCAAAATCTACAGGTAGGCACTTTGCAAAAAACACCTCTGTTTCCCTTCACCAATTTGGCTGTGTCCACGTTGCGCTTTGGGGCGTTTCCTGTCGCGGGCGCTAAGCCTACCCACACAAGTGAGGTATCATTTTTATCGGGAGATGTGGGGGAACGCTGGGTGGAAGGAAATTCGTGGCTCCTCTCAGATTCCAGAACTTTCTGCCACAGAAATGTGAGGAACATGTGTTTTTTTAGCCACATTTTGAGGTTTGCAAAGGATTCTGGGTAACAGAACCTGGACCGAGCCACACAAGTCACCCCATCTTGGATTCCCCTAGGTCTCTAGTTTTCAGAAATGCACAGGTTTGGTAGGTTTCCCTAGGTGGCGGCTGAGCTACAGGCCAAAATCTACAGGTAGGCACTTTGCAAAAAACACCTCTGTTTTCCTTCACCAATTTGGCTGTGTCCACGTTGCGCTTTGGGGCGTTTCCTGTCGCGGGCGCTAGGCCTACCCACACAAGTGAGGTATCATTTTTATCGGGAGACGTGGGGGAACGCTGGGTGGAATGAAATTCGTGGCTCCTCTCAGATTCCAGAACTTTCTGCCACAGAAATGTGAGGAACATGTGTTTTTTTAGCCAAATTTTGAGGTTTGCAAAGGATTCTGGGTAACAGAACCTGGTCCGAGCCACACAAGTCACCCCATCTTGGATTCCCCTAGGTCTCTAGTTTTCAGAAATGCACAGGTTTGGTAGGTTTCCCTAGGTGGCGGCTGAGCTACAGGCCAAAATCTACAGGTAGGCACTTTGCAAAAAACACCTCTGTTTCCCTTCACCAATTTGGCTGTGTCCACGTTGTGCTTTGGGGCGTTTCCTGTCGCGGGCGCTAGGCCTACCCACACAAGTGAGGTATCATTTTTATCGGGAGACGTGGGGGAACGCTGGGTGGAAGGAAATTCGTGGCTCCTCTCAGATTCCAGAACTTTCTGCCACAGAAATGTGAGGAACATGTGTTTTTTTAGCCAAATTTTGAGGTTTGCAAAGGATTCTGGGTAACAGAACCTGGTCCGAGCCACACAAGTCACCCCATCTTGGATTCCCCTAGGTCTCTAGTTTTCAGAAATGCACAGGTTTGGTAGGTTTCCCTAGGTGGCGGCTGAGCTACAGGCCAAAATCTACAGGTAGGCACTTTGCAAAAAACACCTCTGTTTTCCTTCCCCAATTTGGCTGTGTCCACGTTGCGCTTTGGGGCGTTTCCTGTCGCGGGCGCTAGGCCTACCCACACAAGTGAGGTATCATTTTTATCGGGAGACGTAGGGGAACGCTGGGGGGAAGGAAATTCGTGGCTCCTCTCAGATTCCAGAACTTTCTGCCACAGAAATGTGAGGAACATGTGTTTGTTTTGCCAAATTTTGAGGTTTGCAAAGGATTCTGGGTAACAGAACCTGGTCCGAGCCACACAAGTCACCCCATCTTGGATTCCCCTAGGTCTCTAGTTTTCAGAAATGCACAGGTTTGGTAGGTTTCCCTAGGTGGCGGCTGAGCTACAGGCCAAAATCTACAGGTAGGCACTTTGCAAAAAACACCTCTGTTTCCCTTCACCAATTTGGCTGTGTCCACGTTGCGCTTTGGGGCGTTTCCTGTCGCGGGCGCTAGGCCTACCCACACAAGTGAGGTATCATTTTTATCGGGAGATGTGGGGGAACGCTGGGTGGAAGGAAATTCGTGGCTCCTCTCAGATTCCAGAACTTTCTGCCACAGAAATGTGAGGAACATGTGTTTTTTTAGCCACATTTTGAGGTTTGCAAAGGATTCTGGGTAACAGAACCTGGACCGAGCCACACAAGTCACCCCATCTTGGATTCCCCTAGGTCTCTAGTTTTCAGAAATGCACAGGTTTGGTAGGTTTCCCTAGGTGGCGGCTGAGCTACAGGCCAAAATCTACAGGTATGCACTTTGCAAAAAACACCTCTGTTTTCCTTCACCAATTTGGCTGTGTCCACGTTGCGCTTTGGGGCGTTTCCTGTCGCGGGCGCTAGGCCTACCCACACAAGTGAGGTATCATTTTTATCAGGAGACGTGGGGGAACGCTGGGTGGAAGAAAATTCGTGGCTCCTCTCAGATTCCAGAACTTTCTGCCACAGAAATGTGAGGAACATGTGTTTTTTTAGCCAAATTTTGAGGTTTGCAAAGGATTCTGGGTAACAGAACCTGGTCCGAGCCACACAAGTCACCCCATCTTGGATTCCCCTAGGTCTCTAGTTTTCAGAAATGCACAGGTTTGGTAGGTTACCCTAGGTGCCGGCTGAGCTAGAGGCCAAAATCTACAGGTAGGCACTGTTTTCAATGAAAAAATGTGATGTGTCCACGTTGCGCTTTGGGGCGTTTCCTGTCGCGGGCGCTAGGCCTACCCACACAAGTGAGGTATCATTTTTATCGGGAGACGTGGGGGAACGCTGGGTGGAAGGAAATTTGTGGCTCCTCTCAGATTCCAGAACTTTCTGCCACAGAAATGTGAGGAACATGTGTTTTTTTAGCCACATTTTGAGGTTTGCAAAGCATTCTGGGTAACAGAACCTGGTCCGAGCCACACAAGTCACCCCATCTTGGATTCCCCTAGGTCTCTAGTTTTCAGAAATGCACAGGTTTGGTAGGTTTCCCTAGGTGGCGGCTGAGCTACAGGCCAAAATCTACAGGTAGGCACTTTGCAAAAAACACCTCTGTTTTCCTTCACCAATTTGGCTGTGTCCACGTTGCGCTTTGGGGCGTTTCCTGTCGCGGGCGCTAGGCCTACCCACACAAGTGAGGTATCATTTTTATCGGGAGACATGGGGGAACGCTGGGTGGAAGGAAATTCGTGGCTCCTCTCAGATTCCAGAACTTTCTGCCACAGAAATGTGAGGAACATGTGTTTTTTTAGCCAAATTTTGAGGTTTGCAAAGGATTCTGGGTAACAGAACCTGGTCCGAGCCACACAAGTCACCCCATCTTGGATTCCCCTAGGTCTCTAGTTTTCAGAAATGCACAGGTTTGCTAGGTTTCCCTAGGTGGCGGCTGAGCTACAGGCCAAAATCTACAGGTAGGCACTTTGCAAAAAACACCTCTGTTTTCCTTCCCCAATTTGGCTGTGTCCACGTTGCGCTTTGGGGCGTTTCCTGTCGCGGGCGCTAGGCCTACCCACACAAGTGAGGTATCATTTTTATCGGGAGACGTGGGGGAACGCTGGGTGGAAGGAAATTCGTGGCTCCTCTCAGATTCCAGAACTTTCTGCCACAGAAATGTGAGGAACATGTGTTTTTTTTGCCAAATTTTGAGGTTTGCAAAGGATTCTGGGTAACAGAACCTGGTCCGAGCCACACAAGTCACCCCATCTTGGATTCCCCTAGGTCTCTAGTTTTCAGAAATACACAGGTTTGGTAGGTTTCCCTAGGTGGCGGCTGAGCTACAGGCCAAAATCTACAGGTAGGCACTTTGCAAAAAACACCTCTGTTTTCCTTCACCAATTTGGCTGTGTCCACGTTGCGCTTTGGGGCGTTTCCTGTCGCGGGCGCTAGGCCTACCCACACAAGTGAGGTATCATTTTTAACGGGAGATGTGGGGGAACGCTGGGTGGAAGGAAATTCGTGGCTCCTCTCAGATTCCAGAACTTTCTGCCACAGAAATGTGAGGAACATGTGTTTTTTTAGCCACATTTTGAGGTTTGCAAAGGATTCTGGGTAACAGAACCTGGACCGAGCCACACAAGTCACCCCATCTTGGATTCCCCTAGGTCTCTAGTTTTCAGAAATGCACAGGTTTGGTAGGTTTCCCTAGGTGGCGGCTGAGCTACAGGCCAAAATCTACAGGTAGGCACTTTGCAAAAAACACCTCTGTTTTCTTTCACCAATTTGGCTGTGTCCACGTTGCGCTTTGGGGCGTTTCCTGTCGCGGGCGCTAGGCCTACCCACACAAGTGAGGTATCATTTTTATCAGGAGACGTGGGGGAACGCTGGGTGGAAGGAAATTCGTGGCTCCTCTCAGATTCCAGAACTTTCTGCCACAGAAATGTGAGGAACATGTGTTTTTTTAGCCAAATTTTGAGGTTTGCAAAGGATTCTGGGTAACAGAACCTGGTCCGAGCCACACAAGTCACCCCATCTTGGATTCCCCTAGGTCTCTAGTTTTCAGAAATGCACAGGTTTGGTAGGTTTCCCTAGGTGGCGGCTGAGCTACAGGCCAAAATCTACAGGTAGGCACTTTGCAAAAAACACCTCTGTTTTCCTTCACCAATTTGGCTGTGTCCACGTTGCGCTTTGGGGCGTTTCCTGTCGCGGGCGCTAGGCCTACCCACACAAGTGAGGTATCATTTTTATCGGGAGACGTGGGGGAACGCTGGGTGGAAGGAAATTCGTGGCTCCTCTCAGATTCCAGAACTTTCTGCCACAGAAATGTGAGGAACATGTGTTTTTTTAGCCACATTTTGAGGTTTGCAAAGGATTCTGGGTAACAGAACCTGGTCCGAGCCACACAAGTCACCCCATCTTGGATTCCCCTAGGTCTCTAGTTTTCAGAAATGCACAGGTTTGGTAGGTTTCCCTAGGTGGCGGCTGAGCTACAGGCCAAAATCTACAGGTAGGCACTTTGCAAAAAACACCTCTGTTTTCCTTCACCAATTTGGCTGTGTCCACGTTGCGCTTTGGGGCGTTTCCTGTCGCGGGCGCTAGGCCTACCCACACAAGTGAGGTATCATTTTTATCGGGAGACGTGGGGGAACGCTGGGTGGAAGGAAATTTGTGGCTCCTCTCAGATTCCAGAACTTTCTGCCACAGAAATGTGAGGAACATGTGTTTTTTTAGCCACATTTTGAGGTTTGCAAAGGATTCTGGGTAACAGAACCTGGTCCGAGCCACACAAGTCACCCCATCTTGGATTCCCCTAGGTCTCTAGTTTTCAGAAATGCACAGGTTTGGTAGGTTTCCCTAGGTGGCGGCTGAGCTACAGGCCAAAATCTACAGGTACGCACTTTGCAAAAAACACCTCTGTTTTCCTTCACCAATTTGGCTGTGTCCACGTTGTGCTTTGGGGCGTTTCCTGTCGCGGGCGCTAGGCCTACCCACACAAGTGAGGTATCATTTTTATCGGGAGACGTGGGGGAACGCTGGGTGGAAGGAAATTCGTGGCTCCTCTCAGATTCCAGAACTTTCTGCCACAGAAATGTGAGGAACATGTGTTTTTTTAGTCAAATTTTGAGGTTTGCAAAGGATTCTGGGTAACAGAACCTGGTCCGAGCCACACAAGTCACCCCATCTTGGATTCCCCTAGGTCTCTAGTTTTCAGAAATGCACAGGTTTGGTAGGTTTCCCTAGGTGGCGGCTGAGCTACAGGCCAAAATCTACAGGTAGGCACTTTGCAAAAAACACCTCTGTTTCCCTTCACCAATTTGGCTGTGTCCACGTTGTGCTTTGGGGCGTTTCCTGTCGCGGGCGCTAGGCCTACCCACACAAGTGAGGTATCATTTTTATCGGGAGACGTGGGGGAACGCTGGGTGGAAGGAAATTCGTGGCTCCTCTCAGATTCCAGAACTTTCTGCCACAGTAATGTGAGGAACATGTGTTTTTTTAGCCAAATTTTGAGGTTTGCAAAGGATTCTGGGTAACAGAACCTGGTCCGAGCCACACAAGTCACCCCATCTTGGATTCCCCTAGGTCTCTAGTTTTCAGAAATGCACAGGTTTGGTAGGTTTCCCTAGGTGGCGGCTGAGCTACAGGCCAAAATCTACAGGTAGGCACTTTGCAAAAAACACCTCTGTTTTCCTTCCCCAATTTGGCTGTGTCCACGTTGCGCTTTGGGGCGTTTCCTGTCGCGGGCGCTAGGCCTACCCACACAAGTGAGGTATCATTTTTATCGGGAGACGTAGGGGAACGCTGGGGGGAAGGAAATTCGTGGGTCCTCTCAGATTCCAGAACTTTCTGCCACAGAAATGTGAGGAACATGTGTTTTTTTTGCCAAATTTTGAGGTTTGCAAAGGATTCTGGGTAACAGAACCTGGTCCGAGCCACACAAGTCACCCCATCTTGGATTCCCCTAGGTCTTTAGTTTTCAGAAATGCACAGGTTTGGTAGGTTTCCCTAGGTGGCGGCTGAGCTACAGGCCAAAATCTACAGGTAGGCACTTTGCAAAAAACACCTCTGTTTCCCTTCACCAATTTGGCTGTGTCCACGTTGCGCTTTGGGGCGTTTCCTGTCGCGGGCGCTAGGCCTACCCACACAAGTGAGGTATCATTTTTATCGGGAGATGTGGGGGAACGCTGGGTGGAAGGAAATTCGTGGCTCCTCTCAGATTCCAGAACTTTCTGCCACAGAAATGTGAGGAACATGTGTTTTTTTAGCCACATTTTGAGGTTTGCAAAGGATTCTGGGTAACAGAACCTGGACCGAGCCACACAAGTCACCCCATCTTGGATTCCCCTAGGTCTCTAGTTTTCAGAAATGCACAGGTTTGGTAGGTTTCCCTAGGTGGCGGCTGAGCTACAGGCCAAAATCTACAGGTATGCACTTTGCAAAAAACACCTCTGTTTTCCTTCACCAATTTGGCTGTGTCCACGTTGCGCTTTGGGGCGTTTCCTGTCGCGGGCGCTAGGCCTACCCACACAAGTGAGGTATCATTTTTATCAGGAGACGTGGGGGAACGCTGGGTGGAAGAAAATTCGTGGCTCCTCTCAGATTCCAGAACTTTCTGCCACAGAAATGTGAGGAACATGTGTTTTTTTAGCCAAATTTTGAGGTTTGCAAAGGATTCTGGGTAACAGAACCTGGTCCGAGCCACACAAGTCACCCCATCTTGGATTCCCCTAGGTCTCTAGTTTTCAGAAATGCACAGGTTTGGTAGGTTACCCTAGGTGCCGGCTGAGCTAGAGGCCAAAATCTACAGGTAGGCACTGTTTTCAATGAAAAAATGTGATGTGTCCACGTTGCGCTTTGGGGCGTTTCCTGTCGCGGGCGCTAGGCCTACCCACACAAGTGAGGTATCATTTTTATCGGGAGACGTGGGGGAACGCTGGGTGGAAGGAAATTTGTGGCTCCTCTCAGATTCCAGAACTTTCTGCCACAGAAATGTGAGGAACATGTGTTTTTTTAGCCACATTTTGAGGTTTGCAAAGCATTCTGGGTAACAGAACCTGGTCCGAGCCACACAAGTCACCCCATCTTGGATTCCCCTAGGTCTCTAGTTTTCAGAAATGCACAGGTTTGGTAGGTTTCCCTAGGTGGCGGCTGAGCTACAGGCCAAAATCTACAGGTAGGCACTTTGCAAAAAACACCTCTGTTTTCCTTCACCAATTTGGCTGTGTCCACGTTGCGCTTTGGGGCGTTTCCTGTCGCGGGCGCTAGGCCTACCCACACAAGTGAGGTATCATTTTTATCGGGAGACATGGGGGAACGCTGGGTGGAAGGAAATTCGTGGCTCCTCTCAGATTCCAGAACTTTCTGCCACAGAAATGTGAGGAACATGTGTTTTTTTAGCCAAATTTTGAGGTTTGCAAAGGATTCTGGGTAACAGAACCTGGTCCGAGCCACACAAGTCACCCCATCTTGGATTCCCCTAGGTCTCTAGTTTTCAGAAATGCACAGGTTTGCTAGGTTTCCCTAGGTGGCGGCTGAGCTACAGGCCAAAATCTACAGGTAGGCACTTTGCAAAAAACACCTCTGTTTTCCTTCCCCAATTTGGCTGTGTCCACGTTGCGCTTTGGGGCGTTTCCTGTCGCGGGCGCTAGGCCTACCCACACAAGTGAGGTATCATTTTTATCGGGAGACGTGGGGGAACGCTGGGTGGAAGGAAATTCGTGGCTCCTCTCAGATTCCAGAACTTTCTGCCACAGAAATGTGAGGAACATGTGTTTTTTTTGCCAAATTTTGAGGTTTGCAAAGGATTCTGGGTAACAGAACCTGGTCCGAGCCACACAAGTCACCCCATCTTGGATTCCCCTAGGTCTCTAGTTTTCAGAAATACACAGGTTTGGTAGGTTTCCCTAGGTGGCGGCTGAGCTACAGGCCAAAATCTACAGGTAGGCACTTTGCAAAAAACACCTCTGTTTTCCTTCACCAATTTGGCTGTGTCCACGTTGCGCTTTGGGGCGTTTCCTGTCGCGGGCGCTAGGCCTACCCACACAAGTGAGGTATCATTTTTAACGGGAGATGTGGGGGAACGCTGGGTGGAAGGAAATTCGTGGCTCCTCTCAGATTCCAGAACTTTCTGCCACAGAAATGTGAGGAACATGTGTTTTTTTAGCCACATTTTGAGGTTTGCAAAGGATTCTGGGTAACAGAACCTGGACCGAGCCACACAAGTCACCCCATCTTGGATTCCCCTAGGTCTCTAGTTTTCAGAAATGCACAGGTTTGGTAGGTTTCCCTAGGTGGCGGCTGAGCTACAGGCCAAAATCTACAGGTAGGCACTTTGCAAAAAACACCTCTGTTTTCTTTCACCAATTTGGCTGTGTCCACGTTGCGCTTTGGGGCGTTTCCTGTCGCGGGCGCTAGGCCTACCCACACAAGTGAGGTATCATTTTTATCAGGAGACGTGGGGGAACGCTGGGTGGAAGGAAATTCGTGGCTCCTCTCAGATTCCAGAACTTTCTGCCACAGAAATGTGAGGAACATGTGTTTTTTTAGCCAAATTTTGAGGTTTGCAAAGGATTCTGGGTAACAGAACCTGGTCCGAGCCACACAAGTCACCCCATCTTGGATTCCCCTAGGTCTCTAGTTTTCAGAAATGCACAGGTTTGGTAGGTTTCCCTAGGTGGCGGCTGAGCTACAGGCCAAAATCTACAGGTAGGCACTTTGCAAAAAACACCTCTGTTTTCCTTCACCAATTTGGCTGTGTCCACGTTGCGCTTTGGGGCGTTTCCTGTCGCGGGCGCTAGGCCTACCCACACAAGTGAGGTATCATTTTTATCGGGAGACGTGGGGGAACGCTGGGTGGAAGGAAATTCGTGGCTCCTCTCAGATTCCAGAACTTTCTGCCACAGAAATGTGAGGAACATGTGTTTTTTTAGCCACATTTTGAGGTTTGCAAAGGATTCTGGGTAACAGAACCTGGTCCGAGCCACACAAGTCACCCCATCTTGGATTCCCCTAGGTCTCTAGTTTTCAGAAATGCACAGGTTTGGTAGGTTTCCCTAGGTGGCGGCTGAGCTACAGGCCAAAATCTACAGGTAGGCACTTTGCAAAAAACACCTCTGTTTTCCTTCACCAATTTGGCTGTGTCCACGTTGCGCTTTGGGGCGTTTCCTGTCGCGGGCGCTAGGCCTACCCACACAAGTGAGGTATCATTTTTATCGGGAGACGTGGGGGAACGCTGGGTGGAAGGAAATTTGTGGCTCCTCTCAGATTCCAGAACTTTCTGCCACAGAAATGTGAGGAACATGTGTTTTTTTAGCCACATTTTGAGGTTTGCAAAGGATTCTGGGTAACAGAACCTGGTCCGAGCCACACAAGTCACCCCATCTTGGATTCCCCTAGGTCTCTAGTTTTCAGAAATGCACAGGTTTGGTAGGTTTCCCTAGGTGGCGGCTGAGCTACAGGCCAAAATCTACAGGTACGCACTTTGCAAAAAACACCTCTGTTTTCCTTCACCAATTTGGCTGTGTCCACGTTGTGCTTTGGGGCGTTTCCTGTCGCGGGCGCTAGGCCTACCCACACAAGTGAGGTATCATTTTTATCGGGAGACGTGGGGGAACGCTGGGTGGAAGGAAATTCGTGGCTCCTCTCAGATTCCAGAACTTTCTGCCACAGAAATGTGAGGAACATGTGTTTTTTTAGTCAAATTTTGAGGTTTGCAAAGGATTCTGGGTAACAGAACCTGGTCCGAGCCACACAAGTCACCCCATCTTGGATTCCCCTAGGTCTCTAGTTTTCAGAAATGCACAGGTTTGGTAGGTTTCCCTAGGTGGCGGCTGAGCTACAGGCCAAAATCTACAGGTAGGCACTTTGCAAAAAACACCTCTGTTTCCCTTCACCAATTTGGCTGTGTCCACGTTGTGCTTTGGGGCGTTTCCTGTCGCGGGCGCTAGGCCTACCCACACAAGTGAGGTATCATTTTTATCGGGAGACGTGGGGGAACGCTGGGTGGAAGGAAATTCGTGGCTCCTCTCAGATTCCAGAACTTTCTGCCACAGAAATGTGAGGAACATGTGTTTTTTTAGCCAAATTTTGAGGTTTGCAAAGGATTCTGGGTAACAGAACCTGGTCCGAGCCACACAAGTCACCCCATCTTGGATTCCCCTAGGTCTCTAGTTTTCAGAAATGCACAGGTTTGGTAGGTTTCCCTAGGTGGCGGCTGAGCTACAGGCCAAAATCTACAGGTAGGCACTTTGCAAAAAACACCTCTGTTTTCCTTCCCCAATTTGGCTGTGTCCACGTTGCGCTTTGGGGCGTTTCCTGTCGCGGGCGCTAGGCCTACCCACACAAGTGAGGTATCATTTTTATCGGGAGACGTAGGGGAACGCTGGGGGGAAGGAAATTCGTGGGTCCTCTCAGATTCCAGAACTTTCTGCCACAGAAATGTGAGGAACATGTGTTTTTTTTGCCAAATTTTGAGGTTTGCAAAGGATTCTGGGTAACAGAACCTGGTCCGAGCCACACAAGTCACCCCATCTTGGATTCCCCTAGGTCTTTAGTTTTCAGAAATGCACAGGTTTGGTAGGTTTCCCTAGGTGGCGGCTGAGCTACAGGCCAAAATCTACAGGTAGGCACTTTGCAAAAAACACCTCTGTTTTCCTTCACCAATTTGGCTGTGTCCACGTTGCGCTTTGGGGCGTTTCCTGTCGCGGGCGCTAGGCCTACCCACACAAGTGAGGTATCATTTTTATCGGGAGACGTGGGGGAACGCTGGGTGGAAGGAAATTCGTGGCTCCTCTCAGATTCCAGAACTTTCTGCCACAGAAATGTGAGGAACATGTGTTTTTTTAGCCACATTTTGAGGTTTGCAAAGGATTCTGGGTAACAGAACCTGGACCGAGCCACACAAGTCACCCCATCTTGGATTCCCCTAGGTCTCTAGTTTTCAGAAATGCACAGGTTTGGTAGGTTTCCCTAGGTGGCGGCTGAGCTACAGGCCAAAATCTACAGGTAGGCACTTTGCAAAAAACACCTCTGTTTTCCTTCACCAATTTGGCTGTGTCCACGTTGCGCTTTGGGGCGTTTCCTGTCGCGGGCGCTAGGCCTACCCACACAAGTGAGGTATCATTTTTATTGGGAGACTTGGGGGAACGCTGGGTGGAAGGAAATTTGTGGCTCCTCTCAGATTCCAGAACTTTCTGCCACAGAAATGTGAGGAACATGTGTTTTTTTAGCCACATTTTGAGGTTTGCAAAGGATTCTGGGTAACAGAACCTGGTCCGAGCCACACAAGTCACCCCATCTTGGATTCCCCTAGGTCTCTAGTTTTCAGAAATGCACAGGTTTGGTAGGTTTCCCTAGGTGGCGGCTGAGCTACAGGCCAAAATCTACAGGTAGGCACTTTGCAAAAAACACCTCTGTTTTCCTTCACCAATTTGGCTGTGTCCACGTTGTGCTTTGGGGCGTTTCCTGTCGCGGGCGCTAGGCCTACCCACACAAGTGAGGTATCATTTTTATCGGGAGACGTGGGGGAACGCTGGGTGGAAGGAAATTCGTGGCTCCTCTCAGATTCCAGAACTTTCTGCCACAGAAATGTGAGGAACATGTGTTTTTTTAGCCAAATTTTGAGGTTTGCAAAGGATTCTGGGTAACAGAACCTGGTCCGAGCCACACAAGTCACCCCATCTTGGATTCCCCTAGGTCTCTAGTTTTCAGAAATGCACAGGTTTGCTAGGTTTCCCTAGGTGGCGGCTGAGCTACAGGCCAAAATCTACAGGTAGGCACTTTGCAAAAAACACCTCTGTTTTCCTTCACCAATTTGGCTGTGTCCACGTTGCGCTTTGGGGCGTTTCCTGTCGCGGGCGCTAGGCCTACCCACACAAGTGAGGTATCATTTTTATCGGGAGACGTGGGGGAACGCTGGGTGGAAGGAAATTCGTGGCTCCTCTCAGATTCCAGAACTTTCTGCCACAGAAATGTGAGGAACATGTGTTTTTTTAGCCAAATTTTGAGGTTTGCAAAGGATTCTGGGTAACAGAACCTGGTCCGAGCCACACAAGTCACCCCATCTTGGATTCCCCTAGGTCTCTAGTTTTCAGAAATGCACAGGTTTGGTAGGTTTCCCTAGGTGGCGGCTGAGCTACAGGCCAAAATCTACAGGTAGGCACTTTGCAAAAAACACCTCTGTTTTCCTTCACCAATTTGGCTGTGTCCACGTTGCGCTTTGGGGCGTTTCCTGTCGCGGGCGCTAGGCCTACCCACACAAGTGAGGTATCATTTTTATCGGGAGACGTGGGGGAACGCTGGGTGGAAGGAAATTCGTGGCTCCTCTCAGATTCCAGAACTTTCTGCCACAGAAATGTGAGGAACATGTGTTTTTTTAGCTACATTTTGAGGTTTGCAAAGGATTCTGGGTAACAGAACCTGGTCCGAGCCACACAAGTCACCCCATCTTGGATTCCCCTAGGTCTCTAGTTTTCAGAAATGCACAGGTTTGGTAGGTTTCCCTAGGTGGCGGCTGAGCTACAGGCCAAAATCTACAGGTAGGCACTTTGCAAAAAACACCTCTGTTTTCCTTCACCAATTTGGCTGTGTCCACGTTGCGCTTTGGGGCGTTTCCTGTCGCGGGCGCTAGGCCTACCCACACAAGTGAGGTATCATTTTTATCGGGAGACGTGGGGGAACGCTGGGTGGAAGGAAATTAGTGGCTCCTCTCAGATTCCAGAACTTTCTGCCACAGAAATGTGAGGAACATGTGTTTTTTTAGCCACATTTTGAGGTTTGCAAAGGATTCTGGGTAACAGAACCTGGTCCGAGCCACACAAGTCACCCCATCTTGGATTCCCCTAGGTCTCTAGTTTTCAGAAATGCACAGGTTTGGTAGGTTTCCCTAGGTGGCGGCTGAGCTACAGGCCAAAATCTACAGGTAGGCACTTTGCAAAAAACACCTCTGTTTTCCTTCCCCAATTTGGCTGTGTCCACGTTGCGCTTTGGGGCGTTTCCTGTCGCGGGCGCTAGGCCTACCCACACAAGTGAGGTATCATTTTTATCGGGAGACGTAGGGGAACGCTGGGGGGAAGGAAATTTGTGGCTCCTCTCAGATTCCAGAACTTTCTGCCACAGAAATGTGAGGAACATGTGTTTTTTTTGCCGAATTTTGAGGTTTGCAAAGGATTCTGGGTAACAGAACCTGGTCCGAGCCACACAAGTCACCCCATCTTGGATTCCCCTAGGTCTCTAGTTTTCAGAAATGCACAGGTTTGGTAGGTTTCCCTAGGTGGCGGCTGAGCTACAGGCCAAAATCTACAGGTAGGCACTTTGCAAAAAACACCTCTGTTTCCCTTCACCAATTTGGCTGTGTCCACGTTGTGCTTTGGGGCGTTTCCTGTCGCGGGCGCTAGGCCTACCCACACAAGTGAGGTATCATTTTTATCGGGAGACGTGGGGGAACGCTGGGTGGAAGGAAATTCGTGGCTCCTCTCAGATTCCAGAACTTTCTGCCACAGAAATGTGAGGAACATGTGTTTTTTTAGCCAAATTTTGAGGTTTGCAAAGGATTCTGGGTAACAGAACCTGGTCCGAGCCACACAAGTCACCCCATCTTGGATTCCCATAGGTCTCTAGTTTTCAGAAATGCACAGGTTTGGTAGGTTTCCCTAGGTGGCGGCTGAGCTACAGGCCAAAATCTACAGGTAGGCACTTTGCAAAAAACACCTCTGTTTTCCTTCCCCAATTTGGCTGTGTCCACGTTGCGCTTTGGGGCGTTTCCTGTCGCGGGCGCTAGGCCTACCCACACAAGTGAGGTATCATTTTTATCGGGAGACGTAGGGGAACGCTGGGGGGAAGGAAATTCGTGGCTCCTCTCAGATTCCAGAACTTTCTGCCACAGAAATGTGAGGAACATGTGTTTGTTTTGCCAAATTTTGAGGTTTGCAAAGGATTCTGGGTAACAGAACCTGGTCCGAGCCACACAAGTCACCCCATCTTGGATTCCCCTAGGTCTCTAGTTTTCAGAAATGCACAGGTTTGGTAGGTTTCCCTAGGTGGCGGCTGAGCTACAGGCCAAAATCTACAGGTAGGCACTTTGCAAAAAACACCTCTGTTTCCCTTCACCAATTTGGCTGTGTCCACGTTGCGCTTTGGGGCGTTTCCTGACGCGGGCGCTAGGCCTACCCACACAAGTGAGGTATCATTTTTATCGGGAGATGTGGGGGAACGCTGGGTGGAAGGAAATTCGTGGCTCCTCTCAGATTCCAGAACTTTCTGCCACAGAAATGTGAGGAACATGTGTTTTTTTAGCCACATTTTGAGGTTTGCAAAGGATTCTGGGTAACAGAACCTGGACCGAACCACACAAGTCACCCCATCTTGGATTCCCCTAGGTCTCTAGTTTTCAGAAATGCACAGGTTTGGTAGGTTTCCCTAGGTGGCGGCTGAGCTACAGGCCAAAATCTACAGGTATGCACTTTGCAAAAAACACCTCTGTTTTCCTTCACCAATTTGGCTGTGTCCACGTTGCGCTTTGGGGCGTTTCCTGTCGCGGGCGCTAGGCCTACCCACACAAGTGAGGTATCATTTTTATCAGGAGACGTGGGGGAACGCTGGGTGGAAGAAAATTCGTGGCTCCTCTCAGATTCCAGAACTTTCTGCCACAGAAATGTGAGGAACATGTGTTTTTTTAGCCAAATTTTGAGGTTTGCAAAGGATTCTGGGTAACAGAACCTGGTCCGAGCCACACAAGTCACCCCATCTTGGATTCCCCTAGGTCTCTAGTTTTCAGAAATGCACAGGTTTGGTAGGTTACCCTAGGTGCCGGCTGAGCTAGAGGCCAAAATCTACAGGTAGGCACTGTTTTCAATGAAAAAATGTGATGTGTCCACGTTGCGCTTTGGGGCGTTTCCTGTCGCGGGCGCTAGGCCTACCCACACAAGTGAGGTATCATTTTTATCGGGAGACGTGGGGGAACGCTGGGTGGAAGGAAATTTGTGGCTCCTCTCAGATTCCAGAACTTTCTGCCACAGAAATGTGAGGAACATGTGTTTTTTTAGCCACATTTTGAGGTTTGCAAAGCATTCTGGGTAACAGAACCTGGTCCGAGCCACACAAGTCACCCCATCTTGGATTCCCCTAGGTCTCTAGTTTTCAGAAATGCACAGGTTTGATAGGTTTCCCTAGGTGGCGGCTGAGCTACAGGCCAAAATCTACAGGTAGGCACTTTGCAAAAAACACCTCTGTTTTCCTTCACCAATTTGGCTGTGTCCACGTTGCGCTTTGGGGCGTTTCCTGTCGCGGGCGCTAGGCCTACCCACACAAGTGAGGTATCATTTTTATCGGGAGACATGGGGGAACGCTGGGTGGAAGGAAATTCGTGGCTCCTCTCAGATTCCAGAACTTTCTGCCACAGAAATGTGAGGAACATGTGTTTTTTTAGCCAAATTTTGAGGTTTGCAAAGGATTCTGGGTAACAGAACCTGGTCCGAGCCACACAAGTCACCCCATCTTGGATTCCCCTAGGTCTCTAGTTTTCAGAAATACACAGGTTTGGTAGGTTTCCCTAGGTGGCGGCTGAGCTACAGGCCAAAATCTACAGGTAGGCACTTTGCAAAAAACACCTCTGTTTTCCTTCACCAATTTGGCTGTGTCCACGTTGCGCTTTGGGGCGTTTCCTGTCGCGGGCGCTAGGCCTACCCACACAAGTGAGGTATCATTTTTAACGGGAGATGTGGGGGAACGCTGGGTGGAAGGAAATTCGTGGCTCCTCTCAGATTCCAGAACTTTCTGCCACAGAAATGTGAGGAACATGTGTTTTTTTAGCCACATTTTGAGGTTTGCAAAGGATTCTGGGTAACAGAACCTGGACCGAGCCACACAAGTCACCCCATCTTGGATTCCCCTAGGTCTCTAGTTTTCAGAAATGCACAGGTTTGGTAGGTTTCCCTAGGTGGCGGCTGAGCTACAGGCCAAAATCTACAGGTAGGCACTTTGCAAAAAACACCTCTGTTTTCTTTCACCAATTTGGCTGTGTCCACGTTGCGCTTTGGGGCGTTTCCTGTCGCGGGCGCTAGGCCTACCCACACAAGTGAGGTATCATTTTTATCAGGAGACGTGGGGGAACGCTGGGTGGAAGGAAATTCGTGGCTCCTCTCAGATTCCAGAACTTTCTGCCACAGAAATGTGAGGAACATGTGTTTTTTTAGCCAAATTTTGAGGTTTGCAAAGGATTCTGGGTAACAGAACCTGGTCCGAGCCACACAAGTCACCCCATCTTGGATTCCCCTAGGTCTCTAGTTTTCAGAAATGCACAGGTTTGGTAGGTTTCCCTAGGTGGCGGCTGAGCTACAGGCCAAAATCTACAGGTAGGCACTTTGCAAAAAACACCTCTGTTTTCCTTCACCAATTTGGCTGTGTCCACGTTGCGCTTTGGGGCGTTTCCTGTCGCGGGCGCTAGGCCTACCCACACAAGTGAGGTATCATTTTTATCGGGAGACGTGGGGGAACGCTGGGTGGAAGGAAATTCGTGGCTCCTCTCAGATTCCAGAACTTTCTGCCACAGAAATGTGAGGAACATGTGTTTTTTTAGCCACATTTTGAGGTTTGCAAAGGATTCTGGGTAACAGAACCTGGTCCGAGCCACACAAGTCACCCCATCTTGGATTCCCCTAGGTCTCTAGTTTTCAGAAATGCACAGGTTTGGTAGGTTTCCCTAGGTGGCGGCTGAGCTACAGGCCAAAATCTACAGGTAGGCACTTTGCAAAAAACACCTCTGTTTTCCTTCACCAATTTGGCTGTGTCCACGTTGCGCTTTGGGGCGTTTCCTGTCGCGGGCGCTAGGCCTACCCACACAAGTGAGGTATCATTTTTATCGGGAGACGTGGGGGAACGCTGGGTGGAAGGAAATTCGTGGCTCCTCTCAGATTCCAGAACTTTCTGCCACAGAAATGTGAGGAACATGTGTTTTTTTAGCCACATTTTGAGGTTTGCAAAGGATTCTGGGTAACAGAACCTGGTCCGAGCCACACAAGTCACCCCATCTTCGATTCCCCTAGGTCTCTAGTTTTCAGAAATGCACAGGTTTGGTAGGTTTCCCTAGGTGGCGGCTGAGCTACAGGCCAAAATCTACAGGTACGCACTTTGCAAAAAACACCTCTGTTTTCCTTCACCAATTTGGCTGTGTCCACGTTGTGCTTTGGGGCGTTTCCTGTCGCGGGCGCTAGGCCTACCCACACAAGTGAGGTATCATTTTTATCGGGAGACGTGGGGGAACGCTGGGTGGAAGGAAATTCGTGGCTCCTCTCAGATTCCAGAACTTTCTGCCACAGAAATGTGAGGAACATGTGTTTTTTTAGCCAAATTTTGAGGTTTGCAAAGGATTCTGGGTAACAGAACCTGGTCCGAGCCACACAAGTCACCCCATCTTGGATTCCCCTAGGTCTCTAGTTTTCAGAAATGCACAGGTTTGGTAGGTTTCCCTAGGTGGCGGCTGAGCTACAGGCCAAAATCTACAGGTAGGCACTTTGCAAAAAACACCTCTGTTTCCCTTCACCAATTTGGCTGTGTCCACGTTGCGCTTTGGGGCGTTTCCTGTCGCGGGCGCTAGGCCTACCCACACAAGTGAGGTATCATTTTTATCGGGAGATGTGGGGGAACGCTGGGTGGAAGGAAATTCGTGGCTCCTCTCAGATTCCAGAACTTTCTGCCACAGAAATGTGAGGAACATGTGTTTTTTTAGCCACATTTTGAGGTTTGCAAAGGATTCTGGGTAACAGAACCTGGACCGAGCCACACAAGTCACCCCATCTTGGATTCCCCTAGGTCTCTAGTTTTCAGAAATGCACAGGTTTGGTAGGTTTCCCTAGGTGGCGGCTGAGCTACAGGCCAAAATCTACCGGTAGGCACTTTGCAAAAAACACCTCTGTTTTCCTTCACCAATTTGGCTGTGTCCACGTTGCGCTTTGGGGCGTTTCCTGTCGCGGGCGCTAGGCCTACCCACACAAGTGAGGTATCATTTTTATCGGGAGACGTGGGGGAACGCTGGGTGGAAGGAAATTCGTGGCTCCTCTCAGATTCCAGAACTTTCTGCCACAGAAATGTGAGGAACATGTGTTTTTTTAGTCAAATTTTGAGGTTTGCAAAGGATTCTGGGTAACAGAACCTGGTCCGAGCCACACAAGTCACCCCATCTTGGATTCCCCTAGGTCTCTAGTTTTCAGAAATGCACAGGTTTGGTAGGTTTCCCTAGGTGGCGGCTGAGCTACAGGCCAAAATCTACAGGTAGGCACTTTGCAAAAAACACCTCTGTTTCCCTTCACCAATTTGGCTGTGTCCACGTTGTGCTTTGGGGCGTTTCCTGTCGCGGGCGCTAGGCCTACCCACACAAGTGAGGTATCATTTTTATCGGGAGACGTGGGGGAACGCTGGGTGGAAGGAAATTCGTGGCTCCTCTCAGATTCCAGAACTTTCTGCCACAGAAATGTGAGGAACATGTGTTTTTTTAGCCAAATTTTGAGGTTTGCAAAGGATTCTGGGTAACAGAACCTGGTCCGAGCCACACAAGTCACCCCATCTTGGATTCCCCTAGGTCTCTAGTTTTCAGAAATGCACAGGTTTGGTAGGTTTCCCTAGGTGGCGGCTGAGCTACAGGCCAAAATCTACAGGTAGGCACTTTGCAAAAAACACCTCTGTTTTCCTTCCCCAATTTGGCTGTGTCCACGTTGCGCTTTGGGGCGTTTCCTGTCGCGGGCGCTAGGCCTACCCACACAAGTGAGGTATCATTTTTATCGGGAGACGTAGGGGAACGCTGGGGGGAAGGAAATTCGTGGGTCCTCTCAGATTCCAGAACTTTCTGCCACAGAAATGTGAGGAACATGTGTTTTTTTTGCCAAATTTTGAGGTTTGCAAAGGATTCTGGGTAACAGAACCTGGTCCGAGCCACACAAGTCACCCCATCTTGGATTCCCCTAGGTCTTTAGTTTTCAGAAATGCACAGGTTTGGTAGGTTTCCCTAGGTGGCGGCTGAGCTACAGGCCAAAATCTACAGGTAGGCACTTTGCAAAAAACACCTCTGTTTTCCTTCACCAATTTGGCTGTGTCCACGTTGCGCTTTGGGGCGTTTCCTGTCGCGGGCGCTAGGCCTACCCACACAAGTGAGGTATCATTTTTATCGGGAGACGTGGGGGAACGCTGGGTGGAAGGAAATTCGTGGCTCCTCTCAGATTCCAGAACTTTCTGCCACAGAAATGTGAGGAACATGTGTTTTTTTAGCCACATTTTGAGGTTTGCAAAGGATTCTGGGTAACAGAACCTGGACCGAGCCACACAAGTCACCCCATCTTGGATTCCCCTAGGTCTCTAGTTTTCAGAAATGCACAGGTTTGGTAGGTTTCCCTAGGTGGCGGCTGAGCTACAGGCCAAAATCTACAGGTAGGCACTTTGCAAAAAACACCTCTGTTTTCCTTCACCAATTTGGCTGTGTCCACGTTGCGCTTTGGGGCGTTTCCTGTCGCGGGCGCTAGGCCTACCCACACAAGTGAGGTATCATTTTTATTGGGAGACTTGGGGGAACGCTGGGTGGAAGGAAATTTGTGGCTCCTCTCAGATTCCAGAACTTTCTGCCACAGAAATGTGAGGAACATGTGTTTTTTTAGCCACATTTTGAGGTTTGCAAAGGATTCTGGGTAACAGAACCTGGTCCGAGCCACACAAGTCACCCCATCTTGGATTCCCCTAGGTCTCTAGTTTTCAGAAATGCACAGGTTTGGTAGGTTTCCCTAGGTGGCGGCTGAGCTACAGGCCAAAATCTACAGGTAGGCACTTTGCAAAAAACACCTCTGTTTTCCTTCACCAATTTGGCTGTGTCCACGTTGTGCTTTGGGGCGTTTCCTGTCGCGGGCGCTAGGCCTACCCACACAAGTGAGGTATCATTTTTATCGGGAGACGTGGGGGAACGCTGGGTGGAAGGAAATTCGTGGCTCCTCTCAGATTCCAGAACTTTCTGCCACAGAAATGTGAGGAACATGTGTTTTTTTAGCCAAATTTTGAGGTTTGCAAAGGATTCTGGGTAACAGAACCTGGTCCGAGCCACACAAGTCACCCCATCTTGGATTCCCCTAGGTCTCTAGTTTTCAGAAATGCACAGGTTTGGTAGGTTTCCCTAGGTGGCGGCTGAGCTACAGGCCAAAATCTACAGGTAGGCACTTTGCAAAAAACACCACTGTTTTCCTTCCCCAATTTGGCTGTGTCCACGTTGCGCTTTGGGGCGTTTCCTGTCGCGGGCGCTAGGCCTACCCACACAAGTGAGGTATCATTTTTATCGGGAGATGTAGGGGAACGCTGGGGGGAAGGAAATTCGTGGGTCCTCTCAGATTCCAGAACTTTCTGCCACAGAAATGTGAGGAACATGTGTTTTTTTTGCCAAATTTTGAGGTTTGCAAAGGATTCTGGGTAACAGAACCTGGTCCGAGCCACACAAGTCACCCCATCTTGGATTCCCCTAGGTCTTTAGTTTTCAGAAATGCACAGGTTTGGTAGGTTTCCCTAGGTGGCGGCTGAGCTACAGGCCAAAATCTACAGGTAGGCACTTTGCAAAAAACACCTCTGTTTTCCTTCACCAATTTGGCTGTGTCCACGTTGCGCTTTGGGGCGTTTCCTGTCGCGGGCGCTAGGCCTACCCACACAAGTGAGGTATCATTTTTATCGGGAGACGTGGGGGAACGCTGGGTGGAAGGAAATTCGTGGCTCCTCTCAGATTCCAGAACTTTCTGCCACAGAAATGTGAGGAACATGTGTTTTTTTAGCCAAATTTTGATGTTTGCAAAGGATTCTGGGTAACAGAACCTGGTCCGAGCCACACAAGTCACCCCATCTTGGATTCCCCTAGGTCTCTAGTTTTCAGAAATGCACAGGTTTGGTAGGTTTCCCTAGGTGGCGGCTGAGCTACAGGCCAAAATCTACAGGTAGGCACTTTGCAAAAAACACCTCTGTTTTCCTTCACCAATTTGGCTGTGTCCACGTTGCGCTTTGGGGCGTTTCCTGTCGCGGGCGCTAGGCCTACCCACACAAGTGAGGTATCATTTTTATCGGGAGACGTGGGGGAACGCTGGGTGGAAGGAAATTCGTGGCTCCTCTCAGATTCCAGAACTTTCTGCCACAGAAATGTGAGGAACATGTGTTTTTTTAGCCACATTTTGAGGTTTGCAAAGGATTCTGGGTAACAGAACCTGGTCCGAGCCACACAAGTCACCCCATCTTGGATTCCCCTAGGTCTCTAGTTTTCAGAAATGCACAGGTTTGGTAGGTTTCCCTAGGTGGCGGCTGAGCTACAGGCCAAAATCTACAGGTAGGCACTTTGCAAAAAACACCTCTGTTTTCCTTCACCAATTTGGCTGTGTCCACGTTGCGCTTTGGGGCGTTTCCTGTCGCGGGCGCTAGGCCTACCCACACAAGTGAGGTATCATTTTTATCGGGAGACGTGGGGGAACGCTGGGTGGAAGGAAATTTGTGGCTCCTCTCAGATTCCAGAACTTTCTGCCACAGAAATGTGAGGAACATGTGTTTTTTTAGCCACATTTTGAGGTTTGCAAAGGATTCTGGGTAACAGAACCTGGTCCGAGCCACACAAGTCACCCCATCTTGGATTCCCCTAGGTCTCTAGTTTTCAGAAATGCACAGGTTTGGTAGGTTTCCCTAGGTGGCGGCTGAGCTACAGGCCAAAATCTACAGGTAGGCACTTTGCAAAAAACACCTCTGTTTTCCTTCCCCAATTTGGCTGTGTCCACGTTGCGCTTTGGGGCGTTTCCTGTCGCGGGCGCTAGGCCTACCCACACAAGTGAGGTATCATTTTTATCGGGAGACGTAGGGGAACGCTGGGGGGAAGGAAATTTGTGGCTCCTCTCAGATTCCAGAACTTTCTGCCACAGAAATGTGAGGAACATGTGTTTTTTTTGCCGAATTTTGAGGTTTGCAAAGGATTCTGGGTAACAGAACCTGGTCCGAGCCACACAAGTCACCCCATCTTGGATTCCCCTAGGTCTCTAGTTTTCAGAAATGCACAGGTTTGGTAGGTTTCCCTAGGTGGCGGCTGAGCTACAGGCCAAAATCTACAGGTAGGCACTTTGCAAAAAACACCTCTGTTTCCCTTCACCAATTTGGCTGTGTCCACGTTGTGCTTTGGGGCGTTTCCTGTCGCGGGCGCTAGGCCTACCCACACAAGTGAGGTATCATTTTTATCGGGAGACGTGGGGGAACGCTGGGTGGAAGGAAATTCGTGGCTCCTCTCAGATTCCAGAACTTTCTGCCACAGAAATGTGAGGAACATGTGTTTTTTTAGCCAAATTTTGAGGTTTGCAAAGGATTCTGGGTAACAGAACCTGGTCCGAGCCACACAAGTCACCCCATCTTGGATTCCCCTAGGTCTCTAGTTTTCAGAAATGCACAGGTTTGGTAGGTTTCCCTAGGTGGCGGCTGAGCTACAGGCCAAAATCTACAGGTAGGCACTTTGCAAAAAACACCTCTGTTTTCCTTCCCCAATATGGCTGTGTCCACGTTGCGCTTTGGGGCGTTTCCTGTCGCGGGCGCTAGGCCTACCCACACAAGTGAGGTATCATTTTTATCGGGAGACGTAGGGGAACGCTGGGGGGAAGGAAAATCGTGGGTCCTCTCAGATTCCGGAACTTTCTGCCACAGAAATGTGAGGAACATGTGTTTGTTTTGCCAAATTTTGAGGTTTGCAAAGGATTCTGGGTAACAGAACCTGGTCCGAGCCACACAAGTCACCCCATCTTGGATTCCCCTAGGTCTCTAGTTTTCAGAAATGCACAGGTTTGGTAGGTTTCCCTAGGTGGCGGCTGAGCTACAGGCCAAAATCTACAGGTAGGCACTTTGCAAAAAACACCTCTGTTTCCCTTCACCAATTTGGCTGTGTCCACGTTGCGCTTTGGGGCGTTTCCTGTCGCGGGCGCTAGGCCTACCCACACAAGTGAGGTATCATTTTTATCGGGAGATGTGGGGGAACGCTGGGTGGAAGGAAATTCGTGGCTCCTCTCAGATTCCAGAACTTTCTGCCACAGAAATGTGAGGAACATGTGTTTTTTTAGCCACATTTTGAGGTTTGCAAAGGATTCTGGGTAACAGAACCTGGACCGAGCCACACAAGTCACCCCATCTTGGATTCCCCTAGGTCTCTAGTTTTCAGAAATGCACAGGTTTGGTAGGTTTCCCTAGGTGGCGGCTGAGCTACAGGCCAAAATCTACAGGTATGCACTTTGCAAAAAACACCTCTGTTTTCCTTCACCAATTTGGCTGTGTCCACGTTGCGCTTTGGGGCGTTTCCTGTCGCGGGCGCTAGGCCTACCCACACAAGTGAGGTATCATTTTTATCAGGAGACGTGGGGGAACGCTGGGTGGAAGAAAATTCGTGGCTCCTCTCAGATTCCAGAACTTTCTGCCACAGAAATGTGAGGAACATGTGTTTTTTTAGCCAAATTTTGAGGTTTGCAAAGGATTCTGGGTAACAGAACCTGGTCCGAGCCACACAAGTCACCCCATCTTGGATTCCCCTAGGTCTCTAGTTTTCAGAAATGCACAGGTTTGGTAGGTTACCCTAGGTGCCGGCTGAGCTAGAGGCCAAAATCTACAGGTAGGCACTGTTTTCAATGAAAAAATGTGATGTGTCCACGTTGCGCTTTGGGGCGTTTCCTGTCGCGGGCGCTAGGCCTACCCACACAAGTGAGGTATCATTTTTATCGGGAGACGTGGGGGAACGCTGGGTGGAAGGAAATTTGTGGCTCCTCTCAGATTCCAGAACTTTCTGCCACAGAAATGTGAGGAACATGTGTTTTTTTAGCCACATTTTGAGGTTTGCAAAGCATTCTGGGTAACAGAACCTGGTCCGAGCCACACAAGTCACCCCATCTTGGATTCCCCTAGGTCTCTAGTTTTCAGAAATGCACAGGTTTGGTAGGTTTCCCTAGGTGGCGGCTGAGCTACAGGCCAAAATCTACAGGTAGGCACTTTGCAAAAAACACCTCTGTTTTCCTTCACCAATTTGGCTGTGTCCACGTTGCGCTTTGGGGCGTTTCCTGTCGCGGGCGCTAGGCCTACCCACACAAGTGAGGTATCATTTTTATCGGGAGACATGGGGGAACGCTGGGTGGAAGGAAATTCGTGGCTCCTCTCAGATTCCAGAACTTTCTGCCACAGAAATGTGAGGAACATGTGTTTTTTTAGCCACATTTTGAGGTTTGCAAAGGATTCTGGGTAACAGAACCTGGTCCGAGCCACACAAGTCACCCCATCTTGGATTCCCCTAGGTCTCTAGTTTTCAGAAATGCACAGGTTTGCTAGGTTTCCCTAGGTGGCGGCTGAGCTACAGGCCAAAATCTACAGGTAGGCACTTTGCAAAAAACACCTCTGTTTTCCTTCCCCAATTTGGCAGTGTCCACGTTGCGCTTTGGGGCGTTTCCTGTCGCGGGCGCTAGGCCTACCCACACAAGTGAGGTATCATTTTTATCGGGAGACGTGGGGGAACGCTGGGTGGAAGGAAATTCGTGGCTCCTCTCAGATTCCAGAACTTTCTGCCACAGAAATGTGAGGAACATGTGTTTTTTTTGCCAAATTTTGAGGTTTGCAAAGGATTCTGGGTAACAGAACCTGGTCCGAGCCACACAAGTCACCCCATCTTGGATTCCCCTAGGTCTCTAGTTTTCAGAAATACACAGGTTTGGTAGGTTTCCCTAGGTGGCGGCTGAGCTACAGGCCAAAATCTACAGGTAGGCACTTTGCAAAAAACACCTCTGTTTTCCTTCACCAATTTGGCTGTGTCCACGTTGCGCTTTGGGGCGTTTCCTGTCGCGGGCGCTAGGCCTACCCACACAAGTGAGGTATCATTTTTAACGGGAGATGTGGGGGAACGCTGGGTGGAAGGAAATTCGTGGCTCCTCTCAGATTCCAGAACTTTCTGCCACAGAAATGTGAGGAACATGTGTTTTTTTAGCCACATTTTGAGGTTTGCAAAGGATTCTGGGTAACAGAACCTGGACCGAGCCACACAAGTCACCCCATCTTGGATTCCCCTAGGTCTCTAGTTTTCAGAAATGCACAGGTTTGGTAGGTTTCCCTAGGTGGCGGCTGAGCTACAGGCCAAAATCTACAGGTAGGCACTTTGCAAAAAACACCTCTGTTTTCTTTCACCAATTTGGCTGTGTCCACGTTGCGCTTTGGGGCGTTTCCTGTCGCGGGCGCTAGGCCTACCCACACAAGTGAGGTATCATTTTTATCAGGAGACGTGGGGGAACGCTGGGTGGAAGGAAATTCGTGGCTCCTCTCAGATTCCAGAACTTTCTGCCACAGAAATGTGAGGAACATGTGTTTTTTTAGCCAAATTTTGAGGTTTGCAAAGGATTCTGGGTAACAGAACCTGGTCCGAGCCACACAAGTCACCCCATCTTGGATTCCCCTAGGTCTCTAGTTTTCAGAAATGCACAGGTTTGGTAGGTTTCCCTAGGTGGCGGCTGAGCTACAGGCCAAAATCTACAGGTAGGCACTTTGCAAAAAACACCTCTGTTTTCCTTCACCAATTTGGCTGTGTCCACGTTGCGCTTTGGGGCGTTTCCTGTCGCGGGCGCTAGGCCTACCCACACAAGTGAGGTATCATTTTTATCAGGAGACGTGGGGGAACGCTGGGTGGAAGAAAATTCGTGGCTCCTCTCAGATTCCAGAACTTTCTGCCACAGAAATGTGAGGAACATGTGTTTTTTTAGCCAAATTTTGAGGTTTGCAAAGGATTCTGGGTAACAGAACCTGGTCCGAGCCACACAAGTCACCCCATCTTGGATTCCCCTAGGTCTCTAGTTTTCAGAAATGCACAGGTTTGGTAGGTTACCCTAGGTGCCGGCTGAGCTAGAGGCCAAAATCTACAGGTAGGCACTGTTTTCAATGAAAAAATGTGATGTGTCCACGTTGCGCTTTGGGGCGTTTCCTGTCGCGGGCGCTAGGCCTACCCACACAAGTGAGGTATCATTTTTATCGGGAGACGTGGGGGAACGCTGGGTGGAAGGAAATTCGTGGCTCCTCTCAGATTCCAGAACTTTCTGCCACAGAAATGTGAGGAACATGTGTTTTTTTAGCCACATTTTGAGGTTTGCAAAGGATTCTGGGTAACAGAACCTGGTCCGAGCCACACAAGTCACCCCATCTTGGATTCCCCTAGGTCTCTAGTTTTCAGAAATGCACAGGTTTGGTAGGTTTCCCTAGGTGGCGGCTGAGCTACAGGCCAAAATCTACAGGTAGGCACTTTGCAAAAAACACCTCTGTTTTCCTTCACCAATTTGGCTGTGTCCACGTTGCGCTTTGGGGCGTTTCCTGTCGCGGGCGCTAGGCCTACCCACACAAGTGAGGTATCATTTTTATCGGGAGACGTGGGGGAACGCTGGGTGGAAGGAAATTTGTGGCTCCTCTCAGATTCCAGAACTTTCTGCCACAGAAATGTGAGGAACATGTGTTTTTTTAGCCACATTTTGAGGTTTGCAAAGGATTCTGGGTAACAGAACCTGGTCCGAGCCACACAAGTCACCCCATCTTGGATTCCCCTAGGTCTCTAGTTTTCAGAAATGCACAGGTTTGGTAGGTTTCCCTAGGTGGCGGCTGAGCTACAGGCCAAAATCTACAGGTACGCACTTTGCAAAAAACACCTCTGTTTTCCTTCACCAATTTGGCTGTGTCCACGTTGTGCTTTGGGGCGTTTCCTGTCGCGGGCGCTAGGCCTACCCACACAAGTGAGGTATCATTTTTATCGGGAGACGTGGGGGAACGCTGGGTGGAAGGAAATTCGTGGCTCCTCTCAGATTCCAGAACTTTCTGCCACAGAAATGTGAGGAACATGTGTTTTTTTAGCCAAATTTTGAGGTTTGCAAAGGATTCTGGGTAACAGAACCTGGTCCGAGCCACACAAGTCACCCCATCTTGGATTCCCCTAGGTCTCTAGTTTTCAGAAATGCACAGGTTTGGTAGGTTTCCCTAGGTGGCGGCTGAGCTACAGGCCAAAATCTACAGGTAGGCACTTTGCAAAAAACACCTCTGTTTCCCTTCACCAATTTGGCTGTGTCCACGTTGCGCTTTGGGGCGTTTCCTGTCGCGGGCGCTAGGCCTACCCACACAAGTGAGGTATCATTTTTATCGGGAGATGTGGGGGAACGCTGGGTGGAAGGAAATTCGTGGCTCCTCTCAGATTCCAGAACTTTCTGCCACAGAAATGTGAGGAACATGTGTTTTTTTAGCCACATTTTGAGGTTTGCAAAGGATTCTGGGTAACAGAACCTGGACCGAGCCACACAAGTCACCCCATCTTGGATTCCCCTAGGTCTCTAGTTTTCAGAAATGCACAGGTTTGGTAGGTTTCCCTAGGTGGCGGCTGAGCTACAGGCCAAAATCTACCGGTAGGCACTTTGCAAAAAACACCTCTGTTTTCCTTCACCAATTTGGCTGTGTCCACGTTGCGCTTTGGGGCGTTTCCTGTCGCGGGCGCTAGGCCTACCCACACAAGTGAGGTATCATTTTTATCGGGAGACGTGGGGGAACGCTGGGTGGAAGGAAATTCGTGGCTCCTCTCAGATTCCAGAACTTTCTGCCACAGAAATGTGAGGAACATGTGTTTTTTTAGTCAAATTTTGAGGTTTGCAAAGGATTCTGGGTAACAGAACCTGGTCCGAGCCACACAAGTCACCCCATCTTGGATTCCCCTAGGTCTCTAGTTTTCAGAAATGCACAGGTTTGGTAGGTTTCCCTAGGTGGCGGCTGAGCTACAGGCCAAAATCTACAGGTAGGCACTTTGCAAAAAACACCTCTGTTTCCCTTCACCAATTTGGCTGTGTCCACGTTGTGCTTTGGGGCGTTTCCTGTCGCGGGCGCTAGGCCTACCCACACAAGTGAGGTATCATTTTTATCGGGAGACGTGGGGGAACGCTGGGTGGAAGGAAATTCGTGGGTCCTCTCAGATTCCAGAACTTTCTGCCACAGAAATGTGAGGAACATGTGTTTTTTTTGCCAAATTTTGAGGTTTGCAAAGGATTCTGGGTAACAGAACCTGGTCCGAGCCACACAAGTCACCCCATCTTGGATTCCCCTAGGTCTTTAGTTTTCAGAAATGCACAGGTTTGGTAGGTTTCCCTAGGTGGCGGCTGAGCTACAGGCCAAAATCTACAGGTAGGCACTTTGCAAAAAACACCTCTGTTTTCCTTCACCAATTTGGCTGTGTCCACGTTGCGCTTTGGGGCGTTTCCTGTCGCGGGCGCTAGGCCTACCCACACAAGTGAGGTATCATTTTTATCGGGAGACGTGGGGGAACGCTGGGTGGAAGGAAATTCGTGGCTCCTCTCAGATTCCAGAACTTTCTGCCACAGAAATGTGAGGAACATGTGTTTTTTTAGCCACATTTTGAGGTTTGCAAAGGATTCTGGGTAACAGAACCTGGACCGAGCCACACAAGTCACCCCATCTTGGATTCCCCTAGGTCTCTAGTTTTCAGAAATGCACAGGTTTGGTAGGTTTCCCTAGGTGGCGGCTGAGCTACAGGCCAAAATCTACAGGTAGGCACTTTGCAAAAAACACCTCTGTTTTCCTTCACCAATTTGGCTGTGTCCACGTTGCGCTTTGGGGCGTTTCCTGTCGCGGGCGCTAGGCCTACCCACACAAGTGAGGTATCATTTTTATCGGGAGACTTGGGGGAACGCTGGGTGGAAGGAAATTTGTGGCTCCTCTCAGATTCCAGAACTTTCTGCCACAGAAATGTGAGGAACATGTGTTTTTTTAGCCACATTTTGAGGTTTGCAAAGGATTCTGGGTAACAGAACCTGGTCCGAGCCACACAAGTCACCCCATCTTGGATTCCCCTAGGTCTCTAGTTTTCAGAAATGCACAGGTTTGGTAGGTTTCCCTAGGTGGCGGCTGAGCTACAGGCCAAAATCTACAGGTAGGCACTTTGCAAAAAACACCTCTGTTTTCCTTCACCAATTTGGCTGTGTCCACGTTGTGCTTTGGGGCGTTTCCTGTCGCGGGCGCTAGGCCTACCCACACAAGTGAGGTATCATTTTTATCGGGAGACGTGGGGGAACGCTGGGTGGAAGGAAATTCGTGGCTCCTCTCAGATTCCAGAACTTTCTGCCACAGAAATGTGAGGAACATGTGTTTTTTTAGCCAAATTTTGAGGTTTGCAAAGGATTCTGGGTAACAGAACCTGGTCCGAGCCACACAAGTCACCCCATCTTGGATTCCCCTAGGTCTCTAGTTTTCAGAAATGCACAGGTTTGGTAGGTTTCCCTAGGTGGCGGCTGAGCTACAGGCCAAAATCTACAGGTAGGCACTTTGCAAAAAACACCTCTGTTTTCCTTCCCCAATTTGGCTGTGTCCACGTTGCGCTTTGGGGCGTTTCCTGTCGCGGGCGCTAGGCCTACCCACACAAGTGAGGTATCATTTTTATCGGGAGACGTAGGGGAACGCTGGGGGGAAGGAAATTCGTGGGTCCTCTCAGATTCCAGAACTTTCTGCCACAGAAATGTGAGGAACATGTGTTTTTTTTGCCAAATTTTGAGGTTTGCAAAGGATTCTGGGTAACAGAACCTGGTCCGAGCCACACAAGTCACCCCATCTTGGATTCCCCTAGGTCTTTAGTTTTCAGAAATGCACAGGTTTGGTAGGTTTCCCTAGGTGGCGGCTGAGCTACAGGCCAAAATCTACAGGTAGGCACTTTGCAAAAAACACCTCTGTTTTCCTTCACCAATTTGGCTGTGTCCACGTTGCGCTTTGGGGCGTTTCCTGTCGCGGGCGCTAGGCCTACCCACACAAGTGAGGTATCATTTTTATCGGGAGACGTGGGGGAACGCTGGGTGGAAGGAAATTCGTGGCTCCTCTCAGATTCCAGAACTTTCTGCCACAGAAATGTGAGGAACATGTGTTTTTTTAGCCACATTTTGAGGTTTGCAAAGGATTCTGGGTAACAGAACCTGGACCGAGCCACACAAGTCACCCCATCTTGGATTCCCCTAGGTCTCTAGTTTTCAGAAATGCACAGGTTTGGTAGGTTTCCCTAGGTGGCGGCTGAGCTACAGGCCAAAATCTACAGGTAGGCACTTTGCAAAAAACACCTCTGTTTTCCTTCACCAATTTGGCTGTGTCCACGTTGCGCTTTGGGGCGTTTCCTGTCGCGGGCGCTAGGCCTACCCACACAAGTGAGGTATCATTTTTATCGGGAGACTTGGGGGAACGCTGGGTGGAAGGAAATTTGTGGCTCCTCTCAGATTCCAGAACTTTCTGCCACAGAAATGTGAGGAACATGTGTTTTTTTAGCCACATTTTGAGGTTTGCAAAGGATTCTGGGTAACAGAACCTGGTCCGAGCCACACAAGTCACCCCATCTTGGATTCCCCTAGGTCTCTAGTTTTCAGAAATGCACAGGTTTGGTAGGTTTCCCTAGGTGGCGGCTGAGCTACAGGCCAAAATCTACAGGTAGGCACTTTGCAAAAAACACCTCTGTTTTCCTTCACCAATTTGGCTGTGTCCACGTTGTGCTTTGGGGCGTTTCCTGTCGCGGGCGCTAGGCCTACCCACACAAGTGAGGTATCATTTTTATCGGGAGACGTGGGGGAACGCTGGGTGGAAGGAAATTCGTGGCTCCTCTCAGATTCCAGAACTTTCTGCCACAGAAATGTGAGGAACATGTGTTTTTTTAGCCAAATTTTGAGGTTTGCAAAGGATTCTGGGTAACAGAACCTGGTCCGAGCCACACAAGTCACCCCATCTTGGATTCCCCTAGGTCTCTAGTTTTCAGAAATGCACAGGTTTGGTAGGTTTCCCTAGGTGGCGGCTGAGCTACAGGCCAAAATCTACAGGTAGGCACTTTGCAAAAAACACCTCTGTTTTCCTTCACCAATTTGGCTGTGTCCACGTTGCGCTTTGGGGCGTTTCCTGTCGCGGGCGCTAGGCCTACCCACACAAGTGAGGTATCATTTTTATCGGGAGATGTGGGGGAACGCTGGGTGGAAGGAAATTCGTGGCTCCTCTCAGATTCCAGAACTTTCTGCCACAGAAATGTGAGGAACATGTGTTTTTTTAGCCACATTTTGAGGTTTGCAAAGGATTCTGGGTAACAGAACCTGGACCGAGCCACACAAGTCACCCCATCTTGGATTCCCCTAGGTCTCTAGTTTTCAGAAATGCACAGGTTTGGTAGGTTTCCCTAGGTGGCGGCTGAGCTACAGGCCAAAATCTACAGGTAGGCACTTTGCAAAAAACACCTCTGTTTTCCTTCACCAATTTGGCTGTGTCCACGTTGCGCTTTGGGGCGTTTCCTGTCGCGGGCGCTAGGCCTACCCACACAAGTGAGGTATCATTTTTATCGGGAGACGTGGGGGAACGCTGGGTGGAAGGAAATTCGTGGCTCCTCTCAGATTCCAGAACTTTCTGCCACAGAAATGTGAGGAACATGTGTTTTTTTAGTCAAATTTTGAGGTTTGCAAAGGATTCTGGGTAACAGAACCTGGTCCGAGCCACACAAGTCACCCCATCTTGGATTCCCCTAGGTCTCTAGTTTTCAGAAATGCACAGGTTTGGTAGGTTTCCCTAGGTGGCGGCTGAGCTACAGGCCAAAATCTACAGGTAGGCACTTTGCAAAAAACACCTCTGTTTCCCTTCACCAATTTGGCTGTGTCCACGTTGTGCTTTGGGGCGTTTCCTGTTGCGGGCGCTAGGCCTACCCACACAAGTGAGGTATCATTTTTATCGGGAGACGTGGGGGAACGCTGGGTGGAAGGAAATTCGTGGCTCCTCTCAGATTCCAGAACTTTCTGCCACAGAAATGTGAGGAACATGTGTTTTTTTAGCCAAATTTTGAGGTTTGCAAAGGATTCTGGGTAACAGAACCTGGTCCGAGCCACACAAGTCACCCCATCTTGGATTCCCCTAGGTCTCTAGTTTTCAGAAATGCACAGGTTTGGTAGGTTTCCCTAGGTGGCGGCTGAGCTACAGGCCAAAATCTACAGGTAGGCACTTTGCAAAAAACACCTCTGTTTTCCTTCCCCAATTTGGCTGTGTCCACGTTGCGCTTTGGGGCGTTTCCTGTCGCGGGCGCTAGGCCTACCCACACAAGTGAGGTATCATTTTTATCGGGAGACGTAGGGGAACGCTGGGGGGAAGGAAATTCGTGGCTCCTCTCAGATTCCAGAACTTTCTGCCACAGAAATGTGAGGAACATGTGTTTTTTTTGCCAAATTTTGAGGTTTGCAAAGGATTCTGGGTAACAGAACCTGGTCCGAGCCACACAAGTCACCCCATCTTGGATTCCCCTAGGTCTTTAGTTTTCAGAAATGCACAGGTTTGGTAGGTTTCCCTAGGTGGCGGCTGAGCTACAGGCCAAAATCTACAGGTAGGCACTTTGCAAAAAACACCTCTGTTTTCCTTCACCAATTTGGCTGTGTCCACGTTGCGCTTTGGGGCGTTTCCTGTCGCGGGCGCTAGGCCTACCCACACAAGTGAGGTATCATTTTTATCGGGAGACGTGAGGGAACGCTGGGTGGAAGGAAATTCGTGGCTCCTCTCAGATTCCAGAACTTTCTGCCACAGAAATGTGAGGAACATGTGTTTTTTTAGCCACATTTTGAGGTTTGCAAAGGATTCTGGGTAACAGAACCTGGACCGAGCCACACAAGTCACCCCATCTTGGATTCCCCTAGGTCTCTAGTTTTCAGAAATGCACAGGTTTGGTAGGTTTCCCTAGGTGGCGGCTGAGCTACAGGCCAAAATCTACAGGTAGGCACTTTGCAAAAAACACCTCTGTTTTCCTTCACCAATTTGGCTGTGTCCACGTTGCGCTTTGGGGCGTTTCCTGTCGCGGGCGCTAGGCCTACCCACACAAGTGAGGTATCATTTTTATCGGGAGACTTGGGGGAACGCTGGGTGGAAGGAAATTTGTGGCTCCTCTCAGATTCCAGAACTTTCTGCCACAGAAATGTGAGGAACATGTGTTTTTTTAGCCACATTTTCAGGTTTGCAAAGGATTCTGGGTAACAGAACCTGGTCCGAGCCACACAAGTCACCCCATCTTGGATTCCCCTAGGTCTCTAGTTTTCAGAAATGCACAGGTTTGGTAGGTTTCCCTAGGTGGCGGCTGAGCTACAGGCCAAAATCTACAGGTAGGCACTTTGCAAAAAACACCTCTGTTTTCCTTCACCAATTTGGCTGTGTCCACGTTGTGCTTTGGGGCGTTTCCTGTCGCGGGCGCTAGGCCTACCCACACAAGTGAGGTATCATTTTTATCGGGAGACGTGGGGGAACGCTGGGTGGAAGGAAATTCGTAGCTCCTCTCAGATTCCAGAACTTTCTGCCACAGAAATGTGAGGAACATGTGTTTTTTTAGCCAAATTTTGAGGTTTGCAAAGGATTCTGGGTAACAGAACCTGGTCCGAGCCACACAAGTCACCCCATCTTGGATTCCCCTAGGTCTCTAGTTTTCAGAAATGCACAGGTTTGGTAGGTTTCCCTAGGTGGCGGCTGAGCTACAGGCCAAAATCTACAGGTAGGCACTTTGCAAAAAACACCTCTGTTTCCCTTCACCAATTTGGCTGTGTCCACGTTGCGCTTTGGGGCGTTTCCTGTCGCGGGCGCTAGGCCTACCCACACAAGTGAGGTATCATTTTTATCGGGAGATGTGGGGGAACGCTGGGTGGAAGGAAATTCGTGGCTCCTCTCAGATTCCAGAACTTTCTGCCACAGAAATGTGAGGAACATGTGTTTTTTTAGCCACATTTTGAGGTTTGCAAAGGATTCTGGGTAACAGAACCTGGACCGAGCCACACAAGTCACCCCATCTTGGATTCCCCTAGGTCTCTAGTTTTCAGAAATGCACAGGTTTGGTAGGTTTCCCTAGGTGGCGGCTGAGCTACAGGCCAAAATCTACAGGTAGGCACTTTGCAAAAAACACCTCTGTTTTCCTTCACCAATTTGGCTGTGTCCACGTTGCGCTTTGGGGCGTTTCCTGTCGCGGGCGCTAGGCCTACCCACACAAGTGAGGTATCATTTTTATCGGGAGACGTGGGGGAACGCTGGGTGGAATGAAATTCGTGGCTCCTCTCAGATTCCAGAACTTTCTGCCACAGAAATGTGAGGAACATGTGTTTTTTTAGCCAAATTTTGAGGTTTGCAAAGGATTCTGGGTAACAGAACCTGGTCCGAGCCACACAAGTCACCCCATCTTGGATTCCCCTAGGTCTCTAGTTTTCAGAAATGCACAGGTTTGGTAGGTTTCCCTAGGTGGCGGCTGAGCTACAGGCCAAAATCTACAGGTAGGCACTTTGCAAAAAACACCTCTGTTTCCCTTCACCAATTTGGCTGTGTCCACGTTGTGCTTTGGGGCGTCTCCTGTCGCGGGCGCTAGGCCTACCCACACAAGTGAGGTATCATTTTTATCGGGAGACGTGGGGGAACGCTGGGTGGAAGGAAATTTGTGGCTCCTCTCAGATTCCAGAACTTTCTGCCACAGAAATGTGAGGAACATGTGTTTTTTTAGCCACATTTTGAGGTTTGCAAAGGATTCTGGGTAACAGAACCTGGTCCGAGCCACACAAGTCACCCCATCTTGGATTCCCCTAGGTCTCTAGTTTTCAGAAATGCACAGGTTTGGTAGGTTTCCCTAGGTGGCGGCTGAGCTACAGGCCAAAATCTACAGGTAGGCACTTTGCAAAAAACACCTCTGTTTCCCTTCACCAATTTGGCTGTGTCCACGTTGCGCTTTGGGGCGTTTCCTGTCGCGGGCGCTAGGCCTACCCACACAAGTGAGGTATCATTTTTATCGGGAGATGTGGGGGAACGCTGGGTGGAAGGAAATTCGTGGCTCCTCTCAGATTCCAGAACTTTCTGCCACAGAAATGTGAGTAACATGTGTTTTTTTAGCCACATTTTGAGGTTTGCAAAGGATTCTGGGTAACAGAACCTGGACCGAGCCACACAAGTCACCCCATCTTGGATTCCCCTAGGTCTCTAGTTTTCAGAAATGCACAGGTTTGGTAGGTTTCCCTAGGTGGCGGCTGAGCTACAGGCCAAAATCTACAGGTAGGCACTTTGCAAAAAACACCTCTGTTTTCCTTCACCAATTTGGCTGTGTCCACGTTGCGCTTTGGGGCGTTTCCTGTCGCGGGCGCTAGGCCTACCCACACAAGTGAGGTATAATTTTTATCGGGAGACGTGGGGGAACGCTGGGTGGAAGGAAATTCGTGGCTCCTCTCAGATTCCAGAACTTTCTGCCACAGAAATGTGAGGAACATGTGTTTTTTTAGTCAAATTTTGAGGTTTGCAAAGGATTCTGGGTAACAGAACCTGGTCCGAGCCACACAAGTCACCCCATCTTGGATTCCCCTAGGTCTCTAGTTTTCAGAAATGCACAGGTTTGGTAGGTTTCCCTAGGTGGCGGCTGAGCTACAGGCCAAAATCTACAGGTAGGCACTTTGCAAAAAACACCTCTGTTTCCCTTCACCAATTTGGCTGTGTCCACGTTGCGCTTTGGGGCGTTTCCTGTCGCGGGCGCTAGGCCTACCCACACAAGTGAGGTATCATTTTTATCGGGAGATGTGGGGGAACGCTGGGTGGAAGGAAATTCGTGGCTCCTCTCAGATTCCAGAACTTTCTGCCACAGAAATGTGAGGAACATGTGTTTTTTTAGCCACATTTTGAGGTTTGCAAAGGATTCTGGGTAACAGAACCTGGACCGAGCCACACAAGTCACCCCATCTTGGATTCCCCTAGGTCTCTAGTTTTCAGAAATGCACAGGTTTGGTAGGTTTCCCTAGGTGGCGGCTGAGCTACAGGCCAAAATCTACCGGTAGGCACTTTGCAAAAAACACCTCTGTTTTCCTTCACCAATTTGGCTGTGTCCACGTTGCGCTTTGGGGCGTTTCCTGTCGCGGGCGCTAGGCCTACCCACACAAGTGAGGTATCATTTTTATCGGGAGACGTGGGGGAACGCTGGGTGGAAGGAAATTCGTGGCTCCTCTCAGATTCCAGAACTTTCTGCCACAGAAATGTGAGGAACATGTGTTTTTTTAGTCAAATTTTGAGGTTTGCAAAGGATTCTGGGTAACAGAACCTGGTCCGAGCCACACAAGTCACCCCATCTTGGATTCCCCTAGGTCTCTAGTTTTCAGAAATGCACAGGTTTGGTAGGTTTCCCTAGGTGGCGGCTGAGCTACAGGCCAAAATCTACAGGTAGGCACTTTGCAAAAAACACCTCTGTTTCCCTTCACCAATTTGGCTGTGTCCACGTTGTGCTTTGGGGCGTTTCCTGTCGCGGGCGCTAGGCCTACCCACACAAGTGAGGTATCATTTTTATCGGGAGACGTGGCGGAACGCTGGGTGGAAGGAAATTCGTGGCTCCTCTCAGATTCCAGAACTTTCTGCCACAGAAATGTGAGGAACATGTGTTTTTTTAGCCAAATTTTGAGGTTTGCAAAGGATTCTGGGTAACAGAACCTGGTCCGAGCCACACAAGTCACCCCATCTTGGATTCCCCTAGGTCTCTAGTTTTCAGAAATGCACAGGTTTGGTAGGTTTCCCTAGGTGGCGGCTGAGCTACAGGCCAAAATCTACAGGTAGGCACTTTGCAAAAAACACCTCTGTTTTCCTTCCCCAATTTGGCTGTGTCCACGTTGCGCTTTGGGGCGTTTCCTGTCGTGGGCGCTAGGCCTACCCACACAAGTGAGGTATCATTTTTATCGGGAGACGTAGGGGAACGCTGGGGGGAAGGAAATTCGTGGGTCCTCTCAGATTCCAGAACTTTCTGCCACAGAAATGTGAGGAACATGTGTTTTTTTTGCCAAATTTTGAGGTTTGCAAAGGATTCTGGGTAACAGAACCTGGTCCGAGCCACACAAGTCACCCCATCTTGGATTCCCCTAGGTCTTTAGTTTTCAGAAATGCACAGGTTTGGTAGGTTTCCCTAGGTGGCGGCTGAGCTACAGGCCAAAATCTACAGGTAGGCACTTTGCAAAAAACACCTCTGTTTTCCTTCACCAATTTGGCTGTGTCCACGTTGCGCTTTGGGGCGTTTCCTGTCGCGGGCGCTAGGCCTACCCACACAAGTGAGGTATCATTTTTATCGGGAGACGTGGGGGAACGCTGGGTGGAAGGAAATTCGTGGCTCCTCTCAGATTCCAGAACTTTCTGCCACAGAAATGTGAGGAACATGTGTTTTTTTAGCCACATTTTGAGGTTTGCAAAGGATTCTGGGTAACAGAACCTGGACCGAGCCACACAAGTCACCCCATCTTGGATTCCCCTAGGTCTCTAGTTTTCAGAAATGCACAGGTTTGGTAGGTTTCCCTAGGTGGCGGCTGAGCTACAGGCCAAAATCTACAGGTAGGCACTTTGCAAAAAACACCTCTGTTTTCCTTCACCAATTTGGCTGTGTCCACGTTGCGCTTTGGGGCGTTTCCTGTCGCGGGCGCTAGGCCTACCCACACAAGTGAGGTATCATTTTTATCGGGAGACTTGGGGGAACGCTGGGTGGAAGGAAATTTGTGGCTCCTCTCAGATTCCAGAACTTTCTGCCACAGAAATGTGAGGAACATGTGTTTTTTTAGCCACATTTTGAGGTTTGCAAAGGATTCTGGGTAACAGAACCTGGTCCGAGCCACACAAGTCACCCCATCTTGGATTCCCCTAGGTCTCTAGTTTTCAGAAATGCACAGGTTTGGTAGGTTTCCCTAGGTGGCGGCTGAGCTACAGGCCAAAATCTACAGGTAGGCACTTTGCAAAAAACACCTCTGTTTTCCTTCACCAATTTGGCTGTGTCCACGTTGTGCTTTGGGGCGTTTCCTGTCGCGGGCGCTAGGCCTACCCACACAAGTGAGGTATCATTTTTATCGGGAGACGTGGGGGAACGCTGGGTGGAAGGAAATTCGTGGCTCCTCTCAGATTCCAGAACTTTCTGCCACAGAAATGTGAGGAACATGTGTTTTTTTAGCCAAATTTTGAGGTTTGCAAAGGATTCTGGGTAACAGAACCTGGTCCGAGCCACACAAGTCACCCCATCTTGGATTCCCCTAGGTCTCTAGTTTTCAGAAATGCACAGGTTTGGTAGGTTTCCCTAGGTGGCGGCTGAGCTACAGGCCAAAATCTACAGGTAGGCACTTTGCAAAAAACACCTCTGTTTTCCTTCCCCAATTTGGCTGTGTCCACGTTGCGCTTTGGGGCGTTTCCTGTCGCGGGCGCTAGGCCTACCCACACAAGTGAGGTATCATTTTTATCGGGAGACGTAGGGGAACGCTGGGGGGAAGGAAATTCGTGGGTCCTCTCAGATTCCAGAACTTTCTGCCACAGAAATGTGAGGAACATGTGTTTTTTTTGCCAAATTTTGAGGTTTGCAAAGGATTCTGGGTAACAGAACCTGGTCCGAGCCACACAAGTCACCCCATCTTGGATTCCCCTAGGTCTTTAGTTTTCAGAAATGCACAGGTTTGGTAGGTTTCCCTAGGTGGCGGCTGAGCTACAGGCCAAAATCTACAGGTAGGCACTTTGCAAAAAACACCTCTGTTTTCCTTCACCAATTTGGCTGTGTCCACGTTGCGCTTTGGGGCGTTTCCTGTCGCGGGCGCTAGGCCTACCCACACAAGTGAGGTATCATTTTTATCGGGAGACGTGGGGGAACGCTGGGTGGAAGGAAATTCGTGGCTCCTCTCAGATTCCAGAACTTTCTGCCACAGAAATGTGAGGAACATGTGTTTTTTTAGCCACATTTTGAGGTTTGCAAAGGATTCTGGGTAACAGAACCTGGACCGAGCCACACAAGTCACCCCATCTTGGATTCCCCTAGGTCTCTAGTTTTCAGAAATGCACAGGTTTGGTAGGTTTCCCTAGGTGGCGGCTGAGCTACAGGCCAAAATCTACAGGTAGGCACTTTGCAAAAAACACCTCTGTTTTCCTTCACCAATTTGGCTGTGTCCACGTTGCGCTTTGGGGCGTTTCCTGTCGCGGGCGCTAGGCCTACCCACACAAGTGAGGTATCATTTTTATCGGGAGACTTGGGGGAACGCTGGGTGGAAGGAAATTTGTGGCTCCTCTCAGATTCCAGAACTTTCTGCCACAGAAATGTGAGGAACATGTGTTTTTTTAGCCACATTTTGAGGTTTGCAAAGGATTCTGGGTAACAGAACCTGGTCCGAGCCACACAAGTCACCCCATCTTGGATTCCCCTAGGTCTCTAGTTTTCAGAAATGCACAGGTTTGGTAGGTTTCCCTAGGTGGCGGCTGAGCTACAGGCCAAAATCTACAGGTAGGCACTTTGCAAAAAACACCTCTGTTTTCCTTCACCAATTTGGCTGTGTCCACGTTGCGCTTTGGGGCGTTTCCTGTCGCGGGCGCTAGGCCTACCCACACAAGTGAGGTATCATTTTTATCGGGAGATGTGGGGGAACGCTGGGTGGAAGGAAATTCGTGGCTCCTCTCAGATTCCAGAACTTTCTGCCACAGAAATGTGAGGAACATGTGTTTTTTTAGCCACATTTTGAGGTTTGCAAAGGATTCTGGGTAACAGAACCTGGACCGAGCCACACAAGTCACCCCATCTTGGATTCCCCTAGGTCTCTAGTTTTCAGAAATGCACAGGTTTGGTAGGTTTCCCTAGGTGGCGGCTGAGCTACAGGCCAAAATCTACAGGTAGGCACTTTGCAAAAAACACCTCTGTTTTCCTTCACCAATTTGGCTGTGTCCACGTTGCGCTTTGGGGCGTTTCCTGTCGCGGGCGCTAGGCCTACCCACACAAGTGAGGTATCATTTTTATCGGGAGACGTGGGGGAACGCTGGGTGGAAGGAAATTCGTGGCTCCTCTTAGATTCCAGAACTTTCTGCCACAGAAATGTGAGGAACATGTGTTTTTTTAGTCAAATTTTGAGGTTTGCAAAGGATTCTGGGTAACAGAACCTGGTCCGAGCCACACAAGTCACCCCATCTTGGATTCCCCTAGGTCTCTAGTTTTCAGAAATGCACAGGTTTGGTAGGTTTCCCTAGGTGGCGGCTGAGCTACAGGCCAAAATCTACAGGTAGGCACTTTGCAAAAAACACCTCTGTTTCCCTTCACCAATTTGGCTGTGTCCATGTTGTGCTTTGGGGCGTTTCCTGTTGCGGGCGCTAGGCCTACCCACACAAGTGAGGTATCATTTTTATCGGGAGACGTGGGGGAACGCTGGGTGGAAGGAAATTCGTGGCCCCTCTCAGATTCCAGAACTTTCTGCCACAGAAATGTGAGGAACATGTGTTTTTTTAGCCAAATTTTGAGGTTTGCAAAGGATTCTGGGTAACAGAACCTGGTCCGAGCCACACAAGTCACCCCATCTTGGATTCCCCTAGGTCTCTAGTTTTCAGAAATGCACAGGTTTGGTAGGTTTCCCTAGGTGGCGGCTGAGCTACAGGCCAAAATCTACAGGTAGGCACTTTGCAAAAAACACCTCTGTTTTCCTTCCCCAATTTGGCTGTGTCCACGTTGCGCTTTGGGGCGTTTCCTGTCGCGGGCGCTAGGCCTACCCACACAAGTGAGGTATCATTTTTATCGGGAGACGTAGGGGAACGCTGGGGGGAAGGAAATTCGTGGCTCCTCTCAGATTCCAGAACTTTCTGCCACAGAAATGTGAGGAACATGTGTTTTTTTTGCCAAATTTTGAGGTTTGCAAAGGATTCTGGGTAACAGAACCTGGTCCGAGCCACACAAGTCACCCCATCTTGGATTCCCCTAGGTCTTTAGTTTTCAGAAATGCACAGGTTTGGTAGGTTTCCCTAGGTGGCGGCTGAGCTACAGGCCAAAATCTACAGGTAGGCACTTTGCAAAAAACACCTCTGTTTTCCTTCACCAATTTGGCTGTGTCCACGTTGCGCTTTGGGGCGTTTCCTGTCGCGGGCGCTAGGCCTACCCACACAAGTGAGGTATCATTTTTATCGGGAGACGTGAGGGAACGCTGGGTGGAAGGAAATTCGTGGCTCCTCTCAGATTCCAGAACTTTCTGCCACAGAAATGTGAGGAACATGTGTTTTTTTAGCCACATTTTGAGGTTTGCAAAGGATTCTGGGTAACAGAACCTGGACCGAGCCACACAAGTCACCCCATCTTGGATTCCCCTAGGTCTCTAGTTTTCAGAAATGCACAGGTTTGGTAGGTTTCCCTAGGTGGCGGCTGAGCTACAGGCCAAAATCTACAGGTAGGCACTTTGCAAAAAACACCTCTGTTTTCCTTCACCAATTTGGCAGTGTCCACGTTGCGCTTTGGGGCGTTTCCTGTCGCGGGCGCTAGGCCTACCCACACAAGTGAGGTATCATTTTTATCGGGAGACTTGGGGGAACGCTGGGTGGAAGGAAATTTGTGGCTCCTCTCAGATTCCAGAACTTTCTGCCACAGAAATGTGAGGAACATGTGTTTTTTTAGCCACATTTTCAGGTTTGCAAAGGATTCTGGGTAACAGAACCTGGTCCGAGCCACACAAGTCACCCCATCTTGGATTCCCCTAGGTCTCTAGTTTTCAGAAATGCACAGGTTTGGTAGGTTTCCCTAGGTGGCGGCTGAGCTACAGGCCAAAATCTACAGGTAGGCACTTTGCAAAAAACACCTCTGTTTTCCTTCACCAATTTGGCTGTGTCCACGTTGTGCTTTGGGGCGTTTCCTGTCGCGGGCGCTAGGCCTACCCACACAAGTGAGGTATCATTTTTATCGGGAGACGTGGGGGAACGCTGGGTGGAAGGAAATTCGTGGCTCCTCTCAGATTCCAGAACTTTCTGCCACAGAAATGTGAGGAACATGTGTTTTTTTAGCCAAATTTTGAGGTTTGCAAAGGATTCTGGGTAACAGAACCTGGTCCGAGCCACACAAGTCACCCCATCTTGGATTCCCCTAGGTCTCTAGTTTTCAGAAATGCACAGGTTTGGTAGGTTTCCCTAGGTGGCGGCTGAGCTACAGGCCAAAATCTACAGGTAGGCACTTTGCAAAAAACACCTCTGTTTCCCTTCACCAATTTGGCTGTGTCCACGTTGCGCTTTGGGGCGTTTCCTGTCGCGGGCGCTAGGCCTACCCACACAAGTGAGGTATCATTTTTATCGGGAGATGTGGGGGAACGCTGGGTGGAAGGAAATTCGTGGCTCCTCTCAGATTCCAGAACTTTCTGCCACAGAAATGTGAGGAACATGTGTTTTTTTAGCCACATTTTGAGGTTTGCAAAGGATTCTGGGTAACAGAACCTGGACCGAGCCACACAAGTCACCCCATCTTGGATTCCCCTAGGTCTCTAGTTTTCAGAAATGCACAGGTTTGGTAGGTTTCCCTAGGTGGCGGCTGAGCTACAGGCCAAAATCTACAGGTAGGCACTTTGCAAAAAACACCTCTGTTTTCCTTCACCAATTTGGCTGTGTCCACGTTGCGCTTTGGGGCGTTTCCTGTCGCGGGCGCTAGGCCTACCCACACAAGTGAGGTATCATTTTTATCGGGAGACGTGGGGGAACGCTGGGTGGAATGAAATTCGTGGCTCCTCTCAGATTCCAGAACTTTCTGCCACAGAAATGTGAGGAACATGTGTTTTTTTAGCCAAATTTTGAGGTTTGCAAAGGATTCTGGGTAACAGAACCTGGTCCGAGCCACACAAGTCACCCCATCTTGGATTCCCCTAGGTCTCTAGTTTTCAGAAATGCACAGGTTTGGTAGGTTTCCCTAGGTGGCGGCTGAGCTACAGGCCAAAATCTACAGGTAGGCACTTTGCAAAAAACACCTCTGTTTTCCTTCACCAATTTGGCTGTGTCCACGTTGCGCTTTGGGGCGTTTCCTGTCGCGGGCGCTAGGCCTACCCACACAAGTGAGGTATCATTTTTATCGGGAGACTTGGGGGAACGCTGGGTGGAAGGAAATTTGTGGCTCCTCTCAGATTCCAGAACTTTCTGCCACAGAAATGTGAGGAACATGTGTTTTTTTAGCCACATTTTCAGGTTTGCAAAGGATTCTGGGTAACAGAACCTGGTCCGAGCCACACAAGTCACCCCATCTTGGATTCCCCTAGGTCTCTAGTTTTCAGAAATGCACAGGTTTGGTAGGTTTCCCTAGGTGGCGGCTGAGCTACAGGCCAAAATCTACAGGTAGGCACTTTGCAAAAAACACCTCTGTTTTCCTTCACCAATTTGGCTGTGTCCACGTTGTGCTTTGGGGCGTTTCCTGTCGCGGGCGCTAGGCCTACCCACACAAGTGAGGTATCATTTTTATCGGGAGACGTGGGGGAACGCTGGGTGGAAGGAAATTCGTGGCTCCTCTCAGATTCCAGAACTTTCTGCCACAGAAATGTGAGGAACATGTGTTTTTTTAGCCAAATTTTGAGGTTTGCAAAGGATTCTGGGTAACAGAACCTGGTCCGAGCCACACAAGTCACCCCATCTTGGATTCCCCTAGGTCTCTAGTTTTCAGAAATGCACAGGTTTGGTAGGTTTCCCTAGGTGGCGGCTGAGCTACAGGCCAAAATCTACAGGTAGGCACTTTGCAAAAAACACCTCTGTTTCCCTTCACCAATTTGGCTGTGTCCACGTTGCGCTTTGGGGCGTTTCCTGTCGCGGGCGCTAGGCCTACCCACACAAGTGAGGTATCATTTTTATCGGGAGATGTGGGGGAACGCTGGGTGGAAGGAAATTCGTGGCTCCTCTCAGATTCCAGAACTTTCTGCCACAGAAATGTGAGGAACATGTGTTTTTTTAGCCACATTTTGAGGTTTGCAAAGGATTCTGGGTAACAGAACCTGGACCGAGCCACACAAGTCACCCCATCTTGGATTCCCCTAGGTCTCTAGTTTTCAGAAATGCACAGGTTTGGTAGGTTTCCCTAGGTGGCGGCTGAGCTACAGGCCAAAATCTACAGGTAGGCACTTTGCAAAAAACACCTCTGTTTTCCTTCCCCAATTTGGCTGTGTCCACGTTGCGCTTTGGGGCGTTTCCTGTCGCGGGCGCTAGGCCTACCCACACAAGTGAGGTATCATTTTTATCGGGAGACGTAGGGGAACGCTGGGGGGAAGGAAATTCGTGGCTCCTCTCAGATTCCAGAACTTTCTGCCACAGAAATGTGAGGAACATGTGTTTTTTTTGCCAAATTTTGAGGTTTGCAAAGGATTCTGGGTAACAGAACCTGGTCCGAGCCACACAAGTCACCCCATCTTGGATTCCCCTAGGTCTCTAGTTTTCAGAAATGCACAGGTTTGGTAGGTTTCCCTAGGTGGCGGCTGAGCTACAGGCCAAAATCTACAGGTAGGCACTTTGCAAAAAACACCTCTGTTTCCCTTCACCAATTTGGCTGTGTCCACGTTGCGCTTTGGGGCGTTTCCTGTCGCGGGCGCTAGGCCTACCCACACAAGTGAGGTATCATTTTTATCGGGAGATGTGGGGGAACGCTGGGTGGAAGGAAATTCGTGGCTCCTCTCAGATTCCAGAACTTTCTGCCACAGAAATGTGAGGAACATCTGTTTTTTTAGCCACATTTTGAGGTTTGCAAAGGATTCTGGGTAACAGAACCTGGACCGAGCCACACAAGTCACCCCATCTTGGATTCCCCTAGGTCTCTAGTTTTCAGAAATGCACAGGTTTGGTAGGTTTCCCTAGGTGGCGGCTGAGCTACAGGCCAAAATCTACAGGTAGGCACTTTGCAAAAAACACCTCTGTTTTCCTTCACCAATTTGGCTGTGTCCACGTTGCGCTTTGGGGCGTTTCCTGTCGCGGGCGCTAGGCCTACCCACACAAGTGAGGTATCATTTTTATCGGGAGACGTGGGGGAACGCTGGGTGGAATGAAATTCGTGGCTCCTCTCAGATTCCAGAACTTTCTGCCACAGAAATGTGAGGAACATGTGTTTTTTTAGCCAAATTTTGAGGTTTGCAAAGGATTCTGGGTAACAGAACCTGGTCCGAGCCACACAAGTCACCCCATCTTGGATTCCCCTAGGTCTCTAGTTTTCAGAAATGCACAGGTTTGGTAGGTTTCCCTAGGTGGCGGCTGAGCTACAGGCCAAAATCTACAGGTAGGCACTTTGCAAAAAACACCTCTGTTTTCCTTCACCAATTTGGCTGTGTCCACGTTGCGCTTTGGGGCGTTTCCTGTCGCGGGCGCTAGGCCTACCCACACAAGTGAGGTATCATTTTTATCGGGAGACTTGGGGGAACGCTGGGTGGAAGGAAATTTGTGGCTCCTCTCAGATTCCAGAACTTTCTGCCACAGAAATGTGAGGAACATGTGTTTTTTTAGCCACATTTTCAGGTTTGCAAAGGATTCTGGGTAACAGAACCTGGTCCGAGCCACACAAGTCACCCCATCTTGGATTCCCCTAGGTCTCTAGTTTTCAGAAATGCACAGGTTTGGTAGGTTTCCCTAGGTGGCGGCTGAGCTACAGGCCAAAATCTACAGGTAGGCACTTTGCAAAAAACACCTCTGTTTTCCTTCACCAATTTGGCTGTGTCCACGTTGTGCTTTGGGGCGTTTCCTGTCGCGGGCGCTAGGCCTACCCACACAAGTGAGGTATCATTTTTATCGGGAGACGTGGGGGAACGCTGGGTGGAAGGAAATTCGTGGCTCCTCTCAGATTCCAGAACTTTCTGCCACAGAAATGTGAGGAACATGTGTTTTTTTAGCCAAATTTTGAGGTTTGCAAAGGATTCTGGGTAACAGAACCTGGTCCGAGCCACACAAGTCACCCCATCTTGGATTCCCCTAGGTCTCTAGTTTTCAGAAATGCACAGGTTTGGTAGGTTTCCCTAGGTGGCGGCTGAGCTACAGGCCAAAATCTACAGGTAGGCACTTTGCAAAAAACACCTCTGTTTCCCTTCACCAATTTGGCTGTGTCCACGTTGCGCTTTGGGGCGTTTCCTGTCGCGGGCGCTAGGCCTACCCACACAAGTGAGGTATCATTTTTATCGGGAGATGTGGGGGAACGCTGGGTGGAAGGAAATTCGTGGCTCCTCTCAGATTCCAGAACTTTCTGCCACAGAAATGTGAGGAACATGTGTTTTTTTAGCCACATTTTGAGGTTTGCAAAGGATTCTGGGTAACAGAACCTGGACCGAGCCACACAAGTCACCCCATCTTGGATTCCCCTAGGTCTCTAGTTTTCAGAAATGCACAGGTTTGGTAGGTTTCCCTAGGTGGCGGCTGAGCTACAGGCCAAAATCTACAGGTAGGCACTTTGCAAAAAACACCTCTGTTTTCCTTCCCCAATTTGGCTGTGTCCACGTTGCGCTTTGGGGCGTTTCCTGTCGCGGGCGCTAGGCCTACCCACACAAGTGAGGTATCATTTTTATCGGGAGACGTAGGGGAACGCTGGGGGGAAGGAAATTCGTGGCTCCTCTCAGATTCCAGAACTTTCTGCCACAGAAATGTGAGGAACATGTGTTTTTTTTGCCAAATTTTGAGGTTTGCAAAGGATTCTGGGTAACAGAACCTGGTCCGAGCCACACAAGTCACCCCATCTTGGATTCCCCTAGGTCTCTAGTTTTCAGAAATGCACAGGTTTGGTAGGTTTCCCTAGGTGGCGGCTGAGCTACAGGCCAAAATCTACAGGTAGGCACTTTGCAAAAAACACCTCTGTTTCCCTTCACCAATTTGGCTGTGTCCACGTTGCGCTTTGGGGCGTTTCCTGTCGCGGGCGCTAGGCCTACCCACACAAGTGAGGTATCATTTTTATCGGGAGATGTGGGGGAACGCTGGGTGGAAGGAAATTCGTGGCTCCTCTCAGATTCCAGAACTTTCTGCCACAGAAATGTGAGGAACATGTGTTTTTTTAGCCACATTTTGAGGTTTGCAAAGGATTCTGGGTAACAGAACCTGGACCGAGCCACACAAGTCACCCCATCTTGGATTCCCCTAGGTCTCTAGTTTTCAGAAATGCACAGGTTTGGTAGGTTTCCCTAGGTGGCGGCTGAGCTACAGGCCAAAATCTACAGGTAGGCACTTTGCAAAAAACACCTCTGTTTTCCTTCACCAATTTGGCTGTGTCCACGTTGCGCTTTGGGGCGTTTCCTGTCGCGGGCGCTAGGCCTACCCACACAAGTGAGGTATCATTTTTATCAGGAGACGTGGGGGAACGCTGGGTGGAAGAAAATTCGTGGCTCCTCTCAGATTCCAGAACTTTCTGCCACAGAAATGTGAGGAACATGTGTTTTTTTAGCCAAATTTTGAGGTTTGCAAAGGATTCTGGGTAACAGAACCTGGTCCGAGCCACACAAGTCACCCCATCTTGGATTCCCCTAGGTCTCTAGTTTTCAGAAATGCACAGGTTTGGTAGGTTACCCTAGGTGCCGGCTGAGCTAGAGGCCAAAATCTACAGGTAGGCACTGTTTTCAATGAAAAAATGTGATGTGTCCACGTTGCGCTTTGGGGCGTTTCCTGTCGCGGGCGCTAGGCCTACCCACACAAGTGAGGTATCATTTTTATCGGGAGACGTGGGGGAACGCTGGGTGGAAGGAAATTTGTGGCTCCTCTCAGATTCCAGAACTTTCTGCCACAGAAATGTGAGGAACATGTGTTTTTTTAGCCACATTTTGAGGTTTGCAAAGGATTCTGGGTAACAGAACCTGGTCCGAGCCACACAAGTCACCCCATCTTGGATTCCCCTAGGTCTCTAGTTTTCAGAAATACACAGGTTTGGTAGGTTTCCCTAGGTGGCGGCTGAGCTACAGGCCAAAATCTACAGGTAGGCACTTTGCAAAAAACACCTCTGTTTTCCTTCACCAATTTGGCTGTGTCCACGTTGCGCTTTGGGGCGTTTCCTGTCGCGGGCGCTAGGCCTACCCACACAAGTGAGGTATCATTTTTATCGGGAGACATGGGGGAACGCTGGGTGGAAGGAAATTCGTGGCTCCTCTCAGATTCCAGAACTTTCTGCCACAGAAATGTGAGGAACATGTGTTTTTTTAGCCAAATTTTGAGGTTTGCAAAGGATTCTGGGTAACAGAACCTGGTCCGAGCCACACAAGTCACCCCATCTTGGATTCCCCTAGGTCTCTAGTTTTCAGAAATGCACAGGTTTGCTAGGTTTCCCTAGGTGGCGGCTGAGCTACAGGCCAAAATCTACAGGTAGGCACTTTGCAAAAAACACCTCTGTTTTCCTTCCCCAATTTGGCTGTGTCCACGTTGCGCTTTGGGGCGTTTCCTGTCGCGGGCGCTAGGCCTACCCACACAAGTGAGGTATCATTTTTATCGGGAGACGTAGGGGAACGCTGGGGGGAAGGAAATTCGTGGCTCCTCTCAGATTCCAGAACTTTCTGCCACAGAAATGTGAGGAACATGTGTTTTTTTTGCCAAATTTTGAGGTTTGCAAAGGATTCTGGGTAACAGAACCTGGTCCGAGCCACACAAGTCACCCCATCTTGGATTCCCCTAGGTCTCTAGTTTTCAGAAATACACAGGTTTGGTAGGTTTCCCTAGGTGGCGGCTGAGCTACAGGCCAAAATCTACAGGTAGGCACTTTGCAAAAAACACCTCTGTTTTCCTTCCCCAATTTGGCTGTGTCCACGTTGCGCTTTGGGGCGTTTCCTGTCGCGGGCGCTAGGCCTACCCACACAAGTGAGGTATCATTTTTATCGGGAGATGTGGGGGAACGCTGGGTGGAAGGAAATTCGTGGCTCCTCTCAGATTCCAGAACTTTCTGCCACAGAAATGTGAGGAACATGTGTTTTTTTTGCCAAATTTTGAGGTTTGCAAAGGATTCTGGGTAACAGAACCTGGTCCGAGCCACACAAGTCACCCCATCTTGGATTCCCCTAGGTCTCTAGTTTTCAGAAATGCACAGGTTTGGTAGGTTTCCCTAGGTGGCGGCTGAGCTACAGGCCAAAATCTACAGGTAGGCACTTTGCAAAAAACACCTCTGTTTCCCTTCACCAATTTGGCTGTGTCCACGTTGCGCTTTGGGGCGTTTCCTGTCTCGGGCGCTAGGCCTACCCACACAAGTGAGGTATCATTTTTATCGGGAGATGTGGGGGAACGCTGGGTGGAAGGAAATTCGTGGCTCCTCTCAGATTCCAGAACTTTCTGCCACAGAAATGTGAGGAACATGTGTTTTTTTAGCCACATTTTGAGGTTTGCAAAGGATTCTGGGTAACAGAACCTGGACCGAGCCACACAAGTCACCCCATCTTGGATTCCCCTAGGTCTCTAGTTTTCAGAAATGCACAGGTTTGGTAGGTTTCCCTAGGTGGCGGCTGAGCTACAGGCCAAAATCTACAGGTAGGCACTTTGCAAAAAACACCTCTGTTTTCCTTCACCAATTTGGCTGTGTCCACGTTGCGCTTTGGGGCGTTTCCTGTCGCGGGCGCTAGGCCTACCCACACAAGTGAGGTATCATTTTTATCAGGAGACGTGGGGGAACGCTGGGTGGAAGAAAATTCGTGGCTCCTCTCAGATTCCAGAACTTTCTGCCACAGAAATGTGAGGAACATGTGTTTTTTTAGCCAAATTTTGAGGTTTGCAAAGGATTCTGGGTAACAGAACCTGGTCCGAGCCACACAAGTCACCCCATCTTGGATTCCCCTAGGTCTCTAGTTTTCAGAAATGCACAGGTTTGGTAGGTTACCCTAGGTGCCGGCTGAGCTAGAGGCCAAAATCTACAGGTAGGCACTGTTTTCAATGAAAAAATGTGATGTGTCCACGTTGCGCTTTGGGGCGTTTCCTGTCGCGGGCGCTAGGCCTACCCACACAAGTGAGGTATCATTTTTATCGGGAGACGTGGGGGAACGCTGGGTGGAAGGAAATTTGTGGCTCCTCTCAGATTCCAGAACTTTCTGCCACAGAAATGTGAGGAACATGTGTTTTTTTAGCCACATTTTGAGGTTTGCAAAGGATTCTGGGTAACAGAACCTGGTCCGAGCCACACAAGTCACCCCATCTTGGATTCCCCTAGGTCTCTAGTTTTCAGAAATGCACAGGTTTGGTAGGTTTCCGTAGGTGGCGGCTGAGCTACAGGCCAAAATCTACAGGTAGGCACTTTGCAAAAAACACCTCTGTTTTCCTTCACCAATTTGGCTGTGTCCACGTTGCGCTTTGGGGCGTTTCCTGTCGCGGGCGCTAGGCCTACCCACACAAGTGAGGTATCATTTTTATCGGGAGACATGGGGGAACGCTGGGTGGAAGGAAATTCGTGGCTCCTCTCAGATTCCAGAACTTTCTGCCACAGAAATGTGAGGAACATGTGTTTTTTTAGCCAAATTTTGAGGTTTGCAAAGGATTCTGGGTAACAGAACCTGGTCCGAGCCACACAAGTCACCCCATCTTGGATTCCCCTAGGTCTCTAGTTTTCAGAAATGCACAGGTTTGCTAGGTTTCCCTAGGTGGCGGCTGAGCTACAGGCCAAAATCTACAGGTAGGCACTTTGCAAAAAACACCTCTGTTTTCCTTCCCCAATTTGGCTGTGTCCACGTTGCGCTTTGGGGCGTTTCCTGTCGCGGGCGCTAGGCCTACCCACACAAGTGAGGTATCATTTTTATCGGGAGACGTAGGGGAACGCTGGGGGGAAGGAAATTCGTGGCTCCTCTCAGATTCCAGAACTTTCTGCCACAGAAATGTGAGGAACATGTGTTTTTTTTGCCAAATTTTGAGGTTTGCAAAGGATTCTGGGTAACAGAACCTGGTCCGAGCCACACAAGTCACCCCATCTTGGATTCCCCTAGGTCTCTAGTTTTCAGAAATACACAGGTTTGGTAGGTTTCCCTAGGTGGCGGCTGAGCTACAGGCCAAAATCTACAGGTAGGCACTTTGCAAAAAACACCTCTGTTTTCCTTCACCAATTTGGCTGTGTCCACGTTGCGCTTTGGGGCGTTTCCTGTCGCGGGCGCTAGGCCTACCCACACAAGTGAGGTATCATTTTTATCGGGAGATGTGGGGGAACGCTGGGTGGAAGGAAATTCGTGGCTCCTCTCAGATTCCAGAACTTTCTGCCACAGAAATGTGAGGAACATATGTTTTTTTAGCCACATTTTGAGGTTTGCAAAGGATTCTGGGTAACAGAACCTGGACCGAGCCACACAAGTCACCCCATCTTGGATTCCCCTAGGTCTCTAGTTTTCAGAAATGCACAGGTTTGGTAGGTTTCCCTAGGTGGCGGCTGAGCTACAGGCCAAAATCTACAGGTAGGCACTTTGCAAAAAACACCTCTGTTTTCTTTCACCAATTTGGCTGTGTCCACGTTGCGCTTTGGGGCGTTTCCTGTCGCGGGCGCTAGGCCTACCCACACAAGTGAGGTATCATTTTTATCAGGAGACGTGGGGGAACGCTGGGTGGAAGGAAATTCGTGGCTCCTCTCAGATTCCAGAACTTTCTGCCACAGAAATGTGAGGAACATGTGTTTTTTTAGCCAAATTTTGAGGTTTGCAAAGGATTCTGGGTAACAGAACCTGGTCCGAGCCACACAAGTCACCCCATCTTGGATTCCCCTAGGTCTCTAGTTTTCAGAAATGCACAGGTTTGGTAGGTTTCCCTAGGTGGCGGCTGAGCTACAGGCCAAAATCTACAGGTAGGCACTTTGCAAAAAACACCTCTGTTTTCCTTCACCAATTTGGCTGTGTCCACGTTGCGCTTTGGGGCGTTTCCTGTCGCGGGCGCTAGGCCTACCCACACAAGTGAGGTATCATTTTTATCGGGAGACGTGGGGGAACGCTGGGTGGAAGGAAATTCGTGGCTCCTCTCAGATTCCAGAACTTTCTGCCACAGAAATGTGAGGAACATGTGTTTTTTTAGCCACATTTTGAGGTTTGCAAAGGATTCTGGGTAACAGAACCTGGTCCGAGCCACACAAGTCACCCCATCTTGGATTCCCCTAGGTCTCTAGTTTTCAGAAATGCACAGGTTTGGTAGGTTTCCCTAGGTGGCGGCTGAGCTACAGGCCAAAATCTACAGATAGGCACTTTGCAAAAAACACCTCTGTTTTCCTTCACCAATCAGGCTGTGTCCACGTTGCGCTTTGGGGCGTTTCCTGTCGCGGGCGCTAGGCCTACCCACACAAGTGAGGTATCATTTTTATCGTGAGACGTGGGGGAACGCTGGGTGGAAGGAAATTCGTGGCTCCTCTCAGACTCCAGAACTTTCTGCCACAGAAATGTGAGGAACATGTGTTTTTTTAGCCACATTTTGAGGTTTGCAAAGGATTCTGGGTAACAGAACCTGGTCCGAGCCACACAAGTCACCCCATCTTGGATTCCCCTAGGTCTCTAGTTTTCAGAAATGCACAGGTTTGGTAGGTTTCCCTAGGTGGCGGCTGAGCTACAGGCCAAAATCTACAGGTAGGCACTTTGCAAAAAACACCTCTGTTTTCCTTCACCAATTTGGCTGTGTCCACGTTGCGCTTTGGGGCGTTTCCTGTCGCGGGCGCTAGGCCTACCCACACAAGTGAGGTATCATTTTTATCAGGAGACATGGGGGAACGCTGGGTGGAAGGAAATTCGTGGCTCCTCTCAGATTCCAGAACTTTCTGCCACAGAAATGTGAGGAACATGTGTTTTTTTAGCCAAATTTTGAGGTTTGCAAAGGATTCTGGGTAACAGAACCTGGTCCGAGCCACACAAGTCACCCCATCTTGGATTCCCCTAGGTCTCTAGTTTTCAGAAATGCACAGGTTTGGTAGGTTTCCCTAGGTGGCGGCTGAGCTACAGGCCAAAATCTACAGGTAGGCACTTTGCAAAAAACACCTCTGTTTCCCTTCACCAATTTGGCTGTGTCCACGTTGCGCTTTGGGGCGTTTCCTGTCGCGGGCGCTAGGCCTACCCACACAAGTGAGGTATCATTTTTATCGGGAGATGTGGGGGAACGCTGGGTGGAAGGAAATTCGTGGCTCCTCTCAGATTCCAGAACTTTCTGCCACAGAAATGTGAGGAACATGTGTTTTTTTAGCCACATTTTGAGGTTTGCAAAGGATTCTGGGTAACAGAACCTGGACCGAGCCACACAAGTCACCCCATCTTGGATTCCCCTAGGTCTCTAGTTTTCAGAAATGCACAGGTTTGGTAGGTTTCCCTAGGTGGCGGCTGAGCTACAGGCCAAAATCTACCGGTAGGCACTTTGCAAAAAACACCTCTGTTTTCCTTCACCAATTTGGCTGTGTCCACGTTGCGCTTTGGGGCATTTCCTGTCGCGGGCGCTAGGCCTACCCACACAAGTGAGGTATCATTTTTATCGGGAGACGTGGGGGAACGCTGGGTGGAAGGAAATTCGTGGCTCCTCTCAGATTCCAGAACTTTCTGCCACAGAAATGTGAGGAACATGTGTTTTTTTAGTCAAATTTTGAGGTTTGCAAAGGATTCTGGGTAACAGAACCTGGTCCGAGCCACACAAGTCACCCCATCTTGGATTCCCCTAGGTCTCTAGTTTTCAGAAATGCACAGGTTTGGTAGGTTTCCCTAGGTGGCGGCTGAGCTACAGGCCAAAAACTACAGGTAGGCACTTTGCAAAAAACACCTCTGTTTCCCTTCACCAATTTGGCTGTGTCCACGTTGTGCTTTGGGGCGTTTCCTGTCGCGGGCGCTAGGCCTACCCACACAAGTGAGGTATCATTTTTATCGGGAGACGTGGGGGAACGCTGGGTGGAAGGAAATTCGTGGCTCCTCTCAGATTCCAGAACTTTCTGCCACAGAAATGTGAGGAACATGTGTTTTTTTAGCCAAATTTTGAGGTTTGCAAAGGATTCTGGGTAACAGAACCTGGTCCGAGCCACACAAGTCACCCCATCTTGGATTCCCCTAGGTCTCTAGTTTTCAGAAATGCACAGGTTTGGTAGGTTTCCCTAGGTGGCGGCTGAGCTACAGGCCAAAATCTACAGGTAGGCACTTTGCAAAAAACACCTCTGTTTTCCTTCCCCAATTTGGCTGTGTCCACGTTGCGCTTTGGGGCGTTTCCTGTCGCGGGCGCTAGGCCTACCCACACAAGTGAGGTATCATTTTTATCGGGAGACGTAGGGGAACGCTGGGGGGAAGGAAATTCGTGGGTCCTCTCAGATTCCAGAACTTTCTGCCACAGAAATGTGAGGAACATGTGTTTTTTTTGCCAAATTTTGAGGTTTGCAAAGGATTCTGGGTAACAGAACCTGGTCCGAGCCACACAAGTCACCCCATCTTGGATTCCCCTAGGTCTTTAGTTTTCAGAAATGCACAGGTTTGGTAGGTTTCCCTAGGTGGCGGCTGAGCTACAGGCCAAAATCTACAGGTAGGCACTTTGCAAAAAACACCTCTGTTTTCCTTCACCAATTTGGCTGTGTCCACGTTGCGCTTTGGGGCGTTTCCTGTCGCGGGCGCTAGGCCTACCCACACAAGTGAGGTATCATTTTTATCGGGAGACGTGGGGGAACGCTGGGTGGAAGGAAATTCGTGGCTCCTCTCAGATTCCAGAACTTTCTGCCACAGAAATGTGAGGAACATGTGTTTTTTTAGCCACATTTTGAGGTTTGCAAAGGATTCTGGGTAACAGAACCTGGACCGAGCCACACAAGTCACCCCATCTTGGATTCCCCTAGGTCTCTAGTTTTCAGAAATGCACAGGTTTGGTAGGTTTCCCTAGGTGGCGGCTGAGCTACAGGCCAAAATCTACAGGTAGGCACTTTGCAAAAAACACCTCTGTTTTCCTTCACCAATTTGGCTGTGTCCACGTTGCGCTTTGGGGCGTTTCCTGTCGCGGGCGCTAGGCCTACCCACACAAGTGAGGTATCATTTTTATCGTGAGACGTGGGGGAACGCTGGGTGGAAGGAAATTCGTGGCTCCTCTCAGATTCCAGAACTTTCTGCCACAGAAATGTGAGGAACATGTGTTTTTTTAGCCACATTTTGATGTTTGCAAAGGATTCTGGGTAACAGAACCTGGTCCGAGCCACACAAGTCACCCCATCTTGGATTCCCCTAGGTCTCTAGTTTTCAGAAATGCACAGGTTTGGTAGGTTTCCCTAGGTGGCGGCTGAGCTACAGGCCAAAATCTACAGGTAGGCACTTTGCAAAAAACACCTCTGTTTTCCTTCACCAATTTTTCTGTGTCCACGTTGTGCTTTGGGGCGTTTCCTGTCGCGGGCGCTAGGCCTACCCACACAAGTGAGGTATCATTTTTATCGGGAGACATGGGGGAACGCTGGGTGGAAGGAAATTCGTGGCTCCTCTCAGATTCCGGAACTTTCTGCCACAGAAATGTGAGGAACATGTGTTTTTTTAGCCAAATTTTGAGGTTTGCAAAGGATTCTGGGTAACAGAACCTGGTCCGAGCCACACAAGTCACCCCATCTTGGATTCCCCTAGGTCTCTAGTTTTCAGAAATGCACAGGTTTGGTAGGTTTCCCTAGGTGGCGGCTGAGCTACAGGCCAAAATCTACAGGTAGGCACTTTGCAAAAAACACCTCTGTTTTCCTTCACCAATTTGGCTGTGTCCACGTTGCGCTTTGGGGCGTTTCCTGTTGCGGGCGCTAGGCCTACCCACACAAGTGAGGTATCATTTTTATCGGGAGACGTGGGGGAACGCTGGGTGGAAGGAAATTCGTGGCTCCTCTCAGATTCCAGAACTTTCTGCCACAGAAATGTGAGGAACATGTGTTTTTTTAGCCAAATTTTGAGGTTTGCAAAGGATTCTGGGTAACAGAACCTGGTCCGAGCCACACAAGTCACCCCATCTTGGATTCCCCTAGGTCTCTAGTTTTCAGAAATGCACAGGTTTGGTAGGTTTCCCTAGGTGGCGGCTGAGCTACAGGCCAAAATCTACAGGTAGGCACTTTGCAAAAAACACCTCTGTTTTCCTTCACCAATTTGGCTGTGTCCACGTTGCGCTTTGGGGCGTTTCCTGTCGCGGGCGCTAGGCCTACCCACACAAGTGAGGTATCATTTTTATCGGGAGACGTGGGGGAACGCTGGGTGGAAGGAAATTCGTGGCTCCTCTCAGATTCCAGAACTTTCTGCCACAGAAATGTGAGGAACATGTGTTTTTTTAGCCACATTTTGAGGTTTGCAAAGGATTCTGGGTAACAGAACCTGGTCCGAGCCACACAAGTCACCCCATCTTGGATTCCCCTAGGTCTCTAGTTTTCAGAAATGCACAGGTTTGGTAGGTTTCCCTAGGTGGCGGCTGAGCTACAGGCCAAAATCTACAGGTAGGCACTTTGCAAAAAACACCTCTGTTTTCCTTCACCAATTTGGCTGTGTCCACGTTGCGCTTTGGGGCGTTTCCTGTCGCGGGCGCTAGGCCTACCCACACAAGTGAGGTATCATTTTTATCGGGAGACGTGGGGGAACGCTGGGTGGAAGGAAATTCGTGGCTCCTCTCAGATTCCAGAACTTTCTGCCACAGAAATGTGAGGAACATGTGTTTTTTTAGCCACATTTTGAGGTTTGCAAAGGATTCTGGGTAACAGAACCTGGTCCGAGCCACACAAGTCACCCCATCTTGGATTCCCCTAGGTCTCTAGTTTTCAGAAATGCACAGGTTTGGTAGGTTTCCCTAGGTGGCGGCTGAGCTACAGGCCAAAATCTACAGGTAGGCACTTTGCAAAAAACACCTCTGTTTTCCTTCACCAATTTGGCTGTGTCCACGTTGCGCTTTGGGGCGTTTCCTGTCGCGGGCGCTAGGCCTACCCACACAAGTGAGGTATCATTTTTATCGGGAGACATGGGGGAACGCTGGGTGGAAGGAAATTCGTGGCTCCTCTCAGATTCCAGAACTTTCTGCCACAGAAATGTGAGGAACATGTGTTTTTTTAGCCAAATTTTGAGGTTTGCAAAGGATTCTGGGTAACAGAACCTGGTCCGAGCCACACAAGTCACCCCATCTTGGATTCCCCTAGGTCTCTAGTTTTCAGAAATGCACAGGTTTGGTAGGTTTCCCTAGGTGGCGGCTGAGCTACAGGCCAAAATCTACAGGTAGGCACTTTGCAAAAAACACCTCTGTTTTCCTTCACCAATTTGGCTGTGTCCACGTTGCGCTTTGGGGCGTTTCCTGTTGCGGGCGCTAGGCCTACCCACACAAGTGAGGTATCATTTTTATCGGGAGACGTGGGGGAACGCTGGGTGGAAGGAAATTCGTGGCTCCTCTCAGATTCCAGAACTTTCTGCAACAGAAATGTGAGGAACATGTTTTTTTTAGCCACATTTTGAGGTTTGCAAAGGATTCTGGGTAACAGAACCTGGTCCGAGCCACACAAGTCACCCCATCTTGGATTCCCCTAGGTCTCTAGTTTTCAGAAATGCACAGGTTTGGTAGGTTTCCCTAGGTGGCGGCTGAGCTACAGGCCAAAATCTACAGGTAGGCACTTTGCAAAAAACACCTCTGTTTTCCTTCACCAATTTGGCTGTGTCCACGTTGCGCTTTGGGGCGTTTCCTGTCGCGGGCGCTAGGCCTACCCACACAAGTGAGGTATCATTTTTATCGGGAGACGTGGGGGAACGCTGGGTGGAAGGAAATTCGTGGCTCCTCTCAGATTCCAGAACTTTCTGCCACAGAAATGTGAGGAACATGTGTTTTTTTAGCCAAATTTTGAGGTTTGCAAAGGATTCTGGGTAACAGAACCTGGTCCGAGCCACACAAGTCACCCCATCTTGGATTCCCCTAGGTCTCTAGTTTTCAGAAATGCACAGGTTTGGTAGGTTTCCCTAGGTGGCGGCTGAGCTACAGGCCAAAATCTACAGGTAGGCACTTTGCAAAAAACACCTCTGTTTTCCTTCCCCAATTTGGCTGTGTCCACGTTGCGCTTTGGGGCGTTTCCTGTCGCGGGCGCTAGGCCTACCCACACAAGTGAGGTATCATTTTTATCGGGAGACGTAGGGGAACGCTGGGGGGAAGGAAATTCGTGGCTCCTCTCAGATTCCAGAACTTTCTGCCACAGAAATGTGAGGAACATGTGTTTTTTTTGCCAAATTTTGAGGTTTGCAAAGGATTCTGGGTAACAGAACCTGGTCCGAGCCACACAAGTCACCCCATCTTGGATTCCCCTAGGTCTCTAGTTTTCAGAAATGCACAGGTTTGGTAGGTTTCCCTAGGTGGCGGCTGAGCTACAGGCCAAAATCTACAGGTAGGCACTTTGCAAAAAACACCTCTGTTTCCCTTCACCAATTTGGCTGTGTCCACGTTGCGCTTTGGGGCGTTTCCTGTCGCGGGCGCTAGGCCTACCCACACAAGTGAGGTATCATTTTTATCGGGAGATGTGGGGGAACGCTGGGTGGAAGGAAATTCGTGGCTCCTCTCAGATTCCAGAACTTTCTGCCACAGAAATGTGAGGAACATGTGTTTTTTTAGCCACATTTTGAGGTTTGCAAAGGATTCTGGGTAACAGAACCTGGACCGAGCCACACAAGTCACCCCATCTTGGATTCCCCTAGGTCTCTAGTTTTCAGAAATGCACAGGTTTGGTAGGTTTCCCTAGGTGGCGGCTGAGCTACAGGCCAAAATCTACAGGTAGGCACTTTGCAAAAAACACCTCTGTTTTCCTTCACCAATTTGGCTGTGTCCACGTTGCGCTTTGGGGCGTTTCCTGTCGCGGGCGCTAGGCCTACCCACACAAGTGAGGTATCATTTTTATCAGGAGACGTGGGGGAACGCTGGGTGGAAGAAAATTCGTGGCTCCTCTCAGATTCCAGAACTTTCTGCCACAGAAATGTGAGGAACATGTGTTTTTTTAGCCAAATTTTGAGGTTTGCAAAGGATTCTGGGTAACAGAACCTGGTCCGAGCCACACAAGTCACCCCATCTTGGATTCCCCTAGGTCTCTAGTTTTCAGAAATGCACAGGTTTGGTAGGTTACCCTAGGTGCCGGCTGAGCTAGAGGCCAAAATCTACAGGTAGGCACTGTTTTCAATGAAAAAATGTGATGTGTCCACGTTGCGCTTTGGGGCGTTTCCTGTCGCGGGCGCTAGGCCTACCCACACAAGTGAGGTATCATTTTTATCGGGAGACGTGGGGGAACGCTGGGTGGAAGGAAATTTGTGGCTCCTCTCAGATTCCAGAACTTTCTGCCACAGAAATGTGAGGAACATGTGTTTTTTTAGCCACATTTTGAGGTTTGCAAAGGATTCTGGGTAACAGAACCTGGTCCGAGCCACACAAGTCACCCCATCTTGGATTCCCCTAGGTCTCTAGTTTTCAGAAATACACAGGTTTGGTAGGTTTCCCTAGGTGGCGGCTGAGCTACAGGCCAAAATCTACAGGTAGGCACTTTGCAAAAAACACCTCTGTTTTCCTTCACCAATTTGGCTGTGTCCACGTTGCGCTTTGGGGCGTTTCCTGTCGCGGGCGCTAGGCCTACCCACACAAGTGAGGTATCATTTTTATCGGGAGACATGGGGGAACGCTGGGTGGAAGGAAATTCGTGGCTCCTCTCAGATTCCAGAACTTTCTGCCACAGAAATGTGAGGAACATGTGTTTTTTTAGCCAAATTTTGAGGTTTGCAAAGGATTCTGGGTAACAGAACCTGGTCCGAGCCACACAAGTCACCCCATCTTGGATTCCCCTAGGTCTCTAGTTTTCAGAAATGCACAGGTTTGCTAGGTTTCCCTAGGTGGCGGCTGAGCTACAGGCCAAAATCTACAGGTAGGCACTTTGCAAAAAACACCTCTGTTTTCCTTCCCCAATTTGGCTGTGTCCACGTTGCGCTTTGGGGCGTTCCCTGTCGCGGGCGCTAGGCCTACCCACACAAGTGAGGTATCATTTTTATCGGGAGACGTAGGGGAACGCTGGGGGGAAGGAAATTCGTGGCTCCTCTCAGATTCCAGAACTTTCTGCCACAGAAATGTGAGGAACATGTGTTTTTTTTGCCAAATTTTGAGGTTTGCAAAGGATTCTGGGTAACAGAACCTGGTCCGAGCCACACAAGTCACCCCATCTTGGATTCCCCTAGGTCTCTAGTTTTCAGAAATACACAGGTTTGGTAGGTTTCCCTAGGTGGCGGCTGAGCTACAGGCCAAAATCTACAGGTAGGCACTTTGCAAAAAACACCTCTGTTTTCCTTCCCCAATTTGGCTGTGTCCACGTTGCGCTTTGGGGCGTTTCCTGTCGCGGGCGCTAGGCCTACCCACACAAGTGAGGTATCATTTTTATCGGGAGATGTGGGGGAACGCTGGGTGGAAGGAAATTCGTGGCTCCTCTCAGATTCCAGAACTTTCTGCCACAGAAATGTGAGGAACATGTGTTTTTTTTGCCAAATTTTGAGGTTTGCAAAGGATTCTGGGTAACAGAACCTGGTCCGAGCCACACAAGTCACCCCATCTTGGATTCCCCTAGGTCTCTAGTTTTCAGAAATGCACAGGTTTGGTAGGTTTCCCTAGGTGGCGGCTGAGCTACAGGCCAAAATCTACAGGTAGGCACTTTGCAAAAAACACCTGTTTCCCTTCACCAATTTGGCTGTGTCCACGTTGCGCTTTGGGGCGTTTCCTGTCTCGGGCGCTAGGCCTACCCACACAAGTGAGGTATCATTTTTATCGGGAGATGTGGGGGAACGCTGGGTGGAAGGAAATTCGTGGCTCCTCTCAGATTCCAGAACTTTCTGCCACAGAAATGTGAGGAACATGTGTTTTTTTAGCCACATTTTGAGGTTTGCAAAGGATTCTGGGTAACAGAACCTGGACCGAGCCACACAAGTCACCCCATCTTGGATTCCCCTAGGTCTCTAGTTTTCAGAAATGCACAGGTTTGGTAGGTTTCCCTAGGTGGCGGCTGAGCTACAGGCCAAAATCTACAGGTAGGCACTTTGCAAAAAACACCTCTGTTTTCCTTCACCAATTTGGCTGTGTCCACGTTGCGCTTTGGGGCGTTTCCTGTCGCGGGCGCTAGGCCTACCCACACAAGTGAGGTATCATTTTTATCAGGAGACGTGGGGGAACGCTGGGTGGAAGAAAATTCGTGGCTCCTCTCAGATTCCAGAACTTTCTGCCACAGAAATGTGAGGAACATGTGTTTTTTTAGCCAAATTTTGAGGTTTGCAAAGGATTCTGGGTAACAGAACCTGGTCCGAGCCACACAAGTCACCCCATCTTGGATTCCCCTAGGTCTCTAGTTTTCAGAAATGCACAGGTTTGGTAGGTTACCCTAGGTGCCGGCTGAGCTAGAGGCCAAAATCTACAGGTAGGCACTGTTTTCAATGAAAAAATGTGATGTGTCCACGTTGCGCTTTGGGGCGTTTCCTGTCGCGGGCGCTAGGCCTACCCACACAAGTGAGGTATCATTTTTATCGGGAGACGTGGGGGAACGCTGGGTGGAAGGAAATTTGTGGCTCCTCTCAGATTCCAGAACTTTCTGCCACAGAAATGTGAGGAACATGTGTTTTTTTAGCCACATTTTGAGGTTTGCAAAGGATTCTGGGTAACAGAACCTGGTCCGAGCCACACAAGTCACCCCATCTTGGATTCCCCTAGGTCTCTAGTTTTCAGAAATACACAGGTTTGGTAGGTTTCCCTAGGTGGCGGCTGAGCTACAGGCCAAAATCTACAGGTAGGCACTTTGCAAAAAACACCTCTGTTTTCCTTCACCAATTTGGCTGTGTCCACGTTGCGCTTTGGGGCGTTTCCTGTCGCGGGCGCTAGGCCTACCCACACAAGTGAGGTATCATTTTTATCGGGAGACATGGGGGAACGCTGGGTGGAAGGAAATTCGTGGCTCCTCTCAGATTCCAGAACTTTCTGCCACAGAAATGTGAGGAACATGTGTTTTTTTAGCCAAATTTTGAGGTTTGCAAAGGATTCTGGGTAACAGAACCTGGTCCGAGCCACACAAGTCACCCCATCTTGGATTCCCCTAGGTCTCTAGTTTTCAGAAATGCACAGGTTTGCTAGGTTTCCCTAGGTGGCGGCTGAGCTACAGGCCAAAATCTACAGGTAGGCACTTTGCAAAAAACACCTCTGTTTTCCTTCCCCAATTTGGCTGTGTCCACGTTGCGCTTTGGGGCGTTTCCTGTCGCGGGCGCTAGGCCTACCCACACAAGTGAGGTATCATTTTTATCGGGAGACGTAGGGGAACGCTGGGGGGAAGGAAATTCGTGGCTCCTCTCAGATTCCAGAACTTTCTGCCACAGAAATGTGAGGAACATGTGTTTTTTTTGCCAAATTTTGAGGTTTGCAAAGGATTCTGGGTAACAGAACCTGGTCCGAGCCACACAAGTCACCCCATCTTGGATTCCCCTAGGTCTCTAGTTTTCAGAAATACACAGGTTTGGTAGGTTTCCCTAGGTGGCGGCTGAGCTACAGGCCAAAATCTACAGGTAGGCACTTTGCAAAAAACACCTCTGTTTTCCTTCCCCAATTTGGCTGTGTCCACGTTGCGCTTTGGGGCGTTTCCTGTCGCGGGCGCTAGGCCTACCCACACAAGTGAGGTATCATTTTTATCGGGAGATGTGGGGGAACGCTGGGTGGAAGGAAATTCGTGGCTCCTCTCAGATTCCAGAACTTTCTGCCACAGAAATGTGAGGAACATGTGTTTTTTTTGCCAAATTTTGAGGTTTGCAAAGGATTCTGGGTAACAGAACCTGGTCCGAGCCACACAAGTCACCCCATCTTGGATTCCCCTAGGTCTCTAGTTTTCAGAAATGCACAGGTTTGGTAGGTTTCCCTAGGTGGCGGCTGAGCTACAGGCCAAAATCTACAGGTAGGCACTTTGCAAAAAACACCTGTTTCCCTTCACCAATTTGGCTGTGTCCACGTTGCGCTTTGGGGCGTTTCCTGTCTCGGGCGCTAGGCCTACCCACACAAGTGAGGTATCATTTTTATCGGGAGATGTGGGGGAACGCTGGGTGGAAGGAAATTCGTGGCTCCTCTCAGATTCCAGAACTTTCTGCCACAGAAATGTGAGGAACATGTGTTTTTTTAGCCACATTTTGAGGTTTGCAAAGGATTCTGGGTAACAGAACCTGGACCGAGCCACACAAGTCACCCCATCTTGGATTCCCCTAGGTCTCTAGTTTTCAGAAATGCACAGGTTTGGTAGGTTTCCCTAGGTGGCGGCTGAGCTACAGGCCAAAATCTACAGGTAGGCACTTTGCAAAAAACACCTCTGTTTTCCTTCACCAATTTGGCTGTGTCCACGTTGCGCTTTGGGGCGTTTCCTGTCGCGGGCGCTAGGCCTACCCACACAAGTGAGGTATCATTTTTATCAGGAGACGTGGGGGAACGCTGGGTGGAAGAAAATTCGTGGCTCCTCTCAGATTCCAGAACTTTCTGCCACAGAAATGTGAGGAACATGTGTTTTTTTAGCCAAATTTTGAGGTTTGCAAAGGATTCTGGGTAACAGAACCTGGTCCGAGCCACACAAGTCACCCCATCTTGGATTCCCCTAGGTCTCTAGTTTTCAGAAATGCACAGGTTTGGTAGGTTACCCTAGGTGCCGGCTGAGCTAGAGGCCAAAATCTACAGGTAGGCACTGTTTTCAATGAAAAAATGTGATGTGTCCACGTTGCGCTTTGGGGCGTTTCCTGTCGCGGGCGCTAGGCCTACCCACACAAGTGAGGTATCATTTTTATCGGGAGACGTGGGGGAACGCTGGGTGGAAGGAAATTTGTGGCTCCTCTCAGATTCCAGAACTTTCTGCCACAGAAATGTGAGGAACATGTGTTTTTTTAGCCACATTTTGAGGTTTGCAAAGGATTCTGGGTAACAGAACCTGGTCCGAGCCACACAAGTCACCCCATCTTGGATTCCCCTAGGTCTCTAGTTTTCAGAAATGCACAGGTTTGGTAGGTTTCCCTAGGTGGCGGCTGAGCTACAGGCCAAAATCTACAGGTAGGCACTTTGCAAAAAACACCTCTGTTTTCCTTCACCAATTTGGCTGTGTCCACGTTGCGCTTTGGGGCGTTTCCTGTCGCGGGCGCTAGGCCTACCCACACAAGTGAGGTATCATTTTTATCGGGAGACATGGGGGAACGCTGGGTGGAAGGAAATTCGTGGCTCCTCTCAGATTCCAGAACTTTCTGCCACAGAAATGTGAGGAACATGTGTTTTTTTAGCCAAATTTTGAGGTTTGCAAAGGATTCTGGGTAACAGAACCTGGTCCGAGCCACACAAGTCACCCCATCTTGGATTCCCCTAGGTCTCTAGTTTTCAGAAATGCACAGGTTTGCTAGGTTTCCCTAGGTGGCGGCTGAGCTACAGGCCAAAATCTACAGGTAGGCACTTTGCAAAAAACACCTCTGTTTTCCTTCCCCAATTTGGCTGTGTCCACGTTGCGCTTTGGGGCGTTTCCTGTCGCGGGCGCTAGGCCTACCCACACAAGTGAGGTATCATTTTTATCGGGAGACGTAGGGGAACGCTGGGGGGAAGGAAATTCGTGGCTCCTCTCAGATTCCAGAACTTTCTGCCACAGAAATGTGAGGAACATGTGTTTTTTTTGCCAAATTTTGAGGTTTGCAAAGGATTCTGGGTAACAGAACCTGGTCCGAGCCACACAAGTCACCCCATCTTGGATTCCCCTAGGTCTCTAGTTTTCAGAAATACACAGGTTTGGTAGGTTTCCCTAGGTGGCGGCTGAGCTACAGGCCAAAATCTACAGGTAGGCACTTTGCAAAAAACACCTCTGTTTTCCTTCCCCAATTTGGCTGTGTCCACGTTGCGCTTTGGGGCGTTTCCTGTCGCGGGCGCTAGGCCTACCCACACAAGTGAGGTATCATTTTTATCGGGAGATGTGGGGGAACGCTGGGTGGAAGGAAATTCGTGGCTCCTCTCAGATTCCAGAACTTTCTGCCACAGAAATGTGAGGAACATGTGTTTTTTTTGCCAAATTTTGAGGTTTGCAAAGGATTCTGGGTAACAGAACCTGGTCCGAGCCACACAAGTCACCCCATCTTGGATTCCCCTAGGTCTCTAGTTTTCAGAAATGCACAGGTTTGGTAGGTTTCCCTAGGTGGCGGCTGAGCTACAGGCCAAAATCTACAGGTAGGCACTTTGCAAAAAACACCTCTGTTTCCCTTCACCAATTTGGCTGTGTCCACGTTGCGCTTTGGGGCGTTTCCTGTCTCGGGCGCTAGGCCTACCCACACAAGTGAGGTATCATTTTTATCGGGAGATGTGGGGGAACGCTGGGTGGAAGGAAATTCGTGGCTCCTCTCAGATTCCAGAACTTTCTGCCACAGAAATGTGAGGAACATGTGTTTTTTTAGCCACATTTTGAGGTTTGCAAAGGATTCTGGGTAACAGAACCTGGACCGAGCCACACAAGTCACCCCATCTTGGATTCCCCTAGGTCTCTAGTTTTCAGAAATGCACAGGTTTGGTAGGTTTCCCTAGGTGGCGGCTGAGCTACAGGCCAAAATCTACAGGTAGGCACTTTGCAAAAAACACCTCTGTTTTCCTTCACCAATTTGGCTGTGTCCACGTTGCGCTTTGGGGCGTTTCCTGTCGCGGGCGCTAGGCCTACCCACACAAGTGAGGTATCATTTTTATCAGGAGACGTGGGGGAACGCTGGGTGGAAGAAAATTCGTGGCTCCTCTCAGATTCCAGAACTTTCTGCCACAGAAATGTGAGGAACATGTGTTTTTTTTGCCAAATTTTGAGGTTTGCAAAGGATTCTGGGTAACAGAACCTGGTCCGAGCCACACAAGTCACCCCATCTTGGATTCCCCTAGGTCTCTAGTTTTCAGAAATGCACAGGTTTGGTAGGTTACCCTAGGTGCCGGCTGAGCTAGAGGCCAAAATCTACAGGTAGGCACTGTTTTCAATGAAAAAATGTGATGTGTCCACGTTGCGCTTTGGGGCGTTTCTTGTCGCGGGCGCTAGGCCTACCCACACAAGTGAGGTATCATTTTTATCGGGAGACGTGGGGGAACGCTGGGTGGAAGGAAATTTGTGGCTCCTCTCAGATTCCAGAACTTTCTGCCACAGAAATGTGAGGAACATGTGTTTTTTTAGCCACATTTTGAGGTTTGCAAAGGATTCTGGGTAACAGAACCTGGTCCGAGCCACACAAGTCACCCCATCTTGGATTCCCCTAGGTCTCTAGTTTTCAGAAATGCACAGGTTTGGTAGGTTTCCCTAGGTGGCGGCTGAGCTACAGGCCAAAATCTACAGGTAGGCACTTTGCAAAAAACACCTCTGTTTTCCTTCACCAATTTGGCTGTGTCCACGTTGCGCTTTGGGGCGTTTCCTGTCGCGGGCGCTAGGCCTACCCACACAAGTGAGGTATCATTTTTATCGGGAGACATGGGGGAACGCTGGGTGGAAGGAAATTCGTGGCTCCTCTCAGATTCCAGAACTTTCTGCCACAGAAATGTGAGGAACATGTGTTTTTTTAGCAAAATTTTGAGGTTTGCAAAGGATTCTGGGTAACAGAACCTGGTCCGAGCCACACAAGTCACCCCATCTTGGATTCCCCTAGGTCTCTAGTTTTCAGAAATGCACAGGTTTGCTAGGTTTCCCTAGGTGGCGGCTGAGCTACAGGCCAAAATCTACAGGTAGGCACTTTGCAAAAAACACCTCTGTTTTCCTTCCCCAATTTGGCTGTGTCCACGTTGCGCTTTGGGGCGTTTCCTGTCGCGGGCGCTAGGCCTACCCACACAAGTGAGGTATCATTTTTATCGGGAGACGTAGGGGAACGCTGGGGGGAAGGAAATTCGTGGCTCCTCTCAGATTCCAGAACTTTCTGCCACAGAAATGTGAGGAACATGTGTTTTTTTTGCCAAATTTTGAGGTTTGCAAAGGATTCTGGGTAACAGAACCTGGTCCGAGCCACACAAGTCACCCCATCTTGGATTCCCCTAGGTCTCTAGTTTTCAGAAATACACAGGTTTGGTAGGTTTCCCTAGGTGGCGGCTGAGCTACAGGCCAAAATCTACAGGTAGGCACTTTGCAAAAAACACCTCTGTTTTCCTTCACCAATTTGGCTGTGTCCACGTTGCGCTTTGGGGCGTTTCCTGTCGCGGGCGCTAGGCCTACCCACACAAGTGAGGTATCATTTTTATCGGGAGATGTGGGGGAACGCTGGGTGGAAGGAAATTCGTGGCTCCTCTCAGATTCCAGAACTTTCTGCCACAGAAATGTGAGGAACATATGTTTTTTTAGCCACATTTTGAGGTTTGCAAAGGATTCTGGGTAACAGAACCTGGACCGAGCCACACAAGTCACCCCATCTTGGATTCCCCTAGGTCTCTAGTTTTCAGAAATGCACAGGTTTGGTAGGTTTCCCTAGGTGGCGGCTGAGCTACAGGCCAAAATCTACAGGTAGGCACTTTGCAAAAAACACCTCTGTTTTCTTTCACCAATTTGGCTGTGTCCACGTTGCGCTTTGGGGCGTTTCCTGTCGCGGGCGCTAGGCCTACCCACACAAGTGAGGTATCATTTTTATCAGGAGACGTGAGGGAACGCTGGGTGGAAGGAAATTCGTGGCTCCTCTCAGATTCCAGAACTTTCTGCCACAGAAATGTGAGGAACATGTGTTTTTTTAGCCAAATTTTGAGGTTTGCAAAGGATTCTGGGTAACAGAACCTGGTCCGAGCCACACAAGTCACCCCATCTTGGATTCCCCTAGGTCTTTAGTTTTCAGAAATGCACAGGTTTGGTAGGTTTCCCTAGGTGGCGGCTGAGCTACAGGCCAAAATCTACAGGTAGGCACTTTGCAAAAAACACCTCTGTTTTCCTTCACCAATTTGGCTGTGTCCACGTTGCGCTTTGGGGCGTTTCCTGTCGCGGGCGCTAGGCCTACCCACACAAGTGAGGTATCATTTTTATCGGGAGACGTGGGGGAACGCTGGGTGGAAGGAAATTCGTGGCTCCTCTCAGATTCCAGAACTTTCTGCCACAGAAATGTGAGGAACATGTGTTTTTTTAGCCACATTTTGAGGTTTGCAAAGGATTCTGGGTAACAGAACCTGGACCGAGCCACACAAGTCACCCCATCTTGGATTCCCCTAGGTCTCTAGTTTTCAGAAATGCACAGGTTTGGTAGGTTTCCCTAGGTGGCGGCTGAGCTACAGGCCAAAATCTACAGGTAGGCACTTTGCAAAAAACACCTCTGTTTTCCTTCACCAATTTGGCTGTGTCCACGTTGCGCTTTGGGGCGTTTCCTGTCGCGGGCGCTAGGCCTACCCACACAAGTGAGGTATCATTTTTATCGTGAGACGTGGGGGAACGCTGGGTGGAAGGAAATTCGTGGCTCCTCTCAGATTCCAGAACTTTCTGCCACAGAAATGTGAGGAACATGTGTTTTTTTAGCCACATTTTGATGTTTGCAAAGGATTCTGGGTAACAGAACCTGGTCCGAGCCACACAAGTCACCCCATCTTGGATTCCCCTAGGTCTCTAGTTTTCAGAAATGCACAGGTTTGGTAGGTTTCCCTAGGTGGCGGCTGAGCTACAGGCCAAAATCTACAGGTAGGCACTTTGCAAAAAACACCTCTGTTTTCCTTCACCAATTTTTCTGTGTCCACGTTGTGCTTTGGGGCGTTTCCTGTCGCGGGCGCTAGGCCTACCCACACAAGTGAGGTATCATTTTTATCGGGAGACATGGGGGAACGCTGGGTGGAAGGAAATTCGTGGCTCCTCTCAGATTCCGGAACTTTCTGCCACAGAAATGTGAGGAACATGTGTTTTTTTAGCCAAATTTTGAGGTTTGCAAAGGATTCTGGGTAACAGAACCTGGTCCGAGCCACACAAGTCACCCCATCTTGGATTCCCCTAGGTCTCTAGTTTTCAGAAATGCACAGGTTTGGTAGGTTTCCCTAGGTGGCGGCTGAGCTACAGGCCAAAATCTACAGGTAGGCACTTTGCAAAAAACACCTCTGTTTTCCTTCACCAATTTGGCTGTGTCCACGTTGCGCTTTGGGGCGTTTCCTGTTGCGGGCGCTAGGCCTACCCACACAAGTGAGGTATCATTTTTATCGGGAGACGTGGGGGAACGCTGGGTGGAAGGAAATTCGTGGCTCCTCTCAGATTCCAGAACTTTCTGCCACAGAAATGTGAGGAACATGTGTTTTTTTAGCCAAATTTTGAGGTTTGCAAAGGATTCTGGGTAACAGAACCTGGTCCGAGCCACACAAGTCACCCCATCTTGGATTCCCCTAGGTCTCTAGTTTTCAGAAATGCACAGGTTTGGTAGGTTTCCCTAGGTGGCGGCTGAGCTACAGGCCAAAATCTACAGGTAGGCACTTTGCAAAAAACACCTCTGTTTTCCTTCACCAATTTGGCTGTGTCCACGTTGCGCTTTGGGGCGTTTCCTGTCGCGGGCGCTAGGCCTACCCACACAAGTGAGGTATCATTTTTATCGGGAGACGTGGGGGAACGCTGGGTGGAAGGAAATTCGTGGCTCCTCTCAGATTCCAGAACTTTCTGCCACAGAAATGTGAGGAACATGTGTTTTTTTAGCCACATTTTGAGGTTTGCAAAGGATTCTGGGTAACAGAACCTGGTCCGAGCCACACAAGTCACCCCATCTTGGATTCCCCTAGGTCTCTAGTTTTCAGAAATGCACAGGTTTGGTAGGTTTCCCTAGGTGGCGGCTGAGCTACAGGCCAAAATCTACAGGTAGGCACTTTGCAAAAAACACCTCTGTTTTCCTTCACCAATTTGGCTGTGTCCACGTTGCGCTTTGGGGCGTTTCCTGTCGCGGGCGCTAGGCCTACCCACACAAGTGAGGTATCATTTTTATCGGGAGACGTGGGGGAACGCTGGGTGGAAGGAAATTCGTGGCTCCTCTCAGATTCCAGAACTTTCTGCCACAGAAATGTGAGGAACATGTGTTTTTTTAGCCACATTTTGAGGTTTGCAAAGGATTCTGGGTAACAGAACCTGGTCCGAGCCACACAAGTCACCCCATCTTGGATTCCCCTAGGTCTCTAGTTTTCAGAAATGCACAGGTTTGGTAGGTTTCCCTAGGTGGCGGCTGAGCTACAGGCCAAAATCTACAGGTAGGCACTTTGCAAAAAACACCTCTGTTTTCCTTCACCAATTTGGCTGTGTCCACGTTGCGCTTTGGGGCGTTTCCTGTCGCGGGCGCTAGGCCTACCCACACAAGTGAGGTATCATTTTTATCGGGAGACATGGGGGAACGCTGGGTGGAAGGAAATTCGTGGCTCCTCTCAGATTCCAGAACTTTCTGCCACAGAAATGTGAGGAACATGTGTTTTTTTAGCCAAATTTTGAGGTTTGCAAAGGATTCTGGGTAACAGAACCTGGTCCGAGCCACACAAGTCACCCCATCTTGGATTCCCCTAGGTCTCTAGTTTTCAGAAATGCACAGGTTTGGTAGGTTTCCCTAGGTGGCGGCTGAGCTACAGGCCAAAATCTACAGGTAGGCACTTTGCAAAAAACACCTCTGTTTTCCTTCACCAATTTGGCTGTGTCCACGTTGCGCTTTGGGGCGTTTCCTGTTGCGGGCGCTAGGCCTACCCACACAAGTGAGGTATCATTTTTATCGGGAGACGTGGGGGAACGCTGGGTGGAAGGAAATTCGTGGCTCCTCTCAGATTCCAGAACTTTCTGCAACAGAAATGTGAGGAACATGTTTTTTTTAGCCACATTTTGAGGTTTGCAAAGGATTCTGGGTAACAGAACCTGGTCCGAGCCACACAAGTCACCCCATCTTGGATTCCCCTAGGTCTCTAGTTTTCAGAAATGCACAGGTTTGGTAGGTTTCCCTAGGTGGCGGCTGAGCTACAGGCCAAAATCTACAGGTAGGCACTTTGCAAAAAACACCTCTGTTTTCCTTCACCAATTTGGCTGTGTCCACGTTGCGCTTTGGGGCGTTTCCTGTCGCGGGCGCTAGGCCTACCCACACAAGTGAGGTATCATTTTTATCGGGAGACGTGGGGGAACGCTGGGTGGAAGGAAATTCGTGGCTCCTCTCAGATTCCAGAACTTTCTGCCACAGAAATGTGAGGAACATGTGTTTTTTTAGCCAAATTTTGAGGTTTGCAAAGGATTCTGGGTAACAGAACCTGGTCCGAGCCACACAAGTCACCCCATCTTGGATTCCCCTAGGTCTCTAGTTTTCAGAAATGCACAGGTTTGGTAGGTTTCCCTAGGTGGCGGCTGAGCTACAGGCCAAAATCTACAGGTAGGCACTTTGCAAAAAACACCTCTGTTTTCCTTCCCCAATTTGGCTGTGTCCACGTTGCGCTTTGGGGCGTTTCCTGTCGCGGGCGCTAGGCCTACCCACACAAGTGAGGTATCATTTTTATCGGGAGACGTAGGGGAACGCTGGGGGGAAGGAAATTCGTGGCTCCTCTCAGATTCCAGAACTTTCTGCCACAGAAATGTGAGGAACATGTGTTTTTTTTGCCAAATTTTGAGGTTTGCAAAGGATTCTGGGTAACAGAACCTGGTCCGAGCCACACAAGTCACCCCATCTTGGATTCCCCTAGGTCTCTAGTTTTCAGAAATGCACAGGTTTGGTAGGTTTCCCTAGGTGGCGGCTGAGCTACAGGCCAAAATCTACAGGTAGGCACTTTGCAAAAAACACCTCTGTTTCCCTTCACCAATTTGGCTGTGTCCACGTTGCGCTTTGGGGCGTTTCCTGTCGCGGGCGCTAGGCCTACCCACACAAGTGAGGTATCATTTTTATCGGGAGATGTGGGGGAACGCTGGGTGGAAGGAAATTCGTGGCTCCTCTCAGATTCCAGAACTTTCTGCCACAGAAATGTGAGGAACATGTGTTTTTTTAGCCACATTTTGAGGTTTGCAAAGGATTCTGGGTAACAGAACCTGGACCGAGCCACACAAGTCACCCCATCTTGGATTCCCCTAGGTCTCTAGTTTTCAGAAATGCACAGGTTTGGTAGGTTTCCCTAGGTGGCGGCTGAGCTACAGGCCAAAATCTACAGGTAGGCACTTTGCAAAAAACACCTCTGTTTTCCTTCACCAATTTGGCTGTGTCCACGTTGCGCTTTGGGGCGTTTCCTGTCGCGGGCGCTAGGCCTACCCACACAAGTGAGGTATCATTTTTATCAGGAGACGTGGGGGAACGCTGGGTGGAAGAAAATTCGTGGCTCCTCTCAGATTCCAGAACTTTCTGCCACAGAAATGTGAGGAACATGTGTTTTTTTAGCCAAATTTTGAGGTTTGCAAAGGATTCTGGGTAACAGAACCTGGTCCGAGCCACACAAGTCACCCCATCTTGGATTCCCCTAGGTCTCTAGTTTTCAGAAATGCACAGGTTTGGTAGGTTACCCTAGGTGCCGGCTGAGCTAGAGGCCAAAATCTACAGGTAGGCACTGTTTTCAATGAAAAAATGTGATGTGTCCACGTTGCGCTTTGGGGCGTTTCCTGTCGCGGGCGCTAGGCCTACCCACACAAGTGAGGTATCATTTTTATCGGGAGACGTGGGGGAACGCTGGGTGGAAGGAAATTTGTGGCTCCTCTCAGATTCCAGAACTTTCTGCCACAGAAATGTGAGGAACATGTGTTTTTTTAGCCACATTTTGAGGTTTGCAAAGGATTCTGGGTAACAGAACCTGGTCCGAGCCACACAAGTCACCCCATCTTGGATTCCCCTAGGTCTCTAGTTTTCAGAAATACACAGGTTTGGTAGGTTTCCCTAGGTGGCGGCTGAGCTACAGGCCAAAATCTACAGGTAGGCACTTTGCAAAAAACACCTCTGTTTTCCTTCACCAATTTGGCTGTGTCCACGTTGCGCTTTGGGGCGTTTCCTGTCGCGGGCGCTAGGCCTACCCACACAAGTGAGGTATCATTTTTATCGGGAGACATGGGGGAACGCTGGGTGGAAGGAAATTCGTGGCTCCTCTCAGATTCCAGAACTTTCTGCCACAGAAATGTGAGGAACATGTGTTTTTTTAGCCAAATTTTGAGGTTTGCAAAGGATTCTGGGTAACAGAACCTGGTCCGAGCCACACAAGTCACCCCATCTTGGATTCCCCTAGGTCTCTAGTTTTCAGAAATGCACAGGTTTGCTAGGTTTCCCTAGGTGGCGGCTGAGCTACAGGCCAAAATCTACAGGTAGGCACTTTGCAAAAAACACCTCTGTTTTCCTTCCCCAATTTGGCTGTGTCCACGTTGCGCTTTGGGGCGTTCCCTGTCGCGGGCGCTAGGCCTACCCACACAAGTGAGGTATCATTTTTATCGGGAGACGTAGGGGAACGCTGGGGGGAAGGAAATTCGTGGCTCCTCTCAGATTCCAGAACTTTCTGCCACAGAAATGTGAGGAACATGTGTTTTTTTTGCCAAATTTTGAGGTTTGCAAAGGATTCTGGGTAACAGAACCTGGTCCGAGCCACACAAGTCACCCCATCTTGGATTCCCCTAGGTCTCTAGTTTTCAGAAATACACAGGTTTGGTAGGTTTCCCTAGGTGGCGGCTGAGCTACAGGCCAAAATCTACAGGTAGGCACTTTGCAAAAAACACCTCTGTTTTCCTTCCCCAATTTGGCTGTGTCCACGTTGCGCTTTGGGGCGTTTCCTGTCGCGGGCGCTAGGCCTACCCACACAAGTGAGGTATCATTTTTATCGGGAGATGTGGGGGAACGCTGGGTGGAAGGAAATTCGTGGCTCCTCTCAGATTCCAGAACTTTCTGCCACAGAAATGTGAGGAACATGTGTTTTTTTTGCCAAATTTTGAGGTTTGCAAAGGATTCTGGGTAACAGAACCTGGTCCGAGCCACACAAGTCACCCCATCTTGGATTCCCCTAGGTCTCTAGTTTTCAGAAATGCACAGGTTTGGTAGGTTTCCCTAGGTGGCGGCTGAGCTACAGGCCAAAATCTACAGGTAGGCACTTTGCAAAAAACACCTGTTTCCCTTCACCAATTTGGCTGTGTCCACGTTGCGCTTTGGGGCGTTTCCTGTCTCGGGCGCTAGGCCTACCCACACAAGTGAGGTATCATTTTTATCGGGAGATGTGGGGGAACGCTGGGTGGAAGGAAATTCGTGGCTCCTCTCAGATTCCAGAACTTTCTGCCACAGAAATGTGAGGAACATGTGTTTTTTTAGCCACATTTTGAGGTTTGCAAAGGATTCTGGGTAACAGAACCTGGACCGAGCCACACAAGTCACCCCATCTTGGATTCCCCTAGGTCTCTAGTTTTCAGAAATGCACAGGTTTGGTAGGTTTCCCTAGGTGGCGGCTGAGCTACAGGCCAAAATCTACAGGTAGGCACTTTGCAAAAAACACCTCTGTTTTCCTTCACCAATTTGGCTGTGTCCACGTTGCGCTTTGGGGCGTTTCCTGTCGCGGGCGCTAGGCCTACCCACACAAGTGAGGTATCATTTTTATCAGGAGACGTGGGGGAACGCTGGGTGGAAGAAAATTCGTGGCTCCTCTCAGATTCCAGAACTTTCTGCCACAGAAATGTGAGGAACATGTGTTTTTTTAGCCAAATTTTGAGGTTTGCAAAGGATTCTGGGTAACAGAACCTGGTCCGAGCCACACAAGTCACCCCATCTTGGATTCCCCTAGGTCTCTAGTTTTCAGAAATGCACAGGTTTGGTAGGTTACCCTAGGTGCCGGCTGAGCTAGAGGCCAAAATCTACAGGTAGGCACTGTTTTCAATGAAAAAATGTGATGTGTCCACGTTGCGCTTTGGGGCGTTTCCTGTCGCGGGCGCTAGGCCTACCCACACAAGTGAGGTATCATTTTTATCGGGAGACGTGGGGGAACGCTGGGTGGAAGGAAATTTGTGGCTCCTCTCAGATTCCAGAACTTTCTGCCACAGAAATGTGAGGAACATGTGTTTTTTTAGCCACATTTTGAGGTTTGCAAAGGATTCTGGGTAACAGAACCTGGTCCGAGCCACACAAGTCACCCCATCTTGGATTCCCCTAGGTCTCTAGTTTTCAGAAATACACAGGTTTGGTAGGTTTCCCTAGGTGGCGGCTGAGCTACAGGCCAAAATCTACAGGTAGGCACTTTGCAAAAAACACCTCTGTTTTCCTTCACCAATTTGGCTGTGTCCACGTTGCGCTTTGGGGCGTTTCCTGTCGCGGGCGCTAGGCCTACCCACACAAGTGAGGTATCATTTTTATCGGGAGACATGGGGGAACGCTGGGTGGAAGGAAATTCGTGGCTCCTCTCAGATTCCAGAACTTTCTGCCACAGAAATGTGAGGAACATGTGTTTTTTTAGCCAAATTTTGAGGTTTGCAAAGGATTCTGGGTAACAGAACCTGGTCCGAGCCACACAAGTCACCCCATCTTGGATTCCCCTAGGTCTCTAGTTTTCAGAAATGCACAGGTTTGCTAGGTTTCCCTAGGTGGCGGCTGAGCTACAGGCCAAAATCTACAGGTAGGCACTTTGCAAAAAACACCTCTGTTTTCCTTCCCCAATTTGGCTGTGTCCACGTTGCGCTTTGGGGCGTTTCCTGTCGCGGGCGCTAGGCCTACCCACACAAGTGAGGTATCATTTTTATCGGGAGACGTAGGGGAACGCTGGGGGGAAGGAAATTCGTGGCTCCTCTCAGATTCCAGAACTTTCTGCCACAGAAATGTGAGGAACATGTGTTTTTTTTGCCAAATTTTGAGGTTTGCAAAGGATTCTGGGTAACAGAACCTGGTCCGAGCCACACAAGTCACCCCATCTTGGATTCCCCTAGGTCTCTAGTTTTCAGAAATACACAGGTTTGGTAGGTTTCCCTAGGTGGCGGCTGAGCTACAGGCCAAAATCTACAGGTAGGCACTTTGCAAAAAACACCTCTGTTTTCCTTCCCCAATTTGGCTGTGTCCACGTTGCGCTTTGGGGCGTTTCCTGTCGCGGGCGCTAGGCCTACCCACACAAGTGAGGTATCATTTTTATCGGGAGATGTGGGGGAACGCTGGGTGGAAGGAAATTCGTGGCTCCTCTCAGATTCCAGAACTTTCTGCCACAGAAATGTGAGGAACATGTGTTTTTTTTGCCAAATTTTGAGGTTTGCAAAGGATTCTGGGTAACAGAACCTGGTCCGAGCCACACAAGTCACCCCATCTTGGATTCCCCTAGGTCTCTAGTTTTCAGAAATGCACAGGTTTGGTAGGTTTCCCTAGGTGGCGGCTGAGCTACAGGCCAAAATCTACAGGTAGGCACTTTGCAAAAAACACCTGTTTCCCTTCACCAATTTGGCTGTGTCCACGTTGCGCTTTGGGGCGTTTCCTGTCTCGGGCGCTAGGCCTACCCACACAAGTGAGGTATCATTTTTATCGGGAGATGTGGGGGAACGCTGGGTGGAAGGAAATTCGTGGCTCCTCTCAGATTCCAGAACTTTCTGCCACAGAAATGTGAGGAACATGTGTTTTTTTAGCCACATTTTGAGGTTTGCAAAGGATTCTGGGTAACAGAACCTGGACCGAGCCACACAAGTCACCCCATCTTGGATTCCCCTAGGTCTCTAGTTTTCAGAAATGCACAGGTTTGGTAGGTTTCCCTAGGTGGCGGCTGAGCTACAGGCCAAAATCTACAGGTAGGCACTTTGCAAAAAACACCTCTGTTTTCCTTCACCAATTTGGCTGTGTCCACGTTGCGCTTTGGGGCGTTTCCTGTCGCGGGCGCTAGGCCTACCCACACAAGTGAGGTATCATTTTTATCAGGAGACGTGGGGGAACGCTGGGTGGAAGAAAATTCGTGGCTCCTCTCAGATTCCAGAACTTTCTGCCACAGAAATGTGAGGAACATGTGTTTTTTTAGCCAAATTTTGAGGTTTGCAAAGGATTCTGGGTAACAGAACCTGGTCCGAGCCACACAAGTCACCCCATCTTGGATTCCCCTAGGTCTCTAGTTTTCAGAAATGCACAGGTTTGGTAGGTTACCCTAGGTGCCGGCTGAGCTAGAGGCCAAAATCTACAGGTAGGCACTGTTTTCAATGAAAAAATGTGATGTGTCCACGTTGCGCTTTGGGGCGTTTCCTGTCGCGGGCGCTAGGCCTACCCACACAAGTGAGGTATCATTTTTATCGGGAGACGTGGGGGAACGCTGGGTGGAAGGAAATTTGTGGCTCCTCTCAGATTCCAGAACTTTCTGCCACAGAAATGTGAGGAACATGTGTTTTTTTAGCCACATTTTGAGGTTTGCAAAGGATTCTGGGTAACAGAACCTGGTCCGAGCCACACAAGTCACCCCATCTTGGATTCCCCTAGGTCTCTAGTTTTCAGAAATGCACAGGTTTGGTAGGTTTCCCTAGGTGGCGGCTGAGCTACAGGCCAAAATCTACAGGTAGGCACTTTGCAAAAAACACCTCTGTTTTCCTTCACCAATTTGGCTGTGTCCACGTTGCGCTTTGGGGCGTTTCCTGTCGCGGGCGCTAGGCCTACCCACACAAGTGAGGTATCATTTTTATCGGGAGACATGGGGGAACGCTGGGTGGAAGGAAATTCGTGGCTCCTCTCAGATTCCAGAACTTTCTGCCACAGAAATGTGAGGAACATGTGTTTTTTTAGCCAAATTTTGAGGTTTGCAAAGGATTCTGGGTAACAGAACCTGGTCCGAGCCACACAAGTCACCCCATCTTGGATTCCCCTAGGTCTCTAGTTTTCAGAAATGCACAGGTTTGCTAGGTTTCCCTAGGTGGCGGCTGAGCTACAGGCCAAAATCTACAGGTAGGCACTTTGCAAAAAACACCTCTGTTTTCCTTCCCCAATTTGGCTGTGTCCACGTTGCGCTTTGGGGCGTTTCCTGTCGCGGGCGCTAGGCCTACCCACACAAGTGAGGTATCATTTTTATCGGGAGACGTAGGGGAACGCTGGGGGGAAGGAAATTCGTGGCTCCTCTCAGATTCCAGAACTTTCTGCCACAGAAATGTGAGGAACATGTGTTTTTTTTGCCAAATTTTGAGGTTTGCAAAGGATTCTGGGTAACAGAACCTGGTCCGAGCCACACAAGTCACCCCATCTTGGATTCCCCTAGGTCTCTAGTTTTCAGAAATACACAGGTTTGGTAGGTTTCCCTAGGTGGCGGCTGAGCTACAGGCCAAAATCTACAGGTAGGCACTTTGCAAAAAACACCTCTGTTTTCCTTCCCCAATTTGGCTGTGTCCACGTTGCGCTTTGGGGCGTTTCCTGTCGCGGGCGCTAGGCCTACCCACACAAGTGAGGTATCATTTTTATCGGGAGATGTGGGGGAACGCTGGGTGGAAGGAAATTCGTGGCTCCTCTCAGATTCCAGAACTTTCTGCCACAGAAATGTGAGGAACATGTGTTTTTTTTGCCAAATTTTGAGGTTTGCAAAGGATTCTGGGTAACAGAACCTGGTCCGAGCCACACAAGTCACCCCATCTTGGATTCCCCTAGGTCTCTAGTTTTCAGAAATGCACAGGTTTGGTAGGTTTCCCTAGGTGGCGGCTGAGCTACAGGCCAAAATCTACAGGTAGGCACTTTGCAAAAAACACCTCTGTTTCCCTTCACCAATTTGGCTGTGTCCACGTTGCGCTTTGGGGCGTTTCCTGTCTCGGGCGCTAGGCCTACCCACACAAGTGAGGTATCATTTTTATCGGGAGATGTGGGGGAACGCTGGGTGGAAGGAAATTCATGGCTCCTCTCAGATTCCAGAACTTTCTGCCACAGAAATGTGAGGAACATGTGTTTTTTTAGCCACATTTTGAGGTTTGCAAAGGATTCTGGGTAACAGAACCTGGACCGAGCCACACAAGTCACCCCATCTTGGATTCCCCTAGGTCTCTAGTTTTCAGAAATGCACAGGTTTGGTAGGTTTCCCTAGGTGGCGGCTGAGCTACAGGCCAAAATCTACAGGTAGGCACTTTGCAAAAAACACCTCTGTTTTCCTTCACCAATTTGGCTGTGTCCACGTTGCGCTTTGGGGCGTTTCCTGTCGCGGGCGCTAGGCCTACCCACACAAGTGAGGTATCATTTTTATCAGGAGACGTGGGGGAACGCTGGGTGGAAGAAAATTCGTGGCTCCTCTCAGATTCCAGAACTTTCTGCCACAGAAATGTGAGGAACATGTGTTTTTTTTGCCAAATTTTGAGGTTTGCAAAGGATTCTGGGTAACAGAACCTGGTCCGAGCCACACAAGTCACCCCATCTTGGATTCCCCTAGGTCTCTAGTTTTCAGAAATGCACAGGTTTGGTAGGTTACCCTAGGTGCCGGCTGAGCTAGAGGCCAAAATCTACAGGTAGGCACTGTTTTCAATGAAAAAATGTGATGTGTCCACGTTGCGCTTTGGGGCGTTTCTTGTCGCGGGCGCTAGGCCTACCCACACAAGTGAGGTATCATTTTTATCGGGAGACGTGGGGGAACGCTGGGTGGAAGGAAATTTGTGGCTCCTCTCAGATTCCAGAACTTTCTGCCACAGAAATGTGAGGAACATGTGTTTTTTTAGCCACATTTTGAGGTTTGCAAAGGATTCTGGGTAACAGAACCTGGTCCGAGCCACACAAGTCACCCCATCTTGGATTCCCCTAGGTCTCTAGTTTTCAGAAATGCACAGGTTTGGTAGGTTTCCCTAGGTGGCGGCTGAGCTACAGGCCAAAATCTACAGGTAGGCACTTTGCAAAAAACACCTCTGTTTTCCTTCACCAATTTGGCTGTGTCCACGTTGCGCTTTGGGGCGTTTCCTGTCGCGGGCGCTAGGCCTACCCACACAAGTGAGGTATCATTTTTATCGGGAGACATGGGGGAACGCTGGGTGGAAGGAAATTCGTGGCTCCTCTCAGATTCCAGAACTTTCTGCCACAGAAATGTGAGGAACATGTGTTTTTTTAGCAAAATTTTGAGGTTTGCAAAGGATTCTGGGTAACAGAACCTGGTCCGAGCCACACAAGTCACCCCATCTTGGATTCCCCTAGGTCTCTAGTTTTCAGAAATGCACAGGTTTGCTAGGTTTCCCTAGGTGGCGGCTGAGCTACAGGCCAAAATCTACAGGTAGGCACTTTGCAAAAAACACCTCTGTTTTCCTTCCCCAATTTGGCTGTGTCCACGTTGCGCTTTGGGGCGTTTCCTGTCGCGGGCGCTAGGCCTACCCACACAAGTGAGGTATCATTTTTATCGGGAGACGTAGGGGAACGCTGGGGGGAAGGAAATTCGTGGCTCCTCTCAGATTCCAGAACTTTCTGCCACAGAAATGTGAGGAACATGTGTTTTTTTTGCCAAATTTTGAGGTTTGCAAAGGATTCTGGGTAACAGAACCTGGTCCGAGCCACACAAGTCACCCCATCTTGGATTCCCCTAGGTCTCTAGTTTTCAGAAATACACAGGTTTGGTAGGTTTCCCTAGGTGGCGGCTGAGCTACAGGCCAAAATCTACAGGTAGGCACTTTGCAAAAAACACCTCTGTTTTCCTTCACCAATTTGGCTGTGTCCACGTTGCGCTTTGGGGCGTTTCCTGTCGCGGGCGCTAGGCCTACCCACACAAGTGAGGTATCATTTTTATCGGGAGATGTGGGGGAACGCTGGGTGGAAGGAAATTCGTGGCTCCTCTCAGATTCCAGAACTTTCTGCCACAGAAATGTGAGGAACATATGTTTTTTTAGCCACATTTTGAGGTTTGCAAAGGATTCTGGGTAACAGAACCTGGACCGAGCCACACAAGTCACCCCATCTTGGATTCCCCTAGGTCTCTAGTTTTCAGAAATGCACAGGTTTGGTAGGTTTCCCTAGGTGGCGGCTGAGCTACAGGCCAAAATCTACAGGTAGGCACTTTGCAAAAAACACCTCTGTTTTCTTTCACCAATTTGGCTGTGTCCACGTTGCGCTTTGGGGCGTTTCCTGTCGCGGGCGCTAGGCCTACCCACACAAGTGAGGTATCATTTTTATCAGGAGACGTGAGGGAACGCTGGGTGGAAGGAAATTCGTGGCTCCTCTCAGATTCCAGAACTTTCTGCCACAGAAATGTGAGGAACATGTGTTTTTTTAGCCAAATTTTGAGGTTTGCAAAGGATTCTGGGTAACAGAACCTGGTCCGAGCCACACAAGTCACCCCATCTTGGATTCCCCTAGGTCTCTAGTTTTCAGAAATGCACAGGTTTGGTAGGTTTCCCTAGGTGGCGGCTGAGCTACAGGCCAAAATCTACAGGTAGGCACTTTGCAAAAAACACCTCTGTTTTCCTTCACCAATTTGGCTGTGTCCACGTTGCGCTTTGGGGCGTTTCCTGTCGCGGGCGCTAGGCCTACCCACACAAGTGAGGTATCATTTTTATCGGGAGACGTGGGGGAACGCTGGGTGGAAGGAAATTCGTGGCTCCTCTCAGATTCCAGAACTTTCTGCCACAGAAATGTGAGGAACATGTGTTTTTTTAGCCACATTTTGAGGTTTGCAAAGGATTCTGGGTAACAGAACCTGGTCCGAGCCACACAAGTCACCCCATCTTGGATTCCCCTAGGTCTCTAGTTTTCAGAAATGCACAGGTTTGGTAGGTTTCCCTAGGTGGCGGCTGAGCTACAGGCCAAAATCTACAGATAGGCACTTTGCAAAAAACACCTCTGTTTTCCTTCACCAATCAGGCTGTGTCCACGTTGCGCTTTGGGGCGTTTCCTGTCGCGGGCGCTAGGCCTACCCACACAAGTGAGGTATCATTTTTATCGTGAGACGTGGGGGAACGCTGGGTGGAAGGAAATTCGTGGCTCCTCTCAGATTCCAGAACTTTCTGCCACAGAAATGTGAGGAACATGTGTTTTTTTAGCCACATTTTGAGGTTTGCAAAGGATTCTGGGTAACAGAACCTGGTCCGAGCCACACAAGTCACCCCATCTTGGATTCCCCTAGGTCTCTAGTTTTCAGAAATGCACAGGTTTGGTAGGTTTCCCTAGGTGGCGGCTGAGCTACAGGCCAAAATCTACAGGTAGGCACTTTGCAAAAAACACCTCTGTTTTCCTTCACCAATTTGGCTGTGTCCACGTTGCGCTTTGGGGCGTTTCCTGTCGCGGGCGCTAGGCCTACCCACACAAGTGAGGTATCATTTTTATCAGGAGACATGGGGGAACGCTGGGTGGAAGGAAATTCGTGGCTCCTCTCAGATTCCAGAACTTTCTGCCACAGAAATGTGAGGAACATGTGTTTTTTTAGCCAAATTTTGAGGTTTGCAAAGGATTCTGGGTAACAGAACCTGGTCCGAGCCACACAAGTCACCCCATCTTGGATTCCCCTAGGTCTCTAGTTTTCAGAAATGCACAGGTTTGGTAGGTTTCCCTAGGTGGCGGCTGAGCTACAGGCCAAAATCTACAGGTAGGCACTTTGCAAAAAACACCTCTGTTTCCCTTCACCAATTTGGCTGTGTCCACGTTGCGCTTTGGGGCGTTTCCTGTCGCGGGCGCTAGGCCTACCCACACAAGTGAGGTATCATTTTTATCGGGAGATGTGGGGGAACGCTGGGTGGAAGGAAATTCGTGGCTCCTCTCAGATTCCAGAACTTTCTGCCACAGAAATGTGAGGAACATGTGTTTTTTTAGCCACATTTTGAGGTTTGCAAAGGATTCTGGGTAACAGAACCTGGACCGAGCCACACAAGTCACCCCATCTTGGATTCCCCTAGGTCTCTAGTTTTCAGAAATGCACAGGTTTGGTAGGTTTCCCTAGGTGGCGGCTGAGCTACAGGCCAAAATCTACCGGTAGGCACTTTGCAAAAAACACCTCTGTTTTCCTTCACCAATTTGGCTGTGTCCACGTTGCGCTTTGGGGCATTTCCTGTCGCGGGCGCTAGGCCTACCCACACAAGTGAGGTATCATTTTTATCGGGAGACGTGGGGGAACGCTGGGTGGAAGGAAATTCGTGGCTCCTCTCAGATTCCAGAACTTTCTGCCACAGAAATGTGAGGAACATGTGTTTTGTTAGTCAAATTTTGAGGTTTGCAAAGGATTCTGGGTAACAGAACCTGGTCCGAGCCACACAAGTCACCCCATCTTGGATTCCCCTAGGTCTCTAGTTTTCAGAAATGCACAGGTTTGGTAGGTTTCCCTAGGTGGCGGCTGAGCTACAGGCCAAAAACTACAGGTAGGCACTTTGCAAAAAACACCTCTGTTTCCCTTCACCAATTTGGCTGTGTCCACGTTGTGCTTTGGGGCGTTTCCTGTCGCGGGCGCTAGGCCTACCCACACAAGTGAGGTATCATTTTTATCGGGAGACGTGGGGGAACGCTGGGTGGAAGGAAATTCGTGGCTCCTCTCAGATTCCAGAACTTTCTGCCACAGAAATGTGAGGAACATGTGTTTTTTTAGCCAAATTTTGAGGTTTGCAAAGGATTCTGGGTAACAGAACCTGGTCCGAGCCACACAAGTCACCCCATCTTGGATTCCCCTAGGTCTCTAGTTTTCAGAAATGCACAGGTTTGGTAGGTTTCCCTAGGTGGCGGCTGAGCTACAGGCCAAAATCTACAGGTAGGCACTTTGCAAAAAACACCTCTGTTTTCCTTCCCCAATTTGGCTGTGTCCACGTTGCGCTTTGGGGCGTTTCCTGTCGCGGGCGCTAGGCCTACCCACACAAGTGAGGTATCATTTTTATCGGGAGACGTAGGGGAACGCTGGGGGGAAGGAAATTCGTGGGTCCTCTCAGATTCCAGAACTTTCTGCCACAGAAATGTGAGGAACATGTGTTTTTTTGGCCAAATTTTGAGGTTTGCAAAGGATTCTGGGTAACAGAACCTGGTCCGAGCCACACAAGTCACCCCATCTTGGATTCCCCTAGGTCTTTAGTTTTCAGAAATGCACAGGTTTGGTAGGTTTCCCTAGGTGGCGGCTGAGCTACAGGCCAAAATCTACAGGTAGGCACTTTGCAAAAAACACCTCTGTTTTCCTTCACCAATTTGGCTGTGTCCACGTTGCGCTTTGGGGCGTTTCCTGTCGCGGGCGCTAGGCCTACCCACACAAGTGAGGTATCATTTTTATCGGGAGACGTGGGGGAACGCTGGGTGGAAGGAAATTCGTGGCTCCTCTCAGATTCCAGAACTTTCTGCCACAGAAATGTGAGGAACATGTGTTTTTTTAGCCACATTTTGAGGTTTGCAAAGGATTCTGGGTAACAGAACCTGGACCGAGCCACACAAGTCACCCCATCTTGGATTCCCCTAGGTCTCTAGTTTTCAGAAATGCACAGGTTTGGTAGGTTTCCCTAGGTGGCGGCTGAGCTACAGGCCAAAATCTACAGGTAGGCACTTTGCAAAAAACACCTCTGTTTTCCTTCACCAATTTGGCTGTGTCCACGTTGCGCTTTGGGGCGTTTCCTGTCGCGGGCGCTAGGCCTACCCACACAAGTGAGGTATCATTTTTATCGTGAGACGTGGGGGAACGCTGGGTGGAAGGAAATTCGTGGCTCCTCTCAGATTCCAGAACTTTCTGCCACAGAAATGTGAGGAACATGTGTTTTTTTAGCCACATTTTGATGTTTGCAAAGGATTCTGGGTAACAGAACCTGGTCCGAGCCACACAAGTCACCCCATCTTGGATTCCCCTAGGTCTCTAGTTTTCAGAAATGCACAGGTTTGGTAGGTTTCCCTAGGTGGCGGCTGAGCTACAGGCCAAAATCTACAGGTAGGCACTTTGCAAAAAACACCTCTGTTTTCCTTCACCAATTTGGCTGTGTCCACGTTGTGCTTTGGGGCGTTTCCTGTCGCGGGCGCTAGGCCTACCCACACAAGTGAGGTATCATTTTTATCGGGAGACATGGGGGAACGCTGGGTGGAAGGAAATTCGTGGCTCCTCTCAGATTCCAGAACTTTCTGCCACAGAAATGTGAGGAACATGTGTTTTTTTAGCCAAATTTTGAGGTTTGCAAAGGATTCTGGGTAACAGAACCTGGTCCGAGCCACACAAGTCACCCCATCTTGGATTCCCCTAGGTCTCTAGTTTTCAGAAATGCACAGGTTTGGTAGGTTTCCCTAGGTGGCGGCTGAGCTACAGGCCAAAATCTACAGGTAGGCACTTTGCAAAAAACACCTCTGTTTTCCTTCACCAATTTGGCTGTGTCCACGTTGCGCTTTGGGGCGTTTCCTGTTGCGGGCGCTAGGCCTACCCACACAAGTGAGGTATCATTTTTATCGGGAGACGTGGGGGAACGCTGGGTGGAAGGAAATTCGTGGCTCCTCTCAGATTCCAGAACTTTCTGCCACAGAAATGTGAGGAACATGTGTTTTTTTAGCCAAATTTTGAGGTTTGCAAAGGATTCTGGGTAACAGAACCTGGTCCGAGCCACACAAGTCACCCCATCTTGGATTCCCCTAGGTCTCTAGTTTTCAGAAATGCACAGGTTTGGTAGGTTTCCCTAGGTGGCGGCTGAGCTACAGGCCAAAATCTACAGGTAGGCACTTTGCAAAAAACACCTCTGTTTTCCTTCACCAATTTGGCTGTGTCCACGTTGCGCTTTGGGGCGTTTCCTGTCGCGGGCGCTAGGCCTACCCACACAAGTGAGGTATCATTTTTATCGGGAGATGTGGGGGAACGCTGGGTGGAAGGAAATTCGTGGCTCCTCTCAGATTCCAGAACTTTCTGCCACAGAAATGTGAGGAACATATGTTTTTTTAGCCACATTTTGAGGTTTGCAAAGGATTCTGGGTAACAGAATCTGGACCGAGCCACACAAGTCACCCCATCTTGGATTCCCCTAGGTCTCTAGTTTTCAGAAATGCACAGGTTTGGTAGGTTTCCCTAGGTGGCGGCTGAGCTACAGGCCAAAATCTACAGGTAGGCACTTTGCAAAAAACACCTCTGTTTTCTTTCACCAATTTGGCTGTGTCCACGTTGCGCTTTGGGGCGTTTCCTGTCGCGGGCGCTAGGCCTACCCACACAAGTGAGGTATCATTTTTATCAGGAGACGTGAGGGAACGCTGGGTGGAAGGAAATTCGTGGCTCCTCTCAGATTCCAGAACTTTCTGCCACAGAAATGTGAGGAACATGTGTTTTTTTAGCCAAATTTTGAGGTTTGCAAAGGATTCTGGGTAACAGAACCTGGTCCGAGCCACACAAGTCACCCCATCTTGGATTCCCCTAGGTCTCTAGTTTTCAGAAATGCACAGGTTTGGTAGGTTTCCCTAGGTGGCGGCTGAGCTACAGGCCAAAATCTACAGGTAGGCACTTTGCAAAAAACACCTCTGTTTTCCTTCACCAATTTGGCTGTGTCCACGTTGCGCTTTGGGGCGTTTCCTGTCGCGGGCGCTAGGCCTACCCACACAAGTGAGGTATCATTTTTATCGGGAGACGTGGGGGAACGCTGGGTGGAAGGAAATTCGTGGCTCCTCTCAGATTCCAGAACTTTCTGCCACAGAAATGTGAGGAACATGTGTTTTTTTAGCCACATTTTGAGGTTTGCAAAGGATTCTGGGTAACAGAACCTGGTCCGAGCCACACAAGTCACCCCATCTTGGATTCCCCTAGGTCTCTAGTTTTCAGAAATGCACAGGTTTGGTAGGTTTCCCTAGGTGGCGGCTGAGCTACAGGCCAAAATCTACAGGTAGGCACTTTGCAAAAAACACCTCTGTTTTCCTTCACCAATTTGGCTGTGTCCACGTTGCGCTTTGGGGCGTTTCCTGTCGCGGGCGCTAGGCCTACCCACACAAGTGAGGTATAATTTTTATCGGGAGACGTGGGGGAACGCTGGGTGGAAGGAAATTCGTGGCTCCTCTCAGATTCCAGAACTTTCTGCCACAGAAATGTGAGGAACATGTGTTTTTTTAGCCACATTTTGAGGTTTGCAAAGGATTCTGGGTAACAGAACCTGGTCCGAGCCACACAAGTCACCCCATCTTGGATTCCCCTAGGTCTCTAGTTTTCAGAAATGCACAGGTTTGGTAGGTTTCCCTAGGTGGCGGCTGAGCTACAGGCCAAAATCTACAGGTAGGCACTTTGCAAAAAACACCTCTGTTTTCCTTCACCAATTTGGCTGTGTCCACGTTGCGCTTTGGGGCGTTTCCTGTCGCGGGCGCTAGGCCTACCCACACAAGTGAGGTATCATTTTTATCGGGAGACATGGGGGAACGCTGGGTGGAAGGAAATTCGTGGCTCCTCTCAGATTCCAGAACTTTCTGCCACAGAAATGTGAGGAACATGTGTTTTTTTAGCCAAATTTTGAGGTTTGCAAAGGATTCTGGGTAACAGAACCTGGTCCGAGCCACACAAGTCACCCCATCTTGGATTCCCCTAGGTCTCTAGTTTTCAGAAATGCACAGGTTTGGTAGGTTTCCCTAGGTGGCGGCTGAGCTACAGGCCAAAATCTACAGGTAGGCACTTTGCAAAAAACACCTCTGTTTTCCTTCACCAATTTGGCTGTGTCCACGTTGCGCTTTGGGGCGTTTCCTGTTGCGGGCGCTAGGCCTACCCAAATAAATGAGGTATAATTTTTATCGGGAGACGTGGGGGAACGCTGGGTGGAAGGAAATTCGTGGCTCCTCTCAGATTCCAGAACTTTCTGCAACAGAAATGTGAGGAACATGTTTTTTTTAGCCACATTTTGAGGTTTGCAAAGGATTCTGGGTAACAGAACCTGGTCCGAGCCACACAAGTCACCCCATCTTGGATTCCCCTAGGTCTCTAGTTTTCAGAAATGCACAGGTTTGGTAGGTTTCCCTAGGTGGCGGCTGAGCTACAGGCCAAAATCTACAGGTAGGCACTTTGCAAAAAACACCTCTGTTTTCCTTCACCAATTTGGCTGTGTCCACGTTGCGCTTTGGGGCGTTTCCTGTCGCGGGCGCTAGGCCTACCCACACAAGTGAGGTATCATTTTTATCGGGAGACGTGGGGGAACGCTGGGTGGAAGGAAATTCGTGGCTCCTCTCAGATTCCAGAACTTTCTGCCACAGAAATGTGAGGAACATGTGTTTTTTTAGCCAAATTTTGAGGTTTGCAAAGGATTCTGGGTAACAGAACCTGGTCCGAGCCACACAAGTCACCCCATCTTGGATTCCCCTAGGTCTCTAGTTTTCAGAAATGCACAGGTTTGGTAGGTTTCCCTAGGTGGCGGCTGAGCTACAGGCCAAAATCTACAGGTAGGCACTTTGCAAAAAACACCTCTGTTTTCCTTCACCAATTTGGCTGTGTCCACGTTGCGCTTTGGGGCGTTTCCTGTCGTGGGCGCTAGGCCTACCCACACAAGTGAGGTATCATTTTTATCGGAAGACGTGGGGGAACGCTGGGGGGAAGGAAATTCGTGGCTCCTCTCAGATTCCAGAACTTTCTGCCACAGAAATGTGAGGAACATGTGTTTTTTTAGCCACATTTGGAGGTTTGCAAAGGATTCTGGGTAACAGAACCTGGTCCGAGCCACACAAGTCACCCCATCTTGGATTCCCCTAGGTCTCTAGTTTTCAGAAATGCAAAGGTTTGGTAGGTTTCCCTAGGTGGCGGCTGAGCTACAGGCCAAAATCTACAGGTAGGCACTTTGCAAAAAACACCTCTGTTTTCTGTGATGTGTCCACGTTGTGTTTTGGGGCATATCCTGTCGCGGGCGCTAGGCCTACCCACACAAGTGAGGTATCATTTTTATCGGGAGACTTGGGGGAACATAGAATAGCAAAACAAGTGTTATTGCCCCTTGTCTTTCTCTACATTTTTTCCTTCCAAATGTAAGACAGTGTGTAAAAAACACATCTATTTGAGAAATGCCCTGTAATTCACATGCTAGTATGGGCACCCCGGAATTCAGAGATGTGCAAATAACCACTGCTTCTCAACACCTTATCTTGTGCCCATTTTGGAAATACAAAGGTTTTCTTGATAGCTATTTTTTACTCTTTATATTTCAGCAAATGAATTGCTGTATACCCGGCATAGATTGAAAACCCACTGCAGGGTGCAGGTCATTTATTGGCTCTGGGTAGCTAGAGTTCTTGATGAACCTATAAGCCCTATATATCCCCGCAACCAGAAGAGTCCAGCAGACGTAACGGTATATTGCTTTCGAAAATCTGACATTGCTGAAAAAGTTACAGAGTAAAACGTAGAGAAAAATTGATGTTTTTTTCACCTCAATTTCAATATTTTTCTTTTTCAGTTGTTATTTTCTGTAGGAAACCCTTGTAGGATCTACACAAATGACCCCTTGCTGAATTCAGATTGTTGTCTACTTTTCAAAAATGTTGCGGTTTCTGGGATCCAGCGTTGGTTTCATGCCCATTTCTGTCACTGACTGGAAGGAGGCTGAAAGCACAAAAAATCGTAAAAATGGGGTATGTCCCAGTAAAATGCCAAAATTGTGTTGAAAAATTGGGTTTTCTGATTCAAGGCTGCCTGTTCCTGAAAGCTGGGAAGCTGGTGATTTTATCACCGCAAACCCTTTGTTGATGCCCTTTTCAGGGAAAAAACCACAAGCCTTCTTCTGCAGCCCATTTTCCCAATTTTTTTAAAAAAAACGAAATTTTCACTCTTTTTTGGCTAATTTCTTGGCCTCCTTCTGGGGAACCCACAAAGTCTGGGTACCTCTAGAATCCCTAGGATGTTGGAAAAAAAGGACGCAAATTTGGCGTGGGTAGCTTATGTGAACAAAATGTTATGAGCGCCTAAGCGCGAACTGCTCCAAATAGCCAAAAAAAGGCTCGGCACAGGAGGGGGAAAAGGCCTGGCAGCGAAGGGGTTAATAGCATTGGAATATTTAGAAATAAGTAAAGATAACGGGGAAGCACAACCATTTTTATAATTGCAATGTGAACACCTATAGATAATGGAAGGCGGATCCACCTGCCAATTTTGGCAGTGAGGGTATCGCTGACCGGGCCATAATTGCGGCAGAACACCTCTTCTTTTTGGTGGTAGAGGACGATGCCCAAATATTTAGGGGAATCATCACACCATTTTAGGGGGAATTCTAGGGGGCAGGGGACGGTAGCGTCATTGAGTGGAAAAAGTTCTGACTTATGACAATTGATCAGCAGGCCAGACATGGTGCCATATTTGATAATCTCCTGAATGAGCCGGACAAGATGCAGGGAAGGGTCCCTCACAAATAGCAATATATTGTATGCGTACACTGTGGTCAGAATGGGGCCGTTCTGAAAACAGAGTCCCCTGTGTAGATGTTGTTCTTGAAATTACCTAATCAGGGGGTCCAGGCAATAATAATAAGGAGCGGGAGAAGGAGCAACCCTGTTGGGTGCCTCTGGATATATCAAAGGCGTCTGAGATATTGTGAGAAAACATGGCTGATTGCAGATGCCCCCTGACTTTTTGCCCCCATTTTTCAATTTTTGCTGGTGTTTTCCTGACTCTGATGGTGCCATGGGTACTACTAACCAGTCCCAGGGCCTGTGCTTTGTATAAAATAAGTATGTCAATTAGGGTAATTATAATTGGCTATGTCAACCTACCTATAAGTCCCTAGTATATGGTAGGGTGAGTAGGTTTAGCGACCCTAGCATAGGTAGTGTACCCATAGGTGCACTGCTGAGGTGCCCAGTGTCATTTTAAAGGCAGGCCTGCCTTGCTGGCTGCTTTTAAATTAAAGTTACATGCAAATTCGACTTTGGAATTAAAAGTAAATCCAAAGTCTTAAACTACCTTATTTCTACATATAAGTCATCCCTAGGTGTGCCCTATGTGCCCCTAGCGCTGGGTGCCATGTAACTATAAGCACGGACATTATACAAATAGTTTTATAAGCCCTGGTTAGGTAAAACAGCCAAATTTATTTTTCCCTCATTGTAGTAAATGGCCTCCCTAGGCTAGAATGGGGAGACTTTATTTTAATTTATAACGTCTCCTTCAGTATCAGATACCTTAAGATTGGTATCAAATTAATTGTTCTAATAAATCCCACAACTTACAATTGTTGGATTTAATATAACTTGTTCAGGTAAATAGTTTTGGACTTTACCTGAAAAGTTGCCAACTTCAGCCCTGCAGTGGTTGGCTACTTTGCTCTCATTGGCCAGCCTCTGGCAGCCTGGCCAGGCTGCCTTGATGAGGTGCGAAGTGGCCTGGCTCAACACAAAGAGATGTGCCTGGGGGAGGGGATCTTCCCTCAGCAGATGGGGAAACAGAAAGGGGGGAGGGCTGCCAAAATAGTCTTCAAAGGCAAGGAAGGACATTTGGAGCAACCCAGCACTTCCCTCACATCCTGCAAACCCAGAAAATTAGGTGCCCCCTTCATTAGATTAGGAGAGGGCATGAGAGGGGTGTGTATAGGATGTTTAGCCACACCAGTGGGTGGGCTCAGCCAGATGTAACCTCCAGAAATCATTTTCAGCCATGATGGATTATTGAGGAATGTTGCTCCCTGGGATTGATTTTTGCCACACTTCCCAGGAAGTGGTCATCACAGGGGGAAGGACCCTGCACCTGATTGGAGAACCAGGACCCCCCTGCTTTTCACCCAGGAACAAGGATATAACTGGCAGCCTTTCACCCACACCTCAGATACCTACCAGGAAGAACTACAGGAAAATAAGGATTGCCCTGCTGGACCCCCGACCTGCGCCTGGACACTGCACTCTGGAGGATTGCACCAGCTACACACTAGGGCTTCACCACAAGAAGGACTTTGCCTGGCTTCAACTGGTTCAAGGAGGGACTTCCTGATTGCTACAGGTGAAAACTTGTTAACCAGAGTCCCCTGCACCAACTCCTGAAGAAACTGACCAGCTGACGACTGTTCAATGGCCAAAAAGGAGTTTGCGCAGGTGCATTTTGAGAGTTGTAGTCCGCACCCTCAAGGAGCATGTCAGAGCTTCTGGAACCTTGGGGTGAGCTGTTGACCTCAAATGAATCTTAAAAGAACATCTGGAAGAAGATCCAGAAGTTTGGAGAAGGTTGGAGAACCTTTGGGAAAAAGCTCCATTAAGGGACCGGCCCTCCGCGGCAACTCTAGCCGGCTTGTCTCAACCGCGACCCGGCCTGACTTGCAGGTTCGTCCTGGTGAAGAGAATCCTCGAAAAAGTGACTACGTCCGAACGTAGGAAGTTGACCAGGACCTCCCAGGCAGTGTATCCAAAGAGGGCTCCAGGGATGTCGGATCAAGATTCAGGTTTGCCCCGGTTGAAGGATTTTCACCTCGAAAAAACAACTATGTCCGAAGGAAAAAATCTCCACCGAGGACTCCCCCGACATGTATCTGAGGAAGAGTTCCAGGAGGTCGGATTGGACTGGCGACTTGGTCCCGCTGAAGAAAATCTTCAAGAAAACAACAAAGTCCAAAGGTAAACTTTTGACCGAGGCCTCCCGCGAGCTGTAGCTGAGCAGGGCTCCATCGCGGTCAGCCTCAAACTTTGACTTTACCCCGGTCGAGGTGCAACCAGATGATCAGATTGGCACTATTTGTTTCTAAGCACTAAAAAGCATGCATTATTTAAAAATTCATATTTTCGATTCTCTTTTTCTGAGTTTTTTCGTTTGGTGTCATTTTAAAGCTAAAAATATTTTCTATTTTTATAAATTGTTTTTGGATTTTTAAACTGTTTCCTGTGTTTTATTTAATTACTGTTTTGTGATATTTGGATGCTTTATGCTTTGTCTCCTAAATTAAGCTACCAAGGGTTGAGCTGGGTTTAATTTATTGAGACCTAACTGGACCTAAATGGAGGTTAGTGGCCTATTGCTAAGTGTAGGTACTTACCTGCCCTTACCAATAACCCATTTTCCAACAGATATGACTATTGTCCCGCAAACGGGCAAATGGGCTGGCATAAAGTAGTAAGATTAAGACCCAGAATCCCTAGGAAGGCCCAGATTATTGAGCATTGCCCTCAGGAACGACCATTCGAGGTAATCAAAGGCTTTGTAGGCATCCAAAAGGGTGACAGCTGCTTGAAGATTGAATTGGTTCATTATTGCAAATGTTGTACACAAGTTCCTGGTGGAGGAGTGATGTGGCACAAAGCCAGTTTGAAGGGTGGAGATTATATGCTCCATCAGAAGAGACAAACAAGTAGCAAGGACTCTTGCCAGAATTTTAGGATCAAAACTGAGAAGTGACAACAGCCGGTATGAGGTACAAAAGTATGGGGCTTGCCTGGTTTGGAAAGAAGGGTCACTACAGCCTCCCGCATAAAAAGTACTCATTGATAGCCGCAATAAGATCTGATCTGAATGCAGCATCTTGAAGCGCTAGCTCTGGGCCACTGTCTAGTAATGGTATGTGGGCGTGGAATCAAAAGGATGAGGTGGACGGGGCAAGGCAAAAATTGGTATAATTTGATTTACTGGTAAGTCCCATTTTCCAATTGAGAATATATAGAAAAATCAATCCTGCTGTTTTTGCTGACTTTAGTTTTTTGGCCTTAAGACTCTGTATACTTTACCACTGCTAACCAGTGCTAAAGTACTTGTATTCTCTTCCTAAAACATGGTAACATTGGCATCCATCCAACTGGCACATAAAATGTACTTGCAAGTCCCTATTAAAGGGATACTCCAGGAACCCAGGGCCTGTAAATCAAACGCTGCAGCACTGATTGTGCCACCCACTTAAGTAGCCTTTTAAACATGCTTCAGGCCTGCCATTGCAGCCTGTGTGTGCTGTTTCAAACTGCCATTCCAACCTGGCAAAAGAAACCCTTTCCCAGGCCTAAACGTTCCTTTTTAACCCCTTCGCTGCCAGGCCTTTTCCCCCTCCTGTGCCAGGCCTTTTTTTGACTATTTGGGGCAGTTCGCACTTAGGCCCTCATAACTTTTTGTCCACATAAGCTAACCAAGCCAAATTTGTGTCCTTTTTTTCCAACATCCTAGGGATTCTAGAGGTACCCAGACTTTGTGGGTTCGCCTGAAGGAGGCCAAGAAATTAGCCAAAATACAGTGAACATTTCGTTTTTTTCCAAAAAATTGGAAAAAGTGGCTGCAGAAGAAGGCTTGTGGTTTTTCCCCTAAAAAATTGCATCAACAAAGGGTTTGCTGTGCTAAACTCAGCAGCTTCCCAGCTTTCAGGAACAGGCAGACTTGAATCAGAAAACCCAAGTTTTCAACACAATTTTGGCATTTTACTGGGACATACCCCATTTTTGCAGTTTTTTGTGCTTTCAGCCTCCTTCCAGTCAGTGACAGAAATGGGCATGAAACCAATGCTGGATCCCAGAAACCTAAACATTTCTGAAAAGTAGACAAACATCTGAATTCAGCAAGGGGTCATTTGTGTAGATCCTACAAGGGTTTCCTACAGAAAATTACAACTGAAAAAGAAAAATATTGAAATTGAGGTGAAAAAAAATCAATTTTTCTCTACGTTTTACTCTGTAACTTTTCCCTGCAATGTCAGATTATCGAAAGCAATATACCGTTACGTCTGCTGGACTCCTCTGGTTGCGGAGATATATAGGGCTTGTAGGTTCATCAAGAACCCGAGGAACCCAGAGCCAATAAATGAGCTGCACCCTACAGTGCGTTTTCATTCTATACCGGGTTTACAGCAATTAATTTGCTGAAATATAAAGAGTAAAAAATTGCTATCAAGAAAACCTTTGTATTTCCAAAAAGGGCACAAGATAAGGTGTTGAGGAGCAGTGGTTATTTGCACATCTCTGAATTCCGGGGTGACCATACTAGCATGTGAATTACAGGGCATTTCTCAAATAGATTTCTTTTTTACACACTCTCCTATATTTGGAAGGAAAAAATATAGAGAAAGACAAGGGGCAATAACACTTGTTTTTCTAATCTATGTTCCCCCAAGTCTCCCGATAACAATGATACCTCACTTGTGTGGGTAGGCCTAGCGCCCGCGACAGGAAACGCCCCAAAGCGCAACGTGGACACATCCCATTTTTTTGAAAGAAAACAGAGGTGATTTTTGCGAAGTGCCTACCTGTAGATTTTGGCCTCTAGCTCAGCCGGCACCTAGGGAAACCTACCAAACCTGTGCATTTCTAAAAACTAGAGACCTAGGGGAATCCAAGATGGGGTGACTTGTGGGGCTCGGACCAGGTTCTGTTACCCAGAATCCTTTGCAAACCTCAAAATTTGGCTAAAAAAACACATGTTCCTCACATTTCTGTGGCAGAAAGTTCTGGAAACTGAGAGGAGCCACAAATTTCCTTCCACCCAGCGTTCCCCCAAGTCTCCCGATAAAAATGATACCTCACTTGTGTGGGTAGGCCTAGAGCCCGCGACAGGAAACGCCCCAAAGCGCAACGTGGACACATCCAATTTTTTTAAAGAAAACAGAGGTGATTTTTGTGAAGTGCCTACCTGTAGATTTTGGCCTCTAGCTCAGCCGGCACCTATGGAAACCTACCAAACCTGTGCATTTCTGAAAACTAGAGACCTAGGGGAATCCAAGATGGGGTGACTTGTGGGGCTCGGACCAGGTTCTGTTACCCAGAATCCTTTGCAAACCTCAAAAGTTGGCTAAAAAAACACATGTTCCTCATATTTCTGTGGCAGAAAGTTCTGGAATCTGAGAGGAGCCACAAATTTCCTTCCACCCAGCGTTCCCCCAAGTCTCCCGATAAAAATGATACCTCACTTGTGTGGGTAGGCCTAGCGCCCGCGACAGGAAACACCCCAAAGCGCAACGTGGACACATCCAAATTTTTTAAAGAAAACAGGTGTTTTTTGCGAAGTGCCTACCTGTAGATTTTGGCCTCTAGCTCAGCCGGCACCTAGGGAAACCTACCAAACCTGTGCATTTCTGAAAACTAGAGACCTAGGGGAATCCAAGATGGGGTGACTTGTGGGGCTCGGACCAGGTTCTGTTACCCAGAATCCTTTGCAAACCTCAAAATTTGGCTAAAAAAACACATGTTCCTCACATTTCTGTGGCAGAAAGTTCTGGAATCTGAGAGGAGCCACAAATTTCCTTCCACCCAGCGTTCCCCCAAGTCTCCCGATAAAAATGATACCTCACTTGTGTGGGTAGGCCTAGCGCCCGCGACAGGAAACGCCCCAAAGCGCAATGTGGACACATCCAATTTTTTGAAAGAAAACAGAGGTGATTTTTGCGAAGTGCCTACCTGTAGATTTTGGCCTCTAGCTCAGCCGGCACCTAGGGAAACATTCCAAACCTGTGTATTTCTGAAAACTAGAGGCCTAGGGGAATCCAAGATGGGGTGACTTGTGGGGCTCGGACCAGGTTCTGTTACCCAGAATCCTTTGCAAACCTCAAAATTTGGCTAAAAAAACACATGTTCCTCACATTTCTGTGGCAGAAAGTTCTGGAATCTGAGAGGAGCCACAAATTTCCTTCCACCCAGCGTTCCCCCAAGTCTCCCGATAAAAATGATACCTCACTTGTGTGGGTAGGCCTAGCGCCCGCGACAGGAAACGCCCCAAAGCGCAACGTGGACACATCCAAATTTTTGAAAGAAAACAGAGTTGTTTTTTGCGAAGTGCCTACCTGTAGATTTTGGCCTCTAGCTCAGCCGGCACCTAGGGAAACCTACCAAACCTGTGCATTTCTGAAAACTAAAGACCTAGGGGAATCCAAGATGGGGTGACTTGTGGGGCTCGGACCAGGTTCTGTTACCCAGAATCCTTTGCAAACCTCAAAATTTGGCTAAAAAAACACATGTTCCTCACATTTCTGTGGCAGAAAGTTCTGGAATCTGAGAGGAGCCACAAATTTCCTTCCACCCAGCGTTCCCCCAAGTCTCCCGATAAAAATGATACCTCACTTGTGTGGGTAGGCCTAGTGCCCGTGACAGGAAATGCCCCAAAGCGCAACGTAGACACATCTCATTTTTTTAAAGAAAACAGTGCCTACCTGTGGATTTTGGCCTGTAGCTCAGCCTCCACCTAGGGAAACCTACCAACCCTGTGCATTTTTTAAAACTAGAGACCTAGGGGAATCCAAGATGGGGTGACTTGTAGGGCTCGGACCAGGTTCTGTTACCCCGAATCCTTTGCAAACCTCAAAATTTGGCTAAAAAAAACACCCTTTCCTCTCATTTCGGTGACAGAAAGTTCTGGAATCTGAGAGGAGCCACAAATTTCCTTCCACCCAGCGTTTCCCCAAGTCTCCCGATAAAAATGATACCTCACTTGTGTGGGTGGGCCAGGTGCCTGCAACAGAATAAGGCCCAAAACTTGAAGAGATAGAAGGGATAGCACAGCAAGTTTATAAGGGCATATTCTTTTATACATCTTTAGACGGACTCTGCTTTGGGGACCCACATAAGTGAGGTGTCATTTTACTTGGGAGACTGAGGGGAAAACTTGGGAGTAGGAATTTTGTGCTGGAGCGGTGATCCTACTAAGAAAAGTCAGGAAAATATGCTTTTTATGCAAATTTTTAGGTTTACAGAGGAATCTGGGTAAGAAAATGTTGGGGGAGCCACGCAAGCCACACCTCCCTGGACTCCTTGGGGTGTCTAGTTTTAAAAAATGTCTGGGTTTTGTAGGTTTCCCTAGATGAAGGCCGCACCCAGGACCAAAAGCATAGGTGGGCCCTCCCCCCCAAACACAGGTATTTTTGTAATATGTCATTTTGATGTGTGCACATACGTCCGTGATGTGCCAAACACTAAAATTGTGAAAAGAAACACACTTAGGTTATGTGAAGAAGACCCCTCACCCACCAACCAAGTTGGTGGCATGCTTCATCATCGGGGTCCCGCCCGAGGCACCTAGCGTGTCACAGGTGTGCTGCGACGCCTGATTACAGCGGAGCAGGTTTTGTCATTTTTAGCACACATACTGGTTGGATTTGGCACGAGGGTGAGTGATGGTTCAGTGGATCAAATTTTATTAACAAGAGATTTCACAAAAATGAAATGCACTGCTAATAACTGAAAGGCAAAAAACTGAACCAATGACTCACAGCTCGTGAGCTGTAAAGCCGCGACAAGGCACCAACCGCTTTACAGTCCATTCACACACCTTTCATACATGACACGCACAAGACCATTCACACCGCCAGCCACGGGCCCAGCACATTACAACACTCACATCGACAGACCGCGCCACTCAAGGGCCAATCACTTACATACGCCCACATGCCTGATACAAGAATCACACCAGCTGATGGGAGTGTGGACTGCCGTTGGGCTGGCACCGCCAGCCAAGAGCCACCCCACGCACACCGCCAGCCAAGCGCCACCCCAAGGACACCGCCAGCCAAGCGCCACCCCAAGCACACCGCCAGCCAAGCGCCACCCCACGCACACCGCCAGCCAAGCGCCACCCCACGCACACCGCCAGCCAAGCGCCACCCCAAGGACACCGCCAGCCAAGCGCCACCCCAAGCACACCGCCAGCCAAGCACCACCCCAAGCACACCGCCAGCCAAGCGCCACCCCAGCACACCGCCAGCCAAGCGCCACCCCACGCACATCGCCAGCCAAGCGCCACCCCACGCACACCGCCATCACTTTTTTTGTTTATAAACAACAAAGAAACCACTAATTATAAAATAAGCACAAAACTACAAACACAAAAGCTCTAACTAAATACATGACAGAGATACCAACCGTGAAACATATGAAAATATAAAACAGACAGCTTACGCTCACGGTATTTCCCAAAAGTTTTTCCTTGTGTGGTAACTTCTAAAACAGCTGGGCACACACAGCCCAGGCTTTGAAGGGCATTCGGGGCAGTACATCCGGCTCTCCCTCCGGATTGATCTCCGGGCACATACTCTACATTTCTTTGTGGGCATGTCTTTTTTGGGAGTGGGAGGAATGTGATCTGGAAAGTGCCGATCTTTCAATGTAGCCACATCCTCCACCACTTCTACTCTAGGAACTCTTGCCGGTTCCACCACAATAAGGCTTTCTATCACCGACTCCTGAAATTTAACAAATGTCATCCTTGACTCAGGTGAACAATCCTTGTATACAATAAAGGCATTAAAAGTTGCCAAATGAAATAAATGTTGGGCCAACTTTTTATACCACACATAAGACTTACGAAGAGCAGTGTAAGGTTCCAACCTCTGATCTACTCTATCAACACTACCCATGTGCCTATTGTAGTCCAAAATGCACGCAGGTTTGCGCACTTCCGCAACCTGACCCCAAACAGCCACAAGGGAAGTACTCTCATCATGGATGGTCGATAGCATGTACACATCCCTCCTGTCTGAAAATTTCAGAGCTAGCAGCTCATTATTCCGCAAGGCACTGCACTGTCCCCTCTCAAGTTTTTTACAGACAAGCTCCCTTGGATAGCCTTTCCGGTTAGAACAGATTGTGCCACAAGCAACAGTGTCCACCCTAAACAACTCCTTGAACAACTGCACTCCAGTGTAGAAATTATGACCTTTGTTAAACAGCCGTCTAGCAAGTTCCCACACAATTTTTTCGTTAACTCCAAAAGTGGCCGGACAACCAGGAGGGTCAATACTGGAAACCCTACCAGTGTAGACCCGGAAATTATACACATATCCTGTACTGCTTTCTGACAGCAGATACAATTTAATCCCATACCGTGCCCTCTTACTAGGAATGTACTGCTTAAAAACTAAACGCCCCTTGAAAAGGACCAAAGACTCGTCCACACTTATCTCTTTGCCTGGAACATAGACCTCTGAAAACCGATCCACAAAATGATCAAGGACAGGCCTAATCTTAAAAAGGCGGTCACAATCAGGGTGATCTCGTGGCAAGGCTAAAGCATTGTCTACAAAATGCAGCATACGAAGAAGAAGCAAATACCGATTACGTGTCATAGTTGCAGGAAATATAGCAGTTGCCATCAAGGGACTAGTAGACCAATAAGAAGCCAGTGACGGCTTCCTGATCAACCCCATCAAAAAAGACAAACCTAAAAACCTTTTCATCTTTTCCAGATATGTGGGAACCCACTGAGTAGCTCTAGACTGAGGCTTAAGTCTGGCAGCGTTGTCCCGCAAATATTGCTCTGCATACACATTTGTCTGCTCCACAATCTCTTCCAAAAATACATCGTCCATAAACAAGTGAAAGAAATGGACAGGCAAAAAGTTTTCCGTATTAACTCTACACCCTGGGAGACCAGTAAATGCAGGTAACTGTGGCTGCTCCATGTTTGGGGCAATCCAGGTGTCAGGTCTTCTAATGGGAAACCCTTCAGCCCCAGGCTGCTGCACTCTTGGCACATCAATGTCCTCCTCTAACACAGGCCCTTCATCTGCACTGAGAGTAGCTTCCTCATCAGAAGAATACTCTCGGACAGAAAACTCACTTCCAGAATCTCCTGCTTCCTCCTCTGCCTCAGATGCAGAGTCAGTGTCGTAATCATGGTCTGAAGACAACTCAAAGAGCATGCGAACAACCTGCTGAGCGGTCACTTTGCGGCTAGCCATGATCCTAACAAATGGATTGCCAACAACAACTAGCACTAAAATAAGAAATAAACAAAGTGTAGCTTTATCACAAAGAGTTATGTACTACAAAAAACTATACCACTCACTTGCCTGAAAAAGCTTCTCACCAAGCAACTACTCTGCACAGACACAGCAATCACCAATGATATCCCACTAAAAAGAAAAAAGAAAAAAGCAAATTAGACATATGACAACACAAACATCACTGTGCTCAAATCTAAGGACAATGTCAAACACACAATACTGCATTTAGTACACCACCTACAAACATGTCATTCATGCATGTCAACAATACTCCTTTGGAGTAAATTGCTTTCACTTACCTAAAACATGCAACTATGCAAACCGCAGGACAACTACTGCCAAAACCGCAAAGATCCACAGCAAAGGAAGCAAAAGTGTTGAACTAGAAGAAAAAGAAGAAATAAATTGTTATAATCACAAATACAAATACTTTGCCAGTTGACAAACACCCCACCACCAAGAACTTAGAAGTTGTCCCTGGTACCTAAGTGGATCCTGCCCCCCTCGGGGGTAGATGGGAGTAAAAAAATTGGCCAATCTGCCCCCAAGGGGTGCAGAAATGGGCAACACCTCTGTGCCCTCCTTGGGGGCAGATGGGCCTACAAAAATAGGGGCAGAGATGGCCAATACGAACTTTTCCCACTTTAGGGGGGCGACCGTTGCCCAAGGGGTGCCCCCAAACACACACCACACACACACACCACACAATCCCTGGCGCCTAGTGTGCTTCCACCCCCCCGGGGGCCAGATCGTCCAAAAAATGGCTGGTCTGCCATCGGGGGGGCCGAAACAGAAAAAAAAAATAGCCCCCCAGGGGAGCGACACTTGCCCAAGGGGTTGCCCCCAAAATAAACAATAAAAACAAAATCCCTGGTGTCTAGTGGATTTCGCCCCCCCCCCCCCTTGGCGGCAGATCAGCCCAAAAATTGGCAATCTGCCCCCAGGGGGGGGGGCGAAATACAAAAAAAATAGCCCCCCAGTGGGGCGACCCTTGCCCAAGGGGTCGCCCCCAAAAGAAACTTTACAATAAAAATAAATCCCTGGTGTCTAGTGCATTTCGCCCCCCCTTGGGGCAGATCGGCTGAAAAAAAGGCGATCTGCCCCCGGGGGGGGGGGGGCGAAACACTAAATAAAATTGACCCCGGTGGGGGGAGACCCTTGCCCAAGGTGTCACCCCCAAAAAACACAATAAAAACAAATTCCCTGGTGTCTAGTGGATTTCGCCCCCCCCCCCCCCCCGGGGGCAGATCCGCCGAAAAATCGGCGGATCTGCCCCCAGGGGGGGGGCGAAATACTAAAAAAATTGCCCCGGGGGGGGCGCCCCTTGCCCAAGGGGTCACCCCCAAAATACACACCCAAAATAGAATCCCTGGTGTCTAGTGGTTTTCGCCCCCATCTGCCCCCAGGGGTGGGCGAAATACTAAAAAAAATGCCCCCGGAAGGGGCGACCCTTGCCCAAGGGGTCGCCCCCAAAATACACACCCAAAATAAAATCCCTGGTGTCTAGTGGTTTTCGCCCCCCCCCTGGGGGCAGATCCACCGAAAATCGGCGGATCTGCCCCAAGGGGTCGCCCCCAAAAGAAACCTCATTGAAAAAATCCCTGGGGTCTAGTGGAGATTCCTACTCCACGATCGCGGGCCCTGCCCGCGATCGTGGAGCAGGAATCTTGTGAAAACAGGCACAGGGGGAAAGGAAAAACCCGTGTCTGTTTTCACCCCCCCACCCCCCAAAAACAGAAAGGACTCACCTTTTCGGTCCTTTCCTCCTCACGCGCTGGAAGCAAATGGCTTCCAGCACGCCCGGCAACACTAGATGACGTCGGCGCGCTGTGTGCGCGCTGTGCGCACGCTGATGTAATCGGATTGCCGGGGGGGGGGGGTCGGGGTGGAAGGGGAAGGTCTTCCCCTTCCATCCCCGCCTTGGGGGGGAGGGGGTGCACGGGGGGCACTCGTCCAAGGCACAGAAGCGGTTAATACATATAAGTTACTTCTAATCAGCTAATAGGGCAGGTGGAGGTGTTTTTAAAAGGTTAGATATATACTTTTAACTTTTTCATGTCCTGTGAGTGAAAAAATCTTAAGTTCATCTTTCTCTGCTGCAAGGCCTGCCTCTGCCATAGGATAACATTGGGTTACCTTATTACATTCAATAAGTGGTAACTTTCAATTGAGAACAGACAGGAATGTCGAGTTTGCTCTCTGAACAAATGTAATTTAAAACCTTATTTAATGATGAAGTCCATTTTTAAGTCACAATTCTGAAAATGTCACTTGGTGAGCAGCAGAGTTGTCACGTACCACACTTGCACATCACAAAGTCTCTGCCTCAGCACATTCACAAAGTGTTTCACACTAGACTTTAGTGTCCCCAGCCAAGCTGGATCCAGGGCAGGTAGGCAGGAAATACCAGATACCTTGGCAGAAGGAAACTTCTCCTACTTCAATGTGGGACCCTCAGACCCAACTCTGCATTACTTATCTGGACCTGTGGAAGACTCAGAAGAAGGGCTGCTGTGTTGCTCTGCTGCAAGAAAGACTGCTACTCAGCTGCCCTGATACCTGAGTCGAATAAACTGGATATCCTTCTTGAACCCAGAGCACCTCCAAGGGCTAGTTGGCTGGCCTCCTGATCAGAGCCCCAGGGACAGAAAAGGTTCAACCACCCTGAAACGTACACCTGGATTCTGCCCTAAGTGAGTCCCCACCCCAAGTGATGCCCCCCAGTCCTGGACCCTTGAAAGGGGGTCTGAAGATGCTCTGCAAGCCAAGCTGTGGTCTTTTAGGCAGCACCAATGCGCATGACACATCTCGCAGCTCTACGTCAGAACTGCTTCTCCACCACACATTTGGATGCAGGACATCACAGCTCTTCTGAACGGCCACTTTGTGACTCTTCTTCAATGCAGGACCTTGTATTTCCCTGGAATCACCGCTGAAAGATGCATTCTCGAAGCAGGACCTCACATCGCGGACCACAGCTTGTCACCGCTGCTGTGTGATGCATCTTCAATGCGGAATCTCACAACACTCAGCAACCAGGATTTAAGGTACTTTGTTGAGTGGGCCTAACTTGATGAATTGATCAAATCTTTAAAATTGCATATCTCTGGTTCTACTAATTGGATGTTTGTCATTTTGGTGTCAAATAATCGCATAACATTTTACTTATTTTTCAAAATTGGTGTGGGATTCTTCTTATGTTCATTTTTCCCTTCATTACTGTTTGAAGTGCTGCATAAATACTTACACATTGCCTCTAAGTCAAGCCTGACTACTCTGTGTCAAGCTACTAGAGGGTTAAGTACAGGTTAATTTGGACAAGCAATGTGTTTGTTGCTTGAGTATGGTTTCACACCCTCCATCATTCAGTAGCCCAGGAATAAGTCATCAGCAGTCATTGCAAACATCACCTTCATGGATTTTCTAAAGGCAGCCTTGTCTACATCCTTCTCGATTCAGGGTCAGGATATACTCTATCAATCCACATTAACGAACCTGTAAGCATCTGAATCACCCGCAACTGCTTCTGGCTGTTAAGACATCTAAGTGGGACTGGTGGAAAGGGCAGGAAACAGTGTGGGAGGAGGCGGAGGTGGGTCAATCATTGATGGTGGAAGCAAAAACATCTGAGGGTGGGGTAAGCAACAAAGTGGGAGGGAAGAGGGCAAGCAAAAAGTGGAAGAGGGCAGGAAGGACGGGCAAGCTAAAAGAAATAAAAGTACAATTGAATGAGTGACAAGCAAAAGAACACATGTTAGTCAAGGAAGCAGTACTTCGGTCAAGGTCAATAGCAGGGACAAACACACAAAGAGGAAGTGAGACAGGCATGGGCTGACCAAAGCGAAGCAAGGAAATCAAAATGACGATGAACCAAACTAAGCAGTGGGTGTGCTCTAAGCTCCTTGTAAGTAAACGAAATATCTTGCAAGCAATATGAACAACTCACTCCCATAATGAGAAAATGTGGACTGTGTCAGATGCTGTGCACTCAACTCATAGGGGGTCATTCTGAGCTTGGTGGGCGGCGGGAGCCGCCCGCCAAGCGGGAACCGTCAGAATACCGCTGCGCGGTCAAAAGACCACCGCGGTTATTCTGAGTTTCCCGCTGGGCGGGCGGGCGACCGCCAGAAGGCCGCCCGGCTGCCCAGCCGGAAACCCCTTCCCACGAGGATGCCGGCTCCGAATGGAGCCGGCGGAGTGGGAAGGGTGCGACGGGTGCAGTTGCACCCGTCGCGATTTTCAGTGTCTGCTATGCAGACACTGAAAATCTTAGTGGGGCCCCCACGACACCCGTTACCGCCATCCTGTTCCTGGCGGTGAAAACCGCCAGGAACAGGATGGCGGTAAGAGGGTCGGAATCCCCATGGCGGCGCTGCTTGCAGCGCCGCCGTGGAGGATTCCCTAGGGCAGCGGGAAACTGGCGGGACACCGCCGGTTTCCCGTTTCTGACCGCGGCTGTACCGCCGCGGTCAGAATGCCCATGGGAGCTCCCGTCATTTTAGCCCTGGCGGTCGTCGACCGCCAGGGTTAGAATGACCCCCATAATGTCTTGTTATATTTCCACTCTTGTATCAGATTTAAGAGATATCATGTCATAATCATTCATGTCTGTTTACCAAATAATTTTATCAGTGCTCTCCAGAACATCAAACAAGCATTTGCAATGCAATGGGTCTCGCGTCTGCTCGAGTTAGAGCTATTAGCGTTATAAACTCCTAACCCGGCTTTTCTTGCCACAAAAATTGAAAATTTAAAGCTAAACACTTTCACATAAGGGAGCCGATTCACAGCGTCACAGCTGCCATGAGCATCAGCCTGAAGAGATACACAAAAGGAAAAGAAATTCACTCGCAGTTAAACATATCGGCAAAAGTGCAATTAGCCAGGTAACAGGGGTGATGGCCAGGGCGGTAACAAAACCTCCCCAAGGAGGGACAAAGGTAAACCATTTACCAATGTAATCAAAGGATTTTTGGAGGGCAAACCCACGAACGACTTGTAGTGATGGGCGTGAGGTGGGCGTTGTTAAAAGCCCAGATACACACCAACATGTCGGAAAAGCAGCACATGCGCGCTGCAATGCTCGACCTAAAAAATGAGTTTAAACAAAAGCCAGCTGAAAGAATGGATCAGGAGGAGAGATTATGTAGCAGTGAGATTTATCACGGACCATGTGTGTTTGCATTGATGATATACTCCCCTATAGACTATTGTGGTTTTACCTGAGTACAAGTAAGAGGACTCAAGCACACTGGGATAAGTAAACCCTGAGGAATTAGATAAGCTCTGAAACACATGTTGCATTTATGACAACTAATGGAAGAACAATAACAACCAGTCGCGGCTCGCTGACCTGTAAAGAGGCGGGGCAGGTGCAACGTGCACGGGGGGTAAGGGGTAACATTTACTTTAAAAAATAAACAAATAAAAACGTACCTTCTCTGTTGCCGTGCCGCTCCTCTATCCCTCGTCGTTGCTGCAGGCTGGCACAGGCTCCCAGTCTACGCAGCGGACAATCCTGAAGCTGCTCATAGCAGCGTCAAGATTGGTTGTGAGGGCTCTGGCTAGGAGCTCCCAGTCAGACTGGGAGCCTGTGAAGGCTCTCTCCAGCCCGGCAACACAGTGCCAGGCTGGAGAGAGCCTTCTGCACATGTGTGTTTGGCTGGCCGGAAACGGCCAGCTGGAGACGGCCATCCAAGCAAATATGCGATCTGAGGGGAGTGCTCTGTGCACTCCCCTCACTGCCCATCACCTCCATGGCCCGTCCGTTTCACCACGAAGAGATAATAAATCTAGTTTATTATCTCTTCGTGGTGAAAGGGTTGCAGCTTCTGCTGCTGGCGAGGGCGACGTTCCTCCGCACTAATGGAGGAGCCGCCCCTAATAACAACAGATGTTAATGAATGGGCAGACCAAAATCAAATGGACATAACTCAAAGGATGTATTGAAGATTCAAGTAAAATAAAGACAGATCACCAAATCCAAATCATGTCAATATTTCTCTTTGCTCCTTTCAAGGCTCTTCGGACATAAGAAGCACATTTTGTTCAACTAAGATATCCTTTCCTTTAAGGTGGTAAAATCTGAGACACATGGAAGGTGAGTCTTTGGGAATGATTGAGAATATGTAGGGACTCACCTGGAAAGACACACACACACAAACAGGCAGACAGATGCACATGCACTCACACAAGCACAGAAACATACACATGCAATCATCACAAACATAAACACAGGCACAGACACACACATACATACATGCACACACAATCACACACATACATGTAGACAAAGGAAATGCATACTGCTAGAGCTGCACCCTGATCAGTTCTTCACATACCAATTACAACTTTAACGTATTCACTTCTAGTGGTTTTCTGTTTCAGGGTGAGGATTTCTTAGCATACACATTCATAGACTGCCCTTCAAGAAGGTTTGGTTCATGACCCCTGTGATTTTCTTGTTTTCTTGTTTGCCTCACACCAGTCCTTGACTCCATAATGCAAATGATCTTATAACTCATAGGCCCAGATTTAGGAGGGCCTAGCGCCATTCCAACCCCACATTACCGTAATTTCTTTAATACTAATGTGTTAGATGGCCAAAAACACTGCATCATATTACAAAGTGGCTGATGCTTGCATTGTGTGACTTTGTATCCCCGTGCGTCACATTATACGCCAGGCATAACGTATGCAAGGGCGCGTTCCGGTGCTAGGGGGAGATGAAAAAATGTTGCAAAGAAATCTAAGAGATTTCTTTGTGTCATTATTTATCTGCGTTTTAAACGCCTGCTAGGAGCAGGTGTTAAAGGGAGGCTCCCATTGTTTTCAATGGGCCTCTGGGTGTGTTGCAGGATTAGCGTCAACATTTTTTATGCTTATCCTGCAAAGCGCCGGACTAGCATAAAAAATTATAATGCTAGTACCCCTGACTATCACCATGGTGCGCCGTATTTTAAATACGGCGCACACATGGTGGCATTAGGGGGGTGCTATGGGGCGCAAGAAAAGTGGCGCTGAACTAGATGCAGCGCCACTTTTCATAAATCTGCCCCAAAGTCTTCCATCTTCTGGTAGGGTAAGCTTCTGAATCCCACTCCAGCATCTTGGTGATCTTATTTTTATTTTATGTGGGTGTTTTGTTAAGTTCTATCAACTGCCCTGCAGTGGTTTCTAAGAGCTTTGGGTTAGGGCCAAGTAAAGAGGGTCTATTGAGCTGCAAGATAATACTTTGGCAGAACTAGTGGTGGAGAACCTGTGGATCATCCAGTAGAGATAACCATGACCTGTAGACAACCTCTGAAAGTATATCCTCCACCATAGTACAAAGGCTTGAAAGAGTATGAATACTGAGAAACCCGGGAGAAGAGACAAAGATGTCATAATTGTTTGACCGAGTAGTTGTATATAGGTATATCTGTACCAAATGACACAGCAGATCTCCTCCTCCGTAATTCTTTGGTACCTAGGAAACATGAGTGCCAAACAGGTTCCAAAATATGAAAGACTTACCTCAAGCCTGATTTAAAGTTCGGTAGATGGATTATACCATCACAAACGTGACTTATAACGCATCCACTATATTACAAGTGCCATAAAATATAATGTGCTGGTAAGAATGCGGATAGTATATTCAAAGGGTTCAAACTGGGGTGGCATGGTGAGCAAAATAATGGATGGATTAAACCCAGATCTGTGACTGGGGGTGAATGTTTGATTGGTTCTGCATTCCGTCCATCCAGTTACGCTATGCCACAGCGTTTGCGTTTTGCCTTGCGGAAAGGATATTGCAACATTTGTAATGGAGTACCTCATCTGCCAAACCTTAAATCAGGTCCCAAATTGCAGTAAACAAAATTGTGGTGCACTTTACCAAAATGTGTCAAGCCAAGGTAAGGCAAAAGGTTCTAAGATTTCAAGTAGGCCTGGACATGCCATGTTCAGAACACGTCCTGTTCAAGGCAGAGTAAGTTCAGAGTGTACAGTCTCACATAGCAACAGGCACACTGATTGACTGGGAGGCCTTAGTGCTCTGCAATCAGTGTATCAAGCTAATCTGCAATATAAAGCAGAAGGGCGTGAGAATTTCAAATGTGAGGGAATAAGCAGATGCCAAAAACTCACAGTAATGGGATCTTTGCAGATTTATTCTCTGTAGAAATATTATTTGAATCTATTTTGTAGTATGCTAAACTGTTTACAATATTAGCAGGAGGGCACACTTGAGCTGTCTAATCCAGCACATTCAATCAATACACTCCATTGACCGGAGCAGCATTCAAAGAGGTTGAATTAGGAGTTATTCAGGGCGGGAAATGATACTTGTTGGCTACTATTGTTTCAGATGAAAGCCCTCTTGAACGAGGTTGAAGCAAAGTTAATGTAGGAGAATGGGAGGGAAACAGACAGGAGAGACTAAAAAGAAAGGTAATTTGTGGAGACTTGTAAAAGGTGTTTTTTGCCGGTAAAGATTCCTTTCACCACACTTTCTTTTATTTTCCCTGAAGTGTTAATTTCTAATAAACAAAGTGGAAATTATGTGTGAAGAAATTGTAGAAGATCACAAGGATGCCTCCTTATGTAAACCAGAAAGAGTAGGGGTCTCTAGGAAGCACATTGGGTTCGTATTGAGGGGTGAGTACAGAAGGGTAACACAGGACAGGCTGGTTCACTCTTGTGCCTTCAGGACAGCAACCTACCCAGCCCTTCATCTCTCACCCTCACATGTGCATGGCTCCAGTCTGGCCAGTGCTGAGCCACAGTCCTTGCTCAGTTGGTGCTCCTATCGTTCTAGGAGCCCTCAGGAGCTTAAGAAGGATTTGGGGTGTGAACCTCTACTCAAATGTTGGCTTCCTTTGGGTTAGCAGGAGTAGGTGTAATGTGGCCTTTTAAAGATCATGTAGTTTTGACTCAGACTGCCAGCTTTTGTAACTATTCCATTTGCCTGTTCCTCCACAGGGTATGTTTATTCAGAAGTAGGCAGTTGTATTGCTACATGCACTACGTGCAAGGTAAACAGTGGTGCAGGGTATGGACCATTGGCCTCTGCTTCCATTTTCTTCCATTTTGGTTCACGACTCCATTTTGTCGAGTCTGGTTCCGTGCGTAAGGCACTGTTCTGTGTTTTTCCACAAGCTTCGGCAAGCTGCAGGGTGGGGTGTTTTTCTGCTCAACTTCGCTCCATCTGCCTGATACGAAGAGTACTATTTACATTCCACGAGCTATCAGTTAGGACAACAGGGGGATGCGCCTGTACTCAAGGAGGAATGCAAGCTTCACCTTGGAGCCCTCTTCTGGGAACTTGGCCCGTTCCAAGGAGACGTCTCGAAGAGTGAACAAGGTACCGCCGATTGCACAATTTGTAAAGGAGGGGGTCTTTTTCTAGAAAAGACTCCTGGGCGTTAGTAAATACTATAAAGGTCAGGGGCCTGGATGGACTGGTTTAGGAACTCTCTTCTGGGTTGGACGCAACGCCAGCAGGACTGATTGTCCCGAAGGAGGCTCCCTGTGCCAGCCGATTTGGGTTCCCCGGCTTTGTGTACGGCGGAGGGATGCAGACGCTCTTTTCTGTGAAGTTTTTCAATTTATGAGCACTGAAGCATATTGTGTGTGTGCGTGCGTAATATGCACTTATCCTTGCAGCCATTTTCGTGTTATGCTTCATGATATCACAGAGTGTTTATTCTCATGTTATTTTTCATGATATATTAGCGTGGTCAGTTTTGCTATATGAGAGCTTGCCCCATAAATAAACCTAATTATTTTACCTACTAAGGTGTGTGAGCGTGATTGTTTCACCTTGGGCTCTAAACTATCCTGAAGTGCATGGTTCTGTCATTTTGAAGGGTGAAGCAACACAGCAGTCACCTTCCCTTTAAAAATAGCGAGCATGGTTACAGCTCTTTTCATTCGACCCAATCTCTGCCCGTCTCATATTGCCCTTCTGTCATTACGCCTCCAGATGAGCCCAATACTTTTATTAGGTCACAGATACCCTTGTTCTTTCTAGTTTACATAAGGAGGCATCCTCCTGCCCTTCTAGAATTTCGAGAATAGCATTTCAGGGCAAAAAGGAGACAATGTAGTGAAAGGAGACTTACCCTGCTTCAATAGTTTGGGCTACAATAGCAGCTTTGGTAGTCTAATTTTGTTCTAAATTCCTCTGAATTCATTGTTTTTTTAGTGTACATGCATGCAGCATCCTGCTGTCTCTATGGCTCGGTTGGTACTTTGCCACTGACTATGGGACTCATTACGACCCTGGCGGCCGGCGGTAAGCTGGCAGTAACACCGCCAACAGGCTGGCGGTGTTCTGCCAGCTATTATGAACATGGCGCAATAGCCACGCCCATACCACCGGCCCCTCCACTATACCGCCAGGCTTCCGCCTGGTGGTCATAGTACTCAGGGCAACGGTGCAAGCACTGCTGCCCTGGGGATTATGAGTCCCCGACCGCCAGCCTGTCCACAGCGGTAAACACTGCCATGGAAAGGCTGGCGGCAAGGGGGACTTGGGTGCCCCGGGGGGCCCCTGCACTGCCCATGCACGTGACATGGCAGTGCAGGGGTCCCCAGGCACAGTCCCATCGCATATTTCACTGCCCGAATTTCGGGCAGTGAAATGCGCAAAGGGTGCTACTGCACCCGCTGCACATCAACATTGCCGACGGCTCTATTACGAGCCGGCTGCAATGTTGATGTGACTTTTCTGCTGGCTAGCGGACGGTAACACTGCGGAAAAGTCAAAATAGGGAGTCACATATACCGCCAGCACTGGCGGTATACTGGTGCCCACAGCTTCGGTGGTCTTTGGCAAAGACCGCCAAAGTTGTAATGATGGCCTATGTGTTTTGGTTCTTATTACTACTGTAATTTGTGCATACATTTCTCACACACCCTCACGATCACACCATCCCACAAGATGATAGTAACACCCCAGTGGTCAATGCGCACAACATGAAAACACTTTCAATATAAGCTCCGAAACAGCAGCACTACAACCACACAGATTATACAGTGTAGCTAGCCATTCATATTGGAAAGCACATGAGTGTCGCACACAGAGGTACTTAACATTATGAAGATGACACAATACAATCTTATGGAGTATATCACTGTTAAAAATTGGGTCTCTAGTTGGCAGTCAGTGTACGCCCTGTCCAAGTAGGGACCCTCACTCTAGCCAGGGTAAGAGAGATACACAGCTCAGATAACCCCTATGTTAGAAATGGGGTCTTTGCTTGACAGTCAGGTTACCCCCTGTTCAAGCAAGGACCCGCACTATACTAAGGGTAAAAGAGAATCACCCTCAGCTAACCCCTGCTTAACCCCTTGGTAGCTTGACGAGCAGTAGACTTAACTTCAGAGTGTTAGGTGTAAAGTATTTGTACCAACACACACAGTAACTTATTGAAAACACTACAAAATGACACAACACCAGTTTAGAAAAATAGGAAATATTTATCTAAACAAAACAAGACCAAAACGACAAATATCCGACATACACAAGTCAAGTTATGAATTTTTAAACATTAAACTCAAAAATAGCGCTTAGAAACACAAAATGCTTCGATGAGGTGTTAACACGACGTCGTGACGGAGTCATTCCCAACAATCCCACACCAGTGGCACCGGACACGGAGTTGCGTAGACCCCCAAGTACAGTACCTTTGATGAAGAGTAAAAACAAGCCGATGTGCGAAGTAGGGGATCGCGACGTCTGTGCGAAACGTTGAATCCGCGCACTTCGAGCGTCATCGGTCCCGACGTGGTGCTGCGACTTCCACGGAGTCACGGACTTCAGTGGGGCTGCAGCGGCGTCAGGCCTGCGAAGGTCGTCGCGTTCCATTAAAGATCATGGAGTCGGTTGCAGGCAGCGTCACTGGATTCAGCAGCGGCGCCGGTCTGAAGTCGTCCGAAGTCGATTTCCTTGGATTTCCACCAGCTTTCCTTTCAAGGATCCAGGGACTGGACAGGGCACCACTTGTCAGAGCAGGAATATCTCCAGAGACTCCAGGTGCTGGCAGAGAGAAGTATTTGCTGTCCCTGAGACTTCAAACAACAGGAGGCAAGCTCTAAATCAAGCCCTTGGAGATTTATTCACAAGATGGAAGGCACACAAAGTCCAGTCTTTGCCCTCTTACTCTGGCAGAAGCAGCAACTGCAGGATAGCGCCACAAAGCACAGTCACAGGCAGGGCAGCACTTCTCCTCAGCTCTTCAGCTCTTCTCTAGGCAGAGGCTCCTCTTGATGTCCAGAAGTGTTCTAAAGTCTGTGGTTTTGGGTGCCCTTCTTATACCCAGTTTCTCCTTTGAAGTAGGCCTACTTCAAAGTAAAGTCTCTCTTGAATGTGAAATCCTGCCTTGCCCAGCCCAGGCCCCAGACACTCACCAGGGGGTCGGAGACTGCATTGTGTGAGGACAGGCACAGCCCTTTCAGGTGTAAGTGACCACTCCTCCCCTCCCTCCTAGCACAGATGGCTCATCAGGCTATGCAGGCTATACCCCAGCTCCCTTTTGTGTCACTGTCTAGTGTGAGGTGCAACCAGCCCAACTGTCAAACTGACCCAGACAGGGAATCCACAAACAGGCAGAGTCACAGAAATGGTATAAGCAAGAAAATGCTCACTTTCTAAAAGACACAATCTTAAAATCAACTTTACTAAAAGATTTATTTTTAAATTGTAAGCTCAGAGACCCCAAACTCCACATGTCCATCCGCCCCCAAAGGGAATCTACACTTTATTCAGATTTAAAGGTAGCCCCATGTTAACCTATGAGAGGGACAGGCCTTGCGACAGTGAAAAACGAATTTAGCAACATTTGTCAGGACATATAAAACACCGTACTATATGTCCCACCTTAACCATGCACTGCACCCTGCCCTGGGGGCTACCTAGGGCCTACCTTAGGGGTGCCTTACATGTAAGAAAAGGGAAGGTTTAGGCCTAGCAAGTGGGTACACTTGCCAAGTCGAATTTACAGTTAAAACTGCACACACAGACACTGCAATGGCAGGTCTGAGGCATGATTACAGAGCTACTTATGTGGGTGGCACAACCAGTGCTGCAGGCCCACTAGTAGCATTTGATTTACAGGCCCTGGCACCTCTAGTGCACCTTACTAGGGACTTACTAGTAAATCAAATATGCCAATCATGGATAAACCAATCAACCATACAATTTGCACACAGAGCATATGCACTTTAGCACTGGTTAGCAATGGTAAAGTGCTGAGGGTTCAAAAGCCAACAGGAACAGGTCAGAAAAAATATGAGGCAGGAGGTAAAAAGACTGGGGATGACCCTGCATAAGAAAAAAAGTCCAACACCCTACTGACCCCCTTGGTAGCTTGGCACAAGCAGTCAGGCTTATCTCAGAGGTAATCTGTAGAGCATTTGTACATACACACATAGTAACACAGTTAAAATACCACAAAATGACTCCACACTAGTTTAGAAAAATAGCCAATATTTAAATAAAAAAAGACCAAAACAACAAAACCCCAACATACACAAGCAAAGATATGCATTTTTAAAGTAAAAAGAGTCTTAATCAATTGACATCAATGGATGCATTGTTTTATCACAAAGTACCTGGTATGAGTCCAAAATAAAGCTGCAGGGGTAATGGTGCATTGGAAAAGCAAGCGATGTGTCGACTTCTTACTCGCAGGGAGTACTCGCAGATGCGTCAATTTAGGTATAAGCAGCCTCAGGTCCGTGCGGTGATGTTGAAGATTTTGATGCCGAGGGCCGATGCACGGAAAATCTAAATGTATGGCAGCGAAGAATCCACACTGAGCTGGCGATGCATCGATTTAACCAGCGTGGCGTTGATTTTTCAGCCATGGTGCAGGCACTGCACCGATTTTTTCTGCTGCTCGGCTCCAGTACGTGGATTTTCACTCAAGTTCTGCCAGCTTCTCTTTCCAGGGGCCCAGGGACTGGATTTGGCACCACTTGGCAAGCCAGGGGCTTCAGCAGGAAAGCCCAGGTGCTAGCAGGTGAAGTCTTTGATGTCCTTGAGACTTCTTAACAGGAGACAAGCTCAGTCCAAGCCCTGGAGAATCTTCACAAGCAGGATACACAGCAAAGTCCAGTCTTTTTTTCTCTCTGAGGCAGAAGCAGCAACTGCAGGCCAACCCAGAAAAGCACACACAGCAAAGGGGCAGTATTCCTCCTCATAGCTCTTCATCTTGGCAGAGGTTTCTCTTGATCCAGAAGTGATCTAAAGTTATAGGGTCAGCAGTCCAATACTTACACATTTCTGCCTTTGAAGTAGGCAAACTTCAAAGCAAAGTCTCTGTACTGTACAAGACCTTGCCTCTTCTTTGTGCTGCCCCAGACACACTCTAGAGGGTTGGAGTCTGTATTGTGTGATGGCAGGCACAGCACTTTGAAGTGCAGGTGTCACCTCCTCCCAACCACTCTAGCTCAGGAAGACCCATCAGGGTATGCAGGATACATCCAAGGCTCCCTTTGTGTCACTGTCTAGAGTGAATTCACACACAACCCAACTGTCAGACTGACCCATACATGTATTCAGCAGCCAAGCAGACGCACAGAATGGTTAAGCAAGAAAATGTCCACTTCCTAAAAGTGGCATTTTCATACAGACGATCTAAAAAACAACTTTACCAAAAGATATATTTTTTAACTGTGAATTCTGAGACTCCAAACTCCAGCTCTTAATCCACTCCCAATGGGAAACCGTACTTAAAAGACCTTAAAGGCAATTCTCATGTTAACCTATGGGAAAGATAAGTCTTGCTATACTGAAAACCAAATTCAGCAGTATTTCACTATCAGAATATGTAAAACACACCAGTACATGTCCTACCTTTTAAATACACTGCACTCTGCCCATGGGGCTACGTAGGGCCATGCAAAACTGCACACACAGACACTACAGTGGCAGGTCTGAGACATGTTAACAAGGCTACTAATGTGGGTGGCACAATCAGTGTTGCAGCCCCACTAGTAGGATTTGATTTACAGGCCTGGGCATCTCTAGTGCACTCTACAAGAGACTTACTAGTAAATCAAATATGTCGGTCAGGAATAACCAATCATAATCACAATTTACACAGGGACCACTTGCACTATAGTGTTGGTCAGCAGTGGTAAAGTGCTGAAGGTACCACAAACCAGCAAAAACTAAATCCAGCACACAGTCAAAGCTACAGTAAGCAGAGGCAAAAAGACGGGAAACCACAACAAGAGTGCCAGGTCTAACAATCACTTTATGCATTCCTTTTTTTAGTTACCCAAATTTATATCTTGCAAAACTCTTACTTTTAGAGCAACAATGTCCACAAAGCACAAAAAACCTTTCGACTCCCTGGAATTTTATGAATTTGCCTATAAATGTTTGGTTGGCATAAGTAATGTCTTGTACCATTGCACATTGCACTCCTCACATAAATGTAGATTTCCTAGTAGCGGCTATCCGTACTGCTTTGAAGTGTATCTTTCATTGTTTGGTGTTTTTGTGTGTGCTACTCTATACAATGAAACCAGACTCCAGCAGGCTAAATAGTGGACACCTTGTGCTTGGAGATGGGCGCGCAACTGTGAAGTCATACACTTTATTTATAGCTACAGAGTGCCTGATTCTATACTTTTACTAGTTTTCTTCAAAAACTGAAATTGAGAGGAATATGTAAAATCAGAAATCTAATTTTTGCCCTGACGCAACCGTAGTTTAGCATCTAGAAAATTTGGAGCCCTCACAAGAAATATATTTACAAAGCAGGGAAATATTAGGCAGCTTTGCCCACCAATAAAGCCTAATAACACTCTATTATTTCTCCTGGTTACAGTAGAGTCTTTTGAGCTCAATGAGCCATCAGTTCTTAGTGTAGACCTGTTCAATGCAGACTGCAAGGGACGGTGCCATGGCTATGCAGACAAAGCATCTCCAATGAGTAGCTCGTGAGCTACTGGTAGCTCTCCAGCATCATGTGAGTAGCCATCCTGTGCAGTCCAATCCAGTAAATTTAAATATTTTGCTTGTTTGAATTAATAAATGTATCCCAAATCTGAAAAGAGTGTATTTAGCACAAAATTGTGTGTATTTTTAAGAGGTCATAACTTAATGTTTGGAGGAAAAATTGTAAATTTTCAAAATGTATTTAATATATTTGAAGCTGATATTCGAGTGATAAATTATGAGTCACTGGAGACTTATTACTGATAGTTTTACCTTCATGTCAGAGGCATTGCCGCTATGGCTGTCTTATATAAACCATCTCCAGTCCAAATTGATAAAGCCTTTTTCACATTACTGATGGCAATCCTGCCTGATACACTGAGGTGATCACTGCTGGTACTTTTTCCTAGGGTGGCAACTCATGCAAACTTTTCTGATGTACCATCTGTGGTCACATTAAAATATTTGTACCTCTGTGTATTTTTCATTGAACATCAGTAGCTCCTATCACAAAAAGGGTTGGAGACCCCTGATGTAGATGATTGCCATCGAGACTAGTTGTTGGTAGTTACAACCTCAAGGAAGCCAGTCTTCGGTCCACTTTGCCATAAAACAACAGTGAAAAGTTATTCTAAATCTTGACAAATACTCTTTCCAGATTGACCTTGAGCACGTCTGCCTCCATTGTGTCACCTTTTTGACTGCTTATCATCCAGTATTTTGTCTCATCCTCTAATTGTTTGCTTAATTTTCCTGTTGTGTTTTGTCGAGATTTTATTAACTGGTAATAGTTGCTAAACTGTACCAATAATAGCTGCTTTTAGCTCTGTTTGCCTGTTTTGTATTCCAAAATGACAGTAATAATAAATCGCCAACATTATTGTCTACACATACAGTCATTTCCGTAATCAAAGTGTGGATAAGATGCAGTAATTTGTCAGTTTATCACGGAACAAAAATATAATAGAGCGGCAGAGGTTCTATAATTAAATTGATGAATGGCGGTTTCTTAATTGGAACCATTAGTGATAAATTGTTTGCCATGTATGAGTAAAGTATGTTTGGAGAAAGCTAGAAGGGAGCACAGCACGCGAGCTGAGATCACTTCCTGTGCTCTCCGCGGAAGAGGAGGGCCGGCAGCCATCTTTAGCGCCATCTTTTCCAGCCTGCCACCCTCTTCTGGTGGTGTACCAAGGTATGACCTTTGCCGTTCACCACCAACGTACCATTGATCACCCCACCCTCAAGGAGCCCCCCCAGTGAGAGTGGGCACTTACCACAGCATATTGATAGCGCGCTTTGCTCAGTGCAAATTTTGGGGAAAACTCATTTTCAGACTGCACTCATCCCGATGGGTCTTAAGGTCCGAATGAGGCTGACATGATAATCAATACATTTCAATCAATCAAAGCACGTTAAGCGCCACACAATGAATATTAGATTTTCGAACCATGAAGGTTTATTACAAATTAGCAAAGTTACAAACCCAGGGCCACATGTACGAAGATCAGGTTTTGCAGCTATCAAATTGTGAGACTTAGCAACTTGCAATTTGCGAGTCGCAAAACCTGATGTACAACAGTTTCAATGACACTGTTTGCGATTCGCAATGGGGTCGCAAATGACCTACCTCATGAATATTCATGAGGCAGGTTGCAATTTGCGTCCCCATTGGGAATGGCCGCACTCACAGGGATGGTGTCCTGCAGGGGTCAGCAGACCACCAAGCCTGTGACTGTTTTTAAATAAAGCAGTATTGTTTTTTTTAAATGCAGCCCATTTTCCTTAAAGGAAAACGGAATACATTTCAAAAACAAAAATGAAAAGTTTTCTGTTCATTTTTTCAGAGCAGGCAGTGGTCCGTGAGACCAGTGCCTGCTCTGAAAAAAAGTTTTTGCATGCTTTCACAAAGAGAAAGGGGTCCCATGGGGACCACATCTCTTTTGCGAATGGGTTAGCACAAATTTGAGACTGGTGCTAACTGCAATTGTTTTGTACATCGGACTGAGACTTGCAATTAGGAAGGGAACGCCCCTTCCTAATTGCGACTCGAAAACCCTTTTTGCGATTTGGTAAATAGAGTACTGAATCGCAAAAATGGGTCTTTACATACCAAAATGCTTTTTTATCGTCTCAAATGGCCCGATTCTGTCAATCAGGTCGTTTGCGATGACAAAAAAGGACGTACATGTGGTCCCCAGTCATCAAATTAGTTGCAGTTTAGTAGCCAGGGTATGAATGCATTAGTCAATTAATAATATTCAATCACATTCAAATCATAAAACACAGACAAACTGTTATAAAGTTGTTTCAAATAACAAAAAGCAGAATCAATCTCCCAATAAGGGAAATCTGATACTACTAAGCTAGGAGAGAGTTGGGAAATTGGGGAAAAGTCAGGATGAAAGTGCCAGCAGGAGAAGCCTCTGAAAAGCAGTAGCTATGAATCAAGTCAAGCTTCTTCTAGCAAGAGGAAAAGGCACCTGAATCTACAATGCATTAGCTCAAACTAGCACTACATTTGTTCCACCTACACACAGTTCCCATGAAGAGGACCAATCAGGTTAAAGCGCATATCGATGAACATATTCATCAGTTTCACAAGCTGGAGAACAATTAAATATCTCTAAGCATCCTTCAAACTTCATTTATCTACAACATAAGAAGGTGCATTAATTACAAGATGTTCTCTCACATGTGCTCATTATTGCGTGCTCCTAGAATTGAGTAAAGTTACACATTCACACGAGAAACAGAAAAAAAAGGTGCACATTTTTTTAATATATTTTTTAATTTATTGAAATTTGCATAATAAATAAATGCATATAGTAACTGAACTGCAGGGCAGAATAATAGGGGCTGGTGAATGATGTCAGCAATATCCAACGTACATTGCAGAGGATAAAAAGAACAATAGTAATTACTCCACCAGTTGAGGTGGGGGGGGGGGGCAAATCGTAAAGGAGGGGAGGGGAAGAGAGATGGGAGGGACAAGGGGGAAGAGGGATAAGAGGGTAAGGAAGGTGATGGATGGAGTAACAGGGCAAGGAAGCAGATAGATGTAAGGAACCACTCAGATATCAGACCACAGACATCATTGAAGGTAGCGATAGAAGTAGGGCAACAACAGAAAGGGGCAGACAAACAACACGTGATCAATGCACTTAAGACAACTTCACTCAACATCTTCAGGTAGAGTGGGAGCCTTTGGTGAGTCCGCAGTGTGCGCACCTAGGTATGGCATCAGAGGGGTCCATATGTCCTGGGGGCGGGTGGCCATCGGCATTAAGTCCCAGTAGACTTGCAATTGTTGCAAATCATGCAGCCAATCAGGTTAGAGTGGAAGATGGTGACTCCCCTAGCACATTGCCATTCGTTTGGCCAGAAGAAGGAGCCTCGCCACTAGTTTGCAACCATCATCCGGGACCACCTTAGTATAGGCTGGTAATGCAAGCAGCGACGATCTCTCGATAGTGTGTCCAGTAATAGCATCTATCACATCTAATACCTCGAGCCAATTCTGAGCTTCAGGACAGCTTCAGGTCAAGTGCAAAAAGTCTGCACATGGTGAAGAACACAAGCAGCATGCATCTTCGTGCAGCCCGAGTAATAGAGTCTATCCAGGAATTTGAAATGAATCAGTCGTAGCCTGTAGTTGGGGGAAAGGGCTCCCAGCTGCACACAGCAGTATCCCCGCTGGTAATCTTTAATAGGGTGAGCAAGGCCAGATATCCATGCCGACCGAGCTGGGGCCTCACATAATGCTGCAGTCCCTTGATCACATGATACAATTTTGGGACTGGGTGGCGAGAGGAGGTAGTGGTAAGTACCATTTCCACACTTGTGAAATAGTCAAGAGCGAGTACCCACATCTGCAGTGATGTGCATAGAGGGGCTATCTATTAGGGGCATAGATGGGGCGAACAAGGTCCACAGTGCTTTGTCTGAGCTCCTTCCAGGCTCAGACAGTGCAGGGAACATTGTAAATAGGAGCCCCTGGACGTCGAGGTGGAGGGTACAATGCCGGGGTTATGTGGTCATGTTCTGGGGCTGTGTGGGGTTGAAAAGGTGTAGGGTGGATCCAGAAATGTTCAAATTGAGCTTGCGCACGGTAGCAAGAAGTCCTTGTGAGGAGCACCAAGTTCCCCCTGCTTGAATGGAAGTGTAAGTAACTCAAGGGAAATCCTAGGTTGTTTGCCTGCCCAGGTGAGTGCCACCAGGCAGGATCGCACCTGCCTGTGGAAGGACAGCATCAGGGGCAGTGGCAGAGTCATAAACAAGTAGAGAAACTTAGGAAGAACTACCATTTTTGCAATCGCCCTCCGACCTGTTAGAAAACGCAGTAATCTCTGCCAATTTTCCAATTGATCTTCCAACCATGGGAGAGCCCGTGCGTAATTTGCACACACCAGGTCATCTATATCTCTACTAACCCATATACCCACGTAACAAACCGGCTCCCAAGCTCAAAAGAGTGGAAACTCAGATGTATATTCCTTAGTTGCGCCCCTTAATGGAAATATGATGGATTTGACCCAATTAATAATGATACCAGATATGCCACCAAAATAAATAAATTCCCGGATCAGGGCATCTAGATTATCCTGTGGATTTTTTACATAAAGCGTGACGTCATCAGCATAATACAGACCAGGACCACTCGTGGTGTACAGGCCAGTCGTCTGTGTGAATGATGTTGTCGTAGTCTTGCCACAAGGTGCTCCATCGCTATAGCGAGCAGTATAGGAGTTAGGGGGCACCCCTATTAGGTGCCACTCATCACTAAAAACTTGTGAAAGACAGTCATATTAGAGTGTTAAAGGGAAGTCGGCTGCTCATACATACTACCAGTTAGATGGAGGAACTTGAGCTTAAGCCAAGCCGGGCAGGGAGGGCAAAGAGAAAAGGTCATTCGAGTGAATCAGACGCCTTAGTGGCATCCAAGAATACTGCAGCAGCCCTAGGTGCCGGGTCAATCATCTGAATAACAGCAAAGAAGGTGCACAAATTGTGTGACGTAGATTTACCCAATATGAACCCTGACCGGTCCAGGAGGGCAATCTACAGCAGCAATGGCAATAGATGAGAAGCAATCAGCTTAGCCAGTATTTTATTATCTATATTGATCAAGGAAGGTGGGTGATATGATTCGAATTTAAGAGGATCCTTATCTAGTTTCCATAACTAATAACCAGTAACAATCAACGCCTCGTGCAAAGAAGTGGGGAGGACACCAACGTCCAAGGACTCAATGTTCATTTCAAGTAGAAGAGGGGTCAACAGCGAAGCGTGTTCCTTGTATAAGGGGGCGTTAAAGACGCCCAATCCCGGACCCATGTCACTGGGCAGTTCTTGTATTACTTGGACTAAGTCCTCAACTGTAAATGGCTCATCTAAAAAATGGCTATGCCAATTTTCAAGCCACAATAGTTGGATTGAATCGTAATCATCTATGAAAGCCGCGGGGGCTGGATTGTGTTGATGAGTAAAGCGAGGGAAAAAAAGAGGTCATTACACACTGAACTGCTTCAGTTCTGACAGTAATTGCACCTGATGGTCTTCAAGCTCCCCTATGTGATCCCTGGCCCACGGCCTGCGCAAAAGATTAGCTAGCGTCTTGCCTGCTTTACCCCCATCACCATATCTCCGAGCGCGAGCATCGGGCCCCAAATAGCACACCTCACTCTGTGCCACCTCTTCAAACTGACTTAGCTTAGATCTAATGGTCGCCAGTGTTTTAACATCACAGCTATCAAAATACTGCTGTTCTAGTTTATCTATCTCGGACTTAAGGTCAGACAGGTCTTTCCATAAGGATCATAGTACCCCAGCCTGCTTGGCCATGCACACCCCTCTGATAAACACCTTAAATGCCTCCCACAGAGTAAAAGGGGACTGGACAGATGTCTTATTGTGCGTAAAATAATCAATGATGGCTTTCCTGACCTCATCACTAAGCACCTGATCCCTAAGGGGGTCCAGGGAAGACATCAAGTAAACATGTGTGACACGGTTTCTGGAGAGCATACTTCCAATAAGAAAGGCGCATGTGCAGTTAGTGTGCACGTCTGGTGGTCAACCTTGGGAGTCCATGACTCAGCATCACGCGTGGCCACAAATCGATTCAAGACCATAAATTGTGCACAGCAGTGATGCAGGTGCCCTCCCTGTTAGACCTGTCTCTAGAGTGCCAAAGGTCAGCTCAGTAGTTATCTGTCACAATCTGGCGCAGCAGGGCCGCAGACCCCGGATGCGGCCACCTAGCGGTGCTGCGTCGCTCAATGCTTGCATTTAGGTCTACATTAAAATCACCACCCCAGAGAAGCACTGCGGGGCCAAGTGTGCCCGCCGGGGGCCAAACCTCAGCAAATAATTCAGGGCTTTCAGATTTAGCTGCGTAATTCAACAGGAGGCAAAAAGGAGGGCCGCGTGACGTCCGGTCAGTAGCACATACCGACCTTCTTCATCGCACAAAGCCAGGCGCGTGCGCCAAGGAACCCCCTTCCGCATGAGCATACCCACCACCCCCCAGCATAAGTGGAGTAAAGTGCTACATGATTTTCACCAATCCAACCCGCACTCAGGCGCCTCGGTGCGCTCAGTGAGGTGCAGATGTCAATCCTATGACGTTGCATGCACGCAAGACATCTCTGGCCTTACGCCATCGTTTAGGCCCCTAACATTCCAGGTGATACATTTCATCGTGCGCCCCTGGCGTTGATGAGCAGCAGATGATCGAAGGGGCCGGCGCGCAGCAACCTGTGGGGCACTGAGTGCAGTGAGAACAGGAGGAAACACAACGCAATGATACAAACAGAATGCGCAAGAGCATAGCAATCCACAGATATATCTTCAAACCAATCTGTGTGTCCAACAGTACATGGTGAAGCTGCTGGTACATATACTTCTGAAACGAAAAAAAAGAATATACAAGAAAAAACATGGCAGTCTTGGCCATTTTAAATGGGGTTTATGATAACTACAGTCAGTGTAGAACGTGAAAAATGTACAGTAAAAAAGTGCACGCTGAATGCTAACAATTGTTATGTGTGCAAATAGATGTTTTATGCAAAATCTTTGTCAATATCAGTAATTTCTGGGAGCATTAACATTGATCTGAAACCCCGTTATTGCTGTTCTGTTCTGGTATCCAATTACCCTTCACTTAATGACGACTTAACCACTATTTTGCTCTTAATACCTATGCAAGTGTTCACTCATCCGATGTACTTAACATTGACAAACCATGGAACCCTTTACAGTGTGCCATAGCAGTATATATCAACATTAAATACTGTCTACCCCCTTTTGGGGGGCAACAGGGCAGCTGTGGCTTCTGGGACACAACGCCTGCGGGTGCCACGAGTGTCCTCTGTCCCATGTCTCCTCAAACTGGGCCAAGTGCATTCCTTTTGTGTTTGACTCTCAGGGTAGCAAGTCAAGCATTCAGAGTCTTCTCAGGGGGTGGTGGGGGGGGCAGAGATTCAGAACTCAAACAGTCAAACAACAGGCACAATAAATCATTGTCCAGTCCAGCATTTGTCTTTAGTAAAAAAAAAACTACTCTAATAATGCAGCAAAATGAAACACTACCCAAGGGGCTATTACTACAGGGTGTACAATCTCACCTACAGACTTTAATCAAGCACTACACCATCTGTGGTGCCATCCCCCGCGCTAGGAGATCCTCACAACCTATCTTGGGCAAATTCTCAAAGACACATATGTAGGCAAAATTTGGCACAAGTGTGAGTTCCTTAAGCAGTTATCACATTGGCAGTTCAAAGGTCAGATCCCAAATGTCTTGAACCAATTCGTTTTTACTGTAAAAAAAGATAAGCTTTCTAATGGCAAGATTGTCATTGTGCATTCAAGACACAGTCTTATAGTCTTTTGAGTCCAGGCCTATGCCACCTGCTCAGCAGAGATGCAGCTATTGTAGTGCTGGATGCTGCACTCATGAGAATCACACCATCATGGTCTTCTCCAATGTCGCAGGCTTGTCGAAGGCAACCCCACTCTTCACTCAGGTTGCTGAAGTGATCCACACGGCAAGCCTGATCTGTGAGTGAATTGTCTTTGTGAGTTGCCGCCTACGTGCTATGGAGCAAGTCATCCGCTTTGCCAGTAACAATGACTCTTTGCAGGTTGGGCCACACATTGGTAAGCGGCAGCACCAGTCCTTCGGGTATGCTGCAGTGGTGCCACAAGGCATCATGTTGTTATGGCTTTAGTTTTTCAAAGTTTGTTACATCCTGGATGATGCCTCACAAAGTGGGTAAGCACGAGTTCTTCTGGGTGCCCAACACACCGTTGGTCTTTTCCTCCTGGATAGGCTCTCCTTCTGCAGAGCCAGGTACTAGAATTCCCTCTCTGAGCAGGCATGCAGGTTTCTAGGTGTTAGCAGATCCACAGCTTCTCCAGAAAGATGTTCGGAGTTCAGGTGATGGCCTCTTACCACTGGGAGACTGGCTATCATGCAGACATCTGCCCTGTTCTCACAGCAGCTCTTCTTTGTAGCACTCCATTCCTTGGTCAAGAAGAACATAGAACTGGAATAAAGATGGATGGTTTGGTTCCAGTTGTAAATCTATTTTCCAGACAGAGGATGGTGATAAATTGTCTAAGGCCCTGGAACTGGTTTGGGGTGGTTGCCTTTCTAAAGCCATTTTCTGCCAGACACAGCCTTCGTCAAGGTAATAGCTCTCACGGCAGGTAGCAATGATCCTGGCTCCCAGGAAGAATATCCAAAGCATGACCACAATGAAGTGTGAAATCCCTACACCTGGTGTTCATCCTGAAGCAGCAGTCTGGGGCAGACAAAACAGCTGGCTCTGCCAAAAAATTTCCCCTCACCCAATTACAGATTCTGCTCACTCACTTCCTCTGTGATACCATCCACCAAATGGCAGACCTCTCGAAAATCTAATCCACAAATCCTTGTTAAAAAAGTCCTTATGGAATTTCCAAGATAGTCCCACCTTCATCTGCCCTCACTTCAATATCGAAATACCTACCCACCAGTCCCAGGAATGCAGGGAATTCCATTGTTTGGGAAAGCTGTATTCACCATCTGTCTTGTTATCATGTCAAACCAGGGCTTTTTAAAATAGATCCCACTGATATCAGCAATCATATTAATATCTCATACAATGAATCTAGCTGCCATATGCGTACATACCCTCATGCAAAATACGCCCAGAATGTCAGTCAAGCTCCTGGGTGTTTCCTGGAAACTGGACTTTACATGAATGAGGCCTGCAGACCGCAGCCATCTCTACAACAGAAAAAAAGGTCTGTTCAGGTTATTGATTCACAAATATCAGTTTGCTGCCAGGTCTGCCACCACTGCTTCATGTCAACAACCCAGGATGTGGATATGTCAACAAAAGAGGACATGCTTGCTGCACACTCATAGCCACAGGACAGTTTTTAGACCTTGGCCTTGCCATGGACAGGCCTAGGCCACAGAGCACTCTGGACAAGAATACTTACCTATGGAAAAGAGTTATTCCCACAAAGCCATCAACACTACAGCTATTGACAGGGACCTGTAAGAAAAGAGACAGAGATAAAATTACAAAGGGAAGAAAGATTGGGGACAAAAAAGAAAGGTAGCAAAGGCTATACAGAGGAAAGGACAGGAGAAAGAAAAGGCGTAGACAGTGGAAACCAATGAAGGACTATAAAAACCCTTTCATGAAGCACACTTTGCTCTCCAGGACTTCACGAATGGAGGATTGCTGTAGCGGGACCAACCCACAGAGGAGGATGTCAAACCTCACGAGGCACAGGAAGAGCAGAGAGAAGCCCCCTTCTCAGGAAAGGTCCGGGAGCCAGGAGGTGCCAAATGGGAGTAGCCCATGGACCTAGGAACTGCCAACTGGGACCTAGGAGCTACCCAGGGAGGAGAAGCTCAATGACCAAGGAACTGTCAACAGGGAGGAGAATCATGTGGATCTAGGAGGCAGAATAAGAGTCAAGAATAGCAACAGGAGACTGCAACTTGCACTTCACCCAGAGATGCCAAGGCCTCGCCTTCGTTCACAAGAGGACTGTAGCTGCCCAGGTGTGTGACTGGAGCGTTCTAGGGGAGAAGACAATTGGGGAGATTAATGACAGTGAGAAAGGAATGGGCTGGAATGGGCTGATGATGGCCAAACCAAATAACTCTTAGTGAGAAGCCAGTATGCCACCTGTGAGTCGCTCTACTTTTCGGTTGCCATTGGCCTTCCACAGGTTTATTTCCCTTGTGATTATATAATGTTCTTGAAGCCGCTCCTCCTGGTAATGAAACTTCTAGAACTATACCAACAAAATTGTCCCAACTAAAACACCCTTCTACTTGTTTCCTCTCCTTTTATGCCTGAGACCCTTGGAAAACAGCCAAGAGTGTCACTGGGGGCTGATGATCCTAGCACGTGATGCCGCTGACAATGACATCAGCTAATTGCTGCAGGTGGATAGGTGAGGATGGATCCACCGGTATCATCCCACCCACTCAACTGCTTGCCTCAGCCATTCATTCACTGACCACTTTCCTCCTGTTGCAACAATGTTGTTACAATCATTGTCCCTGATGTCCCATCATCATCTCACCGACTCTATGTTGCTTTCTGCCCTGTGACACTTGCTATGATGTTGTTGTTACATTCATTGTTCCCAAGTTTCAGTGCTTCTCACAGCCTCTACAATGCTCTCCTTCTATGTCTGCCATGAGAAGTGTTCTTGCATTCATTGTTCCCTTGTTCCCATAGCTTCTCACAGTGTTGTGCCCCCAGACCTGCTGTGGCACTTTGGCTACAATCATGGTTTCCATCCTAGTGTAGATAATATGTTCTTGTCATTTTGAGGAGATTAAGTTACTAGGTCAGAACAGTGAGAGGGGGCCTGAAATCAAAGTTTAGGAAACAGAAGTCGGAGGCAGTGCATTCTTACATACAAGCAAGCAGTGTCTCTGGTGGTGGGGGGGTCCTTGGCTCCAGGAGGGTTGGGGCTGCTGCCTCCAAAGGTCAGCCAATCAAAGAAGGTGGCATGGGACTGCCACTTACTCTGACTGGCTGACCTTTGATCAGCCAAAGAAAGGAGGTGACAGTCCCTTACTCATCAGAGATTGGGATGGTTCCCTCAGACTTGCTGACCACATCCCACTCCGTGATGAGGTGTCAGTGATAGACACTCTGTCCTGGGCACTTCAGGGCTTAAAACTGAAGCACCCAGGTTTCTATTACGTGTGGCTGTCTAGGAGGAATAAAAGAAGCCCAACGGTCACCAACACCTAGTCATGTGACCCAGAGACAGGCTGCGCTGAAGACACCAAATGACTAAGGCAAGAAAATACCAATGTTCTAAAAGGGTTATTTTCAGAGTTTAAAATTTAAATCCGACTTCACTATAAATTAAGATTTTAAATTAGGATTTCAGAGACACCAAACATATACTGCGTATCTCTTCCCATTTGGAAAATGACACTTTAAAAATGTAATAAGGCAACTCCGATGTTTTTCTATGACAGAGGTGGGTCTTGAAGTAGTGAAAAGTTAATTTAAGAGTTTTTCACTACTACAACATGTATAACTTAAAAGTGTTTGGTGGTCATTACAACCCTGGCGGACGATGTTAAAGCGGCGGTAAGACCGCAAACAGGCCTGCGGTAAAAAAATGGGAATTATGACCGTGGCGGAAACCGCCAACAAAGACAGCCACTTTAACACTCCGACCGCCACGGCGGTACAGACAAACAGCGCGGCGGTCACCGCCAACAGACAGGCGGAAGACAATGTACCGCCCACAGTATCACAACCTACCAATCCGCCACCTTATCCGGGGCGGATTCACCGCGGATAAAAACACGGCAGAAACAGCCATTTCGAAGGGAAAATGCTCACCTCTACACACTCCACGAGGAACGACGACACCATGGAGCCGGAACTCCATATTCTATCTGCACTAGTCTTCCTGCTCCTGTACGACGATCATCAACGCCGGCGGCGAAGACAACGGTGAGTACTGCACCTACGACATAGGGGAGGGGGAGGCAAAAGACAGGGACACACACACGCAACACCCCCACCCCCACCTTGACCCTCACCCACTACAACACACACACCAATGCATATCCAAACATTACAGTAACAACCCCCAACCCCCCTGGAAGAATGCAAAGACAAAAGGAAATGAGTGGAACCATTGTAATATATCAAAATACCGTAACCAATATATACATATATATATATATATATACACATTAAACAAAATATACACCACGATTAGAAGTGCAGGTAATGCACAAGTCATTGTCCGTGGACCACTGGGCCCAAAATGCAGGACAGACTGAGTGGATGCCTTTCTCCACTGGTTCTGGAGGGGGACTGGTGCCCAGAGTGCTACATCCTGTGCAGGACAGAGGTAGTGGATGCATGTCTCCACTGGTTCTGGAGGGGGACTGGTGCCCAGAGTGCTTCATCCTGTGCAGGACAGACTGAGTGGATGTCTTTCTCCACTGGTTCTGGAAGGGGACTGGTGCCCAGAGTGCTTCATCCTGTGCAGGACAGACTGAGTGGATGCACGTCTCCACTGGTTCTGGAGAGAGACTGGTGCCCAGAGTGCATCACTCTCCCCGTGACGGTCCCAGTTGTGTCACTGCCCCTGCCGCTCATGGGCTAGCGGTGCTTGAGTTGGCGGTCCTTGCCCTGTTCAGCGGTCTTTGCCCTGTTCAGCGGTGCTTGCCCTGTTCAGCGGTGCTTGCCATGGCGGTCTTTGCCCTGTTCAGCGGTGCTTGAGTTTGCAGTTTCTGACCTGTTCAGCGGTGCTTACCATGGCGGTCTTTGCCCTGTTCAGCGGTGCTTGCCCTGTTCAGCAGTGCTTGCCATGGCGGTCTTTGCCCTGTTCAGAGTTGCTTGCAATGGCGGTCTTTGCCCTGTTCAGCGGTGCTTGCCCTGTTCAGCGGTGCTTGCCATGGCGGTATTTGCCCTGTTCAGCGGTGCTTGAGTTTGCAGTTTCTGACCTGTTCAGCGGTGCTTGTCATGGCGGTCTTTGCCATGTTCAGCGGTGCTTGCCATGGCGGTACTTTATTGCCCAGCTGGGCTGGGGCTGGCGGTCCTTCATTGGGCAGCTGGGCTGTGGCTGGCGGGGCCCTCCTGGGCAGCTGGGCTGTGGCTGGCGGTGGCCTCCTGGCCACAGACGATCGGGCTGCCCTCCTGGGCACTGACTCTGGCGGTGGCCTCCTGGCCACTGACGATCGGGCTGCCCTCCTAGGCACTGACTCTGGCGGTGGCCTCCTGGGCAGCGGGGATGATGGCGGTCTTCTCCGCCGTGCTGCTCCTCCCAGACTTTGGCAATTTCTTCTGCCCCTTCCCCACCTTGGGAGGAGTCACAGCTGAGTGGACACTCCCCCCGGGACCCTTGTGAGCGGCTTTGCTGGCTGGAGTCTTCCCCCACTCCCGCCGGGCACTGTCCAACTTCTGGTGCTTCACAGGGGGGGGGACTGGCTGTGCTGTGGCTCAGTGTCACACTGGCTGCCCTGGTGCCCGGTGCACTCCACATACCTCTAACAACAGGCACCATTGGTCCTGGAGATTTTTTGGCTGAGGTGCTAGTACAGGGCCTATGAATTGGAGGGGGGGGTGGGAAAGAGGTCAAGCTTGGTCAGGAAAAGTTTCTTAGGAACACCGGGAAGGGTAGCTGGAGGGGGTCTGGGAGTGGAGGAAGAGGAGGTGGTTGTAGGAGGTGTAACTTTTGTGGCTTTGGGTGCAGGTGCATGCGCTAGAGGCTGTCGTGAGGTGGATGTATGTTGGGTGGGTGTGTGCCTGCGTTTGTGTACTTTGGGAGGGGGCGTCACACACACACTGGGAGAGGACACAGGGGACGTGTAAATGGTAGTGGGGATGGTGAGTGTATGTGAGCGGGGTGTGGTGGTGGGTGTGCTGGTGCGGACCTAGTGGCTGTAATGGTAGTGCATGCAGGTGAGAGTGTAGACGAGACTGGGAGGGAGGAGGGAGACGAGGAGGAGGGGGACACAGTGGAGGCAGTGGATGTTGGTGTGTCTGTATGTGTGTGATGCTTGTGTGAGTGCCTGTGGGATGTGTGGTGCTTATGTTTGCCTGAGCTTCCCTTGTGTGGTGAGGTGTGTGCATGCTGGTCTGATGGTGTGCTTGGGATAGGCAGGGGACAGGGGATTGGGTCTGGGTGGAGGAAGTTGGAGGGGGGAGGCTAAACACAGGGACAATGGCTGCCATCAGTGCTGAGGCCAGAGTTTGCAGGGTTCGATGAAGGGCAGCCTGACCAGAATGAATGCCCTCCAGGAATGCATTTGTGTGTTGCAATTCCCTTTCTACACCCTGGATGGCATTCAAAATGGTAGACTGCCCAACAGTGAGTGACCTGAGGAGGTCAATGGCCTCCTCACTGAGGGCAGCAGAGGTGACAGGGGCAGGGGCTGACGTGCTTGGGGCGAAGGTGATGCCCACCCTCCTGGGTGAGGGGGCACGGGGCGAAGGCTGAGGGGCTGCTGGGAGGGCGGTGCTGGTAGTTGGGTTGGCGGCTGTACCTGTAGAAGTGGGGGGCACAAATTTTGCCGCCACCACAAGGGAGCTCCCTTCGGAGGACGAGTCCGTGTCGCTGGTTGCTGATCCTGTCCCCGCCGTGAAGCTTCCCTCGCCCTCCGTCCCACTGGTGTATTCTGAGTCCTTGGTGTGGCCCTCCATGGCCATGTGGGATGCAGCTCCCTCGTGCTCCGGTACCACTGAACCTCTGCCTGATGATGCTGATGCACACAAGAACAGGGAGACCACAAAAAGGGGGGGGATGACAGAAGAAAAACAGGTTGAGTGCATGGCTTACCGCTACCGTTGGCGGACAATACAGACACAGCAGCCCACTGCACTATGCCGCGCTGTTGGGCTCTACAGATGCAGTTCCTGGGATATGGCCTACATGGCTATGGTCGACATCTGCACACATAGATGGCACAGTGGCATGTATACCTGTACTTGGCACTCTACAGAGGTGGGGTGGAGAGCCACATGGCCTGCATTAAGGAGGGGCCTAGCCTACGGAACTCGCCCTGGCCTAGGGGAACCCACAGCCCTCCTCCCCCACCCAGACACCTTCACTGCGCGCAAAGTCCACAGAATGATGTTGTATTCACCCCCTTATGTCTGCTGTGATGCCCTCAAGTGCCCATCCAACTCAGGGTAGGCCACCGCCAGGATCCGGAACATCAGGGGGGTCATGGTGCGACGGGCACCCCTCCCACATCGGAAGACCATCCCCAGCTGAGCCTCCGCCGTCTTCTTGCTCCAGCGGCGAATGTCCTCCCATCTTTTACGGCAGTGGGTGCTCCGTCTGTGGTGGTCCCCCAGGGTCCGGACGTCCTTGGCGATGGCACGCCAAATATCCTTCTTCTGGTGGGCGCTGACCTAAATGAAATGTACAGGGGAAGAATAGAAGTCATTAGCAACTGCACCGTCGAAGTGAGTGGGCACATCCCTACCCTTGCCATGTGGCACATGCATTCACAGTCCATCATGCACGCAGAACCGTGGCCCCTTCCTTCTTACAACCAGCCCTCTCCACTCAGGCATAGCCCATACAAAGTGCTCCCTGTGTACTTACCTGTTGGTCTGGAGGACCGTAGAGTAGCATGTACTGGGGGAGGACCCCGACCACGATCTTCTCCAACTCCTGTGCAGTGAAGGCAGGGGCCCTTTCCCCAGACGCACGAGCCATTGTCTCTTCCAGACCGAGGTCACAGCAGCACTTGCAGTGTAGGTCCTCTCCTGTCGAAGATCAGGTATCGAGTGATTGAACAGATAGAAAATGGCGGTCACGTCCGCGGCGGTCACGTCTGCGGCGGTGCGTACCATCACCGCCGGCGCACTTCGTCATTGGCTCCTGGGACCCATAGGGTCCAATGTTAACCAATGCAGCATTGCGCTGCGGTCTTCGACCGCCTACCGTGACTGTGTACAACGCCAGCGCAGTTACCTCACATCCCATTGTCCCACTTTAGAGGTCAGGCAGCCGCCATTTCAGGGGCTCACATGGCTTCATTTTCAACTGCGTCACACATACCTAGGCCTAGACTCAACACACATACAGGCAACTGTTTGGATTATGTTTCGTGTTCTGTGTAGACTGTGGGTACATACCTCTGAGTTGTTTGACTCTGTGCTCGCTGTTGTCCTTCCTATGCACCGTCCGCTGGGACATGTGAGGAGATGGCTGAATCCTCTGGTGTACCGACCGATGGTGGACCTGTTGACAAGGGAGGAGCGACATTTAATCATCACCTACAGGTTTGACCGTGCCACAACCCAGGAACTGTGTACCCAGTTGGAGCCTGACCTGATGTCAGCAATCCGCCATCCCACAGGAATCCCCCCTCAAGTGCAGGTGCTATCAGTGCTCCATTTCCTTGCAAGTGGGTCATTTCAAACAACAGTGGCCATGGCATCAGGGATGTCCCAGCCTATGTTTTCCAACGTGTTGTCCAGAGTGTTGTCTGCCCTGCTGAAACACATGCAGAGCTACATCGTTTTCCCTCAGGTGGAGGATTTGCCTACAGTGAAAGGTAACTTCTATGCCCTTGGACATATCCCTAACATCATAGGTGCCATTGATGGGACCCATGTAGCTCTGGTTTGGCAGACCAGTACATCTCCCAGGTAAATGCTATATTCCCTGGCTCAGTGCATGACGCCTACATCCTGCGGAATAGCAGCATCCCTTATGTGATGGGTCAACTCCAGAGGCACCGGGTGTGGCTATTAGGGGACTCTGGTTACCCCAAACTGTCATGGCTACTGACCCCAGTGAGGAGTCCCAGGACCAGGGCAGAGGAACGCTACAATGAGGCCCATGGGCGGACTAGGAGGGTGATCGAACGCACCTTCGGCCTCCTGAAGGCCAGGTTCTGGTGCCTCCATATGACAGGGGGTTCCCTATTCTACTCACCAAGGAAGGTGTGCCAGATCATCGTGGCCTGCTGTATGCTTCACAATTTGGCTTTGCGACGCCAGGTGCCTTTTCTGCAGGAGGATGGTCCAGATGACGGTGTTGTGGCAGCTGTGGAGCCTGTGGACAGTTATGAGGAGGAAGCAGAGGAAGAAGACACTGACAACAGGGACTCAGTTATCCAGCAATATTTCCAGTGACACACAGGTGAGAATACATTCCTGCCTACTACAAGTACTTTCACACTTCTACCTCTATCCTGTCTGTCGCTTTCAACCAGTATATGGTAACTGAGTTGTACATTTCCATTACGGTTTCACAGGTGTGGTTTCCAACGTGTGTCATCTGCTTAGATTCCTCATGGACTTGAGATGTGTGACATAGGTATGTTGACATTACATTTGAGAACGCATTTTGTCACTGTCATTGCTAATATACATTTTCTAAATCACAGACTGACTCCAGGTTGTTTTGTGCTTCAAGGGTGTTTATTTAAGTGCTAAATATTGGAGGGGGGTTGTAAAATGGTGAGGGGTGATGGTGGAGGAATGTCCATGGCAGAGTCCAGTCTATGAGTCTCACAGGTGCATTGCCCATGTGGGCCTAGGAAGTGGAGCTGGGGCAGTTCCAATATGGACAGGGTTACAAAGTGGGACAGTCGGATGACAATCAGGGTGGTCTTATTTCTTGGCGGGGGTCTTGGCATCGTGCTCTGTCTTGTTCCTGGTTCTCAGGGACCGCTTGCGGGGTGGTTCTCTGTCTGCAGGGGGTGGGGTGCTGGTGTGGTGGTCCTGTGGCGGGGCGTCCTGTCCACTAGCGCCGGCGGAGGTGGTGGGCAGTTTATCGTCCTGGCTAGTGTCAGGGGCCCCTTGGAGTGCCACAGTGTCCCTCCTGGTGTTCTGTATCTCCTTCAGCACCCCTACAATGGTGCCCAGGGCGGTGCTGATGGTTCTGAGTTCCTCCCTGAAGCCCAAATACTGTTCCTCCTGCAGGCGCTGTGTCTCCTGAAACTTGGCCAGTACCGTTGCCATCGTCTCCTGGGAGTGGTGGTATGCTCCCATGATGGAGGAGAGTGCCTTGTGGAGAGTGAGTTCCGTAGGCCTGTCCGCCCCCTCTCGCACGGCAGCCCTCCCAGTTCCCTTGTGTTCCTGTGCCTCCGTCCCCTGGACTGTGTACCCACTACCACTGCCCCCAGGTCCCTGTTGTCGTTTGGGTGGTGGGTTATCCTGGGTTCCCTGTAGTGGTGGACACACAGCTGATTGACGTGTCCTGGGGACGGAGGTATGGGCCAGCTGGGTGGGTGCTGTGCTGGTGTTACCAGAGGGTGGAAGGTCTGTGGTGGGCTGTGCCTGTGTGATGGGAACCGACTGTCCCGAGGCCCACGATGGTCCGGGGTGGTCATCTAGATTCAGTTGGACAGAGCTGCTGTCATCACTGTGGGCCTCTTCTGTGGGTGGGGTGGAGATGTCTGGACCCTACTGTCTGGTGACGTTGGGTAGTGGTCCTGCAGGGGTGGAAAGGCATGATTATTGCATCTGTGTGTTTCATGGTGTGCAATGGGTGGGTGACCGTGTACCCCAGTGCTGGCATTCCTGTGTGTGGGCTTGTGTGATGATGGTTGAGGGGGGTGTTATGGGTATGTGCAGTGGGCATGCTTTAGTGATGGGTGTCCATGCTTTGTTTTTGCATGCAGGGCTTGGTGTTGGGATGGGTGGTTTGTGATATTGGTACATTTGTGAGGAGTTGGAGTGATAGGGGTGGGGGCGAGGGTGGGGGTCTGTGATAGCATGCAGGTAGGGTGGGGGATATTATAGTTAAGATTTGACTTACCAGAGTCCATTCCTCCACCGACTCCTGCGAGGCCCTCAGGATGCATGATTGTCAAGACCTGCTCCTCCCATGTTGTTAGTTGAGGTGGAGGAGGTGGGGGTCCGCCGCCAGTCCGCTGTACCGCGATGTTGTGTCTGGAGACCACGGAACGCACCTTCCCCCGTAGGTCGTTCCACCTCTTCCTGATGTCGTCCAGATTTCTTGGGTGCTGTCCCACTGCGTTGACCCTTTCGACTATTCTTCTCCATAGCTCCATCTTCCTAGCAATGGAGGTGTGCTGCACCTGTGAGCCAAATAGCTGTGGCTCTACTCGTACGATTTCCTCCACTATGACCCTGAGCTCCTCCTCTGAGAACCTGGGGTGTCTTTGCCGTGCCATGGGGTGGTGTAGGTGATGTGTGGGGTGGTGGCTGGACTGGCTTGTAGTGAGTACCAAGGGGTACTGGCACCTTGCACCAGGCCCAGTTATCCCTTATTAGTGTATAGGGTGTCTAGCAGCATAGGCTGATAGATAATGGTAGCTTAGCAGAGCAGCTTAGGCTGAACTAGGAGATGAGTGAAGCTCCTACAGTACCACTAGTGTCACTTGCACAATATCATAAGAAAACACAATACACAGTTATACTAAAAATAAAGGTACTTTATTTTTATGACAATATGCCAAAGTATCTCAGAGTGTACCCTCAGTGAGAGGATAGGAAATATACACAAGATATATGTACACAATACCAAAAATATGCAGTATAGTCTTAGAAAACAGTGCAAACAATGTATAGTTACAATAGGATGCAATGGGGACACATAGGGATAGGGGCAACACAAACCATATACTCCAAAAGTGGAATGCGAACCACGAATGGACCCCAAACCTATGTGACCTTGTAGAGGGTCGCTGGGACTATTAGAAAATAGTGAGGGTTAGAAAAATAGCCCACCCCAAGACCCTGAAAAGTGAGTGCAAAGTGTACTAAAGTTCCCCAAAGGACATGGAAGTCGTGATAGGGGAATTCTGCAGGAAAGACACAAACCAGCAATGCAACAATGATTGATTTCCAGTCTAGGGTACCTGTGGAACAAGGGGACCAAGTCCAAAAGTCACAAGCAAGTCGGAGATGGGCAGATGCCCAGGAAATGCCAGCTGTGGGTGCAAAGAAGCTTCTACTGGACAGGAGAAGCTAAGGTTTCTGCAGGAACGACAAGGGCTAGAGACTTCCCCTTTGGAGGACGGATCCCTCACGCCATGGAGAGTTGTGCAGAAGTGTTTTCCCACCGAAAGACCACCAACAAGCCTTGCTAGCTGCAAATTGTGTGGTTAAAGTTTTTGGATGCTGCCGTGGCCCAGGAGGGACCAGGATGTCGCAAATTGCGCCAGGAGACAGAGGGGACGTCGAGTAAGATAAGGAGCCCTCTCAGCAGCAGGTAGCACCCGGAGAAGTGCCAGAAACAGGCACTACAAGGATGCGTGAAACAGTGTTCACCCGAAGTTGCACAAAGGAGTCCCACGTCGCCGGAGACCAACTTAGAAAGTCGTGCAATGCAGGTTACAGTGCTGTGGACCCAGGCTTGGCTGTGCACAAAGGATTTCCGCCGGAAGTGCACAGAGGCCGGAGTAGCTGCAAAAGTCGCGGTTCCCACAATGCAGTCTGGCGTGGGGAGGCAAGGACTTACCTCCACCAAACTTGGGCTGAAGAGTCACTGGACTGTGGGGGTCACTTGGACACTGTTGCTGGATTCGAGGGACCTCGCTCGTCGTGCTGAGAGGAGACCCAAGGGACCGGTAATGCAGCTTTTTGGTGCCTGCGGTTGCAGGGGGAAGATTCAGTCGACCCACGGGAGATTTCTTCGGAGCTTCTAGTGCAGAGAGGAGGCAGACTACCCCCACAGCATGCACCACCAGGAAAACAGTCGAGAAGGCGGCAGGATCAGCGTTACAGAGTTGCAGTAGTCGTCTTTGCTACTATGTTGCAGTTTTGCAGGCTTCCAGCGCGGTCAGCAGTCGATTCCTTGGCAGAAGGTGAAGAGAGAGATGCAGAGGAACTCGGATGAGCTCTTGCATTCGTTATCTAAAGTTTCCCCAGAGACAGAGACCCTAAATAGCCAGAAAAGAGGGTTTGGCTACTTAGGAGAGAGGATAGGCTAGCAACACCTGAAGAAGCCTATCAGAAGGAGTCTCTGACGTCACCTGGTGGCACTGGCCACTCAGAGCAGTCCAGTGTGCCAGCAGCACCTCTGTTTCCAAGATGGCAGAGGTCTGGAACACACTGGAGGAGCTCTGGACACCTCCCAGGGGAGGTGCAGGTCAGGGGAGTGGTCACTCCCCTTTCCTTTGTCCAGTTTCATGCCAGAGCAGGGCTAAGGGGTCCCTGAACCGGTGTAGACTGGCTTATGCAGAATTGGGCACATCTGTGCCCATGAAAGCATTTCCAGAGGCTGGGGGAGGCTACTCCTCCCCTGCCTTCACACCATTTTCCAAAGGGAGAGGGTGTAACACCCTCTCTCAGAGGAAGTCCTTTGTTCTGCCATCCTGGGACAAGCCTGGCTTGACCCCAGGAGGGCAGAAACCTGTCTGAGGGGTTGGCAGCAGCAGCAGGTGCAGTGAAACCCCGGGAAAGGCAGTTTGGCAGTACCAGGGTCTGTGCTACAGACCACTGGGATCATGGGATTGTGCCAACTATGCCAGGGTGGCATAGAGGGGGCAATTCCATGATCATAGACATGTTACATGGCCATATTCGGAGTTACCATTGTGAAGCTACATATAGGTAGTGACCTATATGTAGTGCACGCGTGTAATGGTGTCCCCGCACTCACAAAGTCCGGGGAATTGGCCCTGGACAATGTGGGGGCACCTTTGCTAGTGCCAGGGTGCCCTCACACTAAGTAACTTTGCACCTAGCCTTTACCAGGTAAAGGTTAGACATATAGGTGACTTATAAGTTACTTAAGTGCAGTGTAAAATGGCTGTGAAATAACGTGGACGTTATTTCACTCAGGCTACAGTGGCAGGCCTGTGTAAGAATTGTCAGAGCTCCCTATGGGTGGCAAAGGAAATGCTGCAGCCCATAGGGATCTCCTGGAACCCCAATACCCTGGGTACCTCAGTACCATATACTAGGGAATTATAAGGGTGTTCCAGTAAGCCAATGTAAATTGGTAAAATTGGTCACTAGCCTGTTAGTGACAATTTGAAAGAAATGAGAGAGCATAACCACTGAGGTTCTGATTAGCAGAGCCTCAGTGAGACAGTTAGTCACTACACAGGTAACACATTCAGGCACACTTATGAGCACTGGGGCCCTGGATGACAGGGTCCCAGTGACACATACAACTAAAACAACATATATACAGTGACAAATGGGGGTAACATGCCAGGCAAGATGGTACTTTCCTACACAACCCCCCCCCCCCAAACGAAGGACAAGAAGACTAGCCATGACCTGATGAGTCTTCATTGTCTAAGTGGAAATATCTGGAGAGTCCATCTGCATTGGAGTGGCTACTCCCAGGTCTATGTTCCACTGTATAGTCCATTCCCTGTAGGGATATGGACCACCTCAACAATTTAGGATTTTCACCTTTCATTTGTTTTAGCCAAAGTGGAGGTTTGTGGTCTGTCTGAACAATGAAGTGAGTGCCAAACAGGTATGGCCTAAACTTCTTCAGTGCCCAGACCACAGCAAAGGCCTTCCTCTCAATGGCAGACCAACGCTTTTCTCTAGGGGTCAACCTTCTACTAATAAAAGCAACAGGTTGATCCTGGCCCTCAGAATTAAGTTGTGATAGGACTGCCCCTACCCTAATTCAGATGCATCAGTTTGGACATAGAATTTTTTAGAGTAACAAGGGCTTTTCAGGACAGGTGCAGAGCACATGGCCTGCTTCAGCTCCTCAAAAGCTTTCTGACAGTTTGCTGTCCATAATACCTTTTTAGGCATTTTCTTGGATGTGAGGTCATTAAGAGGGGCTGCAATGGAGCCATAGTTCTTAATGAACCTCCTGTAATACCCAGTGAGGCCTAGGAAGGCTCTCACCTGAGTCTGAGTAGTAGACAACAATTGTTTGGATTTTCCCCTGTAGTGGTGCAATCTGTTCCCCACCAACAAGGTGTCCCAGATAAACCACCTTTCCCTGCCCTATCTGGCACTTTGAAGCCTTGATAGTGAGGCCTGCCTTCTGCAGGGCCTCCAAAACTTTCCATCGGAGGACCAGGTGATCATCCCAGCTGGAGCTAAAGACAAATATATCGTCCAAATATGCTGCACTGAAAGCCTCCAGCCATTGCAGGACTGTGTTCACCAACCTCTGAAAAGTGGCAGGTGCATTTTTCAATCCAAAAGGCATTACTGTAAACTGGTAATGTCCTCCAATGGTTGAAAATGCAGTTTTAGGTTTAGCATCTTCTGATAATTTGATCTGCCAATACCCTGCAGTCAAATCAAAAGTGCTTAGATACTTGGCAGATGCCAGTGTATCTATGAGCTCATCTGCCCTGGGTATAGGGTGAGCATCAGTTTTGGTTACCTGGTTGAGACCTCTGTAGTCTACACAAAACCGCATTTCTTTCTTTCCATCCTTGGAATGAGGTTTTGGTACCAGTACCACAGGAGAAGCCCATGGACTTTCAGAGTGCTCAACCACTCCCAGTTCTAACATTTTCTGCACCTCTTGCTTTATGCAGTCCCTGACATGGTCAGGCTGCCTATAGATCTTACTTTTGACAGGCAAGCTGTCTCCAGTATCTATAGTGTGCTCACACCAAGAAGTGGTACCTGGCACAGTAGAGAAGAGTTCAGAAAACTGACCCAGGAGATTTATGCAATGGTCTTTCTGCTCAGCAGTAAGACAATCAGCCAAAACTACACCTTCCACAAGAGCATCTTGTTCTGTGGAAGAGAAGAGATCAGGTAGAGGATCACTGTCTTCTTCCTGTCCCTCATCAGTTGCCATGAGCAGGGTGAGATCAGCCCTGTCATAGTAGGGTTTCAGGCGGTTGACATGGAGCACCCTAAGGGGACTCCTGGCAGTGCCTAAGTCAACTAAATAGGTGACTTCACCCTTTTTCTCAACAATTGTGTGGGGTCCACTCCATTTATCTTGGAGTGCCCTTGGGGCCACAGGCTCCAAGACCCACACTTTCTGCCCTGGTTGGTACTGAACCAAAACAGCCTTCTGGTCATGCCATTGCTTTTGGAGCTCTTGGCTGGCCTGAATGTTTTTACTGGCCTTTTTTATATACTCAGCCATCCTTGATCTGAGGCCAAGTACATAATCCACAATATCTTGTTTTGGAGCTTTTAAAGGTTGTTCCCAACCCTCCTTGACAAGTGTTAGTGGACCCCTAACAGGGTGTCCAAAGAGGAGTTCAAAGGGGCTGAAGCCCACTCCTTTCTGGGGTACCTCCCTGTAGGCAAAAAGGAGGCATGGTAACAGGATATCCCATCTCCTGCGGAGTTTTTCAGGGAGACCCATAATCATGCCTGTGAGAGTTTTGTTAAATCTCTCCACCAGTCCATTTGTTTGTGGATGATAGGGTGTAGTGAACTTGTAAGTCACACCACACTCCTTCCACATGGCCTTTAAGTATGCAGACATGAAATTGCTTCCCCTGTCTGATACTACTTCCTTTGGGAAGCCCACCCTAGAAAATATTCCCAGGAGAGCCTTTGCCACTGCAGGTGCTGTAGTGGTCCTTAAAGGAATTGCTTCAGGATATCTTGTGGCATGGTCCACTACCACCAAGATAAACCTATTGCCTGAAGCAGTAGGAGGGTCAAGAGGGCCAACTATGTCAACCCCTACCCTTTCAAAGGGAACCCCAACCACAGGCAGTGGAATAAGGGGTGCCTTTGGGGTGCCACCTGTCTTGCCACTGGCTTGACAGGTTTCACAGGACTTACAAAATGATTTTGTGTCCTCAGACATTCTAGGCCAATGAAACAAGGGAACAAGCCTGTCCCAAGTTTTCATTTGTCCCAGATGTCCAGCTAGGGGAATGTCGTGGGCTAGAGTTAGGAGGAACTTTCTGTACTCCTGAGGAATCACTAACCTCCTGGCAGTTCCAGGTTTAGGATCCCTTGCTTCAGTGTACAAGAGGTTGTCCTCCCAGTAAACTCTGTGAGAGTCACTGACATCCCCATTAGCCTGTTTGACAGCTTGCTGTCTTAGACCCTCTACTGTGGGACAGGTTTGCTGTGCCACACTCAGCTCCTCCCTGGCAGGTCCCCCTTCACCCAAAAGCTCAGCAGTGTCTGCTTCCAGCTCCTCTGGTGTAGGTTCTGCACAGGGTGGAAATTCTTCTTCCTCAGAAGTAGAATCCACTGTAGAGGAAGGGATAGTAGGAAGTGCTTTACTTCTACTAGCCCTAGCTTTAGGGAGCACTTGGTCCATTGTTCCAGGATCCAAGCTTCCCTGTCCTTTTTGCTTTTTGGCCTGAGCCCTGGTTAAAGCAAAAATATGCCCTGGGATGCCCAGCATTGCTGCATGGGCCTCCAACTCCACATCTGACCAAGCTGATGTCTCCAAATCATTTCCTAGTAGACAGTCTACAGGTAAATCTGTGGCTACCACAACTTTCTTTGGACCAGTAACCCCCACCCCAGTTGAGATTTACAACAGCCATGGGGTGGCTAAGTGTGTTGTTGTGAGCATCGGTTACTTGGTACTGGTGACCAAGTAGGTGTTGTTCAGGGTGGACCAGTTTCTCTATGACCATAGTCACACTGGCTCCAGTGTCCCTGTAGGCCTGAACCTCAACACCATTTATTAGGGATAGCTGCTTGTACTTATCCATATTAAGGGGACAAGCAACTAAGGTGGCTAAATCAATAGCCCCCTCAGAGACTAACACAGCCTCTGTGGTCTCCCTAACCTGACCAACCCCAACTAAGTTACCAAAAGTGAGCCCAGCTACTCCCTTGGATTGGCTATTAGTAGGTTTGCTCCCACCACCACTGCTATTAATAGGGACACTAGGTGTAGCAGTAGGGGTTGTAGTGGTAGGAGGCTTGGTGCTTTTCTTTGGACAACTGGGATCTGTTGTCCAATGGCCTTTTATTTTACATAAATAGCACCATGGTTTCTTTTCTTTGTTTTGATTAGAAGAGGATTTGGGCCCACCACCCCCACCAGAGTGTTTTTGTGGGCCTGATGAAGACTCATTTTTAGATTTGTCCCCACCCTTGTCAGAAGACTTACCATCCTTCTTCTTGCCATCTTTGTCACCCCCTGTATGAACTTTTCTGTTCACCCTTGTTCTGACCCATTTGTCTGCCTTCTTTCCCAATTCTTGGGGAGAGGTCAGATCAGAGTCCACCAAGTACTGGTGCAACAAATCAGACACACAATTATTAAGAATATGCTCTCTCAGGATCAAGTTATACAGGCTGTCATAATCAGTAACTTTACTGCCATGTAACCACCCCTCCAAGGCCTTCACTGAATGGTCAATGAAATCAACCCAGTCTTGTGAAGACTCCTTTTTGGTCTCTCTGAACTTTATCCTGTATTGTTCAGTGGTTAAGCCATAACCATCCAGGAGTGCATTCTTAAGAACTGTAAAATTATTGGCATCACTTTCTTTCACAGTGAGGAGCCTATCCCTACCTTTTCCACTAAATGATAGCCATAGGATAGCAGCCCACTGCCTTTGAGGGACATCCTGTACAACACAGGCCCTCTCAAGTGCAGCAAACCACTTGTTAATGTCATCCCCCTCCTTATAAGGGGGAACTATCTTGTGCAGATTCCTGGAATCATGCTCTTTTGCAGGATGACTATGGGGAATACTGCTGCTGCCACCATGGGTTTCTAAACACAGAAGTATGATGAGAATAAACAGAAGGAGACCTGTCCCTTACAGAGGGCACCCTAACAGCTTGGCTGACAGTGTAATGTGAGAGCACACCATCTGTATGATGTGACTCCACCTCAGTACCAACTATGCTAGACTGTCTAGTAATGGGCAGGCTAAGAAGTTTCTTTCCTAAATCTTTTCCTGGGGGAGTCCCTGGATCAGATTGGGAACCATTAGCTACTTTTTCAACAGATGGGGCACTTTTAGCCTTATCTTGTTCTCTAAGCATGTTAAGTAACAATTCCAAGGAAGGATTCTTCCCTACACTCAAACCTCTCTCTATGCAGAGACTCCTTGCTCCTTTCCAGCTAAGGTGATCATATGCAAGTTTGGACAGATCAACATTTTGGCCTGTGCCAGACATTTTTAGAGAGAGTTAAAGTGATAGAAAAAGAGAAAAAAGTTTGTCAGAGCTTTTAGAAAGACAGAGAAAAAAACTTTTAAAACTTTTTAGAACTTTTTGAAAGTTTAGAAGTACTTTTCAGCACTTTAGAAAAGAGTGAAAAGAGGAAATGCAAAACTTTTTAGTTATGTGTACACACACTGAACTTGTTTTGTATATTTTTCTCTTATGAAAAGTACAATGACAAGAGTGGTAAGTAGTCTCAAAGCACTTATCCCACCGCTGCCACCAATGTAGGAGGCTGGACTGGCTTGTAGTGAGTACCAAAGGGTACTTGCACCTTGCACCAGGCCCAGTTATCCCTTATTAGTGTATAGGGTGTCTAGCAGCATAGGCTGATAGATAATGGTAGCTTAGCAGAGCAGCTTAGGCTGAACTAGGAGACGAGTGAAGCTCCTACAGTACCACTAGTGTCACTTGCACAATATCATAAGAAAACACAATACACAGTTATACTAAAAATAAAGGTACTTTATTTTTATGACAATATGCCAAAGTATCTCAGAGTGTACCCTCAGTGAGAGGATAGGAAATATACACAAGATATATGTACACAATACCAAAAATATGCAGTATAGTCTTAGAAAACAGTGCAAACAATGTATAGTTACAATAGGATGCAATGGGGACACATAGGGATAGGGGCAACACAAACCATATACTCCAAAAGTGGAATGCGAACCACGAATGGACCCCAAACCTATGTGACCTTGTAGAGGGTCGCTGGGACTATTAGAAAATGGTGAGGGTTAGAAAAATAGCCCACCCCAAGACCCTGAAAAGTGAGTGCAAAGTGCACTAAAGTTCCCCAAGGGACATAGAAGTCGTGATAGGGGAATTCTGCAGGAAAGACACAAACCAGCAATGCAACAACGATGGATTTCCAGTCGAGGGTACCTGTGGAACAAGGGGACCAAGTCCAAAAGTCACAAGCAAGTCGGAGATGGGCAGATGCCCAGGAAATGCCAGCTGTGGGTGCAAAGAAGCTTCTACTGGACAGGAGAAGCTAAGGTTTCTGCAGGAATGACAAGGGCTAGAGACTTCCCCTTTGGAGTACGGATCCCACACACCGTGGAGAGTCGTGCAGAAGTGTTTTCCCGCCGAAAGATCGCCAGCAAGCCTTGCTAGCTGCAAATTGTGCGGTTAGTGTTTTTGGATGCTGTTGTGGCCCAGGAGGGACCAGGATGTCGCAAATTGCGCCAGGAGACAGAGGGGACGTCGAGCAAGACAAGGAGCCCTCTCAGCAGCAGGTAGCACCTGGAGAAGTGCCAGAAACAGGCACTACGAGGATGCGTGAAATGGTGCTCACCCGAAGTTGCACAAAGGAGTCCCACGTCGCCGGAGACCAACTTAGAAAGTCGTGCAATGCAGGTTAGAGTGCTGTGGACCCAGGCTTGGCTGTGCACAAAGGATTTCCGCCGGAAGTGCACAGAGGCCGGAGTAGCTGCAAAAGTCGCGGTTCCCAGCAATGCAGTCTGGCGTGGGGAGGCAAGGACTTACCTCCACCAAACTTGGGCTGAAGAGTCACTGGACTGTCGGGGTCACTTGGACACTGTTGCTGGATTCGAGGGACCTCGCTCGTCGTGCTGAGAGGAGACCCAAGGGACCGGTAATGCAGCTTTTTGGTGCCTGCGGTTGCAGGGGGAAGATTCCGTCGACCCACGGGAGATTTCTTCGGAGCTTCTAGTGCAGAGAGGAGGCAGACTACCCCCACAGCATGCACCACCAGGAAAACAGTCGAGAAGGCGGCAGGATCAGCGTTACAGAGTTGCAGTAGTCGTCTTTGCTACTATGTTGCAGTTTTGCAGGCTTCCAGCGCGGTCAGCAGTCGATTCCTTAGCAGAAGGTGAAGAGAGAGATGCAGAGGAACTCGGATGAGCTCTTGCATTCGTTATCTAAAGTTTCCCCAGAGACAGAGACCCTAAATAGCCAGAAAAGAGGGTTTTTACTGGCCTTTTTCATATACTCAGCCATCCTTGATCTGAGGCCAAGTACATAATCCACAATATCTTGTTTTGGAGCTTTTAAAGGTTGTTCCCAACCCTCCTTGACAAGTGTTAGTGGACCCCTAACAGGGTGTCCAAAGAGGAGTTCAAAGGGGCTGAAGCCCACTCCTTTCTGGGGTACCTCCCTGTAGGCAAAAAGGAGGCATGGTAACAGGATATCCCATCTCCTGCGGAGTTTTTCAGGGAGACCCATAATCATGCCTGTGAGAGTTTTGTTAAATCTCTCCACCAGTCCATTTGTTTGTGGATGATAGGGTGTAGTGAACTTGTAAGTCACACCACACTCCTTCCACATGGCCTTTAAGTATGCAGACATGAAATTGCTTCCCCTGTCTGATACTACTTCCTTTGGGAAGCCCACCCTAGAAAATATTCCCAGGAGAGCCTTTGCCACTGCAGGTGCTGTAGTGGTCCTTAAAGGAATTGCTTCAGGATATCTTGTGGCATGGTCCACTACCACCAAGATAAACCTATTGCCTGAAGCAGTAGGAGGGTCAAGAGGGCCAACTATGTCAACCCCTACCCTTTCAAAGGGAACCCCAACCACAGGCAGTGGAATAAGGGGTGCCTTTGGGGTGCCACCTGTCTTGCCACTGGCTTGACAGGTTTCACAGGACTTACAAAATGATTTTGTGTCCTCAGACATTCTAGGCCAATGAAACAAGGGAACAAGCCTGTCCCAAGTTTTCATTTGTCCCAGATGTCCAGCTAGGGGAATGTCGTGGGCTAGAGTTAGGAGGAACTTTCTGTACTCCTGAGGAATCACTAACCTCCTGGCAGTTCCAGGTTTAGGATCCCTTGCTTCAGTGTACAAGAGGTTGTCCTCCCAGTAAACTCTGTGAGAGTCACTGACATCCCCATTAGCCTGTTTGACAGCTTGCTGTCTTAGACCCTCTACTGTGGGACAGGTTTGCTGTGCCACACTCAGCTCCTCCCTGGCAGGTCCCCCTTCACCCAAAAGCTCAGCAGTGTCTGCTTCCAGCTCCTCTGGTGTAGGTTCTGCACAGGGTGGAAATTCTTCTTCCTCAGAAGTAGAATCCACTGTAGAGGAAGGGATAGTAGGAAGTGCTTTACTTCTACTAGCCCTAGCTTTAGGGAGCACTTGGTCCATTGTTCCAGGATCCAAGCTTCCCTGTCCTTTTTGCTTTTTGGCCTGAGCCCTGGTTAAAGCAAAAATATGCCCTGGGATGCCCAGCATTGCTGCATGGGCCTCCAACTCCACATCTGACCAAGCTGATGTCTCCAAATCATTTCCTAGTAGACAGTCTACAGGTAAATCTGTGGCTACCACAACTTTCTTTGGACCAGTAACCCCCACCCCAGTTGAGATTTACAACAGCCATGGGGTGGCTAAGTGTGTTGTTGTGAGCATCGGTTACTTGGTACTGGTGACCAAGTAGGTGTTGTTCAGGGTGGACCAGTTTCTCTATGACCATAGTCACACTGGCTCCAGTGTCCCTGTAGGCCTGAACCTCAACACCATTTATTAGGGATAGCTGCTTGTACTTATCCATATTAAGGGGACAAGCAACTAAGGTGGCTAAATCAATAGCCCCCTCAGAGACTAACACAGCCTCTGTGGTCTCCCTAACCTGACCAACCCCAACTAAGTTACCAAAAGTGAGCCCAGCTACTCCCTTGGATTGGCTATTAGTAGGTTTGCTCCCACCACCACTGCTATTAATAGGGACACTAGGTGTAGCAGTAGGGGTTGTAGTGGTAGGAGGCTTGGTGCTTTTCTTTGGACAACTGGGATCTGTTGTCCAATGGCCTTTTATTTTACATAAATAGCACCATGGTTTCTTTTCTTTGTTTTGATTAGAAGAGGATTTGGGCCCACCACCCCCACCAGAGTGTTTTTGTGGGCCTGATGAAGACTCATTTTTAGATTTGTCCCCACCCTTGTCAGAAGACTTACCATCCTTCTTCTTGCCATCTTTGTCACCCCCTGTATGAACTTTTCTGTTCACCCTTGTTCTGACCCATTTGTCTGCCTTCTTTCCCAATTCTTGGGGAGAGGTCAGATCAGAGTCCACCAAGTACTGGTGCAACAAATCAGACACACAATTATTAAGAATATGCTCTCTCAGGATCAAGTTATACAGGCTGTCATAATCAGTAACTTTACTGCCATGTAACCACCCCTTCAAGGCCTTCACTGAATGGTCAATGAAATCAACCCAGTCTTGTGAAGACTCCTTTTTGGTCTCTCTGAACTTTATCCTGTATTGTTCAGTGGTTAAGCCATAACCATCCAGGAGTGCATTCTTAAGAACTGTAAAATTATTGGCATCACTTTCTTTCACAGTGAGGAGCCTATCCCTACCTTTTCCACTAAATGATAGCCATAGGATAGCAGCCCACTGCCTTTGAGGGACATCCTGTACAACACAGGCCCTCTCAAGTGCAGCAAACCACTTGTTAATGTCATCCCCCTCCTTATAAGGGGGAACTATCTTGTGCAGATTCCTGGAATCATGCTCTTTTGCAGGATGACTATGGGGAATACTGCTGCTGCCACCATGGGTTTCTAAACACAGAAGTATGATGAGAATAAACAGAAGGAGACCTGTCCCTTACAGAGGGCACCCTAACAGCTTGGCTGACAGTGTAATGTGAGAGCACACCATCTGTATGATGTGACTCCACCTCAGTACCAACTATGCTAGACTGTCTAGTAATGGGCAGGCTAAGAAGTTTCTTTCCTAAATCTTTTCCTGGGGGAGTCCCTGGATCAGATTGGGAACCATTAGCTACTTTTTCAACAGATGGGGCACTTTTAGCCTTATCTTGTTCTCTAAGCATGTTAAGTAACAATTCCAAGGAAGGATTCTTCCCTACACTCAAACCTCTCTCTATGCAGAGACTCCTTGCTCCTTTCCAGCTAAGGTGATCATATGCAAGTTTGGACAGATCAACATTTTGGCCTGTGCCAGACATTTTTAGAGAGAGTTAAAGTGATAGAAAAAGAGAAAAAAGTTTGTCAGAGCTTTTAGAAAGACAGAGAAAAAAACTTTTAAAACTTTTTAGAACTTTTTGAAAGTTTAGAAGTACTTTTCAGCACTTTAGAAAAGAGTGAAAAGAGGAAATGCAAAACTTTTTAGTTATGTGTACACACACTGAACTTGTTTTGTATATTTTTCTCTTATGAAAAGTACAATGACAAGAGTGGTAAGTAGTCTCAAAGCACTTATCCCACCGCTGCCACCAATGTAGGAGGCTGGACTGGCTTGTAGTGAGTACCAAGGGGTACTTGCACCTTGCACCAGGCCCAGTTATCCCTTATTAGTGTATAGGGTGTCTAGCAGCATAGGCTGATAGATAATGGTAGCTTAGCAGAGCAGCTTAGGCTGAACTAGGAGACGAGTGAAGCTCCTAAAGTACCACTAGTGTCACTTGCACAATATCATAAGAAAACACAATACACAGTTATACTAAAAATAAAGGTACTTTATTTTTATGACAATATGCCAAAGTATCTCAGAGTGTACCCTCAGTGAGAGGATAGGAAATATACACAAGATATATGTACACAATACCAAAAATATGCAGTATAGTCTTAGAAAACAGTGCAAACAATGTATAGTTACAATAGGATGCAATGGGGACACATAGGGATAGGGGCAACACAAACCATATACTCCAAAAGTGGAATGCGAACCACGAATGGACCCCAAACCTATGTGACCTTGTAGAGGGTCGCTGGGACTATTAGAAAATGGTGAGGGTTAGAAAAATAGCCCACCCCAAGACCCTGAAAAGTGAGTGCAAAGTGCACTAAAGTTCCCCAAGGGACATAGAAGTCGTGATAGGGGAATTCTGCAGGAAAGACACAAACCAGCAATGCAACAACAATGGATTTCCAGTCGAGGGTACCTGTGGAACAAGGGGACCAAGTCCAAAAGTCACAAGCAAGTCGGAGATGGGCAGATGCCCAGGAAATGCCAGCTGTGGGTGCAAAGAAGCTTCTACTGGACAGGAGAAGCTAAGGTTTCTGCAGGAATGACAAGGGCTAGAGACTTCCCCTTTGGAGTATGGATCCCACACACCGTGGAGAGTCGTGCAGAAGTGTTTTCCCGCCGAAAGATTGCCAGCAAGCCTTGCTAGCTGCAAATCGTGCGGTTAGTGTTTTTGGATGCTGCTGTGGCCCAGGAGGGACCAGGATGTCGCAAATTGCGCCAGGAGACAGAGGGGACGTCGAGCAAGACAAGGAGCCCTCTCAGCAGCAGGTAGCACCTGGAGAAGTGCCAGAAACAGGCACTACGAGGATGCGTGAAATGGTGCTCACCCGAAGTTGCACAAAGGAGTCCCACATCGCCGGAGACCAACTTAGAAAGTCGTGCAATGCAGGTTAGAGTGCTGTGGACCCAGGCTTGGCTGTGCACAAAGGATTTCCGCCGGAAGTGCACAGAGGCCGGAGTAGCTGCAAAAGTCGCGGTTCCCAGCAATGCAGTCTGGCGTGGGGAGGCAAGGACTTACCTCCACCAAACTTGGGCTGAAGAGTCACTGGACTGTCGGGGTCACTTGGACACTGTTGCTGGATTCGAGGGACCTCGCTCGTCGTGCTGAGAGGAGACCCAAGGGACCGGTAATGCAGCTTTTTGGTGCCTGCGGTTGCAGGGGGAAGATTCCGTCGACCCACGGGAGATTTCTTCGGAGCTTCTAGTGCAGAGAGGAGGCAGACTACCCCCACAGCATGCACCACCAGGAAAACAGTCGAGAAGGCGGCAGGATCAGCGTTACAGAGTTGCAGTAGTCGTCTTTGCTACTATGTTGCAGTTTTGCAGGCTTCCAGCGCGGTCAGCAGTCGATTCCTTGGCAGAAGGTGAAGAGAGAGAAGCAGAGGAACTCGGATGAGCTCTTGCATTCGTTATCTAAAGTTTCCCCAGAGCCAGAGACCCTAAATAGCCAGAAAAGAGGGTTTGGCTACCTAGGAGAGAGGATAGGCTAGCAACACCTGAAGGAGCCTATCAGAAGGAGTCTCTGACGTCACCTGGTGGCACTGGCCACTCAGAGCAGTCCAGTGTGCCAGCAGCACCTCTGTTTCCAAGATGGCAGAGGTCTGGAGAACACTGGAGGAGCTCTGGACACCTCCCAGGGGAGGTGCAGGTCAGGGGAGTGGTCACTCCCCTTTCCTTTGTCCAGTTTCGCGCCAGAGCAGGGCTAAGGGGTCCCTGAACCGGTGTAGACTGGCTTATGCAGAATTGGGCACATCTGTGCCCATGAAAGCATTTCCAGAGGCTGGGGGAGGCTACTCCTCCCCTGCCTTCACACCATTTTCCAAAGGGAGAGGGTGTAACACCCTCTCTCAGAGGAAGTCCTTTGTTCTGCCATCCTGGGACAAGCCTGGCTTGACCCCAGGAGGGCAGAAACCTGTCTGAGGGGTTGGCAGCAGCAGCAGCTGCAGTGAAACCCCAGGAAAGGCAGTTTGGCAGTACCAGGGTCTGTGCTACAGACCACTGGGATCATGGGATTGTGCCAACTATGCCAGGATGGCATAGAGGGGGCAATTCCATGATCATAGACATGTTACATGGCCATATTCGGAGTTACCATTGTGAAGCTACATATAGGTAGTGACCTATATGTAGTGCATGCGTGTAATGGTGTCCCCGCACTCACAAAGTCCGGGGAATTGGCCCTGAACCATGTGGGGGCACCTTGGCTAGTGCCAGGGTGCCCTCACACTAAGTAACTTTGCACCTAGCCTTTACCAGGTAAAGGTTAGACATATAGGTGACTTATAAGTTACTTAAGTGCAGTGTAAAATGGCTGTGAAATAACGTGGCAGTTATTTCACTCAGGCTACAGCGGCAGGCCTGTGTAAGAATTGTCAGAGCTCCCTATGGGTGGCAAAAGAAATGCTGCAGCCCATAGGGATCTCCTGGAACCCCAATACCCTGGGTACCTCAGTACCATATACTAGGGAATTATAAGGGTGTTCCAGTAAGCCAATGTAAATTGGTAAAATTGGTCACTAGCCTGTTAGTGACAATTTGAAAGAAATGAGAGAGCATAACCACTGAGGTTCTGATTAGCAGAGCCTCAGTGAGACAGTTAGTCACTACACAGGTAACACATTCAGGCACACTTATGAGCACTGGGGCCCTGGATGACAGGGTCCCAGTGACACATACAACTAAAACAACATATATATAGTGACAAATGGGGGGCAAGATGGTACTTTCCTACAGGAACCGACTGTCCCGAGGCCCACGATGGTCCGGGGTGGTCATCTAGATTCAGTTGGACAGAGCTGCTGTCATCACTGTGGGCCTCTTCTGTGGGTGGGGTGGAGATGTCTGGACCCTCCTGTCTGGTGACGTTGGGTAGTGGTCCTGCAGGGGTGGAAAGGCATGATTATTGCATCTGTGTGTTTCATGGTGTGCAATGGGTGGGTGACCGTGTACCCCAGTGCTGGCATTCCTGTGTGTGGGCTTGTGTGATGATGGTTGAGGGGGGTGTTATGGGTATGTGCAGTGGGCATGCTTTAGTGATGGGTGTCCATGCTTTGTTTTTGCATGCAGGGCTTGGTGTTGGGATGGGTGGTTTGTGATATTGGTACATTTGTGAGGAGTTGGAGTGATAGGGGTGGGGGCGAGGGTGGGGGTCTGTGATAGCATGCAGGTAGGGTGGGGGATATTATAGTTAAGATTTGACTTACCAGAGTCCATTCCTCCACCGACTCCTGCGAGGCCCTCAGGATGCATGATTGTCAAGACCTGCTCCTCCCATGTTGTTAGTTGAGGTGGAGGAGGTGGGGGTCCGCCGCCAGTCCGCTGTACCGCGATGTTGTGTCTGGAGACCACGGAACGCACCTTCCCCCGTAGGTCGTTCCACCTCTTCCTGATGTCGTCCAGATTTCTTGGGTGCTGTCCCACTGCGTTGACCCTTTCGACTATTCTTCTCCATAGCTCCATCTTCCTAGCAATGGAGGTGTGCTGCACCTGTGAGCCAAATAGCTGTGGCTCTACCCGTACCATTTCCTCCACTATGACCCTGAGCTCCTCCTCTGAGAACCTGGGGAGTCTTTGCCGTGCCATGGGGTGGTGTAGGTGATGTGTGGGGTGGTGTTTGTGGTGATAAGTGTGGTGATATGTAGTGGTGTGTGGTGTTTTGTGCATGGAAGTAGTGTGGCTGACGGTGTTGAGTGCCTGTGGCTGCTAGTTTGTGGATGGTGGTGTCTCTCTCTGGCCTTCTTTCAGATTTTTTTGTCGTAGGGGTTTGTGGGTGATGTGGGTGTGTGTTTTATATAGTATTGAGTGTGTGGGAGTGGTGTGTGTATGTGTCTCAGGTGTTTGTCTTTCAAATTGTCCAATGTGATGGTGTTTTGGAGATGTGTGTGTATTTTGAGCGCAGCGGTGTGTACCGCCAATGGAATACCGCGGTTGAAAGACCGCCGCATGGATTCGTGTGTCGTGATAGCATGGGCGTATTTCTGTTGGTGTGACGGTGGATGTGTTGTTTTCGCCAGTTTATCACTCACCTGTGGTGTGGCGGACTTGTGTGGGTGTCTGAATTTTGTCGGATTTCGGGATGTGGGTCATAATAGCTGTGGCGGATTTCAACGGCCACGGCGGTGTGTTGGCGGTCATCTGCACGGCGGTAAGCGGCTTTTACCGCCAATGTTGTAATGACCCCCTTTATCCTGTCCTACTTTTTAAATACATTGCACCCTGACCTCTCGGCTCTCAAAGGCCTACCCTACGGTTGACATATGTAATAAAAAGGAAGGATGGGGCCTGGCAAGAGGTTTACTTTGCCTAGTCAAAATGGCAGTTTCAACTGCACACAAAGGCTCTGCAGCGGTCTACGGCCCCCTCCCCAAGCCTTCATATGTCCCGGGGACCCCATTCTCCGTCACTACGCCCTATGAAAAAGGGGGAAAGGGCTGTGTGACCCCCTTTCCCACGTCTTATTAGTCCCCCGGGATCCCATCTTCTGGGGCTGACTATTTTTTAAAAGGGGAGGTGCGCTGCGCAGGCCACTCCCTAAGCCTATTTTGGCCTGAACCCCATCCCATGGGGCCGGCCTTTTTTAAAAGGTCCTGGGGTAGTTTTCTGTTTAAAAGGAGAGAGAGGGCTAAACCGCCCCCCTCCCAGAGCCTTATCAGGCCCCAGGAACCCCATCCCCCGTGGTAAATGCAAATTTAAAAGGGGAGGAGGATGTGCAACCCCCCAAAGCCTTTTTTGGCCCTGGATCCCATCTCCTGGAGCCAAAATGTAAATAAAAGGGGAGGAGGCCATGCAGCCCACCTCTATGAGCCTTATTAGGTCCTGTGAGCCATCCCACATAACTTAATATAATAAAAAATAAGGCTGTCTTTTGTTAAAAGGGGAGGGGGGCCCAAGGGTAGTTTTTGTTTAAAAAGAGAGGGCGGTGCAAGCCTCCTTCCCAAGTCATCTTAGGCCCCAGGGATCCCATCCCCTGGGGTGACTATATTTTTAAAAAGGAGAGAGGGGCCACTCTGCCCCTGAGCCTATTTTGTCCTCTGGGAGCCCATCCACAGGCCAGCATCCTGGGACCAGGCCCCAGAAACCCATCCCCCGGAGCCAAAATGTAAATAAAAAGTGAGGGGGCCTCGCAGCCCCCATCTCCGAGCCTTATTAGGCCCCGGGAGCACCATCCCACTGGGCTTAATATAGTTAAAAATTAGGCTAGCCTTTGTTAAAAGGGGAGGGAGCCCCAGCGGCAGTTTTTATTTAAAAGGAGAGGGAGGTGCAAGCCCCTCCTTCCCAGGTCACGTCAGGCCCCAGGGATATCATTCCCTGGGGTGACTATATTTTTAAATAGGGGTGAGGGGCCCCTCTGCCCACCACCCTAGCCTATTTTGTCCCCTGGGAGCCTATCCACAGGCCAGCATTTTTAAAACAGCAGGGGGCTGTGCATCTCCCTCCTTGAGCATATTTTGGCCCCCAAAGAGCCAATCCCCTGGGGCGTCCATTTTAAAAAGGCAGGTGCCCAGTGTCCACTAGAGGCACCCAACAAGCACAACACTGGAGGCTGGAGGAACGGTCCCAAGGTCTCCGCAGCCCTGGCCAGCTCCACCCATGGTGAAGGAGCCAGCATTGCTCCCACCCTGAGGGGGCAGATATTTAAGCTGCTCCCACTAGGCAAGAGCAATCTCTTGTTCTGTTTCAGAACACAAGCCTGCTCCAAGCTGGCTGGAGCATTTTTATAGCTCCTACACGCTGGGAACAGATTTTGTGTTTGCTCCTGTTTGGTGGGAGATTTGACAATGCTCCCACGAGACAGGAGCAAACCCATGTTTCCCTTGCTGTACTGGTGTGTGCAGGGAAACTACTGTGTCTTGGGGTTGGGATCTTCCAGACACAGCAAGTGAGCCAACTCCAGGGGATGGGGTCTCCGGGCCATTAAAGGCTCAGGGAGGGGGCCAGTGCATCCTCCTTCTTTTTAATTTAGCATACAGCACTGGGAAATGGTGTCCCCTGGTCCTTTTTAATTGTCAATAAGCAGTCCTTACGCCCCCCCTTCCACTTATTAAGTATATTGGACCACAGGGTAAGGGTTATATTTCAAGGAGGGTCTCAGGCTCCCCTCGCCCCTAAATATTTGAATTGAGCCCTGGAAGATAGGGTCCCCATGGCCAAAAATGTTTTGAGGAAGGGGGCCGTCTGGAGGAGGGGGGCGGCACCCCATCCCCTTGATAGTTTGGGCCTCAGCTGATGGGGCCCTGGGGCTGAATATCCTCAGCAAGGGAGGCTGCGTGCCCCCTTTCCTCAAATAACATACACTGGCCAAGAGGATGGTGTTCCCAGTTACCAATTTGGCCCACGGGAGAGGGGCCCTACTGATGCCCCACTCCACATTATTACATTATAAAATTGTGTTGGCCATTTTACTTTTTATTTTATTTGCTGCAATCCAATGGTACTCCCTCACCATTGTGGCAAAATTTGCAGATTTAGGGGCAGATTTAAGAGCCCCTAAGAGCCCCTAGCGCCACCTTAGTGCTGCCATTGCATCATGTTTTTTAACACTAAGGCAGTGCTAAGGTGGCATTTTCCTCACGCCATATTTATAATATAATGCATGCAATGCGCCACTTTGTAAACCCTTGGGCCACATTATGCCTGTGCCAGGCATAATGTATGCAAGAGGGCGTTCCCTAATTAGGGGGGCATAAAAAATGGTGCAAGGAAATCTAAGAGATTTCCTTGTGCCATTTTTTGGGCACTTTTAACGCCTGCTCAGAGCAGGCGTTAAAAGGGGGCTTCCATTATTTATGATGGGCCCCTATATACTCTGCAGGAGTAGCACCAAAATGTTGGCGCTACTCCTGCAGAGTACATCAATAGCATAAAAAAAAAAGTGATGCCATTGCCCCCTACCGTGCGCCATGGTGCTCCGTATTTTTAATACGGCCCACATATGGTGGCAGTAGGGGGGCACTAATAGTCGCAAGGAAAGTGGTGCTGCACTAGGTGAAGCATCACTTTTCTTAAATCTGTCCCTTATTATGTTAGCCCCAGGAAGGATCCTTCTATGTGTATGTTTTTTAATGTTAAATACTAAGTACTGAGTTCCTGAGTCCTGTAATGGCTGCCAGAGACATTTTTTACATGTTGCTGGCAGTCACTCAGATCACTTGCTCCTACAGGAGTCTGACTCCGACAGGAGTGAAATGTCCCAAGGGGAAAAAGCTCCCTCAGCCAATCAGAACACTCAATTTTAGAACTGGCGCTCCTGCAAGAAACTCGCAAGACTTTTGCGGACCTAACCGTCCACATATACAAATATTTTTAAACCATAATTTCTCAAAAACTACTGAATGGATTTACAAAAGGCACAATCTGCAGACCAAGATATGGAGTTCTGCCAAACTTTGGGTCAGATTTATACTTTTTGACGCAAACCTGCATTAGCGCAAGTTTGTGTCAAAAAGTATAGCGCTGGCTAGCGCCATTCCATGATGCCGGCCAGGCGCCATATTTATGGAATGGCGCTCAGGCCCTGTTAGCGTCCTTGTAAAGGATGCTAACAGGGCCGGGGAGGCGTAGGGGGAACCGGGGCTTGTGCGCCAAATTATGGCGCCACACTGTTTAGAGGCAAAAATATTGCCTCTAAGCAGAGTAGCGCCATTTTTTGGCACACAACTCCCATGAACATGGCTCCTGTCTTCGTAAAGACAGAAGCCATGCTCACTACCCTAATGGCCATGCCCAGGGGACGAATGTCCCCTGGGCATGGCCTCTGGGGCCAGACCTCTGCAAGGGGCCCCAAGTCAGGGCCCCCAAGTGGTGTTTGGAAAAAAAACAAAATACTCACCCGTACTTACCTTGGATGGGTTCCCCATCCTTAGGTGACCTCCTAGTGTGAGTAGGGATGGGTGGGGGTGTCACTGCGGCCAGGGAAGGGCACCTGTGAGCAATTTCCATGGTCTCTGACCATGGAAATCTGCCTAGAGGTCCCCCTGCGCTTGCCCAGACCCAGGCATTAAATAGTGGTGCTAAGCAAGCTTAGCGCCATTATTTAAGGCCCTCATCCCCCCGTGCTGGATTTTAGTACGGGGATAAATATGGCGCAAAGACCATATTGTCCTTTTCTGGATGGGAACGCCTACCTAGCATCTCATTGACGCAAGGTAGGTTTTCCCCTCCAGAAAATGAATGCAAACTAGACGCAAACGTGTCTAGCGCCAAAGTATAAATGTGGAGTTAGGTTTGCTCTGAATTAGCGTTTAAAAACAAATGACGCTAATTCAGCGCAAACCAAGAATAAATATGGGCCTTAGTGTAAATTCTTTCAGCAGTTTTTGTCTATGGAAAATGCACAGTGATTTTGTGTTTTGGAATCCCCCTTTTTTATCAGCCCCCACTTTACGGATCACTGTGAAACTTTTCATGCACAAATTAGGCGAAAAAGAGAATTGTTTTGGAAAGTTTTGAGAAGATTTGTCAAACAGTGCCAAAATCATTAACATCACAAAAAAGCATTTCCTATGACAACCCAGAGTTAACTATAATGACCCAGTGACGTTTTTTGTGTTGCCAATAACTTGGTGCAGTTTGACGAACCTTCAAGAAATTCTGAAAACTAGTACGCCACTCACTCCAGTTATGGTCTTGAAAGTTTCAGGGTAATTCGTCAAGTAGGGCTGAGAAAAAGGAGGGTCCCAGGTGCTTTTTCCCCCAAGCAATTTCCATAGGGATTTTTAGGCAAGACTACAGCCCGAACCACTAGACGGAATTACACAAAATTTGGCAGAAAGCTAGCTCTTGGTACAGAAAGTGTGATTTTTGTGATTTGGTGTAAATCTGTTAAGTAGTTTCGGAGATATTTAAAGTAAAACAAAATATAGATATCTAGGGACACGGATTCTCCCCGGATCCAATAGTTCCCGTGCTGATATCTGATTGGCTGTCAACACTTCAACCAGGAAGTCAGGAAGTGTTGGCATCCATGAGTCCAAATAAAGTGAAAAATAAAGAAAAGGGGGCTATGACAGCTCCTTCCAAGTGAGAGAAAACTGTAGGTCCGCTCCAAGTGGGTGAGGGCAGGAAAACTGCTCCTGCTCGCTTAGAGTTGAATTTTTATCTGTCATCCTGTAAAGCGAGCAGGAAAACAGATGAAGGGATTACTCCTGCATGCAGGGGGCAGCACTTTTAACTGCTCCCTGTGTGCAGGAGCAATGCCGATCCTGACAGGGAGCCAGTAGGGACCACGGGGCATTGAGACTCGCCTGCAGTCCCCAGGAGACAAAAATTGGAGCAGCTGTGATGTGGAATATGCACTATACATTCACCCAATGAAGTAGCAATTACTAATGAGCTAGTAGAAAGTACTCCAGTGGGTATACATTTTGCACAAAATTGTGTGGCCTCTTCTTGGATAAATAAGCAGGTCAGGATGCATTCTGACACTGATGATTATTTCACAGAAAATAAACCTGAACGGAAAGCACTTACAAATATAAACAAAGCAGGTGCCCCAGTTGAAGCTCCTCTTCCATAAAGTAAAACCATCCTAACTTCTTGCTCTTGGCCAAGGCAAAGCAAGTCTATTTTCTCTGCAGTTCCACCTTGAAAAATTATCTGAAATCCTTAGTGGAAGTGAATGCATTGTTGCTGTTTCGGAGTGCAATATCTTCTGTAGTGACTATGACAAGTGGGCTTTTTCTTGTCATCTACTGTTGAGAACAGAGCACGTCAGTCTCCCTTTTAACTACTACGAGTATGCAAATGTGCAAAATGACCTAGAAGCCCTGTCCATTTGGCCGAAGGCCCTCATGGCACAAGGTTGGATGTTTACGGGTGGTTGACCATAGGGCCTGCTGCAGGCCAGGTCCTGCAGCCAACCCTTGCCGCACACGGCTGAAGGCCATGCGTGGCATGGGGTTGGATGCCTATGAGGGGTTGAATGCAGGGCCTGGTCACAGGGCCAGCCATGTGTGGCGTGAGGCTAGATGCATGGGATGGCAGCACGTGGGGGGTTGGGTGCATGCCCAAGATAGATAGATAGATAGATAGATAGAATGTCAAAAATCATATGTTTATTTTATTATTTTAAAATGTAATAATAAACAATTTGAAAAAATAAATTCAATGCATACATTTAAAAATTTTACACCATATTAAAAAAGTGTTAGTAAAGATGGCATACAAAATTATTTTGAAATAAATGCATTTCATTTCATGAGATAGTGTGGTGTAACATTGTATTTTATCAGCTCTAGCCCAATTATATCCAATCTTTAGTCCAAATATATTTGATCCAGTCAAACATTTGTAAAAATCTGTTTAAAGAACAATAAACTTTTGTATATTAACCATTACTTTTCAATAGGGAGATCTCCTCTTTGGTGGCGTAAATTACCACCTACTTGTGAAAAGTTACTAGGAGTAGCCTTACACTCGTAAATCCTGTTGTAGTAGGCTCCACTGCCTGGCTTGAGGGGGTGGAGACATGTAAATATATACATAGGTATAAATTTATAATCACAAAGACTGAATTGCGAAGAAGTGTAAATGAATACCTACTTGCAGGAGTAGATTTACACATGACTGAATCTACATGTGTAATTTTATCCTAAAATGCAAGATGGTGTCCTAGCTACAGGCTCGCCATCTAGAACACCATACTGGCAGAATAGACACAGGTGAAAATCATGTGGGTTTTAGTCTACAAGAGAGCTTTGGAGCAAAAAATAGAAACAAAAGGGTCCTGGTGGTCTTTTTAGATCAAACATAGCAGTGCGCAAGCGCTGCTTTTCCGACGTGTTGGTATGTATCTGGGCTTTTAACCACGCCCACTGCACGCCCATCACTACCAGTCGTTCGTGGGCTTGTCCTTCAAAAATTCTTTGATGACATTGGTAAATGGTTTACATTTTTCCCTCCTTGGGGAGATTTTGTTACCAACTTGACCATCGCCCCTGTTACATGGCTAATTGCATGTTTGCCGATATGTTTGACTGCGAGCGAACTTCTTTTTCCTTTTGTGTGTCTCTTCACGCTGATGCTCATGGCGGCCAAGGTGCTGTGAATCTGCTCCCTTATGTGAAACTGTTTTACTTTTCATTTTCAATTTATGTGGCAAGAAAAGTCCGGTTAGGAGTTTACAGCGCTATTGCTCCAACTCGAGCAAATGCGCGACCCATTTCATTGTAAATGCTTGTTTTTGTCTCCAGTGGTAGAGGAAGGAAAATAGGGAGCAACGCATCATTAGAGTGCCAAAAAAATTCAGAGGAATGTCAAGGGCAGGGTAAGGGGGTGTATGAGATGGAACGTGAAATAAGGGAAAAAGGAACAAAATGGAGAAAAAGAGCATCAGATGGAGGAAGAGTAGGAATTGGGGTGGGGGATGGAGTGGCTTCACAGAGTGAGTCGCTGAAGTGGGAATTTGGGGCATGTGTGTGGGGAGGAAGGGTTGTCCACAATATTAAAGGAGTAGAGATTAGGAACATGACATTGCAAAAGGAACACCCCTGCAAAGAAAGAGGTTGGGGTGCAAATGAATCCCAAAGAGTTGACAAAATGCAGAAAAAAAGAGAAAATAAGAAATGGGGAATTTTTAATGCAGCACTTGCAGGGACAAAAGGTAAGACCTTAAAATAAGAACAAACATTTAAGCCTGTAAGGCACTTTGAGTGGAAATGCATGCTTCAGAAAAGATTTAACAAATTCAGCCCTAAAAGCTACATCAGGAAAACATTCTCTAACATGGCATAAAACTTTACAAAAAATAATAAAGTGTAAAGAGTATTTTTTCACATATACCAAAAAACCTTTGTGCATCCTTTCCATAATCAGATTGACGTATTTTTAGTTAGTGAGAAAGCATGCACTATCACAGATAGAGAGTGATGTGGCATTTGTATGTGTGAACCTGTCGAAGGCAGAGTCCTTTGAAAAATTAAAAGCTATTATTCCTGTCCTCAGCAGGTCCAGCATCCCCTACACCATGGGAACTGAGAGTGCGCTCCGCATTAAAAGACTTTGTTCCACAGTTTACATATGTCAGGCTTAATTTAATAAATTATATGTTCTGCTGCTTGCAAATTCAAAGTGCACGAGTTATTCTGACATATCCAATGCCAAGAAAGTGTCTAATATAATCTTTTTCGTAGAAGGCTTAGAGGCATATTTATAAGCCCCTTGCGCTGTCGGAGTGTAATTTTTTTGTGATGCTCCTGTGGTGCAGACTACAAAATCATATCTTTGAGGCCACGCAAAGCCACTTTCCATGGCTTTGAGTGGCCACATAGACAGGAGCGGCTTGCGGTGCTAAAGAGGGGTGGCGCACACCTGGGTGTGGGTGTAGCAGGCTTGGGGGGTCTGGAAATTAGTAAAAAAAATGTAATTACCTGAATCGTCACGGCGTCGCTGTCACCACCCCACTGCTCCTCTCCTGCAGACAGGCTGCAGGCTCCCAGCCTGCCCTGCGGCCAATCCTGAAGCTGCTCAGAGCAGTGTTCGGATTGGCTGGGAGCACCCAGCCAGTGTGCTCCCAGGCAGACTGGGAGCCTGTGCCCACTCTATCCAGCCCGGCAACACAGTACCGGGCTGGAGAGAGCGTGCTGCGCATGTGTGCTTGGCCGGCCCGAGACGTCACAGTCTGTGGCCTCGCCACTTTTACCAAAAAACGATAATAAACATTGTTAAAAGGTTTGCAGCTGGTGCCTCTGCTGGTGGGGGGTGACGCACTTCTGCCCTAGTAGAGGAGCCACGTCTGCTCATAGATATGGAGCAAGGCAAAGCAGAGCAAGTCCTTGCGTTGCCTTACACTGCGTCAGGGTTTTTTTCCATGGGCGTGGTGTTGGGTTTTCCCATGCAACACCCGTGGATTTTGACGCGTCCCCAGGTTCACATGGTTTTGTAAATCTGGGGAAGGGTCAGAATCCATGACCATTGCCAGAACCTTACTCCTGCCGAGATAAGGCATCATGAGGGGAAATATTTGTATTTGTCCTAGTTTTTGACTCTTTCCACATGTGCTGCATTCTGCATTCTGCAGCACACATGCAAAAAGGAAAAAGCCTCTCAGGATTGTTTTTGTGCAGGAAGATGCCCCTCGTGCACAAAAGCAATCCTGCTGATAACACAGGTACCTTAGCACCATGGCGCTAGGGTGCCTGCATTGGCGCTAGGCGGCCGAAACAGCGCCAGAATATTTATATAGCGCTTACTACCCCTGACCCGGCGTCAAGTAGTGGAAAGAGACGGAAATACAGTGCATTCCTGCCCTTTCCCTTTGCCTGTACTCTCCCTGTTTTACTTGCTTCTGTCTGCATTGTTTACATTTTGCTTGGAGCCTGAATGAATGAGCAATTCACTGATCCCCTTCCCTCGTTCTGCCTTCTGCGCCGTCGAGAGTGCAGCGTCGCGTCTTCGCGCCCGCCATTGAGAGCTAACACGTCCCCGCAGGACGATTACCAGCCAATTTAAAAGCGCCATAAAGCCCGCGCGCGTCACTCCCAACCCGTTCACGCGAGAGAAGAAAGATCCTTTGCTGATGTTGGCAGATTCGTGTCTAATGAGGGATTGGGTTGCAGGTGAGTCCTACTGTGACAATTGGCACAAGTACAGACTCAGTGCCTTCCTTCCCAGACGTGAATTATGCATGAGGCGCTATTAAATGTCACTCTCCCTGCGGAGGTCTTGATTTTATTCCGAGCTCTACTTGGGATCTTGAAATGAGCTCGTATACCTGTTGCTGCTGCGAGTGCCTTGATTCTGCGATGAGACGCCCTAAGAAGTGCTTAGAAGCATTTCCGGGCTCCTGCCCGCCAGTTATCATTCAGCTCTATCATGTTAAGGTTTTAGCTTCTTGTCGGTGACCTATTTTGGGGTGACATTGAGTGCGTGACGTTGCAAATTTGGGTGGCTCTTCCCACCGTGTAGTTTTTTAAAAACTTTATTAACATTTAAAAGTCAGTTTAAGTAGCCTTTAATGGCAGAGGCCACTTCAAAGCGCCATTTTCGTCTCCCTTCAGAGCAGTCACCTGACAGACCTGTCACTCCTGCTATGTCCACTATCTCAGCTCCCTCTGGTCACGCCGCAACCTGAGCCATTAGCCCCCTCCTGCTCCTGTCCAAGCCTCTATATGTCTGAGCCCCTCCACACTGTTCTCAGATGTCCCTCTCTCCTCCACATCCAAGCACGTTTCGCTTTTTGCCTCAAATAGCTCAATAACATTTTTCTTGCAGGAGGTTACACCCTGCGTAGGCAAAATACATTGATGCTAGCTTGCAGGATGTCCCTGCCCTCATAGTGCTAGCTTGCAGGATGTCCCTGCCCTCATAGTGCTAGCTTGCAGGATGTCCCTGCCCTCATAGTGCTAGCTTGCAGGATGACCCTGCCCTCATAGTGCTAGCTTGCAGGATGTCCCTTCGTAGGTGGAACACCCTAGGGCAGAGGTCTTCAAACTTTTTGATGCCAGGACCCCCTCTTAAAATTTTTTAGGTGTAAGGACCCCCTCCTGATAAAAATTTCTAGAACCTGGTATTCCTCATCATCAACAAAAATAAACATCCCCATTTCCCACAGCAAATAATTTTTACTGTGAGGAAATATTAAACAGTGTTTAGCAAACCAAACGTCAGTGAGTATGGGGGGTGGCCAATGGTGTGGCTAAAAACAAAGGTCTTCATTTATGAGGAATTGATGTGGGGCAGCGCCGCAAGTCTTCTTGCTACACCGCCCTACCCCAATATAAAAGGGCAGGAATGCACCGCATTTATGAAATATAGTGAATTTCTGTCCTTTCCCGCTGCACTGGCGCACAATTGCTGCCTAGTGCCAACATAGGCAGGATTGTATTTGTGCAGGAAGGTGCACCTTCGTGCACAAAAACAATCTAAAGAAGCATTGTACCTCTTTCTATATGTGCGGCAGATGGCAACACACATGGAAAGAGAAAAAAACAAGGAGAAATTAAAACATTTCTCCTCATTATGCCTGCTCTGGGGAGGCATAAGGTTTTGGCACTGCTACAGTTTACAGGATTTTGTAAATCCGGGGCAGCGTCAAAATCCATCTATGTTGCATGGGAACACCCACCACTACACCCATGGAATGCCTCCTCGACGCAAAGTAAGGCAATGCAGCGGCTTGTGCTGCTTTGCCTTAATCCATATCTACAAGGCCATTCAAAGGCACACAGGGTGGCTTTGCGTCACCTCATAGGTATGATTGAGAGGCTTGCGCCGATGGAGCATAAAAAAAAGTGATGCTCCAGCAGCGCAAGCCTCTCATAAATAAACCCAAAATATTCTCTACTTTTTTTTTTGTCTTTCACCATCAGGTAGCTACATATAAAATAACAGCGCACTTAAATGAAAAATAAATAAAATACAGTTGTTACTCAGTGGGAAATGCACCATAGTGTATTATGAAACCTCTAGTAGTTAATGCACTGCAGAGGTCTGTGTGTAACTGGAGAGGGTGACAGAACTAAATCTTGATTGGTGCAGATGAGAATAGTGGCTTGTGTATTTTTAGTGCCATGAGGTCACAGCCTGTGACAGAAAGCTCTGTGAATATGTAAGGCATTATTGTATACTTGCATTACACACAGTATAAGATAGGCCACTACAAAAAAGTTTAATATAAAACTCCTTAGCTGTCTGTGTGGCTTTCACAGCACAGGAGACTCAAATTAAAGTTCAGCTGAGGCATTTTAAGGATCGGCTGGGGGAATGCGCGACCCCCTTTCCAGGACTCCACGGCCCCCCTGGGGGTCGTGACCCCCAGATTGAAGACCTCTGCCCTAGGGCTAGCTTGCAGGACGTCCCACCCTTCGTGGGCGGAGCAACCTGGGCCTACTTTCGTGGGTGGAGCACCCTGGGTCTACTTGCAGGATGTCCCACCCTTCATGTGCGGAGCACCCTGGGGCTAGCTTGCATGATGTCCCACCCTTTGTAGGTGGAACACCCAGAGGCTTGCTTGCAGGATGTCCCACTGGTCGTAGGCAAAACACCCTAGGGCTAGGCTGCAGAATGTCCTTCTCTTTGCAGAATGCCCCACCCTACCAAGGCAGGACGCCCTGGGGATAGCTTGCAGGATATCCCTCTCTTTGAAGGTCGAATGCCCTGGGCCTAGTTTGCTGGATGTACCATACATGGTAGGTGGAACGTCCTGGGCCTAGGAATTGGCCTGGTACATGGGCCTTGGGTAAGTTAAAGCTGGGCGCAGCAACATTGGACAAAGTTGGGGAACTGTTCTTCTCTCACTGACTGAGTTTATTACCTCACCATGGTCTGTTGATGAACGAACATGCATGGCTGGCTCCTCCCCTATGGCGGAGGAGCGTTGGCCCTCCCCCCGCCAGGAGCAGCAGCTGCAAAACTTTTACAAGAAAATAATAAATGCAGTTTATTATTATCGTTTTCTTGTAAATGGGGCAGGGCCACGGGCTGTGACAAGTGCAGATGTCTTGGGCTGGCCAGACACACATGTGCACTAGGCTCTCTCCAACCTGGCAACCCAGGCACCGCATTGCCGGGTTAGAGACAGCAGGCAGAGACTTCCACTCTGCCTTGGAGCACCTTGGCAGGGCGCTCTGTCCAATCCTAATGCTGCTTTCATGCTGCCAGCAGCATGAAAGCAGCATTAGGATTGGATGCACAGCAGGCTGGGAGCATGTGCCTGCACTCGAGGACAGAGGATCGGATCGGCAAGAAAGGTACGTTTAAAAAAAAAATATATATTTTCTTTTGTCTCCCATCCACCACACAATGCACCCCGCAACCCCTTTTCCCTCCCGCGAGCCGCCACTGCGAACATGGTCCCTTTGAGAGAAGGGTGGTGCCAGGAAGCATAGCTAAACTGTGAATGATGCAATAATTATTCTGTTTTTTGGCCATTAGCGTGAACATTGTTGCAGTAAATGCATGGAATCTCCCATCATTTCTATCAACAGGTGAAGGTAAGTGTGCTATAAAAAGTAGAGATGAACCCACTTTATCTGGAGCGAAAACTCTGCCGCAATATCGCTGAATTAACGTCTGACAAGAAAGACAGCAGTACATGCAGAAACGGAAAGTGTGAAAATTCTCTCATGTAAGGTGCCCCTTCCTGCACAAAAACAATCCTGCATGCAATGCAGACACCCTTGTACCATGGTGCAAGGGCACCAGCATTGGTGCTAGGAAGCCCAGTGTGTGCGAGTGCAGGGGGAAAGGACAGGAATGTGCCGTATGCTATAGACACTGTGCATTGCTGCTCTTTCACTTTGAGGAAGGGCAGTGCAGCTCCTGCACCAAGTCCCCATAAAGATGACCCAGTGTGTTTTGTTTCATAACGCCTTAGCATAGGTGGTAAACCCACTAATGCCAAGAACAAGACATGCCCAGCCAAAACTCAAACAACATCACAGAGTACAAAGGTAGGAAGAAGAACGTTTCATTCTCAGGCTAAGCCTTCTCTCTAAGGACTCAGTACAGGTACCCTGCAGCTGGCAGAGAAGCTGCTGGGGCTGGGGCAGCTGCTGCACTGGGCTTCTGCATGGCTACTTACTGTAGCATGGGTGGAGCAGCCAAAACCCACCCTAGCTCTTCCCTTTCATCCTTACCGCCCGTCACAGTCCCACTATCCTCACCATCCACTTACCACATAACTTGAAGAGGTTGTAAATGGATGCATATTCTGGCCCAGTTACATTTCCTGGAAGGGGAAAAACACCCTGTATAGTCCCCTTTCCATGTCATTAGACACAATTGCCACACGTCTCACTCTTCGTAGGCAGAACATCCTAGGACTAATGGCAGGATGTCCCAATCTTTGCAGGCTGAACATCCTGGAACTAGCTTGAAGGATATCCCATCCTTCGTGGGAGGAATACCGTGAGACTAGTGTGAGAAAGTAGCCTCTTTCTAGCCTTGTTACCCCCACTTTTGGCCTGTTTGTGAGTGTATGTCAGGGTGTTTTCACTGTCTCACTGGGATCCTGCTAGCCAGGGCCCAGTGCTCATAGTGAAAACCCTATGTTTTCAGTATGTTTGTTATGTGTCACTGGGACCCTGCTAGTCAGGACCCCAGTGCTCATAAGTTTGTGGCCTATATGTATGTGTTCCCTGTGTGGTGCCTAACTGTCTCACTGAGGCTCTGCTAACCAGAACCTCAGTGGTTATGCTCTCTCATTTCTTTCCAAATTGTCACTAACAGGCTAGTGACTATTTTTACCAATTTACATTGGCTTACTGGAACACCCTTATAATTCCCTAGTATATGGTACTGAGGTACCCAGGGTATTGGGGTTCCAGGAGATCCCTATGGGCTGCAGCATTTCTTTTGCCACCCATAGGGAGCTCTGACAATTCTTACACAGGCCTGCCACTGCAGCCTGAGTGAAATAACGTCCACGTTATTTCACAGCCATTTTACACTGCACTTAAGTAACTTATAAGTCACCTATATGTCTAACCTTTACCTGGTAAAGGTTAGGTGCAAAGTTACTTAGTGTGAGGGCACCCTGGCACTAGCCAAGGTGCCCCCACATTGTCCAGGGCCAATTCCCCGGACTTTGTGAGTGCGGGGACACCATTACACGCGTGCACTACATATAGGTCACTACCTATATGTAGCTTCACAATGGTAACTCCGAATATGGCCATGTAACATGTCTATGATCATGAAATTGCCCCCTCTATGCCATCCTGGCATAGTTGGCACAATCCCATAATCCCAGTGGTCTGTAGCACAGACCCTGGTACTGCCAAACTGCCTTTCCTGGGGTTTCACTGCAGCTGCTGCTGCTGCCAACCCCTCAGACAGGTTTCTGCCCCCCTGGGGTCAAGCCAGGCTTGTCCCAGGATGGCAGAACAAAGGACTTCCTCTGAGAGAGGGTGTTACACCTTCTCCCTTTGGAAAATGGTGTGAAGGCAGGGGAGGAGTAGCCTCCCCCAGCCTCTGGAAATGCTTTGTTGGGCACAGATGTGCCCAATTCTGCATAAGCCAGTCTACACCGGTTCAGGGGACCCCTTAGCCCTGCTCTGGCGCGAAACTGGACAAAGGAAAGGGGAGTGACCACTCCCCTGACCTGCACCTCCCCTGGGAGGTGTCCAGAGCTCCTCCAGTGTGCTCCAGACCTCTGCCATCTTGGAAACAGAGGTGCTGCTGGCACACTGGACTGCTCTGAGTGGCCAGTGCCACCAGGTGACGTCAGAGACTCCTTGTGATAGGCTCCTTCAGGTGTTAGTAGCCTATCCTCTCTCCTAGGTAGCCAAACCCTCTTTTCTGGCTATTTAGGGTCTCTGTCTCTGGGGAAACTTTAGATAACGAATGCAAGAGCTCATCCGAGTTCCTCTGCATCTCTCTCTTCACCTTCTGCCAAGGAATCGACTGCTGACCGCGCTGGAAGCCTGCAAACCTGCAACATAGTAGCAAAGACGACTACTGCAACTCTGTAACGCTGATCCTGCCGCCTTCTCGACTGTTTTCCTGCTTGTGCATGCTGTGGGGGTAGTCTGCCTCCTCTCTGCACCAGAAGCTCCGAAGAAATCTCCCGTGGGTCGACGGAATCTTCCCCCTGCAACCGCAGGCGCCAAAAAGCTGCATTACCGGTCCCTTGGGTCTCCTCTCAGCACGACGAGCGAGGTCCCTCGAATCCAGCGACTCTGTCCAAGTGACCCCCGCCATCCAGTGACTCTTCAGTCCAAGTTTGGTGGAGGTAAGTCCTTGCCTCACCTCGCTGGGCTGCATTGCTGGGAACCGCGACTTTTGCAGCTACTCCGGCCCCTGTGCACTTCCGGCGGAAATCCTTTGTGCACAGCCAAGCCTGGGTCCACGGCACTCTAACCTGCATTGCACGACTTTCTAAGTTGGTCTCCGGCGACCTGGGACTCCTTTGTGTAACTTCGGGTGAGCACCGTTTCACGCATGCTCGTAGTGCCTGTTTCTGGCACTTCTCCGGGTGCTACCTGCTGCTGAGAGGGCTCCTTGTCTTGCTCGACGTCCCCTCTCTCTCCTGGTCCAATTTGCGACCTCCTGGTCCCTCCAGGGCCACAGCAGCGTCCAAAAACGCTAACCGCACGATTTGCAGCTAGCAAGGCTTGTTGGCGTTCTTTTGGCGGGAAAACACTTCTGCACGACTCTCCACGGCGAGAGGGATCCGTCCACCAAAGGGGAAGTCTCTAGCCCTTTTCGTTCCTGCAGAAACCTCAGCTTCTTCTGTCCAGTAGAAGCTTCTTTGCATCCACAGCTGGCATTTCCTGGGCATATGCCCATCTCCGACTTGCTTGTGACTTTTGGACTTGGTCCCCTTGTTCCACAGGTACCCTAGATTGGAAATCCACAGTTGTTGCATTGGTGGTTTGTGTCTTTCCTGCATTATTCCTCTAACACGACTTCTTTGTCCTTAGGGGAACTTTAGTGCACTTTGCACTCACTTTTCAGGGTCTTGGGGAGGGTTATTTTTCTAACTCTCACTATTTTCTAATAGTCCCAGCGACCCTCTACAAGGTCACATAGGTTTGGGGTCCATTTGTGGTTCGCATTCCACTTTTGGAGTATATGGTTTGTGTTGCCCCTATCCCTATGTTTCCCCATTGCATCCTATTGTAACTATACATTGTTTGCACTGTTTTCTAAGACTATACTGCATATTTTTGCTATTGTGTATATATATCTTGTGTATATTTCCTATCCTCTCACTGAGGGTACACTCTAAGATACTTTGGCATATTGTCATAAAAATAAAGTACCTTTATTTTTAGTATAACTGTGTATTGTGTTTTCTTATGAAATTGTGCATATGACACTAAGTGGTACTGTAGTAGCTTCACACGTCTCCTAGTTCAGCCTAAGCTGCTCTGCTAAGCTACCATTATCTATCAGCCTAAGCTGCTAGACACCCTATACACTAATAAGGGATAACTGGGCCTGGTGCAAGGTGCAAGTACCCCTTGGTACTCACTACAAGCCAGTCCAGCCTCCTACAACTAGCTTTTAGGATGTCCCACCCTTCAAAGGCAGAACATCCTAGGGCTATTTTTCAGGATGTCCTACCCTTTGAAGAAGGGACATCCTGGGGCTAGCTTGCATGATGTCCCGTCCTTCATAGGAGGAACACCATGGGGCTAGCTTGCAGAATGTCTCACCCTTCATAGGAGGAACACCCTGGGGCTAGCTTGCAGGATGTCTTACCCTTGGTAGATGGAACACCATGGGGCTAGCTTGCAGAATTTCTCACCTTTCATAGGAGGAACACCCTGGGGCTAGCTTGCAGGATGTCTTACTCTTGCTAGATGGAACACCATGGGGCTAGCTTGCAGAACTTATCACCTTTCGTAGGTGGAACACGCTGGGGCTAGCTTGCAGGATGTTCCACCTCTCATAGGTGAAACATCCTAGGTGTAGCTTGTTTGTTGTCCCACCCTAAGTAGGCAGAGCACCCAGAGGCTAGCTTGCAGGATGTTCCATCTTTCATAGGTAGAACATCCTAGGTCTAGCTTGTTTGTTGTTCCACCCTAAATAGGCAGAGCACCGAGAGGCTAGCTTGCCGGCTGTCCCACCTTTTGCAGGTAGTCAACCCTTGTGCCACATTATACCTGCGCCAGGTATAATGTATGCAAGGAAGGCGTTCCCCCACAAGGAGGCTCTCTTGAATGACGCAGGGAAATCTACAAGATTTCACAGCGTCATTCAAGCACCATTTTTTAACGCCTGCTTGAGACAGGCATTAAATTGACATGGTGCTTTGTTCTATCGGCCTCCCTGTGCCTTTCTGGACTAGCATAACATTTTTTAACGCTAGTCCAGGAAAACGCTACAATTGTGTCAAAAATTCTGACGTAGCTGTGGTAATGAGTGCCGTGGAGCGCTGTATTGTAAATACAGTGCTACCATAGTGTCGTTAGTGGGGTCCAGGGTGGTGCAAGCAAAATGGCACTTCGTAAGGGATGCACCAGTTTCTTGTAAATGAGGCCTTTAGAGTTTTATACCTCTTCAATGCCCGTTTCCTTTGGCCTTCCTCCGGACACGTTCCAGCTTAAGAATTGAACACACCGTGGCCCAGATTGGCCATACTCCCACGCAGCACAACAGCCAAAAATTCTGTCCTGCGCTGCATGAGAAGGAGGGAGCAGGAAAATGCCATATTTACGGAAGTATGGCTCTCTCCTCACCTCTCCCTAGTGCTGGCGCTGATTTGAGCTGACGAGCGCCACACACACATGTTCGCGCATTAGTGCTGGGGTGGGTGCGTGAGTCTAGCATAGGTTTTGTACTGGAAGGGTACTCTTCTAGTACAAAATACTGTGCATAGACAAACCTAGAAACTTTATCTACGTTGTATTTGTGCTGTACAGTGCAGCACACATGCAAAGTTGGAAAAGAAAGTAGAAATGAAAACATTTCTCCTTTTAACACCTGCTTTTCAGTGGTGTTAATTTTTTCTGCTAAACCCTGTCTACTGTTGTTAGTAGACAGCGTTTAGCATCATAAAACATGGGTGGTTGCATGGGAACTGCCCATGTACCACCAATGAAACATCCCCTTGCGCTGAGCAAAGCAGTGCTTCACACTGCTTTGTGTTACTTTTAGGGTACTTTCCAGCACAAAACAAGTTTTGAGCTGGAAAGTAAATAGGTAAAAAGATTTTGCGTTGGTTTGCGTCACTTTTGTGATGCAAACACGACGTAAAGCTTAGTAAATATACCCTCGAGTGTACTTGATTCCACTACTCACTCCTAGATGTTAATTTCATAAAGCAAAGTGAAGGGAGATTTAATTATTAGATGTAGCATCAAGCCGGCTCCAAGAACAGCACGGGGACTCACAGAGAGCATTTCTGTACACAGGACATCTCTGACATGATGTGCTGTACATGCTGCCCTGCGGGATTTGGGTTCTGCTGAGACCAGATGTCAGTGATGGGGGACATTTAACCAGCACAAGATACTGTACAGTAGGTTTTTCACATAGTAATTGGAGATTAATATTGATACCTATCACATTGAAGTTATTTATATGCCTTCTCATTGACGCTCACCGGTATTTGCAACTGCCTAGGATCCAACAGTCTGCAAGCACGTCAACCAGATCACATCATTGAGCCTCAGAATGGGCAAAGCACGTCTGTGATTTGTCAAACCCCTTTGAGAGGTAGGACAGAGGGCCATTTACAGCGAACAATGCTTTTATGTGGAGCGATCCTGAGATTTTGTTTGAATTGTGACAGCAGAAAAACAGGTGCTCCGTGGGTGCGTTTCGCTTGCACATTGGTTCTTGGGGGGGTGCTGCTTTCATGTGTGCCTCGCAGAGCTGAGTTTATTCATTATTTATCAGATATATCTCTATAGCACAGTCCTTCTTTTGTCTTACCCAGAGAAGAACAGCTTTTGTGATTCTGCCCACAAAGAAACTTTTGAAGATTGTGGTAAACATACACCTCCTACTCTGTTCTCATATTTTGAGTTTATTTTTGCATCCAATACACTCACTGGGCACCAGCACGTTGCTTGTCATCTCAGATTTTCTTTATTTTAGTCTTATTCGAAGTCCTTTGGTGGAAATGGCCCTTTCCGCAGGGTTATCCCCAAACTTTTTGCCTTTCTCCTCCTATTTTTCTGACCCTTCTTTTATTGGCCTTAGGACTTTGAACACTTTACCACTGCTAATCAGTGCTCAAATTCATGCCCTCTCTCTCCAAAAACTTGGTATAATTGGCTTATACCTGGTTGGCTTATTTAATTTACCTGTAATTCCATTGTAAAGTGGTATATCATATACCTAGGGCCTGTAAATTAAACACTACTAGTGGGCCTGCAGGGCTGATTGTGCCACCCACAGAAGTAGCCTTTCAAATTTGTCCCAGGCCTGCCACTGCAGGTCCTGCATGTGCAGTTTACTGTCACATTGACTTGGCAATTCAAACTAATTGCTAAGGCCTAAACTCTCCTTTTACTGCACCTAAGCCACTCCCTAAGGTAGGCCCAATATAGCACTATGGGCAGGGTGCTATGTATGTAAAAGGTAGGACATGCAGTTATATGTTTTACATGTCCTGGTAGTGACAAACAGCCTATTTTGTTTTTCACTACTGTGAGGGCTGCTCCTCTCATAGGTTTGCATGTGATATTTCCTTATATATGTCTAAGTGGTCATTTCTGATCCGCGAGTAGTAACGTGGGCGTGTTTGATATGTTTGGAATGGTAGTAAGAAATTCTGCTTACTGGTGTAGTTGGATTTTACATTACTATTTCAGAAATGCAACTTTTAGAAAGTGGGCATTTCCCTGTGCTTATAACTCTAGCGTTTTGCGGCCTGACTAGAATCCCATTGGCCCCATGTAAATGAGGGAATCCTTTTGCCTCAACTGTATTACATAAAAGGTGGCACACTGTCAGTGCGCCCCCTGATGGCAGCCCTCTGGAGGTAGGGAAAGGAAAGGTAGGGAAAGGAGTTCCTATAGACCCCCCAGACATCCCTATGCAGGCGGGTGCAGTCACTCACTACACCCATCTGCAAGGGAAGCTCTAATCCCCCTTAAAAGTGCAGACTAGTTACAGCCTGCAGAGTGAAACAGGGAACGGCTTTACACATAAATGCGCTGCTCCCAGATCAGCACAAGTTTGCTGCTTCCCGGGGGGTGCATCGCATTCATGCTAATTCAGTACATTTTCCTTGTTTGTGCCGGGCCCACGTTTGAAAACGTGCACCCCGCGTAAACAATGAAAATCTGCTGTATGTGTGATATGGCCCCAGTTAGCGCTATGTCAACATGGAGCTATCCATTCAGGGCAGCACCTTGCACAACAGATGCAGTTCACTTCATACATGTGCTTGGAGGACTAGACTACACAGATCACCTTATTATTACCACCACTCATTCCATAGTGGTCTTGCCATTGTCAGCAGTGGCACCCACTCAGTGAGGGAGCTGATCAACCGCAGTAAATGGTGTCAGGACAGCTGCGCGATGGACAGTCGGGTGACATGTGGTTGCTTGCAGCGAATTTTCACCAGTGCAAAGGTGCTGGCTTATAAGAAGGGCAGAACGCTCAAATACTATTTGCTGCTGCACCTAATTTATACCCTGCAGGGCAAGCGCCAAAATGTACACAAATGAGTCAAGGCTCTATGTTGCTGGGCTGGCAAACATTAGATGTGGGTTTCAATACATGTTTAAGGCACTTGTCTTGATTAAAATATTCTGTGTGATCGCTATATCTCCCTGTGTCTGTTATTGTACATATGTGGCCTGTACAAATGCATGAGTATAATTAGTGTAAAATTACGGTTGTATGGCAGACTGTCCTACTTTGTTTTCACTGTCCTTCCGTAATGTGCCCTGGTTTCTCTAACCCAGTTCCACAGAGCACCTCACACACAGTATTGTTACATGTGCAGGATGTTGTGTCTGAGAAGCTCCTGCTGTAATAAAACATCCTGCGTGAGGTGCTTAGATGCTCTCAGGCACTTCACCAAAAGGCAAATTCTGGACAGTGATAGTAGAAATTCAGGACAAAGGGTCAAAATTCAGGACAAAAGGTCATTTTTACAGACACATCTGAGGATGTTGCACAATTATAAAGCTGGCAGAAGTACAAGCCACAACAGGTTTATGTTCTTTAGTTTATGTTACACATCGAAGTATTGAGCAGACATTCAACCATAGCTGGACAGACTGAAAGATGAAAAACTAGCAAAGATATACACTCCAAGCAGAATTTGTCAGCCAGCATAAAGGACAGTTTTTACAGTTCTACCCTCGTACCATGAATGATAGTGCCTGAAGCAGCGATTTTGGTGAGCCTAGATCTTGCGTTTACAGGCACTAAAACTGCTAGAGAATGTGAAACAGAGAGAGAAATGATGGTGAGAATGGAGGAGAGAGGTATAGATATATAGAGAGGGAGAAACTGAAGGCTACAACAGTGAGAGAAGAAAGCAAGCCAGGATTTGCCAGCTGAGAGAGAAAAGGAATGGATAGTGAACGAGAGAAAAGAGGATCACAGAAGATCGGGCAGAGAAAGGGGCAAAACAGATAGAGAAAGATGCTGAGAGTAACAGAGAGAAGGTTGAAAATAGAAAAAAAGCTATAGGGTAATATAATAGGTGAGGCAGAGGGAACCCAGAGAAAGAATGTGGGGGATTGAGAGAGGCAGCGATGAATGCCAAGGTAGGAGAGATGAGGGAACAGATAAAGTAAAGGGAATGAGAGAGGAAGAGGTTGAATAAGGAGTGAACACAGAGATTATTTTATGGTTCACTTAGTAACACGCATGTCAGTGTTTTCAATCCCAATTCCAATGCGCCATATTTTTGAAATATTTTAGGCGCTACATTTTTCTTTATGTTTAAACCTCTGATCCTTTATATACTTCATCCCCTTCCCTCCTTCTGCTGTCCATTTTGCACCTTCCATCTGTCTGTCCTCCCTCCATTGTCTGTGTTGCCCCCCCACTCCTAGCAATATGAAGTGAAATGGCTCAGATTGTGCTTTTTTCTCCCCAGGCGAAGTCTGTGTTGCCTCAGGCTCCACCTTTCCTCAGACCAGCAATAACCACATCATATCACTATCTTTTTCTACCTTTCAGTCATACTGCACAGCCTCACTGCTGTACAACATGGCTAAATACCTTTGACAAAGCCAATGCCTTGAGTAGGCGAGACCTATTGGCGTTACCATGCTTGTTTAGTTTTGGTGAAGTTGGGGAATAGCAAACTATTGTAAAAGACTATTGCCCTGGTTATATTTGACGAAAGTATCCAGTTTTTAATATCGGAACACAAAAGTATCCGAAAAATATTGTGATACAGACATATTGTGATGCAAAAATATCTTTTTCAAGAATATCTTTTTTCAGGTAAGTAATATCATTAACAAGATTATCGTTGTTGTTAATAGCGTTTTTAATAATATCGTTTAAATGACTATCGTTTTTAAATTATTTTAATGTGTTTCAGTTCATATATTAGTTGTATGTGCTATTATTGTTTGTATAATTGTTATTCATGTTGCAAATGTAATTTGTAATTTAAGTGATTTAGAATGTTTAATTTACGTGTGAACAATAATTTGTAGGGTTCTAGCGGGTTGTTGAGCTTGTAGGGGATAGAGTGGGAAGTTAAGTAATAACTAATTATTAATTAGTTGGTAATTTTCAAGTAAGTATGTGATTGATATTCATTTTTTATATTATGTAATACTGATTTACTTAATTATATTTAAGATGCAGGTTGCTATATTTGTAGGGATGTAGCTTGGGATGTGAATTAGGTATTAATTCATTAACAGTTCATTTTTAATTTATCTTTAATTATCTGATTGATTCTTAAGTATGTAAATTGTGTAATCACTTATTTTAGTGACATTTTAGGTGTGGGTTGCTGGGTTTGTTGGAGCATAGGGCAGGAATTTAATTAAGTAAATATTAATTAATAATACCTCATTAATTTATTATCATTTATTTGAGTGATTATTCATTATGTAAGTTATGTAATACTGAATATTTTTTGTTATATTTTAGTCGTGAGCTATTGGTTTGTAGGGGTATAGGGTGGAAAGTTAATTAAGTAATTATTCATGAATAATGAATTAATTATTGTTAACTAGTTATTTAACTGTTTACGGATTGTGTAATTTGTGTTATACTTATTTATTTTAGTTATGGGTTGCTAGGTTTGGAAAAAACTAAAATAAGGATATATTTTCTGAGTTCTTAAATAGCGACAAAGCACTTTAAATTATTTGCCATCTTTATGTTTTTTATCCTGTTGATCACTTGATAATTTGGTTCACTTAGGGGATAGGATGCGGCGTTATGGCCAGAGCTGCAGACTTTGCAATTGGGGAACTAGGTTTGAGTTTCGGCGTCAGCTTAACATCCTGTGATTTGGGCAAATCACTTAGGGGGTCATTCTAACCCTGGCGGTCCAAGACCGCCAGGGCTAAAATGACGGGGGCACCGCCAACAGGCTGGCGGTGCCCCGCTGGGCATTCTGACCGCGGCGGTTTGACCGCGGTCAGAAGTGGAAAACCGGCGGTCTCCCGCCGGTTTTCCGCTGCCCATTTGAATCCTCCATGGCGGCGCAGCTTGCTGCGCCGCCATGGGGATTCTGACAGCCCATACCGCCATCCTGTTCCTGGCGGTTCGCCCGCCAGGAACAGGATGGCGGTATGGGTTGTCGTGGGGGCCCCTGGCATGGGCACTGCAGGGGCCTCCGTAAGAGGGCCCCACAAAGAATTTCACTGTCTGCGTTGCAGACAGTGAAATTCGCGACGGGTGCCACTGCACCCGTTGCACCTTCCCACTCCGCCGGCTCCATTCGGAGCCGGCGTCCTCGTGGGAAGGTAGTTTTGCACTGGGCTGGCAGACGGCCTTTTGGCGGTCGCCCGCCAGCCCAGTGCAAAACCCAGAATACCCTCAGCGGTCTTCCGACCGCGGAGCGGTATTTTGGAGGGGGAAGTCTGGCGGGTGGCCTCCACCGCCCGCCAGACTTAGAATCACCCCCTTAATCTCCTTAGGCCTTAAACCAAAATGAATGTGTCCTTGTGTAATGTAAAAGAAGTTCATGTAAACCACTCCAATATATTTGGGTCAAGTCTGTGCTATATAAACTGCAAAAAAAAAAAAATGAAGTGTTCTGTCATTAGGCTATATTTGGGCTAGATTTGGGTAATGTTTGGACTACATTTAGGCTCTTTTCAGAGCTCTTTGTTTTCTTTTTTCTTTGGTTGCCATCTTAGGAAATGTATTTGTTATGAAGCTCCCTAATTTCCTCATTTACTACTGTATCACCAGTAGAAAATGCTGTCAGTTTTCCCCTTCGATTCCATCAAGATAGTTTTCAGATGTGCCACTTTTTGGCGTGAATTCAGACTGTTAGCACTCTGGTTGCACATCAGAACACCGTAGAGAAGC